>NC_086194.1:6203280-8636560 GCF_035770615.1 Melospiza melodia melodia
CTGTATACAGTTATTTACAATGGTGCTTTATTAAACAAAACAACAAAAAAATGGTAGCACTTCCTAAAAGATTTTGGAACTTTTTTTCTTTTTTTAATTTTTTTAAAACTCCCTTGTCATAAAAGCCAACTTACATTAAAATATACTTACTACAAGACAACACAACTAACAAAATATATAATAAAACTCATACAAGTAGAAAATTCTGAGGTATTTCTGGTTTGAGGTGGTCTGTGGTCATGAAGTTTTTAATTTTTTTTTCAGTTTAAACCTCGGAAGCCACGTAACGTGTGTGTGTATGTTTTGTGTTTGGTTTTTTTTTTTTAAGTTTTTTCTTTTTTTAAACATTGCATGTTTTGCAAATTAAAAAAATATTTCAATGTTGAATCAGCAGCATTAGGAACATTCACTGACTAGAGCGAGTTTATGGCATAATAAGAGTAACGGTATTTTTGAATATGCACCACTTTAAGACAAAAGAGTTTCATCACAGAGTAAGGAGAAAGCAGCGTCAAAGAAACCAGTGGGAGAGGTGCTGTGGGAATCACTGCTGCTGAGCTGCCTCAGCTCCCTGCAGCCAGGCAGCTCTCAGATGCTACAGGAGCCAGCTGCCACCATTCACTCCCCCAGTCCCAAATTAATAAAGAAAAAGAATTTATATAACCAGCTTTCACCCTTTTCCTCTTTCCACCATCTGCGCCATTAGCTTGGGCTGAAAGATAATCAACCCAAGGCCAAATTCTCTCAGCTGACTCACGCTTAAAATGAGATGCAAAAATTTTCTCATCTTCCAGTATTTTACCAAAGTGCTTCTGAAATCACACTTCCCCACCTGTCCTGATTACATTGAAAGCATCCTTCCTACTACTACCTGGAACTGAAAAATAAAAGTTATAGTCCTGTTTTGTTCTTTTACCACCCAACCCCAGACTCTGGAGGAAGAAACAAGTGCCTGTCTTCCAACCACTGCCTCTTTAACTCCGCTTTCTCCATACGCTGCAGCCGTAAATACTCTGCCCAGAAATGTCCTTCCCCTCCTCTAATGGTTACCTGAGAAGTAGCTCCATAGCAAATGATGTTTCCCCAAATGCTGCCAAGTCCAACGTCACTCTCCCCACCCCTATTCTACGCTCCCCCCTTCAATTATACCATCAAGAATTAACATTCTCTGCCCAGTTACTTTTTTTTTTTCCCATGTTACAATGACACCCGTTAGATCCGTAAAAGACACATCTGCTGTTTTTTTCTGAAGCTCACTTCCAAAAAAAAAAAAATTAAAAAAAAATAAAAAAGGAACTGAACCCAAAACCAACATGGGGAAAAAATGCTTTTGAGGAAGGTGTATTCTTTACATAACAGTCTTAAGTTTCCTCCGCAGTTTGCAGCATTGCGTTTTCGAAGTTGGTAGGTGGTTTTCCTTTATGTCACAGATGCTCCGCTCAGAAGACAAACTGATAAAGAGAAACCCAGAAAACTGAATAAAATAAAAACAACTGAAGTGAGTTTGTTGAGGTTCTGAGGTACCTGCACCTTTTCTGCATTCATTAGTCGGCACCTGAATGCTTGCTGAAATGTCCATTTTTTTTAATACAGTAGAGCAATGTGCTGGTAAAATTGATCCAATCAAAAAAAAATATAATAATAATAATAACAATAATAATAAAAAGTCAAGATAAAATAGCAGCTGCATTCATGGGTTTGTTGAATTTTTGTGATTTTGTTTTTTTTGTACTTTTTTTTTCCTTTAAACTCTTTTCCTTGTCGGTTTTTTTTTTTTTGTTTGTTTGTTTGTTTTTAAATCCGCTGAGTCTGGAAAGACAAAAGTGAACCAGGACCCAGCACTCAGATACTAGACTCTTTGGGTGGCAAGTCCACGTTGGTGACGGACGTCACGATGGAGACGAGGCAGTCCGAGGTAGTGCCGTTGACGGATTTGCGGATCTGCGCGATGCGCTCCTCGACGCAGCCGGCCGAGAGCCGCGCCTCCGCGTCGTGGTCCCAGCACTCTTCGATGGTCACGCAGAGCTGCGCCAGGCCCTGCGGACACAACGGCCAGAAAACACCTTCAGTCACCTGCCCTACCACGAGAACCACGCAGAATTCATAAAGTGTCACCTGCCCTACCGTGAGCATCATGCAGAATCCATAAACAACGTCACCTGCCCTACCGTGAGCATCACGCAGAATTCATAAGCAACGTCACCTGCCCTACCACGAGCATCCTGCAGAATTCATAAACAGTGTCACCTGTCCTACCACGAGAACCACGCAGAATTCATAAACAGTGTCACCTGCTCTACCGTGAGCGTCATGCAGAATTCATAAATAACGTCACCTGCCCTACCATGAGCATCACACAGAATTCATAAGCAATGTCACCTGCCCTACCATGAGCATCATGGAGAATTCATGAGCAAGGTCACCTGCCCTATTGTAAGGATCATGTAGAATTCATGAGCAATGTCACTGTCCTATCGTGATGATCCTCCAGAATTCATAAGCAATGTCACCTGCCCTATCATGAGCATCATGCAGAATTTATAAGCAATGTCACTGTCCTATCATGATGATCTGCAGAATCCATAAGCAACATCACCTGCCCTATCGTGAGCATCCTGCAGAATTCATGAGCAATGTCACCTGTCCTATTGTGAGCATCACACAGAATTCATAAGCAATGTCACCTGCCCTATCATGAGGATCACACAGAATTCATAAGCAATGTCACCTGTCCTATCGTGATGATCTGCAGAATTCATGAGCAATGTCACCTGCCCTACCATGAGCATCATGCAGAATTCATAAGCAATGTCACTTGCCCTATCATGAGGGTCATGAGCAATGTCACCTGCCCTATCATGAGGGTCATGAGCAATGTCACCTGCCCTATTGTGAGCATCATGCAGAATTCATGAGCAATGTCACCTGCCCTATCATGAGGATCACACAGAATTCATAAGCAATGTCACCTGCCCTATCATGAGGATCACACAGAATTCATAAGCAATGTCACCTGTCCTATCGTGATGATTGCAGAATTCATGAGCAATGTCACCTGCCCTACCATGAGCATCATGCAGAATTCATAAGCAATGTCACCTGCCCTATCATGAGGATCTAAGCAATGTCACCTGTCCTATCATGAGGATCACACAGAATTCATAAGCAATGTCACCTGTCCTATCATGAGGATCACACAGAATGCATAAGCAATGTCACCTGCCCTATCATGAGCATCACACAAAATTCCTAAGCAGATAGTTGGAACAGATTGACAGTGGCAATGTTACATGCAGAAAGCTCTTTCCACAAGAATTGACATCAAACTGTACTTAAGTCAACTTTACAGTACAAAACTTGTCAAACTTAAGGACGAATGTGAAAATATTAACAGGTGAAAGATCAGGCTTTCAACTCTACCATGAGGATCATGCAGGATTCATAAGCAGATAGTTTGAACAGATTGACAATGGCATTGTGCAGACTTATGGCATAGAATTGAGGCCAAAAATGTTACTTATATATAATTATATAGCTCCTAGCTAGCTTGAGCCCTTTTCCTACCCTGATATGCAGAAAGACAAAACACATTCCAAAGGCTCCTGTCCTACCTTGCGTTTTCTTGAGAACCAAGGACAAGCTACCCTCCCAAGACACTTTTTCATAAACGAAGTACAGCTGTTACCAATGGGAGGCTCCAGAAAAGGTTGGACCAAGAGGAGGAACTACCTCATCACCTGTGTTTCTAATTGGAGATTCTTGTAAATTATGCTAATCAGCTAAACTTATAAAGATATATTTGCCCTGTGTGGGGTGGGCATTTTTCCACATCTGCCCCTGGAGGCCTCCAATCAAAGAACAGTTTTTATATTACTTCCTATGCTAATATTGTCTCAAAAGCATGTTGTTTTATTTCTATATCTTTAAGGCATCATGGGCACCACCTTGTCAGTGGGTGGAGAGATCCACTCAACACAGCCAATGCTCTAAAAAACCCCTACAATTATTTTTTCCACTGTATGCCAATTACCATGAGATAAGCTTCAAAAATTACTTTAAATATGTGTTTTCATGGTTCTTTTTAAGCATCTGCTTTCTAAGGCTTGGTCGCATTCCGGCCCAAAAGTGCTTTTTTTAATATCAAAATAAATCCCAAGATTCAGCAGGTGAAGCTTTAAAAGACAACAAATATTAAGATTCCCATGATGAAACTGTGAGAGTGGCAGCACTGTATCAGTTCCTATGAAACCATTTGCTTTGTTTGCAATCACTTCCTCAATATCCCCAAAAAAACTGAATTCAATGGCGTTTGAAGAACACAGCTCTTATTTGAACCCTCATTTGAAGTGGAACACTTTTTTTTACAATCTGCAGCTCTCCCTAACTTCTGGGAAATGAGTTAGTACACCTGAGTCTAGCAAAATCTGTAGCAGTTTGGGAAAAACAGAGGCATTTGACTTCTTACTGAAGCCCAGTGAGATGTCATCATCTCTTATCTTCCTGATCTAAGGAAAATCAGCTCTTTTATTAAAAACGTGAGCCTGAAATGAACTACCTCTGGGAAACCCACACTGCATTTTGCTTCATTGTCTGCTTGCTTTCACATCTAATTAATTTTTCCTCCATAAACTGCTCCAAGTCTTGCATGGTATCTAGCTTGTGAGGAGTCTGTCTCCAATGGTATGGATGGTTTTCTTTTTCCTAATGAAAGGACTTTATTTTCCATTCTTTCACCATACTAAAGGAGCCCTGCTAAAGCACCACACACTCCACATTCAGCACTAGCTGATTATTCAGCTTGTTTAGTCTCTAAAAACAAGAGATAAAAAGAAAAGGGAGCACAAAGATGTTGAGCAAGCCCTCATTCCCCAGAGCTGACTCTGGCTAACACTGGGAATGCATAACCAATCCCTCATTCTCATCACACAGGAAAATATTTTCCACTGTTAAACCAGGAGGGACGTACGGGATGTTTTAGCCAGTGATCCTTGAACACGGGGCGCATCTTCTTGTGAACCACCACTTCTTGCAGGTCCTCCAGGGATGGGTGCTGACCTATTTCTTCTTCAAAAGGCAGCATGTATTCATCCACTGGACCTGCAGGGCACACAGAGAATCAGGTTAGGGCAGGAATGGCCTCAGCAGAGCCACGGTGTCCCCATGCATGAGTGAGCTGCAGCTCTGGAGCAACCTCAACCTACAGCAACAAAGGCTGACGTTCACATGTCACTGCAGACAAATGTGATTTACATTCCTCCTGCACAATGGTTTCTGCTGTCCCTGCTGCTTGTCTGCCCGTGCATTTTCCACCTCGCTGAGTTACAAATCCAAACCCTCAGCCAGGCCTCCAGATCTCACCCTTTCCTTGAGGAAGTTTGCCAGGTAATCCATGATTTATTTAATATAAAGAGCAGATCAGCTCATCCTCCCTACATTTTAACACAACAATTCAACACACAATAACCTAGAGAAAGATTTCAGCATGAGCATAATTTCATTTTAGCACTGACTAACAAGGTCAAGTATATACAACACATAATTTCTTGCTTTGTGATCTGGTTTGTTCATAGGTTTGACTCAGCCCTGAACCACTGGAGCCAGATGCACTTGTCCCAAGTACTGGCTCCTAAGTGGAAAATGATTTCTGAGTGCTTTACTTATACCAGTTATGGCTGTGAACTGCCCAGGGCCACGGGAATGAGACAACTGTTATGAGTATCAGTGCAGATGCTGGATGATAGCAGCAACTTGTGCTTATTGAAACATCATTTGGCTTTTGGCAATGTGTAGATGCTCTCTCACAAAGAGCAGCCCAGCTTAACTGATGGGCTTCTCAGGGTGCTCCATGGCACCACTTACGGTTTCTCAGTACCAAAAAATTACTTCTTTTCAGCGCAGAGATACCTCAAAAGGGTCATTCCAGATTAAAATAAAAGAGCTGACCACTTCATCTGCTCATGAATTGTGACACCAACAGCACAATGTTTACTGTAAAGAATGAAATCACTGAAGTGGCTTATCATTATTCTTGTTCACTCAGTGGCAGTCACTATACCAAACTGAAAGACTTGCTCCAATCAGGTTCACTTATGACTTTCCTTTTCCTCCAAGAGGAACCCAGGCTGTGGAGAGCTGCAAGCTAAATGTGCTGTTTACACAGCATCACTTCTGAGCTGAAGTGCAGATGAGGCTCAGTGTAATTTCCCATCATCCCAAAGGAAGCTTTCCCTCTGACTCAGTGGTGCTGTGTGCGGCACCTGAGCTATCTCAGCTGCCTGGGCTGGCAGGAGATCATAAACATGACAGGAAAAACAAAAGTGGATATTTGGGGCACCTCAACAGAGAAGGGCAATTCCTATTTGAATGATTTGTGTACCATTGTTTTACCCTACTGTGCTCCCAGCTCTCTGCTCCTCCAGAATTTTACCTCATTAGACTGAACATTTCTGTTACCACACACTTATGGGAGACATTTTAATTATAATCACACTCCTCAGTCCCACTGTAATGCTAACAAAAACATTTCAAGTCTAGGCAAGATGCTGTTGTTTAATGAACTTGATTTTCAGTTCAGAGCACCCATATTTATACAAGAAGAAAAAAGTTGGAGGAAGCAGCCTTGGAGCTATTACAATGATGTGACTGCTTCCCTGCCCTGGACATGGCAAGGGTCACTAAAGGACAGATGTGCTGATTGGACAGAAAAGATGGCCCACTTCACAGCATCATTTTAGGAGGACAAAAAAGGAGAAAAGAGACACCATGAAGTTCAAACTTTTAGATCCTTTGGAAGAAAGTGAGACCCTCCAAAGCTGTAAATGAAACAACAAACCTAGCCCACTGCTGAGAGAGGGCTTGACCAGCAGAAGATCAATAACTAATGACTTATGACAGCAGGGAAATGGTCTTGTTGACCCAGGAAGCTCCTTCCAGCACTGTGTTCCTGCTATAAGGTGCTTTCCATTCAGGCTACCCCACTGCCCTGCATAAGGCAGGTGACAGCCAAGCTGGCTGTGTGGCTCTTCTCAGGGGCCCAAGGCATGCCCTGGTCACAGGCAGAAATGGGGAGTGCCACTGAGAGCAGCACAGGGCAGGCTCAGGAGGAAAGGATACCCATCCTGTAGGGATCACCTTCTCCCTCTGAATTCTCAGCAATTTGCAAGGTAACCAACATAGTAAAAAGTACTTTGAGGTTGGAGCACTTACAAAGGTTATAATATACAGAGAGCAACACTTTATGTTAAAAAACAAAGGAAAAACAGGTTGGCTGCTTTTAATAAAAATATACCATTGATCCTTTTTTTTTTTTCTTTAAACAGAGATAGATAAATTCTCTGGCCAACTAAACCACATTGAAACAGAACCCTCCCTAGGGAATAAGTCTTTATTCTTACCATCAACTGCTCTACACCTGGAGACTAGCTCCCACAACACCAGTCCCATTGCATACATGTCTATCCTCAGGAAGGCGTCTCGTTGGAAGTTGATTGCTCCCTCCAACACTTCAGGAGCCATGTACCTCCTTGTTCCCACCTGGAGAGAAAAACCACAGCTCAAGCCACGTTGCATTTGGGCCCCTCAGCCTCCCCTGGGTGGAGGTGAGTGACAGCTGGTTTCATTAGCCTGGAGGCCACTGCTGCTAAAGGAGCACCTTGCTCAAAAAACAAGCACAGGGGAGCTGTTTCTTCTGACACTGATTCTCATTAAGATCACTCCAGTCCAGATAAGCAACATAAAGGAGGGAGCCAAAGTGCAAGGCTACATGTGTGATACTCATTCAGTGCACACTGTTGCTCTGGCAGAACACCCTGCATGAAATTATGTCATTGGAGACACACAGAAGACCCTGAGGTCAAGTCTGGCTTGAAAAGTTCAGTCCTCTTTCATCCAAAATAAAAACTCTCAACAAAAAAACTCCAAATCCAAACAAACAACTCCTCAAATAAAAACAGAATCAAAAAAACAGAAAAGGGAAAAAATTATATATCCTGAAATGGTAGAAAAAGGTGTTGTTTTTACAGCCCTAGATAAAACAAGTCTCCTGCATTCACAGAATAATAAAACATGAACTCTGGCTTGCCATGGTTTGGAAAAGATCTGCTCTTGTTTTGAGGGAATAGGCCCGTAGTGCCTCCATTGTTATGGTTAGTATAGCTTATAAGGTAGGAGAGTAAACAGGACAGCAAAGAAAAAAGCAGCTTTCTTGAGAATTTAAACACTTTTAATAATTTTCTTTAAGGAAATTCTCATCTCTTTTTGCTGAGGCAGTGGGGGTAGAGTGAAACCATGGAATGATATGCAAAATTCTGGAAAAGTTAAAAAAAGGTGACAAAAATGAGCAAAGCTGAGTAAGGGTAACCCAGAAGAGTGTTCATTCCTTCTGAGATAAAGGTAAAAAAGGGAAACTACACTGGAGATGGGAATTCAGAAAGCACTGGAGGCACAAGGAGAGGATGATGGACTTGCTGTCCTGGCATGGGAGCAGAATAAGGGACTGCTTGCTGCAACAAAAAGGCAGAAAATTATGAACCCATAAAATTGTAGTATATTGTTTACACAGTGCACAGCCAGCTGTGCCAAAGGTCACCCAAGCAGCCAGGCAGGCTGAATTCTTAAAATTAAATCAATAATTTTTGGATTATTAATACTAGTATTGTGGTATCAGTGTTAATATTTAGGAGCTTTAATATTTATGTTATGGCCTAGAGAAGTGCTGGGTGCAGCAGACTCAAACTAAACACTTCTAACATTCAGCTGGGCTGTCTTGCCTTGCTTTGGTCAAGAAAGGCTGGGCCAGATGATCCTTGAGTCCCTCCCAACATGGTATTCTGTGATTCTATGGATATTTATACCAAAACAATAGAGACAATGTGTCTGAAGGAGGAAGCCACCTGACCCCAGAGCTGGAGGGACCTCACCTACACAGCAATCAGAAAGTTTGAGCACCTTCCCCACTCAACTCAGGTTACAGCAGCTCCCAGAATTTATGTCATGGAAAAAATACATATCTCAAAGAGAATTAAATGCATCTACACAAACCAGCCCTCACTCCAGAGAAACTATGGCAAGGCCAACTTTTTTAAAAGTTAAAGGTAATGATTACCTGTCCATGAGTGTCCCCTGGAGGTTTTCCAGGTTCAAACCGTACAGCCAGTCCAAAATCAGCTAGCACAGCTGTCAGGTCATTCTTCAGCAAGACATTTTTACTCTTGAAGTCCCTATGGACAAGGCAAGAAGTAAGGGAAGGGTTTATCATGGCATGTGTGTAAATCACACTGCAGCACACACATTGTCTATAGGCTCAGCAGCTCCCAGTAAATCAACTCCTTTCTTCCCCAGAGTCTCAGCATGGCCAGTGCTGCAAACTTGGCTGCTCCTCACTGCCCTTGTCCCCAGAACATGACCAAGCAGCCCTGAGCTGACCAGCACAGTCAGCCAAACTCCACAGTGAATTAATCCCAAAATAAAATCTGGTCTGAAGGGGCTCTTTTAATTACAGCAAGCTGTATAGAAGGGACCATTTCTTTCTCCAAGCACCAGCTCTGGACCCCCAGCTTCTGGGCCCTTCCCATTCCCAAGAACAAAACCAAGGCAGGTTAAGGGAGTTCATTACTCTTTATCCTGGTAAGGATGTTTGCTCCTATCTACAAAATCAGATCTTTCTGGAAATCAGCAGATGCTGGTGAGACTCTCCCCACTCTGACTACATGCTTCAACAGACTTTTGCCACAGTCATCCATCAGCCTTCTGCTGTAATTGCTGGATTGATCTTCCCTGGAGAATTCAGAGGGTTGGGAAGCAGGCAGGGAAGGGGGTGAGGCCACACAGACACGCTGTCAGGGTCAGAGCAGGCAGCTGACAGGCAGGTGTAAGAATTTGCAGTAGAGATGGTGGCTCTGTGCTTGAAGGGGACATTTGTGTCCGTGCTGTGCTGCAGCAGGATCATTTCAGGGCAGCTCAGGTAAATCTGCAGGGGCTGGGAAGGATTGGGGGTGGAGGAAGATCACACTGAGACGCCAAACCAGTCGAGCCCTGTTCCCTGGGCTTCCTGCATTTTCATCTGAAAAGGAATGTTTGGCAATCTAATTAAATTACAGACCTTAGACAGCAGATGGCAATTGTCCTGTATGCTCAGCATTATAACTTCCCTATCATCAATTCACTCGGTGACACTGCTGATTGCAGGACATTGCAGGCCTGCACAAAATAATTAATGAGGGCAGATACAATTGTTCTGCACTAGAGAGACCTGTCAAAAATCTTTGTGAAGAGAGAAACTGCTGGACCATAGAGAAGGGGCTGCTCCCTGCAGCCTCACATGCCAGAGCATCAGCTCAAAGCACTGCAAGCAAAAATCACCCAGCCCCTGATTCTGAGCTTAAAATATCAGAAGAGAGGATTTATCCTCTCTAAGCTGAACACAGTGTGATGGGCATTTCTGGCTTGAGGATTAAGATGGGGGAAGTGGGTGTGAAGTTGGAGGGCACTGTGCAGCCAGTGAACCCCAGCAGAAACCAGCTTCCATCAGCTCTAGGGACTGAGTACAGCTTTGCAGAGCCTCTCAAACATTGGAACCCCTCCATTACACAGAAAAACTGCATTTCCCTCTATCTGGCATCCCAGGGACTGCCTGCTTCCATGCCATGGCAGTTTCCCCACAGGCTTAGGAAACAGCCATCATCTAATGACATGGATAAACGCCTTTGCTCGTTCAGCTTTAGGGGATTATGCCCTCAGGATGGTACAGATTGTGCATGAGATTTTTACAAAGCAGTGGCTCGATGAGGACCACACAGAAATTATCAGACAATCTGCCTGAACCATGTGGTTCCAAGGTGAAACGATGTAAACCAGCATTACTGTGTGAGCGTGTGCTGCTACTCCTCATCTGCAGCACCCTTCAGGCATGCAACAGTTAACTCCTACATCTTGATACACCATGCAGGGATTTCCCTTTGCAATTCCATTTTTCCCCCCATTTCCATACATTTCCCCATTTTTCCATGCTTTCCTTCCTTCCTTTCACAAACCACCTTGAACTGGCAAGTCTGAGCTGCAATGCAAATGTACCCAGGCTAGGGAGAGGGACTTAATCCAAGCCATGCCAAGTAGATTTCCCATATGCATTAGACCGTCCTAAAATGGTCACTGCCAAAGAAAAGTGCCGTGAAAGGAAGAATTTTTAATTTTTTTTTCCATATAGCACTTCAAACTAGGGAATACAGAACAAGCAGACTATGAGTAATGGGTGAGTTAATTCGATTGAGACGCTGGAGATTTTATTTGCAGCTTCCACGTGGGGGCACTTTTGCACCAACAAGTGATTCCATAACCTTAATCCTCCTTGTGGTGCCGGGGGCCAGAGAGGAGTTGGCTGAACCCCTGCCCAGCAGTGACTGGGGAGTCCCACCTGGCAACCCCAGCATCTCCATCCATGTGCACCGTGGGAAGCCATTCAAAAACAGCCCCCACGCCCCCCTCCCCAGATTTAAAATGCATTTAGTGTTTTCTTTCAAAAATAAAATTAAAAGGATAATCCGAGGGAAATCCCTTGTGTCCTGAAACCCCTCCTCCACTAGGTATGTGCTAAATTCACACAAATGCTGCATTCTACAGCTTTTATCACCAGCTAAATGGACAGGGACACTAATGAGCACGATCTGTTGCTTTAAAGCCTTTCTATAGCCTTCCTCTGTTCCCCACCCTCAGGAATTTTCATCTATAAACCACTGCCTTTATTCTACAGGGACAAATGTCAGGGACACAGGGGTCAGCTCCAGGAGCAGCACAAAGGCAGCTGCAGGTTCTTTCAAAAGTCCCCAGCTCTCCAAAACTTTCAGGTTTGGGGAGGTGGGGTGTTTTGGGGGACCGGGATACCCCTGCAAAAACAGGGATTATCTTGCCATACATGAAGCCAGGCCTGCTAGATCAGGTACAAATTGCTGCAGCAGGACGTGGGGTTTAAGTCCCTCCTAGATGAAATGCAGTGGGTGGTGGGGGGAGTATGGCCACGGATTACAGCCTGTAAATCCCTTCTGGAAATCTCCCCCATCCTGCCCTGCCACAGCAAAGCACTCAGAAGAGATGCTTTAATCTAGGGCAAGCAGTGTGGGACTCTGGAGAAGGGCTGAAGCATGAGGATGGTTTAACCCAGCTGCTTTCTTGCTGTCCCCTCTGCACTGCCACTCAGGGGGGTTGAAGAGAGTGCCAGGAGGTCCCAGGGCAGGGTGGCACCTGCTGTGGTGTCTCTTATAAGCATCTTGGTACAATTTGGGCCTTATAAAACTACTGGGAAAAGTAACTAGGAGCCATTTTCTGCATTTCCACTGTTTCTCCATTTTTTACCTAATGATCAAAGGCTCTGTGGAAAGACACAGTGGAGTTATCAGTCCAAATCAGGGAAAAATAGGGTCCAGCTCCTGGTACAGCCATTGTGACCGTGTTCACAGGGGTCTCAGGTTGAGGGAAGAGATGAGGATCTGACTCCATGTTTCAGAAGGCTTGATTTATTATTATATATATTACATTAAAACTATACTAAAAGAATAGAAGAAAGGATTTCCTCAGCAGGCTAGCTAAGAATAGAAAAAGAAGGAATGATAACAAAGGCTTGGGTCTCCGGGCTCTCTGTCTGAGCCAGCTGACTGTGATTTGTCATTAATTAGAAACAACCAACATGGGGCAATCACAGATGCACCTGTTGCATTCCACAGCAGCAGATAATCAATGTTTACATTTTGTTCCTGAGGCCTTTCAGCTTCTCAGGAGGAAAATCCTAAGGAAAGGATTTTTCATAAAAGATGTCTGTGACATAGGCATAGAAATACACAGATCATAATGTGATGATATTACCAAGCCAAGTCCTTTCAAAGAGTGGCTCTGCAGCAGCAGAATTCCATTTCCACCACAAGGGAAGAGTTGATGGAAGAGGGAAACCCCTACTCTTTGGACATTCACCATCAACCATTACCAACTGTGCTATTCCACAGACAAGACACTTATTTGCCCCTCAGCATTTTATACATGGTTGAAAAAAATTCTTGTCCTAGCACAGGATTTGATGGGTTGAAAAGCCTTTACTTCCTAAAAGCACAACTTCCTCCTCCATTCAACAGCATCACTTCAAAGACCGTGTCAACAAAAGAGGCCTTACCTGTGTGCTATGGCAGGTTTGTGTCCTTCACCTTTGCACCAGGGGACATCTTCATGAAGGTAGGACAAGCCACGGGCCATTGTTTCTGCAACATGGCAGAGCTCATTCCAGCTGATGATGTTGCCCTTCAGGTAATCTGTCAGAGAACCCTGCAGAACAGGACATTGGCAGTTCTTAATCACAGACCCCTCTATGTGACAGATGTGCCAACTCATCAGTTTAGAGAGTGCTTGAAAAATCTGAGCCTTGATTTAATGGGGGGGGGAATCTCTAATGAAAACAAAAATAAAAAATAAAAATCAGAAATGTCCGTGAGTTTTCAGCCCTTGACAGCACAGACCTCCTGATGTCTACTTACCTGCCAGGGAAAGGGAGGGAGGTAAGGAAGGGAAAAAAAAATCATCTTTAACCAAAGCAATTCATCCAACCTCAGCAAGGGGAAAGCCTTCCATGCAAGATGAGGCATTGTATCAGCTGGCTGTGCAATGATTGACTCAAGAAGACCTTGGATTTACCATGGGGATAACACTGCTGGCTCAACCCCAGATCTGCACGTTTGTTTTAAGTGTTAGTCATGGTTTATAACTAAAGCAATCCATGAAGGGGGAGATGTGCCCCAAGCCTCAAAGCAAACATGGAGCCCATCTGCAAGGGGCAAGCTGGATCTGTGAAATCTCCCATGAAGCTCATCTATGCACATCAAGAGATGGTGACCACTACAGATGTGAGCTGTGGCCTTTTGTGCCTCTCTCCCTTCCTAAATTCCACTTTTATTAATCCTTTATTTGTGTAGGAAAGCTCAGAAAACTAAAGGAAGGGCATTTGAATCACGGGAGCAGGAACACTTTGCTATCACAGAATCATGGCCCACCAGGAACACACTGGGGGAATGACAGAGATTATAATCCTGCTGTACCTCCCTCTCTGCCTTCCCAAAATGTACATGCAATGATACATTACCTTGTCATGGAAAGCTGTGATCAGCCAGAGCTCTGTCTCCAGGTTTGTCCCCCTTTTCTCTGCTGCGATAAATTGCAAAAGGTTTTCATGCTTCATGCCAGGAGTGTTGAAAATCTCCCTCTCACTCTGCCAAGATTGCTTATCCTGAAGCGGGGAGAAAGGCACCATCAAAGATCACGCTTCCCTTTAAAGCAAACAGCTCCTTCAGTGCAGTCAGAGCTGCTCACACTACTCTAAAAATCATGCTCCTGTGTTAGGATGTGATGCATCCCTGCAAAAAAAGGCTGTTTTCCCTAAAGAAGAAAGACAAGTTGCTGTCCTCAGTCTCCCCTCTCCAAAATTATCCTCAGCTGTTCCTAGAGGACATGTGTGGGGAGTGGAGAGGAAGCCAAACTCAACCTTACTGAGAAATAATATTTTTCAAGATTTCCTAAGGATACTTGCAAGAAGAAAGCCTGAGCAAACAGCACCCAGGATCAGCCTTGCAGTGTAATTGCTGCAATTGCAAAATCTAATCTAGGCTCTATTGAATATTTACTAGTAGGTCACAGCTGGCTTGGACAGAAGATGTGCAGATCTCTTTTGACAACAAATATGAGGTGAAAAAGTAACGAAGGAGACAGCAGAGGAGCACAAAGATGTTTTCTGTAATTTTTGTTTCACTTGACATTTGATTGCTTAACTCTTTTCATCTGCAGTTCCTAGAGAACCAAGTCAGGAGCGTTCAAAGGTTTCCTAGAGCAGAAGACAGGAGCTGACAGAAACACTGCAGCACAATCAGCTCTCACAGCACCAGGGCTCTGCCTTTGGAGGCTGTAAATGCTCACTAGGTTTGGATCCAGATTTACAACCCACCCAGGCAGGACACAAAGCCAGGGCTCTGGCCCTTTGTGTGCACTCTGGGCACTGCAGCTGCACCCTTGAACAACACAGGAATTGCAGGGAAGTTAACATAGCCTGTAGATTTCAGAATGTGCTTGTTTTTGCCCTTCTTGCAACAAGCACTACTACAGGAAGCATTTGGCAATGAGATAACACGGGGAGAAGTGTAGGAAGGAAGGGTCCTTGAACTTTTTCCCCCAGCAGAAGAGCCCAAATGCATCTTTGTTATGGTCTCAAAAACCATAATCTCTACAGGCACTTAGAGCATCTCAGCACTGGTGGGGAAGCCCCTGGCAAGTAGGAACCTAATGCAGTGTCCCTGTTACCTGAATGGGGAAGATTTTCACTGCTACATAGTCATTCATCAGCTGAGCCTTCCACACGCAGCCAAAGCGTCCCCTTGCCTTGATCTCCAAGAGCTGCAGGGGCTTTAGGCCAACCAGGGGAGAAGGGGGTGGTGGGCCAGGATCCTGCACAAGAGAAAAAAACATGGTCACCAGCTGAAGCTGGGCTGTAAAATAAAGGGAGGGGAGGAATCGAGATACTGCACATGAGGAAAGAAGTGTGAAGAAATAACATTTATTTAATAGAAATTATTTAGGCACACTGTTTGCAGCAAGAACAGCCTGAAATTCCCTGTCTTGCTTGAGTAGGGTTTTGGTGTAGAACACAAAAAACAATCTACAACTCCAAGTGTCATTTTGTGACACTACAGCCTGACATACTCTGGGGGAAACCTGAATTCTCCTGTGTTTTCAAAGCCAAAGTTATTTTGGGTGTAAAGCACTGATGTCCTCAAAGCTACCTCCTGCCAAAAGTGGGAACCTTTAGATCTTTGTGACCCATCTAAAAGCTCCCAGTGCTCTTCCCTACATTAGCATGTTCCATGCCATCCCAGCCATGAGCAGTGAACAGTTCTGTCAGCATCACACAGATCACATCTGTTTGAACTCTGCATTTGTCCAGGAGAACAGTGTGACCCTGTGGGGTTGGAGCTCTGTCCCACCTGCTTTCAGATGGGAAAGGTTCACAGTATTATAGAATGGATTGGGTTGGAAGGGAGCCTTAAATGTCACCCAGTTCCAACCCTCCTGCTATGGGCAGGGACAGCTTCCACTAGGCCAGGTTGCCCAGAGCCCCATCCAATCCAGCCTTGAGCACTGCCAGGGATGGGGCAGCCACAGCTTCTCTGGACACCCTGTGCCAGGGCCTCACCACCTTCACAGGGAAGAATTTTTTCCTAATACCTAATCTAAACCTGTTCTCTTTCAATCTAAACCCATTCCCACTTGTCCTGTCACCACATGCTCTTTTAAAAAGTCCCCCTTTGGGCTCCCTTCAGGTACTGGATGGCTGCAATTAGACCATCCCAAAGCCTCCTGCACCCATTCTCTCAGGGTTCATAAAAACTGAGCTTCATCAGGGAAAGCACCTTCCCTCCTCTCATAGAGCTGGCAGGAACTTTATCATCTCTTAGATCTCTGAGGCTCTACAAAGTTGGCTGAAATCAAGCAATGGGTTTGAGAGTTTGGGAGGAAGGGCAGCCACCAAGCAGGGCTGTCTAATTCCCTCCCTCAGCTATCTCAGACATGGTGGTAAGCCCACCTAAACTCATCAGTCTGACACTTCCATGGAGGCCAACTGTGCTACCAACTTCAAAAAGCAGAGAAATGTTGGAACCCAGGAAATTCCTCTAGCTGCCCTGGATGGCTCCAGCCCCTGCCTGGAGGGCTCAGAGACCTTGGCACAGAGCCCAGGACCCCTGTGCCTTTGATTTAGCCCTTGGAAAAAACAATTACCAACCTTTATATGAAGAATTACAAGTCAAAAAAGTTTAAGTAGAATGATAGTGAATTTACCACAGGGTGAAAAACAGATTTTTGAGGTTTTTAAAATGGGGGCTCAGGGTCCCAAGATGGAGGAATTTGGGCGTGCCTTGTCCTTTTTCCTTCTTCTTCTTGGCCTCCGTCTTCTGGGTGATGTTGGCATTTTTAGATTGGTTTAGAGTAGTGTTGTCATTACATTGCAAGGGTTCCATATTGCTGGAGTTTTGTACCTCCTTGATGTTTCTTGTAGGCAGCTCCTCCAGGCACTGCCTCTTCCTTATTCTCACAGCAGCCAACTGACTCCAGTTCCCCCTCAGCCAAACCATCCACTCTTTTATAACACTCTTCTTATAGGCTACAGGTGTGGCCTGTTAACATCAGGCCTGCTCCTAATCTTTAATAATAAACCCAGCTGCAACTCTTTGGGGGGTAAGATTACTTTCTATACTACCTTTATTTACTTATATTCTATCCCCCTACAGAGTAGAAACTCACTGTGTAACATAGGTGATAGGTATTGGGAAGTTATTGTAAATAATGTACACATAGTTTTTAGTATAAAAAGATAACACCAGTGTGCCTCAACCTGACCTGCCAGACAGGCCTCGGCTGGTCGGAGAAAGAATTTTATAGATAAGAAACAATAAACAACCTTGAGAACAAGAACTGAAGAGTTCTGACTCCTTAGACTGCCAGGTTGGGAAAAGAGACTTTCTAACGCATCTCGGGGTCACTCTGAGCAGCAGAGACTCCGAGAAGAAGAAAAGTTAGGCCACCTGAAAGGAGTTTTGCAAGGCCCAAACCAAGGGGGGAGACTCCCTGACCTCAATGATGTCCACGTGGCCGTAGGGAGGCTTGCGGTGCCGGTACATCCAGAAGGCCAGCAGGATGGCCATGGACAGCACGGCGATGGGCAGCAGCGAGTACACCAGGATGTTCAGCAGCGACGGCGTCGGAGGCGGCGGCTCGTAGATGACTGTGGGAGAAAAACAGGGTAAGAGAGGGAAAAGGAGCTTCAGGAATGCAGCAGCACTGTCAGCTGCACATCCAGAGGCGACCAAACACAATGTGTCCCTCCAATCCACAGCTGATATCTCACACTCCCATGATGGTAGCCACAAGGTTCAAAATCATCTTTACAGTCTGATTCATACTGATAGACAAACCTTTTTCCTCTGTGTTTATGGTCTTTAGTCATATTTACACTGGGAGTCAGCAAAGTAAGGCTTCCAATGCTGCATGGACCACCTTTGGTGTTGGATGGGATGGCTGGCCAAGCTCTGTCTCCACAGATGAAAAATATCCCCCATGGTAATTGTAAAGGGGTATGACTAGGTGCTGAAAACATAACTAAGGTAAAAATACACCAAGAATCCACATCTTTATACACAAGGTGATAGGGAGTGACATCTGGAGTTTTGTCTTTGTTTTGTTCAAGCCCAAAAATGCCAAATTTGATGCAAAAATCCATTTTTACAGAATGAAGAATTTCAAGTTCTTGGGGTTCAAAGGATGCTTCAGGAAGGAATTTGGTCCAAACACCCCATCCATCAGAGGGATTTATAACGAATGGTGAAAGATGTGGAGGAATGGTTTTCAGTATTGGCCAAGTGTCTACTGGCAAACTGACCAAAGAAGTTGAAAATGTTCAGGACTTGAATTAGTTAAAAAAAAGGTATCTAAGCCTGATGCATTGGCTAAGGTTACCCAAATGTTGGTTTTTGGCTGACCAATGGGCAAAAGCACATTGCTGAGGGCAAACAAAACAAAAAGACATAAACATGCCATCATTCAACTCTGTGTTCACAGTTCTTGTATGCAAAGCAACAGCATTCACAAGGTTCCATGGTTTTCTCTTCCCCATAGAAGTAATGTTACTAATGGAGTTACAATGACCTAAACCACACTTTGCAAGCTGAGCCTCCATCTGACCTTTATTTAAGCTAGGTATTTCTTGTTGGGATACATAAAAGCAGAACATTTCCTCCTCTTAACCCTTCTAAATGTATTAAGACAGCACGAAATCCCTTGCAGCATTGCTTTACCTTTCACAGTGATTGACAAGTTGTCAGTTTTTAGTAAAATGCTGCTGGAGCCACAATCAAATGCACTATTCCCACAGTAGTTCTTGTTCCAAATTACATCAGTGCAGTTGAGACACAAACAATGGGAATACTAAATGGAGCCATGTTGCTATGTTGGAGACAGGGAAGGAAAAAATAGCAAGACTTGCCAAATTAAACAAAAAGCTGTGAGAGAAAGAATATTTGCTACTAGGTTGCTACGGGTACGTTAATAACAGGAGATAATATAACCCATGTAAACAATTAAAAACTTATCAGGACAGCCCAGGAAAATCTGATAAAGGTCTATTGGAACATCTCAGTAAATGTAGATAGCTCAAACCAACCTAAGGAAAAGATTCACCTGTTTTAATAGTTTTTATTGAATGATACTTTAAATATTATACATCTAAAAGAATTGTTGTTTTCCTATTAGCCTCTGAAGAAGGTCCTGCTATTACTTTTCTTCCTTGATGCATATCCACAGACTCTGAAAACTGACACACACCCTTTCCCTTTCAATCCCCAGACCCACAAAACAGAATCAAATGCAAAAATCCCAGATGCTCAAGGTATCTGGAAACTCATGACCTGTGAATTTAATGAGGAAGGTGTTAAACAACTTTTAAGAGTTTGAGGCTCAATCCATGCTTTGTAAATCACTCTGCCCTCTTCCCCTTGTGTTGGATTTTGTTTTGTAACATCCCACAGTGAGCTGTCCACCATAAAGGAAACCTAACCTTACTGATGGTATCCAAAGTGTTGGTACAGTCTTAGCCATAGAGTGAAACAAGCAATTCTTAAAGAACTGTAGCAAAAGGATTTCTGACTTCATAACCAAAACACCCAACAACTCAATGTTGATTATGAAGATGAATCAGGGGAGGTTTAGGACAAATATTAGGAGAAAGTTCTTCACACCCACAGGGTGGTTGGGCACTGGAACAGGGTCCCCATGGAAGTGGTGACAGCACCAAGCTCAGAGCTCAAGGAGCTTTTGGACAACACTCCCAGGCACAGGGTGTGGATCTTGGGGATTTCCTATGCAGGGCCAGGAGTTGGACTCGATGATCCTTGTGAGTTCGTCCAAACTCAGGACATTCAATGTTTCTGTTAAAGTCCTTGGAAAATAGTCAAGAAGAAGAGCCCCCAACTCTCCGTGCTCCCAGTCACTCACCTTCTGGGCCGGTGACTTCAGGCAAGTGGGTAAATTTCTCATTGCAATAATTGCCCTCGCAGCAGCAGAAAAACACCTGAGGGTTTTCTTCTGTGGCTACACACTCCTGCCTGCACCAGGGAGGGACAGACATGGAATGAAGGGGAGAGAAAAACATTGTCAGCCAACTCCTGCCTTTGGGAGCCAACCTGCCCCAGATTGTCCTCTCCACACACCTTTTCCTGCAGCTGCACTGCACAGATCAGCAGTCTCCACTTATGGAGAACAACTTGGCACTCAAACACCCCAGTGGATAGCAAAGACCCTTGAAAAGACTGCAAAGGAAACAAATGCTTCCATATGTACTGAGGGCATTAGATGGTGAGTAATAAATAACAGCCGCTGCTGCTAACAGAATGAGAAGGAGAAAAACGACAGAGAGACGCCTCAGTCCCTGAGCAGTGACTTTCCCACAGCCCATATGAACGCTGCCAGAGCAGAGAAGTATTTGATGATGCAATTAAAGATTGTGCCATAAAGCACACATGATGAGGGCTGAGCTAAGGCCGCTCCCACAGCCTTGAGCATCACCAGCCCTGCACACTCGAAGGGCACCAGAAGCTGCAGCCACAGCCCTGCTGCAGCAGGAGAGAGCTGCAGGTCTGAGGGCATGCAGTGACAGCTCAAAGTAATGGCTTTAAACTGAAAGAGGGTCTCTCTTTCAGTTCAAAGCCATTAGGGTTGGATATTGTACCTAATATCCAACCTCAAATCCTCAGGTTTAGGTTGGATATTAGGTATAAATTCTTTACTGTGAGGGTAGTGAGGCACTGGAACGGGTTGTCCAGAGGAAGCTGTGGATGCCTCATCCCTGGAAGTCTTACAAGGTTAGGCTGGATGGGACTTGGATCATCCTCAGTCCTGTGGAATGTATCCCTTCCCATGGCAGGGGGCTAGAATTAGATGATCTTTACAAGTCCCTTCCAACCCAAACCATTTGAGGCTCCTATGGTTCTCATTTCATTTATATAGTTTTTAAGTTTAATTTTCAAGTGCTGTCTCCTTCATAAAAAGCTTATTTCTGCATAAAAACCTTTAAGAAAATCAGGTTGCAGCTCTCATTTTCTGCCTTTGCCTCTTATCCAGGTACTGCTACAGCCTTCCCAGCACTGAGATTTCCTTCCACATTGTGCAAGGCCTTAGGGGACTTCCATGGATCAAACCAACTCCACTTCCCCACATCCTCCCTCTCCCCACAGATCAATGCCAAAAGAGATGTGCAGTGATTTTTTGCAGTACTTTACCTGTCATTTCTTTCTGTTTCTTCAATGCTGCTTCCCTTCCCTGCCACCTTTTGCTGTGCTGTGCTCTGGTTTTAGTTATTACGCTTGCAGAGCTGCTCTCCACAGAGAACTGTATCAAACTATTTCCTGAAGCCCAGCTAAATTATATGCATAACTTCCTTCCCTCGACCACTTGGAGGAAGTAGCAAAACAATCATAAGCGTTTGACATTATTACTCATTTCTGAACCCATGCCAAGCCTCCCTTTCTGTGTTATCACTGACATACTGCTACGAGAAGAATGGAAAGGGCTCCCTTCAATCCTAGCCCTGGATAGTTTTCAGTGCTTTTCTCCCTTTGTGGGGTTAAAAAATGGCTATAGCCAAACTGTCTCCTCCAAGGTCTCAGCTGGAAAGCACTTGGTTTGTTTTTCAGGCTCTCATTTTTTTCAGCTTCAAAGCAAAAAAGCAGCCATTTGACTTATTCAAATGAACAAAGATGTTTCAACAAGTTAAACAGCGTTTCCAGATGCTTTTTTGTGAAATCAGATAACAAGCCCTTTGGATTTAACAGCATCAGTGTTGGAGCCTTCAATAGAAAACACATCCTTTGCTAAATCTGTTGGTTAAAAAAATCAAGTTAATGAGTGAAAACAGCCTGCTCCACATCTGCAGTTCATTATCCCTGACTCTGAGTGAAGCCATCCAGGTATGTATGACATGTTACACTTAGCAAATATTACAGCTGAGGCAGAGGGAGAGAATGACACATTTTTCTGAGGCAGGGAGGGCACGTTTCAGAGAGGTTCACGTGCTCTGCAGGGGAATGTGAGCATGACCTCTCCAGCAGGGCTGTGTAAATAAAGGAGAGCGCACAAGTCGATTTTTAAACACTATTTTTTTCCTATAACCTTAAATGTACATGTGCCACGTTCTTGTTTCCTCAAGATAAAGAACAGAGTAAGGAGCTGTCACCCTCGACGTCCCAACCCTTGCACTCCAAAATTTTTCCACATTCTGGTGACAAAGGAGGCAGCACTTGGCACATCCCAGCACGTGCTGCTCCAAAAGCAGCTGCAGCAGCCAGAACAGGACCGTGCCCTGCATCCAGGGACACAAAATACAGGTGTATCTGCCAAGGATGCTTCCAGAAACTCGGCATTCAAAGGTGCCAGAGACACAAAGGGCACCAGCACAGCACAACTGATCGAAAAATCATCTTCTTAGCCATTTCTGCCACCTTGGGATGCAAAACTGCCTGCATGGAAGTCTGCCAAGGGCACTCAAGGGAAGACAAAAAATGAAAAGGACTGCATTTAAAGAGGGTTTGTTCCTTTATGTAATTAAAGCTAACCTTTATTCCAAATGTTGCTTTTGATATTTGTACTGTTTTTTAATTCTCAGAAGGGCTTTTAGCTTTGCCCTGGAGCTTGTGGCTTTGAAAAGTCAGGCAATGGAATACTGGATGCTCAATTCCAGGGCTGCAAAAGGCTGGTGAGGAGCCCTGGAAACTTTTTACCATTGTAACAGAGCAACACATTATGACAGAGTTTAAGAAACACTACATCCCTGCAGAGACACTCAGTGACAATACAAGTGTCACTGGATATGAGAGCAGGCACTGAAAGGAGAAATCTGTTTACAGTAAACACTTCTGCTTGCAAGTAGGAAACTCCAGTGACCTTCTATTCTCAGAAGAATCGGCATTAAGATGACTAATGGGCCAAGGAGGATTGATTTATTGGGAAAGAATAAAAATTTAACTATATATAGAGCCTGGCTACTCAATTGGCAAGGGAATAGGTGTGGTAGGAAAGTAACTCTGGAGCTAATAATAGAACAAAGATGAGGAACAACTTACAGCCGAGATAAGCCAAGACAGCAGGCACAAAAGCAGGGGAAGTGTACAGCACCAAAGGGAGAAAACACTGCAGCCATGGCACAAATCTAGCTCCAGCTTAACCCCAGCTTAGCAGCTGATCTTCCTAAAACTTTCAGAATTAGACACTACAAAGATGCACAACTAAGAATTGCACAAAGGTGAGATCGACCCACATCGGTGTTATATCAAGGGAAATCCTTGAATTTTATGTTGCTAATCCTTATTGAAAGGGCTGGGCTTGGCTTGTTGTTTGGTTATTGGTTTGGGTTTTTTTTAACAAAAACCCTGAGCTCAGAGCTACTCAACATTGTCCTTTTCAACCACAAAACTTCATAGGGCTGTTTTCTTTAGCTGTAATTCTTTTCCCCTTTGTAGAAGTGCATCAAGGGAAGTGAGAAAAGACTAGTTAATTTTCCCAGCTATTTAATGAGGCTGGAGCCTTCACACTACAAAACCTCACTCCTTTTCAGCTTGCTACAAGCAGTGACACACAAACTCACATTGCTTTTGCTCCCCACTCTTTCTCCTGGCCCTCCTCTTCACTCAGCCAAAGAACAGTGGAACTTTTTGCAACATCACAAACGTCAGAATATCTCAACCCCTAACCACCCCCAGATATCTGTGCTTTTCTAGACAGCTCCAAATGATTCCAAGTTTTCACTTCTATCACCAAATGCTCCTGGAAGAACATATTGCTCTTCATTTGACGGTACAGGACAGGTTTTTCAAAGAATGCCAGAATTATCAAAGCTTTGCTAGGGGAAAAAAACAAACAAAACAAAACACAACACAAAACCCCTGAAAAAAGTGATTTCTGCAGCTTCTATTTAGAAAGTCAAAGCAGATAAGTGACAATTCCGAGAGCTGCTTTTGCCAATTAACTTGGACTTGCCTTCTTTCCCTCTACGCAAAAAATCACGAGCTTTAACACTTAGAGGGTTGATTAAACCTGCATTTGGATGAACCAGCTGGGCAATTACCTGTCATAGCAGTTGAAGTCATCCAGCCAGCAGCCTTTCTTCACCAGCTCGATGGAGCCCGAGTTGTTTCTCCAGGAGGCGTAGCAGTGCAGCCGCTTGTCCTTCTCCCCCTCGCAGCGCTCCACGCCGCTCTGGTTGGTCTTCTCCAGCTCCCAGTTGGCATTGTAGTAGATGCACTCCCTCGTCTCTGCCTCCCCGTGGCCTGGCCCTGAAAAATCAAGCCCCAGGAACATTCAGGTAAAGTCAGAAATAGGGAATTGTATGGCTCTGTTTTAGGTGATGCATTCCCTTGGAGCTGAGCGGCTCAGCGGTGAGAGCTTCAGCACAGCGTGCAGATTATTCTTCTCCTCCAGGGTGAGGTGGGAGATGGAGAGGTCAGGTTTGCCTAAGGTCATGGCAAAGTCAGGAGCCAAGCTGAGACCTTCCCAGATCTCCTCTGGACAATGCTTCAACCCTAGGACTCTAAAACAGGGGATGCACAAGGCAATGCATGCCCAGGAATGTTTAACCACAGAAACCTTGTTTAGCAAAGACAACCTGCCAGGGTGCTACTTGATGCTTGCTGGGATGTCATGCAGTGGAGTTACTCTCCATCTGCACCACTACTTTGGGAAACACCACCTAAAAATACCCAGTTTCTTCCATGGATGTAACTGAGAACAGGGAATATTCATCCTGCAGAGGTGGGCCAGACCAGTGGCCATTCCTCACTTAGATCCTGGTTCAGGCTGACTTGGGTAAGACCCCATATGATAAATGCCATGGTTTTAACTGCATTTGACACAGCTCATGGTGCCTCTCCACCCAAGCAAGACCTTCAGCAACAGAAAATTCTGTTCCCCAAACAACACTGGCCACCCCAAATGGATGCTTGGCCACCACAAAGGAGTCTCCATAGCCTGTGGGTCTTCCCTCCTTTAGAGCCTTGTACCAAAGGACTGTGGAGCTCCTACTGCCCCCAAGGAAACAATTCCCCCATAGCCACTATGTGGCAGAACTGAAATAGAACTGCAGACTAAAACTGCAGACATCCACTAAAACCAGAGTCAAATAAGGGAACACTGATATTTGCAGGTGACCTGTTCTGTCCTAAACCTTAGAAATCCTCTCTTCATCTGGAAATACTCTGCTTTGTGGCATTTTGAGGATTAGTTTAAAAGAAAATGAGGAATGAAACAAACACATGTCTTGTAAGCATACAAACACAAAAGACATCCTGAGCCCTGTACCATGATGATTCTGTAAATCCTGAAATGCCCTGCAGCCATCTCTCCTTGGGATTACCCAACCTAAGGTAAGGTCAGGCCTGGCCATTATTTTGATGGATTGCAATCATGGAAAATGTAGGTGTCTCAATAAAATGTGTTGACAGCTGGGTAGAAAGCACAAATAGGTCCCACAGGATGGTGAAACAAAAGTGCCGTGCTCCCAAAATAGCCAGACCTCTGTGAAGCCTAGAACTAAATTTCTAGCTAGAAAACCACAGTTCTGAATAAACTAGGGGTGGTGGGTCTAACCTGCTCCCAGTCCCAACACCTGGACTCAGCAATGCGCAATTTTCATGGCACAGAGCAAACTCATCACACTAGGAAGATCTCTTTGCAAGCTGCTGAGGTGTTCTATCCTTCAATAACACTTTTTAGGAAGACTGCTTGATCTGCATCATGGGAGAGACTGCAAGGGAATAAGGGTATGAGAATGTCATAAAGCTGACTCCTGAAACTGGAAATTATATTCAAAGCACACACGAACAAGAGCTCAATTTCAATAGCACCTGCAGGTTTTATCAGCTCTTGCAAAGCTCCATCAGAGTTTTCCTCTGACAAGTTGCTTACAATAATGAAAACAACCTACCAATATCCCTCAACACAGAACAATGTCAATATTGACACTCCTTGTTAAAGCCTTGATATTTGTTCTCTTGATACTTACACCGTGCTTCTTTAGGGCAGATTAAGCATTTTTGCTAAATACTGGTTAAATCAGCAGGAAAGCAAAAGAGCTTTCTCTTGTGTGTGGGGGTGGAGGGCAATATTTTTTTTACTTATAAAGGAAATAATAAATATCTTAACTGCATAGAATCATAGAATGGTTTGGGTTGGAAAGGATTTTTAAAGGTCATCTAGTCTGATATCCCTGCAATGAGCAGGGACATCTTCAACTAGACCAGGTTGCTCAAAGACCCATCCAACCTGACCTTGAATACTTCTAGAGCCACCACCTCTGTGGACAGCCTGGGCTAGAGTTTCACCACCCTCATTATAAGAAATCATATGGCTTCTAGCTGGTACCTAAAACCTAATCCTCACTTATCACCTTCTGCTCCGCTCCTGGAAATACACTTTGTAATATCATTTTTATCATCCCAAACTGAATATCGCTTTTGATCAAGACAGAAATTTCCTCTCCCTCCCCAACTCCGTCTCCCAGCAAGCTGGAAGGTTTAATGAACAATTCCACTGGAAAGCAGCCCCAAAATCTAATCCTAGCTCAGCCACCATCATCTGCAACCTCAGGCAATATTGTGTAGCCTCTGTCTTCCCCACCATAAATGACAGCCAATGCGATGCACAGAGCCGCGGTGAGATTTGATATTTCCACTGTGCTTTGGAAAGGGAATGTGGAAAAGATGTGAAGCAGGAGCTGTATCAGCTCTGGGACCAGCAAACCAAGGCTGCTAAATCCTGTGTTGAGCCCAGGCTCCCTTCCCCCAAGACAGTTGTCTTTTCTGGAACAAGTTTCAGCTGAAGAGTAAGAGCTGCTTGCAAACACGCAAACCCGACTCTGCAAACAGCGGCCGCGCCAGGAAAAAGGCCTTTCCCAGTTTTCCCCCCGCTGTTAAAGTTTAGATGATTTGAATAAAAGCATGCATAAAGTTTGAGATGACTAAATAGATGTATGCTTTCTTTATAACAGCTCCTAAGGATGCTTGCATTAAGGAGACACTTTAAAAACCTGTGTGTTTGTTACCTGCTCTCAGATCTCTTTAAAAGCCATTTGGTAGGATCCTCGCCCCGCTGGGTGCTCACGACTGCAAGAAACCCTTCTGTTTGTACCCAAGATGGTCTCAGCAGGAAGGGGCACGGCTCCAGGTCTGGGTATTAATTTACCTGCTGCTTTAGCTCATCAAGAAACACTCACACCTTGCTCTGTAATGGATCACGCAGAGACCAAAGTTTGCGGCTAACTGCCTGCTCTGCACTCACTGCGGTAAAACCCTCGCTCAACAGAGGGAGGGGGAGTCAAAAGAGGGGCTTGTCCCTTTGAGAGAGAAAGGTGGTGACTAAGACAAGGAAATCTGAGCTTTGCTCATCCATCCCCAGCTGTGTAAATTTTTCTGCCTCCTCTTTCCCCACTGAGCAATGGATAGGCCCAAGGCTACCATAGGTCTGTAAAAAACACTGAGTTGGACATTAGGTAATGGTTTTAAATGAAAAAAATATATAGATTTGATATAAGGATGAAATATTTTTCTCAATGAGGGTGATAAAACACTGGAACAGGTTGCCCAGGGAGGTGGTAGATGATTCATCTCTGGAAACATTCATGGTCAGGTTGGACAGGGCTCTGAGCAACCTGGTGTTGTAGATATCTCAGCTGCAGGGAAGTTGGCCTAGATGCCCTTTAAAGGTCCCTGCCAGCCCAAACTGTTCTGTGATTCTGGCAAGTGACAAAGGCATGGATAACCATGTCCTGCTTCTCATTTCAAGTTGCAAGAAGAATCAGAGGGTTTTCCCCCAAATATATGTGCAGGAAGCACTTGTCTCCCTCCACCGGACACAGCTGATGCATCAGCACAACAAGGATTTGACTGGGCTCCTAGCAGTACAACCTGGTTCAAGAGAACTGTTGTACCAAACCTGAGCATCTGATAGGAGTGACACCACTCATTTTGGCCAAAAGGGCCTTTCCTGAAACAAAAGTCTTTCAGTCATAAACCACAGCTTGAGACAGATTAAAGGGGTTGTGTCCCTACCATCCTGCTCTCCCCCTCCTTACTCTTCATCTCTCTCATAGCAGCCTTGGTACATAGGAAAGCTCTTGAGTGCCTTCATTTGGTGGAACTGCCTGGTAACATCCTCCTCATGTGGGATGGCAAATAAACACCCCAGAGAACTGCTCAACTTTTGGCAAAAAATCAATGGGACTTGGGTGCAACGAGATATAAAACCTTTGCTAAGCAAGTGTTTGAAGATCGCTGTTGGAACCTGGTCTCATTCATTGGGTCCCCATTCCTCTCCTGCCTAAGCCTATTCCACCAGCCACGATGCAAAATTTGGGGGGGAAAAGTTGCAAAGCAGAAGCATGTATGTGGGGCAGGGGCATGGACATGGGGCAGGAGCACAGCGACCCCAGCACTGCATCCCATTCTCAGCCCCAGCTCTCTCCATGGAAAAGAGCCTCGTGCCAGCAGCCAGGCAAAAACAATCAACTTTTTAATATCACCATCCACAAATAGTCATTTAAGCAATCAAGCCTGAAGTTCTGTTTGAAATCAAAGTCTAAGGAAGAATCAGGCTTTGCAGGAGCAGATGGGTTTCTGGCATCCCACTGCATCCACCCAGCGCTTCGGGGATGACGCAGCGCAGCTCGTCCCTGAACAAAAGCTGCACAGAAATACCTTTACACAAAATACCAAGCCCAAATAACTCCCATACATCACACAGGCAGAGGGAGGTACCCACCATCACCCACTTTTGGGGTGGAAATCAACTTTTTGACCTCAGTCCTGAGGAGCTGTCATTATGCTGATTCCCCTGGGTCAGTTTGCTGCTCCAAATGACTGCAGCATCACTGGGTTTCTGCCAAGCAAGACCCCCAGCACCCATCTGAGGCACATAATGATGGGAAGAGCAGTCGAAGCACCACGTGACATGGGAAGACCTCTCGCCTCTACTTGGGAGTTACAAGGCACAGAGGGAGCTCATTAAAAAAAGATCCTCGTGAACTGAAGGACTTCAGCCTGCTGAGACATGGGACCTTGCTGCTGATCTGAGACTAAACCCTGCTCTCCTAATTTGGAGTCGCTGACAGATCACTGAGGCTGTGTCATTATCCAACAGCTTCTAAATTATAGCCAAGATCCAGTGTAGCAACTTCCAGGTCTAGGTGTTAGCAGTTGCCAGGCTCCTAACTCATAATTAGATACATAGGGAATATCTTCCCCAAGGCTGAAGGCTGCTATAAATCTCAGCTCTTTATCTCTGCCTGTCCCCTTTTGAAAACCTAAAATGAAAGTATATAGGAAAAGATGGGATGTGTCAAAATAGTCTGCATAAACACTGAGTGATTTACCAGACAGTCTGTTTGCCTGACTGTCAAAACCACAGGGCTTTCTATATGAAGCAGTGTATGCAAGTGAAGTTATTTGCAAACACTTTGTTATGTCCCTATATAGCTATTTGTGCATGTAATTTTATAATATAAAACGGCAGAGATTGTGCACTGAATTGGGGTAATTGCCCTCTAATTTGGAGGGTAATTGCATGCAGCAATTAAGCAACTGCGGATGCATTCTTGCACGTGTCATTATGGAAGTCGGGCCCTTTGTTTGAGGTTTGGGTTTGCTTTCAAGAGCTCTCCCTCAAACCATGGCAGGGATGAGCAGAGCTGGGGAATCAGGAGCTGCTGGGAGCTCATCTTGCAGGGCAGCATCTGCTGGGATGAGCCACTCACCCCTTCCCTTCAGGGGATGCTGAACCAGCTGCCTCCAAACCCACAGCTGCATTTTGGCACAGCCTTCAGTGGGGGACCACGATCTCGGCATGTGTGGAGCATCTCAGAGGCACTGGTGGGGAGGGAGAGGCAGGGAAAGAGGGCTGCTGCCTCCCTCTGCCAGACACCTGCCCAGAAACCACGTGCAGGGCTGCAAATGAAAGAATTTCAAATAGTTGTTGCTAGAAATTCAAAATCAAGCCAGATTGAAGGAGGCTTGCAACAGGGAATGTTTGGAGAGAGACCACCCAGTTGCATCTCTCCAAAACGAATGTGAGATTTCTAAGCCTTGCTCCAGCACTTATTCCCCAAGCAGGGTGATTTCATTCCTGCTGTACTTACATAATAGGGGCTAAATACATTTTTAGGCAAAGCATCAAACTCGTGATGACATCTGTGGTTAAGCACGTAACTGCACATGAGGATTTGGAGACTTGTTGCTTTTATCCTCCTGTTCTTTCACTAAAGCCTTTAAACAGCAGAGCAGAAACAAGTCCCTGTGACTCTGCAGAGCCTCTTTCTCCAGCCAAAACTTCACCCACCTTTGGGGACCTCAATGGCAGAGATGCCCCATCCAACCAGCTGGAGGCAGGGATGGTTAATTAAAAGGATTTATTCCTGCAAAATGTTTTGGTTCTTAAGCCAGATCAGGTAAATCTGGGCACAGGCAGCACTGAGGAAGCAAAGGTGTAATGCCAAGGGAAGATATTACTTGGAATTTTGTTTTCTGTCAATAGATTTGGCTTATCCCACAGAAAAGAGCTCCAAGTTTTCGAGTCAATCAATGGCTGTTAATCTATTATCTCAGCATATATTGCCATGGAAACCTGCAATGATGCCATTGACAACTACTCTCGAAAGGACAGGAGGCTTTAAGACATTTTCTTTTAAAATTAAAAAAGGAACTTTAATATTAAGAAATACATCCTCCCTGCTCACCAGGGATGACAACTCAGGGCTTCTATATTCACACCATGACTCACACTTCACAGCTTCCACGGACATCTGTGTAGCAACCCCTCCCCAAATATATCTCTTTTTTAACTTGGGTTTTATGTCAGTAAACGATAACAAGAAAATTATTCCATAGAATTAGATCTTCATTAGAATTTTCCCCCCCAAACAGACTGCAAAACCTGTTTTATAAAATGTAAGGAGTGTGTTTTAGGAGTTATTGATACCAGCTCAGGGAAAGGGTGGTTTTATTGGTTTCATTTCAATGGTTTCATTTTTCTGAATAATTTCCCTGGTATTTTAAGTCAAACAGGATGGGAAGGAGAAGGACCTGCAGAAGGACATGGAGCATCCCAGCTCCTCACAAAGCCACAAAACCAGGCAGACCCTGCAGAGGGAGGATGGAGCTGAGTGAAACGACAGCAATACTCAGCCGAGTGAAATATTGAGTGTCCGCACACACATGCATGCACACAGAGCTGATGAGAGCAATCTCCTGGCCCAGAGGGGAGGATCACTCAGGAAAAGGTTCAGTAAATCATTCCTCTGGCCAGGCAGAGCGATCCAAGGAGGTTTGGCCAGGTTGCTGGCTGGCCTGGTGTGCAGCAGGACAGAAACGTTGCCAGCAGTTAATCAATTTTTGGAAGCAGAGCATTTTTGACTTGAACTCAGAGGGTCACTTCTATATTTTATTTAAAGAAGAGATCATTTTAGTTATCCATTAGAAAAATCCTGTTTTGTATCATTTCAGTTAAGGACAAAGCCAAAAATGTAATTACATTTCTCCCTTCACATCACTAACTGTATCTGTCTCCCCCAAAAAGGTTTTAGTTCTTTAATAAAACCATCAGGGAGATCAATCAAAAGCATTTAATGCCGTGGTGCTTTTGCAGTTCATGTTTAAATGCACTTTGGGTCACAAACGAGGCAATTTGGACATCAGAGCTCAAACCAGATTAGTAATAACACACAAAAAAGGCCTAATTCCTAATTTATTTTTCTTTTTTCTTTTTGCACAGATACATACTCCTCCTCAGCTACACCCAAGAGAATGAAATCAAACTCCAGGCAGGCCTGACAAGCACGAAGTGACAGATCCAAAAAGGGCAGTGCTGCTGCCTGTGCATGGCACGGGGTGCAGGAGAAGCTGCAGATCCCATCCAAACCCCCAGAGCTGCTCCCTGTCCATGTGTGACCAGCCCTGAGGATGCCACCCCAGGCAGCATCTCTGGAGTGATGCTCCTCCATCCCCTGTTCACTAGAAGACACCTCCAGGCCTCCTTTGCACAGCCTTGCTCCACTGAGGAATTCCATAAAGGAGAGGTTGTGTTTCCTCCCCCAGACCACGAGTTTCCAAACAGGCATAAAGGTATTAAATTTTTTTTTTTCCTTGAGTTTGAGGTGTGCATTTATAAAAGCATTAAGCAGATAATTTATGTGGCTTGTAACAGCAGTGACTACTCTTTGGCATGAAAAATGGCCCCTTGTGGGCTGAGCACTCTGCACACACAAGCTACCAGCAAAGTGTCTCAGCAGCCAAACTTTGCAGCCTCTGAAACAGAAAATATTAGAGCTTAATTGCAAGATTAAGGTATTTCCAACTGCACTCCTGAAAATCAAATAGAGGGCAAGTCTTGACCAGATTCCACAAATCACTAAGTAAAATATGCAGCAAGTTCTGAAATGACATTTAGAGCACAATCATTTGTTCTCTCCATTCTCCTTGGGAGCCAGCATGGGGTCTGCAAAGAGCATGGGAGGAGAAGTGAAATCACAAACGTTCATAAATATTTTCCCCACACACAGTAAAGTTTTGAAAAGCTTTCAAAGCAAGCCTGGAAAATGAATTTCCTTCCAGGCAGAGGAATGAGGGTATGGGAGCATCTCCTGGTGGAGTGCAGAGGTTTAAGGAACAGCAATAATCATGTGGTGATGCCTTTCCCAGCTTTGTCACGTGCATCTGCTCCATCCCACTGTCCCCACCATCCTGTGACACTGCCACCAGCAGAAATGCTTTGCAGAGCTCCTGATTTTTAAGGTCTTCTCCAGGGAGAGAGTGATGTGTGTCCAACACAGCACAGCACACCTGGCAAGCCACAGAGAGCTTTGGTACCACAACAGCAGCACCTCAATTCATAATCTACACAGGGTCCTCTGAGATTTATCAGCAGGGACATTTCAAATATGCTTTAAAATGTGCTGAGTCTACTAAGATTGGGCCCCAAGTGCTTTTCTATTGATTCTGCTTGACATTTCCAAATACCACAATTCCAAATTTAATTCACTGGTAATTGGAAAAACTGTAATGCATGTAAATGGACAAGAAGATGTGGGAAGTCCAAAAGGTCAAGCATCAGGAAAACGTGTCCCCAAGAACTAAATGATGCTTGTTTGTGTTCCTGTCACCCTCTTCTACTTGAATAATCAAAGCTTGGAGCTGAGCAGTTTTCTCAGCGGGATGGAGGAAGAAAGGCAATAAAAACCACAACCACTCTAAACCATGGAACCGGTTCAAAAATCCCTGTTTAAAACTCCATCACTGACCAGAATCCAAACACACCATAGAGATGACTCACTTCATCAGCAGATTACATGAGCAAGTGGGAAACTCAAAGAAGAACTAATTTGAAAATGCTCTCAGTAGACAGAATAAGATTATCTCTACCTAGAAATCAGGTTTCTAAGATTTCTGCTACATCACAGCTTCTCCTTGCCAGCCAGCTGAAGGGGAGGCAGTGACAGAGACAAAATCTTATAGATGTCCAAGTTCAAACCTCAGATCCAGCTTGATGATGCATGGTTGTTGGCAGGTGCCAACTGGGGCATCATCTTTACTGGCCTGAGAACACCAAACTTCTCCTTCAGAGGAACCAAGGGCTTCAGTGACAGGAAATGGTGCAGGAGCATGCAGGGGATGCTTGCCCAGCTCTCTGCAAAGAGCCCTGAGCTGCAGCAAAGCTTGAGGGTTCACTGTGTTGATGGGAAATCTTTGCCCCTTTTGGGCAAAGACCATTCATATGCTTTACAAAATACACTATGACAGAAATCCCCATCTTTCTTCATGTTCTAGAGAATAAACATGCACATTTTAGCTGCCACTCTGACCTGCATTCCCCCCCCAGCATCTGAGCAATCACTGATGGTCAGACACCTTGGTGTTTTTCATCTCAAAGGGTAAGAGCCGATGGAAGTGCAGAGCACAAAAAAATCACAATTTATAGCAGTCTTACACTGATGAAGGACAAGCATCCATTCCCACAACCCAAACAGAGATTCCTCCAACCAGCCCACAGCAGCACATGTGACAATACTTGATAACTCCTTGGTGCAAGCAACATCTTTTGCATCACACTCTAGACCTTCAGACCATCCAAGGTTTGCAGAAGAAACCACTGATTTTTAAAATGCTCTTTTCCCAGTTTACACTGGTATTTGAAGAGTTAACAAGCCAGCAGAAGCCAGCCCTAAAGGAGAAGGGAGGCAGGAAAAAAGCAAGTTTCTGGCCCTTGCAATCACAAACTAGCCTTAAGCCCTCCAAAAGGAAGTGAAGACATTCCTAAAATTCCTTGAGGATGAGAAGCAAGTTGCCAGCTAAACCAGAAGTCCATTTCTCCACTCTTTATCCTTTTAATGGCAAATCCCACATGAGCAATTTCAAGAGCCTCTTTTACAATGGAATTTTCTCCCAAGTGGCTACAGCACATCTAGGACTTGTCTCATGTTTACAGAAATGCACCTTTCTCCTCTGGGTCTAGTGAAAAAAGCTGCTGTCAAACGACCTGAGGAAGGAATGCAGCACAACCCAATAGCATCATGCAATTTCCAGTGATTGTTTCTCTTACAATAATGAAAGGCACGCTAGAAATGTCTGGATAACTGCAGTGATTCTCCAAAGACAAGTTATAAAAGAGATGCTGAAGAGATTTTATGTAAAGGGGCATGGGGGGAAATAAAGTCACTTATTAGCTTTTATTTTGATTACATGCATTAAGCAGCATCTAGATCCCACTTTGAAACAAAAATGGTTTTGAGCAGATTGTCCCAGGAAGTTGAAATCCTGCCTGTTTCACAGGTGGGAAGCAATAAAATAACTGCGTGCTGTGGGACAGGTCTTTTCCTTCCTGGTTTTCTCACAGCAGAGGAAGACTAAAACACTAAAACACTAAATAACAGCATGCACATGGAGTGAAAGAATGACTCACCCTCCATCCACATCCAAGCTTTCTGCATGACCTGAGCTCAACAGCTCCAGCCCCAAAACTGGGTACATTCCCTTCCAGTTCAACTTTCTATTTGGATGCCATTTAGTTCCCATGGTCACCAGACCCCAATATTACATTAAAGAGCATAAAGTAATATTCTAAGTTTCAGCACAGAACTCTCAATTTCCTGACCCTGGGCAGGTGGGATCTCCACTAACACTATCTCTGATGCTGCTCCCACATATTTAGATGCTGATGTCTGTAAATGAGGACATGAGGGTGCCCTTGTCTGGGCACTTTCAGAAACACCATAAATATTTAGAGGGATTTTTCACTGGAAATACAATAAGAATCCAAGAGAAGACTCCAGGGAGATCTTTCTGCAGCCTTCTAGTGTACAAAGGAGGTTTACAAGAAAAGTGGGAGAAGACTTCTTATCAAGGCCTGCAGTCATAGGACAAGGAGAAATAGTTTTAAAATTAAAGATGTTGAGTATAAATTAGGTAGAAATTCTTTCCTGTGTGGGTGGTAAGGCACTGCAGAGAAATTGTGGATGCCCCATCCCTGAAGGTGTTCAAGACCACTTTGGATGGAGTGTGGAACAACCTGGTCAATGGGGTTGGAATAAAAGGATCTTTAAAGGTCCCTTCCAACCCAAATATTTCAAATTCTCCTCCATAACCTATTACAAGATCATTTTTAGGCTGCAGCCAAACCCTTCCCTTTTGCCTCAAGATGCAATAATCGCTTATTTTGGTCGACATGTTTGAGTTGAGAGATGGGAGAGGTGCCTGCAGGAATGTACACACAGAGGACTGGAAGCTGTAGAGACATGAGCAAACTACAGCCCTGAACACATCTTTTCACTGCCTCCCCTTGCTCAGATTTACCTGGGAACACAGGAATGCAAACTTTTCCCACCTCTCTAATAAAAAAGTATTTTCTGTGACATTACTGAACACCCCTACTAATCAGCAGGAACAGAAATGGAAGACATGCCACCAGTAAATTCCATTTTTCACTAAAGAAAAGAGAAAGTTCCAAGGCAATGTGAGAAGCTTCACAGTGACAGCAGCCAGTTGAGCAATAAAACCACTAATCTCCCCACTAGGTTGGGGCACATGGATCCCAGGGATCTTCAGCCAATTTCCCTGAACTTTGGTAAGGCGTTGCAGCCATCTGGGAAGAGCAAACAAAACTTTTGATAACTTTTTGGAAGGTGCAGGACCATCTGTTTCCACACCAACAATCAGGTGAACACACCTGCCCCAGGCAAGGCAGCAGCACAGATAAAGGAACCCCTCCACCTTTATATCTTTCTTTGGGAACAAAGGAAAGACCAGAGGAAAGTGTCAGCCCAAGCTGCTGGTATGTATTTTCCATGGGCATCATGTCACAGTTCAAGCTTTTCAATATAAATACTTTAGTACAGGATTCACTTTCTTTAATACAATAAGCCCAGGAAAACATAACCTGCTGTTCTGGCTATAGCCTGGGAGCTCTGGTGAGCACTAAGAGATGCACTTTTCTTTGTGCTGGATGAAAACCAGAGGATAAATCTGCTGATCAACCTCCTCCATCTCTATAAGGCTTTGCAAGAGTGAGGCAACTGCTGAAGAGTGAAACAAGTAATGAAGGATGGAACAAGTGATAAACAAGTGACATAGGGTGAACCATTCACAGCTGGTGGGATCAGGCTCAAAGCACACCTGGAGAAGGCAATTCCTCACCCAAAGGGCAGCTGATGTGGGGAACCCCTTCTCAGAAGATTCCCTATATTGTTTTAAGAAGAACCATGTGCCCTTTGTTGTTCTGCTGTTCCTCCCCTGTCGCCTCTCAGCAAAAGGTGGAGTCAGACCACCAGGCTGGCTGGGTTTTTGTTCTGGCCTAGCCTGGCCACTGTCCAGTTCCTACACTAAATATCATCAACCTACAAACATCATTTAAAAATAATTCAAATGCTGAAAGGCCCAAGCAGCTACTGACCAACCAAATGCACTATGTCACTGACTGCAACTTTGCTCCTGATTTCCATCCCCACCCATCCAGCCAGCCTGCATTTCTTTTCATGTTGGGATTTGAGAAACCCAATCCCCCTGAACAACTGCCCTGAGCCCAGAAGTGCCATTTGGAGCTGACAGCTGCTGAGAGAAGAACACAAAGCCCTCTTCCTGCCAGAGTCCTTCCCTGATACCCTTGCAACCATTTCCCAATAGACAGAGATTTTGCACAGGCTTTTTATCTCTTTGCTGGTATTTTCCATCTTAACAAGTTTTTAATGTTTCATGTAGCAAGGATGCCCCTGCCATTTAAAGAGGGAAGCATGCAGTAGTAATTATTCATTAAAAACACATCATAAGTGACCTTTACACTGAAGCAGAGGAAGCCACGTGCCTGCCTGGCTGTATTCTGGCAGGGCCAGGAGTTTCAAAGGGAGCAAATATTTTCATGCAGGATAGCCAGCCTAAGCTATCTTGAAAAGATGCCTCATTCTTGAGAAAACAAAAACTGTTTGAAACATCTCAGACTAAGTATCCTCGAGTCAATATACAGTTTGAAAAATCTAAGTGGAAAGGAGAAGTCACCATAGTGCTTGGTCCAAGCTGGCATCTCAGCATAGTGAAAAATTAACATTTTGTCTTCCTTGCTATACAAAATACAATTACTAGACAGGGCAACTAATGGGGACTAGCTGTCTCACCATGAAATATGAAGAATATTGGTGTTTCTACTGCAAAGTAATTCTACAGATTGAATGAAAATCCAAGGCACACCTACAAGCTTTGCAGCAAGAGCTGGAGCCCTTTGTTTGCAGCAGCTGTTTTAGTGGGATATGCAGGTTAGTTTTGCTCATACAAGCCACATATCCCTAATACAGCAAAAAAATAAACCCAGGTTTTGCAGAAGGAGGTGATGTAACTCTTTTATTCCTGGAAGGGGATGAGTCCCATCTTTGAGCTGTATTTCAGGCATGCATGTAGGAAGCAGAGCATCATACAAGCAAGTGAGAAGCAGAGCCAACACACACACAGAATCCAGGCACCAGAATCATTTGCAAAGCAAAACTAACGTACATCACTTTATGCATGATTACATTTTCAAAAGCAAGAAGTGTTAGGAAATATTTTTGAAGACAGTCAGTAATGTTTGGCAGGAATCGCTGACTCAAGCCCTTGATCCGGCATTTAGCTGATGACTGGAAAACAGCCCTGGCTGTGTTTATTCTTTAGACAAAGTCCAGCTAAAAATGCATCCAGGCTTTAATAATCTGTGTAACAATGACCTCAAAACCCCAAATACAACACTGCATTGCATGCAGGTTTCCCAACAGGATAGAGCATTGTCAGGGCTCACACCCAGCTCTCTGCTTTGGATGCACAGTCTCCCAACACGGCGTTTTCATCTTTAGACCACTCCTGGAAGTAATGCACTATTTCATTTCCATTTGCATTTCAATATGGCCCCAAGGGCTTTACATACATCTGGTCCTCACTGTGTTAAGATTCTTCCCAAACACCATATTGCCTAAAGATGGTGAGACAAAGGATGTGCTGCATTTTGAGCAACCTCACGCGCGGGCTCTCGGCCAGAACAGTGAACAGAGCATCCTGCATCCTACCCTGTTTCATTCTGCAGGTCTCCATGCCAGCTCTGCTTTACAAACAGCAGCAAATGTCACCATCCCAGTTATCTCAGGTGGGGAGAGCCAGAGGAGGAGGCACAGCTCCAAGCTCAAGGTTATACATCGAGTCGGGAACGAGCCACCAGGAATATTTGACTCATCCATGTCAGAAGATCCCAAACTTTCCATGTTACCTAAACAACAAGAGCCTGAGGGAAGGCACTATAACAGGTCTGCTGTGCACAGCTTGGGAACTACAGATCTCACACACAGGCTGGGAGCTTTTTATCCATCATCTTGTTGTAAATGTTTCCCTCTTTTCCCCCACACAGCCCAAGCCAGCAGCAGTTTTGCTCCCATCACGCATGTCACCTTCAGTGGGAGAGGACTTCATATATTTTTAAGACATTCATACTTTTGTACAGCATTATTATTTAGGATCTGTGAGCTCTTCCAGAGGGTGAAATCCTGCTTTTTTTTCCTAGACTGAGGAGTATTTTTATCCATGCTTTCGGTGTCTCCCGCCCCAGCGCTGGCCCTAGTTCCCCTGGCACACCCACCATCCTGGGGCTGAGCACAGGCAGGCATGATAAATGAGACCAAGTGCCTCAGACCAGCCACGAGGCTGATTAACCCTCTCTTCTCCTCAGAGAGCTCAGGTTGGACACACCAATTTTGCTTGTGCCATGCAGGGGACTGGCAGTGGGGAGATTGTCCCTCCTGCCCAGAACAGGGTCAGCATCTGGCTGCTGGTAAGCAGAGAATGCAGACACAGGAGGATCCTCAGACCCATTTTAAAACAGCTCAAAATAGGGTGCTGCCTCTCAGTCGAGCCAGCAGCGCCAGCCTTGCCAAGATGCTGAAGCTCTCACTCCTCACATGGGTGTTCACTCCTCCCCAAGCACCCAGCCCTTCCCAGGCTCCAGCTGCTGAGCATCCTTTGGGCACAGGTGTCTCCAGCAAGGAGCAGAACACTCTCACCTCTCCCTCTGGAAAATAAATATATAATTTTTTTTCGAAGCAAGGACACATATCAAAGAGCACAGGATGCAGCACAGTGACTCATGCAAGCAGCAAAGTAGAAACTTGGCTGCATCCCTGCCCGCACAGGGCATTCTGCATCTCTTCCTATAATTAGTCCTTCAAATGCTAGAGGGGAAAGGAACAAATTCAAAGAGGTTTTACTTCCCAATTATTCACATATTTCCAAATCAAATGGTTGTCTGTCAGAGAGCAACATGCCATTGCCCTAGGATATCAAAATGCAAACTGAAAAGTCTCTCCAGGAACAGGATTTGCTTTCATTACATTTATATCACCTAATTCATTTTAAGATTATATATAATTAGTCTCTCCCTCCCTTCCCCACCCCAATCCAATATACTCTCCCAAGCAATTTCAGAACATGCCACACATGCCAATGGCACTTTTAAGGCAGCAGTCTCTTGCCTTTCAAACAATACATGGAATTTTAATTTCTTTTTTTTAGTATTTTCTTTCTTTGAATTGCCAAATCTTTCAGGTGTGCATCAGTATTTTTATTTTTTTTTCTTTTTGAAGGAAACACCTCTAAGGAACTTTTTATCTTTCCTCCTTTGCCTTCTGACAGAGATTTCAGTCTGCCATCCCTAATGTTTCACAGCCATTTTCCATCACCATCAGACTCTGTGTGCTACCTTCATTTGAATATCTCCATTTTCATTTTAAATCCTCCTGATTCCAGCAGGTAAACCTGCAGTAAGGTTTAACTGAGAGAAAGCCAAAGTGCCTGGATCACTTCCCCACCAACACATTATTACAGCATTGCTCCCAGCAAGGATGCAATTTCCTTGAATCATGGAATGGTTTGGACTGGAAGGGACCTTAAAAATGTTCTCATTCCAATACCCTGAAATGGGCAGAGACATCTTTCACTAGAGAAGATTGTTAGAGCCCAGTTCAGCCTGGCCTTGAGTACTTCCAGGGGTGTGAAATAGAAAAAAGTGAGAGCGAGCCCCCTGATCCTGTAAAAACTGCCAGCACACACATGAGGAAAGTCTGGAGACAGGCAAGGGTATCCTGGCCAGCTGTGAATAGAAAATAATTATTTCATTATTGTTAATCTCCTAATAGGGAAGGAGGGGGATCTTTCCCCGTGAGGGAGAGAGAGAGATGGTGTTTGCTGCTGCTTCCTGCTCTGCTGAGATTTCCCTGAATTTAGGGGGAAAATCACATCAACCATCAACCATTTCAGCACAGATGATGTTGGGGGCTGGATGAAAAGCATCCCATTTCTACCAGAGGTGAAACAGCACATTATCAAATACAAGGAGTGTCACTGCTGTCATCCCAAACCACTTGTTGGGTTTAAATGAGATGAAATCCAGTGTTCCCCTATGGCAAGAAGATGCCACAGGGGTGTGATGTGTCCAGGATCCCACAGCATTTTACTGCTTTGCACTTTCAGCCACAGCCCTGTACCTCTTCTCTTCACTCTTTTGAAACAATGGATTTTTGATTTCTTAAGCAACAAAGCAGGAAAATCAGTTTTGAGAGCTTCTTCCATTTGCAAAAGCCAATTTATACAAAAACCCAAAAAGCCAAGGGGTATTTCACCCAGTTTCCACACAAGCCCTTGACCCTGGGAGGCTGGAACTTGGACCAGCTGTTTGGCACCAGGGCTTTGAGCACCTCTAAATGACCAAGAGAAAAACACCAGAGCTGTTAACTCGGTTAACTCAGAGCCCTAAAGGTAACACCAGAGTGAAGATGAGCTCATTTTATCACAATAAAGGTGAGGACAACCTCAAAGGAAGGAGCTGCTCTGTGCTGAAATAGGGACCAGCACCAGCAGGCAGAGTTGTCTGGATGTATAAACACCCAAAGCAAAAAAAGCATCACAACCCCCCAAGAAAAGACAAGGCAAGAAAGAAAATAAAAGAAATAAAAATAAAAATAAAAACATCATTATTTAACTCTATCAAGGAGAAAATGTGGCATCCTGCCCTGCTGCCAAACAGAGGGCCCAGGAGTCTAAAATAACAACAGCTCTGAGCGTGAGGACACTGGGGACAATGAGCCTGCCTGGCTGCAAAGGCAGGGAGAGGATGAGGAGGCAGCCTGGTGTGGAAACTTGTGCTGTGTGAAGGCCCCCTGAATGCACCTCAATCCCTGTGAGCTGGGAACTCCTCTCCCTGCCCCAGAGTCTGCCCAAGGGGGTCAGGGATGGGCATTCCTGGATTGGCATTGTCCACATGGGCAGACAAGAACCAAGAGAGGAGGGGGTGATGGAGGGGTGAGGCAGCCCAGCTTAGGCACATTAAAAGGGGAAAGTACAGTGATAGCTTACACCCAGCATAGATTTAGGTGGGGTTTTTAGCCTAATGAGTTCCCAGAACCACTTGGAAAAATTCCTCATCTCCTCACACAACCCTCAGTGCAAGCAAGTCCTGCAGAGCCACCTGTGACAGAGCTGCCTAACTCAGAGCAGGCTCAGGCCAGCACCCCAGTATATGCTGCTTTGCAAGGAATTTTGATTAATCTTGCTGCTTTTTAAACACTAATCAAGATCAGGAGCACCAGCTCCCATTTCTGTTTTTTCAACTGTTTTTACTTATTCTCCAACACTAAAACCACTTGTTCCCCTCACTGCAATTCCCCACTAAGTCCCAGCATCTTATTTCCAGATTTAGTCAAGTTTTTTAACAAGCTGCACACCTTTAACTGGGAAGCAAAAATGCTGTTTGTTATCCCTCCCTCCTGGCTGATCCTCAGGTGTGACTGACGTATCATCTGCAAGGGATTTTCCACATCATGGGCTCCCTCTTACAGCTGCAGCTGCCTGCAATGGGTTTGTGGCTTGTGCACACATGGAGCTGTTCCAGCAGAGCAGCTCAGGCTCCTGTTCCTTCTCAATACCCACAGGAGAGTGTGTTTATCCTGGAATAACACTGCTTTGTTTCAATTTAGCCTCGTGGATATGCTGCAGTGAAATAAATCAGATTAAAAATTAATCTCCACTCCAGATTAGGAATATCTAGATGGATGCAGCCATTTGGGAGCAGCTATTTCACATTAAATCCATATCGTGTTTTAATTTCAACAGCTCATCTCACCACATCTGCAGCAGCCACTTCCTGAAAGCTGCAGTGCTGAAAAGCAGGGGAGCTGCTGCAGACAGCTCCTCCATTCAGGAATTAGTAATACTTTAAACCAGGTAGGCAAACAGGGGCTGTGTGAGCCAGAGCATTACAACAATGGTCCAAAGAGCTCTGCCCAGGGCAGCATCCAAGGAGCTGCTGGCAGCAGCACCAGGCAGGTTTGTGCCACTGGAGGAAAGCCTCACGGGGATGGGGTTTCACTGGTGATTTCCCACTGTTGGGGTCTCCAGCTGGTCAGAGTGACCCCGAGAAAAGTTCAAAAGTCTCTTTTCTCAGCCCAGCGCTTGAAGGAGGAGTCAGAGCTCCTCATTTCTCGGTCTCAAGGTTCTTTATTGTATCTTAGCTATAAAATTCTTTCTCCTGTCCAGCCGAGGTCCACTCAGCAAGACAGTCAGAGGCACTCTGCCTGCCCCAGGGCAGTGTTATCTTTTTATACTAAAAACTACGTGTACAATATTTACAATCACTTCCCAATACCCATCACCTATGTTAGACAGTGAGCTGCTACTCTAAACCAATCTGTAGGTGCCACCATCACAGCAGAAGATGGAGGCCAAGAAGAAGAAGGAGAAAGGCTGGACATGCCCAGATTCCTCCATCTTGCCTCCTGAACCCCCACACCAAAAACCCTAAAATCTACTTTTCCACCCTGTGATAACTTCACTATTATTCTACTTAAACTGTCGTGGCTTGCAGATCTTCATACAAGGCTGGTAACTTGCTCCACGGGTCATAATCAAACCCACAGGCATCTTGGGCTCTGTGCCAGGGTCTCTGAGCCCCCTGGCAGCGGTCTTGGCTGCTCAGGACAGCCAGAAGGATGTCCTGGGTCAACAACTCAAAGAGCACAACACTCAGCACAAGGACACCTCCACTGCAGCTTTTGTTTTAGCACCACAATTTGCTGGTTTGCATCCAAATTCCCATATTCCTGACCCTTCTGCAGAGCATTGCATTGCTCATCATCAAGGAGAGTTTGCAAACCAGAAAGCCACTGCCCTGATTTTATCTGTACTGGAAATCCCTCATGCAGCTCTGGGAGTGCCCTCTGTGTCTCCCTGTGCTGGATCTGGGTCTTCACTTCTAACAAAGATCACCATGAAGGCAAAACGTGCTGAGACCTGCTGCAGAACAGGAATTAAAAGTCCTCAGGAATGCTGACTATCTGCTCCCCACAAAATCTTTGCTGCAAAAAGGCTTCAGACAAGAAAGATCAAAGCACACGTGGAAGTCCCCAGTGACCTGAGCAACTCCAGGAGGAGCTCCCAAGTGCCTCAGCAGATATTTCCCTTGGATTCTGGAAGCAGGGCTGAGTCAATATCATGTGCTTTTGGGAAATCCCTCCTCGCAAAGCATCTGCCTTAAGGGGTGGCAAGGGCAGAGCTCATTGCAGCAACTTTCTCTTGTTTTTTATCACACAGGGAAGTCCAATGAAACTGCAAGATGTTTTCTGGGGCACAACAGGAATCCCAAACTCAGGGCATCCTCAGTAAGAGATTAAGGAATGACCCTTTTGGGGTTTTTTTCTTTTCCTAGAGGAATCATCTCCATCAGCCAAATGTGCATTTACAGGTATTTTCTTCAGTGTTCATCTCACTATCCTAGGATGGAAGATTCCTTCATTATCACATCATGAAAGATTTCTATCCCCTGATTCTTATTTACATCTTCCACTTAGAGAGGAAGGACACAACTTCTTCCCACACTATTTTCTCATGCTGGACTGGCAAGAGAGCTCAAGCAGATGGTTTTCAACTCAAATTCCAAGATGCATTAGGTTTCTTAGTCTCATTCCTTCAGCAGAGCTTTCTGCCACATCATGGGCATCCCTTCAGGACTTGGAATTGATTTACCCATTATCATTTTGCTCCTCATCCAACTGTGCTGTTTCCAGCTCTACTGACTGCTAAGCAATCTTTAAGGCTTAAGCAACCTCTTATCTTGGACTGGATTTTAAGCACCCAGCACAAAAAAGACAGGTTGTGGGTATCGGAAGATCAAGTTCCTCTGTCCATGCTATGTAGAAGGCTAAATTAGTGCAGCACAGTCCTCTTAAACAACCTTAACACCTACAAAATCTCAAGCCCATCACACTAAACTTCTGCTGGGTAATGCCTTTTGTCATCCCAACTCTTCCCTGAATGGTCAACCTGTGGCTGAGTATCCCACAGCAAATTCCAAGCACACAGATACATCATAAATCCTGCTGAAGATAGCATCTCCCTAGCCCTGTTTGACCAGGGCAACGGAGTAGGTTTGACTAGTTGCAGTTTAGTCCTGTTTTTAGAATGTGCTTTTTGAAAAGAAAGTGAGAAATACACATCCCACCCTCCAAAAATGAGATCTTTTGGACAGTAAAGCTCAGGGCTCATTAGAAACGAGCTTCCCTTAATCACAAAGCATTCCTCCCAGCTGGCCCTGTAAAATGTCACGGTTAATCCAGCCTCATTGCAAGTGGGTATTTTGTGATAATGCATCAGGTGCAAAGCAGTAATTTCCCTGTGATGAGGCAGAGTTAGGAGGGGCTGCAGCTGCAGCAGAGCAGACCAGGATTTCTTTCCAGTCCATCCCCCTCTGGGGAAGAGGGACACAAGCCACCGATCTCCCACATGGGCATTTCACGGGGCAAAGATCATTCCTTGACTGTTGGACAGGAATGGGCAGACCGTGGTGTGCCACTGCTCCTGCAGGAGGGATTTCCCAGAGCTGCCTCGTGTGGCACAGATCTGAGCCCACCTCTGCCCTCTCCCCCGGGTGAACCACACCCCACGCTCCTGTGTGAATGAGGTAAGATAATGGCACAGAAAGGGAGATGAATAGCTGTATTTTATGTATTATGTGCATTTTTCCTCGACCAAAACAAACCACCTCCATTGTTACTGGCGGGATGAGTGTGTGTGCTTTACATTCCCCGCTGAACAATTGCTCTGTTTCAAGAGGATGGGAGATTCAGAAGGTGAAAGAGATGTGGTCCTCATGAAAGAGATACTGTCCTTGAAGCACTGATTGCAATGATGTGTGCTCATGAGAAAACACCTCCCTTAAAAGCAGGATTCCAGCTATAATATACAGTGATAGAACAGGATTTCCATTATAGGGTCAGAGCCCATCTGAGGGTGACACCTCTGTAACTAAAGGCAGAGATTTTCATATCAGTTTATGTAGGCAGAATCAAGCCTCTGTTTGAAGGATTTCCCTCCAAAAGCAAAAGATCTGCCAGGTTTCTGGATGCCTTTAATTACTGCAGCATCTCTGTTCCAAAGCCAAACTGCTCACCCTTTTACCCTAACACACAACAGAGATTTTCCTTTGTTAACATTAAAACATTCATGCCCATAAGTGTCCATTCTCCATTTCATTTATAGCACGGTTAAATTGAGACTCACTGGCCAAACAAAATCAGCAGCCCAGTGTTCAAAGCATGGCCAATCTCCCTGTGTAGTGTGAAATACAGGCAGATTACAAGCAGGTTTTTTAAATGCAATCTCCTTCAACTTCCTTTTTTTTTTTTTTTTTTTTTTTCTTTTTTCCCCCATGGAATTAAATCCCTGTGGCAAGTACTGTTAGAAACAAGTCACATTCAGCAATCAAGGGCTGGGTGATGCTCACCCTCAGTCCCTAACACAGCTGGCCAGGTTTGCCCACCCCAGCTGTGGCAGCTCTGCCAGTGGTGTTCAGGGTGTCTGTCCCACAGCATAAATCACAGAACAAAGAGATTCTCCACTGATTTTTCCTTCCACCGGTATTTTTCACCTTTTTTATTGTTTTTTTTTTTTTTTTTTTTTTTTTTAACAGGATGGTGTCAATATAAAGCACCAAGTCTTTATCAGAAGATGCTCATTCTGTATTTACAAAGGAACACAGACTGAGCCACAGCAGCCATGGGAGGAATTAATGCAATGGCAGCTCACATCTATCCATACCAGGGCCAAAATAAGCCCAAATAGAAGCAGCACATCTGCTCCCACTATCCTCAGTGTATTCTTCAAACAATGGGAAGAAAAGCCTGGAGAAGCACTGACCCTCACTTCATTCAAAGAGTGCCCCTGCTCAATTCATGAAAGTTTGCCTTTCCTTTTCAAGTGAAAAGGCCAGAAGAATACTTGGGAAACCAAAAGATTGCTTGGGAAAAAAAAAATCATTTTAATTGAGGGAGGCTTCAAACCATCAAACCCCATAAACTTGTGTTAAAAGATTTACAGCAAACTAGTGTGCTGGAGATTTTATTTTTTTTTCCTGGGTTTTTAATAGGGAAAAGCAAATCCAGTTTTTTAACCAATTTTCCACAAGGAGATTTACAACACTAATGTGCTGAAGCATAAACTGATACAGTGACAAACCCCCTTTCTCCTTGAATGTGCTAATAAGGTTGATCCTTTCTCCAAAGCTTTGTTCTTGGGAGGTTTCTGCAATGAGTTCACTTCTTTCACCAGCAGAGCCCTGCTCATGTGGAAATCATCGGGCTGAATGCATTCACTGCTTCATCTGGCCCTCAGCATCAGGTCTCAATTGGGATTTGGGGTGGTGGGCAAAGGACTGGACAGCAATGCAAAAAGAAAAAAAAAAAAGGAAAAAAAAGAGATAAAGAAAAAGAAAAAAAGAGGGAGGGTTGCTTTCACAATGCAAAGTGAAGAGCATCATTTAAAATGAGCTCTCTGGGAGTGGGAGCAACTATCACAGGGCATGGCAGTCCTGGAGTGCAGCTTCCCAGCACCTTTGTGTCAATGAGCAGCAGCATCCACCTGCAGAGTCACCCCAGCTGGCCAGGAGCCCCATCCCATGGCACCCATCTATCAAGGAAGCAATGACCCCACACTATGAGAGTTTAACAACAGAAACACTAAACTCAGGTTACCTGCAGGGGTAAAAGGTCCTAAAGCAGAAGGTTCAGCCAAATTTAAGAAATCCCACCCCACTGAGACACACAGGGGAGTGGTTTGACTTTTCAAGAGCAGTGAACTGATCAAAGGAAGACAGAGAATTCTCAGGGTCAATACCCATTTTGCCCATTAACAGCAAACCAGGCACCTTGCTCAAAGAGAGAGTTTTGGTGGCACAGAGTGACTCCTGTAAAAATCCAGGCTGAGATCCTTCTCCCCAGCCTCCACCTCTGTGCAGCAGCAGATTGTCACACTGAGGAGCAGCCTCAAAGGTGCTCCACCCTGCAGCTCCACCAAACTCATCTCAGCAACCTCCAGGTTTTTGCTTTTCCAGGTATCCTCAAGCAAAGCCAGCAGCCTCCTCCAACTCATGTTGCAAAAAGCTGCCAAGAAGTCCTGCTCCAAGGCCACCAGTGGATGCAAACAAAGGTCAACAGGGACTTTGGCTCTTCTAACACCCCAGGACAGCATCACTTTGAAGACAGATGAAGTTTAAAAACAAACAAAATCCCTGCAACTCACAGCTGCTCTCCTCTATCGGGGCCCTGGCCAAGGAAGGATTCCTCCTGCAATATTTTTAGCTGAACACGTGCTGCATTTATTTCTTGAAGACAAGAAATCTCCTCAAGGCTGTGGCAATGAACACATGTGACAAGACATTTAACTCTTTCCCACTAAAGAGACAAATGTGAGGGTAAGGGCACTACCAACATGGGACAACAGGGATTTTCTTTAATATCCCACAAGTTTCGAAACCTTTTTTTCTACTCCAAACCAAGAGTACCCCAAACCATCTCCAAACCCCTTTTACTCATCTGAGTGCCCAAGGAGGAAAATGTATATTATACAGTACTTTCCAAGGACTTCACAAGTAGGATCACTGCCATATGAGCAGGACCAACACCTGCTAAAAAATTATCATATGCATGGAGCTGTGATTGCTCAAGGCACCTGAAAATATTTCCAGTGTTGAAAATTAGGCCCAAGGCACCTGAAAATATTTCCAGTGTTGAAAATTAAGCTGCTCAGGGATGGAGAACAGAGGCTCTGCACCACCCACCCCATTGTTAACCCTGTAAGCTGCTCTAAGGTGCAAGAAGGGTCCTTGGGAAGGGATTAAACTCCATTTAAAACCCCACTCCCTAACCAGACTCCTCTATCCAAACTGGATACTATGCCCTAGAAATGGTCCTTGGGAAGGGACTAAACCCCATTTAAACCCCCCTGCCCAGCCAGACACCTCTGGCTGGTACCCAAACTAGATACAGTCATTGGAAAGGGACTAAATCCTATTTAAACCCCCCTTCCCAACCATATTCCTCAATCCAAGCTGGCCACTATGGCACCCTGCTCTTGCTGCTGACTGCTGGTTAGAGCAGTATTTATGGCCCAGGTCTTCCTCCATAAAATAAACATAAACGACTTAGCAGCACAAACACGGGCTGGACACGCAAGGCAGAGTATAAATAACCTGCTTACCCTTAAAACCTTTTTCCAGCTCACCTATGCCAAGTGTTTGTGCAGAATCCCTGTCCCAATTTAGAAACCAAATGTATTTTGGAGAGGAGCTGACACCGAGCGTCCTCCGCCTCCAGGCCACGCCGGCGCCGCTGCGAGCAGGGAGCCAGATCCACCCAGATCATGGTTTCACCTTCCCAGCAGGAAAATGCTGCAGGGCAAGGGATGAAATGGAGATGGATGGGGAGTTTTCTGTTTAGACATGACTTCTCCTTCCTTTTAAACAGGGCCTCAGAGCAGGCTGGAGAGGCAAAGCCCAGCCGGAGGTGCTGGGATGCGCAGAAGGGGCAGTGCCAAGCTGCTGGCAGCACCCAGGTGAGCTGGCCAAGAGGGATTTCAGGCTTGGCCCTGAAGGCTATGGTGTGCGTGCCAGCTGCCTCTCAAGCCCATCATGGGTTCAGATGTAAGCAAGGTTCTTAAGGACAGGAGTTCTGCTAATCTGGGCTCATCTCGCCCAGTGCCACCCTGCTGAACTCCAGGCATCGACTCCTTGGCACCACAGGGCAAGCCTCACCCTCACCTCTTAGCAGGGGCCTTTCAATCTTTTATTTTGTCAGAACCCAAAAAATTCCTCTGACTGTCCTAAACAACTCAAGACCCTGACAAAAAGCTCAAAGACCTTAGCACAGAGTCAAAAAAACCTTTGCCTTCAATCTTAGCCCATAGAAACCATTATCAACTTTGTGCAAAGAGTTACAAGCCACAAAAGTTTGAATAAAATGACAGTGAATTTATCACTGAGTAAAAAAGCAAAATTTTAAAGTTTTCTAGAACGAGAGTTCAAGAAGCAAAATAGAAGAATCTAAACATGTCCAGTCTTTCTCCTTCTTCTTCTTGTCCTCCATCTTCTGCTGTAATTGTAGCACTTTTAAATTAGTTTAGAGTAGAAACAAACTGTCTAACATAAGTAATAAATATTAAAAATTTATTGTAAATAATGTGCCTGTAGTTTTAATATAAAAAAATAACACTGCCCTAAAAGCAGTCAGTGTGCCTCAACCCAACCTGCTAAACAGACCTCAGCAAGTCAAAGAAAAAATGTTATAGATAAGAAAATAATAACCTTAAGAACAAAAGCCAAAAAATCCTGTCTTCTTCTTCAGCCTCAAAGCTAAGAAAAAGAGACTTTCTGACACCTCAAAGTTAACTCAACACCAAAAACCTCATCACCTTTCCGCTGTTAGAAGCTGAAAGCAGCAGTCTCTGGCCAGATGTCACAGAAAGAACAGTTCATGGAGTACAGCTGCAGCACCCACCTTCTCCCCACGTGGCATTTTGGCTGTGAAACGTGGCTCCTGCTCATCTGAGTCAGGAACAGCTCGCCCATGGGCTGGCACTGGGCTCCATCACAGAGCCAGCCCAGCTCATCCCCTCCCTGCACCACCCCAGGGACACAGGCAGGGCTGATGGAGGGGCAGCACATCCTGGCCTGCCTGCATTTTCATCTCTGGTGGCAAAGGTGCAAGGCCAAACTCAAAGTTTACAAGCTGGAGCTGTGTTTACTCATGCAATAAGAGATGCAGGGGGCGAGATTATCGCAAGATAATCACTCCCTTGATTTGTTATAAAGCAAAGCCAGCTGCTTCTAATTCCTGCATGGTACCAGCTGCTTTCCAGGAACCCACCAGCACAGGAAAAGTTTCAATTGCTTTCCTGCTCAACTGTTCCATTCCAAACTTTAGAAAATAGTCACACTGCAAACAGTCCTGCATCCATATCCCAAAAGCACTCGGTGCTTAAACATGAAAAAACCACCCAGCCATACAAAAACTACCCATTCAAGATTCATCTGTGCTCAATTAAAGAACAGAGGAGCAGCTGATGAAAACATTTACAAGCTATTATTAAATTTTACCAGGTGGGGAAGCCAAGAGGAATCCAGATATTCAAATTTTTGCCAGGATTGATTTTTATTTCAGGTACACAAATAAAAAAAAAGCAGTTGTAGAAGGTTGTTTTGCCTCAACAGAATTGGTACGTGCAGCTATCAATAACCATTGCAAGAAATAAAATATTTGCAAGGAATAAAATACTTGCATAATCAAAAATTCAATGGAAGTCATCTTTCCTGGTACTGCGTGTAAAGCACAGGGCACATGGCCTGGCAGTAATTATTCAAATGGCAAAGTACTCTGGAACTCAAAATCCAGGGGGACAAATGGGAACAACAATGGTAAAAATGATGAAAATGGGGACAACCCAGATGGGTCCAGCCTCATCCCCACCTCTCACAATATGGGCATCAGTGGGGAAACCACTGAACCTGCTGCATTCTTTCTCAGTGAAGGAGAATTGGCAGTTCCCCAGAAAGAGCAAATCCCCATTTGCCTCAGAGCAGCCCTCAGGGACCAGCTGTGATGCCCAGGGTACCATGTCCCCAGAGCACTCACGGGGCTGACTGTGAGTTCCCCAACTCTCTGGGGAACTCCTGCTGGGCATCACTGCTCCCCTTTGAGCCTTGGGACAGTTCCAGCAGCTTTTTGTGGCTGTGGATTCACCCAGGAGGCCAAATGAGACTTGTGTGAAAGGGACCCTGCACTGCAGAGCTGCTGTGGCAGGGAGCAGCCATGCCAGCATCCCTGCTCGTGTTTCCCTAGCAACTCCAGCTCCTGCTTCCCTGCACACATCCCCTTCCTCTCTCCAAAGTGGGACAAGACTGTCTCCATCATTCAGCCACACAAACCAGGGATAAGGGGAGTTCAGTGAGCCCTGTGTCCATTCAGTGCAAATATTGATGGAGGACGCATTGGCATTAAATCCTCTCTCTGCACGTGCACTAAACCTCCCCTAGAAACACAGGAGGAAGAGAAAAACTATCTCAGCATCCCACCCAAAGCCTCTGAGCAATTGGTAAAAAAAGGATGAAGATGGGAGATCAAACTCCAGCACTGGCAAACCTGGATGTGCCTGGGCAGGTATCACCTAAACCCAACAATCACACAGGGGGTCCAACATCCTTTAAAAAACAGATCTAGGGCTCTGACCTGGCCAGATATCAAGGTACTTTAGTATAATAAATATATAATAATAAATAAAAAATAATACTTTATTTGTTTTATGGCTGAGGCCTACAACATCTTTGCCAAGCTGGAGAACAAAGCACAGCCAAGGTAGGCACCCCAGACTCCCACCCATCCACCATGCCCTTCCTCTCATTTAACACCAACTCTTCATCAGTCAAACCAGCTCCTGACACTGCTTTTTTGCCTCTCCCTATCATGAAAATCACACTTGGAGTTCAGGCATGAATGCCCAAACTCAATTGTGGGCATTAACCAGGCTCCATCCATTCAGACCTATCCCACAAGAGAGGAATTTGCTTGAAAAGCAGATATTTAATCACATTCTGCTTCCCCCAGCATTGTGGCTGAACCATCCCTGGCTGAAGTAGCCAGAGCAATAAAAGCTCAAGTACAGGCACAGTGATATCAGTGAAAAAAATACCAGATGGGTGGATGGTCTCACCCAAAATACTCCTGTCTGACCAATAAGGGTTTTTGATATAGTTTTGGAATGTAATTGGTCCTTCACAAAAGCACTGACCTGTTTATTTTCTCATGTCACATGTGCAGCTGGAGGTTTGTGACAATTCTGTTAGACAAATTCTCAGGGAAAGTGGCAGCTCAGGGCTTAATCCTAACCTAGCCAAGTAAGCACCTAAGCAGTTGTTTAAACTGAAACTAAAATATGCTCAGGCTGGTCTAGTGGGAAGTGTCTCTGTCCATGGCAGGGGTGTTGGAAGTAGATGTTCTTTTAGATCCCTTCCAACCCAAACCATTCTGTGATTCTATGAAGGCACACACTTAAAAAAACCAAACAAACAACAACAAAAACAGAGCAAGAAATGCTACAGGGGAGAGGAGGCTCCCAGTTTTCTCATAAGAAGATATATCAGATTGCAGCTAAATATAAACCCACACCACAGGAACACACCTTCATCTCCAATGAAGCCAAAACTAATCTTTAACTCCCTTGGATTAAAAGAAAAAAAAATACACCCCAAAAGCCCATCTCTCAATAAATTACTTGACCTCTGGTTATTGCTCCTGCTTTTAGAGAAGGAGAGGATCAAGTTAAATCATTTTGATTAGCTGGCATTAAAAGAAATGTGATTCCCACTGTGAGGCTGGGCCATTCAGTGCTCTGTGCTTTGCTGACCAAAAAGCCTTGAGATGTGCTTGACAGACAGACCACACCCAAAACTCAGATGTTTTAGGCTAAAAACCACATGTGATAGAATCCTGTGGCAGAGGAGAAGCTGACAATGAGGCACCTTTGGGTGGAGCTTCTCAGTCTATCTCCTCAATTGCACAAAATCCATTACAACCAGGGACGAAGTCAAAATGCTGTGAATAAACAAAGGTGGGGAAGGCAGCAGCTGTACAAGTTTGCAGGATTGCAGCAGCTCTGGGTGCCCCAGCAGGCAGAGGTTTGCTGGAAGGTTTCTGGAGGGGTGGCCCCTGGGGCAATGGGGCTTTGCACCCCAAAACCCCAGATGGGAGAAAACACCTGGCCAAGATGATGGCAGAGCAAAGCTCTCACAAGCCAGCAGCAGGAACACACAAGCTTCAAAACCTCAATCTGTTGAGAAGGCACCAGTGTCAAAAGGCTGAGCAGGAAAACAGAGGGGGCAGAGGTCGCAGACATTTCATGAAAAATCCTTTCCTTAGGATTTTTTTCTCCTGAGAAGCTGAAAGGCCTCAGGAACAAAATGTAAGCATTGATTATCTGCTGCTGTGGAATGCAACAGGTGCATCTGTGATTGGTCTCATGTGGTTGTTTCTAATTAATGGCCAATCACAGTCAGCTGGCTCAGACAGAGAGCCTGAGACACAAACCTTTGTTATCATTCCTGCTTTTCTATTCTTAGCCAGCCTTCTGGTGAAATCCTTTCTTCCATTCTTTTAGTATGGTTTTAATATAACATATATCATAAAATAATAAATCAGCCTTCTGAAACATGGAGTCAGATCCTCGTCTCTTCCCTCATCCTCAGACCCCCGTGAACAGGGTCACAGGCAGAGATGCAATGCCATCACCAAACATCTCCTTTAGGAAACACCTGGGATAAGAAGAGCTCTTGGAAAGAAAGCTCAAGATACAGCAAAGGAATTAGGCCTTTTTTTGGAAAAATAGCTAAAACCTGGAACATTTGTTTTCATCAGGATATAAAAATGTGGATGACAAAGAGCATGTCACTGCTCCCTTCCATTTACACACATCCTCCCCAAAGGCTGCCTAACATCTGGTTAATGTCATTAAAAACAACCAATCCAGAACACTCAGACCACATGCTTTAGCCCACCTCTTCTATAAGCAAAGGCCTGTTAGAAATTAATACATGCTGCAACAAGAATAACAAGATGTGCTCCATTGAACAGGGGCCAAAACTGGGACATAGGACGGCTTCAGCCAAAATTTCATGTTCTTGGAGTGAACTGAGCAGCTTCAACGGCAGAATAAATGAAAAGAGAGGGAAGTTTTGCTCTAGAAAAACCAACATGCTCAACTCTACCCTGCACCCAGCTGCCTCACTGTAGACACTGCAACTCCAGCTGCAAGGGATGGCAGGCAAAGCAAATTTAAATTGAATTAAAACACTAATGCACCATAACTAGCACTGGCAGTGAATATATGTTTATTTTATATTCATGTATTCTATTTATGGGTGCGTGTGTGTATACGTGATATTTAAAAAATTCAATAGTAAACCTTTCACTGGCCACAAATCTTTTTTTTTTTTTTCCTTCCACGAAAATGAAGCATTGCCTGGATTAGCTGGCCACAAATCTCTGCAAAGTTTTTATATGTTTCCTTCCTTAAGAACAAAGTGTGGTGCAGGTTTGGAGATGAGCTCCATTGGATGCAGCACAGCTCCATCACAGTGAATCCAGGGAACTCTCTGCATCAGCCTGGTCAGGTTATATGGGAATATAATTAATCAGGTGGCACATCCCACATAAATAACTTATGAGGAGCCTTATGAGGAGAGATGGTAGCCAAAAGGTATCTTAATTCACTCTAATAACGGATTGGGAAGGAAATACAAACACCTGGATGAAGCATCCACCTTTGCACCTCAGCTAAGAGCAATCTGTGCATCTGCCTGGCAAATATTCTTTTGTTTTTCTCTTACCCCCTCAGTCCTTTTGAGGGGTGGAGGGCGGCATTTGCAGTAGTTTTGTGGTAGTATCCAAATGGGTGAAGGCAGAATTTCTGGGCAAGATGGGCATTCTGCAATGAGCTGTTGGGATCACACTCCCTTGTCCACCAAGGGTGACTCTACAGCACAGCCAAAATCAGGAGAGATGTCAGCTACCAGGCAGGCAAAGGAGAAGAGTTTATGAGGAATTTCCAGGAGCAGCAGGTCAGCTGTTGAAAGGCAGAATAATCTATAAATCACTCCTACAAAATTAATTGAATTAATGGAATGGCTTTTGAGCACAGTCATCTGACAGTTCCCTCAAAACAGAATATTACACCTTCAAATATTCTCAGCAGTGCACATTAAACAAATTTGAAGTAATTTATTTTATACTCATCAGGGACAGGGCATCGGGGACATCCGCTCAGAATCACAGAATTGTTAAGATTGGGAAGGACCTCAAAAATCAGCCATGTCCAGCCATGAACCCAGTCTAAGATCAGTCCAGCCACCAACCCAGCACTGCCAGGTCCACCTATGAGCTGCATCCCCAGGCACCACATCTACACCTTCCCTTCCTATGGAGCCTCTCCCTTTTCCCCTCTGTGCTATGAGTGCAGAACTCCTTCATATCTCCTTCCTTTCCCCCTGCAAACTTCTGCTTTGGAGCTGCCACCACGAAGCCACTGAAGCTTCCACCCACCAATGAGGTCACCAATAAGCCTTGAGATGTGCAAACATCTCAACCTTGAGATGTGCATGCACACACCTTGATACACACACCATACCCTGGGTTTTTGTACCTCTTCTGCCCTGCCAACAAAGCCAACTCCTTGCGTTGTTGTTTTTCTTCTGTGGAGAAGATGAAGAGAAACCACCTTGAGGTGGCACATCACTCCTACAGCCCCTCATGAAGGGGCACAGAGCATTTCAGTAGATTCACTAAATCTTCAGCTATTCCGTGCAGCAGCTCCAGATTATTTGGTATTTTATGTGACAGAGCAGGGGACGCCCTGGCATTGCTCCCACTCTTCGAGCATAACTAACCTCCAAGACTGCTCACACTGTCAGGAGGCTGATTACATGAAATAAAACACTGCTTTTGACTATTAATTAATATTGACTTCACTGCTTGACCTCCGAACATGCTGAAATTTATAGGATCGCTCTCCAGGTTTATTAGGGCACTATTAATAATCTGAGGACTATTTGGAGTCAGGCACCTTAAGGAACTCAAAAGAGCTCTTTGGTATGATGCATAGACATCATCTCAGGCTACTTTTGGCTTGGAAAAGGCATTTGGCTAATTTTCAATTTGTCAAGCGAGCCCCTGACGAGTTGGAAACGTATCACAGAGCGGATCTTTGGGAATCTCCAGCGAGCTTTTTCCCAGCCCTGGCTGGCCACAGCAGCGTGGCACAGGGATATTACAGCAAGCAGGATAATAACCAGATGGAGCAGAGCTCTCATCTAGGCTATTTTGGTAGATCCACTGCAGATGAACACCATACAAAAGCCAATTAACTCCAACATATCTGACATGTAAAATAGTCACACTCTGGAAATTCTACGTGTTTCTTCTTTTTTTTTCTCCTTCCACATTTTTTGCCCCAATACTGGGCCTCCTTAATGTACAACAGTCTGAATGAAACATAAAATTAGCCTTTAAAAGAATTCAAAGCAAGCATTCAGGGGTGGAACATTTTAAAGTCTACGGAAAAGTGGAAAGGGTTAACAACTTCTCTTAAAAACTTGGGTTTCTACAAAAAAAGCAAAAAACAAACCCAACCCAAACCACAAATCAAAACCACAACCCACCTTGCTATTTTCAAGCTTTTGCTTGAAAACTAGAAAGCATCTTATTTTCTTGCATGTGTCATGTATGAAATTGTTAAGGACTATATTTTTGGGTAGTTTATTCAGTGACAGGGTAGAGACTTATGACAGCCTCCAGAAATCTTACTTCTAAGCCATCTCATTCTTTACAAAAGCCAACATGTTTCTTAGAAGGACCAAATATGTGACTATGAATCTCCAAACATTACAAAGAGTAAATTTAGTCAGCATGCTTTCTTCAAAAAAATAAATAAGCAAAGGATGTGCTGAGGGAACTAGTAGCATCCAGCACTTTATCTTCTAAATCTATTTGTGACTCAGGGATGCTTAAAAGCAGTGGTCCAAGGCCTGTGAGCTGTTAAAAGCACTTTAAATCCTTTAGCCTGCTTTGAAAAATCTCCACGTCTTTGCCACATGTGGATATTTTGCACTGCAGAGCCAGGAATCAATGCAAGCATTTAAACTTCCTTTTGTCAGGAACGACTTAAATGGGGGAGCAGGGAGGCTTGTAAACAAAAACTGCTGACACCTCCTGCCTTACTGCAGGAGAACCATGATACAGCATTAATTGAAGGAGCACCTTCAATCTGTCAAGTCCAACAACACCCACAGGGGCTGTTCCTGGTTGATGCTGCAGCCGTGCCATTAAATCGGGAATTTTTCATGATACCTCAACCACTGTGACAGCACTCGGGTGTCGCAGACAACTTTTATGAAAAATCCTTTTTCCTTAGGACTTTCTTCTCCTGAGAAGCTGAAAGGCCTCAGGAACAAAATGTAAACATTGATTATCTGCTGCTGTGGAATGCAACAGGTGCATCTGTGATTGGCTCATGTTGGATGTTTCTAATTAATGGCCAATTACAGTCAGCTGGCTCGGACACAGAGCCCTGAGCCACAAACCTTTGTTATCATTCTTTCAGATTCTATTCTTAGCCAGCCTTCTGATGAGAACCTTTTCTTCTATTCTTTTAGGACAGTTTTAATGTAATATATATCATAAAATAATAAATCAAGCCTTCTGAAACATGGAGTCAGATCCTCGCCTCTTCCCCAGTCCAAGAACCCCTGTGAACACGGTCACACTCGGGTCATCTTGGAAAGATGGAAGGAGCAGCACAGCTGCTGAGCCTGGGCTTGATCATCAGTGACTGAGAGGCTCCTGGGAGTCTCAGTCCACTCAAAGGTTTCTTGCAGATTGGCTGATTGTCACCTCACTAGCAGATTGTCACCTCTGAAGGGCCTGCACAGACCCTCCAGGCCAAGGAAAATTGATTTTTCCCCATGGAAATGGGTTTTTCCCCACTGAAATATGTTTTCTCCCACTGAAACAGGTCCTCTGTTCCATGAGAGTGGATGTTCTCCTCCATATCCTCACACCCACATTTGTGTTGGTTCCACCATGGTGTTACAGATGGATAATGAGATTATTGGCTCTCGCAATTAAAAGATAACTATTATGTGAATATAAAGAGAAGCTTTGGTGATGTATGGTTATGTTATTGTGGTTTAGATGTCCTCTGTTCTCCCCACAGTTCCCTTTCCCCCCTGTATTGCTGCCATCACACAGCCTGGGCTGTCCAGGACAGGTACAAGAAGCTGCACAGGTGTCCCTTGCATGGGGCAGCTGGGAATGGAAAAGCTTGGTGCTTAGGGGATGGGCATGGCAACACCTGACCTCCAATCCAGTTAAAGAAAGCAGTTTGCACTGATAAATGGCAAAGAAGAGCTGACTGACAGACTTTGGGAAGGGCCAGGGCTGGCTGATGCAACCCCAGGGGTATAAAAGCCTGAGCATCCATCCTGAAGATGAACTGGCCATGGGGCAGTTCCCAGTGCTGCAGCTTTTTCCTTATGTAGCCCTTGTTGTATTTTTGTCAAGGTTTAATAAACCTTTTTAAATTTTCAAAGTGAGCAGTTGCAGTGGGACAGCTCAGTTTGCTCACCAGGCACAGAGAGGAGCAGGAACCCAACACCTCATCCCAACACAAAATCCAAACCACTGCTTTCCAGCACTGCAGAGCCATCACAGCCAAAGTGATCAGTCCTGCACAGAGTGTGCTGAGATGACACCAAATAGCTACATAAAAACTGATGAAGGTCTGGGCCACCATATCAGCATGACTGCCCCTGCAGAGCTCAGACCTGGAGGCTACACTGGTCACCAATAAACTTCATTGGTGTGAATGAACAATGATGCCAAAATACAAGCCAAAAATTAAATGTAATTTAAATGGCTGAACTGCTTAAAATCATTTTTACCATGAGCAATCAAGCCTTCCAGCTGCCTCCATGTTAAAACAGGAGAGAAACAGGAAAGAGTAAGCAGCTGTTTGATTTTTCATCTCCTCCCGTTCATTGCCACCTCTGCTCAGGAGACCTCCATTACACTGGATTTAAATGCCGAGTTAGAGAAGGGCATCTCCTCCTTCAGTGGAGAAAACTGAAAAACATGCCACAAAATAAAGACTAGCTAATTTAGAACTAAGTTTACGACTAGCCAGCTCCAAACTGCTAGAAAGAGGCAGCCAGAAGAAAGGCAAGATCCAGCACAAAACCTGTTATCTCAAGGATGTTCTCTGATGGGGAAAACCAGAAACGAGTGGGGTCTAAGCCCATCAGATACAGCTAAAGCAACCATCAAGCAGCTCATCATCATTAACACCTCACTAATGAAAAGAGTGTTTTTACCTTTCCTCTCAACCCTCCATTCTTCTCCATTCCTTTAGGCCATGGCATTTTGCAGCAGGAGCTCCTGCTTGGCATTAGAATTCATTCTCCCTGCTGGCTCATTTTTGGTAAAAACCTGTTGGCATGACCACTTGAATGTGACAGACATTTGCACTCTTCACTCTTGCAACTCAAGGCACAAGACCTCTCAGAACTCTCTCTCTGAGCAAAATTACTGTTTTTTTCTTAATTACACCGGTGGCTGATGCAACCTCTGACAGAGAAAAGGTTGAACATTTAATTTGGCAAGGTTCAGTGCCAATCTGCATTAGGGCACAATGATTTAACCTCTACCTCGGTGTTAGTGTGCCTGCATCATTCTCCCAATATCACATAATATCCCTGCCCTACCTGTTTCCCTGGGATCCCTATGGCAGCTCCGCCTGAGTTCTCCAGGACCAGCAGCTCTCAGGGAGTCCCAGGGACTCTGTGCAACCCTGTCACAGCAACAGGTATTCTTCCTCACCACCAATATACTATTCTAGATGTCAAAATCAAGACTTTCATTACTTAGAAGGCTAATTACACCTCTAATTAGACTGTACACACCAATATGCTCCTTTGTACAGAGCTGTGGTTTTGAGGTGCAATCTCACACTCCAAAGTTCAAACAGAGGAAGTATCCAGCGATGCTTTTGCTGCTGAAATGACCCCACAAACCCCTATCCATAATTTCCATGCACAGACACATAAGAAAACATAAGAAGTACACAACAATAAATAAAGTAGCAATAGAGAAAAGATCTTTTCACTGGGGATGATGCATCTTGTTCTTTGCATACTGAACTCACTTGAAATCCTTCAATCCAACCTGAACTTATGCAACCTCATCTCCTAAGACACTTTATACTCATCTAGGATTATCACAGTGGCAATTTATCCTGCACATAACCAGGAGACAATTTCATAAGGCACATGCTGGGTGAGTACATAACTGCTGCTTAAACTATTAAGTTTATTTGTGTGTTTATTTTTCTTATAATTATTCATTCATGCCTGTTATTTATTATTAATAAACCATTAATAATGCATTAGTTTTTAATTATTATTTCTAATTTTTGAGTACCCTGCAAACACTGATACATCACTTCCAGCCTCCCAGTGCAGCTGGAAAGTGTTTTCTGTGCTTACAGGCATGGAGGTGGGGGCACTGGCAGACAAAGTGATTTAGGGAGAACCCAAGGAAAAATGAGCAAGAGGGGATCAACCCAAGCATTTCTACATGTCCAGCATGTCTGAGGACTGCTCCATCCATCCTCTCATCAACAGGATGTAGCAAAAGTGGCCACCAATTATGGCTATAACATCTATAAAACCAATGTGGGCATGGGGTCCTCTAAGAGGAACAAGTTTATTTTTCATGCCCCTTTTTTTCTGGCTTAGCAGAGCAGCTGAAACGTGAATTTTCTCAAGTCCCATACTTTGTTCTGCCTGTCATTCAAAGGAGCAGTGTGGTTTCAGCCTCTCACCATTGATGCACAACCTTCCAAGCTGCACCAGGAGATGTGAATCCCTTCTGGGGTGGTGAAACTTGGGGGAATTGCCCCACCTTAAGCAGAAGGTTTTCAGCTCCTACCTATGAGCATTAGGTGCTTAGAGAAAAAATAAAAAGTCTTATGATGCCAGATTTTAACTTACAATACCTCAGTACAGTTTAAAACAAAAAAATCAATGTAAAATATAAAATGTGGAGGCTTAGTGTCATAATTAAGAAAAAGAAGGCTTTGGCCCCAGAAACAACAGTAACTTCTGAACACCCTGATGTGGTGAATCCATGAACTGTGCAAGCCAGGAACGAACCAAAGTCCACACAGGAAGGCAATCATTGCCAGCAGCCCCCAAAGGGCTCTGGCTGTTTGTTTCTCATGTGGCACCTCCTGCTCTCAACATCTCCTCGGTCGCTATCTCTCGTTTATTAGAGGACAACACTTCCCTATCAGCTCTGGTTCCACAAACAAGCCAGGGCCACCCCAAGCAGAGGGAGCTCCCAGGGACCAGGCAGCAAAAAGGCTTGCTTGGCTCAGGCTGCTTAAAGCTGGATGATTTAACTCTGACAGAGCTGGGATTGTAATAGGGCGATTTGTCAAAAAAAACCAACCAAAGCAAACCAAACCAAAGCAAACCAAACCAAAACAAACCAAAACAAAAAAACCACCACCAAAACAAAACAAAAACCACAAACAAACAAAAACAACAATAAACCCCCCCACATAAATAGCATTTTATCACAGAGATGACAGCGTCCCTCTGGATACAAAGTTCTTGTTGCCAGCAAAGGCAAGGAGCCCTTGGTGATGCCAGGAGCCCCTGGTGGGGTGGTTGGTCCCTCTGCACCCCCTCCTGTCCTCCAGACCTTCACACCAGGAAAGGGGAGAAAGGACAGAACCACAAGCTGATGGTATCTACCTGCTTCAAACCATCTCTAAGGCAAAGGGGTGAAAAAAAGCAACTTTCAGCATTTTAAATGGGTTATACCAAAGCAGAGCTGCTCAGCACGGGCAAAGCAGAGTGAGACTTCATGCTTTACTCTGCTAAGAGAGGGGGTGAGAGGATAAGCCAGGTGAGGGCTGGGTTTGAGGAATCACCCACCCCTCAGCACTGCCAGGGACATCCAGCCCAGACCCTGTGCCATTCCTGGGGCTGAGCCACCCCACTGTCCTGGCACAGACACATTTGGCCAAGCAGTCACCAATTTCCAGCTACCAACGCACTGCCCTCACCCAAAGCCTGTGTTTGCACAAATAAACACAGCAGCACCCCTGGAACAGCTCCCCCAGCCCCACCAGGGAGAAAACAGCCCAGGAAAGGGGTCAGACCTGGTCGGGAAGGAGGTGTCCCCATGTCCACTTCTTTACAGGCTCTCCACAGTGTCCCTTGCGAGCTCCCAGCTCGGGCTGGCGTTTGATCTCTGACCGGGCTGAGCAAACAGCGCCGTGCAGAACAAACTGTTCCCTTCTCCAGAGGGGAAATCCAGCCCTGCACGTCTGGGTTCCATTGGGAACCTCACAGAGGATCCTGCCCCACCAGGACCTGGGGGTCACAACCTTCACTTGAGTCCAAGAAAGGGCTCTGGTGACCTTCCCTGCTCCAATTCCCCTAATGGCATTTCCAGCCAGCAGCTCCCACTCTATTCCATTCCCTCCTGAGGGTCTCACTCAGAGAAAAAGGCAGAAGAAACTCGAGTGATGCCAGAAGCAGGTGTAAAATCACACCCAAAACCCACCTGACTCCCAACCCAGCACCACTTCACTGGGGATCCTCCTGAGCATCCTTTTTTACTCAGGGAGTAAAATAACTTTTCTTAACCTAGATCCATGATATTTGTTAATTGTGAAGGTCAATCATCACATTACTCATCTATCACACGTGCAACACCACACTTCAAACACAGCATTTCCAGACCAGAGAAAAGGATGTTGCCCCACCAGGACCTGGGGGTCACAACCTTCACTTGAGTTTAACAAAGGGCTCTGGTGACCTTCCCTGCTCAAATTCCCCTAATGGCATTTCCAGCCAGCATCTCCCGCCCTATTCCATTCCCTCCAGAGGTCTCACTCTGATCCAGACACCTGAAGAATTTAAGGAGGGGGAGGAAAGCATCCCTGGGTCTCTCAAGCCACCCTGCATTTTGCAGCATCTTACATTTCACAGTGGGAGATCAAAGCAGCCCTGACATCACAACAGCACAAAAGAAACTTCATGTTTCACTTCATGTTTCATCCTCCTGCTTGGAGCTCTCTGTGTCCTGCTCCAAAAGCAGAAATTACAAAATCCCAACTTAAACCTCTATAAAAGAAATATCAGCAATTCAAATGAGGCTGATTTTTTTTTGTCCTTTTACTCTAGCCACATAAATCAGATAGTGAAAAATAAGACCATGCCACAAAAGACCAATCATAAAAATAGCCCTATTAATTTTCCTCTAAACAGTTCAAATAAATAGAGTGGCATTCCTGCATTTTGAGACTATTCAATTACAGAAGGAAAAGAAAAAATGACCCAGCAATACAATGCAGTTATAGCATTTGAACAGCTATGAAACCAGAAAGGAGATTGATTTATTTTTTTTTTATTAACACTGCATTACCCACATTGCAGGATGGTCAACACAATTAGCAGGAAGCTTCAAAAAAAAAGGGGGGGTGGAAAGGAAGCCCCCAAAATATTTAAGAGACCAAATGTCACGGTGTATGGCTTTTCTGAGGCTCATTGGGGAAGATCTGAGTTTATTCTGATGAACAAAAACTGCTAAATCATATCAGGACACAGCACAGGGGATCATAAACATCTGATTCTATTGTCCTGCCACACAAGCAATCATTGACTCATCACCATCACTACTAAAATCCACTGCTGCCATCATCAGCAGATCAGTTGATCCCTTATATCCTGCTCTTTTTTTTTTTTTTTTTTTTGCAGTGCTAATTCATCAGGTTGAAAGTTTTAAGGAAATCTTACCCACTTGAGTAAATCATTAACTGTACCACTTAAACATTGTATTGCTTTAGCATAAATGTTTCTCACTGAGTTTGCAAACAAACTATCATAAGGAGAGGGAAAAGCAAAAAATTTTCTTAATTTCTACTTTTCTCACCTGGTTTTAGCATTTCATAACTCATTGAAATACTCAAGCTTCAGACTAAAATTTAGCAAATTCAAAAAAGGAAATTTTGTGGTTGTTTTATTGGTTTTAAATAGACCCCAAACTCTCCTCATCCTCTTTCCTTCCCACAAACCTGGCAGGCTCTCCCTAGAAAGCTTTTCAGTGGAGCTGAAAGAACTGGACAGAGGAAACTCAGGTTTTCCCTGTTCCAATTCAGTCTTTATTGAAAAAGCATCTCTAAGTGTTCTGATAAAAACTCATTTAATTCAATAGTAACTGCCATTTAATACATGCTTCTATACAGCACTTAAAGGTGCTTTTTACTCGCCTCTTTAATATATACATAAAGAGAAAAAGAGATAAAAGTCTTCTTTTAAAAAAGTCTGATTAAAAATCAGTTATCTAGGCACTGAGGGTAAAAATGTATTTCTGAACCATTGATTTTGAGTGTTTTCTTCTTGTTTGCACAGCCTCAGCTGCTAGAGTAATCCAAGAAATCGTCACCCTCCCCTGGATAGGAAGAGCCTCAGGAGCAGGTTTGGGGTTGTGGGTGCTCTTTGGGGTACCCAGCCAGCAGCTCAGCCCCAGGGATGATGGGGGACAAGGGAGCAGTGGCAGCCCCATCCCTTTTGCTGCAGAGGGATCATTCCCAATTCTGAGCTTGGGAGTCCAAACCCACCAGGATCTGGAGCTGTCCTGAGAAGCCCTGGAGCTGGGACACCCATCCATGTGTGTGTGAGAAACAGCCACTCACTTTTCACAGATTTGAAAGGTTTATTAAACCTTAACAAAAATATAACAGAAGACTGAATAGAGAAAATGTTACAGCTCAGGCAGCAAACCTGAGCAAAGCTCACCCGCACAATGGAGGTTTTGCCTTTTAACCCTTTAGCCCCTCCCAAAATTCTGTCCATCCACTCCTTCTTCGCTGTGCAGTGGTGGAGATCACTGCCCAAAATCCTGATTGGAGGTCAGCTGTCACCACAGTGACAAAGCCAAACCTCCCAAATGTCCCAGCTGTCCCTTGATAACAACTCAGGGGATAAAAAAAACTTTTCTTAACCTATATCCATGATATTTATCTGTTAATTGTGAGAGTCAATCACCACATTAGTCATCTATCACATGTGCAATGCCCCACTTCAAACACAGCATTCCCAGACCAGAGAAAAAGGATGTTGCCCCATCAGGACTTGGGGGTCAAAGCGTTCACTTGAGTTTAAGAAAGGGCTCTGGTGACCTTCAAATTCCCCCAATGGCATTTCCAGCCAGCAGCTCCTGCTCTATTCCATTCCCTCCAGAGACTCACTCAGAGTAAAAGGCAGAGGAAACTCGAGTGATGCCAGAAGCAGGTGTAAAATCACGCCCCAAACCTATCTGACTCCCAACCCAGCACCACTTCAGCGGGGATCCTCAGACTTTTCTTAACCTATATCCATGATATTTGTCTGTTAATTGTGAGAGTCAATCATCACATTACTCATCTATCACATGTGCAACACCCCAGTTCAAACACAGCATTCCCACACCAGAGAAAAGGATGTTGCCCCGACAGGACTTGGGGGTCACAACCTTCACTTGAGTTTAAGAAAGGGCTCTGGTGACCTTCAAATTCCCCCAATGGCATTTCCAGCCCGTAGCTCCCACCCTATTCCCTCCAGAGGGTCTCACTCTCACTCGGAGAAAAAGGCAGAAGAAATTCAAGTGATGCCAGAAGCAGGTGTAAAATCACACCCAAAACCCCAGCACCACTTCACCAGGGATCCTCCAGAGCACTCTTTTTTACTCAGGGAGTAAAAAAACCTTTTTTTTACCTATATCCATGATATTTTTTAATTGTGAGGATCAATCATCGTATTACTCGTCTGTCATATGTGCAACACCCCAGTTCAAACACAGCATTTCCAAACCAGAGAAAAAGCAGAAGAAACTCGAGTGATGCCAGAAACATCACTAAAAATCACACCCAAACCCCACCTGACTCCCAACCCAGCACCACTTCACCGGGGATCCTCAGAACATTCTTTTTAACACGGGAGTAAAAAAACTTTTCTTAACCTATATCCATGATATCTGTTAATTGTGAGAGCCAATCATCACATTACTCATCTATCATATGTGCAACTCCCCACTTCAAACACAGCATTTCCACACCAGAGAAAAACGCAGAAGAAACTCAAGTCATGACAGACACAGGTGTAAAATCACACCCCAAACCTATCTGACCAGCACCACTGCACCGGGGATCCTCCAGAGCATCCTCACGTGCTTCCCAAGGCTCGAGGGACCATAGCTGCCCTCGGCATCCCCAGCCACCCTCTCTGCAGGCAGCCATTCACAAAATCAGAGCCCAACAAAAGACACACACACACACAGAGACATCCACACACACCTCTAACCAGAGAAAGACCATCTTACTCACTGCTCTCTCCTTCCCACGCTACCTCCGAGCACTCATCTGCTGAAGCAATGCGCTGCTTGGCCGGCAGCCAGCTGGAAGCCAAAAGGGGCTTTTCCTTTCCTGCCGCTCAACCTCATTCAGGCACTTCTTGCTTGTACACAAGGCTATTTATAGCTGCTGGCGAGCACCCAGGAGCAACCCAACCGCAGAGCTCCAGCGGTTCCAGCAACAACAACAAAAAAAAAAAAAAAAAAATAAATAGGGAGAGAGAAAAAAGAAGAGCCCGAAAATAAATGAGAAAAAAAAAATAATAATAATAACAGCAAGAAAATAAATTGAAGTGGAGCCGGCTCGCTGTGCTGCTCCTGTGGGTACTGAAGTGGGTGAGAGTGGTGTAAGGGAGAGGGAGAAGCTTGGATGGGCTGGTCTGAGTTAAAAATAAACCCAGCCAAAAAAGCCACGGCAGGGAAGCGTGACCTTTACTACTACTACAGGAGGGAAGCACGCTGCACCCTGCCTGCCTGCCCAGGGAGGGCTGCTCCACAACTTCCAAGGAAAAATGTGGGGGGAGAAAGGGAGATGGAGAGAAAAAAAAATACCTGCAGCAAAAAAAAAAAAAAAAAACCAGATACTGAATTAAAAAAAAATGCAGTTTATTTCCTTCAGAAATGATTCATTTTTCTCACCTCCAAAAAGAAAAACTCTCATTCCTTTGCACACCTCTTTGGAGGAAGTGACTGAAATATGGTTTTGTTAGAGGAGAGAGTGACTCTGAAATATGGTGTTGTGACAGGACAGAGGAAGAACTAGCTTTGTTTCTTGCAGATTTTGATGATAATGACAATTATAGTATTAATAAAAATTATATTTTTAATATAGTAATTAAATATAATAATTAAAAATTAATAAAAATATATAAATATCTATAAATATAAATATTTACATATAAGTATAAATAAGTATACTTATATAAGCATATATAATAACATATATTTTTATTTATACTTATATATACTTATATAAGTATATATAAGTATAAATAAAAATAATAAAATATATAATATAGATGCAATATATACTATACATTGTAACATATACTATATATATCCTTTATATAGTATATAAATATATATATAGTATATATATCCTATATATAACAAAATATCCTTTCTTATTGTTATTGTTGTGGTTGATGCTGTTATTGTTGTTGTTATTATTATTACTGCTATTACTATTATAACCATTATTATTGCTTTGGAAGGGAAAGGCAGTAGAGAGGCTGCAGTTTCACTCTGAGGCAGAGCAGCTTCTCCTGGGGTTTTGTTCCTTTCTGTTGTGACATCCCTGGAGACAGAACATGCATTGTATACAGAACACTCAAAATTTCTTTGATTTTGGGGAAGAGAGGCAGGAACTGGCAATTGTGTGTGCTGAGCAAGTGTGTGCACATGAGAACAATTAAACACATTATAAACTGGCGATTTAAAAAACACATCACACCTCAATAAGGGTGGAAAATGGGGGAACAACCCTGCAGGTCAGCAAACATCAGACCCCCTTCTCTTCCCTCCCACTCCCCCATTTTTTCCTCCCCCAGATGAAAACACTTTGATTTTGCCAAGACAGGTGTTTCAGATACAGCTTGAAAACTAATTAAATCATATCTGCAGCTTGAAAACTATTTAATCCTTTATTCCCTATTATAATGGATAATTACAATGCATGATAGGAAACAACTTGTCAGGTTTTCTGTTCTAAATCCTCGCATTTCATGGAAAATAAAATGGGGGGAAATGGTTAGGGGACCTTCCCATTCTTCTGCAGGCCACCAAGGGAGGCTGCTAAAAGGGTGGATTCTTTTGGATATGACATAAACAGAAATTAGTTATTGCAAACAGCTTGGAGAATGAAAGATTTTTGGGGTGATTCTTGTTCATATGAGTGTATGGTCAAGGGGCTACCATGAGAGTTGAACCCTCGTGCAAACAAACAGCAAATTAAAACATCTGTAATTAGAATAACAAGCAGGGTAGGGTTCGACATTTGAGATGGACAATAGAGATGCTCCTCTCCAACACCTTTTCCTATTCCAGAGTCACACAAAGCCAACAATCCAATGCCACCAGGAAGGTGGAAAAACACTCACATCCATCAGCAAAGGCCTCCAGAACCCACCTGCACCCCCCTCAATTTCTCTTAAATGCTCTGGCATCTTTACTCCCACAATGAGGTAAAAAACCGTGATTGTGCTCAAAGTTTCTGTAACCCCTTTGTAAAAAAATTAAGTTTTGCTCTGCCCTTAAAAAAAAGAGAACTGAATGGATCAAAATCTATTTGATCTAAATTCTCAAAACCATGATTCAAGAGATGAGGATTTTGAAGGTATTGATGCACAAACTGTCTATGAAGGGTCTAGGGAAGCAGCAAATAAAAACAAGTCTATTGATCTATTCCCAAAATTATTAATAGATGCTCCCCAAGATCTGTAAATCCTTAGTAAAAATGTGGATGGGCCCAAAAAACCACATTGGATGAAACCAATGAGGCACTAAAAAACAAAGTCATTCCAAGAGATTTATATAATGTTGTGATGTGATTTGCACTCAACAGAAAGCAGCACGCAACAAAACCACCATGGATGGCCATTTTCCACCAAAAACTGAACTAATTCCAGTCTTTTTGCTTCACTTTTGCCTTCTCTCCCACCTGGTTGCTATTCTGTAAAACTTCATGTCCTTGATGCAGCTCCATGTTGTTGTAACACCCCATTTGGGGGAAGGCACAAAGAACCAAGGGCAAGCAATCCTGCTCATCACTCCTTTTGATTTACGTCTTGGGTTTGCTTTTTTAATTTATTTTAGAAACAGACTTTTCTAAGGAACCCAAAAGAGACAAGACCCTTCCAAACTCCCCAGCTCCCCACTAAGTCCCCATGGGCCTCCTCTCCAAACTTCTGCCACTTCCTCCAACGCCCCCGAGCAGCACTGAAAACCAACTGCTGCCACTTAAAACAACCAGAAGTACAGTCAAGGTTGTTTTCTTCCCAAAGAAACTCTCTGCTGCTCAGGAAAACCTCCAGAACCTTGCATGGCTGGCAGCAGGGAGAGGGATGACACAAGCAATTAGCATCACAGACAAAGATCTTCAGCAGGTTCTGGTGCCAAATGCTCTTATCAGAGAGTCCCCAAGCAAGACATCCTCGCCCAGAGATTGATTGAGGCCCTGTGCACCCCTTTTAATGAGGTTAATTAAAAGCTGTGTTACCAGCAGGAGGACTGAAGGGTGTGAAAATAACTCAAAAGGGCCATCTTTCCTCTTCCCTTCCCTTATACAGCCTGGTTTTCCCCTTTCCACATGGGGATGACCAAAGGTCCCACATCCAACAGTGCTTTTAGATCACACTTCATCCCAGCAAAACATCCCCCACCACCAAGGCATCCAAACTCCTCCTAAAGCAGCCCTAACCATCCAAATCACAGCCTCCCAACCCAAAAAAGGGTCAATACATCACCCAAGTTCACAAGTGATGATTTGTCACCAACAGGATGAATATGTAAATATTCATTTACGTGAATATTTGAGGAGGGGGAAGCAGAAAGAAAAGAGGAGAAATGGGTTTTAAATCAACACAATTAATGGGTTTGGTATTTGTTCATATATTAGATTAGTAGACTCGGAGGCAATTAAGCGTCCTTGATATGAGGATACCCCGTGGCAAAGCTTACCCAGCTATTCCTGCCATTTAAGAGCTTGGGATGGAAGGGAGGGAGGAAATTCCTCTATTTTTTATTAGTTTCTTTTATTATTTTGTGGTAGAAAAAGATATTTCCAAAGTTTGCACAACTCGTTAAGACACTAATTTCAAACTAATTCTTTGCATTTATCACTTTCCCTTAGAAAATGGAATTTTAAGTAACTAAGAAGAAACTAATAGCTGTGTATGAAAGAATATTAGAGAGAAATTAAACTCTCTGCCTTATTTTGCCTACACTGATTTATTTCCTGTTTTTCACCCCAACCCAAACCAATACTCTTCTAACAATATTTAGTGAAACCTATAATTGAAAGAAGTGTTTCTTCAAGCATTAAATCATCTGAGGACACTTGAACTGACCTTTCATATATATCAGAGCCTATAAGAAAAAAAATTCTCATCCCTCCACATACTACTGGCTTCGTTTTCATCACTATTGTCAGTATCTCATGGACCTTTCTACCCATGTGACAAAAACCCCTTCCAAAGGCACTGGAGCATGGCTTTGGGGATGGATTTGAAATATAGCTGAGGTTATCTCCCAGCTTTGATCACTTGAGCACAGCTTTCTCTCCAATTTGGTATTGCTTAATCCCCACCAAAATCCTAAAGCTGTTTTTCACCCAAACACTCATTTCCTACTCTTTCTGTAATTAAGGTTGTAATGGAACAGCCTGGCAGCACTTAATGCTGTTTTATTAGTGCTGTAATGACTCAAGTTACAAGATAGTGAGCGATTTTCATATTTTTGCAAATGAGGGTGAGGGTTCCCCCGCCACTGCTGCAGGGTTTCTTGTTTCCCATATTCCCATTCAATGGATCATTTAGATTCCAGGGCAACAAAGGCATTCCTAAGGAAGGCACAGCCCTACAGACTTGCCAATTGAACTACATAGTCTGGGCACAGAGAAAGAATTTTTCAAAACTAATTATATCACAGCCTTCATTTTTTCTGGTGTCCAGTTAGGTCCTGACTCTTTAACAGAGCCCCAGCTCTTTATCCACTGAATATAAACCCCTTTAAATTGATATCTCTGTTTTTCAGGCACTGACAATACTTGCAAGACACTGACCCAGCATCTTGTTGTTATGCTGAGAGCTACTCAGTGGCATTTCTTCTGGTCAGTAGTAACAATATTTTCTTTAAGGAAACTTTGAAGTGGTTTCAGGCAAGTTACAAGACATATTAAAAATGACACGCCATCTGCTTCCCAATGTGATGTTTTGCATTGTGTAACTAAACCAATTTAAGAACTGAAGTCTATTTGACATCTAATTAGTGTGTTTGGTAGCCTGATCACTTGTAGATGTTCTGGAGGGAAAGAAGCACTCTAACAATCTTGATCTTTTTTTTAAAAAAAAGACAACAATTAAAAATAATTAGTCACAGAACTGCTTTTCCTTCCTAAATATTTTCTTTTTTTCCCATTTAGGAATCAAGACATATGTTTCTGCCACGCTACCCTCTATTTTTGGTAGAATGTAAATCTAACCATCCTTTTTTTGGGCACCATAACCAAGGAGCTTTATCAGTCCTGGAAAAGGAAGAGAAACATTCCCTGGGTTGCAGAATGAAAGGATCAATCAGCACCCAGCACCACATGGTGCCATGCCAGGTCATCCCTTTGCTTGCTTAAGTTATTGGCATTCCCCAGGAAATGCGTGGCCACCTCAGGAGTGATTTATCCTGGCAGGGGAGGACCAGGGGATGGAAGTGGTAGGCACAATCCAAACAGAAACAAAACAGCTCATACCAGAGCATTTAAAATTCAAAGTCTACGCTCCAGCTCCCAGGCTGCTGCAGCTTCCTCACAGGCCACTCCAGCACAAGGGGGAAGACTGCAATAGTAAAATATCAAAGCAGGCCAAATTCAAAATCAGAATGTGCTGAGATGTGCCCACCACAGATGGGGATGTTCAGATTCATTTATCCATTGGGAAGGCATAGGGAGAAATATTTAAAGAGCATTTTACAAGGGACAGCCTGTATGGTGGTCACACCAAGGAGAAATGATGCTTTTTCATGCATGAGTGAATGATGAAACACACAGAACATCTCCAGAAGTGTGTCAAACATGCCTTGCAGAAATTAAAGAAGACAGTTTCCAGTGCTGCAGACTCACTGCATGCTCCAGATGCAGACACACGCCTGAAGACCAGAGAGAAAATTGGATTCCAGCATCAGCCATGAGCAGCAGCACTGCAGAAGCACAGGGCATTTCTCCACACACCATCCCTCCAAAACAAAATCCAGAAGGTTTAACCCATGGCAGTTGTGCCAGGTACACTCATACCCCGATGGATCAGCTGGGGAAGTCAATGCCAACATCTCAAGCCTTTCCCAGGAGCAGCCACGTCCATCCCACCTCTCCTTGGAGACAACCCCATCTGCAGCAGTCTTTGCCCACAACCCACATCTTCTGCAAGACCCAAACCTGCTCGGAACTATTTTGAACAGGGAGGGAAGATAAATGAGTGAGAATTACAATCAGGCATGGGTAACAGTTGGAGGGAGGTTCAGATCAGGTCACTCCCAGAGGATGTTGTTCCTGGAACAACAGCTTTGTAACCTTCATCACCTCCTACAATGAAATACCACCACTCTTCTGGCCCGTCTTGTTTTCCAAGTTTTATTTTCTATTGTTCTGTACTAAGCAACAGCCTGCCCTTATCAGCACTGCCCCGGTGCCACTTGTTTTCCTGTTACCTTCCCTTGTATCACTCCAGCTTTTCAGCCCTGCCTGGACATGCATTTGGAAGCTGTGATGAGTTTGGTAGCCTGATCTAATTACCGCCTTCCCAAAACGAGTCAGAAAGAAGAAAGAAGGGGAGGAAAAAAAGACCATTTCAGCTAGTTAAACATGCTGCTAACCAAAAAAAAAAAAAGACTTGGAAGGAGACGGGGGAATTTGCTAACTTTCACTCAGTGGCAGAGCAGGGCTGCTTTCAATGTGCCATATTGACTTACCGCTGCTGGAGGCACAATAAAGGCAGCCCTTGGAGTCAATGCGGGCTCCCGCGGCTCTGTGTAAACTCCGCTTAAAATGTATTTCAAGGAACTTGATCTATTGACATGGCAACTGTGAAAACTTGAGGCCATTTGAAATTTAAATAGCATTTCTACCCCTCTGTAAATGCCAGCCGTGCGGGGTGGGCCCCACGGCCCTTGTGTGGAAAATGCTTTCACTGGAAGACATCTCCCCCAACAGAATGCCTCCAGACACAACTGCTCTCCTCAAAAGCAGCCAGCACAACTGATGGGGACCCTTTTTTGATGCAAATTCATATTATTCTGTTGGGGAACAGCAGGTGTTCAGCCATGCTTTCCTTTAGAAAAATTAGAACCTTGCTTGCCCCCCCTCCTTCTTGCACTTGGCTCTGGTTAGCTCTCACCTCAGCACACACTCGGGTGCCTCCTGCACTGGGAAGTGCAAATCAGCACTACTGAGGAATGGGACTGTGTGTGCTCCCAATCTGTAAACATCACTTTCATCAAACATGGCAAAACCCTGCAGAAGAGCACTCCAAGCCTTCCCACTGAGGTGAGCACACGTCCTCTTCCCAATGGCGTGGCCATCGAGGCCCAGTGTGACACAGCGTGAGGTGAAAATACAAGGGAAGCACTCCACAATCAATATTTGGTTTGACTTATGGAGCTGGGCTACCAGGGGCCTTACCAGCCATTATGCTCTATGAGTAACTCACTCCAGCTTTAGGAAGGAGAAGGAAGTCCTTGCTGAGTATCACAAAGTCATTGTGGTCCTTATAAAATTGCCTGCCCATGCAGAGAGCACAAAGTAGCTCCAGGAAGGTGCCAGGGGATGCTTATGTTATGGAATTAAAGTGGTATCCAAAGGTCTGAAACAGGACAAATCTCTCAAAGTCATAGGGAACCATCAAAAAATGTGTTGATGCTGTGCTTCAAGACATGGTGGGCCTGGCAATGCTGGGGTAATGGTTGGACTCGATGATCCTGAGGGTATTTTCCAGCCTTTCCTCCTGATTCCATGAAGGGTTCCTGCCCTTGCCCCATCTCTGCTCTGCCACCTTGTCATTTGCAATTTAATTTGAGAAGAAACAATGGAAAGGGAGAGCAATAGAGATAAGAACAGAAATCCACCAGACAGCAGATAATGTGATCTTACACAGGCACCACCTAAAATTCATCGGGGTTGGAAAGATCCCTTATCATCCTGTGGAATTTTATCTCCAGGATTCTCTGAATTATCTGAGTATATCTAAAGGGCCTTTTTCCTATTGTGTGTGAATACCAACCCTCTGTAGGGTCCTTGGGATCCTAAAGAACGATTAGAAGAAAGAAAAGCATCTTCATGGAGCCATTTGAGGAGCACAGGAAAGAGCTGCTGTGGGCACCCACAGCAGAACCAGATAAATGGATGTTTAAGGGCAGAATCATCCAAGTGACATGACAAAGTACCATGTTCACCTAAGTGACTGAGGATGGAGCTTGAAAGATGAGGAAAAGGAATTTAAAAACAGATTGTGTGATATTGGGGATAGAGGACAGGTTGAAGGGGAAAAGGAAAGGCTGGGAAATGTTCAAAGAAGTGAGGGGTGGCTGGAGTGTTTGTGGGTGGAGAAGAAAGGCCAAAGGAACCTTGCCAAATGACAAGAGCCTTGACATCAGAGAGTACATACCATTTGTCCATCACTACAACTTACTTTAAAAACTAAAAATTAAGAAAAAACAACAAAAAGGGTAGAAATTTATGCCTGACATCTTCTACTCAAGCTTCAAACCTGTTATTTGCAGTTGAAGGCACCTATTAAAAAAGTTACACAACCAATATTTCATCTGACCACTTAGAAAATACTGCCACTTCTGTCTGCTTCAATAACAAATAAGAGTGATAAACCAAAGTGAACTTATTTCAGCTCTTCAAAGTCAAAACAAATCAGGAAACCTGTGGGAATATTAGGCTAACCTAAAATTCCTAATTTGAGACCTGTTTAGTTAAGCACAGTGCTAAGACAGACATCTGAAGTTATAAAATCACAAGACACCTCCAGCAAATTTGCCACTTTTTATTGGCAATAATGATCACTGTCTCTATTACAGGCTCCAGTTAGGACTCTATTATGCTGGGCTCTTTATAAAATACAATCCACACCATTAAAAATCTACCTGGCTCTCTTACAGCAGTTGGATGATACAAAGAAGAATAGCTAATAAAGATTTGAAAGAAGGTTTTAAAGTCTTCTCTATATTTCTTTTTGTGGAATATTTTAATCAAACAGACCATTACTCAGTGGTTACAGCTGCAATGCTTTTTTTATATTTTTATATAAGTATATATAGAGACATACACATGCACATATAGATATATATAAATTTTTTCCTTCATTTTTAAAAAGCTCAGGCAGGTTCTCTTTGGAGCAGAGGATGTAAATAGACAAGCAGAGCCCACAGAAGCAGTCCCAGCAGTTTAGCAGAAATGCACAACACAGCGTGAGGAATTCATCCACCAAGAGCTGCTCACAGCACTGACACTGAAGTGACAATCAAACATTCAGTAGTGAAAGCTGAGATGTTCTTCCTTTATTCTCAGCCACAGAGTCATGATGTAAACTAACTGGTTTTAAACTACACCAAACTTTTAGCTCTTATTTTCCACCAAGCAATCAATTTCCACTCATCCACAGCTCCTCTTGAAACTATTCTTATTGCAGCAAGTCCATCTCTGTAATGGTACAGCACTTTCTCAAATGAGAAAAAAAAAAGGCAAAAACACTAAGTAAAAAAAATTTTTTGAGGACATACAAAGGGTTATGCTGCTAATAAATACTCTTTGAGATGAATGGACAAACAGCATTTCCAGTAATACCCTGGTCTGCCAGGAGGATGGCTTCTCCTGTGACCAGCATGCATGCAAAGGCTGCAGGATGAAACCTAGATTGCCAAAGAGAAACCTGGGAAATAAATGCAATATTGAAAGAAGGGGCTTTACAATAACTGCAAGAAAACGTGGGAAAAATACTGGTGTTCCCATCATTTCATATGCCTGGCTAAATATCCTTTAACAAATTAAAAGGGACACGCTGAATCAAAGTCAATGTCAAAGCACAATGCCTGACATTTGTTTTTCAAAAATTAGTTATTGGCAGCATCTAAAATGCACTGTCACACCAGAATTACAGCCATACAATTCACTTTTTAGCTGCTAAGAAAGAAGGATAACAAAATGTATTGGCCAGTCACACCATGGTTGATATTAACAACATTCCCGACATCTGAAGTTGCTTCATTCTGCCTTTGGCAGAAGTTTGGGGTTTCATTCTTAAAGTTGTATAATAGATACTTTTGATTTGTGACTGAATGGAAGATTATAATCAACCTTGGGACATTCACTCACTCATGGAATAAAGCCACTCATTCCACTATAAATATTTATAATTTTCCCCACATTTGTTAGTATAATTAAAGAGAACGAAATTCAATGCAACAGTTGGGGGAGGGAGGGAAGTAAAACCTGTTATTTACAGTGTCCTCTAAAATTAAATGTATAGACATTAATTGCTTATTACACACACTGTTATTCAACCAGCACCACGCAGAGAAAACCGAGCCAAAGAGAGGAGTCTGCTGCTTGGAAACACCCTGCAATAATTTGTCCCAACCGGTCATTCAGACAGGAACAGGCACAGGGCATCTTGTTCACTTCCATCTGTGCCAATCCAAGAGGCCAGGGCAGCAGCACGGTGTCGTTTCACACCGCCGTGAGTGGCTCTGCAGTGTCAGGTGCCACCAGCCCGATTTAGGAGTGTTTTGTACCTCTGCATCCCAAGATAAATGCAGTTGGCCCCGTTATCACTGTATGTAAACCACCTACGAGCACCTGGCAGAAACACAAGGGCACAGAGGTGGGGAAGTGAGGGTTGCTCCAGCTCCATCCTTGCTGCTGCTCCTCTTGGTGGGAAATAAAATAAAGAAACCAAAAAATGCGTCCATCACTGGGTACCAAATTTGCAAAGGTAAACAAACACCTTGCCACAAGCCCAGAAATTCAAAGTTTACACTGCAGCCCCCAAGGAGAAGCTCTGGTTTTCTAAAGGGTCAAATATTTTCACTTAGAGGTTTTTAAAGCTCCTCTTCAGTGAGAAGAAGGGAGATTTTATTCTGGTTCCATCGCCTATTCATTCCCTCCTTTAATAATACATGGTTCTGTTAAAAAGGGCAGAGCACTATTTTTAGACTATCCCATAACATATAAGAAAGCATCAGCTAGGGAATATTTCTTTTTTTTTTTAAGCCTGGTACTGCAAAGGTTTGGGAGCCTGGAAAAATGGGGCACAGGTAGGAGTTGGTCTCAGGTTGCAGGAGAAGATTGGCAGGTTAGGTGAGAAAACACAGAAAATGTGTCTAAGCTTTCTTCAGCTCTCCTCAAACCTGAGATGTGCCAACAGAAAAGCAGGGAGAGAAAGAAAGAAAACAAAACCACTGAAGTGCTATTGCTTGGAAACCACCTTAATGAAAGCCACTGCAGAGTGTAAGATACTGAACATACCCTGACAGGGAAAACAGGCAAAGAGAATCCACACAGCCACTTCTACCTGCCCTCAGCTACAGAAATAGCTGGATAATAACAATTTCACAGCTCGAGACGTCTGCAGGATCCAACACCTCTCTGAGCCTAAAGACAGAAGGAAAACCCTTGTGGAAGCATCAGCTTTGAGGCAGGAAGATCCTTCTTTACTGCTACTGCAAAGGACAAAGAGCTTATTGGAATTAAGGGATGTCTTAGTCCCTTCTCAATGAAATACTGGCTCTTTTTATTTGCCTTGTTATAAATAGGCTTAGATTTCTTTTCTTTCTCTCCTCTCTTTTCAACACGGGAACACAGTGCAGAGTTAGTTTCTAAAGGATGGAGCCTATGAAGAAAAGAAAAAAAGAGGAGGAAGGGGAAGGGGAAAAAAGAAGAGATGGAGGGGAAAAAAAGGGGGAAAAAATTAAATGGGAAAAAAGAAAAAGTATTTTTGTCTTTTAGCAGTGAAACTGAACTCCTGCCTCGGGATTTGATAAGCAAGGCTGAGTTCAACTGATAAAGCCCTGACTCTGGGCACAAATGTAGGACATTCAGACACCAGGCTCTACAGCAGGATCACATCCTAAGCAATACACGTGGAAAAGGTCACTGATCCAACCTTTACTCATTAAATCCTTCCCAGAGCCCAGCAGAGTTTGCTTTCTGGATATAATGGCATCCCTCAAAAACGTGTGACACCTGAGCCTTAAAGCAGATCTCTCAACCCAAAAAACAAATGCCAAGCCAGAGGCAGCTACATTTGTCAAGGAACGTTTTGCTGATATAAACCCAAACGCATTTTAAACCTGCTCTGTTGGATAACTGTGTCCATCCAGCACTCCAGGCCTACCTGGATGTATTCTTGTACCATCACACAGAATGTCACTTGTTTCTTGATCACAAAAAGAGTGAGAAGCTAAAAAACAGTCACAGACTGCTTTAAGCTGGAGATTATCTCATCTTTAGAAAGCCCAGTGGCAAATGGGTAAATCAAACAAGGGAAATAAAAACAAACCAAAACCAACCCATGCCTAAAATTCTTCTCTAGCCCAAATATCTCAAAAAACCACCAACCTACTGTGCACTGTTCACACAGCCAAGCTATCATGAGATTTGTATCCTAATCCCACCTTTATTCTTTTCAGGCCATCCATTATTTTTTAAAGAAATATCATTCAATGGGCCCAGGCTTTATAAAGCATGAGGAGAAGGTTATCACTCACTTCCAGTAAAGCTATGAAGTGACTCAACCATGTGCTACCTGTTTGGACCACCAAAGCTCTGTGACTGGGCATCCTGCCCTGTCAGCTGGGGCATTTGGAGGTGTCAGTGCAGTGTCTCTTCCAAGAGCTTGCACAGGTATCTGGTGAGCCTCCAGCCCAGAAAAGCTCTTTTTAATGAGCTTTTATGAGCAACACCAGTATGTATGAATGAAAAAAAGAGGGTGCTGTGGTCAGCCTAAGCTGGGAGTCCAGCTAACCACCAAATCCATGCACAAGGGTGACAGTCAGGGACAGGAGCTCAGCCTCCTGAATTTTTCTGCATCCTCTGCCCCCTCCTCCAGCGCCAGCTGCTGCAGCACAGGGGACGGGAATAGCCCCCCATTAATCACTGCTCGCTCCACAGAGAACAAATCCTGCCATGAGAGGCTCCTCTGCAGCCAAGAGAGCCCCAGGGTGCCCGTGCTCACCTGCTGGGGAGCGGCAGGAGGGAGCTGTGCCCTCTCCCCCTCTCCCAGAGCAGCAAGGGTTCCGTACCCTCGATCCGCTTAAGGGCCACCGGGGCTGCTCACCCCCGGGCAGGCTTAGAGAGCCTCAGCAGGAATACGTGCAAAATCCTCATCAGCTGATCAAAAGCTTTGCTTACTACCAGCCCTTACGTAACCGGCAGCATCCTAATTATCCAGCTACACGTAATGAATTTGCCTTGGCTTCACACACTTTCACTGGATACAAAATAAGGAGCGGAGCGACCGACCCCGTGGCGCTCCACTGGAGGGGTTGGGGAGGGGGAAATGATGGGTGAAACCATCCAAAGTTTGCAACTGAAATGTTAACCTAGATCAGGACCAGCAAAACCCGAGTATTCCCAGAGGAAAGCCCCATTTACTGCTTGGTATGGGGTTTTCCAGTGCTTTTTGCTCAGCCAGAGATGGAGAAGCAACAGAACAGCTGCAGCAGAGGAGTAGATGGGGCTTTTTTTTTTTTTTTCCCTATTGCACTGTAAGTAATCTCTGCTTTCATCAGCAAGAATGCTTGCAATGACTGCAGAATGCACCCAAATTTTCTCTGTTGGGTCCCTCTACCCTGACTTAACATCTACATTAAACCTATTTTCTACCCTCAGTTTTCAGCTTTGGTTGTTGTGTTAGGCTTGTTGGTTTTTTTTTTTAACTGAAGCTCACTGTACTCCATCTGAGCCTTGCACGTAATGAAGTAAACAGCACCACAATGCATTCCTCAGCACAAGCTGAAGCACTAAATAGCTGCTTGGAGTCTGAGGCCGAAGCAGCTGGGTGTTGGATTACAAACGCTAAACAAATGCCAAGGCATGGCCGTAATATGTGCGATACATCGATGACCTACTGTGCTTAAATAACTCCTTGGAAAGCACGCTGGCCGCTCAAAATGGCTTTTTACACCTGAGAGAGAGAGAGGAGAGAAAGCAATTTGTGCTGATCATGCAGATTTGAAAAGCACAAGGGAAAATTTTAGCAGGTGTAAAAGTTCCCCCTGGTGAGAGGGGGGCAGAGGGAAAATGCAGCCCAGGGAGGGACAGCATTTCATGCTCCTGAAACGTTTCCAAAGGGTGAAATCCCTCCCCAGCGACGCCAAGAGCCAGGCTTTCACTCAGCACAGCCAGGCAGAGGATTTCCGAGGTCGATCACAGCAATTTGAGCCCCCTCAGGTCCTTGTTTTCCTGCCTGGAGCAGAGCAGGGCTTTCCAAAGCACGTGGAGTCCCCAGCAAAAATCCCCAGCCACGGTGCACATGGCATTTTGAAGCAGTGCAGCAGCATAGCACAGTCCCAGCATAGCACACTTTACCCAAGTCAAGCTCTCCTGGGAGTTTCCTGAGTGCCTTTGGGTTCCAGACAAGGAATGCAGGGTCTCTACGAAATGAGGTGCTTTCATTCAAACAGCCAAATAAACAAAGATAAAGCAGCGAAAGAGTAAAATTTCCCCAAAAAATTTATTTTTATCACAAGGTAAGGACTGCACGATAGCTCTACCCCAGAGAGGCAAAGCAGGAGGGTTCTCACCCACAGGGAGGTCACCTCACCATGTCACCACGAACAAACACTGTGTGTGTCTTATCTCCAGCAGATTTCACAGCACAGGAAGAAGATGAAATTTCTTGCCTTGCCAGCACAACACGCCTACTTGGATGCTGTCACAGCCCCCCATCACCTGGCCCTCCCCAAAATCAGAGTATGGCCTAGTTTGAAGATGTTGCTGAAAGCCACGTGGTGTTAGACCATGAGCAGCACTTCAAAACCTGAGTTTGATGCTGCAGAGGCAGCTGTGGGAGTCTGCCCCTCACAGCTGCCATTCTGCCACAAGAAATGAGCTGCCAGCTCTCCCAGTATCCCACTCCTGCTAAAGTGCATCAAAATGGAAGCAAGCCTTTGGCCAAGCCTGCAAGGACCTGTAGCACTTCCAAGGTTTTCTGTGGAGGGGCAGAGGGGCTGGCATCCACCTCTTCTTTTAGTTTTAGATGCTATGTTCAGTGCAGACAGGAACCTCTCAAACTGCAAAGAGTATTTCAAAGTGGTTCTAAGGACTCAGAACTTCTCAGAACATCCCATCAGCAGCAGATGGGGTGCAGCCAGCAGCACTTCCCCAGCTCTGTCACCCTCTTGGTCAGCTGGTTGGAGGAAGCTCCAGACTCTACAACACAACACTTTAAAGCATTTGGAGATTTTCCCTTTAGGATAACCTGGGGAAAAGGTCCCCCTTTATGTTCAAATATCACAGAAATCCTGGAATGGTTTGGGTTGGAAGGGACCTTAAAGATGATTTATTTCCAATCCCCCCTGCCATGGGTAGGGATACCCTTCCATTAAATCAGGCTGCTCAGATCCCCATCCAGCTTTGCCTTCTCTGGGCAACCTGTTCCAGTGCCTTGTCACCCACACAGTGAAGAATTTCTTCCCAATATCCAATCTAAACCTACTCTCTTTCAGTTTGAATCCATCCCCTCTTCTCCCATCATTACATGTCCAAAGACCCTCTCCAGATTTCTTGCAGGCCACCTTCAGATACTGAAGGTCATGCCAGAGCCTTCCCCAGGCTGAACAATCCCAAATATCAGAATTCCCTCAAAGAGGAGATATTCCATCCCTTCAATCATCTTTGTGTCCCTAAATAGCTGAACACCCCTGAGAGCATGATTAAATCTGGATTCATTCAGCAGATCACCCCAGCAGTGGTGGCAAGGCTGTGTCTGGGCTTTGCTGATCCTGGGCAGAGCAGCTGCCTCCAGCTGAACCTGACAGCAGAAAACAAAGCAAGTGCAGCAAGAAAACAAGAACAGAATTCCTCACTGTGTGTGCCTGATTGAAAACCTGATGGATTAAGAGGCGACTCAAACAGGGAAGGAGAAATATTTAGGGACTCAAAAAGGACATACGCTTCACAAACAAGAATTTGGCTCCCTCCTTTTTATTTGATGATAATATTCTTCCCAGTGAAAGATGTGAGAATGTAATATAGATGAATGTAATATACCTAAAAACTAACAAACATCCTAGCCCAAAGAAAAAATACCATCTCATACATTTAATCCCTAGCAAAAAGAAGATAAAACTCCACAGGAGATGCTGCTGGGAGAATTTTTGACAATACATCCAAGAGAAGAGAAACTCAGAAACCTGTGTGGCTGTCCTGTGCTCAGCCCCCATCCAGCCCCCAGCCCTGCCCCAGATGCTGGGCAGAGGAGGAGGATGGAGAGCCCTCAGTGCACAACCGTGCCCTAATTAAGGGTTCAGATAAACTCTTGGGAAGGCACAAGATCTCCAAGACACTGGACTGGGCCTGAGACCATTAGACTGAGGCAGATGTGGAGAGACCACGAGGGGAAACAGAGATGCTCACGAGTGCCAGGATGGATTAGGATCAGCACGGCTGTGCCTGTCCCCAGTGGACCCCTCTGCTCCCCTCTGGGTGTTCTGCTGAGTTATCCCAATCACTGCAAACTTTTCCTCTTTTCCCTCTGCTGCTGGGCCACCAGTTGAGCACAGCAGAGCAAGAGTCACCTCACCAGAGGGGTGGAAAAACAAGGAAAACTCTGCTGTCAGAGGAAAAGCAGCTCTCTGTGATGGTGGTCACAAGGGTTTTCAGGTGAAGAGGCGAGAATGTTGACTTCATGTTCAGAAGGCTTGATTTATTATTTTATGATATATATACTACATTATAACTATAGTAAAAGGGAATAGAAAGAGAAGTTCTCAGCAGGTTAGCTAAGCTAAGAATAGCAAAGAAAAGAATGAATAACAAAGGAGGTCTCTCCGACTCTGTCCCAGAGAGAGCTCAGTCCTTGATTGGCCATTAATTACACACATCTAACATGGGCCAATCACAGGTGCACCTGTTGCATTCCACAGCAGCAGATAACCATTGTTATTGTTTACATTCTTTTTCTGGAGCCTCAGTTTCCCAGAAGGGAAAACCTTAAAGAAAAAAATTTTATGAAAAGATGTCTGCGACAGTTCTCCCCACTCAGTCCCCTCACACACGCCATTGTCTCGGGTCACTAAGTGCCTGATGGAGGCACAAGAACCAGCCATGGAGAAGGAAATCACTGCCCTTTCATTCTGCAGACTTACGGCCCTCTCCTGGTGCTGTAAGCTCAAATTTTAATTAAAAAATGCAGGATTGTGCTTATAGCAGAATAAATAGAGGGGGGGAAATCACTATGGCGAAATGCTGTTTCTTTTTTAGGGACCCACTATGCGCATGAAACCCTGGCTGGTTTTGCCAACAGCTGGTCCACAACCTGCACAGTATTTCTAGAAGTGTTTCCAGTCCAATCTACTCAATTTAGCTGGAATAACTCACTCATTTCATAACAGCAGCTGGAGAGGTTTGAGCACTGCTGCTTTTAAAGAGGAGAAAATGTCTGGATGATTTTTAGGAATGCAAACAAAACCAAAAAAAAAAGGAAAGAAAAAAAAAAAGAAAGATGCAAATCTTGATTCAGCTGTGATTTCACATTAGATGGCACTCTCAAATGTGATTCTATCAGGACAGCAGCAGCTTTTCCACACAGGGATTTGTACTCCAAGTACAAAATTTCTTAGAAGGAAAATCCTGACTGCCTCTCCTAAATACACACAAAGGGTATGGGAGAACCACCATGTGCACCCTCCTGAAGCATGCAATCCTCCCTGCTGCCCTGGGATGACTGCCCTGAAGATCCCCAATGTTCTTCACCTTCCTGCTGCTTGATTTGTGGAAGCAGACAAACTTCACAACAGCTGTGTTTGCAAGCTACAGGCTTCATTCAAAGATGCACATTTCACCTAAATCAAAATGGATTTCTACTCTGGAAAATTTCCACTCTGTCTCATGCTCCCCACAGCCCTTTGGCCCATCCTGATGTCCATTTGTGTCAGGGTCTCTTGCTGGTCAGAGTGACCCCAAGATGTGTTAGAAAGTTTTTTTTGCCAGCCCAGCAGTTGAAGGAGGAGTCAGAGCTCTTCAGTTCTCGGTCTCAAGGTTGTTTATTGTATCTTAGCTATAAAATCCTTTCTCCTGACCTGCTGAGGTCCGTCCAGCAGGACAGTCAGAGGCACTCTGCCTGCCCCTGAGGTGGTGTTATCTTTTTATACTAAAAACTATGTGTACAATATTTACAATCACTTTCCAATACCTATCACCTGTGTTAGACAGTGAGCTTCTACTCTAAACCAATCTGTAAGTGCCACCATCACAGCAGAAGATGGAGGCCAAGGAGAAGAAGGAGAAAGGCTGGACATGCCCAGATTCCTCCATCTTGCCCCCTGAACCTCCATACCAAAAACCCCAAAAATCTATTTTTCACCCCATGATAACTTCACTATTATTCTACCTAAACTGTCGTGGCTTGCAGATCTTCATATAAGGTTGGTAATTTCCTCCATGGGTCATAATCAAACCCACAGGCATCTTGGGCTCTGTGCCAGGGTCTCTGAGCCCCCTGGCAGGGGTCTTGGCCCTCCTGGACAGCCAGAGGGATGTTCTGGGTTCCCACACATCTGGTGGGGATGGCTGTGTGGGTGTCCCTAAGGCCACAGCAGTGCCATGGAGAGCAGCTCCTGTCCCACAGCCTGCCTGGTGTGGGCCCACAGACCACACAGAGCCAATGTCTGGGTTACAGTGTGGTTTAAAGGGCACCCAGGATGATCAGGAATGTTGGATGAGATGGAACTGTAGAAGGGATGTGGGCAGAAAGTGCAATAGCAGAGCACCTGTGGCTGTAGAGCTCCCCTCCCTGAGTCCTCATGGGATGGGGACCATCAGATTTTTCTTCTGGCTGCACCCAGCAGAGAGCACAATGAGAAATGCAACCCCAGCACACCCAGGGGGGTGTAGATGGGACAGGGGAGCAGCCAGCTCACCCAGCTGCTGGGTTCTGGGAAATGCAATGAACTGAGGAGTCTCTGCCTTTCCTCCTGGAGACACCGCACGTGCCAATGAAAACTGAGAAAAACACGATCTTTCAGCAGCTCCTGCTCCCAATGGCAGGCATTCCATTGCCTCAAACATCTCTGCACCTGCTCTGCCAGCCCAAGCACCAGGAGCTGGAACAAGGGCAGGGCACCCAACAGCTCCCACGCCAAGGTGGGGCCGCTGGGATGTGCTGCCTGCTGATGGCACAATCCAAAATGTACATGAAAGCTGGATGGCAGGCTCAGAAACCCTCACCCTGGCACAAACTCCACAGAAAGTTGCCTCAAAGCCAATGCTGTTACACAAAGACCAAAAAAACCCAAGCAGAGCTGCAGTTGCAAAGTCCTACCCAGGCTTAAAAATACTAGACCCCATTGAAAAAATAAAAATATTAAAGTATGGAGAGGTGGTTTATTTTCTGTAACCTCTGCTGAATGTTTCCTAGGGGAGGGGCTGCTGGAGCACAGGCAGGATGCTCTGGTATCTCCTTCCTCCTGGAAGCACACTGCAAACTTGGCTCCTCCACAATGGAGGGCTAGAAAGGGAGCAAGAATCTATTGGTCCCACTTACAAGGGAACATGCAGCTCATCATCCATAAAGCCTCAGCAGATGGATCATTAGGGAGGTTTCTGTTTGACAGAATGGATGCACAAGTTTAAGTACACAGCAGCATCCCAACACGCTCCAAGTGAGGCACCAAACATGTCAAGGATCAAACAAACTTAAGAGACCCATGGAAAAATAAATCTTCACCACAGAGTGAAAACCCCCTCATTTTACATGACTGTAATTCAACCTGAACATTAATATGTTGTAAGGGTCTAAAGCAGCTCGGAAGCAGCCCAGCCACTTCCATTTCAAACCTCCTCTTTTCAAATAAGCAACATGTCAGGTGGCATCAGGTCAGCCTCAAATGGGATTTCTCTTCCCCTGCTCTGACTGCCAGCCACTTACCCAGCTTACCTGGAAGGACATGTGCTACAGATCAGCTGAGGTGAAGCCTGGAAGGACTCAGGTTATGTTATTTGCAGATGGAAGGTTTGCACACACACACAGGCACCTCCATGTTTTGCAGAAAATATTATTATTTTTTTGCTTGAAAAATATCTATGTCAGCCACTGCAACCACTTGAGGAGGAGAAGTTGCAATGTGCTCTGGAGAGGCAAGAACCAAGAAACCACTGCTGGGTTTTGGAGCAATATCCTTGTTACAGAAACTCTTCGCAACTGGGTTTTGTCTTTTCTTGGCCAAAGCAGGGGCAAGATTTCCAAAGTTTGTACTTTTACTGACAAATGTGGGGAATTAGTTCATCAGTCACTTCCAGAAATTCTGTCTCTTGCACCAAAATCTGATCTGCATCAGCCCCAGCATCCAGGCCTGGCTAAATGCCACCACAGCTCACAAGAGGGTTCAGCCTCATGCCTTTACAGAGAAGGAAAATTTAGGTAGCTACATCTCATAAAAAGATACCAGCCTGAAACTCTTACATAACTTTCAAGCTGCTTTTCCCCCTGTATTTCCAGGGGATTTCCAGGTCTGGTACCCACAAATGCCCCACTGCCCCTGCATGTTCTCAGCTACACATCTGACAAGAAACATCAACATCTCCAGGGGACATTTAAATGGGCATCAGTGCTGAGAATGCTCAGGAACACCTCCCTGTTACTTTATAATCACTGATTCACACCCCAGGGAACCTGCAGTGACCCCCTGGCATGTCCACACCCCAGTGTGTGCCCCCATCATAGTGCCTGAGTGTCCCTTGTCCAGCCCCAGGGGGTGAAAGCCAACATTTCAACAGGACGGGTTTGGCAGAGGGATAAACAGATGGGTACAAGATGTACACACCATAAAATAATAGAATAGAATAGTTTGAATAATAGAAGAATAGAATAGAATGGAATGGAATGGAATGGAATAGAATAGAATAGAATAGAATAGAATAGAATAGAATAGAATAGAATAGAATAGAATAGAATAGAATAGAATAGAATAGAATAGGTTTGGGTTGGAAAGGACCTCAAAAATCATGTAGTTCCAGCCTCCCCCTTCCCCTGAACCAGGTTGCTCTAAATCACATCCAGCCTGGCCTTGGACATTTCCAGGGGTGGGATCCATGGAGAACCACAGCTTCTCTGGGAAACCTGTGCCAGGGCCTCACCACCCTCACAGTGAAGAATTTGTTCCTAATATCTAACCTAAATTCCCCTTCTTTTAATTTAAAGCCAATGTCCAATCCCTCCATGCCCTCCCCACAAGTCCCTCTCCAGCTGCCCTCCAGCCCCTTGAGGTACCATAAGATCACACCAAAGTCTTCTCTTTTCCAGGCTGAACAATCCCAGCTCTCTCAGCCTTTCCCCATAGGAGAAGTGCTCCATCCTTACATGTTAAGTGCTCCATTTGTCAATGTTAAGTCATGTGATATCAAGATCCGGAGGCAGAAGAGGACAAACAAAAAAATAATGGAGGCACTGAGAGGCTGCCTTGTCTCTCTTCCTGCAAATCTTCCCGTTGCTCCACTCCTTCCTCTCTAAATCGTGTCAATGCTCCATGTTCCCCTTCCTTCTCCTCCCTGGGAACTGGACCCTCTGAAGCTCCAAAACTGTGATAACCCAAACAAAACCAACCAAACAAAAACACAAACAGAAACCAACACTTCCTCCCCCGCCAAATAAACCCCAACAAACAACAAAGCAAAGAAAAACATCCTTCACAGAACTATTCCTTTTATACCTTATCTTTTTAAGCAAACTTAGTACACCACCAAACCCAAGTATTATTTTAAACACTTTTTTTCTGGTGCTACATCAGCTCTGACAAGAGAAAGGAACTGCTGCTTTTCCTTTTCAGATCCATCTGTGGTAAATAAATAGCAGAAAGCCAGAAACAAGCTATGAGGGTTTTCTTGCTTTGTTTTGGTTTTGGGGCTTTTTTTTAAGTGCCATGGAAGAAGAAACACCTAAACAAAACCATTACATTCATGGTGCTGACCACAACATTTTAAGCCCATGAAACCTCAATAAATATTTTTACAATGAAGCCTGCAAGAAGAGATAATACATCAGACATTTATAGGACTTTTATTTCTCTATAAATGTATCATGAAAGTTGAAAACACTGAATTATTATTTCCATTCTAACTTTGAAAAAATTAGAGAAGAAAGGAAAAAAAGATGCCAGAATATTTTACTAAGAGGAGGCTTTTGTGAAAGACCTCTCTCAGGAGCTCCCATCAACTCATCCTTGCTGCTTCTTTGAAGCCACATCAACAACGATAATTTAATTTACAGTCCAGATAAAAGACATTTCCAAAAACACAAGGGGAGGGAGAAGGGGGTTAGTAGGGCATTCCCAGTTTAATTCAGTCCAGCTACCTGCTGCCTGTTTGGGATCTATCTCCTGACAGCTCATCCTCCACCAAGCAAGAGCTGCAGGAGATAACAGTGTCCCAGATACCCAGGGGATGGGGGAGGCAGGAGTGTCACACCAGAGGACTCTGCAATGTCTATAAATTGCAGCCAAAATGGATCTAATCACAGCAGGCACTGCAAAAAAAAAAAAAAAAATGTGACAAGTGTGATCCTGGTGGGAAGGGGAGATGAGCCTGGGACAGGGGATGCTCCAGCCAGAGGGATTGATTCAGATCCCCTCCAGGGAGACAAGGAAGGGGAACAGAAATAAGGAAAAAGCATTGTAAGCATGTAAGCATCCACCCACAAACATTTACTGAGGAGACAGATAAATAAAAAGCTTTTATCAGACATGATTTAAGGGAGAATGGACCAATTGCAAACTGTCACCAGAATTATCTCCCAATGGGAGAGCCAGAAGATCCCCAAATGGTTTGGGGTTGAAAGGAACATTACAGATCATCTCATCCCCAAATGGTTTGGGTTGAAAGGAACCTTATAGATCATCTCATCCCCAAATGGTTTGGGTTGAAAGGACCCTTGTAGATCATCCCATCCCCAAATGGTTTGGGTTGAAAGGAACCTTATAGATCATCTCATCCCCAAATGGTTTGGGTTGAAAGGACCCTTATAGATCATCTCATCCCCAAATGGTTTGGGTTGAAAGGAACCTTATAGATCATCCCATTCCAATCCCCTGCCATGGCTGGGACACCTCCCTGGTTGCTCCAAGCCCTGTCCAACCTGGCTTTGGACACTTCCAGGGATCCAGGAGCAGCCCCAGCTGCTCTGGGCAATGGAGAGGATTTCAGTCTCAGTGGGGAAAAGAGCAGGGACAGGTTTCTCCAGTTCCACGTTTCTCCAGTTCCAGGTAGGTTCCTCCAGCTGTGAGGAGCAACAGGCACTTGGGGAGGGGAAGGGAAGAGTTCATTGCAAACACAGAAGGATTGACAGGATCATCACAGCAGGATGATCTCTGCAGTGATGGAGAGAGGGTCCCTGCCCACAGCCCCCATCCCTCCTCTCCTCCACTGAACTGTGAAGATTCACTTCAGGACACCCTTCCCTACAGATAAAAATCTGTAAAGATATCTAACCTGTGCCAGAGTCTGGCTTTGCTGCCCAGCACTGCTGATGAGCTCAGCAGCAGTGTCCATAAAAATACCCTGGCAAAATCCCTGCACACACACAAGCAAAAAAATCCACCAGGCTCAGCTGCTTTTGTTCTGGTAAGCGAGGAAACAATTACTGAAGCTGGAACAGACAACTTCTTGTAAAGAGAAAAGAGAGGTGGAGAGGACACAAACAAAAAGCAAAATAATGAGAGAAGGAGGCAAGTTGCATGAGAAGTGATAAAAGAAAAAGGTCAATAAAGGCTCACAAACCAAGCTCATGTGTCATTTGCTGCTGGCCATGTTTCCCATTAGGAGAAACCTGCTGTAAACAGTGTTTCCCCCTGTAAACCCTGCATCTGAGCCCTGGGCAAACCAGGATGGACACAGGTGTGAAAAGGAGGTGACCAACATGAGGCAGGGACAAGTCCAACACCTTAAAAGAGGTAATGCCTGACCCTGCAGTGCCAAGAGAGCAGGGTGGTACCAAAAAACAACAAAAACACCCATTGTTTGAAGAAAGCAAGCAATGACAAGCAAACACTGCCTCTCTCCAGCTGACAAGAGCCAACCTGTCCCTGCAGATATGGTGGCATCAGCTCCTGCCCTGCTCTTCCTTCCCAGGATTTCTCACTACCCCATGAGGAGCTGGATTTTTGCTGCTACATCCCTCAGGGTCATTTAAAAGATGTAAAACATTGCTTTTCGTTTAAAGAAAAATATTTTCTACCCTCAAGGAACAGGAAGAAAAGAAATACAGAAAAGCACAAAAACATGATTAACGTGCATTCTTGCACCTGAAACCCCAGAAAACAAAAAACAACCTCATTATATTTGTTGCTGTCTGCTTTCAAGTCCCAATAACTAAAGCCAAGTCTGCAGGTTTTACTGGAGGGAGGGAGGGAGGGAGGGAACAGAACAATGAACTCATCACTTCTACCACGCTGGAAACAATCTGCTCCTCGGACCTGTCTGTCCAGCGTGGTGATGGAAGGGGGTGAGCAGCAGTATTTCACACTCCCAGACCCATGGTCTACATCCATAATCAGCTCTCCAGCACCTCCACACGCTCCAGGAGAAGATCCAAGCAGATTTATGGGAGGCTGATTCTGGATTACTAGTCCCCAAGGAAATTTTCCTCCCAACACCCACAAGTCAGAGGTTGATTTATACCCAACCTATAATAGACTGTATTCCTCAGAGACAACTCCTTGTCTTCAACCCCTCTGCCATTGCTGAAATGGGAGATTTGGCTTGGTTTAACAGTTGTGGAGTTTATAAATACCAAGAGCAGCACTCAATTTAGGCTGGAGATAGTTAAACTGCCTTAGACCAACAGGATGCCACGCAGCAAGGAGCAGCAATGAGATGATGGCACATTCATAACCTAAAGTTTTCATTAAAATCTGGCAGCCTGAGGAAGCTCACCCCTCCAGAGCAGAACCATTCAGTTCTCCTCATTACCCAAAGAGCAAATCTTTGCACCAACCAGGGAGTGCAGGGCAGAGCTCCTGAAGAGCACAGGGATCCATTAGGCAGCAACTGGGAAATTACCAGCCAGGGGGTTGTAAATGAGGTGGTGCACAGCCCATTCCTGATTCCACCTCAGCATGCATCACACAGCGAGCAGGGAGCCCCTGAAGCAGATTCAGGGGAAAATAGGGCTCCTGAATAGAAGCTGCTAGATACCAAAGTCCCTGGATAGAGCTTTCTCCATCTGCCAGCACAACACAGTCTCTTTCCCAGTTTTTGCTTGTTTTTAAAGGTGTAATTTGTTATCTGAGCAGTGCCATGGACTGACTGCAAAACTACTCAGTGTTTGTCACATCATCCTTCCAAACAGAGGGGATGGAAGCCACCAAATTCTGGAGTCTCCAAAACCTTGAGAAGGAAGCTCTGCTGAAGCACAGATCTCACTACAATAGCTGACCAAAGTCAGATCCAACTGCAAGTAACAGGACTCCTGAATAGACGTTGCTAGATACCAAAATCCTTGGATAGAGCTAACAGCACAACACAGTCTCTTTTCCAGTTTTTGCTTGGTTTTTAAAGGTGTAATTTTTTATCTGAGCAGAGCCACAGCACAAACACGGACTGACTGCAAAACTACTCAGTGTTTGTCACATCCTTCCAAACAGAGGGCATGGAAGCCTCCAAATTCTAGACTCAAAACCTTGAGAAGGAAGCTCTGCTGAAGCACAGATCTCACTACAATAGCTGGCCAAAGTCAGATCTGACTGCCAGTAACTGGGAAAGATCCATTTATCTATCCAACTAGAAAAATATCTGCTGGTTAAAGAAACAGCAGTCAAACAAAGAAATGGCAAGCGTTGGCTATGTTTTACAATGCACAAGTCAGAGCCACAAAAATACGTTCCTGGGAGTGCCAACATCCCAATGAAAACAAATCCCAGAACACAAAAAAAGGGATAAAAGCACAATACAAACCTCTTTCTTTCCCCTACAATTCTGCCCCGTGATCGTGTGCCACAGAAACAAATCTGGCTTGGGTAGGAGGCTTTTTTCCCACCAAAAAAACAATTAAAACCCTTTTGTTTGTGTTTAAAGCAAAAGCAATGCCAACCACTAATAAATTTTGGTTTTGTGGAGTTTTATGGTTTTTTTTTTTTATTGTTTAGGAGCACAAGCCAAACTGAGTGGTTGCTGTTTCCAGAATGTCTCCTCACACGTCTCAATGCAAGATGAGGAGGTTGAACATCCTGCTCTCATAACCCTTGTCACAATCAGAAGCTTTCAGGGAAAGAAACACTCCAAAAAAGAGGAAAACCGGCAACTTTTCATTTTTCAGACCCTTTTCCTTCATGGGGTTCACGGAGCAGGAAAAGAAAGGGAAGCCATAACAGGAATGCAGAAAGAGTTGTGTACATTTAAGAAAAGAAAGCACCAAGATTGATTAGAGTGTTCCTCTGCTTTAATAAAGAGCCTAATGATGTCCAAATTATAGCAAAGCTCAATTGTGTAACCAAGGAGCCAAGATTTCATCCTTGATAAGGACATGGGTTTCTGTCTCGCAGGAGAAGCCTGCAGTTCTCTAACAAAGATGACCTTTTATATTGTACCCTTCAAGGCCGCAATTAGCTGGAGAAATACTGGACTAACTTGGCAACATGAGTTTTTATACACTGTGCTAATTTTTAGCAGAAACTTGCCAAGACCATTACCATCATCTAACAAGACCAAAAAAAAATATAAATATCAACCCCACTGCTCTCCAGATCCAAATTACTTTCCACAATTCAATGCAGTTTTAATTAAGGTGATTAAATTACAGTAAAAAATGATTAAGATGATATCCCACAGCAAACCTCTAAAGGTATAACACCTTAATCCAGAAAAACCTGGCATGCACATACTCGTGATAAAGTATTCATGAAAAGCTGGAATTTTACACATGAACCAATTCTACATCACTCAAACAATACCTTGGGAGATATTTGTCACAAGTAAAAAAACAGTGACATCCATCAACAGAGCACAGGTTTTTCTGAGACTACACAGAAAGAAATCTACACAGGAAAAAAATTGAAAAGGCTACAATTACTTTGACAATGTTTCTACAGCTCAGAGGAATTTGGGGGTTGAAATAAGTGGTTTCCTTCTCCTTCACAGGGCTCCCAAAATCAATTTTTTATATAATTCTTTTTTTTTTTATCAGAAGTCAGATAAGATAAGAAGTGCATGTGAAATCAGGTCACTGCAATAATCATGCACATGGTACATTTCCACTATTGCCTATTAACTACGAGGTTTAAATGAATGAAGCAAAGTCTCAGATCCATATTTCACCAGTAGAAATTATTAATATAAACATAGCACAGCTCTGGCTTTAGCCTTACCATCCAACTGGGCCTATTCTCTTTTGGAGAGGGGTAAATGGTATTAAACGAACAGACAGGGTTCAAAAGGTTCATGGAGGCATGGATTCCATTAAAACCTGGGAAAGGATCCTGTGATGGGAGCCCTGGACATCAGGGAGCTGCTTGTGGTGCTTCAGCACTGGGTAAATTCTAACCTGTGATCTTCAAGGAATGGTAGCTTCAGCATGCCTCTTAAAAATGCTGTGATGAAAAGAAGTGAAAACCAGTAATTTCCAGGTGCAATCTTCTGGAAACCCTCCACGGGGGCAGTGACAGAAGATGGTGGGAGAGTTCTGCGAAGAGGAGGCTGCAACCCCAAATTGTGTTAAATTTGTGGCTGAATACACAAGAAGGTACCAGGTAAGGAAATTTACCTCACTCTGCCACAAGGACTGACCCATACCAAGGGGCTCTGCAGGGTTAACTGCATCAGAATAAAGCCACAAGAAATAGATCCATTCCCAAAATGCAGGTCCATTCCCAAAATGCGGATCCATTCCCAAAATGCAGGTCCATTCCCAAAGCGCAGATCCATTCCCAAAGCACAGATCCATTCCCAAAATGTAGATCCATTCCCAAAATGTAGATTCATTCCCAAAGCGCAGATCCATTCCCAAAGCACAGATCCATTCCCAAAATGCAGATCCATTCCCAAAATGCAGATCCATTCCCAAAATGCAGATCCATTCCCAAAGTGTGGATCCATTCCCAAAGTGTGGATCCATTCCCAAAGTGCTGCTACACTTTGCATCTGAGACTTCTTTGTGTCTCTTCTCTCAGTCAAGAGACCTCCTAGCTCTCAAGATGGGCAGGGGAGTGGAAATCAGTAAAAAGTAAAAGGAAAGAGGAAAAGAAATCTGCATGTTGCATTGAGTGGCCATACTAGGGAGCTGCTAACACCTGAATCACATGTTCAGGACACAAATGTCACAAAGAACAAGTGCAATAGAGAAGCTTAATGATTTTATTTCTTTTCATTTTGGTTTGTTTAATTAATACAGCTCTGAATGGCCCAGTCACCAGACAGCTGTAACAGATCTGATGAGGGCTGAGCCCCAGCCCAGGTGAGAGGTTTAACTTTATATTTTGCTGAATTAGACGAAGAAAAGTATAAATTGAAAAAAGATAAAATCCCAACATAAATCCTCCACCAAGGCTGCTATGAAATAACTCTTTTGTTTAATTATTATGAGTCGGATAGGCAAACACTGGATCCCGATGGACAGAGAGCAGCTGTTCCTATAACAGAAAGACATTCATCTCCCCTCCTCGGGACCCTGAAATCCTATCAACAATGCCTGGAAAATGACTCTCAGCTCCCCCCTCTCCCACTTTTTTTGCCTTTCATATCCAGGCCTATTTTTAGCCAACTTTATTTTGTTGCGCCACACTCCAAAGCTGTGCATGTTAGCTCATTCCAAAATAATTTCCATGTACAAAAAGCTTTGGGGATGTCATTGGAGGAGCTCTGGGTGCAGGAGAAGGGCACGTCCCTCGCCCAGGGTCTCTTCTTTCACCAGGGATTCATTGAGAAGGAGTCCACAGACACAGTTACCCAGACAGATACACTTGCATCTCATTTACCTCTGAGGCTCACAGTTACCTTGGAGGGTTTCTTTTTAGCTGCTACATAATAAGCAGTCGATCCCTACACGATTGCACGGGAAAGGAAATTCTATTACCAATTAAGAAAAGGAAAAAAAAAATTTCTGGTGTTTGCTTTTAGCAACACTAACTCTGTCCCATTAGATGACAGCAGAAGCCATGTATCTAGAGGAAACTTTCTACAGCAATAAAAATTAGCTGTTAAAGACTTCCACAGTTATCTAAGGCACAATATAAATGTTAAAATACATAAAATACCCTCCAGGAACGGGCACATGCAGCCAATCTGCAGCAAATGTGAACAGGCAGAGTGTCAGGGCATCAGAGACAGCAGCCCTGGGGACAGCACATTCAGTGTCTGGGTGCTTTTTCCTTTCCTTTCCTTTTTTTTTTTTTTTTTTTTTTTCTTTTTAGCATCCAGCAAAATCCAGGCTGAACGGGCTTTGTGCCACCAAGCTGCACCCAGGAGAGGGAACACCCAGGGACAGCAAGTGTGCTCATCAGAAGGCTCCATCGGGCATTGCTGGTCCTTATCACAGAGCCAAAGAAGGCTGGAAATTGGGACTGGAGGGACACTGCGTTGTTTCAAACACTGTAAAAGGTGATTAAAACCTACACGGGAATTTCTTGTTATTACTGAGCCCTTCCACAGGGCCCAGATTCATGGTTTCACTTTACAAAGATGCTCCAGGAGCTTGAGGAAGATCCTACGGCAGTAAAATAACAGCGATGAGATCAAAATGCTAATTTCCATGAGTTTTGAGTTGTTGGAGGGATTCTTTGGCTTTTTCTGAGTTTGCTGTTTTGAGGGGGGAGGAAGTTATGATTTATGTTTTGGTTTTGGTTTTTTTTAAACATTTTTCTTTGAAATATTTCAAAGGAAGCCCAGGAGCAGCGATGAGACAGCTCAGTGGCGGGGCACACCCCATGGCAGCATCCCCACCTGAGCTTCCATTCAGAGATGGTGCTGCCATGACTCCAGAACCCTCACCAGACCCAGGCACTCAATTCCACATCTCTGGCAGCAACCAGAGCCAGCATCCCAAGAAGGCAGCACCAAGCATCAAAAAGCACCATCCCATCCTGCTTCAGGCTGTGCTCACATAAAAAGGAATTTCATAGCAGGGAACTGTTCCAGGTGTGTCAGCACCAGTGCCTATTGCCCACCACAAAAATCTCACTTTTCTGTCGAGTGTTTTCCAGCACAACTGTAATAGGTATTTGGAAAAATGCCTTGCCCCAGGTGTAAGAATGAGCTTTAACAGAAGCTTTCCTATAAAACTAAAAGTGCCTGATAAGCTGTGGGTGCATGAGAAAGCAAAGGATTATGAGTTCAAACTTTTGTTCACCCAAGAGCTGCCCAATGGCTGCTGCTGGGCTGTAACTGGATACTCTCACCACAGAAACCCAAGGACAACTGAATTTCTCAGCCTGCAAATATACAGGGGAATTTGCATTCTTAACCCATTAATTACCCTCAGGAACTAAAGTGGCCAGAAAAATCCCACTGTTCCCCATACTGAGGAGAAATAAAACCCCAAAACCTAAAGGTTTGGAGAAAGAAGAGAGCTGGGAGCCTGGAGGTCACATTGCCATGGCTCTGTTGTCCCAAGAATGAGGACAAGGCTACTGTCGCAGACATCTTTTCTGAAAAATCCTTTCCTTAGGATTTTTCCTCCTGAGAAGCTGAGAGACCTCAGGAACAAAATGTAAACAATGGTTATGTGCTGCTGTGGAATGCAACAGGTGCATCTGTGATTGGTCTCATGTGGTTGTTTCTAATTAATGGCCAATCACAGTCAGCTGGCTCGGACAGAGAGTCCGAGCCACAAACCTTTGTTATTCATTCTTTGCTATTCTATTCTTAGCCGGCCTTCTGATGAAATCCTTTCTTCTATTCTTTTAGTATAGTTTTAATGTAATATATATCATAAAATAATAAATCAGCCTTCTGAAACGCCGAGTCAGATGCTCGTCTCTTCCCCAAACCAAGAACCCCAGTGAACACCATCACAGGCCACCACCAGGATCACCACCAATCTGCACTTTGCTGGGCAGCTGCATCCCAAGCCAACTGCAGTTTCTCTCTGCTTAGCAAGGGACTCCTGGAAATCCATGTGGCAGTGCCCAGGTCTGAAGCAAAGCCAGTGCCTTCCCACATTTGAGTGCCTACAAAACTCACTGGCTCTCGCAGAAGCAGTGCCACAGCCTCCTCAAAACTTTCTTATTGCAAAGCTCAGCTTGCTGCCTCAGAGAAAGGCCTGGACATCAACTGTGCAAAGCTCAAATCCCCTCTTTTCCCAGAAGAAGAAAGTGTCAGTAGCAAACAGAGCAACTGGAGGGGGGAGTTTGCAGACAGCTCAGCCAAACTGCAGCAACAGCCAGCAGCCCTCAGAAGCAATCCAGAGACTGCAAAACATAAGAAAAGCACTAAAAGGGCTTAAAAACCCTGCAATATTCTCATTTTCTGAAGTACTTCTTAAAAGTCACAAAAAGGAGACGAGTTTTGATTGAACATTTCTTCACTTCAGGCCCATGGCTGCATTCCTCCCTCCCCAGGAATTCAAAGCAGTCAGCAGAGGTAAATTATGTATAAGCAAAATATTCCTAAAAGCCAAATTTTAGAGGTTGCACCCATTACGCGAGGCATTTTTAAATAGCTAAATGTCGAAGAAAAGAACAGTTAGCGACCTAGATTGACCATTTGATAGATCAGGCACAAATGGAGCTAACTTTATCCCTCTCATCCACTCAAAGGCTTAGCATCTCACACCTTAGAGAAATAAATTAGGAAGAAGCATTGCATTAGCACTACTGGCACTACACAGAAAATTTCAAGTTCTGCTACCACTAAGAAAACAAGTTCTATAATGGGAAAAAGCTTTAAATAACAAAAATAAATAATTAAAGAAAAAAAAAAAAAAAAAAAACAAAACTGCAGAAGCAGTCACAGCACCTAAGACCCTACAGTGTCAGCTACTATGAAATTTTTAAAATGACAGCCTTTGCTGCTGTGGTTTGGGACTCGTTCAGCACAGGTCTGGGATTTGGGGTTGGTCCAGAAAGTGCCAGACACACACTCATTTCCCCCAGGTTTTGTTTATTTCTCTATAAAACTGACAGCAATACATTCCATTTCCAGCTTTACTGGAGGAGGATTAACTCACCCCCTCTGCTCCCAGGAGCACCTTTTTCCTCTCCCTTTGTCACACAAAAGTACTTATTAGACAGGAGAAGTCCAGTTCAAAAATCCACATCTAAATTTGCCTGAGTATCCACTTCAGTGAAAATTAATGGAGCTGAGATTGTAAAGCACTGCATCTTTTCATGTGCTTTATTCTCTTTATTTAAAGAGAAGGCATTCATACACTATACATTACTATGAGACTCAGACAGGAGAAAAAAACCCCAAATTGATACTTATGGTTTAATAAAATTACCAGAACATTCTATTTTTCCCAGCAAATTTAATTCCAGGTGGACAAAAAAGGATAATGAGGTGGTCAGAGCACCAGCCATGGACCCCAGAGGATGGGGAGCAATTTCCTTGCCCTTGACTTCAAGATCTCAGAGAAGTCACTCCCACCAAGAAATAACTGGTCAATTTTTATGTTCCCAGATTAAACACCCAGAGATACAAGTTTCACTTCCAGAAAACACTTTCAAAGCTTTATTTCAGCTCCTTAATACACCCCAAACCCATCATGAAGGCAAAATTGGTGCTCCAGGCCCGGGGTGGCTCCTGCTCTGCAGCCAGGGCTGTGCCATCCCCTGAGCAGAGCTCCCCCAAAGCCCGAAACTGAATCTGAGCTGAAACACACACCAAGGTGGAAATCGTGGAATTATTGATGAGAAACTCATCACTCACACGGGGCATTCACATCCTCCTCCAGCCAGGCACATCAGGCTGCTCCTCCCTCTGTGCTTCTCTTTGCACACCTGTATGAGCCAGTCCCTGCTCGCAGGCAGCCCAGCCTGAGAGAAAAGGATCCTTCCAAGACTGAAAATGCACAAACCGCCTCCAGCACAGCCATCAGAAGAAAAGAAATTTTTAAAAAATCACATAAAATGGACAGAGCATGCTCAGGTTCAAGCCAAATTTTACCCCAGACAGAAACATTTCTTCATGCAGATTATTCTTTCAGTACGGGTACAAAATATTGGGTGTGACCTTGGCTGAGCCACTTGGTGATGCAGCAGGGAGAGGTTGCAGACAGAATTTTCTCTCTCTTGGCCCCTCTGCTCAAGGATTTTGGGGCAGGGACCGTCTCTCTACACTTTGCAAAAAGAGGAGCTGTATTTTTCTAAGGCACCTAGACACCAGCAACAGATTTTTTTTCTTAAGTAGCACGATGGACCAATGCCACATGCAATAACCAAACCAGAGAAAAAGATTCAAATACTGGCAAAACAAGAGGCACTTGTGTGCTGGAGGGAAGCATATTATTATTTTACAGTGTACACTGACAATTGCTGCTCTTTAAGTTCGAATTGAAGCTATACCATGGTAAAGGAGGAAGATGACAGAGAGAAAAGAACATGAAACTGGTGAAAAAGACCAACAGTTATATTCAAATCTAAGCATAAAATGTGCTGGGTCTGCAGAATACACAGGCAGAAGGTTTCAGAATGTTTCATTTTTAATTTACTTCTTTGCCCCTCTGACTTCAGTGGCTCTAAGAAACCTTACAAAGAAGGCTGGGGGGAAGTGATGTATATTTTTCTAATATACCTTAAAGGAACAAATGACTAATGACATACAAAATCATTTCAGAATGAAGTAATAATGAAGAGAAGAGATTAGACATTAGCTGATCCTCAATGGTTAATGGAGGGGAAAGGGAAGGGGAAGAGTAGAGCTTATACTGGTGAATGCTTCGGCCACAAACACCTCTCTTAAACACATCCAATTTCACTGATGTGAAAATCTCCACATGAAGGAACAGGCGAAAAAGAGCTTAAGTGGGAACAGGGTGCAGAATGCCAAGTGCTACACTGAATAATTCAGATCCAGGCAGTGCTATTGGCCAGGCAGGAAAATCACACTCCCCTGCTAGCTTTAAAATCAAAGGCCAAGGAGGGATAAAAGAGAAAGACAACACCTCTTTAAAGCAGAGATTACACTCCGTGGTTCCCATTTCCCGAGTTCCCACAAGGTTTTGTTGCGGGGAGAGCGCTGGAGCGCGGGTGCTGTGGGGGTGCCAAGGCACAGCATCCCAGTGCCCACCCCAGTGCCCACCCCAGGACCTGGGAAACTCACCCACCTGCCTCGGTGACACTGCTCCTCCTGCCCATTTAGCAAGAAAATGCCAATTCTGCAGCAGGCACTGACCAACCCTGAGTGCCCGAGCTGCCTCCATGAGACTTCCCCAGCGCACAAGCACTTCTCCGGTTGCCCAGGGGCACAACCCCATCAGGGCTTTCATTTGGGTCATTTAGATCACTGCTCAGCTCTAGAAGGTTCCTACACCCTTCCCAAATTTCAGCCACCCTTCTCCAGTGCCAGCAGACAGGGCTGGACACATGGATTTCCAAGGAGACATTCAGAGCATCAGTGTCCTGCCCTGCCTGTGTCCTGCAGAGCTTGGAGCAAGGGGTGAGCAAGACATTTCCACAACTTTTAGACCACTGTCCTGATTGTGTTTGATAGAAAGGTCATTTCTGTTTACATTTCATGGGGCTTGAAAGGTGCTGCGCTCTTGAAATCCCATTTAATTCTGACTATCCTAGTGCAGCATCACAAAGTCAAGTACTTTAACACCAAATTTTAGAAATGTTTCTAAGAGCAGGTCCTGGAACATGACAGCCAAAACCCCTTCTGCTACAAGGCCCCAAAAATGGAGTAACTTTGACTTCTAGTTATTTTATTTTAAAGGTGGCATGGCTTTCTAGGAACAGGCAACTTTGCCTCTGGGCACAGCACACAAACACAGCCCTGAGAGGTGCCCAGCCGCAAAAAATCTCTGCCATCCACCTCCTTCACCCTTGATAAATAAAGATTAGCATCCCTTGGTTCCTTTTACACCTGCAGGAGGACCCACACCGTGGAGAGCACAGCAGTGGGATTCCTGGGCTGGTCCCATCATCCCATCACCAACATTTTAAAGATGATCTCCTCCATCCCAACCTGGAGACAGGGAGCCCTCCTAGGCTGATCTGCAAAGCAAGGAGTGTGTGCATGGGGAAGGGGGAGAATGGTGGGAGGGAGAGAGGAGGACAAAAACAACAACAGAACAGAAAAGAAAAAAAAAAAAAGGGGGAGTGGGGGGGGGGGGGGGAGAAAAACCAGTGAGGTTGGCCTGCTTCTTTCTTCCCTACCATCTATTCAGTGCCAGCAGGGGAGGTCCACAACTGTTGCGTCACGGGGAGCACAAAAAAGCCTGACAGGCGTGTTTTAGCTGATGGAGAGCAGAGTGGACAGGAGGCTGCTGACAGCTCCAGCTCCGCCGGGCACTGCGAGCCCTCGGCTTTGATCGGCTGCTCCTTCCCATCCCTGCTCCTTCCCATCGCATCCAGCCCGCACGGGCTGCTCAAAGGCACCGGCAAAGGCAGAAATTCCAGCCTGTAAATACTTTAATCAACTCCCCACCTCGGTTAGACCCTCACTCCGGTGCAGGGATCCAGGGTTTTTAATGCAGCAGCCGAAGGGAGGATGCAGGAGATGCTTTGAAACGGAGAGGGGGGAGCTAAACCACAGGTTGTGCAGGACCTGGAGAGGTGTTTATAAATAATGTCACTAAAAATAATGCACTGATCGCTGGCATCTCTAACACAGGATTTTCTTCTCCACAGAACTCTGACAGTGGCTATGTCGGTGGTGTAATTATCTAGATTTGATAGCGGATTAAAAAAATATATATCCGAAACACCTGTTCAAGAGTTTTGTGTTTTTAAAGGCCATTGCCATTAACCTTGGGCCACGCACTTCATTGTGTTTAATTAGCAAGCTAATGAAGCCAGTTTTATTCCCTTTCTCAAGCACAAGAGGATAAATACAAGACAGTGAAAGAGGACACCAGATCCATTCGCAGCACAGTTCATTGCTGCATGGCATTACTTAAACTTGCACCGAAATAAAAGTAATGTAATGGCTTGGAAAACATGTTAGCAATGCATTCCGCAAGACAAATCCTTTTACACCTTCTGTAGTTTCTCAAGCTCATCGATTAAAACATGATTTCTGAACATTTGGGCTGCAGAGAATTTGCAAACAAAGGGCTAAAAATCAACATAATGTTTTCCTCAACGAATCCTCAATATTCCAAAAAACTGAGCGTGACAGATTTATTTTTTTTTTAAAGAACAGCAGCCCGTGCTTGCTTTGTTACATCCAGCCAAGGTAGAGATGAGAAGCATCAACAATGGAGGTTAAGTGATTTTCGAAAAGCCCACCACTTTCACAGAGCCCTAACATGTACACACACAAAAGGCAGACTTTGAGCAAAGCCCAGTGCTCTGAATCCCAGCAACACATTCCAACTTCGGGTATCTCAGCTTGTTTTCCTTCTTTTTTTTTTTTTTTTGACTCAACAGCTTTAGGAAAAACTGGACAATAAAGATCACGTTGATAAATACTCATAAATATCACAAGAAAGGCAGAAAGGCTTTAAAAGAGAGGGAGGGATTTACAGAATGGTTCTAATGCACTGATTTAGTGATTCAAAAGGACCTTTCCATATAAACAGAATTATATTCGTTTTCTGGGGTTTCTTTATTGTATTTCCAGGGGGGGTGAGGAAAAATTCAGCATAGGTATGCCCTGTCAGATTATCTTTTTCATATCATGATACATTTAAGAAGCTTTCAGGGTGTTGTTTTTTATTAGAGCAATTGCTTTTCTCCCCTCCAACTTAGATTCCAGCCGCTCTGTGCACACAGACACAGGACCAGGTTAAATACCAAAACCAAACCAAACAAAAACCCAACGCCATACCCAAAACCAAAACCAAAAACAACAAAAATAATCCGGAAGCCATCTCTTTTATTGAATCACCCAAGATAAAAGGATTCCAAGATATATGGAAAGAAATTGACCATAAATCTCCTTTATGCACATAATAGAATTTTCCAGCCAGGAGAGCTGTTGTGATGATAGCAACGCCGAGCACCAGGAATGCTGCTGGCACACACACAGCCCCCCCCCCCCCCGCTCCCTCCTTCCAAAATACCTGCTCTGCTCAGCGCTGCTATGTAAATACAAACCCGCACATCCCCCTTCCCAACACATGCAAACAAAGCTGCGTACAAGTGTCCTGGCCATCAGATAAAAAAATCCCGAGCTGCCTTTGCTCGCTAAGAAATTAATTTTTTTAAAATTTTTTTATAGTCCGCTCCTTTTTTTTTTTTTTTTTTTTTTTTTTTTTATATATATTGCCGCTCGCTCTCACTTTTGGTGCGACTTAAAAAAAAAAAAATAAGGAAGCTGTGGCACGGCGGGTAATGGCAGAGGCAGGCGGTGGCAGCGCATATTTAATGGGCACTCGGAACAAAGGAAGCCCGGCTGCAGGAGCGCCCCGGGGCCGGCTCCGCGCCCGCTCCCCCCGCGGCCCCGCCGGGCAGCGCCTTCCCCGGGCCGGGGGATCCGCACCGGGACCCGCACCGGGACCCGCACCGGGACCCGCGGGGAAACCCCCCGGGCCCCCACCCGCGCCACGGCGATGCCAAAGCGCCGGGAACTCCGCGGCTGCCCACCGCGGGGCTGCAGCATCGCTGCCTCCCGCACCCTGAGCCCCCCGGCCCCGGCCCTGACCCTCCGCGCCCCCCCAGCCCCGGCCGGGGACGGAAGGGATGTAACGAGGCACAGCCCAGAGCCGGGCGGGGGGCTCAGCCCCGGGGGGGTCCTGGTGACCAGGCAAGAAGGGGGGAGGCAAAATTGCTGCCGCACGGCTTTCTCCTAAGGAAAACGCGGCGGTAATGAAAAAAAAAAAAAAATAAGGGAAATATAACAATAACATAAAGAATAATTAGAACAAGAAGGGCAAGTGGGGAGTGCGGGGATTTCCAGCGTGCCCGCGTGTTCAGGTGCTCGGGGGCAGCACAGCGGGGCTGAGCGCTCCCGCCGCCCCATGGAGAGCCCGGCCCGCGTCCCCTCCAACTCCCCCGGCCGCGCTCGGGCTCTGGGCGAACTTCCACCCGCGTCCCCTGGCACGACGCGCGCCCCGCGGGATGGAGATGATGAAGTTTGTAGCCCATGTCCGTAAAATAAACGGGATGATTATTACAAAATAAACACCCTCCTCCGCCCGCAGAGCCTCCTCCGGAGGGATGCTCCCCAGGCACCCCCCGCCGCACACACCCCCTTTTCCCCAACTTTCCTCCCGCTCCCCACGGAGCAGCCAGCCCCCACAGGTTCCTTCCCTGCTAACCCTATGGGACCGCAGCGCCCCGAGGTGGAAAAGGGGAACCGGGGGGGTCCCTTTGGGATGGAGGGGGGTCCCCCACACCCTCCCCGAGTTACACAAGCGCAGCCCGGCAGGAGCGGAGCGCACACATGGCCACTACCTGAGAGAGCCCGCAGCATTCCGGAGCGAGCCCGGGTCTCCTCCCGCTGCTCCCAACTTGTGCCCCCCTCCCGCATCATCCTCGGCTTGTCCCCCACGCCCCCGTCCCAGGAGTGAATGCCCATTTTTGCAAAGTTTCCTCGAGATCGCGCCGTGTTTACATTGCCATGAATTCCCACAGGCTGCCTGGAGGGAACAAAAAGCAGCACGGGAAGGCTCGTCCTGCGAGCAGGGAGAAAACGGAGAGGGAGGGAGTGAAAATAAAAAGGAAAAAAAAATTAATAATAACAACAATAAAGGAAATGAAGGCGATGCAGGAGTGGGGGGATTCCCCAGCTCGGGTGCTGTGCTTCGGAGGGTGGCTGCAAAGAACCGCACGGCCCATTCAATTCTGCATTTGGGGACGCGACCGAGAGCCCGAGCGGGAGGTAAACACGCCGAGAGGCTCTTACCTGCACAGAAAGTTCCCCAGAGCACGGCGAAAGTCAGCCACGAAGCAAACATAGTCCTTTACTTTTTTTTTTTTTTTTTCCTCCTCGCGTGCACCTCTACCCCAAGGGAAACAAAAATAAAAATAAAAAAGATCGAGCGCGTGAAAAGAGAGGGGGGAGAGAAGCGCGGCTCTGCCTTCCCTCTCGCTCTCAAAAAGAAAAAAAGAAGAAAAAAAAATCTTGGGGGTAGGGGGTGGGAAAAAAAAAAAAAGAAAAATAAAAAAAAAACAACAACAAGAAAATCGGATTTAATTCCTCCGCAGTTGCAAAATTTATCCAGTGGAGACGAACAGACCCGGACGGTTCGACCTGCTCCTGCCCGGCCCCACCGTTCGCTCCCAGCTTTCCAAGAGTTTCTTTCCCTGGGCTTTTGTGCTGGGAGCGCGGCGTGCACCACACACCGACTCCCCCTCCTCCTCCTCCCCTTCCCCCTCCTCCTCCTCCTCCTCCTCCTCCTCCTCCTCCCAACCCAGCCCCTCCGGCTCCCCCAGCAGCGCGGGGCGAGCGCGCACACGCCCCCCCCCCTTCCCGCGCAGTTCCCGCGCAGTTCCCGCGCAGCCGCGCGCGGGTTGCGCGCTCCCCCCGTTCCCCCGCGCACACGCGCGCATCCCCCCCCCCCCCCCCTTCTTCCTCCTCCTCCTCCTCCCCGCGCAACCCACGCCGGCAGCGAACGGGGCGGCGGCGGCGGCAGCGGGACCGTGCGCGGTTCGTACGGACCCCGCATCGCGGGAGGCTGCGGAGCGGCAGGCAAGGGCCGGCGGAGGGGGCGCGGGGTCCGGAGGAGGAGGAGGAGGAGGAGGAAGAGGCGGCGGGGGGCCGCAGCATCGCGGGGCGGCGGGCGCGGGGGCGCGGCGGGAGGTGCCATGTGCGGGATGGGGAGGAGGGAGAGGGAAATTAATAAAAAAAGCAAAACCCACAACGTGGAGGAGGAAGGGAAAGGGAGGTTTGATGGGGGTTTGGGGTTTTGTTGTTGTTGTTGTTTTGGGGTTTTGTTTTAATAATAATAAAAAAAAAAAAAAAAACCTGAACCGCGTCCAAAATGGCTTCTAAAAAAAGGGAGAAGCCAGCGCGGAGCCAGCGGGGAAACCCGGATGTTGGATACAAAGGGGCTGGAGGGGGCGGTGCGGCGCGGGGGCTCCGCGGGCTGAGCGGGGAGCGGCGCTGCCCGGCACGGCCGCGCCCGCGGGAGCCCCGGCTCGACAGGGGCTGGGCACCGGGGATGGGCAGGGGGCTGCAGCGGGGCTGTGTGGGTGTAGGGCAGGGAAGGGGGCAGAGGAGATCAGTGTGGACATGGGCAGGTTTAGGGGCAGGGGGTTGCAGAGGGTGTGTGTGGATATGGGGCAGGTTTAGGGGCAGGGGGTTGCCAAAGGTGTGTGTGGATATGGGCAGGTTTAGGGGCAGGGGGCTGCAGGGGGTGTGTGTGGGTATGGGCAGATTTAGAGGCATAAGGGGGCGGAGGAGATGAGTGTGGATATGGGCAAGTTTAGGGGCAGGGGCACGGGGAGGGGGTGCATGGATATGGTCAGGTTTAGGGGCAGGGGGCTGCAGAGGGTGTCTATGGATATGGGCAGATTTAGGGGAGGGGGAATGCCAAGGGTGTGTGTGGACATGGGCATATTTAGGGCAGGGGGCTGCAGGGGGTGTGTATGGGTATGGGCAGGTTTAGGGGCATAAGGGGGCAGAGGAGATCAGTGTGGATATGGGCAAGTTTAGGGGCAGGGGGCTGCAGAGTATGTCCGTGGATATGGATAGGTTTAGGGGCAGGGGGCTGCCAAAGGTGTGTGTGGATATGGGCAGGTTTAGGGGCAGGGTGTGTGTTTATATGGGCAGGTTTAGGGGCAGGGGGCTGCAGAGGGTGTCCGTGGATATGGGCACGTTTAAGGGCATAAGGGAGGCAAAGGAAATCAGTGTGAATATGGGCAGGGGGCTGCAGAGGGTGTCCGTGGATATGGGCCGGTTTAGGGGCGGGGGGAGAGTGTGTGTGGAGATGGGCAGGTTTAGGGGCATGGGAAGGGTGTCAGATATGGACAGGATTACAGGCAGGGGGCTGGAGAGGGGAGGTTTAGGGGCATAAGGGGGCAGAGGAGATCAGTGTGAATATGGACAGGTTTAGGAGCAGGGGGCTGTCGAGGGTGTGCATAGATATGTCAGGTTTAGGCTGTGGAGGGTGTCCGTGGATATGGGCAGGTTTAGGGGCATAAGGGAGCAGAGGAAATCAGTGTGGATATGGGCAGGTTTAGGGACATAAGGGGGCAGAGGAGATGAGTGTGGACATGGGTAGGTTTAAGGGCAGGGGGCTGCGGTTGGTATGTGTGGATATGGGGCAGGGGGCTGCAGAGGGTGTCCATGGACAGGGGCAGGGGGCTGCAGAGGAGAGATTTAGGGGCAGAGGGTGGGAATGCAGATTTAGGAGCATAAAGAGGCAAAAAGGTGTGTGTGGAGAGGGGCAGAAGGTGGGAGTGCAGATTTAGGAGCATGGGGTGCACAAGAGTGTGTGTGGATAGGGGCAGAGCACTGCCAGGGGGAGGTTTGGGAGTGGGTGTAGGGGCAGGAGCTGGAGGGAGTGGTTTAGGGGAAAAGTCTGCAGAGGGTGTGTATGGATAGGGGCAGGTTTAGGAACAGAGGGTTGTGGGGGGATGGAGGTTTAGGGGCTGAAGGTGGCTGAGGGGATGTGTGCATCACAGCAGTTTTAGGGACAGGGGCTGGAAGTGGAGATTTGGGGGTGGAGATTTAGGGCCGGAAGGTGACAGAGAGTGTGTGTGGATAGGGGCAGGTTTAGGGACGTGGGGGTGGCAGGAAGAGACTATGGGGCAGGAGGGGGAAATGCAAATAGTTCAGGGAACGGTGGAGCAGGCTGGTGGGAGAAATTTGGGGGCAGAAGATTTAGGGACAGGGCAAGGTGGAGGATAGGTGTGGATAGGGGCAGGTTTGAAGACAGGGTGCTGTGGGGGAAGGTTTAGGGGAAAAGAGAGATTTAGGGACAGAACTTGGTAGTGTGGATAGAAGCAGGTTTTGGGACAAGGGACTGCAGGGGGAGGTTCAGGAGAAGGGGGGAGTTTTAGGGGCAGGGAGGACAGGAAGGGAGGTTTAGGGGTAGGGAGGCAGTTGTAGGGAGTGTCTGGAGAGGAAGGTTTAGGGGAACAGGGTGGTGGAAGGTGTGTCGATGGAGCAGGTTATGGGGCAGGGATGGCTTAGGGGGTTATGGGGCAGGGGTTGCAGTGCAAATAGGGCAGGGAGTGGTGGAGGGAGCTGGGGAGTGAGATTTAGGGACGTGGATCAGGCCAGGGGGTGGCAGAGAGTGTGTGTGGATAGGAACAGGGGGCTGTGGTGAGGTTTAGGGGCAGGAGGCTGCAGGGGATGGGTTTAGGGGCAGGGGGTGGCAGGGCAAAGGCTTTAGGGACAGGGAATGACTGGGGGCATCAGGAGCAGGGAGTGGGGAGAGTGCAAACGGGCAGGGGGTGCAGAGGGGGCTGGGGGGGAGGTTTTAAGGGCAGGGGGGGATTGGGGTCAGGGAATGGTGGAGGGCAGAGCTGTGGATGGGGTGGAGGGTGGGGTAGCATGGGGCAAAGCCATCTCATTGTCTTGGAGAAATTCTCTGGCCCCTTGCCTTCCCAGTGGAGAGGGCAGCACAGCCCCCACCAGGGCCAGGAATAAACAGTGTCCTTGCAGAATAAACAATCCCCCACTTCCAGGCAGTGGGAATGTGTGCTCCCTGCTCGTGTCCTGGAGCCCCCTGCACCCCAAGATCCAGCAGGAGCAATGGCTCAGTGTCCAGGGTGCCCAGGGCAGAAGGGACACCTCAGCAGAATCAATTTTTAGTCCTTTTCAGGGTTAATAAGGTTTTCTCCATTGTTAGGATTACAGGAATTGAGCGCTTTCCACAATTTTATTTTAATTCTAACTCAATAATATGGCTATAGGAAGCAGCAAAGGAATCTTAAGGGGAAGGAGGAGGAAGGGGGAGATGCTGAAGTCGGGTCATTCTCAAGACTTTGGGTCTGTGAGGTCCACTGACTCATCAGAGAGAGGAATGTGGCAGGGATGGATGCTGTGCACAGCAGTGAATCCCAGGTCAGCTCCCTCAAATTCACCCAATGGGGACTAAGGCTGAAAATATTCCTAAACTCATTTTCTTTTTCCTCTGGAGGGAGATAAGAGTAAACATGAATCATTCTTCTAAAAGTTTGGAAAGCATTTTGTTCCAAGAAGAAATATGTAATTTTTTTTTCCTTCTTCTTCTTCTTCCAGTAACAAGTTCACAGAAAACTTCAGGAGGCTTTTACAAAGGCTTGTAAGCACTTTGAAGCTGGAGACTGTTTTTATATACGTACAGCACTTGCGTAACAAGGTCTCACCAGTGAATGGGATGCCAGGGTGAGGTTGCAATAAAGTGATTAATAGTATCATTCATGGTATCATACCTCATTCATAGGTTTCCTGTAAGTTAAGAGGAATACATTGGCAGGAGCACAGTGGTTGTGACTTTAAACACGATACTCTTGGGGGGAAAAGTTACAGCTAACACATGCACTGAAGGGCAGTGCAATTAGTACAGCGATGTGAAAGGCTCAAGAAAATAATTTTTAGAGCAAAAGCCCGCAAAGATCAAGTTCTATGGCACAGAAATAGCAAGGTGGATATTGCCACACAGCTGGTGAAACCAAGAACAGAAATAAGATTGTCAAAGGGATGGGTTAGGGGTGATCACTGTTTATTCAGAAACACACAAGTAGGGTTTGGGTTTGTTGCTTTCTAATATGCACACAGTGAGGACTGATTTTACCACCAAAATGTTTGCCACAAAAATGTTTGTAACCTGCTTGTGGTAAAAATCACTGAGAAGGCCAGGAAAAATGCAAAAGGGAATAGAAAACAGTTGTCAAATGAGAAGTAAATGTCCTGGCTGTGGGCTGCAGCAGCTCAAGATGCATTTGGAGCCTCAAGAGAAGTGACAAATAATGTGTCAATATTTCCTATAAAGCTGCTTATTTCATTTGAAAGCAAATAATGAGTCAATATTTCTGTTTATTTCATTTGGGGAATAAGTTGTTAAACAGCTACCACGTGGCTGAAGTATGGAGAAATATGTAGGGTGATAAAATATGACCCAGTGTTTCACTGCACCAGCATCCCCATGGTCAGCTAAAACAAGACATTTAGCTCGGTCCAAGAAAACATCAGCCCTGGGGAGCAGGCGGGGTGAGAAACACGGGATCGCTCCCTGCCCGGGCTCAGAGCACTCCCTGGCCAGCTCTGCTCCTATTTTTAATCCTGGCTGTGCTAAGAAAAGCTCCATTGCACAGCACCTGAATGGCTGCTCTGCAGCAGGGGCTCGGCAGCGCGTCCATCACGCGCCTGTCGTCGCTTTTGAGGAAACGCGCCCAGGGCATTTCGGATGCTGTCCTGAAGCCACCCGGTGGGACAGGCACAGCCTGGCCCTCCTGCACCAGGGCAGCTCCTGCTGTGGGGCACAGGCACACTGAGCCACCCACCAGAGCTGGACCTCAGGGGATTTTTGCCCAGGGGTTTAGGACACCCTGAAGCTTCGTTTATTAAACTCCCTCTTGTCGCAGACGTCTTTTATGAAAAATCCTTTCCTTAAGATTTTTCCTCCTGAGAAGCTGAGAGGCCTCAAGAACAAAATGTAAACAATGATTATGTGCTGCTGTAGAATGCAACAAGTAGATCTGTGATTAGTCTCATAAAGTTGTTTCTAATTAATAACCAATCACAGTCAACTAGCTCAGACTCTATCTGAAACACAAACCTTTGTTGTTCATTCTTTCTTTTTCTATTCTTAGTTAGCCTTCTAATGAAATCCTTTCTTCTATTCTTTTAGTATAATTTTAATATAATATATATCATAAAATAATAAATCAAACCTTCTAAAACATAGAATCAAATCCTTGTCTCTTCCCTCATCCTCAAACCCCTGTAAACACAGTCACACCCTCCCATCTCATTTGCCGTGGTGTTTGTGAGGGTCCCCAGGATGAGGTGAGTGATGAGAATTTCAGAAGGTTATTATTTTATGATATTATGTTATGTTAAAAGAAATTACATACTAAAACTATACTAAACTATAGAGAAAGGATACATCAGCAGGCTAGAAAAGAATGATAATGAAAGCTCATAACTCACTCTTCAGAGTCCGACACAACTGATGGTGATTGGTCATTAGTTAAAACAATTCACATGTTTGGATAAAAAATCTCCAGACCACATTCCAGAGCAGCAAAATGTGGAGAACCTGAGGCTTCTCAGATTCCCAGGAGAAGAAATCCTGGTGAAGGGATTTCTCAGAAAACATCACGGTGACAGTTTGCGGCGTTTCACAGGGAGGTGTTTACCACCCAAAAAGCTAAATTTTTTTCTCATCTTGCAACACCAAAGCCCAGGAGTGAGTATTGTCACTGGAGATAATGTTACAGCCTTGGCAAGATGACACTTAAAAACTTCATCAGCCTTCCAAGAATTTCGGAAATAGTGGTGAATAAAGGCAGCAAGTGCTCAGAGCAGGCAGTGCTTGCAAGAAGTGCCCTTACCAGCAGTGCTTTCAAGAGCTGTTTTTTGTTTTCACTTATCATTAGAGCTGCACAGCTCAGACTGCTTTTAAATAATTACACTTAACAGTTAAAAAACTCTGCCGTGCTAAAATAAATTTTAGCTGAGGTGGTTTATGCTTTGCAGCCTCATATGACACTCAATCTTTCTTGTGTGACTCCTGTAACAAGTCAAATTCATGTATTTTGATACTGCGCACGTGATTAAGATACTTGGATCACTTAAGCCTGCAGAAAACTGCAGTGCTCGCATGTCATTTATCTTAAAATCCTATTGTAGCACTCATGAAGTGTAATTTCTTCAGTGAATGGAAATTTATACTGACAGAGGTGTTATAAAGCATGGAAAATACTGGGAGGAGAGGACCCAGAATTTTCTTTATCTCTTCAAGTGTTCACTAACGGGGATTTATTTTTCAGCTCAGCGTTGGTTCATTGCAGGTTACAGAGCCCTGGTGCAATTAAAGGGACCCATTTCCAGACTTCTTAAGCAATATTCACATTGCTTGCAACAGGTGGGAACTGTGTGCTGTGGACTCAAGGCAGCAAACTGGTTCACAGGCTTCACTTTTCACGTTGGTCCCTAAAGCCACTTGCAGAAAATCACCCCCAGCCTAAAGAAACTCCTGGGATCCCAGCCTCTACCTCCCCGTTTTAAAATGCATGGGTAGGAAAAACCAATTTATATTCATAACCTTGAGTAAATAAATTGTCACTTTAACTACACATTTTATTGTAATTAAGTGTTTCTCCATAATAACCAACCCACACCACGGAGCTGTCTCTTAATATAACAGTAAGGCAAGTTCTCAGCTGCGAGCAGAATTAGGGAGCTTTTAAAAGCCCAGACCAGTTGATACAGCAGGGTGATGTTGCACAGTTCTCAACATGTGGAGAAAAGGTGGGTTTGCTAAAGAGCCTTGTCCTTATTTTCCGCAAATGCTGTTCCTGTGTGGTCAACAAAATCAAATCTTACTGGCCAAATATCCCAGTAGGGTTTTTGCCCAGTATCAGCCTGGGTAATATCCTCTGCTCCCAGTGGATTTGCCTAACTCCAAAGGGAACACAACTGAGGCAAATTTAGACCTTCCCCAGCTTTCTAAGGACTCGCTGCTGTCACCTCTCCATAATGCAGCTACAATTAACTTTGCTGGAATTTCTATATTTGAAGCAGCTTGAAATAAGAGCCTGAACTTCCAGACGTGGATGCAGATAGTCTTTGCTGCTGTCTGTGTGAGCCCTTGGGCTTCACTCTAAAAAAGCCCACCCTTGTTGACAAATTTGCCCTTTGCAGTCTGGCTTCAGTGCAGCTAGCAAAAATAGCAAGTGATGCAGCAGACAGAATGGGCCCTAAACTATATTTTTTGATAGCTTTTCTTAGCTCCAGACTAAAGAGCAAGGCATCAGATGTTGACAAATTAGCAGGGAATATACGGAGCAAAGGGATTTGTTGCTGAAATGCCCACAATCCAGCAGTTTTGCTGTCCCCCAGAATTTGAATTTTTTCCTTGGTTTTCAGCTCTGTTTTGATTAGAGTGTAAATACCAGCCCCTGGCACATGTCAGCTGGCATCAGAGCCACGTGCCAAAGCGTTGTTCAGGTTGGAGCTTTAGTGTCATTTTACTCATCCATGGATTTTGTTAGGACTTCTGGGGCATAGCTCATTATTTTTACCACTGTAACCAGCAGTTGTTGTATAATTATTCCTCTTTAAATCCAGGAGAGATTGTCTGGCCTTCTGGGTGGGGAACTTAATTGCATGAAGGCTCTGGAGGATGGTTGGTGCTATGTAGTGGCTGTGCTATTGGCACATTACCTGTCCCCAAAAAGGAGAATCCAGGCTCTAATCCATACCCCCAAGTCATGCCAGCTTGCTGGGCACCAAAGCACACCCACACTCAACTTGGAGACTCCTGTGCTCAGACAAGGAGGATAAGGGACAGCACATGACTAATTCTTCAATGACAGTGCATGTTTAATTGGTAAAGAACTGCATTTTCTATCCTTTTTTTTACCCCAGGTCACAGTGCCAAAGGACTGCTTGATGTTTGAGGTTCCTTTCAGGTATTTTCTTCATTGAGATGCACTGTTCTTAAGGCTACTGTAGTTGCCAGCTTTGTCTTATGCCCTCAAGCACTACTCTGCCTTTTAGTGTTGAGAAACCAATATTCAAATTCCCCTGGAACACCAGGCTGTGCTGCTTTCACAGCTCACAGAGGGCCTTCCCTTAACATCAGGTACAAAATCCCTGGCTGCTCTAAAGCCAGTGACCAGGAGTCAGGAAAAGCACAGAAAAGCACAGTTTAGAGATATATATATATATATATAGAGAGAGAGAGAGATAAGCAAACTACAATCCTAAACTTTAGGCATGTCAGGCTTTTAAGCTCTCTGCCTCAGATTCCCTGTAAAATACAAATAACAGCATTGATGAGGTGTCGTTCATAAAAAAAGTAAATATTTCTAACTTCCTAGAGTGTGTTTTGCAGGCAGTTGAAGTCAGTGCAGGTTAAATTCAGTGGAAGGTATTTCTGCCAGCTGATGGTACGTGACCATTCAAACAGTTTACCAAGTGCCAGGGCAGCAAAATTCCTTCTCTTTAAGCTGCCTGGTTGCCTGACAGGAAAATGTGCTCTCAAATTGGTGTAGTAACACTGGAATCACTTCTTGGTGACAGCCCTGTTGACTGACAGCCTCCAGTAATGGCAATCTATTAATCTCTTGCTCTGTGGCCATAAAGCATTCTGTCCTCCTTCCATTAAAAGCCGAAGGTAAATAAATGCAGGTCCATCATTTTGCTGGCATTCTTGCTGTCTACAAAGCCTCTGCGTGAGAGGGACAAGCAGAAAGGCTGAAGAAAATGTCCCCATCGTTGGCAGGAGGCCAGCCAAGGTGTGACACTCCAGGTGTGTGTGGGGCTGCTGGGGTGCCCTGGTCGTTCCACTTTGCTGCTGACACCGCCTGGGGCAGGGCGAGGTGTGAATCCTGCTCTGGGCTTGGAGAGTGTTTGAGCCAGGCCAGGGCAGCCTGAAGTGCTTTGTGCCTTTGGGTGTTTGCCAGCAGAACCTCTGGGGTTTTGCAGCACCTGAAAAAGAGCCTGGGAATAGAGCAACCCTTGAGCCTGCAGGGTGAGGAGAGCCCTTGGGCTGCCCCTCAACCTTTTCTGCTTAAGTCACCACCCCCTGTGAAAGAGGATGGGAGTTATTCACCCACATAGCGTTCAGGTGTTGGTGTTTTACCTGGAAATGCAATGCAGGTCTTTTAAAGCACATATGGTGGCTACAGCAGCCTAGAGCCAAAGCCTGTCATCTCTCCCTCCCTCGCCTTCCTCTCTCCCCAGGTGCTCAGTTGGCAGAAGAATATCTTTCAAATTCCTCTGTTTTATTTAAAAAGCTCGACTCAGGCTTTTTAAGCTGGTTGCAATTAAGATTTAACAACAGGAAAGTTCTTGCAGAGGTGCCATGTCCCTTTGAAAATGGCTTTGCTGAAGAAAATCATCCATATCCCCGCTGCTGCCAGCTGGACTGCACTGCAGGGTTAACTTTCACTGTTACCTGTGGCCTTGTGCCTCCTGACACTCTCAAGGCATGTGTGGAAGGACCAATAAAATATGTCCTGGAGTGTTTGGTGTATTTTTAGAGTTTGTCCCAGATTATTGGCCTTTGTCCCAGATTTCAGTGGTTAGGGTATAAGAATGCCCGGTGGGGCTGAGTGCTTCCTGCCTTGCTCTCAGGAAGGCTTTAATCAGGAAAAATACCCTCTCAGAGAAGGCAAATAATTAAGTTTTTGTGGCAAATCCTCTATTGCCATTAGCAGGAGATGATAAACACTCAAGACCACAGTATAAATAGAGCAAGGCAGATGCACCAAGATTGAAAGTGCAACATTATTGTGTTACATGGTATTGAGTAATGAATTGGATGTTATAACAAGGTAGTTTTCCTTTTTTTCTTTATTGAAAGCAGAGGTGGCTTTTACACTGTGTAAAGTGCCTGTCTTGTGTGGAAATGCTGGTGTAACCCTCCTGGACAAGGCTCATCCCACATCCTGGCAGTGTGCAGGCAGGGAGATAATGTTGGAAGGGATCTTCACATATCATCCCATCCATTTTATCATCCCATCCTCCTCCCTCTGGCAGTGGTTCATTGACCTATGGCATTTCTGGTAAATGCTCTTCCAGCCTCTTCCTGCCGTGCTCCAGCCTCCCAGGGCATTAAGAGTTTCACCTGCAGAACTTCTTTCCTCCTGTGTAACCTCAGCCTTTCCTGACATAATTTGGTCCTTACTGACCACATGGGGAACAATTCCTCCTTTTCTCTCTTCTTCAGCTTTTTCACATTGGAAGATTGTGTCTTCATCCTGCCAAAACCAAACCATCCAATTCTTTTGTCCCTTCTTTGTATTTCTGGTTGTGCAGCATGGCCCTCACTCCATCCCTTGGCTGCTTACCCAAATCTCAGGGGCTAAATTTCCTTGCTGAAGCCCTGGACTCCCCATGCCAACATCTCTGTCATCCTCTCCTCAGCTCTGGGGAGTTCCTCTGGATCCATCCATCCCTCCCAGTTGCATTGCAGGGGTCTCTGGGGTGCTGAAGAGCTCTCTGATGGACTCATCCAAGCCATTTCTGGCTTTCATGTTCTTCCACCTTGGTCTTGCCTCTTTACCTGCCTACCAACTTTTTCTTGCCAGGCTGTGTCACTGCACTTTCTGCATAGGATATTCCATGGGTCATAACAAATATGAAGGGGAAAAACCATTCTGTTAAGATCCCAGTAACTGGTCCATCAGTTTTGTAGGGAGGTGAGAGTGACACATTGCCAGTACAGATGCAGAAAAAGTCCTGCTACACCCAGTCATGCCTATGAGAACTTGCTTTCCTTCCCAGGATTCAGCTCTTGGACATTTTGGCACGTTATCAGTGATAAATGTATTCACTAGTGAGAGCAGACAGCCCTGCAGGTTGTGATGCCAGGGTATTATTATGGGTTCTTGGCATCAGCACTGCCTCTCTGTGGATTTCAGACGAATGAAACAGAAATATTTTTATAGCCAGACTCAAGTTTTTATCTATTTGTAGGTGTCTTGGTGCTCCCTAAATAGGGATTAGGTCCTTTGGAAGGAAGAATGCATTTTATGTATTGACTTTCCTGGGCCTTTATGCATGCAGTCCTCTCTTGCTCCCAAAAGCCATTGATATTGTCCTTTATTTTTGCCACTCATTTGTGTTGAGAAACAGGCACTGGCAGCTGGGAAATTATCAGTAATGTAGGATGCAAACAATCTGTTTTCTATTCTTGTGGCCTATCCGTGCTGTGGGATGGTGCACAGACCCTTAATTATTCACCTGCATTTGTTCAAATGCTTGCAAGTGGCTACTAATACCAGGTGAGAAAGGAATTCAATAAAAATGGATGGAGAAATAAGATTTTTTTAAGAAAAACAAGGATAGTTTGAGGCAAGGATGAGGAGGGTGAAGGACATATGGCAGAGGTACTGGTTGGGGTATTCTGCTATGCTGGGCTCCAGCTCAAGATTCTGCAGAATTTCTGATAGGCTTTGCTTTACTTATCTCTTAAGTCCAGATCAGAATGGGAACAACAAGACTTTATCCACAGTAGTAATTAAAATGTTGCACTCCCTGGCAGGGGGAGTTAAAATCAATTTCTCAAATGCAAGATGAAGAGCAATTGGCCAGGCTTCTGCCATGGGGGAAAAGATGCAGGACTGTGATGCTTGGGAGCACAGCACAAACCCAGTGCTGCAGAAATCCAGGAGCTCTCCTGGGATCCCTGTTCTGAGGGGCACATTGCAGAAGACATGGGACAACCTCTCCATTTCACTTGGCAATGGTCCTGGCTCAAGGACAATTTCCACATCTCTAAGCTTATGGCTTAGCTGGGAAAAGCCCAAAGAGGTGCCTGAAGAGTGGCTGGAGGTGTAGAACATTTGCCATTGAGGTAAAGCTGAGAGAGAGAAGTGTGTGGCCTGAAGAGGAGACTGAGCTGAGACAAAACAAGTTACCAAATACTTGCAAGGCTGATGCAAAGAGGAGTGGCACAATGTGCCCTTGTACCTTCTGCAAACAGGGGAATGATGGGCTTCAGCTGCAGCAGGAGCAGCACAGGTAAAAGAGCAGGAAAAATTCCCAGTGTTTTGGATAGTTCAGCTCAGGGATATTCCCACAGGCTCTCCTGGCACTGCAGGAAGTTGTTAGACAAAGCTCTTGCAGGGATGGTTGAGGTGTTGTTGGTTGTACTGTGATCCCCTTAAAGGGATTTATCCATCTGGGTTTTTTTCCTATTTCTTCCAGTTGCCACTGAAATCATTGGAATTCAGTTCTTCAGCGTTTGGGAAGTCCTGCCACAATAGCAATCCCCTGTTTGTAATCAAGAGGATTGCAAGAGCAATCAAATGCATATTGAGCTGATGTGCAGCTCCCAGGATTGTGGGGGCACAGAATCAAGCTGAGAAGTGCCTGTGCTATAACTGGTTATTCTAAAGGATAGAAAATCCAGCTTTTCTTTCACAGGGAGATGCTCACGTGAGGAACATCACAGGTTATATTTAGTGTTACAGAGGCACAAGGGAAATCTCATTAGAGCCCAACAACAGTGATCAGTTATAAAGGGAACAGGAGCAATTTGTAAGCCCTCAAAGAAATAGTGTGTCTGTGTTCTGCCCTGTCCTCACTGTCAGCTTTCCTGAGAGAAGGGTCTGTGCCTGCCTGCTCACTTAGCCCTGATTCATCACGTTTTATTTGCTGGGAGATTTCAACAATGAGCAGCAATACTCCTGCTCCTATTTTAAACACATGGAAACTGCAGAACAGAGAAATAAAATGACTTGCGCAGAGTCACAGAGCAATTTCATGGCAGGGCACAGACCAAAGTCCAGCTCCCTTGCTCCCAAACCCATGTGCCAGCCTTTCTTTTCACTGATCCTTATTTTAATCACCTTCCAATAAATTCTCTTGGCTCCTTCCTGTTGACTTCCATGGGAGTAATGCCAGGTATCAAACGAAGTTACCCAGAATATCAATGCAAAAGAAGGCAGTATTAGATGCAAAGAAAGAACTGATGGAAGGGGAAAAGCAAATTTTACAAAAAAAGAATATGAAGGAATAAGTTCTAATGCCAGTTCCATAATATCATCCCCCTTTTAATTTGTGCCTGATCAAAATTAAAAAAAAATAGATTGCTAATATTAATAAGTGAAATGAATCTTGAATTTTATAATAGCGGAGGAAATGAAAGGACCAAAGTAATATTGTGTTGTTAACTGAGATTTTAATAATGATTCTGTCCTCAGTTGGTGCATTTATTCCACAGAAAGTAAATCATTAATGAAGAGGAGGGGGAAACAGTTTTGTGGTGATGGATTTTTGAAAGAAAAGTTAATTTTGCCTAACTTGTAGAAACTCTGAAGTATGTTGGATCACTAAACCTAAATACCAACACATCAAAAACAGTTTGTAGAGGGGGAATTCAGCCAAGGGGCTGTCGGTGCCTGGGGTAGGATGGAGAGATGTCCAAGGCTCCATCCCAGGAGAGCTGGGGTGAGCGAAGAGGTGGATTAGAGATGTTTGGGCTCATCCTGAGGGTGGACTCGAACCCCTCTCAGTTCTCTGAGGATATTTGACTTCCCAGGTGAAGAACAAAGCCCTCCAAGGCTGATGTGGCCACTGCCCACCACCACCTTCAACCACAGCCAAGCAGTCCCCAAAAAAGGGCTCCCTGGAGCAGCAGCCTGTCACCGCCATATTTTCTGAAAAATCCCTTCGCCAGGATTTCTTCTCCCTGAAAGCTGACAAGCCTCAGAAAAGAATGAAAACAATAATTATCTGATTGCTTCTCCTGTGTTTGCTGCTTTGGAATGTGGTTTGGAAATCATTTACCAACAGGTGAATGTTTGATTGGTTTCATGTGAATTATTTTTACTTAATGACCAATCACCATCAGCTGTGTTGGACTCTGAGGTGTCAGTCATGAGCTTTTATTATCATTCTTGTTAAGCCTTCTGTCTGTATCCTTTCTCTAGCATAGTTTTAGTATAGCATTTATATCATATCACATGATATTATATAATATTATATTATATAATATTATATTATATTATATTACATTACGTTACGTTACATTACATTACATTACATTACATTACATTACATTATATTATATTATATTATATTATATTATATTATATTATATTATATTATATTATATTATATTATATTATATTATATTATATTATATTATATTATATTATATTATATTATATTATATTATATTATATTATATGGTATGGTATGATATGGTATGATATGATATGATATGATATGATATGATATTATATTATATATTATATGATATTATATGATATTATATTATATTATATTATATTATATTATATTATATTATATTATATTATATTATATTATATTATATTAGCCTTCTGAGAACATGGAGTCACATTCCTCATCTCTCACCTCATCCTGGGGACCCTCAAAAACTCAACAGCAGCCCATTTCACACTGAGCCCCCTGGTTTGGAATGTCAGACACAGGGAAGTTCATGGTCACAAAATAGGGGGAAGATAAACATCTCCGTAGCTGAGCTTTGCTGCCTAAGAAAAAGCAAATAGAGAACATCCATCCCTGTGTGTGTGTGAAGGAGATGGGGGAAAATGCACAATTCCCCAGATTCCTTAATGAGCACAGCACCCCGACGATGAATGTAGAAATTTGCAAATTAAACCACATTTCTGTATCTAAATTATCAAATCAATAAAGAGATGTAAACATTAAACAACATTATATGAGAGCCTGGAGTGTCACCACAAAAAATTAAGACTATGTAATTAAAAGTACAATGCAATTTATTTTTATATTGTTCTTCATTCAAATCAACAAATCTTATTACTTACCCAAAAATGTAAAGCAGGCTGCAAACTAATTCAAAAGATGAAGACAAAGTGGTTATTGCAAAACCTATGTTTCTTGTTCCCTTGCATCTGGCAACAGTCATGATTTAATATTTTAACTACTGTAATAGGTTATACTGCCGAAGAAAAGTGCATTAATTACTATGGGAAACCTAAAGAAATCTAATTAAGAACAATAAAATCACTCTTATTGACTGGGAGAAATAAAACTACGCAAAGGGAAATGAGGGATGAAAAAACTGACAACACACAAATACTAATAAATGTCTGCACAGGGTAGGAAACACACTTGTGCTGTTACTGGGGGTGTGGATTTGAATTCTGGCTGGAGATCACAGTTTGGCTGCAGCTCTCCTCTCACCCACTGGAAGCACCTTCTAATTAGCTGCAGCTCAGGGAGCTGGGTTTGCTCTGAATGCAGCCCAACATGTCCGAGCAGAGTCAGCCCCACTGGCTGTGCCTGAAAAAGCACACCAGTGTAGGAGATGGAGCTGCATTTCTGGGTGTAGTGAGAAGAGATGGAATCATTATCTCAATGGGTGCCAGCCTTCCTGCAGACTCAGAGAGGACACCCGTGAGGAAGCAGCCCTGAGTCCCAAATTCTCAACGTGCCCTGCCTGGGGACACCACAGGGAGAAATCGCCACCGGCAAATCAGGATCCATCTTTCAACCAGCCACAGCCCTTTGAAGTCATGTCAAAGGATCCTTTCTGTGTGAAATATCCAACGCCTTGTGTGCTCAGCCCCAATGAAGCCATCTGCTGTCTTCACCATAAGGAAGGTACAGCCCCATCCGTGCATCCACAGGCTCCCCAGGGATGCAGGGCTGCTTTGGGAGCAGGTTCATCTTGCATCCTGCCAAACGTGTTAGGAGGTGTTTGTCTGTGCTTTCCAGATGTGAAACTCGATGGGACTGTCTGCTTTTGTCATTGTGAGGATTGGATTCTAGGATTGTGATTTTGAGATTTGATTTATCATGGTCTCGAGCATTCTTGTGATGGCAAAACTTAATTTCTGCCCACCTTGACTGCTCTCATTCCTGAATCTCACCAATGTCAGAATGTCTCTGGATGTTAAGAAAGGAGAGGATGCCATAGGGTCAACATCTACACTAAACACTTAAACAAAAAACATGTGTTTTAATTACTCCAGCTGATATTAGTAGTATTAATGCCTTTTCAAACCAGAAGTAACCCTTTGATCATATATATTTATTTCACACATAAAATGGACTGCAGCAGTTCTCTGGTTCTGGATTCAGTAGCTTGTACATCATTAATATCTGCAATTATGATAAATTAGTAGAATTAACTTTGCACAGTCCTTCCAGAATTGCAAATCTTCATCAAAGGCAAGAGGAATTGTCTGAGGAATAAGGATTTCTCCATTCAATGGGTGCACACTGTGTCAGAGAGGAAGAAACAGAGTGAAATCTTTGCGAGAGATGATGCTATTATGGATGTGTACTTGCACAGAAAGCCAGAGAAAGGGCACTGCAGCACCTCAGCTATATTTTGGAGCTACCACTGACACCCAAAGTTGCACAGTTTTGTGCTCAAAGGTAAACGCGTTCTCCTTTCCCAACCTTCGCCCACAGGAAACAAGGTTGCAAAGCAAAAAGCATAGACAGGGGTTGTTAGAGGGAGTTTTGATTGACTGGGGGTTATTTTGCAACACAGAAACATCTGAGCAGCAATGCCTTTTGATTAGCAACGAGTTTTTATGTTGAACCTTGCAAGACACACAAGGATTACTCAGGAAGAGTGTCGCACAGACCATGTGCAATTATCTACGCAAGGGCTGCAGAAACAGCCTTTAGATGTAAAACAGGAATAAGCAAAGCTTAAATTCACTCTTTGAGAGGAAGATAGAAGGGGTTTTGATGTGGTAGCATCTGAAGGCCATTGTGTTAGGACTTGCCATGCTGTACATGCTCTACTAATCCAGGATCCTTAGTCATCAGGACTTTGTGTAGTCTGTGGAGCTCTGCACTGCCAGACACCCAGGGCTGTGCAATCTCAGCTCACACAGTGCTGTGCCTCTGGCCCATGCTTGGAACTGGGGTCTTGGGGTCTTAGGGGCACACAGGGGCTGTGAGCTGTTGCTCAGGAATGGAATGTTTCAGCTACCTGAGTTTTAGACTGCCTCTCTGCTGTGGCATCCTTTAGTCCAGCTGTAAATCTCTGTGCACTGTGGGGTACAGGGAGAGCTGCACCACCAAATGCCTGACGTGCACCACGAGCACCAGGGCAGGGGAAGGTCTTGAGGGTGGTTGTGGGATGAGGCTCAACTCATTTCAGGTACTTACAGAGTAGACTTCTAAGTGGGAGCTGCCGCTCTGGGCTTTCCAGGCAGAAATAGGAAGGTTTATTAAGGAGAAATAGGTGGTTTTATTATGCCATTCATCTGCCCTGTTTTAAGCATCTCCTTTAAGAAGAGATGAATCACTGTGGACTCCATCAACAGTATTGACTGGCTCTCCACTGACTCACAAGGGAGCCACAGGTGAGCTGCCCAAGAGCAGATTTCTGCTTTATTGGGGTGAACCTGCCGAGAGCTTCGTGCCCGTGGTGTAGGGCTTGGCTGCTCTGAGCAGCTCAAACTGTGGCATTTCAGTCAATAACTGCTTCAGCAAGCTCAGTGTTTTTGGAGAAATGACACCCCTCAGGAGGAGTTTGCAATGTTAAGTAGATAAAAGGAACAGCAGGTGGGAAACAGAGGTGGCCTGTTTTCAGTAGGAAATGAAGTCTGTGCTTCCTGCTCCTGCACCACATGCCTCAAAACCTGTGTCTCTTTTATAGCAGGTTTTCATATCTTCAAGGAGAGATTAGTTCAGGTGTGAACTCATCATAGTGATGATTAGTTCATGATGACTGCTGTCATCTCCCTCCAAACTGAAGGGGTCCTGTTGTAGCCATATCTCATTCCCCGTGGCTATTGCTGCTCCTTATCCTCAGAGCATCAGCTGCCTCTGAGGAAGTCTTGGGCCATCAGGAAATAAAGTGTCTGGGTCACCAAGCAAGCCTGTGCCTAAAAGAGAGGGAAAAAAAACCCATCAGACTGTAGGAGCAAGAAGCAGAAAGGCAGCCCACACGTGTAAGAGTGGCAGCCTCTACAGTGTGGTGTGTGTCCACACGTCGCTGCAGAAGCCATCTCCCTTCGGCTGTGATCGCTCTCGACTGTTTGCAGTCTGTGTGCCGTGACGTGCATGGAATATTACTACAGAAATGTGCATTCTTGTTAATAGGTATGGTTTAGGATGATTGTTAGCAGAGCATAAGGCCTTATTGATTGAAAGTGGCATATGGCAAGGATGTATAATGATTCACTTTGGCTGCTAGTTCGAAATCCTATTCACGGGTGGAAAAAAAAACCCCGCTCTCCTTTGCAGTCAGGCTTCATTCTTTCTGCAGCGTGTTTTTCAAACTGGGCTATTTTACAAGTGATCCCTAGGAGAGATTTCCTGCTCTCCTGGGTGTGTGCTCAAAGCTCTTTTCAGTCTTGCAAGGGCAGGTCACAAGAACAAAAGCTGAAGTTATCATATGCCTCCCTTTGAGCGAAAGGTTGTTGCAGTTCTCTCTCTAAGATTCTTTTTCTGGGTATTTTGTGTTTAGGAAAGGTGGTGGACTTGAAAGTCTGATCACAATCAATACCAGGGATAGCTAAAAAGCTGGTTTCCAGCAGCATTGCTTGGTGCCTGGTGGGAAAGGGTGTAAATCCTCACCTGCAGCAACAGCCTTGTGGGAATAGTTTTGGTATTTTTTCCAACTGCAATTTTGAAAGACAAAGATGCCAGTGCCCCAGCAAGCTGCAGGAAAAGTGAGCTCTTCTCTGGATCCAGCTACTCTTCACCGGGGGAAAAAAATGCATGTTCCTACATGGCATTAGCAAACACAGAGTAATTAACCTGAGGTAAAATCCCAGTGAAGGCAAAGCAGACAAAGTATTAATAAATGTGAACTGACAGAGATAAGCCCGGAGGACCTCATCTATCTTCCCCATGTGCTAGCAGGTCCAAGTGAAGCTGAAGTTGTCTCACCTGGTTTCCTTGTGCAGACTGACAAGGTAAGCACAGACCTTGCACTGGGTAGAGGTGGCACCTTGTGAGCGTTGAGTGCCCCCACCTCCCATCACTGGTGCTTCTGAGGGATCTGTTGAACCACAAGAGAGAGTTGTCCTGAAAGATGACAGCTCAGAGTGGCACTGTCCTGGTGCTCTAGAGCAAACATGGCTGGAAGTGATCCCAATGCTGACCCCAGCACCTCCTCAGCCATCCCTGCTAGGTCAGTGCAGGTCAGGGTTTGGCCAGGTTGGCTGGGCATTGGAGGAGAAGGTGGTGCCAGCAACTCAGAGCTATCTGGCAACCTCCACTGAACAGGGAAAAGCTGCAGGGACTGATCCTAACCCAAATGGATCAGCTCATACAGGAAGATAACTTACTGACAGAGGAAAAGTGTGTGATCTGTGCCATTCCTACAGGCCTGCAAACCTCCTGACCTTTATCTGGCTGATGTGCAGTGAGATCTGGACACTTTTATTGGCAACAGCACTGAGAGCAATCCAAAGGACATTCACTTCACTACTGGAGGCACAGCTCTTGTGTTTCCCCACCAGCAAATAAAGAGCAGAGCCTTCATATATGTCTTTTCTGGGAACTGATGCTTTCTAGGAATTGCTTACAAAGAATTAAGTAATCTATTTGATTGTCATCCAGAAGTCTTGGGCTTGCTAAATGATCTTGCACAATTCTTTTTATCCAGGAAGATACTCCTTCAAGATGGTCTCAAGGATTTGCCTGTGGTAGGCAAAACAGGGCTCCCTTGAATAAACTAGCTCTGAACAGGAAAATAAATGGAATGCCTTTCATTATACCTGTCACCAGTTTATTTACTCTGTGTCCTCTTTCTGCCATAAAAGTCTTGAGTGATTTCAGCACAGTGAAACATCTGCACTCATTTTCAGAAAATAACAACAACTGCCAATGTATGAAATCACTATTTTCTCAGAACTCCTATTGTTCAGTGTCCGGCCCTTATTGTTCCTCATCTCCTGTGAGTGGTTTACAATCAAATCCGCTTTATTTACAGTGGAAAGCAAAATATGTCAGAGCAAGACAATTGACTATAAGCCTTCAGTCAATAACAGCTCATTTTTGTGCATGCTAAAGTGCAGTCATTTCTTGTGCTCATTGAAACCAGTGGCAAAATTCCCACTTGGAGGTGTCAGTCCAGTCCTTTGCCAGGTGCTGGGCTCCTGCTAAGCCTAAGCTGGTACACCTCACCATGCACCTTCTAAACCTGGATCCAGCACACACAGACCACATTTCCATAGGCTCCATGAGCCACCCTGCACAATTAAAGACTTGTATCAAACAATACTTTAGCATTGTTCAACTGGTTTGCTGCTTAGGGACTTTTGTAAGATACTGAGCTGTCAGCACACAAATCATCTCTATCCCACAGTGTCTCAGTCTTTACTTTTGGTTTGTGGCCAACATCAACTCCCACTGAAGGCCTTTCTTATACAGTTTTCCAGTGAATGCTTTCCATGGGGTCATCACATCTCAGAGATAAACACTGAAAAGCTGAAGCATGCTATTAAGCTTCTTAAAACATTAGAAAGACAATCATTTTGACAGAAGAGATGTTAATCACACTTCTGTGAAAGCTTTTCATCTTCAAAGCATTTAACCAACATTAATTACATGTAATTGGCTTTTCCAATGTACATCATGCAAAGCACACCTTTCATGTCACTTGCTGCTATCTCGCCCAGGATTTCTGAGACAAAGCTGTTCCTCTTCAGTGCAGCACAGCTTCCTGAAGCCACCTGAGGCCTCATCTTGCAACTCCCAAAGGGCAGCATTTAAAACAGCAGTTGCACGGAATATAAACACCTCAGCTGAATGGTGAGATCTGGGAAAAAAAAATGAAGCCATCCCACTCAGGTGCCTGCAAAGCCGTGTCTCCATTTCCCTGACAGAATCATCTGAGGATCAATGCTGTCCCCATGTCTGGGGAGGTCCCTGCCTGCACCAGGCCCATCCAGGCCCCGCAGCCACTCTGGTGTCTGCCCCAAATATCCAGGATGCCCCAGGCAGAGCAAGGTGCTCTCTGGACTCCAGCAGCACTGCATCTGGCAGGCTAGAGGGAAAAGAGAAGGAATCTCATTTCCCATGGATGTCTTGTCTTCAATCACCTACTCAAGAAGTTGAGAATTTGGGTCCATTCCTTTCATCTGTCAGGGGATGTCTGAAACCCCCATCCCCACCACCCTGCCTTGCTTTACATCCATGACCTTTTCATCAAAACAACTGCTGCATTCAGCCACAAACAACTTGAAAAACTGTAGATTTTGATTCTAATTTACAGTGTGTGTGAGACAAAAAAACCCCAACTGTCTTGCCCAGTGAACTGTCAGGATTCAACTAGAAAATCCAAGTTCTGTGTGTCCTTGGAAGAGATGGCTAGTATTCAAGCTCCCTGTAGCTCAGGGCTGAAAGAAAAGGATTTTGGAAGCATAAGTCAAAAAACCATAGATTTCACCAAAAAGGATTAATGAAAAAAAAAACCAAGAAAAAAAAAAAATGTTTACAGGGATTGGTTCACAGAGAATTTATTCTGGCTATGAGCACTGGTTGGAAGATAAGGTTCACAACAGGTGAGAAACTAAACCCAAGCACTATCTGGGATCAACAGCACCACTCAGGTCAGGAGATAGGTGAAGGTCCTGATGAGTGTCTTCCCTCTCTTTGGCTGCCTTTCAGAAGGCAATATTGAAGGTGATGTTATACTTGTTTTCATATTGAGTGTGGAGCCATTTACAAGCTAATTAGCTCCATCACTGTTTATATATGTAGCTAATAGAGCTAAAAAATATGCTGTAAGTTCAATGGCTCATGAAGGTATGAAAGCTCCACCTGGCAGCCTGGCATTCCTGCATTCCCTTGAAGCAAATAAATGTGCTTTCCCAAAAGTTCAGGACTTTCCTCACTTTTATTCTTAGCTCTCAACTTTTATTCTTAACCCTAGAATAAAGCCCAGAGAATAAAATCCTAGAATAAAACCCTACACAGCCCAGAGAATGAGTTTCCCATGGAGTTGTTTGGGTCTGGGATAATAAGTTACAAGAATTTTGAACTGTCTTGCACATTGAAAGGCTCTTCATCCCTCATGAGCATCTGCTAGAGAAAGGGAATCCTGCCTGGTATGGTCAGGATAGGCAGAAAATCAGCTGTGCTGAGGATTCAAAATGCCCAGGGACCTGGCTTCAGATCCCAGAGAGGGAGATTTTTAAAAAAACATTGAAGTGGCAGGTTCCAGTGCAAGTCCTAGCTGTGCTCCTGAATCAACAAAATCCTCTAAAATCCCACAGAGCATCACCTGTGGCTGTTTATTTTTCAGACTTCTTCAGCACCTCATTCTCAAGATTATAGCTCAGTTATTGGCCACACAGCCCTGTCAGACTGCTCCTACCCTGGGAGTTAAGTAAATGGTTAAGTGTGTTATTGGTTCAGAGCTAGGACACTCTCCACCTTGCTGGATTGAGCCCTGTAATCTGTTCATACTTCCTTTTCAACTCCTGCGAGTAACCCCAAGCAGGCTGGCAACACTAAGTGCAAAGTTGCAGGAGATGGCTGTGGCAATTTCTGAATGACAAGAGCATTTAAAAGAAATGTCAAGAGTCTGTGGGCTGCGAGCTTTTATGTTTCAAGGAGAAACAAGAACAAAGGAGGGACAATAAATCAAACAGCAACAGCTTAGCATGCTCCATCTCTGAGAGTTAACCTCTTGAAAGCCACGGCCCCGACACAGCCAGGGCCACAATCCTTTGATGGAGTCCATTATTTTGTACAAAGTGATGGGAGCAGCAGGGTGGGCTCCTCCATGCATGCCCAGGGGCCATGCACACTGTGCTTTGCTTGACATGTGCTATGCATTTATGGGTTAACATCAAACATGAGCTGATTTATAATTTTTAATCAAAAAAGGATTATAACCTAATAAATCCTAATAACGTATTCTGTCTGGAGGTTATGTGGTGTAGTCATATAATACACTGGTAGCTTTGCTCTCCTGAGCCTGGAAGATGGTGTAAAGTTTTTGATTTGTCTGTAAACTGTTCCTTGGAAATGCTTAAATGGATCAAGACCCTCCAAGCACCGTGGTGCAAATGATGATCCCCTTGGGTGGAGCCTTTCCTGCTCTCACAGGGTTTGGAGCACTTGAATGAGATACCCTTGGAAGCTTGCAGCATCTCTGTGAGAGGAGTATCTCCTCTCACTTTCAGAGGCCAAGTATTTATGGCTAAGTGCTAATTATTGGCAGTTAGCTGGTTGAACCTAAGCATTAAACATATCAAACACATCACTGAAGTTAGCCAGAGCCCTAAGGAGTCCTCCAGCCTCCAGAGGGTGAGGGCTGGTTTGTAAGGGCACAGCATGTTTTGAAGTTTAAAAATTATGACCACACTAAGAAAGACTTAACCCTCCCTACTGGATTTCCTGGGTTTCGGTTCTCCCACCCAGATAGACAGGTATTATCCTGGGGAATCTGTGAGTAAGCCAGACCTGTCAATTATCAGAGGGGATTTCTGAGCCTTCTGTTCCCAAAGAATGATCATCTTCCCTCCCATCCATACTCTGCCTCCCAGCAAAAGGCTGTCCTGGAAGAACATTTACTTCCCATGAGGCCTAATTAACATTACAAGACTAATGGAGACTAAGCATAAAGAATTTTTAAAAAGTCCTTTGACTGCAGAGCCATTTTTAAAGCTGCTCCCCCCTTCTCTTTGTTTTCACACAATAGCTAAACCACCACAGTGGGGATAGGGCAGGGGTCAAGAGGTCCAAGGTATTTTCAAGTTAGTTTTTACCATCTTGCTGTTACCTCATGCTCTTCCGATATGTTTGCACCCATCTGCTGCTTTTTTAAGCCTCCTCCTAAAGCTGCCTTCAGCCAAGGATGTTCTCTTTGTGTGAGAGCAAGTGCATGTCCTGATAAACCTCCATGAGTGGTCAGGGGAGAGACCTCAACAGAAACCTTCAGTCTTGCCACATCTTCACCCCTGCTGGAGGATAAAGTCACCTGGAGCCTGATCCCAGCCCATGGAAACTCCAAAGGCCTTTGGAGCTATTCCTTTGGCACTGGTTTGCTAATTAAGGAAGGATTTCCAAGCCGATCAGATAAAGAAATCCATCAGGATCAACCAAGTCTATGCCAGTGGAATTGCTCTCACTCAGGTGTCACAGAATCGGGTTGGGAAAAGACCTCTGAGACCATTGACTACAACTTTTGCCTGACCACCACTGTGTCAACACCCCCAAGGCACTGAGTGCCCTGTCCAGCCATTCCCTGAACAGCCCCAGGGATGTCACTCCACTTCCCTGGGCAGCCCATCCCAATGTTTAACAACCCTCACCAAGAAGGAATTTCTCCTCAAATCCAACCTGAATCTCCCCTGGTGCAGCTTGATGCTGTGTCCTCTCACCCTGTCAAAAATGAGAATGTGGAGAAGGTGTCCTGTGCCAGGAGGAGAGAATATTTCTCAGAGGTGATCCACTCACAACCCTTTGGTTTGGAATCTTTTTCCAATACAGATGCAGTCTTGCAGATATATATCTGGAAAAGGCAACTTTATGAGATTTTTTTTCCACTAGGCTACAGTTGAAGCTTCTACTTTCTCCAGGGTTCAGCTAAAACCAGCCTGGGCTGACAGTCCTCAATTGCAATCTTTTGTGAAATTCAACTAACAGTGCTTTCCAACAGGCCTTGGACATGGAATTCATACACCTTCATCCTAATTTTACCAAAGCATCCTAAAATACTGTTCCTGCCACACTCTCTGTGTAAAGAGGACACATAGAGCTCCTCTCTCTCTCCGTGGCTCAGAGGAAATGGTTGCCTTCAGTTTTTATTGTACCAGCATTGCCTGTATTCCTCTAATAAAAGCATCTGCCTGGTATTTTCAAAGTCTTCTTTTGGGAAATAACAGCTGTGCTTTCAGTGTTTCACTGAAATTCAGGATGGGAAGGAGTGTCTCTCTCCCCACCTAGGCCCAGGCATCCTCACCATTTCTTCCCTTGCACTGTTTGAAAACATCTCCTGCCCTTCACTTTTTAATGGTTCTGGTACCAAAGCAATAAGCACAGCTCACAGTGCTGCTCCTGCCAGCCCAGGAGCCAGCCAGGCTGTGCACAGATGAGGATGTTAGATCTGAACCCATTTCCTGGGAAAGGGGGATGCCTGTGTGAACAAACAAAAGCTCAGCCAAGTTCTCAAACCAGAAATTTTTCTGAAAATCTCTGAGTGAGGTTTATCCAAAATTGCACGAAACTCCAGATTTCCAAGAACAGGACTTTCTGGAGCTGGCAGAATCCGCCCCAAGTTCCTCCAATTTAAAGACTGCTGCAGTTAGAAATTAAATTTTTAAAAAATCTTAGTTTAAAGCAAAGTCCAACTGCAAACAAGGAAACGAAAAGCAGAGAAATGTGCCTAATTCAGACAAAGTGCTATAGAAAGCAGCCTTGTTCATTGCAGCCATTCCCCTTCACCAGCATCTTCCTGAAATATAAAAACTGGAGTTTGGAGAGCAGGTAATTCACAGATCCAACTCAGTTTTTAATTCTGCTTTGCTCTCAGCACATCTTGACCCTAACCCTGGTCCAAAAGGATGGATGGATGGATGTTACTAATGGCTGCATTCAACAGGCAGAGCTCTAATCTCCTCTCCCCTCCAGCCTGTCTGTGCTGTATCTGCCGCATCTGACTGTGCCCTTAATAGGCAGCTGGATGAGCCCATCTATTACCACCACAACCCTGAAACCCACGGGCTTTCCAGCCTAAAATGGGGAGCTGCCACAGCTTGGATTGCAGAGAGCAAAGGCTGTTTTGGTGGAGCTGCAATAGATCTTTTCTCTGAGGGTGAGATATCAATGGAGCCGTGCCACACACACACCTATGGCTGCTGTCACCCAGAATGCACAGGCAGCATTTTGGGGAGCTGGAGATGCACTCCTGGGGTGCAAAACAATTCCTGCATTCCTGCTGGGAGAGACACAGAGAGCGGGGAATTCTCAGGGAGGTTCTTTATCTGTGAATGTCCCTGCAAGAACTCGTGCTGCAGTTTTGGGTTTACAAAGCCTGAGAGTCTATTGCAGGTCGTAAGGAGTTGTTGCCATTTTTTTATGAAGGCAAAACACTCATTAAGGACTTCTTTAATTGCACATAAGCCCTGATCTTATGCTCCAATTTTATAAAATGTGTTCATCTCTCATTGCCTCAACCCATCGGAGGTTACAGAATTGTCCCCAGTTTTTTAAGACCTGATTTTTCAGTCGTGTTTTAGAGTGTCCTGGGACTGTGATGAAAAATGAGCCTTTAGCCTTGCTCATAAAGAAGTGATAATAATTAGAAAATCTCCTGGCCTGTGCAGATTTTATAACTCCATAGATACCACAGTATTAACATTCTGTTTGTCCACCTGTTAGAAGAAACAGATCTGAAGAGTCATAACTCTAAAACAGTGGGTGACAATTTAATGAAAAATTGAGCTCTGCATTTAATTTCCTTTTAAGTTCAGTTGAGCATTCTGTGAGATCAAAGGGGCTTTGTGGCTTGCAAATGATCTATGATATCAGAGAAACAGATTATAACCCAGGCACAGTTTGGTATTTAAGTAAGTATCTGCTTTTAATACCCGTGTTTAAAGTAGGCTAATGGAACTAAAGCACAAGGATAATTTCCTATGATACAACTCTATAATCCAGTTTAATATATCAGTTGAGCACTAAAAGCATATTTTGAATTTATTTCAGTGCTTTGCCCCCCCTGTGGAAAGTATTCTGAGACACCATAAAACATTTTTAACACAACAAAAGGTCCTGCCTTGGTTTGTAAGGTTTTGGAGCAGGGACTGCATTTATGCACTTGTAGAATATGTGGAGAAGTGAATCTCAGCGGGTTCAGTATATGAAGAATAGATAAACAACAGCAAAACTGCATGTCAGTGAGGAATTACTTTTAGTGCGGGTTCTGGAATTCTGCTTAGAAGGATTCTGTCTTCCCCCTTTATGTTCATGCTACATAATTGTGGGCAGTGGGCTTGAAAAAAAGATAATAAAAAGAAAGAAAGCTATTTAATGGTTAAAAGTGCTTCTGTTTTATTTGGGTTCTTTGTTTTTGTTTTTTGCCTTTTTTAAACAAATCCCTGCAGCAGCAGATATTCCATATTTTCCTTTTCAGAAAAGCTCCAAATTACACCTAGCCAGGGGTTTCCCTCCATGACTTAGAGAAGATGCTGCTACAGCCTCTCTTCCGCTGCTTGAACTCTTCTTCCTCTTTACTACCTTAAATTTATGGACAATTCACTCTTGTTTGCTCTCCTGATGGTGTTGTCCTTCAGGCTATCAGGTCCATTCCCCCTTGATGTTTACCCTCCTGATGGGCCTGTGTGCCATCATTATGTACATCTGTCTTTCCCAGGCAGGAGTCGTCACACCTTGCAGAGCAGTTTGATGTTCCCCTGGTCAGTGGTCCTTCTATCTCCACCTGAATCCATCAGATTTGAACACCAGGGATGAGAATTGTGCACACTGTTCCACAGGAGGCTGCACCAGCCATGTACAGAGGCATTAATGCAGCTGCAGCTTGGCTAGAAATGTCTCCTGATGCATCACAGTCTTGTGTGAGCTTGGCATGATGTGGTGGGATGTTGGTAGCTCAGACATCTCACGATGAACCCATGGATCTGGGTCTGCCATCTCAGCAAATCCACAGGATCTTTGATTGTGTCAGGAATTAAAGCAAAGTGCATCCTGGGTTTACAGTTTCACCCCCTTTCTGCTGTTTTAATCTGTGAGGTCATCCAGACATTGCTGTAGGATATCTGGAGCCCCTTCAGGACTGATAATGCCTCTCAGCTTGGTGTCACCAGCACATTTCTGTCCCTCCCTTCCACCTTTGGTGCCAAGATCTCTCTGTATCTTTTGTCCCTTAAAGAAGTCTCTGTTCCACTCAACTGATTCATATCTTTCCAAGCCAATTCCTTGCCCTTCTCATAGTCTACTGCTTATTCCAGTTTTTACCAACTAATTCAGCATTTCTTATGTGCTCTTGCATAAAAAATGAGAAATTTAGGTGGATGGAGAATGATGATGAAAACTCCAGCCAAACTAGCACCAAATTTGAAGTTAGATCCATTTTACTAATGCTCAAAAGGACTAGTCTGCTGCACATCTTTGGTCTGGAATATCTCTTGTCCTTTCTGTAAAAACAGCAACAAACCCCCTCGTCTCCCTGATTAGAGGCACATTGGAGATTTTGATTTCCTTCTCACTGATTTGTAGAGGTGATCGTTTTGCTTCTCTTGTGATTAAAGCAGCTCTTTGATGTGGCTCAGGCAAGGCTGTCATGGCCAGTTTGGGATGCTGTTGATGGTGTGTAGTTCTGCTACTTGCAAGGAACAGGGTTGGTATTTTCAAACCAATTCAGAGAATATGTGAAAAATCAACAGGACCTGAAACTTGGTTCCTCTGCTTTGAAAGTCCAAGTTTACAGCCATAATGCTTTCACATTCCAAATTCTGTTTTTCATATCCCCAGATGAAGGAGGAGGCATCTAATTAATCAAAAAAATGCATGATTTGGTTGTTAAAATAGGTATGGGGTAAATGGAGGTAGGGATATCCAGGACACTTGGGGCAAATCAGTACCATATAAAATCTACTTGTGCTCCTCTGCAGCAGCAAGTGGGAGAAGTTTGACCATTTCTGATGGCACTGGACAGATATCTCCAGGGAGCTGAACATGCTTCTTGTGTCTACCTGAAAGAATTTGCCTTGAGGAGCATTATTGCACAAGTGGATACAAACCTACTGCAAAACAAAGAATGAAGTTTTGGAAGAAGCTGAAGAATAATGATTTGAGGTCTGCAGAACAATGGGAAGAGATGGGTCCTGGGATTAGGTCAAGAAGGAGAACAAAGACCCCACACTGTGTCCCAAAGTCTTCTTTAACATCATTGACCCTACTGACTCATTTTTAACTGAGTTCCCTGTTCTGAAGCTGGACAGACTGAGGTCAGCAGCTTTGCTTGGACAGGAAGAGCAGGAGAAGCACAAGGAAGTGTCTTAAGATAAATGAAAATATGGAAGTATCTAAGCTTGGCCATCAGTTGTAGAAGAATAGGATAGGTGCTTCAGTTTTCACCTCATTAACCCAGTTGTTCCACTGGATAAACAACTCTGCCTTGCAGTTAATCTTCAAATAAATATGCTCTTAAAATCCAGTGGGTATTTATCTAATATAGGATAACTGTCTTACTGAAGCTAAATGAAATGCTTTTGGATAAACTCAATTTGGCCTCCTGTTGAAATGGTTTTCTGAATGAGATGGAGAGGAAATGTTTAACTCTTGTTTGGAGTAAGGCTGGTGGCACTCACTGGTGGCCAAATACTCAAATAGTTTGTTCATGTTCACTGTGGGTTTTAACCCTTCACAGGGATGGTCAGTCCCTCCTTAAATCTCTTGAGACCTTGACCACTACAACACCTGGTGGAACTGAACTTCACAAACTCGCCACATTTTCCATGGTGACATTTAATCCTGAATTTCCTGCCTTCTACTCTTTTATTTTGCACTATGCAAAATAAACCCTGAACATGAGCTCCCTTCCCTTTGGAACCCTCACAATCCTCCAGCCCAGCAGGATTTCTGGCTCCTTCCTGATCCTCCCAGCTCTCCCATCACTGCCTGATGCCTTCCCAGTGGGCCCAGCAGCCCCTCTGCCTGCAGGCTCAGCCACTTTCACACCTCCTGGCTTCCTCTCACCACTCCCCCTCTTTCCCTTGCCACAGGCCTGACAGCAGGAGCTTTTATCACAGCCCTTCTATTTAGCTCCCTTCCACAGTAAACACCACTTATCTTTTCAATCTCTCTCCATATAAGATTTTTTTCCCCCCCAAGTCTCAAATTATTCTTGTCATCCTTATCTGAACATCCTTTAATTCCCTTGGCAGTGACTTATAGCATTCCAGATGAGAGAGAAGCCTTGGTTTTATACCACACTGAAATTTACTCCATCCCATTTCTTACACATCCCAACCTTTTGTTTGCCTCTTTGACAGAAGCTGCACCCGAGCTGAAAACTCAAGTGAGAAGGGTGCAGTAATGCTTCAGAGATATTTCCTGTTGGTCAGTGCTGTTACTAAGATAATTCATTTTTTCTAAAGCTTTCTGCAAGGGCATTCCCGCTCTGAGCTCATATTTCCAATGCAATATTCCAGCTAGGAAGCTGGAAACCTCCTCCCATTGCTGCCAGCAGTTCAGGCCCTCCAGGGTGGAGGAGGCACCTGAAATTAGTGGCTGCAGAGGTAAACATTCACTAGCCCCCACAGAGGACAGGCATAAGTTAACAAAACTCAGGAATTTTTTCCCCTAATTAAAATCTTTGTGATTAGTAGAAGTTTTTGTAAACCTTTTGAAGTGCCTTTAAATTACCCTGCCATCTATCAATGCAGCTGTCTCATGATAGTGCTGCATCTGCAGCTGATAAGCATTCTCATATTCCTTGCTACCCCTTGTATATGGATTATTTTCCATCCAGCAGCAATGGTTTAACTGAAGGATAGCAGGGCAAGGTCTCTCACCTTGATGTGGGTTTATGTGGTGCCTAACAAAGTAAGACCTTGATCCACAGCTAAGCCCACAAAATAGGGCTGCTAATACTGACTTGTCAGGTCCTTTCACACTGTCCACTTGCCTATTTCAGTTATGACCTTCAGAAATTCTTTATTGCCTATTGTGGACACAGGAGTGATGTTAGCCATAAATTTTACCACCTTGCTTTTCCATCCTTTTCCTGTATCACTCTTTCTTCTCTTTTAGTTTGTGTCTTCTTGCCTGTCAGTCCTACATTTTGAGTTATTTTGGATGCAATTGTTCCCTTGTTGAATATATGGTGTAACATGCTATGCACCCTTCCAAAAATAAATATAAATTAATAGTGCCTTTATCACACAAACCAGCCCACTGAAGTTAAGAGAACTCCTGATGGAAAAGTGCTCAAGGTAAATAACAATAGTAGAATGTGTCCCTAAGAGTTTGTCTTAATTAAAAGTATAACTACACACATTAAAAATTTACAACTGAAAAGGTTATGAATGTGCAATGTTTAATAACAGTAATGCAAAAAGGTGATATTTAGTTTCCAGCACTCGCATGAATGCTCATCCTCTGAATTTAGAAATAACTGTGGCTGTGTGGTTTGATCTGTAATTAAGATTTAATTAATCCCTAAAGCTCAGTTCGACTTAGATTAGACTTATATTGATTTGAAATTCTTTACAGTTGCACTCCTGGTACAGCAAACTCGCCTGCTCCTCACGGTGCTGCTCACAGCATCAGCAATGCAGTGAAGGGGTCTGTCTGACCTTCAACAAGGGTGCCACCAAAAATCCTGGAAAGAAAGTGTCCACATCAAGGGAACATCATCCAGCTCCCTTTGTTCTGTGTGCCATAATGAGTGATTACTGATATCACTTCTTCCAGAACTTCCTTATTAACTCTTGGGGCTGCATGGTAGGAAACACAAACCAATGTTCATCAAAGTTGGTGAGAATTCTTTCCCCTTGATCACAAACACACAGCTATCTTCTCACAGAGGAGGCAAGATCCCCACAAAGGCACAAGGCTTTCATTGCCAGTGGTTACCAGAACTGGAGGAGATAAGGGCACACCTGTGTGAAGGTAAATTCAACTCTTTTCTGTGAGGGTGGTGAGGACCTGGCAGAGGTTTCCCAGAGAAGTTGCGATTGTGCCATTCCTAGAATTGTCCAAGGCCAGGCTGGACAGGGCTCTGAGTAACCTGGGACAGTGGAAGGTGTCCCTGCCCACCCCAGGGGAGCTGGAACTTGATGATCTTTAAGGTCTCTTCCTAAGCCCTTTATGACCCTATGACTTCCCAAGGCAAGAATAGTCCAAAAATCTTCATGCAACCTCTGTTGAAAATCTCACTGATGGAGGGTGAAATTCCCATGGGGACTCCTCACTTGATCATTACAAGACCAAGAAATCTTGAGCCTGCTTTGTGCAAATCCAACTTTTCTGGCTTGAGCAGAGCTGCAGGTGATTGTGATGGCTTTACCCAATGGCCTTGGGAGTCATTCAGAACAAACACACCAAGCTTCATATCTTGGCTATGCTAAAAAGAAATGGGGAACAATAAAATTCTTCTCCTAGACTTTACAGGAGTCATCCCACAATAAGATCAGAGAATCACAGAAAGGGACTTGTTACCCTGGCTGAGGAATTGGAGAGCAGCTCCCTCCCCAGGGTCTGCAAGAGTTTCTCATCTACCTGCTGGTTGGCCTGAGTCTCTTCTCCCATGCCTAACCTTGCTGCCTCAGACAGAGATGTGCTGAGCTGAAAGGCCACCTGAACCCTCAAAAAATCCTCACACAGATGCCTGCCCTGTGCCTAACAAGCAGCTCTTCTTATCCAGCTTCTGAATGAAACCATCTGTTAAATAACTCCCCTGATCCACATCAGCTCTACAGGGGCTCTGGAATTACGACTGCAGTGAACCAAGGCAGCCAGCCTTAAAATGCATTATTAGGAGAATTCATGGGGACTCCATCATATCCAGAGAAATTCTGCTTTCTAGAATTTTTTGGTTGAATATTTGTTTTCAGGACCTGCTGGCTACCTATTAGCAGTGTATTACCCTGAAGTGGCACTTCTGAAATAGCAAATTAATGTCCACAGGGCAGACAGCATCCTGCCCACAAGAGGATACCTGGAAAATGAGCAACATTTGTTTTCCTTGTAAGACTGCCTGGTAATGAATGGCAGCTTGTTACAGCCATTACAGACAGAGTAAAAGGGTGTTGGACTCCTGGCTGTTGCAGTGTGGTTGTTTTCCCCTGGGTGCCTCCATATTTTAAAGGAGGCATCAGAACAAGGTGGGAAAAGCCAGACTCACTATTCAGCGATGACAGCTGGTGGGTAGGTATGGTCCAAAGTCAAAATCCTGAGCTCCATCCCCCAGTGTGTAAGGAGGGGAATTTCAAAGGCACCCACCTGAGAGTGTCCTGGCTTTGAAGATGTAGTAACATTCATCTGTCACTGCAATTGCAAGTACAAAACATGGAGTAACAGTCATGATCCCTCCTGTTTAAATGTGCTGGCACCCCTGCAGGTGGAGGTGATGGCTTCCTTTCAGTTCCTAGAAATGGGAAATACTGTGTAAACAAGACCAGAGGCTGCATTGTGCAGGTTCCTGAGGTCTGAGCTCTTTGTTTCTGTTCCTAAGGAAGGGGCACATCTGCAGAAGTGAAGAACATGAAGACCACAGCATCTTCCTTAATCCTGCTGGTGATTCACACAGTGGGTCTGCCTCAGGGAGAGCAGGAGAGATGGTTCTAGGGAAATCATACAGACGATATGTACTGCCTGAGTTATAAAAGGAAAATCCTGGTTACTGTAGACAAATCAAAGCAGTGTAGCTGTAGACCAAATGCAATGTGCCATGCAGTCTGCTCCTGGAGGTACAGAGGGGAAGGTTGGTTGTGTGACAGGGCTGATCTCACCTTCCACCCCAGCCCCTTAGCCTGGGCAGGCAGAGAACTACATCCCCAATAACAGGGAAAAATTATTTTTAGATTTATTTTTTCCCTTACATGATAACCAGAAGACATGGTTATGGAGGTATCAGCACACACTGCCTTTCAAACTCTCAATCTCAAAAGCCTGTTCAGTTTGGGAGGGTGATTTAATTGTTCACAGCTCAGGTTATCTGAACTCCTGTAAGGATCAAAGCATTCAAATCTGAAGAGTTTCAGTTTGGGTTTCCTCTATTCCCACGCACTCTGAAAAGGATGCTCTTACAGGGTTTTCAGTTTATGGCTTTAGGGGTCTGTCTGAAACAAGCTGCCCTATTCACAGATATTGCATCCATGGTGGCTTTCCCTTAATGAAGTGACCTGAAGTTTGACAATTGCTGCCACTACTCACGATGGGAGAAACTGGGGTCTGAAAGGGATAATTAGCCTGCAGAGAAGAGCAGGCAGTCTAGACCTCCAGAAATCTCCAAATTTCTCTTGAAGACAATTGACAGAGCTTCCTTAAAAGCTGTCATCAAGATTAAATCCAGATTTTGGTACATCAGTTTTGATGGTGTTGAGATTGAGATCCTGTTAGCCACTGGCTCTGGAGGTGGCCTTTAAGGTCTGTACCCCTTCCTGCACCACATGATTCCTGAAAATCAGCTGACACAGACTTTAAATCCAACAGGAACCTTCCCCCTCACCAAAACCGTTCCAAACCATCAACAGAACTCCTGGTCACCTTGACAGTGTGAAAGCAGCTAAAGATCTCAATGTCACATTCCAACAGCACTCCTAAACCCTGTGCACACTTGACACAGACACTCCATCTTATTTACAGACCTTCAGGAACACACACCTGAAAATCTGGGTAACATCCTTCCAGAAAGATCCCAAAACTTCCACACCTTCCCCTTGATCCTTTGTTGTGCATTCAGTAATCCCATTCACTGGAAAGGGTTTTGCTTATACAGTAGTTCTTTTGATTATCACAATACCCTTTGTCAGTTACTCACCTGGGCTATTTTGAGGCCACTTTCCACCACAGAAGAAATCCAGCCTGGAAGAACAGCCTGGGGAGTAGCTGGATCTCCACCCACAGAGGCTTTCCTCTGAACAGATTGCCCTGAATGGACATGGATATTCACTTTCTGTCCTGTTCCAGGTGTTTTCTCTAATATTTCATATCAAGTCCCCTGCACTTGCCAGAGCAGTTCAGATCAAGAGAGAGGAATTTGTGCAGAAGAGAAGTCACAGTGTCACTTGCCAACTAAAACAGCATTCACAAAAAGAGTCAGTTCCCAAGCACTTTCATGGGCCACTATCACAAGTATCTGTGCTGACCAAAACAGGCTCAGAGGGAACAGAAAAATAAAAGGACATCATGGAAGTTCCATTTCCACTTCTGTCTCTGTGCCATTTAAGTCATCAAAACTTTCTCAAAATGTAATGAAGCTGGGAAAGCAAGGAGATAAAAAGCCATTTCTAGGAAAGGAAGACCAAAAAGCTTCCAAAATGACAAATTCCTCATTTTCTTAATTCATTTTCTCCCTGAGAATTTGGAGCTGCAGAACATGTACCCATCGGTGATGAGAGCAAAGGTAATAAACATTGCCATGTAACCTTGGCTGTTCCCTGCAAAATGCAGTTACCCAGAAGCCCAACCACCTAACATAAAAGGAAACTATCCACTTTAATTAGCAGAGCAATCAAAAGACTCTTACACAGGAAAGCATTTATCACCAAATAGAAAATGAATGATACTTTAAAATTAGAATATGCAGAATTCATAGCCAAAGGCACTCAGGGGAAAAAGAGCTTTGCACCAAACCAGACGGGGATTTTTTTTTTTGGCTTCAGTCTAATGAACTTTAACAATAGATATCAAATTCTGTCTGGCAGCACATTTTAGCAATGGATCTGATTTTTCAGAACTACTAAGCAAACCTCACCAGTTACAGGAAGAGGAGACCAGCATTTAGAAAACCCTTATTAACCTGTATTCAGATCTCAAACACAGATCCTTGGAAATCCAGTTTGTAAAAAAATATTTGCCTATAAATATAGTACAAATAAACAGCAGGGAAAATAAATTTTAATTTTTCATGTTGATGAAGATTTCTTTGTGTCCCACTTAAATGCTGTGCAGGAAGAAACCAGGCAACACCACATTTCATTATCAGGAGTTTGGGCAAAGCTTGAATTGGAAAATGACAGCAACATTCTCTTGGTCTTCCTGTACTTAAAAAACAATTGAAATGCCCAAAAATCAGGGAAGGGCTAGATAAAAATACCTTCCTATCAGCTTGGAAACTTATAGGGCTATTGAAGTATAGAGGACTGGAGCTGTTTTGAAAACAGTAGAAGATGCTGCCACTAAGAGGTCAGTCTTCCTGGAATCATTAAAAAGCAAAATGCAGAGTTTTCCACTGGTTCTATAAATCTTGTCTTGCAAAGGAGCTGAAAGCTGTGGGGACTGAGCTTTAGCTCAGCCAAAATGCAGTTCCATACCAAGGCATTTCCATAATTACTGCAAAAAGACGAGTAAGTCAGCCTGCTGCAGGCTTCCAAGTACAGATGGGATTATTTGATTGCAACATTTCAAAATGCACAAGCTTTGGTTCATATCAACACAATTCACCCATGTTGCCTTAAGTCTGCAAAGTTAGAATCCCACAAATTGCATCCAACAGGAAAGTTAGTCTAAAAGGTAAGTAAGGTCTTAATGACAGATTTACCCACAGTAGCTGTTTAGCCATTAAAGAGCATAAAGAGAACAAGACAGGGTGTGAGTCCTGTTAAACAGAAGGGAGACAGATCAGGAAGTCTGATCATATTCAGCCATATTCAGCCTATTTGTTTTTGCTGTCTTCAAAGGCTCTTTAAGAAGGTCTGTGATTTTTACAGACCCACTGGAGTTTTCATGATCTGCTGACTGTAACTTTTAGAACTATGATATACAAAAATCACTTTGTCCAGGAAACGTAAATTTGGGTCCCCAGTGTGTTGCTGCAGCTGCATATTCCTCAGTTCTGGCAGTGAGCAAGGGATATCTGTGCTTTTGGTTACTGCTGAACTCCCAATTCTTTTTTACCAACCTTTATAAGCAGGCACACACGTGGCTTAGCTGCAGCAGATTTGCTGGATCAGAAAGTGCTAATGCAGAACTGTGTAAACAAGAAATTCACAATCCAACAAGAAGGTCCTTGTCTGAACCCAGCCTCTCTTCACATCTCCACACAACCAAGCCACCCTAATTCCATCTATTTCCAGTTGGTACTTGCCTTTTGCTTTTGGTAACCAGGATGTTCTGCGCTTCAAAGACACAATAACCACCCAGATAATTCCTGAAGCTCTCTGCACTAAAGACACAAATTTGTCTGCAGAGATTTCAGAAGCACTTAAAAACCCCTGTATATTACCATGCTGTTTGTGCAAAAAGCCCTCTTAATGCTTAAGTGCCCTTGGATGCCAAACTAGCATGGCCAGCACAGAGATGAACAGGATAACCTAAATCATCCCTTGTTACATCCTGGTGGAACAATGACTTCCTCATGGCCCAGCAGAAGATGTGAAGGGCTTTGTTCAGCTTGCTTGAGAAGAGTGTCTCACCCAGTACCTGGTAGCAATCATAAGCTATGGAATAGGGAGGGTGGTGTCTGGGTAGAGCCTTGCAGAGCAGTTCTAGTGCCATCTGCCAGGAATGGCCTCAGAATTACTCAGGATGGCAAATCCACCACCATTTTTCTGTTCGTGGTTTCAATGGAGGTGGAGCTGGAGGTGGCCTTTTGGGTGGTCATAGCCTATGGCTGATTTTTATTGCTTCCAGATCTAGATTTAAATGCTCCAAGCAATAGAGCCACTACTGTAAACCATTCCATGGTGTAAGAGATTGCCTTATGAAGAAATTTTGATTTCTAGGATGGCATTTCATTTGGCCCAGACTTCACCCTCTTTAGACTCTTATGAACACAATAAATGGACATGTGGAGTAATGGGAGATGCCAGAGCTGCTTCTGAATGGTCTGGGTTGACTGTGCAGCACCACATTGGTTCTCTGGCTTGAATCAAGCCTCCAGTACCCACAGGAGCATGGAGATCTGCCCAAGCTCATTAGGCCTCCATCTCATTTAGCAATTGCAGTCACTGCTCCAGATTTGGTCGAGGCACTCTTTCCAAACTTCTACTCTGCCTTAACAATGTCTCCAAGGTTATCTGCGTAGGACAGCACAAAGGACATCCCTTTGCAGCAAAACTAAATGCAATTGTAGCTGGAATGATACCTCATTGAAAAGTGCTGCAATATCTCCATTGTGAGTTTGCAAGGGCTTGATAATGTCCTGAAATGAAGACAAGAGTCACCCATGAAAGAAATGCTGAAAATGTACAGGACATGGAAGCTGCAGTCTGACTATTTATAGCATTAAAGGAAACACTGAGCTTGTGGTGATGGTTTGCAAACATGGGAAGGAAAAGAGAAAGACCCTTTTCAGAGGGGACTGGAGGCAGCTCTGCTGCAGGCAAGGCTTGAGCTGTCCCTATACAAAGCCAGCACAGCTCCTGCAGTTCTGTGGAACTGTTGCCCAAGGAATTGGGCACCTTTTGGCAGCACCCACCCCTCAAGCTGGACCTGTGCAGAAAATGGATCACCAGTTCCAGATAACCTGTATTTACCCTGAGCCCAAAAGTTTCTTGCCAGCCTTGGTTGAAGGAACTCATCTCTGGAAAAAGGGATTTGTACCACAAGGAAATAAATGGGATTTATGAAGTCACTCCCTCTGCAGGGAGATGCAGTTGGTTGAGAGCAGTGTGGAACATATTGTTCTTTGGCTTTGGCATCCCTAGGACCATTCTGCCCATTTGGTCTCACCTCCCTCATAATACAGACTGCAGATTCTCCCTATGGGAATCACGAATCAGACTCTTGACTTTTAGCTAATTTAGTGTATTTTCTAGGAACACATCCAGACTTGATTTAAAGCTGTCAGATGATGGGGAATTTAGGTAAGTTGTTCCAGGAGCTAAAAATGCCTATGGTTATGTGTGTATGCTCATTTTTAGTTTGAATTTGAGATATTCAACTTTGAGCTACCATATTTCATAATGGATTTGATGTCTTCTGTTGGGGGGAAAACAACCCTATCCCAAATATAAGTTGTAAATATATAGCACATGGTACTAATGCTGCATGTGGTAATTCTACTCATGAGGAAAATTTACTCCACTTTGAAAGTGAAATGGGCCTCCTTGTAGTTACTGAGCCAGGAGAGATGTTGCACCCTTTACCTCACTGAGCAACAGCTTTCCCTGGTAGCCTTTAATCTGTGAGATGAAAGAGCCCTCTAATACTGTATCAGGAAATTTACCTGCACAATGTGATTAAGTCTCAAGTAAATTTCTGTTTGCTGAGTTAAACAGAATAAACCTCTTTTCCCCTCCCTCCCCTTTTATGGCTGGTGTAGAAGCTATGGGATGTTCCAAATTCCAGAAAACCCTGATTATCTTCTGTCCAAAGGGCATTTAGTTCTTTCTTTCTCAAGTCAGAATTTGCTAAAGATGTACATTTTGAGATATGCTGCCGACAGGGATTATTATTTTTTTCTACACTACATAAAATAAGGAGACATGAACAGAATGTCTATTAGGAACACATATAATATGAAAGCATAAAAATCTTCTTGTTGTTAAAGACTTTTATAAGATGCTGTAGGTTCGCAGGCTATTTACTCTGACATCTCTGCAAAAGTTGCTGAAGCTGCCAACATTAAAAAAAAAAAAAAAACCTTAGCAAAAACAGGGTCTTTAGGGATTTCTCCAGTGATAGTTCTTTATTTATGACTCCATTTAAAAAATTTAACTCAACACATTTGTTTACTTATGATGGGATTGGCTTCCCCCCCATCCCACATGCCTTTGTAGGGGAACAAAGGAGTGCCAAGAGCTAGCCCTATAGCAAGCAGCCTCTTGGGATGAGTTAGTGCTCTCTCTCCAGCATTTTTCCCACTATGCCCAGGGCAGGGAGAGAGTCACAGCCTGGCATGTAGGAAGGTAAGAGGAAATTAATCCCTCGGGCTCACCTGGGGGGCTCATACCCAGCCCTTGTGACAAGTGAGCTGGATGGGCACAAGGTCAACTTCCAGCACTGGAGGTGGTGGGGGGAGTCAAGAGGAAATTTCAACAAGGGAAAAACAGTCACAACCTGAATCCACCATAGCCAGCAAACCCTGGCCCTTACAGCTGTCTCATCACCCTCAGAATTAACACCCCTTTTTCACCCCACAATGGATGCAAATCCCTACCCGGCCATAAAGAGAGGGATGTACCTGCTCCTTGCCCCCACTCTGAAAAACCTCAGGTGATTTGGAGGGAAATAGAGACAAAATGTAGATGAGAGAGCAAAAACAAGCCAATATGGGACAGGGAATGGCAGAGATGTGCTCAGTCAGGTCACTAAAACCTGAACCCAACTTGGATTTCCGCAACAGCGATGCCATCATCATTCTGTGCTTCAAACATCCAGAAATGCCCAAACAGAGGCACCCCAAAGCCTGCTACAGAAGCTTCCTGTACCTTAAATACCCTTGCAGCTTGCAGTAGTAAACGAGGGCACATTTTTTACATTAAAGATGGAATGAAAAGGTTTTGAACGCGCTGGATTTCTGCCTGGCTGCGGGACTGGATTGTGTTAGAGAAACTTCACAGGGCTTTAAAAGGGATTGTGTAAGGGCAGCCATGCCCCTCCGAAAAACAAATGTCTCTCTGGCCTGAGTTTTGTTTCCCCATTGTCTCCCTTCAGCAGCCCAGTAATCCCAGTGCTTTGCTGTTTTGCTCTGTGCTATTCAGAAGGAAACCCCTTACACAATGGGACCCCTTTGGCACAGGCAGGACATCAGGGGTGTTGAGCTGTGAAGAGCTCTGTCAGTTGTAAGCCCGGTCAGAACCAGCACGGGGTGTGTTTTTGTCCCCAGAATTTGATTGAAACAAGGAGGGGGAAAAAGGAAGGAAAAGGGGAAAGAAAAAGAATGCAGGGGCCAGAAGAGATTGTGCAGAACTCTGAAGTCTCAATAGTTGTAGGAATGTCCCATTTCCAAGTGCCACTGGATGAGCAAAGGAAGCTGGAAATCCCAGTCCTCACTTCCACAGATGCCTCCCAGGCTTGCAAAACCCCTGGCCCCAGGGAGCAGAGGATGCTGAGCCCTTCCTGAACCTCCCACAGCCCTGGACATGCCATCAGGGACAGCACCAGCACACAATGCTCATTTTCCATCCGTCCTCTCTGAGGATGAGCTTTTGCCACGCAAGGGCTGAATGTGGAGCTCGAATGTCTCCTCGGAGCAGTGATGATTTACCATGTTGGAATAAGTCTGTAAAGTGGCTTTTACAGAGCAGCAGGCCTCCAGCCAAGGGGCGTTTTTTTTTTTTTTTTTTTGTACATACTTCCGAATGGCAGAAATTGGCATTCATCTCTCTAGGCAGGTTTCTGAAATGTATACTGTCCTTTAAATGATTCCTTAATATTTAATATCATGGTAGGATGAAGTCTGATTTTATGGTTAAAAATGTCAATTTTCACAGCTGATTGAACTTGTTTAAATGGCAAGCAGTTTGCTTGTATTGAAAACCATATAAACAAATCAACTTATTTACTGACATTAAAAGAAGAGGGTACTTTATACACCAAAGCCTTTCAGTTTTTGAAACTGAAAATGAGCTCAGATGACTAAGTTCATTTTGCAGTTTCCCCCCCAATGGCAGATTGATTGTAGTTTATAAAACAAGCCCATGTATCTGGCAGCAAAAGGAATTGCTTAAGATGCTAAGCCACCCTTTCAAAAGTCCTCAGTAATTAATTATCAGCTGCTTGCAAGTCCATTCTGTTTTCCCTTTTGTTTGTATTACTTTAATGGTGACTATAACATACATATAATGAGAAAAGCTGTGTCTTATAAACATACAAATAAATCTTAAGACTTTAAGCAGGATTAGGCAAGCTAAAAAAAAAAAAAACAACAAAACCCACCCTGAGATCCAGATGCATGGAATCACAGAATCAGCTTTGTTAATGCATTCCTAACTCTGAAGCCAATTAAAGCATTCATGGACATGAAGGAACCAGAGTTCATACTGGCACAGATTTCCTCTGCCTCTTCAGAAAAATAGTTGGAAGATCTAGTCCGATGTCTGTGGTACTAAAAAAAAAGAAAAAAGAAAAAAGAAAAAAGAAAAAAGAAAAAAGAAAAAAGAAAAAAATAAAGGTATTCAAGGGATCAGGGAATATAAAGATATCTGGATGTGGCTAGTTAGCCTCATTAATTGGTCTAAGGATTTTCCCAAAAGTTCTGGTGGATGGAGGAGTTTGAAATCTATCCATTAGAGGGCAATGCACTATCCATAGTGATGTCCTGGAGACAGAGCAGCAGCAGGAGCTTCAGGAGGGGGAAAAGAGGAGGGCAGAAGTGATAAAAAGGCAAGAGGACAAAGAGAAAATCCAAGAATGGGGGCTTGGGTGGTGCCTGGAAGATGTGCTGGATGATGTGAGCCAAAAGCAAACAAACAGAGGGTAACATGGAGCACCAGACCCCTGACAACATCTGGCTGATGGGACCTACAGGTGTGTCCCAAAGGAGGGTAATCCAAGAGGAGGCTTCTTCTCAGGACAGTTGTCATCACCAGCTGGGTGACCCTCATGCAGTATCCACAGGAATGACCAGTGTGAACTTGGGGTTCCACTGGTAACAGAGATCAGTCTTTAATGTCTAAAAGGCCTTAAAATTTTGAGCTTGCAAGTGGAACAACCATCTGCCTCTGAAAGCTGAAAAAAGTGAAAAATGTTTGTCTCTCCCAAAGTACTCCCAGGGACATGATGTTTTTAAGGAGCTTGTTTACCTTCCAGTTCTTGCCCCCAGGGCAACTATTGAATTTGCTGTCTGAGGCAACCATAAGGCTCCCCTTGAGAGTATCAATTCCCCATCACCTTCCCACAGTGCTGATGGATCTGCCTCTTTGGAGACTTTCCTGGAAGCAGCCCCAAGATGAGGAAACCAACCCAACCTGCAATGCCTGGAGATGCCCCCATCACCCATCCCAGGCTGCACACAGGTCCACAACCTGGCTCAAACCCCATCCAGGGGCCATCAGTGCTGTCTCCCCTCCCTGGCTGGAGCCTGCAGGGCTGCTCTCAGCAGGCAGCTGGGATGTGCCCTCCTTTTCAGAAGAAGAGGTTTGGCCCATGTGGACGACAGCACTTGGCAGGGAGATGGGAGGATGGATGGCAGCCTGCTGTGGTCCCGGGTCCAGGCACAGCCTCAGGAAGCACTGTCTGGGAGCTAAGGAACAGCACTGTGAGCCTTGCTCACCAACCACCTTTTTTTATTGCACAGAGCTCTGAATGATGGGGCAGAAATTGTTCAGTGAAGAGAGAGCGAAGAAGGCGCTTGGATATCACTGAGACAGCTGCTTTCAAGAGAAGAGTAATTTGTCTAATACACAATCTGTCACCCTCCATTCGTGCTGGAAAAGTGAGGAGCTGCTGGAAACTAACCACACATATGGTGACATTGCTCCATCATTAGCTTGGGTAGGAGACAAATCTCCCTGCATGGCTTTGGCATGCTGCACTGCAAACACTTATCTCTTGGGCTCGTGTTAAAGACTGGCCAAGATGGACCCTTCCTTCCACCTGCTTTCCCTCACAGGCTGTGTTGTCACCACACAGCCTCCATCAGGAGATAAATGTTTCTCCTAACTCCGAGCAACTTGTCCCTGGAAAAGTTAACTGGTTACACTGGGGAGCTGTATGCCTTGTATTTGATGGAGCAAAGCCCAGTATATACACATACATATAAATCAGCAGTTTTGGATCCCAGTGTAATTCCTCCCCAAATCAAAAAACACCACTGGAAGAGGCATCTTCTGTGGGATTTTAGTGTGTGCAGAAATCACCTTCTGGGTGGTTATGGATATTTCCTCTGCAGTGTTTTCCTAATAACTGTCTCCAAATGGAGCTCTTCCCACTCACTGGGATTTCCTCAGGCTTCATTTTGAAGGACCAAGGAGGATGAGGAGTATTTATTACACTAATAATAATAATTAAATAACTACTAATTCCATTACCATGTCTAATAATGACGATAACTGCCTGCAAATTGTTCTTTCAGGGCTCTCCCTACAGCAACAGGAATTTTATGGTGGCTCTCCCGAAGACGCCTGAGGACCGCTGCATAAATATTAATGGGAAGGGGGGGGGTCTAGATCCTCCTGACAGCATTGAAATACTCAACCCCACTGGACAGAGGCTCACGCACAGCAGTTTTGAGGTAGTATTAGCAGAGTTATTTCAGATTTACACCATGGCAAGCAGGAGCAGAGTCAGGCTCTGACCATTTAGCAGAGCCTATAAAACAGCGGCGCACCCACCTGGCTTCCCGCGAGCCTCGACACCTCCACGTCAATATTTATTTCCAGCCCTTCTGACTTTCCTCTGGCATTCAGATGTACAGCCAGCCTCTGCTAAATATTTTATTTGTGTTGCGTGTGGCTGGAGCAGGTTTGTGCTGGGTGAGGGGTGGGCTGTGTTTAAGCATACACCATCCACAAGGCCCTTCTGTGCGCGGCAGCGGCGGCAGCTGCAGTCGGTCCCAGGTGTGCACAAACACCCTCACCTCGTGTTCATCTGCCAAACACAGCAGCAAGGCTTCAAAGGGCTGTGGGATGCAGATCCCAAAAGAGAAACCCCTCCAAAAGGAGGACTAGCTGGCTCCTATCTCCTTTTGCAACCAGCAGAATTTGTTTATGGAGGTGCAAGGGCACGAAACCACTTTGGAAGAAAAATAAACTTCAGGAGTAAGTGAATGATGTTTTCTTGGAAAAAAGAACTGGGCACAATGAAGTAAAGCAACATAATCTTTCCATGCCACCAGTCTTCCCCAGCCTTGCTCCTTTCTCAAACCACAGGACTTGCTGTTTGCCTAGGAAAACCAGCTCCCAGGTCATTATTCTGATGCACAAACATGCTGCCAGCTCTACAGAGCTGGCTCAGCTGCCTGGATCGTGGATGAAATTTTATTCCAATAACACTGAGGCGGGTTTCTCTTTATGCTAATCCCCTGTGCTTCAGGGTGTCACAGTGCAGGGGAAGCAGAAAATCATGCTTTATGAGTGTGATCAGTCTGCAGACTCAGTATCACTTCCCTCCCAATCTCACCTGCCACAGTCAGCCAGAGATCATAAATACACCCCTAATGCCACGATTAGCATACGCTCTTGAAAGAAAATTGTGCTTGTAGCAAGAGTCCCCAAGGGCCAGTATCAACAGAGAGACATTACAGACAGAAACTGGAGATCAGGGCTGAGCTTTCAAGTCTGCGCTCCCTCGCTAGGCAATGGTCTCTGCAGAGATTATTCCTGCTTTTATCAGAAACAGACATTGCAAAAGGACTGCACGTGGTAACTCTGCTTTGACTTATGGTGAGACCATCTTTTTTGGTGGGGCAATAATCAATGCCAGGCTTCCAACTGAATAATTATAAAAACCCCCAAACCAACCACCCTATTATTTAGCTTAACATTTTTTGCTCTTTTCCATTAGTTTTATAAACTGCTCCTGGCAAAGGGAACCAACTCTCCTGCCAGCTCTGACGAGAGAGATTGACAGGGCTCCTGCACAAAGCAAGAAGGACAGATGAAGGAGAGGAGAAAGCAAAGGTGAGGAACAAACCTGGTCTTTGATTTGGGTGTTTGCCATCTCAAAGCAAGGTCCCATTTTGCACACCATTTTTTCTAGGAGTATCCTGGGCACCTGCTTAGGGGTTTGCAGCTGGGGTACAATGCACTGTAAACTCTCCCTAGCAGCTTTGGAGGAGTGTGGGTTTGTCTATTGCCTGCTTTAACAAGCCTTTGATCTTCCTGAGGCTCCTAATGGGATCCAATTGCGGCCATAATCATAAATAAGTGAAAAATATAAAATAGGTAACAAAAGCCGCATAAATGTGTTGCCACTTGAAGGTTTCAAATTCCTCCCTTACTCAGCGTGGTGCACCAAAATAAATGGAAACAGCAGACCTGCTGAGGAGGAATAGTGACATTTTGTGGTGCCTGATTTGTGATGCAAAGGCGATGCTGGGGGGCAGTGGGGACAAATTTTCACTTTATATTCTGCTTAAATGAGACAAAGATTACAGTTAGGAGTCAAGTACTATCAAATTATTTATTGAATTCTGTTGGGGTGGAGAAGATATTTGCTCTTTTTTCCAGAAAAAAATATTGATTTTAAGGATGGCTTTGATATCAATTAGGCTCAACATGAGAGACAGGCAGTCACTTTGTATAGGGAATTTAATTAAAAGCTCTGTACTTAGTCAGAAGAGTGTTCTAAGGATAAAATTGTTTTCCCCCTTTGGGTCAATTTTCTGTTATGTTTGTATAATGCAATTAAAGAAGGACCCATGCCAAGCAATACTCATGCCTGGTATAAAGCTCTCCATGCATAATGAGTGACTTCTTGGACTTCCAGTCCACAATAGATTAAAGAGTGTTAGCTGCATTTAGATGTGGTTATCTTTTATTTTATTGCTACAAGAACAAATTCTCACAGGTGCACACCTCTTATAAGGCCCTACAAGGACTGCTTAGGCACAAACAAGGAAATTGTGAGAAGGGTGGAATTCTACAAAACTCTTTTCTTTTGAAAAATTGGAAGTAAAAACTGACTTGATCTGAAACAGTTGAAGTTCACTGTTATAGTTACTAATGAGGGCTCATCTCAGAGCTGGTAACTAAGATTAATATTTAATATAAAATAAGGGCATATAAATGGGCAGATTTTTTGGCAAAGAGCTATAAGGAGCACAAATCTAATGTCAATTTGTTGGCCTGCAGCTGAATCAGTTACATTGGGTACATGAAGGTCTTGCGCAGAGCTGGTTTTCAGACCAAGACTCCCCATCACTCCAGTGAGTTTTGGAGCATCTGTTGTCTGGTTTTCCCTGCAAAGGGCTCAGGAAGGATCACAACAATCAACTGGCAAAACTCTGAACCAGAGCTGGCCTCAGAGGATCCTGCAGACTGCAAATGCTGCAGTCCTGTGACCTCTCTGCAGACTCCTCTTGCCACTCTGAGTATGAACAAGGGGATTGTGCCCTTGACTTACACACATGGAAGTCTGGAGCTATGGGGATAGAATCATTGAATCCCAGAATTGTTTGGGTTGGAAGAGACCTTAAAGATCACCCATTTCCAACCCCTGCCATGGCAGGGACACCTTCCACTATCCTAGGCTGCTCCAAGCCCTTCCAACCTGGCCCTGAACACTTTTAGGGATGGGATATCCACACCTTCTCTGGAAAAACCTGTTCCAATGCCTCACCACCCTCATAGGGAAGGATTTCTTCCTAATATCTAAACTAAACCTACCCTCTTTGAGTTTAAAGCCACCCCCCCTTGTCCCATTGCTACATGCACTTGTCCAAAGTCCCTCTCCAGCTCTCTTGGAGCCCCATTAGGCGCTGGAAGGGATTCTAAGGTTTCCCCAGAGCCTTCTCTTCTCCAGGATGAAAAATCCCAATTTTTTCAGCCTAACTCTATAGGAGAAGTGAACATCCAGCTCTCTGATGGACTCTTCTGGATTAGTTCCAACAGGTCCATGTCGCTCTTGTGTTGAGGGCCCCAGAGCTGAGCACAGCACTGCAGGTGGGGTCTCATGAGAGTGGAGCAAAGGAGGAGAATCACCTCCCTCGACCTGCTGGCCACCCTTCTTTTGAGGAGAGACTTGGATTTCTGGGCTGTAAGAACACATTGCCTTGATTCTGAATTTGTATGATTTTATATATGTGTGTGTGTATATATATATATGTATTTAAAAATATACAGGACTCTGATTCTACATCTATATATATGGTACTGAATGCATTTTGAATACAGCTCGTTTCCTTTTTGCATATGGTATCATTTTCTTAAAAACTATTTCCATCTTCTCTATTTTAACTCCTTATTAAAGATGCAACAACTAACACTTAAGCCTGGACAGGGGGGAAAGGGTGTCCAAAGTGCTTCTGATTTTCTGGGAAAGTCACAGTCAACCACCTTTTGTTTGCTGGAGGATACACAGCAGCTCCAGGCTGTTTCTGTTATAGGATAAGGCAGGATAGCCAGGAAAACTCAGCCCTGCTCTGAGTGAAGCTGGTGGGAGACCCTTCATCTCAGCAGAGTCAGAGCTACCTTGCAGAAGAGCTGAGAATCCCAGCCCCAACTTCAGAGGAAAAGTGCAAAGCCAGACACGCACAGGAAAGGAGCCAAAAGAAACTGGCATTGTGGAGGATGATTCCTGCCTTGTGTACTGCAGTGTTGGGTACCAGGGAAAATAAACACATCAGACAGACATGTAAACAGAGAGGAGAAGCGCAGACAGACACAGGAACACACGGGGCTGCTGCCAAACCTGCTCAAGTCAATGAGAACCCAAGGATGGATGTACCAGAGGAGTTCAGAACAGGTTCAGGTAACAGAAGGGGTAAGGGAAAAGACCCTGCTCATTAGAGTGTCTGCTCAGACAGCTCAAGCAGACACTGAGCCCCTCAGAACAATGCACAAACATCTCCTTTACCTCCCTGTGCTCTGCTGCAGTCCCCACACATCCTCCTGGAGAGGCAGAAAGCCCAAAGAGCCTCCTGCAGCCCTGGAACCCTCCCCACATGGCCTGCAGCATCCTCTGCAGATCCTCTGTGCTGGAGAGGGTTTCTCTCAGATGGAGTTTATTACACATTGCAAAGCTGGTGCATATTTGCTCTGATGCAATTATAGTTTTACAGCAAGAGGCTGCAAATCCCTCAGGAGCCTGGCTCACCAATGTGCCTGGGATTTTGGGAGCAGATAGGCAACAAAACATCTTGGGGGATGTTCACCTCTCTTGCCTTCCCCTCTGTCTCTGTCAGGAATTTTCAGCCTGTGCTGCACCAGCCCCATCCCCTCACTGCTACAGCAGCAGCAAGGCTGCTATTCAAGTAAAAAAAATGCATTTATTTGGCAATCACATGAACAGTAGGAAGGACTGGGCTGCATTAGTGTCCTCTCCAGTCACTACACTACTTGGCCTCTGCGTTCTGCATTGTTTCATCTCAGTTTGAACACCATTTCTTGCAATTATTTACAAGGCAAAAGAGATGAGAGGCTGCCTTGGTTTTTGTGGTTGTTGTGTTTGTCTTGCCTTCACTGCTAAGTCCAGCCTTTAGGAATCCCAGAACCCTGTACCAAAGCATGGAGCAGGGAGGATTGCCCTCAGTAGAGGAGGATCAGTTTAGGGAACACCCGAAATACATCTGAAAATGTCTCTTGCCTTCCCCTCTGTCTCAGTCAGGAGTTTTCAGCCTGTGCTGCACCAGCCCCATCCCCTCACTGCTGCAGCAGCAACAAGTTCCAGGACCCTTTGCCCCTGTCACAGAACGTATGGAGGCTGTGACCCCTCAGGAGGCCCCATGTTCCAAGTGATTTCTCACTTCAGTGCCATATGGATATGTCAGCACATGCAGCCTTTTTTTTTCCCTCTTCCCCTCCAATTTCCATCTGCTGAGAGAGAGCTGGACTGCAGGGCTTTGCAAGCAGTAGATGAAAATGTTAAAAAACTGGAAAAAAACCCCACAGTGTTGTTCAGGGGACGTAAAAATAATGTTGTTTGTTGGATCTGGTTTTTCTGCTGTAGACAAGGAAAATGTCTTTTCTTCTCTCCTTGTGCCCTGTTCAGTAAATCCCTCAGTCTAGCAGAAGCATTGCCTCAGGGACATGCCCAGACACACAGAATTCCTTCAGTTTTAGTGGGGCCCTTCCAAACTTGACCCTTTTGGGAGCTGAAATGTGGCTGGTTCACTGGCTTCCACTGATTTCCCCAGAACCAAAAGCCAGCCTGTTGCTCCAGCTACCCAGAACAACACCAACCTCTCAGTGATTAGTATTCTGATATTTCTTTTGGGTCCTATAATCATTATTTGGACTCACTTATTTCACAAAAAATGTGGACATCTTGGCATCAGACTTGATATGCTTTCCCATCATAACATGGATCTTGAAGCAAACTCAAGCCATGGGTTGATGACACCACTTCTGGTTTTAGGGTCAAAGTTTTGGATCTAAAAGACCACGTGGCAGAGAGATTTGGTTTGGTAGGGGCTTATTATCTGTTCAGAACTATTCAGAGATTCACCCCATATGAGGAATTGTTCTGTTAGTCTTCCCACGATTATCTCAAATCATTCCTGCAAGTTCATGGGAGATATAGGATTGTCCAGACTCAGGTCTGTAGATGTGTCTGATCTGGCCTGACACTAGACACCATGGAAATGTGATTTTAAATTTGCAGCAGCAGGGTTCCCTTTCACAAGATGCCCTTCCAACACGTTAAGTTTGAAATATTTTGTAAAAGGAGAGGTGTGGGAGCAGGGGCAGCACCTGAAGGCATTTGCAGCCAAGTGCTCTTAACCAGCCTTGGAAATGAAGGAAAGATGAGCAGATTTCTGATGACAGGCAATATGCTGGGTGATGAAAGTGTGAGATGAGCCACTGCCACCCAGACTGCACTAAAGAAAGATGCCCATTACTCCCCAGAAGGAAGAGACTCATTTACCCAATCATCACTTGCAGGTAAAACAGCAAAGGAGGTTGCACAAGACAAAACAGACCAGCACAGAAGCCCTCCCTTGTGGAATAAAGTTCAACAACACAAATGGAGCATTGTGTACCTGCTTTCAATGCATTTTAGCTGTGTCCTCTAATCAGAGATCTGGCTAAAAGGGGAAATCTCTCACTACCAGCAGTCTTGGGAGCTAGAAATTCCCCATGATGGTTGTTGGGTGTTATGGGTTAGGACTAACTGGTGGGAAGGAGCACTGTCGCAGACATCTTTTATGGAAAATCCTTTCCTTAGGATTTTTCCTCCTGAGAAGCTGAGAAGCCTCAGGAACAATATTTAAGCAATGGTTATCTGCTGCTGTGGAATGCAACAGGTGCATCTGTGATTGGCCCATATTGGATGTTTGGAATTAATGGCCAATTACAGTCAGCTGGCTAGGACAGAGAGTCGAGCCACAAACCTTTGTTATCATTCTTTGCTATTCTATTCTTAGCTAGCCTTCTGAGGAAATCCTTTCTTCTCTTCTTTTAGTATAGTTTTAATGTAATATATATCATAAAATAATAAATCAAGCCTTCTGAAACACGGAGTCAGATCCTCATCTCTTCCCCAATCAAAGAACCCCTGTGAACATCGTCACAGAGCACCAACAGTGGGACGTGCCCTACCCTTCCCACTCCTCACTGCTGAGCTCAGCTGGAGCCCTGCTGCATGGAAATGCTCCCTAACACATCCAGTCCCCATCCATTGATGGGAGAACACATCCTTTTACTTATTTCATTCATCCACACACTCAACTCCACACAACTCATCTGTCAGTGTGGGATGTCCCACATTGGAGGATAGAGCTGCTGACACTGACACAGAGGTGCTTGCAGTGCCCAGGCTGCACCTCCACATCCATTCCCCCAACACTCAGACCATTTCTGCTCCCTGAGCCTGGAGCAGCAAGATCAGAGTTACCCTCCTTGGAATAACAGGGAAACCAACACTGAGCAGAAATCCCCGTCGTGCTGTTTAAAAAGCACATTTCTAGCAGGCTCACATGCCAGCCTTGTATTGTGTTCCCTCTCTCTGCCATCCAGCAAGGAACCCTGCAGAGACAATGATGGTCCCTGTGTCTCCGATAGTGCAGCTCCGGCTGGCAGCAGGGCTGCATCCAGCACCCAGCAGAGCATCCTTCCTGCTCCCTGTACCCACCACCCGTGGAGCCTCAGCCCCCCAGCCCTGCTGCCACCCCCCTGGGGTCACAGCAGCTCCTCAGCCCTACACAGAGCTCCCTGCTCCTCATATGGCACCTCCATTTCTCTGCCCTCCAAGCCTGCAAGGATCGTGTTGGGAAAAAACAGCAGGTCCCTACCCCAGCCCACGCAAGGCAATGGGAGTTCTCCCACTAAATTAGGTCCCCAAGGCATTTGCCTCAATGGCCAATAACCTTTTAAATGAATTATTTTCCTGTGCTGGTTTCAGGAGGCCCAGCTTGTACAGTTATTTCAAAAGACACTGCTACAGGCATGATCTTAACATTTAATTACATAACATTTTAATAAGTGCTCGAGAGCATTTGGAGATGTCTCCCACCCTTTCTGATTCTGCCAGGTTTGTTTCTCCTAAAATAAATTTGAGCAAACAGTGCAAATCAGGGTCTAGTTCTTTCCAGCTACTAAGATCTCCTTAAATTTCCCCAATGAGTACAGACTCTCTGCAATAGACAGATCCTCATTCATTTTGGGAAGAAACTGGGACGGAGAGAGTGGGGGAGAAGAAAAGACAGAGAGGAAAAAAAAGGAGGCTTATGTTTCAAAGATCACTACAGGCCAAATATTCTCAGGCACCCTGGCTTTTACAGAGAAATCCTTAACAGTATAAAAATGGAAACACTTCAAAGATAAAATAAATAATTTAATAATAGTCTGCTTCTCCAAAGGGTTTTGAACAAGTTTTAGATTTGCCAGTGAATGTTTCCCTTAGGCTGTGGGCCAGTGGAAGAAAAAAAGACACAGTGTGCCTCTTCTTTCGTAAAATGTACTTTGTGTTATTTTATTTCTTGATAAGAGTCAGAAACAATTCTTTCCCCTCTCACCCTTCACAGAAAAAAAAAAAAAAAAAAAGAAGTTTGTTTGGTTTTTTTAAAGAAAAGCCAAAGATTGCACGATCCCTTACATACAACATACACTAAAATAATTGTTGAGATAGATCTAAGCCCATCCAGATTGCATATTTTCCTTTCTGGTTGTCTCATTTACAATCACCCACTGAGAAGAACATCAGAGTCTTCAGCCAGGTGTGTTTAAAGGGAAGCCATTTGAAGACCCAAGAGCCTTTTGTGTAATTAAGAGAGTATTTATAAGCAAGACTGCAGTATTTATAGGCTTGTAAGGAAAATTCACAGGAGTAAACTGTGGCATTAGTGGTTGTAGCATAGTTAAAAGGTCAAAGAGGCTGCTATTCAAGCAAAAAAATGCATTTATTTGGCAATCACATGAACAGTAGGAAGGACTGGGCTGCATTAGTGTCCTCTCCAGTCACTACACTACTTGGCCTCTGCATTCTGCATTGTTTCACCTCAGTTTAAGCACCATTTCTTGCAAATATTTACAAGGTAAAAGAGAGATGAGAGGCTGCCTTGGTTTTTGTGGCTGTTGTGTTTTTCTTATCTTTATTGATAAGTTTAGCCTTTAGGAATCCCAGAACCCTGTATCAAAGTATGGAGCAGGGAGGATTGCCCTGAGTAGAGTAGGATCAGGTTAGGGAACATCTGAAATATCTGAAAATACAGAAATGCCTGGAACCTTGTGATGTGCACCCAGTAGCACTGAAGGACCTGGCCAAGTGTCACTCTATATTATTTTTGGAAGGTCATGACAAGTGGGACTGGTTCCTGAGCACTGGAAGAAAGCAAATGTCACCAAGGTCTTCAACACAGTCCAGTCAGCCCTGCCTTGATCCTTGGGATGATGATGGAGCAAATCTCCATGGGAGCCTTTTCCAAACACTTAAAGAACAACAAGGGGGTGGATAAATATCTAATGTCAGGTGTACAGAAGATGGAACCAGATTCTTCTCAGTGGATCCTATCCAGGGACAGGATAAGAGGCAACGGGTATATATTGAAATATGTACAACTCCATTTAAATTAAATAAATACTTTTTTACAGTGAGGGTGGTCTGTTGTAATAAGACACAAAATGAATGATACTCACACGCTGAGATGTCCAAGGCAAAATCACGTTTAGTTTTGGACTTTGATATTTACAGAGTTCCAAAAGTGACCATGGATTGGAGGATGAAATTGCTACCTCTCCAACCCCACTGGTCAAACCAACAGTCCATCAATTCTCTCCTCCTCCAGAAAGGAATGCAAAACAATCATTATTTACATCAAAAGTGCATGAGAAACTGCATTACAAAAATGTAAACATCAGAAGGCTTAGAAGAACTTTGGAAGAACAGGGAGACAGTGGTCAAGCATTGAAGCAAGCTGCCAGAGACTGTGCCAGAGATGCCAAACCTCAGCTGGAACAGGTCCTGGCCAACCTGTGGCCCTTTTCTGAGTGGGCAACCTGTCCCCAGCCTTTGCAGAGCCATCCCCACCTCACTGAGGCCAGGGAGCTCTCTCTCACCAGAAGTGGACCAGCTGCTTCTGTGGTTTTGGGCGTTACAGGCTGTGGTGCAGGCTCCAACAATGATGACAATAAAACCAGTCCTTTCCAATGATTTCACCACCTCTTTATTTTAGTCTGTGGTTTTCCCATGTTATCTGAGCGCAGATGTCTGTGATTTCTTTTCATGATCCATTACCCTCTCTGTTTTAACCTCTTCCTACCCAGTAGTTTTCCTTTACCAAGGTGTGTTTAGACATTTCTATGGAGTATAAATCTTAAGCCACATTAATATACATACACTCAAATGAAAGGGTGATAATGAGGTCCATACTTAGTCCAAAAGAGAGGAAATCAGAGTAAGGGAAGCGATGAATGATGAACAAAAGGTAAAATATCTCCCTTGCACCACAATCCTTTCTTCACTTTTCCATGACTGCAGCCTTGCATTCAGCATTATGCAGATTGCCTTTGAATAAAGTTTTTGCAAATGAGTTGCTGACACAGGGCAGGAGGATCTTCCTGCAGGTATCCAGTCCCTCAGTGCTGGAGGTGTCAGAGCTGGACACTCATAGGTTTTGTAATGGCAGATTTGGGAAAGAAGAGGTTGTATTATGGCAACAGCAAGTGAGAATGCTGGCCTAAGAATTTGGGTAATGGCTTGACCCTCTTGAACTAGCACAAATCAAGGATTATTCTGTTGCCATCCAGTGAGTGATGTGGCTGTAAAACTGGTACAAGTGGACAAACAAGCTCTACATCTTCCTGACGCTGTGTCAGTAAAAAAACATTTTGACTTATTTTTTCTGTGCCACCCTGATATTTACCACCATAACTGTTTCCTTTGACTTTTTTTTTTTATTACTGGTTCACTTTAAGCTGTTCTATATAGATATACAATATTACCTTTCATGTGCAAGATCATCCTTAGGTCAACACATCATTCACCAGTGAGATGACATTTGGGCAAAATGGGGAATTTTCACTTCTCCCTTTCCTGTCTCCTGCTCCCTACCAAGCATGGGATATACATGGAGATAACATGCTGGACCTGATCCTTATCCTTGTTGCAGCCTTGGCATTGATCTGGATTTACACAGATGTAGCAGAACAGAACTGAGCTTGCTGTCTGTCTCTTTTTCATGCACACACATCACGATTTAGGATTTTGTTCTGACTTCAAAGCAAATGCAGGATGTAGATTAATATGCTTTACCTCAAAGGAAGTTGTCACCAGGCACACAAAGTGCTTCTTCTTTTGTGATAACTCATAATTTATCAAAGAAAATCAAATCAATTTGTTGGTAAAAGAAACATGTTTTTCATGAATTTAGACCACGAAGGAGGTTTCGATGACAAAGCAGGAGAAGGCTGAATTAATCAGACTTGGCATCTAACACTTAGTGGGGGAGAGCACAAAGCTCAGCTGGAACATTTACTCTCCTGGGAGCTCAGTCCCCAGATGGCAGCCTTGTCCCCTGGTGTCACTTGCCCTCTCCTCCCATCTCCCAGATCAATAACTGCAGGGGGAGGATGTAAAACCCCAGCACACCCTGGCGCCAATATCTGCTGGGGGTACAGGTCACTGGAGATGGAGCCAGCAGCTGATCCATGCAGAACAGCCCATGTCCCTGTGCTTCCAGGGCACTGTCCCCTGCCACAGGCACAAAAAATGAAGGCCGATTTCATAACATAGCCAGAAGCTGTCCCTCAAAGCTGGGCAGAGTTTTTCTCTCACCTCCCAGTGTTTCAGACTCAGGGTTTCCATTAGTGACCTCTCCATTTAGTTCAGAATCAAGGAACTTTCTGCAAACACAAAACAAACAAAAAAGCTGGGAGAAGAATAGGACGGATGATGGCATCAAATGAAAGGAAGAGCAGAGCAGCATCCTACAGCTTAAAGAGAAAGGTGATAGCTAAAATAGTCACGTCTAGCACACATCCAATCCCGGGGCTGGATCCCAAGGGACATTGTGTGCAGACAGACAATACAAAGATTGTTATGAACAAGGATTACTTCACCACCTCCTGCAGCCACTTCAGAAGACAGTTAAAGGTAAGGCTTGAAAAGTGCCTCAAAAAACTGCAGCATGTCTGAGGGCAAAAAGTGTTATATTTATAAACCAGCAGAACTGAAAGCGCTGGTGCTGGGAGGAAGATACTGAGTCTCAGTCTCAGGGCAGGTTCAGGTAGAGCTTAACTATTGCTGATGTTTTCTAACCTGTTTTCTTTTAACCTCTAGACTCTCCAGCAAGGAAGATGCTACACCTTCTCCAGGAGAGATCCAAGCAGGGATTTGTGACAGTGTTCACAGGGGTTCTTGGATGAGGGAAGAGATGAGGATCTGACTCCATGTTTCAGAAAGCTGATTTATTATTTTATGATATATATTACATTAGAACTATACTAAAAGAATAGAAGAAAGGGTTTCATCAGAAGGCTGGCTAAGAATAGAATAGCAAAGAATGATAACAAAGGTTTGTGGCTCGGCTCTCTGTCCGAGCCAGCTGACTGTGATTGGCCATTAATTCCAAACATCCAACATGGACCAATCCCAGATCCACATGTTGCATTCCACAGCAGCAGATAATCAATGCTTACATTTTGTTCCTGAGGTCTCTCAGCTTCTCAGGAGGAAAAATCCTGAGGAAAGGATTTTCCATAAAAGATGTCTGTGACAGGGATTGCCAGGAGGCAGCAGGGAGCAGACCTACCTGATTTGTTGCTAAGAAGGGTTTAGTTGTGCACAGGAAAGTTGTGCTGGGCTACCTGTCCTCAGGTCCCTCAACTCCCCAGACCATTTTATTTACTGGCACAGGTATAGCCCTCTTCTAATAAAGCCTTTTTATATTTGCAAGCAATCTCCTCACCTTTTTTAGCAACATTTTCTTGTAGTTCTACTGGATTTTCTCTGGCTTGGAGGACCAGAGCTGCACACTGCACAAAAGATGTGGGCACACCTTTAGTTCAGCATGAAATTTTTGGAAAGGTTTCATTTTTCTGTTGAGACCACCTGATAAGTAGTTGGCAACACTGGGCAGTACTGCTGGAGTCTTGATAAGCTTAAATTTAATAAATGCACACATTCTTGGGATCTCAATAATTGAAAGAGTCTGGTTACAGCAATCCAAGAAAAGAAAGGATGATTTTCCCTGCTGGCATGGTTTTATGTAATTGTATTATTACTTGTTCCTTTTTGAAACCAAGTCAAATGAAATGTGCCCTCTCATGATGCATTTTTAACATGCTGATATAATTCCTTAAGTACAATATTCATGGCACCAAAATGCTCTTCAGTATTAATTACTGTGACAGTGACACAGAGTTTTTTTGTCAAATGCCTTTGGAGCTTAGCTGGTCAAGGCTCCTTTTCATCATTTATACTCTGCTCTCTCCACAGTAACTCCTGCTAAGCTTGTGATGCAGCCTGAACCCAGCAGATGGGCCAGGTTACATCATGGGAGAGCAGAATACAAAACTCTGAATCTCCAAAGTCTGCTCTGGAGACAGACACGACGTAAGATCCTTGTCAGGGTGAGCAAAGAGGCAGAGTAGAGATCCATTCTGAATTAAGTGAAGTGAAACCACATCCTCTCAAATTTGTTCTTATTAATAAGAAGTAACAAGACCAGCTGTAATTTATACACGCTGGTTGGTCATGATTTTCTTTGTACAAGCAGCCAACATATGCTTTCAGTCTAACATCACCTAGTTCAAAGCAAACAATAAAAAAGGACAAATGTCAAAGGGCTGTGAACATCAGCTCAGCTGCCTTGTCTGCAGCACGCAGCGGCTGTGCCAAGGTTTAGTGACAGCCTCTTGCCACATAGGCAGAGATTGGAGATGCACAGGAGTGGCTTGTGGAAGGCAAGATGCTGTAATTTCAGCCAGAGCCTGGAGCAGTTTCTCTCCCCTCTCCATGATGATAATCACTACTGTGCAGTTCTTAAACTTCAGGCAGCAATAATAAGGCCAAGATCGTTTTTGTGCCAAGATCAGTTTTGTTTGTTTTTAAATGGGAGTTCAAGTCTCCTCACTGTTTTCCTTCTGCAAGATCAAGCCTGCTGATTATCTTTCACTTGTCTGGGCTTGGGACTCCAGCCATTCACTTTTTTGTTCCCCAGTGCAAGTTTCTAGTCTGTGATTATTTGTGGCAAGTCTTTCTTCAAAAACATCCACATTTACACACAGTAATAATGTTTGTATTCTTCCACCTCCTCTCTGGGCTTCATTTCAATGCTCAAGTGTTGCTTAAAGCAACAAACAACATGCAGATATGTTAAAAAAGTCTTGGGTGTTTTGTTCTCCTCCTTTCCCTGTGCTGGTGTTGATTTGCCTTGTGAAAATATTCGCCTCCTGATTTTGTCTTTCAACATGTTTAGCAGTGTCTTCCAAATTGCCCTGTGTGAAGGTGAAAAGCATAATCTCTGTGTTATTAAGGCTCAGCTCTCTCAGAGGGGTCTCTTTCCCTCAGCTGAACTAGCTGATGCTTTCAGAGGCAGGCAGCACCCTGGGGCATAGCAGCAATGAGAGAGTGAAATTTCAGCATTGATGTATCTAAGAAGTAAGTAAACAAAGCAGGGCCCAAATAACATGTCAGAACTCCATTTTCTTAGGCTTATCTTTGGCTGGGACCTCTGCAAAGCACTACTAATTCTGCAGGATAAATTACAGGCAGTTCAGGAATAGTTCCCAAGCATTTCCAATGATGCCAGGGCCATCAGTGGGAACAGTTTTAGGACAAAATCTGGGTGTTATACATGTCCACCATGCCAGGTTCAGAAGTTCCACTGAATTAATCCTTCCGAATGTAGTCAGTCATGCCAAAATGCTTTCCAGACAGAGATGAAAAAACAGGAGAAAAAATTTAAATAAAAGCCATAGCATGCTAATCTTCTGCTCCTCAATCTCCACCCACTGTTACATTCATCCACCTTAAAATTTTTGTTCCTAAAATGCTTCTAAGTGACAAGAAGCTCCTGTCAACTGCACAATCTGATTCTATATAATAAATACTAAAAGAAAAAAGCAAACCAGATTAAAATATCAACTTTGCTGGCAGCAATGACCCTTACACACCTCTTACACCTTGTGTCTTTATACCCCTTTGTGCCTTCCACCTTCTCCTCAAGAGGACAGACTAAGGAAGCACGTCTATGACTCAGAGTGTAAAAGTCAAAACCACCAAACAGCTTTTAAGCAGTGCACTCCTCTTTCCAATCTCAAATGCAAGAAGGTCATTTGCAGTCCTCAGGGTTCTGAGATTATTTATGAAGCAACAGCCACTACACTCGTTGTACCTCCTGCTCTCAATGGGACTCATCGTTCAGAGCTGTTGAGCAGTTGGGAACAATTACAGAGGATAAACTGAATGAAATATGTGATGCTGTGAATGTGTCAAGATTTCAGCCAGTGGAATTTACATACATGAATAAATATCGAATACTGTTTAGTAATGACACTCCTGCATAGCCTCTCTACTGAGCATCCTTGCAGTGTAAAAATAATTGCTACCTTTATTATCAGTTACCAGCCCGAACAGCAAGCAAGAAGCAGCTTCAAATCTGTGAGACAAAGGGGGAATTAGGAGATGTATCTCCATTAGCTTGTGCAAATAGTAAAAGCTCCCTCTCAGCCTCTTTTTTCAGCAGGGAAAGTAAGTGGACTGTAGTTTTCTCTTTGCCTAAATTTAGACTATGACGAACAGAAACATAAGCGTGTTGTGGATTAAGACAAATTTCCCCAAGATGTTTTTGTAGATGTATTAGGACCAAACAGAGGGATCCTAAAAGTCAACTGAGCAAAGCTGTTATTCGCAGAAGAGGAGAGATCTCCAGACACACAGTGATTTCACAATCCTAGCTGGGGCCTCAATGTTCAGGGAGGTTAATTTCCACCGTGACTCAAGCCCCAAATAACTCTTGTGCTCAGCCAAGCACTTCCTTGGCTTGCTGAACCTGGCTAAGAGTCCATTGGGTACAAACACAACATCTGAACGGGAATCACCCAGACACGTGCCAGGAAAGGCACCCAAACTTTCCCCAAAAATCATGTGGTTTGCAGGACAGAAAGCCTTATGTGGGGTCTCAAGATCCCATAGCTTTTCAAAGGGTAGAATTTTGCCTACAGCTCCTCATCCAAACTGAAGTGGCAATGAGCTGCTTTTCATTTTGAACTTGATCACAAATTTCCCTGACTCCTTGCATCACAAAGAGGGAAGGACATGTATAACACAACATGAATGTGTTCAGTATCCCAGGCCAGACTGCTTCCCAGCAGTGTCAGCTCAGCAACAAGGGAAATAAGGGTAACATGTAGAAGGACAAAAGTGAATCAGATTTTATGACAAAAATCACATGGTCCCAGTTCAGGGCAGTGCTGCTGTCCAGGGTAAGCTGGAGAACATTCCTGATATAAAAGCAGCCAGTCACTAGTGGCCAAGAAAGGACTTAAGCAAAATGCCCAGTGGGCTGAAGATGGCTTGAAATCAGTTTCTAAAAGAGGTGTGGCCCTTGAAAAGGCAGAGAAATAATTTGCTGTTTCTGAGTTCTTGGATAGCTCTTGACCATTTTGGAGGGAACTTTAGCCCAAGTGTAAAGTTAAACACTCATCTTTGAGCTGTCCTAAATGCAGAGCTGTGGGTTTGGTCCAAGGCTTTGCTGTGTGTTTCCTGCACAAGGAACTCCAAGTTCATGCATCCAACTGGGGATTCAGGGTGTTTTGGCAAAAATTATTCTGCCCTTCTCCCATATTATCCATCCCTGCTCTTTCACCTTCACAGGATCTTCTGTACCAGGTTTGTTTCCTATAATGAGCCTTAGCTCTTCCAGGAACTCTTTTCCCAGGAGTCTTTCCTTTTTTCTGGGAACAGGAAGGCAAAATGGGTGGATGGAAACATTTGTTCATTCCTGGTTTTCCTTCTCTTTCGCATCCCAGTGTCAGTCCTAAGGCTCTAAAAGCCACATCATGTTCTCTTAATCATCTCTTGGTAGCTGATTAATTAATCAATTGCTATTGTTTGGTGCTGCTATTAAATGCAATTAATTGCAGGAGCTGATGGAGCAGCACAGTTGGGTTTCCCTCCCTGGCTGTGTTGGTGTGTGCAGACATCTCAGGAGAGCACCAGCACCAACCTGGGCTGCACCAACCTCTGCTGAGGGGTTTCTGCCCTGGCATCAGACCTTGTGGAGGAAATAAATGGAATTTATTGCCTCCACAAAAGATTTTTCAGCCACAGGTTGGAGTTTATTGCAAAACTCACCTAAATCTGACATGACATCTACTGGCTTTGAACTGCAAAGTGAAAATCACCCATGGTGCTTCTTTGTCCATCAGATGTGTCACCTGCAGGCTTAAACATGGAAACTGTGGTTTATCTTACCTCACCTTCTATTTCAAGAGGACATCCTCCTCAAACCTCTAAACAACAATTTTCCTTTGAGCCACACTCCCTCTCTGGTTAAACAAAGTAATTTTTGTCCTTTTTCTTCCCCCAGTGAGCGTGGAGGTTAAGGACATTTATCTTCTGTTTCCACTGGTAGCTATATTGTAAAGATACAAATATTTTATAGATTCATACATGTAGTTTGCTGTGCAACCTTCAACTTCAGCAGGATGGGCTTGACCCTATTTTTGTGCCAGAGTTACAAGATGGATCAGTCTAAATTAATGAGGGTCTGGACATTTTTAAATGCCCCAATTGTGACAAAATCAGGATCAGGAGGAAAAGCACCTCTTCAGCTCCTGGGCTGGGAATACATACAGGTCCCAGGTAATTATTCAAGTCTCCAAAGGACTTCCTAGCAACCTCTGGGTCTGGAGATTTCTTTCCATTTTAATGGATGCTTGGTTGGGTAGAATCCAAAGGCAGTTTACAGAGTGAAACTTCCTACTTGCCACAAGCTATTGGCATTTTCATGTCCTGTTTATATGTCAGCTGGGTACTCAGAAGTATTGTTTAGGTTTTGAGGGAGGGGTGTGCTGTTTTAGAAGCACAGTTTTCACAGAGGAGTGCTCTGTGATTTCTGAAAATCACCTCTCTAAGGTGTTTTAATGTGCACACACACAAATAATGGCATAAACCCCACTGAAATCACTGCATTTGTAAATCTTGGCCAAGCTGTGCTTAGTAAATATTTTAATGCTATTTTATTTTCTTTTTCTTTTTTTTTTTTCTTCTGTATTCTGACACATGCAACCACCATCTATGCTAGACTACAGAGACAGACAAAGGATTTTATGGGCCACACACAGGATCTTTCACCCCTAACATTTTCTTTCATCCCAGTCTGGTCCAAAAAAGGCTTGGAACATATTTGCATGATGGTGTCTCACCCTGCTTGGAGTCTATTCTGTCACTATTCTGGCAACAAGCAGAGTTGTCAATCTGGCACTTTATACCAGCTCGGGGTGCACTTAAAAATGTGTAAACAACAGCAAGACAGAGAAACTTCCTTCAGCATCTATTTACCAGATAGAGAGGATGGGAGATGCCCTGCTCATTTCAGTGAGCAATATGCATTTTATGACCTTCTCATGATGCTTTTATGCCTATTATGATCAGTTTGGCTTTTTTATCAAATAAAGAAGAGCTAATGTAAAGAGCTAACATTCAAATAACATTTAAAACTGAGATAAAGCGACAAAGCTCTGATGGGCTGACGTTATGACTGGCATTTTGTCCTTTGTTGGGAGTGGCAAAAGGATAGAAATGCAAGGGAGAAAAAAAAAAAAAAGAAAATAATTTTCAACCTTCCATTTAATTGTGGGAGACTCTGTCAATTAGTGTCACAATTCATAATTTTACTGTGCTGCTGTTGACAACCTCCACGTGCTACGTGGTGTCTGCATGGAAGATTTGAGCCCAGAGGCTCCCTGGGTGGAGGAAATGTTTTTTAATCATAGCACTGTCATACCCTGCAGTTCTGTAGAGTGGAAGAAGTTAACCTCAGTTTGAAAGTTCATTTTTATCCCTGGTTTCCTGGACAAGTGGATATTCCTGCCTTTAAAATGGGGGTGAGGATCCCTGGCTAAGAAAGGGTAAAACATGATGACTCTAGAGATATTGATAACTCTGGAAAAAGTGATATTGATCCATGCCTTTTCCCCTCCTCCCCTGCTTTCCTAATTGAACAGTTATGAAATAAAGTGTTCTTTCCCCCTTTCTGTACTTGGAACATAGTGATTTATCAACATAGACAGTCTGAGGCCCAGCAGATAAAATGCAAAGCATGAACTGAAGTAAATAACTGAAGTTCACAGCATGAGCTAAATCACATTTTATTACCTTTAATATTTCAATTGCTTCTTAGCATGAGAAGCAGAGACCAGGATGCATCCAGGAGCTCAAAACCTCCCTCTCCTTTGCATGGCTTTAGCCATTCTCCTCCTTCTCCTGAGGAGCCATCCATCTCTGCATGGAAAAGCAGGGATCTGAATCCACCCTCCTCAGGAGCCAGCTCTGGGATGTGGCAATTTCAGGATTCTCACAGAGCAGATCATTAGGGAATCAATTTCAGGATTCCTCACAGAGCAGATCATTAGGGAATCTAAGCTGGAAATTTAATCTCCTCAGGCTGGTTCTGTAAAGGAGGGAGTCAGGACTCCCCAGAAAGGCATTCCTATCTCACAGACCCCAAATTTTTCCCCAGTGGGTGCATTTTTCTCTCTGACATTTATGGAGAGCATCAAAGGCCCTTCAGCCATCCTACCAACAAACTGACGTGCTTGGAGAGATCAAAAATCATCTTTTCTCCTGCCATTCTCCCAGTGGTTCATTAACTAATATCAGCTGTGATTTCCATTTTGAATCTGGCTGACCCTGAGGATTCTCTCAGTGTTTCAGTGCATTCTTTCCTCTCCAGCAGACCATCTCTAATGTGTTCAATCCTCTTCAATAAATCAGTGTCTCCTGCATGGGTCAATTCAGACTGAAGCCTGCAGCTGCATGCAGGCTGGATGGCAGCAGAACTTCTCACCTGGCTCTTCCATGGGCTCTCCAGAGAAGTGAAACACGTGGGAATTAAAAGCACACTGAATGAAAAACTGAGGGCTGTAGCTCATTAGCAGAGACCATGACTAATTTACTTGCTGCAGGAATTTAAGCACTGAGCAGTTTGCTCACTTTCTACTAATTCTCACTCCTGAATCGTTCATTTTCGTGTTCTACCACCATCAAGTCAATTATTCCATCCACAGATCCACAGATAAATAACCACAGGAAATGTTTATTAAACTGATTTTCACATTTTAGCAACTGGAAGAATCACTACATTGAACTTTGATACATGATTGCTGAACATTTAAAGCACTTCTACTTCAAAAGTTTCCATTTTCATGTTTAGGAATTTAGGAATTTGTTTAATTCTTATTCCTAGAAAAAACGGTTTTGGGGAAACAAATTACTTAAAATGACTGACCTTTGCATCAACAGGAAAAAAAGGAGGAAGAGGTTATAACAAAATAGATTTGGGAAAATGCTCTGTCTTACAAACCAACAACTGCAAACTTTATTTCAACTGCTGTCTCAAAAGGCTTTGCAATTTCACACACAAGTTTATTGGCACTGTCTACTGAATGAATATGAGGATGATTCTTTTAAAAGAGTTTCCTGGAAAATGCCACCTTTGGTTGATATTTTTCTTTTCCAGGAATTCTGAGAGTTTACACAAATGATTCAATGGAATTGTACACACAGAGAAGTGAACATGTTATTTTCAAACCACTCTGCAGCTACTTTCTCACCATTTTATGCTTTTTACTCAGCCATTCCGATCATCATTTCATTATCAGACAAATCCTTAAGAATTTCCTCTGGCAACTTATCCACTGCAACAACAGAATGTTTTCCTAGAGCAAGGATGAATCAACATTAGGTAAAAGCTTCAGGATTTTACAGAGGCTTTAAAAGGCTGGAGAGCACCAAGCTAAAGCACATGTGTCTTTTGAGCCTCCTGCTCCTTTCACCCACCACACTTAATGCAGTCACACTTGTTTTACATCCAATCTTCCAAGAAGAAAAGCTTGTGGGGGTGCCAAGTGTTGGTAATTCCAGCTGAAGTCATTAGGCTGAAGGATTTCAGCAATCCTGAAACTCAGGTTGTGTCTTCTTTCCTTTTGCTTCCCAGATTGCTCTAAAGGAGATCTTCACACTTGCAGCAGCCTTACGCACATCTCCCAGCACACAGACTGGCACCTGGGCACTGCTGCCATCCCTAAAGCCATGTGGGTTTCTCTTCCCTTCCATGATGACAATCACTGCTGTGATTATCACATCTCCCATCCCAAACCTGGTGTCCCTAATGCCATGTGGGTTTCTCTCCCCTTCCATGATGACAATCACTACTGTGATTATCACATCTCCCATCCCAAACCAGGTGTCCCTGAATCCAGTGCAATTGTTTGGGATGTGCCCTCACCCATCAACCCTTTGTTTTCATGGGTTTGGACAACTCATCAACAAAAGCCACATCAAAGCTCTCCATGCCATCTGCCAAAAGCAGGTCTCCATGCAGGCTGGTCCTGTGCCTGGTGCCTGTGTCTCAAGGAGGAGCAAAGGAGCAGCCCTGGAGCTGCTGGAATTGCAGCAAGGAATGGGGGCACATGGGTGTCTCCATCCTCTCCTGCCCACTGAATTGCCAGCAACAGATGAATTCTTCCCTCTGAAGGTTTCTTTCCACTCCCAGCAGTGGCACCTTTTTCTCTTCACAAAATCATTCATTATCCCAATCCTAATGTGTCTTTTCTTCCCCAGCTCACCTTCCTCCAAGGAGAAAATTATTGCAGTGGTGAACAGATTTCCCAAGCAGGGGTATAGATGAAAAGCAGCATAGAGGCTGAAAAATTGCATTATGCATTAGGCATTATGATATTTTAACAGGGCTCAGTATCACTTTGCTTCCAATCACCCAGAGATCCAGTTATTCTTCTGCACTGGGAGCCCCAGTAAATATTTGATCTGTTCAATCTGCAGTCAGCCAACCAAACAAGGACTGACTGTTCCACCAGTCTCCTCATTTCCTTATCCCATGCTCTTTGGAGGGATTCTTAAATCAACAGTGTCTCTCGCTCACTCCTTCCCTCCTTCTCTCTCAGATAATGGATCTCAGCCCTGATTTCACTGTTAAACTCCATGGCAGGATGGAAAATGCCAGCCACAGATGTTGCCTACACTTCATTATATTGTATGTGCATGACAAATTCCTCACCAAAAATGTCCAGGGTTGCATTATAACTTATCCCATAATGTAGGAGAGGAGTTAAAGCCTGGGGATGGGAGCTAAGGAATCCTCAGACACACCAATATCCCTGTGCACAAACCCTCTGAGCTGTTCCTTAGCATGCAGAAGAGTTTATACCCTTAAGTTGTGGTAGGAGTGGTAATAATTTCCCACAATACAAATTCCCCACAGTACAAATTTAGCAATTCATTCTCCTTTGAGTGGCCAAAAGAAGCTCAGCAACCATCAGATTTTATAATTAAAGAGCTGGAATAAGGCTTGAGAGAGAGGTAGGCTGATTTCTCTTCTTCAAACTTGCATATTCTCAAGAAACACTTCACTTCCCCAGACAATGCTGGCTGATGTGACTCGTGATTTTGAATGTTCCTCTTGACACACACAGCTTTTCAGAGAGCTTGAAAGCACCTGGAAAGTTAAATATCTGCCTGGCATCTGCAGGAATCCACTAGGGTAAAAATGAAGAAATTCAAAACATCTGGCCACTGGAAATGCCACAGCAGCACCACAGCCCAGCAAAGGATTAATTGTGCCATTGAATCAGGACCAGCAAAGCATCCAGGCTCCATGTGTACCCATAAATGTCCTGGGCTTGCCTGCAGGAACCCACATGGCTGCCCTGTTCCTGAGGTGTTTTTGGCTCATGATCGCTGTTCCTGTCCCTGTCAGGGGTTTGTGCACCTGGCCATGGGCAGGAAGAAGTTTAGACACAGCCACTCCGAGGCTGGAAGGAGAAAAAAGGGAAAGAGGGGTTAGCAATACAGATATAAAATGTGTCATTGCTGCTGGCTTCAGGTGATGGAGCAGTCCCTTCTTGTTACCAGCTTCCACATCTACCATCCATGGGTTTGGGAGCCCAGGGAACCCCACTGGGCATCCAGAGGTGCTGGATCAGGATGTTCTCTTTGGAATGCTCAAGCATGGCCAAGCAAGAGGTGGTGTGGTAAGAATGGCCAAGAAAGAGGTATTGAGAAAGTACATCTGGGCCCAGATCAAGGATTTTAGGTCTTTACCTTCCTCAAAAAAAAAAAAAAACAACATTCAAATTCATACTTCTGCTGTCTCTCTGTTCTCTCTCTATGAAGGAACAACCTCCAAATAAACAAATAAATAAATAAATAAATGAAGCTTCTGTTAGGTATACTTTCCATCAGGAGATAAAAAGTTAAAAAGCTGGGAGATGTTACACGTACAGCTGGTACATTCTTTTGCTGTCAGTTCTCTCCAGCAATCAATATTATGAAATGTTATGATTATTATCAAATATAATTATGTTAATTTTGAAGCTGTTATGAGCCCCATCTACTGCCGTCATTACACTTCGAATAAATTATCTGAGTTTTAAAAAATAACAAAAAAAAAGTGTTTAAGACAAAACTCCCTGCCTAGCTGTTAACTAGCAAGGAAGATTTAGGTAGGCAGACGGATCCGCTCCTTGTGGTGTTCAGCTTGATAAATCATGGCTTTCCTCCAAAGAGAGGCAGAGTTCAGTATTTCACACCATGACAGGTTCTCTCTGTACTTTGTGGGTAAGGTTGCTTGGATCAGAACCAAACTTGCAGCTATTCAGGGAAGGTGGTAGAGTTTCTGAAGAGGCATGGCTCTATGGTGGGATGGGGCTGCTTGCTGCAGGCAAGCTGAGTCCCCAGCCCCACAGTGCCAGGCATGGCATAAACACGGGGGAGAGACAAGGCTGCTACAGATAAAGGCTGTGTGGAGAAGCTGGAGGAAGAGTGTAGCTGAGGTCTTGCTGGCCAGTCCTGTGCCCCCTGCCCAGCAGGCCAGATGTTTCCCCACAAAGCTTCTCAGACCTCAAGCAGGCAAACATCGCAGTCATGGCAAGAGTGGTAGGAACATGCCAGGTTTTCTTCATGGATGCAGTTTTTGAGATCAGGACTATATTACCATGAGAAATTGCAGAGGGCAATTTTAGGACATCATCAAGAGCAAGGGCTGTTGTCCCAAAGCCGCACTTCTTCACCCCATGGGATCTGGAGCTTCATGGTGCTGTTTCTGCTGCTCTCCAGCTCACCCGGATTTCGTTTCACACTTGAAGCCTCAGCTGTGTTTTGTCAGGACGGTGGTGGAACCCAGGGGCTGCTGATGCTGATTTATGGCTCAGAGGTGCAAAAGCCAAGTGCAGACTTGCCAGGGGGTTCAGGTCTGCTTTCCCCTCTGCTTTCCCCTCTGCATTCCCTCCATCCAGGGCTCCCTGCAGCCGGCTCTGCCCTGGGCATGTGAGGCAGGAATGCCTGCACAGCCTCCTGGGGATCTGTGCTGCATCCACCTCTCATAAGCTGGATGAATCTCACAGTTTCCTGGTATTTGCATGCCAATGCAGAAAAAACACAGAGGGCAAGGCTGCTGCTGAGAGTTCGGGATTTGCAAGAATGCCAGATTCAGAGACGCTCCAAAGGGCAGACAGGGGGTGAAGGCACAAAGGTTAAACAAGCAAAAAAAACCCCAAATTTTAGCACCAAACCCTGTAAGCAGAAACCACCCAGCTAACTTCAGCTCTGAGGTGCAAGCATGAGTCTTGCTTCCCAGGATTAATAAATATACACTCTGCTATTTCAGACCGAGAACTAAATAAAGCCACTCCTGCTCCTCTCATCTCCCATGCTAACAAAATTAATGGCAGCAGGTTTTTTTTTTTTGAGCCAATCACTCATTAGCCTCTTTTCCCTGCTCCCTAAACCTCCATAAACACAAGCAGCAATCCTCTCTGAGAGACATCTCGGCTGCAGTCAGGTTTTGCTTCTCTCCGGGCCGGTGTGAGATTATAATGCTCCTCAAGGTGTTCCCTTCCTCATAATGAAGCTCCATCTGTTCTACAGATGGTAAAGATCACAAGAACCAGCACTAAATATCCCTCCCCCACTGAAGAGTTCTTACCTTATGGTAATGTTGCTCTTTGTTTTCCCTGCCTTTCCCTGGAGCACGGGGACACCTCGATAGCCCCAGCCAGGCTCTGTGCTGGGGCTCCCTCTGCACAAGGAGGGCTTCCTAAATTTTGCCCCTTGAAGGAAACCTTTTCCACTGAATTTTCAGGAAACTGCACAGTGGCTACCTTTAATGACTTTTCATCTCATCCCCTCTCCACTGCTGCTCACACCAGCCCCAGCTTGGCCCCCAGCAGACACCTCCCTTTCAAGGGCAAACTGGAATATGTCACGGTAAGGACCTGACAGGTGAGACACAAAAGGAATTCAGGAGGTCAGATCCTCAAGGATGGGAAAGAAATTTATAGGTGTTAACTGCTAGTCTCTGCCCTACACATTTCTGCGTGCCTTTGGCTCAGGAAAATAATTTTTTTTTTTTTTTGGATACCTGCATGAGCATTTGAGCCTGTAAAGAGGCCAACAGATCAGCACTCCTGGGTGTGCTACAAGTTTTGTCTTCTGGTGTAATCTTGCTGAGCACCCAGACATTGAAGTAGAGAAAATGGAGTCGTCCTTGATGATCTTGCCCCCCATACATAATCCAAATAATTAAATTCACTTAGCTAGATGAACAAGTTTTAGTTCTGAAACAGGATAACCACAGTGGATCCTTAGACAATCCTCTAAGGCAGCTGGCAATGGACTAACTTCATTTATGTGGTTTAACATTTGCCTAGCAGAAAATACTACTACTTTTCTCTTCTTGACAGGTAGATAATCCTAAGAGGTTTGACTACCACATTAACATCCAAACCACAAATGATGGGTAATCTGAAAAGCTGGATTTTCTGACACACATGCACCCTTTACATCTGCTTTCTACATCAGAGCCTGAATTAGTTCTAATGTTGTGTTTGTATTAAATATGTGGATTAATGGAGCTCAGCAAGAGTGCTGAATTAGCTCTTCCTGTCTCCAGTGGATTTGGACTGCAGCTCTCCATGCACAGACAGATGTGCTGCTCGTTACGCTTTGTGTTTTGCACTTGGAAAAACTGTGGCTCACTACAAAATCAACAGTTGCCTGCTCAAAAGAAGCGATTCCAGACCTCTCTTAGAGCTAAGTAAATTTGGAAGTGGCAGGGACAGAGTCCTACAGGGGAACATTTTGAGACTGTTGGCTCAGAGTGTGGCCCACCAACAGTGCCACCGCTCAGGGAGAACTGACCCCTTTCATGCATAGCAAAAGACCAAAGTCCTGATCTGAGAAGATTTAATGGCACTGGGAAACCCAAACAATGAAGATATTTTGCTTCAATGTCCTGGCTCTGTCCCAGCTCAGGTAATTATTCCCACTTATCTAAATTTCTTCCTCCATTTTCCCTGCCATTTAGCAATTTTCTTCCTTCCCTGTCCAAAACAGCAGTTGAACAGCCCAGCTGTCTGCTGGATGCTCACTGTCCTTTGAATCAAGTCTCCTCTGTGCAGTTTGAAAGGCACCTCGGGGCCTTAGGAATTGGGCAAAGGAGAGAAGCAATGCGCAAGTTTGTGTTTTGCTTCCTTTGCTATCAGTCTTGCAACTGTGGCACATGATCTTGGAAGCTGAGAACAGGTAAAGCACTGTTTCCCCATGTTCAGAACTCTCTGAAAATAAAGGAAAAATCACAATGAACTTTGCCATAACCAATTTCCCCTGACAAATAACTTGCTGAAATAATGGTGTTAGCAAACCTGTGACCCAGAGAGAACCCTCATGCTCATGACTGAGGTGATGGTGACACCTCTGGCTACCTGGCCGTGGTGTGGAAGTCCCACTTAGGTAGGAGCCAGAGCGACATCAAGCTCTGAACACACAGACTGGGGTACCACAGGTCTGGATTTGCTCTGGGCTGCAGATGCTGATGCTTGAATCAGGGCCATGGTCAAGGCGACAGAAATGTCATCCTGTTGAGTTGTGATTTCAGGGTTTACCTCAGAACTTCAGGTCCCTCCCCTGAAGATTCCCTCACAGATGTGTCAATCAGCTCTCCTTTTCCCTCCCTCACCCCTGCTGAGCACTGTCTGTCCATCCTGGCATTCCAGAAGGGCGTTGAGTGATTGGCAGATTCAAAGGATGCCTTTCAACTCTGGGGGACATTGGGCCATCCACGTGTCATTTGTCCCTTCAGACCTACTTCCATGTACCTGGTTGGTGGCGTCCTACCCCTTCATCCCCCTCTCCCCAGGGTTAAAGGAAGAGCAACCACACAGTTCAAGGTGTTCTGTTGGAGCTGTTGCTGGATTCAGAGGCCTGTGGGCCAGAATAAAGCTCTGGATCCAAACCCTCCATCAGAACCCACTCCTTTCCTTCACCATCGCCTTAAAGCTTCTCTGTCAGAGGTAAACCTGAGCAGTGGACCCTCTTAGGGGAGGAGGCTCCATCCCACCACTACCAGAGCTCCTGCAAGCCTGGAATTGCCTCCACGTGGTCAGCTGCAGCACCCAGCCAGCCAAAAGTGTCTGTGGGGTGAAACACCACACACCCAGCCAGCCAAAAGTGTCTCTGGGGTGAAACACCACACACCCAGCCAGCCAAAAGTGTCTCTGGGGTGAAACACCACACATCCAGCCAGCCAAAAGGGTCTGTGGGGTGAAACACCACACATCCAGCCAGCCAAAAGTGTCTCTGGGGTGAAACACCACACATCCAGCCAAAAGTGTCTGTGGGGTGAAATACCACACACCCAGCCAGCCCAAAGTGTCTCTGGGGTGAAACACCACACACCCAGCCAGCCAAAAGTGTCTCTAGGGTGAAACACCATCATTGCCACTATTGGGTTCAGCACCAAGACCAGACAAGCTCAAGCACGTCCCGTCAGGCTATATTGGTAAATCCCAATGCCATCCCCTGCTCTGAAGGCCTGGAGCTGTCTGTAGGCACAGGCACTGAGCTGAAGAGCATCTGCAGATGGGGAATGGGGAAAGGGAAAACCTGTCTTCCAAGCCTCCTGCAAAACTGAGCCTGCAGCTCCCCGTTCTATAGGTTACAACGAGTCTGAGGTGACAGCCTCTCCTTTTCCTTCTTTTAAATATAGACAAGCACACAGGATTCACAGGATCAAGCAAGAGGGGCTTTGGCTTTGCAGCCCAGCAGTTGGGAGGGACGGATCTGCATTGGTGTGACTCATTCCCTAAAAATATCTGCGTCTCTCCATTGACTGTGCAGGGAGCCCAGGGTGACCAGCTTGGTGGAGATGTGTGCTGTGGAGATGTCTGAAATTAGACCAAGTAAATCCCGTCCCCTAAGCCAGCCTGGTAGGAGGCAGTGTGGGATGGTGTAATGCAAGAGTCTACATGTGAGCTGGAAGTCTGCACTCCCACTGCCAGCTCCGGGGATCTGCTGAACGTGGTCGGCGCAGCCGAGGAAGCGATTTGTCTCACTGCAAAGCAGACTCCTACGTCTGGTCAGTGAATCACTCTCTGCACACCCACATTTCTGCAAGATGGAGCCTATCCCTGAAGTTAGAGGAGATGAATCTCACCCCTATGTCTTGTTCCTCTTTTTTGTGTCTGCTGCTGAGTTTCCAACGTGCTGCAGCACTAAATGGGTTGCTCGAGTTGGGTTTTGCTTCGCTTTTCGCCCATCTCCAACTGAACCACAATAAAAACATTTTGATGTTTATTTTTCAAATTCAATTTCCAAGCTGAAGTCGAGCTCCAAATCTTCCAACCCTTCCTCAGTTTGAGTGAAGCCCTTCAGTGTATACATACCCCAGCAGTGCACCAGGAGCTTCTTCCCCCTCCAATTTCTATGTTAAGCTTTTCAAACTCTCCATTTTTACAGAGAGCTTAACCTGGCTGGCCCTTTTGGACTGCAATTGAAATGACACACATCTTTTCAGAATTTCTTCTTTCCCATCTGGATACTACAGAACACTGCAAGGGGAAAGTTTCTGTTAGACAATTGCATGTCAGGTGCACAAATTACAGAACTAATACAGGCTGTGATTACATTTTGTGTATGAGTTTTCAAGGCATATGATAATGAATATTGATAGAAACTATTTCTCCAGTAAATGATTATTTTCTCAATAGTTGGTGTAAATAAACCCACTTGGATATGAAACAGATTTTTTGATGTCTATATCAAACAAACACAGTGATGTATTTCCACAAGAAAAGGCACACCTGCCAGTATACAACAGTAGAAATGTAAATATTTGCAACTTTTGTGATAATTAAATCCAATCCTCCAGGCCCAGCTCTCAGCATCTGAAGACAGAATTTGGGTTAGTTAGGCAACAAAGAAGGAAGAGGCACAAAAGCAGAGAGATTGAAATGAAACTTGAGGAATCAGCCTGAATCAACCTTGACAACTTCCAGGTTCTTGTAAGCAGGTGTCACAGGTGAGTTGGTCACTCAGAAAATCACTGCCTCACAGTCATTGGAGACAAACAAGTACCTAAGGCAGGATTCGCTCATCCATTTTAAATGCCTAATTATGATGAAATGAATCATTGGCTCCCTGGGCTAGACCTCCACTGACCAGAGAGAGAGCTGAGGGTGACCAGCCAAGATCCAGGCAATTAGTCTGATGTACATAAGGTATAAGAGCCCATCTTTTTATCATGCTTTTTAGATTAAATGCAAAATTTGCCCATTTTAAAATAAGGGAAGAGTCCCCAAACTTTCCTTATTTATCTATTTGAGGGACTGTGTCCCAGTCAACTTCATCTTCCACTCCCTTTTATTGCACTGTAGTCAGAGTATCTGGAGCTGCAGCCCCCTCTGAATCGCTTCACTTAGCAAGTAACTCTTGTGTAAGGATGATGTTACAGAATTGGAGAATTGTAGAGTGGTTTGGGCTGGAAAGGACCTTAAAGACCACCTGGTTTCATCCCTTTACCATGGGCAGGGACACCTTCCACTAGCCCAGGTTGCTCAGAGCCCCATACGACCTGACCTCGACAGGTAATGGATAACATCAACTTTAGGAGGATATCAAGAGAAAAATTCATAAAGGGAAGAGAAGGCAAGGCAGAGCAAGGGAGGAAAAGGAAAGGAAATTTGTGTGTAAATGCCAGTGCTTTTCTGCCAAAGTGGAAGTCTTCTTCAGGAAGCAGATGTTTTCCCTAAAGAGCTGTGTTTACTGAAACATTAAAAATAAAAAGGAGGTTTGACAGATTGTTTCTGGCCTCCTACTGTTTAGTTGCAGTCAAATCTGTCAGTAAGAAGTGGACAGGGGACTTGAGGGAATAGCTGCAGACATCCATTCTGAGGAGATCAAAGGGAGCTTCACTGATGAATTTGCTGTCCTACTGACTCATTTTTTCAGGATTTCTAGACACATGGAAGGGTGTTAAAAAGATGAAGGGGTAAAAAAAAGAACAACGTGCTGCTCTTCAAAAAATTACAAAACTTAGCCTATTACATCCTCCAAACCTGGCTTCAATATCTTTTAAAGGGAACAAATATTGGAAGAAGTGAAAAAGCTATAACAGACCTAATAGCTCTTAAACTATCGGTGCTTGTGGGTTATGGCCTTTTTAAAGCATCTAATCACCCAACTAAGCCACTGTGTGCTCTTCTCATGCTCTCAGTGTCGATTCTTTCCTCCTTTCTCTGCTGCATCTTTGCTGGATTACCTTCTATTAGATCACAATCTCTTCAAGGCAGGAATCTTCTCTTAGCGTTTGTATAAGCAGGAGAGACATCTGGCATGACTGGAGCCCTGAGGTGCTGTCATGAGACACAAGAAGGAGCAGGAGGAAAAGTGAGGTTTAAGAAGAGAAAATAAAAACCAGACAAACCAGGTTCATAAAGGTTTTTGTTTGATTACAGTGTTAAAAAGTGTCTGACTTGCTGCTCTTGCATTCTGCATGGTCACTAATTCTCTGTGCCTGATTCCTTACCCAACTGAAAGAAACATAGGAAATAAAAAGCAAAGTATTCCAGAGCAGGCTGCTGTTTTCCAAATGGATTCAAGAAGCTCAGGTGAACTTTGCATTAAACCAATTTGTCTTCATGAGCAGAGAAGTGGAGCACCAAGGTCCCAGTTTAGCACAATGCTCAGACTCGTGGTTCAATTTAAGAACCTGAGCAAGATCCTGAAGTTAATGGGATTAATCAGAGGTTGTGTACACTGGGTGATGGAAGGCATGCCTTGCTTGATATCACTGTAAAGTGTCACCAAGATGAACCTTTCTGAGGGAAAACATTTTCGTTCTCCATCAAGTTCCTTTTCTTCTAAGTGAAGGGGAAGAACAATTACTCTTGACTTTCTCAGACCCTGAAGTGCCTTTCATTAGTCATTATCTCCCTTTTAAGAAGTGCAAATGAGGCAAATAAAAGCAAAAATCCGACCCAAAAAAGACATTTTAATATCAGATGCCTGTCCCAAACCCACTCATGCCGGCAAGACTGCTCTGTGCTGTGTGCTGGCCCTGGTTCATAAGCCTGGGTACTCCTAATTCACTACAAGACCCAAATTCTCAAAAATAAGGCAGTTTATAACTCTCTTTTCTCAGTGACAGCAGTGGGGTTAAGGATCTCTAGGAGGAGCCTTCCCTACATGAGGTGCTGAAATAGCAAGTTCATCTGGTCCAGGTAAGTGGCTTAAAATTGGCCACTTTTCAGGAATATAAGTTCAATGAATAATAAAAAAAAATTCTTGTTCTGCAGCCTGATTTGGACACTTGGAAAGGGCTAAGGTGTTTTGGGGCCCTATTTGCTTTCAGTCCTGATTACAAAATTGATATTTAATGGTATTTTTTAAAACAAATGAATCCCTGAATACAAACCCAAGCTTCACTGGCGTGATTCTATTTTTCCTGCTGAATAGTGCAAAAAGGGGGAAAAGGAGAGGAGCAATGTAAGTCAAAAGGAAAATTGAGACCATTTCTCTGCTTTTATGTGGATTATTTAAGGAATATGTTGCTTTTTTTGTTAGGAGAGGAATTCCGTGACAGATTAGCCCCGGTGTCAGTGAGACAAACACATGGCTCAGTTCTAATGCTGCTTAATTGCCGATACAAAAGATATTAACTCTACTAAGGCATGAACCCAAAGCTCTGATCTTCAGGAAACTGGTAGGCAAAGCTGTGGGAGGATGAAAAAAAAAAAAATAAATCCCATCTTGTTTGCTAAATCAGTTGGTGGATGTGGTAACATAGGGACTGAACCCACCAAAAGCCATGCTGGAAATCCTACAGTCACTTTTCCTGCAGTCACTTTTCCCCAGGCTGAGCTCAAGACTGTGTGGTCTGTCCTGTGAAAAGTAGATGAGAAATCCAAAAATAAACCAGCTGACAGTAAGTTGTGATCAGCAAATCATACATATGTAAATTGTCTGTGACCCTGAGAAGAGCTGCCTCCGCAATATGATAAGGTCTGAAGCCTGACTGAAATTTTTCATAAAGGGCATTATTTTGGAGGTGATCCTTAAACAAGCAAAGCAGGCAGATCATCAGTCTCTTTCCTCAATAGGCAGATAAATAGGTTACTGGTGAGAGGGACTTTGGCCAAATGAATTTATTTTGAATTCAGACACTGAATTTTTTGTATCTCGGAGCCCTCTTTAATGGCAGTGGAGTGGGGCACAATTATATAATTATTATTGTACTAAAATGCACAGGAATTTCCTTGTGCTATTGCCACTGCCTTGCAATCTAGGTGATAAAAGCCTCTCACAATGCAATATTAATAATATCAGAGTATGCTGGATGCTGTACAGTGTCACTGTCCTTCATTGTGTTCTTTTAGCCTCAGCGAGATGATGGAGCAGAATGACACAACCCATCCCCATGGCTAATGCATTTTGGCCATTAGTATTTTTACTTTTTAATAAAGAAAATTGAAACAACAGAAAGACTCAGAGTTTGTTCCCACATTTCTCAGCTACCAGAAACTTTTGGTTTTTTTTTCAAGAAGTTTGAGGGTTTTATATTCACTGAAAGCCAACATTTCTGTTTTGCTGTGAACAAGACCAGGAGCTGGAAGGGCTTCCCCTCTGCTCCACGTATGAACCATGCTCATGCAGTTTGGAGGAGGAGGAGGAAATCTGGGTCTTCAAAGATCTTCTGTGTGATATGGTGCCTCCTCACTCAACAATATTCAGATCAGACCCATCTTCCTAATTTGTCTTTCCCCTGACTTCTATTGCTTCAAATCTCAGAGTCAACCACTTCCTTGCTGTTTTCCCAACTGCTGACCATCTGAGAGGCTGCAGATGTTTCAGCAGCAGCATGCTCCCTTGGAAGAACGATCACTACAAGCTCCAAGGCTGCCCTTGCTGTGTCTGTGCCAAGATCCTCTCAGCAGCTGTGGATTTCACCTATTTCCATTCAAATATCCCATCTATACAACGGGATGGGCCAGTTTGGATGGAAAAGACTGACTCACAAAGGTCCGTCTGTCACCTTCAGGGTCATCTGGGAAGCCAGAGAAAGCCCATTCCTCCCATCCTTCTGTGTGCCACCACTTTAATTGTCTCCTTGCCCAGCAGCTGGGCCTCATCTGCCTTGCTGCCATCCCTAGAACTAAATTGTATTTCACCTCTCATCCCTTGTGCCCCAAACTGCCTTAAGACTCCTCCCAAAGAGCCTCACATTCCATCTCCCTCATGTGGGGCAGATGCAGAAATATCATCCCTTTCCACCATCAGCCTCAAACCTTCTCAGTGTTGACTTATTGCTCTGAAAAGAGGGAATATCTTTGACCTGCCTGAGCCATTCTAACTGTTACATCTTTTTTTTTTCCTGACCCACCTTAACTATTACCCTCAAAAACCCCAGTGGGGGAGAAGGTGGAAGATGACTGCGAGGGAACTGCACTGGGTGCAGAGGAAGAAGGACATCTCCATGTCCTCACTCACAGCCCTGCTCTGCAAATGCTCTTTTGTGTGAGCTCTCTCTCCCACCCCAGCACGGTGGGTGTTTCTGCACACTGTCCCTCTGAGTGTTTGCACGTTGTGCTAAGTAAGCCATCCTTCCTAAATTAGCCCTGTAGCTTTTCCCCACCCTGTCTCCAGGTACATCTTCTTCCTTCCCATTTCTTTCTCCCACCTACAAGGAGAGAACATTCCTGATTTAGTGCTTTCCAGGCTTCTGCCTGTGGGGGTGTGTGTAGGGCTCGCAAATGGAAAGGACAACTCCAAGACACAAGTATTCCTCTGTTTTTGGGCCAAGGCTGACAGAGGAGGAGGAAGGAGGGTTGCTTTCAGGTTCAGCTGAGGCCAAGCAGCTCTCAATTAATCTCCTGTTCACGACAAGGGCTGCAGCATCTGTTGGATACACAGAGCTTCCCTTGGCTTTCCAGAGAAATGGGCTGTCCTGAGTCCCTTCTGTGCTCTGCCTTAGCTCCAAGCAGGCTTGCTTGCCCTCACAAGGCACAGACCAAGAACAAATGACCTTATAAACCCCAACCACCCTTGAAATGGTTGCATGCTCCAAAAAGACTCTCTTCAGCTGTGCCCAGCATGCAAAGAGAGACCTGGGAATGCCATTGGTGCTGCATCCAGCCACCAGTGACCACCCCAGACACACCTGCACAGAACTGTGCCCCTCTGTTCTCCACCCCAGACACACCTGCACAGAACTGTGCCCCTCTGTTCTCCACCCCAGATACACCTGCACAGGACCGAGCACCTCTGTTCTCCACCCCAGATACACATGCACAGAATTGTGCCCCTCTATTCTCCACCCCACACACACCTGCACAGAACTGTGCCCCTCTGTTCTCCACCCCACATACACCTGCATAGAACTGAGCACCTCTGTTCTCCACCCCACACACACCTGCACAGAACTGAGCACCTCTGTTCTCCACCCCAGACACACCTGCACAGAACTGTGCCCCTCTGTTCTCCACCCCAGACACACCTGCACAGAACTGAGCACCTCTGTTCTCCACCCCAGACACACCTGCACAGAACTGAGCACCTCTGTTCTCCACCCCAGATACACATGCACAGAACTGAGCACCTCTGTTCTCCACCCCACACACACCTGCACAGAACTGTGCCCCTCTGTTCTCCACCCCACATACACCTGCATAGAACTGAGCACCTCTGTTCTCCACCCCACACACACCTGCACAGAACTGAGCACCTCTGTTCTCCACCCCAGACACACCTGCACAGAACTGAGCACCTCTGTTCTCCACCCCAGACACACCTGCACAGAACTGAGCACCTCTGTTCTCCATCCCAGACACACCTGTACAGAACTGAGCACCTCTGTTCTCCACCCCAATATTCACAAATTAACTCACACATGCAGATCAGCTCCTCACCAGTGTCCATGACCACACACTGCACTAAATGTTACCCAGATCTGCTCAATGTTCTGGCTACTATTTAATTCCATTTTTTATAAGCTCTACAAAAATGTACATGAGAAGTCAGACTATGCACAGGTTATAGAACTTCCTCTGGCAACCTCAGCCCAAGACTTAGCTGATGCTCTACAGAATCAGTTCCAGGCACCTTCAGAGTAAGACCTGCCTTCAGACAGGACTTAGATTCACAGTCTATGAATTTATACAGGCAATGAAAAGGAAAAACTCTAAAATAACCTGCCCACTGTAAAAAGACTTGAAGAAATTTCCAATGAAAGCATTTCCAGGTGGAACATAGCTTGGAATCTGTTTTTATAACAACTAGCACTGGGGTAGTAGACATTTAACACCCACAGGAATTTAAAGGAGTTGTTTTATCTGCTGGAAGAAAACTGTGCTATTCCACTAGTGTGATCAAACAGACTGAAATTTATAGAATGAGGGAAGAAAGCTATTTGAATTGGATCAAAATCACCTAAAAGTTCAAAAGGGTTGGATGCGCAAGACATATAGGAACAGGACATGCAAAGGTCTGAGTTTTGATGCTTTGTGTCATTGATGTGAAACTGGAATCTTGACATAAGTCCTTTTTCAATCTAACATTTTGGTCACAATTGTATCTGTAGCTGGTGCCTATAATCCAGTAATGTATTCAAGTAATGTTAGTGCAAGAAGATTTTTAAAAAAACACTCAATCACTAAAGCTCCATTGTCACTAGACAAATCTCCAAAATCCTTATCAAATTCAGTGCCTATTATACAGCATATGTGAGAATATTACAGCTTCTTTCCCCCTGGCTTCAGGTAACTACCCAGACTTTAAATCTGAGACTCATTTATTTATTACCTCTAGGTAGACATATTAAGCTCATTTCTATTCTCATTAACAAACAGTGGTTTTCCTGTACATTACTTCAACGGCCAACTATTTTTATAATTAGCTGCAAATTTTAGCTCAAAGTCCTGTATTAAGCTGTTTTAACAAATTCAGGCCCTTGGTTTTGATCCAAGTGAAAATCCAGTGAAATTGGTGGAATGGCTTGCAAGGACTTCAAGGGGTTTTGGTGCAGCTCCTACGAACATGCCATAATTTGTTCTTAGAAATGTGGTTATTACTAATCTCATCCATGGATAAGCAATACTGTTTTAACAGAAGCTAATACTGCCTACTACTAATCTAAACCAATGCTTTTCATTAAAATGTTCTGCTTTCCATTTCCTATAACTCCACAAATTTTTGGCTGTATAAGAGAAGGTTTTCCACATGGAGTATTTGCCTCAGGTGGTTTCTTTTCAATCTAATCAAAAGCAGTCCAGGGTTTTCTAAGAACACTCTTGGGGGAAAAGGGTGGGTGAAAGTCCAGCTTACTATTATTAAATATCACTATATATATATATTTTTTTTTCCCCAAAACTTCCCATCATCTTTTGTATTAGGATGAGAGACAATACTTGGGAGGAAGGGTGTCATTTTTCATAGCATCTTTTACACCCCATCATTCACTGTGACTTTGCAATGTAGTATTGTTTCTTGATACGTTGTTCCAATCTCTGTCTAGAGGAGAGTAGATTTTGGGAGAGAGAGAATATTTTTACTTCACACTATGCTCATTCAGCTGCCACTTTGTATTTTGGTCTAGGTGGATCATAGAGCTGGCAAACACTGTGATCCTCATGCCCTGGAGGGACAGCAGAGGCAAGAAAAGCCATCTTCCTGAAAAGCCTGTGAGTCCTCTGATCCCCTTCCCTTCCCAGAATGGTCTGCATGTTTTAAGAAACACTCACTTTCTTACGATTTTGCCAAGTGTTTTTTCTACCAAAAACCGAGGCTGTCATTCCTCTGACTGCGCTCATCTGCCAGAAAGCAAAATCTCTAGAGAGATGGATTTGACATCACTAAATAACACATCTAAAATCATATTTTGGTAGCAATTTATTGTTCTCTGGACATCAGTGGATGGATATGGATACTTCTTTCCATAGAATTTCAGGGTAACTTGGCTAGGGTTCCTTTCCTGTATCAGATTTTCACATCAGTAGGCTTGGCCCTGAATATATGTTGTCCTTTATGATATGGTGGCTGAATAGAGAGAAAATTTTGGAAGGCAGGCACACTCAAACAAAAGGAGACACCTCCATGTTCACCTGGCATGAGCAGGAGGCACATGGAAAACAAGGAGTGGCCAAAAGATGACATTTCACTTCTTCTCCTGAATAAAGCAGAGAAAAACCAGGACCTTGCACAGACACTGTGCCACAGGGCTAAGATGGAGATTCAGGTTTTATAGGACAGTGGGAACCCTGGTATCACTCCAGCTAAAGTGAATCCAGTGTCTGAACAACCTTGTTGGAAATCCAGTTGTGCGTTCATTGCACCACAGCCTCAGGAGCAGTGTTCAAATGCGAAGGATCACTAAAGTCCAGTGGGATCTTTGCAATTCATATTTTTATTTTCTGCTGGCAAATGATCACTGCAAATCTTGAAGGAGGAGGAATTCTCTGCTGCCCCAACCATCATTCCACCTCCATAGGCTCCACATCCACCAGTGAGCCCTCGTTGAGCTGGCAGCCCAACTGGCACAATGCATGGCTGCTATTACACCAATCCATTACTTTGCAAGGCACACAGTGAGTGTACAGCTCTAAAGAAAGCCAAACTATTCCCTGCTGTGTGGTGCTGGATATGTCAAAAGCAAGGGGAAAAAAAGGGAAAATAAAAAGAAGAAAAGAAAAAAGAAAGGTAAGAGTATTCCACTACAAGCACAAAAATGTTTACTGTTGTTGCTGCTGCACAGCTCTGCACCCAATGTGAGACAATTCCTCTCTCATTAAGTCATGATGAATGATAGACATGGCCAGAGGCTAAAACTGGTTCTTAGATCAAGTGTTGTGAGAAATGCCTCTCTACCACCAGGCAGGTGAGATCATTTCTTTTTCCCATTATACCAGTTTCTTCTCTCTGTTCCTGAGTAACACAGCATGATTTGATAGTTTCTGCCTCTAAACTATTGACGTATATTTGCTTTGAGAGGGGCCTCCTAAAGCGTGAAGAATGGGCCAGAGAGCTCCTAACTACTCACAAAGAGTGTGGCTGTTAGGCTGGAGCCTTTGTAGTACTTAACTCTTTGCCAGGTGTTATAGAATTAGGGGACTCCAACTGGTCTTGTAGGATTTTCTCCAGTAGAAGGGAGAAAACAGCTTTTCCTGCATTCCCATTCCATCAGCTGCAGCCTCTCTTGAGCTCTAGATGTTCTTTATCTGCCTCTACCTCTTCAGACCTTGTGCTTGCATATTCCCAGCTGAAAAACCACCTGCAGCAGTGCTGCAAAGGATCCTTCAGAGAGGACAGCAACAGCTTCTTCATTGAAGGAGCCACTCAGGAGGATTTGGTGGACTGATGCTGAGAAGAACAGGATTTTGTTTCTGGTGCTATTTCCAGGTGATTTTGACCATAAGCAAACTGTTCCTTCCCGGCACTTCTCTCTCTCAATGCCTTGATCACTGGGGCCCTGGCTCTGCAGATTTCCTCATATATCAGGTTTCTGTGTGCAATATTAATCAGAGCTGCGTATTTTTGGAGGATTGAGGCCTGAAGACTGCAAAGGAATGTCTTTACAATTAATCAGAAGAGGGATAAGGAGGAAGCCACATTGTTGATCCCCTAATCACCAGTGCTTGTACTCTTCCTTGCTAGTGGCGTTCAGATTTTAAAAATTACAAACACTAAGAATTTTAAATTTTTGATTCTTAGCTGAAAACTTACAAAGGAATAAAATTTCTGCTTGTTAATAAAGTGCACATGAGATTTGACCTTTTTTGGAGACAAGGAAAGAGAGAGAGTTATGCAAATCTGTGTTTGTAAACCTTGGGTGCTTGACCTGGACATGTTAGAATGGATTGCACATCAGTGACAAAACAGAGCTGGAGGTGAAAGGGAAATTCTAAACCTTGTGTTATTTGAAGAAAACAACAGTTCAATTAAAAAATACCTTGCAATCCCTTGGAGAGAAATGTGAGTTGCAGAATTTGGGTCTGGATCTCAGATTCTCCAAGAGTTCCAGGATATTTATTCCTGTCGAGAGTTTTGGCTTGGATTGTTGGCGGGAAGAGTCAGCCATGAATTTTGGATCTAACTGAAGACTATACTATCATAAGTTCCAAAGAACTGGATGTTCTCATCTAGGAATTCATTTTTTTTTCCTTTAAAAAGTGATTCACTCAGCATGACTCAGGGCATGTCTGCATGGATGGACGAATAGCAACTTCCCACTCATCCCACCAGCCAGCTCCTCTCCAGGGGTCATGTATGGCCACCTTGGCATGGGGCTGCATGTGGGTTAGTAGAAGTACTACCAAACACACAGATGCCTCAAGTAAATGCTGTGAAATAAAGAGCATTTGCCTCCTTTTAGATCTGACCTTAATATTCAGAAAATAGAGAATTTTCTTTTAGATATTTAACAAGAAAAAGAAATTAATCTGAGATATCTGTGTGTATGCACACATGTTCTCAGATACACACAAAAAATCCCTTTGATATACCCTTTGGCTCTGATCCTATAAAATTCTTGTCCATTTGAATGGAATCCTACATGTAAGTGCTTTGCTGTGTCAGGGCCATTGCCAGGAGAGTGGAAAGCATTTCCTATCTTATTCTAATTGCACAGCAAAAGGGATTGTAATTAATATCTGCATTGCATTTCAGCATATTCAACCTGCAATACAAACAAAGCCATGTAGAAAGTTCCTATATGTTTTGTTTTGGTTTATTTTTCAGAGTGCTTTACCTATTAGAAGTTTACTAAGTCTCTTGTTAACACCAGAAAGGTCAGAAATAAAGATAGAAGCAATGTATGTGCAGAAGACAGCACCGCTCATAACTGGAGCTTCACAGTTTCAAATAGAAACTTTTCAGTTTAAGAGTAGAGGATCCATCACCTAAGAAAAAATAGATCTTGCAAACAAACACATAAAGGTCTTCATCTCTAATTCCAGTGTGCACAAGGTATACCAGAGGTGGTGACTGAGTGTCCTAAAGTAAACAGCAAAAGTCTCTGTGACTTGAAATAAAGCCATTGCATTCTCCTAGCCAGACATTTCAAAAGTATTTCATTTCCCAAAGCAATACTTGTGAATCCCATAGACCATCTATTAAGGCACAAACATACAAACAATTTTTAGTTATTTACAAAAGGATCTAGGTAGCTCAAATCCTGCTTCAAATGAGACCTAAATACTTGAAATTCATCAGAAGTCCCAAACAGGTTGTGTATACACCAAGATTGTGTTTTCCTGGGTCTGTCTAAGGGCACTAATCCTCAAAGCTTGCTGGCTGCATGGGTGTGGTCCCCAGGTATCACCAGACATTCCTGGTTTAGTACATGATGGCTGTCTCTAATTTTGCTGGAGGTACAGAGATGTGATCAGGGCTGCAGCAAAGATGGTGACGCGGTGTGGTGGCTTCTCTCTGTCAGCGTTTGTGGTGCTAAATTTTCTAGCAATTACATTCTCATCCTCAGTGGGATGCCTTGGATGCTTCCCAAGGATTGAGGAGAGAAGTGACTGGTGGTCAAGGGAAAAGTCCTGGGCTTGTGGTCCCTGCTGCAGACCTTTCCACTGTTCCTCCCTTGATGAGCTGAGGAATATGACATGGGATTGCCAGGAAGCCAGGCCTGGAGCCCAGCTCTGATTTCCCCCAGCCCAGAGCCCTTACAGTCAGACTAAAGTTAGATTTTTCCTTCCCCTCTGGCCAGCCCTGTGAGTCTGCCAGTCCTGGCTGTTCTGCAGCCCCAGGAGAGCAGTGAAGGCAGAGGTTGTCCCAGCATTGTTAGGTGTGGTGGTGTACACAGGGGTCTGAGGATGAGGGAAATGACAAGACTCCATGTTTCAGAAGGCTTGATTTATTATTTTATGATGTATATTATATTAAAACTATACTAAAAGAATAGAAGAAAGGATTTCATCAGAAGGCTAGAATAGAAGGAATGATAACAAAGGCTTGTGACTGATCAGAGAGTCTGAGTCAGCTGACTGTGATTGGCCATTATTTAGAAACAACCAACATGAGACCAATCACAGATGCACCTGTTGCATTCCACAGCAGCAGATAACCATGGTTTACGTTTTGTTCCTGAGGCCTCTCAACTTCTCAAGAGAAAAAATCCTAAGGAAAGGATTTTTCATAAAACATGTCTGTGACAGGCACTGACTGGGGTGGACAGAAGGGATCCATGTGTTTCCTGCTGGGCTGACCAGTCTGTTCCTCCTGCCTGGATGTGTTAAAGCTGGCTGGAGGCACCCAGGACTGAGGTGTTTTAGGAGAACTGAGCAATATCACCTCCATTCTTCCCCAGGATGAGGCAGCTGCAATTCCAATGAAACAGCATCATTAATAAACATCAAGCAGCGAAGTTTGGCCAGTGTCTTTCCAGTCTCATATTAAGAGTGGACAGGAGAAACCCCTCTGGTTCCTGTGTGCTCCCCATGCAGGAACAGCTCAGGCAATAGATGCACTGTCAGGGAAGAACTGCACACATCAGGGAAGCGGCCATGCCCAGATTAGACTTACCTCTTTTACCACTCAAAATCAGGGAGCAGAGTCTTTGATTCCCGGATTCCAAGTGCCCCTGAACTTAAAGGGGAATTTGGTTTTCCCCTTTAATTCCCAATCAGGGCAATAATGTCTGCCAGGTTGCATGAAAGGACCAAAGTTCTCAGAACTCAGCCTAAACTGGTCAACCTCAATGGTAATTATGCACCATCAAGCATCTTCAAGGTGAGAGAACACCAGGTCCTAATGGGCTTTTTAGCAGAGAAATTTTGTCTGGTAGATTCAACATGTGAAGGTTCAATTTATTTAGACCAGAAAAATGCCCATGTTCCTTTCCTAAAAGTCAAGTAATGCAAAAATTTAGTAGAATACCACAAAAAAGGAAGATTCTCCATGGATGGTGTTATCCCAGACAAAATGAGATTTTTTTCAGGAAGAGAATACTTAGCTGGATGTACCACTAGGATATACCACTGGTAGAGTAACCATGGAATTTTTAGTTTTGTTTTCATGAGCTGTTCTAAAGGTTTTCTGGCCTTAAAAATGAATAAAATTTGTTCTCAGGTTCTATAGCCATTCAAAGTTCAATGATCTTGTGAAAATCAGGCAAATTTTATTTGATTATGTTTAGATTTTAGGTGTCTGCCAGTGAAAACAAACATTTGGAAACATTGGTCCTACATAGAAGCAAACCTCTGTGCATTCCTAGATTGGAAGGTCATGATTTGTGCAGGGTGGGTAATATTAGAAGGTAATACCTTTTAATATTAATTTCCATTCTAAATTGTAGCATGGGCAAATTTTTCCACGTTTCCTGAAGACCACTATTTGAAAGCTATTTTTGAGTATTTCATTTCAGAAAATACATTCTCAATTGTTTCACAACAAAACTGCTATTTATAGGTTTATTCGGTTCCTTTCACATTATTTCTTGACAACTCATTAGTTGCTGTGGTTTATTCCTGTCATATAATGGGGTCACAGCAGCATTATCAAAGTGTGTATTTTTGTTCTTAGAGCCTGAGAAGCAGTTGTGATTTAATATTGATTGAGGCATCCTATTTAGCAGCCCATCCTCTCAGAGTTGTAATGAAATAGCTTTGTGCTTCGAACGAGGAGAAAAGATGAGATTTCTGTGTACTCTCAGAATTGTGACTGTTTTCAGTTTCTTGGAAGAGATTTCTGAGTATCACAATAAGTGGTACAGAAAAGGCATGTTTTTCATAACCAATTGAAGGGCATAAATTGTGCTTCTCTCTTCTGAGTGTTCCGGTGGAGCTGTTCTGTTTTCCCCATGGAATTTGACCAGGACAGTCCAAGCATGGGAGATGGCTCACCCCAGTGCAAAGAAAGACAAAAAATTACTGAGGATATGCCCCTGTGGGTGCCAGGCTCCACACTGTAGGCATGGTTGGATTTTGGTATGGTTCTGCCCAACAATCTCACCACCGCAATTCAGCCAGCCCTGTTTTGACCACTCTGTATAGAAATACAGACAAACACCTGGGTGGGGAATTTCTGAAGATTTCTGGACATTCAGATCATTTAGCTGATGCCTACCCTTCAATTACCAGGTCAAATGAAATCCTCATCTCCTCAAATCCTTCCTTTAATTCAAGCTTCATTCCTGTTTCACATGATAACTATGACTTTTTATTTTCAGGAGGGGCAGAATTCCACCATTGAACTGAAATCCATCAAAGACATTTCTCTGGGGTAATTAGTATGGTTCCTGAAACTGGATCTGATTTGAAACCTGGACAATCACTTACTTGAGTGGGAGATATGAGATGCAGAATTTGGGCTTGGCCGACATCAGGGTGATTATTTTGGAGCTGATTAGCTCTGATCCTCCCAAAGGCTTAGCATCCTGTAGTCCATGATTCTGCTTTGATTCTACCTTAATTCACATCCATCTTGAGGAACATTAACTCAAATAATATCATCACAGTTCCCATACTGGCCATGAGCAGAAAGAGAGTGAATTTGTGGACCCTTAACCTTACCCAGCAGGTAAGGTTATATAATAACCTTATATATTATAACTGGTCTCCATATTGTGTTGTAAGCAGCATGCATAACAACATACACTGAGAACACTAAAAGTATGCTGCTATTGAGAAAATACAGCACTTTTTAGGATTCACCCTTCCCCACAAAAATAATAAAAAAAGAAACTAAAAGGAAAAGGACAAGAATTGGCAACAGAATGAAAATAAAGATTAAGTGTTTATCTTCAGAATGCGTATGTTTTAGGTAGTTCCAATGTGACCTTCTACTCAGACCTGACCTATGAAGAACACAGCTAAATTATGTATAATGGTTTTGTGATGAAATGCAATGCCAATTATAGGAGTGAGATGAGGCCATAAACATACTGCACATAAAAATCAGAGAAGGAACTTAAATCCCAGTCCCAGAACCAAAAGATTAGTGCTCTAACCACTGACTGTAGTCAAAGCTTCTTTCTGGAAATGAAGGTTACATTTCTTCTTGTATTCCTGCTGTGTGGCCATGAGAGTAATTTAAATGCTTTCAATAATATGGAGGTTAGAGTTTTCATCCTTTTTCTTTAGGAAGTCTTCTACTTTTAGTGCAATATTTTTCAATCAAAATTCAGGCAATTTACTTGTAAGGCTAAAAATGGATAATGACTTTTTGGTCAATTGCTTTTGACTGTCAATATGAAGCCTGCATTACCATTCCACAATATCATTAAACAATCAATAGCAATTAGTGTCTAGTCAAGCCTGGTGTTTTAATCATTTAAATCAAAATGCCCATAATTGTTATTGTATGTAAATATTTGAAGATGTTTATAGTGGAGATGAATTTTACCCATCTTGCCAAGAGAATTAGATTTACAGAGAGCAAAGGGAGTCTTTAAACCTCATTTCTGCTCTTGCTGAGACTGGGACAAAAAGGTTTGGGACCTTTCCATGTCTTGGGTCTATCAAGGGCCTTGTAAGTTTGCTGGTGAGTGACCACTGAGTTCTGGGGCTGTCAGAGCTTTGCTTTGCCTAATTTCACAGAGGCTCAGGAAACCCAGAGACTGCACAGTGCATTTGAGCCACGGGCTGAATTTATTCTCCATGTCACAGATTAGCACAGGCTTTTTGTACACAGGAGAGCTCCTGGCTCACAGAAGACATTATGGATTATTTTGGGCTGAAATATCTCCAGGGCACCACACAAGGACCTGGAACTCAGGGCACTGGATCTGGAGTGCTCGGTATCTCAGCTTACACAGGGGTATTTTCTGTAATCATTCTGCAGAACATGTGACAGGATTTCACATTTAGGGACATTTTGCTGATAGTGCTTTGTGCTTGTAGCAGTGATCCTTAAGCAAATGACAGAGCAGCTCTCCCCACTGCTGGCTTTAGCCAGAGTTGTCTCAGCTGAGCACAGGGAGTTGCATCCAGGGCTGCTGTAAAACTCAACAAAATCAGGCAGAGAATGAATTTGTCGTATTGAACAGGCCAAGAATCTTTCCAAGTAGCAGCATGTGAATTGCTTTTTAATGGGGTGGACTAAAGCCTCACAAACCACAGCTCAGGGGTCAGCTGTCTGCCCCCCAACCTGCCACATCTATGTTTATAAATCCACATTTATTTGAGCACTTCCAGGAATGGTGACTCTACCACTTCCCTGAGCAGTCTGTTCTAATGTTTTGCGACAGCAAAGAAATTTTTTTCTAATATCCAATTTAAACCTCCCCTGCACAACTTAAGGCTCTTCTCTCTCATCTTATTCCTTGTTCCTTGGGAGAAGAGACAGATCCCCACCTGGATACAGCCTTCTTCCAGGTAGTTGCAGAGTGATGAGATCCCCCCTGAGTCTCCTCCAGGCAAAACAACTCCAGCTCCCCCAGCTGCTTCTCCTCAGCCTTCTTCTCCAGACCCATCACCAGCTCCATCACCTTTCTCTGGACTCACTCCAGTGCCTCAACGTTTTTGTTGTCATGAGCGGCCCAAAAATATGAGGAACAAGTTCATCCAGCCTGATCCATCACCCATTCTCCTGGACAGAACAGCTTCCAGTGATGTAGGGATGATTTTCCATAGTCAGACACCATTCGAGCTCATGGGTCCCATTTTGGAATCTTTATGGGAAACAACAGCAGGAGAAGGTGTTTGGAGTTGTGTTATTAATAGTTTCAGATGATTAAAAAGTCATTAAAAGGGTATTAACTGGATAAATATAAGTTTGGAAGAAAGCTACAAGATTCATAATGTTCACGATTTGGGTGTAGCAGGACGCATTAACAACTGCAGCATTTGATTAACAGGGTGATTTATATTGAAAGGATTTTAGGAAACACAGAATGGTCTATGAAATCTGCTGCAAATATGACAACTGCAATCATTAGAAGGCCCAAGAGATAGGCAAGAAAATCAGGAAACAGAAGAGAAAGCAACATAGGGAAAGCATGGATCATCCCAGCCTGTTGCTGGGGCTGCCATGCAGCCAGGGCTGTCCCATGGTGAACCAGGTTGCTACCACAGGCAGTGCCTTCATTTTCCAGTGGTACAAGCAATAGAGATTAACAAAATGCTGCAGGAACATTAAAAACAACCCCATGTCCTGCACATCTGTTCAGAATATGGAAATACAGAATCTCTTTTCTTTAGATTCAGGTCCTGGAAGTCTAACTATTTTAACCCTTCTTCTTGGCATTCTAAGCCACCAGTAGCAGTTTATTGTCCTAGTTACTAATCGAGGCTCCAGCCTGGGAAAGGCTGGCATGTATGTTTAACAATAGGCTCGGGTAGTCCCAATTAAGTCCATGTGTTCAGGGGGCAAAGTCCTTGCAGGATCAGGGCCTTAAACCTCCTGGACTTTTTGTCCATGTCAGAGCTCTACCTCAAATAAAGAACAGGAGTTTCTTTGTTCTTACCTGGGTAAATGATAAGGCAAAGCCCAGAAAACAATTTGCACACATAACAAGAAAGTGTTCAGCTCCATAGTGGACATTTTTTATTGTTTGACATTTCAGTTCAGCGGAGTCTCCATGGCTCAGATGTCCCTGATGTCACATGGATACCTTCTAGGAGGACTCTCTGCTGCAATCTGAGCATCCCTCTGTTAGACACAGCATTTCTGGGAGTAATTTAGTCCTGGCTGCCTGAGAAGCCCAGTTTTGTTCTTCTGGGATGTCTGAAAAAATTATTCCCTGTATGGTATGAATAACAAGTGACTACTTGAAAGCATAAAATTGCTGACCAGAAGGGAATCTCTGCACAATTGGGATTCCCAGTTCTCCCATTACACACAATTCCTCCTGGCTGTGGTAGTTCATGAACAATCAGGTTTCAAATGTTATTTTCCTCAGATTATTTTCTTGTGTAAACCATCAAACTGCAGCCTGAAATAGGTTCAGCAGAACCAATGCAAAATATCAAAGCTAGCCTCCTACACCCTCAAAGTGTTAAGTGCAGAGCCTGCCTTTGGAATCTGAGCCCAATTTCCAAAATACCACACCAAAGGAAGATGCAGCACCAGGATACAATGCCCCCAAACAGAGAGGTTCAGAAAATGAAACAGAAAAAGCCATTTTACATTTCAATAAAAACAGGTTTTGTGTTCAAAACACCTCTCAGAAACTTAACATAGCTACAATTACGACCTTTATTCATTGAATATCATGATTATATTATGCTTAGTGACTAAATTAACAGTAGCATTCATGAGATTCCTGGACCAAAGAGAAATAAAGACCTGGTTAAAACATTTCACCTCCCAGTGCTGCTAACACTTTTGCCACTTCATTTTTGCTCTCTCCTTCCCCATCTCTCCTTCTATTTCTCTGCAGCATGTGCAGTATCTCTTTACCATTTTGGCATCTGGGGGTATCAGAAATGAGCCTGAAAGTCTGGTGAATATCTCCCAGAATTAGTTTCCTAATAGACGTTTCAGCTGAAATTTTTCATCTGGTTCCAGTCAGCATACAGGTTTTTTTAAAAGACAAGCCAGCAGTACTGGACAATCAGTTCTCAAAGCTAAAGGCTCTCCAATAACATAGCAACAGAGGAAGAATTTTAATAGAACCCACAGGAATTTAGAGACTACATTTTTTTGCTTATATCCTTTTTTGCCTCTCTCTTTTTTGTGTGTGTCTGTGTGTAAAGACAGACAGGTTTTCCCTTTTGGTGAACTCAAGCAACAGGCAATTTCCATTCATCTCTTGAGTTCAGCTATTCAGACTAATGGCCCAGATGCACATACATTGCTTGATTTTTCAGTGAAGTCACTGCCCAGTTTCAAGGCTGTCCATGGAGTACCAGCAGTGCTATCACACTAAATTTTGGGACACCCTACCTTAAAAACCAGCAGTGCAGCAGGACTGACGTGTGCAGCCACAACCAATTTCCCAGGTCACTCCACTAAAGGGTTTTGTCATTCCTACAAGTGAGCAGCTCCCATGTGAGTGATGTCAGGATCCCTAAAGGAGCTGCTTCCACAGAAACACAAGGGGAGGAGGGAGACATGAAGATCCCTTAAATCAGAGGGGGGATTAAAAGATGCAATGAAAGATTTTCAACAATTTTCTAATATAAAACAGCTCCGCAAAATGAGAAAAGTGGTTGTGGGAAGCAGTCAGAAATCTGCTCTTTATCCCATCTCAGCGCTGCTAAATGGTGAGAAACTTGGCAGAGGGCCCACACTTTTACTTATCTTCTAAGTCTAAAATCATGCTGCTTTATTCTCCCTTCTTATTTCTGCGCTAGGCGTTGTGCATAGAAGGGAAAACACTGCCTTAGGTTTGAATTCAGCAGCAGAGACTGTGGCATTTGGGTATTTTATTCCACCAAAATGAGCTTTTCTTCCAAGGTGAAGTGTACAATGTAACATTACTTAATTGCCCACACTGCTTGGTGGATGCTGACACGCACTGTAGAAATGTTAACTGTTTTACATTTCAATGCGTTCCCTCTCCCAGCCCTGCTTTGCTGGGATGGATCTGGCCAGCTGCCAGATAGGAAGCTTATTTTTCACTGGTGATCATAACTCTGGCTGGTTGTAGCAAATAGCGTAACTGGCGGCGTTGGGAGGTTTATACGGGGAGCCCCGCTGCGCTGCCTTAATTGGGATCACTCTGCGAGCGATGGAGTAAAAAGGCATTAAGTTAAGATAAATGAACTGCTTATTGGAAACTACGAGCGTCAAGTTCACAGATAGGGAGAGGGAAAGCTCCTCTCCCTGCCCCTCCTTCCATCAGAGCAGCTCCCGGCCTGCATTCCTCTCCTCCAGCCTAGCAATGCTGCTTTACAGCCCTGGCCGAGATTAGATGCATTTGTCTGCCCTAAAGACTGGATGGCATCCTGGGGCTGACTCAATTTTCCCTTGTTCTCTGTGCCCTGTAGCCCTGATGGAGTCAAACTGTGGGAGCTTTTCTCTGGGCACACATCTGAGGGTGTTCGGTTGTCCCATGGAAGTGAATGGAGTTGGTCCTCCAAAAACGTTGGTGAGTCTTTAGCTGCTTCCCAAATCTTGGTCCAAGAAAAATCACTGAGATCCCTCCTGCATTCAACTGGGTGAAGATTCAGGCTGAGGAACTCTTCTGCCCAGGTCTAGATCTGCAGAGGGTGCTTGATTGTCCCATGGAAGGGAACGAAGTGTGGTCACTTGTAGGAAAGCCTTCTGGTGCTGCACCTTTCCTTGGAGCCGATGTTCCTGCAGAGGGGAGCAAATTCCTGTGAGAAACAGGGTGGATGATTTGCACCTATATTGCTGGAGATGTGACTTAGCTGCCCTAGTGTGACGGTGTTCACAGGGGTCCCAGGATGAGGGAAGAGATGAGGATCTGACTCCATGTTTCAGAAGGTTTGATTTGTTATTTTATTATACATATTATATTAAAACTGTACTAAAATAATAGAAGAAAGGATTTCATCAGAAGGTTAGCTAAGAATAGAAAAAGAAGGAATGATAACAAAAGTTTGTGGCTCAGACTCTCTGTCTGAGCCAGCAGACTGTGATTGGCCATTAATTAGAAACAACCACATGAGACCAATCACAGATGCACCTGTTGCATTCCACAGCAGCAGATAATCAATGTTTGCATTTTGTTCCTGAGGCCTCCCAGCTTCTCTGGAGAAAAAAGCCTAAGGAAAGGATTTTTCATAAAAGATATCTGTGACACCCTTGTTTATGTAAACCCTAGTTTATGCACCTACAAGATAGTTTTAATTGCAAGCTCAGAGAGAGTTTGAGTTTGAAGCAGTTCAGGGCATCCTTTCTAGCCAAGTGAAGAGGGAAAGAGAATTCAGCTCCTCCAGGAAGTGCCCACGGAGTCCTTGCATTGTTTGAACTTTTTTCACCATCAAAAAGAGAAAGCTCTGTCCCAGATGCTTAATTTACAGAAAGAAGCCTCCTTTACAGCCTTGCTCTCCAGGGGCCTCTCCCATTGCAGGGCAGGGGACTCAAAGCACAAAGCACAAGCCACAGGCCCACGGGAAGAAGGCAATAAACATTTACATTTTGTGGCTCTGAGACAGTGTCAAGCTCGAGGTTCCTGCAGCCAAGACTAAATCTTGTCCCTCTGTTGAGGATGCTGACTCCAGAGAAATGCAATACACATCCCACGAATCCTTCCTGCTGCCATCCCATTGTCTTCTTAGGTCCAGGCAAATTGAATCCAGGGATCTGTCCAGTTTTCAGGGGGAACTTAGGAAAGACACATTTACACAATCCTACAGAGACCAAAATTTCACATCAATGCATTGATCCAGCAACCAGTGCCCACAGGAGGTGCTGAGAGCTCTGAGAAGGACCAGCTGAGCTGCACTGTGCAAAGAGACAGGCTCTACTTGCAATGAGTCAATGTTTCCAAATGGTCAGAATTAGGTTAAAAAAAAATAAAAACTGAAGAATCTTCAAGGTGCTGATTTAACCCAGGGTCATTCAATTCAATTCAGGTCCCTCTCACCCTTCTATCAAGCTGATCTGAACCTGCACTTGACAGAATCCACACCAACACAGGAGGTGACATCAGAAACCTTGACTCATCACCCATGCAGATCATTGTCTCCCCCTGGAGCTAGGAAACAAGGAAATTAGGAAATCCTGCTGACATTACTACTGCAGCAGCACCCTGCTTTGTCCTCAGATATGAACCATTAGGACAAAAGGATGGAAGACCTGATTCAGATGATTTGGTCTGATCACAAATTCCTTAGGCTTCTTTCTGTAAACTAAGCATTTGGGACAGAGCTTTCTTTTTTTGATGGTGAAACAAGTTCAAACAATGCAAGGACTCTGTGGGCACTTCCTGGAGGAGCTGAATTCTCTTTCCCTCTTCACTTGGCTAGAAAGGATGCCCTGAACTGCTTCAAACTCAAACTCTCTCTGAGCTTGCCACAAAAACTGTCTTGTAGGTGCATAAACTAGGGCAGCTAAGTCACATCTCCAGCAATATGGGTGCAAACCATTCCCCCTGTGTCTCACAGGAATTTGCTCCCCTCTGCAGGAACATCAGCTCCAAAGAAAGGTGCAGCACCAGAAGGCTTCCCTACAAGTGACCACTCTCCTTTCACTTCCATGGGACAATCAAACACCTTCTGCAGAGCCAGACCTAGGCAGAAGAGTTCCTCAGCCTGAATCTTCAACCCAGTTTAATGCAGGAGAGATTCCAGTGATTTTCCTTGGACCAAGATTTGGGAAGTAGCTAAAGACTCACCAATGTTTTTGGAGGACAAATAGTGTGCAAATCACCCACTGCTGCACCAATAGCTCAGTGCTTTGCAGGGTGCCTCTGCTGGCCACACTTCAGTAGGAAATGAACCCATTCTTCATGCAAGACAAAGGTCTGACATTATCCTTCAATTTTAAAAATACTTAGGGAGCAGGCAAGAGAGTGGTTTAAATAATGGTAAGTATTCTGTTTCACCTTTTAAGTGTAATATTTTGATGTGTTCTCTATGTTCAAGGAGGATGACTGAGACCTGGGTGATCCAGCCCCCATGCAGCCTCCTCTGCCTCATTTCCTGGAGGCCAGGGTAGACATCACTCCATTCAAAGCCCTCACAGCCATAAACTGGTGTTTCACTCATGCTATTGTCCTTTGAGACTTGATGGCAATCCAGCAATAGCTTGTTTACAGCCAGACCCACCAGCAATCTGAGTGATCTGATGAGTGCTGCTCCTCCTCATATAAATACCTACAGCTCAGTGCTGCTCCACCTTCCAGAGCTCATCATCAATGTCCTCCCTGCTCACAGGATTTGGATGTAACATCAAGTTTGATCCCATCATTGCAGCCAAGATATTTTCTGAAAAATCCTGTCCTTGGGATTTTTCCTCCTGAGAAGCTGTGAGGCCTCAGGAACAAAACGTAGACAATGATTATTTGCTGCTTTAGAATGCAACAGGTGGATCTGTGATTGGTTTCATAGAGTTGCTTCTAATTAATGACCCATCACAGTCAGCTGGCTCAGACTCTCTGTCCAAGACACAAACCTTTGTTATTCATTCTTTCTTTTTCTATTCATAGCTAGCCTTCTGATGGAATCCTTTCCTTTGTTCTTTTAGTGTAGTTTTAATGTAATATATATCATAAAATAATAAATCAAAACTTCTGAAACATAGAGTCACATTCTTGTCTCTTCCCTCATTCTAAGACCCCTGTGAACACTGTCACACATCATAGCCAAGAAGTCTGCCAGGCTTTGGTCAAGTGATGTTGATCCACATTGTGTAGAGCTGCCCACGGGCTCACCCCACCTCAGGCTGTGTCTGAAGACTCTTAAAGGAGGAATTCCCTGGATTTGGCCATGCTGAGCCAAGGATTTATGCTGGTGAAATGAAGGTCTTAAGAAGAGACAAAAAGGCCAGCTGTTTGCACTTTAGAGCTTTTTTAAGTAGATGGGGATGCCTCTTCATTGCCTCCACTGCTATTAGAGGAGCAGGGTTTTGCTGACATTCTTTGGTGAATAGATGAAATCATATCAATTTGGTACTTGGCCCACCTTGCTGCTTCCTGATCCTGAAAAAAATAACCTTACAAAGCCCAAACACTGATCTGCCATGATGGCAGCAGTTGTATTTCCTTCTTTTAGCTGGATTTTGCACTTGGACACGATGGCAGAGAATGAGACCGTGAATAAAGATTTTTTTTTTCCCTCCTCTTTTTTCACTGAAGAAATCAGCTCCCATATCCACAGTGGGTGGGTATGGATGGATAGAGGGTGTTCTCTCTAGCACCCACAGCAGGGACCAGACACCCTCCAGTGCCACTACCCTGGGATTCCCACTGCTGTTGGGAATTACAGTGCCAGGATAGGAACAGCTGAACTCCATCCTCCAGCCCAGGAGAGAGAGAGACCTGGGAGATGCTCCCAGTCACATCCACCTTCTGCAAGGGGCGATGCAGAGCTGGAAGTTGTGCTGGTGCTGCCATGAGCAGCAGAGCAGGGAGGAGGAGGCAGGGAAGAAGAACCTGCGTGTCATCACTGCCTTCTTCAGCTTGGATGGCAGGTGACAAACTGCACAGTGACATCCCCTGCACTGTCTTGACAACCCATCAGCAAGCTGCAAACAGCAAAATGTGACATTGTAAGGGGCCTGGCATAAGGGCTTAGGCAAAATGCAGGTAGGCTGGAGGAAAGCCAGAAGTTCCCATGTAAACATGACAAGGGTGTTATGTCCAAAAGGCTCAGAGATCTCCATTTTGGCCAAATAAGAGACGCCAATTGTTTTTTTCCGTTTCAAGGACAGTAATGTCACAGCAATATTTATCCAGGATACATCAGCACCCTCAGTTCAATGTCTGTGAGGGGACTCTGACCCATCCACACAATCCCTCAGCCTTCCCCTATTTGCTCCTCAGCCCTGTGCATGGCACAGTGCCCTCCGGTGTGTGATCCCACAGATCCCACCATGGTCTGCATCCCTCACATCCCCCCATATACCCAACAGTTCAACATCACCTCCCCCCTCCTCCCTGAGCCACAAACTGCTCCACAAACCTCACCCACCAGGCCTGCACTGGGATTCACCAGGAGAGAGGGATGCTCAGCTGCTCCCCATGGGTACCTTGGTCTCATCCTACCACAGCCTCTAATCCCTGCCATGCAGCTGGGACCAAGCTGACTGGCCCAGCCATGCCACCCATGGGGTTTCTTGAAGGCATCACATTGTAGATTCATGCCATGAGTTTAGGAACCTACCTCCATCAGCAGGGGGATATAATGGTGCTTCAGGGAGGACACGCTTTGAGTTTATGAGATCTGGAGACACTGAAATCTCCCCAGCAAAGAGAAGTGGCAGACAGTGAGGAAGGGCTAGCAAAGAGATTTGTTGCACCAAATCCCATGTGCTTCAGGCATGGGAATGGAGTACTTGTGGCCCCTCCACAAGCCTCAATTCCATCTCACACAGCTCAGGAACACAATATTTCTTGGCATTGATAGGGATTGACGTTCATTTCTGGTCCATCAAACAAGTCTGAAAAGCTGATCCAGCCCTTGGAAAAGTTTTCTAATTCCTGCTTCAAAACACTAAATAGAAAGCACCTGCCCTGCCCAAAACACCCCATGCTGCCAGTAAATCCTTCCAGTGCAGATATGAGCTCCAGGCACCATCTCTGGGTAATTTTCTGCTCCCTGCACAAAACTAGTCCAGAGATGCTTCTGTGGAGTAGTTTTCCTCGTGCCTCTCCGTCGAGGTTTGATCTGGTTGTTTACTGAGCTCTGTACAATGTTGGTTATTTAAGGAATTCACAAGATAGAGGTGAACACTTCCAGCCTGGCTGTGCTTTGAGTTACCAGGACAATCATTTAACATGTCCCAGGCTCCATGGGGCTATTTGCCAATTTAAAGGGCTCCAGCAGGCTCCTGTTAACCTCCCTGTATACTAAAGTGAAGTAATTTTTATCCTTGGTTCCTAAATTTCCACAGAAGTTCTTCAGTCATGCCCAGAGCCAGGCAACCTGCTGGCTGGGAGCAGCATCAGAAAGTCAGCTTCTTTTCCTGTTTGTGCCTTTGCCACTAATAGATGCTGATCTTTCCCAAATCTGCACCTACTCACGCTTAATATACAAACCTGTGCTGGCATCAGGATTGCTCACACATTGATCATCACAGCTATGAATAAGAAGAGGATCCTGGCTCTTCATCTGCTCCTCCTGCTGCTGGGACCATGCATCCTATCCCATCCTTTAACTGCATAAACTGAGTCACAAAATTGTACAATGGTTTGGGTTGGAAGAGACCTTAAAGACCACTCACTTTCAACCCCCCTGCCATGGTCAGGGACAGCTCCCAATAGACGAAATTTCTCAGAGCAATCCAAACCCATTGCTGTCACGTGCTGACAGAATGGTTCCCAAGTCTTCTATAAGGTTATTTTCTGAGAGGCCCCTGTAACCCCGCTGAATTAAATCTTAAATTTATATGGTGAAGACATCCCATGGATTGCCACCCAAACTAGTCTAATTTTTTGCTGCTTGGGGTCCCCAGGGATGTGGGATTTCACACAGACCACATGCCTCAGTCCCACAAAGGAAATTTCTTGCCCATAACTTTATATGGCTTTTATGATCTAGCAAGGGTGGGGAGACACCTAAATTTTGCCCACGCAAGAGCTCCTTCCTGCTTACATGATGAAGGAAAAAGATCAGGGAGCACAGTCACTGTCAGATCCATTTGGGGCTAAAATCAAAAGCTGGACCTCGGTGGTCTATTCACTTTCCTTCTACTTTTCCAAGTGAGCCAATTTTCTATAGCTTCACTTCTCAACCCATTCAAAGCAAGGTCCATCACAGCAGTGAAGACAGGCTGAGGAAATATCCAGCACAGCTGTCACCAAGGTGGCAGTGTCCTCCAGGCAGTGACAGGCAGGTGTCCTGTACATGACGAGAGGTGGACTCAGGTGTGTGCACAGGGACAAGGGGAGCCCTGGGTGCATTTTGGTTTTTGGTCACCCTTAGGTGGTTCTCCAGAAATTTGGGGATCTCACATGGTAGAAATTCCAGAGTCATCCACACAGCCCACAGCTTCCCCAAGGAATAAGAATGTATAGGAGAAGGAAAAGGGAAACGAGCTGGCCATGCTCGCCCATGGGCCACGGCAGGAGCAGCACCATGGAAAAAAACACAAATTCTGGAGCATCAGTGTTTTATGTGAGTGATTCTAAACAACATCCATGACAGCAGTGAAGACAGGCTGAGGAAGTATCCAGCACAGCTGTCACCAAGGTGGCAGTGTCCTCCAGGCAGTGACAGGCAGGTGTCCTGTACGTGAAGAGAGCCAAACACAAGTGTGTGCACAGGGACAAGGGGAGCCCTGGGTGCATTTTGGTCACCCTTGGGTGAATCTCCAGCACTTTTGGGATCTGACATGGTAGAACTTCCAGAGTGACCCACACAGCCCACAGCTTTCCCAAGGAATAAGAATATATGGGAGAAGGGAAAGGGAAATGAGCTGGCCATGCTCGCCCATGGGCCACGGCAGGAGCAGCACCATGGAACAAACACAAATTCTGGAGCATCAGTGTTTTGTGTGAGTGAGGGGATGGCGGTGTCATGGATACTTCCAGCTCTGCCTTCCTGCACATCTAGCTGCAATCAGTATGTCACAAGAATCCGGAGACAGTTGAAAAAATTACAAAAACATGGTGTGGTTTTTTTCTTTTTCCTTTCTACGAGCCACCTGCTCCCAGTCAATGTGGAGCACAACACTTTGTGTAGAAAATCCAATAAACAAAACTGTAAAGCATCTGTCCTGCAACTGGATCCCAGCCCATGGCAAGGAGTGAATCTGAGCCGTGGCAAACAGCTGGGAATAGCATTTCATTCTTGTACTGTGCCTCACAGCCTGTACACAGCTTCCAATTAAAATCAAAAAATATGGGGGGAAAGAGAAAGGTAAAGGAATTCTGCACCATGGGAGGCTCAGGAAGTAAAAGAGGGTGTTTGCCACAGTTTTATCATGACCTCATACTACAGGTGAGCAGCCTAGCTCTCTGCTCCTATTAATTTAAAATGTAAAATTTCTGAGGGGTTTTAGGCTATTAGGAGAAAAAACCTATAGGTGAACTTCACCTACATGATAAAGCATCATCCTCAGCAGACAGAAAGCCTTGACTTAGTCTTTCAAGAAGAGTTCTGAGTCCTGGTAGGCCAGGAGCTCAGCTTACAGCATTCAGGGCTAGATTTAGGGAGTTGCCATGTCAACACACCTCCACCGTTAGCAAGAACACCTCAGAGACTGGGATGTGAACTAGAAGCCCTATTTTTAAGTCTCCATATTCAAATTCAGCTCAACACAAACCTCGGACTAAATTTCCCCTGTAACTGGAGAAATGCTTTCTGCTTCACCCAAGGTGAAATTTGTTCCATGACCACCTTGGGCCAATAAAGTAAAAAAAAAAATGTCCTTTCTGCTGAGCAGTGGCTGGAACATCTTTCTTCCTTAGAAGAATATCAGCCTATGGAAAAGTAAATTCACTCGGATATAACATTTCCAAGGTGGTGATTCTTCTCCCTCGCTCTCAAAATGGGGGAAAGCTCTTTGCCAGTATGTAATTTCTTTCCTAATCACATTGCAGTGTCACATACCAGTGAGCTAAGGGCTCCCACAGCAGTGTTATTCTCCAGCATATGTGACTTTGTATAACATGTGCTCCACTCTGCAGTCATCAGCAGCAGAGAGCAGGGGCATACTTCTTCCTCTATGACATTATTAGGCATTAAGAGCACTACATGGCAGTGCATTTCAGCTTCTTTATTTTCTCCCAGTAAAAGCAGCTTGGCCACCTGGTGTGCTGCACACACAGTTAAATTCCAAATGTAATGTATTTTGTAGCGAAAGAGATTAGAAAGCTGCTGTAATGAATCTCATTACCAGTGTCTTTATATCCTCATCTAGTTGGAAGCAGAGATCATCCAGACCTAGGTGCTGTACATATTTAAAAGAATATCATCTACCCCTCAGCCCTGTCATTACAAGACAAATTGTTTCCTTTGGCCTGATGTTCCAGCCATGTTTTTCTCAGTTTTAAAATATGTTAGCAGCCAGATTTTCTCAACAACTGAAGGCCATATTTCTAAGTGCTCAGCACCCACAACTGGGCTAGATTGTTTTACAAGTGTTTGATTCCCATTTAGACACCTAAAATAAGAGCCAGATTTTTGGATACGCTCAAAAGCCTCTAAGATCTTCCAAAAATGTGGACCTAGAGTTACTTCAGTAAGTTGCCAAATTACTGGAAATTAAAGTAGACAGCATCTCATCATGTTACTCTCTGCAATGATAAACAAGCAAATTTACTCTTGTATCCATTTCAAAGGCCCATCCCCCCTTTTAAAGGCAGCTATTTGCTGGTCTTATTCAAAGCAGGACAACATTTACAACTGTGATTTCTGTGTTTAAAAAAATCCATATTTTCATATGACTCTTCATATGTTCTCAGAAGACGAGAAATATATAATTTAAGCTATATTTGATCAACATTTCCTAAGCAGTTCATCGCATACAGAGGGATATGGCCAGGAAAATTCAACCTAGAAAATGAATATTGGGAACATAACTTCAGCTGGTGGGTTTGAGGGCAGAGGCCTTTGCTTGCTTCAAAGCTGAATGCACACATCCTTCCCTGGACCCCACCTGGGTTATGGCAGACAGGTCTCTCTCTTCCTGACTTTCAAGTATATGGCTGCAGAAATATGTGTAATTACATCACTTTTTCATGCTGGATTTGCTTCATAAGACTGCAACTGAAACGCAAAGACCATCCCTCCCTTTCCATCCCACCCCCTGCTCTTCCCTGACCTTGCATTTCAAGAATAGATGTGGGCCAAAACTGATTTTCCTCCCTCCGAAATGTTTCCAAAATTCCAAGAATTTTCATATGAGCCTGACAGAAAGCCTCCAGACTGAAAATTATGGAGAGATTCAATCACCAAGGAGTAGTTATGCAGGAGAATTCTTTAACCAGCTCCAGCCAGGGTGAGGATTGCTCTGAGCTAAGCCTCAAATTCTGCTGGAGCTGCTCCTCTTCTGCACAAGTAACTTAATGTTTATTAGGCAAGCAAATAAGATTTACAGGCTATCATCTGGGTGGTTGTAATAAACAGAACATTTCAGTTTCAGTGAGACACATTCCCTTCTTCCTTGGATGAACCTTCACATTTGCTGATTTATAAGCATTGAGATTTTTAGATCAGCCAACTTCTGACTCGTGCTTCTATTTATCTATTTATTTACATAGGCTTGTCTGATATGACTGTTCTTGCATGTGCTGTACCACATCTCAATACAGATTAACTCCTTCATCTATTCCAAACACTTCAGTGCAAATGCACAAATTGCAGAAGAGCATTTGAACTTATCCACAGTGGATTTTCTGACTGGATGGGAAGATACTGTAAACATCCTTTGTAAACAAGTTTTGCACGTTCTAGAGGTAAGTAATATATTTCAGTGTGAAAATATAGCAGATTTGGATGATAAAACTTGTCCTATAATCAAAACTCTGAAAAAAGACCTGGTTTTAGTTCCCTGATCTGATGATACAGATTTTCTGTATGACCTTGGGCCAATTGTTTAATGTTGGTTCCTCTGATGAAGATAAAGTCACCTCTTTCCTCCCACTCTGTCTGATGGTATGGTGTGGTCTCTTCCTATTTGTTACCATGCCAAAAAATTAAATTTAGGACTTCGGCTCCACAGTGTTTAATAACAAAAATATTTTAAGGAGAGCAAAGGGCCCAGGCAAATGTGCATGCACCATTAAGAAAATCTCAGTCATTTCAGGTGACAGATTCAGTGCCAAACAGTCACAATGCTCACACACATATTCTAAAGAGAGCTTTCAGGTTTCCTCAATAGCCTGTTCTACCAAGGCTGGTTCTGGAGCACCACCCTGCAAACACCCTGGAGGCAAAGATATGCTTTGCAGATTATTTAGAGTCAGAAAATAGGGAGGAGATCTGCTGGAAGATGCAAGGAGAAAGCCAGGCGAGTGCAAATGCCATTATTTACAGATAAACACAGAGCACATTTTATTTTTGAATCCATGAGGCTTGGTGGGCACAAGTTCCAGTCCCTGCTGCTATCCTTCATCTCTTGCTCCAGTCTATCAGCATTGTAAGTCAGAGTATCTGGATGTGAAGCACTCCCCGTCTGAATGGGGCAGTCATCTCCAGACACCACACAGAGCATGTGAAATGTCCAGAGATTACACACTGCCGGAGTGAGAGATTCCTTGATGCAATTAAAGCCTGGAGAACACATAAATCCCAGATTTAAATGATTCCATCCAGAGAGCCACCACACACAGCCCCTTCCACCAACAGGGTGGGCTCAGCACCCCTGAAACCAGCCCCGAATCTGATGGAGAAGATGGTGTTGGACAATGGAGATGGAGGTTTCCAGGGTGCAGCCTTTCCTAATGGTCTGTGCTTGAGGAGACAGTGATGGGTTGTTCTGACAGGTGAGGCAAACCTGGTGAAACAGCCCAGGGAAGCAGAGATGAAACAGCAGCATCTGAATAAAACCCATGTCAGGGAGGCGGTCATGCTGATATAATATCAGCAATGAGAGGGGGAATGTAAGAAAAAGTACATGGTAAATTAAGCACCAAGGCTGTTAAAGGTCCAGTTATTTTCCAGCCAGTTGCCTTCTGATTGTTCGTTAAAGTACAATATCCAGCCCTGAAAAACAGCCAGTGAAAGTTCACTCATTTTTCCTGTTGGCAAGAGGTCACAGGATCTGCAGACAACCTGCCTCCCCGGATCTTGACTCACTGCAGCACTGTGGTTGGCCATTAATATTCATATAGAAGCTAATGGTGCAGATTGGGTGTTTGCATTTGTCCTTCCTGGTGTTTCCTACACTTGAATGTGGGCAGCCCTCCCATTTTTCATGGGGCAGGCACATAACTTGGTGCTGTGCTCAAGCCCTCCCAGAGACAAGGTGGGAACTCCTATTTTCCATTTAAAAAACCAAACCAAATAAAATCATGCATTCCTCAGAGCTGAGAACTGAAGCATGTCGTCCACATCAAAAACATTAGAGGACAAGGGAGAAGAATTGATTTCTGTTTGGTAGAAATCTTATGATTTTTAAGCCAGGCTCCTGATCGTGGCAGTGCTGAGCGTGATGTTTTTAGCAATTTCTGAGTCATCAATCCTGGTTCTCCCGGCAGGAGAGGAAAGGAGATGCACAAACAGCAGTGTCCTTAAACACCATGTTTACAGAAAAATGAAAGGAAAAAGAGGGTCTGGGGTGGCTTAGGGGGATGGTCATAGAGGCAGACATCTCTTCCTCAGTGCTTAACCCTTCAACGCCTGGGGAGCCCCAGGATTAGCAGGGTATTGACTCCCCATGGAAGCAGGGTATTGACTCTGCAGGAAGGGAGATGTCCACTCCAGCAGGCACATCAGGGCACTGCTGAGCCTCTTGTGCTGCCCACATCTGGCACAGGGACTGGCCAAAATCCTGGCACTCAAAACCTTGCCAGGCTGAGTGCAACCCGGGGCCTTATAGGGACGGCTAAATTCCCTGACTCCACTCCCATCCATAAACTTGTGACCGTAGCAAAGGTGACTCTCCTGAGCATGCCAAACTCCTGAGACTCCCACCTTGCTCTGTGGGAGCTGCCAGAGGTGCTAATGCTTCACAGCTGGATGCTCAGAGAGGTGCTGAGAGTGCAAGATGCTCCCCATGCAGGAGGGGAGTGCAGGATGCTCCCCATCCTTCTGGACCCACAGTGTGATGGTGTTCACAGAGGTCCCAGGATGAGGGAAGAGATGAGAATCTTGACTCCATGTTTCAGAAGTCTGATTTATTATTTTATTATATATGTTATATTAAAAGAAAATTATATACTAAAACTGTACTAAAAGAATAGAGAGAAAACGATTTCATCAGAAGGCTAGCAAGGAAAAGGAAAGGAATGAATAATAAAATCTCACAGCCTCAACACAGGTGGCTGTCATTGGCCATCAATTTAAAACAACTTCACACGCTGCGTAAACAATTCTCCAAATCACATTCCAAAGCAGCAAAACATGGAGAAGCTGAGAAAAGCCAAGAAAAGGTCCTAATGAAAGGATTTTTTTCAGAAAACATGTCTGTGACACCCACAGCTGGGCTCCCTCCTGGAAGGGACCCGCCATGGCTGCAGCCATCACCCTGTCCCTTTTTCAGTGGCACCACGGAAGGGCTGTGGCATCCTCCCTGCCTCAGGGATGGAGGGAAAGGCCACCACTGAAGGGCTGTGGCATCCTCCCTGCTGCAGGGATGGAGGGGAAGACCATCACTGAAACTGAGGCTGTGACATCCTCCCTGCCTCAGGGATGGAGGGAAGGAGGGAAAGACCATCACTGAAGGGCTGTGACACCCTCCCTGCCGCAGGGATGGAGGGAAAGACCATCACTGAAGGGCTGTGACATCCTCCCTGCCTCAGGGATGGAGGGAAAGACCATCACTGAAGGGCTGTGACACCGTCCCTGCCGCAGGGATGGAGGGGTGGAAGCCCCACTCCCGCATCCCGCCGCGTGGGCACGGCCAGACGGGCTCTTCCCTCATTCTGCAGATCCCGCTCCATCTCCGAGGACGCTGAGGGGGAGAAACAAGCAGCTAGAGATGCCGGCTGGCTGGAGGCAGGCTGCCGGTGCCCCGTGCTGGCCTTGCAAAGCGGGGCAGCGCGTTCCCCGATGGTGCCTGGCAGCGCATCCCCAGCCCCTGCCCGCCGCTCTCGCACGGGGAGCTCCCGGGGCACGGAGCCGCTCCCGGGTTGGCGTTGATTCATCTGCCGAGCAGCGCTGCGGGGCTGCGGGAGCTGGCAGGAAGCTCCCACACTGATTTTTGTCAAGAGAGCCGGGCAATAATGGAAACGACACCTCGCCGTGTTTGCAAACAAACACTGCCTCCTTTCCTGTTTAACACCATCTGCCACCCAACCCAATTTCCCTGCCCCCATCCCTTCCCCAAAAAAATGACAGCCAGAGACAACTCCAAAAAGCAGCTGCTAAGCCGAAGCGTGCTCTTTTGTCTCAGTTTTGAGAGGTGCTGGCAAGGCGGCTGCGGTCCCACGCACAGCGCGCACCTCGCCGCACGCTCGCGGCTGAGGAGACGGCTGACGACTGCCATGAGAGCTCATTTATCTCCTTTTGCAGACACAGACTAGTTCAGTGTGGGTTTGGTTTTGGGCTCTTCCACTTTTGGGCCTTCCTGACCTCTCTGCTCTGTGGTAGGAGCCTTGCTGCACGCTCATGGCTGAGCAGCCGACTGCCATAGGAGCTTATTTATTTCTTTTCTGCAGACACAAACTAGTCCAATGTGGGTTTGGTTTTGGGCTCTCCCACTGTCGGAACTCAGCACATCCCTCTGGGTGTCCAGAGTTGCCAGGGGGCTCAGAGACCCTGGCACACAGCCCAGAACACCTGTGGGTTTGATTATGACCCATGGAGGAAATTACCAGCTTTGTATGAGGACCTGAAAGAAGTCACAGAAGTTTAAATTATGTAATAATAAAATTATCATCGAGTGAAAAGGTAGATTTTAGGATTTTTGGAATGGGGGTTTTGGGGACAAGATGGAGGGACTTGGGCGTGTCCAGGTCTTCTTCTTCTTCTTCTTCTTCTTCTTCTTCTTCTTCTTCTTCTTCTTCTCTACCTCTATCTTCTGCAGTGATGCTGGCACTTTGGGATTGGTTTAGAATAGAAGTGCACTGTCTAACATAGGTGATAGGTATTGGAAAGTGATTGTAAGTATGTTATATGTAGTTTGTAGTATAAAAAGACAACACCACCCCAAGGGCGGTCAGAGTGCCTGTGGCTGCCCTGCTGAGCAGATCTCGGCTGGGCAGAAAGAAAATTTTATAGGTAAGATTTAATAAACTACTTCAAGACCGAAAACTGAAGAGCTCTGACTTGTTCTTCGGACGTGCGGGCCAAAACAGAGACTTTTCTCATATCTCGGGGCAGTAATTAACAACTAAGCTCATGAGATCCCACTTTTGGGCCTTCCTGACCTCTCTGCTCTGTGGTAGGAGCTGGTGTGGACATGGAGATGGAAGGAAGAAGAGGCTACACTTCACTCCCCATCTCCATCAGCAGATGTTTTTCCCTTCTCGGGTCCTTGTATCTTTCCCTACGAGCATTTGTAGGCTCCAGAGCTGGGCTGATCGGGTTGGGACAAGTATCTGGCACCCACGCAATCACAAACACTTCCCCAGGGCTGCTGAACTGACTGATGTGCCTCCAGGGAGCAGATAAAAGTCTTCAAGACTAGCCCAGCTTTTCTGATATGCTCTCCTTGAAACAAAGAAAAGGGAGTAAAAGGAAATAACTTCATATTACCGGGTATTTGGGTAAACACGTTTACCCAAAAAGGATCAAGCTCCTCAGGGCTTCAACCAAGGTGGGGGGGAAAAAGTGATTCCTTGAGCAAAGAGACTGTTTGGTTGAAACAAACCAAACACTGCTCACAGCACTGCAGGTGGGAACCTGCTGCCTTATTCAGCACAGAGCTGCAGAAAAGAGACAATGAGGGTGCTGCATTCCATAGTGGCTGGTTAAGATATTAACACTTCTGTGACATCTATCATCTATTGCATTAACAACCAAGATGGTTAGCTAGAGTTAATACACTGCATTAAAAATCAGAGCCTCTTTCATGTCATTTATTTCATACCTGTTCCCCATGGCACCCATGTCCTCTCCTTCACATGGCAGAGACATGGCAGGGGAGGCCACTGAGGTCACCATGAACATCCTTGTTCTGCAGGTGTATGTGTCCCACAATACAAATTTTTAAATCACAAGAGATCAATCCTACATCCCTTGAGCAGGCCAGTGATGCTGGGGAGGGGCAGAAGGGGAGGGTTCTTGCAAGAAACCACCCTGATGGATTTCTCATCACCTTTGAAAATACTTTAGACAAAAATATACTCAATGCTTTTAGTATAATTCTTGGTCGCTGAGTGTAAAACAGTGTGCACTGTGCATAGAACATGTTTTGTGTCCAAGCTACCAATTCCTGTACTGGGGAAGAGATTCCTTCTCTTTTTTGGGTGACTCCATCTCTGCAATACCAGTGGTTGGTGGAGGGAGGAGGTCTGCATTATCCTTCACCTTACAGACAATTTCCTTTCTTAGGTGCACAGGCCAGGCTGCCTTTTTTTCCAAAGAATCCTTTCACTAGGCTGTGATCTGCCAGAAAAATTAAGTACTTCCCATCTAGAGAGTGACGAAGATGTTTTATTCACAGCACAACAACTTAGCTTTCTTTTATCAGCTAATTTAGTCTTTTCTGCCCTAGTCACTGACCTAAGGATGAAGCCAACTGTCCACCCTCCAGTAGCCTTCACTTTATGTACCAAAATGTCACAGGATGAGCCACTGATGATCTTTAAGATGTTCCAAATGGAAAGAACTTGCCATGACCTCATGGCTTTTTAGATTTCTCATGATCCTCTCTGGCTTTTTTCCCTGGTACCAAGCCACCTCAGGTTTTCATGTGATGACTCTAAAGGAATTTAAGTATTTGTGAGCAACTGTTATAATAGGTTTTTTGTAACTATGCTTTGTAAGTTAGTTGCCTCTGAGGTGGGTGGCCTGTTAAAGGTAAATCCTCTCCCTGCCCACCAGGCACTCCAGGTACTGCACTCTGGATCTTACAACACTTCCAGTTTTACAAGAGAACAGACACTTGGTTATGAAGTCATGCTGCCCTCAGTTGCCGAAATATCTTCTCTTCCACTTGAGGCCACCACTACTCCTGCTGTAAAACACAAGCTCTCTTTCACTGAGGTTTCATTTGCTCTTTGATGCTCTCTGAGGTTTCTCATTGCCTGTTTTGTTCTCCTGGTGATCAGATCCTCGCTGCTCATCTATCCCTATCTGCAGAGACAGCTGCTGTGCACCCACCCCACTGAGTTTTCCAGCCCCTTGTCCTGCTCTGACAGCTCATGTCTGAGGGACAGGAAGGTCTTTTCCTCCAGAGACTTGATTCCATGTGGTTTTCTGCTCAATTGCTGCAGAAAAACTTTTTTTTCCTGTTTCAAATACAGGAATTCAGAGTGCAATCCAGGCAGACAAGAACACCTGTGAATGATGCCCTCCTCCACCATCCCTCCTCAATCCTCCCTCCAAGGGCATGGGGAGCTCACCCTACCAGGAGCTATTTCAGCATGAGCCCATCCTCTCCATAAATCCTTGTTATTCTCCTTTCCACATGTCCTAACCCTTTATTTGCACCTGCATGTGTTTTCACAAAGAAATAGTATATCTACAGCATTTAATTGACATTCTCCTTTTAATTCTTTCAAACAATATCTGTTTGTCAGGTTTGGGGCTTGGCCTAGGTATTTAGGACAAATCCATATTTTATCTCTGTGTTTGTGTTTCAGAGAAACAAATCATGAGTTTGTCACCAGAAAGAGTCCTCCAAAGCAAGCCCACACATCAGTGTGGCACTCAGCAGTGGGTTCATCTCTTTTTCCTTTGGAATATAAATTCATTGATGAGTGTTGGATGTGCTTCTGTGGAAACTGACAGGCAGTTCAACTCTACATTTATGCCGTAAAGAACATCACTGCCTTTTAGAAAGCAGATATTTCTTGCATCTTCCTCCTCCTCCTCAAAATCAAACCCTCCCCCTGCTCCCTTCCTTTACCTCTGGATGAAAAAGTGGATTTCAGAGGCTGTTTTTGAAAGCTGCCACTGCCTTTTTTTGTCTGCACATCCCATCATGAGGCATAAATGACTCTGGGCTAGCTCACATGCAAATTTTTGCTACAAAACAAGCTGCTCTTTCATTGAGTTTCTCCATTTTATGGTTGGTCAGCTCAGTTGATTTGGGTATTTATAAATACCCATCTTTTCAGCCTTTCAGTTTCCTCCACTGCTGCTGCCCACAGCGCTGCTCTGGGCCAGGTGAAGTTCTTCTCCACCAGCAATCAGAGATGGTTTATGGCTCTCATAATGATGAAATTCCATCTGTCTCACAGCAGATCCCTCAGGAGGCTGCTAATCAAACAACATTCAATTAGCCCCTCCAGCTCTGCCACATATTCAACCACATCATCTCCTCATCCTATGAAACTCAAAGGAGACAACCAAATTGCTTGGCTGCGGTGCACAACTCTCTGTTACATCTTCTGCAGCTTTCCCAACCATTTATCTCCTCTCTTCTGAGGTTGTAACAAACTCCTCAAAGGTGAGGTTTAATTGCTACAGAAATCAATTTTGCTTGGTGCCTGTTGGTTCTTATCTATAATCTGTTCTAAAAGAAAATAGCAGCCCTACTATCCACTATATTGCTTGCAGTCCTCGTTTTCTTCCTTAAGGACTTCCACTTTTCCATGAAGTTTTCAGTTCCAGGTTTTTTTCTTTTTTTTTTTTTTAAAGGTCTTCTCAGGCCACAGCAAACTGTTCACTCAAACTGGGAACCTGTTGCTTTGCTTAACCTGTTGCTTTGTTTTGTTTAACTGCTTTATGAACTTCTGCTCATAAAACTGGGGGAAATAGGGCTGGATACCAAAAGCACCAAGCAGTTCTTCTTAAACCCTTTTTATCTTCATTAACATAACCTTCACTGTTGTCTCCAGAGATCTATCACAGTGATTTTAGTAAGGAGACTCTGAATGGGTGGAGGTAGAATTTAGTCCTTTAGCAGCATTGGGGCAGAGGGACATTGATTTTGGGGAACTGCAGCCATCTGCCTGAGTAATGGACAGATGACGTGTTATTTAGGATGCCAATTGAATGTCTTCTAGGGTCATTTGGTTTGAATTAGCAAAAAAAGACATTCGTCTGAATTGCAGTAATTGATGAGGGCTGAAAAGCCACGATAAGATCTGGACTTAAAGGATATATCCTAGGCTTTCCCCACAGCTGTGCTGGGTTTCAACAGGACTTTTTCAAGCCTGTTAAGTGAACACAATGGAGCCAACACAATGGAGAGATATGTCCTACCCACACATCCAGAAAAAACCCTACCAAAAATTGGCTAATAACAGACTTTGCATGCAAACTTTTGAATAGAGTTTGTCCAAGCCTGGAGAAAAAGGTCAGAACATCCCCAGACACTTGGGGCTATCTTTTATCTTACAGAAACCTGTTCACCCATCACTGGTCTCAGGGAACGACCTTCCATAACCTACATGCTGGATTTGGTTTGGAAGCAATGTCCCTTGAAAGGAGCTTCACAAGCATCTTTCCTGTCTTGCATGAGGTAGCTGCAGTGGTGTGGCTCTGGCTGGCAGCAGGGGGTGGGCAAATTGGATTGCATGTCACAAAAAACACTTGATCTTCAGCAGGGGCTTAGCTTGTGTTGCACATCATTATCAATAACAGGAAATATCAGGAAATATTCAGAACTGTGCGCCTTGTTTAGACAGCACACAGCCCAGACTGCTCTTAAAGGTTTGGAGAGTAGAGTGTGGAGTTCCACACCAAAAGAGTTCTTTTTTGGTACAGTCTCTGTTTTTAATGGCAGGCAAGGATGGACAGATCTAATGAAGTGTACAAGTGGGATCAGGCAGAGCAGGGTCCATCCCACTGCCCTGCTGATGGTTTTTATGTTCTTGATCAGTGACATCCTTTCTCTGTGGCCCAGACTGCCATGGAAAACACAGACATGACATTTCCCTCCTCTAATGCCTTCCTTTCATGTTCAGCTTAAGGTACATCAGGCAATGGTCTACTTCTTACCTTGTTTTTGCTGTGCTGCCATCATTGCAGAGCCTTGTCTCACTTCTGCTGTCTAGACATGACCATAGTGCAAATATTAAGCAGCATTGACAGCTGAAACCCTGCTTCCATCTTATTTCCTTAGATGTCAGCAAATAATGTCATGGCATCGGGGATGATACACCGCACCCTGACATTACAGAAGTGGCACAACTCACTGAAACCAAGGCACGGCACAAATTCCAGGCATGCACAAATCCACTCCTGAACCTCTCTGCAGCTGGCAGGGAGACACAGGAGTAGATCCTGCGAAGCACATCACACTTTGCAGGAGTTTCACATCTTCCAACAGATGAACCAGCCAAACCTGCAGCTTGCTCGGGCTTTGCCTTCATCATTAGACTGAGAATAGCACTACACGTCAGGTTGTTGGACAGAAGGAGATATGAACCTTTATTTTTAAGTCATCATTTCCATCTGAGTCTTGTGTAGCTCACTAGGTAGGTAAGAGCCATTGTCACTTGGCTTCCATTGTGATTTTACAGGAGACTTTGCCACCTCCAGAGAGGCTTGATGTCTGCTGGGGAATGGCAGGGCAGGGCTTACAGAGCCTGGTGCATCCACACTGAGGTGCTGACAGCTAAGCTGCTCTCAGTGCTACCAAGAGCTACACAAAAACAGACTCAGAGCTCAGTAACTCCTCTTTCAAACCTGACTTGCCCTTTGCCCAGGTCCTCTCTGGTGTGCATGCATCCACAGGGGTGAGGAGCCAGGTTCTCAGCATCCTCACCTCCTCCCAGGCAGACTGTGCTGCTGCCAGCAGTGCTATCCCCCCTGCTGCTGAGGCCATTTTTCTTCTGCAGATCAATAGAGAACTTCAGCTCTGCCTCATCCCAACTGCACTAAACAAGTGGCACTTCAATACCACAATGACAGCTTCCTAAAATACTCCAAGACAGAGAGTCAGGGAAAGCCCCATGGGTTAGACTGGAGTGGGGCAGAGGAATGACACTCATCCAAAACACTAAACTTTCCTCAAGGCTGACCTGCCCCTGCCCCAAAAATGAAGAGTTTTCCTCTGCCAGAGGGTTGTAGCCTTTGCCATGTGCAAGGTGCAAGCAAGCAGTCAAGGCAGGGTTTGGTTTCTTGTCACCTCAAAAGCTGAAGGTAAGTCCTTGTGCACACAGCAAGCAGGAAAGAAGCCTTTCAGACAGCCTTGCATCTGGAAACCCTCTGCCAAACACAGACTTTCTGTCACAGAGAGCTCCTCCTTGAAAAGAAATGTGACCATGACCATTTTGGAGCAATCTGACCTTTTTCATGGAGATATATGCCTCCCTGTCAATGGCTCATAAATGGATGAACAGCTCAGCTCTTTTTAATAGAGTTAGGCACAGGGTAATAATAGACTTGTGCAGCTCTCTCTCTTTGCTTAATTCATCTTTCTACAAATCATTAACATTGTTGGAATAACTGCTATCATTAGCTTGGATTCCTCCTCGCAGCATTGCGGTGAGCAGCTCGTGGGAAATGGGGTTTCCCGCTCCTGTTTGCACAACAGGGACTCAGGGCAGGGCCTTTCATTCTCCTGTCAAAGGAGGAAAGGTCCTGGATAAAGCAGGCTGAACTCCCTTCCTCCTCCAGCAAAGAGCAGATCACAGGGAAAAGAGGACACAGAGCGTGGGCTTCAGCTGAGGCTCTCAGCACAGAGGTTGCAGCCTGAACCCAGCACAGGTAAAAGCCATGCAAGCCTCCTCTACACCTTATAACCCATGCAAATTATCCTGTGGACACAAGCAAATGATGCCTTCCTCCCCCCACAGTTCCTGTGAGGATGATAATCAACAACCAGTAATGGTAAAATTTTTTTGCTTGCTCTTATTTTTTCAGAATTTCTGAGCCAAGACCCAAGTGCCTACAGACTTCAGGGCACAGCATGGCCACGACAGTGATGTCCCTGCACAGCATCTATCAAGTTTAATGCCAGGTTGATATTCCCTTTGAAGTGTTGGCAGCTGCTGGAAGCTGAGCAGATCCTCGCTGCTGTGTGGCCTGGTGAATCCAGAGCTGGTCTGAGCTGAATTCACTGTGGCCAAAGCCTGGTGCTGGATCAAAGCAGCCTGTTCCTGGCACTGCTCTGGGCAGCCTGCCTGCCTGCACGGTGGAGGGAGCTCTGCTTGTTGCTGCTGCCAGCCACAGGGACATCATGGGGAAGGAAGAAAAACCTCTGGGTGCACTTCTTGGTGTGCGCTTTGGTTGATCAGCAAAACAACCCAAAGCCCAATCCTGTGGTCCATCAGCCCCCAAATTATTAAATAAGTCCACAGCAGTGGATGTGTCTCAGCCCTCAAGAGCTCTGGGCCTGATCCCGCGGTCGGAATCTGCACATGTATCTGATTAGCATTGTGGGATCATCCTTTAATTAAATTTACTGTGTTTGGTTTATGAGCACAGCGGCCTGGACTTGATGACAGCAGTGCACAGGATGGGGTCCGTGGCTATTTATGTGTGTTGGGGCACGATGCACGCTCTCCTTCCATGTGCACAGCCCTAAATGACATCCCTGGGATTGCACATGTGCAACCGAGAGCAGCAGTTGTCCTGGGCTCGCCAGCGTTGTGTGACTCTTCCAGTAATCTGAAATGGTCATTTCCTAGCAGTCTGTTTGTTTCTGTGTCAAGGGAAATAATCTAATTTGAGCACTGTAAAATTTACAATTATTGTGCAACAACTTTAACGAAGTGGAGTGGAGGGGGGGATATCAGGAGAACACTGGGATAAATTGATGTGGTGTGAAGGTGAAAGCAAGGCAAAGCTTCTCCCCAGAAACCAAAATCTACCACTCCCTTAACAGTGCTGCCGTCTGCAATTAATGAAAGCTCATGAATGAGCCCAGTCCTCCCATATACATACCAGGAGCAGAGTTATGCAGAGATGGGAGACCTGTAAAGCACATGGTTTAAAGGCATCCATATCCTCACAAAGTGAGCTGAGCTGGAGTTTGCTGCTCTGACACAACTTTTTCCAGTAAATTGCCTGGGGCAAATTATGTGTGCTATCAAACCTGCTCAGACCACTGGGAATCACAGTGTCCTGGGCCAGGTTTGTGCACATTGTGTTCTCTCTTAAAACATCTCCTTGGTGAGTCCTGTCTCTCCTGCATTCAGCCTATTCCAGTACTATAAATTTCCAGTCCAGTGGTTCCAGTTTGGTGATGGTGCAGAATTGAGGCTGTGTTTTGGGATTGATCCAGAGAGCAGAACCCACCAAGCCATTAGCACTGACTGATGCAAGGCACAGTCCTTGAACAAGGGATTGTAGGGGCTTCCCTGGCAGCAGGGTAAATGAATATCCTCCAGATATTTCTTGCAGGGAGGCACCCAATGACATAGACAAAATTTTGACTTTGTGGTCATAAAGTTCTACTCTGCTCATTGTTTCATGTGCAAGAAGCCAGGCAGCCCTGTTGTATTTACTTGAAGGAGAGAAACTGCTGTGGAGGTGGCAGCACGGCCCAAAAGGCCTGCTGTGCTCCTTTGGGGTGGAAAGCCAACCTGCAGATCCCTCTCGTATGGGGTAACACACCTCAGTGAGCAGTCCTTGTGACAAGCAGCTGGGATGAGAAGAGAATGGACTCCTGTGTCCTTGGCAAGATGGAAAAATCTCAGTGTCAGGGGGCTCAACTGGTTCTTCTCTCTGCTGCTGTGTCTACTGAAAGGGCAGCAGAGGGGGTGGCTTGCACCAGTCTCTCCAGAGCTTTGAGGGAGCCAATACTGTGGCACTTGGTTCTATTTTCCTCTGAGAATGAGTTTTGCTGGCTGTGTTTCCAAGAAGAGAGGAGCTCTGCATTCTTTTTCATCATTAAACCACAGTTGCACATGTACCACAAGGGCAAAGACCATGAGGACCAACCAAGAGACCCCACGGTAAGTTCTCTGGGTTTCATTGCTATTGGCAGGATGGTGAAGGAGAGAATGGGGCTGCCTGCACAGGACTTTGAATGGTTCTGCTCATGTTTTCCCCAGAACACTGTGCTCATACTCCTGGGAAGAATCTTTCTGTTCTGACATTACATATCTTGCAAACAACTTGACCAAGTGCATCTTTCTCTAACCATGCAAGTCAATCCCTCTCCGATGCCTGTGCTCATCGTGGCCATTATCCAGTTCCTCCTGTCCCCCTCTGGTGTCAGAAAAAGGGGAATCACATCTCAACCACAGCTGGGGTTTGTGCCTTGTTTGAGGCACTCCCCAAGAGGGCATTTCATGTTTCTGTCTGGGCTACTTTATTTCCATCCCAAAAGCCGCACTCCAGCTAATGCTCAGTGAGCCCTAAAGGGAAATTCTTCAGGAGAAGGTAAGAGCCAATAAGCAGAGTGGTTAATGAGCTTGTCACAGGCAGCAGTGCTGGGTTACCACTATCAGCACTGCATAGAACCAAGCAAATGCTTCTCCAGCATCTCCATCACCTCTCTGCCCCAGGGCCAGGAGCACTGAGAGCAGGCAGGACCAAAGGGAAAATTACATCTCAGGAGCACTGAGAACAGGCAGGACCAAAGGGGAAATCACATCTCATAAACCAGAGGCAAGCTAGATCATTGAAATGGGTGTCCCTAATGCTCAGGGGCAGAAGTAGGAGAAAAACCCCAGGACAAGTTACACCTCCCTCTGCAAGGTCAAGCCATTCACCTTGGTGCTCGTGTGGTCCCTTCCAAAGCTTCTGGAATGAAGAAAACAAGCCTCAAAGAACAGGAAAATGTGTCTGTAAAAGAGAAAAATCAGCTTTTGGAGTAGGAGGAGGTGGAGAACCAGGAACAGCTCCTCCTTTCCTCTTTTGGGCAGTCCTGGTTAAGGTAACACTATTCCCTTAATAGTAGCAGGTGAGCGAGGACTGTACAGCATTTAACAGTTATTTCATAGCTCAAAGGATAAATTCAGAGTTCTGCAGGAGAATGGTACTTGGCAACATGTGTAACTCAGCAGTGGCACGCTGCACCAATGATGGCATCCTGACCAAGGCTGAGAGCTCAGAAGGATGCAGAAAAGGGAAAAGCCATTTGGAAAGACCTCAGACCATCCAGATGTGCCACAGACTTGATTAAGGCACAGAATTTGGAATTGAGTGGCAGCAGAAGGGGAGGACAAACCTGTCAGGGCACTTGGCAATGTCTAAATAAGGAAACTGAGTTGTGAACATAGTGGGGGGAAAAGGAATCTTCTGGCTGCCAAGGGTTCTTCAGCTGTCCCCTCCAATACCTGGTGGTGGCCACTGGCTGCTGTCCTACGCTGGTAGAGCCTCTTTTCACCATCATTTCCCCATGGGGTCAGTGCGTGATAAACCCTAATGATAAGACAGAAGACAGTGCCATTGGAGGTGGGTATAAAGGGCCATGAACCAGAGGCCAAATGTCACTTTTAAGAAGCCTGGAAATCAGGTCTGGTCTATGGGTTCATGTTTTCATAACACTGTAGTGTTACAGCACTGAGACAAATCATCTGTCAGCCCCAAGAAGTGCATGATGTTGAGATTAAATAGATACGGGAACAGGAGGCTCTTGACATTTGCAATATGCATTTCCACAAAGAAAACAAACACAAAAAGAAAGGAGAATACAAAATACATAGCAATTATCTCACCAGCTCCAAGTGCTGGGGGAAAATGAAAGGGAAAATTTCCACCCAAGCTACTTTAGAGTGTGATAAAAATGCAAAATTCACACAAGGCTCTTTTTCCTCACTTCAGAACCCACAGGGTCTCTTGACCCAGGTCAGCATTCCTCTGCTTTATGCACTCAACCTCATCATTCACCTGGTGATTACAGCACCAGCATGAGCTGTGAGAGCTTCTGCTGCAGCAGTATGAGCAGATACACCATATACCTTCATCTTCTCTCATTTGCTTCCCTTGATAAGTAAATATAACCCAGGAAATTGTCACTGCTCAAGAGGTGTGAGGTGATGGATCTTGACCTTTTAATGACATTAAAGTGCAACAGGACTAAATCAAGGGCCCCATCAGTACCATGCTAATTTCAACACATTATTCTTTTTAGGCCTTCAATCTACTTCCCCACGGAAATGATAAATTGTGGAAGCATGTAGGAGATGGACTTGAGGCAAGGAACAAGGACAGGACAAATCACACTAATTTAATTTACTTGCTTAATTACATTTCATATCTCATTTATTTGAGATATACAGATGAGCAAAATTCATATGGACACAGATATTGAAAAGCCAAAAATAAAGCCACGATAAGTTTCATCTTTGAGCTGTGCAGAAAATGAAAGTGAGAAAAGGAGAGAGAGATTGTGTTAGCGAGCAGATGCTGCAAGGGGACAGGGAATATACAGTTTGTTCTTTCTGTGATGTCTCTGACCTCATCTTTCCCTTTTCCACACTATTCCATAAGTATTTCTGTCTTCTTGGTTCTATCATTACATTTTCCCTTGTTTTTGTTTTGCTCTGGAATCCAGCCTTCTTTAAGAGGATGTTTCCTGGGCTATATTCTTCTGGTATTCATTGAAATACTTCTAGTGGATGACCTAAAGGGGTTATAAATGACTTTGAGTTACTCCATCTACAACTCAAACCCACCAGAAGCAGAGTTTCTCTGACTTATAAATGTAATCCTAAGAAACAGTTCCAACAAGCAGGATTTCCTAATTTTAATTCCTGAAGTGAATGGTGTAAAAATCCCCAGGGATCTGCCAGTTCTGTGCCACCCAGAGCTTCAAATCCTAATTTTATTGCTGTGTTGTATTTCGAGAGCAGCTGGGAACAGTTGAAAATCTGGGTCTCTATCTTCTCACATCCAAATCTGTCTTTAAATCTCACTTCTTCAAACAATCTCTCCTTACTTTTTTCAGCACTGACAAGTTCCAGGTGCCCCCATACTCTTCTCCAATGTCTGCTTATCATCTTAAGCGTTGCTCTTACTTTGGAAATGGACTAATCCACATTTACAGCCACACAGAGCAATAAACAAGACCATAAAATTATGTTTTTCAAACTATCAGCCAGTGGCCAGATGTGAAGCTTCACAGATGCAGATTGGCACATTATTTCAGCTCCATGAAGTCCTGCACTCTTGCAGAACCACAAAATTGTCACCTGGAGGAGTCTCCAGTGCTCGTGGCTGTTGAGAAGAGCCTGAATGAAGCCGTGCCAGGTTCACCCAGGGTCACAAGCCTGAACAAGCAGAGCACATCATGCCTAAAACCTCAGAACCTTCTGTCCCTGCTCTGCCAGCAGTGATGCAAAGCCTCCCCTGTTTGACAAGAGAGGTACAACCTTCCTGCTTTCCATTGCCCCCTCCTGACTTTCACACATCACATCTCCATGTTCTCTTCATTCCCACATCAGCATTCATATCTGATCTACCAAAAAAAAAAAAACCACCAAAAAAACCAACAAACCTTTAGATAATTTAGTCTAATCTGGTGCACATTTTAGTCTAATTATGAATGTAAGAGAGTTCAGATGCGTGGACATGAGCTGTGAGGTGTCAGTGGCTCCAGCACAGAGCACAGGCCTTGGCCTATTTTATTTGTAAGCAAAGATGTGAGGATTATGTCTTTAGTCATTGTGGGTTTTGCTTCTCTGCATCTCAACCCATCCCACCCAAAATTCCTCATCCACAGTGTCCCAGCTCTCAGCAATGCCTCACACTGTGATAAGTCACACTTGATGTTGCCTCAAAATTCAGGAAGCAAAAGTAGCGCATTATTACCAAATTACTGAAGAACAGATGTCAACAAATGAAAGAATTAACTCATAACAATCATCTCAGATCACAGTTGTCAATATGTGATCACAGTTCTAAAGGAAGTGAGCAACAAACTCATCTAAAACCATCAGTTTTGGCCTGGGCTAGCACTGTTTGCTCCATGACCACTTTACAGCCATCTGAGAGATCTGTGTCCAGGCCTGGTGGGAGCAGCCTGGCTGTGTGCAGAGCAGCAGACACTCGTGTTCTGCACTTCAGCTCATCCTAAACCACCCAGCTGCAGGGTCAGATAATCACACTCATTTTCTCTACACTGCCTGTAAAAGAAGCCATTTGTGGCACCTTCAGTGCCCACCTCTGTCTCTGCTCTGACCATCATGCCAACACTCAGGCCAGGCAAATTGCCTGAAATATGGGATTGGTGTCCTCAAGTACATTCTGTAACAAATACCCTAGTATTTATCTTCAGGTAGGACTGTGTTGGGAAATTATTTGGCATTTCCCCAGCAGGCTCTTGAACACACAGAATTCACAGATGTATCAAATTTACCTTTTTCCTGTCCAGGTCTAGCACCATTAAACACACTGAGGAGACTTTCAGTACCATCCAAAAGGAAACCATATCCTTAAAAATGGTCCTCACACAGTTTAATCTGAATCAGACACATGCTGGACTGTATAAATATCATCTTTATGCCTCATTCCTATAAAAACAATAAGGATTGAGAGCTTTGTTGTTTGCCTAGGAGGCAAAGCTGGTGCCAGGCAGCACCAGGCAGGCTGCCAGGCAGGAGGTGGACATGGTTACAGAAACAGTCTTTTCTAGATCTGGCCTCTGAAAATAGTGAAAAAGGCTTCTGTGAGTGAAGGAGGTTTTCACATAGGTTGCACATGAAAGGCAGGCAAATGCAAAGGAAGGCTGAATGCTGCACTAATCTCACAGCTTGGGTAAGCTACAGGGGCAAATTCAACGACTCTTTGGTTAAAATGAGGGGAATCACATTAATTTCCAACTCTAATTATGCCTCCTCCCTAACCTCACTTACAGAAGAGTTTGATTTTTCAACAGAAATTTCAGTATTCTGCAAGTTCTTCAGAAACTTGTCATTTTTCATCTAGAAGTGCTGCAGTGTTTCCTGAAGCTGTTGTTGATTTATTCCATGCTTCTATTGCTATCATCATTACCTACAGACTAGCGGGATTACATCCTGTGTGACAAATGTGAGCTATCTTTTGGGAACCCTTGTTTGCAGCACAAAAGGACAGCACAGCAGGGACTTGGGCCTTAGGGGGCAGTGGATGAAGTGGTCTGTAATTTCCACAGCTCTCTCTGGTTTTTACTCTTCTGACATTGTCCTTTTTTGTGTTTGGCTATTTGAAAGCAAGAGGCATTTTTCATGTTAAGTAATAAAAGTTTTGGGAGACCTCTAAAATTGTTTTTCTTCCCACTACATCCCTTGCACCCATGTGGGAACCCTGACCTGCTGTATCTCTGAACATCAGAGATGTTCTCTGCGTCTTTACATGCAGCACTTGGTGAAAGGGTGGTCAGAGATGCTGCTGCTCCCTGGGTAAAGCTCATAGTCAGGCACAGAAGTGCTTCACCCCATTTTAGAGATATTTAGAAACAGGTATTTTATTTTACAGAAATATTGGCCACAAATGGTCAGGTCATACTTGCCAGTAAGCACTTAGGAACTATATTCTTGTGCTCTGGCAGAACATAAAGCCAACGAAGCTACACTTACAACATTTCCTTCCTATCATACATATTTCAGGCATAGTTAAAAAAAAAAGAAAAGGTCATCAAAACACAGCCAAGCTGTAAAATCTGACCATCTGCAGGGTGGTTGGTGGAAAACCATTTTTACTTTGCCACGAGAGGCATTTTTCCAAAGCTGTCTTACATCTACCACCAAAGACCACTAGCTTATTTACTAGTCCAACATCTGTCAAGAAATAATTAGGTTGTTAAAGGGAGATTGTTAGTTACTGGCATTAGGTGTCCATTAACATTAATTGAACTCCTCAGAATTATTTAGGAGCAAAGTCTGGCCCCATTGAAGTTAATGGGAGCCTTTCAATTAACTCTTGACTGACTTGATGGATGGCAGATAGAAAAGTGATGGGTTTCTTTTCAAGCCATAGATCCATGAATGGCAACATCTGCTGCAGGGACATTGTCTCAGGGAGCCTGGGTACTGAGGGAGGGTTTGAAACCACCCATCCACTTTGGGTACTCAGTAAAATCTCATCCACCCCTGAAAAAGTACTCACCTGACATATTTCTTCTCTGCTTGAACTGGAAATACGCACTGGGGCATGGAGGTGCTTGTTTCTAAGTCATCCTACACATTCCCCACACTCATATCAGCACAGAGTTCTAAAGATTTAGTTTTTAAATCCACCAGCCTGAATCCAGGGCAGTCCTTGGGGAATATGCATCAGAGTGTTTGGAGGATGGTTCAGGGTGTAAGTCAGAGCAGTCTGCAAGGTGCCTTAGCTCTGCCTGGCCTTCATCAAGATGTTCTCCAATCTGAGCTGATGTGATTCTGGCCTGACAAAATTTTCTGGTCTGCTAACAGAAGTTTCTGTGGTGATTTTGGGACACCAGGATCAACTCTGATGCAACAGTGGGGCAGAGGGAAATGTGGCTCTCACGCAGCTGAATTTCAGCCCAGCACCCACAGTCCTAAAGCTGAGAACAAGGATGCCTTCACAGCCACATGTGTCTGAAAGAGAGAAATGAAATCATTGGTGGGTAATTCGCATTGCTGATATTTGTACCATTAAGGATCCAGGAAGAAGTGAAACAAGGCTGTGCCTTGTATTCACTGATTGGAGATGATTATGTTTCTGCTGATATTTCAGTGTAATAATTTGCCCTCACCATGTAGTCCACAGGGACAGGTTTGATTTGATCTTCTGGTTGAGAAGTGAGAGTCTAACCTGGATGTCACCTGCAGCATAGAACAATAGACTTTCCAAATGGAAGACATTTGTTCTGCACTAATTTATGAATACAGATTTCTGGACTTCACTGCTGGGTTAGGAGTTAAACTTTTAGTTATCAGATCCCTTGTGTGATATAAACTATCATTATGAGATACATTTTCTTTCCATTATGCTGTAATAAAACCCTCCTGCTTATAATATAAATATATACATTTCCTCTGAGGCATCCTATTTGCTAAAGAACATCATGGAAATCTAATCTCCTTTTAATCAATAAAACACCAAATGATGTTTCTATTTAATGCAAACTTTGCTTCTTACCATGTAATGAACCTGTTTCTATTAAGAACACAGCCATTAATGGAATAAGTAATGCATTACTACTATTCCACTGCTACAGTCAGATTTCTCCTAGTATTTCCATTATAAACTCAACTATTTAAGAGTCTGCAATTTTCTGAGCTGGTTTGCCTATAAAATCCTTTTATACTGCTTGAGGGCTTGGGGCTTGGGGGTTTGGCTAGTTATTGTCATGTGCAGGGTCTCTCTCTTGTTCAGCCACAGATTCCCTATGTGACCCTGGACAAGTCATTTAACCTTTAGAACTTTACTCAGTCCAAATGGAAAAGGGTCTAAAAAAGAGAGAGAGATGCCTCAGAGGCAAGAGAGATCCAAGTTTAACTACATTTGAAAGAATGGCCCTAGGGAATGATAATGGACTGGAGAGACTTTTGCTTTTGGGACATGAGTGCAATTTATTGTACGCCAGTAATGAAAAGAAAATGGAAGCACGGCATTTTGCCAAGAATAAAAACTATGGGTGACTGCTCAAACCATTTCTGATGGATGCCTATCAGAAGAGATAAACAGCTGTAATTTGGGACAGAAAATACTTATGACCCAATCTTTGCTTTTGCAAAGGTGCTCTTTATTCCTGCTTTTGTCAAGCTATTGCTGAAGGAAGTTCCAAGACCTTTTTCTTCATAAGATGCTCACCCAGAATATTTTTTATCCTTATTGGGTTGTGCTAGATCTCAGTCATATTGTTTCTATTATCTGATAAATGACAGGGCTTTCAAGAAAAAGGACAAGAAACATGTATTAGGAAGCTCCAAAACATGTATTCACTGGAGCAGAAGTTGAAAGGAATTTGAAGATTAACAAACACTTTGATGAGCAGAGAGCAGAATAAAACGAGGGGACAGACATTTCACAGCTGAATTTCATGCTCACCCCTCATGAATTCTGTTTCCTCCCATGCAAGCAGATTAGTGGATCCCCCACCAGGGCAGGGAGAACGTGGCTCCAGTGTGAAAGGTCTGTCCCTTGCATGCAGTGCTGACCTCACATTGCAGTTTAAGGCAGCAGTGGCAGGACAGTTTGAATTTAAAGCTGGTTTAGCAGCTCCAGCTCAAAATAAAAGGGAGGATGAAGCTCTACATGCTAACTAGATCTAATGTCCAAATCACCTTCCTTTTGTCCTTGCTCCAGCCTGAGTGAAGAGGAAGAACTTCTTGACTGTGCTGGTGACTGTGCACTGGAGCAGATTGCCCAGAGTGGTTGTGGAGATATTCTCCCTCTCACTGGAGATATTCTAGAACTGACTGGATGCAGTCCTGTACAATGAGCTCTGGGAAGAGCCTCACTGAGCAGGGATGTTGGACTCAATGACCCACTGTGGCCTCTTCCAACCTCACCCATTTTGTGATTCTGTGAAGGACTTGTGGGGTCCCTTGTAGGGACTTGTATATGTGTGTGAAACAGCCTTAATGTGCGAGGAATTCTGGCTGCAGGAGAACTGGAAAGGCCATCCTTGACAGCTCTTTCTTCCTCCCTTGGCTTGGAGAACTGAGACTGAATAAAGTCAAGTACTGGCTTGGGAGCATCACAAGAGGGGACACTACAGCTTTGAACCCCCTAGACAGCTTGGGCACCAGCCTGGAGATTAATCAGAGTATATTTGCTGGCACTTACTGCCATCTTCAGTTTCCAGCCAAAGCTAAGGCATGGATGGCCTGGCACTGTGGCCTGGCAGTCTGGGGGTGGGACAATGATTCCCTGTCATATTCTTCCAAACTATTGTGGTAGTTGCCTCTACATGTGTATAGATATTGTTTTCCTCCATCATACTCTGTTCAGGTCTCTGTGTTTTACTTCACAGGTGTGAGTGTAAGTTTCTAGACTAGGGAGTGAATTCCTACTCTGATTGCCTGACTCAGGAACCACAGAAAAGACCTGTCTCTAAATATGCAGGAGAAATAGCAATAGTTTCTGTCTCCTCTTGACAACTGGGGGAATATGAAGCATGAACAACATTTAAGATCATTGGAGGTCCCCACAGCAGAGTCAGAAACCAATGTTAGTTCTCCTAATCCCGACAGAGAGCCTTAATCATGAGATGGGTCAGGTATGATACATGATGTGCAACAGGTTTTGGTATAAAAAGATGACTGAGGTGTTTCCTGCACCTGAAGCTCCAGGAGGATGGTCTGAGGAAGGACCAGCCCATCCACAGTGTCCAGTTACCAGCTGTGACTGGTGGAGGGGGCGAGGAGAAAAGAGCAAAGGAGGAAGCTGGCAGAGAGAGCCATCACATCCACAGGCTTTAACCTAGCACAGGTAGCATTTTATTTCACATTTATTTTCTTGCCATGCTAAGGGAGGGGAAAATAGACACGCTTATTTCTCCTGCTCATTTTCCTGGACCATCTGGTGCTGAAGCAGAGATGACATATCGCTGCGAAGAAGGGGAAGATGTCACAGCTTTCACTAATAGCTGTGGGAGGAAAATAATTATTTTAAAAGTATGTGGGCTGTACAAACCGTACTTGTTAAGTCAAACTACCAGGAAACTTATTTCAGACACAAAACATTTGATATTAAGTAATCAGTAATGTTAGAGATCAGCAATCCCAGCCAGGAATGTCAGGCTCAGTTCTGCTGTAGGCACAGCCCTAACTCAGGCCCCACTTCACTGAAGCCCATGCAGAACCTTTTGGGGTTTCTGTTTTGAGTAAGAATGAGAAATTATAGACAAGCCTGTGCCACAGATTACTCTCAGCATGTATATCAGGGATTGCAATCAGGTAGGGAGAGGAGGTGAAGCCAATAATGTGACATGTATCACCTTCTAGGCAATGACAAGAACATATTGATTTGCTCCCCTTTAGCTCTAGTTCCTCCTGTATTTTTTCTCTAAAGCCCTTAGGGTGTCTATGTGCACTTGCAGTTCTAGATAATTTTATAATTTGTAATTATTAAACCTTGAAGCACTAGAGATGTGAAGAGAAATGAAGTACTTGTCCTACATAGGGATACTCAGAAACATCAGTCTCACTGGACAGAAACAAGGTAAATTTGCAATTGTCATTCAGCAGCTTTTTAAGGGGTATTTTGGAAATATCTTGAAAACTTTCTGATTCAGATGAGAAACTTGCAAGATATGTGGAATGATAATTTAAAATAGGGCTTTTTTAAAATCAAATGGAACAATTTGACTCATGAGTAGTCTTCTTTTTTTGGAATGAAGTGAACATTTCCTCTTCCTCCCCCCAAACAAATCTGTTTCACTGAAATGTTGGCGTTTGAAAAATGTTGATAAACTGTAGTTACAATGAGAGCTAGTCAGAGAATGGAAACAGATTTGGTAAATGAGTGTAAACAAAACAGCTTGAATTTGATTCCTGGTATTTTGTGCAATTGCTTTGCTTGTTCTTTGTAAACAAGTAGAGCTAGGACTTTAGGCATTCAAAAAAAAAGAAAAAAGAAACAAAAAAACCCCAAATACAATGCCCAGAATGTTTCCAAATTTGTGCCAGGCTGAACTAATAATATTCAGCATTCAATAAAACACAATGCAGCATCCTATTTTCCTGTTTGGGGTATTCTTTTAGTCAGATAGGAGCCAGTCACCCATTGGAAGTAGTGGATGTGCAGAAGGAACAGCTTAAAAACCAAACACCTGATCATTGCTGTCTGAAAAAATTATTGAGTGTTGAGTAGCAAATGTTCATGAAGACATGTGGTTCATGTCTAGACAAAAGCAAGATGATATAGATATTTATGGAAATAGAGAAATATGCCCCACTCTACAGTACATCATCTCCTTACTCTATAAAAAAAGATCATCTTGGAGCATTCTGGACAGTCCTATGAATCTAGCTACATTACAAATGTAAGTTTTCCAGTGTTGTCAAGCCAGAAATATTTATCAATATTAGTTCAAAGGTATGTTTTCTAACAAAGTGAGTACCTAATCCACAGGACTTTGCTAAAAGTTCTGGAGAGAAGGTCACAGATAAGACCTCCAGAGGCTTTTGTTGGGAACACTGCACTTGGTTCTTTTTCAAAGGGAGATGCCATATCCAATTGGAAATAAAAGATGTCTATTGGAAACTTAATGCAATTTTATTGGAGCTAAATTCAATCTCTCCCTTTTTGATGCAGTAATGGGTCAGCACACAGAACTCAAGGGTGCAGCCTCAGACAAGTAATGCTGCTGTGGTCAGAGGTGCCACTGGCAGAAGAGTGCTTCATAAACAAGAAATACCTAAAAAATGTTTAGAATACTTAAAAGAATAGTGCTCTTCTCAGTCACTACAGACCTGCAAACACTCACCAGCAAGGTTTTCCTCAGCCATCACCACTAGCCCGAGGTTCAAACAGAAAATCCATGCCCTAGGTAAAGAAATCACTTCTCTAATGTTATTTTTCCCTCCTTCCTCAAATGGGTTACACAGCAAGCTCTCTGCTTCGGGTGATTAAAGCAGACCATGCATGAGGGAGTGGGAGACACACACAGAGTCAGACCCTCCATTTATATAATCCACATTGACTCCAGTGGGGTGCCCCAAATTTACAGCAGGAAAGGCTCTGCCTACAGACTCCCAGGGGATTGATTGGGAGCCTACAACGAGCCATTTCCAGGGAGTAAGGCATTTTTGTGAGAATGATTCTTCCTATGTCTTGACTATGAAACAGAAACTAACAGAGGCAGAGGTTACACTGTGATATTTATGATACCCAAAAGGGAACACAGTGTTTTTGAAATGCTTGATAACCCAATTTACATGTTTATTCTGCAAAACAGCCATTTATTTACAGGCAAAAAAACACCTATACTTTAAAAGCATTTTTTAAAAAGGGAATTATTTTGAAATTGCAAAATGAGAAGATATTTTTCAGCTGTTTTTCTCTCTTCTTTCTCTTGTCTTGGTCGCTGGCAAGAAATACAGCAAGGTAACACTTGAAATGGTAGAGATCATTCATAACATCTCCATCCACTTTCCACGCCTGCCTTGGCATCCTGGCTTGTGTCACAACTATCACAAGTTTATTTATAGTTCAGGGGCATTGTGGGAGGTCAAGCAAGGAGGAAGAAATTCTGATTAAACCACTAGGGAGTCCAGAGAGGAATCTTGTTGTGGTAGGGGTGTTCTTGGAGTTGTTTGGGTTTTGTGGTTTTGGGTTACCTTTTATTTTAATGCTTTAATGCTTTCATTTACAAAGCAACATGCATTGGAAGTTATTCCTTCTTTTGATTTCTCCATGTTCTTCCTCTGTGGAGGAACATGGAGAAATCAAAAGAAGGAATAACTTCTGCTGTTTTGGCAGAGGAGGAACATGGAGAAATCAAAAGAAGGAATAACATCACTGCTTTTTGGCAGTGATGGTTTAGAAAAGAGTGAGTGCTGAAGACTCTTCTCAGTGAGGACACAACAGGTCAAAAAAAGGTTTCTATGCTGGTGGCTCTTGGTGAGTTGGCAGAGATGGTCCTCTGTGGACTCAGACTCAAGAAGAGATGGTAACCTCCTCCCAGGAGTGGTCTGTGCTGGCCAAAAGCTGCAAAAAATTGCAATTACAGAAGCAATGAGCTGCCCTGAGCTGGGAGAATTCATGGGCAGGCTTTTCCTCGCTGCTGTCCTCGTGGATGAAAGAAGGAGTGGTTCTAAAATTCCAACTCCCTGCTCTCTACACACCATCACCAAGGAAGGAGCCAGGTCTAAATTCCCTGCAGGACTGAGTTGTTTGCTTCTTCTCTTTCTCCTTCAGGGCATTTCCTTCCCTCCAGAGGGTGCTTGAGGGCTCTGTAGAGGGATGGAGAAAGCACAGGTCATAACATGGTATAGAAGAAAATTGAAGATAGAGGGTTGCAGTGCACCTCAAAGGACTCTTGGGGTATTAGTGGGCACATCCTGGGGAAAAGAGGCCCCCCTGCCACCCTTTGTGCAGCAGAGCTCTCTCTGCAAGCTGGAATCAGGGGTATCAAGGACTCCCTTGAGCAAATACAGGATAATAATTCCAAAGTTTTGCATGAAAGGGGTACTCAGGGTGCTACACCTTCAGCAAGGCAGTAACACAGTGGTGGCAGGTCAGAGAGTTAATGCAGCAGCTTTTAGCTGGGATTCACTTGGTATATGCAGATAGAGATGAGACTCAGTTTTCCATCTCATGCTGCCTCTAACACATGACAGGGTCAACAGGCTGCTGTAGAGATCAAGAGGAGAGATCAGCCTTCCGAAAATTCAATATTAATTATTGAATATTTATGTTTACCAGGGGGAATGAGTGAGCAGAGTTTCTCTCCAAGGCTGTGTATGAATCTTTGTATTTCAGGAACAATATAAATCAGGCCTTTTTATTTGTCATTTGTGTGAGATGAAAATTAACATCACAAGCATTATTAATAAGGCATGAATGACAGAAAGGAGAGGAAGCAGAGCAGCTCATTCCCTATAAGTTTCTCTTTCTGTATATTAAGTAGATTTATCATGTGTTAATTCCCTGCTCTACTCACTTCTTTTCCTTTCTTTCTGGCAAATTAGGGTTTCAATAGCATTCACATGCCCCTGATTAATAGACCTGCCCCTCAGCCATCAAATTATATCCTTTAACAAATATTAACAAATTCATCCTCGTTACAAACAAAGGCACCAGGTCTGCTCTCTGGGGTGGCAGATGGAGGCAGATGGAGGTCTCAGGGGTGGGTTAAGGCACAGAATAACAACACACCAGCACTAAAACAGAGGCTAAAGGATTGGTACAAAGGATGTGCTGAGGAAGAGTGTGTGGACAAGACCTATCCATCACAGGGGTCCTTCTGGCCTTCAGAATCCACTTAATAGAAGTTAACTCTCCTTGTCTTCAGGCCATACATCTCCACCTGTTTCATAAAGGGAATTATTGTCCTCAGTCTAACAGGTGAGGAAAGTGAGAAGCTGAGAAATTAGGGCCCCAGGCTCAGGAATACTCAGGTGTTTGACTTTAACAGAATTTCACTTAATACTGCAAGTCTGTCAGGTGTGTTGGGTCAAGAGCTCAACACTCAGATTTACAGCCCATTTGCTCAGTCTGAGCACAGAGGCAATGTGGAGGGTGGTTTTTGTCCACCTTGGTCCTTCTGGGTGAGCAGAGAGTGGGCACACAGATCCCAGTGCTCACAGAAAATACCCAGAGATGAGGACAGGCATTATCTGCCTACCCAGACAGAGACCTCAACATGTGGCACAGGCACTAAGGGGTGCAGATGAAACTCCTCCAGCAGCCACCAAAGCTGCTATAACAGGGAAGGAAAAATTCCAGGTGGCTGTGGGCTGCAGTCACCCCTTTCAGGGCTCAGCACCAAAATCTGCCCTTGGACAAAACACATCTTGGCAAAAACATCACTGCTGGTGAGATTTTAGTTTCCTTAAAATGGACTGAAGAAATTATGCTCATTCAACAGTCATTTTCAAATGTTTTGCTTTAAAAGGCCACTTTGTTCTGTCTTCTCCACAAGAAAAATCCACTGTCTTTTTCCCTACCAAAAATCCACACAGCCAGTCTACCACCAAAATAGATTTCTGGCTATTTTCCTCCCACTCCCTTCAAAATTCCAGACCAGGTTTGTGTCCAAGGGGTAGATGTGTCTCCAGCTATGAAGACAAAATGCCCCTGACTGCTGAAAAATCCTCTCTCATGCTCTTCAAGCTATTTACTGTGCAATATTTATATATTACGATATTACACCTAATCATAATTAACAATGATACTTAGCAGCATCTATATGGCTCTTCACACCTTTAAAGTGCTGTGCAAACACTCATTAATTAATCTTTGCTTCAGGGATCCCGTGCAGCAGTGTCTTCCACAGGGCACCACCAGCCAGTCCCCAGGAATGGAGCTGCCAGATCCTGCCTGGAGCTGGGGGGTGGAAATTCCTCCTGCAGGGAGGATTCAGCTCTGCACTTCTGGGAGGCAAGGAGAGCTGCCTTGCTGCCCCCAGAGGAGGTGTGAAATGGCACAAACGAGAAGAGAAGAGAAGAGAAGAGAAGAGAAGAGAAGAGAAGAGAAGAGAAGAGAAGAGAAGAGAAGAGAAGAGAAGAGAAGAGAAGAGAAGAGAAGAGAAGAGAAGAGAAGAGAAGAACAAATGGTGGTGGCCTCTCGGGTTGCTATTGATAATTGCTGCCCTGAGATGTGCAGGGTGTCTCTGCTTCGGCCCCGCAACTGAAGAACGAGTCTGGACTCTTCACTTTTCGGTCTTCAGGTTGTTTATTAATTCTTATCTATAAAATTTTCTTTCTGCCCAGTGGAGATCTGCTCAGCAAGGCAGCCACAGGCACTCTGTATTGTTGTTTTATACTACAAACTACGTATAACATATTTACACTTAATTCCCATTACCTATCACCTATGTTAGACAGAGCACATACCTCTAAACCAATCCCAAAGTGCCAACATCACTGCAGAAAATGGAGAACAAGAAGAAGAAGAAGGACTAGACACGCCCAAGTTCCTCCATCTTGTCCCCATAACCCCCATACCAAAATCCTAAAATCTACATTTTCACCCTGTGAATATTTTATTATTACACCATTCAAACCTGTGTGACTTTCAGGTCCTCATACAAAGTTGGCAACTCGCTCCAGGGGTCAAAATCAAATCCCCAGGTGTTCTGGGCAGCATGCCAGGGTCTCTGAGCCCTCCAGTGGGGTCCTGGCAACTCTGGACACCCAAAGGGACGTGCAGAGTTCCGACAGTGGCCAACTGCTTTTACACCCCCGGGCTGGTGCTGGTCCTGAGTGAGGAGCTGAAACCACTTAGTAAAGGGCAGTGCCATTTTTTGGGGCATCCCAAATCCTGTGTGCTGGTGAGGCCAAGGTGCCCCCACAGCTGGCCCAGAGCTGGGGGGTTCAGGAGAATGAAGGAGGTGATGGTGGGACATGCAGGGTGTGGTGAAGGTCACCAGAGCAGGACCTGCTGCAGGAGCACCTCTGCCCCTTCCAGGTCTCCTTCACCCACCACTCCCCCCCTGCCCCTCCTTGGAGGGGAATTCTCTCCAGTTTGCATTAACAGCAGGTGCTTTTGTTTTTGGCATCTTGTGCAGTCCTTTCAATGCTGGTATCTCTGCCTGGATGAAATGTGCCTTTTCTCAGCTTTTCACTGCCTTGCTCTGAAATCTCTGCTCCCATCCCTCCACAGAGCTCAGTAACAGCTTGCTTCGTCTTCCTACTGTCAGCACTCTGCTTTGACCCTTTAATCAGGGGACTTGGCTTTTATCTGGAAGACATATGCCTTAGGTGTCTTGTATAAGGTGCCACACAAAGCAAATTCAGCCAGGCCTGCCAATAACACATCATCTAACCAGATGGGGATAAACAGACTTGAATTCATTTGCTCCTTTTTCTCTACTCAGTAGCACCAGAGAAAAGGCTGTTACTAGCTTTATGTAATGTCTCTGGGTACAGAGTTTTTGTGCTTTGCATTTGAGGAGAGCTTAGGTCAGCCTCACAGCTTCTTTCCATTAGGGATGCTTGGCATTAATAAAATGAGAACCCTTTTGCCACTTGTGCTGTGACATTGGAGGTACCAAATATGAATGATGTCATGGAGGGGTGGAGGGCTTTTGCTTTTTTATTTTTTTGTTTCTTTAAGCTCAGGGAAATCTCAGTGGTGCTTTTTGTGCAATTTGGATAAAATAAGGAGGAAGTGTGAGGCGCCCTAGGCAGAGATATATGGTTTGTGTTGAATTGTCAATGGAGAAGTGACCAAGCTAATTTTTTTTTCCTTTGGTGACCTCAGCAAGATTGGTATCTAGATCTCATCAACTGAAGTGAAAGAGTTATTATTACAGACCCTGGAGCAGAGCTGACATACTTGCAATGAATGAAGCTGTTTCTAGCTTAGGGAATTCAAGTGGCCAGGCCAGGGACATGATCTGTACAGTAGGATCAGAGACACCAGCATTCAGACTCACAAAATGGGCTTCAGCCAGTCAAAAGAACAAAGAAACACTTCTAAAAACAGTTTTCTTCTGAAAGTACTAACTGGAATATTCAAAAGCAGTATCATTATCTGCTTCCTGCCCCCCCCCCCCCAACCTCATCCTGTCCCCAAATAAATGTTAAAGATATTATCTTTCCTTTGGCCTTTTCCATTAAAATCATCAATTTTTCTGCTTAGGAAATTTCAAAAATGGCAGAACATCCTTAAAACATCTTTTCGAAGCCACCAGATTTCAGGGGACATATTCCTCCTGTAGCAAGGCCAGCCTATTCCCTGGATTGCACTCCTTGCCATTGTTGCAGCTGAATTACAGCTGTGAGTCAGAGGCAGTGACACACTGTGACAGTCCTTGGCCATGGGACAGTACCCCTCTGGGAGGGTGGCAGGGCTTGGTATTCATTACTGGACATGGTTGATCCAGGAGGAGACACCAGCCCCCACATCACCACCCTGGAACCTGCACAAACAGCGTCGGTGTTCGTGAGGAGCTCGCATTTTAAATAAAGCAAAGTGTGTGCTCATTTACTGATTGGGATTACAGACACACAGAGATTAGGGCCCTGAGCAGGCACCCCCTGAAGGCAACAGGAGGGGAGAAAAATTGCCATCAGCTTAAGTGAGCATATGGCCAGTGACTCTGAGAGTCAAGGTCATGTGGAAACACGCAGCAGGGCTGATATTTCACACCCCAGGTGAATGCATTAACCCTGCTTGGAAACAGCATCTCTGTGCACAACCCTCAGCCTGAATCCAAGCAGAAGCAAGGCTGTGATCACACTGCCTGCCAGCTCCTACCAAAATTGACGGAGTGGAAGAGGTCTCAAAGAGCATGAAGCTTTTGGAGCTTAATTAAAAGCAGCATCTGGGCAAATTAAGGGAGAGAGACTGAAATCAGTGCCTCTGCAGACAAAGAGGCAGGCAGCACCTTGCTGCTGCACATCTGCCTCTGCCCAGCCAGGGCTCTGCGAGGACCTGGAGACATGACAGGGACAGCTCCATCCACCTCCTCTGTCACCACCCAGGAAATAATTTGGTTTCAGTTGAGATCATGCAACTGCACATGCATCTGAAGGTATGGAATCCCATTCAATGGATATTTTATTATGTATTCGTTGGGGAAAAACTGTGCATAAATAAAAAATGGAAGGTGGTCTGTATAAGTAGCATTTCTACCTGTTTCAAATATCCTAGGCACTCAGAGGCAAAAATATAAAAAAAAAAAAAAAGCCAAGCAGGTCATTCTTCTTTACAGAAGTTTTTGGTTTTGTCCACTCAGATCTTGGTTCCATAACAGTCTTTTTAGATATGCCACAGCACAGCTCAACCTTGGGCCTCCTTAATCTGATACAGCAGAGTGGTGAAAATAGGCATGGCCAGATGTTCAAATACCTCACTCCAGCAGCAAGAGAAGTGAACAGAGCAAGAGGTCAAGGGCCAGGAGAAGAGAAATGGGAGAAAGGCCACAACTTCCAGTTAAAAAAGTACCCAAGCTCAGAAAGGGCATGGAAGCAAAATAATGAAGTCAAGGACCTCACGTGCCTCTGCTGCAGCTGGAGAGAGCTTAAGCCTGAAAGTCGGATTTGGATCTGTCACAATAACCCTGTGGATTTCAGATTGATTGAATTATAACTCACAGGTGCTCCTTGTTCCATGCATTTCTTCCTTCTTGCCCCCACAACAGGCTTGAAACTCCAGCACACAAGACAGATCAAAAAGGTTGTTTCTTGCATTCTCCTTAACAGCACCACCAGGTCTCTGTCATATTTACAAACACATATTTTAGCACAAAGGGCCCTATGGAGGAAACCCAACTGCTGTCAGTGGGCTGTTTTGATGGACTCAGTAAACAAGATATTTTGGTGACAGGTAATCTTCATAGTGAACTGATTAATTCCAGAACACAGGAACAATGGCCTTTTTCATTTGCTGAATAATGCATGGATGGCACTGCCACTGGTAAGCAGCAGGGTTCCTGGTTAGCAATAGAAATTCACACACCCATGCTATTTTAATAAGCTATCACTTTTAAAGAAGTCTATTTACGTTACTCATCTTCAACATTTGCACAAACATGTCAACTGGGGAAGTGTGTGGGGGGAGGTAGGAGGGAAAAATGAGGTCATATTCATATACACTTTCTTAGCTCTTTAATTTATATAAGCTTGAAAATTAAGCAAAAAAAACACCTTAATTCCAAGGGAGTGAGAGCACCGTGACCACTACCTGAAATCTGGATAGAATAAACAAAGTGCAAATAGAACACAGCAGAAGAGAAAAGCCAGGTCAAGGATTGCATGGAGAGCTGGGCATGGCTTGCTCCAGAGTTTGTGAAGTGGAACCATCCTGGATTTTGGCCAGCACCACTGTACCACTGGTCTCTTTGGAGCCACCTGAGATGCAGCCTTGTCACTGTCTCCCTATGAACCAGCCAAGAGCTCCCAGAGGAGCCAGACCTAGCAGCTGTCCTGGCCACTCTGCTGTAAAACTCTGGGGTGTATTACAGTCAGGAGCTCAGGGCTGTTCCACTTGTGTTATGAATTGCAGGCAGCAAAAGGAATCATCTCTTAATTATGAGATCAAGGGTCAGATTGGCTCTTAAATTTAAGTGTATTGTAAGCTAGATGCTTAATGTCTTTTGTAGCCAATGGAGATCTAGTCAAAGCTCATCATCTGTAGAAGTCCATTGTTCTTGATTCTACATAATATTGGTCAGGAGTTAAAATATTTTGCCTAAAAGAGGCATCTGGTACCATTAGACATTCTGGGATGTCCTGGCTTGCTCCCAGCTACTGCTCCATAGGGGTGCAGTTTTCCATAGATTTTGGGTAATGCTTGCTAGCCCCAGGGAGATATCTTGGATAAAAGAGGGCATTTAAAACGACATCAGATGCCTATGTTTAGACAAATGCATGACATCCCTGACCTTCACCGACTATAATGGGAATTTGGACAGCTGGACATCTAAATCTGTGGGCTGAATCCCACCCAAAAATGTCAAAGTCTCCTCGTTTTCAGCAGAGCAGCTATTAGAGGTCAGATTTTCAAGAAAGCAGCTCCTATTTTGGCATCCGTTCAGCCGCGAAATTCGCGAGCGTGATCAAAGCAAGGCTGAGTCCCTCTGAACGAGACAGGGCTGAGCAGGGAGGTCCATCTGCTCCCCCTCTCCTCGTGCCCCAACTACTCAGTTCAAGCCTAGTGTGAGGACAGGTCTGCAGAGCTGGAAGGCCCAGCAGACCCAGGAGTACAATGTGGATCTACATGTGCACAGCATGGAGCACACAGCCACACGTGGTCCCACGCGACGCTGAAACCAGCAGAGCACTCCCCAGCCAACAGCACTGATGGAAATATAATTGCTCCTTTTCCCCATGTCATTGCATCCCTTATCTATTTCCCTCAGAAATAAAGTGCTTTTAAACTGGTCTACCCCAAGCATTTCATCTCATATGTGGCTTTCATTTTATTTCATCATTTTGGGTCTTGATGCTGGTCCAGCTTCATCCCCAGTGACCTCACACCTAAGGCTTCATTTGCATGGTAAGTATTGCTATCATAACATTCATTCCTTTAAATCATACTCCAAAATTTTGCTGCTTCTTAGCTGCCTGGAAGGATATTTCTCCCCCTTTTTGGGGCATGTATCTCTGGAAAGTTGCAGGAAGAGATTTCCTACCATTTGGAGAGTGAGGCTTGTTCCCAAAAGAACATAATAATGGTGTAAATGTGTTTTTCAGGGCATGACTATTTTACTACATAACGGCTCACTGATTTATATAATTCTATTAGAAGCTTTGAGCCTTTATTTATTTTATTTCTTTTGGCTTTGCAAATAGAAAAATAGGGGGGAAAATTACCCAAATCTTTGCTGTGGGAGACTTTGGAATGTATTAATGTACATCAGGGTTGAGGAGTGCCCAGCTATGAGAGGAAGGAGTTGGGGCCCAGGGGCGGCCCCGGCACCACATTGTGAAATGTGTTTTTTCAGTCTCTCTGGGGACCAGTAATTGCACACCTCAGAAAAGCTTTAAGGTAACCAATGTAGAGGGTAATGGCTGCATGAGGAGATCAACTGGCAGAACACATTGAACTAATTTTCTTCCAACCTCCCCCAAATTTTTCTTTAAAATCCTTCCCATTCTGTTTGTGGAGAAGCATGAGAAACTTTCCTGAGGTTTTCTGAGAAACAAGGGAGGGAGGAGGAGGAGAAATGGTGGTCAGCTAGAGAACCTTTTCTTCCTTTGTGGCTTTCTCATCTCCCTCAGCCCAACCATAATTCAACTTTCTGTTGCACCCACTGTGCTGGTCACTAATGAGAACATGCAAACAGGCATCTTCCCTCTGCAGCGATTCTATTCCAAAATTACAAGACCAGGGAGAATTGTTAGCACAAACGTGGTAAGAAATGAGGACTTTTAAAAAGTTATTCACCAACACTTCCAGGCAGCTTTTTAACACCTGCAGACAGTAGGGCGTTTGCTCCTCTCCAACAAAATTTTTAAGGAACTGATTTTGTCGGCGCCGGTTTTGGTCATTTGCTGCGAAACACCACAGAAGCGTGGCCTGGTTTTCAGCAATTTGTCTTCTAATACTCCAACCTCACTTAACCTGGCTCACTTTTTTTGAATATCTTTTGAGCTCCCACACAGTCTATAATGGGATTTTCCTCATAGCTCCCTGCAGAATGCTACTCTGCAGTGCTTTGGAGGAGCGAAGGAAGCGCGAGCGGAAAAGGAAGCTATTTTGAGCACAAAGCCTCTAGGCAGATGTAGCTTGTGGAACTATCACATGCAGCCTGAGTTATTGGAGCAAATCAATACTAATTATTTTAAGGCTGAGGCCTTATGCTGGGGCTTCTCAGAGTGCTCTTGGTGATCTTTGATTGCTTCTTTTGTAAATCTGTGGTGTGAGCTGTTATCGCGGTGTGCAGAGCAAGGGAGCTCTGAGGAAAGGGAAAGGGAAAGTCCCACTGTTTAGTCTCATCATGCTCCCCAGCACCCTTCTACAACCTCAGTCTGCAGCAGGGTGTGCAAACCCCAGTGAGGGATGGATTTCATGCTTTCAGTCCTCTGCAGGATGGGAGGTTTCCAAAATGTCCCTTCCTTCAAGGATAGGACCGTGATCAGACCTTTGCTTTAGGAGAAAATATTCCTTCAAAGCACCTTCAAGCAGCCCCACCACAAATGAGAAGAGAAAGGAGTTTGAGATCCACAAACTGAACACTCGTGAAACCTCAAAGCAGGAAGACTGAATGTTCCTGAATCAGTGCAGCTTCTCCACACTCTTCCATCAAGGAAGGGGCTTCATCCCCTTCACAAAAGCAGCATTCCCTTGGTCATTTCCGTACTCATTTATAGGACACAGCTCGCGCAGTTTGCAACCATAACTCAAGACCACGGTCCTATTAATGGTCCAAACTCTCCCTCCAATCAACACAGCTGTTTATTGGGTCTCCACTGATACTGAAGATGAATTTTCAAGGGAAAATTGCTCTTATCTGGCAACCAGATACCTAAAACTCTCAATCCAGTGGCTGCTCAGCCGAAATCCAAGACCTATCCTGTGGTGAAGACTGTTGTTTCATGTTTCACTGCTGCCCAGGACATCCCAAACAGGATCATACCACAGAATTGATCTGCAGCAGCCATCCCAGAGTATTTTTCATTACCTCCAGAAGCTCCTGTGTTCCTCCTGCTGCCTGCTGATCTTGAAGAAAGAGGAGCTAAGAGGCAGAAGTCCTGTGCAGAGCCATTCCTGTGAGGGCCCTGGTTTTAACAGGATGAAGGAATGCAGCTGCATCCCAGCACCGTGCTCAAGTAATCATGAGTACAGCAAAGCTGCTTTGATGCATGACATGGGGCTGGGAAGGGCAAGGGTAGCCAGAAGGTCGACCATAAAAATCAGTGCAGTGGTATCCACCACTATTTAGTTTCTCCATTTTACAGAGGGGGTTATAATGTTTTTCTTTTTTAAAGGCTCTTCCCTGCATTGATTTTATTTTCTGTGATTCAGTGGCTGAACCAGGAAACATAAAATGAATTATCTGTTTCCTTCCATGAGGTTTTTTTCATGTTTATTATTTTTAGAAGAAAAAAAAGTAAATTATATTTCCAATGAAAATACTGATTTGATATGTGAAGTTTTGGTTTAGCAAACAGCAAGGTACAAGACTGCAATATATTCAAAAATATTTTTCTTACATTTTTGGGGATGAAAATCCTTGAAAATGTGGTGTGATTTTGCCAGGTTTCAGTTTAACCAAAAATTACTTGTTTATAGTGAGTGAACTACTGGCTGAGAACTTGCTTCACGTAGCTCCATTCTCCACTAACCCCTTTTTGTCTTTTTAGATTTGAAATTCTTCAGGGAAGAGACTGACTTCCCTTTCACACAGGGGAGAGCACTTTGAAGATAAAAATTGTTAGAGCAGTGCTAAGTATTGTGTAGCCTCGGAAGAATGTGTTATCAGCTTACAAAGCCCCTTTGAAAAGTAGCATACACTCAAAGACACTGACATCTGTCTGTAAAAAGGAAAAAAAAAAAAAAACAAAAAAGAAAAAAAAGAGAAAAGTGTAGGTGGGGTTTACTGTCTGCTATATAACTTTCTCTTAGACCTTGACTGCATGGAACATACTGCCAGTGAGGCAGAGTTTTTCACAGTAACAACTACTCCTGATGAAACTGTTTTTAAGGATTCTGTAGCTGCACAGGGATGCCAAAGGTTTCTGCATTCAGATCCACAAAAACCTCCCTGGGTCACAGCAGACCGGCCCAGACTGCACAAAGACGTGACTCAGCTGATCAAGGCTTATTAACCAACAGCAGATCTTCAGGTGAGCCCACCTCCTCTGAGGAATTGTATTCTAGAAAGGTTTTACTCATTGTCTCAGTGAGTGTCACTGTAGCAAACAGAGGCATCAGCACAAACAGAGCTTTGGAGATGTGTGTGTGAGACCCATGCATTCTGCGTTCTCTTTATAAGGGAAAAATAACTTGTAGCTTCTCCCTCCCTGCTAGGCTATCTTTGTGAAAGGCTGCAGGGAACTCCAGGAATGATGCTTGGTGTTTCTTCAGTCATTTTATCATTCTCCTGCATTCTGGCTATGGGAGACATTCACTGATGGGAGAACTGAAATTATTTACCCATCTTTAGAAGGAGTTACCCTTCCTGCCTCCACTCTGCCACTTCTTTGTCTATACCACAGCCAGGTCTACAGACCCATGCACCCAGGCTGCTCCACTTCTAGTCCTGTCAGTGCTGGTTTCCAAAGGAAAAATCCTGCCTGCACATTCAAAGCAGGAAAGAACATCCTATCAAAAGAGAGACAAGCAATCAGTGCTTACAAGCTGTGTCCATGGGCACGCACTCAAGTGTTGCTGCTCATCCAGCAGCCTCCACAGCCCAGCACCAAGGCTCCTCTGTGGAGACACCCTGAGCCAGCTGGGGCAGAGAGGCTGAGCAGCTGGGGACTGCCCTGAAGGGCTAGACAACTGTTTAAGGTCCTACAGATGCTTTAGCCCCTGAGGGATTGGAGGGTGGATGGTGTTTGAGCTGATGAGATCAGAGACCTGCTGTCCATGGATCCAGTTGGTGATTTCAGACCCAGTTGGTGCCTTGTGGTGCAGGAGGGGCTGTGTGGGGCACCCAGCTCTGCTCCCAGCCCTGGGGGCAGCCCTTGGAGCTGGTGACATGCTCCACTGTGACAGTGTTCACAGGGGATCTTGGATTGGGGAAGAGATGAGGATCTGACTCCATGTTTCGGACGGCTTGATTTATTATTTTATGATATATATTACATTAAAACTATACTAAAAGAATAGAAGAAAAGGTTTCATCAGAAGGCTGGCTAAGAATAGAATTGCAAAGAATGATAACAAAGGCTTGTGGCTTGACTCTCTGTCTAAGCCAGCTGGGCTGTGATTGGCCATTAATTAGAAACAACCACATGAGACCAATCTCAGATCCACTTGTTGCATTCCACAGCAGCAGATAACCATTGTTTACATTTTGTTCCTGAGGTCTCTCAGCTTCTCAAGAGGAAAAATCCTAAGGAAAGGATTTTCCATAAAAGATGTCTGCGATGCTCCACCACATAGCAGAATCTCACTTAGCTGAACCAAGGAGTGAGTCTGAAGGACAAAAGCCCCACAGAGGAAACAGAATCCCTCCTTTCCCTTAAAGTCCAAGGCAGACTCTGCCAATTCATCTTCCAGAGCTGCTTGGGAGCACGGGGCAGTCTGACCTTGCAGATCAGGCACAGGACTGGGAGCCATGGGAGGGCTTGGAAAGACACTACAGACAACTGGAAATTTTCTTCAGAGACCCCTTAACTTCCCCATGCCTCTGGATCACTGTCCTGCACCTCACATGGGTGCATGAAGTCCAGCTGCTTCTCCTGCTCTCGAGACACTTGTGCATCTGCAAAGGCGCCATTTGAACTAATTAAACTGGAGATCCCTTCTACAGCTGTCACAGAACTGCATCCTCTTCTAATTGTTGCAGGAAGGCTCTTGCAACAATTAGGCTCACAATCTATGCCTTCTATTGACCCCAGCTGCCTCCCCACCTCTGAAAAGCTCAGAGTGGTATGAACTCATCCACATGCAGGAATGTAGGAAAATTACCCATGAAATAAGGGCAAACACCTCAAGCCACAAGCTCTCATCTAGAGCATAAACAGTTAATAAGTAATTATTAATTTTGTTTGTTTGTTTGTTTGTTTAGTGTCAAGACTTCCATTAAAAGCAAACCCATGTCTTGGGGCAAGATAAGAGTCAAACTTGGTCTGTGAAAAAGTTCATTAAGGCAACTTGTGTCCTGAGGACAACATCATTTATAAATTTTGGTCTCAAAAGATTGAGCACTATCCCTACTGGGCATGTCTACCCTCTAGAACCTGGTACCCTTTTCTAAACCGGGAGCAGTAATTTGTCTAATCCCAGCTCAGATTTAACTGGTGATGTGCCACAGACAAGAGACGCCTTTGCAGCCTCTCAGAGTCACTCCCATCTTGCCTTTTTGTGGCAGGAGCTTTCAGAGCCACCACAGGGCCCATTTATTGACATTAGGTTCTCAGAGTATCCCTCAGAGATGATAGCTAAGCTTCCAACAGCTCTCTCAGTCACCTTCTGAACTTGGGGCTTTAAATTCTTCTTCCCAACAATATATAATTTTTATGGGCTGCTTCCCAACAGAAGACCCCAAAGCACTTCACACAAGGTCAGCAGCAGCATCTCATTTCACCAAAGGAAAATTGCAGCACAGAGAAGGTGGAAACCCCAGAGCGCATCACCAGAGTCCCACATAAATGTAGGAAACTGTGGGACATAATTCTGCCTTGATGGTTTGGGCCACCCATGCTGGTGCCCCACAAGGAGAACACAGGTTCAAGGTTACTGCAAGATGTCCCCATGCCCCAGAAGACATTTCCAGGAGGTCTTAAATGTTCTTTGGGATATATAAGCACACATTAGGGCTTTTCCCTCTTTGTTCAGATCCTATTGCTGCACCACACTGACTCCATGTGGTGTTGGCTGAGGGAAAACTATCCAGGAGAATGTGGGATTGCTGGGATGTGTTCAGAGGGAAAAAATAGGTGGGCAACGATGTTCACATCACACTAATTTCTTTACATGTTCATGGCACTTACTGAGCCTTTCCAATTACATGTATTCTGATATTCATTTAAATGAGGGGGAAAACATCACATTTTTGTAAAATTCACTCTTAACTCCTGTAGAGAGGCAAGGTGGGAGTTGTGACACTGAAAATGAAGGGCTGCTTCTACTTTATTTATGAAACCCTAACCTCTTGTATCTTCATCCCAAATAACTTTTGACCCAAATAGGCACCTCACACCAGTAAGAAAGAGAGAAAACCTTCCCAAAGCTTAGAGGTTCCTTGAGGTTTCATAAAAATAGGCAGCCAGGTACATGAGAGACCTCCAAGCAGAAGGAAGAATGGAGACCCCAAGGAGTGTTAGATGTGAGAGGAGCCAAATAGAGACACACACACAAACGAGCACATGCAGCTCAGCTCAGCCCCAGATAATGGATAGCTCTTTGTCCCTGTGCCAGAGAACCCAAACATCAGACAAGCCCTGGAAATGAGGCTGCTTTGATCCTGAATCGATGATTGCCTGTGGAATTTGCCTTCCTAAGGCTGGAACAGAGAAGTCAGATGAATGTGGGGAGGCAGGGCAGCAGCAAGGACCTCCCAAAATTCTGCCCGTGGCCTCCCACCCCTCAGTGGCTCACCTTGGCATTTGCTTGCCATGTTCTCTCTGCAAACACTGCTGCCTTTAAGCTGTGACTGTGGATTAAAACAGAAATCGTGGTGGGGAGTCCTGGAAGGGCGGAGCTTTCCCACAGTGACGCCTCCAGACCATCTAACAGCATCCCTTGGAGATGCTAATGAAACAAATCCTGTTAAGGGGTAATCCCAAGGGCTCCAGAGTTCCTAGGATCTTGATGCCCATCGCTTTGTCCAAGGGGAAAATCAGCTTTTCTCCCAGAAGCTCACAGAAGAGTGTGTTACACCGACCAGGAGGAGTTCCTCAAGGATGGACCCCTGTGCTTGCTCTTGATGCATCCTGTGCCTCAGAACATAAGGAGGTGGAGATGAACCAACATGGGCCCAGCCACAGAAACTCTTCTAGACTTGCCACAGATTTACTTAGATGAGAGTGCTAAAGAGCCTTAAACCCTCCTTTCCCCCTCTTTGGCACCACTGCCTGCTCCCATGGACCTGAGCTGTTCCCATCTCACCTTGGAGCTGTGTCCATCCCCAAACCCAGACTGAGCTGCAGGAATGCAGGGGAGCCAAAGACCTGTAGTGCTTTTTTGTAGCCCCTTCCAATCTCTATGCTGGGAGCTCAAAATATGGCCAATATGCCCCCTCATACTTCCTTTGTCTGTAAAGCACCAGGGACTTGCAGAGCACTGAGCATACTCACAAAAAGGTATTTTGTGGTAGCCCTGAGAAGCCAACCAGGTACTGGTCTGTTGGACTCTGTGTTGTGGAAATCTCTACTGATAGCTTCTGCTGCAGGGAGCTGTGACAGCCTTGAATGTGATTCCAAACCCACCTCTCTGCATTTATCCAGCAGGTGGGCAGTGCTGCCCCCAGATTACAATTCTTAATTTAGAGAGTTTCTTCTGACATTTTGGCTACTACGGCCTGATGCTCACAAGCTGTGCTCAGAGAGGGTGAAATTCAGCTCCTCCAATCACACCCAGTTTCTCTCTCACACTTTCTTTTCTTCCCTTCCTGATTCATTTAAAATAATCTATGAAAAATGTCACTGGTTTCCAGGAAAAGCAAGGGTCTGACCAAGGCAAAAGTCAACTCCTTAATTTAAAACAGTTGAGGGGGGGATAACCCATTGAAGCTGCTCAGCAAATGCACAAACAGTTTGTAATTACAGGAGCAGGCTGGGAAAACAGGACCTACCTAGGGAATATTCTTATTAAATAAAGCAGAATTCTGTCACCTTCTTAATCATGAAATATTGATGAAACTGTAAGCAGCCCCTCTGAGGTTTTAGCCTTTGCCCTCTCCTTGTGTATGTATATGTGTCCACACAAAGACAAAGGGGAAAAAAACACTCTCAAAGCCTGCCCCTGGAGCTGCAGAATTCTAACCAAGCCGCTCTGTGCCAGTGGATTTTGCTGAGCTTGCACGGGCATATGGATCGGAGAAATAAAAATTCTTCACTCGGCACAACCAGAAACTCCTTTTAGACTGAATGAGTAATGAAGGGGTGATTAAACAGAGCTGAGGAAGAAAGGACACATTAAAGGGAGGACCGTCCCATGAATCAGCAGAGGAAGGGCCAATCTTCCTTACTTTGATCCACTCTTCATATTTTGGAAGCAGTGCAGAGCTGTGGAACTCCAGGTACCCTGGAGTACCAAACCTTCCCCTGCTTTATGAAGATATGCTTGTACCTCCAGGGCTTGTTCCTGGCAAAACAAGCAACAGGATCTGTCCTCACAAGCCAAAGGCCAAGCAGAGCAGCATTTGGGCTGCTGGAGCTCTGAGCACTCATGACCTTCTGTTGAAGATTGCCATGCAAGATGTTTTCCATTACCATCTGTATGGCAGATTATCTTTGTCAAGTGGGCAGTTTGCCTTATCTCTCTCTTTGATTGACCACATTCACACCTCCCTCGGGAGGGGATATCTGCTGATAACAGACTATTGAATGTCACTGCACGGCTGATAAGAGCTGTAACACCCCACTGTGAGATGCTCTGCCCAGTGGGAGGAGCCAAGCATTCCTACCCAGATATAATCCAGAGGTTTTGAGACACCAGCACGGCTTCTCCACTGGATTCCCCACAGGAACAGCAGCTGCCTCTCCTTCCACTGGATCTTCAGAGGAAGAATACATCCTTCTCTACAGGATCCCTGCTCCAGCAGAACCACCCCTGACACTGCAGGAGGGCTGCAGCCACAATTCCAAAGGGACTGCTGCCAACAGCCTGACCCACAGGGTGTCAGGTTGGGTTCTGACTCTGGCACTGTTGTTCTAGTGTACTGCATTGGTTATTTTATCCTTTTTTTTTTTTTTCTTTTCCCTATTAAAGAACTGTTATTTCTTGCTCCCATATTTTTGCCCGAGAGCCCCTTAATTTATAATTTATAGCAATTCAGAGGGGTGGGGAGGGTTTACATTCTCCATTTCAGGGGAGGCTCCTGCCTTCCTTAGCAGACTCCTGTCTTTCCAAACCAAGACACCTTCCTTGGGAAGTCAGGGAGTCCCAGAGAAAGCAGCACCCAAGACACCCCAGCCTGTGAACTCCAGCTGAATGGACTCAACATCCACCAAGAGCCACATCTGGGGACATCTGGAGCTGGGACAAGCCCCCACTGGCCCTTGATCTTAGAAGGTACCTGAGATGCTACAGCTTGAAGGTTCACACCATCCATCTCTGGGGTACCAGAAGCTCATCAGCCACCCAGCAGAGAGCAAATCAGCTCCAGGCAGCACCACACCTCTCACACCATTTATCTCATGCCTTGGCACTGCCAGCTGCAGCCATCAATTTTCTGGGGGGGCCTCAGCAACAGGAGCCCAGAAAAGCCCTGAGGGGGAAGAGCCAGGGACTATGAATAATGTGGGTGAAAACAAGAAGTGTAGGGAAGAAAAATCACAGGCAAATTTTCATCCCTTCACACTCCTCTGTGCAGTGGGAAGGGACAGAAACTCTTCTCAAACCAAAATAACTATGCTCCATTCCACTTCTGTGACTCAACTGCATGGTCCTAACTGAGACAAATAAATAAAGAAAAATGGGAGCACACCAGAAAGAGAGACACAGACATTAGGAAGCACAGGCAAGAACTGGGAGGCCAGATCATCACCAGTAAGGGATCCCAAAATGCCGACACTTGTCTGAGCCTGAGTTTTATTATCACTTTTGCAAGGGTATATGAACAGGGCTGAGGAATAAAAAATAGATTGGAAAGAAGGACTGGCCACAAGGATAGGGCAGGGACAGCAACATGAGGGTATTGGGACTTCCCTGACAAGGAAATATCACAGTTGGGAGTAACTGGAAAAGGGAACTGGGGCCAGGCTGGCTGGAAAGCAGGGGCAGGAAGGATCAAAGCACCAGAGGAGAAAGGAGGACAAAGAGGGGGAGGCTGCAATGGCTCGGAGAGGGAGAGATGCATCAAGCAGCAGGGGAGCCCTCTCCCTGCCCACTGCGGTAATGGGGTCTTTGTTCTGCTCCTTTCATGTCCGCACACATCCCGGCCCGTGAACGGCCGACAGGGGCTGAATCAATCATCCCGCTCCCAGAGGAGGGCAGGGCATGATTGATTTGCTCTCCCTGATGGTTGGCTCTGAAAGGACACGCTCTCATTACAGTTTGTTTCTGGGTACCGTTCTTTACTCCCCGTCTGAATGCTGCAAAATCTCCCACCTCCACCACAGGATGATTTGGCACCAGTTCCCTCCCAAATCCCTGCAAAAGCTATTAAAAAAACCCTAAAAAATACATTAATAAAACTCCAAAAACAACAAGACACGTCCCCCAAATTTAAAACATAAAGCTGAGGCTGCGGCCATGGGTGATTTTAGCGATCATCTGCTCCAAATTCCAGTCATGCTTGTCACACTCCCACAGCCTCTCTCTAATTGTCAGGCACAGCCCTTTGTATTCCTAATCACCCCTGAAAAGGCCTGGCTCGGGGCTCTGGTGGGCACCCCAGGGTGGCTGCACGGGGCAAGGCAGCCCTGCTCTGCTCTGGCATGCTGCAGGCTGCCAGCTGCTCCAGGAGGATGCTCAGGGGACAGAGGTGGCCCCTGGTGACCAGAGTGAGGTGGAAACACTCTGGTCTCTATCCCAAGGTCTCTTTCCCAAGGGACATGGAGGCAGGTGGCTCTTGGATGCACATTGAGGAGCAGAGAGGGGGTGGTGGCACCCAGCTCAGGTCCATCTGTGTCACCAAGGGTGAAGCCAGTCCTTCTGGCTGAGCTTATGTTGTACTTTCTGCAGTGGGCAGTGCTGCTGATGAGTCAGACATACACCTGTGGGAAAGGACTGTCGCAGACATCTTTTCATGAAAAATCCTTTCCTTAGTATTTTTCCTCCTGAGAAGCTGAGAGACTTCAGGAACAAAACGTAAACATTGATTATCTGCTGCTGTGGAATGCAACAGGTGGATTTGTGATTGGCCCATGTTGGATGTTTGCAATTAATGGCCAATCACAGTCAGCTGGCTCAGACTCTCTGTCCGAGACAGAAGCTTTGTTATCATTCTTTCCTATTCTATTCTTGGCTTGCCTTCTGATGAAACGTTTTCTTCTATTCTTTTAGTACAGTTTTAATGTAATATATATCATAAAATAATAAATAGAGCCTTTTGAAACATGGAGTCAGATCCTCATCTCTTCCCTCATCCAAGAACCCCTGTGAACATTGTCACAAAGGACAATCAATTTCAAGGAGGTTTTCCCCCCTCTTCAGTGCAGCTTAAGCATCCCACCAATTCCAGACATGGGTGGAGGCAATACTATTAGCTACCAGGGCCATTGCAATTTTAAGCAGTTTATCTGCAGGATTTAACTATTCACCATTTTAAATCCTCCCCACTTAGATATTCCCATATCCTTCAGACACTTTAAATCAAATCATCCACCACTATACTATGTTCTCATTGAAGTGTTCCTCATAGAAACATGGAAAAAAATTCAACTGCAGAAGAGCCCTTAAGATCATGGAGCATGAATGATGCTGCTCTCCAATCCATCCCCTTGCTCACTGAAATGCATCCAATGAGGTGCAACTCAGCTATGTAAAGGGAACTGAGTGTTGTGGAGAATCTGGCAATTCACAGCCAAACAAATTGCTTCAAAAAAAGTCCTGCACAAACCCAAATCTTCTGCCTGGATTGTCTGGAGGAGAGAAGGAGTTTCAGAGGGAGGAGGCTTTCAGGATCTGCTCATCTGAGAAGTGTCTGAGAAAACCAAAGTGTCTGAGTTACAGGAGCAGCAAAACAAGGCAATCATAGTGAGATTGAAGCATGTTAGAAACATGAGACACTAGACAGAGATTCTGGTAGTGATGTTCTTCTGAGCAGGTCCTTACAACAACCCTGCTCTCTTTCTGGGCTGAGAAGTCATGAGAATAACCTGGTTTGCCATACCAGGTCTGTGCTGTTGCAATCTAGTTCAAGTACCCAGCACAAAGCACTCCCTGGTTTCAGCACCCAATGGGTTAAACGAGTGTTAGCACAGTCCAGGCTTCCACAGGCAGTTTGCAGCTTAGCTGTTAATTTGGGAATGTCTCAACTTCACCTCCAAGTTTTGAAACTTTGCCATGCCTTTTCATTAGCTGTGTTTTCCTTCTGGAAACTACCACATATCTGTATCACTAGATCTTTACAACAAAGCCCAAAGGGTTTTGTACTCTTCTGTGAGTGTTCCTAACTGTTCCCAGCTCACTTTACTCGTAAAAGCTGCTTCTGCTGCTCTTATAGGCAATACATTTTCCAGATTCTTTCCACCTTCCTCCTTTTTACTAGAGATGGCTCCAACATGAGAACAGACTAAGCTGAAGCAGGGGAAATGTTGCAGCCATGTTGGCCCAGTGGTTTTATAGCAGAAATTTCTTTGGAAATCAGCACAGAGTTCTGCATAGACAACAGCGACTGTTTGTGTATCTGTTTAACTCCAGCCTTGCTTCTCGCAGCAGCATCCAGTGGATGTCATAAATCTCAAGAAGTAAAATTCCTACTTTCACAGAGAAAAAAAAAGAAATAAAAAGGAAAAAAAAAAAAAAAGAAGAAAAAGAAGAACAGAGATGATGTAATGGTATAATACTAATGAAGAAATTATTCTGATTTCATCTTGTACCCTATGACAAGGTGCAGCAAGGGCCAGGTGTTCCCTGAAGGGTGTCCCTAAGACCAAAGGAGACACAGCAAGACACCAGCTTCAACACAGCTTTGAAGAACCATCCTAAACACAACTCTGAAGTCACTGCTTCCAGACAAAGATTTTCAGTCACCTTTAGCAGAGCTTTGCTCCCTCTTTCTCTGTCTGCTTTGTCCTGGCTCCAGTAGAGCTGCCCAGGTTTGTACCAGTTCAGATCATGGCTATCCAGTCCTAGATCTTCTGGGATTTTTGCTGCTCTAGAAACCACACATAACACCAGAGAATTGTTCCTGCTGCACTAGGTTCTATACAAACATGAAGTAAGAGATATTATCTGAAGAGGCTCACTAAAAGAAAAGGCCCCTCACTACACATTGGGGGTCTGGGGTGTGTCCAGAAGAGGGAATGGAGCTGGGGAAGGTTCTGGAGCACTGATCTGATGAGGAGCATCTGAGGGAGCTGGAGGGGCTCACCCTGGAGAAAAGGAGGTTCAGGGAGGGACCTTCTCGCTCTCTTACAATCCCCTGACAGGAGGGTGCAGCCAGGTAGGAATTGTTCTCTTCTCCCAAGTGAGAAGCAATAGGACAACAGGAAATGTCCATGAGTTGCACCAGGGGAGATTTAGATTGGATAGTAGGGAAAATTTCTTTCCTGAAAGGGTTGTCAGGCGTTGGAAAGGCTGCCCAGTGAAGTGGTAGAATCACCATCCCTGGGGGTATTTAAAAGCCATGTAGATGTGGCACTTGGGGACATTGTTTAGTGGTAAATTTTTTAGTGGTACTGTGTCAACAATTGGTGGCACAGTAAAACCTCCCTTGGGCTGCACTGAAGGAACCAGGAATCAGGAAAAAAGAGTCTCATGCATTACATGATGACCTTGGAGTCCTTTTCCAACCTTAAGGATTCTAAGATTCCAGGACTGTAAATGAAGCAGGCAATGACACCCCAGTGACAGGGAGATGTCTGATGGAATGTGGCAGTGTTGCAGGTTGGCTGCCTGAACTCCACACTCTGTTTCTGCTTTTACAGCTCTGCTTAGGGCTGTATCTCCACCCTAATGCACTAAATCCTTTTGTGGTAAAGCTCACCCAATTCAAGAACACAAGTAACCTCAAAATCCCCATTTGGGAAGCCTCTGTTCCTTGGGGAGCCAGTGACAGTTCAATGATGTTGCTCTAAATTCTCCTCTGGGCAAACCAATCACTGCCATGAAATTGTTACCTTCTTTCCTGCCTGTTCCCTATTTGACACTTTTCACAGTGACAGCCATCAGCCTGTGTATAATATAATCAAAAAGCTGATTCTGGCTTCAAGCCATTCCAGAAAAAAAAATTTCCACAGCACCCCACATTAAAATGCAGCCCCTGTTCTGCACCTTCCTGCTCCTTCCCCCCACTCCATGTTTTTTGGGTTTAGGGGTTTTGGGTTTGTTTTTGATTTTTTTTTTTTGGTACTATCACATTATCCCATGTTCACAATTGTAAAACCACATTATAAAAGCAGCAGATATTGAACTAATTTTATCACAGGGCTAGTAATAAAGTTTAACACCAACTATAATATTGTTGTACACCAGATATATTGCAACAGAACTGTAATATCCTGTTAAATTCATTTTCCATCCAACACCACAAGATCTGTTGAAAGATGTTAGGGGTGAAAGGTTTGTAGATTTTTAATTTTCCTCTTTTTTTTGGGCTTTATTTTTGCAAGGCACTATAAACGTTTAAATTTCATAAAAATATACATCACAAGTTCAGCAGTAATAGTTGTAGTGACACATCTAAAGCCTTCATTGTCTGAAAAGTAATGTATGGCTAGCAGCTACCCTGCAAAGCAAAATACATCATTAGAACCAGCTTATAGAAAGGAAGAGGTACTTTTAACATGGTCCCCATTACTGCAGCATCTTTTCCCCTCCTAATGCTTTATATATTTATTCTTCGGCCCCCCAGGGAATTGGATGCAATTATCCTTTTCTTCTTGGGCAGAGAAATGGGTAAAATGTTAAGCAGCTTGCCCCAGGTGACACAAAAAGTTTTATGGTACTTCGTGGGTCTGAATCAGCATCCCTGGCACAGCAGCTGGGCTCCCATGGGAGGAGAGCACGGGTGACTAAAAATCCTTCTTCCTGCCATCAGCCCTGTCTGAGAATGCTGGCCACTTTCTGCTGCCTCCAAGGAAGGCCTCAGCCACCTATAGGAACGCACAGGATTAATTAAAAGCATTCTTTTAAACCAATTAACTCACACTGGTAGAAACCCTTGTGTAGATACTCTCAGTGGATTTAAACCTATTTTTTTTAAATTCAGTTTAACTTGAGGCTCTGCATTTGCCAGCTGTGTCCTCAGCATCTTCTGCATCTCTTCAACTGCTTCTGTTTTTAAACTAATTTTAATTAAGTGCACGCACTCTGTGTGGTCAAATCCCCAAGGAGCTGTAGGAAGGCAGGCAGAGATACTAGGAAAAAGGAGTGCAAGTTGGTTCAAGGCAATCCCTGGTTCTGCAGCCCAGCTCTTGGCAGCTGTTTTAAGGTCAGTATATTTGGGCAGTGAGACCCCAGCCCTGTCCTGATGAATTTATGGTCTGCATTGTGATGGTGTTCACAGGGGTCTTAGGACGAGGAAAGAGACGAGGATCTGACTCCATGTTTCAGAAGGCTGATTTATTATTTTATGATATATATTACATTAAAACTATACTAAAAAGAATGGAAGAGAAGGTTTCATCAGAAGGCTAGCAAGAATAGAATAGCAAAGAATGATAACAAAGGCTTGTGGCTCAGCTCTCTGTCCAAGCCAGCTGACTGTGATTGGCCATTAATTAGAAACAACCACATGAGACCAATCACAGATGCACCTGTTGCATTCCACTGCAGCAGATAATCAATGTTTACATTTTGTTCCTGAGGCCTTTCAGCTTCTCAGGAGGAAAAATCCTAAGGAAAGGATTTTTCATAAAAGATGTTTGCGACACTCCATAGAAATTAATCCACTCCTTCAAGACTGCATTTGTCCAAAATAAAAGGAAGACAGAAAATACAAATGGTGGTGAGCAGCTTGCTGCAGAATACCAGCAAAAGGCAGGAGACCTGATGTGTCCCAGTGCTCAGGGTGCTGCTCTGAGCTTCCCCCAGAGCAGGGCCAGAGGTGACCTGGGGACAACACTCAAGGCTGGGCTTTCCAGGGTGATCCAGCATGGAAACCAAAATATGCAAGTATGCCTGGCATGGAGTCAGCCCCAGAGGCACAGTATTTATGGGAGCTGTCCATGTCTCTAAACAAGCTGAAAACCACAGAGGGATGGAGAACTGTACGTTTCATTGACCATTCTCTGATCTAAACACACGCTCTACACATTGAGCAAGATACCTAAGGAAATATTTTTAAATGTGTTCTGACCTCATTAAGAAAAAATTGGAGGACAAAATATCACTTACCCATCAACCTTTCCTCTTTTTAAAAGACCATTCAGTGTTGAGGTTTTTTTAAATTTGCTAATGTACGTGCCAAAGAGACAGTGGACTGAAGTGTAGGAGGCTCCAGTCCTTCCTGAGGTCTAACTCCCTTTTTTCCATCTCCCTCTAACTAGCTGAATACTCCCAGAGATTTTTTTTTTTTTTGTGGATTTTAAGCCCCCCAAATCTACAATTCAGCATAGATTCAGGTATGGCCATCCTGGTTAGCACAAAACAGCAATGATAACACAGCCCTTTTCAGATAGGATCTTCCTACAGTTACCAAGCATTTTCTTAAGACTTCATCCTCAAAATGTCTTCAAAAATAACTTCTCCTGCAGTATTGGGCCATTTGTGCTGTGATTGTGATTAACTTGAATAGCCACAGGGAATAGTCTCCAGGACAGCATTGTGTGCATGTGTATATAAGCATCAAAGCCACAATCAGTGGCCAATATGTCCTGCTGCCTAAAATAATTTTGCATTTCTAGCAGGAATTGTAGCCTTCACAGGAGCTTCTTTTTAGGTCATTGAGGCTGTAAAGGGGAAAAAAAAGTCACTTGACATCCCCTGTGAGAGGCTTTGCATTGTTAATTTATTGCCCCAGAAATGAAGAAATTTGTCACAGAGCAATATAAAAGGGGTAAGGGCAGTATTTAACTGGAAGAAAGAGGAGAATCAGGAAAAAAGAGCCACATGCATTACAAGAAAACCAGATACCAAGGAGGTTTTCAGAGACCAGGTGGCAATGTATTAGTGGCAGAATTTCTCATGGCTGTTTTCCAGCAGCAGCTTGGGAATATGAGAGAGTCTGTTAGATGGGAAAACATCAACCACACAGGAGCTTCATTGGGAGTGGAGAGCAGGAAGGCAGCAAGGGTGAGTGGTGAAGGCAGATGCTGAGTGCTTGTAAGAGGCCTCTGGGTGGGAGATGGAGGACCAGCAGCCTCCAAAGAGATGTGACAAGAGTCAGGATGTCAGGGAAAGCCTCCCCAGTGAAGGGATTTCCTGCCTTCTTGCGTCCCAAAGCACTTTGTAATGCAGTGACAACTGAATGTGAAAGGGACCTTCCTGAACTGCCACAGGTTTGTGTGTGTTCTGCAGAGGTGGAAATACCATCATAAAGGGGACATGGCTAGAAATAAATCCATTTTAAGCATCATCATACTGTTGTGTTTTGGCAATAAACCCCATTATTTTCTTTCCTTTTTCTCTGTGTTTAATCTTCTACTAGTATCTTTCTTTACTTAACCTGTCTTAAACTACCCTTGATTTGCACATATTTAAATGAGAAAGACCTTTTACATTACTCCCTACAGAGGAGCAGCAGTGATTTACTCCTGCTAAAATTTTTGATCATACCCATAAAGGAAAAGTCAATCCAGCTTGAGGATGGCTGTGTGTTATCCTTTAGTGCAGCCCAAGGGAGGTTTTAAAAAAAGGAATATGAGCGTGTGAAGCCAAGGCACAGAATTTAAGGCCAGAAGAGACTGATAAAATCAGTTTATCTACTAAATAGCATAGATTTCTAGAAAGGTTCCAAAGTAAAATCTCTTAGGACTACAAAAGACATCTGTAATGGAGCTGGAAAGTGAACCCAAACACACAAGTCCTACTGCAGCAGGTGACCTGCAAGGCCACAGGTCAATTCCCCTGGGTGGAAGCAAGTCAGGCATTTTCTTTATATCTCATTGAGGGACCATTTGCTTTTCCTGTGTCTCACATGACTGACCTGGGACCATGGCCTCAAGCAGGCAGCAGAACAAATCACAGAGCACAAATAGCTTGGAAAACTTGTGCAGGTGGCTAATGAAAAGCTCAGCTGAAAACTCTTCTCTGTAAGAAGATACTGAGGGCAACTTATGCTGAAAGCAGAATCATCACTTCTGATGGCATATCCCGTTTCTTCCTCAATGCAGAAAACAATGCAAACCTATTATCTGTGTGGTTAAATTCATGCTGTTCTCTTCTGGATTCTTTATTTATAAGGTTTCACATTGTACTGCCACCAGACAAGTAAATGTTGGGGTTTTTCAAAATAATATTTACTTCCCTATTCTTTAGTTAGCAGAAGACAGTTTCTAAGTTGCCTTGACAGTATGTTCTCTTCTCCCTCCTTCAGCTGCGAACTCATGTTCTGCCCCTTTGCTTCTTCCAACCCATCGTTTCCATCTGATTTTTTGCTTTTCATCAGTTTGTGTGGATGGTGCCTTAACCTGAGGGGCCCCTCAGTTCTGCTTTAAATGGCTTCTGAGTGGCTTTTGAAAGTCAAATCATCTGGCCACGCACATGAGCAGGAGAGCCTTAGCAATAAGGCAAGAGTGAACTGTGACAAATAAGGAAGAAAACCCTTTATCCATGTAAGGTCCTGCTATTCCAGATCCTACACATCCAGTGTACGGGCTCCAGACCCAGCCACGGAGCAGAGGCACCTGGGCCCCACTCAGACTCTGTGCTGAGTTTTCTACACCGAGATCCCACTGGGAGAATGCAGAACTTAATTTATCTTCCATGTTTACCAAGCTGTCTTTTGGGGACACCCGTAATGATTCTGTTTTTATCTTGTACCAGAGGAGGACAAAGGCGCAGTGACGTGAAGGAAGATACATTAGCTGTCAGAAGACAGGTAACACATCTTGCTAACATACTCTGTTCCATTTTCCCCCCAATAGCCTGAAGCAGTGTTTTCCTTTTAAAAATATCCTATCAGCTCTGACAGATGGATTAAGGCTTAAAAGCATCAATATTTTGGGAAAGTAGTACCTGCTAGCAGGCTAGATATGGGTTTGTCATTCAAGAGGTTTTATATTTCTTATTAGGTCCCTTTCCTGAAAAGCAGCAACCATTTATTTTAAACTTTACTTACTGGTAGGGGTTGGGAGGGGGTTAATTTTTTTTTTTTTTGAGGTGAGGGAGTAGGACTTGTTTTGATTTCTTCAGTGGACACATCATCTGTCAGCAGTGGGGAAGAGTGGGAGTGCTTTTCCTTGCTTATCCTGAAAGGTGACCACTAAAAAACTGCCATTGCTCTTGCTCAAAGTGGATTACCAGAAAGTTGTTGCAAGAGAACTGACTCAAAAAAAAAATAAAATCCCATAAACAGATTTAAAGACTTCTCATAACTTTTATTCCTCTCACAGCAAAGGCTGAATCAGTGCTGTTGTTCATATTCCCCACCTTACTTCTGACAGGCTGTTTTGCTTATCTGGCATTCTGGCTCGGATGGATCCCACCTGATAGCAGTCAAAGACACTGAAGTTAGGACTGTCGTTATCTGGGCACCAGCTACAGTCACAGAGAAGAGAGAGACACCTCAGGAGAGGGATTCACATCTGAGCAGGGTGAATCATTCTCTCAAGATGCCAGCATTTCTCCGTTCCTCAAGATGCTGCTGGCACAAACAGCAGTAAGTCAGTACAATGAGGCTTCTAATTTTGGAGCCTTGGTGGAGCGCCTGAAGTTTGATGAGTGAGTCGAGACTGTGGTGAATCTCCCTCTCATCATATCTGCAGCCCGATGGAAAGGAAGATATCAAAGATATTCACCCCTTTGTCACACAGGACTCTTGTGAAGGGAGATGAGAGCAGAGAATTCACAAAGGAGAAGAGGAATAAAGAGTAGAGAGATGTGGAGGTTTCCGAGGGGAAGTGAGGAAATGCATCCCATTTTTGCCTTCTGGCTTTGTGAGCTGAGTTACATGGCTTCTTGTCTATGCCACCTCCACAGCCAGAAGGCTGCTCAAATTCAGGATTTGATTCTGGCCCAAAGCTCAGGCAGGAGCATAGCTGGGGATTTGCACATGGTTTCCATCTGCTCCCCAACTACTCCTCTCCAATAATTTGTGCAGATGAATGGCTGCTGTTCTGGGAAGGAAAGGGTTGGGGTGGCAAGTGACTTCAGCCCAAAGAATCAGAGTGGCTTATTATATTCACTAGAAGGATAGAGAAACCCAGCAACCTCAGTGCAATTCCAGAGAAAAAATTAATTTCAGGAAATTCTTTGATGTGCAATATTTTCTTATGCCTAAGTACTATGTGCAAGGAGTTAAAAGAAATTGAATGCTTTTTGGCTCAAAACAGCAGTAGGAGGTGGAAAAGCAGAGTCAAGTTAGGAGCCCAGCAGTGAAGAGATCAGCAGGGTGGTGTCATCTGAAGACCCTGACTCCAGGATGCCCTGGCAGCACTCTTGCATTAGTGTTCTTCCAGTCTTGAGAAACCAACAGGGCAATGAGATCCCTCAGACACTTCCACCCTGTGACCCCAAATCCAAACCCATCTACAGGAGGGCACAGCAGACCCAGGAAATCCATCCCCAGTGGAAGGACTGAATAAAGGGTCCTCCCCAGGGATCAGCTGTCGAGTTGCTGCTCTCTGCAGCTCTGCAGCTCTGTCTGGAGCAGTTTCAGCTCTGCCCCTTCCTCAGAGATGCTCCAGCACTGTCTCAAAATTCTTCCTACTGTGCTGAGCCCCAAAGAAATATCAGGGGGTTGCCATCAACAAGGCACTTGGCAGAAATCTCTTGTGATGGTGTTCAATTTTCCCAACTCAGTCACTCTGGGATGTGGCTATGCAGGCACTGCTGGTGCAGCTCTGCTCTCTGTCCACAGTCCAAGGGGCACAGTGGCTTCCCAAAGTCCTGTTTTCCCACTATTCTGAATGCAGAAGTTCATTTTATCAGGTCCAGAATGCCCAGATCTGGCACCCATTTGAAATGCACGTGAGTAAAGAACAACTCACACTCTCCTTCTTTCTCACTGATTTTGGCAGAGGGGTCCTTGTGGGCATCAGGTTGATCCATTCAGGGTCTGTGAGAGCCATGAAGCATCTGAGTGTGGTCTGAAGACAGTCACATCAGCTGCCTCCAGGCAGAGGCAATCCCTGAGAACATTCAGCCCACTGAAGACAGAAATCACCTGCCATTGTCCATAAAGAAACCTCAGAGCAACTTCACTGTGGTGGGACAGGATGCAAGGAGGGTGCAGGTGCCATGGTGACACACTCCATGTTTTGGGTGACACAACAGGGCATGTTACTGTGGGTTAAACCTTCATTTCTCACCTCCCCTTATGCAGCTCTTTTGAATCAGAGTTCCAGAGCCACGTCCTGAAAAAGAAAATCCAGTGTCCAGACTGAACGCGGGAGGCAGGAAAGCATCCTGAAGCCCATGTTCAGAATAGGAGGACTTGGAAATCCTGGAGTAGAGTTGCTCCAGGGAGTGCTCCCAAGAGTCTCGTTTTGCATGTCTCCAACCCTGCAGGTGACAATAATAATCAGTGTTTCTTGGTGAGAAACTCAGGGAAACCAGCATTTACAGAGAGTCTGAGAAACTCCCACTCCCACTGGAGAGCATTCCCATGGGTAACCAGTGAGCAGCCTGGGTCTCCTGGAGAATGAAGTTCACAGCCTGGCCCTGAGAACCATTTTAAGCCTCTAAAATGTCCTCTGCAAATCATCCTCAATCATTCCTCTGCTCACAGGCACCACGCTGCGAGTTCTGCCCTGCACCTAATGGCTTCCCTGTTGATGTTCCTGAATTAAAAATAATGTGTGTGATGCACTGTGTCATGTCCATGTCCACGTGTGCAATAACAGAGCCATACAGACACCATAATAGACAGTTTGCTCAACACACTGTAATAAGATCAGATAGTTTCAGTGCCTTGTTGGGGGCTGTTTTTCACCCAAGTGACATGCTTATCCGTTTTGGTATATAAACTTCTACAAGGTCATCTAGGATGTTGTGTTTTACCTTGATTGATAGCACAGTGCAAGGAACTGTGACTGATCCATGCAATCGTGCCTCAACCCATTTTTCTCCAGATCTCCAAGGGCTGAAATCCCTCATTTAAAAAAACAAAGAACTACAAACAAAAAATCACCAAACATCAAAACAAACAAAATACAGAGGCTACCCTGATCCAAAAGTCTAGAGCAGTCAAAGCTGAAGTGCCCATCCTGTCTGTTAATAACTTTCAGAAGTTTTTACTGCAAGATTTGGAATGTGACAGTAAAATTCTGCAACATGCACACGGTGTGGGAGGAATAGAAATTACATTCAGAGTTTGAGTCTGGAAATTTGTGCCTGAACAGGGAAAAGCAAGGGATGTGTTTAATCAGCAGGCTCAAGCATCCCCTTCTTGTAAGACAGAAAAAGACAGCACTTTAACTTGATAACTCCTTGGAAATAGCAAGCGAGGAACATGGATGGGACGTCAGCAATGCTCCTGGGGAGAAGAAACACAAGATGGAGTTAGAATTAACACATCCTTTACACTGTGCATTGCAGAGCAGTTTGTTTGGTGGTTTCCCTGCCTGCCCTGTGGCTGGGTTACCAGTGTCCCATCCCAGTGCCCTGCAGAGCAGTCTTTTATATTCCATGTGTCTGATTCCCCAGGGAGGCTGGGGCATTCAGCTGAACGTGGGGTTCCTCAGTAGGAGCAGTTAGATCCTCCTCAAACTCTTGGAAATACAGCAGCATTGTATGGGAAGGAAAAAGGAAACTGAAACACTGAAAAGGGGAAACCTTTGTTAAATATCCTTCAGCAAAGCCAGGAGCTGCAGCCAGTTGTCTGCCCAGTGGCAGAGGTCATTCAGGCAAGGTTGGGTTTTTGTCCTGCCAGGTTACTGCAACAAAAACCAAGGAGAAATGCACATCTGGGTTTTCTCTTACATCCAAACTAAGAGGAACTAGAACTAGGAAATTCACTCCCTCCAAGTGGATATTAGGGCAGGATTGAACTCTTCCCAAAGAGTAAATCCCCCTCACCAACCACCAGCCCTTCTCCTTCCCTTCAGTGCTGGGATTCTCCCAAGTCTTGGGGACCAGGACCCAGATGTTTTGCCTGATTCCCAAGCATCACTGTGGTTTTATAGAAAAAGTTTAGACACCCATCCTGTCAGAGCTCCCTGGAAGTGGCAAACACTTTCCCAAGCTGATACCAGTGCAGTCACCAGTGGCATGGAAGAATGGATGCATCTCTTGGATTCTGGGCAGTGCATTCAACCCACCTTCATAACAGGGTTTTGCCAGGTGGACATCAGCTCTGGATCAGTCAGAAAACTGAGGCTGACACTCCTGTAAGTGTTAATCTTCATCTGCAGACCTCTTCAGTGAGATTCTGAAAATATTCATGCCTCATCCACATCAGACAAAGCTCTGTGTCTGCTCTCCATTGCCCTCTTTAGGTTAGCAAATGTTGGAGGATTTGTGCAGCTCCAAGCAGCTGTAACAGGCACAGCGACAAAAATACAAACCTACAAACCTGTAGATAGCAGAACTTTTCTTCTGCCACTAGGAATGCAGTCATTCCAACAATGTTTTCCATAGCACAAGTGTTCTGGAAAGTTCCCAGCACAGCAGAGCTGGGAGTAGACTTGGAGTTTAAAGGCCACAGGAATCAATCTGAACATCTCACACAGCCTTACTGTGACAGACCCAGAAACATGCCCCAGGCTTCCTGCATCAAACGCTCACACCTTGTGATTGAGCCAGAGCTCTTTTTCTCAAAAGGCACCCAAACCTTCATTAATGTCATTAATTAACTTCATTTCAAAAGGGACTGCTACTCCCTTTGACTGATCTTATGCTAACTGTTAATTCTAGGCTACAAATGGTTACTCAACTTCCTCCTCATACAAACAGGGGCTCCCCAGGAAGGATGTCTTTCAACTGGGATTCAGCATGCTATCAAAGCAAAGGAGAAATTTCTGTCTCTCTCTCACACAGGGAGAAATGAAGTTCTGACTGCAGCAGTGTCACTCACTGAGATGACAGGTTAGGATAACTGTGTACGACTGCAGACTGCAAGATGGTAAAGTATGTGCAAGCCACCTTCCAAATCCCAGGATGTATTTTACTGTTTTCCCCTGAGGAAAAAAAAAAATCTTTTTTTCCCCATGTAAAACCCAGAAATACTGACTTTGGGTACCATGTTCTGATCTCACTCTTCTGAAATTACTTCAGTGTGGCTTTTATAGTTTTGGGTCAGCACCAGCAGAGCCCCACAGCCAGACCTTAGTTTTTTAAACCATTTTATTTTATTTTACTGGTTTGAATCTTTTTTGAAGGAGTCACGTGAGTACCTTGCATCTTCAAATCACCATGACTGTGCCCACCCTCACAATCCTGTGCAAAGATGGACAGTTAATTAAACATGTGTTTAATTTATAAATGTTATCCCTTCTGGGGAGCAGAGTACAACTCCAGCTAAAAGGCAGTGCTGTGTTTATTTTACTTCTTCATTGGCTGTTCCCAACCTGCAGTGGTTTATGGATATAAATAATGTTTTAGAGTAGGGAACGGTTGTGGTGGAAACTAAGCCCAACTTTTGAATAAGCCATGAAGAAAGAGTAACTTGAATCATGCAATGATTTCTAGGAAGCTGAAACAATTAATTCTTTCATGGGTAGAATATAAGCCAAAAAATAAAGCTTCCGCGTCCCATGGTGACAGCAAAATTTAAAAGTATGGTATTAAAGAAGGCAGAATTCCCCACTAGTATATGAAAACAATGTTCTCATTTAGGCCAGCAGAAATCTGGACTAGTTCCATTTGGATCATTGAGTTTGCTCTGGATTTACCCCAGGGTACATGAGAACAGAAGACAACCCTCCCAGGTTTTCTACCAGGGCCAGATTCCAAGAATCTGATATCCATACAGCTCCAAAGTAGGACCTCTTCTTCACCAGTGTGCATACAAATATTTGTGCTCCCTACTGTCCTCCACTTTTGAGAGGGCTCCTTTCTAAAAGCCACCCCACTCTAGCTCAGTTCCTGCAATGTTCCCAGCTGCTTGGGAAAGCTCAAATCTAATCCTGAATAATTGCAAGTATTTGTCATAGGGAAAAAATAATATCTGAAGACATGTGCACCTAGGTTGTTGTGGGAGACTGCGCTCCAGACAGCAAAACATCCTTGGTAAAATTTGCACAATGTCTGAGTAAGGATGTTTATAATTTAAAACACAACTATTTTTAAAAAGAGAGATGTTAAAACAGACAGAGTTTCCCAAAGCTGTACAAGAAATGTAACCTGTTAGTAACTCTACTACTAACTCAACTACTCATGAGTCTATGAGAGCAAGTGATGTTTGCATGTCCCACACCTGACACAGGGAATGGAACCCACCTAGAAGGTTTCTCAGACAGGCACCATCCTTCCACACTGCCCCAGAGGAGGATCAGTCTCTAATCTGAGTGCCAAAGGGTTGGATTAACAAAGAGTTGTAGGAAAATCACAGAGCAATCTCTACGTTTTACAACAGTGCTGGTGACATCCCTTGAGAGTTTCAGGAAATGATGGCAAGATCCCAGGGACCAGGCAAAAGGGTGTGTCTAAAAGATAACTAAATTTGTTATTTGGATTAATAATAGGGAGGTCATGAAGTTGCTTTCTGTTATTTTTGAGTAAAGCTTAATTTTCTTCCTACCTAAACTGTCCTCACTCCATTTACACCCTTTTTCAGCAGAACACTTGCAAGCTTAAATTTAAATATGAGTACGAACCCAATCAACATATCTCCTCTGGCTGCTAAGAGAAGCCCCCAGGCTATTTAAAAAATCAGACTGTATTCACAGAGAATTTGTGCTGTTGACTCAGACACTGCCAGAGCACATTTCCTAAGGGCTGCAGTGCAGCCATCACATTTGGCTTCAGCTGGACTCAAGGAGGAGTTTTGTGCTGGTACCATGGGGATCCTGAGCAGAGCTGGGGGAGGAAGCCAGGTAAGCAAACTCAGACCTGGCTGGCACACTTTGCCCCCACAAAGGGAGCCTTGGTTAGATTCATGCTACAAAGCCAACCCTACAAAACTGCTGCTCAAAATTCAGCCTAATGTTTGTCCTACATTCCCACAGGTATCCCCATAGCAGTGGTTTATATTACTGCAAGAAAAGTATTTTAAACATTTTAATGGCCTGCTTTATGCCCATCCTTGCCTTCAGTGGGTGCAGATAATTGCTGGTGCAATTTTGTAGCCCCAGTTATTTGCAGTTTTGGTGCGTGTCACTGACGTGTCTAACTAGCTGATAAGATACGTGGGTGCAATCAGATGCTGTAATTAGAAGTTTAAATGACACGAACTGCACCCACACATAACTGCTAGAGCAAAATTGTATCCATAACATCTTGGAAGTAACAAAGAGAGAGGAAGGACTTAAAAATTTGTCCCTGCAAATGTTAATTTGCATGGCAATGGAGCTCAAACCTATTTGGCAAATGCACTTTCATTACACAAGATTTAAGCCAATTGATTCTAAACAATCTGAGAGTGTTCAGACACTCAGCGTTAGACACAGCATCTTAAAAATTACACTAGTCTGCTGAACTAGGGCAAGGAACTTTTCTCTTGAGTTAGGGAACACGTAATTCATGTCTTTGTTACTGCCCTAGCCGTGGTTGGAGTAAGCAAGAGCTTTGCTTGCAATGACAGATTTTTATAGTGATTTCTCAAGGCTGCAGCACAGAGTAAGTGTGTTTCATATTTCATGATAAGCAAATGGTGTGCAACAAATAAGAAGGTTCTTGCTTTGGAGTTTCTCTTGACACCGTAATCATTTAATATACAATTACATATTACAGCCTACTGCAAGGCAGGAATTTTAAACTGACACCTCTTTGTAGGCATTATGCAAAGTTTTGGGAACCTCAGAGGAGTTTTCAATCGTTTTATTGAGAAGACACAAATGCATTTTGATGCTAAATTAGAATCGTTGGTGTTTCTCTTATTTTTCTGCTGTTTTAGCCCCAAGGCCCTGTTTAACTATCCCTGTGCACTACAGTGTGTGCCACACAACTGGAAATATTTCTTCAGGCTGTTTGTTATTTCTCCCTCTCTTCTGGCCAAGGGAGACTAAGAGAAAAACTGAAACAACTGAGACTGAACAGGCCTAAAGGAAAGCTCAACAGGTGGGAGTATAGAGGGGTAAAATAGACAAAAGTGCTGAGAGACCACATCCTTTCATCTCTGCCCTGGCATTTTGGGCAGCCTTTCCCCTTGCTGGGAGAGGGAAGCACGAGGCAGAGAAACACAGCATGGGTTTCTTGCTGTGCCTTAGGGTGATCCACCTCCCCCAACTTGGAAGTGGTGTTTGGCCTGCTGAGGATATGAGAGCAGTTTTCAGACAAGAAACATCATTTTACCTCTTGAGGAGAGCCAAAATGCAGAGGTGTCTACTCTGAGCTATACCCAGTCTCTCCAGAGTCATGTTTCCCTTTAGCCAACCTGTGCCTACTTCTTCAGCTGGGATATTCCCACTCCCAAGCATCACAAAAGTTTCAAATCTTCAGAAGGTGCCCATCCTGAGTTGAGGAAGATTTCTTTCATCAGACCCATCAAACATCATACTCCTCAGCTTGGGAGCCCTTCCTGTGTGTTCCAAAGCAGCACAGACCATGGCAGCTCCTTGCTGTGTCCAGCTTGGTTCCCCACCTCCTGTCTTCAAATGCTTCGCTTCAAAGTGTTTCAAATGCTTTGCAGATGACCCTAGAGGAAACAAGCCAGAATCTCAGCTGTCCCAGAAGCAATCTCTGGAGAGCAAACACCTTCAGCTGTTAATGTTATCTCAGGAAATCTGTGCTTTAGCAGTGAAGGTCCCATTTCAGGTCCTGTTGACAGACAGATTGATACTGATAATCTCTCCTAGCAAAATATAGTAGCGATCACCTTCTTGAGGCCCCAGGAGCCTGAGAGAAGAGGCATCAGGTGTTATTTAAAGCACCATCATGTCCTGGATAATTAGAAAGATGCTCTGGTAGATTTAAATTGTTTTTCTCCTATTTTTTTTTTCTCTGATAGACTTTTCTCCAATTATCACACACTGGCTGTCCATAGACTGCCTATTTCACACCATCTGAATCAAATGTCTGCTCTCCCTTAGGTGTACAGGGTTTCCATATGCCCTGGTTGCTTCCACTGCCATCTCTTCTCTTGACCCTGCAGAGCTGTTGGCTGTGTTATCCAAACCATCCTCTCAGCCCATCAAACCTCCCAGCTAACAGAGCAGGGGGATCCAAGCAGAGATTACAAAATGGCAGGGTCCTGGAGCAGCCTTGGTGATGAGCAGCACTCACCCACAGCCTTGGATTTCCAGGATACAGAGTAAAGCAGAGCCCAGGTTGCTGATGGATAACCCAAAAATGGGGTGAAATGTTCTCACCAAAGCAAAACTGTTAAGGTGAAACTATTAGATAACACCAGCTGTGTTTGTCAAAGAGCTGCAGAGCTCTTGGCCCAGCTTGCCATGGACATCTGGCCACACAGTGCTGCCTGGATAATGCCAGTCCTCACCTCCATCCTCTGGGACATGGGAGAGGGCAGAAGAGCCATCATCCATACATGAGGTTTGGCTGTGGTAATAAGGAGGCCACCGCAGCCATGAATAATCTGTTTTCCACAGTTTCCACAACCCATACGGTGTGAAAAGCTGGACAAGGGTTTGTAAATGAATTGAGCCCAAGAGTAATTACACATTCCTGCAGATTACTTGGTGCTGTAATTGCACTTAGTATTTACCATGTGACCTAAGCCAGAAATAATCATGTATTTACTTTATATTTATATTGTAACGTGCCATGTACTGTAATTATACTGCCACTCCATGGTACTTAACACATCATTGAACGTTCCACAATTATCATGTTAGTAAATAGCACTTACCGAGATTTGTGGCCTGTAATTTCAAGCATTACCTGCTAAAGATTTATTGTGGGAATGTCAAAAAAATGTTTCTTGACAATGTCATTTAATGCAAAAAATGTCAGGTACTAGAACCAATAGGAATCAGTTTTTAAAATTTCAAAATTTGAAAATACAAAAGGAAATCTAGATTTGAAATTACAGGCTTTTACGGCAAAGTAATAATCACTTCCATGAAGAATTATCCAAATTCTTCTGCTTGAAGTTCCAGAATATTGTAAGTGCAAACTGTCAAACTTATGTGATTAAATGAAAGAATTAAATCCACCTTGAGACTCTTAAAGAAAAATGTTTTGGAAGACGTTAATATCCACTCGACCTCTCTTTTAATTCTGATTAAATCTCTAAGTGGCTAAAAGTAAATCTTGGATTTTCTGAATGGGTTTATGCTTTCATATACATTTGGTCATAGAGGTATTCACTGCTATTTCAGTAGAGTTACTCATGTGAATAAAGTCAAGCATGTGCTTTGCCTTTGCTTTGGTGTTCTAAAATCTATGTATAAAAGTCTTCAGATGTTGGTGAAGGTAGGATCATTTAAAAAGAAATTATTTAGAAGAGAATAAAATTTTCATGATTCCTCCTTCAGTGGGACTTGTCCATACTGTAACATGTATGGGTACCTGGATATGACTTAACTCTTGCAAAAAAAAATTTTAAAAATTAAAAATCAATAAAGATCCAAGATTTCCAGCTTATGTCAATGCCCATATTAAAAACATGACAAAATCTTTAAAGAAACCACCCCAAGCTTGCTCCTTCCTTCCTTCCTTCCTTCCTTCCTTCCTTCCTTCCTTCCTTCCTTCCTTCCTTCCTTCCTTCCTTCCTTCCTTCCTTCCTTCCTTCCTTCCTTCCTTCCTTCCTTCCTTCCTTCCTTCCTTCCTTCCTTCCTTCCTTCCTTCTTCTGTGTTGATGACAAGCCCCATAAAATGGTATCTAATGTAGAGATCCATACCTGGAATTAGGAATACCATCCCTTGCTCCTCAGGTTCAAGAGCACGGCCAAGCCATTGTGTGCAAACTGAAGGAATGAAATCCTGGCTGCACACATGGTTAGCAGTTCTTCTGCTGAACCCTCTGAAGACTAGGTTATTCCCCCAAAACCTCAGCTCTTACTTCAGCCTTGATCTGCCCAATATATACAAATGAGCTTGACTTTAAACACTGATAGTACCATTTACCTCATTAACTAGAGCCAGATGAATAATTCATAATGCATATTTTATCCAATGAATCTTCACTTCTTTTTTGTGTTTGTGAATTGTCTGCAAATAGATTCTTGATTGGACTCTTCATCTAAAATTATTTGCAGATTTTTTCGGTGAATCATAATCAGTCTGCAGATCATTTGTGAGCTGTACACAGCGAGCAGTCACAGTTTGCAGCTCATGCTGTGTGGGTTCACTGTGGGAACGTCAAGGTAACACTCCTGTTCCCTCCCTGGAAAGCCTTATGCAACCAACCAACAGCAGGATGAATTTCAAACAGCACATACCAGCGTAAAACTTGGGAATTCACACCCTTGCTGAGTGTTGTTGTCAAATTCAGAATCTCCCCTCTGCCAAGGGTCAAACATTGCTGCAGAAAGGTAAATATCAAAGCTGCCCATGCACCTGTAGCAAATCTGAGGGCTTGGAAACACAAACAAAGTTCCTGGAGGGTGACAAGTTTCAGCCTAACAACTAGTCCATGATAGTTGCCCCTGTGAATGATCTCAGGCTGAGAAAACCCAGATTAATTGAGCCTCTCCTCAAAGGAAGTTAAACTACCAAATCACTTTGCTCTCACTGCAGGCTAAGAGATCTCCTGTGGATGCAAATTAGTGATCACAGGGTGAATTCTTCCTGTGGCTGAGGCTGGAAGGGTTTTTTTCCACCTAGCTAGTCTATGTGCTCTGGAGAAGATCTCAAGCCTGGCAAAGTGTCTTCTGCAGGGGTAATGAAATTACTTGAGAAGGGCTCAGGTCCACTGTGTGCAGTAAAGCTGCTGGGGCAGTTTTGTCAAGATTTCACCACCAATGCTGCACTGGCTTCTACAATAATAGACAAGGAGCCAGCCTGCTTTTGACCACCATACCTCCCACCACTGCTTTTACTGTATCTAAGTGTGTGGTGTGAGAAGAAGCAGAAATTTCCTTTCCCACTTTTCCCACCCAGTTCAGCAGAGTTCCCTGAGAAAATCCTTCAAACCTTCTCGACCCCATGGCAACCTAAGTTTATGGTTTGCCATAAACCACAGGCTTACATGCTTTGCAGAGTGGATTTGGTTTGCCGAATTAGGATTTGATTCTAAGTTGGGAGATTTTGTCTGATTAAATCAATCTTTACTGAAATCTACCATAATATCTCTGCAATAACCAGAAGCATGCCAGCCCGAAACTGACATGCTGTAGCCCAGGGCTTCGTTCAATATGGAAAGATTAATACAATTTGAAAAAAAACCCTCTCTGCTATCGTAAATCAGTCCCCAAAGTGGTCAGATGTGGACTAGACTTTCAAATGCATCATTTTGCAGTGAAAGAAGCAGCAATGAATATGCAGAAGAGGACGGGAGCTGTCAGGAGCGTGCAGATGAAACCACGTGGTCGGTCGCCCCTTTGACCCATGTATCAGATTTTGAAGGGAAAAGTCTCATTTTAAGCACTGTCTCAGAATACAAAGCAACTCTGTCTACCACCACTCCACGTTCTGCTGAACAAAGACAGGGGTTTTGCAGGAGGAAGATCACAAACTCTGAGAGGATCTCCCAGGCTCAACATTTGTTCAAACACGAGGAAGAAAGATAAGTTGAAAAAAAATTTTAACGAGTATCAGGCCGCATGCAGCTCCAAAGGGACTATGGGGGACCAGAATTTTATGCTTTTAAGAGGAGTAGATGCTGTGATTATCATCAGCCAAGACAATGTGTACAGCTTCCCAGCTTTGCCATGCCTGTCAATTTTGGCACAATAGTTTGACATGAAAAGTGCAAATGGAAAACGATGGCCGTGAACAACTTCAGGGCAAGGGAGGTCCAGTGGTGAAGTGATGTATTTTCTTGATGCCTGAGGAAATATTTGGTCCTGACAGGTGGATCATTAGCTGCATTGCACAAGGCTGTAGGAAAAGAGAATTATGGGGGTAGCATGGGAACTTATTCCTGGCCTTGATCTGCCATCAGATTTTAAGAAAATTCTCCTGGAGCTAAACACAGAACCTGCACTGAGCTTCTCAAAATAACTTTCTCTGTGTTCTGGCCCAGGGTTGCTTACACATATTTAAAAGATGAGGAAATTGTAGGTACTGAATTGATGATTCCTCTGTTGGTAAACTGCCTTGGATATCTGCTCCAACTTGTGAAAACACAGCTAAAAAGTTAGTCTGTGATCCAGAATATGGTCAGCAATTAGACCCACATGGTGTGTGGGATCAACAGGCTGCATTTCACCCCTGAGACAAGGAGCTAAACATGAGCTCTCAGTTTGCAGGGGGTTTCAGTGAATGAAGAACTAGATGAACCCATTTCCTACAAATCCAGTGACATATTTAACATAATCTCATTCAAACCTCAAGTCATATGAGCAAACATCATGAGCCCTTTCTGGTTTCCAAGCCTGCCTGAAAACAACACCATGTAAATAGTCCTGAATCCAGGATCTGCAGTGCCATGGGAATGACCGGGGCACTCACAGCCCTTCCTCCAGGCAGGAAACTGCAGGAATGAACCAGCCACTGGAGGGGACAAGGGGTACACATGTCCCACCAACAATTTTGGGTAACACTGAGCCACTTGCTCTCACCCATAAATTCTTTCCTGCGGCACACAGTCTGATGTAATGAACGCTTTACATGAGCCACGAGCTTAGAGCTCTCGCTCTGTGCATGTGCCATTGATTAGAGTGGTTGCAGATGGTTTTATTTTAGGTAATCAAGCTTGCTGAGCTTTGCCAGCGTCAGAACAAAGGCATAGTTTCCCCACTCACTAACCAAATTTGCGGCCAAGACACTTGAATTGATACGAACTCTGATGGATGGTGAGAAAGCAGGGAGGGGGGAGAGAGCAGCTTGCCCAGGTGGCTCAGACCTCTGCACACCACATTTTACATCCACCTTAGAGGAATCACATTCCCTTTTACTCCTAAAGAATGGGAAGGGGAGAAGCACCTTATTTTTTAACAACCCATGTGCTGCCCTGCTGTATCAACACAATACACTGAGCTGCAGAAAACAAAGGAGAAAACAGCCACAAAAACCCACACAAACACTAAAGCCTCTGGAGACAGAGTTCCTCCTTTGAGATGTCCCCTCTGAAGTCTCCAACCCCTACTGCAGAGTTCTGCTTCACATGCCATTTGACCAGTGCTCCCCTGCCATCCCCACTCAGCTGGAAAATCTCTGCAGGCTCCATCCCTGGGGAAGAAGGCAAGGGAAAAGTTATATGATGCTACAGAGTCACTCCAATGAAATTGCTGTTGCATGAAAGCTTTTAAAGCTCCCTGTTATTTAACCATTCATGCTGGTCCCCAAAGAGCCCAGTTTTATGGGCTACTTACTAAATATCAGTCTCAGGGAAGCAAGTGGAAGGGTATGAAGTAGCATGAAATGTCTGGTTGGTTGAGTTTTGGGGGTCTCTAGGATGTGCAGGGCCTTGTGCAGTCAAAATGCCCCCTCTTAGCCCCTTCCCATATGCAAGGGAATGGATAGAAACAATGGAAGCATATACAGAAAAAGTAAATGCATCTGGTTCCCAAGTTGTTGCTGGCTGAGACAACAGAAAGGGCTGTGATCTCCCAAATAGTCACTCTGTGGCCTTTGTCTAAAGCTGCGCATTGTACCTATAGGACAAGGGAGCTAAATGTAAAGAGAGATGGGGGAAAAGAAAAAAAGAAAGAAAAATGAGGGGGAAATATTGTAAGAGAGAAATCAATAGAAAGCATTTAGCAGCTGGGGTGACATAGACAAAGTGCATTTAGAACCACAGACGTGCATCTTCAGGGATGTGGAGAGGAGAGGGTTGTTTTATTCTGAGCTTTGCTTCTTCATATTTTTCAGATTAACAGTTTGCAGTTCTCTGCTGAGCTGTAAGGTCTCAGAGGCACTGCCTGCTGGAAGGTTTTGATCAGTGTAAGCCAGGGCATTTCCAGCAGACAGGTTTATTAACTGATTTACTGACCACATGCATTTTGCACAGCTAAAACTATTCAGCTGGGGTCTTTCTTTTCCCTTTCTTCACACCCACACCTCCCCATTACTAATCATAGAATAGTACAATCAGAGAACCATAGAATTATTCAGGTTGGAATCTAAGCTCGTTGAGTGCAACTCCATACTGACAAATCCATCACTAAACCATGCCCCTAAATGCCACACCTACATACATATCTTTTAAATACTTCCAGTGATGGCCTTGGGCAGCCTGTTCCGGTGCTTGACAACCCTCTGAGTGAGGGTTTTTTCTTATTATTCAATCTAAACTTCCCTTGGTGCAATTTGTGATGGTTTCCACTTGTATTACTGTACTTTGGAGAAGAGAACCTCCTCGTCCTCCTGGCTACACCCTCCTTTCAGGAAGGTCCCCCCTGAACCTCTTTTTCTCCAGGCTGAGAGCTGCTCCCCCAGCTACTCCCCATCTGACCTGTGCTTTGGAGCTTTGCCCAGCTCCCTTGCCCTTCTCTGAACACATCCCAGCCCCTCAAGACCCTTCTTGTCATGAGAGACACAAAATGAATCACAGCATTTGAGGTGGGGCCTCACCAGCGCTGAGTACAGGGAGACACCTCCCTGGTCCCTGGTCCCACTGGCCACACTACCTTTGATACCAGCCAGGTGCCATTGGCTTTCTGCCCACCTGGGCACAGCTGGATCCTCTTCAGCTGCTTCCCAACAGGAAGGTCCTTTCTTCCCCCAGGTCCTTTCCCACTGGGGACTTTCCCACTCTTACATTGGATCAGATGACACAGAGCCACCAAAAGTCCTCCTGTGGCCCCTGTCAGGGCTGCAGTTTGAGCTGTCTCTGGGGAGTGTCTTTTACGGTAAAGAAAGGACCCACCCTCCATTTCAACAACCATATATGTGAGGTACCACCTCAGCTATTTGAGCATCAGTTATTTTTTTAATAATGTGCAACACACAGAGTGAAAACAGCATGCCATGTAAAGATTACCCTACCAAAACCCCTACCTATTACATAGACTTAATATGGCTCAAGAGAAAAAGGGTTTCTATAAAGCACACTTGCCAGGTTTAATGATGAATTTACTCATTTGAAGGAGTTGTTTTATGTTCTTTGCGCTAGAACACTTAAAAAAAAAAGATGAAGAAGAAATGAAAGCTTTCAAAGAAACACTTTGGAAAAAAAACAGTTGAACATTTGAGCAAAAATACTTCAAAATTTTGCATCTGTTCTCCAGATAGTCAAGCTATGGGTATTTTTCTCCTCATTATTTTGGGTTTTTTGGGAATTAGCACTTTTAAGTTCATAACATTTCTTTATCTGTTATTTTTTAATTGTGTGTTGAAGTACAAAATTTCCTTGGTAAAGCATCACAGATTTTAGGGAATCTTATCTAAACTGATGAACATATATACCCTCAAGAGGTCATAGGAGATGTTGGGGCCACTAACACTCACTCACATGAAACTCAAAGACAAGGAAAACAAAGCCACTCCCTCCTTAAAGGTACCACAGTGAGGATTAATTGGCTGAGCATCACCCATGCTGCTTTGGCTCCTGAGCCACCCCTTCCCAGGGACAGGTGGACATGCAGAGCAGGTCCTACAGTGACACCTTGCCATAGAGTTCACCAAATAATTCCACAAAACTAGTGAAACCAGTTTTCCCACAAAATTCTCATCTCTGGAGGAATTTTTCTGGTGTCTGTGGAGAGCCATCCTAACACTGAAACCTTTCTATAGGGAAGGCATTAACAGAGTTTGTCTTCTGTACTGTCTATTTTAGTGAAAATTCTAGGAATGAAATGTCTTGAGACTTGTGACAAATTTGGTTGAAATAGGCCAGGAGGTTTAGAAGGCAGCAAGGGGATACTTATACAGGCATAGAAATCATGTAACTCTTAGTTCCCATCAAATAAGTCTTATTTCCCAAGGAAAATAGTCTAGAAATACATGTCTTGTCCTTCCTCACATGCCCAGAGATACTTGTTGAAAGGTCAGTGACCATTAATTTCATGTTTATGTTTTTGTTTCCATAGGCAGAAACAAGTGTCCTCTTCTTACACTGGCATCTCCATGGCCTAACAGAAGAAAATTCTTGGCCTCACTAGAAGAAGAAAAATTGAGGTTTACAATATTGGCTGTCTAAGTTTGCAAACAGACACAACATCTATACACCAAACTGTGAGGCAACCACTAATTTTCATGGTGCAGCCTTTTACCTTTTTGTGAAATTGTTTTGCCCAAATCAGTTTATAAATGTTTTATCTGTCAGCACAGATCTTAAAAATTAAAAAAAAAAAAAATTAAAAAAAAGTGGACCTTGCTAAATCATGACACAAAGACTCCTTTCAGAGGCTTGTTAAAGAATGAGACCTGTGTGTAAAGTGATATCCTCATTGTGAGTATGTAATGGGATCTCCTCTGCAGTCAAACCACTTTCCTCTTAAAGGGACTTACTCAGAGGTAGGAAAAGTCTTTCACCAATTATTGAACCATCCAAAACCAACTCAGAAGAGCAGCACTTGTCAGTACCTGACAGCTGTCCAGTTACCTTCTTTGCAAATCCACCCAGAGAGGTTTTCAGCCATGCTCCTGCTGAACAGAAAATCCTGTTAACAAAACGTCCTGCTCCAGATTAGTCAGGGCTCTCCATCCCAACAACAGCACAGCCTAACAGGACCATGAGGATCAGCTTATTCCCTCTTCCTTCCAGGTTGTTAAGCCCAGGACAGACCTGAGACACCTCAGCAACCAGGGTGCCTCTGTACATGTTGTACCTGTTCTGTAGATAAAAAAGGAACTTCAATTTCTAGTGCTGTCAATGCAGTGACTTTTAATCAGTAAATTCCCTTTCTAAGACAGGCAAGAAAAAAAAAAAACCCAGCTACTCATCTGAAAAAAATATCAAATGCATTTTCAGCCAGAAGACATAAATATAACCAGAAAGCCATTTGGAAATGCTTTCATCTGACAACTGACATGCTTAGATCATCTGCAGCCCACCCTGTGCTTTTCTCACTAGAGAAATTAAACACTAGAACTGCTGCTGCTTTGAATACTCCCCTTAAATATTTTCTGGCACAGACTTTTCCAAAGGCAGCAGTGGAAGTCTCTCCTGTTTAGGACAGACAAATTTTTTTCTCTTTTACATGAGGCACAACACAGTAGATAGTCTGGGACATGGGTAGAAACAGGTTAAGATTTAAGATTTATGGAAAACTGTACTTGAGAGGGTCTCATACTCTTCTCCTGCATGGGGATGTTTGGTGCCACTTCCCTTATCACTTCCCCTGATCCATCTCTGATCAGATGCTGTCTATTTTTTAATCCTCAATTAAGCCCAAAATCCAATTTTTGGGATATTTGGAAAGATTTTTCTTCCAGTGACATCTCTGTCCACATGTCCATGCCACTCTGGACTCTGCATCTGAGTTCTGTAAATGTTGGGTCCTGCCCAGAAACGTTGCAAGGCTCTTCCTGCATCCAGCACCTCGGGCTGTCCACATCTCCCCTTGCTCAGCAAACTCCATTTGGGCTGGTGGAACATGATCTTAAACAAACCCATCTTTGAAGCCTGTGCAGAAACCCCTCCCTCCTGCAGGGGTTACGGGCACCAGGGAATAACATTCCCTCTTGAGACTGTTTTGGCTTCTTGCTCAAGGTGTAATTTGACATATCCAAACTGAAATGTTTGATGAGGGGGTTCACTCTGTCACTTGTCAATTCAAGCCCCCATACAAAGCATGAGAAGTTCTCAGCAACTTCCAGGAAAACCATGAGCGGCGAGCAGGCGGCTTCAGCTGGCGGGGGCTAAATCCCAAAATTCTCTTGTTTTTCTTGGTTCACCAGAGGACAACTCAACAGCCAGGGCATGGTGCAATGTTGAGTCATATCTACACACAGCAGCTGACTGAGGCATATATGCAGCTTTGCTCCAAATCTCTGCAAATCCATGCAAAGTCCAAATCCATGCAAAGGTCCTGCTGCTAAGAGTTATCTGGAGCCTGGGTGATCTTAGGCAGCCAGGAGTGCTTATCAGAGCCACAAATCTTACAGAACAGAGACAGGACAGGTATACTGGGGGCTGGTGCTTCCACTGCAGAGAGCAGAACAACTTTTCCACAACAGAAGCACTTGCTATAGAAATTAGCCCTACAAATAGGGCTGAAAATCAGCAATCCTTCATGAATACTTCTTTCAGGATTGAAACATTTGTTGAAAGATGGACCCCAGCCAGAAACAAGCATTTGGTGAGTGCCTAAATTAAGTTAACATTTGCAGCCATGATAGACTTGGTCTAAAACACCAGGATGCAATCAGTCAATTGAATTACAGCATCTTAAAGTGGCAAGGTAAAAACTAATTGCTCCTTGTTGTGAGCTAAGCTCAGTAGTGGATGTCTCAGTGACAAGGGGTAAAGCTAAACTGCAGGTCCTGTAAGAGAAATAGGGAAAGAAAATAGACATGGGGACATGGGTAGCTGCAGAATTTTGGTTGACAGGTAGGAACTCTACAAGCCCACTGTTACTTTTCGTGTTCCTGTGTGCTATATCCTTATATATATCCTTATATATGTATATATCCTTAATATCCTTATATATGTTATGGAAATCCATGTGGTCCCTTCATTTAGCAGTCCTTCCATTTCACTGCCAAGAGCCTCAGTGCTGGTGGAGCTGCTCAGTTACGGAGATGTCCTGTCCTTGGTGCTGGTGTAGATGGGTCATGGTTGTACCACCCAATAAACCAAGCTCTAGGGTGACCAGCCCTCCAGCAAAAGCCATGTGGGCAGAGAACACAAATGTAACTAAAACATCCCCCAAAAAAACCAACAACCTAACCCATATCCAAATTTATTCAAGGAAATTACCTAATTCAGGAAGACATTATTCCAGGTCAGGAGCTTTTTTCCTCTCATGGTGAGCAGATGGGCAGCATGAACATCAGAGTGCACACGCTGGCTGTGGAAATGCAATTGTGAGCCTGAGACACTTCCAGCCACTTTGTGTCACTGTAATGGACAGAACTGCAGGGCTGCACAAGCCACACCAGTTTCCCTATGCAATGGAAATGGTGTGGCCACATCAGCTGTAATTTAGGTGCCTAAGTAATTGTGACCATCTGGGCTGTCTTAGCTGCTTGTGTCTGATCCTGGCTGCCACTGCAGAGTGGGTCTATCTCTGCCTAATCCATGAGGACATCTCAGCTGCCCAGTGGCACTCCAAGTGGCTTGAAAAGTTGCCTGAATATTGTATTTAGGATACTGAACCATGTGCAGGGTGATCACTGGTGGAGCCCTAAAAGCTACAGCCAAACAAGCACATCAGCAGCTGAAATAGAGGAATAGTTTCATTACTATTAGCTCTATTCTCCTCAGTCTGTCAGCATGATAGTATTTTTTTGGTAGGTTTTTCCTATAAATACTTTATTTCACAAGTCTGGCAAACAAATAGTACAAAGAGCTGACTGGGTGTTACCACATCCGTCACAACCCCCTAAGGACTGAGGAAAGAATCCCATGGAGCCAAAGGTGAGCAGTTTGGGAAGACATCTATAGAAAAGACATCTGCAACTGCAGTCCAAGCTTGCCCCAGCCAGACTTGCTTAAGCAGACATCAGGCCACCTCAAAGTCAGACAGGATTATCTTATTTCAGTTTGCTTTCCCATGGTTATGAATGAACAAGAACAGTTTTTCAGTAGTCATACTCCTTTTTCCTTTTAATGAAAGTTGAGAGACAGATTTAACCATACGACTCCAGGATCTGGAAACTTCAAAAGTGTGTAAATAAGTTAAGAAAGTGGCTGTGTTGAATTTGATGTCTCAGTCTCGGACTAGCTCTTCATATAAAAAAAAAAAAAAAAACCTTTGTATTCAGGGGTTACATGAGAACTGAACCAAACAGTGTCACCAGGAGAGTTCAGGCCCATGGGTGACCAAAAATATCCTTGCCTCATGCCTGAAGATGCTCAGAGTCCATCAGTTAAATGCACAGTTTATCTGGTCTTGCATGCCAAGACTGCATGACAATTTGGTCTTAGCAGACATTGGTCAGGAGAAAATCTCACAGGAAAACTTGCTATCTTTCACCAGAGCTCCTTGGCACACCCTTCTGCTTTCTTTCATGGAGTTGTCCCCTATTTCTGGACTATTTCTTCAAGAGGACATATGACCAACAAGCTACAAAGAGGGGAGGAACCAAGCACTGGAGACAAGAGCTGTGAGAGGGATGTTTGGGTCTTGGCCATGAACTTCATCACAAGTATCAGAGTAAGGCAGCTCCAAATGCCAAGATTCATGGCTCTCTGGGATGACTGTGATCCTCCCTATCAGTGCTCTGGGGACAACTCAGGGCTACTGGAAGCCACAGCAGGTGATGGAGTAAACCAGAGATGGTTCATGTTGTGTGTTTTACATAAAAAAGGATTGGGAAAGCCACAAAGAGCCAGGAGAGCTGGGCAGTGAAGGCTGAGGTTCACATGAGAGGCTTTCACAGCTCACCGTGCCAGTTCCACTGCAAAACCTCCTGGTGCTTAAATGGTGAAGTTCACACTCCCTCTCTGGAGGGGACAGAAGGTAATGGTACTCAGCTGTGACTAGGACTATGCCAAATACCATTTGCTTATCCGAGATGAGCACAGATGGTCATATTTCCCTCTGTTTATTTTTGCTGAATGGCCTTTTCAGCCTGCCTAGTCTGTGACCTTCTCCTAAAAATGGGAAGATACATTTTTTCTGGGATGCTGGGTTTCCTCTTTCTTATACAGGCAAACTAAAGGCTCTACTGGTATCAGCTGTGAGGACATAAATGGACCAAAAAAAGTCTTTATACTTTCAGATAATTCCTTGCACAATGCAATTTTTGGAGTAAAAATTCATCCAGGTACCCATGTGAAGATTGTGCAATCAGGTACTTCTCAAGTCCAGGTTGTGCAGACTCTGAATAAGAGGATTCATGAGTTGGTGCACTGTGCTTTAATACCTGGCACTTCTCATCTTCAAAGTAAAAACCTAATAAAAAAAGACATTTGAATCAGTGTATTTAATACAAAGTGGAGTAAATCACTAAACAATATTTTAATGTGACAAAGGTAATAAAAAAGAATTAATAATAATCAAACAGCACCTGCCATTTTGGCTACTGATTAAAAGGCAATCCTGAGGGTATGTGGCCCCCAAAGAGCATCCAGACTATAGGGAACAGGGCTGGTGAAGTCTAAGCATCATGAAAGCTCAGCACTCCAACCCCAGCAATACCACAGTGCACTGCACACTGCCTGGAGTTAAGTTGCCCCTTTAATTTTTAGCCGGTTTAATAAATCACTGGTTTTGGCATGGCAAAACCAATATTAAAAAGCGTGTCCAATGTATCAGTTATTGAATATTTTGAGATCTTTTGTGCTGGGTCACTCATACTCACATAACAAGAGGCACAGCAGATCGACATTCATGTATTGTACAAAGTAATAAATGTGAAGAGTGAGAAGGACCTGGCCTGGACAGCTACTCTCTGAGATTTCCTCAGGAGCTCAGGTGAGAAATTCACAGAATCATAAAATGGTTTGGGTTGGAAGAGACCTTGACGATGAGCTTGGTCTCCATGTGTGTGATCAGCTTGTGTCCCCATGGGCAGGGACAACTTCCACTACCCCAGATTGCTCAGAGCCCCATCCAGCCCGGCCTTGGACACATCCAGGACATCTCCCACAGCTGCCCTGGGCTACCTGTGCCAGGGCCTCAGCACCCTCACAGGAAGGAAGCAGGAATGGTAAATTGCTTCCCTTGCCTCAGAGAAGCTGAGTGCCCCAATGACCTCCCCACCTCTTGTCAAAAGATGAAGTCATGACACTGCAAATCCCAAAGGACACCACCTGTGGGCTTCCATATCCTCCTCAAAATATTTTTACACAAAACCCATTCAAAGTCCTCTGTCTTCAACAATAATAGACCTAGTATTTAGCAGGAAAAAAATCCCTGAAAGGCTCGTTCTCTCTGACAGCTTTTTAGAAGATCTTTCATTCAGTGTAAATATGTTACATCCAGGATGGCCCTGAGTGCATACAGTGAGCCAAATATTTAATATATTTTATTGATAAGAGGTCTGGTGTTGATGATGACTATTTAAGCCAATACCCTGCAAGGCCAAACTCTATGCTGGTTATGTTTAGAATTACAATTTGCAGAATTCTTGGGCATCATGATGCATTTAATTTTTTTTTATGTTTAAGCCAAGGTATTTCTGCATCATGCAGCACCCACCCAACCACCCATGTGGAGATGTTGCCTTTACAAAGCAAATTTTGCTCTGCTGGGAGCACTCTGAGCTCCATAAATAATGACACATGAAGTTCAGGCACCAGGAGCTGCCATGAGGCTCAGTAACTACAGTGTCACTCTGGTAGCAAACACAGCTTACATTATTGCTTACTGATTATCAACTAATACTGATAATTAGCTGATAATTAAATAATAATTATTGCTTACAGATAATTAGCAAACATGCGCTGTTAGTGCATGGCAGACATGTATCTCTTTGAAATGTGCTCCTCGTTTGGTGCCCAGAACAAGCTGGTGATGAGATACAATCAGGCTGGATTAACCATTTGATGTGCATCCCTCTTTAGTGGAAAGGAGAAAGAAAAAGTATTTATTGGTGGCAGTGAATGCCTCAGGCAGCCTTCACACAAGCAGGTGAATGATTTTATTTTGAGGGAGACATTTTGATCTTTTTGGTGAGCCACTCAAATTGCTACCAAAGGACATAAAAGCACTGCTCTCTTTGGCCACAAGCATCCTCTGAAAGACCCAGCTGAGATGGATGACAGCACTGGACAGAAAGCTATTGGCCACTTTAGCAGTGAGCCCCACAAATATTAACCCTATATAAATAAATAAGGTCTTGACTTCACAGAGACTGATCATTGGAAATGGAGACAAAATTGCTCATTCTACAAACCTCTGCTTAAAAAAAAAACACATGGTAAGAGAAGAATTTGAAAAAGATTAATGGACATTGTCACAACCTTCTCTAATGACAAACAAGGCTGTCAGGGCAGGTCTCTGGCCCAGATCACTCACAGGCTTGGGCTGGGAAAACAAATGCTCCCCTGTCATGGCACTGCAGTGCTTTCATTCGAGTCCTTATGAGTGCCACTGGTTCAGGCACCAGGAGATATTTTGAGTGGTTTTATCATCAGCAGCCAAGTGAACTGCCCTTCTCCCTCTCCTTCCAGCATGCTGCACAATCATCCCTCTTTCTGTAACTCCCTCCATGTCTCTCCCCTGCCAAGGGGATGAAATGCATGGAAAGGTCACACCCCTCTTACCTTTCCAAACCCAGGAGCAGCAGGGACAGATCCAGTCCCTCACAGCTGGAACTGGGCTGGGACAATGCCACAATCCCTTTAGATTAGCAAAAATTCCCTTGAGCTCTCTGCATTGCCTCAGCAGGCAGAGGGTGAGCAGGCATCCACTTTCACAGCCTGTTTCTAGTTTGGGGGGAAATAATCACATGTGCCAAGATATTCCATCAAATACAAACGGCAGGAGGGCTTCTGCCATCTTGTTGAGCTCCTCAGAGGGGAGAGATTAAGCAAAGACAATGAATGGCTGAAGTGACAAGAAAAAAAAAAGTCCATGATTTCCCAGAGGAAAAAATAAATTATGATACTCTCCCAGGTTTTCCATCTTGCTGTTGACTATGCTACCACAGTCTTCATATAAAAATCATAGAAAAAAGCACTGGAAGGGATTTTGATCACTTCCCCTCCAAATCAAGGGTCAGCTGCATTTTCTTTTTGTAGACAATTTGATGAGTTACATAGTCCTTAATATAAAGATCAAAATGAGTGCCATGGCATTGCAGCAATAACATCAAACTGAGGATTGACTTTATTTCCCTGGAGATATCTGTAGGTTGTCTTCAGACTTAGGCAAGCAGCACTGCACATCCATGTCTGGCAAGAGCAACAGTGATAAGGACTATTCTTGTTTATTTTAGATATTAAATGAAATTCTAGCACTTTAAAATACAGACAAAGGAAGGTCCAGGTTCACATAAGCACACCTACACAGGAGTAGTGTGCATGAACAGGTTGGCACCTTTTGGGTTGTAACACAGCTGGAAACCCCTCATTCAAGAGCTGCTTCCACCAGACCTGCAGATGTCTCAAGACAGTGGCCTGGGGGTCATATCCCCATTTTTTCCCTCTGCTATGTCCAACAGAGTTATTCAGGCACAGGGGGGAGCAGAGATGGTGCCAGAAGTGCCTTGAATAGATGTGACCTCATTCTGAGAGCACTGCAGTAGGGACACCATCAAATGCACCTTATACACATCTGTAAGTATGTTTAATGGAAACTGCTAAATTTCCCTTCTGATAGATAAGGATCTCCCTGGACCCAGAGCAGAATTTTTACTATTCCACTTACAAAAGACACTTTAAAAAAATTGTTTGTTTCTACACCACTTTTGTGCCTGAATGGATTGTATTGAGGGCTTGTGCTATGTACAAGTACAAATGGCCTTGCTTAAACAGAGCAATACTCATTAAATAATAATGCATCAGTGAGAGTCTCATTTTGTGACATGTCTAGCTGGGTTAAGCATTCTCCTGCATGCATAATTGTCCTCCTTCATTCCAAAAATTTCAATTATCGAGTTTTATTTGCCTAGGAGTAAAATATACATCAGAATCTGTAATATATCCCCTTCCACTCATGCCTTGGAATTTGCCCCACCTAGGCTACAAGATGTTGTCTGCAGGAACCCACAAAGATATTTGTAATCCCAAGGAGTTTGTCTCCCAAGTGGGACTGGTCTCCTTTCCAGAGATGTTCATCTTGTGCTTTGAAGCAAAATTGGCAATTTGCATTTAGTCTTTTCCACAACCAGATCCTCTATTTCTTATTTCTCTAGCTGAAAATAAATAATAATGCACATATCTCCTTCAGAGCTCTCTCTTGTATTCAGTTTACCATTAGCAATAAGTCTTTTCAGAAAGAGACTCTGCAGACTGGCTAAAAAACTGGGAGATTAAAAAATCCACCATGGCTTACAAGTAGGAGCTTCATGTGGTTGCAAGCTGCAGGATTTTACTAAGTGGTAAAAACAGAATCTTCTGGCTCCATCATTACATGAAAGATAAGGCAAGATCTACTAAAAAAAATGGGACAACTTGGTAAGGAAATCTCTAGGTTCCTTCCAAGCTGGTCTAGTCTAATCATAGCCAGACTTCATATGCAGATAAATTCATCAAGTACTTTTCAAACAACAACAACAAGAAGAAAAAGAGCACAGCTCATTTTACATTGCCTGATTTTGTTTATAGTCTATGACAGAACTGATCATTTCATAGACATAAACATGACTTCATTGATATTTCTTAGTCCTGGGCTATTCCTCTGTGCCTAGAGGGGTTATCAGTTACAGGTCTCAGTTTCAGGTCACACACCTGGAGACCACCCTGCTCATATTTTGGTGGTCTTTGAGAGCTAATGCATATTGCTGATCAGCTAATCCAGTCCAGGGTAGAATTTACCTTACCCATTCAGAGAAATTGAATTTCCAATGTCAGCAAGCTGCCTGGGCTCCTCTCCTGTATGTCTGTCCACCTCCTGAGGACAGGCAGCCTAAAGCCAGTGTCTAAGCTGGAGGTTTTGTTGTTGTAACTGCCTCACTTTTGACTGAAGGGGGACCTGATCTCACCTGAATGATGTCTGGCAGCTCAGACACAGACAGGAAGCCCAGACATGGATGTGAAACCTAAATGGCTTCTCTAGGAGAGGCTTCCCAGCTGCAGTACATGCAGGATGAGAGATCCATTCATCCCAGAGGATCTGCAAAGGCAAGCGCTGCCACCAATGGGGGGAAAGAGAACACCAGTATTGGGGATCCAGATTACTGCGCCCACATTTTGGGAGTGCTTTGATGCAGGCAAAAGTGGTGGAAGAGCAGGTTGGCCTCCTGAGCAACTGAGGTTAAGGTTTGTCTGTCCCCCTGCACCTCCTGGGGCTTGCTCCAGCTGGAAGCCAGAAGCACAGAGCTCTTCCCAAGGGTGGAAAACAGCAGAGGAAAAGCCCTGTATTGCTGTATTGTCTCCTTCAGAGATTTACTCCAAAAGATGGTTTCACTGAGCAGCTCTCACTCACCTCCAGATACAGCCAAAATAGCAGGATTCATCTTTGGAGGGCTGATTTTTGGGAGTGCTGAGCACCACCATCTCCCATAGGGAATGTGGCTGCTGAGCACCTACAGGAGAGAAGCTCTTAGATGCCAACACATAAAGCACCAGCAAAAAATTCCCCAGTCACAGCATCAAACAGTTCTCCCCTGGGCCTTCCTTGATGTCTCTTACCATTACAGTTCAAGCCTTTGCCCCAGCATTTATTTGATACAAAGAGCCTGTTACCCCAAGGAAATAGTTTCCTCCCCTATTGACATTATAACTTTATTGAATTTTATATTAAGTATTCTGAAATATTTACCAGCAGGGTTAGCTATTATTGTATTTTTTAACAAAATAATGTTGAAGGCACAGAGGGAAAGGGTCCATCTAGAGCCATGGCACCCAATTGCAATGCTGGGGCACTGGGATGTACCCTGCTCTGCTTCTGCCCTCCTGGATATCCCCAGGGCATGATATTCAGCCTTTCCTGGACTGATTCATCACTTTAATAATGAAATGGAAAGGGGGGGGACATTTTCCCCTGGGTTTTGGTGTCCAGTGGTGATCTGCTTCATCTCCCCACCACCACTGCCATCACAGTGCTAAGACAGAGAAGCAGAAACAAGTGTTAGAGAAAATTCAGTTTAGCCGATAATATTTTACAGTAATACAATAACAGCCACTCATAAAACAGTCCCTGCCCCATAAAATTTACAATGTAAAGCAGACATATAAATGGAACAAAAAGGGAATAGTATAATGATGGAAACACATGGAGTAGGGAAGCTGTTGACTAAAGCTATCCAGCCATGCGTGGTCAGAGGCAAGAAGTGATCCCAGCCTGGGAATTCACCATCCTTGCCCAGCACCCTGCAGAAAACCTCTCCAACATCCATTTTCCAGGAGCAGTTATCTGTCTACTGACTGAGGTGCTGTCATATCCAATACAAGCCTCATCTAGCAGACAGCCACCATCAGACAGAAAGGACCTACTTTCACCAGGAGATCCAAGGTCTATATCCATGGCAATTTCAGTCAGCTGAATTCAGACAATAGCCACACTTATCTGAAATGCTGCAATACTGGCAGCTAATGCACACTAAGTTAATCACTGGCATATTTGTAGACTGCCAAGTATATAATAGCGCGATAATGAATTTGTATGGCTGGGTCTATAAAAACTTTGCTTTTTATACTCAGGCATTTTAATTGACACAGAAATACATTTTAAAAGAGAAAGCAGGCTTGATGAGGTCAGCTTAAATTCCTTGGTATAATTACCAAGTCCATTGAACACAAATCTGAAATCATTTAGGTTAAGTTAATAACTTATGCCTTTAGTTTATAAGCACCACATTACATCTCAGACAGCTCAGATCTTGGCTCTGCTAAAGTGGCCTGGCCTTTAATAAATTCCTCCCCACGTTTTTCATGTTATAGTTCTTTTACAATCATGGTTTTCAAATGGCAGAGCAGGTACAGTGTGTTTAAATCACCATAAATTAGAATTTCTTTTTTCTGGCTATAGCACCTTTATTGCAAGTTGTCGACTTTTCTTTCAGCCATAAAGGTTATTACAGGCGCAGGTCGGAAATGAAAAATCCACCATGTGCTGTCTGCAGATGTCCCATGACAGACCCCTCCTGAAGCAGAATCACTTTCAGAGTTTTCCAAGGTGATTCTATACAAATAAGTATTTTTTAATCAGCTTGGTTGCAACAACCTTCACATTTACCACCTCCTGTATGGCAAGGTTTGGGTTGCAGGGTGACTTCAGTGAGAAGCTGCCAGAATTTTCTCTATTTCAAATGGAGTCATAAAAGGAGGGGAAAAGAATGTTCATCACTCATAGCCCAAGTTAGCACTAAATACTTGGTCAGACATTTATCAGGAGGTTACCATCACATGGTTGGTAAACACCTCTGCTGCTGCCTTCTGCTTGTGCTGCCTTTAAGTTAAACTGGAGTGGCACAAGGGGTCCAAAGTGACCAAGCAATGATGACTGTGAATAAGAAGGAGTTTTTGGAAAGCCTGTAGGAAGAGAAAAGGCTCTGCTTCTTCTAAACAGAATGGAGAAAGGCTGTGGGAAGTGATTTTGGGAAAGTTTGCCAAACCAAAGCACTTGTTGTACCTGTGGCTTCAGGTTTGTGCATTCATCAAATGGGACAAACTGCTGATGGACTGAGGACAGAAGAGAGGGAGGGAAAGCATTTCCACTGCCCATGCCAGGATGTGAGAACTGCTGGAATCTACTTGGGATGCTGGGAGACAGCTGCTTCCATGCGCCTCATCTCCCTGCCCCTGTGCCCTCCTTCCCAGCCTCCCTCTTCTTGTGCAAGTTCATCTTTCCCAAGGATGTCAGCAGATCCCTGTGCATGGTATTAAGATAAGAAGCAAATAATGCTGGGAGGAATTTGCTGAGCCAGCTGGTCTTTTGCACCCTGTAGGATGCACAGACCAAAACGGCGTCTGCCACACATGTCACACAGATGAAGCCAACTTTGCATTCAACAACTGCACCAAACAAAAGATAAAAGCAGTTTCAGCATAATAGATCATTCAAAGGGGCTCCAAATCCACCCTCCCTCCCCTCCCTTTGTACCCTCTCTCCAGGTTGCTTAGCAAAAGCTGATTTTTATTTCCAATTAAAAGATTTCAGAGCAGCTTTTATTTATTATTTATTATTATTGTTGTTGTTGTTGTTGTGTGACCACTTTGAACCACACTGCTTTTTTCTAGTTCTTTAATCTAATAAAGAAACTGCAGCACACACAATTTCTTCCTGTGAAATGTTCCTGTGTTTTGTTCAGTGTTTTGCATAGCTACACTCAGGTTTCTGGCACATTTAAAAGTGGCTCCAGATTCATGCCTGAATGGCCACCAGTCCCACAAGCAGAAATGACAGGGACAGAAGAAGCAAAAACCTCCCCACTAGCCATGTTCCTGGAATCCATTTTTGTCAGGGATACAGTGGTATCACAGAGAACTGTCATGTTTAATGTGCACAGGCTGACTTTAAGGCAGAGGCTTGAGATGTGAAGAAACACAAGTACAATAATTGCAGCATCTTGTGGCAGAGCTCAAGATGCTGCCATTCTCCTGACTGCCAGCCAAGAGGAATTTCCCTGGAGCACGTACAGCAAAACCCTCTTCTCACGGGGCCAGGCAAAGTGGCATTTCATTTCCAAGCAGTAACAAAGAAAACCTGTTTACTTCTGTGCAACGTGAGCATTCAAATTCCAGCTCAGGGTTTGTGCTGTTTACATTAGGGATGAAATGAGCTCCAAACACTGCAACACTTGTGGAGCACTATGGGGATGCTGTTTCCAGAGAGGGGCATTTTTCAGGAGATTCTGAAGGCAGAGCAACACCCAAGTGCTACCAAGTGACTCGTGTTTGGTTCTCCAATCTAATCAGAGCATTTGAAATTCCAGCAGTTCTCTGGCACAGGCTGTGTGTGTACTGAAAGATCTTGCTGTGCTTGGGGAGCTTCTCATTTGAGACTCAAGAAAAGAGGCTGGAAAAATTAACTGGGGTTAACTGGGGGGTTAACTCAGCCCCACAGCCATGCAAATGGATGAAGTTACCCAAAAAAGCAGTATTTTGAATGCTTTGGAGACCAAAGGACTCTGTGGCTGCTGCAGGCAGTACAGACACGGCAAAGGCAAGGTGGCCCCTGCCCCCAGAGCATCCTTTGTGTGACCAACAAAAAGCAAAATCTTGCTCAGCTCCCATTCCTGCAGGGGGATGAGGAAAAGCCTTCTGCATCAACTGCCCCGGTGGGGACTGTGTCACTGCTTTTTGATGGTGTTTGGTGAGGAAGGGCACTGCTCTTTAGGGAATGTGAGGTGCAGGGCCATGGGGTACAAGTCTCAGAGGCTACAGCCACCTACATCCCATTTTGGAAGAGGGGCTTAGGTAGCAGGGTTCAGTTTCATTGACAATTACACGCCAAATTGTTCAGACACATTTTCAGAAATACTTTAGGTGCCAAGTTGCACATTGGAATTGCTAGATGCTCCCAAAACTCCACACCACTGGGATTTAGGGATCAGATAGTGGGTAAGGCAGGCACATCTCAGGTGACATGTGAGCTCATGCTTGTACTTTCATCCCACAGCAAACACAAGGCAATTTGGATGGGCTGACTTCTTGGGAAAAGAGAGTCTGGCACCACCACGATGTGAGCGGAAATTGGCCACAACTGCCAGGAGGGAAGTGGAACCCTCTGGAACTGACAAGTGAAATACAATATTTGTCACAGCTGGAGATATTTTTTGAGAGGGAAAAAAAAAAAAAAGTCAAGATTATCAACATTTTCTATTTCCATACTTTTCTTCCGCAATCCCTTCGTGATCAGGAGAGAGTGGGCTGAATACGTTGCAGCAAATTATGCTGCTGTTATTTTGGGACCCAGCAGAAATACTGTAATTTTCCTGAAAAACCTTGTTATCAAAAAGTTGTTGCCTAATTTGGCATTCTCAAAGATTTCTGTAGGTGAGATAAGATTTCAGTAAACACACTAAATTTTGGCTACAGAACTGAGCTGTACTTTTCTAGTACAGTTAAAAAACAGTTCATGACACAAAGGAGGGTTTCCCCCTGCCTCTTGAAACTCCTGTTCCATATTCTGAAGAGCCCTCCCAATCCCAGTCAATTTGTTTCTTTAGAAAAAGACTTCCAGATCTTCATTTACATCAAACTAGAACTGTGAGGTACAAAGGTAAATCTCATGCCAAGACTACAGTTAAGTTTTTGACTTTAGAATTTGTGGGGCTTTAAGGTTATTAAAGTTCAAAGTGGAGTTTTATTACAGTTCTGATTATGAGCAAACATTGTGGAAAATCTTCCAAGATGTCCAAAATCCAGATACTAGCACTTCTCTTTTAATGGCCAGGAGATCATTACAATGATCCTTTCATTTGGCTTCTTTCATAACCCAGGCCAGATGAACACCTTTGACTCCAACACCTCAAAGCAGGATCCACTTAGAAAATTGTTCTTTTGTTCTGACACATATGGAGAACCACAATTCTCCACCAGCTGCCTGAAATCCTGCTAAGATGGTGGTAGGGAGCAGAAACAGGATGGGACAACCAGTCCCTAGGCAAACTGTCAGTGATCCAGCCACCAATTTAAACTTAGCATCATCATGGCCCATGAAACTGCAATAGTTTAAATTCTTTAAGGAAGATGTCCTAGGCTCAGCTTTTTATTGTTCATTTTACAATTCTGTTTATAACTTATATGACATAATCAAATGGAAAACTCAAAAGACAGGAGATAACAGTGACTTCCGTGGCAGTTTTCAAGGTGAGGCTGTCAGAAAAGGGATGTGCAAATACAACAACTTTTTCCCTACTTAGTTATTTTCTGTAGATAGACTTAGGCACTTAATATTTTATAGTGGAGGACAATGGGTGATATTTCCCAATAAATTCTATTGTGATGACTCAAAGTGTTGCTGCCTCAATTTTGACTCTCCCAGTCCAAGACTAATGATGTTCCTTCAGCTGCTTTGGTTTACATCTCAGCACAAACCCAGTTTTCCTAGATCAGAGAGATACTCAAGCATGATGACATCCAAAATTGCAGCTACAGGGTCTGCCAGGACCAGCTGTCAGTGCTCCATGTTTCACAACTTCCCTTTTCTGCAGCTAAGCACTGTTGTCTCCATTTTATGAGGAGCAGGACAGATGACCAGAGTGCACAGCTTCTACAGTGACCATCCCCTGGCTCCATTCATCACCTCATGACTGCAAGTGTAGAAGGAAACCAGCTCAAAACTGCTCTGGATATGGGTACCAAGGGGCTTAGCTCCCTTGGAAATCCATGGGAGAAGAGATTATGAGCTACAGGGGGCAAGGAATCTTAGGGTAGAGTCCAAGCCAATAAATTTAAATAGCAGTGATTTAAAAGAATCCCATAAAATACCTTGGTTCCATCTGCATTAAACTGAGAAAGTTTTCTCAGATCTTCCTCTATACATCCTGCACTTCAATCCTTCTGTTATGTTAGTTACATCTCAGAGTGGGAAAATTTCAACTACTTAATGAGCTAGGGCTTGATCCCTGGTTTAATGAAGGCATGCAGATATATTCCCTGGTCTGTGATAAGCCATGCACCAGAAAGAGGCACATCAAATTCCCATATTACAGGAATTATCCTTTACTTGCTTCATAGTGAGTGGGGCTGTGAAGCAAATTCTACAAGGAACACAATAAAAATGTATTCTGCATGTTTTTAACACATGAAAACAGCCATTTAATTAAGAATGAGAAACAATGTCATGCTGCATGGAAGGAAAAAATCCAAATTATAATTTTAGGAGCTGAAAGCCTACTTTTCTTCTTTTAGGACACAATCCTTTTACAAAGCTGAGGAATTTATAAAATTCACAGATGCTTTTGGTGTGTTGCACATCAGAAGTCTCAAATCTTTTCCTGTGAGACTCCATTCGCACCCAGAACAAGAAATGGGTCATGTTTGCTCTACACAAGAGAAATTTTAGGGAAATTTGGCTGCTTTGGATATTTTGAAGTTACTAGAAACAGCTCAAAACCAAAACAGCAGGAAACATATCCAGAGGATATTTTCACAACATTTAGAGTTAGGTTTTTTTGTTGGTTTTTTTTTAATAGTTAGCCAGGGATATCAGATTACAGCGCCATAAATCAGGATCCAACAACCCAAAGCCAATGCAGCTTCACCAGCAGCCAGACTTTGCTCAGGACCCATGGCTACTCCATTTCTGTACCCCATTTCCAAGGACTAACAGCCTGTGAATGGTGCCAGTCAAAAACGTGGCCACAAAAAAAGAGGGTGAAGCATGGCGACATTTTCTCAGCTAAGTCAGTATAAGCAAACAAACAAAAATACAAAGGGAGGAAAACAGCCTTGGCACAGATGGGCTCTTTTGCATGTTGCTTTCCACACATAGAGCAATTTAATCTTGAGTCAGCACGAGTTAGCAAAGGAATGACAGGTTGTTACAATTACAAGCTGCTTTGGAAGCATTACTATCAGTGCTGCCTCTATTTATGTTTAGTATTGTTATTGATGCTATTAATACTGCTTGTACAAGCGTTTAATGTTACTGTACAGATGTAAATAACATCTGGATTAACAGTTGAGAGAGCAACATGATGCAAACCAGATTGATGGCTGAAGACACAGCATTTATTGGGTCACATTTCTGGGCTGTGCTCCTGAGGATGTGGTGTGCTCATACTGTGAGAGTCGACGGGAGGCTTTTCTAAATAAGCGCCCCAGGAGCTGGGTTGTGGAAGAGGGCATGCTGATGTGACTTTTATTTCTTTCTGCCTCTTGAAGGACAGATTTGTTACCAGATCACAGTGGCAGAATTGACCGCAGAAATTCTAAGCCCTTCTAAATTAGCCATGAGGAAGCATCATCCAAGAATTCCAACCAGACCTCACTTTGCATCTTGTTTGTATTGTTTGTGGTCTCTGGCTAAGCACCACAAACCACCCTTTGCTCCAAACTTCTTTAATCACAATCATAGCAAGGGCTCAGCAGAGACCTGATTCTCACAGGTCTGAGCACAGAGGAAAAGCTGATACATGCTCCACAAATCATGTACAGTCTGAATAGATGATAGGAAAAAGGAGACTGCAATCTAATTTCCCTATATAGCAAACCCCCAAGGGACTTGGATAAACGTTCACAGTTACAGGATTTCCACTGCAATAAACTTTTAGCAAGTCACTGCCTCAGATGTGTGAAGGACCTTCCCATGTGCATTAGATGCCATCATGGCACACAATTAGAAGCCCTCCCCAAATCCCCACAGCTGCCTCCCAAGCCAGCCAGCTGCAGCAGCCTGATCCAGCAGCTCCCATGGGATGTGGCAGCATGAGCAGAAATGCAATCTGGTCCCCTCTGGGTGGCCTGGAGCTGTGCTGGGACACTGGCTACAGAGGATGGGCTTCAGCTGCTTCAGCACAGGCCCCTAATGTCATTTGAGGTGCTGCTGCCTGACCTCCTGCTCCTACCCCAAATCCTGCATCTTTGTTGTATTTAAGCATTTGAATTCCCCTCTAAGGGAAGGACCAGCACCAAAGGTTTAAGAATCACTGCATTCTCCATCAAGGTGCCTGGAGGCACATTGACAGCAGCCTTTTATTCTGGAGCAGCTGAGCACTTTGAATGTGAACCCTCTCACAGTCCTTGCTTATCACGCTTTCATTGGCATCATGGCATAGGCACAAAGCACTGGAAGGGGATTCCTTCTCAACTAAAGGGCCCTGGAAGGTGCTCTTTGGGAGCACATCTAGTAAAGTCCTACCATTAATGGATATTTAGGAGCCATCCTGGAGTAAAATTTAAAACCACAGAGAGGATTATTTCCCCTTTTCATCAAATGCTTTCTTTTGCAGTTCTGCTCCTCTGGAGCTGCATAAACATCCACAGTTTATGCTGCCTGCAGCAGCTGCTGAAGTCACAGGTAAGGGAAAATGAAGAAAACAGACTGATCTGAGCTGTTGCCAAGTGAGTACATTGCTAGCCCAGGGTCAAAAGGCTGCCCTGCTCCCCAGTCTGCTGACAGGATGTAAATATACCCTAATACATATCCCCTGGCCCAGGCTGGATTCCCCATGATAACACCATCCAAATTTATTTAGGGTTTTTTCAAGGTCAGATGTCCTCAGGACATCACATTCCTTGCTTACACTCAGCATCCCACCAGGGCCACCAAAGTCCCCCTCCTCCCAAAAAAAGCCCACAGGAGCTGAACTGACTCATCAAAACCCAAAGGTTGCTGTTTTAAAGGTAAAACTCTCCTTCCTGTCTAGGAATTGCAGACTTAAGGGAAAAGCCTTTCCACATGCTGAATCTTGCATTAATGTTTTTATATAAATATGTAGATGAGGTTCATCCCAGAGCCATCACTGGGATGACCAGGTGTGACAGAAGTTCACTGGTTTGGGCCATGGTGTGATTTTGGCTGTTGGGTTCCCCTGGCGTCTGTGAAGGACTGGTGGAGATAGAAATAACCTCATTTAGTCAATATTTAAATTGCAATTTTAAAATAAATTAGCAAAATGCCAAAAAAACCCTGCATGTTAAATACAGAATGCATTTTAAAAAATGAGATAAAATACAGCTGCCGTATCCAGGTCACTCTTCAAGCAGATTTCCTCCAATAGCAGAGAGAAGAAAATGGTCTTTTGCTGCAGAGATTGTAGTAAACAAGGGCTTGTAAAAGTGCATTAAAGCTGCTTTGTTCCTTTGGTTTAAAAATGGGAAGTGCAGCCCCAGGTAACTGCTCTCAGTCACAGGAAGCCTGTGGGAAGTGAAGCCTTCCAGCTAGTGAAGCCAGCTATTTGGAGTTGAAATGCAGTACCTGAAACCCAGGGCCATCTCTCACGTCTCTTCTGATCACTTCAAGTTCCACTAAGTGTCCCCTCCTTTATTTATGGAGCATTTATCCTGGCCATATTTCCAGGGAATGGAAAACTCCCCTGGAGAGGCTTTTTTCAAGCACTCACATTAAAAGTTAAGCATCTTAACTTCGTTCAGCAGCGTTGGCCCCATGATCAGAACGAACATGCTAAACCCTTTTATACTCTGTTGTACATTGATTATACTCACTTCAGTGGAAAAAAGGTAAAAAACATAATTTCCAGCTGCAGTTGCCCAACTTTTATGATATTTTATGTCTATCATTGAAATACTCAGAATGACCCATTCAATTTTACATTGCAGGCATTACAATAGCTGTAATCATCACCAGGTTGTGTGATCACCTCCTAAGAATTAGCCATTAGAGAGGGAAACTTGCTTCTCAAAATGTGAAACCTGCAGGCAACACAGGAAGCAACCTTCCCTATTTGAAAAAGGCCAATTTTTAACTTCCCTGGTTTTTAAACCTGTAGCATCAATAGGCAGATTTTACTGACATCAGGGAATAGCACATTCTCAGTCTGAAAGGCAATGGGAGATGAACTGTATGGTTTTGAATAGACACAAAGCAGGCATTGAAGCATCCCAGGGAAATATCCAGTCTAAGGTATGATCTCCCACTGCAGCTGCTTTGGAGAAAGGAATCAGTCTGAGATATCCAACCAATGCCAGCTCAGCCTGTATGAGCAGGGCACTGCCAACATCCCTAAATCCCTCTGCATGGGCACCTCTCCTCATGCAGAACCAGCCTCATCAAGTTTCTATAAGACCAGGCATCTCACTTGGATGTAAAGGTGGCCTTCCTGGTTCTCTGTGGTTTCACCACAGCTTTCCTGCTTTCAAAGCATTTCTTCTTATTCTTTGAGCTGCTCATTCTATGAAATGTTCAGAGGCGGTTTAGATGAGACTGCATGCCAACGAATTACACTGCAGAGCATCTGGCATTGGCATCAACTGGAGGAATGGGCTGATGCCAGCCCAGACCTATTACCTGGCATCTACACGAGTCTTTTAACCTTTACATGAGGCAGCCACTACCCCGGGATAAAGTTGTGTGTCAGGATGCTGTAAAAAGTGGTGCCTGTGCTACAGAGCAGGGAGTGCAGAGAAAGAAAAGACATTTCATCTTGATAGTGCAGAGTTGGGAGCTTTGGAAGGAATTTGGGAAGGTCTGTTTGCTCTGACCACTGAGGGAACAGGAAGGTATTAGCCATTGAATGCATTAGAGAAGGACTCAGAGAAGAAGTAATAGTCAATCCCAGAAGATGGTTTTCCTGTGAAACAAAGACTTTTTAAAATATCTTTTTACAATCTTTACAACAATCTTTTTACAACAGGCTGGTTCTTGGCAGTGGTTGTGTTTTATGGCATCCAAAATGTGCCATGGGAGGTACAACTGGTTTACCCATCCTAGAAAAAGCAGCATGAATCCCTCTAATATATATAACACGTGTCCCATTTGTGGAACTTGCTCATAGATTAATTTTACTCATTTTTTTTTTATCTATTACTCCCCGAGGAAATGAGTTTATCTTGAAATTCCTACATCTGTGGCAGTAGAGTACTCTGGAGATCTGAGCAGAGTGGGTCAAATTTACTTTCTGGAAAATGAGTAGTTCATGTTCCAGGTGATGCACATATGGCTATTCAAACAACTGCATCAACAGATATCAATTGTTTTCACTTCTTCATCTGTTTTATTCTTTAAAAAAAAAAGACCCATGGGCAAGGGCAATGAAGGAAGTGAGAAGGCTATTCCAAATCCTCTATTCCACTGATGTCTAGAAACAAAGATCTTCTGACATAGCATATTTCAATGTCCTTTGTTTAACCTCCCCCCTTGAAAGATCTGAACACAGAGCCTTTGTTTTCGGGTGCTTTGTAGGCTAACCTACAAGTTATGCTTTGATAAATGTCCAATGAGCTAAGGAAACATCAAGGCTTTTCCTCAAGATGTGTAGTTGCTGTTTTGTCTGACATCTTCTACTCTTGTTAGACATTACCACAAGTATTTAGGAGGCCCTTGTGCCTCTGAAGCTCCTGTTTGCTGTTAGCATAGCATGCTAAAGTACCCAGTGCTGGGATTTTATCCATTTTAGCCACTTAGGACTTTACCAGGTCCTTTAAAATTCACACTTCTGGCCTGTCTCAGGAGGGCAGGCAGTGAGTTTCATCTTTACAAAACAATCACGTCCCTGGGGCCTGACAGACACTTTAAAGCAAAACCAGAAACCCAATAGGTGTTACATTGTGGCGCTCTGGAAGCAGGAGCCTGGTAGCAAATGACTTTTCTGGCATAATATGAATTCACTCATGGCAAAGTTCCTAGTACAGCCATGGCCAGGCATTTTGTTCCTGATACACATCAAAATGTATACATTCCTTCAGTCTCCAGCTCAGAAACACCAAGTTAATGAATTCATCAGCAGTTTCAGACCTCACACTCCAAAGTCAGGACAAGGCTGGTACAGGGTGCTGCTGAGGCTGCCTCCTAGGGAGGGTGTGCTCTAGTGGAGTTGTGAATAGAAAAGCCTTTAATACCATCAGTAGTGACATACAAAATACTGTGGAATAGAAATTGGAGGGATAAACCTGTAGGACAGCACAGGAGAAGAGGAATAGCTGCTGTAAGGGCCCCTTGCTCTATGCATTGTGCTTTGCTTCAGATCTTCACTGGTCTGAGATACTGGGAGCACTTCTATCCCAGATGATAAAGTGCCCTAAGTGCTTTTCCTCTCAAGAGCCTTCCCCTGAGTATGCTTTCCTTTCTGAGGTTGGGCTTACTACCATGTGAGGTCATCTGAGTTTGGATTTTTTCAATGCAGGTGAAACTCAGGACCATATAGTCCCCCTCAATACCCAAGTTATCAGGACAAAGACTTCTTTAAACAGCTTTATCTATATCCTTTCTCTGTGGTTAAAGGCATACAGTGCCTCATCTGTCCAGAAATCAGAAGTGTGTCAGTGTCTACACCTCTCAAGAGAGTGATGACAGAATTCAAATAGGAATAGAGGGGCAAATAACCTGCATGCTTCCAAGATGATGCATAATCCATTCCACTGAAGAATTTGCATTCCTTGATGAATATTTGATGAGTGAAACTTGTTCTCAGTTGTCCATGAGAATCTACATATTTAAACTTCCCATTCTGTCCTTTAGTTCCCATCAAAGCTGGTCATCTCAGGTACCCCAGGCTGCTTGATAGCTCCATTCAGACTTCCCATGCTTCCCACGGCTAATTTTGGTCAATATTTCAAAATATTAAGGCCTACCAAAGCTCCAGAGAATGTTGCAAGTGCAGGGACATGGTTTCATATTGAGCACGAGCCCATCAAGGGCTTAATTGGTGCCAAAAGCAGCACCACCCACACTCCCCTTGTCTCCTTGCCCAACCATCCTCTTCCTCTGCTCTACCCACTGCAAACATGAGTTTCAGCCCTGTGCTCTCAGCCAGATCATGAACTGGGGCTTACCTTCACCTGGCAGTGCAATCCCAGCTGTCAGACCAAAGGAGGAGGCCAAGCCACATGGCCCAGGATGTGGAAAGGGTGCAGATGCCTCTTCCAGCTGATGGAACAATCTTCATCTTCAAACTGCTCAGGGAATGGGACCTTTAAAGGTACTGCATTCTGACAGGGCTCTTCTCTCACATGAGATGTGAAAACAGAAGCCCTGACCTCTTGTGGTCATTAAACACCACAAAGACAGTAAATTGCAATTTTCCTAATTCCTTAATCTTCTGTTTGAGCATTTTGTAACATACATGGTCAAAACTCCAGCAGCTGGTTTTACACCAGCCAAATCTTGTTGGAATGGCACCAACCACAATTATTAACACTTTTTCCAGCCCTCTAGAAATCTTGTCTCAAAGGTAGTTCTGTCCAACAGCAGAACCAAGCTTCCCTCTGCAAGTATTAAAGAGCTGCCTGGGCTACAACATCATTTACAATTTCAGGATTGTTTTACAGACAGATAGCAGACCACGTAAGTAATTCATGGCACGTTTGGGAAAAGTTAAAGATGAACTTGCATTTAAAAGATTCATACCTGCTTCAGATGCCTGGGGCTGGAACCAAATAAAATACAGTCTCCTGGATTGTTGTACGTGGGGAATGATGAATGGTTGTTTCAATGATAAGGAACTCATTGGGACAGAAAGCAAACCAGCAGTGCCAGAGTGTGAGGTTAATGCTTATCAATAGGCTGCTGCATTCCCTAAGGTCAGAAAAATGCTTGAACTGGAAGGCTGCTCCACCTGGGCAGGTGCAGAGAGCAGGTAGAGCACAAAGGGAAACCTACAAGCACCTGTACCACTCCAAAAATATCCTGATGGTTAAATGCACCAGGTTCTTGCCCCTTGCTATATGCTGATTGCCTTGGTGCAAGGAGTGTGTGGCCAAAACAGCACAGAGCATCATTAGGAGCATCTGGCTGCACCTCCTGCAGCCAGAGCAGCCTCCTCAGGGCAAGGCCCATCACAGGCTGATGCTGAGATAATTATTATTGTGACAAAGTGGGAAACCACACTGTGTCCCTTCAGAGAGGTGGAATAAGCTATAATGGCAGAGTGAACACATGCTCAGGAGCCCTCTGTGCACACACTCTGCCTCCCCTCCTCACCCTGTGGCACCAGAGGGCCTGGAATCCCAAAAATGGGAAGTAGCCAAGGGTCCTGTCAACATTTACCCACCTGGTTTCACCCACCCTTCAGCCATTTAGGTTTGTCCTTGTGCAGAGACACAAAGGGGCCTGAGCCAGGATCAGGCCTCGTGCTCCAGGAGCAGAAGAAAAATCTTAAAACCAAAAAATCTTAAAACCAAACAAATCTTAAAAAAAAACCATGGTAATGCTTATTTTAATTCTGCAAACACTGCAAAGAGCCCTGATGACAGTACACTTCATTATTAAGCTATTAGATAACAAACACATTTTGGAAGCATCTAATTTATATCTTACTCATTAAAAGTATTTCCTTCCACATGGTTTTTCCTCCTAAAGAGCACAGAGTGCATTTACAAATAAATCTCATTTCAGCTGTTTTCCCTGAGAATAACAAACACTGCAGTCAAGTTGTGATGCTCCCCTCACCAAGCAGGGTGGAAGGAGCAGGATGGAGCCCTACATCCCCTGAGCTGCATCCTCTGTGCACAGGTACCCTCTGTCTCTGCACCATCCAGGCTCAGGCAGGGCTGTGCAACACCCACAGAAATCCACACATCTACTGCCTCTCCCAAACGCCTGTGCTCCTGCACTGGCTGTTTTCAAGCACTCACAAAGCCCTTTTTCTTCACAAAAAAAACCAAACAAAAAAAAAAAAAAAAAAAAAAAACAACAAAAAAACCCACATCAAAAGAACCAAAAAAACAAAAAACCAAAAAAACAAACAAACAAACAAAAACCCAAAAAAAAACAAAACCAAAAAAACCCACAAAAACACCCCACCACCACCAACAAAAAACCCAAAAAAACAACAAAGAAAAAAGGGGAAGGGAAGGGAAGGGAAGGGAAGGGAAGGGAAGGGAAGGGAAGGGAAGGGAAGGGAAGGGAAGGGAAGGGAAGGGAAGGGAAAAAGAAAGGAAAAAAGAAAAGAAAAAAAGAAAAAAAAAAAAAGAAAAAAGAAAAGGCACCAGAAAGAAAGAGCCTCCAGACTCCCCAGAGCCAGGGCAGTGGCCTTTCCTATGTTAAGTTAACACTCAATTCCCACCGAGATTTTTTTTTTTTGTGCTGTAATTCCTGAGGAGTGCCATCATTTTAGATATGGGGACACTGAGGCACAGAGTTGGGAAAGTGTGGAGCAATGGTCATTTAGGTGGGGCTACACTGAGTTCTTCCACTCACACAGCTTCATTGTTGGAACTAAATGATCTTTAAGGTCCCTTCCAACACAACCACTCTATGATTCTATGCTGGCAAAGCTCCAGTAGAGGGGCAGGTGATTGTATTAAGGATTTTCCCATTGCAAACAAGTCAGTGTTGTTACAAACCCACATGAAGGTGACCCCTGTCACTGGACTAACAGAAAACTTCACAGGGAAATAACACAGATCCTCCCAAAAGTCTTCATGCAAAAAAAAAAAAAACCTCTCCTGCGTTTGTTATTTGGTTTTTTTATTTCCTGATTCCTCATAATGTTTGGCCAACACAAATGCCCTATTAATATCCCAAAGACTCTTGCACAGTGGGGCTCATTGCAGGTTTGTATTAAGCATTTTTTGATGTTTTCAAAACCCAAAGAATTTTATGCATTTGTGAAGGCCATGTGGCTGCCACACAACAGCTCACAAGACCTCTAATTAATGCCAATTACTTTTCCAATTGAGCTGCCTTGACTCTGTCATCACTGTGGAATGAGACAGGACATGTCATGGGGAGTGACTTCATTGGCATGGACACACCCCATGTCACCAAGCCTGGTACAAGGCTGGATGACAAGAGGCTGTGGCCACCCCTGGGCCACACTCTGAACCCCATTGTCACATTCATATTTTCTGGAAAAATCCCTTCGCCCAGGATTTTGCTCCTGGAAAGCTGAAAAGCCTCAGAGAAAAAGGAAAACAATAATTGTCTGATTTGCTTCTCCTGTGTTTTGCTGCTTTGGAATGTGTTTGGAGATTGTTTATCAAGAGGTGATTGTTTCATTGGTTTCATGTGAATTGTTTTGATTCTTTGGCCAATCAGTGTCAAGCTGTGTCAGAACTCTGGAGAGAGTCAGGAGTTTTCATTATTACCTTTTTAGCCTTCTGTAAGTATCCTTTCTGTATTCTTTAGTATAATTTAGCATATTATTCTTCAATATAATATCTTAAAATAATAAATTATTCTTCTGAGAACATGGAGTCAGATTCATCATTCCTTCCTGCAACAGAGGACCCCACAAATACAATACCCCATGGTCAAAGGAAGGTATCAAACAGCCAAGACACGAGTGTTGCAGCTTGAGTCCATGCTCTAATACAGACTGAGTTGCTGTAGAGCTTCTGCCACTGTTGTAGGAGGAGGTAAATGCACAAAGTCACCCAAGGAAGAGCAGGGTGCACTTGTGTGAGAGCGTGTGTGTGCACAAGCACATGCAAAGAGAGAGAGAAAGACAAAAGCAACACTGAAAATTAAAGCAAAGTCATTTTCTGAGTCATTCTGCCATCCTCTGCTGTGGGGGGAGAAGTGGGACTGTGCTCCATTGTGCACAGCATGGGAGAGATGCTCCCACACACCAAACCCACCCAACCATTCTCTGCAACGTTCTCCCCTCAGCAGAAGGGCAAGGCTCCAGCATTCCAGCTTCCTCTCTGTGGCACTGGGCTCTCACCAGGATCTCTCTTTCCCAAACATATGATGCACTAATGATGCCACCCAGGGATGACAAGTAGCTTAAGAGCTGGCTCAACCCTCTGGACGCCTGGCACGCTAAACCATGTGGCAAGTGGCATGTGCTGGCTTGGGAAAACGCCATCCCCACTTTGGACAGCCACCCAGCCCAACTGCTAATGCACTGCCTCCATCTCCCCCACTGTTATTGATATTAGAAAAGAAAGGAAAAACATCCAGGAGGACCAAATTACTTCACTGCTGAAGAAGTTGTACATTACTGTTTCAAAGTGCAGATGATGAACCATGATAGGACAGAGTAAAATAACAGTGAATTAAATCAGGGAAAGCTCAGGCAATATTTTACCATTGTAGGATAATTATATCCATCTCCAAATCAGGTCAGATTTTTATTTTCTGACACTTGAGGGTCAAAACCTGCCATAATGAGCAGGAAAACATGTTGTTTCTCCCAGGTAACAAGTATTAGGACAAGAGAAAAATGGCTTCAAGTTGCACCAGGAGAAGTTTATTTTGGATATTAGAAAAAGCTTCTTCACAGTGGAATAAACTACCCAGGAAAGTGGTGGAATCACTGTCTCTAAAGATATTTTAAAAACATGTAGATGTGTTTAGGCACACGGTTTAGTGGTGGACCTGGCAGTGCTGGGTCAGGAATTGGACTAGATAATCTTTTTCCAATTTTATGGTTATGTGATTCCTTAAAAGCTCAACACACAGCATCCAAATCTGGACACTGGTGCTGAGGAGCTGCTGCAAGGGGAAAGAGCTGGGTCTGCCAGCCCAAGCACTGCCAGGGCAGAGGGACCAATGTTAGAGCCTGTCCCCAAGGAAGCTCTTCTTGTGGCTCCCACCAGGGCTGGAATTGTGTTACTCCCTCACAAATGTATTGCCATTGCCCTTATTTTCACAGTCTTAATTTAGTGTTCAATTTGGCATTGCTACAAAAGGTTTCCAGGAGAGTACAAAATCTAGACAGGGGTCAAGAACAGCTGTTAGGAAGTCCTTCCTTCAACTCAGAGGGTCACAAATTTAGATTAGCTTAGATATTGACTTTTCCTGTTCTTCTAGTGAGGGCAGCTAAATTCTTTGTTATTTCCAAAGAAGGCCAACACCTGCACATTGCACCACTTCACCTGCTGAGAGAATTGGCTCCTGCAGAATTTCAGGACTGCAGAAAAGATGAAGAGGAAAAGTCACAAGATCTGAACAGGCAGAGCAGGGTGAGGGAGGACAATCCTTACACTGTTTTCTCCATGAAACAGAGGCACAGGGCCCTGGAATATATATTTTTCTTAAGCATACACCAATCCCTCCTCCTGCTCAGCACACCTTTGATGTTGGCATCCAGCATGTTTCTGCAGAGCCACCCAGAGACACCACACACTGAAATGATAAAGAGTAAAGGCTGCATATTCATCAGAGATGTCCTTTGGACTGGAGTATAATAGCAAAGACCATCAGCTTTTATATTTAGGTCCTACCTGTGCACAGAGAGCACAGGTAACTGCTCCATGCAGCTCCTCAGGTCAGGCACAAAGCAAATCCTATTATATGACCAAAGTCACCATGATGGCGCAGATTGCTCTGTCTTGTTCTGTCCATGAGCTATCAGGAGTCTAAAATAAAGTTCAACCACATACCATGTAAAAATAAGTAAAACAAAGCCCTTTTCTGATGAAATAAATGATGAAAGGGAAAGCTAAGAAGCAGTGCAGCTGGGAACCCTTTGAAATAATTAGATCTACCTACTTGGCTCCAAAGTTTTTTACTATCAGGAACAACAAGAAAGGTGTCAGCAAAAAGACCTTCTCATTTCTTAGGTGAACAACACTGAGGGATTTAAAACCTATTGAGAGAAGCCTGGGATTCTTTAAGTTCACTGAAGCCAAAGTAATTCACCCTGAATGCAGGCCCTGAAGGTGACTGTGGAGCTCAGAATAAGGATGTCAACATGGTGCTTTCATCGTTCGCTAGTGGAGCTGGTGCTGCACATGGAGCTTGCCTTGACCATTTAATTAATAAAGGGACCCACGCAGCTGGAACTAACAGGAACTTTCAAAGCATCAAAAAGTCCAGCGAAGGATCAAGCTGATATTTTCATTTATATATATTAGCTTATTCTGGGCCATTGTTGTGCTCCTCATTCACATGATACAGCAGCCTCTTACTCACACACACACCCTTACATACTTCCTTTCATTTTACCTCCACAGTGCTTCTGTGTGATGGGGGCTATCACCAATTAACACTGACAATGGGAGCTGGAAGGGAATTTTAGCAAGCACAGCAGGGTTTTTTTCTCCCCAAAATCTTTGAGGAAAGGGATTATTTCCCCCCTGCTCTCCTCACACCTAAAATGGTGAGCTCCATGCCAATGTTTTTCTCTGATCCTTTTTTCTATTCTTGATTTTACTCTGTCTCTTTTCCTTTTTCTTTCATTTAGCACCAAACTATAGCAAGGACAATCCTTCAAAAACATTTTCATTGTAGTGTATTGAACAGAACTGGCTTCAACCCTGCCAGGTCAACATGGTCATTCCACTCCTCAGCACTCCACAGGGTCCTATAAATTAGCCTGTGAGAATCCAGAATTTATGCTTCCCCCAGTCAATGTAAATACTGCCTTTCCTCTTCTTCTTATGCCAAGGGGCAAAGGTTTCAATCAATATTATCACAAAATAATATTTGATAGAATGCTGGTCTGTTTGCAGACTCATTAGTTCCTTTTTCACTCCAGTAATTCTCAGGCAAGGTGGGATTTCTGGTTAAATCAGTCCACAAACAGGGGTGATGGGGATTTTGAATCAACACAGATGGTCTAATCAAGTAAAAGACCTTGGGCTCAGTGCAGGCATCACCAGATTACTTTTTCTACTTTGTATGTTTACGAGAAAAAAACCATAATAATCTAATTGTCACTTCTAGCCTTGTATCCTACCAAACTCTGATATCATGAGTCCATCAACTATGCTGGCTTCATGGTTAAGCTCTGCAGATAATCATCATTGAAGCCCCAGTGGATCACTGTCCCAGATGCTAAGGAAGAATGCACTTTAATCTGCCACAAATCTTCTAGTTAGGTGCTAAGCAAGAAGAAATGGCTTCATATAATCCCCTTGTTCTAAGGAATGTTACCTCTTTAAAATTGATATCATGTCCAATTTTCAATTAAACACCCACTGATGCCATTGCAAATATTCTCTGCTGTGGCATCAGTGGGAATTGGATACAATTTTACAGAGCAAGAAACTGGCTCCCAAGCAATGCCCTGTCCTTTGGATGGGACATAAAGCTGAGACTGTGAGCAACAGTGAGCACAGCAGAACAGCCTCTCAAGAGCAGCTCTCTTTAGTGTCCTCACCAACCTGCTAGCACTGAGCTCCTCTCAGCTTCTCAGGTGGCTGTCACCTGTGCTGCTCCACAGCCATCAGCCAAAGCCCCACCTCAAGGCCAGACACATCACTGTCTGTGTGCTCCCCAGAGCTGCTGTGCTCCAGCACTGAGTCCTGGATTCATGGTTAGTCAACAGCCTTTTGTGCAGTAGCCTCATTTTGGGAATCATCCTAAACATGAAGATAGTGGGGGAGTTACAGAAGGATCCATTTACTGGCAAGCAGTTGACACCAAGAGCTCTGGGGCAGTTAGGAAAGATGTGATGTCTGTGTGATCCCTCCCAGTGACATCTTTCCAAAGGGGAAACTCAAGGAAATTTCTGCATTAAACACTACTCAGTGCTGAATGCCTCCTCAGGATCTTTTAGCAGAAACCCAATGTCTCTCGGAAAGCCCCAGTTAAATATTTTGGTAGCTCCTCTGGCTGCTCCTCTCTACAGCCTGACAAACATTTCACACTGGTTGCACAGCTTTTGGTTGGAAGGAATCCCAGCTTTGTTGACAGTCAGCTTCAGAGGGCCTCTTAACTCTGCTTTGGGGCTTGTCAACACAAAGCGGACTGAGACACAATGCCAGCAGGCAGCTCCTCCTAGAAAACATTATTTGAATCCAAATTGTCTTCCAGGCACTTTTTTAAAAAACTTCATATTGTGTGAGTTACATGCTCATCAGAAGAAAAATCTGTGTTCATCCCTCATTGTTTAAATTTACAGAAGGTCATCTTCCCATTGCTGCACCAGCACCCCCAAAAATATCACACCCTGAAAAGTCGAATGTCTTCCACATGGCAATGTACAACCAACCACAATTTGGTGCTGCCAAATAATAACCATAGCTGAGGAGAGACAATCACAAAAGCACTTGGAGATTACTTATACTTAGGAAAAAACTATATGAGAGGTAATTTTTAACTTCTTTTACATGTATGATCAAGCACCATTATGTGCAAAGCTTCCACTCTCCGTTCTGCCTGTGATCTCCTGCAGCAAAAAGCTCTGCTCTGCCGTGGGTATTGGTATGTTTAGTTCAGTTCAATCAATGCACTCCTGGGGTTCATAGAATCACAGAATCATTGAGTGGTTGGGGTTGGAAGGGGCCTTTAAGATCATCCAGCTCCAGCCCCCACTGGGGCAGGGACACTTCACACTATCCCAGGTTGTTCCAAGTCCAATCCAACCTGGCCTTGGACATTTCCAGGGATGGGGCAGCCACAGCTTCTCTGAGCAACCTGTGCCAGGGGCTCACCACCCTCATGGTGAAGAATTTCTTTGCAACACTCACTGTCTTTCAGTTCACCCTTTGTCCTGTCACAACAGCCCATGCTAAAAACTCTCTCCGTCTTTTTTGACCTTCTCATCAACAAACACCCCTAAGTCCTTCCCTGCAAGGCTGCCCTCAACCCATTCTCCACCCAGCTTTTCCTTGTGCTTGGGATTGCCCCAGTCTGGGTGCAGGACCTTGCATTTGGCCTTACTGGACTTGGTGAGGTCCCCACAGCCTCTGCAGCCTGCCCAGGTCCCACTGGATGATGGCATCCCTTCCTTTCACTGTGTGACTGCACTACACACTTTTGTTCTTCAAGTCAGACGTCTTTGAAAACACTCTACCACCTGCAAAACAATAAACCAGCACAGGAAACAGCCCTTGTACATTTCCCACTTTATTCAAAAGAGAAAGAAGAGAAATAGCATCAAAGAGAGAAATTTTCTCGTGACTCAGTAAGATCAAAAAGTAGTTTTATTACAAGCCCTGTTTTACTAGAAGATATTTATGAAGACTTAACTGAAGATGCTGTAGTTTATAGAAATTAGAATTATTTACTTGTCTTAAAGAAGAACCTAGAAACCTTTAGAAGGTTAAAACTCTCTTGCACTAGTCTTGGTACTAACAGTTGAAGAAATCTAGAATTTTTAAGAAGTTCTGCTCCAAACAGTCCAGGTGAGAAAACTTTTTTTTCACCTGCAACATAGGAGAAAAGAAAGTAACCAGAGAAAGTAACCAGAGAAGAAACTATTTAATCCAAGAGCTTAGAGAAGTCAAAAATAAAATCACTCTTTCTGCCACAGCACTTGGTGCACTCACGGGGTGGATAATTGTGAAGGAAGTCTTTGTCTTTGATCAGCAGTTTAAATTTTAAATTTACCTACTGATTCAGCTAATTGAACAGCCATTTTTAATTAACAAATTCTAAGTCCAGCTGGGCAGGGGAATGGTATGTTGGTACAAAAGACCCACCAAGCTCCAACATGGAAAAGGTCCATCCTTATCAGTGAAAATAAAGGTAGGAGGAGGAGAAAGGTTGTACAAAACAGATGTAACCTGGCTCATCCCTCCACCTTCTGTCAGCTGGCAGCTCAGGTCTTCCTGAGCTGGAAGTTGGGTGTGAACCATCATGTCTCACAGTCATCAGTAATGACATTTTTCATTACTGTGCAGTCTATTTTAAGAATGCTTAAACATTTGGTCTCTATAGCACCCAGAGGCAACAAGTTTCACAGGTTTCCTTAGATGAAAAACATTGGCTTTTGTTTGTTTCAGGTGCACCACCAGATTATTTAATTAGATCAAGGTGGGTCTTGCATTTTGAGAAAAAGTGAATAATTGTTTGCTTATTGCTTCCTCCTTTCCAGTCCTGATTTTGATGCCTTCTAATATTTTCCCTCATCTGCTTCCCAAGCTGAAAAGCCTGGCTTATCCCACCCACTCTTCCTTGTGAGGGAGAACAGGGCACACGCAGTTGTCATCTCCTTCCATCATCCAGATCTGTTTCACCAGCAACTTCAAGCACTGGCTTTAGTTCTGAGCACACCCAGGGAGGATGGAGGTCATGAAGGTAAATGTCAACCAGGCTGGGGGAGCAGGATAAGAAGAATTAGAAAGAATGCAGAGCTCTGAATATTGTCTGCTTCAGATGAAAAAGCCCTTCAAGTTATTAAATGAAGAAAAAAGGAAAAAAGATTTTAAAAAGTAAGTATTCCTTGCTTTTATCATAAGAAACCAAAGCTTTGAGGCTTTGGTCCATCGTGAATGAACAGAAAATGGGATTGCAGTTTGCAAAGTGTTTTGAAATCTTCTAATTATTTTTCATTAAACAAGGTCTGGAATAAACTGCTGTGGTTTCTCTCCACACTTCAATTTCCCTTATGTCAGCTTCATTTTTGTCTCCCTTTTTCCCAGCCATTTCAAAAATACCTGGAGATCAAGCAGCTGAAATGGAAAATGAAAAGGATAGGATGAAAGAGAGAAGAAGCAAAAGGAGAAAGGAAGGGAGAGGGGGAAAGCTTGAAAAGACTTTCTCCAGAATGCAGATCATGGGTATTTTCAGTGCTCTTTGGAAAGGTCCCATCAGGTTGTCATCTCAGCCCCCCGGTTGTGCTCTGGGAGCTCTTTCCTTTTTCCTTTTATTTGCAGCCTGTCAGACTCAAAGCACCATATGGAAATGACTCAGGTTGCTCTGGCCACAGATTTGGGCCACGACCACACTTCCCTGAGCCTCTTCAGAGACCTGCAGAAAGCTTCTTCCTGTGAGTGCCAGCAGGCCCCTACCTACAAAGCAAACAGCAGATGCTGCAACCGTGGGCAAATGTCCAAGGACATAAGACAACACTGATTAAAAGATGTTTTCTCACGAAAAGCTGGAGGTTATTAAAAAAGAGAAATGCTTAGCTGGGAAAAAAACCCTCCATGCTGCTGTGCTGAGTGTACTGCACTGCACCATTAAGACATGCAGAAGTTTTTTAAGTTGCCTAATGGCAAGTTACAGCATAATTTGTGATTAAGTTTCTTCATGTTGTCAGAGGCTATCAGTCACTCCAGAAGAAATCTGATTTCTGCCTCTTGCCCTGTGTCTGGCAAAGCGTCATGTTAGGAGGCTGTTCCCATCCCAAACAGCTTTCAAATCTCCAGGATTTGAAAATTCCTCCCAGGATTTTAGGACCCTGGATCCAGTATGTCCAAAGACAATATCTACCCAGTTTCTCCAACTTTTCTGTTAGAAAAAATGTAGTTTAAAATGTGCAATTTGTTATTTTCTCATTGAAAACAGCTCCCCCAGCTCTCAGAGGTCTCTGCTGAAATGGATTTTTGCTCCAATGGACTCCATTATCTTTTTTCCATGATTTTGCTCACCTCTGCTAATGGACATGGTTTTTCACTGTAATTATTCAGTATGCAGGATGTGCTGATGACTGCTTTCTGTCTCAGGACATTTCCTTTCTAATTTGGAGTCAGTCAGGGCCTGAAGATATCAATAAAAGTCTGGGGACAGAAACCAGGGTATTTGAAAATTTAGTGCAAGAAAAACTTCTGGGCTACTGAGTATGATGATGCAATATTGCAAAAATCTCCATCAGCACCTTCCAGTGTTCACATGGGAGCAGTGAGTGACCTAAATGTGCCCAGTTTAAACACCAGGACTGCACAGACACTAGGAACATTTTTAAAGAGCAAGTATTTTTCACAGCATAAAAAAAAAAAAAAGCCCTGAAAATACAAAACACCTTTTACAAGCTTCATGCTGGTATTGTACAGACATAGATGATTCAGTAATTTACCTTTTAGAATGATTCATTGACCAGAGGAGAGGACTGGGAGTCAAGACTTCCCCATTTCTTCTTCCTTTTACCTTTAAACAAATCCCTGGTGGGATTTCTGCTGTACACAGACATCAAACACCCACAGCTCCTCCACACTTCAATTCAAAGTGCACTTGTTCAGCATCTCCACAGTGTGGACCTTCTGTCTCTCTGGACATTAAATTAGTCAGTGTCAAGATAGGGTTAATGCTACTGACCTTTGGTGGATTTTGCACTTTTGTTTGCAGAGCAATTTGAGATCTTCAAATTGGCTGTTCCAGAGGTGCAAATATATTGCAGTGACCCTCCTAAACAAACCCTGTGATTGTCATCATGCAGGGAGTGCTGCCAGCCCCAGAGCTGGGAGAGAAAAGATGTCCACAGCCATGGAGACAGGCAGCCTGGAATGTGAGCTGGTAACACAAGCAGAAAAGCTTTTTTAGCACTGTTTTACCCCAAAATAAATTTTAATATTACAGTTGGAGAGGCTCAGGCCATTGCTCTGCCTCTGTGCACTCACAGCTCTCTGTGCCAGTGAGGCAGAGCCTGTATTCCCATAAGTAGCTGACAGAAGAACACAGATTTGATTTGAACCACAAAATGTCAAACCTAGAGGGTTCTAGAACCAGCAGCAAAAGGGTTCTGCAGTTTCCTGTGGGGCAGGAAAATTGGGAAAAAGTATCAGCATGTCAAATGCAGCAATGGTGCACAGGCAGGGCTGGGAGTTCTCTAGAGAAAATGAATGTGAATGAAGAGGGTGGAGGGACAAACAACAAGAAGTTTTAGACTATTGCTTTTCATTGGCCTAACTAGCAATTAAAAAAAAAAAAAAAAAAATTGAGCCTGCTCCCAAGAATTGTTCTTGGACAATCAATCAGAGATAACAGAATTAAGCAGAGGCACCAAGCAAGTGACAGGATGTTAATTCAAGCTGGATTTTTAACAGCCCTGGGTGAATAACTCTCAACAAAGCATTTTCTAGCTGAAGTTTATGTACTTTTCTATTTTTCTAGGCCTTTTCTTGCCACATGGCCAAATGCAGAATATAGTCATCTCCAAAATTATCCCATACTAGAGATTCTGCATTTCTTTTGTCTCATATTCAGGACAGGTAACATTTCAGCAAGGACATCTGCTGTCAGGTCTGGTGCTCACCTCCTGCAGTGAGGTTCACAGAGTGGCTGAAGGAGGTTGGGAGTTCTGCAGAAAGAGCAGTGCAAGCAGAACAGCTCCTCATAAATATTACTAAATCCAAATATCCAATGTGTTTATCCCTGCTGCAAACCTATTCCAGCAGATCCTGGTGGGAATAGTGTGATAGCAAACTCCTTTCTCTGTGCAGTCCTTACCATGAAGGCAGTGGATTCACCATACTGGCCAAAAACCCTCTCATATACAGATTTTTCCCAAGCCTCACTGTGTGCACTCACTCAATAGCATCCTGCTCCTGGCATGCTTCTAGCAGTGCTCCTGTAAAACCACAGCACACAAACACTGCTGCACTCACACTAATATTTCTTCTCCACAGTTGGAGAAAGTCTGATCTTAAAACTAGTTATCTGCTGGGAATAAAAATTCAGTGGCTCTGAATATTCAGTGTTTGTTTATATCTCGCTGCTTCCACTAACATTCCTGCCATTTAATTTGTTTGGAAGACTATTCAGAGGAAATTAATAAGTGGTGTGAAGACAGGAAGAACTATAAACCACTGAAATCTGAGAACACATTCAGTGACGTTATCCACATTATTTGCCTGGCTCTGTTATTTAAAGTTCAAGTCAAAGGGGAAGTTTTGTTTAAAAAAAAAAAAGACTTGCACACGTATGGACTGAATCTCTTTTCCTTGGAAGCTCTGCCTGGATCAGGCAGGATCAGCAATCTGCATAAAAATAAAGAGCAGCAATATTGCACTTGCAATTAGGCAGATTTAGCCCTGATCCAAGGACAGACAACACAATTCCCTGGCTTCAGTGAGAGTTGTTCCAGATTTGAAGATGCTTGTAACTTTGCTAGCCTGTGTTATCAATTTATTTTCTTTTTTAATAGCTGCCTATGGAAACACTGACTTGCATTTGAAGTTTCCAGACTCTGAGATTTTAGGCAGGCAGCATTTTCAAATATAAAATCACCACGTTAATCAGACACAGAACAAGCTCAAGTTTTGACTTAAGTCAAATGTAAAAATGACAGCAGAAATACTAGAAAAGAGAATTTACCAGTGGTCATACATGATATAGAATCACAGAAAAAGCTGAGTTGTAAGGGACAAACACTTCTTGAACTCTGTCAGGTTTGGTGCTGTGACCACTGCCCTGGGGAGCCTGTTTGGTGCCCAACCACCCTGTGGGTGAAGAACCTCTTTTAATATCCAACCTAAACCTTCCCTAACACAGCTTCAGTCCATTCCCTCAGGTTCTGTCACTGTCACACAGAGCAGAGATCAGTGCCGGCCCCTCCTCTCCCCCTCACAAGGAATTTGTAGTTGCAGCGAGGCCTCCCCTCAGTCTCCTCCGGGCCGAACAGACCAAGTGCCCTCAGCCACTCCTCACAGGGCTTCTCCTCAAGGCCCTTCACCATCCTCATGGCCCTCCTTTGGACATTCTCTAATAACTTATAATCTTTTTTATACTGTGGCTCCCAAAATTGCCCCCAGGACTCGAGGTGAGGCCGCCCCATCCCAGAGCAGAGCAGGACAATCCCTCCCTGCCCAGCTGGCAATGCTGGGCCTGATGTCCCCCATGATCTGTTGGCCCTCCTGGCTCCAGGGCCCTGCTGATCATATTGAACTTTCCATCAACCATCTGTCGGTGGTCAAATAGGTTCTTTGATAAATAGTTTTACTCCATCTGCTAGAGATTGTAGGAGCTCAAATGGGCCAACAATGTTTGGGCCCTTTCGGCCTTGTACATAGCTTAGGATTTTGCACTCTACTAGCGTGAGGAAGGCTCCTGCAATTAAGATTGGAAGGGCATAGGAGAGGGCTATGATGAGGTTGATTAACAGAGGGCAGTTAGTCATGGGAGATGATTTGAGTTAAGCTAGGGAGAGGATTTGAACCTCTGAGTTAAAGGACTTAAGCCTTTTGCATTTTCCGAGCTCTGTCTCTTTCCAAAGCCCTCCAACCTCTCATTCCCCAGACCCCAGCCCTTTCCCCCAGGTCCCTTTCCAAAGCCCTGCTCTCCAACCTCTCATTCCCCAGTCTGTCCCTACATACAGGTTTGCCCCACCCCAGGTGCAGAATCTGGCACTTTCCCTTTTCAGATACTTCCTTAGTATCTCCTCCTGTCCTGCACCCAAGTTATTTATGAGGAAGTTGAAGAGCACTGTCACTGACATATTTTATGAAAATCTTTTCACTAGGATTTTTCTCCTGAGAAGCTGAGAGGCCTCAGAAAAGTAAACAATAACTATCTGATGGCTGTGGAATGTGGTCTGGAGATGGTTTACCAATAGGTGCATCTTTGATTGGTTGCATGTGAATTGTTTTTAATTGATGACCAATCACAGGTCCAGCTGTGTCAGGACTCTGATCAGTTACAAGATTTTATTATCATTCCTTCCTTTTCTAGCCTTCTGATGAAATCCTGTCTTCTGTTCTTTTAGCATAGTTTTAGTATAACATTTTCTTTTAATGCAATATATATAATAAAATAATAAATCAGCCTTCTGAAAACATGGAGTCAAGATTCTCATCTCTTCCCTTGTTGGGGTTGCCTGCAAATCCCACAGAGCACAGGGCTGAGGATGGACCCTATGGAACCTCACTAGTGACAGGTCTCCAGCCTGATGTCACCCCAGACACTTTGTGCCCAACCTGTCACCCATCCCATGAGAGGTTTATCCAGTGTTACCTGGACATTGTGTCCAGGAGAATCCTGTGAGAGACAGAACTGAACACTTTACTGAAATCCAGAAAGATTACACCAACTGGCTTCCCTAGGTAACTAGGTTTGTCACTTTGATATAAAAGGCAATCAGGTTTGATAGGCAGGACTTTCCTCTCACGAAGCTGTGCTGGCTGTGAACAATAACTGTGTTGTCCCCCAGGTGTTTTTCAATACCCCCAGGAAAATCTTCTCCATAACTTTACCAGGCACAGAAGTGAGACTGACAGGCCTGTAGAGTTGCCAGCATCCTCCTTCTTGCTCTACTTGAAAATCAGGACAACATTCACCAGCTTCCAGTCAACTAGGACCTCTCCAGATTCCCAAGACCACTCAAAAATTGTCCAGAGAGGTTTTGGATGACATCAGCCAGCTGCCTTAAATTTACTGCTCTGAGTGGGATATGGTGGCTCCTGTGGATTATTTGCAACATTAAAAGACATAATATTTATATTGCATAACCTTTCTTTGGAGAGAATAAACAAACAGAGCATACAAGTTTCAAGTATCTGTTATTCCTGATTGGCTTGTAATAAAAATTCCCTTTTAAAACTGAAATAGACAAATCAATTTTGCTATGAAGAATGTGTGTTAACAAAAAAACAAAAATAAAAAAAAAAAAAGATTCCCTACATAGTGTATACATAAATACAAGAGATTTTAGTTTAACCTTCTGGTCTCAACTTTTGTATCTCTCCAGTGGCTGCTCAGAATGGGCATTCTATTGTGTGTATTAACTGGAGTGGCTAAGGCAGGCCCAGGGCTGATAATTATAGTTTGGATGATTGAAAAGCCTTACAGAGGACTGCACAGTGCAACTTTAACAGCCCTTCCTGATGCCTAACTAGAAAATCTGTTTCAAAGGGGCTCCGTGAATTGTAGGGTACAGTCAATTAACTTGAATATTAATTATCTATAATGAATGTACCCTTCTTCGGGGCTTGAAAAGAAGCAAATTACTTGGAGAGGGACTAATTAAGATGATGTAATCTTGACCATGAAGAATAATTCCTTCCTGGTGACAGAAATGATCTAATTGAAGTATCTCATTAATTAATGTCTCATGAAATTGACTGATAAAATGCCTCTATGAATGCCTCCTGAACTTGGGGCTGGCAGAGCATTGTCGTGCATCCACTCCCGCTCCAGACCCTATCACTGACAATATAATTAGACCTTAGAAGCATGCTGTGCTCAGAAGGATTTATAACTCTGCAGTGAGGATAATCTACAAATGCAAAGTTAAGACAATGCAGCTTGCCACCGTGAGATTTCTGAAGTCAATGAGTGAAGCCATAAATCAGGTATAATCCAGTGGGTGACAAGTGAATCCCCCTCCTGCCAGCCCTGCCAGCCTGCACAGAGACCAGCCCCACAACCTGCTGATAACCCTGCACCAGCCCCAGGTAAATAAAATCAGATTAAAGGCATTTTATTTTTCCTTTTCCACTAGATCCACACACACCTGTGGATTTCAGCTAACAGTGCTCCAAGTCCCTGAGAGTGAGGGGCAGTAGAAATACTCTTCCCCTGATACATTCCTCTTGCTGAGGAGACCACTGTGTGTGATCAGCAAAGCTTTATCAAGAAGAAAGGCTTTGAGGTGCTGGAGTATGTCCAGAGAAGAGCAGTGAAACTGGTGAAGGGTCTGGAGTCTTGTGACAGGTGGCTGAGGCTGGGGGTGTTTGCTCTGGGGAAAAGAAGACTCGGGGGGCCCTTCTCATCTTCTATAACCCCTGAAAGGAGGTTGCATCCACACTGTTCTCTTTTCACTAGTAACAAGCAATAGGACAAGAGGAAATGGCCTCAAGTTGCACCAGGGGAGGTTTAGATTGGGCATTAGGAAAACCTATTTCATCAAAAGGGTTCTCAAGCATTGGAACAGCTGCCCAGGGAAGCGGTGGGATCTCCATTCCTGGAAGTGTTCAAAAAACATAGATGTGGCACTTGGGTCATGGTTTAGAGGTAAACATTGTGTTAATTTTGGGCTCAATGATTTTAGAGGGTTTTTTCCAATCTAAAAAATTCTATGATTCTAAAATTTGAGGGTATTTATTCTGGCCAGAAAAACATAATTTGGCTTAATCCAAATAGTATATGATTTATTTTGATTGCCAAACTGCATCCTTTCAAAGCTTTGGTAATAGTATTTTTCCAATTTTTTCTCTCCCACACTTCTTAAAATCTTGAGCAAGATCCTCCAAAACTGGCAGAGGCTTCCTAGGTTCCAGTGAAATATGATAAGCAGTAATAAATGGACTGTGGCTGGTATAAAGGAAAATTTGAATCCAGAACTAACAATGATCAATTTACTACAAGCCTGTGGGAGCTAAAAATCATATAAGGAAGCTGTAGAAACACAGCAGCCAGGCAGGCAAACAAGATGAAGCTAGGCCAGTCCAAGGATGCAATATTGTTATTTGTTTACAGCTTTTCTGTTCAAGTGAATTAAATGCCCACAGCTGATAAAAGGTTCATCTACCAGCACAGAAGCTCCTGAGTATCTCACACTATTCCAGCACTAATTACATTTCATAAAGCTACCAAATATACCATAACTAACATTTATTGGCCAATGAAATGTTGCTCTAAAATAATAATTACAGATATATGTAGACAATAAAAAGTGAAGCATCAGCCTGGACACAGGAGAGGAGATTAAATGCTTCTGCTTTTACTGAGTGCTGCTGAGAGGCCAAATTTAAGATCAGAGGCGACAGTACCCAGGAAAGCCTGCAGGAATAGAGGAAAAACACCTTAACTGGGGAATTATGCAGGAGAAGAACGTTTATTGCACTCATCTCAAATTTTCCCACCATTCTGATACTAGGAATCCCTTTTTACCTCTGAAAAAAAAAGCTCAGGTGGGGATACTGAGACTTCTGCTTACACCCACAGGGAAACTCCCACAGCCCCAATGACAGCTGCAAGCACACAATCCCAAACTCTTTCCAGAGCACTCAGGTCTGTACAGAGTTTGTGCACAGCACAAACTTCTCTCTCCTGCATTCCCTACGCTTCCCAGCCACCTGTACTGGTTGCATGGAGATGGGTGGTCCGCTGTCTCAGGGCAGGGTGGGAATGGAAAGTTGCCTGGCCAAGCAGAGCTTCCATTCCTCTTGTAACAGAAGAAAATGCCAGACCTGCTGCAAATTTTGCCAGGAGCCAAATCAGCCTTCAGGGGTTCCCCAACAGAAACCAGGAGGTCACCTCCTCTCTGGTGTTCCACTAGGACAAGGATGAATCTCCTTCTTAAAGCTCAGGAAAAAGCCCGAGAGTGAGAGTCTCATTGTTCTATTCGTTTTCTTTACCCAGATGAATTGGAAAAAGTCTGATTAAACCAAAAGGGAAGCAGAGGGAAGAATCAGCCTCACTCTAAGCCTTTTTGTCACTTGGCTGCCAGGTCACATCATCACTCCTGTAGATTCCCACGTAGCCAATAACCAGATCCTGGGGGTTTTCACCCCACTGTGCTTAGAGCTTTATCTGAGCTGGCCTGCTTGGGCACAGATTCTCCCTCTAAGGCTCTTACTTTCTTATGTAATGAGATTAAATAAGACTTAAAAGAGCAGTAAGGAGATGGGGAAGGTCAAAGATGCCACTTACTATAAATAAATGCCAGTTTGAAGGCACAGCATCATCATGGTTTGGGCAAACCTTCACCTGGCTGAAGGTGTAATGCTGAGCAGCTGTCACTCCTTGAAGACATGTCAGTGTGAATGGGAGGGAAGGCTGGGAGCAGAGGGAGAGATCTACAGGGTGCAACTAGTGCAGGATGATGTTTTCCTGCTCTAGAAGCTTTCCGCAAGACAGGATCTCTGAGTAGAAGACCAGGCTTGATTATTACTCCTGCAGTCTTCATAGAGGAGATAAATATTCTTATCACCTGCTGTCACTAGAGAACTAACAAATTCCAGAACAAGGCAATTTGGATGGTGTATGCCAACACACAAGGTGTAACATACCATGGCAATACAAACATAAAATTCATGGACATATTCAGGCTTAAAGAGACACACCCATGAGCCTGGTGACCCAATCGAGTTTTTCAGGGACAAAACTGAACTCAGGAGAACACCAAAAAAAATTAGTTTCAAAAATTTTTGGGGAACAGCACTAAGAATTACAAGAAACCACCCTATTTTCACCAACATTATCCACTGTTAGAACAACAAATTGTTCGGGTCTCTGTCTAAACCTGTAGTGATGATGTTGAAAGGATACAAAGTGGGTTCTGTCTTTAAAAACTGAACTATTGCACAGTTATAATTGAACACCTATATATGCCTAATAGGAGAAATATTGGGTACATCCACACCACAGCCTGACTGAGGCTGGGCCAAGGCTTGCTCTGCCCCCTGCTTTGTGGGGTCACTCTTTATAGGACAATGTGCAAGTCTCCATCGTGGATGTCTTTCTCCCAGTAATGGCAGGATGGTACAGACTCCAGACAAAATAAAAATCATGTGTAAACACTCTGGGGCCCAAATCAATTCCAGCTGCAGAGCAATGCAATTATGGTTGCAGGAGCAATGTGAGAGCAGATCCACCAAGTCCTCCTCCTACACTGTCTCAGGGCCTGCAGACAACAATCTCCTGCCCAGTGGCACCTCATTTTGTCCCACTGTGGTCATAAAGATTGTTTTGCTTCTGTCCAATTGCCTGTCCAGAGCCAATGAAGCCACAAGACCTCATCACTCCTGGAGGAAAGGAAAACATTACTCTCTGATTTGTATTTTTCTTGCTCATAGCATGGACATATTCATACCTTCTTGGTGGGGCAGTTCCCTTATCCACAACCCATGACTCCTTCAGCAAGGAGGAGGGCACACAGAGATTACAGAGGGCTGATTCATCATGAGAAAGCTCCCATCCTTTTCAGATCCTACCATACTACTGCTGAGGCAAGTAAAGTCCCTTCAGAGGCTTCCAGCTCTGTGCACACTTGAATCTCCAAAGTGGCAAGACTAGAGACTGTTCCATGGGCTGAGAAATGCAACAGTATAAAGGAGGATCTGTGGTATTCTCTGGGGTCCTCTGTGGCCTGAAGGAATGAATCTGACTCCATGTTCTTAGAAGGCTAATTTATTATTTTATGTTACTGTATTATATTAAAGAATGCTATACTAAAACTATAATAAAGAATAGAGAAAGGATACAGACAGAAGGCTAAAAAATAATTAAAATCTCGTGACTCTCTCCAGAGCCCCAACACAGCCTGTGATTGGTCATTAAGTCAAAACAATTCACCTGTTGGATAAACAATTGCCAACAACATTCCAAAGCAGCAAAACACAGGAGAAGCAAATGAGATAATATTGTTTTCCTTTTTCTCTGAGGCTTCTCAGCTTCCCAGGAGAAGAAATCCTGGCAAAGGGATTTTTCCAGAAAATATGACAGTGACAGAGGACCTAATATCCAAACCAAACTCCCTCCTCCATATTGATTTTATCACATTACTCCAAATCAAACCCCTTTGCAGAAATTACTCTTCTTCCCTGGCATGTATGATTGCTGATTGTTGCCATAGGGCCAATTCCTTTTCATGTAAGGTTGGCATAAATCGATTCTGTACAGGTGTCAAAGAGTTTGAGAGATTAAGTTTTGTTTTATTCCAATTCCATGGGGAAAACATTGCAAAACTATCCAGAAGTTGCTCTGCTAGCAGTGAGAGAACAGAAAAGTCCTGGGCCAGGCAATGTTGTTGTGTAAGGGAGAGGGGATCTCCAGTCCATGTAACCATGGCACCACTCCAATGTCCTGGAATTTGCTGCAATCACTACATCCCCTACAGGTCATTTCAGTATCAAAAATGATAAAACAAGATGTCAGGCATCAGGGAATAGCCTCCTGTGGATGTAAGCACATAACTCCTATGAATGTGAACAGGAGTTATGCACAGGCAATGTGCTGAGAATGTGCTCTCTGCTCTGCAGAGCATACTTGTCTGAGTCACCTGTGGTTGATCTCAGTTTTCTCCCCAGAGCTTCCAGTGAAGGGGGAGGCATGAGAAAGCTGGTGCACAAGGCATTAGCATCATGGCACAAGTGAAAGAACACTCAATGGGATTATCAGAGCTTACCCAGCACATTAATGGATAGTGTCCTAGAGGAATATTTTACATTCAGGAGCCATGAGCCCAGCCCTTCTTTTCAGTGCAAATGAGGAGTGGTGGTTAAAGCAAAGAGGAACAAATTTGAGAGCAGAGGAAGAGCTTTTTTATTTTCCTTTTGATGGGAAGAAGCTGTTCCTTGCTCCTGTCTTCACTTAACCATTGGTTGAGGTTTACCTACGTGCTCTGAGCACTCACACCCTTTTCTGTTGAAAATCCACCTCCCTGCTCCCTTGCTGCCCATCCAGCTCACCATCAGTGCTCCAAGAGGATCTGGTCATGGAGAAACAAAAGACCCATGTAGCAAAGAGGGAGAGAACCACTGGAGATGAATCCTCACCTGTGTGGGATGAGCTGTCACAGCAGAGGATGATTGAAGCATTGAATCGACACTGGGACATCCAGGGAAATTAATTCATTTTCTGTTCACACTTTAAGTTAATTTGGATTATTTAATCCACATTAGGCTCCTTTATGCACACTCTCATTCAGAATTAGAGTGCCACTAATTCAGTTTACAAAGTAAATTAAGCTCAGCCAAATTATGCTATGTTAAACTTGAATGAGGGTCGATGAAGAGATTTAATGTGGTTTAATTATCCACTTTACATATCAAAAAATGCATAAAATAACACATTAAATGACAAAACCAATCCCTAGAGCAGAAGGGAGTGAAAGCTGGGGCTCCTCCTCCCAGAAAAGACCACTGGATAACAGTCAAATGCCTTCTCCTTGGTTTGGGATAGCTCCTCATTAAACAGGAAGAGTGGAAGCCTTTGAGCAGCTGGAACAGAGAAGGTCAACTTCTTTTCCCTGCTCTCTGTCATGACTGTGAGACAATTCTCTGGATATGTGATGGATCAGTCTCCTGGATGCTGAGAATGAATTCCCTGTTTAGGATACAGACTGTGAATTTCTGCCCTATGCTTCTCCTGAGGATTGACGCAGAAGAGCATCCAGCAGCTCAGTGCCGAAGAACTGAGAAGAGACAAAGAAACCACAGCATTTCAGAAGTGGGCTAGAAGATCTCCAAACCTTTGGCAGTGCCTATCCAGAGCTCCTGTAGAAAGGCAGTGACTACAGGGAACTGAAAAACAGCAAATGTAGAAAGAAGCACAAGAGAGAGAGTGGAAAAACAATTTAACTTCAATTTCCAAAAATATACAAGCACAAGAGTTGAAGATATTTCTATATATCTATGGAACACCCAGGAACACTAAGCAACACTCAAATTTGGATTATTTTGCTGTTTAGATCAAATCATTTCTAAAGCAATCTGATTCAGTTTGGCAGAGTGAATGGAAGAAGAGCAGTAGAAATCATACCTCAGCTTCACCTACTTATAAGGTTTTATATCAAGGTACAGAAATATGCTCTAGGTGAAGCTGGTATTAGAGCATGCAAAACTATATGGGAAAAATGATAAATTAGTATAATAGTAATCAGCAGCTCATTTGCAAGAAGGAGGTGTATATCAAGAAAAAGTCTTCAAGGTTCTGACTGGGATGTCACACTATGCAATATTTTCCTTAACAACATAATCTTAATGTTTGCATATTCACACACAACAGCACAGAGGGAGGGGCCACCAGCACACCAGAACACACAGGGCTAGAGTTCAAAATCATCCTGACAAATGATAGAAGGGGTCTGAAAAACCAGGATGCAAATGAGCTCTTGTCCTCAATAAATATCAGGATCAGAGAGGAGCAACAACTGCATGACAGCAACAACAGACTGGGAGGGAGGAGATCTGCAGAGAAGGGCTGGAGGGCTGGAGTGGATCAGCAGCTAGATGTGAATCAACAGGGTTGTGCTGAAAACAGCAAACACCATGCTGAGGCGGGCAAAGAGCACCATCATGTTTGAGATGTGTGAAGAAAGCCTTCTGCTCTGTTTGCTGCTGGTAAAGGCTTCACTGGAGAACTTTTTCTTGTTTCGGCCGCTGTATGTCAGGAGAATTTGGATTAATGAGAGAGAGAGGAGATACAAATTTTAAATGTAAAAAAAAGAATTGAAAAGAAAAGAAAACAAAATCCAATCCATTACAAGAAAGATAGATATGATTTGTGTAGAACAAGAACAGGGAAGACCAGAGAACAGAACATGGAAAAGTAGCACCTGGTAGTATTTGAAATTATTATAACTGGAGTGTTTAAAAATTATATACAAAAGGTTTTGTTTGAATTGAAGAAACATGCAGATTGAGGAACTGATTTGATCATTGTTTGGTCCCTCACAGTCTTTTTACACCAGGAATTTTTAGGTTTGCTTCCATTTTGGTGGAACAATGTGACTTTGGTCAGATCACTACATTCCTCTACTTATCAATGTTTCCATATATTCTATAAATATACAGAAACTAAATTCTCATCAATTTCCAGGAAAACAAAAAAGTAACACACCTAGAAAATCTGCTCATGGATCTGCCAGGATGGAGCTGACTTCCAAAAACAGGAGCTGATCCACCCTACTATGGATAGTGATAGTATAGATCAGGGTCCTGCAGCTCATTTTGTACATCTGCAGTAATGAGAGAAGGAAGGTTTTGCAGTCTAAAGAGTTGTCCTTTCACCTTAAAGCCTCAATTCCTCAGAGAAAATTGTTGAACAAATAAAGTTCCTATAACAATCCCACCCATTTGCAGCAAAGCAAGAACAGGTTCAAGACTACAGGAGTGCAGAGCAGCCACCAAGGTTAGGCACCACTGTAATATTGAACCTGCACCCGACTGTTTCTTGCACAAAGGACAGGAAAAAAATGAGTAAACACAATGAAAGGAGTATTGTTTATGTGCCAGCCCCATAGTAGCAACCATGAACTCTGGCTGATTTTGCTTATCATCCATTAAGGGAAACAGCTATAGGTCATCTCTGTGATTACCTAACACTCAGGAGAAGCAATAAAGCTCAGCTGGAGGTGTCACACTGCAGCAAAAAGTAAAGGCAGCCCAACTCCCATTTTTGTTTTTCACTACATTACTTCAGTTAACATAGTGCACTGTTAACATTAACTCCTGGCCATATATTGCTTTATAGATAGACAATCAATACTGCAACTGAAATATGATTTTGTTAAAACATCTAGGGGGCTGTATGCATTTAGCTTTCACACTATTTTCAGAAAATGAACATCAATATAAAAATAATGAGCCTCATAAAATAAAGCCTCGTTCATGTGGCTGAGCTGGCTTTTAAGAAAGAGGGCAGAGATTTATACTAAAGGCACCACAAAAGAAACAGCTTAGAACAACATTCAGCATCTCTATCAACCCCTCGAAGGACATTCAAGGCCAGCACTGAAACACAGTTTGCCTTTGCTCACTAGGGCATCCAGTGGGATGGCAACAATTGGCAGGAGCAGTTGGAAACACCACCAAGAGAAAATGGCGGCAGAGCCTTGGACAGGAATATAAAATTACCTCTTTTTCCTAGATCATCATAGCATGTCATGTGTCTCCTTTTTGTAGTCAAGCTGCTTTTGCTTACAAAAGAGCTCAAGAAGTTCAGGAGAGCCCAGCCTGGACACTGCAGGGCCAGCAAAGAGGAGAGGGAAATCTGTGGGACTGCAAGGGAGCTGGTAGCAGGGATGGCAAAAGAGTCCTCCTCCCCCTAAGTGAGCCAGATTCTTGGACAGTGGAAAACACTCTTGTCTTATCATCTGCAATTTTTGTTTGATTTTCCCTAGGACAAAACTAGCGAGGCAGGGTTGGCTTTGAAATGTGACAAAAAGGAGTATTTCATCTCTTTGACAGACAAGTGATATAACATGAAACTTCACATGCTGCACCTCAAAAATTAAAGAATGTGGTCATGAAAGTGTGAGTGCAACATGCACAAGACAGTCTATGCTAAACTCCTTAAGACACGAGCTATACATCAAAGCCAAGAGGAATTAGGACATGTACATTGAAAATGACACCCTCTTCTTCCCATCCTTATAATTGTCAGGATTTCATACTACTACTTTTTTTTTTAAACCTTCCTGAAACATTTGCAGTGAATGAAGAGGTGACAGAATTCCAGGAAGTAATGTTGAAAGGGAAACCTGTAAAACAGCTGAATGACAGTAACCTGAATCAAATCAGATCAGGGACAGGTCCCTTTAGGATCAAATCCCTTTTAATTTATCTGAAGCAAGTCTCCCTCCATTCCATTAAGGTCTTTTCACAGGATGTCTTCATTCAAAAATGAAGGTTCCAAAACACTTTCCTAAGACATGAACAATCATCTGTTCATGGCTTTCCCTTTCCACTCATGGGACATCACAGGTTGGGATGTCCCCATGGAAAAGATGATCAATGATTCAGTTCAGCTCAAGTTCAGTTGTGCCATTTCCAAGTTTCACCTCCTCTGCAGCTAACTCTGACCAGCAGGAAGCAGCACAAGAAGCTCTGCTCAAGATCAGATCTGAAGGGATATCAGCCCATCACTGTTTCCCTGAGCAGCAAATCTGAGATTAAACATGGACCCATGCCAAGGATGAGCAGAAGGTACTTCAGATCAGAAGAGCTTGAAGAAGACTGATTGCATGTTGTATATTGTAGATGCTCACCTGAGCTTGGTTCGTCTTTTTACTTCTATTTATGTGGATGGCTGATACAAATTCATGGAAAGTTTAATTTGTTTCAAACGCAATGAGACATGCTGTGGTATTTTAAAAAAACAATTAATCATCTTGAGTTTTCAATTAAGGATGTGCATAGACTGAACAACTTGCCACCCCAGCAAGGCAGGAGGAGATGATTAAAAACCTCCCATTCTTTTCAGGTGTTGTACACTACCAGCTGCTTTCTTCTTGCCTCAGGGAAAGTCCTTTCATCTATCACATGTTGTGTTATGGGTGGATTATGTCATATCAAAGCCAATTACCTCATGTTATGGCAGCTCCTGACATAATGTAACATTCTTTGGGCGTGCAGCTCGATGCAGGAAGATGCAGATCTGTAACACCTAACAGGCACAGCACTGCCTGCACCATGGGCTGGGTTTGGGTGCCAAAACACCTCCTAGCAGCTCTCTGCCTCGTGTCCATTGCAGCACACTCACTGCCCAGCCTCTGCAAAGGCTCCAAAGCTGCTCTGAATAATCAAACATCATCTCCAAATCCATTTGGAGGGGAACTCTTAACAGCAAAAGTCCCACTCCTAAATTTTCAATTTTCTGTTCAGGCACAAGGAGAAGCAGTGATGGTACAGAGATAAGGATGGAGGGAGGGAAAATGGGAGTTAGCCCAGGAACACAGGCACAAACACCTCCTTCAGAAGGCAAGCCAAGCTACAGCCTGAAGCCTGATGAAATCTGGGAGGCTGCTCTGTCTGTTTAATATTGTTTACATGTTTCCTTTCCTTGATTCATTTGCCCCAGAAAGGCAAGCTCCCAGGGAAGGAATTTAATCACTGTCTTACTTAAGAGCATGTAAGAAAAAAAACCTCCTGAGAGGATGACAAGGTTTCTATCCTTTCCTGCTGTGAGCACAAGGAGTGGATTCTCTCTAATCCTCATTCCTGCACTGTGCTCTCCACCACGTGCACAGGGAACTGTGAACGTGAATCTCAGCCTCTTTCTCCTCTCATAGGTCTGCCAGCTCAAAAATTATCTTTTCTTCCAGTCTCTTCATGTTTCTTCCCCACACAAAAATATGTTAACTAAACAGGACTAAGAAGGACTAAGCAAGGCTGCACAGATCTCAACCTGGTTCCAGTAGGACCCAACTCAACACATTTCTTTCATTTTTCCTCTTCAACTCCCAGAGCTGAGAGTCCAGGGTGCAAGTCACTGCCTCCTTCCTAGCTCTGAGGAGCCACTAGATCCTGGCTAGCCAATCTGCTTGTAGATTTGGGCATCACCAGAGTTTGTAGGACATCAGTGATCTTCATCCAAAGACCCAAGGGATCAGCTCTTGGCTCAGGTGAGTTTGCAATGGTAGGAGAGCAATACTCAAGGCAGGAGTAGGTTAGAAAAAAGCATGCACCATTTTGGAGCAATCACAGGGTGCTTTATCCCTCACCCCTTTGACATTTTCTTTCAATGGTCTTTAACTCATCTTATCTGAAGGGATCCTTCTGTTTTAGTCTGGAACCAGAGATGACATATTGGCTCCTTCTCCTTGCCCACACCAATTCCCATAAAGTAACTCTTATTCCCTTAAAAATTGCTCAAAAATTCTTTTGGTTGTGCTGCCCTTGTAGGGAGCAGGGGAAAGAACCCAGATACTGGAAAATGTCATGGTTTGCCATGCAGGTTTTCCCTCCCAAGCCAGCAAATTTTGCCATGCCTCACACACCCTACCCATTTTATGAATTCCCCTGGGGCTGAAGATGTGATTCCACTTATTTCTGCAGTATACAGCCCAACATGGTCCAATTGTTCCTGATTTATTCTGCAACATAAATATTAAGTAGTAATGTTATGACCTTTAGCTGATAACAACACCAGGGTGATGAGGATTTTGGCACAGGATGAGCAATGTGTCCTGGGAGATTTTCATTATACCCTTGATATTTAAATCACTCTACAAAAGCCAGCTGAAGAAATCTGATCATTTTGAAGGCCTGGACCCTTATCAAAGAAACTGAGTCTCCTTCTTCTATCACACATACTTTATACACTCATGTCCTGCTCTGGCTGTTTTACAGGCACCACTGGCACAGCTCCAGGGAGGGAAGTTCAGCCAAACAGCAAGGACTCAACTGGGCTGTCAAAGCCAACCTAAGTCAGTGCTGCTGGGTAAAATCTCAACAGGCAGAGGCTGGGTGAGAACAGTAGGAATAGGAGAATAATAATCTATCTTGGTTAGTGGGTGATATTACTGTGCAAAGATTAAGAACAAAGATCCCACAAATTGCACAAAGACACATAAAGGTTCTGAAGTGTCTTGAGGTGTATCTTAGGTCCTACAGAAGATGCAAGGCAGATTTATGCACATGTTCAAGAACAATATCTGGAAGAAGAACAGTGTAGTGGGGTTAGCATGAGACTATGCCTGAGTTCATTAGCTGAGACACAGGTAATGACTTTCTCTTTCTTCAACACACCTGACTCCCATTGTTGTCTATACAGGGACATGAGGAAACAGTCTGAGTGCAGAGATTCACAGGATTTACAATCCCGTAAATCACATCCTCTATGGCATCCATTGGTTCATTGAAGTTTTGGTATTTTTGGCCAGCAGGATGCCGAAACTGGTGACTTTAGGGGAAAAGTTGAACTGAAGGTGGAGCACACCAGAAACACATACAGGTTTTGGCAGGTCTAGGGATAATGGTGAGAATAGAGCAAGCTCAGAAGATTTACAGATTGGGCCTGTTATCCCAAACTCATCTGACCTTGCTAATCTTCTGCATTTCCACTATCACTTATGATAAAGGGGACCATGAATTAGATGGAATAGTTTTACACACCTTTCAGGAGCAAAAGGTTCTGTAATTTACGAAGTCTTTTCCTTCTAGTGGAACAGTAAGTGGCAAAACTATGGGGCCTTGACAGGTTCCATATAACATTAAAGCAAACAGTGAGAGAATAGAAATCACATTTAACTGCCAATGAAGAAGAGAAAAGCCCAGCAGTTCTTATCTCAGCTTTTTTGGTCCCTGTGTAATGCTGTTAGCTTTTACTGTTGTTGATACACACAATGTCCATTCTCATAATTTGTGCTGCATCACCCAAATGAGAACATGAGAGGAATTTAGGTGCACCCGAGGCACAGGAATTAAGGCAGATGGAGAGAGAGCATCACTGTGTGCAAGCCCTTGCTGTGCATTAGAGGTGGAGAAAAATCTAGTGGTATGCTTACCTGGAAGGCAGAGTCCCTTGATTCTGACTTTTTTTTCTCAGAGCCAGAAGCCAAAGCTGTACCATCAGGAGTGTGTGAAATAATGCTGATGAGAAATGGGATTTGTTAGATTGGGCACAGCACCACACCAAAATGGCCTTGGATGCCAGTCAGACCCCAAAGGTTCTCCAATTATTGAATCAACTTGCACATATCAGACCATGCTGTTCTGCTCAAAGGAAAAACTGAACCAGGTAAATGGCACAGGCAGGAAGAAAGGAGCAAATATATCTGCAATGGCAACATGGTAAAGCCCTCTATTCCTAAAGGGACTCAAGTATCACAGGGTGACTGAAATAACAAAACCAATTAAACCCACCACATCAGCAGGAGGAACAGGATATTTAGGATAAAGACAATCCTGCCCATCTGACACAGGGCTAACACATCTCCACAAGGCCCTTTTTAACCTCTGCAGCAATTGGCATTGTTCAAACAGTAATCTTGCAATGGTCTCCTGAGGAGTCCCAGCTGATGGACTCATTTCCATTTAGATGCCAAAACAGAAGAGCATCTATGAACTTCATAATCTTGATCAGCTTCAGCCCAGGGAGCCAGAGACAACTGTTTCCATTCAAGCAAGAAAAACACTTGAAACATCAACATGGGGAAAACACTTAACTCCTTAAACTCCCAGACAATGCCCAGTGGCAGCTGTCATATTTTTCACTCTCTATTTTTAGAAATGATAGGTTGAAAAATATTTTTTACTGTAGGAACAACTGGAAGTGCTGAAGTACTGAAACAAGAAACCTTTATTGTCATGCATACAGGATGTGGAAGAAAAACAGACTGTAACAGTGGTCATTTGATAGTCAATTCAAAAAGCTCAAATAACCTCCCATGATATGGAAATCTTTCTTCCATGTCCCCACCTCTCCTCAGATCATGTGCCCAACTGTGTTGTGAGATGGGAACAGCTTTAGTGCTTGCAGAAAATTCATGTGAAACCACACTATGTTTTGTATTCCATGCTGTGGATTACTTATAGCATGGCACATCAGCCATTACTACAAAGTGACTGAAGTTTCTTGGAAATTCAATTAACTCTATACTTGGGATCCAGAGGATTCTGGCTTTCCAGGAACCCCTCCAATCACCAACCTTCATCTAAAAATGCCCACTCTTCTACATACAAATAAGAACTAAGGCAACCGTGTAGCCATCACTGAGACTGAAGCCTGAGTCCAGGATTAAATCCCAGCCGCGCTCCTTCACCACAGGATCCTTCTCTATGCCTGGCTCTCCTTTATTCACAGATGCTACAACTCAACTAGTTCTGCTGGACTGTGAGACTCAAAGTCCCACAACAGCATTTGGCTGAAGGATTCAGTTTTGTGGATTAGCAAAGAGCTGAGTGTGGGTGATCACACTCAGAAACCAGGACACAGACCTGGAGTGTCAGACTTGGGTATTTTTTCAAAACACAGTTGTCAGACAAACTATTAAAAGACTAAAGAGTCAATGTGGGCAGCACCTATGTGCACAATTTTGTTACTAATAAAAAGGGAGCTGTGCTGTCTCAGCACTCATCAGTGTTTAAGTCTTTGAAAAATCAAGTTGGAGGGATGCTTGAATGGCTGATTCCTGCCTCCAAGTTTACATTCCAGGATGCTTAGTTTTAGAAGCAGGTGTAGAGCAGGATTCACCAACATATGGCACTTTTGTAATATCCCAGCACCTCCTTGCCCTGCCCCTAACCTGTGGCACCATGCAACTCATCATGTAAAGCTTTGCCAAGGCATTTGGAACAGCTCCCTCCAGGTTAGCAGGAACACACCAGCTCTGTATTGATCACTTGTCAAATATCATGCACATGTATCTGCAGCTGGTTAAGAAGCATTTCCTCTAGAAGTCAATATTTATTCATTAACAACCTTTTAGCTGGTTAATTGAAAGTGACAGGATGCATTTTGCCTAACAGATTGCATTTTACTGAGTAATTTCTAATTTACAGTAAATATGATTGAAAATAAAACTTCATTTCTGGTATCACTTTAAAAATGGTTTGTGCTTCCAACAATTGTACCACAGGGAATGGTTTAGATTTATTTGTGTGTGTGTGTCTGAGTTTTTTTGAATTGCAGCAACTTAGTTGAGTTTGTCTCTTAATTTTGGGTATGAGAACATAGGGACCTTGTGGTGAAGGTGACAGCAAACTGTGTTAAAGAGTGATTAATCTTCTATTTCACCTTCTGGTCCTTTTTTAAGCAGGATTAGATATTTTCTTTTTCCTTCTTCCTCCCTGTGGCATCTCTTATCCATTTAAAAACCAAAGCACCTAGGGGTTAATATGCTCCAGATAATAATACAACAGAGATTTAAAAAACAAAAGTCAAATGCAGTGAACTCTGAACACTGCTTGTATTGTGGAAACACTTATAAATAGGCACAGAAAGGAATAGCTGGTGCAAAGAGTTTTTATTCTCTCAGTAACAAAGGCATGTGGCTCGTTACTGTGCTGAACTCCTGCCTTCCCCTCGGCTCCTCTCACTCTGGCAGGTGAAGAGCACGATCCCTTCTGCTTGAAGTGTGTACTACAGAGCAGGAGGGAGACTGAAGTTTCCCAGGCTGTGCTCCCAGCTCAGCCAGGCTCTTGTAGGGTGTGGGAGTGAGTCTGTTTTTCTTCCATATCCCCCTGCAGGTTTACTCGCTTGAGGTACCCCCATGAACTCCATGTTACTGTCCTCCAACAAGGTTACACCAAACGTGCTCCATTTCTAAATAAATGGAAAAGGAAGGGTCTCCCCTCCACCCTGTTACCTACTTTGCAAATTCATCCTCAGGTCTGGATTTTCTATGGCTCATGTACTGACAAACTAGGCCAGGTTGGATGGGGGGCTCTGAGCAACTTTGTCTGGTGGAAGGTGACTCTGCTCATGGCAAGGGGGTTGGAACAAGATTATCTTTAAGGTCCTTTCCAACTCACACCATTCTGTGATTTTAGGATTCTATGAACAAGAAATTGTCCAGAGCTTGAGCTCAGGAAACAAATCTGCTGAAGATGCTGGCACTGGCCAAGAGGCTGCTTGCCCTTCACGTGGGGGCAGAGGAGTCCCATGGCCCAAGTGACCTGAAGGAACCCGACAGGGAGCAGTCCATCCACCCTAAATTAAGTATCCAAATGTCCAACTGAGACATACTCACCCTTGGCCTCATTTACAGCCAACAGTGAGAAGGGAAGTGATCTCATCCTAAAATAAGTATCTAAGAGAGGTCAGAAGAACCATCCTCTAGAAAGGGTCATTTTTCTCCACCGAGAAAATGTAAAAGGATCCTGGAGCGAATATAAAAAACAGTGAATATAAAAAACAACCACAATTGCCAACTTTAAACTTCAGCACCACTAAACTCTGCCATTGAAGGCGTACCTAGAGCAGGTAAAATGGCTCCAGCTTTTAATGGATTGATTATCCCAGGGAAGTCCTTTTAACCTGAGCCTAAATCCACCAGGCAGCTCCCATGCAATGCTGAGCGGCAGAGGCAGAAGCTGAGGGAGGGGCAGGTGAAGCTCTCATGACAGGTAGTCAGCAGAGCAGCACAATAAAAAGATTACATTTTTTTAATGGAGATATTCCTCAGAGCCAGAGCCATGCTTTTTGATCTCTATAGGAATGGATAATGAACTATGAAGATAATGCATGCACAACATTTAAGTACCAGGCAGAATTTGTATGCAATTTAATTAATCACTTTGTAAGGGTGGGAGGGAAGATGTACTATAATTGCAACAGCCTCACATTTCAGCAGAGATTGATTAAAAATCACTTTTTTACACTCTTACTCATGCTAGGACAGCAAGCAGGGATGCACCAGGGAAATCAAGGGAGGTTGTCTATTACAGGACATCTTGTCACCTGTTTTCTGGACAGGTTTCTAGAAGTTCCCCTTCTTGCAAATTAAGAAGGTTTTGCTAACAAATCCTGGGAGCATTTTACCCTTTCACATCCCATTACATGACCATTAATATCAGGAGTGGACCATAATAAATACCCATGTGTCAGTCCTACAAAAGGGTAAAATTTCTCAAGCCAAGTTTCTTTGTTCTTTATTGAGGTCTTACTAATTTTCACCACAAACCACACATTTTTATGGTGAGTTTGTCAATAGGTGGATGACAAAAGATAAGATTTCTTTCTTTCTTTCTTTCTTTCTTTCTTTCTTTCTTTCTTTCTTTCTTTCTTTCTTTCTTTCTTTCTTTCTTTCTTTCTTTCTTTCTTTCTTTCTTTCTTTCTTTCTTTTTTTCTTCCTTCCTTCCTTCCTTCCTTCCTTCCTTCCTTCCTTCCTTCCTTCCTTCCTTCCTTCCTTCCTTCCTTCCTTCCTTCCTTCCTTCCTTCCTTCCTTCCTTCCTTCCTTCCTTCCTTCCTTCCTTCCTTCCTTCCTTCCTTCCTTCCTTCCTTCCTTCCTTCCTTCCTTCCTTCCTTCCTTCCTTCCTTCCTTCCTTCCTTCCTTCCTTCCTTCCGCCACTTCCTTCCTTCCGCCACTTCCTTCCTTCCGCCACTTCCTTCCTTCCGCCACTTCCTTCCTTCCTTCCGCCACTTCCTTCCTTCCTTCCGCCACTTCCTTCCGCCACTTCCTTCCGCCACTTCCTTCCGCCACTTCCTTCCGCCACTTCCTTCCGCCACTTCCTTCCGCCACTTCCTTCCGCCACTTCCTTCCTTCCTTCCGCCACTTCCTTCCTTCCTTCCGCCACTTCCTTCCGCCACTTCCTTCCTTCCTTCCGCCACTTCCTTCCTTCCTTCCTTCCTTCCTTCCTTCCTTCCTTCCTTCCTTCCTTCCTTCCTTCCTTCCTTCCTTCCTTCCTTCCTTCCTTCCTTCCTTCCTTCCTTCCTTCCTTCCTTCCTTCCTTCCTTCCTTCCTTCCTTCCTTCCTTCCTTCCTTCCTTCCGCCACTTCCTTCCGCCACTTCCTTCCTTCCTTCCTTCCTTCCTTCCTTCCTTCCTTCCTTCCTTCCTTCCTTCCTTCCTTCCTTCCTTCCTTCCTTCCTTCCTTCCTTCCTTCCTTCCTTCCTTCCTTCCTTCCTTCCTTCCTTCCTTCCTTCCTTCCTTCCTTCCTTCCTTCCTTCCTTCCTTCCTTCCTTCCTTCCTTCCTTCCTTCCTTCCTTCCTTCCTTCCTTCCTTCCTTCCTTCCTTCCTTCCTTCCGCCACTTCCTTCCTTCCGCCACTTCCTTCCTTCCGCCACTTCCTTCCTTCCGCCACTTCCTTCCTTCCGCCACTTCCTTCCGCCACTTCCTTCCGCCACTTCCTTCCTTCCGCCACTTCCTTCCTTCCTTCCTCCCTCCCTTCCTCCCTCCCTCCCTCCCTCCCTCCCTCCCTCCCTCCCTCCCTTCCTTCCTTCCTTCCTTCCTTCCTTCCTTCCTTCCTTCCTTCCTTCCTTCCTTCCTTCCTTCCTTCCTTCCTTCCTTCCTTCCTTCCTTCCTTCCTTCCTTCCTTCCTTCCGCCACTTCCTTCCTTCCGCCACTTCCTTCCTTCCGCCACTTCCTTCCTTCCGCCACTTCCTTCCGCCACTTCCTTCCGCCACTTCCTTCCTTCCTTCCTTCCTTCCTTCCTTCCTTCCTTCCTTCCTTCCTTCCTTCCTTCCTTCCTTCCTTCCTTCCTTCCTTCCTTCCTTCCTTCCTTCCTTCCTTCCTTCCTTCCTTCCTTCCTTCCTTCCTTCCTTCCTTCCTTCCTTCCTTCCGCCACTTCCTTCCGCCACTTCCTTCCGCCACTTCCTTCCGCCACTTCCTTCCGCCACTTCCTTCCTTCCTTCCGCCACTTCCTTCCTTCTGCCACTTCCTTCCTTCCTTCCTTCCTTCCTTCCTTCCTTCCTTCCTTCCTTCCTTCCTTCCTTCCTTCCTTCCTTCCTTCCTTCCTTCCTTCCTTCCTTCCTTCCTTCCTTCCTTCCTTCCTTCCTTCCTTCCTTCCTTCCTTCCTTCCTTCCTTCCTTCCTTCCTTCCTTCCTTCCTTCCTCCCTTCCTTCCTTCCTTCCGCCACTTCCTTCCGCCACTTCCTTCCGCCACTTCCTTCCGCCACTTCCTTCCGCCACTTCCTTCCTTCCTTCCTTCCTTCCTTCCTTCCTTCCTTCCTTCCTTCCTTCCTTCCTTCCTTCCTTCCTTCCTTCCTTCCTTCCTTCCTTCCTTCCTTCCTTCCTTCCTTCCGCCACTTCCGCCACTTCCGCCACTTCCGCCACTTCCGCCACTTCCGCCACTTCCTTCCGCCACTTCCTTCCTTCCGCCACTTCCTTCCGCCACTTCCTTCCGCCACTTCCTTCCGCCACTTCCTTCCGCCACTTCCTTCCGCCACTTCCTTCCGCCACTTCCTTTCGCCACTTCCTTCCGCCACTTCCTTCCGCCACTTCCTTCCTTCCTTCCGCCACTTCCTTCCGCCACTTCCTTTCGCCACTTCCTTCCTTCCGCCACTTCCTTCCGCCACTTCCTTCCGCCACTTCCTTCCGCCACTTCCTTCCGCCACTTCCTTCCTTCCTTCCGCCACTTCCTTCCTTCTGCCACTTCCTTCCTTCCTTCCTTCCTTCCTTCCTTCCTTCCTTCCTTCCTTCCTTCCTTCCTTCCTTCCTTCCTTCCTTCCGCCACTTCCGCCACTTCCGCCACTTCCGCCACTTCCGCCACTTCCGCCACTTCCTTCCGCCACTTCCTTCCTTCCGCCACTTCCTTCCGCCACTTCCTTCCGCCACTTCCTTCCGCCACTTCCTTCCGCCACTTCCTTCCGCCACTTCCTTCCGCCACTTCCTTTCGCCACTTCCTTCCGCCACTTCCTTCCGCCACTTCCTTCCTTCCTTCCGCCACTTCCTTCCGCCACTTCCTTTCGCCACTTCCTTCCTTCCGCCACTTCCTTCCGCCACTTCCTTCCGCCACTTCCTTCCGCCACTTCCGCCACTTCCTTCCTTCCGCCACTTCCTTCCTTCCTTCCGCCACTTCCTTCCGCCACTTCCTTCCGCCACTTCCTTCCGTCACTTCCTTCCTTCTGCCACTTCCTTCCTTCCACCACTTCCTTCCACCACTTCCTTCTTTCCTTTTCAGTTCCCTCTCTCTTTCTGTCTTTCTTTCTCTTTTTGGTCTTCCACAGACACCCAGAACACACCACCTGTAATTTCACCAGCTCTACCCATCCTAAGGTCAATACCCAGAGCTGTCCTGCCAGGCAGCAAGGGATATATGTCAGCTTTTGGGGTTGAAAATGGCTGCCATGGGATTGTTTCCACCATGTGAATCCTTGAGGTTGGCAGGGAAATCCTTCCCCCATGCTGGCCATCCAACCCTCTCAATTCACCTCAACTTATGATCCTAACTAATATACTACTGTGAAAGCAACAGGGATAAATATGTCAGCCCTTTAATCAATTTATCAGAAGCTTTCCATGACTTTTGCTTTGAAAATGAGAGGCTCCATTTCAACAATTTGCTTCCTGAATATCTCAGTCCTGGTCATGCTAACAGCACAAGGCCCTGTGTGGACCAACAACCTCATGCAAGGGCACTGGTAGCTTGAATAGCTCGTCCAGAATCCTTTAGGGATTGGGACACCAGAGATGCCATTGGTCCAGTGTGACATTACAGAGAGGGGAGCAGTGTGCTAAAACAGCTCACTGGGCTCTGTGGAGAGCAGTATTTCTGCCAAGTAGCACAGCCCAGCCTGGAGACAGACTGCTTTTGTTTTAAATCTCTCTGGCTGCACTTCCGTCGGGGTGATGCAATCCTCGAGGCAAATTAGTGTACACAGGAATCTCCACTGCATTGGAATATGTCATCAGAAATAACTGGTTTAAATGATGTTTTATCAGGCCTATGACAGAGTCAGAGAGTCATCTGAATACAAAATGTTGCTCCTCTGCAGTAGCTCAGGCTGTGCCAGAAATCCAGACCCTGTGACTAGTCTTTGAGTCTTTGTTGTTCTTTAAATGTCCTCAGTATGGAAGAGGGAAAAGAAAGGGGGCAAGTTGAGAAAGGCTGTTCTGATTGCAGAACTTGGGCTGAAGGTTAATATTATTTTTGTCCTGCTTATATTGGTCCCATTGCAGAAAAATAAATATACAGCTTTCCAGCCTTTAAAGAGGTTTCAAGAATAGAGAGGGGTTGTTTTTTTTTTTCTTGGAAATCTCTACATCTTCTCTCTCCAAGTCCTCCAGAAAAGACTAATGATAGACCACTGTTTAGGGCACAGGCTTGGAACAGGGAGAGCAGACTTCAGTTGTCACTGTCACAGATATCCTGGGTGATCTTTGGCAAGTTGTTTAGGCTGGTTTTTTAAAGCTGATTTCAACAGGAGGACATGCCTGGAGACCTGAGCTTCAGCTCTTGTCTCAGCTGGTCATCTCCAAATGCCTTCTAATTCATCTGGCTGTAAAAAAGCTACATCACAGTGCAAAAAAAAAAAAAGTCATGTGGTGGTCCTTCACGGGAAACTCAGCAGCCAAGTGAGAAGTAACCCCAGTGGGGATGCTCATAGCCCACACAGCCTTTGAAAGAATCAGTGTAAGAAAAAACTGTAGACATGTAAGTTGTCAGCTCATGAGAGGTGGTAATTCACTCTGGTTTGTGTCTCACAGACCCTCTCCAGAGTTTCCTTAAACAAGACAAACTGCTTCCCCTGCAAGCAGCCAAAAAGGCTGGTTTTCCTCCTGACATTGATTAGTCTCTCTAGAGCTAGGAGAGGCATCAACATATCCAGAGGAAATTAGAGGGAGGTGGCAATGTGTTGCCAACAGAGCTGTAAGAAATTAGGAAAAACTGCCTGGGGAAACAAGCTGACTTGTGTTTCTTCTTTGAAAGGTCATCAAGATTAGGAGTCTTGGGAAAGCTTCACTGAAGTCAATAGAAAAAAAATTACAAGTAGGGAAATTAATTTGGGCAGCAAGAAATTAAACACACAAAGAAAGAAACCTTGAAGTCAGCCAAAAAGGCTCCAAGAGGAAGATGCTGCTACCATTAACCCAGCTGCAGGGGTGTGAGAACTCAGGGGCAGGAAAGGTCTCCATTTTGTGGAATAATGATGTGGAATAACACCTCCATTGTGTGGCATGGCTACACAAGATTGTTTGGAAGCAGAGCTGCAGCAGGATGGTCAAGGTACAAGTTTCACCAAGTGAAACTCACTGATGAGCAGACACAGTGAAAGCCCCATGCTCAGGCTGGTGAATATATAAACATTTAACTTGGGAAACAACTGTCTGCCCTGAATGATGAGGCAGGAGGTTGTTTAAAAGTCAGACAGACCAAAGAAATGCTGACTGACTTGCTCTGCTTCATCAAACTATTGAAAAAGCCAGACGTGAGGATACTGGGCTTGTGACACCTCACAGCTCAGTACAGGGTCTGGAATGTAACCCTTGCACTTCCAAGCCAAGTGTTTCACATGTATGATTTCTGAGTAGGCAGGAGTCAGTATCCACATATCCCTTTCTTATTTTCTATCATCAATACTTTAAGAAACTCACCCTTCAAAAGTCTCACTGAAGTATATTTGTTCCAGGGAAGAAATTTCTTTTGAATGATGGGTGTTTCCTGAGTGGTAATTTCTTTGGAAGATTCCCATGAAGACCAAATTGTAACAGAAGTAGAGAAGAAACTGCATTTTCAAAGCACAGACCCACTGTGTGCTTTCAAAGAGAACGCTGGAAGACAGAATTTTCTCCAGAGTTTTCACTGGAGAAAGTGATCCAGGACAGAAACCTCGGGCCAATGTATATTCCAAGAGTCATTCCAGCTGGACTTCAGCTTTGCTTCCTAAGCCTACAGCAGCTCCATTACCCTATGTGGAGCTTAAAGCAGCAAAAACCATAAGAATAGAAAATGACCTTAGGCTGTTCTGATCATTTTCTCAGGAGATTATCAGTTATAAATAGACCATCCCTGCTAGGAAATACCAAAGAGGCCCCTTCTCCCAAGAAGGGCAGAAGAAGACTTTTTGCTCATCCCAGGGCAGTTCCAGGTTGGTGCAGGGTGACTGGCAGCACTGGAGCAGGATTATACCAGCTTGTGAGCCACAGCCATGTGATGCTCTAAGAAAAGGCACAGGTCAGACGTCTCCCCTCTTTTCATCTTTCTGATTTCTAGCACTGCCTAAAAAAGAATTTGACACCAATGAGGTGTGAGACAGCATGTCAGAAGAGAGGTTGATTTAGGACAATTTGGGGTGGATTTCTGCATATTCAGAAAAAAAAGAAAGGAAAAAAATTAAAATAAAAAAGTTGAACCTGGTCTGTTAAAGTTTGTAGGTAGCTTTGTTCTGGCAGGGACTGTAAATCAGCCAGCACCCAAGTGCAGGGTGTGGAAAGCTCTGGCATCTCAACACCCTCTCCACCACTCAGCAGGATGAAAGAGCCATGTGCTCTGTCACCTTCCACTTCCAGATCCTCATACCCAGCAATGAATGGGGCAAGCCTGGCAGAATAAATGAGAGGCCTCAACGTGTTCAACAGACTTGATGCCTTCTTGAGAAGAGATGCCAACTGTCTTCTTGGGCAACTCAAATTACCTTCTCAAATGCTTTTTGCACATCATTGTCTCCCATATGCATGAAAAATGATGCCGCTGAGCGCGCACAGTTGGGAGCAGGGAGCAGACACTAGAAGGCTTTCCCTCTAGAGCTCAGGTATTGCAACATTTCTTTGGCCTGACTCCTACCTGCCCTGCACTCTCTGGCCAGCTCTTGCCTCTGGGCACTTGCAGGAAAGTTCTCAGGCAGCTCCTCTCTCTGCATAGCACCTTCAGCTCTGATCCAGGGGATGCACAAGGGACAGGAAGCTCCACTTTCTGTTGCTCAGGGCATTGAGAAACTCCTGCATGCAGAGTTGGGTGGCATGGTTACTTGCCAGTTTCTCCTCACAAGGCTGCTGTGTGCTTTAGAGAGATTAGGGTGACAAAAGTACAGGTACCTTTGTTTAAAAAAAGGGAACAAACAAGCAAAACTGTTTGCAAAAGCTACTTTTGTCATCAAAGAGGAACATAATTAACATCCCTTTTATGTCTCACTAAATATGGAGAGTAAATGAGCACCTTCTGATCTCCAGACTTCTGTATTTATTTCTCTATTTTGCTATTGCTGGGGGACAAAAGTTGCTTTTCCCAACAAGCAGAGCCTCTCACAATAGCAGGCAATTAGTCAAGGGGCCCGAAGGGATCGAATCTTGTCAAGGGAAACTCATTTATACAGTCAGGTGATTAAGGCACATGATTGTGGCTGAACACTGCAGTGGCCTATTGAGACACAATTGCACGCTTGTCACATGCAATCGGTGGCATTGGGAAATCACTATTTTAACACAGGCATCCCCTTTTCCCTCCAGGAAACCAGAAAGTGCAGCAAATCAGTTTGTGGGGGTTGTGTGTTGTATTTGGGGTGGGATGGGGAGACTGTCCCTCTCCTGCTGCAGGGGAGTGATGTTGCATGGTCTGACTGGGAAGGGGAAAGGATTTGGCAGTGATGCTCCCTGTGATGGCTCTCAGAGTAATCACCATAATGTGTCTCACTTTAAGAGACCTTTTCCTGGGAAGACTGAGGGTCTGTTTATAAATATTACCTATAAATAAGCCATGCTACCCCATGTGAGCTGCCCAGGAGCTATAATTAGGGCCGTGATGAATCCACATTGTTATGGACGCGCCTGACACCAAATATCAGGCCTTAAATTTCCATGAGTGCCAAATGCAAACATGGCAGAGCAGACACTCTATCCCATTTGTTGAAAATAAATGTCTTATTTACGTTGCCCTGGTTGTAATCTTTATCCCCAAGCTGCTATTATTAACTACCACGAATTTTCTGGCTGAGCTGCATTGGACAGCCAAGCAGGAGACAAAGATCTTGAGGGAGGCAGGAATGTCATGGGAGAGGCAGGATTAGGAGCAAGCTTTACTTAGAGAATTATTTTCAAAGCCTGTGGATGTTTAGGCCTTTATTATCTCCCTAAGAGCAGCACGGTTTCTCTCTGCCTCCAGACACTGAGGTGTGACCAGCTGCTTTTGCAGCTTTAATTCCCCGTACACAGAAAGCCCAGGCAGTTTTTATGTGATCAAACAGAAATGACATTCTGCACGTTATATCATGACTGATACAACTCTGTTCCTCTCATGCTCTCCATCTCCACCTCCTCTGAGCCCACTCTCCATCCAGGTTGTCCCAGCATCAGTCTGGTTTCAATGCAGTCCTGCACCTAATCTTTGATCCAGAGGTTCTGGCAGGGGAAGAGAGTGGATCCAAAACCCTATTCATGTAGCTTGGATGAGGAAACCCAAGTTTAGCTCACCCTAAAAACCATGGAAGTGCTCAACTTAAGCCACCTACCCCTGGTGAAACAGCCTGAAGTTGGAGGAGACATGAGTACTGTCACAGCTTTTACTGCCCATGGCTCTGAGCATCATCTCACAATGCAGATACCAGGCCTGAGCTTTGCCCTGGGGCACAAGTGAAGGTAATTTTGAGCATCTCCTAAAAGCCACCCTGAGCTTTTACCTGCTGACATTGGGAGCTGAAGCTGCCACATCAAATGAGGAATGAGAAATAATGCTGAAGGCACCTTCCCTCCGTTTGCCAAACAGACTTTCCTCCAGGGTAATTTAAAACTCAAGGCTTATTATTCTTTGCTGAGGGAACCACCCCAATTAAAACAGTCTATCAATGCAAGCTATGAGCTTAAATATTTTCCATCAGGGGACGTGGCATGAGTTCTTCCTTGAAAACATTGATCCCAGGGAAGCATTTCTGGCAAGGAGAGAGTACTGCTAAGTAAAGTCATAAAGATGGAGAAACCCAGGGTTTGAACTCACCTTCGTCCCCGTGTCTGCAAAACCTCTAACAGCATGCATAAGCACCTTGTTTGTGCAGGCAAATATGGGCTTAACATGCACAGCCAGGCACAATGAAGTCATTTTACAGTCACTATGTACGTTCCAACCTCTGAAAATCTGTCCTCAAACATCCTTTAGGTTCCAGAGTACATCTGTCCAGAAGTCAAAGCAACTTCTGTATTTGCTCTTGTCATGAAATGCCTCCTCAGCAGAAATGATGCAGAACCATTTTTTGTCTTTCCCTTTTTTATTTGGCTGGATTTGGAGAAGCTTAGAGCTCCAAATGGTGGCCACCCAGCATCTCTGAGCAGCCCTCCAGCATCGGGATGAAATGCTGCTCTAACACCATGCACACAGATGACAGATGAGTAGCTTTGAGAAGCTGACTTAAAACCTGCCTCCACAGCCTGGGGCTCTGTCTGCTGCTGGAGGCATGCAGGTATTCCAGTGGGACGTGCAGAAATGAGGGGTATCACCAGCCTGGGGTTGGCAGGTCAGGCTGAGGGCATGGGGAAATCTTTCTCCACAGCTCATTTTTAAAACTCCTTGTCATGCACAACTCCCCTTTCGCTGTCATAGTAAGTCCCCAGAGGCCATGAGAAGCCAGGGCAGCAGGTGGGTGTTTAGGTTAAACCTATATGGCATGTTTTCATAAAGGCTGTACTTATGCCTGTTCTCCCCTCTCCTTCCCATGAGCTTCATCCTGCTCCCATCATCCTCCATCCTACTGCACTCCCTGGAGAATTTAACAGACTATAGTGAGTATTTCCTCATCTTGCCTTCTACCTTCCCAACCTCCTCAAAGAGCCACAGACAAAGAACATGAAATGCAGCTCGAGCTGCCCTTGAAGCAAAGCTGCTGAGCCAAAGGCAGCAGCCTCATGGTGGAGGCTGTCAGACAACAAAAACCCAGCCAGCCCTGGCAACCAGTGGTTCAGGTCATGGTTGATGTAGTGCATCCCCAATGACTTCTGTGCAAGTCTTCAGCTTCTGTGCATGGTCTTCAACATCAAAGTCACACAATATTTGCATATTCTCCCATGCTCAAAAAGAAGAGAAGGAAGAGACAGCAGATCTCTTTTATTGATGACCAGTTATTGACCCTGAGACACTGACATCATCAGAGCATGTTATTCAGGATATTTGAGCTCCAGATAAGTACCAAAAGGGATGGTAATAGTCCATTCTGAATTGATACAGTCTGTCCAGTCAATGCTAACTTAGAGCCAAATTCAATAAAGCTGTTTTCTTCAGCATGACTAAAGCTTACATCAGGCAAGGTACTAAACACTGAGGAGTAAAACACCCAAGACACAAAGGGTAGATATATTTGACTGGTCTGAGTTGTTACTTTGAGACACTGGGTATGCTGCTCTGGATCTGGTATGGCTTCAGATCCCAGCTGAAGACCATGGTCAGAAAAGGGGACAGAGTCAGGCAGCACAGGAAAGTCCTCACCCCACTGCAGTCATTGGCACATGTGCTATTAACACTGGTGGAGGTAGAATTTCACCCTTCCTCTAAGGAAAGGTGCACAAATTATTTACAACCAGCACTGGAAACCTGTTCATATAGATTTATTTTCTCAACTGCTGGAGTCAGAGCAATCCAGCCTGAAGCATCTAGAGATATTTTGATCTCCAGAAAGCACAAAACACCTCTTCTGGGACAGAGCCTTTAGCAGACCATCCTAAAATTAATACCACCCTGAAACCACTAGGAACCATGGACTGCATTTTCCATTACTCTCCTCAAATCAACAACCCAACTCGCAGCAAATGGTCCAGCTCCAGAGGAAACCAGCGCATTTTTCTCCTTATCCCACAGATCATGCAGTCCATGTTCAGACTGCAGCTGGTGGGAGTTTTGGTGTTTAAAAATACCCATCCCCGTCCTCTCTCGCACAGGCACGGCTTGAGTGCGATGATCATTTATTAAAGCTCCTGCTCGGAGGCGAGCGAGCGGCTGCTCCGGGCGGGCTGCTGACGGAGGAGGTGAGCGCGTACCCATGCCTGCTGCGGCGTGGTGTCACCGTGTGCCTCAGATACCTAGGGTTTCTCCCTGAAGATTCCTCCTCCAGGTGTGTCAATCATCCCTCCTTTCCACACCCTGACCTTGCTGAGCGCTGTCTGTCAATCCTGGCATTCCAGAAGGGCGTTGAGTGATTGGCAGAATTCAAAGGATGCCTTCTACCTCTGGGGGGACATTGGGCCATCCAGGTGTCCTTTGTCCCTTGAGACCTCCGCCCCCAAAACCTGGTTGGTGGTCCTCGTGTTCCTTCCCTCTCCCTCTCCCCTGGGTAAAAGGGTGAGCAAACCACGCGGCCGAGAGTTCTGTTGGAGCTGTTGCTGGATTCAGAGGCCTGTGGGCCAGAATAAAGATCTAGATCGAAACCCTCCTTTTGATCAAGAGTCTTTCTTTTCTGTTTCACAAGATCCCGTTTCATTTCCTTTCAGGAAGGGAAACAGGATCTTGTGAAGCAGAAAAGAAAGACTCTGGAAAGAAGATATGATCAAATGAAATGCAATTGAAAAAAACCAAAAAAACCCCAGAAAATCCAGAGATTTAGTGACTACAAGAAAGTGGTCTGGGAGGAAATGAGGTGCAGTGCAAAGGACCAAAAGAGGCCAAAACTAACTTCACAGATGTTGAAAAGCAGGCAAAAAAATCAAGAAGGAAGACACAATTTGGAGAGGAAGATATGAGGGACATGGCATGGATACCTAAAAAATAAAAAAGAAAAATCTTCAGTGAAGAGAAAGCATGGCATACCATCAAGTGCAGGGACATGCACCAAAGCTTGCCCAAATTGATCCCCGTTGAAGGCCAAAACAGGAAAGAAGGACCATAATCAGAACCAACTCCTTTCCTTCACCATCACCTTAAAGCTTCTCTGCCAGAGGTAAACTCGAGGAGCAGACCCTGCCACCGGAGCTCCTGCATGGCCAGACTTCTTCCCAAGCACCCAGCTGCAGCATCCAGCTTGCCAAAAGTGTCTCTGGGGTGAAAACACCACAGTTGCCACCTTTTGGTCAAGCAGCAAGAGCCAGACAAGCTCAGGCACGTCCCATCTGGCTATATTGGTAATTATTCCAATACACACCACTGTTGGAGGTGTCTGCAGAGCTGTGCCTGGCGGGTGCTTCCTCTCCCTCCTGGGCTCCCATCACTTGGAGCAGCAACAAGAAGAACCTCACTGGGGTCCTGTGGCTGTCCTCATGTTCTCCCTCCCAGCTGTCATCTTGTTTGCCCGTGTTATTCTGCCTCTGAGTTAATGGTGAGTCCTGACGTGGTTAAACACTGACCCAGACAGGGGTACTGACTGCAGTGATATATTTTTATTATTTCTTTTGTACAGCGCTTCATTTACAGTGGTTCATTTTATACCAGGAATCAGTTTTAAACACACTCCAGGGTCTCTTCTTCCTATTCAGTGCATCCTATTAATGCATCCTGAAAGGGATTCTCACATGCACACACTTGATGTGGCTGCTATTTTTTTCCCTTTCTTCCCTTTACCAATCTGCATCTCTCCATCCTGCCGGGGAATTAGGGCCATTGTTGCTATTTAAAACAGCTTTGCTTTGGTCTGTGCTCTGAAGGCTGGATGCTGGCCTGTCACTTTCCCACCTGCTTGGATAGTCTCTGCTTGGGCCTGAAATACCTCATTATGTCCTTCACTTCAATGACATGGATCTGCCGTGGAATCAGGGCCATAAATAATAGGCATCCCGTGTGGTCCTGCCTCTGTAAGTACTAAATCAGTGCAGCTTTTGAACTGATCCAGTTGGCCCACTGAAATTGAGAAATTAAGACTTTATCTCCACCAATGTACAGAGGGTGGGCTTTGTTTCCTCTCTAACTTAGAGCATCAGTCCTGAGCCACACGTGTACCAACAGATGCAACTCCATTGTTTGAGCTGCATCTCCTCTTCCAGCTGTGCTCATCCTGCTGCAAGATCTGGGATGGGAACTCGGGGATTGAGAGTTAAGGAAACAGCAATCAAGGGAAAAGTTTAGTGCTTCTTCTATATCTATATATCTTGTAGATATAAGATATGGGGGAGAAAACAGCTCCTGTGCAAGTTCAGCAAATCTAAACCTCTCCAGCTGTGATTCGTCTCATATTCAGCTCCCTCCAGCCTGCACATAGAGGAGATGCAAATAGGGGCTGCCTCATCTTTATGCCACCTGAACATTAAGATGACAAGGCAATCTCTGATTGCAAGACTAAAGCAATTAGTGTTGTTGGAGCAGTTTAGGAGACAGATCTGGGTGCTTGGGTCCAGCCCATTATGTTCAATGAAGCTGCATCCATTTGTAGCCGTGCTACATTTGACTCTTGTAAAACACGTAGACATGGGGAATAAATGAGTTTATATAGGTCTTGGAGTTGTACACAAATGCACAATGATCTCAGATCCATCTGCTCCCCAAGGCCTGAAAGTGAAATCTGCTTCCAATCTTATGTTTTATGCTTATTGCTGTCATGCTGTTTATACCCCTGAATGCTGCACATTCTCGTTTTGTTTAACATAAACAACAACTATGCACCGTCTGCTGAAACTTTGTCAACTGCCTCTTCCTTCTGTCTGGATAATGAAAAGACACAATCTAACAAATGCATCTTATTCTAACTGTTTGCTTCCAGACATAATACATCAAGCCTGAAGGTAAGAAGCAAGGGGAGAAAATTAGATGGATTTGGTTTCAGTAGATGTAATTCAGCTTAGCTTCATGGAAGGCAGTAGAATAACACCAAGCAAGCATGAACCAACAGCCTAAACCAGGGCTGTACCCTTTTTAGTCCCATTCCTGAGCATGCCAGTATGCCAAACAGAGAAGTGCACTCCCAGGTTTATAACTCATGTACAGACATTGGATTCACTGGGAAAATGTTCACTTTTGAGAAGATAAACAAGACCTACATGTGAGGCAACCTTCCCACATCTGCAGTGTTAGACTTTACCCTGATATATACTGCTGTCCAATGCAGAAATACAGGATATCGTGGACCTTTAGCTATGGGATGTTGGAAGATTAGAATGCATGTGGCTTTTCTGCCCTGTGATATATAAAGTCAACACATCTGCAGTGGCCAGAATGTCTGGGGAAACTGAAGTTATTTTTCAGAGTCTCTGTTACACCCAAATGGGCCATGAGCCACCCTAGAAATTTTGCTCTGCCTAATTAGACTTACCTATGGAAATTCCTCTCTTAATTTTCTTTGAAAAAATACTCTTAGAACTACAAAGAGAATTTGAGAAATAATGTGGAGGGAAAAAACCTTCTCTGATTGTCTTTTTCTCTTGGCCATCCGAACTGCAAGAATGTCAGTCCCATCCAAACAAAATGTCATTGCTGTTCCCTCAACAAAATGACATCCAGTTCCTCAGCTGAGGCTGCAGAACTTCTTCATGAAGAGAAACAGCAAATACAGAGAAAAAGAAAAGAGAGAAAGGAGAAGAGACATTGACAAACTGATTTTAAACTCACAATGTGAGCTACAGTTATAAAACATATGTATCATCTTAGCTTCTGTCATGCTAACTGTGCCAAATTCAGGGAGAAAAAAAATCTACTAAAAAGCTCAGCAAAGCCCCATCCAAAAATATAGAGCCTATAAACTTTTGATTTGGCATTTTTTTCCCTTTCCATCACTCACTCAGCTTTGCAGCTGCAACAAACCCAGTTGCCTAAAATTATTTCCACCATGCATTTCCCCAGCTTCTAATGGCTGAAATTAGGAAAAAGGACATGGATTTGTGCAGGTCCCTTCCCTTCTTTACCCACACCTTCTTTCATGCAGAATTTTTTCTGAAGTTGCCCTCTATGGTCAACAACCATCCCTCAGTTTCCCCCTGCTAGAGCCTGCCAATCAAGCTAGGCTGCATTCCTGAATCTTGGCATCCTTAGCCCAAAAATCAGAGCATGTCTGTGACCAGATATTCACCTAAAGGACTTTCAGGTGCTCCCTGGAAGCTAATCATCAGTCAAATGCACACTTCTACAGAAGCAGGGTAAGAGAAAGCAACATACCCAGTGCCACCTCTGTGCGGGGAACTCCTGCTCTGCCAGTGCACTGCACAAACCATTGTCTTTGGCTTGCCACAGCCCCTTAGACAGATTGCAGCAGAGTTTAAAACACCTCAATGAGTGGAAAACAAACAGGAATGAGCTATCAAAATGTTTCACAAACTTAGAAAAACTCAGGAGTGATGGGGAAAGTAACAGCAGAAAGAGTCACAGTAATAATAATTACTGCTATTGATATCTATTAAATAATCAGTAAAACATAAAGCATTTACATACAGCTCTTGTCTCAGCTGTTTGATCTTTTCATTTCCATTTCTGAATAAAGAAAACCTTGTTTTGCTACTTCATCTCCTGAACCAATCCAAAACATATGCAGGGATGCCACACACACAAAATAAAACTATCACACACATCCTCCACCAGAGACAACCCGACATTTTCAAACCTAAAAAAAAAAACCAAAATAAAATGTGAGTTTATCCTGAATGCGGGTGAGTTCTCACTTCTCTGAAACAAAACTTTCTGGTGAAAATGGCTAAATAATCAGCTGAGGAACCAAAGAAATAAAGTCACTAAAAATCAGCTCACTGAAGGATTTCTGCCCCAAATTTGACATAATGCATCATTTTCCTGTGCATTTCACTGCACTAGCACATCTCTACAAGCCACACATTCAGGGCAGGTATGGACATTCCAATAATAAGAATGATCTAGGTGAAGATGTCCCTGCTCATTGCAGGGGGGTTGGACCAGATGACCTTTAAAAGTCCCTTATAGCCCAAACTCTTCTATGATCTATGAGCCACAGGAGTAATAAAAGCAAGGAGTCAAAAAAGCCCTAGCAGGTCATCAGAGATATAAAACTCCTTGCTTGGAAGGATGGGGGAATGAGAAAAAAAGCAAAACAAGGATTTTGTAGAAAAGTTTTTCTGTGATTAAGTTGTTCTCTAACAGTGGGATGTTTTTGCATCTGCCCTGGATAAGAAGAGCTGGTCAGGATGTGGGATGGGAATTAAGCTGGACTGGAGGACAGTCCAGCTTGATGCCTTCCACAAGAAGCCTATTCATCTCAAAAGAGAAAAGAAATGCAGCTTGAAGCCAGGAGCCTGACCCTCAGTCCTTCCATTTCTATTTTTGGGTATGTGTAAGAGTGACCCTTATTTTGGCTAAAGCCTGTGATTGCTGAGACCACCTGGGAAGCTCATGGTCCCTGACACAGAACTTTGGTTTGGGAGTGCAGGGACAGGCTGAGAAAAGGTTTCACACAGGATGAGCTCACCAGGCTCCCAAGGTTTCACAGCAGTCAGTGCTGTGCACGTTTGTGCCCCGTGCCCCAAATTTTGAGCTCAGAATCAGGAAATGATGAGGTCAGTTCCTGAGACAGCACCACGGGGCAAGAGCTGAGGTGATATTGTCATAAAAGCTCCTGCTGAGGGCTGTGTTTGCTGGCAGCAGCGCAGTTGCATTGCTCATGTCTGGAAGTGTTGAGAATGAGAAATTTTCTGTAACAAAGACCCAGCTTGAGCCAAGGTGCAGAAGGAAAAGAGAGGCTATAGGTCCAGTCTGGCAGCTGACCCACCTGGTGAAGACCTCCACTCAAAGCCAGAGGCCACAGAAGAGAGTGTGGAAGGTAATAATCAGGCCCACAGGACACAAAAACAGAAGCATTTTTGGGGATGGATGCACTAAGACAAGGCAACCATGAATTAAAGAGCCCAGCTCAATCTTTCCCTGTTCATTACAAGGAACAGGAGGCTGAGCAAGGTGAGCAGTGAGGGTGGAGGGAGGAAGGAAATGCAGCGTGGGAGCCCCATGGAGTGAGCCAGAGTAGTTCATTACCTGGGGTGAAGCAATTGCTGGAAAGTCTCCTGTGTTTGTGGTATTTTGTCACAATGAATATTTAATTAGGCCAAGGCATGGCTGGCAGTTTGCAGACACATTCTTGCTGCTCCAGAGCCTCCATGGAGATGAGGGATTCACAAAGGACTCTGCAACCTCAGGGCACTGCTTCCACCCAGGTCACTCCCCCAGGCAGCTAAACCCTTGACCACTCCCTTAAAAACCTGACTTACAGATAAAAAATACAAGTGAGCACCCAAAAAGAGAGTTTCCTTAAGCCTAAGCCTTGCCAAGACTCAGAAATACCTTTTTTATTTTGGCTGAAACAAGGTGCCTGTTATAGCTGTGAATGTATGGCTGTAAGTATGAAGTTGGGTAAACTGCTTGCTCTTGAAGAAAACTCTCAAGAAGCTTCATTACACTGAAAACCTCATTAGTCCTTTTGATTTCACAGTGGGAAATGTGACAACCCTGTGCAGAGCCAAGGTTAATGGTGTCCTGCACAACTAGATGTGGTTGTGGGGATCAAACGTCAATACTCCCAATAATCAGAACTCAAATTTGGCCATGGAGGCTGGTTTTGCCTCCAACACATTAATTCCAACTTTTCACATTCATCAGTCTTTTCAAATCGGGATCTTCAGAAACATGAGTGTCTCATTGTCCCTGCGGTGTCCTGAAACGCATAAATCCCTGAACCACCCAACACTGGCAATCAGCACAGGTCTGCAGCCAGCAAAATGGCATCTGACAGCACCAAGGAGGCTGAATCTTCTGCCAAGGGCAGCCCAGGGATGGTGGACTTCAAGACTCTGATGGGACATGAGCATTGTCCAGGCTTCCTGAGAAATTTACTCATGGCAAACACAGCAGTGCAGGATAAATCACTTTACTCTCAGGGGATCAATGTCTTCAGAGCAGCTCTCACAGAGGGGTAAATTTCAGGCTGCCCTTTTGTTTTCTCTTATCACATTTTTGGTGTTAGAGGTGAAGGGAAGTATCTTCTTCAAGGAAAAAAAAATATTAAAAATAGTCCTGATGTCATTCTCTTGGGCTCACATCTTTCCTGTGAGCACATATACCTCAGTCATTCTGTCATTTTCATTGATACCAATGAAATCATTTCATTGATACCAAAGAAAGGACAAATTAAAAACTGATCATTAATTCACAGGCTCACTTGGTCCCTCTCCCACAGGGAAACACTTGCTTATTTATTTAAATATTCCCTTTTTTTACTCCATCTTCCAACATGCCATTACACCCCAGAAGTTAAAAAAAAACCCTCCAAAATCTGGGGATGTTTTTCTTTTTAATTACCTGGAATTACCTGGACTACTCCAGCTCCTGCTGGGGGCCTCCCCTCAAACCACACCATGATCACCATCACAGTGAGTTTCTACTTTTCCAAACACTCAGCTCTTCATGCCACTTTGTCTCAGTTTTGAATTCACAGCAGGTCTTTGAAGGACAAAATTAACTTTAAGATCCTTTAACACAGGTTTGCCTGTTACAGCCCATTGGGATTTAACTTATTTTTCAGTGGATGAGCCATTGGCTTGCAACCATCTTGTGCAAAACAGCTTCCCTGCAGCATTAGACCTGGCAGAGAGATGTCTTAAAAACTGCCTTTGCCCCAAATAATAAGCAGGGGAAGAGACCTCAGCTTAGCTGGGGCTTCAACAGATGCATGGATGTGTTACCACATTGAAACAATTCCCATAAATGTTTGCAGCAAGTGTGGATCCTGACACTGACAACAGCTCATGCTTCAAAATGTCTACCTGTAGGCTCACTGCTTCCCAAGTCTTCCCTTGGCCAGGAAGGGGGAAAAGGCTGAAGTGGGGAAAATTCCCCATTTGTTTGGCCTTGGAGGCTGCATCTGCTTGTGCACAGCCTCTCACATGCTCCAACACTCAGTCAAAATGCTGTCTGAGCTCTTCCACCAATACTTCACCTGTCATCAGCTGGACTAGCAGAGCATCTTCCCTCCCACCTCAGACCCAAATCTCTGCTTGTCCCTCTGTTTTTCCATGGGTTTTCCTGGCAGAAAACATGGGGTATGTTAAAGACCCCAGAGCTGCAGCAGGAGGTGGCCAAATAAATGAGACAAAGTCACAGAAGAAGTCAGAAGAAGAGCAGCACAGAGAGGCCATGGTCCATCTGAAGCCTCCCAGCCCTGTGCATTAACCACAGTAAGCCTTCCACTTACATCTTGTTTTATCCTCTAAATGCTGGAGGCTGTTTAGTGTCTTTTTTTTTTTTTTTTTTTACTTTTCCTTTTTTTATTTTCTGTTCAAATATTTTACTGGCTACACTGAAAAGAGAGCTACAAACAGTAGGGGAGAATCTCTCGTGGCCAGAATACAATGAAGCGCATAAGTGAGGGGGATTGTTCCTTACAATGCTTGAATCAAAGATAAACATGAAAAGAGCTACCTCCTTAGAGCAAAAAACAGAACAAGACACCATTCCCAAGGGGAGCAGTGATGTCTTTAAAAAATAAATCAGCCACCTCAGAGGTCAGAGTAACATGGGGAAGAATATTTTTTTCATCCAGCATCTCACCTGAATTTCAAATCCAGGTAATTTGCTGGCAAACAGAATTTGAGAAAAATATTGGGGTATAGGACTCACTGCAGAAAAAAATCTCTCTTCCCAGGACCCCAAAACACTGCACGGCCCTTAGGTAAGGAAACTTCATAATACCCCTCACTACTGGCTGCAAAGCTCTTGCTCTTCAAATGATGCCATGCTTATTTTGGGCTGACAGACAAACAAGACAACCACTGGCACAGTGTGATCCTCAGCCCTCTGGAACTTTTTGGGGCCACTGTGGCATCCAGCACTGGCTGTATCCCAGAGAAGAGAGCAGACCCTTTCCCAAAAGCAAGGTGCATCTGCCTTGGGTGCTTCCTGGCAGACCTCTGGAGGGCACAGACACACCCTAAATCCATAAAACATCCAATCTTAGGAAATTAAGAGCCACAGAGACAAGGAAAGGCACTCTTAAATCACTAAGGGCAAAGGTAAAGCTCCCTTGGTGCCCTCCAAGGGACCCCATTGTCACATGTGGAAGTTGCCAAAGCCTCCACAACATCAGACTGAGTCTCAGACCATTTCTACAAGCCCCACGAGCTCTTCTCCTCAACTGGGATCTGCATCAGCAGCCACAGATCCCAGCATCAGCAACACAAAAGTCACCTTCAGCCCTTGGGCTGGGGTAAATATGTTCCTGGAGAGCATGGAGGGCTTCAGGAGGAACTGCAGACCATGATCAGAGCTCAAGAGGCTGAGATCATTGCTCCACTTGGATTTTTCCAGCCAAGTTATGCAAGTGGTGAGGTGTAGGTGTGAGGAAAAAAGAAAAGTAAGCTTGAAATGTCTTCAGAATGAATCCCCTCTTCTTCTGCCCACCTGCAGGGAAGGAGCAGCATGTCTCACATGACTCTGTCTGATAAACCCCGAAATCTGGGAGTTTTTATTTGGTCAGGGGCTAAGAGAGAAAGCATCATAACAAGGGTTAAACCCCAGGCTGAGATGGAGTGGTACCACATGAAAATCAGAACACTGTGCTGAAAGCTTTAGGATACTTCTGGAGCCCACCTTGTTCACTTGCTGCCCAGAGAAGATGGAAGGCTAAATATTTACTGCCCTTTGATAAAAGTTTCCCATTGCTGACTGGTCCTGTTCACCATGTCAGGGCTTTGCCACCATCAATTGTAGATGTCAAATTTTTTGACACTTACATGCAGTGCAACTGCTCTAAGCACATGGGTTCTGCTGCTGCTTTCAATAATTTTATTTTGATGGGGGTATCAACACGGCAGAGAGGCAGGCACAGACTGCCCAGGACAGACACTGGGGTGTGCTCAGCTGCTAAGGCACAACCCAGGCAGCACCAGCTCTTGCTGAAGAAAAGGATGTTTTGGGGGAAAAAAAAACAAGAAAACCCCAAAAAATATCAGAGAGGAAGGAAGCGTGAGAAATAAAATGAGCATGCATAGAAAGACTGAAACAAAGCAGAGCTCCTTACAATGGTGTTCCCATTGGAATTGGAATTCCCAATTTCAGTGATTTATCCTTTAAGGGAGAAAATCAAATTGATATATTTCCCAGGGAGAGGAGAAGCCCACCATCATCACCAGAGGAATTTGATTGTAGGAGTGATAAGAGAACACTTTTAATTTTTTACTTGATTTGAGGACATGTCTTTCCCTGAAAAAGGAAGGGAGATTGTGTTGTTAAGTTACACCAAATCTCTCCTGGGGTCCAGTAAAAGTCTTCTACTGGCACCCATGACCTGACTATGGGTCATTTGGGATGCATCACAGCCCAGCAGAGCTCCCCTGGCTGGGTACAGGCCAGACACATTTGGGTGCCCCATGGGACCCTTGTGCTTTACATTTGGAGTCTGAGGAGGCTCAGCCCGTGTGATTGCTGTGCAGGGTTTTTTTGGATAACTTGTTGTCTCTCTGCGGAAATGGAAACTTTATGTCTTGCTTCCAGAGCCGGAGCAGCCTTCACTCTTTGACACATCCCTGGTTGCTGTGGCACTTTTCTCAGAGCTCTGTCCTTGTGTGTGCTACAAATTAATGTTTATATTTCCTCTGATTTGTGTTGGACAAGGTGAGCAACACTCAGATTTTACCAAGGTGTGTAACACACCGGGGTTAGCACAAAAAAACTGCTTTAGACAACCGCAAGAAAACATCTCTATTATATTTTCACCTGCCTCCAATTCCAGCCTTTCAAACACAAGGCAGATAGCACAAGGCCTCTAGCAGAGGCTGGTCTGCCTCAAAAACAACTCAATTTCTAACAGCAGTGGAAAGCTGCTTCTGAACCTTGCTTTTGCAATACAGACAAGTAACACAACAGAAAGCTGAACCACCACTGAAATGTAATAAAAGGGATAAGGACCAACATGTGCTCAAGAAGGTGTAAAAGAGTGTTTAGGTCCCAATATCACTGGACATTGAGTCTGTGGGAACAACTGCAAAGATAATTTAGCCAAACCACCAGGACACCTCTTCTCCCATGCTTCTTTACCCCCAAGAAATATAGAAAGAAAAAACAGTTTAGGCATGTTTATGGCAAATTCATGGCTCTTGTTAGATTTTCAGTAGTTCAACAGCCCAAACATGGGCAATTCATACCCCATGGCTGAAATAGAAAGATGCTGCAGGTCAGGCTGGCTTCTCATGGAAGAGTTTGCTGAGTTTGGTCCCAAAAAGGATTAAATTGCCTTTGTGCACGTTCCGTGTGGCTACACCCTGCTGGGGTGGAGGGAGACATTGGGCCAGAAGTTTTCATATCCTGCCTTGAAATTCAATGTTGCTTAAATGGGTCCATTTTAGAGGCAACCTGGGAATGAGCGCATGTCAGAGGCACATTTTTAGCAGTGCCACCATTTGCAAAGAGCACTGGGGAGGCTCAGCCACAAAACACACATTCACCCAATGTCAAGGATGCCCAAGACTAAAAGCAAAGCAGCTCCCAAAAGGCACCAAGCTCGTTTGCCTGAGGCCACCCATTCGGGCTGCTGCAGGCAGCCGGGTTCCCAAACAAGCACGGGGCTGAGGGAGCAGAAAGGATTTTGCACGGTTCATGTGTCAGCCACGGCTTGCAAAGGTCAATCAGTTTTTCAGTGGGACTCAAAGGAGAGAGAAAAGTGCAGCTGATTAGGGGGAAGGGGGGGAAGGGGAGAAGGAATCTGCGGCCGTGCCAAAAGCTTTGTAAACAAACTTCGCTGCAATGTTGCAGATGAAAGAGCAGCGCCTGGCGAGCGGGATCCAGCTCCCAGGCATAAATCAGGAGCTGCTCCAGCAAAACCAAGGAAGTCACGCTGGCACAAGCAGGAGAAGAATCACCCCCTCCTGCTGCTGAACAATAGCCCTGGTCCCCCAAACACGATTCCCTTTCCCACATGGGAGCAGAGCTCTTGGGTGGCAGCACGGCCGCGGTGTCGGAGTCAAGGCCCCAAATGCCAGCCTGGGTTTGGGAAGCGAGGCCGCGTCCATGGAGCAGCAGCCAGTTCAAGAGGAGGGGGCAGTGGATTCACCTCCAGCTTCTGGATTTCCTTTGTTCCTCCTCTCAAATAAATCCTCTGAATATGTGGGGTTAGGGACGGAGATAGGGAAAGGGCAGTCGTCCCGAGAGGAGATCAGCAGCAGCACAGACTGCGTCTCGCTGACAGCACGCTGAGCCGCAAGCCACTTTTTACACCCTTTTCAATAAATATTAGCTGGAGGGGGCTCTGCTTTTTCCCACTCTCCTGCCAGCATGGCCTCTTATTGTTTACTCTCCCCCAGCAGTCCAGGCGTTCTTGTTAATGTGCTGTGATTGAGTACTTGGGAGAGGATGGGGTTTGGAGCTGGCTCCCGGCTCCCTTTGGAGAGCTGTTTACTCTTTGGTGGTGCCCATGGCCCGCTGAAGACAGCGCTCCTTCCCTCACCCCTGCTGTGTCCATCTGCTTTGTCTGCCTGTTTTCCTGCTGCCACCGGCAGGCAGCTGGCCTGCGCATTTCAGCTGCCTGTTCCTAAACCCCTGGAGGAAAAAATAAAATTAACCCCGTAAAGAAGGAGGCTGGGAAGGATGGGGAGGAAGGAGAGAGAGGAGCAGCTCTGCTGGCCAGCACTGCTCCCCTTCCACAGCTGCCTGAAAGGACTGGTGCCAGCACTGGGCTGAGCCTCAGCTGACATCAGGATGCTGCTGGCACCAGGTGAGGATTTGGCTGGGTTTTTTGTCTTGTTTTGCATTTTATACCTCCAGCAGGCAGCATGCAAGCCCAAGGTTTTAGCTCTTTGTGGGTTCTGATGCCCTGCAGCAGAGGGTTTCAGACTCCATTTCTCCTGGCCTTGCTGTCGTGCTGTGGGTCTCTGCTGATTGCCTGGCTGAAGACAGCCCTCAGCCACACCTGACAGCCCAAATCACCAGCAGGCACATTCCCCATCCTTCCCCCACAGCAGCCCAAAACAAGAACATGGCAATCAGACATGGGGCCAGGGCTGCTTCCACATATTGTCACCTCCACTGTGCTTCTGTCAATGCCCTACCAAAATCCTTCACATTGGTGCAGCCAGTAGGAGTTCACAATTGGCTTCAGGGACCCCAAAGATTTTTCAGGAGAGCTGTGACCAGAGTCAGTCAGTACAAGCCATGGAGTGGCAGTCTGTGAGAACAGAGATATCCTGATTGATGCCTTTATAAAATCTGTTTCTGTATCCCCCTGGAAACCAGACCCTTGAGTTCAAGTGAGGGCCAGGGTGTCTCTGTGGTTTGCAGCATCACTGGACACATCAGGGCTCCCCAGTCCCTCAAGGGCTGTGCTCTGCCAGCAGCCTCAGAGGCTGTCCTGTGACCCAGGGGGACATTTTGTGGCAGAGCCAAAGATCACATGGAGCCACTGACTGCATGCTGACCCTGCTGGGAAGGTAGGAGACATCTGGCATAAAGATGGAGCAGTGCCTGGAGAGCCCAGTGAGGGTCCTGACATTTGGGTACCACGAGGGGCCAGGCTTTCAACTTGTCTTTCATCAGAGCCCCTGCCACCGGAGTATCCAAACCCTTTGGTCTATCCCAAAACCCTCTCAAACACAGCTCATTTCTGCACAGTCTGACCTGATCTGGGAAGTATTTAACCACTAAAAGGCAGAACTGATCAGCAAGCTAACATGATAACCTGCTGGGTTATGCAAATACATGCCTGTGTCCATGCTCCCACCAGGCAAACACAGCAGCTCTGGGCATAAATACATGTGTGACAGATACAGAAACCCCCACAGCACTCTCCAGCTGAGAGTTACTCACACAGAGCTTTCCCCATATCTCCCTCCTCAAGCTCTGAGTGGCAACTGGGGCCATTCCTGGCTTGCATTTGACCTCCCTCAGCTCTGCAGATATAAACAAGGTCTGCTCCTCTTTGCACACAACACTCCCAGCTAACAGGAAAAGCAAGTGGAACCAGAAGTTAGCTACAGTTGTCAAGCCAATATTATATGCTGGGGAAACCAGCAGAAGTTGCAAATCTCCAGGGAAAACTGCAAGCCCTCCTGCACACAGACTCCTACGGATAAGTAGGTATCCAGGCTCTAGCATCCCCCAGAGACCTCAGCTACTAAGTCTGCTCCCTGGGGAACCTTTCAAAGCTTGTTTGCTTCTCCTTCACACCCTAAACCTGTGGGAGGCAGTGGGTTTAGTCCCTGCTCAGCCACACCTCTGCTGCTCCGGGAGGCAGCCCTGGCAGGGCTGTGCTTGGCACAGGTAAAGCAGATGCCAGGTGCACATCAGTGGGGAGCTGCACCTCGGGATCTCACATGTGCTCGCTGGAGCTGCAACCAAAACCCTCTCTGCAAGATGTGCCCTCCCACTCCCCACCCATCTCTGCAGCAGCAGCTGGGAGAGCAAAGCTGCATTGCCTGTCTGGCACGTTTGCCCTTTCTCCAGGTGTGCACAGCTTTTTTTAACATTAAAGAGAGATGCTCCAGTGCCTCCAACAGAAAATAGATACCCCTCATTGTTTGAGACTATAGTCATAAAAGTCAAAGTCTCTGTAAATAATAATTTCATGGATGTTCTGCTGTTGGTCTGGGTCCATTAGAGACACTTCTTTTTCTTACCTTCATTTCCTCTCTGTTCTTCCAAATAATTGGCTTTGCTGGTGCCGATTCCATGCTGCTGCCCCTTGAAAATAGATGTAGGTGAGAGAGGATGAAGATGTTCACTCTCCAAAGCCTCTGACTGTACAGCAAGGGGAGAAAATGCCACCTGCTACCTGATAGGGACTAATTTCCTACTAGGAAAAATGGTTGCTAAACATCTGGCCTGACAGCTGACTTCCAGCAGAGCTGTAGGAGGCAGCAGAATATGCTGGACTGGAGACCCTGGCCACAGTTCAGCAGTACCAGGCTGCCCATGGTGATAGCAACAACAACAAAAAACTGATTTATTTTAAGCCTCTGGTTACCAGAATCCTCTGCAAATAACATGCAGGGAGCACAACAGGGCCTGTATGTAGAGGAACACAGCACCACAATGAGGATGCTATGCAAGCCAGGATCTCAAGCAGGTTTGATGGAGTTTAGCCCCATTCCACTACCAGGTGCAGGTGCCTGGATCTTCCAATCTTACCCCAAAGCTAACATAGTAATAGCCACTCATACCCTGACTGCAGTGCAGTAACTCCTGACCTGAAGAGAAGGTGCCCTGAATGCTCCTTTTTCTGCCCAGAGCTCTTTGAGTGCTAACAAGTTAGCAGTGTTACTGGTTCCCTTCCAGGATGGGATTTGGGGTTCTACTTTCACCCCAGGCTCTATTCAGGCTGTTTTGGGGAGCCCTGGCCAGTCATCTGATCTCAGATATCAAAGGGCACCCAAGCAGCCCAGCAGGATCTGTGAGCTGTGATAGTGAAATAATCTAGATGAGAAAACACGCCTTTTGCATTCTGGAGAGTCCACCACATTTCCAAAAATGAGTCCAAAACGTACCTATGGGATCTTTCACACAAGGGAGCTGGAAGTGGACCTGGATGCTAGAGTTCTTCCTTCCTGGAGGAGAGAAACTTCAGTTTTGAAATGGTGTGGAAATGTCTTGGGAGCAGAAGCACCAGCAGTGAAGGGAAAGCCTCAGAGCAGAGCTGTTGTGCAGGGCAGTCTGTATTTCACAATGTGGCTTCAATCTGAGAAATGAATTATCTTGAATCATGGATCATTTCTGGTAAGCAGTGTGTTGTGAGGAGATGCTTTAGGAGAGAAGGAAGATAAGGGAGCCCTGGCATGGCCACAGAAGAATGACAGTGGGAGGACATCTTGGAGCTCACCCTCCTGCTTTTGCTTCTTCTTCTAAGCCACACATCAAAACAAGAGACATAAACTCCATCCCAACTGCAGAGACTGATATGACTTTGCTCATTTCTTTGGTAGTTGAGTGAAACTGAATGAGCATTTTTAGCAGTCTGACAGCAGAGATTTGGCATTGTCATCATGAAGCATGAGAAAAACCATGAGCCAGGTTTGGAAATTGGGAGATTGGCTTGAAAAGCAGAAGACCTTTTATTATTATTATTTTTGCATCTGTTTAGAAACAATGCACATTCTTTGTCTTCTGCTACAGTTCACTGAAATGTCAGGGTCTGGCTTTTAAGGAAATTTATCATTTTCAGCCAGAAGGAATAAGAACATTTTTTTTCTCATTAGTGATTGTTGTGCAGTTGTATGACACTGAACTCCAGGCTTTGGGGTGGGGGCAGAAAGCTCCCAGCGCCTTTCACGGGGCTTGCTGTCAAATCAATCAGAGAATTGGCTGGTCATTGACATGCAGATAAATGCAGCCCTAACTCGTGCTCCCGCCGTGCATGTCCACTCCTAGAGTTCACCTCCCGTGCTGCACAACTGCATGAGCCAAAAGCATCCCCTCAGCTGCCAGAACAAGAGACAGCAGATGTAAAACTTGGGGTCTGCCTTGTCGTTTGTGAGAAGTTATCCCCCTGCCCACTCCAAATTTCTACGGTTTGACTGGAGCCTTTGGACATAAGCACACAGCCAGGGTGCTCAGGTGTCAAACACTGGGTGGTAAAACCTTTCTGCTTTGAGATAAGTCTCATGGCTTGCAGGTCCTCATGATGAAATGCAAAGAATTAACCCCAAGCATTTTTCTGCACGAGGGAAGCCTATCCCCTGATGCCTCCTCCTGCATGTCTGGTGCAAGCAAGACTGGAATCAGGCCATTTATCAAAGAAATGGGCAGTTTCCCCTCAGTATTGCAGTGCAAAAAAGGCCATCGGTTTGCATTAAAAAGAAACCGCAAACTTGGTACAAAGCACCCAGCCACGGAAAAGTGCTTCTGTGGCTCCCAGGATCCCTTTCTCTCCGTCAGAATTCACATGAAAAGCCCTCTCTCGCTGCTTTCCGTGTCAGCATTAGCTCTCCCAAGATGATTGGCATCAAAGGTGGCAAACACTCCGTGCTGACAAAAGCCCCCCTCCGCCTGCCTGCAGCAGCCCCCGCCCCGCTCCCCAGCGCTGACAGGTCCCATTGTGCCGCTGTCCCACAGCAGCTGCACCGGGAACAAAGACATCAAGGCACAGGGGCCGGGGCTTGTTGCACTTGTGGGAGGAAACACAAGCAAAGGAGAAAAGTGAGGCTGAAGGGAAGGGATCAACAGTTGGTGACTTACCAGCGCGCTGGGAACGCGTGAGGAGCAGCTAAAACCGAAAGGTTTTCTGCAAATGTACCTGCACAGGCATTTGTGCCTCTGATTATCCACTGCTCTGCCTTCCAACAGCGCCAGAATCACTCAGCTAATTGCACTGTAAAGGTAACAGCCTATGAAATTTTTAATGGAGCAGATTGCACTCATAATTTTTTTTTTCTCCCTCTGTGGTTCAATATTCTTCAATATCTTTTCTCTCTGCTTGCATTTGATTCAGGATGACAGTGGATTTATGCATTGCCATTCTCCTCGTCATAAAGACTGAACTGCAAGACAGGTCCTTATTGCAGCTGGATCCAGGCAGCTGAGGGCCACAGGTGGATGATCAAATGTTCTGAAGAACATTTGAAAACACATCCTCACCACCAAATCGCCAATAGATGCATGGAGCAATCACTTATCAGCAGTCAGAGCTTGGGCATCCCTCTGCTGTGGCATAGCACAGGGTGAGGACAAAAGGCAGTGATCCTTGCTCAGGAAGGCATGGCTGCTGGGCTTCTACTGCTCCTCCAGGGAAAATAGAACTGGAAAAAGGAAAAGGAGAAAATATTTGAAGAGTTAATGCCAGGAATGGCAGTAAAGCAGTATCTAAAGCAGGATGAGGGTAAATTCTAAAGGCAACGTGGACCCCTGTGATAGGATGCAGCAATAAGAGTACCAGTGGGGGCCAAACTCAAGGGAAGACTGCAGCACATTTCTGCAGAGGATTTAGGTACCAAACAGCCACATCTCACATCCACTGCCAGCCCCCAAAGCTGACAACAGCCATTGGCTGGTGGGTGGCTGCACCTCTCGAGCAGAAATGAATCCTCGTGTGCTGATGCTGATGTCCAAGAGAGCACAAGACAATCAGATCCTACAGACCCATCTTACCCACCCTTATCCTCAATCCCATGAAGTGCCACCTTCATGGGATCAATGGTATCAGCATCCATCTTCTTTCAAGGTTCACCACTCATTCAGGATCCAGGCATTCCATTCCCTGAGTTGTCTGAGGGACACACTTGGGATTCATTGCTTGCCTAGTGACAAAAACTCCTGTACAAAGCACAGCCCTCAGGATCACATGAGTACACAGCCATGGCTGAAGGAGGAGAAGAAGGAAGGGGATAATGTGATGTGTTGGAGCTCTGCATATGGAGCAGGGGGAGCCAAGAAGCTCAGGGATCCCCAGCTGTTTTTCATAAGACATCAAAATGAAACATCCTCTCAGCTGTTTCATATCCATATTGTGAAATTCCTATTCCCTCAGAGATAACAAAATGGTCCATTTTCCACACTGCCTCAAAAACATTCCTGGGTGAAGAATTACAGCGCCAGTCAGTCCTAAATATTAGCAGACAGGCTGGGAATCATCTACAGACCACAGCCCCACTGGGCTAAATCCTCCTAGGAGAGATGGAATCCCCTTAGTTGTCTGTATCACATGAGAAATAGAGCACAGAAAAAGAACAAGCAGAAGAAATGGAGGAAGAAGCCCACAGTCCAACATTAACAAACACCCCGAGGTGCCATAAATAACTTGGTTTCCTGACTGAGCCCACCCTAAAAGTGATCACCCCTGGTCTGCACTGAGCAGATCATCATCAGATGAACAACCAGTGCTGCACAGATACCACCCCCTCTCACGTCTGCAGAAAGTATCAATTTTTACAGTGTTAGTGGGAAGCTTTGCTTAGCATTGCTAACTCACACAAACACACACACGTTTCAGATATAGACAGCTCTGGCCCATGACATTCCTGCAGGTCAAAATTAAAATAAAAGGCAGAGACTCAGTGTGCACCTCTGGTTAGACTGCTGGCTTGCTCAATGCAGAGGCTGCCTGCAGTTAATCAGCCTTCTTTCTCCACTAACTGTCACTGCAAACAAAGGAATTAGCAGAAGGTCTGTAGGGAGCATTGAGATAATTTGGCTGGCTGAAGAAAAGAGAAGGAAAAGAGAAAGAAAAGCAAAACGAAATTACTGAGAAATTTACTTGCACTGACCTCTCCATAAATATTTAGATATAATCATCATTACCTCGGAGTAAATTAAGTTATAAACAGTCTCCACAGTTGCACATGATGAATGCGTATCGGCATCAGAGAGCACTTTATTGCAAGTTAATGTGGAAACAGAACACCTCAATCAATCAGGATGCAGAAGAGCTGTCTGATCATATCAGCCCATCTCAACCTATTCATACAGGACACCGCACACTCGCTCACCCACACACATCCACCCCCCCAGTTCTGATTATATTAACAAATACATATGGAGCCCCAGAAGATGGGAGGATGTATGTCTGTGGGGCTGGGATAACGAGGGATGTACAGTACGTGCCCTCAGTGGTGGTGGTGGTATTATTTATATCACAGTAACATCCACGGCGACTGAGGATACGGCCCCCCTGTGCTGAGCTCTGTGTACAAACACAGCCAAAAGCCATCTGGGTAGGATTCATCTGACTAGACACAGATATCCTCAACAGGGATGTTGAGCTAATCACCGTCAGCTCCTTTCACAGCCAGCCCAGGGAAATCGGCACTTCCCGAGCACAACTTTCCAGACCTATTTTAGACATCCACTTTCAGAAGAGATGAATCATGCCCTGGACTCCTTTGGCTGCCTTGGCTCCATCCCCACAGAGCCTTTGGGAGCCCCGGGTGACTGCTGCTGAAGTCAGCACCGACACTGCGGATGCCAGCTTGATGAGACGAGTCCCATCCGCCCCGACCGAGAGACTTGAGGGTTTAGGAAAAGCAGACAAACACATGGCAGACAAAACAGAATCACATCTGAGCTATGCTTTTGGATGTGAAACTCTCGGGTTTTGTGTTGCTGAAATGGCTCCCGAGGTATTAAAGAGTATTTTCCCAGCCCTGCGACCAAAGAAGAAGTTGAGATTCCTCAGCTCTGGTTTTCAAGGTTGTTTATTTTCTCTTATCTAATACATTCTTTCTCCAACCCACTGAGATCTGCCCAGCAGGTCAGTTTGTGGCACACTAACCACCCTTGGGGCAGTGTTAGTTTTTATACTAAGAACTACGTGTACTTTATTTACAATAATTTTCCAATACCTATCACCTATGTTAGACAGTCTGTCTCTACCCTAAACCAATCTTGAAGTGTCACCATCACAGCAGAAGATGGAGGGCAAGAAGAAGGGGAAGAAGGACAGGACACACCCAGATACCCAGATCCCTCCATCTTGCCTCTTGAACCCCCATTCTAAAACCCCAAAATTCTACTTTTTCACCCTGTGACAATTTAACTATAATTCTACTCAAACTCTTGTGGCTTGTAAATCTTCACACAAAGTTGGTAATTGTTTCCATGGGTTAAAATCAAAGGCACAGGCGTCTTTGACTCGGCGCCTAGGTCTCTGAGCCCCCTGCAAGGGTCTCGAGCCATCCAAGGCAGTCAGAGGAATGTCCTGGGTTCCAACATGAAACCATGTAGCCCCCCTGGGCTGATGACTTCCCTGGCTTTAGAGCTGGGCTGCTAAAGAGCGGACCAGAAGGGGGAGCGTGTTGCAGAGGCCTGTGCTGCTCACTCCTCACCTGCCCCTTCCCTTTCAGTGTGAGAGCTGAGAGATGGCAGTCCCTGAGCTTTGCCTTCCCTTCAAGCCACCGAGATTCATTCCCTGGCCCTGTCTGACCCTTCCTCTCCAGCTCCTGCCCACGCCAAGCTGGGGCAGGTGTGAGTGCAGAGAGCATTATCCAGTGAGCTCTGCCACGGCACTGCCAAACAAGGACAGGCTTTAGGAATTGGCTTCCTCATGTCACCTCCCCATCACACATTCTCTTGCCTCCTCCCAACACTCCAAAACCCACATGTACCACTCACACAAGACTAACAAGGGGTTTTCATCCTACAAAGAAGAAAGGGAGTTGGTCTAATAAGACAACTGATGATGAAAGTGTTTCTCAGGAGAGGAGAATGATTAGAGATTATTAAGGCTCACAATTTCAGCAGGGTCTTTCAAGAGGACAAAGACTTTAACTGGAGGGTACATGTGCCTAAACCTCTTGACAAAGTCACTTAAATAGGTCCTAACATTGTAAAGTACTGGATTTAGGTCAATTCAAGACATCAGTGCATCTTTCTGTGCCAGTGATCTTAGGAAAAACTGGCTTAATTCAGTTTTCACTTCAGGGTTTTCTCTTAGGAGGAAAACTTTCATATGTATTTTCCAACATGAACTGGGATGTCCAGTTCACAGTGATGCTCAGCTTTTATCTGCCTTTACAAATCATCAACAACAATAGACAGCTCAACAGGTGAAAAGTGCCAGACAGAGAAAATAATTAAAATGCAAACCAAGTGGGCTGAGAAGGTATTTATAGCAAGAGGTGAAAGTGAGACAACATAGCACTGACTGTCTCTATGCTGTTACAAGGTGAAATAAAAATAAATAAAAATATTTCTCTTCTTACCTTCCTTGTTTATAGCCTAAATTGAGTAAAGTAAATGTTGGTCTGTAGCTGCCTTGTTCCCTACACTGTGTGACCTTTCAAAAAGAGGTGCCACAGATGCCTTTGCTGCTTTTGCACGAGCCCTGCCAGATTCTTCCTGGGACAAGACCCTTCTTCTGTCAGTGCCTTCCCTCAGTGCTGCAACACTGACCCTTAATCCGATAATTACCCAGCCCAGTAAATTATTGCAATTAAGCCCAGCTCCCAGCTGCAGCCTCCCAGTGGGGATCCCAGCACAGCCCAGCAGAGGGGCCAAGCCCATTTTGCCAAACAGCATCTCATCCCTACTGAGACTCAGTCTGAAGGGAGAGAAGGAAATTGCTGAATCTTTCAGTGCAAAGCCAAGATTTCTATAGATACCAAAATCTATTGACGGGCTCAGATCAAGGGCTTTTTAATTGGGTGAAGAATGTTAACTAGTAAATTTACTGACTTCTAAACACAGCAAGACCTAGGGCTTCAGATTGCCATTGTGCAAGGACAAAGCAGCTTTCAAGGTCTAGAGAGCTTTTTCCCTTTTCTGCCCTACCCTCAAACACCAAAAACTATCTCAGTTAATTGTGGAGTTAGTTGGATTATTGGATGGTGCAGTGGCAGTCAGACACTGCTTCTCTTTAGCTGAGGGAAGCATTCAAAGGAGTCATCAGGGATGATTATCTCTGAAAGGTGAAGAGGTCTGAAAAAATACAAGGTGTTGCTAGAAAACAGAAAGATCAAAGTTAAAAGCATTTGGATGGATAAAGTGGTTGCAAAGATTATTACTTCTTAATATATAAATTACTCAAATCACTCCCATTTATCTGCCTTCATGACCATATGAAAGAGGAGACCAAAGGCTTAGGTCCCAAGACGTTAAATCCTGAAAAATCCACCCATGTTTTAAGTTGTAATACATGGAGCACTTTTCCTGGAAAAACTGTCTGCAGACCAGCAGCAAAGGCTTTAAAACATGTTTGTTGTGGAATCAGAAAAAGAAGAGATCAAACCGCAGCAGCTCAGCAGAGAAGGATTGCTGGGAAAGCAGAAACTCAAAATGTAATAACAGGAAGATGAAGACAAGAGGAAACAGCTCACCAAAGGGAATGGCTTTGCCAGGGAAAGGCAGCAGAGTTTATGGCCCTGCTCTTTATTAGCTGAGGAAGTCAACACACACTTCTGGGGGAAAAATAGGAAAGGAAATAAAAAGGAGTTTAAGATTATTTTGATGGCTTGAGGCCAGATTCATAGCAGAACTGAGTTGTGTCTGGGGATCTCTCCTCTATTTCTAGCATTCCCTGATGTTTTCCCATGAAATAATGGCTGGGAGGCTGGCAAGCACCATGTTTATGGTGTGCCACTCTACGTCCTTTCCTGTGCACCTGCCATCCTGCCAGCCCACAGGATCTATCCAGCAGCACTCAGCAAGTGTCCAAACCATCCTTCACTTTCACAATTCCTAACCTGCTTTCCAGAGATGTGGGCAGCCCCTTTCCCCAGCTGGTCACCGACACACCATGGCCACATTTGCCTGCCCAGAGACAGCACTTTGGCCAAACTGTGGTGTCTTTGTGGAGCAGGGACAGTGCACCTCAGAAGCCAGCTGCAATTTTTGACCATAAGTGCAAAACATGAGAAGGCTGGGAGTGTGCAAGGATCCCAGGGAGGGAGAATAGGGGCTTCAGCCACAATGTCAAACATGTACACTACCCAGACAGCTCCTTTCCTGGGGGCAACAGGGTGATATTTTGGAGAGGTTTTAGCGCCCAGGGAGAGCTGCAAATTACCCAGAATCAATAGGCAGCTTTTGGACAAGTGCAGCACGATCCTGCTTACTCGGTTTTCCCACACCTGATCAGGAGATGCCAGAATATTTTGACATGGAACTTGTGCAGGGATGTAGATAGGTGGGGGCTATGTCTCTAACTGTGTTAGGATCTAACAGGATGGCAGCCTGAGAGTCTCTAATGGCCTCAGACAGGGAGAAAGACTTTGCATTTCACTTTGTAGGGCAGTGACAGAGCAGGGCACTTAGAAAGAGACTGCACACGTTTGCATATTTCTTTGCATGGCTACAACACATTCTGCCCCTGGCCCCTGCAAGGTCAGCCTTTACAGAGCACAGTGAACAAGGTGACAGTCCCACAGTGATACCTGGCCTACATGTAGTGCTTGCAGCCATCCTTTTTGCCTTGGCAAAGTGAAGCCCAAGGTGAGTCAAGATACCTCCTAAGTTAGGGACAATTTTCAGCCTCTCATGGCAGGGTGGCACATCACTAAGACACACAGGCATTTTTTTAATTTAAATCTTTCTAAATGGGGTTTATTATGCTGTCCAGAAGGACAGACCCTGGTGCAGCAAAAGGTTCTGCTGGCCTGTTTAGCATAACCTGGAGTTTAAACAGAGAGGCAGCATTTCCTGCATCAGCTCACTGCTTCAAATCTCACCTGAATCCTGCATCATGTATGAGACATCTGCGCTGCACGCTGCTGGAACAAATCTGTCAGCAGAACAAACGTGCAGGGACAAATCTATCCCTGTTCCAACAGCAACGGTGTTAACCCAGGGGACCCTTCCTGACCTGCCAGAGCCAAATGGGACTCAGAGCAAGCAGGTCCCTATATGCATCTTGGAAGACAAATGAATGACTGAAATAGCATTAGAGGAAGCAGGAGTGCCTGTTCAGTGTGCTGAGATACACTGGCTTGGCCGTGGCAGTCACACTGCATTTGGATTCAAATTACCACCAATCAGTTATGCCCTATACAAATCCATCCCTTAGCTAAAAAAAAAACCCAGCAAAAACAAACCTTCTTAAAACCTATCTTGTGTTATGCCTTCAGGGCAAATTTGCTTTTATGAGCATGAATAATTCATGCATGTTCATTTATTATTAATTAATATTCCATGAACATGCATGGTTTATTCACCCAAACAAAGCACTGTGCCCCAACACTCTCCCTGCAGCCTGGCATTAGCTACACACCACAGCCCAGCTGACCAAGGCATTCAACCAGCACCATTTATCACCTCCTTCTCCCTAGAATCCACCAAGAACTTTTGATCCTTCTTGCTGGTCCCTTACTTTCTCCATATCCAGCCCTGGAATAGGACAATTCAGCCCTCCTGAGCTTAAGTATTGGGAGAAATTGAGAATGTGAACAAAAGGGAGGCAAGAAGTTTGATTTTTTTGGTGTCCTGTGCCAGACCATACCCATTTCCATTTTGGAGAAGCAATGCCATGATTGCCATGTCACCACAGGGCCACTGGTCAGCTGGGCTGTTTGGGGGGAATTATTCCTCATTTTTTGCTGTGCCACCAACAGCCACAGCAGCATTTCCCACATGGAACTGTCTTCTGTCAGGGATCCTGCATTGCTGATATGGCAGAAATGCCATAAGCCATATGGCCATGCCAACCACATTTTCCTGCTGTGCAGGCATTTTGCTGAGAGCACACAGGGAACCCCAGCAAAGCCAAGAAACTAATGAAAGCCTCTTCCATTTCAATATAGATTCTCATGTGCATTGACTCTGGCATCAGTCTGCACCATGAGGGGCAGCTGGATTTTTTTCCCCTCATCATCCATCCTCTGAAGAGCCCATAGTAATTGGATTTTCTCCCATTGCTGGATCTGCACCCCACACATGAGCAAGGCCTGCAGAGCCAGCACAAATCATGATCCATTGCTTTCCAGAGGAACCCCAGCTGAGCCCCTTCAAGCCTGGTCAGACCTGACACACACAGCTCTCTGGAACCACCACCATCTACAGACTAACAATCCACATTTTTATGGGACAGGCAGAGCAGGACTGCTAATTGCCTCATAAAAATATCACCTGCAGATATCACCCACCACTGTCCACATCATTGTCTCCACACCAGATCCAGGAGAACTTCAGGTGCAAGCAGACTCACTGGGGTCAAATCACCACCTGGATCTTCTTCTCCCTCCCAGACAATGTTCACAAGACCCCCCCCCCACCACCACCAAGGGATGTTTAGCTCTTGAATCTTCACCTGATAGAGCAGCCCTGTCACAAAGCATTCCTGGGAGCTCTGTTCATGTCCCAGGTCTCAGAACCATCCCTACACCTGCATGCTCTGTGTTACAACCATGAGAGTGGAGAACCAAGAGCTGGATTTCCTTTATTTGGGCTAAACCATTGCAATCTCTTTATATGGTCCTGTGTGAGTCCTGATTTTCAAGCACAGGAATGCCAAGAGGAAATAATAAAAAACTCCCTATGTGTTAGACACTGGAACAGCTTCAAATCAAGAGTTAGCTGAAGCAAACAGGAGAGACATGATTTCAGCATTTATTAAAAGCAGAAAAAGAGGGAGAGGAGAAAGCTTTGCTCACAGGAGGTGCTCACATGGTACACAGCACCATGGGGTACCAACCAGAATGATTGACAGTCCTTGCTATTTCTGAAATGGCACATGGAAGAAGAGAGGAATTAAAAACAACAATCTAATCAGTTGTAAATAGTGCTGGGTCCAAACCATGTGTCTAAAGCCAGATAAAACCATCTTTGAGAGCCTGGAGAAGGGAGTGGAGAGCAGGCATGAAGCACCCCCTTTCCCTTGCTTCTCTGTAATGGCTGGAAGGAAAAAACTGGGTCCAAATTCCTCCAATTGTGACATGTTTTAGACCTGGACATGAAGTGCTTGATTGTAGTGAATACCCGGGGCACTCTGCTATTGCCTCAGATTGTTTTACCAATATAGATAAGTTCAGAAACACTCTGACAGTTACAGACAATTTAACACACAGGGGCTGCTCAGGGAAAACTTAAAACTGTCATAATTCATCCTCCCCTTCCCCCGGTCCAGAAATGAAAGATTAAACCTAGGAAGATTTATTAAAGTGACATTTTAATAGAATTTTTAGACTTTCCATGTTAATAGTTTAAATATAATTGAATTCCATGAAAGGGAGGAATAGAGGATGGAGCCGGTGTCCCCCAACAATAAGAATGTTTTAAACACTGGGGCATAGCTCTAATGCATAATTTAGTCCTATTTGCATGGCCCTTAGAACTGGGAGTAACGAAAACACAAATCTAATTAACAGAGTGAAAGAAATGCCTCCACCAGCAAACTTCATCACAAGCTCCACTACCACACACCCACCCTCTGCAAGTTACAAACATGAAACAGATGGCAAGGAGGAGGGAAAAAAAAAATAAAAGACATCACACATCAGCTCTTGGAGAGGAAGAGGGGAGAAAAAAAAGAGAGAGAAAGCAGAAGGAATAGGATGGATAACCATGCTACTTGACGATGCAGCAATTAACTTGCTGAGGGTGGAATAATTCTTGCAGTGCCTTCCTGGTTGAAGCACTCTCCCAACTTAGCTAAGTAGATGTTCTGAGTGCAGTGGAGAGTAAACCAGTTTCCATAAATCCCAGCAGGAGTCCGTCTCACTTTATAAGATTCATGTGAAAAATTGAAAATTCAGGTTTTTCCTAATGCATCTGTAATCAGCAGGCTGAGCCCGGTGGGTCCCCAGAGGTAACTGATCACAGCACAAAGTAGGGTTTCACAATCATGCTGAGATTCTCCACTGCATTTTCAAAGGTTAGACATTAATTCCTGATCAATACAAGGAACAGCAGGCTGCCCCCTACCCCCACTCCTAGAATTGTCTTACATTATTAACTGAGCCTTGGCTTTGTCCTGGAATTACTCAAAATCACAACTCTGAGCTGTAAGACACAGAGTCCCTCCAGATCCAGAGCAGAGGGGGGTGAGAAAGACCTTCCCCAGCACCTTTTTCCCCCATGCAGAGACAAATCCACCCTGCCCTGGGTCTGACAGCTGAAGGTAAGCAAGATTCATCGTGCTTAGCATGACACATTAAAAAATAAACACCAGAATCTGAAGCTTCTCCAGGTCTAGTTGAACTCTGTAGAAACAGGTCATTCCAAATTAATCTTCATGTTAAAGTCTCCCTCCCTTAACAATGTGCCACACTTATTTTTGCTGTGTTTCTCTCTGCCATCACCACTACAGATTTCATTGACATCAAGACATCTCCCTTTAGAGGTGAAAACAAACTCAGTGTTTCCCAAGCACCAAGTGTTCCAACAGAGTTAAAAATAAGAACAAAAAAATTAAAAATCCAGTTTACTCAACAGCTTTTGGCCATTGAAAATGTTCTGGTCTTCTCCAGACATGCATGTTGCCTTTCATTTGCTTTCCATTCAGGTGATAGGTGGTGGCTGCTGGTTTTGGTGATGCAGTTTGACATGGACTAGGTCAGGGACAGGGTGCAAGCTGGTCCATCAATCAGATTTAGAACCAGATTTAGTTTTGGATTACTGGCCATGCTGGTTCTCTCCCTGTTTCTCTTTCCCTCTTGGTAACACTCCTGCAGATTTGAAGGCTTCAGCTGCTAACTGTAAGAGGTTCCTGGGCTTCAGGCAGCATTTTGGGGAGGTTTTGGATACCTTCACAGTTAGGCAGGTTCATTAGCATGCGCTCATGGTCTCATATTTTTTTACTGCCTCTCTGCAGGGCTCATTTATTCCACTGAAATCAAACACCAGAATTCCCCCAAGGCATCCTTGTCAGATATGAAGTGACTGGGCTGCACAACACACTCTTTCCAGGTACTGCAGCAGGTACAGGGAAGCTTACAATGGTTTGTGGTGTCGTATCCATTCATTATCAAAGGGGAAATTGATTAATATCCACTTTTGCTGAGTTAGAATCTCCCGATGGCTAATGAGCATGAATAAAATGTTATGCAGATTAGTGGCTGAGAAGGGAATTCAGAACTGAACTTGAATATGAAATAGGCCATTAGTACAGCACATCTTTAACATCTGTTGATTGTTTCTAATGTTACATTTGTGGCAAAACTGTCTAGGTTGAGATTTAGTGAGAACTGAAGATGACTCCACACTCATGCATGTACCCTCTGAACTTTGTGCCACGCTTGATGTCAGGAAGCAGGAGTGATTCTGGGCAAACAAACAGGTCCCCACTCCAGAAGAAAAAACACAGTTTATGGCCTAGATTGCTATCTGATCACCTGCTCCAAACACCTCTGTATTATGTGTGCCTAGGTGGCTGTGCAGAGTGTCTCATAAAATATGAATACTTCTTCCAGATAGGATGGTGCTTAATGTGCATTTACTGTATGAACACTTATAGGTTTCTATTATTATTTATAAGTCTACAGTGTGAGAAGCTTTTCTCTAATGCTCAAGAAGTGACAGTTTCCCTCTTGCCAAGGACAGGCAGAGAGGAGGACACATCAAGAGAAAGGCAAACAGCAAACACCATGTATAGACAAGGAAAACTAGATTTTCTCTTCTATACAGGCTGTCTAGGTGTTTAAAATGAATTAAAATTGGAATAGATTTGAGCTTTGTGGGCTTGGTAGTGTAAGGTAGAGTTTGTGTCTTGTCCTTTCAGTATAATCAGTTTGCCTGGGCTCCTGCACATGGGCTTGTTTAGGGCTTGGGGGGTTTTTTCCCAGGTTAAAGAAGGAGTGATGGAAGTCCCCTAGTAAAACAGGAAAAACTGACTTTCTTTGAAGATAAGGTGCCCCAAAGGGTCTCCAACACATCACAGGAGAGGAGTGGCAAGTTAATGTTGGAGACAATGTTTCAGTAGTCTTTAAAAATAAAAAACTAATAATGTGACCAGGAAAAAAAAAAAAAAAAACAAACAACAAAACAGTGTCAAAATAAAGGAATGTTTCTTTGTGGGAAACAGGCACTGGGATTCACAGATGCACTCACATCCCTCACCTCCCCTGGGGCAGGATAGAGACCTCCCAGGAGGGCTCAGTCTCATAGGAAACAGTGATCATTACAGGGTGTTTTAAATCTGGTTCTGCAAAGAAGAAACCTTCCAGTCTCGTGACATTGAAAGGGGAGATGGAAGGGGGGACAGAGAGAAGAAAATCTCTTTCCTGCCTTCCTCCTGTTCAATGGTTCTTGAGCTATCCATGTGAAGTGGGAAAGGTGCAAGAGGAGAAAAACAACACATGTGCAATAAACAATAAACTGTGAGCAAGGCAAGAAGTGCAGGCTGCAGCAGAGTTCCAAGCCGTGGTATTGGTGTGAGGTTCAGTTTCTCATCTCTGGGGTGACCACCAAACTCATCCCATCCCCAGGTACTCCAGATGAGGATATTTGTCTCTGGCCAGAAATTCTGCCCTTCCAACATGAACTTCCAGCTTCCATGACCTCTTTTGACAATCCTGTCAGAGGTTTCTACAAAAACTCTGCATAGGACAGCAACAGGACCCTCCATTTATTTAAATAAGGTCCATCCTCTGGAGAAGGAGTGGTAAAAAAGGTGGTTTGTTTCCCCATTGTTTTAAATCCAGCACTTCATTTGCAGCCCCTGTTTATAAAAGGAAAAACAAAGCCTTGTGGCAACAGATGATCAAAGCTGACAAAAGTGGACCACCCAAGCCATGGTCTGGAATTTTGGTCAGCAGTAGGAGAGCAAAATACAAAGGTCATTTCTAGATGAGATGCATAACCAAGGAGAACACAGTCAGGGAAATTGTCCAAGCACTGAACAGACCATGCTGCTTCAAAAACAAAGGCATGGAGTAGCAGGGAGACAGGGGTACTGTCCAAAATTTCAGTGAGGAGAAAGGATACAGCACAACACTCTCCTGAAGGGCTCTGCCCACCCCAGCCATCCTCTGTGCAATGTCTGCACTTGCTTCCTAGGTATAAAAAGTCACTCACTGCCTGATGTAGGAGCTTTGAAACAAGAGACTTGTGTCTCAGGATGTGCCAAAGCCTCCTGTGTCACAAGGCAGGCATTACAAAGCAGGCCCTTTATCAGAGCAAGCCAAGTCAAAAGGGAGCAGTGCAAGTTCTCAGGGCTTAGAGTTCTCCAAGCAGAGGACTCAGGGTGTAGAGATCCTCACCAATGTCCAAGGTGGTGATTTCAGACCTTGTTCCAGATCAGAGCCACCTCTACAAACAAGGGGCAAGGAAAGACAGGAGAAGTTTCCTGACCCAGTGTGCACTGCAACCCTCTGGGCTGGAACTCAGAGCTGGTGTAAGGAGTGACAAACCACAGTGGGGTAAAGAAACCTGGAAGCCATGCAGCTTAACTCAGAGCTGGTGTAAGGAGTGACAAACCACAGTGGGGTAAAGAAACCTGGAAGCCATGCAGCTTAACTCAGAGCTGGTGTAAGGAATGACAAACCTCAATGGGGTAAAGAAACCTGGATGCCATGCAGCTTCACCTCAGCTCAAGGACTGGAGGTGCCTCAACATCAGGATATCAAGTCACCAGATTTACTGAATGAGAACCCACAGCCCTTCCCCAGACCCCATTCATTAGCTACTAATAAGTGCTAAAATTCACCCAAACATCTTCACATCCCTTCTGCAAAGCACAGTGGTGGGCTACTACATTTATTATCCCATCACAATTAACCACTTCTGATTAGTTCAACTAATTACTGGGTGCTAGCAATTACTCACTGACAGGCCTCCTCAGAGCCTTTAATAGCTGTTCCCACAAGAGCAAACAGGTGAAGGCCAGAAGAAAAAAGCAAAACAACTAAACAAGGGGGAAATGAGGGAAAGAATTAAGAAATCCCTGGGCAGACCCAGGTCCTTTGAGATCCAGAGCAGCAAACAGCCCAGTTAATTAGCATGCCTGTTGCATTGCCAGCATGCATGGAAATTTTCCCTCCAGCCCTTTTCCTTGCATGGTTTGGGATTTGTCCACAACACAAGCACTAGATATGTTTGCACACTGTTGTTTCAACACTGCAATGTCTATCAAAAACACTAAATCATATCTGGGTAATTTTGTTTAGAGGGTGAATTTTGGATCCTAAGCTGCCAAATGGAGGCATTTTCATCATAGCTGACTGAAGACCTCTGACAACAGGAGGATTAGGGGAGAATGGAAAATATTACAAAAGAGTAGCCTTAACTGATTTAGAACACACTTCTTTTATGGATAATAGAGGAAAAAATCCTTAGAAGGATGCTCTACATTTTGTAATAGCAACTGCATGTTTTCTGTTTCAGACCTTGACAACAGAACTTAACAGAAAGTTGTTAATGACCCTCATAGAAGCAATCTTTATATACATTAAATTCTACAGTAACATAGCTTTTTATCTGGTGCTTAGCGAATGCACTTGCTCTTGTTGTCATTGAATTTTATGGAGTTTCCATAAACAGGAGGGCATCCAAACAGTGTCTGTGTTTCCAGGTGCTGCATGCTTCACCCCTGTGGTTGCAGCACCTGGAAGGTGTCTGCTTCCAGACATCCTACTCCAAACCCTTTTGAATTTAATAACACTGACCTAACAAGCTTTGAAGGAAGATTTCAACAAGTCCATAAAGCACTTGTGTTGCCTTCCAGGTGGCTTTTTAACCAGAAGCCAGTCAGCCACAGACAACACAACCACAGATCCTGAAGTATCTCAGCATCCCAGAGACAGTCTCCAAGCACAGCTGAGACCTTATCAGGAGCTCTGTAATCCTGGGGAAGCTGCTGGAGAACAGACATTAAGCAGCCTGACAACAATAAGCCTGGTTCAGTGCCTTATCCCTCCCTTGCTCAAAACACGATTTTCCAAAGTGATGAATTGTTGTTTTCCAAGTAATGGTTTTGCACTGGAAACACCATTTCCCAAATTGCCCTTTCAGTCTGGAAAGGCTGCAGTAAACACAAGGGAATGTATCCAACACTTTGAGCCTTGCTGTGCCACAAGTGATGGAGGGGGAACTGGGAATGATTGTGTGGAGATTGGTGGAAAACAGGATTCCCACAGTAGAAAAGTTTCCTGAGCACAACACCTTGTCCCTGGGGTGTTGGGTATCTGTGTGGGGTGGGGTGAATCTCCCAGAGAGCCCTCAAATCCAGACAGGATCACCTGCACACCAGAGATGGAAGAAACACCTATCCCACAAATTATCACACAAGTGCCTTCCCTGCTTGAGCAGGAAAGGACAATGAGCATGGTCAGGAGACCTCTCCCACCCTGACAAACAGCATCATGCAGGTGCTTTCCCCTTCCGAAGAAAAACAAGGCAGGGAAGAGGGGGAGGGCACGGCTGAAGTTAAATTGTGCCATAAAACTTTTTTCTACAACAAACCGATTAACATCTGACTCTGCTATAGAACTCGAACAATGCTAAAGGCTGCAAAACGCTGTCTGAAAAGGCAATAAAAAAACAATGGTCAAACAAAGAGCCCTCCTGAGGCAGGAAGGGCGCCCAGACAGCCCCTGCCCAGCCACGGAGTGCTTTCATGTTCATGCTGAAAAGGTGCAGGAAAGGTGTTTTGTTTCAAAGTGAAATATTTCTGAGTGAGGTCTGCACTGCAGAAAGGCACAGCACACGATGGAATCCCTTGTACGGGAACTACAAGAGCGCTTTGCTCAGAAACCCACCCCAGGTTGTGCTTTCTGCCCTCAAGGCACTCTGTGCTCTCAGCCCAGCCCAGGATCCCTCCTGTTGTGCTGGTGTGGAGGTGGGAAGCACATGAGCATGGTGTGCAGCTGGCCACACATCACCTCCGGAGCTCAGCCAAGCTCCCGTACCTCCAGCTCTGCTGCCTTTCTGCAGCTACACTCAAGGTATGCAACTTCCACTCCTCTGTGGCTCTGGATGAGTTTTCCAGACCTCAGGAGATTATCCTGTGAGCTGCATGAGAAAAGACTGAGTTTTAACTCATGCTTTTGCTAATACATTCACTGCTGTAAATCAGCTGAAGTTCAAGCAGCCATGAATACCTGTAAGGTTAGATTTGCTACTTCTAGTCAGCAATAATTTGTCCTGCAGACACACATGCACATAACACTGGTTTTTTTTTGCCTTAGAAGTCTTCATACATTTTCTTCACCTTTTTGTTCTTTTCTGTTTGCTTTCTATGATTGGAGCAAACAGAACACCTCACACAAAGCCTTTTGGAGATTTCATGAGACATGGATCTCCTGGAGCAGCTCCAGTAGAGACACTAATTTGGTCAAGGGTCTGGACAGCCTCTCTTATGATGAAAGGCTGAGGGAGCTGTTCAGTCTCTAAAGAGGTTACTGAGAGGGCACCTCATAAATGTGTACAAATATCTAAAGGATGGGTGCCAAGAAGACAGGCCAGGCTTTTCTTGGTGGCACCAGCAGTAAGAAAAGAGCCAACAGGCAGAAACTGATACTGAGGAAACTCTACCTGAACATGAGGAAGAACTTCTTTACTGTGCAGTGACCAAGCACTGGAACAGATCAACCAGAGAGTGTGGAGGTTTCCTCACTGGGGGTATTCCAGAACCATCTGGACACAATCCTGTGCCATGCACTTTGGGACGATCCTGCTTGACCTGGGACATTGGACCAGATGATTCAGTGGTCCTTCCAACCTGACCTACTCTGTGATTCTGTGGTCTTGCCCACTCTCCAAAGTACAAGAAGTTTTGGTGTCCCAGGCTCAAATTACAACTGACAATTGGACTTGATGATCCTAAGGATCTTTTCCAACCTTAATGGTTCTAATTCCATGGGCTGGCATCCAGGAGCAGTTGAAAAGGTGGGTGCAGGAATTTCCAGAGAGGCTGCTGCCAGGAAATCAACATTAGGAAGTAGCCTCTAGGAAGGGGAAATGTCAGACCAGCTTGTCAGTCAGGAGGGAACGACGGACAAAAATAAGGATCCTGCCACGTCTTACAGGGACTTTATTTTTTACCTGCAAGAAGAAATTCTGGCTCTCCCACACTCATAAGAAGGCGCCTGCAAAGCATCTTCCACACTCCACCAGGCAGCAGAACAGTGCTCATGTGTCACCAGCCTTAGAAGAGTCACCAAAAACAAACCCCAGCCACTGTGGGCAGGTCAAGCAGTGCAGGACAGGGTCTGTGTTTGGGGCTGGGAGCCTGCAGAGGTGGGGCTTTGTTCAGAAGGGAAATGTGCCCAAGGGAAGCACCACTGCCCCCTGCACCAGCCCTGAGAAACAAATGACCACAGCAGGAACATCCAAGCTGGTCTGGGATGTTTAATATCAAATCAAGAGGGAATTAAGATGCTTGGCTCTGTGACTGCTTTACACTAATTCTGGATGGTATGGAAATGTAACCCACTGGTTTTGCCTTTATGAGCAATACTTGGCTTGCTCTGTTCCTGAGCTTGTTTCCTGTGCACTGTATTTCTTGTGCTGATAAATATTTATGCTCCATGATTTTGATTTATACAAGGGGTTTAAATATTGTAAAGCTGGATATAACCAGCATAAAACAACATAAAACAAAGCACCAGTATCTAGAATGGGGTGGACTAAAAAGGGATGACTCCTGCAGCAACCAAATTTACCCCAGGAATGACCTCTTCCCCTCCCAGGAGCAGCACAAATTGGCAGCATCCCCCTCTCTCTGCTTTACAATTGAGATTCCCAACCTGTGTGTATCAAACAGGAGAGCTGTTTGCAGTATTGCCAAGGTTACTAGAGTGAAAACATTGCAAATGGCATTTGCATGATTGTACTTTCAAATCCTAACTTGTAGCAACAGTGCATTTTAAATGAAGGGGATTTATAACTCAAACCAGAACACTAATCATATTCTGGAGTAATAGGATTTATTTGTTGGTTGTTTGGTGGTTGTGGGGTTTTTTTAAGCTCAGAGAAAACAAGCTATGTTCATGAAAAGGGGGCTGGCTGGACTTAAACCCTACTCCAACAACATTTTGAAAGGATTAGGAAAGAAACATGAATGTGCTCCATTTTCAATATGTGGTTCAGAGCCTGTGTAGTCTTTAATGCTTCCCTGCTATGAGAACATCCTAAATTGCTAAACAAGTTCAGACAATTACCATTTTAAATGTGAAACTCAGATCAGCACAAAAAAAAGGAGTCGTCTGAGGATCAAGAATGGATGTTTAACAGCACCCAGATGTTCTCCAGCTATGAAATTCCTTACCCAAAGCACACTGGGCACATTCTGAAGCAATGCTCAGTCCTCCACCAAGGCTAGGATTTACAGCCCAATATCAAGACCAGCTAAAGCTGGAAGCAGCTGTCATGTTCCCCACAACACTGGATTTCTGGGACAGGCTATTAAGGTTCTGGAGCACCTGACTTAAAATCATGCAATATTTATGGGAGAAAGCTCATTTAGGCTGTAATTTAGGAGGTGCACTAAATCTCATGGCCCATATCCTTACATGGAATAAGTGGATTAAGTCAATGCACACCACCCAAAGAGGTTGATTTTAATCTCCATGCCCTGCACACACCAGACTTACGGGAACAAAGGTGCTCCAAGAGGGTTTGATGATTTCCAGAAATAGCTCCACAAATTTCCCTGGATTTTTGACAAAAAGGAAATTTTCTAGACATTTTTTTAAATAACTCTGTAAAACACATGTAACAGCCACCTTACAGGGCTTGTTTTAATATAGAAAATTTTTAGTGGTGGGCTGTTAAGCTGTCCTGTCAGACATGGAAAACCAGGAGTGCTGGGTGGTCTGTTTCTGCAGCCATCTGAAGAGATAATAAACCTCATCTGGCCACCGAGAACTTCATATAACATGTCACTTAAATTGCGTGATCATATACTTGCTGGCAATTGATTTTAGACTAGTGGAAGGGTGTCAATTTAGGCAGCTAAAACCACCACCTAAAACCTCCAGTTGTGCTTGGAAATTCTGGCCTGCAGTATATTCAGGCACACACTGATTTTATACAGTGTGTGTGTGTATATATATGTATAATTTCACACACACACATACATCTATAAATGAAAAAATTAATCTGAAATATGTCACCCCACAATCTGTCAAATAAAGCTGATATAATAAATATGTCACTTTATTTAACAACTGATGCTGAAGAGAACTAGGCAGAATGAAAGAAATGAAGACAGGGTTTAGTAAAAACACTGAGGAAGGCAGAAATTAAAGCAATCAATCACATTCTCGTGGAATGTCTACACCACTTGAAATAATATTTTATTGTCTGCTATTGATTGGATGCCACTGAACAAAATTACAAACAATGAATCTGGTGTTATAAACAAGAATCACAATAAGAATAACTTATTTCAAAGCCTTGGCCATACACTTTGTAGACTGCAGGGCCCTGGGCATCTGTTTTCTATACCACCACAACCTAAAGGACATCCTTGCTCACTGACAATGGGGAGGCCAGACTGCAATAAGGGAATACTCCCATTTTGCCCTCCTTTGTATTTGAAGCATGAATATTTAAAGCTTGCAAAATTTGGTAGGATTAGAGGACCCCACTAACTGAGGCATGAGAGAAGTGACACTGTTTTTTTTTCAAACATTGAGGTCTCAGTTTAGGAAGGAGGAGGAGAATACCTTGAATTTTATTCTGATGCAATCATAAGAAAAATTAAATAAATTATGCAGAACCAGAGACTAAAGTTGTGGTACTCAGCAGCCAGTCCCAGGCATCATTTTGGGAAATGAAAGAAAATTCCTATGGGCCCTCCATCAGCCAGCACCCCCAAGACTCTTCGCAGGTTCCTTGCCCTTGCTCCAGTGGGCTGCTGCCACTCTGATCCATGCAGGGACAAGGGACATGGGTCAGGACACAAGCTGAGCCTCATGGAGAGAGCACAGGACATGTCTCATCCTCTTGCTGCTCACAAGTTACTCATCAAACACTTCACTAACAGCACCAGGACAACCTGGGCAGACAGGTGTTGTGTATGCTGAGCACTGGTCTGAAAGATTCACCTCCAGAGAGGATGAGCTGACACAGCAGTGAGAAGCAGGACCCACAGCTGCTTCAAAAACCCCTCTGAGCTTGGCTTGTGGTAAGGAACAATAAATATGTGCCAGGGGGTTTTTAAGTAGCTGGGGGAAAGTCCTTTCTCACCCCTCTGAAGCTCAGAGGGGTGAGAAAGAGAGGGGTGATGTTTTATCATCAGAGGATGATAAAACAGCACCACTAAAACCTCTAGAAAAATCAAATGAGATGTTTACACAAGCTAGTCATTCCTGGTACTATCCACGCTCTAAAATAAAAGTGGGCAAATATGCTGGATGAAGGAGCAAGCAGAGGATGGGATAAAAATCACATCTCCCCTTCCTGCATTGTTCTGTGGTGCCACTGGGTTGTCACACATTAGCCATTTACAGACACATGCAAATGGCATGAAAACACTGGACCAAATCCATCCACAGTGAAATCCATTGAGTTCCAGCAGATCTATACTGGGCTCTAATTAGGCTTATTATGTATAACCAAACATAATTCTAATTGGCAGCTTTGATTACACCCCACATCATTTCTGCTCTAATTTACCCACATGGGGCAAGAAAGAGTTAACACACAGGTCTTGCTCCAATGGTGACAGCAACAGGAGGAAGAGGGAAAGTCATCCCTTGAGCTGTGCACAATGGCCAGGAATGGAGCTGGAGGTATTCCCCACTGAAGAAACATTTATTCTGCTGGTATGCAGGAATCAGGTTGTGTCTAATTTACCTTTGTGCAGCTTTACCTACCCAATAGTTTGCCACCCACCCCTGCAATATCCAACCTCTGTTACTAGAGATTTTACAGAATGGCAGTCCTTATAGGCATTTGAGGAGTAAAAATTCTGCTTGGAATGTGAGGAAGAGTGTGTTCATGCACGGGTGAGATTGCAGTTCAAGGGATTTGAAGTTGATAATTATTTCCTCCCATCTGCCTCATACACTTCCCCTTCTTTTATAGAAGCTACAAGTCTCAAATTAGGAGACAATCTCAAGCCTACAGGAATCAGCAATTCCAACCCCACTTTTCTAGGAAGGAGAAGTACTTCCAAGGGTTTCCAATTAATGTGGATGAGAGTTGTGTACACTGAACACACCCATCAACCAGTTTGGAAGGAAAAGCTGCTGTCCTCATGAACTATAGTCACTTTGGAAAACTTTGCCTAGATCCTCACCAGGGTGAAAATGTCTTTGCAAGACTGGGACTGCTTGATAGAGCAGATCCATGGGTCTTGGTCAATTCATCCTTTGGATGCTTTGGGCCCAGAAAGATGATGGCCCCAACTTGCACTAAAGCTATGGAGGTAAAGGCACAAGTGGTAGAAAGACAAAATACAAAGTGATTAGTGATGGCTCACTCCCAAAACTGCAGAGATTTGCCCCAGATTTGAGTCTGGCCAGAGTCTTTATTGATGCCTTTGATGAAGGGTGAAGAACTGGCTTGTAAAATGCCTGGTGAGTTCAAGTCTTAAAGGGTGCAAATGTTCAAGAGGACAGGAGCAGAATTCAGACGGGCCTCAGCCTGAAATGCACCTGAAAGCAGCAAGAAGGAAATCCAGAGGAATGAGTTCAACCTCCTGCCCTTGGGAGGGACATCTCCAGAGCACAGGAACAACAAGAGGTGCTTGTTTATGGTCGGGAAAAGGGCCATAAAGAGCCAGCAATGAGAGCAGCATCCCGTCAGAGCTATGATGTACTGACTGGAGGGGATCCACAGGGAAGCACCTGAACCTGCCATGGCATAATGGGGGATAATCTCCAACTCTCCTGTTGTGACTCCCTATCCAAGACCGGGGCAGCCTCTGGGCACCCTATTGAAGACCAGGGATGCTTCCTGCTATCAGGTCAACGCACACCCCACAATCTGAGCAATTTGCTCTTTGGCCACTACTGAATTTCAAGGTGCAGCTCTGGCTTTGGGACCAAGTCAGGCTGTGCACAGGAGGACACCACATGTCCATGGCACGGATTTTGGGGTGGAAAACAGTTCTCTGCACCTGGTTAACAGCAATGCTGTGTGCACACAATGATTATTTAGGGGGTGGAAGGAGCCTTCAAGATGCACAAAGCCAAGCGTGTCCAAACGTGAGCGAGGGAAGGCAGCAGGGTGGAGGAAAGCCATCTGGCACCCTCTAGTGTGACACTCTGAGAAAAGCTCGTCCCTCCTCACCCAGCTCTGTTCCTCAGCAGCCTCTTTCCTAACCCCCTCACGGACCACCTGTGCCCACAGGCTCTGTCTCATCAACCCCCTTTAATTACCATCCACTGTAGCAAGACACGAAACTCATTAGTGCAAGCGGCATCTCCTCATGATGAGCCTGCCGTGTCCCAAGATATCCAGCCTGTGTGAGCCCAACCAGAAGGAGATGCACAGCCCAAAGAGGCTTTAAAGGAGATTTTCAAAGCTTTGGGGACCGGGACCTGGTGTGGCTGAGGGTAAAGAAGTGCCAATGCCAGGACATCAGGGCCACTATCACTCGCAGCGCCACATGTGCAGGGTTGGGCATGAAAACTGATGTGTCCCAGGGCACATGCTGGGAAATTAGACATGTTGCTGTTGGACAGCATTAAGCTGGGAGAGAGCAGATTTAGCTGACTGTGTGACATCTGGGGTGGGACATTTGTATCAAGAGAGTTTAAATAAAAAAAAAAAAAACACCAAGGACAGGCCAGGGCGTCCCATCCAGCCCGTACCCAGCAGCAGAGGCATAGGCAGCCAATCACTTTTCACTTTTTATGATTTGGCTTTCAGTCTCTGGAAGAAAAACAACTTTCTTCCGTTCCTAATCACCTTCACTGTCCCCCAGTGAACTTTTGGGTAATGTATGCTGTGTCATCGGAGCAGTGCTGCTCCATGAATGGCAAACAGGCACCCTTGTATTCCTCAGGATGAGGATTCTGAACCAAGGAACCAACACAGAGCACAGGCAAGAGGAGATAAAACACCCCAACCCAGAGGGCACCATCCCCTCCCAGGCACTGGGACCAACTCCACAAACACTACTGAGCAAAATGTCCTTCTCTCCCAGGGCTTTGAAAGCAAAAGGGTTTTAGGGTCAGACCACATGGCAATGGGACAGGGATTGGTGGCCTGACCTTCAGCAGCTGTGATGGTGTAGGTTGGATGTAGGTCCTAGGAGCGGCTGCAGCCATTAGAGACAGGACAGGGCCAAGTCCAAACAGGCCACATGAGTGGTACAGCAACTGCATTATTGTTACTGTCCCTGTTGACCTTGAAGACCTGGAATCTAACCAACATTTGTGCCAGTGAAGGTCACCCCTGCCTGACACCTCATTCTGGCATTTTGATGTGTTGGAGGTTTCTGTGATCTTCACAGAGGTTTGTGTTTGGTTGAGGGCCTGCTTGTCACCTCAAAGCAGTCCTGTACCCTCATCCCTCATAGAATCATTTAGGTTGGAAAATACCTCTAAGATCATCAAGCCTGAACCTCAACCCAGCACTGCCCGTCCCACCACTAAACCATATCCCACAGTGCCACATCTACACATCTTTTAAATCCCTTCCAGGAAGGTGACTCCACCACTGCCCTGGGCAGCCTTTTCCAATCCTTGACAGCCCTTTCAGTGAAGAAATTTTTAGCAATATCAAATTAAAACCTCCCCAGGCACAAATTCAGGACATTTCCTCTGGTCCCCTCAAAGACACCAACCCTCACCTCTCTACAAGCTCATGCTCTTCCTTGTCCTGTTAGTCCAACACCGGAGGACTCTACTTGGGTAGGGGAAAACCAGGGCCATCAGTCTCCTGCATCACCTCTTGCATCCTCACCACCCTCCTCTGTGTCCTGTGCTCCTCTGAACCAGGAGGATATTCCCCATGAAAACCAGCTGCCAGTAATGCAAGCCATGGATCTGGCTGAGCTCTGGGTAAAGCTGGATCCAATTTTACAAAACCCATCTCACAAGCAAGTTCATCTCCTATAAATAAACACAAAACCTGGAACCTTTGCCTGGCCCCTGAAACAAAAGTAATTTTGTTACACGGCTTAAATTTTTATTGCTAGTTAGTGTAAGAGATGCAGGGACACAAAACACAGGCTGAGCCAGGATCTGTGCAAGCTCTCACGGGCAGATCAGCCAATGTATCCCCTCAATAACCTCTAAAAAGCCTCTTGCCTGTCATGCTAAATTGCACAGCCATTTTATGATGTGGACACATGTTCACAGAGCCCATCCATGGGACAGACTGATCTCAGCTGATCAACATATTCACAAAAGAGTGATTTTCCCCCTCCTCCCCTTAGAGACATTAGATTTCTTCATAAAATCAGCTATAATTTTCAAACCAGAGACCCACCAGAAATGAGTACACTGAATTCAGTGAGCTAAAGATATCACAGGTGACTCGAGCCATATTAAAGGCCTCAAAGTTATGCCCAGATCACCAGCCCCCATCAGAAGCAGCAGGTTTTTTGGGATGCATGGCAGGAGGATAAACATTAAAACAACTACCTTATATCAGCCCTTCCACTTGCAAACCACAGCTCCCTTGACATGTGTGATGCTTGAATCTTTCTGGAACCCACAGAAAGATAATCTTGGTGTAGAAACTTGACAGAAGCAGTGCTTCAGAGGACATCACTTTGAAAACAGGTCTTGGTGGCTCTCTATCCTGCCTGCCACAGCAAGAACCTAAAGAAGAGTAGCAGACAACTGTGTAAAATTGGTTTGTATTTTCTAGTTATGCACTTCAGTCACAAAAGGAAGAGAAGCTGGTGTCCAAACCTGATATTTGATCTATGTTAGTGCAACATCTCAGTCATCCACACCCACAGCTGCTCAGTGCTACTGCAGTAGGAGAACTACTACAGTGATACCCAAATCAAATGGGATGTCTTTCATCTTCCCTCTACCCTCTCCAAAAATTTGGAATAAGAGCCATTAAAGGAAAGCTGGAGGGGAGGCCATTGCTCAAGGTCAATCAATGCATCTCCCTCGTGGAAATTGCATCTGGCAAAGGCTTGGCCACAGGACCTCAGGAAGGTGACAAAGGCTGTGTTGGTGAGAGCAGGGTGAAATCAGTGATGGTGAGAGAAACATGAGTGTAAAACTGAGGAGCTGGAACCTGTGAATGGGATGGAAAGAGGAGAAAGGAAGAGGAGAGGAGAGGAGAGGAGAGGAGAGGAGAGGAGAGGAGAGGAGAGGAGAGGAGAGGAGAGGAGAGGAGAGGAGAGGAGAGGAGAGGAGAGGAGAGGAGAGGAGAGGAGAGGAGAGGAGAGGAGAGGAGAGGAGAGGAGAGGAGAGGAGAGGAGAGGAGAGGAGAGGAGAGGAGAGGAGAGGAGAGGAGAGGAGAGGAGAGGAGAGGAGAGGAGAGGAGAGGAGAGGAGAGGAGAGGAGAGGAGAGGAGAGGAGAGGAGAGGAGAGGAGAGGAGAGGAGAGGAGAGGAGAGGAGAGGAGAGGAGAGGAGAGGAGAGGAGAGGACATACAATGACCACTCTCTTCAACTCTTGAACACTGACAGGCTTGGGGCATGGACCAAATCTCTGGAAAGCCTGTTCCAGTGTTTGACCACTTCTCAGTAAAAAAATGCTTCATAATGTCCCATCTAACCTCCTCCAGTGCAGTTTTCAACCATTCCCACACAGTCACTGGATCCCAGAGAGAAGAGGTCAGTACCTCACTCTCCTCTTCCCCTCCTCAAGAAGCTGTAGAGAGCAATGAGGTCGCCCCCCAGCCTCCTTTTCTCTGAACAGGACAAACTCAAAGCCCTCAGCAGCTTCTCACAGGACATTCCCTCCTCTGCTTTGTTGCTCTCCTCCAGGCACATTCAAAGACCTTCACACTCTTCTTAAATTGCAGGGCCCAAAAGTGCCCACAGTGCTCCAGATGAGGCCACCCCAACACTGAGTAGAGCAGGACAATCACCTCTTGTGACCAGCTGGTCCTGCTGTGTTTGAGGCACCACAGAATGGATTTTGTCTTTTTGGCTGTCCTGGCTCACTGCTGACTCACAGTCCACTACCAACCAGAGCATCTCACTGTTCCCACATCTCAGCTGGGAAAACAGAGGAGTGCTCAAGCAATTGCACTTAACCTGTGTTTGTGCCATTAGGCAACAAGATTTAAACACAGCACATTATAAATTGGTTTCAATTACTAAAACAGAGATAGATTCTTTTCTCATTTTGCCTATTATCTTATTCTTCTTGCTTTTTCTTTAGCCATTACTTAGTACAACTCAAACTTACTGTTAAGTGTACTTCCATCAATGCTGGTCAACAAAGCATTTAAGCACGTGCTTAAAGCAGATAATTAAGGGGCATTCAGCAAATCTGAACCTGTACACCTCTCTTTTTTTCTCTGAAAGGGGCTCTCCATCATTTTAAAAGCTGTATTTCTTTTCAGCATAAAGTACCACAGCTACAAAAATCAATCCACTCTGCTCCATCAGTGTGCATCTGTCACTCAGCTCCCAGCACAGGGAAAAGCAGAGACACACACAGAGAAAACACTCACCCAGTCGCTTTCCTTTAAGAACAGCCAAGAGTAAAAAGATGCATAATTTAGCAGAACAGTTTTATTTGTGAATCAGGTTATTTTAAATGTCAGCTGAGGTTACGTTCTTGTCTTCAGCTGCTGCTGGGCGTTGCTTCAAAGTCATTCTGAGTCACTGCTCTCCATCTTCATCTGCTGATGGGCCCCCAGGTAGTGATGGAAACATAACTTCCCTTGACATGGATAACCTCCAATAAAGGAGTGCCCTCCCTGTTGACACGCTGATTAGAATGAACGAGGGGAGGTGGAAGGGAAGAGGAAGGTGACTGTAGCTCTTGAAAAGCAAAGACAACGGGCCACATCCTGCTCCCTGACTCTCTGCCATCAGATTCACTGCAAGTTATTTGCAAAACGGCAAGAAACTCATTAGATTGCTGCTAGGGCTATTGATGGAAATGCAAATCTTTACCTACAGGACCTTATTCCACAGCAAATTAACAGCAGGCTGGGGAAAACCAAAAATCTGTATTCTCAGGGCTGGGAGTCTGTCAGAATGAAGTGTAATCTCTATTCTTCAGATAGCAGTCCAAAAAAAAAAAAAAAAGACAAGGTCTAACTTAATTCAGATTTTCCATTAGTTGCATCAACATTGACTTAAGAGAAATTCTTCCATGTTTCCATGAGCCTGAATAAGGTGATGATCATAGCCTGAGAGTTCCATAAATTGGCCTGGCACCATATGAAACGGCTGTGCTCAGAGACACAGCCTGGCTGGCAATTTACAAGACCAAGGGAAGTCTCCTCCAGAGTCGTTTTGTTTTGGCTTGACACAAGATTTTACCTGAGTCGTTAATTCTTTCCATTATCTTCCATGGACTTTGGATTAGGCTCCTTATAGTGAATTCAGCTTTGGCTGCCCAAGGTGATACCTCAAGATATCATCTAGCTGAGAAACCAGGCAGAAGGTTTTCAGAAAAATCCTGACCTGGTTTTCCAAGGGATCCTGCTGGGATGGCAGCTGAGCCTTTGTATTGTTCCCAGTAAGGGTACCTGCAATCAGATCACACAGCCAGAGGCTTCAGCTCTCTGAGAAAGAGCATCAACATCCCCCACCTCCACCTTTCCATAGGGCCTGCACTCACTGTCACAAGCTCATTTTCCGCAGAGAGCCAAACATTGTCATTTACACCAATAAAAAGCTGAATTCAGCACTCTTTCCATAAAACGGATCGTGAACCCTTAACACCACTTGCCTCTCCTTGGAATAATAAATTATGAGGACAAATGGCAGAATCATTATCAGTTTCAATATCCAGTCATAAATAGTCTTGTAAGAACACTCAAATGATCGTGTTTTATTGCATTAGATATCACTTGCCATTAATTACGGCGTGAAACTTTTGTACTTTGATGAAAAGCATTTTAGCCAGCTCAGTTATAAATTTAAAACAGTCTTAAAACAAAAGTCACCCCAAGTTATGGTGTGGGGATTTTTTTCAATCTATGGATGTGAACACCAAATAGCATTTTTGACTTGGAATGACACAAAACACAGGTTTTATAAAAGCAATTTTATTGCCCACTCATTCAGCTTCAATGCTTACAGCAAACTAACAGTACCCATGACTGTGTTTTACAATAACATTTTTGGCAGCCAGATTTCACTGCTACAGATACTTCATAGTTCATTTGGTTTAGTGGGGATTTTCTTCCTAATGATCAAGAGGTGTCGTGAATCAATGTGATCTAGTTTGCATTTCTGCCCTGTTTCTTTTGTTTGGATCATTTCTCCCTCCTTCTGTTGCCATAACTCACCACGCAGGATAGAATCACAGCTGGCTGTGGAGCAAGCTTGGCACCACCAGCAGCTGCTGGGTCAGTCCCCAGAAAATCTGGGATACACACAAAATCTCACAGAGAGAGAAAAACCTCGCGACTTCAGCCTGAGAGCTAAATCTTCAAGCAGTTGTGGGATCTGTCTTCAGATTTCCAGTTCAGAGGGATTCAGGCTGAAGCAATTTACATTGCTGCTCCACGGCATTGATCACAATTTGCATTCGTTTGCAAAAGGGATTAAAGGGATTATCCCAACCCCAATCTGGGCATGGCAACCTTGCAGCCACCACAGCCAAATTCCCCAGAGACCAGGGTTCAGAGCCTCTGCTCAGGTGGACAGCAGTTTATCTATTATAGCAACACCTCTGAATCCAAGGAACCATACATGAATGCACAGTCCGAAATCCAGGTGCACTGCAGGAGTTGTACTGGATCCCAGACATTTCTCAGTAGATGTGGAGAGCACACTTTGTTCTCCTTTCCCAACCCTCCAGGAGGAATTATGGGTTGCCCAGTATTTAAATTCTTCTCATGAGACCTGGGAGACCAAGGTGTGACTCTTGTCGTGCCAAAGGTTCCTGTTTTGGCCAGGAACACAGGAAAAACACCCAGTTTCTCAGAGGCATGGTGGGAATCTGATCAAGCTTAAGAGAGCTAAGCTTAGGAGTCAAAATCCTGTGACAGTCAATGGAGATCAGGTCCCCACATTCCACAGTGACTTCTTGGCCTTCCCATGCCTGGAAATGGTCCCCAAGGAGATTTGCTCTGTGACCTTCATGGAGACAAAGGTGAAGCTGACCAGCCTGCAGTTTTCTTAGGCCCTCCTTGCTTGAGGATGACCTCAACATCAGCCTCTTCCCCAGTCCCTGGGTCCCTGGGGAGCTTCCATGATCACACCCACCTTTCAGAGATCACATTGAGCCATCTTGCAATGGCATCAACCAACTTCCTCAGCACCCTTCAACACATCCCACCTGGTCCCATGTATGCCTATTTTGCTTCACCACTCCCTAAATTGATCCTCTCCTATGACAGGTGGCACCTGCCTCTCCTAAATCCTGCTCCCAGGGGTGAAATGCCTTTGTCATTACCTTGCCAGTAATGACAAAGGCAAAGAGCACCTCAGCTTTCCCCATGCCTTTTGTCACTAGGTTGGCCAATGCATTCAGCAGCACTCAATATGTTCCTATTTTCCCTTTCCTGGTGATTTACTTATAGAAATCCTTATTCTTGCTCTTCACACCCTCACCAGTTTCATCTCACTTTTGGCTTTTTGAATTTCTTAGAGCGTATCTGAGATCTGAGGACAAGTGACATTGGCCAAGACTCATCAGCTCCTGTAAAAACAGATGTCATTGTCGCAACTTGACTGTTTCTTGAAAGGGTGACCATTTGCTTTTTGACACAAAAGTGAGAAATTGAAGAAAAACAGCCTAACTGCTCATTTAAGGCAGCCTGTTCTTTCCCTTCTGCTTAGCCAGTTAAAACCTCATTTGACAATCTGAGAGTTTAGCTCCCAGTGCTCTTGCTTAAAATATAACAGATGGCCTCTAATAAGTAAATTGAAAAGTGCAAATAAGGTTAAAACAATTTTTCTTTATTGAATATCATTAACTTCAAGGCTGTCCACTTTAAAATGCTAATTAAACCTCACTTCCTTTTGCAGGGTTCTAGTGAAGAAAGATTGCCGTGAGGTAAATTCCCCTTGTTTGTAGAGGACCAGCCCAACAAACTGATAGCAAACTGGGTTATTACATATCCCAAGATTAAGAAGTAGAGTTGGAAGCTTTCCATTATTTGTTCCTTCCTTACTTTTTCCTTCCCACAAAACAAACACAGTCAAGAAGGAAGAGGTCAAGTGTGAAAACCTGCTCTGTCCACACAGCAAACAACAGTTTTTCTAAAGGTCACTGTTGGTCCAAAACAGTTTTCACACAGGATTTCTAACACCTTGTTACCCGCCACAGCATGTTGTGCTGCAGGTGTGGGGCTCTGCACTCCTGGCACCACACGCAGAGTACAAGAGGTCCTTAAGCACCTCGCCCCCACCTCGCTCCTAATTTCCAGTGCAAATTTATTCCCAGTCAGTGTGTGTCACTTGCTCATGTGCCAACACTGTTCTTTGGCTTAAAGAGCTTTCTCTATCCTCCACCCCCAACCTGAAGGATTTTTACTGAATAACCCAATAAATAAGTTTTACTGAATAACTCAACCTCTTTGTGCTTCTGGCAAAGCAAGTTAAACTTTCAGCCTGCTCTCCTAGGACAGCCCTTCCCCTGATCAAGGTATCAGCCCCACCAAGGTATCAGCCCTGTTCCAGTTTTAATTCTTCTTTCTTCAGCACAAGACAGCAGATCTGGCAGGGTCTTACCAAAGTTCTGCATGAGGCAATGCTCCATCTCAACTGGAAAGGCACACAGGTGAAGTCCAGGACAACATTCACCTTCTTCATGGCCAGGTCATACTCACAGTTCTTAGGCATCATGTAAAAAAACTAGGATGTCTTTACCTTTCACCTCCTTTACTCCTGCTGAAGGTTGAACTCTAGTCCAAGGCAGATCCAAGAAGGACCATGACTCAGCCCCCAAAGAGAGCCTCGTGTCCAGCTGATGCAAAGCAGACAACTTTTTGGACAACAGCCTCAGGACAACAGCCAATCACCATGAGCAGGGAGCTCTGGGTGCTCCCCCTGCCTGCTGGGTTTGACCCCAGGTGCCAGTTTGCAGACCACCTTTGGTAGGCTGCAGGAACCTCAGGGAGGGAGAAGTTTCCATGTCTGCTGTAAACCTGAGCTGCTGTACATTAAAAAGTCAGGATGCATCAGGCCAGGAAAAAAGAGAGCCTCTGAGTGCCTGGCTCTCCTCACCAAGAATTCCTGAGTCCAGATGAATTCTCCCTCCCTATCTAAACATGGTTCTCAGTCATCTGAGCAAGTTAATTTACTTTGTCAATTAAAGATTCAGGGTATAAATTACAAAATGCAGAACTTGATACAAATTGCCTGTCCAGTCTCACCTCAGTGATTTCTCATCCAGACAATCTGGCTGAACATCAGCATCCTTTACTTCAAACCACTTGTACTATAGATAATCCAACACTGCCTGTCCAGCAAACCTGAGTTACAAAAAAAGTTTCTGGGCCAGGAGGGAAGGGAAAAGAGCCTTTTAACATTTACTCTGGCCTTTATGGGAAGTCCTTTGTCCCACAGAGGCTCATCTTTCTTTCTGTGGAAGCCCATGAGGAAGGAGGGTTGACAACAGGTAGGGGCAATTGGAGCAACACTTGTTTAACCAGTCCATTTATAAATCGTGCCAAAACCACACACAACACAAAAAAATCTGTATTCACTGGACAAACAGCAAAATGAGTCTGTGCTGAAAGGTTTTTGGGAGAGTCTGCCAAACACAGAATCACAGAATGGTTTGGGTAAGAGGGGACCTTAAGATCATCTAGTTCCAATCCCTTTGTCATGGGTAGGGACACCTTCCACAAATGAAAAACAACAGCTGTGTTTTCTCAGCCAAGAATCACTCTGAGGAAAATAAAATACTTTCACAGTAAGGCAGAGATTGAAATGAAGTTTATTTGCTTATTCATTCAGTTGAACTCTCTGACTAAATCACATATTGGATTAGCAGCATTCAATGTGTTCTCTTTCCTCTGCTTGGGTAGGTGCTCCTTCTAAGGGACAAAAATTGCAGGGACCCAAATAATTTAACTGAGAAATGGAAATTGGGAAAACATATTGTTGCCTTTCAACAACATCTTTCTTGATCAAAAGGGTATTTCTGCTATATGCAACTGTCCTCAAGCAGGGCAGTAACCCAGCAAAGAAATTATTCCAGGAGTGACAGGGGAATGTCCCACACTAACCTAACAAGTTATGACAACCATGTGAAGAAATGCTCCCAGGTGGCATAAGCTGTGATATCAAAGTTGTTACACAGCATAGCTTGGATGACTTTTTATGGAGAATTCCATCTTCCAAAACATCAGTTTTTATCAGACCTGGAAGAGAGTTGAGGTTTCAGGAGGGTAGTGCATACATGTCAATCAGACAGTAAACAGTGTCCTCCAACAGCAAGTGGAGCAGACCTTTGTTTTCCTCTGTTTTCCTGTGCAAAGCTTGTCTCAGCCCTAAGGGAGCTGCCTTTCACTGAACCAGGGTTCTGAGCTTGCAGGCATAACACAAATGCCTGGGAGAGTCCAGCTTGAAGGGATAAACACAAGCAAGGGCATGCAAATAAAGGACAAAAAGCAAGAATGTGGGTAACAAAGCTCTCAAGCTGTGTCTGTTGGGTACCTCCATGCAGGTGTGTCTGAGGGGAGTTGGAGAGGCCAGTCTCATGGATTTGACAGTAAAGACAGAGCAGTCATGGAATAAGAAAGCTTTCCAGCTGTAGAGTAGTAAATGGGGACAAATCTCATCTCCAAAACTGAGACAAGCTTTCAATAAAGTCTTCAGGAGTTTTGGCACAAGAGAAATCAGCTTTTTCTGTCCTCTTCTCCACACCACTGCCTTTCTACTCAGCAGGGAGAAACTGCTCACTCAAGAGACAAATCACCTGATCTGTTGTAAACATCTGCCACAAGTTAAGATGAACAACAGCCAGAAACTTCTCTCCCTCGTGGTCCTCTCCTTTGATTGCTAAAGGAGCCCATATGACAGCAGACAGAGATGTCTACACTGGTCAGATGAATCCCACACCTGATTGACCAGACTCCTGTTTGGCTGATGAGATGCTAAAAGAGGAACGACAACCAGATGGATGCATTACAGAGTACTCTGCTATCATACACCAAATAAAAGCATCTTAAGAATGTGTCACAAATTCCTGTCATCCAAAGATATTAGAGCAAAAAACATCTCACACAGTTAATGATATCCCCAGCAGTCAGGTTGGTGATTGAACATCATGCCTAATGGGCTAATGGGCAGGCTGACACATCAGTGGATGAGGTGCCTGTCCTGGATTGCCAAGCAAATTGTATTCTATTTGCCATCTGTATGGCAGTTGTCTTCTGTTCAGTGGGCAATTTTCCTTATCTCTTCCCCACCCACTCCTCCCTTGGGAGGGGACATCTGCTGAGAAGAGGCCATTGAATGTCACTGCATGACTGATAAGAGCTACAGCATCCCACTGGGAGATGTGAGCCCAGAGGGAGGAGCCAAGCATTCCTACCTGGATATAATCTGGAGATTCTGGAACACCAGCACGGCTTCTCCACTGGATTCCCCAGAGGAACAGCAGCTGTCTCTTCTTCCACTGGATCTTCAGAGGAAGAATACACCTTTCTACAGGATCCCTGCTCCAGCAGAACCACCCCTGACACTGCAGGAGGGCTGCAGCCACAATTCCAATGGGACTGCCACCAACACCCTGACCCACAGGGTGTCAGGTTATGTTCTGACTCTGTCAGTGTTGTTTCAGTTTACTGCATTGTTTATTTTATCTTTTTAATATCTTCCCTATTAAAGAACTGTTATTCCTGCTCCCATATTTTTGCCTGAGGGCCCCTTAATTTAAAATTTATAGCAATTCTGAGGGAGGAGGTTTACATTTTCCATTTCAGGGGAGCCTCCTGCCTTCCTTAGCAGACACCTGTCTTTCCAAACTGAGACAGTGATTCAGTGAAAGACTGGAATAAGAGATTGTAGCAGTATCCATAGGCAGTGATAGCTACTCCTTCACCCTTCCTTCAGAATTTGTGCTTCAAGATCACTGAAGCAAGTCACTGAGCTCCCACAGTGGTTGAGAAATTCCCAGAAGCCTGGGATCACCACAGAAACATTGCTCTGTTTGTCAAGGCCAACTTTAGGAAGTAGCAGAGAAGCAGAAGAACAAGGAAAGCAAAATTTCTCTTGGGGCTGGATTTCAGCAAAGTGTCACATAAGAAAAGTTCTCAGCATCCCTCAGAAGCAGAAACAGCCAACAGGGTAAATAATCTACAGAAAGAAAAGGTAGTTATCTGCAGCAAAAGAGGAAAAAACTGGTTCTAGGAAGAAAAATAATCTAAAAATATTACTTTCTAGCAATGTAAGCTGTGATGGCTGAAAGCTAAACATGAGCTGACCAACCAGAGGCTTGATCCAGACTGCAAAGCATGGAAGGTGAGCAGCGGTTGCCCAAAGAATTCATTCAGCTTTCTTTTGACTTGCACATCACCTAGTGCTTTTGACCTGCACAAAATAAGCTTAAAGTAATAAAGAGGTAAGATTCTTTGGTGCAGACATTATTTTGTACCAAATTTGCACAGGAGTATAAAATTTCAAGCCACATGGAATCAGGACTACAGTCACCTTCAGAGAGGCTTGTTAGGGAACTGCTTCTCACAGAACAGAGGTGCCTTGGTATCAGATGAGTGAATGCTCTGCCTATTTTCCTTTGCCATTTGTTTGGACATTTCAATTTGCATTGAAATGCAAATTTAACATGAGGGTCAAGATTTCACCAAAACCAAAATCAGAGAGGTTACATGAAAAATCACCAGCTGAGAAGAAGAATTATCCAAATTAGTCTCTTTCTCCTAAAGAGGAGGTTCTAAACTGGCCTGGCATTAATGACAACACCAAGACCAGATAGTTTAGCTCTCCAAAATGTTGGTCTTTTTTCCCCTCAGCCCCTAACCTGCATCCAGCAGTCTGGGGATCAAGGTAATAGAAATGAGGATAAAACAAATTATTTGTTCAAAGTCCTGCTTTGGCTTTTCGTGGCTTTAGATGTACATCCTTCACTGCACTGCTCTGTGATCTGTGGTGGTAGCTCAACCCCAAAGTAAAAGCAAGCTGCAAAACAAAAAGGTCCCCCCGGGATCACACACAGCAGTATTCAGCTCAATTACTTATTAAAGCACCGACACAGCATAGATTTTTTTTCAGTACATTACTTATTCAATCAGGGCTCCAACTCTCTCAGACTGATCCCTTAAGAAAAAGCAAACATCTTTCCCTGTTTGTTTCCAGCTGCATCACAAAAGACTTTAAAGACTTGAGGCTGCAAATAAAACTGTTTGTCTTTGGGTTGTCGTACAGCAAGAGCTTGTGGGTGAATCCAGTGAGGCTCTGATTGACTGCTGAGAGCACAGGGCCATCGAGCTGGGAAAGGTTCTTGGATTTTTCCAGGTAACTCCATGACCCACCTCCAACCTAGAGCAGCTTTACCTGTGTGGGACAGGAGCTGCAGGCAAGACAGCAGGGAACAATCTCTTTGTGGCAATCAAGGGTCTGGGTTTTTTTTACAGGAGGTGAGATCAATTTTCCATCAAGTTATTCTAGACTGGGAATAGTTCATCAGATATTTAAACACAGAGGCTGAACTTTCATCTAGGTAAGATGGGCATGCTGTGTTGCTCACCTTGAAGAACAGTAAGGTCCCCTGTGAAGGAGGGAGGGAATCAACCTCCATCAAATATTTAGAAGTAGAAGCTGTTGCCTTGCCTTTAGATTTCTCTTAGCTAAGCTAAGTTGTAGAATCACTGAGGTTGGAAAACAGCTCTAAGATCATCGAGTCCAGCTGATACCATAAAACCACCTCTGCTCCAGACAGCCAGAGTACCAAAAGGTAGAGAAGCTGGCAAAAAGCCCATGTGGTTTTGGAAACCAAAGGGCACCAGATCCTTCCATCACTTTTTTAAAGGGATGTGAGAGCAAGAACTTGCGTTTCCTCGGTGAGCTGTTGTGCTTTCCTAGAAGGACAAAAATAAAAGAGTAGTAGAAGTCTTACAGCAGAATTTCTTCAAAGGACCTTTCAAGGGGGAGATTTATTGAGTCTTGTTCTATCAGACACTAGTCAGTGAACATGTGCAACTTGGGTGAGCTGGGAAAAAAAGAGCTTGTCTATAAATTCTTGTACTCCAGACACTGTTCCTCAGAGGCCAGCCCTAATAAACCCATCATCACAGCAATACCATAATTCAGTGGTGGCTCACTCTTCAGAGCCCTGCATCTTTTCTCAGGGGCTCCTGCAGCAAACACTGTGCATCAGCTGCCCTAAGGACACAGTGCTTTAATGTGGGGCATGTCAGAGAGCTCCAGCCCAGCCCAACAGGCAAGGAAGTCTCTTCTCCCTATCCAGAGAAGAGCTCAGGCCCAGAAAGTAGTTAAATCATCCAGACAATATCCTACTAGCACCATAAAATACTTTGCTAGGAGCCAAGATATTAACTAGAAATGTTCTACAATGTGCTATGAGCTGGGAAATGGGAGCTTTAATCTTCCCCAGCCGAGTAAGAAACTGATCTTGAGCCTCCCATTTCACAAGCAAATAAAACCAGGAAGCTACAAGAGACAATAATCATCTCACCCTGACAAAACCAATGAGCTACTCAAGAAATTGTCACCAAAACTGCACAAAGCTGAAAGATGCAGAGAAGGCAGAGTTACTGAATGCCTTCCTTTCATCAGTGTTCACCAACAAGCCCAGACCTCAGGAATCTCTAACCCAGGAGACCAGGGTAAATTAATGTCAGGGGGAAGACCGTCCTTTGGTCACCAGGGGTCTGGAGAATCTCTCTGGCAAGGAAAGGGTGAGGAGCTGGGGCTGTTCAGCCTTGACATAGGCCAGGCTCTCCTCAGTGGCACCCAGCAATGGGACAAGAGGAATGGGCAGAAACTGATGCCCAGAAAGTTCCACCTGGACATGAGGAAGAGCCTCTTTACTGGGCATTGACCAAGCACTGGATGAGAGCACTCAGAGAGGGTGCAGAGTCTCCCTCACTGGGGATATTCCAGAGCCATCTGGACACAATCCTGTGCTCTGGGTTAACCCTCTTGGAGCAGGGAGGTGGGACCAGATGACCACTGTGGCCCCTCCAACCTGACTCATTCTGTGATTGTGACCTCTCCAAACCCCTTCCCTGTGTGGCTAACTAACTGGCTAACCAACCAGTAACCTGGCAGAACCTCAGGCTAATGATGATGGTAATGCTGCTTAAACTAGCAGGAATTGTTTAACTTCCATTAATTAATCCTTCTGCGTTTCTCTACAGCCTTGCTCAATGACAAAGCAACTGCTGACAGTGGAGGCCTGCAAGAAGTATTATATGTTTTAGCACTGTACCTTTGGACCCAGAATAATAAGCACATAAAAGAGATAGATGTGTATTTCTAATGCCACCTTTTAAAGCAATTGCTTAAAAGAATCCTGCTTTAGCAACTCGGAAATGTAATTCTTGACCTTCCTGAGTAATCATGCTAATATCAGGAGAAGTTGTAATTATTCAGTCATGAAGAAGAGAAGGTACTGTTTGTACTCAAAAGTGGAGCACTTAAATACAAAAGAGAGACCAAAGGAGGAATGTGAGTATTCCCTGGCCACTCCAGAGGTGAGTCATAGCAAAGGGTTCCCACTCTCAACAGGATGTGGCAGGGACAGGGAGAGCGCTCCTATGCCCCCAGAATGTGAAGAATATGAATTTGAGTCATCCAGCTCCAGCAGGGCACAATCCAGCTCTCAGTCAATAAAGAGATTCTCTACTCTCTACAATTCCCTGGCTTATTCCCAAGACACATTACAGCTTCCAGAGGAGGGGAAGAGAGGCTTCAGTCACTTTCATTAAACAATCTTCTTTATTCCCATGAGAAATTTTATCCTAAGGGAAAGATACCAGCTCCACAGAATGCAGTAAAGTGTTCCCACTTGCACAGGGGTGTTCGTTCAAATTCTGCAACTTCCACACATCTTTGCAGAAAGATCTCCTGGCTCACATTTTCTAAGATTTTCTCAGCTAGATGCTACTTAAACTGGACTAAAACATTTGAAGGGAAGCAGTAGCAACAGAGCAAGACAGTCAAGCTGTTCTATTTAAGATCTCCAAGAAAGAAAGGCGATATTGGGAGTGAAAAAAAAAAAATCATCTCCTGCCCTGTCAAGGGCAGAGCATGACACAGAATTTCACAGCCATGACGAGGAGGAGGAGGAAGAAAGAGTAACCCCAAGCTGGTGTGCAGATGGACTGACTCTGCTTTCTGAAGCAGAAAGGAGGTGTTTGAAACTTCCCATGTTTGGTCTTTTATTTTCTTTTTTTACAAAATTGATGTCAAGTGAAACATTGCACAGTGGTGTCTGTATCACAGAAGATCTCTGTGCTTTCCACAATCTATAAACCCCTGCCATATCATGCTTTATCACACAACAGGCTTTCCATAGTATCATGTGACAAGAATTTCCCTTCCCAGAGGATCCCAGGGAGTCTTTAAAGACTTTAATCAACCTCCTCCACATATTAAAGAAAGATGGGATTAAGTCAGTGTGCTTATGCTTTCTGTGTGGGCAAAGATATAAACATCTCCAAGCCACAGATGAAAAGAAAGATAGTCTGAAAACATTTAAGGAAGAGAAAATGAGGAATTGAGACACTTTGCTAGACAGGTATGCAGAGGCTGGCATGCCAAACACATGGAATCAAAGCTGACAGAGATGGGTAGAGTGACTCACATACACAAGGAACTTGACTTTGTCACCCAGCTCTCCAAAACAGCAAGCACAGTCTGAAAAGTACCTAAGAAAAATTGAGGCCACAAACACACAGAGCAATATGACGCTTTTTTAATCAGGTTTTCAATCACAATGTAATTTTTTCCCCACCAACACACTCAAACACAGACATTTAAAAATTATTTGTCTACATAGAGGAACGAAATGATTTAAACAGCTCCAGTAAATTCTGAGCAAATCTCTTCTGATCTTCTCCTTGGGAGCCTGCTCAGACAACATATAAATTTTATTTGCTTCTATTTCACAAGACAAGAAGAGGCTGGGTTGTAGATAACCTTCTGTTCAAGCTCAGCATATCTTTTCAGAAGTGGACGATAGAGCTAAAAAGGAAAAAGAAATAAACATGTCTCATTGAAAAATTAGATTTTTAAATTACACTGCAGTTAAAAAGCATTTCAGACATGAAAAATGCAGCATCTTCACAGGTACCTGAAGGTTTGGGCTGGTTTTTGCCCAATTTGCTCATGAAAGTGCTGCAGAGTTTTCCCTCTTTAAATGTCACAGTCCTTTTTACCATCGCCTTTACAGCTTAATTTTATGACATGCACAGGTTGTTCTTATTGTGACTGGGTTCTTGCTATAAGCAGAAGCCATTACTTCCAGCAGAAGCAGCTCAGCTAAAGTCACCTCTCCCAGTGTGCCGTGCCCCCTCAGTAATAGCTGTGCTAATCACCCAGGCAGAACTCCTGTCCTTGCCTCCCTGCACTGCCCCAGGATGGATCACTGCCTCTGTCCCCTCCTCCTCTGCCTCACTAATCACCCCACTGCTCCCTCCAGAACAGCCAGCTGGGTGCTCCTTGGCCAATGTGCTGACCAGGCCCTTCTAAAGTGCACCTCACACTCCCTCTCAGACTCCTGTACCTGTTTGAGCTGCTTCTCTGCTCCACATTATGGCCAGCTGGGGGCTGTGTACAAATCACGAATGGGACAGGACTGCTGTCGAACGTGCCTTGAGCTGTTTTATTTTTCAGCATCAGCTTCATTACATGGTTATGACAATGGGAAGATGCCACCAGCTCACATCCCAGGCAGCAGACCAAGAACTTAATGTTACAACTCACTTTAAGTTTTTTGACCAATCACACAAAGCAAAAGCACGTTGACAGTAGTTCTATACAATCACTATAAGCACACGTACCTTTGGTTAAAACAATGCTTACTTATTTCAAATATGCTTGTAAGCCTTAAAACACAATGCACAGAGCTCCATTATGAAGCTTCAAACTTCCTAATATCTTGCTAGATAAGCTTGTCTGTAGCTTAGAGAGTTATTCTAGACAAGCATTAATACACAGACCATTGTTCTGTTTGTCCTTGCTTTTCTACTTTTTAAAAAATTTTTCTGCTGGCCAATCTCATGGCTGCTGCTTAGCTCTAATCACAGTTCTGCTGCCTCTGAGGCCTGCCTTTTGCAGCTTTCCCAAAACCCTCTGATTTTGTGGATTCCCACACACATCTTTCACAGCCACATCCTCTCCCATCCACAGGCTGCTCCATGGCCACGTTCCTTGCTCCCCAAGCTCAGAGGGACAAATGCAGACCCAGCTTCTATCCACAGCTACACCAAGTATCTGAGTAGCTTGTTTGTAGTTTCCTAGCTAGAATTTTCCAGCAGTTTTTAGGTACAGTATTGTTACAACCATAAAAAGAAGAATCAAGACTCAAATATGTTCAAACCCCCAGTCTCGGGCACATCCTGCACTTTCAGATATGGGTGAGATCCATCTCAAAATCAAAAAAAAAAATCAAAATCTCTGCTCTGCCACCAATCAAAAACTGTACTTCATCTAGATCTTGGAGATGCACCCTTCTCCTTATCTCCTCCCTTATCTGTCTCTCCAATAAAACCAGCACTGTGACAAGCCACACCAGGACAGCTGTGCACATTTGCTGGCTCCAGCACAAAGAAGGGAATGCCATGAGCAGGGTCTGGTGCAGGCTTGAGCAGTCCCTAGGAGGATGCCATGAGGTCAGATCCCTGCCACAGTGAATCCTAGAGGCTGCCAGTCTGCTCCACAAGCCCTCGGCACTGACTCATAATCAGGGCAGCCTCACTCCTGGCTCCAGGTTCAGAGAGGTTATGGAGCCATAATGAATCACAGCCAGCAAACTGAATTACTGCTCTCATCAGTAAGAGAGATCTAGCATTTCCATGTGGTTTATCCTTTTCAGCCAACAACAGTGTGTGCACAAGTGTGAAAAATTCAGGAGGAAAATGTTTCAGGTGTAAACTATGGGGATGTAGTAGGAGAGCAGCTTCTTCCTGGGCAGGTCTCTGTACAGTCCTGCAGTGGCCTCAGTGTCTGTAACAGCCACACTTTCCCAGAATAATAATTAAAAAAAAAATCACAAAGTTTTCTCATCTAGGAAATAAAAAACAGTGGGTTTTTGTTTTCTGTTTCAACTGATGGCAAAATACCCAGTTTTTATCTTTCCCTTCTGCTGAATGATAGTTTAAGATAGACCAGTGAAAACTGGATTTATCTCTTCATTCCCATTCCCACCTTCCACAAGCAGGTGGAAGTGACTTAATGGACACATTCTGCAGATGGATCTAGTTTTGACCAACTCCTTCCTTTTTACAAACGAGATGTTATAGAAAATAAAGTTTCCTTTCTACATTTCTACAACAGATTAAGTACAAGAAGGGGTAGAAGAGAAGCAGCATCCACAGCAAGTGGAAAGAGACACTGTCTGTTAGCTAAGACATCAGAAAATGGTTTTTAAAGTCATCTCACAGTGACTGAGTCTTACGGTGCCTTCCACTGATTAAAGAGAGAATCCTGCTCACTCCTGCCTCTGAAACAGACTCATTCAGTGACCCCAGGCCAGGCATTTAACATGTGTGTGCCCCAGCTCCTCTTCTCCACAGGACAGTGATACTGAGATCCTGGAGCTTTATGCAGATTTACGGGGTTAGAAAATTAAATGCGCCACTATTATGAAATGTCACATTACTCAGCGTGGTATTTTTAACTAACTACATGAGGGCCTGGAAGGCTCACATAAGTACACATATATATTCTTTTCATGTTCCCAAAGAACATGAAAATATTGCTCCCATTTCTGGTAAATATGCACATCAGAGTAAACAAAACATTGAGCAGGCAACTATGGCTATACTGGGAGTATCAGTATTTCAAATAAAACTAGCTCCTCTATTCACTGAAGCATCTGTAATGAAGACTGGCTATTTCTTACTTCACTATTCTGTAAATTTGATAAGTGCTAAGTGCTTCTCAGCAAAGATTCAGCACAGCAAAGCTGCATTGGTAAGTGAGCTCAGGCACTGAGAAAGCAGGCTCCATATTATTTGCCCATCAGTATTTTTACAAAATACACACATTTACCAGAAGGCTGGGAAGTATTATTGTTAATACATCACTCTAAATTAAAATGTGTCAAAATAAATGAACAACCACATTTACAGACACAGTTTCTTTTCCTGTTTATTGGACTTAAGCACTTAGTTTGCTAATTGAGAAAATTCAGGCATTTGCAATAAGCTTCTCAGCCATTAGTGTAAATGAATCCTGCATTATGGACCATATGAAAAAAAAACTGCAAACAAACAGTCAAGAATATTTCCTGTACTCCACTCCTGCTCTTTGGGGCAAAGAGCTGTGCAGTTCAGAGGGATAAGCAAAGCCTTAAACTCCTCCTCCTCAGGGAATTGGGCTGTAATACCACCAGTACGTCATAGCTGATGAGTGCAGCAGTACCACAGGCTTTTCACTAGCAGTATTCTTCATGCCAGCTGAGGTCTGGGGCAAGGCAGCTCCCATGAAACACAGAGAAAATCCAAACAGCACCAGCCCAGAGCATGTGTGCACCCAGGTGTGTCTGTGGAAGGGGGTTCTCCACACCTGCCATGACTGAAGTGCCTCCACAGCACCTTGGGCAACTCCTCCTGTGCAGTTCTGGGAGTCTCTTTTCTGAGGCAATTATAGAGATGTGCTCTTATAATTAAGGTCCAAAGGGAATAAAGGACTCTCAATAATGCATAAAAACCCAAGGACATAAATTCCCTCTCTGCCATAGCCTCAAACCTAATCTATCAAACCGTGATATTTAATAAAAGTAATTACATGTATCACAACACAAACCTTATTATTGTCCATAATTTAATTGTCCTTGCTTAATTATGGCCCTTTCTCCAGCTTATCTTTATAGCCTACTCCACAATGTTGACAGTACTCTGACTGTTTCATTTACAAACCCTAAACTTCTCTCCTGGGACAATTTGGTCACATTCTGACAGTCCCACAACTAAAGAAAATGCCAATGATAAATAATACATTATAACAGGGAATAATTTAACTTGCCCTCTCTGAAAAATGCATTGGTGCAATGCTACCTTGTTCTCTAGAACAAATCAAATGTTTCATCCTGTTACTGCTTCTCACCACATTACCAGCCTATGTACTCAACTGGGCTTTTACTGTTTAGATTGTCCCTGCCACCTTCTAAGAGCAAAAGCAGCTACAAATTATTACTAAAAGTGACAATCCACATGGATCCACCTGTCTTCTGCAATGCTCTGTTAGCCAATCACTGGAGCAATTCAAAATTTACAAATCACAAAGATGATGCTGATGATTATCTAATTTTAATCTACCCAATTTAATGTACCCAAGTACATTTAATCTACCCTGAATAGATTAAAATTAATCAGTCTCTCACAAACACTTGCTACTTTTGATATGTTCCTTTTTTTTTTTTAAATCAAAGTCAAATTAGTCATAGAGATTTGCTTAAGAAATCAAGGGTTCTTTTATTTTTCAAATCAAAGCAGTTGTTCACTATTCTTAACAGAGAAAGAATACTCATAAAGCAGAAACAATAAAACAGTGTTCTGAAATACTCTGAAGACTTCTCCAAGGAACCACACCTGAAACAATTACATTCCTTACTTCAGATATCCATTCTGCAAGCCCATCTTAATCAGTTTAGAAAATTATTGGCTACACAAATCACCTTAATCAAACTTCTATCAATACATATTATATTTTTGTGGTTGTATTATTATTACCTACTTTGCACTAAATAACCAACCTAAACCAATTCTAGAAAACAACCTCCCCCCTCCAAAACCTAACTCAACAAAATACAATTATTTTAAATCAATAAATAGGTCATTATAACCTTCCTGGGTAATAGGGTCATTTCTATAAATCCACCCACTTACAAGGCAATTCACCAAAGTCAAGAAAACCTGTTAGGTTTACATTTTCCCTTCCTGAATTTTTGCAAGATTAATACATCTCAGCAGAGTCAATAATGCAATCAAAAACCACACATCCAGAGGTAGTGAGCTGCTCCATGCCTTCTCCCTGCAAAACCCCACAGGACAATATCACAACCAATCTGGCACTCTGTCACACAGCTTGTATAAACACAAGTGACCAACTCCCAGACAATCATGTTCCCTCTCATGTTTTATTTTTGCTTAATTAACCAACTAGCCAACCATCCCTGTTTTAATAGATTACTAAAATAGATCTGAATTCTAATGCTAAAATAACAGATTATTTCTGTCTGTTATCATCTATTTATTGCTCTAGAATCTCCTGGTTATTTTTGTCATGCTTCGTGGTTCTGATTAATCTTTTTCCTCGGGGAAGAGAGGAGGCCCCAAAGAGGTGAAATGACTCTTTAATTTTTGCTATGCTGGAAAAAAAGGAAGAAGGATTAATCATATTAACACAAAAATTAGTGACTTGAGCTGGTGTGGTTGAGTGAGTGACCAAGGACTATCACCACAGTGGTTCCCACAAGAACATCTCATGACCCATTTGGGTATTGACAGAATTAGAAACAAGTTCAGATTAATACCCCCATCCTACAAAAATACTGGGAAATCAGGGTCAGCTAAGAGACTTGGGGTCATACCCACAGAGAGGGATTCATTCTCTTTGAAATGGTCTCTTCAAGGCACCATGGTCTGCTGCAGGACAAAGTCACATTGTTGCCAGGCAAGTTGGAACTTTTGAGACTTCAGTTTCCACTAACTACTGATTCATGGCCCACCACAAGCCCTGTGTTCCCCATCTTGTGACTTTGTTCAGTTTTACCTGCCCATCAGTTTAATTGAACCAGAAGAGCTGCTTTGTGTGCCCTGCCCTTGCTTTTTAAAATCACATTCATTATCACAAATGATCCCTCAGAAATCAGAGAGAAGCTTTTTGCATTTTTGGTTCCTGGAAACCCCTGCTGTGTGCATAGGCCTTGGCAAGGCAGGAGAAGCTACATCAAACTGTCCCATCTGACCTCTGTCTACAGGAGGCTTTCCTCTCTCCAATGATCTAACACGCTGTCTCCAACCTATACCAGGAAGAAAGGATGAAACCAGAGCAGATTGCTGTGTTATGACCTGTTTTTTCTCCACCCTGCCAAGATCTAGCTGTAGCTGTCCAAAAAATGTAAAGAAGTGGTTGGGGGAATTTCACATTGGTGAGCCAGACTCTTTCAGAAGAGCTCCTCAGCAAGACAGGACTTAACCTCAGGATGACTTTGAAGTTTATAAAAAGAACTATCATTTAAGTGAAAGGCTCTAACCCCAACAGAACGAAATTGGATGGACAGGGAGATGCAGCTCTGTATGAAACAGAATCAAACTGACTCATTGCATTATGAATTTTTGCTGCACTGTTCATGCTAGCACACTGTATTACTGACAGGCCCTCTGGCTCTCTGCAGTTTCACAGCCATGAAACTAGCCAGGGAATCCACCATCAACTGCAAAATTATAAGGCAGGAAGAAAAAAAAGAAATGGTGTGGAATATGTAATTGCAAGAAGCTGATTTTAATGGAATGAAGCTGGAAAGCTAAGCTAAAGAGCAGGAATGGTTATTCCTTCCCATGCTGTTTGGCCACTGCCTCCCTGTCATTCATTCCTATCTACTGGGGCAACAATTCACTACTGTACATCATTTAAAACCAATAAAAGAGATGTGCAAGGAGAGCCAGGTCTAACCATGTGGAAAAGGGAAGTATTGAGAAGGAGATAATTAACTCTTTTAGCTTCCAGGCCATTTTATGCAGAGAGCAAAGCAGAAAGAGGGAGCTGAATTCCCCAGTGACCTCTTCTGCCAGGTTTGCTCGGCCCCTGCAGGGGTACAAGGTGCTTGCAGGGCCCCTGTGAGTGACAGCTGTATCCTCTGCCCTTGAGTTTTATAGCTGAAGCAGCACCAGGGGGTCAGGAGCAGGTCTCTGAGCCCTCCCCAGCTTTTCAGCACGCAGCATTTTGGGGAGGAACAGGGCAGCAACGTGAGGTTGGGTCAGGCACCAGGGAGCTGCTCCTGTGCTGTGCTCCCTGCAGGGAGCTTCAGCTGCAGCACACGTGGCACAGGCCACTGCTGTTAATTATTTTATCTTTTAAAATGAGGGGGGAAGGTTGAGTAAATGAGATCAGATCAATCAAGTTTAAATTATTCAATGTCTTAATATTTCTGAAGGGGACTTCTATTCGATTACCGAGCTCCTCCATCTCAGTTAATAATTAAATAATATGCTGGCAGGCACAATGCAGCATGATCATTTCTATTATTACTCATGATGATATCTGGTGCTCCTCTACATGTGTAGCTGGGAGTTAGTAGTTTTGGCAGATCATTAATTTCCCAGTTTAAATAAAAGCTTTAAAACCTTGTTGCCTGTAGTTAGGCCACTTCCAAATCTCATAAATGGTGGAGTGTGTAAGGCTGCACTGATGTATAAGAAGCTTTTGCACAGCTGAAGACCTTGGTGAAATTCACCTTTGTTACTTAAACATGTGTTCTCCGGGAATCTTGCTATATTGTATTGTTTATTTATTACTGTGCATTATATTTGAAAAGCTGTTGTAAACTAAAGCCTTGGGCTGGGGGTGAGACGTGCAGGGCTGCACTGGAGAGCCTGAGACAATGATTCCTTCCTTGGTTTTACAAGGGCTGGAATCACATAGTTACCAGGAATGACTCTCTCCTCTGCTTTGTCTACGTGGGCCATAAAGCACAAACTCACCTTCAGACGTGCCAGAACTCACAGGATGGGCACAGGACCAAAGAGCTGTGCCTACTGAGTCCTCCCAGCTGCCATAGTTTCAGAGGAGATACCAGTGATTATCTACAATTGCTGAGCACTGTTTACAGACAGGAAGGGGTTTTGGAGATGTTTTCCAAGAAGCCAGAAAGCACAATCACCTCCCTTTTGTCCATGCTGCTTGCTGCAAACAAGTCTAGATTATTTTTTCAAGATTATCTGTTACAACCTGACTGACCAGTGTCCAAATTCAATCTATTTTATAACTTTTTCTGTCCCTTAAGGAAGACATTCTGCTCTCTGATCACACCTTGTTAGGAAAATTCATTCTCACAGACCTGAATGGTGGGATCAGATTATTGCATCATTACAACACCAGATACCTCTCAAAATCAAATCTGTCTTTACAATAAGGAATAAGAACTGTGTAACCAACAGTTTCCTAAATTATTTTACCAGAAGAATTAGCAAACCACTACATTTTGAAGCAGATAGGAAATAAAAAGAAAAATGGCATTCCCAAACTTGCTCACCGCCTCAGCCCCTGGGGTGGGTGTAACAGCCAACCTGGGCTCTGGTGCTAATTTCACAACATCAGCCAAGGGCACATTCCTCTCAGCTACAAGTCCTGCAACGAGAATCACAATCCTGATCAATGCAAAAAAACACCATGAGGGATATGCCTTGACTCTCTGGCAAATTAATACATTATATTGATCTTCCCTGGTCAGGTCAGCATTCAGGATTGAAGGATAAATGGCAGAAGATCTTACATTCCTATGAGCTAGCCTGGGAAGTGGGGACTCTGTGATTGAGTTTTTGCCAATCACTCAATTCGTACCCTGGGGAACAGGTAAGCAGCAGAAATGCTACTCAACAATATCAGCAATTATTTATGGTTACAACAGTACAGTAAACAGCAGTGAAAATAGGTGGAAGCAAAGGATTCAAGGACAAAATGTGACTAAACATAAAAATGAAGAGAAATGAAAACACTTTCAAGAAAATATGCTACAAATTATTAATTATATTTATATGTAAGGAAGCAGAATAATAGGGGAGTTCTGCTACGACAGCATTTTGCTTTGTGAGCAAATCACAAAGCATTTCAGAAGCTCCCTGCACACCTGCTAAGAACCCCAGGCTAACTGTGGAACACCCCAGATGCACACTGCAATATTATTAAAGAGCCCTTGCCATCAGTATTTAATTTCTATTAGCAAGTCCCCACTTTTCCTCAATCCCTTTGCCTGGCCAAGAGAGAGGCAGCTGAAAGCATCAATCAAAAATGCCATTTAGGAACACACACAGAGCAAACCCCCTGGGGCCTGGCTGGCAGAGGATGTGAGCCCAGGAGTCCCTCCATCAGCACAGCAGCCCAAACGCTCTGTCAGCCAAGCCTCCACAGCTCAAATGCCAACTGGCAGAGGGAATGCACATCACACACACACAAAATATCTGCGCCAACTTTAATGGTGCCTCCCCATTTCACATGCATTCAAGGGCAAGGAATCTGCCTGCAGCATTAAGTGCTGGGAGACTTTTGAAGCAGAAGGCAAAGTTTGAGTATAAAGAAAAACTATTTGGAAACTTGACCCACAAGGTGCAAAAATGGTCCCATTGTGGCTTCAAATATAAAGATAATCCAAGTGTTTCCATTGTCCTGCAAAAGCCTGCTTGGCCTGACAGAATCCTTGTGCCTTTTCTGGAAATAAAGAGGAGAGCATGCTGTGTGCATTAAACACACCAATTCAGGTTTTGGTTGTGCAATTTTCTTTGCTGTTTTCAAATGCAAGAGATCATGTAGTCTTTAGATGCTATAACGTGACAGCAGAATTTGCTTCTAAAATTAAAACTTGGCTGATTTCTTCTGATGGCTGGTGCTATCTTTTCCATGCTTGTTACAGTCCCATGGTCTTACATGAACCTGTAGAAAAGTTACCCATGTCTTAAGGCCCAAATCCTACAGATTCAAATTTAAAAATCTGAGGCTAACTGAAGTTGACCTAAACAAGGACTTCCACACTCCTTGAATTGTTTACTTGTAAGATATTAGAAACCATTTTAAAATACATGGATAAAAATTCATGGTTGGGATTCAAGTCTTAAGTAGCTGATGGCCCACCCTTAACACACACCCACATGCATTAATAGATGATATAAGAGAATTAACATGTAAATCCTGGGGCTTGGACTGTTATATTACAGTGAGAGGTGTAATACAGCAAGCAAGATGACTGGACAACCTAAGAGTATCCCAAGATTCATACTTTTACAAGAGTAAGTGCATGGAGCCCAGGACACCTTGCATATCATTCAACTTGATGTTTAAAAACTAGAAAATAAATATAGGTTTAATATTGGCCAGCAGTATTGTAGGTCTTGTTGTCCCTGCTCTCAATGATCTTCTTTGCTGGGATCAACATTTTGTGTGGTTTGGCCATTTCAGCATCCCAGTTTACAGCCCAGTCTCCAAACTGGGGCAGCAGGCTGCACCAGCACCTTCAGTTGTTTGTATTCTTCCATGGATGTAACTCAACATGTGAAGGTCCTAGACCTTTCCTAGACAGTACCAACACTTCCCACACCACATCCCTTGGCTGAGAAGCAGCCACCAGGCATGGAATTACAATGTAAATTATATTCTCTGCCCTAATCCAAGTGTACTAAGCAAAAAATCCCTCTTTGACCTGTGTGACCTTCCAATCGGATGCACACAGCTTTACTCCCCCCTCATGCCCAGTAACATTAATCCCAAGTACTATCCAAGTGAAATTAAATTCCCTGACTGCTCACAGGAGTCTCCTGGCAGCCTTACCATGGATTGCTCTGTAAGCACTCCCCAGACAAGCAGAGTTGGCCGTGTCAATGGTGAACACGGGTGCGTTGAACACGTCAGACAGGACCTGCGGGGCATCAAAGCATCCATGAAACACAAAGGGAAAGGAAAAATCCTTCATCACTGCTCAGGAAAACAAGCAGCTGTCCCAAGCCCCAGCCAAGCACTCAGGAACCCATGGAAAGAAGAGCCGCAGGCAACAGTGAGGACTGAACTTGTCACACCGCAGGGTATTTGGTAATTCTGAGCTACAGACGTAACTCAAGCCAGGAAATAGTCCCATTTCTCTCCAGATGTCTTGGTTACAGTCCAGAGGAGCCCTGGTTCAAGCATCATTCCTCAAAATTCACACAGGCAGCACATGCTAAAGGCTTATGTCAGCTCAGGAGACCTGCTCAAGAACCCACAACTGGAGTCTGTTTGCTTCCATCATGTTGAAGCTGATTTTAGTGGAAAGGAAAGAGAGAAGAACCAGTCGTCTGTTCCAGAAGAAAAGAAGAACCAGTCACAGCTCCTCCATTCCAAACTTGGATAAAAATAAAGCTCCAGCAACATGAAGGCCTGCTAAGCCTTTCTTCGTCTCCACCATTCCCATCCTATTAGGGTCAGCAGGGAGAAGGACACAGGAGCTGATTACACAGTCTCTAAATTTACCAGTTTTCCTGTTTTTAAGGGAACTTTAGCTATGAAGATATATTGAGACACTTGGCTTGGGTAATACAAATAAAATTTTACAGGCAAAGAAATTATTATGGTATCCAACAGATACTAAAGTTATTCGACCACTCATCATTCTGCTTTGAAATCAACACCATCAACACCTCACATCTGCTCTCCCCCACAGTTTAGGTTTAGAAAAACAATACTGATTTGGGAAAATTAAGACATATTTGGATAAGGGCATAGGAGGTTTAATAATTCCTTTCCAAAAACATTGTCAACAAATGCTTTCCATTTTGGTTTCATCACTTCTAGGACTGCAAGTGCCCCTCAGGATGAGCAATACAAGAAGCAGGAAACAATTCAGATGTAACCTGTGCTGATTTTATTACTTTTACCAAAGGGAAAAGTGTCTCACCTGACTTAAATCCATACAATTGAGTCTAAAATAAAGCCAGAATGTCCAGAATTCCAAACCATTTGGATTAGTGCAAGGCAATCCTGATCCTGGAATTTATAACCCTGCTGGGGATGGACCCCAGGGCTTCATAAAAGATGAGTAAGAAATTCAATCCATATTACCTATAGAAATGTGGAGTACATGGAATTTCTAAAGGATTTTTCTTTCTCTGAAATTTTGTGGTGAATCTGCAAATCAAAACCTTTGAAAATCACTGATTTTCACAATTTAAATGAAAGTGGCTGTTTGCTAACTAGAACCCAGTGGAAGCCTGAGCTTATACACTTAAAACTGTCTTCTGGTAAGACAGAAAAGTCAGGATTGGCTAATTTCATTTCCAAGCAAGCACTGAGCAGCACATGAGCTTCAATGCTAGAGAACAAATGAAAAATAAGTCATGGTTATTTATTAAAAACTACTCTGGAAATTGTAAGGTCACAGAGCTCTAGTCCCACTGCCCATCCTACCAGCCAAAGCCACTTTGTTTCAACACATTCCCCACCTATATCTTCACCTCATCTCTAACAAGCATTTCTCAAGTTTAAATTGTACAAACTTTTGGACAACATTTTTTTTTTGTATCTCTGAGGAGCCTCATACAATGCAGCTCTACTCTATACTGATTGTTAAGAAGTTCTGTAATACTAAAAATAATATTTTAACAATTTAACAAATAACTTTTTTTTACCACAATTATAAAATAAAAATTATTCAAAGTTCACATATTTGGTAAGTTGTTCGGAACTGTGGTACCTCTCACAAATAATTTAAAAATAAACTGTTAGAGGTTCTACTGCTTAAGATAATTCACTGTGTTCCATGTGGTCATTAATCAAGCACCACATATGCTATAAAAAGCTTCCTGGAACTGTGGAGAAAGCTGCCCTACTAAATTTTTTTTAAACAGATTTTCCTAAGTTGTCTCCTTTGTGGTGTAAAATATAGGAGTTCCTGAACGTTGATTAATTAAATGGTAGTCCTTTGTAGCCCTGGAACAAATTACCCAAAATTGACCATGATAAGGGTGGAAGCTGTTATTCTTTATGCAACTGATATGGTTTCTGAGGTTTTGATTAAATTAAAAAGAAAGATCCAATTAACCAGTGATTGAATTAAGTGAATGACACTGTATTGATCATATTATTTTAAGGCACTTCTAATGAGTTTTAAAGCCAGCTGAATTGTTATATGTGAAGAACAAGCACCCCAGCCACCACTCTCCCAGTCCCATGGTTTTTCAGATGTGTCTATTACCAAATTATGTATTTTAAGAACATTTGTTTCTCTGCCTTCATTCCACAGCAAGGAGATCCTCCTGGCACCCAAACTGAAATACAGCCTTAAACACAAACTCATCTGTGAACCCAATCTTTCCTTAGCAGAATTACTCCTGTAAGGACCAATGTTTTAAGCAATTAACCAATCAGTTAATTTTCCAATGTCACATTCTTAGGCAAAGGAACCAAAGCAGATGAAGAGAAGTGACATCTGCAGGCAAAAAATGCCAAATTTGCTGCTCCCCAATCAGCTCCAGCTGCACAGGCAGCAGTTACACACACACGTGGTTTAGATGCCTTAGGAGAAAACAGCTTTTTGCCTTTTTGCTCTTTAACTCCCATTTAATCCAGCCCAGGTTTTGTGGAGCAGAGAATTGAGTGCAATTGTCAAAGAGAATGGTGTGCAGCTGAGGCTGGCCCTGACAGGAAGGATTGGAATCTCCAGAAAACATTTCACCCTGTGTTCACTATGTGATAGATGAGCAGTGTAATGGTTGACTCTCACAATTAAATGACAAATATTATATATAAAGTTTTATAGATTTATTGTAGGAGTGTGTCCCTTGTTGACAGAGTTACAAAACTATTCTTTGTCCTTTTAAAAAGGAAATAAGCCCAGAAGTTTCTCTCCTTGATTAGGTGAAAAAGGCATCTTATAGGACCCAGAGGAATTCACCTCAAACTTTAAAAAAAGCTAATTACACAAGAGCCAAAAAGTCCTGCCTGAGCAATTTACTAAAAAAAGAAAACAAAGAAACTAATTGCTTTTGTGAGATGTTTTACAAAGGGCAAGAAAGCCTCTTGCACCTAGATCAATTTTTTTCTGTAAAAAGTTTGTTATTTTGCCTCTTATTAAAATTGATAGTTATGTTTTACCCCCTCCTTGCATTGTTATCATGGGATGGCCTGGGTAGTTGGGACATTTGGGAGGGTTGGCTCATTACTATGGCAGCACCTGGGCTCTAATCAAGATGGAAGAAAGTGATCTCCATCACTGGACCGCAAAGAAAAAGTCAATGGAAAAGACTTTGGGAGGGGCTAAAGGGTTAAAAATTTTACCATGGTGGGAAAAAAATTCTTTACTCCTGGCACTATATTGTTTTCTCTATTCAGTCTTCTGTCGTATTTTTTGATAAGGTTTCAATAAACCTTTTAAATTTTTGGAAGTGAGTGTCGTTCCTCGGAGCTATCACCAGTGATAAGAAGGGCCCAAGATTAGGACTTCTGGTGTTTATCCCTACCTCCAGGTCAGTGTTGGAGCCTGTGGTTAAAGGGGAGCTTGTCAAGGCAGCCTCTGGAGCCCAGAAAGCTCCTGGGATCCCCCAGAAGGAGATTTTACATTTGTTAAGTTAAAGCACCAACCCAATTGGGTTTTTGTTGCTTTTCTCTGTGCTGCAACAGACGGGACCTCACCCAGCTGCTGCAGGGCAGACAGATCATACCCAGACATCTCACCAGAGATTACTGGATCTGGGCAGGACGAATCCCAGCCCAGATGTCTCTCTCTGTGCTGTCACAGCCAGCTGAGAGGCCTCTCACCATTTGTGAGCGAGGCTTTGCCAGGGCTCAGTGGGCAGGAGCAGAGAGCACACAGTCTCTGCTCTCCACACGATGGATGGAGCATCTCACCCAGGCTGGATGTGCAGCAGCAGCAAAAGAGAAGGTTGGGGCAAACAACAACCCAACCAAAGTGTAGCCTCCTCCCAGCAAATTACATGATGGTAATAAGTAACACAAAGACAAGGGGTTGAGGTATGTATGAGGGTGTTTGAAAAACCCAACAATAAAAACAATGTTTACCACCAGCATAATTCCCCTTCAGCTGAAAGAAACCAATGGTTCAACTTTGACCTGAATGACAAAAAAAACCCCTCAGGTATTACATAAGAAGTTTCTTTGTGATTTCTATGCTGATTGATTTAAGTGATGAGACATGGAAATCATCAGTGCTTTAGATACACATTCACAAAACCAGTCAAGTGTGAAAAAAACTCTAAGTTGAATGTAAAATTAGCACTGGGCTAAAGGTTTTCACACTAAACCTGAAGAAAGACCCCAAAGACCTGCAGCAGATTCACAATTCCATATCCACACCTTCCTGTGCAGCTGTAGTGATTTGGATTAAGTACAGCAAAATAAAAAATGGAGATGTAACTGCAAGCTCAGTTCAGGATTTAATTTTCTACTTACCTGTAAGATCTTTTTATTGTGGGATGCGCCACCAGTAGCCAAAATCCTTGTTTTAGGCACTGCAATGCAATTAAAAGTACAAATCAGACTGACAGTACATATGGTCAGGATTTGTGCTACTGAACCAAGTACAGTGAGAACAAGGAGGTGGGAGACAGGGTTCTCTCTCTGTACCTCTAATTTACCTTCTGTAAAAAAGGAGATAACACTAATTACCCACTTTTCCAAGGCACATTAGAACTCCTCCTTAGAAGAGGCAACATAAATATTGCAGATCTATTATTATTGTAGTGCTATCAATGTCAGGCAGATTTGCAAAGGAGATACAGAGTAAGAAACGCAGTGTTATTATATTACAGCTCTGCTTTGAGGTCAGATTGGTTTGGCTCATAGCTGTATATATACAAACTGACAGATAACCTTTAAAATCAGCAGTATTTTCCAAACTTATCTCCTCATGACGTTCACAGTCAGAGTTCACTGAAACCTGGGCAATCCCCATGCGCTTGAGTGACAAGGAAGTGTGTCAAAAGGCAATTACAGATGGTCTAAATCATGTCACTAAAATAAAAACAAAATTCTGAATCTTCATCCAGTGCAAACCCACAGCTTTGGGGAAGTTAAAAATATACCCTGTGTTCTTTAGGCTTAAAGAAATCCATCCTTTCTTCTACATTCCTGAATGTCTGTCACAGACATCTTTTATGAAAAATCCTTTCTTTAGGGTTTTTCCTCTTGAGAAGCTGAGAGGCCTCAGGAACAAAATGTAAATAATGATTATCTGTTGCTGTAGAATGCAACACGTAGATCTGTGATTAGTCTTATGCAGTTGTTTTTAATTAATGGCTAATCACACTGAGTTGGTTGGGACAGAGTCTGAGCAACAAGCTTTTGTTATCATTCTTTTTTTTTCTATTCTTAGCTAGCTTTCTGATGAAATCTTTTCTTCTACTCTTTCAGTATAGTTTTAATATAATATATATCATAAAATAATAAATTAAGCTTTCTGAAACATGGAGTCAGATCCTCATCTCTTCCCTCATCCTCAGACCCCTGTGAACACTGTCACAAATGTCTGCCTCACCATTTATTTGTGTGCATGCTCCTCTGGAGCACAGCATGCAACAATCCACAATCACAATTCAGCAAGAGATTCCAAATATAAATAGTCCAAATGTTCTCACTGAAGTTCTTCAAAGGCTTAAAACAAAATAAATGCATAAACACTTTGATATGGTACATTTTAAAAAAATCTAAACACTTAATTACTCTGATTTATGACAATAATAAGTGATACCATCATGTATACCCTCCCAAAAGGGAAATTTCACTGTGGTTATTGTTTTGTTATCTTAACTTCCTTTTTAATAAAAGCTAAAGATAATTTATTTCTCACAAGGCAAAGTTGGGCAGCTTACACTGATGCCCTAAATAACTTATTGTCATTTATCCTTTCAAGTATCTTAATGACAAAAGCCCCGAAGTAAGAATTAGAAATAATCAGAAAAATGCAGCTCACCACACCATTTCCAGACCCCCATCTGGGTGCTCAGGTGGAGCCCAAGACCCAGACAAAGCATTGCATGGGGGACCCTTTTTAACTGATAAATTTAATTTTATTTTCCTCTTTGGAGGATATTCAGTGATGCACAAATTGGGTTTTAAAAGCCATTAGGATCTCTGTCAATGTCAGTAAACAAATAAAACAAACAGCAGAGTGATTCCTCAGGGAAAACAAGTTTCAATTATACCAACACAGAGTGACAGATTCCTGCCAAGATTATCACAACAACATAATAGCGCAGAAACCAGTGAAAAATAACTAGCAAGCCTCTGTTCCTAGAAACCAAACCAAACTCTAAATTATTTGCCTGGTAGTCACAATTCTGCCTTGTTGAGGATATAAATTCTTGCGGAACCACCACATCCAAGGTGCAAACACCACATTCCAGAGGCAGACAGCAGGACAGGATGAGGAGCAGACATACAGGCTGCGCCTCCCAGCACCTCCAAGCCAGGAACAAGCCAGGCTTGCTCTCCAGTGCCTCTCAAAGGGGCCCCTGCTGGGCTCCCACCATCAGGAAAGAGCGGTGGGCAACACCAAAGTGCCAAACAGCATCCACCCTGTGAGAGCAGCAAACGCAGCCCAGCTCAGCTGCTCCCTGCGCTGCCATCTGCACACCAGCTCTGGCTCAGGGCTGCTGCTCCACAACCTCCCAAATGCCTGCATTCGGATCCAGGAACGGACAGGAGACTCACTCCTTGCTAGGCCAGCACCTTCAGGGTTTGGCTGTGTTACAAATTCATGCCATCACTGTAATTCAAGGGACTTGTGTATCAATAAGCTATCAGAAACACAGGACAATCAAGTTATCAGAAACATAGGGGCAAATTTACAGTGCATTTTCTGTTTAATATTTAAGTAAGCATTTACCCCACTATCAGTTGAGTTAGGTGTCTTCCAAGAGGCCAAGCCAGATCTCAAGTCTAAAATTGTTTAACATGCTGCTATCTGCACACCCACCTTAATCCAGACTAATTCTTTTGCAGCAAAATACTAAGAATTGTTTCAGAATATACCTAACCTACTTGATAAAAGAAACTAACTTAATTTACACTGTGAAGTTTCTAACATTGGTTAGACAGCTCATGTTCTAAATTGGATCCACTCATGAGTACAAACACCCACAGACACGCAGTAACCCACCCAAAACCTGCGCTGAAGATACATGAAAAGCAAAACCATTCATTCTCCTCCTCTTGGAGTAGATAAGATGGCTCACTCCACTGAAACACATCCCAGCCAAGTGAGCTTTAGCCATCACTGTGGGATGGCAGACTCTGAGCTGCTCTACAGGTGGGACTGATCCATCCAGGCCACATGGGAGCAAAATCTCAGGTGAATGTGGAGCTCTGCAAGTGGCCAGAGAAGAGACAACATCAATCCCCCTTGAGTTTCAGTCACTTTTTACAGACAAGGATTAGGTCTCTAAACAACTTCTGGAATTTGCTGAATTTCAGGTTTACTTCTTGTTTCAGTCTCTCTCCAAAGAGCAAGGAAAATACATTGATCACTGATTTCAGGGATTGTCTTTTTAATGCCAATAGTGTGTGCTTTAGTGAACAGTGGACATTTGCTCCGAGATGTGTAATTGGATACATCTTATAAATAAATAAAGCAAGCCCATCATTTATGTATAAAAGGCATTAACAGAGACATTGTTCATCCATCACCAGCAGTGTTCTCAGCCAGCTGTGTTTGAATCTGTCAGGAGCTACCATCCATCCCCTGCAGCACTGCACAAAGAGAACTTCACAGTGTTACTAAAAAATCCCCAACAACAACAACAGCAGCAAACATAATTCAAGAATTCAATTCTTTAACAGTTGAGAGAATCAGATTTAAGCATCTTTCAATTAAAAGCTCCCTGCATACTACCTAACCAACCAGTTTATTTCCTTCTTATTGAAAAACTAATTATTTTTTAGAGAGCTGATGCTGAATTTTAACCCTACCTAGAAGGGTTACAGCTGCACATGGCACAGTGTTGTTCTGCCATATGCACATCTTCTGGAGATCTATTGTCTTCTGTTGAACATGATGATTGACCTAACAAAATAGAGTTGAAATAATGGTTCCCACTGGACAGGAGGAGGGACAAAGCCCCAAGTAAAGAAGTTTATGTGGGAAGTCTGAGCAAAAGGCACTTTCCCACAAGGATGAGAAGGCAGCACACTCTGTGCACATCACCATGCACACAAAATACTCATTGTGCCTTCAACAGAGATCCAGCAAGAACTGAGTGATGTTAAAGTTCATCTCCTGTCTCTTGCTTTCAGCCAAAATATTGCTTTTATTGAAAGGTACATAGGGAAAAGAAAAAAAAAATCTGTCACTGCGAATAGGAGGAAATTACAATGATATATGTTCAGCATTGTCAGTAGTCCCAAAAAAAATGCAGTCCTGCATCACTGTGTATTTACAAACACAGAGGAGGGGCAGGCACTGATCTCTGCTCTGTGTGACAGTGACAAAACCTGAGGGAATGGCCTCAAGTTGTGTTAGGGAAGGTTTAGGTTGGATTTAGAAAAAGGTTCTTCACCCACAGGGTGGTTGGGCACTGAACAGGCTCCCCAGGACACAGCACCAAACCTGACAGAGCTCAAGAAGTGTTTGGACAATGCTCTTGTTCACAGATGTGACTCTTGGGGATGTCCTGCACAGAACCAGGAGTTGGACTGTCATCCTTGTGGGTCCCTTCCAGCTGAGGGCATTCTGTGATTCTATGATGATAAATAGAACTATTAAGAAAAACAATTACATTGGGAAACTCACCAGTCAAAAGGGTAATGCTGATAATTGTCACCAAAATCTTCTGCCACATCATTCATGGACAGAGACTGGAGGTTGAAATTCAGCCTCCTGCCCCCCAGGAATGGGTCAGATCAGACTGGTGACAGATCCAGATGCTGGAATTGGTGGGATGGCTCCTGACCTCAGGGCGTTTGGATCTTGCTGCATTTCAGCAGGACAGAAATGGTGTGTCTGTGTCACTGCAGAATTTTGCTGGTTCATGCACTTCGAAGTCCACAACCAGAATTTTACCTTCCATTTTGAGACTGAAAACCCCTCAACTTTTTCATCTAAATTTTCAGTGCTACCCACAGTCCTAGTTTGTACCCCAAACTCCAGGCACATGCTGACTTTCAAAGCTCTTAAAAGACAATTCCAAGAATTCATCCAAACAGCTTCATAACATCCTTCTCATCACAACTGAATCCATAAATAAAACAGAACAATAGAACATGTATTCAAAAAGCAGCTGATTATGCACACGAACCCACGCCAGTTATAAGCATGATTGCAAATAACAGCAATTTACAATTTGCAAGCAACAAGAAAAGCCCCTCCTTTATTTCTCTGATTAACTTCAAAGACTATAATTTTTTTAAACAGTATTTGCTAGCTTTTCATTCAAGAAAAAAATATATGGGTTTTTTGTCCCATTTATCAAACAAATATTCCAAAATCATCCTCCTTGCTTATTAACTCTTCCAAAATTCATGCTAATCTTCTTTATTCATATAAAGACACTGAAATTTAACTCCTGCTATGGTAAAAGATTTCTCTTATCTAAATCATCTATAAACATGGCCTTTTATGTCCCTGAGACTTATAGGTCTGGGTCCTGAACAATATCTACATGAATGAGGCAAAAGCAATGGAGACTGGAATGTACCCTTTTTCTGCTTTTCCTTTTTAATTTAGACAAATATAACTGCCCAAGTAAAAGCCATTCAAGAACTATTTTTTTTTTATTCTTCAGAAGTGTTTCTGACTTTCACTTTGAAGCATCAGCTAATTTATTACTGACAAAAGCAAGCCAGGTTTGCCATAGAGGATGGTTGCTTTTTAACTGGCAAGTGAAGAAGTTTTCATATATTTTGTAACGTGCTTTAATTTCACTGAGACTTGCTCAAATGTTTGTCAGGAATTTTCCTGACACAAAATTCAGTCTTATTTGTTAAATGCAGTGCCGGGGGAAGAAAAACAACTTTTACAGATAGAATTGATCATCAGCCTCCAAGGCCACTGTAGTAGAGCTACCATTAAATCAGCTGTAATTCAACAGAGGGGCAGAAAAAAGCCTGGATTTTCTCAGCAGCAGTGACAAATTTGCCTAATATTCTCAACATTTATGCTACTTACATAGATAAAGTCTCTGCAATGATGTGGGGGAGACCAGACATGATTCTTCTTGCTCACACTGCTGTAAGGCAAGAATAACACCACTAAAATGAGCAGAGGAGCAACAATCAAGTTGAAACAGAGTAGGAACAGTTTATTAACCAAGGCTCATGTGCCACTGATAGTCACAGGTCATTCTATGTTCTCAAGAAACATTGTTCATGAAAATGTCAAATTTGGCTTTCCTAAGACCTTATTTCAATCAAGGCAAAATTTTAGGATTTCAGAACCTGAAGCTTGAAGACACCAAATCATTCATTGAAAATCCTCCTAGTCTAGCTCAGCTCAGAGATTAATTTTAAATTTAATGTTGACTCAAAGCCTTCTCCATCTTGATGGATTTCAAGAAGAAATAAACAAAGAAAAGCATGCACATAAATTACCTCTTAAAAGCAGTTTAAATTACTGCAGATCACCCCAAAAAACCCCCACACAGCCCAAGAGGTGCTCCAGAGGAAACAAAATCTACTCAAGATACAATTCAGCTTCATTGACTGCAGCAGAATTACACTGCAGGGAAAACTTTGGTACATGAGTGGTAAAGACTTCTTTGGGAACAAGCAGATCAATAGTCATAACATTGTTATAACATATACATTGAAGCTGGCAACAAGGCTTCTGAAATATTTGCAATTCTTGTAGAAATGCTGCAGAGCTGCAATTGCTTATCAATTCACAGTGATTTTTAATTTATTTTTTTAGACACAGATCTCTATTTGGCAGAATGTTATGATGGAGCTTGGGACAAATTCCAAAGGTAAGGTATTAAAAAAAAATTCCACAGCTCAGCACTAGAGCTTACAGCAAGGGGGAAAAAAAGCAGCAGATTCAGACAAATAAATTTTGTAGATAAAGGTTGAATATTTTGGAAAAATATTTCTCTGAAGCTTTTAAGGAAAGAGATGGAAGAAATGGCAGAGGGGTTGGAACCAGATGATCTTTGAGGTCACTTCCAACCCAAGAATTTCTGTGATTCTAGGAACACAAAATCTGTTTGGTCAACACTGAAATTGTCTTGGGGGGAAATCTTCTCCTGAAGACATTACTACTAGAAGCAATTTAATGAACCTTGCTATCTCTTGTTTAGTTTCTAGGATCTGAATCAATTCATTAAAGAAAAAATAAGAAAAAATAATATTTTTTCATTAATAAGGTAAAAAAGATTCATGTACCAACGTAACTGCTTACATCAAGTTTATTTTTTTCATTTTTTGGCACTCAGTTTTCGTCTTTTGTTACCCATAGTTTGGATATTATAAGAACTGTGTGTTGGGGAAAATACTGACAACCACAAAAACTATTCAGCAGTTATTCAAACATCTATAAAGTAGTCAAGGCTCCAATTAAAGGCTTAGCCTAACAAAGAACAACCTGCTTTGATTTACCCTATGTTGCCACAATTATTCATGAGACTCTTGGCAACACCTCTACCTTCACCTTCCACTGCAGAATTCCAGTTATTCAGCAAATAAACAAGAGATCTGGAACCAATGTGACAAATTAACCAATTCCCAAAAAATGTTCTGAAGCAGGTGGTGCCAGTCTGAAAACAAAACCTAGAGGAGATGCAAACCAGGCCAGTTAAATCTGGCCATCACATCCAGTTTTTTAATAGCATACCTGCAGACAGCTCCTAAACAGTAAAATATCAGAGTGGACCATTTGCCTAAATGAGATCACCCAAATTCCACACAGTGATCCCAGAGTCCAGATCTGTCGTCACTGAGCTACAGAGACCTTAGAGAGACACAGAGCCTCAGCTAAAGTGACTGAGAATTTGCTGTGTCCACTGACTGTTCTCGTGTTTAATACTTTCAAATAGCTGCATTCCTCCCATAATTTATATTTTTATTCTTTAAACTTCTAGTCACCTAATCTTTGTGGCTTTAGCCTTCCGGTCAAAATGTTATTATTAAAATTAGGTTTCCTCTTCACATGTTGGCACTTTACAGACCACAATTAAATTACATCTTGTATTTCTTTTAAGCTAAAGATATTATGTTCTGCCACTCATTAAAAGGCATAATTTCAAGACCACAAACCACTGATGCTTAGTGCTGCTGGCCTAATACCATTGCCTTGGTCTTCACCCCTGAAACCACTATCAAAGAAAAGAGCAGAGCTGGGAAGAGCACTAAAAATGCCTGGCACAGAAGTGCCTGACTGCATGTTATGATGGGCTATACAGATATTTACCAGCTTATAAAAACTCCTGATAAATCACAGAGGACTTTGCACTGGGAATCCCCCGGGAGAGCTTTTTGGAGGGGATGTTCTGGCTCTGTGTGTAGCTCCAGCAGGCACATTCCCTGCAGGGCCATGCGTGAGCAGCGCCCTGTGGTCCCCATCACAGTGAGCCCAGGGTTCTGGAGAGTTCTGCCCCGAGCTACATCCCAGTGCCCCCTGACAATTCCTGCTGCTCAGCTCCCAGGCTAAGGTGGGACACTCCCCCAGACAGGCACATGCAAGATGTGCTCACAAATTATTTTAATAAAATGGTTGCTGCTACTTTAGGCATTCTCCACTCACTAAAACCAATTTTTTCAATGTGCTCTGAAGGCAGCATTGCAGCACAGCTCAGTATCTCCTCAAGGTATTCTGACACAGGAGAAACTTGTGCCTGAAACTCAGCAGAATACACATCCTCCCACACATATCACAATTCTGATGCGTGTAAGTACCACATGTGGCTTTACAGATCACCCTTCAGTAAATAATGCTTGTTACTGACTTATTCAGGGAGACAAAGAACACCGTTTGTAATAAAGATTTGTCCTCGTACACCAATTTCCAGCCTTGAAAATCTTCTAAGGGAAATGGAAAATTACATTGGCAAATCAACATATGACACCATCCATCGAACGTTAAAATGAGAAAAAGCAAGCAAGGAGATAAATGAGCCCCCCAAGGTCACACAAAATCAGAAGAACAAGCAGGAATAGAACAAAGGCCTCTTCATTACTTAGATCACAAATGCATTCAATTCTGCATTAGTTAATCTGCAGAGCATGAGCATCAGTAGCAAGACATGTCCACAGGAGAAAATATAATAATGATGAGCTGCAAGTTCAGCAGGACCCAAAGCCACAGGATATAATTAAAAGGCACAGGGTGCAATGACCTGACCTTGAATGCCACTCAAGTGATGAGAAAAAAAGAATGTGCTATCAAGTATTTTGATTCTAGAGAAACCCAAAGCACAACAAACCTGGGGGGAAAATCAGTTTGGGATCTAGATTTGCAAAGCAGATCTCTACCAGGTCTCAGGTCTGCTCTGCTTCCCTCCACACCAGCCTTTGTGCCTTATCAACAGCAGCAATAAAAGCCTCTGGAAATGCGACAGAGAAGAGCCAAGCCCAAGCAATATTTTATTTTTGCAAAGGATAAACCTGATAAAAAACAGAAAACTCCTAAAACAAGGCAATTTGGGTGTTTTCATTAAACATTTTTTCAAAAGAATTATTACAACTGTTTTGGCTTCCACAAATATTGCCTGTAGCTTTTCATCTCCTAGTCCAGGAAGGCTGGTTTGTGTTCATTCAGTGCCTTGTGAAGAATTTTTCTTCTTGATTTTTGTCTTTCATATCTCCTCCTCCTCTCAATAGAAAAGGCCTACAGCTTGAAAAGTACTTCACAAGAATAAAATTAATTGATAGGAGGGTGTAACTGCTCACCAAACAAGAGCTGAGGTAGCAGAAAATCTGTTTATTTTGTTTGTTCAGGTAAGTTCCATATATCAAGAAGAGAAGAAAATAAATTAAGGCAGTAACATTTTTCTCCCTAAAAACTACACCAGACCTACTCACAAAAATAAAAAAAATCCTGCTGACCTGCTCTGTGTGACTGTGCTGAGTCACTTCACTCCTCTGAACTCATTCTTCCTGTACTTAAAGAACACAGCACTGGGGACCACTTGTACCAGTTGGGTCTCTGAGCAGCACTAAAGCCTTCTGTTATTAATAAATCTCCTCCTTTCCAAGTGGATTATTTATAAATGAATTCTGTGACCTCTGGCAGGCCAGAGCTAAGCAGAGAATACAGTTTGTTCCCATTTAACTGAAAAACAAAGGCTGTGGAAGGATGAATAGAGAGAAGCAATTAATATTTCCTAATAATTGTCACGGTGAATGGGAGAGCTGCTGCGTTTCTGGGGGTTTCTGCTCAGAAAGGTTCCAGGTAGCCATTCATTCACAGGGCTGGGCTCATGTAAATCAGATGTTGTTGCCAAGCAACTATAGGTGCTAAGGAATGAAATACAGTCTGCAGAAACCTAATAGCCTGGAGAGAAAAAGGGCTACAATCAGAGATTTATGGCATATATAAAAGGGAAAGAGTCATTCTCCCACACACAAAGAACACAGATAGTTTATAATAAATGTCCTTAGCATGTTTTTCTAAGGCATAATTAAGCAATAAAATTCCCACTACACCCCAAATCAAACAGGTAAATTCCTTTTTTTTTTTTAATCTTTTGCTCATTAAACTTTGTAGAAATAGATCTTGAGAAATAAGCTACCAAGACAAAAGACGAAATTTAACCCAGAGATGTTTCTTTTGTCCAAGAAAGGTGTTAGGTATACAGACAGCACTGCAACTGCCAATCAGCTTTTCACTTTACCTTCTTATGTTTTTATACCATGCTCATTAACATTGCATCTGATCATCAGAAATTCTCTTTAAGCTTATTAAGATTTTAAAATATTTTTAGCAAGTTAATTAGAATACATTAACAGAGCTCATCTGTGTTCACCCGTCATGCATATTTTATTTCATTCAGGCAAATTGCTTTTAAATGAAATATTAGATCTAGGAGGGGTGCACTGTTGGCTACTGAACAATGCAACCCCTCAGCACAAACACACTCTCTCACACACCCTAATAGCTCCATGCCACTGAAAAGTGGGGAATTTCTGACGACAAAGGGCTTTTGTAAATTCCTGTTATTGCAATCCCCTGCAGCTGTGATGTGCATACATGGACCTGGTGCATCATCCTTGTACCTGGTGCATCATCTTTGTACCTGAACCATCCCCTGTTGCCCTCACATTCCCTGTACAATCAATAAAACTTAAAGACTAAAATTGCAATGGGAACCAGAGGTCCAGCTAAGGAGAAGGAAAGAACATTTCCAGCCCCTCACACTGTAATTTTTACAGATCCATGTTTGATGGGTTTGTTTTTCTCCTGCTGATGGTGCCTGGGGATCTCAGTGGATGTAAAGGCAGGAGCCCAGTGAGGCTCTGGCACAGGATTCTGACAGGCAGGGCTGCACATGGGCCTGGCAGAACAACCAGAACAGCTCACAAGGATGAACCTGAAATACCCCAAACCTTTGCTTTAGTCATCATTGGAAATGCCTCCCTCTAATGTGCACTCAGTGTCACCGGGTATAACTAAATAATAATTTCTGAGGAAAAAGGAGATGACAAAAATTACCTTGGCATATTTTTGTCATGCCTCTTACAGAATTTTACTCAAGTCAGATAAGTCCATTCACTGGCCACTGAAACCTAACTACAACTCTACTAATAATAAGATGTTCCTCAAGCCCCTGATATACCTTCACTCAATCTAGCCAAATAATATATCTTTAAAATCATTCCTTTGTGGGTCAAATACTTTCTATGTGAGGAAGGATGGAAAAAATCACACTAATTTCACCAACAGTTCTCAAGTTAAGCAGTTACTTTTAGAGATCTACAAAAAATAAAAGTATAAACAAAGTTTGCCAACCTCATGCTTGATTCAGATTTTGCACTCTCACTGCATTTCAATTAACCTGCCACAGATTGCAGAGCTGACATATTTGATTCAGATAGTAAAGAGAACGCTCTTAAAAAAAAAACAGGTCTGAATTCTTTGATGAGTGATCATACAATCCATATCAAAATACACATTTAAGTCTCAGTCACCACACATTTCATGATCTGCATCATTAACACTGTCTGGATTGAAGATTTTGATAATCTCTTTGACAATCTATAGCAGTTCTTTATCTCCAAGGCACCGATGCCTTTTAGCCAATGATCATTATTTAGGTATGCTTTGTGCCTGTAGCCTTCCCTGAGATGTTAATCTCCATAATTCAAGAGGTTGCTCTTTTATAAACTGCTGCCATACTCCCCATGTTTTTTTCCACTGATGAACCCCAAAATCAGGCGCGTTTCATTTAGCTGAACACATCAGCCTTGCTGACATGGGAGTATTTTAAGCACAGCTGAGCAATTCTATGGAAAGTTCTTCCAAAGGCCAAGAGAAGAGAGCTGTCTCAGTGGATGGAGTCCCTTTTCTCTGGATAAATCACTATTGATTGCACTGAACCCAAACCCACCCTGCCATAACCTCTTCCTCCTATTTCTGCGTTTATTAATCAACTCACGCATCAAAAGCATAAGACTCAGTCTGCACTCTTTTCTCAAGCTTGACCAAGCAGTTTTATGTTTTATATTTTAAAGGAATTCTCAGCCTTTGTCAGCTGGAGCAGAGATTTCACCTCCCTGCCACAGAGCTGCCTTGGCCACAGGGATCAGCTGGGATCTCTCCCCAGATCCCGCTGCATGCTGAGTAATGAGCCACACAATCCCAAAAACCTATTTGCTGGCATTAAAAAGCAAAAACTGCCTTGGTTTATTTTGCAGCATTTAAGCAGAGATTTGTCCTATCCTAAGAAAAGAAAAAAAACCCACATAGAAATCAATATAAATTTCTAGTAGCACCCTAATTGCAAAGAGTAGAGCTTGAATGAGCAATGAAGGCAAACCAACATTTAAATGTCATTTAGAGTGACCAAAGACACTGAAATATGTACACAATTAAGTGCATTCTCTAGAAAAAGGAGTGGGTAAAGTAAAGCATGACTACCAGACAATAGTAAAATAAAATGCAATTTAGCAAAGCACATTTTGTCATTGGCCTACCCTGGCACACACTCCTTGTTCTTACAACAGAAACAGTGACTCATTTATCTAAACCAGCACAATTTTAACAAACCCCTATAAAAATCACTGCTAGAGCTGCATCTGGAGCACAGCTATGCTCCAGCTCACCTGGCTCTGGATTTTAATGACAAGCTGGAGCTCTCCACTGCTTTCAGAAACTTCCCTGTTAGCCCAGCCTTCCCCAGAGCAGCTCAGGGTGTGTTACCCACCCCATTCCCCACCTGCCTCTGTCATCCCTCCAGAGAAGTCTCAGCTGTCTTCATTAAAAAGCTGAAAAACTCCTCCTATCCATTCCCTCTCTCTTCCCCTTTTCTCAAGAATTTTCTTCTGCAAATGCCAAAATCTTCCACTACCTAAAACCCAGCCCCAGCTAAGTATGAGACATCACTGAGTAGCCACACTGAAACTATAATTTTTAATTTTTAATTATTATCATTATTGTTGTTAAAGTAAGAGGGTGCTCACATTTTTTTTTTTAATGCAAAAGGATAAGATTTTCCACTCTGGGTACCTGAGATGTGGCTCACCAAAATGCAGCATACTCTGAGTCCCTTTCAGTACACCATATCCAATTCCCACACAGAACAGCAGTCAACAAAAAATGTGCAACATCTTTCCCCAGTTCCTCACAGTTAACACATGAAGTGGCAATAAAGGGTGCAATGACTTTCCAAGGGCATGTACCTGTTTAATTATTCAAAAGAAAATTGACTCAGGCACCACGGTATGAAACGCTGAAATATGCAAACGAAGTAAATTATGGGGGAAAGCAACAAAAGAGGAAAAAATGGAGAGGAACATATGGGGGCAAATTCTGATCATCTTTTGTCTCTGAGTTTCTCCATATACATGTGTGTAAGAAAGAAAGCTTGTGAAGTGACAGAGAAATTATTATTTACTCATCTCAGTACTCTGACCAGGGTCTTGAAACAATCTAACCATGCCTAGAATTTCCTAAGAGAGTGTTATTTTCACCTATATACATGAAGCAATTTCAGAAAAAGGAATGTTTACACCTCTCTCAACAATCAAATCTTACTGCTGGGAAAACACTTGTTTCAACACAGGCTGTATAGAACAGAAAAAAAGATGCAGGACCTGATCCATGAGTAGATCTCATTTATTCTAAATTAAGGGTCTGCAATAACTCACTAAAGTAATAAGACCAGGTCAACAGAAAGGTATCATAACACCAATTCTAGCTATTTGTCCATAAAACATGAATATCCCATTAAAACAAAGAGCATTTGATTTTACCTTGGACCAGATCAAATGTCTTTCCAATCAAGACATCCAGTGAATTGAATGTCTCTTGTAAGCAGGTGCTACTGTGTTTTCATCCAAACTGCTGAGAATAAGCCAGAAGAAAATGACAAAGTAAATTGAACAAGAAAGTGTCTGATCTTGATGAATAATTCAGTGATGCAATGCAACAAATAGTGATTTTTTTTTTTTTCCTGGTAAAGGCAGTTTACAACTGTCCTTTGCTTAGAAAAATGACCTTCTGATGGTAATTATACTTTTGTCTTTAGGCACTGGGTGACAGTCTTAGTAATGCTCATGATCCCAGTTCACAGCTCTGCTGCTGATCTCAAAGCACTCCATTCCTGCTATATCATCTAATCCCTTTTTAATAGCATAATCCAACTGCTGAAGAACTTCAACTATAATTTCAGGCACACTGGCCACAGATTGTTCTTTAACTATTCTGGCCACTTTTCTGAAGTCTTAAAAGGCCCCAGAGAGCCACAGTGCCACAACCACCATTCACAGAATTCACAGAATGACCAGAATTCACAGAATGACCAGAATTCACAGAATTTCTGGGTTGGAAGAGACCTTAAAGACCATTTAATCCAACCCAGCCCCAACACCTCAACTAAACCCTGGCAGCCAGTGCCACATCCAGGCTTTTACAAACACACCCAGGGATGGGGACTCCACCACCTCCCCAGGCAGCCATTCCAGAACTTTATCACTCTTCTGTAAAAACCTTTTTCCTGATATCCAACCTGTATTTTTCCCTTGGTGCAGCTTGAGGCTGTGTGCTCTGGCTGTGTCAGTGCTGCTGCAGACAGAGCCCAGCCCCAGCTGAGCACAGGCACCTTTCAGGAGCTGTGCAGTGATGGGGGCAGCCCTGAGTCTCCTTTTCTCCAGGCTGAGCGCCCCCAGCTCCCTCAGGGCTTCCTCACAGGGTTTGTGTTCCCAGCCCCTCTCCAGCCTCGTTGTCCCCTCTGGATGTGGTCGAGTGTCCCAAGGTCCTTTCCAAACTGAGGGGCCAGGACTGGACACTGGACATTCCCATTCCCTGAGGAACTGCTTGACTGCATGGATAACAGGCAGAGAAAGCCATCACTGCCACCCCACAGCCAGCACAAACAGGAGGGAGCCTGGCAGTTTTAGCCTGTGACACCCCAAAGTTGGGCTTGCCGCAAGAAAAGATTCTGATAGGACAGCAAGAGTAACAGGAATAGGTTAACCACCATTCCCATTCCCTGAGGAACTCCTTGACTGGGTGGATGACAATGGTGCAGACACAGAAAACCTTCACTCTGCCACAACAGAAAAGTCACTCTGCAGCCAGGACTGCCAGAGCCATGGGTCCAGAACAACCATGGCCATACAGTATAATGAAAACAGAATTCACCAGGAAAGGTCTGAGCTGGATGCCAATCTCTGTTCCCAGAAGTATGGGGTTTTTTACCAAAAATTTAAAAAGGCAAATAAGAATTCCCCTGTAGCATCCAGTGATGCCTTGTGAAGGCTGACCTAGAACCGAGAATAGATGGAGTTTAAGAATAAAATAGGGATTTATTAGGAGGACTCAATGGATCCACCTTGGGCAGCACAAGCCAGGGCTGCACCCAAAATGAACCAAAATGGTCACAAAAAATGGATGCACAGTCATGGACTCTCACTTTGTAAGTTCTGCTCCATTTGCATATTGGAGTTCATTGTCCAATTCCGGCTTTAGCCCATGAAGTCCCATCCTTCTTGTTTTTCTCTCTTTGGTTGTTCCTGCTCTTGGCCCTGAGATTTGGATCATTTGCCCTTGGTCCCCAGCTGAAGCAGGAACTGTTTTGTCTCCCTGCTCTGTGCACAGAGCTCACCATTCCCTAATATGAAGCTCAGAACTACACACTAAAGCAACACAGAACCTGAAAAATATAAAAGCTAAAACCTGAGGCAGCACCAGAATAAAGACTATGTTGGAAGAGCCCCATTGCTGGGGAGGTGAGCTCAGCCTGGTGATAACCAGAGAAATCTTCCCTAGGGCTGTGGCACAGCACAGTGTATTCAGGTCTTTCTGTAAGCCATTCTTCACATATCAATATTCTAAAAAGGGACTTTTTCACTAGAAGATCATGACTGAGAAAGGTTCATTTTGCCTTTTCTCATTTATTCCTTGCTCATTGGGCTCTACATCTCTTCCTTGGTGCACAATCTTATCATGACAAAAACATACAGCAAATAATACAGTCTGCAGAAGGTTATCAATACAGCCAGAAAAACAACAAAATTAAGAAAAAATTAACTCTACTAAAATTTGTCACACTTGACATAACCAGGACTGTATAAATAGAACTAAGGACACAGGCACTCAGGTGCCTCTTTTCTATCCCCTGCAATATTTCAGCATTTCTTGCTCATGAATACTCAGATTACATTTGGCAAGTTGGCAGCACTTCTTAGCACCTAACAATCTAATAAATTTTTTTTTTTCTCTGTGCTAGACAAATCTGCCCACCTTCAACCTCTGCTACCCATAAAACAATTTATTCAAGTACCTTTACTCTGAGCACAGTTAACCTTTGCAATATACAAAAGCTTCTGTGCCTCATAAATGAAAAAAGAGCTCCTAATGAACAAAAAATACTTTCCTGACTAAAAGTTAATATTAATTCTGGGAATACAAAGTATAATATTAGTACCCATATATTGTACATAATACAGTATATAGCTCATGCATCTTCTTTTAAAAGGTTTCTGTTTTCAAATTACCATTGTATAAGATTTCTATACACCACAAGGATACTTTAGGTTACTGTGGATTTACACTGGGAACCAGAAAAAGAATGAGCATTATAAAGAAAACTCACACTCACACTAGTTTGAAAGCCCAGGGATGAATGTAAGGGGAAAACCAAGATTAATTTTGTTTTCTTCATTTCAAGGTTAAACCTCAAAGAACCTTAACATCTCCCACATGGGTGCAAGTTTTCAGTGCATGGTCCATGAACTCCTGGCAGCCCATAATGCAAGAGAAACACACTGGTTGCCAAGGAGACTTGAACTTACCATGCAAGAAGGCCAGCCCCACACTGAAAAATTTAGGACCCTAGAAATTTTAAGTTTGAAAATCAATGATCAAGAGGAAAGAAAGTGGCATGTGAGCAGTTTTCATCCTCCTGTCCCCAGTTTCTCACAGGGATGAGGGATTAGTAGTGGACTGGAAGGTTTGAATTCACCAGTGTCACACTTCTCTGTGGAGACATTTTACATTAAAGCAAGTGCTGGCTTTAGTTCTGTATTTTTAGCTGTATGTTAAATGAAAAACTGCACTGAATCCTGCAGTAACACAACTGTTGATCACACTCTGTTTTGCAACAGAAGTCCTGTCAGATATTTAGCCTTAGTTACTAAAAACTATCTTCAGGGAGTACAAACATTTCCCCTCTGGCATCCTGTCAGTCACAGCAAATCTGTAAATAAACTGTCAAACTCCATTCCAATCATTCCTGAATCTGCAAGGGAAAAAAAATAGTAAAATTGGTGCAGCTGGTTGTAGTCCCTGTAGAGCAGGGCTGATTTCACAGCTTTAATATGGTTCACTACTTCACAGCCAGTCTGATCTGATATACAGCATGCAGAAATGAGTGACACCTTTGCTAATCATTTTCTTAAACTTATCACATGTGGAGGTAATAACAGATGCAATGACTTTTCAAGGGCATGGACTGGTTAATTTTTCAGCGGCAAATTGACTCAAAGTTCTGCAAAATTAACAATCCACTAAGACACACTGTCAAGATATCTAAATTATGGAAAATCACACAAAAAGGGAAAAACAATGGTCTGGTCATGCGGAAGGCAGTGTTAGAACCTCTCTTTACATGGTCTCATGCAAAGTAGGGATATAGCAGCAGCAAATAAGCCAAAAATCCAAAGTGCTGACTTCAGCAAAGACTGACTAAATAAAATGGGAAACCCTGTGTACTATTACCTGGAACATATCAGCACCTTTGTTCTGTAACTCATAACTTATCAAGTAATCCTGAAGGAGTTGGTCAAGAATTTTTCTTCCAGATACGTTTTGTTGGACCAGAACAGCCAACTGAGAAGTTTTTCAAGGCCACATTGGAAAAGGTGCTGCTGAAGAAAGATCTGAAATACAGTAAGTGAACACTATCAGCTTGTTGCCTATGGACTCAGTTAGGACATAAATGCCCTGATTTAGAGCAGGGACAGAACCTGAACTGGGATCTGCTTTATCCTGCAGATTTTCCTTCACCATCAACTTAAACAAAGTCACACTGTCTCTCTGGATTGGTGAATATTTCATAAGAGGCAGAATAGCCCCAAGCAGAAGACAGACTGACTCAAAGCCCAATAGCAAAGACACTGGCTTGATTTATGTTAAATTTAGGTTCAAGAATCATTCATGTTATCACTCAAAAAAGGGATCTCAGTCTCCTAAAGGAGATGCATCCTTGATGTTCCCTCACAAAAGGCACCTAAAACGTGACTTTAACTATGAGACAGTTTGAACAGAAATTTTGAAAGGGCACATGATTTCCTATGAAACTAAACCACAAGTGTTTGATTGCAAATGCTTCCTCAGTCTCCCTGCTCAGGGAAGAAAACTTTTCATGCTGAAATGCGCCATAGGAAGGCAAAGAGCACTGAGGTCACCATGACTGCTTTAAGTTTGAAGGTAGAAAAAAACTAACATCACCCCCTTAATTAGGGTTGCCATATGGTCAGATTTCTGCTTTCATGTTTCCTTTCTTAAGCTCAGAGTTTGACTGGCTGGCAAGGGAGGAATTCAAAATGCATCAAGGTTTGCCATATGGGCCCTGGTCTCCTGTGCACTACATGTGTCAGAGATCTGACATATCATAGACATCAGGCTCACCATGCAAAGGCTTCATGGCCTATCAGCTACTATTTCCTTCCACAAATTCCCAGGAGAAACCATGGGAGCCCTACCAAGCATCTTCCATTTTCCTAGCACACAGAAATGCAAACCATATGCTTCAAAGTTTGCAGAAGCAACAACTGCTGCTCTCCAGAGCTGAGTGTCAACCTGGTTTATTCTCCTCTGCTTGTGCACAAACATCTCATCCAAGCTGCAAATAACCCTCTGTGAACCTGAAAACTTCAGTGATCCAGGTCTGGACCCTTGCACATGTTGGTGCTCAGGGTCATTAGCAGATCTTTCATCTGAGAATTAAGCACCAAAAAAAGAAATCTCTGGGTCTGAATCTCATTTCCCATTTAACAACTGAGGGAGTTGATAATCCCAGTCTAAAAATAGTCAATTTGTGCTCAGAACACCCTTGACAGATAGGAATTATCAGCATCTTGATTCCAAATGTGAGAAAAACAGAAGATACTCATCTAGATGAACAGGACTGCACGCCAAGTGTCCTGAGGGTCAAAGCAGCACTGAAATCACCCCACGTCTTCACTGTGAGCTGCAGCCATGGCTCTGCTTGACAATCAATGAGACACAAAAATCCAGCCTCTACACGTCTTTCCATCCAAAAAAAGCAACATTATTTCAATTTCCAATAAGAAAGAAAATGGTTTATTGGATTGTCCTTCCAGTATTAAAAAAAAAAAAAAATTACTTTGCATACAGAAGTTTCAGCCCTAGAAAAGTCCACAGTGAAATACATCCCTCTCTGGCAGGCAGCACAGCACAACACAGCAACTCCTGACATTAAATGAACCCTAAGATAACACCTGACAAAAAGGGGACTTTAAAAAGAATGCAATTATCCCAATGGGAGTTGCTCCAGGGCACCTGTGTTAACCCCCCTGCCAAAAGTATTTTGAACTCCTTAATGGCTGCAGATGATAAGAAAAGTTATGATGAGAGAAAGTCTGTGAGGCAACACCTGCAAAGTGAAATATTTTTAAGAAAAATGCTTCAGATACAGAGACGGAAGTAATTAAAAAGCCAAAGAAAAACGTGTACTGCTGTCTTTGTTTTCACCCAAGCTGAACTTCCCCTGGAATTGAATTGCTGGCTCACTGGGGCAGCTGGCTGACATCCTGAGCCATGAACAGGAAAAGCTTGTCTGGGAAATCAGCACAAAACTCGGGCTTGTTTGTTTGGAAAGGAGCCCACAAGTAAACACACACAGAGACACAGACAGCCAGGGAATAGGACTGGGTGAGGAAGGACCAAAATCATCCATGGTGACTTTGCCTCAGTCTGATTTGCTTTCAGGAATGGCAGGTCCATGAGGCCAGGAGGGAAATCCAGAGCAGAGAAAACTCTCAATGGAAGAGACCAGGTTAGGGAATATTTACATAAATTGAATGCACAGACATTCATGGAGCCTCATGGGATGTATCCCTGATTGCTGAGGCAGTTAGCTGACACAATTGTGAGACCACTCTTTTATTTTTGAAAGGTCATGGCAATTCAGGGAGGCTCCTCAGGACTAGAGAAAAGCAAATGTGGCTTCAATAATGTCAAAGAGGAGGACACCAGGAATTACAGGTCAGTCAGCCTCACCTTGATCCTTGGGAAAATGGAGCAAAATCTCCTGGAAACCATTTCCAAGCACACAAAGGATAGAAACATGACTGGCATTGGTCAGCACAGCCTGCTAAGATGAGATGACTGGTTTGATGGATGAGGAGAAAGCAAGGGATGGTGTTTATCTGTATTTTAGCAAGCCTTTTGACCCTGTCTCCCATAAGATCTTCACTGACAAGCTGATGAAGTGCAGACTAGATACACGGGCAGTGAGGTGGACTGAAAATTGGCTGAACTGCTGGACTTAAAGGTTGTGAACAGTGGCACAGAGTCCAGCTGGAGGCAACTCACTAGTGCTGAGCACTGGTCTGATGCTGTTCAATATTAACAGCCTTGATGATGGAACAAAGGAAGTCCCCAGCAAGTTTGCAGGTGACAAAACTGAGGGGAGTGCTGACACACAAGAGGGTTTTGCTGCCAGCAGCAGGGTGGAGGAATGGACCAGGAACCTCATCCAGTTTAATAAATGGAAGTGAAAAGTTCTACAGCTGGGGAGGAAACACCCCATGCACCAACTGGCTGCAGATCAGCTGGGAAGCAGCTTAGCAGAAAAAGATCTGAGGATCCTGGAGTACAGCAGGGCAAACAAATCGAGCCCTGTGCCCTTGCAGCATCCTGGGTGGCACTAGAAAGAACAACAGGATGAGGAGCTGCCCAGCACAGCAGGGCTGGGTCCAGGCTGGGCAAGAGAGTGCAAGGACATGGACACACTGGAGTGAGCCAGGGCAGGAATGTGCAGATGATTCAGGGACTTGAACACCTGGCATCCAAGAAAAGGCTGAGAAAGCTGAGACTGCTCAGCCTGGAGGAGAGAAAACTCACAGGGAGTCTCATCAATGAGCATAAATATTTGATAAGAGAGTAAGACAGATTCTTCTCTGTACTGTCCAGTGATAGAACAAGTGGCAAAGGGCACAAACTGACATAGAAAAAAAATCCTTTCAAAGATAGACTTTAAAAAAAAAATTCTACTGCAAGTTTCCCAGAGAGGGTCTGGAACCTCTACCCTTTGAGACAAAATGTAGGTTTAGATTAGCTACAAAGAAAAAGTGCTTTACTATGAAGGCATTAAGACACCCTCTGGTTGCCCAGAAGACTTGTGAGTGCCCCATCCCTGGAAGTGTCCAAGGCCAGGTTGGCTGGGGCTTGGAGCAACTTGGGATAGTGGAAGGTGTCCCTGCCCATGGCAGGGGAGTGGAATGAAATGATCTTTAAGATCCCTTCCAACCCAAACCATTCTGTGATTTAACCCCAAACTGGACACAGTCCTGGGCCATCTCCCCCAACTGGCCCTTCTCTGAGACAAGGAGAGCTCCTGAGATCATTTCCATCCTCTTCCACACTGTGATTTGAATTACCCTCAGTATCACACTACATGTAACTGCAAACAGTGCAAAATATCCTGAAAGACTACTTTGCAAGATCAGTCTGGGTGAGGTATTAATGTACAAAGATCCATTTTTCATCATCATATTCCTCAGTCTGTACAGACAAAAATACTAAGCTGCAAGTAAGGACCTACTTTGAAATATATAGAAACTAAATAGCTAGGGAGCAAGGAGTTAGAGCAAAACAGAAATGTGGTCATATGCCTCTAATTTAAAGTGCATCTTCAGTAGACTTAATAAAATCAGGACAGAACAAGCTCAAGATGACAAAATTACTTAAGAAAGCACCATTATGAAAGCAATTTTTTTGACTAGTAAGTAATGACACTCTTGAGGACATCACAGCTATTTTGGAGAGCAAAAGTTTGTGAAAGTAGCCATCTCTGCTTTGCAGGAGCCTTTGAGTCCAACCAAGTCAACTGATTTCAGTGGGAATTGGGTGAGACAGCAGCACAGTGCAACTTTGCAAGCTGGGATGATCTAGTCCTAAAGACTTCAACAAGAACCAAATGCATTTAGAGCTGAAGACCCTGAAGACAGCTAATTTACATTTGGAGATCATACAATTAAGACAATTTTTTATCCCCCATTGTAAGCAGGGAACTCTGCATTTTCAAGGTCCTCACACATTTAATCAGAAAAACAAGTGGTACAACCCAGCATGCACAATACTGTGGTTTTTAAGTGAGTAAAAAGGACAGAATATGCATAAAGGACATGACTAAATTAATTTCCAGAACCTCCTGACTTCCAAGTGCCTGGTATTTAACACTGTGATAACTCCAGGGGGGAGAGTGGTCTGTAACTCCGTAAGGAGGAAACAAAGGGAAGCGCTCGGATGCGGCAGGGAAACAGACAGACAGACGGACACGTTCGCTTGACACGCTCCCCAGAAGCCCTGCAGGCTCCATCAGCTGCACTTGTGAGGCCTTTGAAGTGTGGCTGTTGCACAGCTTGTAAGTCCCTTCCTCTGGAGCTCAGGAGCTTGTGGTGTTATAAGCTACTTAAGCTCCTTAGTCCAGATCTAAGCAAACAGCCTGACGCACTTACAAGCTTCACTCCCTCTTATTCTGAAGATGTTAAGCTGCTTAGCTTACTGTCTTCAACTTTCAAATTCCTACAACCAAATCCTACCCATACACCATGAATCTGCCTTTTTTAGCCTGATTCTCCCCTCTGCTGAGGACTCTGAATGCCTTTTGCCAAGTCACCAGAAGAACAAAATGTTATTTTATGGCTTAGTTCTTCCTAAGTCACAGCCAACACCTGAATGGCCATTGCTTTGGTAACTCCCACTCTGCCTTTCCAGTATCCACAGATTACTGTATATCAACAGTATTCACCTGTTCTAACAAATCTCTTTCCATTAATAAAGTCTGTCAAATATTTCAGTTAGTATTTTTAAAAAAAACCCTCCATTCTGGTATAACTCTCTCCTCATTTTTACTATGAACATTTGTTTCAGTAGGAGCTGCAAAACTTTTGGAAGAAATTCTGTTTATATATAAAATATGGTTTTCATCCAAACCAAACTACCAGCAATTACAATTAATAATCTTACAAGTGAATCCCTAAACTTAGAAGTACAGTAAGGCTGGCATAAATGAAAATTACATGTTTTCTAGGGCTGAAATCATTAAAACTTTGTATCTATAAATAAAACATAGGGCAGGCATTAATAAATCTTAACAAGTAACCACAAAGAGGACGCAATTCCATTTTAATCATAGCATGAAAATAAGCTACTGAGCTAAGTGTGGAAGTGCTGTTATATTGACACTAGAAATGTAAAAAAAATAAGATAGAAAGGCTTAAAATGCCTAGTTTTCACTGAGGATATTGATAGAATCAACACACTGATGAAAGGCAGGCAATCATTACATACTGTAAAATAAAAGAACAAATTATATTGCAAAGATATAGGAAAACCACGGCAGTGAGTGTTGCCATACACTAATGAAAACCTGAAGCCAGAGCAGACAAAGCAGTTATTTGTACCAACTTGTAACATAATCCATATGGTCTGAATATCACATCAATACCAGGACCGTATAAAAGCCTCCTTGCCCAGGATGGTGGCAGTGATCAAAACACACACAAAGATCTCACAGACTGCCTGGACAGGCAACACAAGAACCATGACACACTACAGTTGTCTCTGTATTAGGATAAATTAAGAAACTAATAAATATTAGGCTAAAAATCACATCTGCTTTCTGCTACAACATCAAGAAACCTAAGAAAAAAACTCAAAGCAGCTTTTGACTTGGGCACAAAATCCTCGAGTTCTGGAGGTCAACAAGGGATGTTTAGAACAAATCATATGTTACCCAAGCAAAAGTTGTGTACAAATGGAGTGCCCAATTATTATGTTACCTGTGGAAAATATAAATGCTTTACACAAGCATAAATTTCCAGCAGGTATTTAGATGAGGTCATTCACCAAAGCTTCTTGGAGAAAGAAGGCTGCCACAGGACAAGAATGGAAGTGGTCTCACAAAGTATAGATCATTTTTTAAAATTACATAACACAAAGGGTAGAAGTAAGTGATAAGTTTCCACAGCTGCTATTGAAAGGTAAATTGGGGAAACACAGAGAATTAGACAACAAGCCCAACACTGAAGAGACCTAAATTTGTACACCCAACAGGCTCTGAACTATTATCTTTGAGTAAAGCATGGTAAATTTTAAAAATTTCATAGAAATACCAGATCAATACCAATCACAAAAATGGGAAAAGCAAGTACATTAAAAACTTTTATAAAAAGAATAAAGCCAGAAACAGCAGTTTGCCACCAGCTAAATAAAAGCTGAGTCTCTGTTTGAATGCACAGTGCAGCACCACTCTTACATCTCAAAAAGAATGTAGAAGAAATGAAAACAATACAGAGAGACACAACAAGGCTGATCAAAGGTGGGACAGCTTCCAACCAGACTTGAGTAATCCTGATGACAATTATTCAGCCAAGAAAGAAATGGCTGAGGGGATACCAGGAGGAGGCCAGCAGGGCACAGAAAGTCAGAGAAGATAAATACAGAATAACTATTCTCTGTTTCTCATAGTACAAATCCTACCAAGGTGCAAATGAAGTAGGACATGCTTAAAACAAACAAAAAACAGACATCTCACACAATGCACAGCTCAGGTGAAGCTCTCGGTGCTGCAGGATACCAAAAACCTACATGATTTTAAAGAAATCATGGGGAAAAGCCCATCAACAAATGTTACATAAAAAAACTGAGGTTTGGGAAGTTGCTGAGCTGCAAAGCAGGAGGACGTTCAAGCCTTGCATGTGTGTGAGAGACTGGCCACTGCCAGAGGAAGACTTTGGCCCAGATCTGCCTTCAGCCTGACTCAGGAAAACCATTTCTGCCTTCACAAACAGCAGCAAAACGACTTCATCTCTGAGCACTCTTGAAAGAACCTCTCCTTAATTCTCTTTTGAACAAAAGCCTGCAAATCAGGTCAAGCCAGAGGTGTTGCAAAAGAATTTTCAGCTGGGAAGACGCAGCTTGCACAATTTTCCTTTCCCTGTCACAAAATACATGAAAGTATTTTACAATGGGTGTTTAAAAAATTCACCATCAAGCCAAAAAGAAGGCACCTTCAAGTCTTGCAAAAAAATATTTGATTCTACCAGCATCAAATGTCCAAGTGCAGCCATTCTCCCCCTCAATAATTTTGTTTCAAAAGTCATAAAAAGACAAAAGTCTTACAACCTTAATTATATTTATCATAATTCTGGAGACTGCAACAATCTTGACCTTTTTACCCACGTGCTAATGCAACTTCACATTAATCTTTAATCTTCTCAGTTTAGCAGGAGTTATCAAATGCCATATAGCATGTAACCTACGTCTTGATTGCTGTGAAAACATCTCCCTGCTAAGCATTATTAGGCAATGAAGTTTCATTGGCTTGAGAAGTACCTAAGCACCTTCTTGCATCAGAAATATTTGATCCTGACAGCTCTGAGCCAACTGGAGCCAAAATTCTGGACTTCAATCCCAAAACTTTAGGCCAAAATATTCCACACAAAGGGATGGCTGGTCAAGATGCTGCTTTGCCTTCTTCCACTGTCATGAAGGGTAGAACACAAGGCAGATTGAAGAGAGAGCATTCTCTGTTTGTCAGAAATAATTAAACTTGTCACTGACTTTCTGTAAAACTCAAAAGCCATCTGGGAAAAGAGCAGTATGTCTCCACATCTTGTGAGTGACAAGGTCAGAGCATCCCTCACTTCCTTGGTTGCATCTCCATCACTGACTCTGTTCATCATGCTGTAAATTAATCCATGAAAAATTTGGATGAAGTACCTACTGTAATTAGCTCTATCTCTCCAAAGAGGGCAAAATGAGATGGGATGGCAGCTGAGGGATCCAATTGGCTCATGGCAGCAGAGTGACAGAACTAGGTCAATACACCAACTTTATTCAGGAGGAGGACAACATAAAATTAGCCTTGTCGTGTTACATTTCCCAGACAAGGTTTTAAGACCTTCAGTTAAAAAGAGCTCACTAATAAAATGTTTTATATTTATACTCCTCCCTGGGATCTCTGTTTTTTATGTGTCCCATTAGAAACTCTCCTCTATCAGTTTATGGACGTTGTCTCACCTTTTTCTGCTGTGCAGCTCAGACAAGAGCACCTCAACATGCTGCCATGAGGCCCCCTAAAGCCTCCTCTTCTTCAGGCTGAGAAAGCCCAGCTCCTCCAGCCTCAAAGCACTTTGGTGGCTCTTGGTTCAATAAATTTCTTACATTGAGGGGCCCCAAGTGAGGCATAGCATCCAGATGTCATCTGCTGGGCTGCTGAATAAAGGACAATAATTCTTCTCCCTCAACCGCCTGGCTGTGCTTCTGTTGGTACAGCCTGCATGTTCTCAGCCTTCCTTGCTGCAGGAACACACTGCTGGCTCATTTTTAGCTAGACCTCCCACATCCCTTTCAGCTGAGCTTTCCCCCAGATCCTTATCCAGGCAGGGAGAGTCTATGTGCCCCAGGTGCAAGACTTGACATTTTTCCTTGTTGAATTTGATGAGGCTCCCAGCGGACCATTCCTCTGTTTAACATGCAGCTTCCATGATTTATTCAACTCACAAGCATGAGCTTCTCATCACCACAGCAGAGGATAAGCCTGGAGATAGAGCTGAATGTGCAAGACAGGATTAGGTGTACACTGGGCGGAGAAGTGTGTTGCACAGTTCACCTCTTTGGCCTTTTCTCATTAGATCACAAGAGCTCTCTCAGTGTTTGTACTCACAGTGACTGACACACTGGGGGTCTCACTGCTGAAACTTCTCTGTTCTGACAGACTCACATCCCTTTTGGAGGGATTTCTGCCAGGAATTGCTAAGCACGCACCGGCTCACAAATGACAAGACTCAGTTTTCTTGGTGGCTTTCAGGAGGAGGTGAAAAATTCAAGTCAGGATCTTAGGAAACTGCTTCAGAACATGCCTAAACACAAATAGCATCATTAGTATCCACAAGTCAATGAGATTACAATGTCTGTATTTAAATCTAGGTTCACAATAAAAAAAAAAAATGGTCAGACTGTAGCCATGATATTTTCTGAAAAATCCTTTCCTTAGGATTTTTTCTCCTGAGAAGCTGAGAGGCCTCAGGAACAAAATGCAAACAATGGTTATCTGCTGCTGTGGAACGCAACAGGTGCATCTGTGATTGGTCTCATGTGGTTGTTTCTAATTAATGACCAATCACAGTCAGCGGGCTTGGACTCTCTGTCCAAGACACAAGCCTTTGTTAATCATTCCTTTTCTATTCTTACCTAGCCTTCTGATGGAATCCTTTCTTCTATTCTTTTAGTATTGTTTTAATGTAACATATATCATAAAATAATAAATCAAGCCTTCTGAAACATGGAGTCAGATCCTCATCTCCTCCCTCATCCTCAGACCCCTGTGAACATGGTCACAGTCAGACTCGAGGTAAAGTCCATTTTAATAAAGATAGACATATTTTCTTCTAAAGGTGCTTCCTTAATTCACAGCTGCAATTGAAGCATAGGGAAGCTTTCACTGCTATTGGCTCCACAGAACCTATTCTACAACTAAAACAGCAGCTGAATTTCTACCAACAATCCTGTAGAAAGTGTGCTCCCTTTTGGTTTTGTTTGCCTTCTAAACTTGCTGTGAACTTTGGAAACATCTCAGGAGTGGCCATCTGAACTTGTAATGGCAAATAAAAGAATACAGGAGACCCACACAACTAAGGGTGAGGGAGAAGCTGCCATTACACTGACAAGTCAAGAAGTGCATGCACTTGTATTTATGCAAACCCATGGATACTTATGGGTATCAACCAAATGTGTCTCAAAGTAAAATAATTTCTGCTGCTAAGATCAGAATAGCAGAGACAACTGTGTAATTTTAAAAATGGTTTCAGAATACTTAAAGACTGCCTTTCCACCAAAATACACATCCCTAAATAACTTGCAGGGACTGTTTACTAAAATTATTGGTAACATTCATACACCTGGGCATTTCCTTTGCGTCATTGTCAAGACTAACACATCAGATAACTGCTGTGCTTGCAGCCCAGAAGCACTTGGGCATTTCATGCATGAGCAGCACTAGGTCAGGAAGAGGTTAATGTGTGGAAACACAAAATGGATTTGGCAAGAAGGAAGAGAAGGAAACAGTGCACTTCAGCAGAAGAATATGACATTTCAGCACATGAAGATATTAAAACATCAGCTATTTTCTTTCTAGGCAACAAGGGATGTGCACCACTATATGCTCCATATCTTGGCAAACTGAGTGTTACAATTTTCAGAGAACATGGAAGGGAATAACAGAATAATTTCTCAATAGAGTGTGGGCTTTGGATGAGCTGGTATCCACTGAGGATCTGGAAATGTCCTTTTTATCTCTCAGTCACACAACAATTTGAAACACTGTGGGGAGGAAACAGTTATTTCCTTCTTGTTCTGTAGCTGAACCTAAATCAAGACCTGAAGTGTCAATTTACCCTCTAGAATCTTTTGTTGCAGTTTAATTTACTTTTCCTCCAATGTAATCCTGGTGTCACCTTACTGTTTAATATTGAAAGCTATTGACAAAGGAAATGCTGATTCATGAAAGTGAGATTTTGCTCTAATGTATTCATGTGAAAACAAATGAGCCTCTACTGCTACATGGTTCTTCCTCTTGCTCACATTTCATTTCAGCCCTGATAGAATTTCAGATGGGGTGAGTGAATCCTTCACAAATGTTGCAGCAAGTTTTTCTCAGCTGTGGGCCAACAAGCAGAGCAGAGCTCTGGAACAGCTGTCCAGGGAGGTCATGGAGTTTCTCTCCCCAGAGACATTCCAGACCCACCTGGGCACATTCCTGTGTCACCTGCTCCAGGTGACCCTGCCCTGGCAGGGCAGTTGGACTGGGTGATCTCCAGAGGTCCCTTCCAACCCAAACAGTTCTGCAATTCTGTGAATAAATTTGATTTCAAAGAAAAGCCTCACATCAGTGCAAGAAGAATGCTCCTTGGAGTGTAAAAGGACACAACCACTCGCAGACTGAAGCAGGGCTTCAGAATCTCTTTATCTGGCTTCTTCCCTATTCATACAGCACATTCTGCTTCATAGACACATATTTGCTGAGGCTTAATCCTGATTAAGATTTATATTCTAATCCAGCACTACTTATCCTCACTATTCACAGCAGCTGCACTATTCATAACCCAGTGCTTCCATTGACACTGATTTGCAGGAGGAAGCAGCACAAGCTCCTGTTGTGCAGCATGGCCAAACCTTAAAGGTCAACACCAACCACACTTCCTCTCTGCCAGTGCTTCCAGAGCTTCTCCACAACTGATTCCCATTTCACAGCATGCATTAAAATAACCTCTGCTTGCTCTGCCTGGGCACTGAGATCCTCATTCTTTGCAGGTTGCTGGTGCCACAACATTCAAGTCAGTTCAAGTATGTCACAGACATCTTTTATGAAAATCGTTTCCTTAGGATTTTTCCTCCTGAGAAGCTGAGAGACCTCAGGAACAAAATTTAAACATTGATTATCTGCTGCTGTGGAATGCAACAGGTGGATCTGGGATTGGTCTCATGTGGTTGTTTCTAATTAATGGCCAATCACAGTGAGCTGGCCTGGACAGAGAGTCCAAGCAACAAACCTTTGTTATTCATTCCTTCTAATTCCATCCTTAGCTAGACTTCTGAGGAAACCCTTTCTTCTATTATTTGAGTATAGTTTTAATGTAATATATATCATAAAATAATAAATCAAGCCTTCTGAAACATGGAGTCAAATCCTCATCTCTTCCCTCAACCTGAGACACCTGTGAACAGCATCACACAAGTACAAGATGATGCCATTGCAACATGGTCCTAGAAGGCCAGAGGATCATTCTGGTAGTCTAGTTATCCTCTGACAGCAGTGTGGCAAAAAGGCCTGGGAGAAGGACATAAAAACATCTCTGTAAGAGCATATTCAAAAATCCTCAAGAGGAATAGGCCAATAATACCAGCCTCAAAACCACAAGACACCTCCTGGAAGGTAAAGATCTGTCTCCAGCCCAGAAACTCCTCTCTACACACCACCACTGTGAGGAGACACTGTCCAGCTGCCACCACCCTCAGCAGCTATGCCAGCACAGCATCCAGGAGCTTTTCCAGCCAGAATGGTCCCATTTCCATTCCCAGCACAGATCAGGGATGATCATGGGAATAGAGTGGGATGAATAGGCTACTCTGACAGATAAATGCATTTCAGATACTCATTCTGCAGCCACACTCCATGGATTTGTGCAATGAGGAGCATTGGAGGAAACCAAGAAAGGGAAGCATTTTGCTAATTGTATGGTAGCAGTTATTGAGCATTCAAATGCACAAAACAAAGCAACATGGCAAATATCCTTAGGGTCCTCATCATGATGCAGAAAACAGGATTTTAATTCTTTCCAGTAATAAAACATTCTGGTGTCTTTTAGTGCCTTCACAGAACCCTTTGAATGGCTGTGGATGCAGGATGATTCAGAATTCTGAGAAACTGAAACAAGAGGAGGAGGACAGAGACAGTATGGGAAAAGGATTGAGTTTCAATATTTGGAGTACAATGGGCAAAAATTCCTCTGGTAACTGGAAAGAAGGCTCACAAAACATGCTCAGTGCTCAGTGTCTTTTCCTACTCTGCCACACACTCTTGGTGTAGACACGAACATAAAAAAAAACTAAATCCCAGCATTGGAACTACGTTGCTATAGGACACGAAAGAACACAAGTGCACACCGCTGTTTCAAGGTGAAGAAAAAAGGGAAGTTTATTTTCTGACTCCAACATTTATAGTTTTCTACAAGTGACAGCGAATTGGAGGGTGACAGTGCCACCTCTCCAATGACACTGGATAAACCAACAGTTATCAACTTTCTCCTCTTCCATAAAAGAATGCAAAAAAATGAGCTATTTACAGAAAGTGTGTGAGAAAGTTTGCTACAAGAACATCAACATCAGAAGGCTTAGAAAATCTTAAAAAAACCAAAGCAGCAGAACCCCATCTCCCAAAGCCAACTAGTACTTGAATACACTAACTATGCCCATCACATTAGGCTAAAACAGAGCAGCAACAACCTCACAAGCCTATATCACATCAATTCCTGCAGTTATTCTGCCAGGAAAAGGTTAACCACAGGCTGAAGCTGAATCAGTTGTCCTCACGTGGTTATGGAGCTACTTACACCTCAAACACTGGGAGAAAGAAGAGATCTGTGTGGAGAGAAACCAGAGCCACTGCTGCAAACATCAGCTGTCACCACTGCTCTGCCAGCACCCTGCCTGCATGCATTCCCAAATGCAACAGCGCTTTCCAGAAGGTTGAAAAACAGTGATGAGGTCTCATGGTTTTTCTCTCTACACCCTGCTGCCAATGCAGGGCAGCCAGAGCAGAGGCAGCTACTGCACTTGGGCTGGACACATGCCATGACACCACCAGAATAAACTGAACTGAGGAGCAGACTGAGCTGAAAATATTTTTTATCACTAATGCTGACAAAGGTAAGAGCACTTCTGCATGGGGGCTCAACAGGCCAGGCAAAGTCTTCCTCAGTGTACAATAAGGGTATAATAATAATTCTTCTCTCAGCTCAAACAGGAGCTGTGTAGAGCACCTGAGAAGCCCCATCAGCTGATGCAGAGCCAAGCAGCACCAGGGTGGATGCAGAGGCACAGCACAAGCCTGGCACAGCTCAGCAATGTGGGTCCCACCACGTGTGCCCAGCTGTGCAGCCAGACCTACCCCTGGTTATGGTGTCCTCTCTCCACGTGGGACTGCCACAGGGAGGTTTGGCAGCTGGTGTGCTCCATTTCACCCTCCTGGAGAGCTTCTGAGGAAAACAGCAGCTTAAAAATGAAAAATGAGCTTTGACGCAGGCGAGTACCTTGGCTGTGCACAAAGCAGGCAAGCCCAAAATGGCACACACATTTTCCTCTCTCCTCCCTGGATTTCTACTCATTCCAGACAGTGTTTTATAAACACAAAAATTATAAAAATATAAACCAAAGGATAAAGGACAACTTGGATCAATCCAGTTCTGATATGTGGAGGCGTGCTTCATTTATTTTGGATGTTTTAATCATAGAGAGAGATACATCACGTGAAAGGAGCATTTTCATTGCTAGCTAGCAGTATTTAAAGTTAGCAAAACAGAAGCCACTGAACATTTATTCAGGTGAACTCATGTATGTAATGGAGTTGCCTTCAGCAGCTCTCCCTCACTCCTGAGCCTCCTGTGACTCTGCTACCTACATTTATCTCCCTCTGATGATCACAGCTGGGCAGGATTTTCCAACTTTAAACCAGAAAGCCTTGAAGCCTGCATGTGCTAACAGCCCAAACAAAGAGGAAGAGCAGCAAGAGGTTTATTGTAATAGTGGTATTTTCCAAGCTCTCATCGAACAAAGCATTTAATCTAATGTATTACACTTAATGAAGAGTCAGGAACTTGTACTGCAAATAACAGATCAGATATAATTGGAATTTGCTCCGCACCACTAGCCTACATATATCAATAAAAACAACCACATTGGATTTTGGGCTCACTTCATTTGCATTTCTTAATTTAGTGTTTAACTAATTTAACAATAGTAATGATTTAATTCAAATTACAATCTAAGGAAAATAATTTTAAAAAGCCATTAAAGATTTCATTAAGTTCCATCTAAATTAATATTAGCTTTCTTAATATTTTCAGTAAATTATTTTTTTTCCTCTCACCACTGAAACAAACATGAAGTTTCCTTTGTGCAGTGAAGCTTTAGACAAACCTTGTTAAATTTATTGGTATTATTTCAAGCAATTAATTAATATACATTAGAGTTATTTAGAGGAAAGGCACAAAAAAAAGGCAGGAAAATGGATGAAGCTGTTTTTAAAACAGTGCATTCAACTTAGGTAATTGTTCTTTAGGCCTTTTATGTGAAGCTCTTAGGTACACACCATCCCTTAAATCACTTTTTTCACAATTTTGTGGCATTGCTCCAAAGCATCAGATACACATGATAATTAAAGGAGTTATTTCATGCAGTTTACTTACAAACAGAGTTTCACATTTTCCAATAGATATGCCAGCAATTTCTTATTCTAATGTGTCATACTTAAAAACAATGGTTTCAGATGTTCACCTCCATTTTAGCGGGTACAAAGCCTTTGTGTTCACAAAACTAAGTGCCCCACATGAGCTTTGTATCACTTGCTCTGCAGTAAAACTGTTCATTTGCAGGTAACCTTAAGCCATTTAACTAGAAGTGCTCTTAATTTGAAGAGATTAGTCAAGCAGCTCTTCACTTGTACATTTGTATTGCCATTATAATTAGAACTACTTCAAAATAACAAAAAGTTCATTTTTTGACCAGAATAAACACAGAGGGAGAAAAAAAAAAAAATCAAGAGCATCTTAGTGAAGAGAATGGATGCTTTTGAAAATATCCTTCAAAATCCCTCAGGCTCTGCGACCAGTGACCACCTTCATTCCAACACCACTCACAGGGCTGCTGCCACACAGGATAGAATATACAACATTTCTGTATGTGTTAAGCTTCCCACCAAGAAAATGGCTGTGTGCAGATAAATTCTGACATCTACCCTGCTCAGTAACAGATGTTGGCAATGGAGAGGGAAGGAGCTGAGTGACCACTCCTGGAGACACAAAGGAGGGATGCCCTGAAATGGAGTCCCCAGATCGTGGATGCCTCCAGGGTACAAAACCCTCTACCAACAAAACCCACTGTTAAAATACAACAAAAGTGATACTAAGCTGTTGAAAATTAGATATAAGAACACCCCGAGGAAGCTGCTAAATCATGGAGTGCCTTGGCAAGATAGACAAGCACGCTGAAACTTGTGCTACCAACTCACAAGTAAGTTCATTTGTTAGTGTTACTGCAAAAGTGGAAATGGAAATGATTTATATTTGACAAAGATGCAGCTGATTTTTTACAACCAGGAGCTAATTGAACTTTCATCCACCAGAACTTCTGAAAATGTCTAATAAATATGCATTTCAGACAAATCCATGGAAATAGGCACAATACAAGGTGAAGCATGAGGTGCTAAGCAACAGTTTAGGAACATTTCAGATAAATATTGACAAGTGAAATTATCTGCAGTAGAGGTATTCTCTAAAGAACTAATTCACTTTGAGATACTATGAAAAATAAAACCATTACAAACCTACCCTTTGCTTCTATGTATATTCATACTTGTATTTTAATTTCAAATTTCCAGCTTTCAGAGATTTCTTGACATTCTTAATAATCTTCAGATATTGTCAAATGGAACATAAATACTTTAAAACCAACAGAAGTGGTAGAGAAGTGGCCATTTTTAAACTCACTTTCTACTTGTGTAGTAATTGATGTACAATGCTCAGCAGGTACTCCTGGGTTTAGTTTTACTTTGTCTGATGCTGTACAATCACTCTAACTGCAGTCAGAAAAAGACAATTTCAGATTCAAGCAAACTTTCTTTGTGCTCTTTTATCCATTCTTTGGATTTTCCAGCTCGGAAAGTTATAGCACTGACAAGCTGGAGGTCACTGCAAGGCACTGTCAGGTCCAGCCTTTTGAACATCAAAGAGAAAAGTTATATCACTGTCCAGAAGCTGGAATCTGGAAGCTGGGATTTTAATGCTGTGGATGCTCTAAATCTCACTCTTCCACACACCAAATTTTCTCCCTTGGGTTGGTCCTGTCACTGATCCCAAATTCCAGCCTCCAAGTGCAAAGGTAACACATTTCTGTTCTTACCTCAGACAACTGGACAAGTACACACTGCACTTTAAGGTTGTTTTTCATTAGCTTTCCACCTTTTGCCACCTTTTACACTTGGACTAAACTGAAGTTGGGAAAACCTTGGGGCTGAGGCCTGTCATTTTACATTGCCCACACATATCTGTGCTAGTGCAGAAGTTAGACACCACATGCAAGTTAAATAAGATTATAGTTTTAAGAATATCCTTCATGTGTGTTCTTGAAAACCACAGGCCAGAAAGAGGAAAAATTTTAAAAGTTGCCCATATTAATTCCTCATGTCTGAAGAGAACTGAAGTTATGCAAGTCAAAAGAAAAATAACTCTTGTCCACAATTGTGTGAACTTTACTTGGGTCTTGCTTAAATAACAAGTGTGGGAGGTTGTTGGCCATCTTTTTCCTTAAGATAATCTGAGTAAAAACTGAGTAGCTGTCCTCTGGAAATGAAAATTTGGATGGAAACAAAGCTTTAGATATCAAAAATTGGTTTTGAAATTTAGGCAGTAATCTGTTTATAAGTAAGGGAAAATTGCCTTGCCTAATTTCATGCAGCAATCACAGCTAAAAACCACTGTATGTGCTGGAAGCAGGGAAAGAATGGCTTGGAACCCCTGTGAACACTGAAAACCTCAGGTGTGGGTTGATGCAGCTGAAAGCATTGAGACACTCATGCTCAGGAGTGATGCATAACCTGAGATATGTAAAAAGCTGAATAACCTTAAACCAGAAAAAAAAAAAAAAGGAAATACAGTTGGAAGGACTAGGATAGTCTTGGGAGAGCTGATTAGAGCTCACTAACAGGACTGTCACATTTGAGCAACAATGAAAACACAGGAACACACCAGGAGAAAGATTTAAAGTAATAAATATGTGGCATTTCACTAAGTGTCAACTAGAGGTAAATGTAGTATTTTACAAGCAGAATGATTATGAAAACAGGCCTTCATTTACAGTGATACCAGAAGCTGCTATGGATATAAATGATTACTAAACAGCAATGTTATATAGCTGTGAATCAGATTAACTTCTTTTTCTTACAGATTCCCATGTGTCTGAGGTGGAATGGGCAAGTCTCATCTTTTAAACTCTCTCTTCTGTAACATAACTGATCTCTTTAGACCAGTGCACCTGGTTTTAGAGGAAAAACAATCTTGTTCTTAAAAACTGCCAGTGCTAAAGAATTCACTACACCACTGTCAATTTCTGCAGTTTGATTTCAGTTACTGTTAAAAATCTGCACCTTCCTTGTCATTTGAGGTTTGCCTGCTTTCAGCTTCCAGTTATTGAACCATAATGTTTCTGTCTGTAAGGCCCAAGAGTCCCATACTATCAAGTTTCCTTTCCCCAAGAAGGCAGTTATGGACTGCAGTCGTGTCATTCCCTTGCTAATCTAATTGGATTTAAAACTGTAGATCAGTCTCAAAAAACAAGCAATAAAAGGAGATTTAGTAGATAATCCAGCTGATCTCCAGGTCCCCAGCTTCCAGAGATCCACAAAGCTCTAACAAACCCAGCAAACTGACAGCTTGACTATTTTTCTGAGTACTGCCTGAACAGCACAGCCACTGACAGAGCCATAAACAATCTCTCCCAACATCAGGGCACAGGAACTGAACCCTTTACAGACTTGGTCTTTTGCTGACCAAACATTAAAAGCAATTGTTCAAAGAATGACAGCATTTTATCATGGTGCCAGAAAAGAAAGACAGATAGTACCCCTTCTAATCTTTTTTATTAACTCTTCAGATTTTCTGTCTTCGTTGTGTTTCCTGTATATGTATGACAACAATAAAGCAAAATAAAAGCAAGACAATAGCCAGTGCATGAAGAATTCTAGAGCACGTAAGCAGCTTCCTTATAGCACATGAGGTCATTTCCTTCAGAGACATTTTATCTAACCCTTTAAAAATTAGTTAAACTAATACTTTACTCTCCTGAGCCAAGTAATAATAAAAAGCCATTTTTTTGTGAAATACTTGGTCAGGGAATTGGTAATGAGCTAACCAACCTTTCCAGATCACTGGCTTAAAACCAAGCCTTGCTTGATCATGCCTTGAAGGCTCAGCTACGTGATAAAAGTCTGATGCTCTGTGAAAAATTAAAGTGGATAGAGTCAAGTTCTTGGCAAGCTATTGCCCATCCTCACACTGGCACTCTTATCAGGCAGAAGTTTCATCAGAAAATACAAATATCCTCTGCAGCAGAATGACTGGCTTATCTGGGAGGAAGATCCTGCCTCTGATGAATTTCAAAGTACTTTTTGAGCCAACACTCCTCCCCCCAAAATATAGGTTTAAGATGTAATGGCAAGGCATTTCTGTTTGTACTGCATGCCAAGCAGCACACTCTGCCCCATCTCTGTTCCACATTTGAATCTGCCTGTTACTGCTATTCACTATTGTTCCAAAACAAAAACTTCAACCTGTCACTGTCCTCTAATAATTTTTAAACTGTTTTCACAAGCTTGCTGAAGCAAAAGGCTCCTAACAAAGCCAGCAGCCTCGTGCTGCTGAAACACCGTCAGCACTCTCAGCAGCAAACAGCAAGAGACAAGCACGAAGCCAACACAACATTTTAGTATTGATTTCTCCAAGAAATTTAAATCCCACAGGGCATAAACATCAATTTAATCCGTATGCAACTACAAAATGGCCTCACTCCCAGCGTTCCTTATTTCAGCCAAAACACTGCTACAACTGGAGTAAACACACACTCAGCAGTGCAGGCAAAGGTTGATAGAACAAGAATCCCCACTCCCAATAATTCACAGGAGTTTTGGAGAGCACAGTCACAAGTGCCAGACAGTCAAGGACAACCAGCAGCAGGAAAATCTGTCTCACAGCCAGACACAAAGGCATCCCTGAAGCATCCCAAGGACCAGTGACATCCTGCCTTGCTAAGAAGGAGAGCCATTTCATCCTCCAATCCAATATTTTGTTGTGGAGTAACAGCCTCAGGTCTCACCTTTGGGTTTCTGTGCCTCTACATGATAACAGGAACAGTAAAACACAACTGCTTCATGTTGTACTAAGTGATAGTTTGGAACAAGGGAAGTGGTGGAGTCACTGTCCCTGGAAGTGTTCAAAAAACACGTAGGCATGGCATTTCATGAGATGTCTTAGTGTGGTGTTAGGTCAAATGTTGGATGTGATGACCTTGGAGTTCTTTTCCAACCTTAAGGATTCCTTGATTCTATTTTCTGAGCATTCCTGACTCCATCAGACTGCCTTCCATGCAGGAAAACAGCCCCACATTATTGCTACCTCCAGCCTGCTGAGAAGAGCATCAGAAGGAAACACCACCTGAGGAAAAAGAAAATTCATCACCTTGGGGTTCACCCTCATGTAATCTTAAACTGAGTTCTTCAGAAATGTAAGTCCCCTCTCTAATCCCTGAGAAATCAGGCCCAGCATGCTCAGACATTCCTCTTTTTCTTCTTAGCACTTCAGGACTGCTATTTTTTTTCAAGAATGCACCCAAAAAAGATCAGCTCATTCTTACAGCAGTGCAAAGCCCCAGGGATGTCAGTGTCATCCCAGCCAGCACTTAAGCACCAATACAGTCACTAGAATTCAAGGCACCAACATCATTTGTGGGTGTTGGATTTATGTAAGCAACTATAAATTACACAATAATCACAGACAGGATTTTATGGACAAAGCCTGCTCTCATAAAATGTGGCACCTTCTACCCACCTGCCCCTGCTGAGCACAGCTGGGTGGCAGAATCAGATTCCTGAGGGTGCAAAGGTGACAGAACAGCACCTTGGGCAATTGGAGTATTATGGATCACTGATAGGCACAAAAACAAGACAGAAAGCCCTGTCCAAAGTTAACAGCTTCAACACAGACCCCACCCCAGATAATCAGCCTTCCTACATGGCAGGATTTATTAATTGCTGCTGCAGTCCCACAAAAGCTGACTTGACACAACTCTAACACACACCTGATCCAATATGCGCTGACTCAGGGCTCAGGTCACCATTGTCATGAAGGTTCCTACACTCTAGAGCAAAATGTAATTTAAATATCTATTGACTATATGTGTGATCAGCACAGAGCCCTTACCTGCGTGCTGTTTTCCTTCAGCATATGTAACATACATCATGGCATAGTTACTTCACCTATCAGTAAAGTGGGGGATGGATTTTGCTCCCAAAATTATTCAGTTTTGTGGGTTTCCACCAGGACAGCCTCACTAGGTCCAAGCAAGAACCACGGCAACATTTTCCAGCCAGTGTCAATTTTAGGATGAACTTCAGGATTGCTTGGTCAGGAACAGCAGCAACTGTGAAGTGATCATCAAGATTATTGAAGTATATACTGGCAGATCAGTCTGTACCACTGACAGCTTTATAGCTGCTGTGACCACCTGTGTCACTGACTGCAGACACTGTCATTTCTCCACAAAGTTACCATGGTTTTGACTTCAGAGAGTCCCCTAACCATGCTGCAAGCTCTATGGCTCTAAGTCCATCCTCTGAACTGCAGTTGTGAGCTTGGCTTTCCGAGGGGAATGGCTGCAAGCAGTAAAAGGAAGTGAAAAAATAGAAGGTGTTTATGATACCATCAAAATTCAGGAAAATAAAGGCAGAACAGCAAACCCTCACCTTATCTTCATGAATCTCTGAATGGGAGGATGTAAACAACAGGGACAGACCAAACTTCACTTGTTTGTTTCTAGATTCAATACTCAGTCCACCCCTTAAGCACATAAGCAAAACAGGATACAGGGTGTTACTGAATGATTTCCTCTGAAACCTGATTGAGAAAGATTAGAGCAATTAGAACAGAGTGACACACACTTTGAAAGCCCTTAAATCACAATTAATATAAGGTCTAACCTTTCTCCCAAGGATCATCTGGTGACTGTGTGCCATTTTCAGAACAAGGCTGACACGTCCCAGCCTCGGAGACAAAATTCATGAGACAGAATCCCCTGCCCTCTACTGGCACCAAAGCCACACTGAAATCTGAGCTCGTGTCACAGGCAGCACAAACAGCACCCGAGGAGCTGCTTTAAGGGGTATTTCAAACTATTATTTGTCATTTATATCAGATTTATAATGTGCTGGACACATCCAGCTGGGAATAAAAGCTCACATATAAAAAGCTCTTTCAGCATCACTGCACTCCTTCCCACAGCACCAGCTAGACTGAGGATTCAAAACACTGCTCCTTGCAAGATAATATATTCATTAACTGGAAGCTAATTCTAAGGGATTATCTAATGTTTTTCATGTTCACAGTGCATAACCAAGAACTCTATATGGCAGTTTTTATTTGTTTGTTTTTACAGAATTCTCTCTCACGTACGCTGCTGCTTTTCTGATTACAGCCATCCAAACTGCATTTGGCCCAGGAACAGAGAGGCAGGATCAGAGCTGCCAAAAATCATTTTCCAGCACCTTGGTGCCAGAGCTAGGGAAATTCTTAGCCAGGTTTCTGACTCATATGCACCACTGTGACAGCACCACACAAACCTCAGGGCACCCCAGCAAGGCATTTGTTGTCACTGACCATGCCACATCCATTTCTGTCACACATTGATTTAATGGGTGTCATCACAGAACCTTCCAGAGCTTGTGAGCCCCTCTTACTGTATTCTCCCATCAGTGCAAACAACAGCAACAACAATAAAAAAAAGCTAAGATTTACCCTGCTGTGATTATATTTCTGAATGTAAATCAGCTTGATTCCTGGAAATATCAAAGTAAATCCCCCATGTAGGCAAGGCCTAAAAGGAATTGAATAAACACAAGGGTCCAGACTGCATATTTAATCCAAAAAATAAATAAGCTTTTAAATCACATTAAAAGGAAAGAAAAAAGAGAGGCAGCCTGAAAAACAGCAGCTATTAAACAAGAGAAAGTCTGGCAATGCTGGAGTAATTTGCACAAAGCTCATCCTTACCCTGAAACACATTGAGAACACACCCTGTTTCCAGAGCTGTCACACAACAAATGCAGATGTGAGCCTGCCATCACTACACAAACAGAGTATGACATTTAAATAATACCACTAAGGAGAAGTGGGAGATGCACACAGCCTACACTATGTACAGCAGCTCTTTTTTAAAGCAACTCATCTGTTAAGTTACCAAATAGCTAAAAGGCCCTAGGGATGCAACAAAAATGTATCTAATATTCCAAAGAATCCATAGGAATATAATCCAATCACACATGTCTCCTTTTCATTGTAGGCATCTACAGCATTTTAAAAAATACTAATGGAGAATTCTCAAAGCTTATTAAGCCACGTCCTACAACTATTTGGATTTTTGGCTGTCCTACTCAGCCTAAATGTATTTACAGATAATTTATCCACATTTGTTCCTGTGTCAGGGTTGTCTGATATCTCAAATAGCTCTTCTCACACTCTGGTGCTTGTCTAACCCCTGACATTTACAGACTGCAAAAGTATCCTCAGCCATGAGCTTTCTGGGCTATACAAACCAAGATTTTGGTGCAGCAGAATCTAAGAAGGAAGGATAAACAGGTATTTTAAACACAGTCTATTTGAAACTCTGCCTGTCTCCATAAATTATCCCCACAGATAAATACAGTTTCAACTATATAAGAAAATATATAACACAAAAACCTTTACAGTGTAAATTTATGAGGTGGTGCTGTCAAGCCTTGTGATTTGTTCCAGTATCTCTGCATTTTCTCAACTTTCAGCTCCTGGAGTTCTCTCTTAAAAATAAACAATAGAAATATTCTGTCCTTCATAATTATTGATAAAAGCCTGGGGGTAGGAATAACTTGTGAAGGAGATCAGGATGTAAATAAAAATATGATTTTTAAAAATAAAATATTTATTAACAATCCTCCAGATGAGTTAATTCAGCATGTTAAAGATACCACTAGCTGATACACTGTGAGAAAACATCAATAAAAATCTTCAGGCTTGTCTGTATTATTTTTGTATAATTGTACACCAAGTAATGATCTGAATCCACTTCTACAGGTAAAATGCTGGCTGACTTTGCTGTTCCAGTGTGCTAAAAACTATTCATACCAAAAATTCTAGGAAGCTGGAGCTCTGGCTTTCTAAATCACAAGACAGGGAAAGGGCTTCTGCCTTATTAACAGAAAACTGAGGTAAAGAGGTGTGTGACCAGCTTATGGCAGATCCAAGAACTGAGCATAGATTTCAGATTTTCTAAGTTACAGTCTTGTGCTTCAGGCAGAAGACTGGTCTTCTTTTCACTTAAACATCTATCAAAGGCCAAACTCTTATTTAAAAATGGAAAATGCAGCTCAGAAACAATGAGACAGCAAGAATACTTGAAAAAGAAGTCTTCTTAAAGCTAAACCTCTTTGGTCCTTCTAATGCTACCGTCTGCAAAAACTTGCATCCAACACACCATCAATAATTTTTCTGAGACCAAGCTCAGAGTTCACACCAGTTTCTGTATCCATGAGGCAGGACAGGGATGACAGCACTGACATTGCTGCCTTTGGCCCCCAGTGCCATTAGTTCTCATCATACTCACAGACTTTATATCCCAGCTTCTCAGCATGAATCCTCTTGGCCATGAACTGCCCTTCAATCAGCGCTCGTATTTCTACTTCCTTTGGAAACCTTGGAACCTGTACCAAAGAGGGGATGAATTACCAACTCCTTACCCAGCACTCACTGCCAAGCTGCAGAGTGGTTAAAAACACAGGACTGGTTTACAATTGATTATCTTTGCCTTCACCCTGAAGTCTGCTCTCATCTAGGCTCAGTTCTGCACTCATACACACAAGATGGACCTAAAGACTCATGACAGAGAACACAACCCATAACCTCAATGCTGTTGGCAAATACACCAAACTAGAAGTTGATGCACGATGGGAAGAAGTTTAGGGCAAGTTGTAAACTTTTCCCTAAGCATATCCCATCACCAAGAGCTGCTTAGGAATCAATATCTCAAAAATATAAATTTAAAGCAATTACAGACTATAAAATAATACAAAATTCAGATGAATTAAGCAATGCCACAGAAGTCTAAATCTATTTCACAAAATTTGTCTTCACAAAAGTGAAACCATGTAATCTTTTCATTAATTTATTTTGTTTCCATCTATAACATTTTTCTGTCCTTTCATCAATGAGGAAACAGAAGCAGCAGAATATTGAACTGCAAACAAATAGAGGGAATCCTTCACATGAAGTTGAGTTTCTCCATGCACTGCACTAAGTGCCTACATTTGTGTAACAGCCAGAAGTGATTAAGCATTCATTTAACAGCCAACACTTCAGAGAGTAGAGCTGCACTGCAAACACCAGATAGCATCAATCTCTGTTCACCTATGTGAGGTCTGATCGACTGGGAGTCATGATTGATCAAAGACATCTCCTGAGTTTCAGTACCACCCGGAAAGCCAGGCATCTAAATAACAGCCATTCCTCAAAAAAAAAACAAAAAAACAATATACAAAGAACTTTCCATAACTTCTATTTTATTCCACTTGGACTTGAGCCTGTGCTTACTTAAATACCATTCTGTGGCTTGTAGGTTACTCCAAGTCATGCAGGACAGAAAAATGAGGTCTGTAAGTTCACACATATATAGACAAAATATTACAGCCCAAAGTTTCAACACACCTTTATCTATGAGTTTAAAATTTAAAAAACAAGGCCTCAGTCATGTACATGTGCTAAGTTCTCAGTAAGCTTAAAGTTAATCCTGTCTCAAAGACAGTGCTGGTTTCAGTAAATCCACATTTTCCAGTAAAGAAAGTATATCATGAAAAAAATACCAAACAAGTTCTAGTTCAGACATTGCTCTGTAGATGCTCTCAAGCTACAGACCAAATACCTCCTTATGAAAATCATTCCAGGGACTTGCATCAATAAATGGAACTGGACAGCAAATATTTCAGACAGAAAGAAAAAAAATATATAATGGCAAAAACTTGAAACCTTGACAGCATTCCTTCAAAGTTTGAGACATTAACCAGATTATTACTACCTTTTGGTTGTTTCTGTCGAATCTATGAACACCAACTGCTTCAGGAGTAATTTCCATCACATCAAAGTAGAAACCTGCATCAAGAAACATTAAAGTTGTCATGTTTGCTCCCAGGTCCAAAGCTAGAATTTTATTTTTGCACACAGCTAAAATGACAGATGTTTATCATGTACTTAGAAATATGAGTCACCACACAGCCTGTCTCTTTACTAATTTCAGTCCACACATCAACTTCTTAATGTTCTGAGCCATGTGGTGAGATTCTTGGGGCTCTCCTGTGCAGAGCCAGGAGCTAGACTTTAATGATCCCTTCCAACTCAGGATATTCAATAATTCTGTGTTTCCCTCAGTTTCCCAAGTATGGATATTAAACATGCCAAAAAATGTAATAAACACCAAGCCTACAAGAAAGGATACATCTACCACAATGCACACATTTGCAAGTAACACAGCTAATACACAACTCACACTAGAAATATTTGAGTAGGTCATATGCAAGGGTGAAAGGAGGAAAAAACCACACACAGAAAAAAATGAGAAGTTGGTAAGAAGAGTACAGGAATATTGGAACATCTCATACCCTGGATTAGATTTCATGAGCTTATTAGAGAACATCAGATATTTTAAGTCACGAAGCAGAGCTGGTCTCTGAATAGTTTTGATGAGATCTGAGGAAATGCTGTAATGCTTTGTAGACAGCTAGAAAAGATTTCTTTGGGTTGGTCAGAAAAGATATTCAAGAAAGGAGACCAGAAAAAAAAATGAGGACAGAAAAACTGGACAGAATAGCTAAGAAACTAAGGAGAGTTTCTGAGGTTCTAACCTTGGAACAAAACTGTGCTGCCCTAGCAGACCTGGCAAAATAAAACCCAAAATAATTCTGTGCTTTAGCACGCACAACCTTTCTGGTTAAACACTCTGCAGAGTTGCCAGCAAGCAACTCTGTGTGCCACAGATCTGCAGGGGCAGCACATCCCAACATTCCAGTCCTGACCTCCAAACCTCTGCAGAGGCCAATCCCCACACCACAGGGAGCACAGGGAATAAAAGGAGAGGGGTATTTAAACAGCTGTGCCTTTGCTTTGCTCCCCCCAGGCACTTAAATTATGGAGATTATTCCATTTGTTACAGATATACCCAGAGGTTATCCTAGTACACAGATTATTGAGGATGCCTTTCGTGAAACACCCATTTTATAGGAGAGTGAAATATTCAAGAGAATACACTATAACACAAGCTTTAAAACTTTAAGGCACTGTCCTGGTTCAGTAACAATATTTTCATCAGCTTCAAATTTTTTTTAATATTGTCTAAACTGGCTGACTTTGGGGTTTTAGAATAATTTCTTCCCATTTTCTAAAACACTAGAATTGATTTGTCTTCTAGTGACAGGAGATTCCTGGTCATTTTAATACCCCACAGAGACTGGATTTGACAGACAACATAACAGAGCTTCTAAAAATGAAAAATCTAATCTCAAAGTGTCAGAGGCTCTATCTTAAATTCACTTTGCTAAGGAGTGAACCCTTCTATAGCTTAAATATCTACATTTAAAAACTTTGCTGCCTGTAATTTTTACATTAATTTTACCTATATCAATTCACACCTGAGATGATGGTGATGATTTCATACCCTGCTCTGCAATGGGTCCATTTTAATCTTGATTAGACATGTGCTCACTTTTCAACAGCTTATTTCAGAGCTATATATTAGACTTGTAAAATGTTAAACTGTGGGAGAGAAAATAATGAAAAACTTCAAATCCATGAGTTTAATAGTATTTTTAAAATATTTCCATCATCAGAATTTTGTTACATTTCACTTACTAAGCATAACACAGGGGAAAAAACAGGGATGAAATGATTCTGTGACACACACTAGGGAAAATGCAGGAAATCCAGGCATCCCTTGACATCATTGCTTTGTACACATGCATGAACAAGATTCTAGAGTAATGACTGAGAAATAAATAATATGGAGGTACTTAATTCACTTGGTTTGAGTCTTCAGAAAAAGAAATAAACTTTAATGAAAACCTCCTTCAGAAATTACTAGTTTTAAACATTCTGCAGCTAAGATGTTACTAACATCCTTCCAACAACCACAGGAGATCCATAAATATAATTTTCTTAGTCAGTGAACATTGAAGGAAAACACTGTGATGACACTTAGGTTGTCAACAGAGCATTTCCAAGCACACATTAGGAATTTCTCTTGCTCTAGTTAACTTCATTCCTGACCTTTATGATGACCCAAGTAAAAAGGAGGTACAACATCTACTGCAGTATGAGTCCAAGCAAACCCTCAAAGTCCCAGCCCTGCCAAGGCTCATACCCAAGTTTCCACTGTTTCCAGCATCAGTTGATGATAAGGCTTTGGAGAATTCATCCCAGGAGCCTGAAGCACACTCATCCCTGATCCTCTCTCTCATCAGAGAGCCATTCTTAAAACTGAAACACACAAACACACCACATGTATTTTCCAAAATGTTTACCTCTAGATTTAAAGCATTTTTTTCCTTTACTTGACATTGTTGTTTAGTTTATCAGCTGAATTAAAGCTGGGCAAGTTAAAAGATGTAAGCACTTCATTATAGAAAGAGATAGAGAAGGAAGAGCAAGATAAGAGAAAGCTTTTACAGGAGGTGCTGGGGAGCACAGAGCAGAGATGGGGGCGTGCATTTCTCCAGTGAGTCAGGTTAGGTCCAAGGCAGGCCATGCCAAACCCAGGCCAGCTCTGCACAGCTGAGCCATCTCCTCAGAGAGGTGTCCTGCCACCCCTCACTCTGAGATGGCTCTGCCAGGAGCAGCAGGAGTGTCCCCACGTTGCATTTATGATTTCAGGAACGTGGTACCTGTGTGGAACCAGCTTGGGTCCAGCAAGAACTATGATGAGGTCTAGCTCTGTGCCAGGATCTGGCAAAGGAAAGCACCACAGCCAGTTAGCAAACTATGCAGTAAAATGTGCATCTCTTCATTTTTTATGGTCTTTACACAGTTCATGCTGTCACCCTCTCTGTGAATATCACACTCCTGCAAAATACTGGACTTGAACCCAGGGGGAAGCAGCTTGAACCCTCTCCAGCACAGAGTTATCAGAGCAGCTCAGCAGAAGAAGCACAGAAATATCAAAAATGAGGGCAAGGAAATCCTTGAACTTGCTCAGTAGCACCAGCTGAAGCTATTTGAGTTTTCCATACAAATACCCTGTCTGGTAGCTCAGGCATTCATTCTCTACTGAGAATCCCCTATTAACTCTAATATTCTAGAAATAAAGAGCCTTGGCGCCAAAGGGGCAGGGTCAGCTCAGAAATGACTACACAGAAGGAGCAGGAAGGATTAACTCAGCCCTGCCAAGGCCACCACCAAACTGCATGTTAAACTGCAGTGAAAGAACAGCAGTGTAACATTTATTCAAAAAAATACCTCAGTATCTGATTTCCTATTATGAACAGGTTGTTTGTACAGCTCTTTTACACAGCAAAAGTAAAGAAAACATTGGGTAGAAGAAAAACTCAAATGTAAATTAAAAACAAAGCAAGCAAACAAAAAAATCCCACATAAAACAAAGCATAACAAACAAAACCTGCTGGGAAATTACAAAACAAAACTCAGTAACTTGCAATTGACATCTTGGTTTTGAACTCAGCCTCATGAACACTCATCTACTACTGCGCAGGTGGGATTCAACACTACAGCTCCAGGGCAGACTTGAGCTTTGCTGAAGTTCTGAGTTTCAGGCAACTACAATCCAGGGCATTTAGGCACTAAATTTAGCTGTATATTACTTGCAAATACTTGACCTAGATTGCAAATTTTAATCTAGAACACAGTGATTCGGTGAGGGCAAACACAGCTCCAGTCCACCTCCTTGGCTGGCATGGGGCCAAACAACACCCAAATCACAGCAGCCAAAAGCTACCACGAGGACCATTTTCTCAGCTGGGCTTCTTGAGATCTCAATATTTTCCTGAAGCACAGCCCTAATGCATCCCATCACTGATTAAGCTCCTCTCTGGAAAGGGAATCTTCACCTACTCCATTATGACCCCTCTGGACCACCAGAGGAGCACAGAAGTTCCACAGCCTGGTCAGGCTCCACACATTTCACATCCCATCTCAGCAGATTTGTTATTCCTGCACATTAAATGCATTACCTGAGGTACACAGAGACCTGGCTCTATCCATACACCGAAATAATTTCAGCTTTTTATTGCCATGAGAATTTATCCTCCACAACTCTGCAGTTTCAGTTCCTCAGATTAAACAATAGGAATGCTATAAGGTTGATGGAAATGTTTCAGCAGTAGATTGCCATATACCATAGAGAATGCTGAATGTTCTATTCATTATCATCTCACAAAAGAAATAAAAAGCACTAACACAGAGAAAGAAATATATGTTATCGATCCCAGATGTAAAAAAAATAAATTATATTACCATAAAAGGGCCATATATGTTTGAGAATCAACAGGATTGCAGAGAATATGACCTTCTAAGGCAGGAGTTGGCTCTTGGATCCACAGGAACAATGTGTCACTTGTGCCAAGGCTAATCTGCAGGGGAAAAAAATAATTGAAGCCTTATCACAATGTGCATGGAAAGCAATACAGAAATTAAATTAAAACCATTTGTTATTGCCACTAATTGTTTTTAAATTACACATTAAGTCAATTGGATTCGTGCTGAAGCTAGCTCTGACTTAGGCTGTCATGCCAGTGAAATACATACTAGATGGAGACTTGGGTTTTAATGTCTGCAGTGTTAGTTAAAAATAGTCACAAGAGTTTACTTAAAATCTTTCAGGCAGCTTACAGATTGATAGAAATAGAACAAGCATGAATCCAATAAGCAGCAAATCAACACTAGCAGGTGTATTTAACTGGCAACCTGCAGCTATTTACATTTCAGGTATTTCAAGCACCCAAGGACAGTTTTCAGGAGAGTGTTTTGACTTACTGCAATGTCTCCTTCTTGAAGTCTCATCCCTGCCAGTGATGCTGAAAGCAAAAAGAATCCCAGGTATAAAGGTAGATCTTTGACTTAATTACAGCCTGTTACCTGAGGCATCATAGCACATTACAAACACCATCTCAAAGTACAATATAAATGGCAAATATGCTCCCAGTGACCTTGGGTATCCACCATAAAATATGGGCAAAACTTTTGGGTGAGGGTGTGATTTTTATTTTAATAAAATCAAAATGCTGAAGACAAGACTACAAAACAGCATGACTTTTCTGATGGTTTACATATTCAGGTTTCATATGCAGTGGACTCTTGATTAACAACACACTTTAAAGGAGGAACACTCCCACTTTCATCAGATTAATCACATATTTCTTGTCTAAGTTGAATTTGGGTGTCTAGAAGAAAAAATTGGACTTTTGGGAAATGCAGAGTTTACCCAACTCCCAGAATAAGAATGTAAAATATATCATAATGAACTTCTATCATTATTCAAACCTGCATAAGCTACTGTAATATGGGAAGTATTTTATTTTCACAGTCTGGAGAAACAGAAACACTTGCTTTACTCTGAAACAGTCTCCAGGATTCAAAAAACTGACCCTGAATTAACACCTTCCCTTATACTGAGATCTGTTAGTCTGAGAAAAGGACATCTCTAATTCTTAGAGAAAGCCAACAAGGTCCATCTGCACCTTTTTGCTTGAAAAAAGATACATTTTCAAATTCATATTCTCCAAGCTAAAATGTTAACAGTTGATAGTAGGGATGGTTTCTCATAACAAAAACTGAAGTTATCAAAAGGCAAATGAATTCACTTCTGATTACTTGGCAAAAGAATTAATTTGTCACACACAGCCTATCTGAGCTATCTCTATCTCAAAAGAATCAGTGATAGAAGGGTTTTAAAAAAAGAAATTAATACAGAAAAAAACAATATTCTTTCATTTTATAGGAGAACCAATAAGATAGATTTAGAATTTCATCACATACATAATCATATCCACTGGATCTTGCACAGTTAATCATCTCACCTGGATTGTCTCCTGTAAATGCTACTATTTTACAGTCTGGGCTAAACCCATAACGTTGACTATAATATGGAGAAATGGGCCCCTAAGGAAAGAAAGAAAGAGAAGAAAAAAAGCTCAAAAAAATGGAATGCAATCTTACAATATATGACAATGTATTGTAACACAGAACTGAAAAACCCTAGAGCAGCTACAAGAATAATTTCTGAACATTTAAGGTATAAATGAATATTTTAAAAAATTTTAATGCACTTTTTTCTGTGCACTACAATTGTAGTTGTTGAGAACCTCACAGGAATACCCTCAGATTAGATTTAAAAGTAGGCTAGTAAATAGCAGCATTTTATCTTTGGGTCTTTCTTCAGTTATTCACATCAAGTACCATAAACACATCTATCTGTTTTGCACATATACATGAATATTAATAGCTAGAAATTAGAAATTCAATATAAACATAAGAGGAAACACAACATTAATATACATCACAGCATCAAATGCTGGAATACGACCCCTATTATTTTAGAGGTCAAGAACTGTATTCTTTTAAGCCACATTTGATAGCCATTGAGAAAAAACAGAAGAAAACTACCCATAAAAAAAACACAAGGAGGTCTATAAGGATTTTTTTAATATGTTGCTCTCCATTACAGATCAGCAGTGAGTTCAGAGGGCTCAGGTGATAGGTATCTCCACTGCCTCACATGTGCACAGCTAAAGAATAGCTGCTTTTGTGCTGGGTAGTAAGACTAAACTCATTTACTCAGGAGATGCGAGGCTTGATTTGATTTCACCATTATGCTACGTGAACTCAGGAGCTTTAAATATCCCAAATTATTCACAAAGATTACCTCATTAACTCTACAAACAGCTTAAAACAAGATCTCTGTTGAGAAACGCAAATGTTGGGCTCTGTTTCTGCAGCAATAAACTCCCATGCACAGCTCTGCAGTGACCAGAGACTCTGGGGTGTGAGAGAGGACCCCAGAAATTCTCATCACTGGAGCATCTACCAAAAAGTCTCTCACAGAGCCCAGGGCATGCAAGAATCCAAGGAGACCAAAGCTCTGATGGATGCCAGTTCCCAAAGGCTTGGTTAACACCTTCACAACACAGCTGGAAATACTAAAGCAGCAGCATTGCACACACAAATAGTGCCATCAGCATAACTCCCAGCAAAACTCCCCTTGTTGCTTGCAGCTCTTCTGGCCAGGGACATACCAGGACTGAGTGGGATGGGACAGGGCATCCCAGTCTCTCCTCTAATCCAGGGGCACAAGCATCAAGGCAGGGCTTTGACCATGCCTTTTCCCAAATCTGCAGCAAGTTCATACCAGAACCTACAAGACAGATCAAAAGAGGAAGTGCTCAGGATTAAGCAGAAGACCAGAAAACTCCAACAACAATTTTCAAATTCCATCTGAAAATTTACAGATGTATGTCGCAGACAACTTTTATGAAAAATGCTTTCCTTAGGATTTTTCCTCCTGAGAAGCTGAGAGGCCTCAGGAACAAAATGTAAACATTGATTATCTGCTGCTGTGGAATGCAACAGGTGCATCTGTGATTGGTTTCATAGAGTTGTTTCTAATTAATGGCCAATCACAATCAGTTGGCTTGGACTCTGTCCAAGACAGAAGGTTTCGTTATCATTCTTAGCTAGCCTTCTGATGAAACCTTTTCTTCTATTCTTTTAGTATAGTTTTAATATAATATATATAATAAAATAATAAATCAAGCCTTTTGAAACATGGAGTCCGATCCTCATCTCTTCCCTCATCCAAGAACCCCTGTGAACACCGTCACAGATGTATGTTTTCCATTTAAAGAGAATGGTTTCAGCCCTTCTAAGAATAAAGGGTACTGATAATTTAGTCTCTGCAGGGCTTTCACCTGCAAAAGTAGCAGAAAATGCTCCTCTGATGTACAAGGCACTAGGCAATTCAGTCATTCACAAATTATGAGTAAAGACAGGAATATCAATGCCTCCCCAAATCTTCCACCTTAGACAAGGACTTCATAGAAGTAACTAAAAGTGATGGAGCAATGTCCCTTGGAGATGTGTTGTGCTCAGCAGAGACCTAAAAGTGAAGAAATTCCCCCCTCAGTGGGATGGCTTTACATTACTCCTGCCTTTGAGCAGAGTATCCTATAAGCATCTAAATCCACACTGTCTACTCCTCCTCCATATCAACATTTCCCTTTCCAATTTCTCAAATAAAGCCTCTAATTTTGAGGATAATTTGGTATCCAGCTTTGAATACCAAAGCCATGATTTTCAGGCATGCTGAGCAGCCCAATGAAATCCACAACACCTGCAAATGTGCAAACCTCTTAAGGCCAGATTCTGTGAAATTATTTACAGGATGCAAAAAAAATCTAAATAACTGATTTGGTCACCTGTTTTCTCACCAGAACTATCATTAGATCTGGGAAAGGCCTTCACAGTTTTGGTTTGGTTTCTCATTGCTCTTTTCTCACTGTCTTATTGCTGGTTTAAAAGTTAATTGAAGCTGGTTAGTGGCCAAATCTATATAACACACTGAGCACTCCACACCCCTGGCTTATGATTCTAACATGCCTTTAATTGAACATTAGACATGAAAATCTGTATTTCTGGTTAGTGCTGCTCAGGGATAGAGTAGTCTTATTCTAGATAAATACCAATCCAATCAATCTTATTCTAGATTAATACAAATTATTCCAAAGACTGCTTAGCCCTCAATTTATTTATCTCAGAAACACAGCCACATCCTCAGTTGAGCACAGTGGAAAGCCTGATATTTCCTTCTGTTCAATACATTTTTAAGCTTTTCAAATCGAAGATGGTGAAGTTGATGCCACATGCAGTGCCTGTGGAAGAAGACTTTGCTGGCAGTGCTGGGATGCAGAGGGAGAGAAGGATTCAAGCCCCACCTCAGGCAGCACATCACAAAGCTCCAGCAGTGCTTCTGCTCTGAGAAAGCGCCTTCAATACACTCCACACACACTCTGCTGCTGCTTACACAAGCAAAAGTGAGCCCACCCTATCAACTCCCAGCACACTTTTTCATACAGGCTTAAAAATGGGTTTAACAACATTTAAAAACAAACTTTATGGTTATCAGTACAATCCCCGGCAGCCCCAGTGTTGTCTGGACCTAGTGCTCCACATGGTGTTGTAAATAGAAAGTGCTGCACACTCGAGCTGAGACACTGGAATAACCCAAGCCAAACAGCAGGATATTTGGGTTATACTTAATGACATAAAAATAGAATTAATTTTATCCAAATCAATCAATTCAATTTATTATTTAAAATATTTGGCCTATGATGAAACAGCAGGAATTTGACAAGAGCACAAAGTGCAACAACCATCCCAAAGGGCAAAGGATCCCTTTTCTGCCATCAAAATCACACACTTTGAAAAGATTTAATCCAGCATATCTGATGTCGCTATGAGAGATCACTCTTAAATCCAGCCATTCCCTCCTTCCCAGGGTAAACTTTGTCCTGACAAGGTAAACTCAGCCAGAGTTACCACCTGCACTTTTCAGAGGTAGAGGGTGTGAGCAGCCACGTGTTCCATGCTCTCAGGCATAACAGAACTTTCTACAAGTTTATAAATTTTACTGGAACAGTCTATGATTTAAAAGGCCAAGAACCTCTTCACTAAACTAAAGCAGTGAGGAACAGAATCTTTAAATAGGGTATTTCTACAGAAAGATTAGCTGTTTTCTGCAAGTTTTGTTTGGTTTCTTTAGTCCTTCTTTGTCCACAGCCCACAAACCCAGAGAAACATTTCACCAGAATCCTCCAATGCAATTTTACAAGACATCAGGGCAGCCTTCAATTTTTCCTGCATAAACCAGAAAAGCCTCTAATCTTTATAACTGAATGTTTACATAATACAGAGACAACCATTCAGTTTATTGACTGGTAGATGCAGTAGCACAAAGACTTTCACATGCCCTGAGAAAAGAGAGGTGAGGGAATTTGCCCCAAACTCAGAAATTGATTTTAAAAATGTTAAACAACTGTTTTAGAAGAACTATTCATCTGTTGGGCTGGATTTATCCCATCCAGCTGTAGGCATGGGAGTCTCTGTGGAAGATAAAAAGAGCTGCATGCTCCTCTGATTATACAAAGAGTGATTCACACGGAGTTCCTGCCTCTAGCACCTCTCCTCTTGTTAAACATCACCAAGTTTAACTAACAAAATCAGTAATAATTTGAGAAGAAAAGGGGAGAAAACAAGCAAAAACCAAAGGCAGCCCTGACCCATCACGCCATCAGCAGTGAAGGCCAACAGCCAAGGCCATGGCACAGTAAGAACTAAGGAAAGGGTCAAAACATGGAATAATAAATTTCCATATTTCACTGCAATCACTGACTTCTAGCACAGAATGACCAGGAGCACAAGCAGGACTTGTTAATATTTGCTACAAATACAGAAGTTCTTGAACACTTGGGGGAAAAGGGGAGAACACAAACACTTCCATTACAATGGCCCAGCCATGCAGACTAACCGGTTTTATTAAGCCACAAAGTAAAGATCAATATTTGCATACATTTATAAGCAGTTAAGTTCATCTATTTCTGCATTACAGCCCTCTGGGTTGCCTTTTCAGAGAGCTAAAGCCATGACAAGTGTAACTGCTGACACCACACAAGCTACAGGAGGAGTGAATCCATCCCACCACACCCCTTTGGAAAAAGCTTCAGTCCAACACATCCTTGGTAGAACAACAAAAAACAAATATGCTAAGCTACAATTTGCCTAAAGCTCTTAGAAAAGCATTTCAAAAGATAAGGTTTCTCTAGGTCAAGAGCTGAATTGCTGTTCCTAAAGGTGTCTTCTAAAAGAAACAATGCTCCAAGTGTTCAACTTTGAGGTCCCAGATGTATCTTACTTTTAACATCTGCACAATAGAAATAAAAATCATTCATTCCACTAGAAGGTAATTTCATTTTTTTTAAATCAATCACTCAGGTTGCTTAGCCATTCTCAAGTGATTTGAGCCTTAAAAGATTGGACCTTTAAGAAGAAAAAATTCTGAAACTGAATAGCACATTTCCCACAATAACCTGCCAATTTGGAGATAAGTTATTGTGTAGAGCTAAACAATTTGACAGGGTCTTTTAAAGATGATATGACCTGAAGTTAAACCTACAGAAATGAAGAATAGGTCTATTATCTGAATATTATTTTGAGAGATGCATTTTAAACTACAATACACAGGTGTTAAGTAAAAGATCAAGTGAATTGCAAAAAATTGTAAGTGACAAGAAAACCACTTTTTCAGCTGCATCCAAATAACTACTGCATCCATTATACTTATATTTTATTACTGGAATTAGAATTCTCTCATTATATTAACAGAAGAAAGGAACGAATGAGGAAAAATACAGATTACAATGCCAAAAAATCTTTTGTCTTGTAAAGAGAACTGTAACATCCTGCTTAGTTCTCTTATCTTTTTTCACACAAAGATTTAATAATCTTACATGCTCTGAACAGCCCATAACATTTCTTCAGGTTCTGTAAATACCCACAGGTGTAACAGAACACTCTCCTGCAGATGTTTGAAAAATGTGACTCATTTTCTAAGGAAATGTACCAATTAAGGAAATTTAAATTTTCTTTACTTTAAAACATTTTGTTTTGCAACAATTTCTCATGTTCTGAAATTGGAGAAGCATGGCTTTCCTCCACTTGCTTCCAAGCAGAAAAGGTAAAGTAACATCACCAAAAAAATAAAAAAATAAACCCAAACAGGAGATATTTTTAATGTTTATAATTTTCAACATTCAAATCAAAATTAACACTGCACTCTCATTGAAAAATATAAAACCAATATGTTTCTTTATCAGAAAAGGCAGCTAAAGCTATCACTATCTCTCTTTGAAATACAGTAGGTGGCTGAGCATCCCAAGTACTCAGTATTTGGACCTGCTGGGGAGCAAAGTGAAAATCTCCAAGGAATTATTGTTGCCAATAATACACAAAAAATAAAATTCAGCTGTGGAATACTTGGCTGAAAGGACGGAACCAGAAAACAGATATAATAATCTCACAAGTGGTATGAAACAAGCATGGATTGCCTTGCCATTTCTGGGGTCTCAAGTGTAACTGGAAGGTCTGATAGCAAGTAAGTTGTCCATTAGCTAAAATTGAGGTGTCTTGTCTTTTCCTGCAAGATTTGATGGAATAACAAAGGAGAAAAAATGAATTGGTCTTAACACAGGGGTGTCAACCATGTCTCAATAATGCAAAAAATCCATGGAGATCCTTGTTATCTAACCTTTCAGCTCTGAAATATACCTTCTCTTAGTTTCAGAGCAGAAATCAGAAATGTTTTTAGAAATAACAGCAGAGGTCCCATGAAAATGCTTTCCTTCATAATTGCCATTTTAAATTGCTATTTAAAAGCAGTTTAAACATTAAGCATTTAAAAGATAACACACAACAGAAAAGAGAGACAGACTTGTCACTTATTTGTCTTTGTTATGATGAATGGAGAGGTACAGAAGATTTTTTTTAACTGAGTTTAGTGCATTTTGCTTCATTTATGGGGTTTTTCCCGGTTAATTTTGAAAATATGCTTCTGTTGTAGATCCAAACTCCAGTTAGGTGGGGAAAAAAAATCATCACAATATACATCATATTCATCCTGTGCATTTCTGAGCTAAACCAGCAAAACTAAAGAACAAATATCAGAACTCTGAAGTTTTGTTTAAGATTCCACAACTTTCTGATGCCTCTAGAAAATCTTACCACTCCTTTATACATCACAAAATAATGAAAAAAAGCTATAATTATATTTAAGAATCTTTTCTGTCGATCCATTTGATAGAAGTGGGAATCAGTATGATGGGGAGAGAAGAGCATAGCAAACATCAAACTGAAAGAAGTAACTTAGCTTAAAATCTAGTATACTTGTCATTAAAATTTAAAGATTGAAAACAAATACCAGACACCTTGTCCCCCATCTATGTAATGAGGGGATAGGAAGGAAAATTTCCTTATTAAACTGTTACTATGAAAAAAGCCCACACTTACCATCACTGTAATCAATGGGTGCATAAGCTCCTAGGAAAAGGGAAGCTGCAAAGCTACTGACCAAAGAAATTCTCTGCAAAAAAACCAAAAACAGTGAGAAGTAGTGAATCACATCAGTAATCACTTCAAAGAAAGCAGAAAGCAAATAAAATAGTTGGAAGTAGTAAATGTTAATAGATGCTTAAGGTTAGGCCCAGGAAGCACACAAAAACACACCTAGCAGGATTATTCAGTTCTGACCATCACAGGAATACAGCACATAGCAATCTACAAGTAACCCCATGATAAAAGCTGTTAATAGCTCTGCCTTCTGAAACATGCAAAACACACCTGGTATGTTACCATACTGTGTTAGCATGAATCCACCACTTGAGTCTATTACAGAACCTCATTTTCTAAGGAAAACAGTTTCTAAGGAAAAAAACACACACACCCCCCAAAAAAAAAAAAAAAAAAAAAAAAAAAAAAACAAAAAACACAAAACCACCTGGGTGTCGATGCTCAGAACCCTGCTCTGTCCCACCCACAGTAGTAGAGGTCTGGAACCTTTTAGAAGCTCTTGGAGCACCTTTAGCATCTCTTTGTGACCCTTTGCCTTCCTTCCAGCTGAGCCCCTGGACCTCCCTGGAGTTACTCTACAATAAACAGCTTTGAACTGAGCCCCTGCCTGCAGCTCTGCCTCAGGGCATGCTCCAGCTGCAGGGCTGCCAAAAAATGCCCCCTATGACACTGATCCACCATGAACCTTCCTCCTCTTCACATCTGCTGTGTGAGCTACCAGGCTAACCAGCCACCACCAGGCTTTCTGCATGATCAGGCACTGCCTGATGCCAAAAAGTTGGCACAAAAGCAGACAAATCCCTCATTTTGTGCTGCGACTCACTCAGAAGAAATATGCTTGCCACCCAATAACTAAACAGAATCAAACCTCCACAGGTGGAGTGAGCCAGAAGTGACAGGTTTTTATTAATGATCACAAAATCACTGCTTCACAGCATTCAAGGGCAGCCTGTAGCCAGAGATCTAAGAGGTGGTTGCAATGGCCAGGAAATTTAATGATGCACTTGCTCTCGGTGCATCTCTCCCCAAGAATACATCACATTGTGCTCAGGTAACAAAGGCCTACCTTCTGTGGTGCCCCAGTGGGCACTAGCTGCCTGAAATGGAAGGAAAAAAGGATGAAGTTAAACTGAGAATCAGCCAGCCAGTTTAGCAAGCTGACCTACAGGAGCAAAAACATCCACCTTCCACATGTCATTGGGACTGCCAAGCTGTTAAGTGCTCCTTGAGGGGCCCTAAGAGCAGCTCTGGCAGAGAGATGTTTTGTGCTTGAATGCATTTTTGCATAGGTTTTATTGCTAGAAGTTGCCATCAGTTCAAACAGCCCTTAAAGTCTGAAATTGGTTTAATCAGTTCTCAGTCCCACTTCCCCCCAGTAAAATATCTTTCTCTAAATTTAGTCATAATCTTATGACCAGAATGTATCAGTGTTGTTTCATCTCATACCTTTCTAGTTACAATGAGAATGTAAAAGAAAAGAAGGGGAAAAAAAATTAAAATTTAGCATTCTGCAACCAAATAGAGTCACTTGCAATTCACTTTCTCATGAAATGAACTGCTTCATACAGGGGCGAGATTTTAAAAAAATAAACACACAAAAAAAATGCTATCAAGAACTGAAGTAATGGAAAACCAGGTCTTCCTTACTCCCCTTTATAAAAACAGGGTCTATGTTTCTCCTTTTCCAGTCAGTGGGAACTTCACCAGACTGCCACAACTTCTCAAACACAACGGATAGTGGCTTAGCCACTTCCACCACCAGTTCCCTCAGGATCTATGGAAGTATTTCATCAGATCCTTGTGCAACTTCAGGTTCCTTAGATGGTCTTGAACTCAATCTTCTCCTGCACTGGGTGGTTTTCATCATCCCAGTCCCTGCCTTTGCCTGCTGTGGCTCAGGTGAAGTGGCTGGAACTCCTGCCAGTGAAGGTCAAGGCAAAAACAGTCCTGGAGTACCCAGCCTTCTTCACAGCCTGGCTAACCAGGTCTCCCATTTCCTTTGGAGAGGGCCTACATTTCTCAAAAGTCTTTTTAACACTGACATGCCTGTAAATGCTTTTCTCTTTGCCCTTGATATCCCTGACCAGGCTTAATTTTGTCAGGGTTTTAGCTTCCCTGACCTAATCCCAAACTGCTCAGAGGGCCTCTCTGTATTTCTGCCTTTATTACTATATTATTGCCTTTATTTCTACCTTCTGTAGGCTTCTTTTTTGTGTCTGAGTTTGTCCAGGAGCAATTTGTTCATCCACACAGCCCTCCTGATGTTTTTGCCTGGCTTAATCTTAGCTGCGGTGCATCACTTCAGAGCTTGGAGGAGATGATCCTTGACTATGAACCAGCTTAGGAGAGCCTGTATCCTACCATTCCAACACTCCAGGAGGCATCCCTATGATGCCAAAAGGACCAGAACCCCCTAATTCCTATTTATTCCCCCTGCCATTTGTGTTTGCTCAGACATTTAATCTGTTCCACCCATGAAGGTGCCTTTGCTGGCTGCTGGTGTCCTCCAGGTGCTCTCCTGCTCACCTGCCATCCCTCTCCAAGTTCTGAGCATCTCCTTCTGGCACCAAACTGATAGGAGTGGGATGGTCTGAGGTTCTCCTCCCCCAACAACTTCAGTTTAAAGCTCAATTCACCAGCTTGAGAAGTATAACCCTCAAAGTAGAACCAATGTCAGATTTTTATCTGCCTAACCACTAATAATTTAACAGAATTTTTAAAGTTCTATGTTCATCTTGAATTCAAACACAAGAGTCAGAATAATCTTTAGCAAAAAGGTCTGTAAAAACATCTGCACAAAATAAATTTTAAAAGACTTTCAACCATGTTTTCCAATAAGGGAATTGAAGTTAAGCCAACCTCAGTTTGCTTGTAGACCTCAGGATTCTGGCTGTAAATCTTTGCTATCTGGTTTCCTGTAAAACGCTGAGAAAGAAATGCAAATGCTTAGAAACACAAACCCTAAATGGAGTCAATAATCATTAACTCTGTGTAATGAGTTCAGAACATTGCACTTTGGATATTTAATTTGCCTGATGCATGATGAAAGTCAGTGCACAGCAGGCAATCTGCACTAAACAGGGTATAACACATAGTCTCATTATGAGAATTTTGTTCACCTTTTGAAAAAAAGGCATGGGGAAAAGCATTACTATCCATAATTTACATTTCAGAAATGACAGTTCAATGGAATGAATCACACTTATTCTGTGCAGAGGAACCAGCACAATTCAAATGCTGCCTTCAAATCCCTGAAAAGGTTTAAGCTACACAATCTATGTACCTGCCTGTGAGGCAGGTGAATTGAAATTAAAGCAGGAAGTTTCATACTCAAAGCATATACTCCAGCCCAGGCTAAAAACAGCTTTAAGAATATTTATTTTTCATCCATGTATTGTGTCAGCTAATCAAAAAACCTTTTAACACTGACACCTTAACATTTAACAAGTGAAAAAAAAAGTGTTAGTGGTGTGCAAAGTCTGATTTCAACATCAGCCATAATGATGATTCAGAAACAGAAACATCAGTTTGGGAGGTTGAAGCCTTATTCTGACTAATCAGGGGCTGAGGTGCCTGCAGGGCAGCCCTGATCTCACTCCAGAACTCATTGTCACAGTTACAAGGAGGGAAGACTCAGGGAGAGGAGACAAGTGACAGTGAATTTGACAGTGTCCCAAGCCTCTGAAACACTTCTCTTAGGAGCTGCTTGTCAGCCTCCAGGCAATATTAAAAGGCCAATCTTTTAATTGCAGGAGTAACCTAGAGCATGATTCACAAATAGGAGGATGGATTTACCCTAAACAAAAGTGTAACACAAACTGGGTTTGCATCCCAATAGAAATGTGGCCACACAAGATGCTGCCAGGGGACAAGCAGGCCCTGAGAATTTAAGCATGGCCACCCAACACTGCATTTGGGAGCCCCTGGCCAAATGCTCCAACTGCCTCCTGCAGCAGAATTTCCAGTGTTTGGCTCATTTCACTGTGCAATTTCTGTATCTCCCTTTGTGAGACTAATGCAAAGCACAGTATGGTTGGGGTTCCTTCAGAAGCTCCGTCTTTCCTAGGTGATGGCTGATGGTTACCTGCTGCAGCTCCCTGGGCTGACAGAATTGTTTCCAGCACAGGATTCTGCTGGGCATTTCCCCCCCATCCATTCCTTACCTCATAGGCCCTGGAGCCAGTGACCCTGGCCAGGTGCTGGGCTCCCCCCAGGGCTCTCTCCAGGGCTCTGCACTGGGAGGCTGTGCTGGAATCCATCCAGATGGGGCTGTCACTGACTGAAAAGCAGCCCTGTAACCAACAACACCCTCCATTAGCCAGTCTGATCTCTGAATTCCCTGCTAGAGTAAGGAAATACAGCAGCTATAGGTATCAGCTCACAGCTCAGCTCTCTGACACGCCTGCTGCCTTTCTCTCAGCAATTACAGAAAGCTGATATTGGGTACAAGGTTGGCCAGGGATGAAAAGTTCAACCCAAACTTGGCATCAGAGGGAAGCAACATTCTCTTTCTGCTGTCACCTCTCACATCTTCTGGCAGCCAAAACCCCAGCCCCTTTTAGAATCTCTTCACAAACCATCAGATTATCTTCCCACAGCTCTAACAACACATTTCTCCTTAATGCATGGCAAAACCACCTGGAAATACAACTGAGGCTTAATACACCATTTATTCCAGCATTTTGATGCCATTTCCATGAGTTTCGCACAGATGAGACAGTTACAAAACTAATAACTTAGCACATTTAACACAAAAGTCTCCCTTTCAACATATATCTGCCCTTTCTGACACTGAAGTAAGGGAAGAAGGGCCTTCCAGAGAAAAGCTGAGTCCTCCCAATTTTTCTTTTTAAATAAAATCTTGTCAAGTTTGTGTTCAAAGCTCATCAATCACACACATACAAAATGTTGAGGTCAACAAGGTACTTGGTTAGGTTTTTAAGTCCACACTACATTACACTTCTATCCTTTCAGAGGCAAGTGTAAAATAGTCTTTTTTAAATAGATCTATTTTCTTATGAAATCATTTGCACATCCTGCAAGGAAACTCAGGTACAGCAGTCCCACCACAAATTTTTTGTTAATATATTAAAAATGTAAGATATTTACACATTGTAAACAAAAATATTACATTTTCTAGAAGAACAAAGAGGCTGTTACTCTGACACAGAAAGATTCTGGGACACCCACTGGCTCCTGTAAGCTTTTAAAGCAGAGCATACTGTCATCCAGGAGAAAATGAAATGTCAAAAGTCCTGCAACTGAAGGAATAACTACTACATTTCATTTATGCTGCAGGGGCTTGCAGCCAAAAAAGAGGAAGAAAAGCAAAGTGTGAGGATCAGAAAAAGGACAGTGTAGCCTTCCCTCCAGAGCTTTTGTGCAACCTTACCTTCAGTGATTGGTGCAAAGGCAGTTCAGGTGATGCATTCTTTAAAATCTGGATGCTTCCTTTTTTCCAGTACACACTCCCATGTTGCTGTAGGAAACACAGAAACAGGAGCTGGAAATGCCCTCCCAAGCATCAAAGTCCTGATCTTACATTTTAAGGAACAAAAGAGCTCTCCCCAAACCAGGACCAAAAAATGGCCTACTTCAAATCTAAGGTCTCACAAAAAAAAAAAAAATCTCTTATTTAAGACTGAGCAAAGCAGACACTAAATCAGACTATTATTTTGAATCACAGAATTTTCTAGTAGGGATAATTAGTGTATTGCTAATGGCATTAGACACTTATCTGGGGGCTCTTTGAGCTGTACTCAGGGTTCCACAGTCAAGATTTAGTTCTGTGCTATTTCAGCAGAGCCCCTTGACCCATCAGTTACAAGCCTGTCCCTCTTGCTGGAGGGGGCAAAATGAAGGGAATATGGGCAGCCTGGAAATCGCCCCCTTTTTTCTCTTGAGTAAGGTGGGGTTACTTGGCAGTCCCCAACTCATGCTCCACTGAAGAATTCATAACAGAGCCTTGATACCAGCTCTGATTTTCAGACACTTTGCTCAGACTTTCAACTGCAATCAATGGAATATGGAGATGAAAGCAAGGGGCTTGATTAATTAGTCCCAGATACATCAAGATGAATAACCTAAACCTCACATGTCAGAATTAGCTGTTGCTTTGGTGCTGTCCTCACCCTGAATATCATCTGTGAAAGTTATAAAAGCCTCTGTTGATTCATTGGAGTACTAGGAGGAGACTGCCTAACTGACTAAATGTCAGGGTGGGTTCTATAAATTTAAAAAAAAAAAAAAGGCATTATGCTCTACAGGCTAAATCATGGAGCCATTTTTGTCATTTCTGCATCATTTGGGTTTTGTTGTTTCTGTGCAGATCCCTGTCCAAGCCAACAAAAAATTGCTCAGTGGGATATTGCTGTGCTTTTAGCAAACTGTGCTCCTTGCTGGTTTTTCTACCCCATTTTCCACAAGCACCTGGATCTGCTGAAATCCAAAATTAACAAAGAATTAAAACAACATGAAGCCAAGCAGTTCTGCACTAAGCTGATTTAAACAATTACACTGCAAACCTCATCCTCCACTCTCACCATCTTCCAGTGACTGCTCTGTGTGCTTCAGGTGTCCAGCTCCCCTCAGGAATGTCTGTGGATGCTTATGTAGAAGTTTAGATACTATTTTTTACAAGTTTAGATATTATTTTATGCTGTTACAGTCTTCTGCCATACAATTGTTTAAATTTATCACTCAACCTTATACTCAGTCAAAGAAATGCAGTAAAATTGAACATTTTTGTACAAACTGACCTGGCCAGCACCAGACATTGCTCTGACTTGAGAGAAGTCAAAGCCTGAAGACTTCATCTTTTCCAAGATCACATCCAGAGCCTACAACAACAAACAGAATCAAGAATGACAGTAACGAGCTATCAAATTATGCATACTCACAATCTGGAATTAAACAGTAAATTCATGTCATCACTGATAAGAGTTCATTGGCAGATAATGAAAAATTAGTTAATGACTATGGACTTTTCAAAAATCTACATAAATTAATTTATTAAGTGAGAGTCCATAAAAGAAAAGTTGAGTCACGCAGGGGAAAAAATAAGATCCTTAAAGAAACTAAATCACAAAGATCCACTCTTTGAATCCTAAATAAGAGGCAAAAATTAAAGAACTCCAGTTTATTGAAAAGCACTTTAAGAGTGCTAGACACACAGAAAGATTATCTTTTCTGTTCTTGCTTTTGAAAATCTATGAACTCTTAATAGAGTACTCCCTGCACCCCATCCTACAAGATATTAGGTAACCTCAATACCAATAATCCCAGTGTCAACAAACTCACAGAGTCTTTAACAGAAAGATAATTCAAGTGATTTTAGCACTTCAAGCACCTAGGTAAATTTTGTTCTTGACACATTTTCCTGAAGTTTAAAGCAAAAAAAAATTAATCTAGCTTTAAATCATTTAACTTAGATCAGCATTTCCCAGACTCTCTTGACAAATGGACCACTGCAAGACTTCCAAACATCACATATATCTATATCATTCTATTATTAATTTAATAATCACAACGGTGCCGCTTCATTATGGTTCAAAAAACCAACTGCAAGCAAATTTACCAAACCGTTGTCATCTACTGTGGATCACCAGCTGGGGGTTCTGTGACCTTTCTAATATTTTAACTATTCAAATCCCTCTAGTAGGAAAAATTTACAGAGTATCATGCAAGTGTCGCAGTTGAGATGGCCAGGACACACAGAGCATCACCACACAATTCCAGAAGGCTTTAAATTCCATGCTCAACAACACCTTACCACATCAGAAGGCTTCAGATGTCTGCCCATACAGAGCACCATCCTCCCACCTCAGAAGTCTGCAGGCATCTGCCCTTCTTGTTCTGCAGCCCGACCTTTTATACCCCTGATTTTGATGTACTGCACCTGTGTGCCCTCTGTTCCTCTTGGTGATTGGCACACCTGAGCTCTCCATGGCTCATTGCTGTCAATGCTGCTCACCTGCTTTTCACAGCTGTGCCCATTGGGGATGAGGCTCAGCCACAGCCCCACTCCCAATTACCCCAAACTCTGTGCCTACACATAAATATTGCAAAATCTGCACGGAAGTAAGAAAGGCTTTATTTTAAGATTTTTAAAAATGCTGTACTTCGAAATAAACATCAGTCAAAGTTACTGGGAACCAGTGAATAAATTGCCCTTTCACCACTTGCCAGCTGCAACATCAATTGACAAGCAGAACTTGTTCTCAATTAAATAGTTTAAGTAATATGGGTGCTACAAAAACACAGATTCAAGGAAGGCAAAGTGACAGCTGTCCCAGTTGTGTATGAGGGGGAAAAAATAGTTTTTTTTTCAAGTGAAAGAAAGTCAGGAAGGAATTTCTCACATGTAGAATGCTATAATAGTAGAAAGTGAAGAAACAAACAAAAAACCCATCAAAATGTTAGCAATTTCTACTATGTTTGTTGATAGCATTCCTATTTGCATACCAAAGACACAGAACAACACTTCAAAGAAACAGAATGTAAGCAAAAGAACTATTTTGATTTGAGTGATAGGTTCCACTATTGCTCACAAAAAACTTTCACAGCAAGGAAAAAGTTGATCCATGTAAAGTTTGTTCATACCTTGACCCACATAAGCACTGGTGAAGTGACTGTCAGTCTGTCACTGTGAATGTAGACTCCACCTTGAGTCCTACAGAAAAACAGGATTTTCTCTTGGTAAATTCAGCAATTTTTTTTCCCCTGCCAAGTAGAGTTCTTCAAGTTTATAATGACCAAAGAGAATTTGCAATGCTTTTATGTTAAGAGCAAGGATCAGTGTTTGAAACATGGAAAAGTAAAAGCCAGCTCCTAGGAGGTGACATGTTTGACATAATTGCAAAATAAGTGATTTTTAAGGAAAGGCCCTGATCCTAAAGATCTGTGATAGAATCCATTGCCGATATTGCTCATTGGCTGCATGTGATTCATAATTATTTCTGTCACAATTAGTGACTTGAGCCTCAAAGATGAAGTTCAATTCATCAAGTAAATAAATGTGTTTTATTGAAACTTGTGACTGGAGGATGACATTTGTCAATTCTAGTCTATCATGTAAGTAAGCAAATACTGTCATCCCACACCTTAACAACTGAATTTATCTCCAAATGCCTTTTAGATGTTCCCCTCATGCAATTTACATGCTGTTCTGAGAGCATCCCACCCAGTCATGTCCACAAGTCTGAAGTTCCAAAAGAAAAAGAATGGTTTATTTATATGTAATATTTTGGAGTATAATTTCTAATTTATCTCCTTTTGGGAGCTCTTGTTACATTTACATTTAAGGAAGGCAAGAGCATATACTACCCTTGCAGAGTGGGAAACATGAACATAAATGTTCTGTGCCTCCATAAATATCAGTGAGACCAAATAGGGCAACAGTCCCCTCACCTCAATCTCCAAAGCTTTAAATTACATTATCCAAGTAAAATATAAAATGTAAAATATAAAAAGCCTTACTTAAATTCCGGAAGGTCCTTATCAAAATGAACATTATCCTCATAAATGACCCTCAGCTGTTCATCAATAGCAATGACTTTCAACTAGAAGATATAAAACAGGAAGTTAACAAAATCGAGCAATAATTGAATAGCACTGATGACTCATTTATAATAATTTAATTCCCACAGACAAAATGAACAAAAAAAATCACCCCAATTCATACAACTCACTGAAAGTAGGGCATAATTTTACATGAAACAAGTTATGAGAATTTCCAGAATGTTACCTATTCAGCAACATGTGGGTTTGTTTGTTTGTATTTTCTTTCTCCTGTAACGCACAAGATTGGGCTACAGGCATGTGTTAAAGAATGGCAAACATGTTACCAGGCTCATAGCTTGCATCGCAGTAGCCAGCTTTTCCAATTCCTCCAAAGAATACAGTATCTTAAAGATGTCATACACCTTCTTTTTGTTGTCACCTCCTTTTTTTTTTTTTTTTTGCCTTATCTTACCAAGGAACCTCACAGACCCTTTAGGCTACCTTGAGCACCTTTCCTGCTCCCCAGATGGTGAGCAAATTAAATTCTGCCCATTTGGAAAAGCTCAGAGGGCATTATACAAGTGTATTTTGAGCTAATGCCACAGAAAGCAACATCCCCAACTCCATAAAGCTGAGCCTTCTTGTAAGCAGGAATTAGAAGGGTACCACAACCTTTCCTCATCTATCTTCACTTAAGTTCACCTAGCTCTGCAGAAAGACAGTAAGAGCTGAGAAGAAAAGCAAGAAGCAGCTCACATTCTGTGCCTATTTCAACCAGGGGGAGAGTGCAAGCTGCTGCTAAAGGAACTGATTAAAAAAAGAACCTACAATCCTGTCATCTCAAGGAGCTGCATTCAAATAACAAGGCCAACCCCATTTTTACCACAGCACTGTAGAGCCATTATCTATGCCCTGGCACAACTCATTACCAACCTGCACTTGCTTAAAAATGGCTCTGACCCACTGCAGCTTAATTGGCTCTCTGCTTGCAGCATGTCCCCATAAAAACACTTGATCAACCTAACCTGGATGTGTCTTTTCAAGCTCCCAAACTTCAGCACAACCATAATGGTGATTTATGCTCGAACACCTATTTTTAACATGTTCAGGTCTCTGCACAACTTGGGCAGAGTTTCTATTCACAGGGCAGCAATACCTGGCTGTGCTGACAGATCAGAATTTCAAGCAGAAACCTGAGCATCCAGGTTCAGTCTTGATTCACACGAAGACACTGGGAAGCTGGGTTAGGGTGCAAATCCCAGCTCCTACAGCAGCAGGCAGAGGGGTCTATATGCAGCCTGCATATAAAGAAGGACCACAGTTCTCCAGGATTTAACCCATCCTTAGCAGGATGGGGAAGCAGGACACAGATATATAACCCACTGCTGCAGATGGGGCAAATGGAAAGGGATGAAGGTGAAGGTGATATGAGAACAACCAGGTATATGCACTCTGTGCAGGCCACAGACATCTTAAAACACAGAAATCACTCAGAATTACTACAGCCATAAGATAAAACACAGGAAGTTCTGCTTCAAAATGAGGAAGAACTTTGTTACATTGACTCTGGCAGAGCACTGGAACAGGATGCTCAGGGAGGACACGGAGTCTCCCTTTCTGGAGACATTCCAAACCCACTTGGGCATATTCCTGTGTCCAGGTCACCCTGCCTTGGCAGGAGGTCTGAACTGGATGATCTCCAGAGGTCCCTTCCACAGACTCACAGAATCGGTCAGGTTGGAGGGACCACAGTGGATCATCCGGTCTAACCTCCTTGCTTTAGGAGGATTCTGAGTAGACATCGACTGTCTCCAGCGACGGAGACTCCACAACATTGTGTAATTCCGTGAATAATTTTGCACCGGCCGTGTGGGGCTGCAGCGGCTGCGAGCCCGGGACAGGGAGCTCCGGGCAGGGAGAACCGGGGCAGGGAGAACCGGGGCAGGGAGAGCCGGGCAGGGAGCTCCGGGCAGGGAGAACCGGGGCAGGGAGAGCCGGGCAGGGAGAACCGGGCAGGGAGAACCGGGCAGGGAGAACCGGGGCAGGGAGAACCGGGCAGGGAGAACCGGGCGGGGAGAACCGGGCAGGGAGAACCGGGGCAGGGAGAACCGGGCAGGGAGCTCCGGGCAGGGAGAAACGGGGCAGGGAGAACCGGGCAGGGAGAACCGGGCAGGGAGAACCGGGGCAGGGAGAACCGGGCAGGGAGAACCGGGGCAGGGAGAGCCGGGGCAGGGAGCACCGCCCCGCTCCGCTCCCCGCAGCCCCGGCCGGGCCCGGGAACGGCGAGCAGCCCCGCCCGGGAAACACAACCCGCCTTGGGAAGGAGGAGAGCGGGGACGGAAGGCGCGGGGAGGGGACGGAAGCGGCGAGAGAGGGAAGGCCTGGCCGCGGTCTGGCTCGGCAGCGGCGGCGGCGCCATCCCCTGCTCATCCCTCCGGGGGAGCTCCGGCCCGCGTTCGGAGCCGAACCGGGCAGCGCAGCCCCGCAGCGGGAAGGGAAGGGAAGGGAAGGGAAGGGAAGGGAAGGGAAGGGAAGGGAAGGGAAGGGAAGGGAAGGGAAGGGAAGGGAAGGGAAGGGAAGGGAAGGGAAGGGAAGGGAAGGGAAGGGCAGCCCCAGCCCCGGCCCCGCCGCGGGCCGAGGGAGGGGAGAGGCGGGGGAGGTGGCGCGGTACCTGCTGCGTGCTGAAATCCCAGCCCAGGTAGCAGGGAGCGGCCATGGCACGGCACGGCCCTGGCCCTCAGCCGGGGCAGGGAGCGGGAAGGAGGCGGCTCTGCTGGCCCGGCCTCCCTCCCGGGGCAGGAGCCGCCGGGCCGGCCCCGCCGAGCGGCGGCACCGCGGTTAATGAGTGCTCAGGGGGCAGGGAGCGGGGCGAGAGCTCCATCCCTCGCTTGGAGGGGCCGGGAAGAGCTCGGGGGTTAATGTGGTGGATGGATTGAAGCCATGGTGATGTGGTGCTGCGGTGGGATTGTCCCGAACACGGCCCGTTAGAGCTCGGGGGAAGATGTGATGAAGGATCAAGGCCATGGTGATGTGGTGCTGCGGTGGGATTGTCCCGATCACGGCCCGTTAGGGCTCGGGGAATGATGTGGCGGTGGATTGAGGCCATGGCGGGGTGATGCTGCGGTGGGATTGTCCCGAGGTTAATGAGTGCTCAGGGGGCAGGGAGAGGGACGAGAGCTGCATCCCTCGCATGGAGGGGCCGGGCAGAGCTCGGGGGGTGATGTGGTGGGGGATTGAAGCCATGGTGATGTGATGCTGCGGTGGGATTGTCCCGATCACGGCCCTATAGAGCTCGGGGGTGATGTGATGAAGGATCGAGGCCATGGTGATGTGGATGCTGCGGTGGGATTGTCCCGAACACAGCCCGTTCCCCGCTGCGCAGCCCCAGTTCGCACACCGGGGCGAGGTGATGCTGTCCCTTCATTCCCGACTGAGCAAAGCAGGGAGCGGGTGGTAACCCACGAAAGGCTGGAGCGCAGGTCTTCAAACCTTTACACTCTTTATACATTATAACAAAGGCGTCAGCTTTTATTGGTTACAAATTATATTACTTTTCCCGGCATTTGAGTCCCTTTTGATGGTAGGTCCATGAGTTGATGGTCGAGATTACCTGCTGCTGTGATCACTTTTCCCCCCGTTTCTGCTCAGTTCTGCTGAATTCACTCTTGGTGGCTCCTGTCCAGCCCATTCATCTTAGGACTGTCTTCCCTGCTCCTTAAAACAACAGATTAGCCAAGCATAGAGAATTCACAATGCAGCGGCTTAATCCTAACTGTCCAGCTACAGCTACTGGTTAGCAATTAAAAAAAAATAAACACCTGCAAAGTTTGACACAGACCCTTGTTCAAATCTTGAGGGGCTTGGGATCAGGATGGTGGGATGGTGGGATGATGTGATGGGGTCACTCTGTGCCAGGATGGTGCATGGGGCAGCTGAGCACGGATAACCAGCACCCTCACACAGGGAAACCCAGGGGCAGCACCCAGGCCAGTGAGAGAACACCAGAGCTGCCATGCAGGAGCCACCCAGGGTCCAGAACCAAATCAAAATCAGCAACCTCAAACCACAGTACCAAGGAATTATTTAAATTATAATATAGTGTTATTGCAATTGCTGTCCCACAGCCCTGTTGTGGTATCACACTCTAATCAGCACAAACACTCACAGCATTCCAATAAAAACCCCACTATTGTTACTTTGGCTGAATTATTGTTTTCTAGTTTGCCTTTTTTCACTTGGGATGGTTGGGGAGGTTTTAGGGTTTTGCATTATCTGCCTGTGACAAGCAAAGTGGTGTTCCTTAATCGAAAGAAGACTCATCTAAAATACACTTCCACTCTGCAATCAAGGCAGTATCTCAGCAGAGCCTTAATGAAGTCAAATAGGCTTTGCATGCCCATGATCTTAAAATATTTTTACAGTACAAACACTTAATTTGAGATAGCTCAGTTGGTCAGAACATGGTGCTAATAATGCCAAGGTTGTGGCTTTGATCCCTGTATGGGCCATTCCCTTAAGAGTTGGACTTGATGATCCATGTGGGTCTCTTCCAACTCAGAACATTCTGTGATTCTAAGTATAAAATATTACCAAATTTTGTCATAGACCGAGCATTTAAAAATATATCCAGTGATTTCTCAAAGCTTAACATGCATAGATTTATACTTACAATATTTCTATATTATTATAAAGAACAAGCTTTTGAACAATGGCCGCAAGGTAGTGGTGGAATTTGCCTGCCCCTGAAGAGCTCATGCTGGATGAACCTGTCCTGAACAAAGGTCTCACTTAACCAGAGGCTGTGAAGGAAATAATATTTTTGAAATGTTACCAAGAACTGTTTCCTCAGTGTAATTTATATCAGAAAACAAAGGATCAAATAACACACAGAGGCTGGGTTTTTTATTAATGCAGAATGTGGCTGGTGAGCCAGAGAGGAGAGGTTTGCTCAGCCCTTTCATTGGCTGCACAGTCCCTGTAAACAGTGACAGATTCAAAGGCTGAGGGTGGAAACACTGCAATATTCAAAAGATTTGAAAAAACAACAAGAAACATAAATCTGAATGAAAGAATGATGAATACTTCTCAAAAAGAAAAATGAGTGGATTTTAATTTTTTCAAAGGAGGTATTGGCTAGTAGAAAGGGAACCAGAGTTTATAAGTAAAAAAGCAATCCTGTGAGGATGTAAGAATCAGTTCTATTCTTCAGCAATTAGGTCAGAACAATATCAAAAAAACAAGAAATAACTTGACTTAAACAGCACAGAAAAGCTGGGACTGGAATAACCTCCCTTGTATTAACAATCTTCATTAGGAATAAAGGACCAAGACAATTCAGGAGGAGAATCCACTGAAGGACAAAGTGGGAATGTTTTTGTTGCCACTTTCACTGTTCAGGTTTCTCAAAAGAAAGTAAGGAAGTTTGTAGAATCAATGTTTCACCCGGTCATTCTGTTGCCCATCTTTTCATCAAGGCAGCGTTGTCTCAAATGTATTGTTTGAGTATGGAAAATGTGCATTGCTGCTGTTCTTTCTGGACTCAAATTCACACCATAGCCTCCAAAAATGTCTCCTGAAAGCAAAGAAGGTGTAGTTGTGCATTTATCAGTGAAGCTGCATTCATGTACTGGTGAGGTTTTAGCACTGACAAATCCAGAATTTCCAGAGGGGATGGACAAAATGCCGTTTATAATTGAAATGTCACCACTGCAGATTAACAGCTCGAGGCAAAGCACAGATTAATCACTCAAGACACGTGGAGCAGAGTAAAGGGAAAAGCAAGTTTATTCCCCTTTTCCTATTAACTAGTTTCTGACCTGATGGAGAAGCAATACTTCCATGCTTTCCTGGGCCCCTGGCTGTTTAGATAAGTTACAACTAGGGTGCCAATTAAAGCTATTTTTTCTTACCCCACTGCCAGTTAACTGCAACTGCACATTTATAGCAATTCATTGCAAAACACAAATTAACTGTATCCCACATTCCTACACACTGAGATTTTTCACTTTTTATTCTCAATTCCAGTATCAAAACCTGCCTGTGATCTCAACTGCCCCCCTGATATGAACTTAGATTTAAACAACCTCTTCAGCTTTGTACTGGGGAACTCCTTGGAAAACAGTGACAGCCTAAATTCCAGGCTTCATTTTCACCACATCATCTGAGACATGCCAGGCTAGAGAGGAGATGGACCAGATCCTTGCTCTAAATTAGGGTGACTGTATTGACAGCAGTCCAGCTAACCTGATTTATACCAGCTACATAATTTAATGGGATGTGGAAGGACTCACACCTCCACAGGAAACACATGGGCAGCTACAAAGCTAACAATCCTCCTGCTCCCAGAAGTAGATTTTGGGCACCTAACTAGTTATTTTAAGTAGCAGGCAGCCAAATGTTTCTAAGCCCCAAGCAGGTATTCCACATTGCATAGGTGGGCCCAGCAGAAGCAATGGGACAGGTATGGGTACTGCAAATAGAGACTTAAGTTACAAACATGCAATAAACCACAGCAGCCCGTGTCAGTACAAGCATTTTTAACTCTGCCAGGACAGTTATCCTTTACCCAATAAGAAATCTTGTGGCCCTTTAATTACCCTCAGAAACACAAAGCATAGTAAGCTGGGTCAGATGCAAGCCAACCTTTTTTGCCAAGAAACCTGAGTCACGTGCACTGCTGCTAATGAGGAAGGAGATGTTTACAATGTTAAGCTCCAAGTAACACAACAGTAACACATTAACACATCACGTTTAAAAAAGAAATAGTCTCAGCCTGAGCACTGGACCTACCTGCTAGAACAATATCTGAACAATGGCATTGCCCTAAAGGTCATTCCCTTTCTATTTGGCATTGCAAGCACTCTTATCACAAAATCTCCAGCAATGTTTAACCAAGTACTGAAAATATAAAATACCACAGTACCATAAAATAAAAGATGAAGTTTCTGTTCTTTTTATTGAGATGGCATTATAATACCAATAATGTTTTTGTTTCCCTAAATATGTGCTTATCTGTTGAAGTTATTTTTGCACATGATCTTGTGGTAACCATTATGTTTGTCCATACCTCCAAAAGCAGTGGAAAGTCTTCACTCTGTAAGAATAAGAACTCAATGTTTAAAAGGATTGAGGTGGCTGTTTTTTTACTGGCTGTGATGTGAACAGGGGAGTGTGAGCAAGAACTTTGTTACTGTGCTGGCTGCCCAGAGAGGCTGTAGAGTTTTGGAATGTCCCTCACTGGAGACGTTTCAGGACCATCTGAACACAATTCCATGCAATGTGCCCTAGGACAACCCTTGAGCAGGGATGTTGGCCAGGATAACCCACTGTGCCCCCTTCCAACCTGACCCGCTCTGTGGTTCCACAAAAGCACAGTCAAAGATCCAGTGAAATCCCTGTAAATGAATTCCACAAGAGGAAGCCCAAAGCACAGTCATTGTATAGAGACTAAAAATGTTGATTATTTAAGTACAGTAATTACTCCACAAACTTACTAGCTGAGTTAATTTTTTGACATGTGCATATTCAATATGCCAGGTGTGGTACTGCATTAACCAGTTAAGGCCCTTTACAGAGAACTCATGAGGAATTGGTGCAGGATTCCATATAAAAACACACACAAGCACACAAAAAAATGGGTACAAGAAAAGAGTATAAATGATGGCTCAATACACAATCTCTACTATACCATCAGGTTCATGGGTATTGGTCAGTTTGCAGCTTTTATTTGATCATGAGCATACAATCATCCAATTTCACTTCTATTGAATTGATCAGAAGATGTTTTGACTTCAGTGGGTACTGAATCAGGCACTGTGGAATTGTATCTGGTTTTACATACTCTAGTTTATATACTGTAGTTTATATACTCTAGTTTTACAGTTGTAATTTCCTTGACTCAATTAGGCTATCAGTGATTATGAAGTGCAGTAGAAAGTCCTCATGAGATTTTTGCATGGAAGTGAAGGATGCTTCTGAATAACAAATTATTTTTAGGACACTTTCCTCCTCTGCACAGGCTTCAAGTCCACATTCATTCCAACAATAGTAACAGTACTTAACCATCCTCTTTGGAGGACTATCCTAACTACAGCCATTTGCAAGGCTTATTAAAATTAACTTATGCACCCAGCAGTGCTTCTTGAAGGTGAATACTAAAGTGGTTTGTGTTCTGGTGCTCAAAAGCAAATATATCAGAAGCAAGATGGTGTCATCCAGATAAAACTTTTCATTAACAAGACATTAACCAGTTCTTTCATGCTGTATTTGATTCTTATCAAACTTCACTTACAGATAAGTACATCTTATTGATTAAAAGCAATCAAAGATAAACTCATTCCTACTCAAACAATACCTGAATTGGACACTAATAAGGGACAAACCTCTTTTCAGCACCATCCTGGACAGACCAAAAATCTTGCAATCAAAATCCTGTAGCTTTTAGGTGGAAAAATCAAGGTGGATTTTTAGGTGAAAAGTTACATCGCTTACACAATTTGTTTTAGACCCTGCTTGAAATCCCCACAGAATTCCTATACGGCTGTTATGTCTTCTGGCAGAACAAATAATCACAGGCTGTTGTCACCTCCCAGAACTGTAGCCTTCATAACTCCATGGATAGGAAACAGTCAGAAAAGTAGTTGGTACGGAAAAGAAGGAGGCCAGGGGAACTGTGAGGGAAGATGTCCAAAGTTCATTTGTTTAAAATCTCTAACTGGTAAATAGGTTCAGTTTCTTCTTAGACTTGCCTCTGAACATTTTCACTTCTAAAAGGTAATTTCAGAAATTCTTGGTGGGCAAGGATAGCAGAGCTGCAAAATGAAAAATTCCTGACCCTCAGTTTGGGAGGCTGTTTGTTTGCCCAGGAGAGATTCCAGTTCTATCAATGAGACAACCAACAGAGGGAGCAGCTTTCTAACAAAGCACATTTCAGTTTAGTTTTTGTAGCAACTAACACTCCAAAGGAATAGGATTTAATCCTCAGCAAGTCAAGACAGAAAAACTGAGGTTTTTAAATGCTGCTTATGTCAGGCACAAAAAACACATACAGAACATCTGCTGCATTTAGCTCCTCAAGAGCAGCACTGTATTTAACATGCAGGAACACAGTAATTTCTGTTTGACCACATTTACCATCCACAAAAAGAAAAAAAAAACAACAAAGAATGTGGTTCTGCAGAGGAGACTGGATAGCACCAAGCTCCTGACACCCACAAAGCCAGATGAGTGAGTGAATCATAGAATCACAGGATACCAGGCTGGAAGGGACCTCAAGGATCAGCTGGTCCAACCTTTCTTGGTAAAAGCATGTAAAGCACAAGATATTTGGTATGAAACCCTCAGTGCTGACTTGGTGTGCTTGATTTAAGCTTTAGAGACATCCAGACAAGAGTGCAGGATCAGAGATATTTGGGATATACCTACCTACACACACTACATAATTATATTTACCTAAAGGCACAAGGAGTAAAATGGGTATTTAGAATCCTGTCAAGGAAATGGGAAGAGGGACTACATGCAACCCAAGCTCACCAGCCTTTCAGAGGCACCTGAAGGGCAGGTTTAAAATACCTGAATCCTTTAAAATACTTGAATCCTTTAGGTCTGAAAGCACAGGAAAGATCAGACAGAGGAAACATCTCAAGATCATTTTGAACACTTCCACCATAGGATCCTTCACCCCATTAGCAAGGACATGCAAAGAGCACCAGAAATAATCTTGTGCCATCAGAAAGTCCTGTGCTCTACTCACAACACTCTGTAGCTGGGGCATGCTTTAAGGTTGTGCTTTCAAACAATAGAAATGTGTGTGCTCTTATCAAAAATCTCACTAAAAAGTAAACAATTACTATTGATTCTACTAATACTGCCTGGAATCCAAATAATAGCAGCCACCTTGTTTCTATCTTTCTTTGTGCCATTCCATTTTCTAACAATAAAATAGTCACTTTCTTACACTTCAGGACTGCACTTCAATAAAAATTTAGAAAGTACTATAGAAAGCAAGAGAAAGGGGATTAGCACAGTAACTTTGATTTTCCTTCTCAGTGCCAGTTAAAATGTACAGATATTTGTATTCTGTCTTTTTAACCTCCATGAACAGTGCTGAACATGTCTATAATTCAGCACACGAATATCATGAATAATATACCTCTAGTCTCAGGTGTGCAGTAAAACCCAGTGTTACAGGAAGTGCATTCAGTCAGTTAACAATTATGAGCATTTTTAATTATCTTTAAATCAACAATTATTCCTAAAAGGTCCTCCAAACAATTTTTAATAAAAAACTAATTTACTACACACAAATTAATTAGTCTGAGATAAAATTAGTGGCATCTTTTTAAATGAGATTTTGCAACCAAGGTCAAGGGCAGTAAACATCTACTTCAGGTTCTAAAGACACAGCTTTTGGACTATGAAGTATTTCAAATTTGGTTTTGCCTCAAGGAAATGAAGAATTGGTTCCATTGTGATGGAAGAAAAGCCTTAAGGGAAATAGGGCACTTCAGACCTCAGTGGATAATCAAGTGAAAACCACTCAGATGATGTTTTGATCAGGAATTTGTTCAATTAAAAAAGAATGAGTTTTGACACAAACCTAATCACGGCAATAAATTTTCAGAACCTGTGGTGCTGCTCAGAGATACATGTGGCAGTGCTAGGAAATGGCTTGGCTGCTTATACTCCTCTGCAATCTAGAGCAACCCAAATGGAGATCTCTAAGGAGTCAGCATCAGGCAAACACAACCATGCCACTCCAATAGTGCCACCTGCTGCATACTGGGAAAGTGTACAGGGCTCTGGAGCTCCAGGTAACTCGATTTAAAGATTGACTGACTGATTTAAAAACAAATCAAATGGTGGGCATGCATGGAAAAAGGAATTTATTTTTATTTATTAGTAATACCTAAAAGGAAGTTGTTCCACTATGCTGTAAGAATAGAACCTGTGGGTAATCTGTTTTCAAGTTTATCCCAGTGGCATAACAAGGATTAGCTGCACCAGCTCACTACACATCAAAGTCACAATTAACCTCATGTATTTTCTGATGTCATGGAGATTAGAGCTGCAATTTATTTTATTAATCACACCCTGGTTGCAAATTATTCACAAAAAACACACACACATGTATATATATGTGTGTGTGTATATACAGACACAGAGACATGCCTTGATAGCAAAATGTACCTGCACAAACACACATACACACAAAGCATACACACTTCCAGAGTCTGATTCAATCACATCTCAGACCCTGAGTGCAGTTTTGGGCCTGTCACAACAAGAAAGACTTAGCTGGAGCGTGTCCAGAGAAGAGCAACTGAGCTGGGAATGGGCCTGAAGCACAAGACTGGTGAGGAGCAGCTGATGGAGCTGTGGGGGCTCAGTCTGGAGAAAAAGAGGCTCAGGGGGGACCTTCTCACTCTCTACAGCTCCTGTCAGGAGGTCATAGTGAGGTGGGGCTCAGTCTCTTCTGGGTAACAAGTGGCAGGATGAGAGGAAATGGCCTCACATTGCACCAGGAGAGGTTCAGACTGGATTTTAGGAAATTTTTTCATGGAAAGGGTTATAAAGCCCTTGGGGAATGGTACTTGAGAACATGGTTTAATGGTGAATGTGGTGCTGGGTCAACTTGCTGATCTTAAAGCTTTCTTCCAGCCTTAACAATTCTGTGCAGACTCTGTTCACAAGTTTTCCCTGAGAAGCAAACAAACTGCAGTGTATACAGGATTGGCTGAGCTAATCCTGTTTGCAGTTCCTCCTCTCTGCTGCACCACCTGGGCCCATTCCCTTTGTCTCACTGGCCATCTGGCTCCTTTACCTGCTCTGTGGTTCTGTTGCTTACCCATGGCACTGCTTGGGAGGGGACTGACTTGTGTAAACCACTCACGTGAATACGTGTGGTGGCTTTTCCTGATGCTGAGGGAATGGTGCAGCACAAATAATTAAAAATAATTTCTGATCAGATATAAACTCATTACATGTTAAATGCCCCTCTAATGAGAAGTGAAGCTCACATCTCTGAAGACAGAGCCTGTGTTTCTGGTTTAAGGATGCTATCCCAGTAATTCCTCCTGCCACACACACAGGCAGGCTGCACAAGTCACTTTCACAGGAGGTCAGAGAGTCAAACAGTGTGACTGGAATTTTAAAAAGGTTGGGTAACTTTTATGACCATTAATAATGTTTGTATTGAATGCCAGCTCCAACTGTAATGAGGTTAATTAAATCTCCTGTCCCAATGTATAAGCCAAATGCCTGAAGGTCCAGAGGCAGACTCCATGTGACAACAACTCAGAACATGGGACAAACAAGGCCATTGAGGCACTGCTTGCTAGAGAGCACCAGGTGTTTGTCACTGCTGAAGGCAGAGTATCAAAGCAGATCTAACAAAGCCATGATACATCAGAACAATTCTAACATGACACATGCTTTTTCTGAGGTAGAGAGAAGCCAAATTCAAGAGTATCCACAGTGTCTGTCAGAGTATTGTATTTATTGTTCTCTCTCTGGCTAAGGCAGGAAAGGACTGCAGCTGAGGTAGGTAACCCAACTGTAAGACACAAGCATATTGGGAAGGCAGGAGTAATTATTAACAAGTCAGCTGCAGCAGATTTACACATGTGAGCCTGCTGAGCCTTCCCAGAACTCTGCACTGCGTATCTAGAGTCTTGTCACCTGCAGGCACAGAACCTCCAAGGGGATTCCCCAGATCTGCAGGATTTCAGCCTGATTCAGTCAATCATTTATGTGCAACCCAAGGAACATGAAGGAACAGGTGAACTGGCTGAGCTCAGGCAGCTGGGAAGCTCAAGTGTGTTGAACAGTCTCAGCAGAGAGAACGGCTGCAACATTTCAAGCTCCTGCCAAAAGCCTCCTCTGAAATCACCCACTGCAGCACTTTGGGCACATCAGCACATTTCTGCTACAAAATGCATGCCAGCCTGCAACAAACTGAACGTTTACCCTTTCCCAAATAGGAAAGGGCCCAGAATTTCCGAAGCTGCAAGGAGGCTTGGTTTATATGTCTTATGATATTCAGTAATACCTAAAACTAAGTCAAAAACTTGAAATAGCAAAGTAGACCTCCTACTTACATGGGTCAACGTGCTGTGGGTTTACTTCTTTTACTAGCTGCAGAAGATTGTGACTACATAATCTTTAATATCTTTATAACTTTTAAAATCAACAAATACAACCTCTGCTCATTTCTGTTGTTGTTTAATGGGTCTCAGTAAATGGCATCTCTTCCTTATATACAAATTTTATAATAGCATATTGTTGCTTCCCAACCAGTCCCAGTATTTTGTAAGGAAACAAAACTTGGAATTTATTACTCAGTTCCTTGATACCATGTAACAACACACCTTCCTTACCAGAGTGTGACACATCTTCCTGCTCTTCCCATGTGTGCACAAGGGGAATGTAACCATTTCAACTACACAGATGTAACTGTTGTAGCACAACTGACTTTTACAGAGAGGATTTAACATCCTGCCTGGTGAAGAGAAAGTTGTGCGAAGACCTCATTGCAACCTTCCAGTATCTGAAAGGAGCCTACAGGGAAGATGGAGAGGCACCTTGCATGAGGATTTGTAGTGACAGGACAAGGAGTGAAGGGTACAGATTGATAGAGGGGAAGTTTAGGCGGGATATTAGAAAGAAATAGAGTGGTGAGATATTGGAACAGGTTGCCCAGGGAGGCTGTGGATTCCCCAACCCTGGCAGTGCTAAAGGCCAGGCTGGACAATTCCTTGAGCAACCTGATCTAGTGGGAAGTGTCCCAGCCCATGGCAGGGGGAGCTGGGACAAGATGGTCCTTAAGGTTCCTTTCAACCCTTAACATTCCATGAATGAAACATCCCCTCACAAAGTATCTTGAAGAGACCAATGGATAAATAAAAGCCTATCATCAAAGTGACAGGAATGTTATCCATTTCTAAGAGAAACTATAATTTTTTTTTCCCTAATGGCAACTCCAAACCACTAATCTTCCCTACAATTCCACTGACTTTAACTCAGTGGGTTAGAGCATGGTGCTAATAACACCAAGGTTGTGGGTTTGATCCCTGTATGGGATTCACTCAGACTTGATGATCCCTGTGGGTCCCTCACAACTCAGGATACTCTGTGATTCTGTGACTTCTGTCGTGCTTTATCATATGCATTCCCTAACATATGGGGATGATGGGTATCTAACTCCATTGACTCAGAAGGCTGAACAAATTGCATTATTAAAATTATATTATATTATATTATATTATATTATATTATATTATATTATATTATATTATATTATATTATATTATATTATATTATATTATATTATATTATATTATATTATATTATATTATATTATATTAATACTATATTAAAACTATAATAAAGAGATACTGAATAATACTAAAAAGATACTAAAGAAAAACCCATTACTGTCTCCAAAAACCCATTACTGTCTCCAGACAGTCAGGACACAGCTTGGACCTCATAGGCCAATAAATATGAACAACCATCACCAGAACCCAATTAAGAACTCAATCTCAGTAAACAATCTCCATAACACACGTGCAAAAACAACAGGGGCAGAGAATAGAGATAAGAATTGTTTTCCCTACTTGGTTTATGCCACACAAAAGGTAAATTGTCTGTAGAGGATGACATTTGTTTACAAAACTTCAGTCTTGCACTCAAAGTGGCTCTTAGGAAATACCCGACTATTTACTCAAATTCATTTTTAGATAGTCCTTTTGAACTCTTACCAAAAATGTGTCACTGCATGAGAATGAGCAGATACACAACTGTATTAAAACTACAGTTGAACTGCATAATTTTTTCACATACTAATGTCTTGGGCCCTTGATTGACCTATCTCAGGGATAAAAATTTGCAGTACACAGCCCAAGCAAAGATTTATACTTTACCTGATATGATCAAAAGACATGTTTTTCAAATTTTTGCCTCATTGTGAGATAATAATGTTAACATTAAGTTTTAAAATTTAGCTTACCATGGATTTTTAAAGTTTTCTCAGCTCTCATTAACAAAATTCTTATTTCTGTAGTTTATTTCATTTTAAAGAACAGCAGAAGTCCTAAATGAGTCAGAGTAAGGCATTCCTGCCTCCAGCCTCCCAATTCTTAGTGTTTCTGGCCCATATTTTTCTGACTCTGCACCCAGGCCTGAATATTTTTAACATATTATTTGAAAGGCAACAATAAGCACAAAAGTATGAAACTTGATAAACCCTCCCCTCCCACCCCACTGCCCCAAGAAGCGTCAGCAAGAATGTAACTGAAAGTTAAGGAAGGGAGAGTGGGGGGGAAAGACACAAAATACACAGGAAAAAAGAAAAATATTTCCCAGGTGGAACTCCTGGCGTGGGGATCCCTCCACAACAGCCCGCATTTAAGAATTAACTTTGCTACATAAACCAGTATTACCCAGCCTTTTCTGTGTTTGGCTGTGTTCGGTGAGGGTTTGTACTTCACTGTTTTTTTTGGCAAAGGTTCATATGCTCACAACCTTAAGTAAACATTGAATCCAGCTATGCAGTCCTGATCCTGAACTCTTGTCTGCAGGAGCTCCGGGCACTCGGCATGAAAACAACCGGAGTGACATCCACAGCTCCAGTGCAGACCAGGCAGCTCCTGACACAAGGCACCGTGCTTGGAAGAAAGTCACTCCTTCATTTAGGAAGATTTCAGATGCTTCACACTTGATTTGCTTTTTTTTTTTTTTTTGCCAGCACAATGAAGGAAATGTCCTGCTTCTGCTTGGCTTTTTCTTCCTTGTTGGAACAGATGGTGAAGGCTTACAAATACGTGACTGGTATTTTTTTAGTGACTCATAGCTCAGAGCCACAGGTTTCAGATGGTGTTAAGAAGCTCAGCAGGATGGATGTAAGCATGCTTGAGGAGCAGTATGACCATATAAAACAGAAGCAAAAACTGCAACCACACATTATTGTATATAAAACAGGTACGCTTCTATTTGCAGAAAAAAAAATGCCTATGTAATGTAAAGATTATTTCTTTAAATCTCTAATAACACTCAGTTTTTTCTTTTTGAGTTCAGCTTCAAGAGATGTAGAACTGAATTCCTCTTCTGTCATTTTGGGGTTTTATTTGTTTTGCTGAAAGGTGGTTTTAAATTTATATCTATAAGCTTCATGTCAGTGAAATATTTTTATGTATTTGAAACAGATGAACATATTTGAGGTAAGGTTTTACAGGTTTTATATCAGTAAAATAAAGTCCTAAACAGAAACAGTAACCTTTACAGTAACCATGTTGTTCATGTCTATGATAAGTGTACTTGTGCAATGTATTCTGTAATATATCTGCTCTCTTGAATGCTTCCATCAGAACCAGCAATTCTGGGTCATCTTTCTCTTTTTCCCTTCTCTATCTGTGTAAAGAAAGACTACAGGAAAGAATGGCAAATATCAAGTAACAAGCACAAGCTGGTGGGTTGTTAAAATATAATTTTAATTAAAAGTCATAGTGGGTAACTAAGATACAAGTTTTGAACAAAAGCTACTGTTTTGAAACTATTTTCAGTGCATATTGCTTGGAAAGGCCATAAATAGAAAAACAAGTAAGAATATGTATCACTCATCTACCTCCCATATCAAACAGATTTTATATAAGAAACTTGCAATTATTTTAAAGTTTTTAGTTAGACTCCTGCTGACAATACTACACTGATACATTAGCTTTCCAAGTTAAAGTGATATTGAGAATACTAAGACAACTAATGAAGTTGTCTTCTGAATTTAATTTTAATATAAACCCCATGCTTCATACACCTCTCATATTAGTATTTACCTCAACAAGTGTAGGACTTAGAATATTTCATTTTTTACATTTTCCTCTACATTTTTCAGCAGTTCCAGCATTTGGCTGTGTAAGACTTCATGATCAAAACAATCAGAAAAAAACCCCATGTAATTATGAACTATACAACAGATTTGCTTCTTCAATATTCTTTCATCCAAATGTTTTGAAATTCTTATGTTAAAAGAATTAAAATCTCTGTGAGGAAGAAAAACATATATTTACAAGCTTATTTTATCAGGTATCAAAAAGCAGCTAACTTGAAGACAAAACAGCCCATCTCATCAGTTATAGCAAAAATCTGTTAGTTAAAAGAAAGGGAGCAAAAGCCTTTATTCAGATTAATTCAAATGAAGTTTCAGATATAATGAATGTAATTAGAGCAGATTTTTTGCAAGGACATTTTTAGATGAAGAGTAAAATATGTAAGAAAGTAGAACTGCACAAGATTCTAGGGAGTTTAAAATGTAGTAGGGCTAAAAATCCACATACAAATATTTTTATATACATGCACATTCCCCAAAACATTCACAAAACCACATAACCTGCTGCACTTAATTTCTATCTTCAAACAATCTGTGTGGAAAGTACTCATGTCACTGTTAGAAGCAGCCAGAATTTGGGAATTTTTTGTTATACTGAGTTCTCAAGGTCCTAAAAGTTTACCTTACACATTCCTGTGGGAGCTGGGAAAGCCTATTGCATGGCTCAACACTTTGCACCTGTTACATGCATCAATTTTCAGGAAAATGTGGAGCAGAAATGAACATTGCCGTATGAGGACTGCCCTACACCATCCTGAAATTCCAGGTAGTTCCAAAAGGCAGTCCATGTATGGATCAGTGGTTTGCACTGACAGGAAATTGTTTTACCCTAGAGGGTAAAATTATGGCTGTGCTGGGAAAGGGGTGACAACAACAGCACCACCACAAACCCCACACATACACACGAACCTCAAAGGCCAGACACACAAAACCCTCATGGAAGGAGATCACCTTCAGCCCCTTGTGGTCTTAAAAGTCCCTGCCAAAGGCCTTTGTTCTTACCAGTAAAACCCTGCTTTGCTCCTGCCTGGCAGAGCTGCTGTCCTTCCATGGAACCACGGGGATTTTGAGCACTGTAGGTTTGTTGCACCACAGTTGGAATGGTAATTCCAAGTTTTCTGGAGGACTTTTAGCTTTGTATGTCACTTCCTGTCTGCAGAAGTCATGAAATTTTGGACCTCTAAACAGAACTTAAGACCCTTTAACTTCTTTATTTTTTTTTGGACAGAGGGGTTAGTAACCAAGAAATCACCTGAAAACAACATTGTTCTGTTTCTTCCCCAATACACACAGCCACATTCATGCTTCTGCCCACTCCTGATTTATTGAGAACAAAGACCTTGAGAAGATTTGAAAGGCACCAGTTAGGGGATAATACAGCAGTGCATTCATTATTTATTGGCTAAGAAGCTGAAAAACAGTATTTACTTTAGGAATTAAGTGGGAGTATTCAGCACATGCAGTCACAACAGAATAAATACTGGGGCTCTGACTGCAGAAATCTCTTCCAAGTATTTCCCAAGCTAACTTGAGATAAGATTAACTTTTGCCACTCCAGAACCTTAAAAGAATCTATTAATGATGACAGCATATGGCCAGAGGGTAAACAACTGTGCAACATGGCACAATTTACATATAAATATAAAAGTACAATTTACATGGAGGAAAAAGATATAGAAAATCAGAAATAAAGATCTGTATAATTGCAGCTTTCTTGAGAAGTTTGGACAGTGCTGGAGGTGTGTTAATTCAATACCCAGTGGTTCAGGACTATCACATTTCTATCCAAGGTCATTGCTCAATTTTGTGTGCTGCACCTGTAGCCAAGCAAGGAATCAAATCAACCTTGAACTCAAAACCAGTGCACACTATTAAAATTGAACTAGATTTGTCACTCTGAACTTTCTGATCAGCTCATAAGACAGATCATAATTATTGTGGTGACCAGCTATAAGGTTCTAGATGTTCTGGTCTTGCCTATCAATGTCAGCCCAGCCAAGAGCACAGTTAACACCACAAAAACATGCAAAGGTGCTTCACCTCAGTCTCTCAGTTCCATTCTCTCTTGGTTTTTCTCTCACAGAGAACAAGCTCTGGTTTTCACAGCTTGGTGCTGTTCTGCACAGCACATAGGGCTCTGATTTGCACGTGGACGTTTTTGTAGCCAGCCAAGCTCAGCTTTATTTCTTGGATAAGAAACAGGCATTCAGCTTTACTTCTTGGATGAGGTCCAGTCATAACTTTGATTCTCACTCTTGCAGGGGAGAGAACTGTGTATCCTTATGTCTCTGAGTGGTGTCACCTTGAGAAATTCTGTTTAGCACACCTCACTGTACAGAGGGATGCATAAACACACCTGTGTCTCAAAGCTCTGCACGTGCCTCAGTCTCCTTTCTCCCAGTAACGTGGCATGAGAGCCAGTGTGGTCTGACACGGTCCTCCCTCCCAGCCATGCTGCAAAACAGCTCTTATCAGATCAACCCTTCATGGCCAAGGAGCAGAAAAATTCTGTGATATTATGCTGGGGTTGTTGTTTTGGCAGTGGGAGAGAAAGGCAGCAGTGAAAGCCCTTGCTTAGCAAAATCCCTGTTTTACAGGTTCATTTACTGCCAGTAAATCAGCTGGGTCTGACATCTCCTAATACATATTTGTAAAGATGACACAAAAGGCAGCTGTAAAGCAGAGGTTGTGCTGTTGGGTTTTTGTGCAGGGAAAAAACTGCCTACTCCTACTCAAACTAGCCTAATTTCAAACTCAGGGTTACAATCCTTTTAAAACAGTTGTTCAGAGACACTCAAAATATAATCAGCACTCCTCTATGTCTACTTTTCTCCCCTTAATGTGTTTCAGAACTTACACTGCAACAGACACAGTCACTATAAGTCAACCCTGTAAATAAGGCCGGCATTCTGTAAACCCCTACTTTATATTTATACCATCTGAAGTATGTCTAAGTAGTGTCAGTGAATTATCTTTAGTGTAATAGATCAGTTTCTGTTCATTTTCAAGACACAGAAAACCGGTCATGTCCAGCAATTTGGTGACTGCTACACGTAATTAAGTAGCATTAATATCTTTATCTATCTAATATCTTAAACATTTTTAACATTAACTTTCATAGTGCTTTAGAAATTAGGCTTATAGGGGTAGAAGACTAAACAAAAAAGGAGACCAGAATCTCTCCAGCTGTTACAGCTATACCATTCACAGAGGAAGCAGATTCCTCTAAGTTATCATTCAAGCAAAACTAGTGTGATAAGCTATTTATACAATTTATTCCAACTGGAATAGTAAAATTGCAGTAAAATATTAAAATACAAGCCTATAATGTTAATGATCCCTCATTAAGAAAAAGAAGACATTCACAACTTGTTTCATCTGGAAATAATCACAATATTATTAAGCTGTGAATACAAACTTCAAACAAAACATTTTTGTCTTTCAAATTACAGCACTTGCCAACACACTGAGCAAGTCCCTACTCACCTTAAGAAGTTTTGCTTACAAGCAATTAATTACTGAAAGTCAATTCTCAATCTGTGCTGTTAATGAGTCTTAGAGTACCAGATAGATCAATATTGTCTTGACAAATTTCCATTTTCATTTAACTAAATCTCGGATACCATTTATGCCCTCATGCTGCAAAAGCAAGCATGAAGTAGCTCTACTCCTTAACCTGGCATCAAAAGAACTTGCACTACTCTCAGCCACTGAAAGAAAGAGCACAGTTTAAACTCATGTTAAAGCTTTTCAGATGAGTTAATGCTGCAGAAAACATACCCTTGATTTTTGCCACCATAATAACGTGCACAAATGCATTTCTCCTGCAGGTGGACATGAATCTGCTCTGCCAGAATCAATGATCAACCCTGTTCTAATTAACAAGAAAGTTAAAAGGTCAAAGTCATGTAGAGGAGACGTCCCTGTCAGAAAGGTCCCACTGGAGACAACCAAGGGTGGCGACTCAGAAGAGGATTTGCTGTGGCGCGTCCACCTGGGCAGGCACCGCCTGGGGCAGGCCTTGGGACAAGGAGATTCCTGGGATCTCTCCCATTGCCACAGCACACCATGGGGTTTTGACAACCAGAGACTGATTTCAAAGGGAAATGGCACACTGCAGACCGAGGAATCAGCAGGGGCAAGTGAACTGGCTGAGCTCAGGCAGCTGGGAAGCTCAAGTGTGTTGAACAGTCTCGGCAGAGAGAACGGCTGCAACATTTCAAGCTCCTGCCAAAAGCCTCCTCTGAAATCACCCACTGCAGCACTTTGGGCACATCAGCACATTTCTGCTACAAAAGGCATGCCAGCCTGCAACAAACTGACCTTTTATCCTTTCCCAAATAGGAAAGGGCCCAGAATTTCCGAAGCTGCAAGGAGGCTTGGGTTGTATGTCTCACAATGAGGACATTCAGTAATACCTAAAACTTAGTCAAAAAGTTGACTAAAACATAAAATAGCAAAGTAGCCTTCTAGTTACACAGATCAGCCTGCTGAGGGTTTACTGCTGTTATTAGACACAGAAGATTCTGACTACATAATCTTTAATATCTTTATAATTTTTAACACATTATTTCATCATTCACTTTCAAGATATTCAAGATAATTTCTGATGTATTTTTAAAATCAATTAATAAAACCTCTACTCATGTCTATTGTTGTAATGAGATGTAGTAAATATAATTCCTCTCTGACACATAAATTTTACCATAATATATTTATAACAAAAATATTACCATAATATATATATACCATAATATAATATAAAAATATCCCCAGTGTTTAATTAGAAAACTAAGGAGGTCTCCCCTTCTTCAAGATCTTTAGAGGGATGAGACCCTTTCTTGCAGGTGCTTTTCAATGACACAAACAGGATCTTTTTATCACCCACTTCTGGCTGCAAGTGTTCTGACACATCTTTTTCAAATGTAGTCTTCACAAAAATTGGAGATGGTAAATTTCTCCCTATTTCATGATGGGTAGACATGGGACATCATAGCAACTGGGTTTTTTCTTCACAGTAGTTGAAGTATTTAAAGAAGGATTAAGAAGGGGAAGAAAATAAAGAATAGATATACCTAATAGATATAACAAGGAGAAATACTAGATAACAATTAGTCCACATGAAATGAGAAACTACCTGCAAGGAAATACTTCAAAAACTTCATTGTCCTTTGACTGATTTAGTTATCTTAATTAAACATGGACCTTGAAAACTTTGGTTTTAAAGTCAGTGCAGGTTTATGCATGGACTAAGTAACTAACTCCTTTGTAAACTCTTTCATACAAACACTTTGTCCTTTCCTCAGGCTTCTCTAGGATATTACTGTGCTTTGTACTGACTGGAACTAATTTAGAAAAGGCATTTTGCCTTTGGAGAATCTTTCAATTTAATTTCCAAGGACATTATTAAAGAGCATTTTCATTAAGTTTTCACTTGTTAGCGGGGTAGTTTCAGTTGTGAGAAAAGTTGCTATTCTAACATTTCAAGAGACTGGAATATTACACACACACAATTGTCTAACAAGAAAATTACAGGTTTTTTTTCCTAAAGTAGCTGTAGTGAAAATGAAGCAGAAAAATAAGAAAAGAGCCTAAAACTTCAAATACTAGGAAGTCCCACTTCTGAAAGGCACCTGATCTGCAAATCCTTTCCTGTTAACTTCTTCATGTTTGGCCATCATGGGCAGGAGCTGTCACCACAGATGTAGTCAAGTTTCAAGCACTGAACTCAAGACTGCCATAAAGCAAATTTACTCTATCAGTAGGCAAGCCTTACTGATTTATGCACATGGGGGAACTAGAATCCTGAAATTCTAGTTCAGTGTCTTGTTCACAAGCCCATAATCCCTCTGAGGTTCCCATTTCCAAAGCTGGAAATGGGACTCTCATGGTAGTTTACCTGACTTCTTAAGAAAAATGTTAGGACAGTCCTTCAGGTCCATCCATTCTAGAATAAATCACACTGCTGAGCAATTATTTCAGTCACACATAAATAAAATAGAATGAAATCCCTTTGCTGTTTGGACAGCATGCTGCTGGGTCACATGAAAGAATTAGCCCACGTGAGTTACTTGTAACTGGTGTTACCCATTAAAAGAAAAATTTGTCTTTTAGAGGCAGCAAAAACATTCCAGAAATGAGCCCCAACTCGCTGAGGACCTCAAATATAAAACACAGTATTGAGCAGCCGTGTTGTACTGCCAAATTCCTGAAGCTTTGCTCCCTGTTCCCATTCCTGGACATTTTGGGGACTGGAAGTGACACTGGAGCACTGCCTCAACCTGAGCCGGTGTTTGGCACCAAGGGGTGTTTAGCACCAGGTTTTCCACAGCCCTCATGGATTCTTCCAGCCCAGCTTCTGAACCCAGGTTAACTTCTGACAGCACCACAAACCAGGCAAGACCCTGTCACCCCCACTGATGGGGAAATACAAACTTGCATGCTAAATCTCACCTGCAACACTGCTGCCTTCAAAAAATACAGAAAAAAAACTCCAACCTGCACAACTCTGCCTCACACACACAATGGTGGCAGCTGAGGGGTGGCTGCAGAGCACTCACCCCCAACCCAGACCCAGCCTCTCCCGGAGGGACAGTCCCTCAGGCAGCCTTGGGGACCCCCATCACATTCCATGGATGAGCCATCAGATGCTCTGGAGCCAGAAGGTCTTGCTGTTGTCACAATAACCAGTGTGCAACAAGCCAATAATTACACACTTGAGAAAGACATTATTTATTTTGGAGTTTTACAAGCCTGGGTGCTGGTGGTCTTCCACAAATCAAGCACACCCACTATCAAAACATTTTACAATTTACTTTTTTACTATTACTATTTAGTTTACTATTTACTTTTTACTATTTATACATTTTAGCAAGCAAAGTCATTATTATTGATCTGCTACAAGTTGGATAGGTATTTTCTTAATTAGTATTCTATCTTCTACTGGTTAATGATTCTCTCACTTCTTATGCTAATAAGCACATTTTCATCTTCTGAATCTGTGGGTTTCTTGGGTCAGTTGTTGTGATGTTTCCCTGCCAGAATCACCTTTTACCCAGTTGGAGCTGATTTCAGCACAGTTACTGAGTTGGTTTTATTTATTTCTTCCTTATCTTGGGAGTTCTGCCAAATGTCCTTGTGGCTTGTAAATTCTGCATTCTTTGTGTCCACTATCAGTAGTAGCTCCTTCTTACCAAGCTCTCTTAACCTTCCCCAAGGTCTGAGATCATTGAAACATGTCATGCCCTAAACCTTAACATGGCAATTCTACCAATAATTAATTTATTTTTCTAACAATTGGATGTGACTTAGAACTTGTAAGTTGCTGTTTCATGGGTTATGTCTCACAGAACCACAGAACGGGTCAGGTTGGAAGGGGCCACAGCAGTCACCTGGTCCCACCTCCCTGCTCCAGCAGGGCCATCCTAGATGGGACAGGATTGTGTCCAGATGGTTCTGGAATATCCCCAGTGAGGGAAACTCCTCAGCCTCTCTGGGCAAACTGTTCAGTGCTCAGTCGCTGCTCAGGGGAGAAGTTTTTCTTCATGTTCTGGCGGAATTTCCTGTGCCCCTGTTTCTGCCCGCTGGCTCTTGCTGGGCACTACCAAGGAGAGCCTGGCCCATGCTCCTGGCACCTCTCTTGCACATGGATGGGGTAAATCTCCTCAAGGACAGGAGGACAGGACAGGACCATGCTCTTGGCAAGTCTCTTACACATGGATGGGGTAAATCTCCTCAAGGACAGGATAACAGGACATGGCCATGCTCTTGGCAAGTCTCTTACACATGGATGGGGTAAATCTCCTCAGGGACAGGATAACAGGACAAGGCCATGCTCTTGGCACCTCTCTTGCACATGGATGGGGTAAATCTCCTCAGGGACAGGATAACAGGACATGGCCATGCTCCTGGCACATCTCTTACACATGGATGGGGGATCCCCTTAGGGACAGGATGACAGGACAGGGCCTTAAGCTGTGTCAGGGAGCTTTGGTTGTATATTTGGAGGAATTTCCTCATGGAAAAGAAGATTAGACACTGGAATAACAGCCCAGGGGGGCGGTGGAGTCCCAGTCCCTGCAGATTATAAGTAAAGACGGGAACACGGCACTCAGCACCATGGTCTGCCTGACATGGTGGCGTTCCGCCATATGTCAGACTCGATGACCTCACAGCTCTTCCCTAGCCTAACTGACACTGTGATTCTGTAATTCCTTTCTTTTTCACTAGTCTTGAAGCAGGCAGAGACCAACCACCGCAGCACACCCGACCCACGGGAACTCTGCCACACTGCGCGCCCGCCAGCAGCGGGCACGCCCCGGCGCCTCCGAGTGAGGGCAGGGCGGCCATGGCGGGCGGGGCGCGGCTTCACCCACGTCACGCCCGTCTCCCTGGGCCTTCCGGGCTGCCGTAGGAGCCGCTGCCCATCCTCTCCCTCAGGGACCGCGGCCCTCGCCTCCCTCCTGCCGGGAAGCAGCTCAGGGAGCAGCTGCGTCGGCCCCCGAGCTTCCCCCGGCGGCGGCGGCTGTGCCGAGCCCGCGGGGCGCAGGTGGGTGCCCGGGGCCGGGCCCGTGCTGACTGCCCGGGGCCAGCGGGGCACTGGCGCTGCCCCGGCACGGGAGGCGCTGGAAGCGCTCCTGGGGAGGGATGAGGATGCCCGGGCTCGCAGGGATGGAGCTGCTGTCCCCGAGGGTTTGCTCATGACGCTGTTTCAGTGCTTCCCCTCGGCCAGCCGCGGTGAAGTGTGTCAGAGCTGTGCTTGCCTCATTTTTAGGTAAAATCGATGTGTCCTGCTTTATTATCCACCCACTCTGACAGCCCCCTGTTCCTTCCGTGAGCAGTTTGCCTTTTGAACCTGGTTGCTGCATCTTAGGTCGCGCGTCTTACTTCTCCACTTGTTTTATTTCACGTAAAACTGGCCTAAGAGGGTGACATTTTATTTACAACAGCTGAGTCTTGCATTAAGAGCGTTTCTGGGGAAATAACCCCGTTGTTTACCCCAGTGAGTTTTGAGAAAGTCCCTTTAAACTCATAGCGAAAGTGAAATTGCCTCAGGAGCTCTTGTGGCGTTTCATGGTTGATGGAAGAGTAAGTCACAAATGTTTTTGCTATGGATTCTAATGCAATTTAGTGATGGAATTTATTATAAGTGTTAGAAATGTTACATATAAAATCATAGGTTTCATGCTTGTGAAAGTAAAAGTTTTATTTTTTTAAATAGAGTGTTAGTAGAATAAGTTTAATTGAAGACTGCAGTAGTGTTTTCTGTTTTGATTGATTAATTAGAAATCACAAACTTACCAAGCTATAGTATTGATAAACAGGTGAATGACCAGTTTATAAATGTCACCTGTATTTACAATTCTTAGTCTTAAGCGTAGATTGCAATTTTAAATTTTATCTGAGTGACCCAGAACCATGAGTAACTTTTTTTGCAAATGTTAAGCAGAATTGTAGCTATAAAATGGGTCTTCAGCATAACTTAAAATGGGGAAAGTGATGGTTACAGGCTCTTAATGAGAATTCCCTGGTGTGTTTTGGGAAAGGGGGAAAGCTGCATTAATAGCAATGTTTTGAAAATGGAGTGGTTTTGTCACTTTTAGCTTTGTAAATGCCATTGTTTGCCTTGGCTCTCAAATAATAGCAGAGGCATCCCAGCAGGAAAAAGAATGTGTGTTTGTCTGTGCTGGTTTTGACAGACGCTGTGCAAATGACAGCAATCCAGCTGGAAGGGTTATTAAACCATCCACTTCCCCAGTTCATCCCTCTGACTCCTCTTTAGGGGAAACTGTTGTCAGTGCAGCTTGCAGGGAATTCTTTGTAGCTCAAAGAAACTGGGCTTGAGGTAAGGCTGACAGGTAAACTTACCATAAATTGAATATTTGCCTACTTTTTTTTACCCCCTGAAGGAGTGTTTTTCTGAGCCAGGAGCAGCTTTTGAAATTGAGGGAATTTTTCCCTTTTCTCCTGAGATATGTGTGCCACTAAACAAGAATGAAAGATGGGAACCAGTCTGAGAGAGAAGTGAAACTGATTAATTGAATTTCATGGCCACCTTAGTGCATGTATGCCAGCATTTTAAATGCTTTTCTGTCTAATTTAAAGGATATTTCCCAAGCTGTCCAAGAGCCACAACTCTCCCATGCTTTATCATGCACCTGGAGTTTGTTTTTGGTTTTTTTTTTTTTTCTGTTGAGATCTCTGCACTCAGCTTTCCTTGCTCTCTGTCTGCCTTCCCTGCTTTTTGGGATGTTTGGTTTTTTCCCCAGAGTCATGCTGATTAGCTCAGAGTTTCCTGCTGTGTCTGAGCTGAGACAGAATTGGTGAATCCAGAGCAGGGCAGAACAACTGAATTGTCAATTTTTATGTATTTTGATGCAATCCCAGTTCACATGAGAGGATGGGAAGAGGTTTAATTTGTCTTGAAATGGCAGGGCCCTTGTAAGTTATCCCTACTCCAATCCAAATTTCACCCTCTTTTCAATTATTCTTTCTTGTAGTTTGGCCTCAGTTTCCCCTCCCCACCAAAATGCATGGAATGAATTTAATACTCCTCATTTATTGCAGAGTTCCAGAATGTCACTTAGACTTCTTGAAAAGCAGAATATCTTACTACAGGAAAGCTGTATTAAAGGATTCTTTATTTTTCTCTCTTTTCCCTTCCAACTGTGCTTTTATTTTAACAGAATGGCACAAAAGAAGTATTTGATAGCAAAACTGACAAGCTGCTTAAGAGAGGACAAAATTCAGCTATGGAAACCACCATACACAAATGAAAAAAAGGAAGCTGGTGAAGAGATGAAGGTAAATATTTTCTCTGAGTTGATGTCATACATCTTCCACGTCTGACTGCTGGTGCATTTTCCCAGTTTTTCTTGTCATTTTTTCAGGAGCTTGTAGAAAAATACTCATCCAAGCTGAATATCAATAAAAATGATACAGAGAATATGCTGGAAGAAATCCGGTGTAAAGCAATTGAGCGTGGGACAGGAAATGAGAATTTTAAAGTGACTGGGATTGCAAGACTTGATATTTATCTGCCTCGTAGAAAAGTGAGTAACACTGCAGAAAAGTCTGCATAGATGGCTTTGTTTTGAGGTTTGAGTAGGTTTACTTTGAGGTTTTTTTCACTACAGCTTTTTCAGGTGTTTCATGAGTGATCCGTGTCAGGTATAGAAGAAATGGAGAGGGGGAAATTGCATATTTTAGTTTCCCAGGTATATGGAAATAGCATGGCAAAGGAATATAATACTGAGGAGATGAGTAATTTTTCACTTTAGGATTTAATGGCAAATAATCTTCCAATTAAGATAAGTAAATTAGATTTAAGTGTCTATTTCAATTTGATTCCTTCTCATGTAACTTCTTGTATTAGCAATGAAGAGCAGATTTTTTTTTCAGCTGTAGAATACCTAAAGTTGATTCAGCATATTGATGTCACTTGAACTTGGACATGAGGAGCAGGATTTTCTGTTGTGATGCACTGGCCTGTTCCCTTCATGGATACACAGAATTACAGAGTCACAGATTCATTAGGTTGGAAAAGATCTCCAAGATCATCAAGTCCAATCCCTACCAACCAAGAACCATGGTTCAGCAGAACCATGGCACTCAGTGTCTCTTCCAGAAGTTTCTTAAACACTTCCAGAGATGGGGATTCCACCACCTCCCTGGCAGCCCATTCCAAGCTCAGCCTTGTAGAGCAGGCTCCTAAAACCTTCTCCAACAGAGAACTGAATTAACTTTTGCCCTTTGAGTCAGGTTTCAACTCCTATTTTCATGCATAAAATACTCCTGTAGTGAAAAATAATTACCTGGGCTAAAGGGTAGAGAGTTTTAAGTGATTGCCATGCAGTTAAAACAACCAAATAGTTTCATAATTCTACTTTATAATGCTGCTGGGCAAATAGGGGAATGAATTAATTATAAATTCCAGTTTATCTAATCTGGGACCAGAGACACTAATAGGAATTAATCATAACTTAGCCAGTCACAGGTGAGTGGCATAATTGCAAAGCACAGTTAAGATTGGACGTGCATAATTAAATTAATTTAAATTGTTTGGCTCTGAATTTAGATTTATTTAATTCTGAATATCCTGCTGTTATAATGCTTATTTTTAGCATTATAGCAAGTACAGAAGTGGAAATTATTGCTATGTATGTCCAGCCATAAATATGATTGTTGTTTGGAAAAGAAATGTTGTTGTAGAGCAGTTAATTAATAAAATGTCCAGAGTATATTGGTATCATGCTTTTCTTTCCCTCTTTCTTTTCCCCACCCAACATAATTACTACAGAGCAGGAAAATCCCACTGGAGACCAGTCTGTTCATCACAGGCAAAGAGCTCAGATCCCAGTAAGTGCAATCACCCTTTGTGCTCCTCTCATGAGACACCACCCTGTCACAGAGCATTTTATTAAAATGCAAACAAACCCACTTTTTGTTTGATTTAAGCTTTCTCTTAGCATGTATTCTCTGAACAGGATGTCCAGTGTCCCTGTAGGGCAGTTCTTCATGGGAGCAGCTGTGCTTTAACAGATGGAAAACAGGAAGAAGACAGTTCTGTGTAAATCCCCAGCAAGTACCAGTGTTCCAAGTCTGTAACCAGGCAGATCCTCTGAACACTGAACATGACTTTCTCTTTCTTTTGTGTTTTTAAGCCTAAAAAAAAAAAACAGATAATTTTCTGTCTGTTTTGCTTTTTCCCTTTTTTCTCTATATAGTATAGGTTTTCTCTATATAGTACATAAACCTCTTTGATGGTGTTATTTTACTTCTAGCAGCCTTTTGTAGCAAAAAAATTAAGCCATTTATAAGCACTTATTTTTAGGTTTTATTGCTATTGAATCAACAATATTGTATAAGCTTAAAAATTAATGTTCATGGATGAAATTATTCATTTCACAGGATAGCACAGGAATATGCATTACAAGAAAATGCTGTCAAAATAATCATAAATAAGAAGCAGCTTGATCTGGGTATGTATCTCTAGTTAAAGACACTTTTATGATAGTTTTCTAGTTTTCTGCTTCTCAGAAGAAAAAATGCCTTGCAACTCCATTAATTTCCAAAAAACAACTGTTATATTTGTTGGTTTCTGCTTTACAGGAAGTGTATTAAATTATAATAATCCAAATTCTTGAATAGAATTAGATCAATTAAAGGAATACTGTAATGAATGTAGAAAATCCCCTTTTCTGGTGTTGAAACACTGAAAATGCACATTTAAGAGAAACTCTAAATTTCTTCAAAAAACCTTATTGTATAAGAGCATTTTCAAAGACTTTTTGTAATGTTTTGCCCATGCTCAACCTGTCAGACATGTGGGAAGTGATGATAGAGCTTTTTCTTTGCTGATGGCCCTGGAATATATCAGAATTAGAACCACAGAATTGGCAGAAGGAACTTGGATTCAGTTCCCAGTTTTTCTGTCCTGTTTTCTTGTGGTGTATGATCCTGGGCATGTTCTTATTGCAGTTTTTGCCTGAAGATCAATAAACTGAAATATAAATAATGGTATTAAAAAAAAAAAAAAAAAAAAAAAAAAAAACAAGTAAAGAAACATGCCAGTAACTTCAAAAGCACTTTTGAGATGCAAGAGTGATTCTAAATTTTGCTGACTGCGTCAGTAATTTTTAGGGGCTTTGACTGAGTTCTCAAGTCTTGCAATTTCAGTAGTTCCAGTAGTTGAATTATATTAATCACCCTCTATTTTGCAGGTAAAACCCTTGAAGATCAGGGTGTCACACACAATGCCAAAGTGATGGTGCTTCAACTGGAACAGAGTGATGAGGAAACCAAAAGGAAAGTTCAGGAGGAAGAGCTTCAGTGTAAGAAAGAAAAAGAAATAAATGACAAGATGCAGAGAACTAAGAAGGGCTTGGAAATTCTAGCAGAGAGAGGTAAGTGGGCTTGTTAGACTGGGAGGGAGGGAGGTGGTCATTAATTTTTGTGGGTCCAAAATTTCATTCCCACACGCCTTTCAACATGGAAGAGTGCCTATACCATGGCTGAATTTCAGTTCACACTTTTCTAGGTTTCTACCTACTTGAAAACTGGATTTTAAGTTGGCTAAAACTTTTTTTTTCCACCATTTTCACACAACTAGAACACTACAAAAAACTTTGGCACTTTGAGAAGGATATAATATGAATCAATAGTTTAATTAGCACTTGGCAGTTAAGGGATTGATGACTTGTGAGAAGCTTTAGATTTATTGTAGACAAAAGCACAGTGCATAATGTGTTTTAAGTCATTAAACACTTTTTTTTTTGTAGTTTAGCTATGGCTGTGTGTAACCATGGTTTCATTGTGCAGAGCAGCTCATTTGTCACTGTCATCTGCCACAAGGCTGTGGTGTTCTCATTCCCTTGGGATGTTGATTCCTGGCAACTGTGGATTAAGTTAAAGGGATCTAGTTAATTTAACAGTAATAATTCTTCAAAATGAGGTTGTGTTTGTGAGCTGCAGTGCTTGGTGGTGAGTTTAAATCACTTCTCTGTTCCATTGTTTCACAAATCCACAAGCAAGGAGCTGTGAAGCTGAGCAGGTCACGAATTCCTGCCAAATGCAGAAACACCCCAACAAAGCTTCAAAGCTGGTGGCTTCTGGTTTCTTACCACAAAATCAGATTTTGAGTACATGACAGAAGTATTTGCTTTTTTTGTACATAAGGGATGGTATAGACCCCAAATTTTGAATCCTGAGTTGGGTCTCTTTATATTTTTTTGCCAATGCCAGAGTGAAAAGCAGAGTCTGTAATGGGCTCCCAGGCTGAAGGGTCTATGAGAAGTGTGCTGAGAGTTTAACAATCCTTTTGTTTCACATGAGAGAAACCACAGGGCAGAAGCCTTTAATCTCAACAAACTCTTCCTTAACTGTCTTTTGTCTACAAGAAAATCATCTTTTCATTGTAAAACAAATGGAAGTGAGAACAAAATTGGTAGTTTGATAACAAGCATTAAACATGTGGGGAGGGAGAATACTGAGCTGTATTTTTTCCAGCTTTATCAACTGTGCTCAGTTGTATTTTTTAAATACTCTACCTTTAGTTGATAAATCATTTTGAATGCTATGTTGTGTAAAACGTAAGTGTTTTGTCTTCTGAAAAAAAATACTTCTTTATAATTCATGGAACTTCTGATATTGTGTCTAAATTTCTGCATGCACAAGGCCTTTTCCACAGTGACCTTTCTAGAAGTTCCTCATGTTTACCTGGCCAGAGTTGGTATGTCCAGAAAAACAGACAGGCAGCCTTTATATGTAATTCTGGGGTTTTTTGTTGTTTGCTGTTTTGTTTAACATTACTAAAATATATTTAATGGCAGTAGAGTTGCTCTGTTGAAGGTGGTGTTTAAATTTTAAACTTTTTTATATCTTTCAGAGGAGTACTTGGATCCAGACTCTGTCCCATACCTAGATATAGCTAATCAAACTGGAAGGTCAATTCAGATTCCTCCTCAAGCTAAAAAAGTAGGTGAAAAGCATCTTACAATGCCACTAAGATGGCTCTTTAAAGTGTGAAACATTTAAAATATGGGATTGAAATACAGCCAGACTTTCTGGGGATGTAACCCTGGGCCCACTAGATGTTTGTTTAATACAAATAATTTTGAAATACAATTGAAGTAGAACTCTATAGGGGGGAATATTTCAGTCTTCTGGAGACAACTTCTGATTCCTGATCACATTGCAGGTCTGATCTGGCACTGACCCCTGTGTGGTCCATATCTTACTTTGGGGTTTAAGAACAGCTTTAATTTTGTTGATCTTTGTGCTATTATAAATTTTGGGTGTCCTAGAAAGGCATGAAAGTATTTGTTTCTTAGGCCTTATTTCCATTTGTAAACTTGATGAGTCTGCAGGCAGTTCTGATGAAGTGCTGAATGTAATAATTCACCTGAAGACTTAAAGCATCCAGTGGTGCTTTAAGTGAGCAAAATTTCATCAGTATTGATCAAGGATCAGAGGAAATATTGCAGGTTGTTTCCATCCAGAATTAATATTACATTTTCATTTGTTATACTGCAGGAGTGTTTTCCTGACACACTCAAAATTTAATTTTCAGTTCTGAGGCTTTTTAGGAGGTGAGTTCTTAGGTTTTGCAAGATAATTGTGATAGCAAAGCAAAACAAGTTTGGTGCTGTCAGAAAGTGCAGCACCCAGAAAAATGCTGAGCTTTGTATCATTCACCATTGAAAATCTCTCTGAGGTTGCATACTTAAAGTGAGCTTGGTGCAGCATTTCCTGTGCCAGTAACATCTGTTGCTTTTAACTAGACAGTATCTGACATTATCAGATGGGAGAAAAGTGTGAAGCAGTGTGAGATAGCACTGGTGTTTTTCTAGGAAGAAAAAAACTCTGATGGATATTTCCTGGATATTTCCTTTGACCTCTTTGATTTGGGGAGCTGCAGTCAAAAGTCTCAATCTGTTTTTCTAGGCACTTGTGCTGGCTATGGGTTACCATGAGAAGGGCAGAGCATTAATGAAGAAGAAAGAATATGAAGTAGCACTGCCATATTTGTTGGATGCTGATAAACACTTCTGGTAAGAACATTTTGAGTCCTTGTGTCTGTCTTTACTGTCAGCCCATAAAGGAACAGCACAGCCTCTACCTGTGCATATAAATCAGGGCTAGTTTTGCCTGGGGTTGCTCCACACCCCCTCTTGCAGATGGGAAACAGCAGATAAAGCTCTGACTTGCAGTGACAGGTGGCTTCATGTAGAACAGCTGAAACAGATACTGCCTCTGGGCAAGTTAATCTTTCATAACAGCATAAACAGAAACTGTCAATATTCTTGTACCAGGTTATAAATTGCATTAGCTTGAGAGACAGTTACGGATATTCATTTGCAGTTGCTCTTGTGAAGTAATAATTTCTTGTAAAAGGTGGAGCAGATAGCTGAGGTCAGTAACCATACCAGGCCTTCTGCAAGTAAATTCATTTCCTATCAGTTGTCAGAGCCCTAAATTGCTCTTTTGAGATCCCAAAAGTAATACTGTCCCTGTCTGTTTCTCATCTGTGTGGGTGTGCAAGGAGACTGGCACAGTTCTCAGCATGTTCATGTGCACTGAGGCAGTTTCTCAGTCCTCCCAAAGATTACTCAGGGTTTAATTCCATTATGCTTTTAGAGATGCCATATTAAACAGTAGCCACAGCTCATTTTGTTACTGTGATGCTTTACCTTGGCATCAGTCCTGGGTGTCAGTGAATGGAATGGGGGATCAGCGTTTGATTCCTGTTCCCCTGGCATCAGTTTCCTGCCTCAGATACAAAGAGTGTGCTTTCTCCAACATGAGTGTGCACGCTTCTAGTGTTGTTTTAGAAATGTTAAAAAGTGGTGGGGGGAAGGGGAAATAAACAACCCTCTCCCAGAAAAAAAAAAAAATTAACTGTTTTATTTTCCAGTGAGTGTAGCACGGAGCTGCTGAACACAGTTGATAATTACGCAGTGCTGCAGCTGGATATAGTGTGGTGCTACTTCCGTCTGGAGCAGCTGGACTGCCTGGATGATGCAGAGAAAAAGCTGTCCACAGCACAGAGGTGCTTCCAGAGATGCTATGGAGAGAACCATGAGAGGCTTGTTGACATCAAAGTATGCTGGATTTGATTTAGTTAGGGTTGGATTTTTTTCCTACATGTATTCAGTTACTGTTCAAGTATTGCAAGACTGGCTTTTAGAAGCTTAAAGTTTTCCTGTGTATCATCAGCCTGTTACCTGATTCTGTAATTGTGAGCACAGGGAAAATATTGGGCCTGGCAAAAAGGTCATGACAAACTTGTGTTTATATGCACAGACATCAGCAGGGGTTTAGGTGTGGTGCTTTATGTCCACACTGAGTGTCACAAACCCAGACTGTGTCTTCTCTAAATGTGTAGAGTGTTCTGTTGATAATGAACTGGTGTTCTACCACATGCTTCTATCTACATGGTCCCCTCTCCTTCTTTAAACAATTCCTCAGGGAAGCTATGGTCGGGAGAAGGTTTTATTTCTGCGGCTTTACCTCCTTCAAGGGATTGGGCACTACCACAGTGGCAGAGAAAAGGAGGCTGCAGAGTACATTCAGAAGGTAAGACACCTTTGGGTAAAACTCTGGAGTCCTTCACTGCAGCCCCTTAGTTGGGGTTCCATCTGGAACCTATTCTTGAAACAGGGAGGCATTTTTTGTTTGTGTTTCAACAGTGTGAGTGGTGTCACTTTGTCCTTCCCACATGCAGGCATCCTCTTTGTACGCAGAGCTGTCCATAGATCCTGACAAAGTGGATCGCCTGTCGCTCCTGGGCTTCTCAGAGCAGGAGGCTCGCCTTGCCCTGCGAGCGTGCCACGGCAATGTGGAGCATGCTGCCAATCTGATCACCAACAGGAGAGAGGTAAGGGCAGTGGAAGCATTAAATCACAGATCACCTCACTTGGGGTGTCCATGAGATGTGGGTTGTGTGGCCAGGGCAGTGTGGTGCTGATTTAAGGACTTGGATTATCCCGCTCTGGCACTGTTGGTGTAGCTGACAGTTGGATGTGTTGGCACAAGTTTGAAACCAAAACTTAATGCACTAACAGGGGAAGCTCTGTCTCAAAACAGATGGGACAAGCGTGCCAAAGACCTGTGGTTGTGCTACAGAGGCACATGGGAAGGCTTTGCACCAGTGTTTGCTACTCAGCAGTGACATGGGAATAAACCACCAGGACCAAGCTGACACTCCCAGGCTTGGCTGCCCCCTATTGTGGGTTTGTACTTGGAAGATCCAGGAAGGAAAAGATTTTTTTGTGGTAGAGTGAGTGAAGATAGTGCTGTCCAGATCTGAAGTGATGCCTGGTAAGCTGAGGAGGCACTTCTAGACTTCAGACAGTGAAGTGTGGACAGAAGAGCCAGCTGGCTGAGGGAAGACTGAACAGAACTCCCTGGCTCCCTGCCTGGTTCTGACTGTCTGTCCCTGGCAAGTCTTGTCTGTGGGCCCATCTGCCAAATGGGTTTGTCACTTACCACACAGGGCCTGGAATAGCTGTGATGGCACCAGATCCGATCTGCAGAGCGGAAGTGTGGCGACAGGGCTGGCTCATGGAAATGCAGCTTTATTTAGGAGCCAGTGTCTGGCAGCACAGTCTGTATTTACAAAAAAAAAAAAAAAAAAAAGCCTTTTCCTCAAGAGATTCAAACTTGAAGAAAAAAAATCCAAGAAGCCCTTCATGCAGAGGCTGTGTGTTAAAGCATTCCCATGCACAGTGAGCTTGCAGTGCCTGTGCTCTTGCAGGAAAAGGCGCAGATCAGGAGGGAGGAGAGAGCTAAAAGGCGGCGGCGACTGGAGGACATCAACACCCTGAAGAGTATGGGCTACTCAGAGAGAGCTGCTCAGATAGCTCTTCAAAAGACACGGGGAAACCTGGACCAAGCCTTTAAGGTAAGTGATCTTTCTGTAGAAGTAGTGTTGTACAAAAGAAATTTGGTTGGGTTGGTTTTTTTTGTTTAGCAGATTCCTATTTTCTGTAGTCTACATTTTTTAGTTCATAGCTCCCTTTTCTGAACTGTAAAGACTGAACTTGCACTTCATGACCCAATAAATCAGATGTCACTTAAATTGGCTGAGGTTTGCTTATATCAACCATTGGGCTGCATACACAACTGTGCTTAGGACTGTTGTAGCTCTGTCACTTTATTCTGATCTCTCTCTTTTCTTGTAGTTTATTCTTGACAATCCTGAGTTACTCTTGGAAGATGATGATGATGATTCTGTGGCCATGGACCAGTTTCAGGTTTCCCAAGAAAGTATTGAGCAAGTAAGCTAGACCACTTGCTTTCTTGTGAGTTGGTTGCCTTGTTTCTGAGTTGTGCTTGCAAAGACTGCAGATTTTCCTGAAGTAAAGGTATACAAGTATTCTTGGACCCATGTCACTCAGGCTGTCACACTCCAGGGTCTGGCATCCACTCACTCTTCATGCTGAAGTCACTCAGGCTAACATGTAATTTGTGTGTACTTCCTGCCCATTGCACCAACGTGCCATGTGTGGGTGTGGAGGGAAAGTGTGTGCACTGTAATGCTCTATCCCAAAAAAGACAGCAAATGAGAAATTTATTCAAGTCTCTAAACTCTGCAGTGCACAAGGGAAAGAGTTGAAATGTGTATTTCTCGTGACAGGCTGTCTGACAAGCTCGTCTGTAGTTAGAGTGGCTGTGTTATTGATGCCAGGCAAGAAAACTCTATTGCCTAGCAAAAACACATGTGCCCCCCTGATACACTGGAGTGCTTTGAAGTTTCCTTTTGAAAACAGAAAAATAATTGGTGTGGTACTAGACAAGAGGCTCTTGATCCTGCTCAACATCCCCATGCCTTTAATAGGTCACTGCCCTGTTGTTAACTGTTCCAGTAAACCAGAGTCAGTGTCCTGGAATTCCTGGCATGCAGTGCTTTTCTCTGTGTGAGAGGATGACTGTCAGCTGCAGAGTCAGATTCCTGTCAGACCCTGGTGTCAGATGAGCTTGGATTTCCCACATTTTCTGTATTATTCCTTTTCCCCCTGCAGCTGACATACATGGGTTTCAGCCGTGAGTCGGCAGAGCAAGCCTTGAAGGTCTTCAAAGGGAACATCCACGTGGCTTCCCAAACCCTTGCTCATTATGGGGGAGTTCTTCCCCCTTCACTGCTGCTGTCCTCAGAAGGGTCCAGTCCATCAGAGGAATCCACTTCTTCCAAGGACCTGCTCACAGAGTCTGCAGGTGAGTGTTGCATCCAGCAGGGTGGGAAGGGAAGGCAAGGCTGTTCTGGCTTTTGTAGGAAATAGTTCAGCAATTTCTGCTGAAGTCGTGGCACAGGGCTGCAGTAATCCCTCAGGCTGGTTTTATTGGGAGCACAGTTACAGGAAGGCAGCTGTTGTTCCCTGTAGTGACAGTGACAAAGGGACCAGAGGTGACAGGGCAGGTGCAGCCCAGGAGAAAAGGTGACATCAGGGTGTCCTGGGCAGGGCGAAGGAGTTTATTCCAGACCTGCCTCCATACTCCTCCATCATGTCCCTTACAGGACAGAACCAGAATTGATAACTTTCCACTTAAAAAGAAGAACCTTGCATATATTTTTTCTCTCATTATTTGTCAGAGCTGTAGTAATCCCTGCTGTATAATTAAAGGCTTTCCTGCACTATATTTAAATAATAAGGAAAATTGGCCTTCCTGCCCTGTCCTTTGCAGAGGAATTGTAAGAGGTGGTTGTGCAGGAAGGGGCTGGCAGAACAGCCACGCTGGTGAAACAGGGAGAGCACTGGCTGTTTCTTGGTGAATTCACTGCTGCTGCTTTTTATTGGAAGGTTCCTCTAGTTCACCAACAGATGAAGACATGGAGACTGATGCAGTCAATGAAATCCTAGAGGATATTCCTGAACATGAAGAGGATTATCTGGATTTAACACTCGAGGAAGAGGAGCAGATAATTCATGAATACTTATCCTATATACAAGTACCGCAGCAATAATCCCATTAAATCTACTTCAGTTATATGTATTTACCTTGTCAAATTGAGTTTGGATTATAAATGCACCTTCAGCTTATCTCTTACTAAGGGCCTTGAATTCCATCAGACTATACTTGGAATACTTAATTCCTGCTTATTTGTAACTCTGCTTAAAGCCTACATTTGTGATACATTGTAATTTATTGTCATAGAGAAATAGAAACATTTATTTTCAGAAGAAAATTTAATAGAACTAAACTATATTTTTATTGTGAAATAAGTTAACTCACTTAGCAAAGAAGCATTTCTATACCATTTTAAAATACCAGCTTTAAAAGAAAAACATGAGTTTATAAACAAGAAACCTTAGCTCATGAGGCTGTAGAGGTGTATCAGCTTTCCAGGTTTTCTTCTGAAAGATTTCTAAGAGACATTAATGTATCTGTTGTGCATGGGTTTATACCGTGTTCTGCTTGTCCCTTCCTACAGGTGTTTTACACAGGCAATAAAGGTAACTCTGTGCTGCTTCTGCCCTCGCTGAGAGACCTTTGTGCTTTGTTAAAAAAGTGGGAACTACCTGGCAGGGCCTGTCCTGGGACTGGGGGAGTGATCCACTGCAATTTCCTTTCATAACTAAACAGCCACTTTCCCTCAGCTCTGTTACACCTCTGCAGGTGTGTGGCTTAAGGTTGATGGATTTCTGGGGGATGACAGGATATTCTGCAATCAGCTGTTGAACAGAGCTTGCTTCAGGTGCTGGCTCAGTGGTTGTGTCCAGCTCCAGCGTTCTGAAGAAGCACTTGGGGGGTTTCTGTGGTTTTGTAATATCACTTTTCCTGCCGTGCAAGCACTCCTCTGCGCCGGCAACAGACATTCCTCTGCCTGGACGGGGTTTATTCCTTTTCCATGGCTCCACGCTCTCGGTAGAGGGAGCCCAGGCCCCGTCTGGAGCGGTGGGAGCAGGGAAGCGCCGCGCTCTCCACTTCCAGCCAGAACATCAGCGCTGCGTGTATGACAGTGTCTGCTCAGCCGGGAAATGAGGGCGTGAACTGCTCTGCGCTGCAGGGAGCAGGGCCGTGGCCTGCGGGGTGACTGCTCAGCTCCAGCACGGGGAATGAGCGGGCTGCAGCACAGGCTGGGGTTTTACACTGATCCCCCCAGCCAAACACAGCAAAATCCAGGCAGTGATTACACTATTAAAGAATTATTTGCATTTCATTCTTCTCTATCAGGGCAAGCGCGGTAAAAATTGAATGGCTTTGTGTCTCTAGCCTGAAAGCTGAAGGATTTCCAAAGCCAGCAGGATGAGCTTCAGCACCTATTATATCCTGTTTTCTGTACAGGCCAGCACCGAGGAACCCCTGGACAAAATGCAGAGTGAAAACAGAATACAGAAAAGAATTTATAATTGAAAACGTGCAAGTCATGGATGTAGTTTTAACAAGAAGGAGGAGGAAACACAGTTCTGCTCCTCCCTTCTGAAGCCTCCTGGCATTGGCCAGCCCCTGGGCATGCACTGAAGGCAGCATTGAGCTGCACATGCAGCAATTCTCCTCTTTGAAGTGGCTTGCACAGCAAACTGGCAGCGACAACTTCAGGAGGGAAGGTTTGTCCTTGGGGAATTTAAAATTAGCATCATAACATGCAGTGCTTGTCAGAGCAGCCATTCATCAGTGATGTAACTCTGCCAGAGCAGTTGTAAGTGATCAGCAGAGCAGGAGGCAGTGGCTGAAAGCTGTAAGTTAATTTTGACCGTGCATTTGGAGGCACTGTGATATGTTTAGCAACAGGCAGAAGTGGTAATGACTCACTAATTCCACTTCTTGAGATCTCTCTCTGCTGCTGTGTGCCCAGATAGGCTCTTGTGTCTCACATCCTGTGTGTGAAGTTTTAAACACAAAATACAGCCCAGGGGCTCTGGGGAACTCCATCCAGCTCCTAAAGGCCTCCTACTTAGTGTTGTCCTCAGAAGCAAAATACAAACAGCTGCATGGCAAGCCAGCAGCAGCTCACTGACACGTGCCACTGAGCCACAATGACCAGCCTGAGAGGTTTCCATTGCAATTAAGGCTGCACAATGCAGATGGCCTCCCAAATTAGTCTCTTGGTAGGCATTTGACAAAATTGAAGTGTTGTTTCCTACTAGATGTGGAAACCTGCCAGGTAAGAACTACTGAAGCAGGAGAGGAGAGCAGGGCCTGTGATGGCTCTGACCCACTGACACAGAGTTAAGGTGTCAGAACAGGAGGCTTTGGTGCCACCAGGGCAGTGCTGAGTCAGGGCTTGCAGTTCTCTGTCATCCCTGCTGTCCCTTCAGTCTGTGCTTTTGTGTCTGGTCCCCCTTCCCCTGATAGGAGAACTGAGCTTTGGCACTTTGGTGCCTGCTGGGAGGCAGGACAGCTTAACACACACCCAACTCCAACCTCAGCATTGAGGGAAAGGCAAGAAATGTTCCCAAAAGTGTATATGGGGATTTTTCCCCCTGTTCCATCCATTCTTCTGTGCTTCTACAGCCAGGCCACACCCCTCCCCATATATAAGACAAAAATAAAAACTAGACAGGCAGTTGTCTGGAGATGCCACATGTTTATTAATCCATTCTAAAAAAAGGATTACAGCATTTTTATCTTGCTGTAGTACAGAATAAATAAAGCCATAAAAATAAAAACATGTGGTTAGATATTTTTGTACTGGTTCTACAAAGAGTTATATCTGCAAATAGAAAAATATAAGAACCCTTGTTAATTCATGGCTCAGTGGTTATCAGAGAAGGATGAACCTGGAAAAAGACTGGGAAAACTCGAGTTTGACTGCTTATCCAATGCTACTGGCAACCTAGCAAGACACAGCTTTGGAAGGAGGAAAGGCAACACAAGGTCACCAAACAGGTGACTTTGGCACAAAAGGGCTGAGGTTTAGCTTGCTCTGTGGGTTATATTTTGTTAAAAAACCAATTAAATTCATTTCTGTCCTACTACTCCCAGCTTCCCAGAGAGAAGTCCAATTTGCTTTAAAGTCCTGCTGCAGAGCCAAACCCTCCTGCACTGGCCTTGTCAGCCAAGGACTGACCCAAAGGTCAGCTGTGGAGATGGAATTCAAGGCCACCTTTCACTGCCACACTGGGCTGGACAGGGGTCATGGGGCAACAGGAATGGGAAAACATCTCATTAGACACTGGGCAGCCAGAGGTGAAACACCTCTGTGCCAGGGAACTGATGCCAGCAATGATAAGGGAAGTTCCTAATTGCACTCATTGCTTCCTCACCTGAACCACGCTGCCTCCCCTGCTGACCCCAGAGCTGCTCAGCTGAGCCATCCCAGCCACAGGATCTGACCTGAGTCCATCTGGCAGCCACAGAGAATCCTGGCTCTTCCACAGAGGTTCAGACGAAGCCACTTCCCATCTCTTTCCAAGTTCTGGTTTACATGGACACAGTGGTGCAGAAAATCAAAGGTTCAGCTTTGGTCACTGACATAAAGCCTGCTCTGGACAGTCACATCAGTTCAACAGCCTCATGCTCCCCATTCTCCTGCTGTATCATACAGCCAACTTTATTGTTGAAGAGACGAGCCAGACTCCCCTTCTGGGAGCTCCTGCCCTGCACAGACCTCTCCTTCTTCGGGCGCCGCTTGTTCCTCTTGCAGATCCCCCGGATGTCCCAGACCCGCAGCGTGCCGTCGTGGGAAGCTGTGTACAGCAGCTCGTTGTGGATCTGGAACCACAGGGTCACAGCACAATCAAACTGCCAACAATCACAGCAAACACAGCTTGATCCCAACACTTCAGGCCTGAGCTCCTTGCAAGAGCCAGTGTAAATTATCACAAAAGCTGCTGAAGTGGGATGAGACATTACCAAGTCAGGACTCATTTCTCAGCCACTTCACACAGCCACAAACAGCAAGAGTTAATAATAACCCAGATCCTCTAGAAAAGCAATGGAGAACTAAACCCAATGTCAGAGCAGGCTGTGGTTGGGAATTTCTGCTGGAACTGTTTTCAGACTGCTGGTTTTGATGTGCAACTTAAGGAGACACCAAAATCATCAGCAGCGGGCAGCAGGGGTTCAGGAATGCTTCCTTCTCACTTCCCTTCTTTCTTTGTACTAAATTATAGGTACAATTCCTCCTTCAAACTCCACTGTTCTTCAAAACCTGCAGTAATTTAACTTGGATTCACTGCTGTGGTTTCATTTCCTTCATGGCCCATTTGCTGCTATTGATAATGTTTCCAATTGCCCTTGTCCTGCCCTGGAAGCCAGCCATCAGTCTTGGTGATCTTCCTGTTCCTGTATCAGTCTGCCCACCCCATGGGTGCCCTGTGGTTGCCTGTGACAGTGAGCATCTCCCTGGCTTACATGAAGCACCACACCTCTCATCCAGCCCTCATGATTATACCTAAGATCATCTTAAGGTTGCCACTTCTCAGTCCTCTCTCTTCCCAAGTTTTTTTGAAAATTCAATTACAAAGAAGAACAAGAAAAAGCCAAGCTTTGGCCTTATCAATACTTGGGGCTGCCCAGGGTGGTTCTATCAGGTACTCCCCAAACACATCCAGATGCCACCTGCTGCACAACAACTGCCCAGCACAAGGAGTTTGCAGTTTAAGATCATCCAGCCACTTGCTAATTCAGAAGAATATCCAAGAGAAAACTGTATTTACAACTTCATGTGCTTGGGATCAACTCCAAAAGGAATTTTATCTCCTCTCTTTTTCTTTGGACTGTCAGCCTGCCAGAATTACCAACAATGTCTCCCATTGTTAATGAAAATCTTCATCCTGCACACAGCTTACACTTACACTCCCAGTGCAGGGAGATGCAGATTCTCAGAGTGGCTGTCCCATCCATGGCAGTGTTCAAGGCCAGGTTGGAAGGGACATTGAGCAACCTGGTCTAGTGGAAAATGTCCCTGCCATGGCAGGGTGGGTTGGAATGGTCCCTTCCAATGCAAACCCCTCTATGATTCCATGGTCTTTGCATGGCCACCAAGGATTACTAACTCCCCCTAATGTAACTATTAAATGCCAGCCTCACTTGAGCCTAGACATTCTGCAAACAACATTAACTTTCAGTTTTAAGCCAGGGGCAGAAACTCCTCCATTTTCCTGGCAGGATGTGGGTCAGATATCGCTCCTGAGCTGTTTGGAGATGCCATGGAGATGCCCCGGGTGCTTTGGGGGACAATGCTATAATTATTCTGCCTGCATAAGGCAGGAACTTCTTTTCCCCTCAGAGCACTGCAACACTTATCATCAGTGTCTTGTAATGGCAAGGGTCTCATGAGGCTGGAGTCCATTCTGTGCCCCACACAGCATCAGTTCATCTGCCTCAGTTCTCATGGCTGCTTATCCAACCTGACCTGAAAAAACCCCAATCCCAGACATGGGGCTGTCCCTGGGGACTCGTTCCGTGGTTTCACTTATCCTTATGATTAGTTACAAGCTTTTCTAAAATTACATACAGAATATTCAAGTATTATGCTAGAACAACATCCAATCCAAGACACACAGAACAGTCAGCCACACCAGTTCCCACAAAAAAAAATGAGGGAGCAATCAAAAGGAAGAAACCCCAGCAAGAAAGCCCTTCCTGACCTGGATACAGTTGATGATGAACTTGTGTCCTCGGAAGATCTTCTGCAGGACTCCACTCCTGGAATTGAAAGCTCTTGCACAGGCATCTCCACTTCCTGTGAACACTGACACACAGCCAGATGTGAGCAGCCACAGGAGGACAGTTCATACCAGTTCAAAAATGTACCTAAAACCAGCTCCCAGGGGGGCATGACATATCATTTGGATTCTCTCCTCAAACCAGACCATTTTGCTGACCCCAGCATGCTTGACTTGAGTTGTATTTTTTAAAACACTGAACTGATTTAAACCTGAAGTTCCTACACACACCAGCATTTCACTCTACATGTTTCAAGTATCTATTTCTGCTCTTCTCTTCCACAGCTATTTCCCTGCCTGTAATAATTCTAAGCAGGCAATTTATCTCAAGTCTGGTTTTAAGGATTTCCACTCAACCTTTCATTTGTTTTACCAGAGTTATTTACAGCCTTCCATTCAGTACTCCACTGTTTCCATTACTTCTGCTGCTGCAAGAGGGGCAGGGCTGGGGTAACTAAATTGAGCATGACCAGGAATTTTGGCTATTCATCAGGTTTCCTTAGAGCACCTTACATGTTCAAAGAACAATTTCTCAACACTTCAGGTTCTTTACATCAGATCCCCAGACTGCTGCATCCAGGAACTGTAAGGCAGTGTTAATATTTAGATTTTGTACTTAGCAATATGCCCCAAAATGAGCCCATTCATGTGCTTTAAAGGCTACAAACTCTCTTGATAAACACTTCCCTTCAGTTAACCCAAACTCCTCAAGTTTTTCTAGACATAAATATTTCAGAGCTGCAAAAAGCAATATATTCTCTGCTCCCTGCATTTCATGTCTTTGTAAAAGCCACTAGCATGGGAAGATTTTTACAGAATTGGTGTGCCTGGAGCCAACAGATTCCTTATCTTTTAGGAGAAGTCAGGAACTGAATCTCTAAAAAGGCGTGAAAAAATTATCATAGTTGTAAATTCAGGACTATAATAACAAATTAGAGAACTGACTATGTACTGCCACAAGCTTTTTAAATTCAAATGAAACAGCAGGGAGCTGGGCACCTCCTGGGTGCACATCTAAGGAACATCTGGATGTGGAAAATCAATGTCACTTTATATGGGCCACCATAATTCAATTTCCAGCAGAGTCCTGAAAAAGCATCATGTCCCACTCTGCAAATGAGCAGCAACAAAGTAAAGCAGGGAACAGGTACTGATTTTTAACCAGTGAATGGAAATAATTTAATTCTGTTACAGACATGCAGAGGGTAGGAACCAATTAAGAGCTGTTTTCAAGATGCAGCTGCCAGTTTACTTCAGCTGTTGCCATCAGGATTTCCTTTTTGACAGACATCCTTTATATCCTTTGAACTGTCACTCTGCATTTAGGAAGTCTCTCTCCACCTCTGAATTTCAAAGAAGAGCTGTTGATCTAACCCAGATTTAGCATTTAAATACTTACTTATATATACCACCTGTGAAATAAACAACAACAAAAAAATAAAACTAATTTTCATTTTTTACTTAATTTTCATAGACCCTTGGGAGAACAGTTTTGAAAGGTTCCCCTGGAGCTTTTGTAACATGAAAAAAATATAAACTACGTTAAATTTTAAATGGCTGTGCACATACTTTAAGAGAAAAATAATCAACATATCATTAAATAAATTAGATTGAGAACCAGCTGTAATATTCCCTATGCTATTAATTACACAAGCAGACTGAGGAAAGCCACTGGAAACACATTCTGATGATTTAATGCTTAGTTTTCACATCTTTTTAGACTCCCTGTACACTATAAAGTGATTTTGGAAACAGACATGTATTTTTCCTCTCTTTCTTCTACTCTGTTTTCTTATTTAGCCCACAAACCCTTTGGGGCAATGGGCTCTGATCAGAGAGAAAGCAGCAGAATTAAGATCTTCTAACAGAAAATTACCACTTCATGGCTGAGATGTTCTTTCATGTTCTTGCACTGGTGCAAATGTGACATAAACCATAACAAACATAATTTAAATAATTTTTTCCACATTTTTGAGAGGCAGTTCTGATCTGTCCCAGGTGAGCAGATTGTATTTTAAACTGCACTACTTCCAACACTGGTATCCAGTTAACATGTCTTTATAATTCTAATTCTAACAAAATTATTAGATACTGTGGAAATAAGTGATGAATGCACAACAATAATGCAAGCAATCATAGTTTATAAATTAATCCTTAGGGGGAAATTTCCTCTTTCACTAATTAAAGTGCATATAATGCATTCAAACAAGTTCCTAATATTTTCCCAGAGCTTTTTTTTCTACCCTTGAAGTGGAACAATTTGATACTCCCTGTTTGACACTTTTAGTATTTTTACATTTGATTTAAAACAAGATCTTAAATAACTCTGTAAACTCTCTATCACACTAGCAGGATGTTCTTTGCAGGTCTGACTAAATACAGCAATATTGTCTGCATTTTAATTTAAAAAAAGAGTGTTGTGGATAAATAATGTATGTGTATGGCAGGGACAAGGTGGTAGAATGAGGGGGAAGAGAGAGAAAGCTGCAGAGCTGATGGAGGTGGCATCACATAATGAAACTTTTGTTTGAGCTAAAACTTCCTTTTCTTTACAGTTTGGTCAAGTCTCTACAGGTGGCATGAAGAGCAGGATCAACACTGAAATGTGGAAACCCAGGGCACTGGGAATATTTCCCTGTCTGACCAGGGCAGCACTGACTTTGACCCTCACTCATGGAGAAAGTTTCCTAAACTCCAGAATAGACCAGAATCCACAAAAGTGTGCAATAGATTACAGAGAGTAGTGTAGGTGCATCACTTAGGTGGGAAATTTAGGTTTTGGGATTTTTAGTGTGTTGTGGATGGAAGCAAGATGAAGGGCACAGGGTGTCATCCTGGGTTTCTTCTTCATGCTGCTTCTTCCTTCTTCTCCATGGGTTTGGGGGGCATTTTGTAATTGGGTAGAAAAGTCCCCATTGCAGCTCTGTGAGATCAGTTATTGGGTTAAAAGGGAAATAATCCAGGTGTCAGCTCTTAATTGGATAGTTTAGCTTTCAAATACCTTGGAACAAGAGATTTTTGGCCATTTTTGTGGTGCTTTTCCAGTGCCCTGAGCCTGGTGTGGACAGTGTGCAAAACTCCAGATAAGATAACAATAAAAAAGAACCTGAAGACCAAAAAGATCCAGTGTGTCTCTTTTCTGACACAAAACCACTCCAGGAGGGTCTCCCCCAACAGGGGAGCCCCCTGAGAGGGCCCAGCCAGAGTCCCAGAAGTCAGGGAATGAGCAACAGGAACCCAGCACTGAGCAACTGCAGCTCTGGAGGTGTCACTAATGAAGGAGACAATCCCTGTCTCCCACCCAGACATTCCTGTTCAGCACAGGATCAGGCAAACATCAGCTTAGCACAGATCACTGGCCTTTGGCTAGTCTTGACAAAATCAATGCTTTGGTTTGTGTCTTTATCATTAAAAGGGGGAAAACACACACACAAAATCATCAGTACTTTGTCTACCAGTGATTATCCCAGATTAAAATTTCTGGTTCATTTCCCTTGCTCTACCTGCCTGCATCTTGGAGCAGTAATAACTTGAAGGTGCAGTGTAGGTTCAGACCCTCTTCCATTTCAGCCTTCTAGCCAACTGTGGAAGCTGAAACCAGCAGAAATTACAACCTGCAGGTAGGGAAGAGTGGGGTAATTCTGCCATGGAGGTGAGGAGAGCTGAAATAACCATAAATTATAAATAAATATTTTACTGGAGAAAATCAGTGATGTGGGGATCATGCTGAAAGGAAGACCAAAACAAGGTTTCCTGGCTAAAATTCTACCTCTGGGCCTGGTTACATGCTATGTTTCCAAACATAATTAGGAAATCAGTTCAGCTCCTGGGTTATAAATACAATCAGGAAAGCATGGTGCCAGGCAACTGCTACTAAACTGTGCAGGTACAACTCTGCTAACGTGCACCATCTTGCACCTGTCAGCTATTTATCACCACCACACTGAGGAGCTGCCAAAAGAGAGATCAAGGCCCAGATAACAACCACTCATTCCGTGTGATGTGTTCACTTCAAAGCTGAAGGGAAGAAATCAAAATCAGGGAAGATCTGTGAATGTCTAGGTTAGCTTAAGACAGCCATGGCCATCTCCTTCAGGGTAGGAGAGGAGAGAAGGAGAGAAAGTTCTTTTTTGGGAAACAAGTGAAGATACATCAAGTCAAATGCCAGAAGCAGAATAAGACCAGGATGACACAGAGAGGTTCACTGATCAAAACAGAGGTGCTGTCTGGCAACCCAAGCCCAGACATGCAGAAGGAAAGCCAGCACAGAGGGATTTAAAGAGGGAAACAGGTTTGATGGTCAGCATATACTGTTATGTCAGCAATAGACACTGATGGACAGAAACCACTGTAAACAGGAGGGCTGAAGGTAGGAGAGCTGAGTCCTGAGCATTAGTAAGGCCTGGCTACTAGAGGAAAGTGATTTAGGGAACAAATCCACATATGATAACAGATAACAGGTAAAGAACTTGTGGAAAATGAGTCTGGGAGATGGTCAGAGCCTCAGCAGGAAGCCTAACAGTTAGAGAGGAGCAGTGAGCATCTGAGGTGTGATTCTGGCTCACGACAGGGTGTTACACAGAGCCTACAAGGCAGCAGAGAGAGGCACAGGGCTGTGTGTCCAGCAGCAGCACTTGCTGTCCCCAGCACACAGCAGAAGCAGGTGACAGACACCAGACTAGTTGAGGTTAAACCACAGAGACACAAACAACCAGACAGCTCAGGATTTAAGCCACATCCCTTGGTGACAGAAACAAAACAACTGCCTCTTCATTTGTGAGAAGAGGGAGGTGGAAAATGGAGAGAAGACCTAAGCTTCCCACATGGAGTGGTGCAGCAGTTTGGTACTGAACATAAACGTGCCAGAGTTGAAAAAAACTGAAAACTTCACAAGTGTTCAAAATTATTCTCCATTAACAACCTTCAATCAAACACAGACATGGCAAAGGAGACTGGAGAGGGCTGGAGAACACAGGAAAGGCAACTTACAGATGCCAGCGTGGTATTTCAAAGTGCTAACGCTGTGCTTGTGAGCCTTGTAGGTCTGGATCCGCTCCCCAGTGTCCACAAACCAGCACTTCACCGTCCTGTCCGCGCTCCCCGAGTACAGGTGACGGTTCACCAGCTGAGGGGAGAGAAAAGCACATCAGCAAAGGCCTCCCAGGCACCTCTGTGAGAGAGCTGCACTGAAGGGACCCATCCTAAGTCACATTTTCCAGCACAGAGAGCAACAAGCTGCACTTGAAACAGAGGAGTGGTGAGCAAACCAACCTTGAGTTCTTCATAGTCACATCTCCCATTGATTTCTGGGTCTTAAAACCAGCCCCCAGCTTTCAGAAGACAAAAGCCTAGCCCATCTGCTTGTGCCAGCAGGCAGGATTCCAGGGAACTTAACAATGCTAACCCTACCTCCATTATCAGTTATATTACTAAAGCCTCAAAAACCCCCCAGCAGCATTGTTTCTGCAAAGTATATTTGACAAGAACTCTCACCCAATTGTTACTTTTTAATTACAAAAAAGTTCAGAACAATTCTGAGTAACAAAAACTTTTTTAAAAGGTAAATTATATTAAAATCCTACAGACCATAAACCAGGGTTTATGTTTAGTATGATCACTCTGCACAAAGTCAGTATTCAGAAACACTAATACTTCCTTGAAACTGTTGTGTATCTGCATTTCCACAAGTCTTTTTAGACTGTTATTGAATGATTAAATAAATAATTATCCTGACACAGGTTTTTAAACATCTTCAAGCAGATCATCTTCTGCTGTGTGCTACCCCTCATGACAGCAGGCATCCTGCACGTTGTGGGAACTCACTGGTAGGAAGGATGGAGTTTGTTCCACATAGGACAGAAAATAATGAAAGGAAGGATTGCAGCTGGGGAACAGAGACAGAGAGAAAATAACTGACCTGTGCAAAACTAAAAACCAACCAGTTCACAGTAAACAAGCTACACAAAGCTTGGAAGCTCAGCAAGAAAAAAATTCCATAGTGCATAGAAAAATCTGGCATTCTCTGTATAAAGACATCAATCTGAAGGTTTTCACAGCCATTGCTATGTAGAGCCCAACTCCTGCTGAAAGCAGCCAGTCACTCCAACACCCAGCTGTGGCTCAAGGGAAGTTTTATGGACTTGTAGCAACCTCTGTATCAGAGGGATGGAGAGACAGGAGGGAGGACCCTGAGCCCCCACCAAGAAGTGAAATTTGAATGGTATTTGTCCACCAGACACACATATCAGAAGGTTTGAATGACCAGCAGTGCACAAACCCCTGATGCTTCTCCAGTATCTCCAGGAAACCAGCAAATGACAAATCAGCTTGTGGTCTTGCTTCTAGAGCACTTTTAAGGGTTGGTTTTCCTGCCACCTTAGATTTGGTCCCCACTCTGTATCTGTAAGGTTGGAATGTTCATGCCCTTCCATCTCCACTTCCAATCCAAAAAGGAATGACCCCATTCCCAAAAGGCATCAGAAGTGAGCTTGGTACCAAACAGCACTGTTTGTGCTGTGTTACAACGTGAAGCAAAAGGTATTTTAAGAAATGAAGCACTACAGTGATGGCACTGTGATAACCCACACAAGAAATGTGAGCAGGCAGACCAAGAGGCTCCCTTGCCACAGCTGCCACCAGCTCAGCTGGAGCAGGACATGCCACACTCCCTCCCAGCAGAACCTGGCCCATGGGAGAGATTTCACAGCTGAATGCCAGGAGCTTGTAAAGCACAAACCACTGTAAAAAGCCAGCAGTACTTTGAAATGTCACTTCCTATTACTTTTAAACTGTTTTAGAAACAGCATTAATCTACATCTCCATGAGGAGAGAGGATGAATGGCCAGCAGCACTAACAAAACCAAGAACCACAAGTTAGCCTGAGGAAGGACTTTTAAATTTCAGTCTCTCCCTGAACAGGCATGAAGAGCATTGTCATGTGCACCTGCTAAATGGAAGAGGATGCTTGGAGTTGGGATCCTGCTGCGTGGTTTGTGGCCAAGTTGTTGCATTTCTTTTTTAGACATCTTGCTAGCAGCATCAACCCACCCACTGAGCAAGGAAAAACACTAAATTATAACCTCCCACAGGTAAATGCCATTCTGCATTAATGGTACATTAGGTTATACCAGTTCATTTCTACATTTAAGTGGGTGTATCAATGAACAGGAGAGCTGCAGCTTACCTAGATTTGCTAACTTGTTAGATACAAAAATGTTTGAAGTTCTGTGGGTTTACTCAGGTAATTTATAGCATCAGGATTTTAAGAGCCTTAGAATCATAGAATGGTTTAGGTTGGAAGGGACCTTAAAGATCATCTTGTTCAAAACCCCTGCCATGGGCAGGGACACCTTCCACTATCCCAGGTTGCTCCAAGCCCCTTCCAACCTGGCCTTGAACACTTCCAGGGATGGAGCAGTCAAAGCTTCTCTGGGCAACCTGTGCCAGGGCCTCAGTACCCCCACTGGAAAGAATTTCTTCCTGATCTAAATCTACCCTCTTTCAGTTTAAAGCCATTTCTCCTTGTCCCATCACTCCACAGCCCTGTCCAAAGTCCCTCTTCAGCTCTCCTGGAGCCCCTTTAGGCATGAGAAAGGGGTCTAAGATCTCCCTGGATCCTTCTCTTCTCCAGGCTGAACAACTCAACTCTCTGTGCTTGTCTCCCTCTTCATCATCTTTGCAGCCTCCTCTGGACATGCTCCAACAATCCATGTCCTTCCTGTACTGAAGACTTCAGAGCTGGATGCAGCACTGCAGGTGAGGTCTCACAAGAGAAGAACAGAGAAGAATCACCTCCCTTGACCTGCTGCCTGTACTGGCTTGGGTGCAGCCCTGGATAGGGTTGGCTTTCCAATGTCTGAGATCTGGTGAGGTGGTCAGCACATGAACCATCTCAATTAAATTCAAAGCCTCTGTGCTGCCCCATGAAACACTAAACACTTCCATGCACCCACCTACCTACCTTCCTTCCTTCCTTCATTTAAGCAGGCAGTGCAGTGTGGCATGGGAAAGGAAGTATTAACAGGTTAAACAATCCACCAGATGCCACAGACTGAGCCTGCAGCAGAGCCAAGAGAAAAGCCAGGGCAGGCTCTGATTGTCACACAGCCCCCCATTGCCATGGGATTTTTATAAAACAGCATGAAATGGCTGTCAGTGAAGAAAGCCTTCAAGAGCTCTCAGCTCAGGCTGGAGCTGCAAATCAGATCTGTCTTTAGTGATATGATAGGCATAATCTCATCTAAATTGGTTCACAGCTCCACAGCTAAGGACACCCCCCTTACAGTCACTGTGGTCTAGGGCACAATTCCTCTCATCCTGAGGCACATCTGAAACAGAACCTGCCTTAAAACTCATTATTTCCCATACCCAACAAAGACAACCTTCTCAGCTGTGGCCAGAATAATTCAGGTGGGGTCACTCCTTTCTTGACTAAAGATAGGTCTAGCTTACAACTCCAGCCCAAGCTGCAACACTTCAAATATGTGCATTTATTCTATATTTAAAATAATAATTATCATCACTTACTGTTCCCCCAGCGAAAGCACCTCACAAGCTGGCCCCACACTCTGTGGTTTCAGAATGTTTAGCAGACACAGTTACATATTCCAGTCTGTGTCTGCCCAGAGAAGAGGTGACATTTCTAAAGCTGTATTTTCCTTGGCTGGCTTTTGAGCACTTGGCTTCACTTTGGCCAACTGCCCAACACAGCTCCTGGCCACAGAACACCATGGCCAGGCAAGGACACCTGCAGCAGTGTGGACAACACAGAACAGATTTGCAGCTCAGATACCAATGGGCTGAGTGGGCATTTCAAACCCATGTAGCTTCAAAAACATTAAAAACCTGATAAAAGTTTGATGCCCAGTTCTAAAGCCTCAGTCAGACAGCAGAAAAAAAAAACAAAAAAAACATTGCATTGATATTTGCAATTCTGGATTGTTAATTTTTCTCATGAGAAATTTTGCTTTGAACCAGATGGAACACTGACATGTGAATGGAGAAAATTTGTCTTAATCCTCGACCCAAAGTACTGGACATGTAACTATTCCTTGAAAAAGTTCAGTCAAACTGCTTGTGAGTTGCAGAGTAACAGCAGTAGCAGAAGACTAGTTGTAAACACTTGAGTAGTTACAGGTCTCATTAATAAGAGAAAACCTTGGTTGTAGCCCACAAACACACCAGAATTTTAATAAAGAACAAATTATCACGTCCAGGGTTGGTTTTCAAGACAATCACAATCCTATTGCTTCACAAGCTTGGCTGAACTGCATAAATGCAGCAGCTTAAGCCAACCTCTACCTGTAAAAATGCCAAAAAATATCTGCAAAAGAGCTGTTTAGCAGATATTTCAACCTTATAGGAATGGACTTTGCCCTCCTGATTACCCTTTGCTATGAGAAACAAGTTTTGGAGAGCCAAGGAGAGGCAATTAGTTCTCCAAAGAGATTTGGACACATCCTTTTGGTGAGGGTCAGTGCACTCAGACTGGCCCTCATGAGCTTCAGGATGAGCTCACATGAGCAGCCACAAACCCCATCACCAGCTTATTCTTCTCATGGGGGTCAGTGTTCCTACAATCTGGAATTTGGGTCTTCTGTTCACAGCCACTTCTAAGTCAAGAATCACCAAGCTGGACCAATGTCAAGATACAACTATGTAAGCCTTGGGCTGAGTTCAGAGTTTCAGGATCCCATTCAAACCACATCCATTTTAACAAGCTAACAAACTCCCTGAGGGCAAGAAATTGTTGGGGTTTTTTTTTTTCCTGAGAATCCATCTAGAATGAGCTCTCTGGGCTGGCTGTTAAGAGAATGTTTTTCAACTTTTTTACTGCAGTACACAGTGATGGCTCCGTGTTTTGTTCTTACAGGTGTTGAACAACTTCACATTCCACTCATTCACATCTTCATCCTCTGATGCAACAAATACAAACACAAACTGCAAAAAATATGTGAATTTAACTGGTGTGGCAAGAAAACATTTTTGTCCCCGTGATCACAACAGTTGAGCACATAAACAGAGCTCAGGCAGTGGCTTTGTTCAAAGCATTCTTTTCTTCTAGTCAGCTTTAAAAGGCAACTGAAGGGAATGGTCCAAACAAAGGAACTTTTGCAGGAAAACCAGAAGCAAGCCCTTGCCCACTCATGTTCATGTTCTTCAAAAGGGAGTTTTCTTGCAAGAATGTTTGCAGTAGGATCCAAGCTAAATTCCAAGCTGGATCATTTCTCTCTGCCAGCTTTTGGCAGCACAATTTTGATAAATACTCAGAGGCAGAACAATCAGCAAAGGACAAAGCAATCCTTGTGAACAGTTTGCAAAGCTACTTAGGAGAGACATTTAGAAAAACACACATAAGTAAATATTTAAATCAGGGTTATTCAGCCTATTGCAGGTAGACATTAATGAAAATGCATATTTGACTATTAATTGCAAATACTGGTCTCTAGCCAGGCCTGAAATTTTAAGTGGAAGAATGAGCATGAGCTATGTGGTTACACTCAGCCCACCCTTGCTTTTTCCCATCGCTTCCTGTAAAATCTCATTATTGGCTCTTATATGAAGAGGGAGCTCCCAAAACAGCTGCTGTACTTTGTCTGCCAAGCCATCAACACACTGCAGGAGGAGGAGAGTGAAGAGTTCTGGCTGCTCCACTGTGAGTTACCTTGCCTGACTGGGAAAGTCAAGGAATCAATGCTGCCAAAACACCTAACACAGCTCCCACAGCAGATAGAAAGTTCTCCCAGCAAAACCCCTCTCAGTCCAGTTTAAATGGTGGAAGGAGGAGAAAAATGGCATTGTGCCAAGCTGCAGAACCCCCGTGGCAGCAGAGCACACGAGGGGGGTTCAGCTGGTCACCTTCACCAGCCTGAGCCCCAGACAGCAGCACAAGCCTGGGGAACAGGGCAGCTCAAGCTCATCACTGCCCTGCCCAGAGCCACCAAGGACAGGCACAAGGGAGAGCCCCAAATGCACCAACACTTTCTGTTCTGCCATGCTAGATGAGAGTTGTCTCCGGGCTCCTCTACTTACACTACCTGGAACAACACTTTAAAGGATCTTAGAGCAACATGGGAATGTTTAAAATCTGAACCTGTCTGGGGCATCACCCCTCTCTGCTTTCCACACACCACCAGTGCAGGAAGCAGGGTGGAAAACATGGGTGTGCTTTATGGCTGTCTACCCAGAAAACTCCCTCAAGAAGCTCCAGGAATTTCCATTCACTGCTCCAGTAACACTATTGGTGTTTACTGTAAAGCAATGGGAGATGACTGGAACAGGCCAGACCTAATTTGCAGCAGTTCAGAACATCCTGGGGCATTCCCATCAATAACAGCTTTTTAAAGTTGGGGAAAATATGGTCTCAATATCCAAATTTTTCCTGATCTGTGTCCAGGATGAGAAATCACACTGAGCATTTCTCAAACTTTTTGAAAGGTCATCCTCCCTTAGGGATCTTTATTAAAATAAAATAAAACGAAAAGAAGTCTTTATTTTTTCCTTCCCTTTTTTTCTCCCCACACAAGCATTGTACCACCCAGAGAACAGGTAACTGCCTTCAACTGCTGGCACCAACTCAGCTCCTCCAGGACAGCAGAGTGAAAATCTGATGCAATTAGCAGCTCACTGCTGCACTGAAGAAAATGAATTACTGTCAACAATTAAAACTTCTGGCTACTGTGGGCAACTCACAACTACCTCCCAGTGCTTCCTGACCCAGGGTTTGAAAAATACCATCCCAGCTCATTGCCACAGATTCCAACACTGTCACTAGGAAGCCTGAGGCAAAAAAGGCCCCAAAAGCTTTCTGAGAACAAAACAAAAATAATAATAAAAAACACACCTCTATTCAGGAAGTTTCCTTTCTGTTGAAACATCTTTGTACAGATTCTGGTGATTGACCCCTTTCTAAAAGAATGAAAATACCATGTGGGCTGTGCTGAGAGGCAGCCAAGTGGAACAGAAGGGACAGTGTTGAACCCAGAAAGGCAGAGGGAGGAATTAGGAAAGATGGACAGCCTAAAGCCATTCACCAGCAGGGACTGCTTAAGCTGGGCTAAGTTGGAGAGGCCTGGACACTAAATGCTCTCTGTAGGGGCTGTTTGTACCTCAGCTGGACCCTCCCAGCCCCAAACATTAACTGGTGATGAGAGAAGAGAGGGGCTACCAGTCACTCCAGAAGATTTGGCCAGGACTGCTGCCAACACAGTCTTGGCAGCAGCAGCAGTCTTGTGTACTCTGAATTGTTCAGGTTTTCCAAATAGATGTACTGGTTTTGCTTTTCTTCTCCTCTACAAGAAGTTCTGTTTGCTTAAAGCCATTGCTTAACTCTGTGCTCACAGGCATTGCTCATTCCTGAGCATTCAAAGGGCATAATTGAATTTCCCAGGCTTCTGGGAGAGGGTCAAGCCAGCTTTGTGTAACAATTTTAGCAAGAACCCAATTAAATTAAGGCAAGCTCTGTTGTTGCCAATCTGTGCCTTGGAGAAGGGTTACAATTAAACAACAAAACATAGCGTGACACTAAGGACAGCAGCAGATTTACTTCAGCATCCTCAGAGTATATTACCACAATATCATAAAAACAAGATTTAACACTGAGAACTTACCCAAGCAAGACAAACATTACTCCAGGGCAATATGATACTGTGTGGGGTTTTTTTCTATTCTTTTCTAAAAGTGAAGGAAATCAGAATTCCTTCAGCATTCCCAGGTTTTTAGTCTTCTAGTGTCAGCTGTGACTACCTTATTTAGAGACAAAGGCAACTTTTATTAAACAGCTATTAAAGATACATCCTGTGGCCTCTGTAAGGGAAAAAAAAACTTATGGACAACAAACACAAACAGGGAGATGAGGGAGAAAAGCTTCTGTCATTAACTTCAGCCTGACACATCCATGTATAAACATTTATGCTGACCTGAAACTGAGTGACAGACCAGCATGTACTCTCTTTAAATGCACTATTAGCATTTTCTGGTGGATAATGAGCTTGTGGATAACTATCATTCCCCTCTTGCTTCATTTGCCTGACCTCCTCCTCCCCCCTGCAATGTTAACAAAGTTGGCAGCATTCAATAGAAAAATACTGCAAATAGAAAAACAGAGTATAGTTTTTCAGATCTCATTACATTTTTTCTCTCTCTCCTCCATCATTTCCTGATTTCTCTCCCCCATGCTCTGCTTCTCTTTTCCATTTTTCTTGCCCATTTTCTTGTCTTGGCCATCTGTTTCTTCTTTATTTTTTCTCACATCTTGTCTGTGTGGTCTTTAATGTAGGATTTGTTTCAGCTTTATGCTTTCCTCTTACCTTTTGCCCACAGTTTTGGGTCTGTTTTTTTGAAGTTGTCTGGTTTACTGACTGTTGTTCCCCTCCCCTTTTTAAATTACCTGACCCTGTGTTACTTGTTCAGGTTATTTTCTTCAAAGTCTGGTGAGCCTGACTACACAATCCCACTCACTTGAAAAGTGCTCTCAGCACACCTACCCATGAGTTCCATGACCTAGTGGAATTTAAATAGATGTTTAGCTAGAACTTAGACCAGGGCAGCCACCAGAAAATAAGAGGAGATCACTAAGTGTTTTAGAGGGTTTGTCTCAAGACCAGAGAGCACTATTATTTTGTTAGTACCTAAATATTTAAGCTAATCATTTATAATCTGTCTCAGAAGAGCTTCTTTATGAATGAAAAATAACTGAGACCCACATGAGTTAAGGCACAGACACACAAAGGCCCTCAAGGAAGCCTCTGCCCTTACCTCTAGGCAAATGACTGATCCTTGGTGCTCTTTGAAGACTTTCAGCTGCTCTCCAGTGACAATGTTCCAGGTCCTGATGGTGTAATCCGTGCTGCCAGAGAACAGCTCCCTGTTTGGTGCATCAAGGATAAGGCATAAGACGGCCCCAGTGTGTCCCAGCAGGGTCTGGTAGCAGCGCCCGCTGGACACCCACCAGACCTTCACAGTGCAGTCCGTGCTCCCTGTCACCAGCAGGTCCCTGCTCACTTTCTCCTCCTCCTCCTCTTCCTCCTCCTCCTCTTCCAGCACATCCCTGGAGGAATAGTGAGCTAGGGTCAGCACACAGTTCCGGTGGCCCCGGAATTCCTGGATTTGTTTCTCCTTGTCCACGCTCCAGCAGCGAGCTGTCCTGTCATAGGAGCCACTGAAGAGATAGTCCTTAGCAACCAGGATTCTGCAGAAAATAAAGGTTGTGCATGTGAACAGTGTTGTTCTTCTTTCATAACCATCTTTTGTCACAATTTCAGTACTCCTGAGTTACCTTGCCTGACTGGGAAAGTCAAGAAATCAGTGCTGCCAAAGCACCACACACAATTCCCACAGCAGCATGGACATAACATCTTTGGCATTTTAAAAAATCAAGCACTTCCCTGTTTCTACTTTTAAAATTGAGATCCCTCATACAAGTATATTGATGCAGATATTTTTACAATATGGCATTGTAACTTTGTGCATTTTGTTTTGCTAAAATTACTTCCAGCAAGGAATATGAACTTTCAGAAGTTATATATAATACCGAGAAGTTTGTTTTGTTGTTTGGTTTGCGTTTGTTGGGTGTTTTTTTAATTAGCTACTTCTTGTTAATTATTCACTAATATTTCTTTATAAAAAATTATTTTTAAACAGACAAAACAACATCAAAGCAACAAAACAACATTCCAGGAATCTGAACTGTAACTTACAGTGTCCAAAATAACCATCTTTCCATCATCGAATAAGGAGAGTGTGAGAAAAAAAAATATGCTTAATTCCACTTAGCTCAGGATCTCAAAAAAGGTAAAGCATGAGCACCCATCTTATTACATAATTGAAGAGCAAACCAAAGATTGCACCTCAGGAATTCAACTTCCTGGGCCTTCAAAATAATGAGTTGTAGTTGCACAAACATACAAAACCAGAAAAAAATCTACAGCTCATATTTCCAAACCAGAGATAGGAAACATCCATAACCTGCCTTCTTTGTCAGCTGAGCTTGGTCCTCTGGAACCTTTCAAACAGGCAACAAAGTCATATGAATGGGGAACACATTTCCCTTTTGCTGATTCAAGCAAAAATCAGGCCTGTGCCAAAACACAGAACCAGCCTTCCTAACTATTTACAGAATCTCACTACACATCATATGTGTTTTGAGTTTAGAAAGGAACTAAAAAGCCCACACACCCACCAGAAAAGAAATGTTAAAAAAATACCAATCTTTGACTGCTCTATTTGCCATTAATTAAATCCAGTCCAACTATTAATAAGCACTTTAAATGGAAAGTCCAATCAGCCACACACAGTAAGTTTATTATTAAACTTCATTTGACCAAAAAGGAATGATAATTACAGAAAAATCCCTGACTTTATCCCTCTTGCTGACACAAAAGCTCGACAGGATGTTTTTAAACCTATTTATCAGCAGCATCTGTTATCAATTGGATCATTTCTTCTGGAATTCCATTCCTAGCCCTGGATTCCATTCCCCTGCTGTGTGCCTTTCATTTCTCTCCTATCTGTGTCAGCAGCGTTGCTAGAAAAACCAATCACTGCAGCACAGAACACGAACTCAGAGGTTTCCACAGCCCCTTTCATGAGTGTAGCAGTGGGGAAACGCAGGGAAATGATGGAGTGTGTGATGGCAGATGACAGGAGCACGGGGGGACAGCCCACCTGTTGACAATGGAAGTGTGGCCTCGGTAAATGGCCAAGCACTGCCCGGTGACCACGTCCCACTTGCGGATGGTGTGGTCGGCGCTGCACGTGAAGGCAGCCTCGTTCTCCAAGTGGCAGAAGGTGATGTAGCTCTCATGCCCTGGGAATAACAAAGGGAATCAGTCACTGTGAGTGCAGAAAGGACAGGTCAGTCCAGCTCTTCTCCTTAGCCAAAAGAAAAATGCAAACAAATGTAGCAGAACTGCAGTTTTAAATGCACCGCTGTGCTTTTCATGCTTAAAGACTTGTGTAAAACACATTTCGAGTCACGGCAGGAAACTTCACTGATATCAGGACTAAGTGAAAGAGTAAAACTGTGCAGTTCCACCAAGCAGGTAAATCAAACAGTGTTATAAAAATGTAATGAGATAGACTAATATCAATATAATAAAACTCAGACTAATGAAGTTTGAAACCAGTAAAAAACAGCTTATTTTTAATTAAAAAATGTTTTTGCCTCCTTCTTCTGAAAGCAGGGAGAAAAAGGCAGCATTTCAACCCAGGCCACCAATTGTCAGGACACAGCCATAAATCAAAGCAAGAAACTCTGAGAAAATGACCTGAGACTTACCAGCAAGTTTGGTTTCATTGTCCAGGCAGAATGAAAAGCAAACAAAAAGACATACCAAGTAAATAGCCAGCCAATATTTTCCCCCACATGAGTAAACCCCACAATTTTCTAAGTATAAGTATTCCTTTAAGGAAAAGAAAGGGAGGGAGGGAGGATTAGAGCACAATTGTTTACACAATATGTAGAGTACACAGGGATTCTACAGTTACAATAAAAAGAGACACAACCACTGCTTTAAAAATGTCACACTGACAAACAAGGCAACACCAAAAAAAAGGAATCAATATTGCCACCTCAAGCTTTTGCTAGTGCTTAGCAAGATGTGTCATTTTTCTATTGTAATATTAAATTTTTCTATTGTAATATTAAAGGCACCACATGTAAAAATCACCTTAGGATTCAAGTCCCAGCCTTTTGTGTGAAGTTGCTGTCACCTATCTAATCATTGGACTACTATTACCTTGCACTCTTCTGCTTTAACATTTACACTGAAAGTTTTTCAGAGCAGAACTGTTTCCTCTTAAGTCACTATTTACAACAGTGACAGTCATGGCTGAAGTTGGTGGGCCCTACTGTGACTTAAATACTATTCTTTGAGGAAAAAAAGAAAATAAATAAATGAAAGAAGGACAGTTGTGATTAAAGAGAGACAGATGGACAAAGGTAATAGTAAAACAGAATGTTGTAAAATAAAGAGATGGTAAAAATGTGAGGGAAAGCAGACTGCCCAGTAAAACACTGTTTCACTGACTGCAAAAACCAGATTTCAGTACAATTCCTGAAGTTTAAAAGCCTTGTTGTAGTTCAAAAGCAAACCAGAATCCATGTTACAAACATATGGCTTGTTTCCTCTAAAACAACTTCATCAGATGCCAAAAATTAAACAGATCACCAGGGCTATAAGCAAAACTACACTCATTCTCCCATATTTGTGAAACTTTTTGCAAAGCAGCATGAATGGATCAGGTTTCAATCAGTGGGATTTTTCTCACAGCATCATGCAATCCAGCTCTGAGATCAAAACAGCACCTTGGTTACTGCACCAAAGTCTGCCAGGCAGATTTTAACCATCAGGAATACTTGACCCACACACAGGGTGCCAAAACCCCATGTGGCAGACAAGGTCTGGTGCTGGTCTGGCCAAAAGCAGCCACCATACAAGTCTGCTGGTTGTGCTGTGGTGGAGCTTGAAACTGCATTAGAGATACAGGTTTATCAGTAATTATAGCTTGTAAAATTAAAATTGACATGACAACTGTGTGCCTGCATAATTATAAAATACATACAATTATCTGATTTGACAGGCAGCTCACAAACCACCCAGCCCAACCTTCTTTAGAGTTTACCCCAAACACTGGCAGATTCCATAATAATGGATGCTATCCAATACATTTTTCTTTCTAGTTTAAAGGGATTTCTAAGCCTAAAGCAAATGCAGTGAGTTTTCCAGAAGCTAGAACCATGGCAGGATGTGGGGAAGAAAGACAATACTCCATAGTGAAAAACAAGCAAGCAAGAAAACAAACAACAAGGAAATCACAGCAATGTGATTTCTTCTTTGGAAGAAAAAAAAAACATTAGAAATTCCAAATTTAACAGCTTCTTTTTTTTTTTCTGTAGGAAAAGAACATTCGTGGGAATACAAACATCTTTAGCCCACATCTAGACTTTTGCATGTCCACTGTCTCCAGTTTTTTTTCTTTTCAATTACTGACATGCCAGTCTAAGGTTAATAATTTATTTTTTTTAATGTAAAATGAATTTAAATTGAAAAAGCCCAGCAATTAACATTTCTGTGTGTCAGATGAAGAGGGAAAACAGAAGTAACCTATTTAGCAAGGTTCCTTGCCAGACTTGTGGGTCAAGAGGTTCTAAATAAAGACCACCTGGAAATTAGATGATTAAAAGGACCAAAAAAAAAAAAAAAAAAAAAAGAGAGAGAATAACAGAAAGTCAGGTTTTTTTTTTCACAGGGTAAAACAGGGCTTTTAGAAAGTGACATAAGTTAAACTTCGCACACCCTGAGATAAAAGGATCCGTGCATTCAGTCGCGCTGATAACCTGTTTTGGGTTGAAACAGCTCCTGCTGAACGCTGCTGTAACAAGCACCAAATCAAAACCAGCATGATTTTGGCTGCCCGCAGGGACTGAGCGAGAGCAGAACACGCTGAGCGGCCTGTGCCATGCTCAGACCCAGAGCCCAGGCGAAAGCCGCTGCCGTACCTTGGAAGTGGCCGTGGCACTGGCTGTCGGCCGTGCTCCAGAGCCGCGCCGTGCCGTCCTCGCTGCCCGTGAGCAGCCGCTGCCCGTCGGGGCTCAGGCTCAGCCAGTTGATGCCGCCTTGGTGATCCGTGCAGACCTTCACGGCCGAGCCGCTGTTGCCCATCGCGCCGCAGATCACGGCACACCGTGGGGCTCCGGAGCTCCGGCCGTGCCCCACAGACCGGCTTCTGCCATTACCTCAAGTGCGAAACAGCAGCGCGGCGGTCCGGGCTCTGCACAGAGACACAAAGGGGGAACGGGGGAGAGCGCGTTAAATCGTTTCGTCCCCCCGTGGCTGCATCGCTGCCCCAGCCAGGGTGAGCCGAAGGCACTGAGCGCCCGGTTCCCCGCAGGATCCCAAGCCCCACGGCGGTGGATGGGCGCACACGCTGCCCGCTGTGCCCTCTCCATGGGCATCGGGGCAATCGGGGCACTTCCAGCCCCTTGAGGGACTGAGCCCGGACGGCGGTACCGCTATCTGGTGCCCTCGCCGAGGCTGCTGCTTTTTAAGCAATCTTAGCGCTGACTTTGGGCACGCCGAGGAGGCGACGCCTCCGAGAGGGGAGCCCGGGCTCAGGCGGCCCCCAAAGCCCCGGGCTGCCGCCATCCCTCCCGCACCGTCCCGCTGCATCTCGGCACTCACCGCCCCGAGCACGGCTCCAGCGGAGCAATCCCGCACTCCTGCTCCGGGCAGGGGGAACCTCCTCCCGCCGGGGCACCGGAGCCACCGCCGGGCCGAGCGCAGGGTCCCCCCGCCCGCCTCCGCCCTGCGGGGAGGCGGGAAGGGCTCCCGCCGTGCCCCCTCAGCCCACCCCGGGGCGGGCCCTCACCCCCCGCCCCGGCCCTGCCTCCATTACCTCCCGCTCCACGTTCGAGCTGCTTCCCCCCGCGGCGGCCGCTTCGCCCCGCCCGTGCAGCTCCCCCGGGGTGTTGCCGCTCTGCGCCTCGTCCTCCTCTCCGGAGGTGCCCGGCAGCGCTGCCCCGCCGGGACGGCCTCTGCCCGCCGCGATCCCCCTTGCCAGGCAGCGGCCTCCCCGGGGCTGAGCCGCCCGTACCGCAGTTCAGGGTCCCGGCGGGGCGGGAGGGTCTCTCCGGGCTGGGGTCTCGTTAAGAACCGCACCGCAGCCGGAGCAGCCCGACGGCACCCCCGCATCGGCCCCGGGCTCGTCCCGGGGGAGGCAGCGCTTCCTGCGGCACCTTCGCCCCTCAGGACGCCCGAGGGCACCGGCGTTTCCTCCCGGCTTCTCCGGTGCCTGCCGGGGGACGCAGAGGCTTGTGCTGGGAGCCGGACTGAGGGAAGCCATCGCCTTTTGTTCTTCTGCTCTCCCCGGGGGAGCTCCTGCCACGTTTCCCCTCCGGAGCCCCAAACCCGCTGTCTCGCTTTGCCCCGACCCGAAGCTTTTGGGGCTCTTTTAATTAGCGCTGCCCCTTGCCCATCCACCCCGTGGGCACGGCTTTGGCGCTGGGCCCCAGCTTTGTGCTGCTGCAGACCCCACCTGGCCGAGGGCTCTGACAGCATGGGCTCAAGGGTTCTGTCCCACCGTGCTGCAATTAAATGTAGGAAGGCTGAATCTCCTGGGTAATGTGGAGAGGCTGTGAGCTCCCCGCAAGGCAGCAGCAGGGTCTCAGGTGGATTCCCCCCTCAACAAAAGGGAGCTGCTGCTAAATTGTAGCTAAAAAATGCTGGCAGGACTAGGATAGAGAAATCGCAAAACTTATCAGAGTAACACCTTTTTGTGTCAAATCCCCATCCCCCGGGCTCCATTTTACAATTTTGGTGCAGTATTGGGGTTCAGCAGATGCTCGCTGACATTAATGAGGCCCCAGCCCTGCTCTGGCACGAGGTGCCCCAGCGTGTGGGCAGGACAGAAACGCGTGCGTTCAATGGATAATTCCTGGGATGTGTTATTTTGCACAGCACGTTCTGGCAGAGGCCAAACGGGACTAATATGTCACACCCAATGTAAACAAGGAGGTGATCCCGATTCAGCTGCCAGTTACAGCCATGCAGCCGTGGAGGAACTTGCCAGACGGAGCTGCTGGGCTGCAGATTTGGGTTTTGTGAGGGTCAGGTCGAGCCCTGTGGTTTATGGGCCCAAGCCAGCTTTTTTCTGAAGACAAACGTTTCCACACAACCCTTGTGCATTCAAGAAATGACCGAGAAGTTCTGGTGTGAGACGTGAATTCTGTATTTCTTCCCTCTGAAAATCCCATTATCCGTGAAAAGATATTTTTTTGGCCATACAGGCCTGGGAATCGGGTGCTCTCAGGGAGTGTCCCTCACCATCTGCTCGTACATCTGTCAAATCCACTCACAAACCCCTGCCCAGAGTCCTTGCTTGGGAAACTGTAGGATAGATTAGCACTCCTTTTTATTTTCCTGTGTTCCTATGGTGTGAATAAAAGGAAAAACTCAGAGGGAAGGGCTATTTTGTTAGGTTTCAAGCAGGTCTGCACATTTTAAACCAGCACAGTTTAAATCTCAAGGGGAGGCTGAGCTAGAGGGGAAACCCTTGGCCACAGCTCAGCCATGTATCAGCTGTGGGAGCAGAGGGTGTGCTGTTCCTCCCCTTGCTCTTTTTAAACTCTTTTCAAGGTTTTATATTATTATTTCAAATTAATGTTTCCCTCCTGTGGTGACTAATGAAAACATCTGAGCTTTTGAATATTTTAATGAATATTTATTCATTTTCTTGAGGGTTCTTAAAATCTTTTTTTCAGTTGTTTTCATCTGCCTGAATTTTAGGTATGTTTTCTTTATTGTATTTGTGTTCTTGTGGTGGGTTTTTAATTGTAGGACAATGAAGAAAGTAAAAGAAAGTTATCTGCTGCTTGATTTTTCTCCTCAGGGCCAAAATTCTGCAATTAATGCTCCTTCATCCAGACAGATGTGTACATACACAGATGCATGATCTGCTCCTAGAACATCCAGGCAGTGAAAAAACCTTAAGAGAGCTTCTAGATGTTTATGGCTGGATTCATAATACACGATTGGCAGGATCCAGTGGCTGTTGCTAAGTTTGGAGCCAAGTTTAGAGTCTCCAGGCAATTATCAGAAGCAAAGGAAGGATGCAGAGTTTAGATCAGCTACACTGTATTTTGGAAGGGGAGAGGGATGCCTCTGCCCTTCACCATGGATTATGACAGGGGTCCAACATCAGAAGGTTCCAGATTCTCTGTAATTAAGTAGAACAAATTGAGACTTTTATCTTCAAATCATACCTTCATTCCACCAAAGGTTCAACCTGTTCTCACATCTCTGACCCAGCAACAACACAGAATGGGAAGGCACTTTATTTTCCACACACACAAGACAGTAATGATCAGGTGCAAAATCCTCTGTGAATCCTCTTCATCCCAAATTATCTGTGCTTACACTCACTTGCCAGACCTTCAGAAACACACCACAGGATCCCAGAAATTACTAAGTCAGTATTTACCCCACTATCTGCGCTGATATAAATGCCGAAGAACATTTCCCTTGAAAATATTTCGGTAATGCTGCGAACGCTTCCAATAATGTTATTGCTGTTGTTTGTGGAGGAAGGAACACAGGCAGCTCCTCCATGTCCACCTCCCCCTCCTGGGGCCTTGGGCATCTGGATGGTCTTTGATGGACAACAAAGGTTCTTTGTTCTGTCAAAGCAGCAGAGCCAATAACACCCCAAAGAAGTCAGCACAGAGAGCTCGACCAAAAACAAATGAATAAAGTGTGCAGCAATGCAAATTATCTTTCTTGGAGAATTAACCCTTTCCATCATCCCAGCCCCTCCTCCTTCTCTAAAGAAGGGCCTTTCCAGCTGCCAGGGTTTTTTATCTTTCATCTATTGCTCTGCTTCAGGCTGTCAACACCAATCACTTTCAAAATTGCTGATAATTAAGTATTACCTTGTCCTTCAGTTTGGAAAATTGCAAAAGCCAACTAACTCTCTTAAAACTGCTGTCAGGGGCCTGAAAGATTTATAGCGGCACATCCTACATGGACATCCAGCCTTGGTTGGATTTTGATTCAGCCACATCATTACAGTCAATGAGAACTACAAACAAAAGCATGTTACATGGTGTCTCCAGAGGCAAGCTCCTTCACTCAGCAAACTACTCTAAGAAAATTTCCCTGCTAAAGTTAAATTTGATTTAAAAATCAATCCAGCTACACTGGTACAATGTAAATAAAATTTAACCTTAAATAGATTTAAATGTAGCTTCTACTGGTTTGATTTAATCCAAAATATTATCAACATCTAAATGGCTTCACTTTGCAGTAAAAATCGACATTGGTGAAGGCAAATTAAGTTTACATGGGTTCAATTATCACCATGGAGCAGATGTTGCCTTACTCTGAAGTTGGGGTGGAAGGGCAGACTGCAGACCGAGACTGCAGACCCAAGATGCACAGCTGAACTCAGCATTGCATCTCCTTCTGACCCCTCTGCAACTGGCCCCTTTTACAGGCAATACAGTTCTTCCTTTCCTCTTAAAATGCAGCTTTAAAATGCCCCAGAGTGCTCAGAAATCTAGTTTGGGTATAAGCATTTAGCAAATTCCCCTACAGGACAAAAGATACTTGGAAACTGTCACTTACACAGAATTCTTCTGTAATTATATGTAACATTCCTTTGGTTTTTAACTAGATCTGAAACTGTATTTCCAAAACATTTATTTCAGAAAATACTTGGGTTTATGAGTTTCCTAACAAGAACACCCATCTGAAAAACCCATGTACATCCCTGCTCCCTACTACTGCCTCACCTGGGTGCCCCCAATCAATGCCAGGAGTCTGAAAGCCTGAGATCTGGAGAATCAGCTGCTATCCAATGACCTAATGAATGGTAATGTTGCACAAATGGGCTCTTAGTAGCTGACTCCAATGTCAGGCCCTGGTAGCAATGGGAATTTAGCTGTGCACTTGGAGTAGGCAGAGAGAGGATTGCATTAACTTTCTGCTGTGATGAAGCAATGGCTTAAAAGCACTGCTGCAAAGGCATCTTATCTCCCTGGCTAAGAAAGCAGCTGCAATTTCCTAGAAATTTTTGGGCTGTGACATGCCAGGAAGTGTAAGATCTCACGGCCGCTGTTTCAAAGATCACTGTAAATGGGTTTCTCCCCACACAGTCTGTAGATGACAAGGCCCTTCCATCACGTCACAGCGTAGTGGGAACTTTACTGAATAATTCAAAATCACAAATATTTACGGAATTACAAAATAATAGTCAAAAGCTCATTTTACCCTGCTCCCTCCTTCGATGGGAGCCCTGCTGTTCCTTCCAGACGGTAAGTTGGCCTCTTGCCCAGCCCATATATCTCTTATGACAGGCTCCTTAAGGACCAAATCTAAGTGGAAGCCAAAAGAAATATATCTTACTAAGTGACACGAGGGTAACTTTCTGAGTCTGATTCTGAGCCCATTTTAACTGCTTTTGCACGGATACAACTCTGCTGGTTTTAACTGCATTAATCCAGATTTGTACTGATGCAAGCAGAGAGCCCCAGTGCCTTTGACACTGGTACAAAAACAAATTTCCAAAAATGCTGAAGCTGCAGCCAGTGACCCAGGCAGTATTTTAACAATTGCATTCACATCTGGCCTCTGGAAGATTTCTCAGTTGTTTGTCTGCCTCATTATTAGCAGAGCCAAACCTTGGGTAAGGCGGGAGCAGTCACGATCTCTTACACCTCATTATTGCTGAGAAAGTTATAGGAACAGCTGATACCAAACCCACTGACCACAGAATAATCTTGTGCAGCCTTGACTGAGCTTTGCACGAGGCTTTCAGGTCCAGACTGCCCCTGCTTCTGACACAGCTGCCACAAGAAGTGCACAGCTCTTCCAGGAGTCTGAGAAAGGCAGGGAAGGTCTTAGGTGGGTGTAGTTGGTGGTGGGAGGAAATCAAACCATTCCAAGGGATGTCAAAGCTTATGCCCCACTCTGTGACCCTGCCATAGCATGGTGAGAGCCAATACTGTTCTTTATTTTCTCCACAAAATATGAAAGTGGTCCTTGGTAAAGAGAAGGACACCAGGGTGAACATTCAGCCCACCATGAGGCTTACCAGCACCTCCAAAGCTTGAACTGCTCAGCTGGGATATCTCAAGTTGGATTTGCAGAGAAAATATTCCCATTATGCACCTATTCTTTTTTGGCACTTCTTTTTCTTTTTGTGCATTTCTCCTCTCACAAGATACGTGGCTTTTCCTTCTCACATACTCTCACCCTTAGGACTGGACTTTACTTGTGCCTGATCTAACACAGGTTTGCTCAGGGAAGCTGTGCTGTTACAACCTCCACCTCTGTCTGTGTGAGTTTGGGCTCACCAGTGGGTGCATTCTGTCTCTCATGTTCCTCTTGGGCTGAATAGAACTGGGACAGCAGCAGCATCATTGGGCCCAGAGTGCCAGTGCCTGGCAAAATCCCATGGAAATCAATGGCACAATCCAAGTGCAAAACACAGAGAGTGGCTGATGTTGTGTTGAGGGGGGACATAAAGCAAGCCTGATGCCACACACTGATGCCAGCATTACAGATCAGGTGTCAGGATGTCACCTCACTCCTCAGTAATAACCCACACATCTCCTGGTGAATAAATCTTTCTTTGTGTCTGCTCTCCTTTTTATGTCCCCCCTGAGTTCTCAGTAGTGTTCATCCCTTCACTCTTGTTTTGGAAAGGCACCCTAACTGGAGTCCTCTCTTGCTGAGAGGAGAGATTGCAATTTAGCTGGTCTGTAACCGTCTGTTTCCATTCATTCCTGAGGTTTTCCAGCTGCCCACGAAAACAATGCACTGATACAGTCTGTGCAGACTTGAACCACGTCCAGAACAAAGGGTTAGGTGGGGCTGGGAGATTCTGGGAGTGTTCTTTGTCCTGGAAAACGGAGCAGATACTGGCATGACATGGTCAGAAAGGTGATGGTGAAGGAGCAATCTGCTGATACCCCAACTCACATGTGGCCCAGCACCAGACTTTGGGCTCAAGCATCCAGCTCCTCACCGAGCAAGTGTCAGGAGTACCAAACTCAGGCATCTAAGCACTGGGAGGAAAAACAAACTGAATTCCAAGGGGGGCTGATGCTGCACTTTCACAGATGTAAAGTAGACAGATTTCATCAGAAAGGTTGTAATATTTCATTTTTCAGTTAAACTCTCTCCCTCTCCTTTTATCTTCCCTTCATTTTCACAAAGAGGCATAAAGTGAGTAATAAAAATTGCTAACAGCAGAACTTCATGATTTATACCACCAGATCTCAGGCAGAACTCCCTGTTGAGTTTGAGGGAATGGCCTGATTAAACATTGATGCCACAATATGGTCTGTCTTAGCAACAACACTCACAAGTGAAATTCATCGAGGGTATAAACCGTGACATTTAAAATGTCTGTTGGGTTAAACTTGACCAAAAAAAAAAAAAATAATGGTTGTGCGTGACTCTGGAAAATAAAGGCAATTGCCGTGCCACTTTATGGAATATTGTGTGTGAATCACTGGAGCTATTACATCTTCTGCTGCCTTTTTCCTGGCCTCAAGAGGTTAACTCCTTCCCAGAGCCATTCTCTGGGGGGGAAATAAGAACCACGTGCGTGTGCCACAGAGCTGTGTCTGGTCTGGGGATGCGGGTGATCCGGATTTTGTGTTGTTTGCCTGAGAGACCCACTGGAGAGAATAATGAGGGGGTTCAAAAGAGGAATATTCTTCCTGCCAGAAGTGGTCGTTTAACTGGGCCTTCCCTTATTTGTTGGGGGAGATTACTCACAGGGTCACCTGGCAAAAATGACTGGAAGTTATGAAAGAAAGGGCCTCCTGCCAACTATTTAAGAGAAAGAGAGAGAGAAATGGAGAAGAAACAGGAGAAAGAGCAGTGAGTTGGCTGCAGGGAAAGGGACATTTTGTGACTCAGAGAAGAAGCCAAGAATTAAGGCCATAAAGGGAGAGAGAGAGAGGGCCCTGGGCTCCTTAGAGGGCTTGGTGCTACATCCTGGTGGCATCCAAGAATAAATTGGCATGGAGAAAAGTCACAGGCACTTACACATGGCTTGTGAAGCCCCAGCAGCAGAGGTGGAGCTCTGGGAAAGGGTGAACAAAAAGCACCAGAGTGCCCTGGGGCTCAGCCCTGGTTCTGGAGCTGTAGGGCAGCTGGGCTCCCCCATTCCACCTCCAAAGAGGGACAAGGAGAGCCTGTGCTAGGAAACCAAGGCCAGGAGGCTCAGCCAAGTCACCCACGGGTTGTTAGTTGTCCACTGCTCCCAAAGGGGTGCTTTGGAAAGCTGCTTCTGAGATACCCCCAGAAATCTGAGCCTGGGCTGTTGTCACACCAGCAGGGACCTTCTGGGGGTCTGAGGCAGGGTGGGCTCACACAGAATTTACCCTTGATCATGGCAACAAAGGAAACTGTCTCAAGGCAGCAGCAATGCACCCACTGAGATCCAAGGACAAAGAAATACACAGACCCAGCACAGCTCCCTGCTGCTCACACCACTTCAGCAAAACATCTGCTCACCCAGAATAAAATCCCTCCCCTGTTCTAAGCAGATCAGTTCCCCCTGAAATAGCAATAGGAGCTGCTGCATCTGCTCACCCCATGGCCAGGCTTCAGCCCCAGGAGGATGAGGCCTTGGTTCAATCAGGCTGAGCTGCCTGCTTTATCTTACACTCTCCTGTGAGTAACTTTTCTTATTACACCTCTTTACACAAGCGCCAAACCCCAACCAGGCAGAAAAAGCCATCCAAAATGCAGAATTATGGCAGAGGCTCCAGCATCACGGGGTTTTGGAAAGGTTATTCATTTAGCAAAGAAATGACTGTACAAATCAGACTCTCTGGCAGCATTTGTGTGATGATAATCATGCTGATTAGGTGTTTGAGCCTGGGATACACTGGGAAAGGCACTAGGACCTAGGAAATAACCATCCCCTGCTTTTGGAAGGCAGCTGAGGGCTCTTCCTGTTCTGCTCTGTGAGGGATTCATCTCCTCTCACAGATCTGTTCATTTTGGATGCAATTGCTCAAAATATGCATTACTCATGGTGATAGAGATATATTCTAAGAGGACCAGCAGTTGTGCTGTTAACCCTTGGGTTCCCTGCTAGGCTGAGCCATGCAGTGAGGGAAAGATTCAGAGCCCAGTTCTACAACTGACTTCAATTAAGTCAAATCAGTTGCATTAGCTAAGGTTACTAACTTAGGGAATATACTTTTCCTCTCTCCACTCTAAATTTGCTTTGGTGTCCATTACTCTTTGTTAATGAGGAAGGTGCTTTCTACTCTGATTTTTTGTGTTGGTGAAGAAAAAGAGAAGCTGATTAGACAAATGGCCTTGACTCACTTCCAGCCTTGAATCTGACATACTGTTTTCATCTGATCAGCACTCTACAAGGGTGTCAGCAAATATCTGATGTTTAAGGCATGGAGATGGATTCTCAGGGAGCTGCAAAGGCACAGAAGTGACAGAAGAAAAGAATTAGGACAGAGGAAATGCTATTTACCTCGGTCGGCTGTTCTGGGACTTTCCTCCACCCCTTCTCCAAGCATGAATTTCACAACTAAACCACTGAAAAGATAAAAACAATAGCTACTTTCCAGAGGCACTACTGAAATATGCAGCCTTGGAGCACATGAACAGGAAGGGAAATGTGAAGAGTGACTTTTAACCATCTAGGAACATGTGCACGCTGTGGGCCAGCTATTCAGCTGCGCTAAATTGGTGCAGTCATGCTAAATAAATGTGATTGAACTCTCTGGCTTGCTTGATGAGCCAGTCCTGCACCAGGCTCCTAAAGCAGCCGGTGTCCCTCTGGGACAGGCTGCAGGAGCCAAGGCACAGCTCTGGGCCTGCCCTAATTCCCACTAATTGCACTGAGTGCCTTCAGTGCCGGGTAATCACCCAGCGCTGCCGGGAAATCAGAGCGTCCCCGGCACTGCTGCACCCAGCAGAAGGCAGGAGCAGCAAAGGGCTGCCAGTGACAACTCCTGACACACTTTTGGGTCCTTTCCATACGAGCTAAAATGCTCTGCTGGGTCTTTCTAGGGGGGGATTTGAACCTTAATGGAAAAATCACTGATTAGAATGTTTTTATTGTTGTTGTTGTTACTATTATTCATACTATTGTTATTCTGTCTTACTTGGGAGGTTGGGGAAGGAAAAACTCCTGAAATAAATCAGTGCAAGCTTTGAGAAGCTGGTAACCTCTGTCCCCCCCTGGAGCTTCCATCATCTTGACAGCAAGTTTATGCTGAGCAGTCAAATACCAAATTAAAAGAAAAAGAAAAAGGAAAAAAAATAAACAAAGAACTAGAACAAGGGAAACTCTGTCTGGTACTTCTTTCCAGGCAAAGAACCCTTTAATAGCAAACTATTAGACAAATCCCAGGCCTGGGGGGTTGTTACAGAAATTTTGGATTCCTACCAGAGTTTTTTTGTGTGTTTCCAAACCTGTATTGTCTAATGCAGCTGAAAAGATGAATAATTCAGTATAAGCAGAAGTATTTCCAGTGTTGTGGAAGCCCCTGGTTCTGATCGGGTGTGTGATGTTTAATTGTCAAAGAAGATGACTGTTAAATATAATTTATTAATAAGTTCTAAGAAGAGAAGTCTGAAACCTTTGAAAGGCTGATTGTCAACTCTATAGAGAGATCTGAACACAAATGATAAATTCCAGAAGTCAAAATGGTGTTTGCCTGGGTTTTTTCCTCTCTTTTTAGAAGGGAGAGGACAAATTAATCTGGCCCCAACCCTCAGTGAAAAAAAAGAGGCTCTATTATTTTCAGAAGAATCATTTCGAAGGGCAAGTCAATAACAGGAAGACTCACACTAAATAAAACCTTTGAAATCCTATTATTATTATTATTATTATTATTACTATTATTATTGGTTCATATGACTCAAATGTTATTGTTTTCTTCTTGCATTACCAGCCAAGAAAACCAAAGACAACCACACAAAGTTTTGCAAATCTCAGCAGTTTTGATTCCCACTTACATTGCTGGAGCAGCTGTTGCCCTCACAGAGTTTAGCAGGTCAGCTCTGTGTGTGGAGTGGCCCACACTGTGCTTTGTCTTCCTGAAAACTTGATTCAAGAGCAGGATTTCTGTACAGCCTGCCCTGCAGAACTAAAGGAGGCTCACAATGTTGGGTGTTTCTGTGTCAGACAGGGCTCAGTTTTGTGCAGGTGCCTTATGGATTCTGTAGCACTGGGTAAGGGACTGGTTTTAGTGGTGGCCACCTTCAGCAAAGCATGCAAGGAAGAGGTCTGTCCCATGAACAGTCTTTTGCTATTTCTCTCTAAGCTCTTGGTTTCCAGCAGCACAAAAAAAAAACCAAAAAACAAAAAACAAAAAACAAAAAACAAAAAAAAAAAACAAAAAACAAAAAACAAAAAAAAAACAAACAAAAAAAAAAAACAAAAAGAAAAAAAAACAAAAAAAAAAAAAAAAACACCAAAAAAAAGCAAGGGTAAGGTCAGCTGAAACCACAGAGTTTTGCCCATCTGTGAGTCAGGATCACTCACCCACCTCCTCACCACCACAATCACAGGGCAGACACATCAAAGCTTAAAAGCACCTCTCCCAAAACATGAACAAACCTGTGCTGACCATGAGCCTTGCCTGCTGTGGTGTCTTGCAGGGAAGGAGTTGCAGTGCTCACTTACCCCATCACAGATGATGAGCAGCACTGGTGGCCACCAATAAACACTTACATGAGAAAAGAGCTTAGTTTATGTCAGGCTAAACAAACTGTCTGGCAGCATACCAGAACTGCTGCAATGAGTTAACAAAATATTTTTTAAATTGCATTTTTTATCATGGAATAGCAGGGACTGATTCTTCACCATCCCAAACTCCCTAGCAGGAGCACATAAAACCATTCTGACTGAGAGGCAGCATTCAGTGCTTTTTGGACTGAGTGCAGGTGCAAATGCCTGCAGGACATGTGGATTTACTGCAATCCACTAGAGATCATCATATTCAAAGCAGGAATTTACATTAACAATTTCTGTACCATTTCATGTTTACTTCACAGACAATTTGACTGAACACACTGGTACATTCCTCCATATGTTCACATGCTTAAACCAGGACAGCTTGACTTGATTACAAACTGTCTCATTCTGCCTCATGTAAAGATGGTCAGCTGCCCATGGAAAACCTGGTACACTACTTGCTCTTTCTTCAGTGCTCCGTGGAAAATTAATATTTGTTTTATTTCTGTCCTTTTCCACTCTTTTCCATGTGTGTTTGGTTTCTGCCATGGAGCCACCAGTAAATGTGGTAATAGCTCAAATTGTGTGGGATGTTACTGCACCTCCTCTGCTGACTGAAGGGTGACTCTTGGAAGAAAAAAGGCTACATGAGCCTCAACCACTGAAGGTTGATTTAACTGTGCTTAACCTCTCCAATAAACCAGATTATTTAAAATTGAAACCCCAAACAAATCATCATTTGCAATGTTGATGATGCTGACCAGATTACGCAGATATTATCTGGTTCAGGTCTTGTTAAGTTTATCAGATTTACTCCTGGACAAGGGTGTGAGCCCATGGATAGTAAAAATTTCAAGGCCAAATGTGTTTTCACTCAAGTTAATTTTCCCTTGACTTCAATACAACATTGAAGAAAATGTGTAAAGAAAAGAAAGTGAAAACCAAACTAGATGAAGCACGGGAGCCAGAATATCTGTCAATGGTCCCAAGTATTATAGAATCACAGAATGGGTGAGGTTGGAAGGAATCACTGGAGCTCATCTGCTCCAACCTTCCTGCTCAAGCAGGGTCCCCCGGTGCACATTATTCAGGACTGTGTCCAAAGAGATTTTAAATTAAAGAGATTTTAAATATCTCCAGGGAAGGAGGCCCCCCAGCCTCTCATGCCAACCTCTTCTGTTTTCTCTACATTTTTACCCTGCCATTGCTTAGGCTTTAACAATGACCAGGGCTCTCCTCCTGGTGCCAGACTTCAGAGAGACCTTTTGAAGCTCTTCATTTCCTTTCTGCACTCAGTCAAAGAGGTCACTGTTGAGCCAGACTTCCTACTTAAAGAAGTAATAAAACAGCTCTAGCAGACACCAAGGAGTGAATTCATTTCTACCAGGTCCAGAGAGGTGTCTCTGGAGGAGGAGAGAAAAAATCCCAGGAAGGTGTGAGTGTGGGGCAGCCTCAATAGCAGGATAACATCTCTGATTCCACAGGGGAGGTGGTGGCTGTGCAGCCCTTTTGCCTCTGTAAGCAGTGAGGAGAGATTGATTTGAACATGACAACATCACACATGCCAGCAGTGCATCAGTAGGCAGCTTCCTCCCTACCTTCACTATATGTGCATGTGCCAAGTAGTACAGCAAGGCAAAAGCACTGCAGCTCCTCAGATATCTTCCAAGGATTCATTTGAAAGAGATATTCCATCACATTTGCACATTATCCAGCTACAGAGAAAGGACGTTCGTGTGTGCAGGCATTCTGGCAGGAGCTATTTGCTTTGGGGCCAGATGTAATTCAAAGTTATTCTGAATATTACACTGCAGCAGCTTAGCCAAGCACAGTAACGCTGATTATTATTAGGGTTTTCCTGGTTTTCCAGATGGAGCTGATTTCATTTGGTTCTCTCTCTTGTAATTAATAACTTGTCCCTTTTGTTCACTTTGAATCTTTGTTTCATCTTCAGCATTTTGTGGAACAGTTTCCAATTTCCTTAATCCATTGCTTGCCTGCTCTGTTCACCAGCAGAGCTCATTCAGCCATACAGTTTAATGACGTGCAGCTCAAACCTCTGCTGCACAATCTCACATCCACTTCACATCGAGCTGGCATTTCTGTCATTTATATTTTATACTCTATAAATTCACAAATCATTTCATACTAGAGCAATGTCAATAACCACTTTTTTTTTTTTTTTTTTTTAGGGGAATAAAGCACCAACAAGCCACCAGCGAACATATGGGATCTGTACGTTCTGTCCTTTGAACAAGTGCAGATTTAGCAAGGAGGGGGAGGGAAAAGGAAGAGAACGAGAGCCACGTCCCCCCACTGCCAACGCAATGCATGTTCCTGCAGCATCACTGTTTGGATTGGGCCCATGGCCACCCTACTTAGGTTTCAAGTAAGCAAAAAATAGATGGAATTCAACTCCCTGCTGCCAGTTTTGAGCGAGATTAGGCTTGTGCACACAGAGGAATTTTTTTTAATAGCCTTCACATGGGACCAGCTTTTTGCATTGGGAGTGTGCTCATAAATGGGATATCAGATGTCAATAAATGATGAGTGTTTACTCTGTAGGCATATTACAGACTTGTGTAAAATGTGCTATAGGTAGCTAAACGCTCGCTGGTTACAAACAGGGTTCCACACAACAGCACAGATTAACAGACTGTGTTTTTTGTGCTTTTAACTCCTAGCACAAGGCATGGCTCAGCCCAGGACTGGGATCCTAAGTATACTCCCACAATTTAAGCAGCAAATATTAATCTACTAGAGCATATAAACAAATAATTAGTTTGAAGTGTATAGATGAAGTGGGCTTGCACAGAGTGGCTGGATGCTGGAGTCAGCCTGTACAGCTGTGTGTACGTGCACAGGCCCACGCTCCCACTGGGGACGGGCAGGGATGTCGGGATGGGTCCCTCTGAAGCTGCTCTGCACGCAGGGGAGTTCAGCCACTGACCACTGGGAGCCACAGAGCAGAGTGTCTGTGATGTCACAGCTCTGACCCCAACACCAGTGGGACAGTCACCTCCCCTGGCTGGGTGCACTGAGTGTTGACAAACCCAGATGTGGGGGTGTCTGGGCTTATGCTCTTCTTCCCAGGGGAATGTGGGTGGATGGTTGTTCTCTGTTTTCTTTTCTTTTGTCCCCCAAATACTTGGAGCATCTGGGACTCCAGTTATTGTATATTTAAAAGCCTTTGTTTCTTTACCCTTCGTGCTGCACTGTGACATTGAATGTGTTTCAGATGAATGAAAAGCCTCCTTTAAAGCTCATCACAATTCGATGCTTGTCTTTCTCTGGGACCACTTTGGGGTTTTTTTTAACAGATTAATGTCCAGGAGGTCACAACAGAGAGCACTGCATATGACTGAATATTAACTTTTAATAGAGTGCATTTTGCTCAGGAGCCGATTACAGCCTTCATGAGGCAAGAGCAATGCTAATCCTGGAAGGACTCCTAAAATCTTTCATAAGCTGCATCTAATTAAAAGAAAATGAAATACGCAAGAGTTGATGCACGAGTTGTACATTTGTGCATCCCACTCAATGAATGAATCATTTCCCTGCCTTCTCTGACACAGAAATACCTTGCAACCCATTAAAGATCTTAAATATTTTTACAGCTCTAATGGATCATGTCACCACAAGCCACCCAGGACTCAGCTCTGGACGGCCACTGAAGTCCAGAGCTGAGCTGGTGTAAGTGCTGCTGTGATGATTTTCATGGAGGATACATCCAGACAACAGGCTGTCTACAAGAGGACACGATTGTCTGTATCACTGCTAAGGCAGACCAAACTGCCTTAACCCAAACTGCTGTTAAATTCACAAGGTGGAATTTTTTTTGCATTTCCATACCCCCTCATAACACATATCCAGCATGTGTGCAGCTGGGGCAAATCTCAATCGATGCAACTCTACCAACAGTGTCACTTCATCACGGGACCAGCACATGTCCTCACTCAGGCCCAGTTGTTACCAGTGACCCCAGTCCTGGTGCTGGTGGAGAGCTGCCGGTTTCTCGGCTGTTTTAATGACCTGGAAAGGCCCAGGGTGGCCTTGGGCAGCCCGCGCTCCAAAGGACGAAAAGAGGCTTCAGGTTTTTTCTCACTCTTCAGTGTTTATTAGCTATTTATCTAAAAGATTTTCTCTCGGCCCGACAGAGGTCTGCACAGCAGCCAGCCATGAGCACACTGAGAGCCCCTGGGGCGGTCACCTATCTTTATACTCAAAGTTACATATACAATATTTATCATTTTTCCCCAATACCTTTTACCCTTATTAACCAGTGCACTTTTAGTTATAACCAATCCCAAAGTGCCAACATCACCACAGAAGATGGAGGCCAAGAAGAAGAAGAAGAAGGACAGGACATGCCCCAATTCCTCCATCTTACTTCTCTAAACCCCCCTGTAAAGAAATCCTAAACCCTGTGTCTTACACTCTAATTAACCCATCCCTTCACCATTCACCCAGTGAAATCCTCCCATCCTCATACAGGTGTTATCTCCTGTGCAGGATCAAAGTCCAGCCACCAGACACTTCTGGCAACATTCCAGGACTCCCGAGCCCCCCAAGGGTGGTCTGGGTCACTCTGCACATCAGTCCTGAGGTGCTGAGATCCCACAGAGAGCCACAGGGAGCCAGGATCCAGGTGGCTGAGTGTGAGTTGGTGGAATGGCAGGCAGGTCCAGTGCCAGGCTGGGATGCAGCAGGGACCCAGCAGCCCCAGGCACAGAGCACAGCCCTGCTCCTCCCCATCGCTCAGGGAAGGGCAGATTCCCAGGGCAGACCTGCAAAACAGAGCAGCCCTGAGGGCGCACACAGCTCACGCTCCAGCGTGCTGGGGAGCTGTCAGCCTCACTCAGGTCCCTTCAGAGGGCTGGGGCTGGGGTTAGATCAGCAGCCTTCCCACTGGATTAGCACAGAGCTTTGCAGCTCTGCCGGCACCATGCCTGTCAGGATCTATCAGACAGCCAAGGCTTAACAACTAATAGAGTAACAGAGTGAAGAGAATGAAATTACCCCTTTCTGAAATAGCCAGAAACACCCTAGCTAATGCTGAACACAGATTATGATTTTACAGGAAGGAGGCTACTGCACTATTGGGGCTGCGTGCCAGGAGAAGCCCAGGCTGCCCTTTAGCCATGGACAGTCCATACGTGAAGGGGCAGAGTGGTTCCCATCCCAATTGCCAACCATGGAATGGGATTTGGGGGCACTGAAACAACTGGGATGGACCAGGAGCACTGAAGGGGCAGAAAGACGGGAAGAGGGTTGTGAAATAAATGACAGGGCAGTGGCTGTTATCCCCTGCTGCTGATCCCTCAAAATGTCATTATCATCAAGGGTTGGGAACAAAAAGAAGGTTGCTCAGGTTTTGTGCCTTCAGGCTTGGGTTTTTTATAATATATATTTTTAATGCATGCTGATCTAAAGTTAAACTAACTCAGGATGAATGGTGGCTTTCACCTTTTTACAAAGACCAGCATGCCCTGCTCAGACAGACCTCACAAGTCACCCAGCTCCTGCTGTGATCCTCACATGTGTCCTCACATGGCTCCCAGTGGCTCAGAGTCTGTGCTCCCCACCCATGTGTGCATCCACGTGGCCCCCTCCAGGCACCAGGGGTCAGCTGGGGCCATCACATGGTGGCCCTGGTCGGGGCAGAGGGAACATGTGCCAGACCACAACCACAAGGGTGGGCAAGTTCCTAGATCTGTGTGTCACCACCAGTTCTGGCCCCTCCTCATAAACCACTGCAGAACAAGAGAGCAAACTCACAGCTTGATCTAAATCAAGCTTAGAAAGATTACGAGCCTCTTCTCTTATAAACTCATGCCAGTTATATAAAAAAACCTGCTTAGAGCCAACAGCTGGTGTTTAACAATTTATTCCGGGGGTCAGTGGGTGGGGAGGAGGGCGATGCTCAGTCTCAGCAGGCCATGGCTGGCAGGGGGGCAGCCCAGCTAGAAGTAGTTGACGACTCTGCGGATGGACTGGACGCTGGCGCTGCGCGCCTGCCACTCGCTGAAGCTGCCGAACTCGCCGCGCTCCACCACGTACATGCGGCCCCGGTAGTTGGGCTCCTCGTACAGCACCCACCTGGGCACAAAGGGGGGGTCACCTGGGCCCAGCACCCTGCTCCTGCACAGGGGCTGCTCCAGGGGCTGCATTCGGGCACTGCTGCACTGCAAACCACAGGGCTGGGTTCCCAGTCCCACCCCGCACAGGGAAATGCTCCTGGTGGAGTTCGCTGTGGGCGCCTCCCCCAGCGTGGCCTGGCAGGCACACAAAGCCAAACTGGACCTTGCCTTTGGAAGATGTTTTGGGTTAACCAGCAATAAAACCCGGGCCCAAGGGCTCCCTGCTTCACATTCACATGAGCTTCACCATGTGCAACAGAAACAATTTAATAGCATTTATAGAGCTAAAGAAGGACATGAGTCCCCTCAGCCCCTGCATAAACCCCTTTTTTAGGAACTGTCCCTTTTTTAAGGACTGTAAGGAGAAACATGAAATGCTTGATGGATATTTTGCCTCTTTGAACTCGTTCATTAACTATAATGGGAACCATATTTAGTAATTTCTCTCTTTGTTAATAATTCCTAATGGCGTCTTTGATGCTTTCCAACAGAGAGCAGGGCTTGGCTTGGTCATCTTTATCTCTATATCCAGAATTAATGACAATTTTCCCTTGGAATGCAGTCAAATGGATACAACATTCAATAACCTTGGTGACTTTGGCATGCCTGACTTCTTCACCTGGCTTGGCTACATCGTTCTCCATCACCCTGGCTTGTGACATGTCTTTCTCCACCTGAAGGTCGAGTCAGGAGCAATTCTGATGGTCAAGAAGGACAATTTTGCTGCTTTTCTCCACTTCACATGCTCTTTCTGTGGCCACAAATGTTACCCCTGTCCTCTATGTGAGTCTGTCATGCTTCTTAACCAAATTTTGCCATTGCTCTGACAGTTTTATGGTCAGGTTACCACCCTGACATTACTGAGCTGTTCATCTCTGCCTCTTTCCTCTTTTCCCCGTATTTTTAAAGATTTTATGAGTATCTCAGCTGCTTTTCCTGTTTATATGCTCAACAATGACAGCAAGGCAGAAATGCAATCCTCCAAATAATTTGGTTTCTGTGGTCTGTCTTTGCAGGAATTCAGCTGGGACATTGGGGTTGGGACCTACTGAGTGTGGGATTTCCAGGGAGAAACTTCTTCAAGAACTGGAGGGGTCAAAGACTGCTGGGCCTTAAGGGTCAGACAACAGCTGGTGAACTCAGATCTGTCTAACCCAAAGCAAAAAAGCTGGAGGCTTTGGAAAAATTGTTTATAAAAGCAGCCACCCACGGGCATTATTTAAAAAACAAAACAAGAAAAGTTTGGGGTATTTACCCAAGGCACCTTCCATGTTCTTTGACATATTTGTTTTGTGTTTCTGAGAGGATATGGGGTGGGACTGTGGTGGTCCTTTCTCCCAGAGCCTGTGCAGGACCAGCATGTGGACACCAGCATGGAATATTGTGCTTTGATTTTGGGAAAGAGCATCCTGCAGTATCAGAGCCCTGTGCTGACATGTGGTTCCTGCAAACAAACCTCGTTCTCTGGCACTTGTTGCAGCCATTTTATATCCAAACTGGAATTACAAAATCATCCCCAGTCTTTTCCTTTGGTGCTCCCTTTGCAGCACGTGGGGAAGGCTGCCCACTGCTCACCTGTGAGCGTAGTGTTCCCCCACCACATATCCCAGTGTGCAGTGACAGAAAGTGTCCTCAGCTTAGTTAATGACAATTTATAAATTTTTCCTCTTTCTTTTCAGCTCTTCTGCTCTAAGACATGTTTCAACAACAGGTGGACCCTGGAGAACAGAGCAGGGGGAAGAGCAGCCCCTCACTGTCTTGTCTTTCCCAAGATTTCTGTCCAAACACATGGTTGATGTGTCTGCCCCATTACCTGGAGGGAATGGGACAGGCTTTGGTGGAGAGAGAAGCAGTGAGTGACCTGGTGTGGTGATAAGAACCCCCATTGACTTGTCCCTCTGCTTAAAGGAAGGCTGAAAAAACCCAAAAAGCAAAGGAATAAAAGGAATAGCAGAAAGATGGGAGTGAAGTGTGCTGGCAGTGCAAGGTGATGAGTGAAGGACTGTATGGCTCACTTAGCTGCTCCTTTATTGCCTGAAATTTACGTTCTCTGGGACCATCATTGAGAGGGGAAATCAAGTCAGTCAGGAGCCCAGAAAAGAAAAAAGAAAGAGATGATCTTGTCCTCAAGCCCAGCATGGGAGAGCTGATCCAGGCACATAGCACACAGCCCTCAAACAGCTCAGTGCTGTGTTTCATTAGCACATCATCCCAGCGGACACGGGAATAAAATGCTCATGGAACCAACTCAAACTCTATAAGCCAACACTGGCTGCTCACACTGAAAAACGAGGAGGGGAATGCTGTAGCATCAGCCTGAACCAAGCAGGAAGCTTTCAGTGGAGCTCAAAGTCACTTATTTAACTCCATGTAGGACTTGAGCAGTGCCATGGGCAGGTATCACCTTTGTTGAGAAATGTGTGATGTTCATTGGGCAGCAGCATTTGGGTACATGTTCTGCTTTGTATTTCACAACCTGACTGCAGAACAGCTACCAAGCACTCATGAATGGTTCAGTAGAATAAATGGTTGGTCTGATTCCTTCAAGTTATTCCACTGTAGTGTGAAAAGCTCTTTTTGGGGTATTCTCTCCTGGGCTGCAAACCAAATTCAGCTTTTTAAAATTGCAGTTTCCAGGCTGTCCTCAGTGGAGTGGCTGAGGCACAAAGGAGGACAAGAACCCCACATCTTCATCTGAAATCAGATGATCCCATCTGTGATACTGGAGTTCACCACAAACCTGCAGCAGCTTCCGAGGGGGTGGTGACACCTCAAAACTGCTCCAAAACAGCAATTCATTGCCAGCGTGCCTTAAACAGCTTTGCCATCACCCTTCTGGCTGTGGGGGCAGCAATTGCCTGCCCCAGAAAGGCAGCAGGGAAGGTGCTGGCCCCCTCAGGCTCACCATGAACTGTGCCAAAGGCTGATGTTTGTCTCCATTGCCATGTTTCCAGATGATCCATCATCGCTTCCCGCTGGCACAGCCACCTCCACAAAGCGCAGGCAGCAGCTTTTTATCAGCACATGACACCATCCACGGGTTTTGAAATGAAAACAAATATTTCTGTATCCAACAGATGTCGTGTTGTGGGAATTGAGGGTGAAAATCACAGAGGGATGCTGTGGCTGAAACTGCCTTTGTCTCCACTGACCCCATCTCCTCTGCTCCCCAGACATCCAAGGATGAGTCCTGGGACAGCTTTGCCAGGTTATGCCCAGCACCATCTGCACCTGCAGCACCTCTGGAGGCACCTGGGTTTAGAAGATCCATCCAAAGGAGAAAAGTGGTGCTATAGAGTCCCTTTCTCTCCCATCCTGAGGTGAAAAGGGGTGCTATAGGGTCCCTTTCTCTCCCTGCTCTCACCTCTCTGCAGTGGTGTCTCATCTTTCCCTCCATCCTCCTGCAGCCCAGGACAGCAGGTCCCTCTGCATTGTCCTGCCTTTAATTGCCTTTACAGACCTTTCCAAGCATGTCCAACACCGCTCTTCCCAGGATCTGAATGTAATGCTACAAACCTCAGCAAGTTTCCTCACCATGCTCCTCTCCGTGCTTTATTTTTTTCTGTTTTTCTCACTACTCATAGACCTTGAGAAGTCCTGTAATGTTAACCCTAACAATCCAGACTCTCATGTGAGGGAGAGCAAGCCTTGGGCCTTTTCTGTATTTTGAGGGGGAAAATCAATATGAAAAATTCAAGTGCTTGAAAGTTTCCGGGCAGCTTCCCAATTTCCCAAGCTCCAGGCTCTGCTGCAGGGACCCAAGCAGTAAATTGGCCCTGAAGCTCTTGCCAGAGTACTCAGAGGCTCCCTTGTGGCTTGTGGTGTTGGTACTCAAATGCTCAGCACTAACAGGGTCCCTGGGGGGCTCCAGCCATTTCCTCCCATCAGGAGTGGGTAGCTCTGCTCCTTAATGAGCTGCCATTGCCTAATTGGATTTTTGAAAGTGGAGAGGCCTTGGCTGGATCAGAAAGGCTCCTGCAGGACACTTGCTGCTGTCAGGATATCTTGATGGCAACAACCTTTCTCTATTCTTAGGGGAAAAAAATGGACACAAAGGGCCCAGCATCTCACACCAGGTGTCTGTGAGCTGCACACATCCAGGACAGGTGAAGAACAAGGAATCTGTGCTCCCTCCTCTGCCCCAGGGCCTCCCTCCAGCCTCCCTCTGCCTGGCTCTGGGAAGGTGTTGTGGCATTCCCCAGCCCTCAGCAGGCTTGCAGTGAAAACACAATTGTCAGACACAGGAAAGGGGAGACAGACAGAGAACAGCCGGTCTGACAAGAAGAGAAAAAAAAACACAAAAAGGACCAACACCACTGAGAAAATACAAACTGCCACCAAATGTCACAGAAAAGGCAAAACTGACATCCTGCCCAGGCTCCCTGAGAGCTTCAGCATGGATTGAAACAGGGAGGAAGGGAAGGGGAAGGGGAAGGGGAAGGGGAAGGGGAAGGGGAAGGGGAAGGGGAAGGGGAAGGGGAAGGGGAAGGGGAAGGGGAAGGGGAAGGGGAAGGGGAAGGGGAGATGGTTTTAGGTTTGTTTCATACACCTTAAAATGGTGTCTCAGAGTTCTTGCAATTCGTGCTTAACTGCCACCCTCCAGAAATCACACCCCTTTGATGCAGCTCACAGTGGGCAGTGACCAACATTCACCTTTAACCAAAGGCTTGACAAATATTTTTAGGCTTTCTCCAAGTGTCCCCAGCACTGGGAGGGTTTTCCATGAGGGAGGGGTGTCTGCAGCCCCTGCAGTGCCCGGGGCAGGAGTGGCAGTGGCTGGTGTGGAGTTACTTACGCGCCGTCGCCGTACACTTTGAGGGCATTGATGCAGGTCTTGTCCCAGCCCTGTCCCTGCAGGAAGGAGCAATCCTCTGTCAGCTCCAGGCTGGGACCCCTAAAATGGCTCCCCTCAAATATTTCGATCCTGTAGTGCTCGCCGTGCTGGGGACAAAGGGATTGGAGTCAACAGCAACACCCAAACAGCACAACAAATCATTCCTCTGGCTTGTATCAGACAGAGAGGGAGACAGAAGGGTGCTTTGGAAAGGGAATGTGAAAAGCAATGCAAGACCACTGGTGCCAGCATGAACAGAGCTCGCACAAACTTGTGCTGCCTCCCAGCACACCAACCATGAAAGCAGCCAAAAATCCCTCAAACCTGTGCCCAGCTGCACCTTCCTGTGCTGCTGTGCCTTCCTGTGCTGCTGTGCCCATGCTAACACATCATAGGATGCCAGTGCTCAGGGACACACAGCCCCTCATCCATCTGCAGATCCCCCCACAAACCCACAACCCCTCCATCCCAAGTGCAGCATCAGCTGCAGCCCCAACACTCTGCACACCCAAACAGGAAAAAAGAAACATATCCTGAGTGTACAAATATGTTGGATTATTCCCCTAAACTAACTTGTATTGCCTCCAGTTTCATGAACAGCTGCTGTTCCTCGTGAGAGATGTTGTGCCTTTCTTTCAGGAAAATAAAAACAGGGGGGAGAAAAGGAAACTTTCCCAGCATCATCATTGCTGTGTGAGCCCTCGATGGTCACGTGTCACAAATGACTGTGGGGACATCCCTGCAGCCTGTGGCAGAGCTATGTGGGACAGAGAGAGCTCAAAGGATATTTTTAAGCCAAATTCAAAGAATACCTAAAGGCATTTTTCAAATAAACAGCGTCAGCACACGAGAAGCTGGGCTGCCATGCCAAACCCTCAGCAGCCAGGCGGACACCGGGCCTGAGCAAACATTCCTCAGGGAATCTGCACTGCACAAACCCCTCCAGGCCCTCTCTGGCACCTCACAGGAACATCTTGGGCCAGGAAAGGAGGAGCACATCCTTGTGCTGGCCAGGGTCCAGGGCCTGGGCCAGAGCATCCCTCCACAAATGGATCATGGAGGTGCTTTGGGAATGATGTTACAGACCTGAAACAGATCTGCTGCTGTGCCAAAAGCAGTTTCAGGGCCAGTGAGAAATCCCAGCAGCTCCAGCTGGGCTCATCATTGCCCAGAGGCCCTCAGTGGTACGAGAATCAATGTGAAGACCCAACCCATACTCATTTCTCTTTGCTACTTTTTAATCTTCCCATTTAAAACCTTCCTCTGGACAGTGCTTTTAAAAGCTTGATAAGGGGAAGGGAAAATAATGGGTTTAGTTTAGGATTACCAGGGTCGGAGGGTGGTTTTGCAACAGCAGAGAATTCAACTAAAATTTGCTAGGAGCAGCCCTGTGGCCTGGTTAGGAAGCCCTTGGGCTGCCCTCTCCCCCTTTGGGTACGTGGGGAGATGGAGCAGCTGCAGCTCAAACTTGCCTCGGGCAATGAATCTCCTTCTGAATTCCCCCTTGAATATCTCACAGCAGCTTACATTAAAAGGAAAAGCACATGGTACCAGCAGGACCTTGCCATCTCATCTGGAAAACCTCATCCTCTTAAAGGCACTGTGTTTCACTGTGAGAGGAAGAAGATGCATCTTCCCCCTGCCTGAGGATACAGGAAACTGTCTTGGCTTTGTGGCCTGCTGTTTTGGGGAGAAAAACAAAACTCTACAACTTTTGTGAAAGTTGTAAAGCTGGTGTGTTCATTACAGCGTTGGACATGTGTGGGAATCGTTCTCCTAAAATGACAGGTGTACTTCTGGGGACTTCAGGTCTCTTTTTATCCCCTTCTCAAATACATATGCATACAAATTCACAATAGGTTCATATATATTCATTTTTATGAATTTCGTGTCACATTTGCTGCTAGTTCTTCTTTATCAGAAAGAATTCCTAGGTCAGGTTGACCTGCTCTCACAGCAGTCTCTGTCTCTCTGTCACTCTCTGTCTCCCCTCCCCTTATCTCTGTCTTTCTCTGAAGCAGTTTCTCTGAGCCTAGGCTAGCCAGACTACACAGCAAGCTACATACTTAACTCAAAGATGTCCATTCTACTTAAACCAAAATGGATTTATACTTTGGAAAATTTCTACTTTGGAAAATTTCTACTTTGCCTCACTGCACAGACTGCTCTGAACAGGGACAAACCCACCCAGGAAACTCAATGGGACACCCTACTCCTAAAGAACACACATTTTTATGGCAATTTTCACATAATTGGCTCCAGTGACCAGGATAAACTAAACCCAGAGGTGCTCCAGCTGGGAGAGCCAACAGCAGCAGCAGATGCCACTCACCATGCCGATGGGGCGGCAGGAGCCCAGGTGGTCGCTGCGCCCGTTCCAGCGGTAGAAGTCGGGATATTCTCCATGCTCCAGGATGTACTGCTGCCCTCGGAAGTCAGGGTGGTCAAAGCAGACCCAAGCCCCGCTCTGGACACAGATGGAGTTGACCCTGTTGAGGAAACCTTGGTCCTGGAAGCTGTTGCAGCTGCCACAGACGTCCAGCTTCCTGCCTGTGAAGCATCTGCCTTCGTAGAAAGTGATCTGGGGGGAGGAGGAGAAAGGGCCTGCATTGAGGAGCAGGGACATGGCCGGATTCCCATTCCAAGCACATGGGAATTTCTTGCAGATGCATCATTTCAGGGTGGTTTGGGTTATTTTAGCTGCTTTCCAGCAAAAGCATCACTGGCATTTTTTCCTAAGCAGCATATTTGTTTTTCTGGGAACGCAGCGCGTCCCGCATTTGACACTTCTCGCCGCCTCGTGCTCACTCACACATATTTCCATCAGGAATGTTTAAACGGGAAATTCAGCTCCCGAAATGCAGCTCCTTCTGCCACACCCTCCCCATCCCTGCTACCAGATTTGCTCCCGGGATCACCGCTCACACCACTGCTGGCTCTGTTATCCTCATCCTCATCCTCATCCTCATCCTCCACCCGGAGGATGCTCCAGCCCCAGGCTGAAAGGGAAGGGTCGGGTCGTTACTTACTTTTCCTGAGTATTGGGACATTTTCTGCTGGCTGCTATCCCAGAGCAAGAGCGGGAGCCAGCAGAGCTGCGATGGACAGACCATTGGAGAGGGCGCTATATAGGGGCGGCCGGGGGGGGGCCGGCCCGGCCAGGGCTCTGTAACAAAGCCGCGGGAACCGGGGCTTTGCCCGTCCTGCTTCGTAGGCAGAACCGCCGGTAACGGGGCTGCTGAGTCGGGCTTTTCATTTTGGGCAGATGATCTGACAAAAGATTTGCTTGGCAGGGCTTTGGTCGATTAGCAGTGCACATTTACTGCTCCTTTTTGGAGGACTTCTTTTTTTTTTAAAACACTTTTTTCATCTTTATTTCTATTTCTTGTTTACTTCCCCCCTCTGTTTTTCCCTATTTTTTCTTTTTTTTTTTTTTCCCGTCCTTTTTCCTCAGCAGCATCTCTAAGCATGGCACATAATTTCTCTATGTCTATGTTTGCTTTTTCCCAGCTTCTTCCCACCTCCTGCAGTGTGGCAGCCAAGAGAGGGTGTCCTTGAAGACTCCCCACCAACAAACATTGCCCTCCATCTGTCAAACCAATGTTTCTCATTCAACCTTTGAACCTCTCTAAATGGCGCCTCCAAAATCCAAGGATCTGATCCCCTCCAAAGCACAGAGGTTGGGCTCCCAAACCCACTGATGTTACTCACGAGCGTCATTCTCAGGAATGTTTTGATCCTCCAGCACTGAAGCCCTGACTCACAGCTGTAAGTCAGGATTAGAGGAACTTTTGGACCATAAATTTACCCTATTAAAGTAACTTAAATTGCAGCTATATGGTACCATAAAGTCCTCATCTCTGTTATAAGGATATCCAGAGATTTAAACTGTGATATTCCCAGGACAAACAGCAAAGGAAGCTCCCAGCCCATAAATCCCATCAGTTCATACTAATGAGCCAGGCTAGGAAGAGGTAAAGGCAGATGTGTGGGGGTGGCCCATGGAGCAGCATGCAGAGATGTACCAAAGGGCCACATTAAAAGGAGATTTGTGCTTTTATGCTTTTTAATAGCTCTGGAAGAGACTTCACACACAGCTCCTGCTCATTGAATCCTCCTCCTCACTCGCTGGCCCTCCATCACCGCCCCTTGCTGCTGCCTCCATCCCTGCACCATCAGGCACATGTTTCAAATCAAACCCTGAAACCTCCTTTCTTGGCAGGCTGCTCCCATCCTCAGGTGTGCCAGCAGCCCCACTCTGCTGCCTTGGCTCACTGCTTCATCTGGAGATTAAAGACTGCTTCAGCAGAAGGGATGTCATTATTAGGGCTCAAACGTGTGCCACCCTCTCAATTAAGATGTAAAAGTTAATGAGCACGTGTGCAGACACACGTAGGCTGAGCTGGAGGATGTCACTGACTGGGATGAAGGAGAGAGGTGGCACTTTGTGCTGGGAGAGGAAACACATCCTCCAGCTGATGCGGGCAAATCTGGCGTCACAGGAACACGGCCCACACGTGTGTGTTGTGCTGTGAGGCAGGAAACAATGAAAAATAAAAATATAAAAAATGAAAAATAAAAAAAAACAACCCTGCCCAAAACCTCTTTGAAACACCAGTGCTAATTTTAAGGTGTTAGATTAATCACCAGATGGTGCAGGGAAAAGTAACAGCAGAAAGTCCCACTTGGGAGAGCTGCAGCCAAGACGGGGGCATCAGTGGTGCTCCCAAAAACCCAAAACCAGCCACTCCCCGTGGCAGTCAGTGCCCTGGGAGGGAAGGAGACGTGTCCCTCTTCTGAGCCATGGCTGGGAGCATGAGGACAATGGGGTGGCACCATTGCTGGCTCTGGGACCCAACTCTCCACCCATTGGGGTCACAGCTCAGGCACTCTGCATTGGCCATGGGCTGTGGGTGCCTGGAGGGGAAAACCCATGGCAAACTGCCCCAAAGCACCCAGGAAAGCAAACTCTGCCTCAGGAGGTTTTTATGGAACCACAAAAGCCTGGCTTCCTCTGGCTCTGTCTCATGAGGGGATTTTCCTGTTTCTCTCAACGTGTGACGTTTAATTCCATGTGCAACAGCTTGATGAATCTGAGACTTGTGCCCAGCTGTCAAATTTCTTAGAAATTGTCCAACAGGTTCAAAAGCTACTTCAGGAGAGATGGAAAGAGGTTGTGGCAATTTTATCCTCATTTCTTTCATAAATCACCTTAAAGATATGAAATAAGAAACGACCCATCTCTAGAAAAAAAGCAAAATGATGGGGAAAAAAGAACATGGAAGAATGGCAAATCATAATTCCTGGACAAAGCCCCTTAACTCCTTGCCAAAGATGGAAAAGCTGCCAATGGAAGAGAGAAAAGAGCAGCCTGAGGAGCCTGTGGCCATTAAGAGCGTTTCAGGCAAATGATGCTGGGGCTGCCTCACCTCCTGCTCGTGCCCAGGTCCATCTGACCATGAGCCCCACAGTAAAAGAGTTCTGGGCAGCTCCTCCACTGTGGCTGCTTAAAGGATGAAGCATTGGAAATGAACTTGTAAGTTTGAGTATTTGGCTTCAACAGCCAGAACCCAAAAATCTGAGATTCTTTTGTGGGCTTGGTTTAAGGAAGGAATTGGGTTTGATGTCCACCAGGGCAGCTCCAGGCTGTGCTATCTCTGCTGGCCTTTGCTGCCACAGGGCTGAGGACTGAAGTGGTGAGAGACAATTTGCTCTCCAAATTGCCCAGGCCAGAGCCAGGGGAGCTGAGCAGGGTGTGGCTCCTGGAGGTGAATCTTTGGGAGTGAATGGAACATTCCCTGTCAGAGGATGAGCATTCTGCTCACAGGTTCCTCCTACAGCTGGCACAGCCCCACACAAATCACCAGCAATGGAGCAGCAGCCAAGGAGTTGCTCCACATCCTCTGAAAGGGCCACACTTCAGCTTCTGGAGGAGCCTGGAATATTTACAAAGCAGTGTTAAGACCTGGAATGGAAAATCCCTAGCTCAGGGCTTTCAAAACACCATCTTGCTTTGAAAAGCTCATAGATTTTTCACACACCTCAGTATGAGATACTTTGAGCTCATTAAATGTGAAACAACCATGAGTTTTGCTCCTCCTCACTGAAAAACTTTTGCCTTGCTGCTGGGAATGATGAGCACATCCTGTGGGACTCCTCAGAGCAGCAACAGACCTGAGTGAGAAACCATCTCTTGACTCAGAGTGGAGTTTCTGTGTGAAATACACATTGCCTGTCAAAGACCTGGCCCTCCTCAGCCCAAAGTCCCAATTTCTGCTGGTGATGAACCCACCCCTGTACCTGAGGGCAGCACGTGCTACCCCCCAGAGCTGCCAGGGGCCTGCAGAACATCTCTGCAAAACATCCAACCCACACCCTCACTGGCAGAACACATCACTGCTGCTGGAAATGGGAATCAGCTCCCAGGCAATGGTTTGGGGTTCAATGTGTTGCCCTCAGCATGGATGGACTAGGACATAAAAATCTCTGGAATATCTCTATCTACCAAGGGTGGTCATCTCACACCCTGACCCATCCCACGTCAGCAACACCTCGTGTCACCCATGTGGGGTAAGGACTCCAAATAACCTCCTCACACTCAGCAAATTCTGCCACAAAATGATGGATCTGGCCAGATTCCTATTAGGAAAAACAGCTTCTCACCTTGGAGAGGAGACTTGGTGGTCAGGTTTAGCCAATTACAGCCTTGTTTCGGGTAATATTCTGTCCAGGGATCATCACACACCTCAGCATCTTACTGAGATGGGAGCTGGGTTTCACTTTGGAAAGCATCAGAAAGGCTGGGGTGTGAAATCCTTTCAGTTTTCACTGTATTTCAAAAAAGTAAAAGTTCCAGTAAGGAAACAGGATATCCAAGGAAAAGTTGGATGCTAAGGACACCCATCACTCACACCAGTTTAGCCACATTTCTGCATACTCCCAATAGCTGAAGGCATCTGTGCAAAGGTTTTCACTCCCCCTCCCCACTTTTTGAAGGGGAGCAACGCTGACTTTTTAGATGAAGTTGTGAAGATCACCCAGTATTAGCAAAAGGCTCTGAAGATGACCACTCCAGATTACACAAGGGCTAATTAGAAGCTGATGATTTCTCCTTCTGGAGAGGCTCAGCAGTGTTAATTAGCAGGGTAAGCCCAGCAAGCCTGGGCACATCACATCATCAGCACCTGCACCACCTCACACAGCACCTGGGACATCTGCACCTCATCCAGATTCAACAGCAGAGCTTCTGCAGGCACACAGGAACAATGGAAACACTCTTCCAGCTTTTTTCTTCTTCAGCATGGACCCACCAACCCTCTACAGAAGCTGGGAAGAAGCACTACAGACCCACAGATGACTCCCGTCACGGAGTTAAGCAGGCAGGGACAAACTTTGTTAGGCATGGAAACAACAGGAAAAAGAAAGCTCCATTTAGCACCTGCAGTCCATCCTGCCCTGCTGAGCTCACCTGCCCCACTGCCCTGCTCATCCTCAGCATTTGCAGGCTGGGAGATGGGCAGCTCCAGCCCTGGCTCCCAGGATTATTCACACAGCAAAGCCAGGAGCTGGACAGGGGCACAAGCAAGGCAGGAGTCACTTCCAAACCAGGGCATTATAAATCCACACAAGTCAGTGATAACTTAACATGACTTAGAGTAGTCAATCCTCACATAACCACAGAATGGCTGGGGTCAGCAGGGACCCCTGGAGGACCCCTGGCCCAAGCCCTGTTCAAGCAGGGCCACCCAGAGCTGGTGGCTTGGGACCGTGTCCAAGGGGCTTTTGAGTATGTCCAAGGTGGGAACTGGTGGACTGTGTTCAACCTCACATGAAAAAATTTTGCTCATTTCTCTCAACAGGAAAATGATCTTTGCACTTTCACCTTTGCAAATGATCATCCCTTAATAAAGTTATTAAGTCTACTTAATTCTTTTCCTAGCCTGGATCAGAGAACTTTAACAAGGCTGTAAAAATTCATCAACTCCAGGAAAGCAGCAGTTTGCTACAAAAGCAGGATTTTGTTTCTGTACATAACAGGACTTTCCCAATTGCCCATCCCCACCTTCAGGGCTCTCAGGGTGAAGAACCCAACCTGTGCCACCTCAGGAAGCACAAGGCTGCCACAGCCTCTGTTAGACTCCAGCTGCTGAAGGTGCCACCCTGAGAAACCAAGTGAAATCTGTACAGCCAAGGACGAGGAGGAATTCACTGATCACACTTGACTACACATTTCAGCAGAACTGCAAGACTATTGCACATGGCTGGTCTTTAGATCTTATTAGCAGAGAAAGGCTTGGTGAGTGGAATAATTTCCATTTTTTACTGGATGAAGCAGAAAGAGGAAGAAGGGAATAACATATGTGGATGAGTTCAAATTTTCAGCTATTATGGCAAATGCAAGAGCACTACACATCTCTCAGCACTGAGTGCATGAATTGCTTGGGCTGGGAGGGACCCAAAAGCCCATCCAGTTCCAACCCCCTGCCATGGGCAGGTTCACCTTCTGCAGGTTCACCATCCAACCTGGCTTTGTGGAGCATCCATAAACTCTGAGCAGCCTGTTCCAGTCTATCACTGCCCTGAAGAATTTCTCCCTATCAATTATTCTAAACCTACTCTCATGCAGTTTGAAGCCATTGCCCCTTGTCCTTCAATACATGGCCTTGTGAAATGGCCCTTTCAAATCTCAGAAAGTCCCAGCACAAATCATCCAGAGAATCTGCACTTGTCTTTGAGCCCTCCTGGGAAGCCTCACCACTGGCAGGCAGGACCTCAGTTATCCCAGACTGTTAAACTGCACGTACCCTCATGCATCTCCTGTAAAACTCTTAGCAGCTGGCACACCTCAAGAAGCAATACAGCAGCTATTATGGGGGTTAGACTGATACCAGTACCCCTGCAGCCAGTTTGACCAAAAAATGGAGCAGATGTGGTCACTGAGGTTTGTGTTACTCCACAATTTCCACCCTGTGACGCAGAACACGTCATGCAATGTCACAGCCTCGGGTCATGCGAGAGCTCATCCGTCCTGGGGATGGGGCACTGAAGGATCACACTGACTGACACACCCTGTGCTGAGCTCCTCAGGCCATGCTCTGCACCCTCAGCCATTCCACTGCCAGCCAAGCAGCCCTCACTGCAATGCTGCAGGTTCTTGGGCAGGGAACAGCCCCAGCTCAGTCTGGGTCCAAAATCAAAGCATGGACTCGAACTCCAGCAATCCATCATGCAGAGCAATGATCCAGCTACTCTACCTGTGCTTGGCACAAGGTGTGTGAATTCATGGAAAATGGGCTTTCAGAAAAACTGGAAATATCCTAAGTGGAGAAAAAGGGCATTTTTTTTTTAACTAGTTGCTCTCGCGATGACCAAAGAAAATCCCAAGCTTACCAACGTACACTGTTGAGAGGTTTAGACCACTTTTTGTATCATATGAGGGAACAACTGCACAAAGAAAATAAAGGAACAAAATGCTTCATTTGTATCTTTCAGCACAGACTGGAAGGTAAAAGCTAATTCTGGTTGCAAATACGTTCCAACTTTCCCTTCCTATCTACTCCTGTCAGAAATTTAAGTTTTCAAATGAACACAAAAGTGCAGGCAAAATATTTCATTTAATTAGCTCATCCCCGAATCAGCCTTGTTTGTTTTTACTGTTTTGGGTTTTGTTCTGCTTTTCAATACAAAGTAGGTCAACTCAAATTTTTTAAATATATAGTTGTAAGGAGTTTATTTCCAAGATTAGAGCTTGCTAAGCCTCCAGTCCAAAAGGCAAGGAAAAGCCTGGAGCTGGTCAGGAAAGCTGAGCGGGACCCCTGAACTCTGCATGGCCAGGCAGCAGGAGGCCGTTCACCTCTACCAGGAGCACAGGAATTCACAACAAACAGCCCACACCGATTTGTTCAGGACGTGCAATTTATTTTAAATGACATTTTTGTTCTCTTAACAAGTCTAAGCTTGTGACCTGGATAAATCCACTCCATCCTGACAGCACTCCCAGCCACCAGCCTGCGTGCACAGTCCGTAGCGCAGGGACTCGGGGCGGCTCTGCGCAGCCTTCACCCAGCGGTTACAGAGGAAAACACAGAGCAGGTTCTGACTGAAACCCAGCATCTCCCTTCCAAATAAAGCTGGCACTTGTCCCTCCTTCCTGTGACTGGGCACAAAGCAAAGCAGAGCTGCTTGGCCAGCCTGGAGTTCCAGTAGCAAAAACGTTTGGGATCACTCGCAAACAACTTCCCGAGCAATAGTCAAACAATCCATTGGCTCCAAGGATCTCAGGCCTTCTCTTAAGGTCAGCAGGTGAACATTTTTCACAAAAAAAACAAAAAAAAAAGTTGATATGGAGTAATCAACGAAAAATTATAAACAGAACATTTAAGGTTTGCAGCTATTTTATTTACAAGTATACATTTAACACAAAGAAACACTGATATCCAAGCCTAGTTAATAGTAGTGTAACAATATGCATCATTTTGATGATTATTCTAACCAACAAACTACACTGAAAAATTAATGCCAGTAAAATTCTTGGTCATAATATTAAGAAATACAATATATAAATTGAAAATATGATTGCTTAAAATTTGAAAATGGAAGTGAAGCCATTTGCACAGGAGTCAGAGTTTAACATAATCTGAAGGGAAAGGCTCCAAACCAACTGTTTATCTTTCAGGTTAACAGAAGAAAAAAAAAAATTGGAAAAAAAAAAAAGGAAAAAAAAAAAAAAAAAGAAGCATAGTTTATCCTTAAAGATAATGGGCAGTTTTGCTTCTTCAGGTAGAATGTATTCCCAGTGTTTTCAGGTTCTGCAGTGGAATTACATTACTGAGCATGAAGACTTCCCTTGTGAAGCTGCCCCATCGATTTTTTCTGCCTCCAAAATTATCCTCTTAAAAACATCAACGGCAGTCTGCAAAGAGAGAGCACAAGTTTAGGAAGGAAGGTGGGGCTGCCCACTTACTGTAACAATAACAAAAAACATGAGCAGTTTTATCAACTACATCAGCAGATAAACACACATTCAATGCTTATTCCAAAAGTGAGGAGGGCAAACACAGTAATTTTAGTTTTAAAGGGAAGTGCAAACCCTCATCCCAAGCAATCCTCAGCAGGGAGGGCAGGCACAAACTGAGCCAGATTCACAACAAAGCTAATAACTGTAATCACCTTGCTTTGCATGGTGAGCCTGTCCTGAGTGACTGACAGCACAGAAGGTCTGGATGCTGTGCTGCTTTGGAGAATAAACCAATCAGTTTGCTCTCAGGAATCTTTAAGATAATGAATTTTTTCAGCTCTCAACACTGACTTTGCACAGCTCAGTATGAGGGGTGACTTTACTACTCCTGATTTTCTCACTGTCCCTGTGAGTAAGATCTGTATTACACACAGTGCAAGGACACCAGCAGAAAGCACAAGCTGAACTGTCACAAATATTGAGCAATATCCTTTGATAAAGTCCTCCTGAGAGAAAAGGGGTTACATTTTAAACAGCCTGAACTGCATGACTAGAGCTTCAGGGTGTGAATCTTCAGCTTGGAAATGGTCTCCTGACCATCTGAGACTGACATTTGATCCAACCTCTGGCCATCCACTTCAGGAATTCCCAGCATAGGAAAGTATATTCATTATAGAAAGAGGATAAAAAGGGGGTTTTGTTGGTTTTAATCAGCAGGTTGAAGAGCACCCTATGATTTATGGCTACATATTCTGATTTAACAGATGTTTTTCCACCTCCACAAGATGTAATTCTTAACTGGATCACTTCCAAATTAATCTCATTGACTGAAGCCCCACAGCAATCTTAACAAGATTAGACTTAATGTTAGTTTCCTACATTTATACTGTTTGTGCACAGTACAATCTCTGGAACTATTTAAAGTACTTCACCAGCTGGAAAATAGGGTATTCCTCCATATAATGGAGTTTCCTGGAATCCCAACAGAACCTGGCAGCAGAGACTTGTTTAGTTCAGTAATGATACAACACATTTCCTGGGCAAATTAAGGCTTTAAGAGAACCATGGCCAGGACTGCAATTGCTATCAAACTGCTTCCACTAATGAAGAGCTTCCTTTAATCTAAACCTGGTGATGCACTGAGTTACAAACATACTGCACCCCTGTTTCCTTAGAGCTGAAATTTTCAATGGCTTCAATTTAATAAACAAAGTCTTTTTGCCCACGTTTCACAGCACCCATTAAAAAACCTCCACAACTTACTCTGTCAACCAAAAAGCTGCACATTGCCTGTCAGAGATGTGCTGTTTGAAGCACTAAGATGTAGGAGTTCACAGGGTTTGTTAATTCATTTCACAGAAAATACATATTCACTGGCAAGGTTTAATTACTGTCCTACAGCCTTGGAATTTGGCATTCAGCTCAAACGTGCTGAGGAGTTTTAGACTGAGCCTTTAAACAACACAAGGAGATGTTTTGTGACAAGGAATAAAGGATGCAGCCAGACTTTATATGCATCTGCCTCCATATGGTCCAATTCTGGAATGTGGGTCACACCTAGCCCACAGGAAGGCATCTGGCTTTTCCCTTTCCCTTTGTCCCCAAGCAAAGCAGAGATGCCAGCCTGGGCAGCACCTGCTGCCCACAGGGACACCAGAGGCTCAGCTGCTGCTGCAGATGTGCCCTCAGTGGGAGCAGCACACAGCTCAGGAGGCAGATCCTGCACAGGCAGGGAGCTGGGAATGTGCTGCCAGAAGGCAGCAGGAAGATGCAACCACCCAAATCCAGCCCACAGTGCCAGAGTCACCCTTTGGCAGCTGATTTATTATTTCAAAGAAGAAACCCTCAGCTGCTCACACTACTGGTTTATCCTAGCACAGAACTGGGCACAGGAATTTGAATAATAGCCAGGTAAAAGAGGGTTGTTTCCCCCCATCCTTTGCCAGTTCAAACATGTCAGATCTCTGGATTCCAAACTACTGTGAAGCATTTACTAAGCAGAGCATCTTCTGAACTCCAAGATGAAGCTGCCCTTGAAAAAAGCAGCATAACCAAGAAACTGCTTTTTAAGAGAGCTCCATTTTGGTATGAAGCAATTTTTTTTCCTACTTCCTTGCTCCTTTTGCAATTTATCTAATGCATTCTGCATAACTGGATGGACACAATTTAGTTGCTTGTTACTTCCTAAATTCTTCCAGTAGAAGTTGGGTCCCAGCTTCACCTGGGTTTAAAACCACTTAGGATTCTGGTTGTATTTCCAAGAGTGATGTTATTGCACTGGGATTAAGATGAAGCACTCTACCACAGCCTAGGTGACACTACATAGGGAATTCCACAAGAAAGGACTTGAAGTTCTTGAAGTTAGCAGTGCACCATGGCTGGTAATAATTAAGCAGCTTGAGAAGACATGACAGTACCAGCCCAGCAGTCATCTCAGAGAGGTCTCTTCCATTGTCAGGATTGCCTTCCCAAAGCCCAGGGATTCCCCTTGATGACTGATGTGCTGGTGATATGCAGGCTCCTCCCAAAGTCCTACCAGGTCACCCAGCTCTGCAGGAGCTGGCACATACTCAATTCTATCTGACCTTGAGAACTCCTGCCAGCCACTATCATTTATCATCAACACAGCTTTAATCTTTGCCTCTCTCACTTTCCATCTACTCCAAGTCATGCCACTTCTGGGACATGTTATCTTTTGATAACTCTTGGCAGAATATGCATAGTTTGTTTAAGTTAATCTATAGAACTATTTTAATTGCCCAGTATACTTGAGTTATGCTCCTTGGACTCTCACAGATGCTCTAAAAAGGATTTTTTGGGGGCCTGGGCAGGGGCAAAGCAGGAAGATAGAAAAGGGGGAAAAGTTTTTGCTATCAGGGACTCCCTCTCCTCACCACTGTGAAGAACATCATGTACACATCCCATCTCAGAACAGGCACCAGAAATTGTTACATTTCTGCTCCAACTCCTCCAAGTACACATGGGCTTGGTTTCAGAGAGAATTAACAGATATACCCCCAGTCAAGAAGCTTTGACTCTCTGCTCAAGTTCCAAATCCCTCATCCAGTTCAGCTCATGCCTTAAGCATAAACCAGCTTTCTGTTAAGCAAACAGAAGCTGAGGCACTTTTGGAAGGAGTTTGGAATTAATCTGGATCGTCAAGTTACATCTGCAGTACCAAGCCAGTACAGGTGATTATTTGGATGAACCTCAATGCACAAAGGGCCAAGAGACTTCTCCTTCCAGTAATGTTGGCTTACATAAGGTGAACACTCAGTACCAGGAAAATGACAACACAGCTTGTTACCAAATGCAAAACAAACCCTTTTCCCCCACCCCCAGACCAGACACAGCTTCAGAGGAAGAGAAGATGCCCTGTCCTGACAGAAGTCTATGTATCAGCTCTTTTGGTCCTGTCACATTGGGATTTGGAGGAGAGAACCCAAATGAGTTCAGAAGTGCTCCTGGTCCAGCTCACAGGGAGGGATGCTACAATGCCTGCTGTCTCCTCTTTCCCCAGCACCCCACAGCTCCAGACTCCACACTTGGCTCTCTAAACTCAATCTTCCACCTCTTCAGAGCTGGAGATGTGTGAGAAGACTGAGGCAGCTGTGCCAGGGTTGGGCTCCTCCACACTTTACTCCACACATCCCCAGCCTCCAAAGGAAACACCCAGAGAGCAGCAGGATGGTGCAGGCTGCAGGCACCCAGCTCAGAAGTGACATCTGATCTGCCAGACTTCTGAACATGGGCAAATTTACCAAGTGTATTATAGAGCAGGCATGGAGCAGGAATTGTGTTCAGGCACCTGCCCCTAACAACCTGCTACTAAAGGCAGAGGGATGGAATTTACAGTGACCTGTGATCACTGTTCTGAAGGGTCCTGCAGAAAGGAAGACCTTTGACAGCTAGAATGTACAGGACTTCTGAATTCTTCTGGTGGGATATGTACAGATTTTGAGTATCTGACATACAATTCCCATTTTGACTTCCCTGAAAGGTACCATGTTTGATATACAAACTCCAGCTGGCAGTTTAACTGAATACAGGAGCACAAATACATGGCAGTACAGGGGACTTTGTCACTGCAGCAAATTAACACACAGGGCATACCAAGCATCCTACAAAGCTTGTAGCTGATTTAAATACATAAACATGACTTTTTTCTTCTTGGTTCAAGAGCAATAAAAACTCCAGAAAATTTATCAGTAAGATATTCTTTGGCTGGATATGAAATGCTGTGGTGTTGCACATTGTGAACATATGCCAAATGAAAAAAAAAAGCACAGGCAACAGCTTTGCCTAATCCAGAAGTTATTTAAAATAAAGGGGTGGAAAAAAAGATCAGACATTTTTAACAGGTTTATTCTTTACACTGTCAGTTTATTTTGTATGCATTTGAAGCTCTCCAGCATACAGAGAAGATATTGTGAAATTTCATGCTTCCATAATGCCAGTTTTGACAGGGTTAATCCAAGTCTTAGCCAGAAACAGAAATACTGATAAACTAACTCCAAGTGTTTCATATCAGGTGGCAAAATATAATCCAAGTTTTTCTTTCAGGGGAAAAAATCCAACTTCACTCAAGTAACTTGCAGAATTGTTGACCATAAATATCAGACAAAATGATTATTGCCCCATTAGAGAGACTGAGCCTGCCCAGCACCTTAAACATGAGGTTCATCCTCTTACACCAAGCCACTGCTCTGGCAGCAGTGACTCCTGTTTGAGGTAACAGACCCTGTTCCACCCACCCTGTGGATGTGAGTTTTAATTTGTCACTAAGTGTTCTGATATGTGCAGTGAAGCTGAACTTTCAGTTCTTCACTTCCTCCTCCCATTGACAGTTGCAGGGAAAAACTTGTGTACATAAAGCTGAGTGCAGACAGCCATTCTGCTTCCATCTCCACAAAATATCTGTGCAGTGCATGCAAATATTTCAGCTTCCTTTATTTAGTGGAACTCTGAGTCATCCATTACACTGCTATTTGAATAAAGTGACTCTTAAATCCATTACCTGATTTTCTTTAGCAGAAGATTCCAAGAAAGCTGCGTTCCAGGACTCTGCTAAAGCTTTCCCTTCTTCATAGCTGATCACCCTGATCAGAGAAAGAAAAATATGTTTCTTATAACTTGCAGAAGAATTGGAATCTGATATGTCAAGAAATACCTCAAGAGTACTAAAGCACTTAAGTGCATTGTAATAGGAATTCTTGTGAAGTCTGATCCAAAGCATTTGCTTTTGGCTGCTGTCAAATGCACTTCTGGGCCAGGTAAAACTGCTCTGTGACCCAGAAGAGCAGTTGTCCCAAAGCATTGCTTTGTTTTCACAATCTGTAATATCATCTGGTATTGCTGCTGTTACAAATACACTTCTGTTACTTACTATGAAAAAAACAGAGTGTTAAATGACTGTCCCTGGAACCTCACAGCAAAAATCAACATTACAACAGAAGTTCACGGTTCGTAGTTCACATTCTGGACACAACTCCTTTGCCAGTAACTTATTTTAACCTACAATTTCATTTTAGCTCTGGAAAGCCAAGAACAAACCCAGTGTGTGCAGCCACAGGAATGCAGGCTGCTGCCTTGCATTTCTCACATTCTGGAGTTCACATACCGTTCCATATGCAGGTCTTTTTTATTTCCAACCAGCATAATGGGTATTCTGTGAAAGAAAGTTCAGAACTTCAGAACAGTTACAGTATACTGAACAAAGCACTAGCAACATGCCTGCAATGAAATGAGATGAAAGTGTCACTACTTACTGGACTTTTCCCACCATATCCAATAACTTGCCATGGATAACTTTTATCACTTCAAAACTGCAAAATAAAGGGATGAAGTCACACATGCACTCTGATGTTTATCCTCAATACCCAATACACAAGCAATTAAATGCACATGTAGGTTGTGTTTAAAACTTACTCTATGTATGCACAACTACACAGATGCTGAAAGTCTTACCCGTTTGTGCAACAACAGCAAACTGGTCCCAGCAGCAAGAGACCAGCCTGAGCCTACCCTTACACCTCCCCAGTTATGGTATTTGCAGAAATAAATAACATTACCCAGGACTGATGCAGCTAACACAGAATCACCCCAAGTCCCTCCCACCTCTCATCTGGTTTGTATCTGCAGTGAGAAATTTAACTGCTGCAGTCCAACAATCCTGGATGAGTATGTCAAATTAAAGCAAATTGGAAGAAAAAGTAATTAGTTAGGCAAGCTCCATCATTTAGTTCATACATAATTACTAAGTTTTATTTATGTAAAAGCCAAAAGGAGCCAAAACTCTAATTTTCTGTGAAAAGTGAGTAAAGTGATCTGCAAGATGGCACTGAAACAGTGATTATTCAAATACTCTTTGTCTGTTCCCCTACCACACAGGTGAAGTTTGGATGGCAGGACTGTAGGATATCAAATCAAAAACCTCACTAACAAAATCCACTGCATTTGACATTCAGTACTTCTGAGAACAAGCTATAAACAGGGTTGAAGAGCAGATGTTGCACTCCTCTGGTTACACTATGGAAAAAATGCTGGTACATGAAGTGCACAACTTGGATTTAAGAGAGGCAGAGGCTCAGGGATGAGACACACAACTAGACAGCAGAAAAGGGACCAAAAACTTCCCAGTTTCCAAGGTTGCTAGCTACAGGCAGTGTCTTGACTTGCACTGCATTTCAATTAGAATTGAAACCCTTAAAAATAGAGCAGCAATCAAACACACTTCCAGCTCAGAGCAATCAAAGACCTGGTGCCTAAAAACACAATTCAAAGCAGCAAAACTTCTCCCTTCTGGAACAATAAGCTCTACCACATTTAAGATGAATTTTCTGTCAAGCAGGCCAATTTGTCTGACTGCAGCAATAATATTTGAGGCTGTGTGGAACACAAAGCTTCCCCATGCTCAGCTAATAGTTTCAGTGTATCCTATCAAGAAAATGAGTTCTTTGTAAATAGAAGTGTGAGTTAGTCTGGCACAAATTGCTACTGGTAACTCAAGTAGGATACTACAAATTACACTGGGGAAAATGTGGAATCAATGAAAAATGTGAAATCAATGAAAGGATTTTAGGGACATAAGGAGCTTATGCTGAAAGAGTATTACTGAAATTCTAGTCTTGAGAACTCATCTTGGATGATGATAACTATTAAGAAAATAAGAGTTAAATGGAGCTTGGCTGCGACAGAGTTGAGAGGCATCAGTACACACAGATCTACGTGACCCTGCAAAATGAAGGAATAAAAATGGTACCAAAAACCCATGTGCTACAGACCACAAAAGTGTTTATCAGTCAGAAGCAACAAGAAAAATCCTAGCACCCTACCCACAGGCTAACTGAATCCCTGGGACAGTACAATCACTGCTTCCTTTCCCCAGTTAGGTGTGCTGCTTCCAGCTAAGCCAGAAAAACACCACAGCACAGCACCCCGGTCCTTGCCTGAGGCTCCCCTGTACAATGCTGCCAGGTGCTCTTGAACCTGGGCTCTCCATGCCCCCACTTTGGGTACCTATCTGCTTCTCTGAGATTGTTCACAACCTTCCTTTCTTAGTGAAAATACTACAAATAAAAAGCTGATCCTTGTTAACACACCAAGATGGAAGCCACAGAAGAAGTGCTACGTAAACTGCAACACAATTCTGACACAGAAACAAGTTGCTAAGAACTGCCAGGAATTAAATTGGCTCAACCAATTAATGTTCTAGAAAGCTTTCCAAATTAATAATGCTGAAAGGAGCAAGGACAAAAAAGGAGCAAGGACTGACCAATCCAAAAATAGCACCATCACATCAAGCTGTGAAACTGAGAGATTTGGAGACTGTAAGAGGTCCCTTCTAGTTCTGTCAAGCAAATGGGTTACAGCAAACAACTCAATGTGTGAAATACAAAAAAACCCCATTACTAGCTGTCAGATAAATGTGTTACACAAAATCATGGAACCTAGCAAGATACAAAATTGGAATTTAATTAAGCTGAACTAGAGCAAAAGCCTTCCAGTAACCTTGCTGCTGAGAGCCTGGCAATATGAAAAATGTAGGGCATTAGCTTTCATTCAAGTCCTATTTAAACTTCCCACTGGAGGTTAGCAGGGAAGCTGATAACTTTAAAAAGAGCATTTCTGTTAAGTCTGCTGTCAAAGCTCTCACCCAGCTGGATCAATATTTGGATCAATATACACACTTTGACAGAAGTCAGGACAGATGAAGACTGTGATCCCATTGTCAGGGCAAGTCATCAAAGCTACAGAGTTACTGTGGAAGGACTTCCTATCACCTAAACACTGCCTTGATACAGAACATCAAGAATTGAACAAGACAGGATCATGGACACTGAAATTTTAAGGAAGAAACAACAACAAAAAACTTGGAATAAACTGACCAAGAATAAATACTGATGAAAAGATTTTTGACCTACAGCCTTAACCTGGTCTGTCCTGTTTGTATTTTTACCATAACTTGGTGTAACTGATTGAATGCACCCAAGGAAAACATGTTCATTCTTCACCTGGTGAGCTCAAGACATCATGAGGCAACAACTGGAGTGCCTGAGGAAGAACAAACCCTTTAGCTGCCAAACAGGGAACAGCACAGGTTGCAGAATCCCCTGAGGGATGTACACTGGTTTCAGTCAAAGGCAATTCTGTCCTCACAGCACCCAGTTATCAGTGAACTTCTCTGTATTTGCTTTAGGAGTGAAGCATTGTCTACTCAGGCAGAGAATACTGACTCCTATTTCATACAAGTTACCCAGCACCAGCACTGAACCTCTCACAGAAAAGCTCAGACCCAGAGAGAGTTTGGTAGTTTAGTATCTCTAGACACACATAAAAGCCTAACACATGCTTGCCCTTCTCTACTTCAGAACTGAAGATGAAAAGCAAGAATGAAGAACTGTGAAATCTGTTCAACATTAAAGACCTTGCAAGCAGCAGAAATTTGTAACCAGACTGTATCCTTCCTTTGAGAAGGAAAAAGAGCCAACAGGCAAGTTGCTTTACCTGTATTTTATGACAGTCTATCAAAGAGCTGGAAATGACCAGTTTTGTTTGATTCAGAGGAAAATATATGAAACACTTCAGCACTTGTAAAAAGCTCATCAACTGCCTTGAAAATAGAAAGAAAGCATCAACTTCTCCTACTTGATGAGACTGAAAGGTCTAAGGTCTTAATCACTTTCTTCAAACAAAAATTTCAGAAAATACTCAGCTGACCTAATAAAGATGTTGTGCAATATTAGAAAACCAACAGCTACTCAAGGATAAGCAGTATTTAAACAAAGCAAGATGTCCAGAGGAAGGGAGAAAATAACAGAGGATGGCAAAGCCACACAGAGGCTGATGTGTCCTGCATGACTCCAGGCAAGATGGACTCTGGACAGGGAACAGCAAGGACAAGAGGGACCCTCTGGGACAACCTCCAGGGAGGATTATTTGCTGCAGCATGCCAGGAGAGGGTTTACAGACCAAAAGCCATCCATTACTGTTTATATGAGTATTTCTATGGTTAATTCAATACAAGAAGTCAAAGGAATTTCAGCACTATGAAAAGCCACAGAGCTGAAGGAGGGATCAAGCAACTACTTGGGTACTTCACCTAAATGTACAGTGCCTTCAGCTTTGTATTTATGTCTGCCTTTCTATCTGATGCAAGAGCAATGAACTCATTTCTGAAATTATCCTTTGTACTTCTTACACCTCAAAACAATGTAGTTTAACACTGTCTCATTTCTTACATGGTACCTTGCACATGAGTCTGCAAAGTGTCTGTGACATTTGGGTCCGAGGGGACATTTCTGAAAAAACATTAATATTCACTCCTACTTCTAAAGGACAAAGGCTAATTGAAATAATCACACAAAATACAGCAGAGGCAGTAGCTAAACCCAGAAACTATTTAAAGAGAAGAACACAAACAGATTTTCTTACCTTTTTATTGATGTGACTGAGTAAACAAGAATGTAGCCATTGATGTCTATGGAGTATGTCTGAGGAAATATGGAGTATTCATCCTGTGGAAGGAATATTGCAGTTAAAATTAAGGGTGACACAGTCCAGACCTTGATGCCATTAGATTAACATCAGTTAAGTTGGTCACATCTCTAAGACATTTTGTATAGGAAGTACATTCACATAATGTCACAAGCAGCATCTTAACCAAACCTAGAGAAGGCTAAAAGTCTATCTGTATACCCTACAATTTAATCTAAAGCTTTTATGGTTTATTCCTTCTAAGACTATGGATGAGCTGAAGCTCTTCTCAATCCTCTTATCCTGCTTAATTATCTGTTTGTATTAGTACAAAACATCCACTCTGTCCCACCACTAATTAGCAATTATGCCTCTTATCTTGCTGGTGATACATTTCAAAATCTTAATTTCAACAGCTGACAACAGGATCTAGCAGTTTGTAATTTCAAATGACACTGATCACATCTAAATTACCACAGGAATCTGGTAAGAAGTGAATAATTGTGGCTAACTTTTGCTTATCAAATGCAAAAAATACAGTTATTAGTTGCTTCATGACAACTGTAAGTTTACATTATAGGACAAGTGTTTACATAAATAGAAGACCAGACAAAACCACCAGAAATTTACTCAGTGAATTTATTACCCCTCTAGAAAAGGGACTGACCAAATAGGCAAACAAACCAGACTGATATATTGTAAATAATGCAACACAAATACTATGAATCCAATGCTAAAAACCTGTTCCAACAAACATTCCCAGGAAACATTTCCATTTTGACAAGAGCCATACTTCCTAATGTATGAGTTCTCAAATTGTTAAACCTATGCTTTTGAAGATGTTAATTTTAGCTGAAGATCAAATAACCTCTCTGTTATTGTCATGGCTGAACAGATGGAGCAGTGCAATCACATAGCTTAAATCTAAGACACCCAAAAGGAATCAAACTTCCCTCACTGGCAGAAGAGGAAAAACTCTTTATAAATCAACTTCACAGATCCAGCCAAAAAAAAGTTTGAAAGAATAACACTTGGCAAAAGCTGCCTTTATTGCTACACACTGAGGGCAGCCCTCCCCCATGTTCTCTGAAATGCCAAAGTGCCACTCCAGCTGGACATGAAATCCCAAAGTCAATACTCAGAAGGGATCTGAGCTAAGTCTGTGTAAAAAAGGTGAAAGTGCCACTCTGCAGTGGCTTGACTTTACCTGGAAATTCCCAGGACTGCCCCAGCTGGAATTTGGTGTTAGGTAAGATTTCCTTTTACACCCCTCTTCTGTGACCCTGTATCAAGACCCTTGCTGGACTGAACTGCACAAAGCTCAGTAAATAACCAGAAAAGTAAAGAGGGACAGGACAGAGGATGAATACCAAGAAAAACAAGTGCCATAATCTCAACTGTTCCTAATTCATGACTTTATTTTTAGCTTGTTAGGAGATGGAAGGCAAGCTGCTATGCTCACTGAAACTCATGGGTCAAATTAAAAAATCTGTCAAGTGATAAAACAACGTTGCTACAACTTTTCAGGCCATAGCCAGGTTTTCAAAAGTATTTAACAAATCTGCAATACAATTCTTGCTGTGTTGTATGCACATGAGAACTCCCTATGGGCCATTAAGCAAGACAGACTTGAGAAAGAAATCTGTCCAAGCCACACCTTCCAAAACCCCAACACCATCTCCCCCCTCTAAGCCTGTGTGCCAGAAATCAAAGTTCAAATCATTCCATGAAGAATTAAATCTGAAAATAACCACAGGCTGGGAAAGAAGCTATTTAGGTTCCACAATACTGTATAACATGAAATCAATCCTCAGCACCAGAGGTATGTTAGTGGTGAGTCACACTGCCTTCCCAGAAGGCAATTTCCTCCTCCAAGAGGAATTTGTCTCTTATCACTACGTGGCACAATCAGAGCTGTAATGCAAGTGCACTCACAATGGCACTGAGTGACACCTGTGGGGCTGCTGCTGCTGCTCACACTGCTCAGCCTGCCCCTCACCCTCTGCTCTGCAGAGCACTCCCCACCCAGCAATCCTGTGCCAGGGCTGTGCTCAGACACCTCTGAGTGATCACACATGCTGCTGATGAGCACCGGGGGCTGACACCTTATAAATACAGCATGGCTATTCCCCAGTGACACAGCTCTCTTCCAAGAGAGCAATCAAACATATCTAGAGAGTTACAACCCCTCTGAACATCCCAGCTAGAAGCAGGTATCCTTTAAAGCCTTAAGTACTGGCAGCATATTTTGCAACACTAACATTGTTTAATACTACTCATCGCTTGGAAAAACCCAAAGGCATTGTATGAGATCATGGAAGACAAGAGCATGTAAGCAAAAAAAAAAAAAAAAAAAAAAAAAAAGAAAAAAAAAAAAGAAATTTAGGATAACAATACAGTCTAATTAGTGGTCCCTGATGAGTTTTTTCCCTCATATAGAGTCTCTCAGCAGACACAGCACTCTGGTGCACGGGTTCAGCCAAGCAGCAGTGTGTAATGAACCCCTGGACCTGTAAATAATGAAGAGCTGCCCTTGCCAGAGCTCCCAGCAGGCTGCAGGACACACTGCAGGACACGTGCTCCCTGCTCCTCACCCCCTCCCTGCCATTACAGACACACACATGAACCACCACGTTAGAATGCAGCCAAACTGCAGCACTTCATTGCTAACTCAGTGAGTACCACCTACATGGATCTGTCTGCTGCCCATGACTGCTCCATGGATACAAGTCATGGTGGTGGAGCTGGAGCAGACAAATACTAAAAAGCCATGAAAAATTTGCCCATGGTTTACTGAAGCACCCTTTTTCATCTGAAGCAAGACTGCTCATTTACTCTGTAAATATTACTCAAGCTACTGATGAACTTATGGACATCAGAGTTAAGGTAGTTTCCCCTCCCCTTTTTTAGGTACTCATTCAATAGATAGGGGGAAAAAGAACTCTGCCCAGTAACAAAACACAAACCAAAGCCTTTAAATAAACACTACAGAAGAAGTTCTTTAGTGACTAAACAACAAGTCAGGATAATTTTAAGTCAACTTTCACCTCTGAATGCAGTCACTACCAACTTAGCCCAACAGGAATATCAATACCTGCTGTCATAACTTAGGAGAAAGATTCAAGGAAAGGTAACTTACCTGGCCAGCAGTGTCAACCAGCTGAAGATGATATTCTTGGCCATTTACTGTGATCAGTTTTGTAAAAGCTACAACAAGAAATAAATAAACAGGTCAGAATTACACACAAGGAAGAGATCAGAAATCACTCCTTTGTGCTATCATCAGCCAAGGCAGAAAGTAAAGAACTCCAGTTACAGGTTTTAAGTAGCAATAAAAGGCTAATCAGATGCTGTACTTATAACTAATCTATTGCAGGTAGCAAAATTCAGAAATTGAATTTCAGATTTCAGATGATTCTCACTCTGGATGCAGCAGCTTATTTCTTGCTCTCTTAAGTAAAAGAGAGAATAAGAGGAATAAAAAGGGGGATTTACATGCATTTCTACAAGATCCAGACAATCACTATTTGTGTTAACACAAGACAACTAAAATTCAATTGGCATCAAAGCTAGGTTTGAACTTATTATAGGGTCTTCTCCTTGGTTTCCAAACAGTTTAGCAAGATCAATTTCCTAAAAGTAAATACCATGAGTAAGTGATCTGGACTGAAAAAAGGAAAAATCTTTGGGGCTAAAACACACAGAACTTATGATTATATTAAATCCAAATGATGACAATTAGCTAAGTTCACCATGTTACTTTCACATTTGCTGCAGCTAGCAGCCCATGCAGTCCCCAGCACAAAGTACATTCAGTCCCTAGAAGTGATGAGAATTGCTGCTCTTCCTCAGAGTCATGAAATGCCAACATGCTGTGAGCCAAGGAATCCTACCCAGAGTTTGTGTTATGCAACTGCAAAAGCAAACAGTGCCACAGCTCCTGCAGGAGTAATGTCCCAAGCAGAGCACACAAACCTGGCTCTGGATGTCTCATGTGGCCTTTGAGACACACTCCAGACACCACTGCTGGACAGTGCTGACACACTGAGTAAAGTCTGTGTTATCCTCTAGTTGGGATGGTTTCCCAACTAGTAGCAGTCCTCAGAAACCTCATCTGCCCCTGCAGTGATGAGCAGGGAAACAGAGTGAGATGAACAGGTCACTCAGGTGAGCTGAGTTGGCCAAGAGCTTCCCAAAGCTGCACAGCTGAATGCTCCTAACCCTGCTGTGCAGTCCCTGCCCACGCCTGGAGTAGATGGAATTGGCCAGCTTTCCTCCTCCCAGCCCAAGCCTGCCCCTCTGTCAAGTCCCCACAATGTGAGCATTATCTTGAATAAGTGGGCTGAAATAGCTGAAACTGGAGGTTTCAACCCACCTCATAAATCCAGTCCTCGAAAAAAAGGAGCAATTCAAACAGCAAAGCCACCCTAACAATGTCTAAATCAACAGTGTCAAGTGTACCTATAGTTTCCATTACAAAATCAGCAAATGACATTTGAAATGGAGCCTCAAAGAGAGCTCCTGCCTTACTTACCCTTGTTATCCCCTAAGAAAGCTGCTTTAGCACATGTGCTGCCCCAAAACCAGTCTGGATGCTGCTGTGATTGCTGCCCACAACTCAAAGTTTTAGGTTATGAAACACAGATCCACAGTGGCTCTTTATCTTGGATGAATGCTGTGATGGGGACAAACTGAGGCAGTGTTGCTATAGACAATATCCCTGCCTGGAGTCAGAGGGAAAACAGGCTCCTCTGGAGACACACTGCATTTACAGGTGTGCAGTAACAGCTCTCCAGTCTCCTGACACTGCACATACACATCAAAGCATCTGCACTCAAAGTAACTTCAAGGGCATCATGAAGTTAATATTTAAAAAGGGACAGACAGCAGTTTTTTCAGACTGTTCTAGAAGCCAGCAATGATGTCATTACCATCATTACAGAAAGCACAGTGTGACAGAGACAGGAGAAGGGGAACAGTGAAGGAGTCAGCACAGCCTGGTGAGGAGAGCTGTTAGTGCAGTGCAGAGCCTTGCAGCACCAAGCACAGCCCACTGTGTGAAGATAAATCTGCCTCAATGAAGTCACAACTAATGACTTCCATTTCTTTGCTGAAGCTTTTTAAAACCATTCCTAGTTAAGAATTTAATTTTGTGAAAAACCCGGTCCCCTTGATCCAGCCAAAGTGTTCATTTCCAATTCCATCACCTATCATCCTAGGACTTCTGCTGTGCCTGTGCACAAGACAAACAACAATACAAACCACAATCCCTGCACAATTTGGCTCTTCCTGGTAGGCCAAGGACACTTTTCAGCAGACTTGACCTCACCTTAAATCATAATGTGAGCATCACCAAAACACTGCTCATTAACTGGAACATGGATTTTGGAACAGGACACTCTTTCACCTTGCAACATATAACTCCAGTGATCATCACTACCTGAAGATGAAGCACATTGCAATTAGACCAGCAGGAATGAATTTATTTGCATGTGCAGCTCCATGACAGCTGCTGTGGAAACAAACCATTCTACTTGGAAAAAAAACCCCCAAAAAAACAGTAACAGGCAAAGAAATGCAGCCTTTAGATCAATAGTGATACTGAAGGAAGGTACAAGGGTGCTGTAACATGATTGCCACAACATGGCTGGTAGCTAAATGCAATCACCTCCCAAGCTTTCCTTGGTTACCACCTCCAGCACCTCTTTCTACTTGCCTGCATTCCAAAGTCAATGCCTGCCACTAATCCACCAGGACATCTTTCTCAACACTGAGATGTGTGATGCAAGAGAGCTATTTTTAGTTTTCCTCAGAAGCCTCACTTGCACCCCTTAGAAGGCTGCTCACCAGCAGCTCCAGAGAAACACAGCTCACCCTTCCAGTGCAGTTGCCAAGGCATGGGCAGAAGTTTAGCCTTGAAGATTCTCTGTCAGACCCATCCAAACCTACACTAGAGTAGGGGTCCTCCAGCCCTTTGCCCCTTTCTAATATGCTTTTACTCACATTTGTATTAAAAAACATGGGATGGAGGCAGGAAGCATGGGGGAAGATGTTCCTTTCCTTAGGGAGCTAGTGAAGCAATGTAGGGAAGAAAGGAAGACACAGAGCTGTGAAACAGTGCTAGAAGGCCCTCAATAACTGCAACAAAAACAAAAAGCAGCCAGGCAGGCTTTGGAGGACACATTTGAGACCTGGGCACTCAAGTAATTTTACTTGCAACACAAGACACCCCTGCAAAGATGATGTGGGTGGAGTTAAGTGCACATCTTCATTACCTGATCTTTCTGACCTATTTGAGTTTCAAATTCAGCTTCTAGTTTTCATTCCTGTAAAATTGTTGCACTTTAATTTGCACTGCTCTTGGTTGATGTGAGCTGATCTGCCTGCAGAGCCCCATCCAGCCCAGTGCCCACACAGACTCCCTGCACACACTCCTGCTCTCCAAGGATCTTCCTTCTCTTTCCAACACCCCTGCAAGCAGCAGCTCCACTTGTTTCTCAACCTGGCTGTCTCAGGAATAGCCATCCATTGGAGATGTCACTCCTGTTGGGACATTCACACAGGGAAAGTCTCTTCCCAAAGCAATTATCTCTTACCTGCACTGCTGCCACAAAAGGATACAAGTTACTCTTCCTGACACACAAGTTTGGTAGAAGGAACAGAAATAAATTAACTTTCTGGTGCTGATGTAATATAAGCAAAGGAAAATGTAGCAGAGAAGCTGTCCTAACCTTCACAAACAGTAAAGAAAATCTGATGTACCTTATTTTCCTTTTATCACTTCCAAAGGCAGAGATTCTCACACTTAAAACCTGATGTTTCTACAATATTAGGTTTTACTCCTATTGCTCAAGGCTTATAAATGACACAACTTGTTCCTGTAAGAGTTTGATTACAGCTTGCCTTACATACAGTTTAGCTTTGCAGGCCAACATTTTGTGCAAGTTTTATTATTTGAGGACAAAAATTATAAAGAGTGCATTACCAGCAGTACTGCAGCTTCCTCTAATTTCCTCATTGCTGATAGAATACTGTAACAAATTATCAAGAACAATTTCTGGAGACAAAACAGAAATCACACAGGCCAGACTATCCTTTGCTATGTATGCTTTTCATGTCCAAGTTTTGTTACATGTGTAGACCCAACCACCAGATGAAACTGAAAGGTTTTACACCTTACTACAATGCCCTGGAAAAACCAACATTCTCCAACACTGTCCATAGGATAAGAACCTGGACTTTTCAACCCTTTTTGCCAACACCATCCACCAAATCTCAAATCACAAGCCAGGAAAAGTCTAAGAGTTGTTCATGTACTTTGTATCTTTTGACCCTACACAGAATCAGAAACACAGCTGGGAGTGTCCAAAGACTTCGCTAAACAAAGATTTCTATTTAGAAAAAAAAAAAAAGTACTACATTCTTAAGTCAAAAGAATTATTTTTTACTTAACCCATCAAACCCAGTTTCACATATGTCTTAAAAAATTTTTCAGTAAGTTTTGAATTTTAGTATTAAATTACAATGTGTTCTCTTGTCTGTTCTTCACAGAAGCATTTCTGACATTATCAGACCTTCTGGGGCTTAAAGATGGGACAGATTTCCCACTGTTCTGAGCCCCAGGGCATAACTTTTATCTTTTTAACCTTTACTTCCCAGCAACAATTTCTGATGTCAGAAGGACCCTTCAACTCTCTACCTTTCAGAAAGCAAACTCCCCCAGCCATGCCACAGATCACAAGACTTACACCAAATGAATAATGTTTGTTTTCCAAACAAGAAAGAAACCAACTGAAAAGTTAAGGCTTTTCAAGATGCCCCCTCCCAACAAATCTTCACAATTCAGATCAAGCACACAGTGCAGACCAGGAGAGTCAAATAAGAGCAAAATTCACCTGCAGGGTACTTTCGTATGGTTCAGAAATGCTGAAGTTGTGAGACACACAGAGTTACAAACAGCAGCTACAGACAACAAGTAAAGGATGAAACAAAACAAATCTTGTACCAATGTGTCAAAATCCTAAAACAAGACACAGATTCAGTATTTTGCAAAGACTTTGACTCCATGTCTCTCAGTCCTTCTTCATTCACATGCAGCTGCATATAACTAAAAGATTACTTTAAATAATTTGCATTTATATGGCACAGACAGTGAAAAATAACCTGCCCCAACTGAATTAAGATTATAAACACAGAAACTCAAACCCCAGTATTTTGCTAGCAGCCTTAATTCAAGACATACCTGACTTATAATTCAAAGTAGAAAAGGATGATGGAAAGTGTTAGCATTAATATCTGTATAAGAGCTAACATTGAGACCAAGGGCCAAATTATCCAATCTGACTTAAAATATAAAGCAAATATAGAGTTTCTCAAAAAGTAGCATTTGAATTTCAGTTCTAGGCAATAAAACCATTCCAAGTAAAATATCCTGATAGCTACTGATTTGTAATTATGTACCACACACATATATATATATTAAAAAAAAACCCCTTGTTCTGCTGATTGCTTCATTCAAACTTCCAGAGTATCATCACACAGGCTTAACATCCTACTGCAGAAGTTCAAAACACTAAAAATGTGTGCTACACAAGTCATTAAAATACAAGAACCCCAGAGCTATGGTCATGAAACCACTTTCATTTGCCACATGACTAAAGTAAGCCAACATGATCAAATTACTCAGCCCAGCACTGCAGTTGTTCAAGTACTTTATGGGCACTGCTAGCTCAGAAAGAGGTGGCTGGATTGTAATGAACGCCAGGTAACCTCTGAAATGACTTTTTCCTCTTGGCAGCATTTTAGCATTAGTGTCTTTACTCACCTGCTATGCCAGCTACTCACAAAGGTACTAAAATTATGTTTAAAAGAACTGCTAAGAGGAAAAAAACCACTTGAGAAGTCAAATACCCAGTATTTGCAGCAAGCTGATTGTGTAGCAGCCTTGTTATCCAGCTGCTGGAAAGGAGGAATTGAAAAGATTATCATGCTATCATAGCCTACCTTCTAAGTGGTTTAATCCTGATGGGTATTGCTGGCTTTCTGTTCATCTGGGTATACTGACCTTATGTGAGACTCTGGAATATTTGTATTTGTATTTGGTGGCACATTTTCATATAGTGTGATGTAAAGATTTAAAGTGCCACAAGTACATTAGGGGAAGCAGATGCTCAACAACACACAAAATATAAGGAGGTGCATTTTAGCCAGATTCATTAGGTGTCTCTTCATTTAATGTTAAAAGTTCAGCTGTTTGGAGAAATGTGCACACAGTGATTTCCATGGTGCAGCAATGCAGTATTGGTTCAAAGAATAATAAAACTTCTGTGGTAATTAATGGACTTTAATGTTAATATGTAAATACCCACACAAGTAATATGTATAACCCCAATGGTTTCTGATATAAATTAGTTTGGTACAGAAGAGGAGCTTGGCAGTTATTTACTTACTGTTCTCTATGGTTGGATCATATGAATCAACAAACTGTCCTTCCACAAACTGGATCGTCAGTGAAGATTTTCCTGTAAAGCAAAGGAAAGAAAAATCTGGAATGAAACAAAATCATCTGCTTGTTATCACTTCACTGCTTTCCAGTAGATACACCAATTTTTTATCTATCCAATGTGAGCTCTGTGTGGTTCATTTAAACTATCTATACATGACAACTGACCTATTTTTAATTTAAGTGCCTATTTCTAGTAACTGGGTCTCCTGAACATATAAAAAGCACTGCAAAAGCTACTCAGCATATGTTCTGCTTTTGTTTTAACAGGGCATAATTTAAATTATTCCTCCAGTTTAAAAGGAATCTAAAAGCAGCACTGCATGATCCTCATAGAATTAAATTTAACAAACTGATATACTTGGAACGTTTTTCTGTCAAGATGCAAGTAAAATTCAAAATAATTTTCAGTAACCACAGAGAAAACTTGGATCAAAAAGCCAAATTTGGTTTTACTAGGAGACTGGACAGATTCCCCATGACAAAAGGATGATCTCAAAATTCTTGAGACCAATATACTCTCCTATTAATCCTCCCACTGCCACACCACAACAGGCCAGTGGATGCTGTATTTTAAGCAGTGACTGAAGTGGCATAATTGGATTTTTCTTTAAAGCCATTTAACTGCTACTTTAGAAGACAACATTCCCCATTTCACTTCAAGAGTAATGCAAAGCACTGAACTTCGTAGCAAACTGAAAAAATGGGAATTCATTTAGTCATGAAATATTTTATAAGATGGCAAATCACATACATTGACCATAAAAAGCACCTTTAAAGCTCTGCAACTGAAGACTTCTCAAAGCATTACTGAAGCCTTAACACAATTTCCATTACAGCACATCATGTACATCTGGGAATCTCCTAGATCCTATTACATTATGTTTACTGGACAAATACCCTCTTACAGAGATTGCCAAGTGCATTAGCTGCTTTGGACACGAGTACATTCTTCATGCTCCTTTATACTCTTTTCACCATCAAGAAGCACAAACAAAATACAACCTCAAGTTAAAATTTTGACTCAAAACCACCCAACTCAGTGGAAACCTCTCAATGACCTCTCAAGTAAGCAACATTGTGGTGGAAATATACAGTATCATTGTTTAAAAGAATAAATTGCTTTGGGTAAAAAAACTGCCCACTTCCAGAACTCAGAAAATGTTCTTTCCTAAGCATTCCTTCAGGAGATATTAAAAAAACTGTCTTCCATTTCATTCTCTGCCATGTTTACTCCTTTGCTCTCTCCTATCAATCATCAGCTTATTCAAGAAACAATGCTAAAAAGATTTCCAGACAAACCCCACAAAGACCAACCATCACCAAGATTTTATCAAGTTGCTTTTTCTAACATCAAGTTCTTAAGATACATTTCCTGGTCTTCTCATCATGAAAGTGTCATCCTCACAATGCACAAGTTGACAGAGGACATTTCACTTTAAATTTCATTTGCTGTTCCCCCAGCAAGGCACACACACCCCACCCCCAAATCATCCCAATAAAATCAGATTAAGGACTGAAACTGTGCCTCCCAGGAACTTTCTGAAACTGTGTATTTTGGACACCATTTAGAAAGTGAGCAAACTTCCAAGCTATTTCTCCTTTAGCTATAAACTTATGAAGTTGCTACCCAGAGTTCATGCTCCCAGATTCTTTGCCAATACCAGCACATTAAGCACTCCATTTAAAAAAGAAAAGGTTAACTACCCCTATATTAGGCTGTTAGATCCTCAAGGTAAGAGAACTAAATTCAGTAAAGATTATAAGTGAACTTTTTTCCTCCTAAGAAGGATTCTGAACTAACTGAAAGACTTGACTGCTGCCTTCTGTCTGTGCTAAGCCTGGAAACTGAATAGCAGAAAGAAGTCAGAGCCAACAGAAAATGCTGCATTTCACACCCAGCTGTATTAATTACTGCTTTCCTCCTAACAGTGACAGAAGAGGAAACAGATAAAACCAGTGTTCCAACACTCTCCTCCTAAATTCCTCCAAGCTTTATAACAAGCTTTCCAGTAATGATGTGTTCATGATCACGAGGCACAGGGAAACTCTCCAGTCTGGGATTCAGCACCTACCCCTCGGGGAAGTGCAGGCAACTGTATCCCACTGAACCAAGGCTTCCATGGACACAAATCTAAACCATGAGTCATTAACACCCCGTGTCTCAGCCCATAAGCAAGCAGCAGGCAGAACCCTGTGACCAACAGCTTGGCTTGAACTTTGTCCCACAGGTTTTATTCCAGGTCTTTGACCTATGCTCATGGACAGAGTGGAAAATCGAGCTGACAGTTTAGCTCCTATCTGCTCTTGCCCCACAGAGATCAGGCAAGGCTTTCAGCAAGGATTGCAACACAAACACAACTGCCCTGCCAATTGCCAGCTCCATCTGGGGGCACAGCAGGGAACACAGGCTGTCTGCATCTGCAGGCACCACGGGCACATTCGGCCTCAGCAGCACCAGCGAGTCTGACACCAGCAGCAGAGGCTTGATTAGCTGATTTCTCAAGGGTGCACACCTCAAAGAGGCTCAGCTCTAACATTCTCCTTTGGAATGCAGCCACACATTTTTGCAGCTTGCTAAGCTTCTCCTTGTAGCATCCTCCATGCTGGTAAATTCAAGATATTCACTGTATCTGAGTTTCAAGAAAATAAATCTCCATTGATAGCAAAGGGAGAAGTGATATGAGCTGAAGCAAGGCTGGAAGCTGGGTGCAGAGCTTTGCTACAGGAACTCAAAGTCCCAGGTACTCCATGGCAGAGTTGTAAGCAAAATCCTCCAAGTTTACTGACTCTCCCTCTCCCTGAAAGAATGGCACAGAAGGGAAGGGCTGCAAGAAATGGGTTTCAGGAAAGTTTAGAAAATGAGTCCCAGGTAACTGAAAACTCAGCTTAAGCTGTCCAGAAGTACCCAAAGTGTATTTGCATACACAATTCATTATTTATGGTATTATGTGAGAGTGGTAAAGAAAAGAGTTTTCCACTGTCAAAACAGAAAAGGAGCAGATTTTCAGACAGAAATCCAGTTCAAAAGCTAAAGCTGTTGTGTTTCTGTTCATACACTAGACCACTTGCACCATAAAGAGGATGCATAAGCACTCTGACTAGTGCCATCATAGCACATCAGTTTCAAATGCCATTGCAACTGTCAAGGCAAAACAATTGCCAAATTGCGTTTTACTCATCTTTTTACTACTTGGACAAGAGCTGTGGTATTTATAATCTAGCCTTAAAATTCAAGCTTTACAACACTAGGCAGTTTACCAAGGAGATGAGCAACAGAGCCTGGGTGGGCTCAGGACAGCTGGCCTCCCCAAAGAGGTCATGCCCCCCTTCTGTGCACCACCACCGGCCTGCTGTCCCCATCTCACACCCTGCCCTCCTTGCAACAGACACAGGGAAAGCCCAGATTAAACCCTCATCGGCAGCCAAACTTCTCCCCGAGCCCAGGAGACAGAAATGATGCAAGCAGGCAGCGAATCAGTCAAACAACAGCTCCACAAGCAGGGCATTGTGCAAGCAGGGCAGCACAGAGCAGCTTATCTCAACAGGAAGGGTTTCTCAATCCCTGCAACTGCCCACACAAGCCATCAGTAAACAGTTTGTCCTGCTCAAGAACAACAGCTACTGAGGAGCTGCAGCTCTGTTGGCAGTGTAGATGCAGTTTCTTTAACCCATCTTTTGCTATTAAAATGCATGGTTATGTGGTTTGCATAATCATTCAACACTGAACAGCTGCCAGCATCTCATCTACTCCTACCACAAGCACAGCACCTTACCCAAGCTAGTCTCTAGACCAGCTTAGTAACCAGACTTACCTAGTTAGTCTCCTTAGGTCTACCCAGTCTCCCTACAAAACAAACTACTTTAGGCTTTGTCACAAAAAGCACACAACAAATTTCATAATGAAATGTTGTCAGTCACATCAAATTAGGTAAATCTGGCAGCACATTCAACTTATTGCACTGCACAGAGATGAAGTTTTCATACCAAAAGATACACCTGATTTAACTTGAATGTTGGGATCTTTATCTTCTTTGATTCACAATCCCAAGATGCACAAAATGGAGACGCTGGCATTTCCACAGTGCAGATGATCCATCCTCAGAGCACAGAGTGGGACTGAACGACTTCCTGGAGCTAAGGGAGATTGACTGGGTTGCAAAGAGGATTTACAGCATCCCTCTCTGACAAAGATCCTCTCACAAGATTGCAGACTATCTCAGAACCCATCACTAGCTCATCATTCATCTCAGGCCACATCGTTAGCAACTTTCTATAGTTAATTAAGACACCCCCCCAGGTACTAATTATGGCTGTGTAGTTCCTGTTTTGCTGATCATTGCTTTGTATTTGGTGAATTAGTCTAATGACTATAAAAATGATCCATCTGGGTCAATAACGAATTCTGTTTCTAAATCTCTGGAGACAGAAATACAATGAGTAGTTTGTGTTTTACTCAAAAGTCTAATAGAATTTAGTTGCATCTAATTGTGAGGAATTCAATAAACATCTACAGTGAGCTGTAGTTTTATACATTTTTGTAGTGATTCCCTCGTGATGTCAGCATTACAGTAACGGGATTAGAAAAATATTTTCTGATGCTTAGAGACAAAACTCTTCCTCAATTCCTGCACTTGCTCATGGTACTCGTGCTTGATTTGCAACAGAGTGGTAGTTGGTAGCACTCCTCTCTCAACATGCTCTCTGAGCTTTCTGGAGGACAGACTAAAGGTTCTAGTTCTGAAGGAGTGAAAGTTGCAGGACCTCAATGACACATCTTCTGGTGATGTGATAAGGAGCTTCAAACACTGCAGAACCCTTTATGACAAACCAAAGAGCAGAGGAGCTTTTCAGAACAACCAAAGTTCTTCTTTAACTTCTTTGGCACTCTGTCTTGTTGCTACAACTCTTCCCTGCCTTCTCCTGCTCTATTTTATTAAATTAGCATCTAAGGAAATACATTTGAAGTCTCAAGCAAGGTTTTGTAGCAAGAACTACTTCTGCTGTAAAGGAGGAGTTCCTCATGATGGTCTGTAACACCCCAGAGCATGAGCCTGCTGGGAGATGCTTGTTTCCCTTCCATCTGCATTGCACAATCTTCTTGAGGTTTATCAAAGGTATTCCTCTGCAAGCCAGAGGAAATCTGAGAGCAGCCACATGGCTTCCTTTATTTTCTTCAGCTTTCAAAGCAATCTGTACTCGCACGAGTACTTGCAGGCCTTTGCTAGGTCAGCAGCCTTCTGAACACAAGCCAAGGGTCCTAATGCTATCTAGATCATATTTCCTGTAAAGAAAGCAAGAAGAGAGCATGTGCTTTATTCCCTGATATTGAGCAGCAGGCTTGTTCCATCCTACAGCAGTGCTCATCCCTCAGTGCTCACTTAAACTGTGTTGCAATGTATCACATGTCCAAGCAAGTATGTGGGGAAAAATTCCATTGCATTCCTGCAATGGCTTACACTTCCAGGCAGTCCATTTTGTCTCCAATAAAGTCAGTAACTACAGCAAAGTCAAGAAATCTTTTAGTCATTTTAGCACACAGTCCAGTTACCTCTGCTTGCTACCCTTGCTGGCAGGAAAGCACCAGGCTGCAGCTTTCCTCCTGTTTCCCTTTGTATAAGTTACAGGAATTTTAATTCCATGTGTTTACTGTCAGTTGTCAAAGATGGGAAAAGGTGTTACAAAGCTTCCAAAAAAACCCAAAAACCAAAACAACAACCTCTGTGGCATATACCTCACCAGGCCATGGAATGCATGCTTCAAACAGGTCAGGGGAGCTGCATCCTGGTGTTCCTTAAGTGCAAAGGAAATTCAGACATTGCTACCCCAGACAGTCAACCTGTATTTCTCAGATAAATATCATCCTCTGTATCCCCTTCAGACTTCCTGCAGAAACTGTGCATCCCTGCAGCACCTTCCCACAGCACAAGGCTTAAAATATCTCAGGTGGCAGCAGAAATTCAATGGCATTGGTAGGTGGGTGGTGAGCAACTGCTTTGTGCATCATTTGTATATTTTGTTACCATTACTATCATTTACCTTTCCTTTTCTGTCCTGTTAAACTGTCTTTATCCCAATTCCATTTTATCTTTTCCCCACCTGTGTCCCCAGTCCCACTGGGGAGGTGAATGAAGGGCTGTGTGGTGTTCAGCTGCTGGGTTAAACCCTAACAACTCCTAAAGGGAAGTTTATTAAGCTTAAAGATCAGACCCTAACATTGCAGTTTATGACACACCTAAAGGTAAAGAGCCTGAAATGTGTGCTGACTTCCTCTCCAAAGGGCCAAAATTCAACTTCTGCTGCTGGGTAGAACCCAAGTCCTCTCTCCCTGTACACACACTTCAAGCAGCTCATGAGGTGTTTGAATAAACCTGACCTTTCCTTGGATCATTGGGTATGTACAACATGAAATGAAATGTCTTTGAAAGATCCTTTCAGGAACTGCCATTGTTTCATCATTAAATCATTTTAAAATGCTATGTCATGAGAAATCACATATCTCCCTTGCTTTAATACATTCCATGCATTTCCCTTTTCTATCTTCAAGGTTTTGGTCTCCACACAAGGGATCAAACTCTCAAATTCCAGTCACTTCCTTTTTGCAGCTAAAGATTTCTGGGATGTACAACTTAAAGAGCCGTTCTTTTTCCAAGAGGATCCTTCCAGCTGCAGTCACAGCACCAGCTCCCTACCCTCTGCACAGACATGGCCTGTTCAACTTTCAACTTCTGTTAGGAAACAGGATGAACCCTTCCTTCCACAAATCTCACTTGCATTTTCAGACCAGTAAGAGAGAAAGAGAAGCCTTACCAACATGAAAGACCTCAGTTCCACTGACATGCAGGTCTTCCCTAAAAAGGACCTTGAGGGCTGGAGCCACAGGATTCACAGCTGCCACCACTGTGGCCACCACACACCAATCCCTGCTCACAGATCCACCAAGCAGAGGGCCAAGGCTTTGAAAACATCACTAAACCTTTCCTGGCATCATTTACAAACACAAGTCTAGGAACATGACCCTGAGCATACTCTAACACCCAGTAATACCAAAAGCAGCTGAAATGGGTGGAATAGACCATCTTGGCAGTACTACTGAAATGCATATGACCAGAGAGTTTCCTGGAATTGTAAGAATAGTAGGAGATGTATTTCTCTTTTCCTTGTTATAAGATGGCAAAAGGCAAGTTCCTGACAAAATCCTGACAGGAGAGTAGTGGTATTATTCCCTCTCTTGGTAGCATTATCCAATCAGATCATGTGATGCACACTCTGTAACTACTGCTAAGAAGTTTCAGCCTTACTCTGCAGGAAGTTCACAGAGCTCTCCACCAACTGCAGCAAAAGCTGGAAGATAAAACTGATTTGAGCCCACAAGTGCAGGCCACTTGTACAACAGATTATAATAATACATAAATCAAGCTGCATAATAACCACTAGAAGATCTTGGCAACAACAGACAGCCCCACTCTGCAGCAGTGTGTAACTGCTGGGTGGTCAGTCAATGTTTCAGGCTCTTTGTGTCACCACTGACGGTCCAAGGTCTGACAGACCCAATGCCAGCAATAAACCCTGACACTGATGGACAGCTGCCACCAGCACCCAGCACCATTCACCTGCTATTCCTACACAGGAGGAGCCCCCAAGGCTGCATCAAGCATCAGGCACTGCAGCACCAACCCTGCAACACCAAAACCTCTTAGCACAGAACAGGGAAGGTCTTTGGGGATACTGGCAAAGAGTTGTGTTGACTCCTCCTTCCTCCAGCACAGCAAGACATGGTCAGCTGCTGTCATCTTACTGGAGGGGTTCCATACTGCTTTCTCCTTATCACAAAAGTTTCAGACCTTCTTGGTGTTTCTCATGGGCATCTCCTCAGAGCACTGACATTGCCTCTTTCTTCTCCACAAAGCAGCCAGCTGACTCCAGTCCCCTTCTCAACACCACCCCACTCTTTTACAGCATCTTCTCCTCACTGGTTACAGCTGTGGCCTGTTAAAGTCAGGCCTGTTCCTGATCTTTGATAATTGGCACAGCTGCAACTCCTCAGGGGTAAGATTACTTTCTACACTATCTTTATTTTCTTATATTTTATCCCCCTACAGTCAACTCCATCACATCTCTGTCCACAACTGCTGGACACAGAGTTTTGATTAATGTTCATATTGTTGAGCCTTGACTATTTCTTGTGTGCTACCCCAGTGGATCTGCACATGACCACACCAACATAAAACCCAGTGTGTGCCTGAGCTGTTCTTTCCTCTACACAGCTCTCTCCACACCACCAGGTTCTGATGGCTTTTTGCTCTTACTGTTGTCTCTTCTCCATTTCATCTCCTCTGAATTAACTGCACAGGCACCTTCCATGTCACTTCTGCTGATCAGGGAAGCTCCTCCCCTCCATTTATCAGGGTTGAAGAAAGGCACAATCTGTTAAATGCCATCCTCACAGCCTTGCACTTCACCCAGCTGCAGTTAGTCATCAAGCCCTCCCCAGCAAGGCTGGCTGCAAGCCTCCTGCAGTTACACCCTTCCCATCCACCCAAGAGTGGCTGCTGAATGCACAGGACAATCTGTCAACAGCAAGGCAGGTTTAAAGCAGTAACATACCAAAATCTCTGCCTGATGCACATGGGTTAAACAGCAGGGCAAAAATAAAGACTCCAGGGTAAGAATAACACCGTGTAGAATACCAGAAGAATCATTAAAGCCCCCAACCTTGGGAAATGTGAAGGGAATTTAAGCCAAAGATCTGTCAGATATGACATGACATGGTTGATTTTGCCACAGGGCAGAGAAGATAGAATAGGTAACCCTTGTTTGCTGTATCTTACTATCAAATTCTTGCCTGCCATGGCAGCCAGCTGGCTTTACCTTCCCAACCAGCATGTATCCATCTGTTGGCTCAATAGATGCTTCAAATTAAGAGATTTTGGATAAGAATCATACTTGCCTATTCTCAGTTTTCATTTTATGTAGTACTAAAAGATCACAATACAGAATTCTGACCTTTGCAGGGAAGAAGAAAAACACAGAACAAATCAAAAAAACCTCACCCCTGCCACCTCATTCCCATCCTCCCTCAACCCCTCTGAAAGTATCCCAGGAGGATAAATGAGGATGACACCTGCAACCTGAAAATAAATTATTTTTCCACTTTTTCACAAGTCAAGCACCTCCCAGCCAGTCCAGCCCCACCTGAGGAAGCCCTTGAGAACACCAGCTGGATACTTCACTTCCCAGGGCTCCTGTGACACAACCACACAGCTTGGACAAGCAGCTGAGCATTGAACTACAGCTGAAGAGAGCCTAAAGTCAGCTCAGGCTTCAGGAGACACAGCACAACATTCTATTTGTCTGTCTGCACACCAACCCAACAGCTCTGCAAGTCTCACATTAGCTCCTCCTCTGTCCCATCACCACACTTGGGGATAAAAGCAATAAAAATGTGCAGTTGTAGAAGGAGAAGCAGAAAAAAGGCTGAGGTGCCCTAAGACTCCTGTACACTCTGTATAAGGAACAAGATTTTGTAACGTTCAAACAACTTATTCTTTCTGCTTTCACTGCCCAGAAAAACTTGCATTACCTTCCAGCTGAACCATTTTTATACTTAAGTTTAGCAACTTCAAAAGGTTTATGAAGAGTTTTGATGTTTTTTTCTCAAAATATGAAGGTTGAAACAGCACAACCAACACCTTCCTTTTGAATTTATTCACCAGGGTCAAACCATACAAAAGAAGGAAACACAATTTCCAAGAAAGCAATGAAGGTACTTCAGCAGACTAAGCAACATGGTGCTTGTTTATATGCACATTTCAAAGCAGAAACTTCCAATTCTAATTAAAAAATGCTAATTTTGAAACAGATTTCAGAAGACCAAAAATTTGTTATTGATGGAATAACAAGCCTTGAAGCAAAATACACTTTACTGCATTAATGTCAAGTGCTTGATTGTTTTGACAGTTTTTAGGGCAGATTTAATGGAGTTTTCCTACATATTATGCATCCCAGCTCTTTTGCATACAGCAAGAGTACCTTTAAAGGAGGTCATACATATTGAATGAAGTTTTGGCAATACAATCTGACAAGCTGTTGAAGCTAGACAGATGTATCCCACTAACTCTGGAGACAACGTTGTCAAGAGACACTTTCATATCCTAATTTTGTGTTACACTTGCACATGTTTACATCCACACACTGAGGACCACTTATATATTCCATCTTTTTCCAAATTAAAATTAATTTAGCTCCATACCCCAGAGAACACAAATAACTAGGTTTGGCACACACAATGTTCTGGTTCCTGTAATCTAAAACACCCAACAACACTGACAACCATCCCAGAAATACTGACTCCTCAATCTTTGAGATTTTAGTGTCATATTTAAAAACAGTGTTGAAAGAAAAAAAAAAATTTTTTAAGTATAATCTATCAGGGAATTGTGATTTCTGCAGCTGATATCTATTTAACACAGACCACAACTTTTCTGAACTAACCCTCCAAGTGTCACAGATGATCTTTCATTCATTAAAAGCCCTTCAGAAATCGTGCACTCAGTCTTATGCCTCATAACCTTTGGGCATTACCCACAAACTCCTGATGATTCCACCCAAATCAAACTGCTGTACATTTCCTCCTTTTGTTCAAGCCCCAAGTTCTCTAATTCACACAAGAACTCCCATAAGAAATTCTTGCAGATTTCCCTTTTGCAGGAGCCCCCAAGGCTCAAGCTGGTCCTTTGCTTGTCCTAACTTCATCTTGTGGAATACTGTGCTTCATAATGCAAAATCTGCATTTTCAGAACCTGTGGAAACCCAGGGCACTGGGAATATTTCTGTCTGCTCTGGGGTGCCCTGACCCCCAGGGCAGCACTGACTCTGACCCTCATTCATGGAGAAAGTTTCCCAGACTTCAAGATAGACCAGAATCCACAAAAGTGTGAAATAGATTATAGAGAGCAGTGTAGGTGTATCACTTGGTGAGAAATTTAAGTTTCAAGATGGAGGGCACAGGATGTTGTCCTGAGTTTCTCCTTCATGCTTCTCCTTCCTTCTTCTCCATGGGTTTGGGTGGAATTTTGTAATGGGGAAGAAAAGTCCCCATTGCAGCTCTGTGGGATCAGTTATTGGGTTAAAAGGGAAATAATCCAGGTGTCAGTTCTTAATTGGATAGTTTAGCTTTAAAAGACCTTGGAACAAGAGACTGTTGGCCATTTTGTGCCTTGCTAATGAAGAGCTGCCAAACTCATGGTTGTGAGCCTGTTTTATTTATAATAATAAACACTTGAGTCTGCCATGAACTAGTGTCTCAAGTGCCTTCAATCCAGACCCAGAAAAACCAACAACTACAAGAACCTGTGTAATCTGTTTGACCAATGCTTCATTCACCACTGTCTCATCCAGCATCCTTCATTTCTTAAAATGTGCATGCCCAGCAATCAACATGCATTTGGTAAACTGAGGAAAACCAGAGCATTTCAACAATGAACTAGTTGTGATTCACCCTAGGCTCCAAATGCTGATAAACACAACCAAAGGAGGAGTCAGCCAGGTTGAGGGGTCAACCAGTAATTGCCAGAAACAGATACTTTCAAAGGTATCCTACCAAAGGCAGAAGATAAAGCTGAAAAGCAACACAGTTTAGAGTTGTTTCCACTGGTTTTCCACCTAGGAAGGAAATCAGTGACTCCAAATCCTTTCATTTGTTGGACAGGCTGTAGCCTTTCACATCCTTGGACAGGTTGTAGCCAAGTGGGAAGTCAGCCTCATCTCCCAAATAACAATCAATAGGACAAGAGAAAACAGTTGTGCCAGGAGAGGTTTAGATTAGATGACAGGAAAAATTTCTTCACAGAAAGTGTTGTCAAGCATTGGAACAGCTGACCAGGGAACCAGGTGAGCCACCAGCCCTGGAGGTATTTAAAAGGTGTGTGGATATGGTTTAGTGGTGGGCCTGGCAGTGCTGGTTAAGGGTTGGACTCCATGTTCTTACAGGTCTTTTCCTGAAGCTCTGGCTTTGCTCCACTGCAACATCTTTACTAGCACGTGTTTCCAGAAAATTCCAGATTGTATCACCTGAGGCACCATCTGAATTTAGAGACTTCTGGAACAAGGTCTAAGGTTACCCCAGGTCAAGCAATTTTTTCCTCAATTCTGCATGAATTGATTAGATTAGACTACAGAAGGTTATTTAAACAAGAACCTTGAAGAACTCAATTTCCTCATGGCTCCCTAGCACACATCTCACCCCCTGCACAAGGCCATCTTTTTCCATCAAGACAACAGGTCCAGTTCAGAAGTTCCACTGCTGAAAGCTGACCAAAAGGCATCCCTGCCTGTCTCGGGTGGTGGAGGAAAACACTTACAGATGTGGTTCCATAGCAAGTCTGACTGAAGGGAAATCTGCACTGCCACAAAGAGCCTACACCACCTTCAAACAAAATCCTGTGCTCCTGACCCCACTCCCCCTGTCAGGCTGCACTCACTGAGCTGACCAGCTGAAGGATACAAAAACTTTCCCTCCTTTTGCTTCACTTTTTAAATAAATCAATCCCCTGAGCTGGTGGACAGCCTCCATCACACCCCTGGGTGGGAGTAGCAAGGTCCAACTTCCAGCCACAGTTTGGGGTTAACTCAACTTGGGCCAAGAGGTGCCCCACCCTACAGAGTTCATTTGCATCTGCCTTCCTTATGTGGCAATTAAAAAAGAAAGTGGCTTGGATGTCTCTTGAGAAAAGCTGCACCTGAAGTCCTGTTTTGGCACTTTGTTCAAAAATTGCCTCAGTTTCCTTCCTTGTGACAAGTTCAATACAAGCAACTTTACCCCACACAAAACCCAATTCAGCATCCACCATCCTTTGTATTTCTCCAAAAGGAAATGCAACCTGTAATGGTCCCTATTAATATGCTTTTAGTAAACTTAATCTGAAATCTTGTTAAAAGGTCTGCTAGGCAACACAAAACATGGAGTTTGTCCACACTTCCCTTTTTCCCCATCCTACATATCCTCATTTACAGGAGAGCTGCCCTCAAAGGCCAGGACCACAGGGTAATGCCAATATCCTGACCAAGACTGGAAGAGAGAAATTTTAAGGAACAACCATCCCCAAACACAGGAAGCAGATTTTGTTTTTTCACACTATCAAATTCACAACAAATCTTCCATTCACTTCAAATACAAACCTTGGAAAACCAAAGGAAACCTCTCAAATCCTTAAGGAGACCAATTCACGACTGGCAAGGACCACTTCGTGTTTTTACACACCACGCTCCCTGTCTGCAGCTTCTGATTTAGGAGAATTTGAGATGACACCAACCAATTGACTCATGCAGCACTCGCAGAGCCTGAGTGCATTATGAACATCCCACAGAGAAGCTGTTTCGATTTTGGATGGAATACACAATGAAGCTGAGCAGTTTTTAAAGCACGCCCTTGGATGTCACCTTCAGGAGAGCTACAGGAAATTAATCAGAATGGCATTTATCACTTTTTAGCCTGCTCTGCTAATGCCGGCTGCGTGGTCACACAGCCTGTACTGCAGAGGGGGCAGCCTCAGACAGAGCCTACACACCAGGCACCGGAGTACATCTAAATGAAGAGCTCCAACTTTATATAGCTTATCAATTACAGGAGCTACATTTCATTTGGCTTTTCCTGTCGATGTTAACTTCAAGTTGTGTAATCAAACACCAAAACGCCCCCGTACATACAAGCAAAACGTGCAAGCGTTACCATTGACAGATCAGAGCAGGCAATTTAAGAGTTAATCCTCGAGCAGCGTCCTCAAATAACCCCACGGTGGCTCGATATTACAGCTGAACACGCTGCCTCTAGCGCTTCCAGCTACTGCTATCAAACGCTCCGTAGCAACTTTCCCTGCTGCAGCCACTATGGCAGCACTAACACGGAAATGCAATTACAGCTGGCATTTCCAGCCTCAGCCCGTCCCCTGGGAGCTGCAGCCTTCCCTCCTGCAGCACTGCCGCACCCTGGCACCAACAACCGCGGCCCTGCGAACTGCGGCCCTGGCACCGCCAACCGCGGCACCGGCCCCGCCAACCGCGGCCCCGCCAACCGCGGCACCGGCACCTCCAACCGCGGCCCTGACACCGCGGCCCTGACACCGCCAACCTCGGCCCTGGCACCAACAACCGCGGCCCCGCGAACTGCGGCCCTGGCACCGCCAACCGTGGCACCGGCACCAACAACCGCGGCCCCGGCACCAACAACCGCGGCCCCGGCACCAACAACCGCGGCCCTGACACCGCGGCCCGGGCACCGCCAACCGCGGCCCTGACACCAACAACCGCGGCCCCGCCAACCGCAGCCCTGGCACCGCGGCCCTGCCAACTGCGGCCCTGGCACCGCCAACCGCGGCCCCGGCCCCGGCGAGGGAAGGGCCCTGGAGTCATCCTGGCACTTTCCAGGGGACAGCAAAATGTAACCTCACACATCAGCTGGCTCCCGAACCGCTCAGTTTCCCCGCTCAATCTCAGGCTTGCCCGTGTTGCGGCCACAGCCGGTTGTGTAAACCAAATTACAGCACACGACAGCGGTAATTTCTCCGTTCCTCCTCTGTTGACATTTACACGGGCAATTTATCGCCTGCTAAAATTACCACTTCCCATCCAATCCCAGAGGGATCCCTGCTCGGGGCGGAACGCTGCTGTGAGAGCAGATGCCATCTTTCAGGCACCACAGCAAAGCCCCAGCTCCATTTTACCCCGCTAACCTCCTAACACTCACACAACTCCTCTTTTCAAACCACCTTTTGCCATAACAATTATTTTTACTATTTACAGGTCCATATTGAAGTTACTGCTTTTTCTGCCTTCCTGCTTTCCAAGCAAATTGGAGGGAGCAGAGGCATTTTTTTAGCTGAATACAATCACCTGGAAGCCTTTCCATACAAATCTAATCCTGACAGATGATTTTGTTCCATCACTTTTTTTTTTTTTTGGTACCTGCATGCCGCAGTCAGACCATGACTCCTTCTGCCTGCAGCATGGTCTGCTCTACACCTACTCACACAAAAGAAGTTGATTTATTTATCCAGGGAAGAAAATAGGTAAGTTCCCTATTATTACCTGGATTTTCCCCTCAGAGCCATAAACTGCCCAGGACAGCGTTTTCAGATGACCAGTCCAAACATGTAAAATTCAGAAAGAGAATTCCTGTTTCTGCAAGTACATCTGTAAAACCAGCAGCACAACTTACCCAAACAGCACAAAAGAAATTAGGCTGAGATAAAGACCTACAACTGAAGCAGCAGATCCAAACAATACCTTCCTGCTTATCTTAAATCCATCCATTCAATAGAACACAGAGAATCCCAGTAATAAGGTGCTTTACAACATGATCTAAGAAACTTCTTCTTTCCTACACGCATTTGTGGTCTGAATTTGCACATCTGTTCTATAAACAGAGAATGAAACTGAACACAAAGCATTTTTGGCAACTCTACCCTGCTTCTTAGAGAGGCTGTTACTCTAAAAAGATTCAGAAAATCTTAGTCCTGCTTGATTTATTTCCAAGCAAATCCATTATTTCCAATTATATTTGGGATATTAAGTTATGAACAAAACACAAATATGAAAATTCTTTTTAGTGAAGGCAGTAACTTTATAAAATTTTATGCTTCATCATGCACAAGATAGATTTCTTCCAGAATCAAATCTCAAATAGCTGATCCACTCTGCTCACTTCCCAACTAACAGTAATGGAAGTCAAGTTCCTCTGCTGTGAAACTCAGACCCTGGGATGAAATCCATCTGATTTCTACCCAGAACCTTGCTGAGACAAGCACAATTACATAATGGAATTGAACTTTCTTAGACCAATTTAAGCCTGAGCAAAACCCAACAGAGACATTCTTGTGTGATTTTGTCTCACGTCATGCCACGACCTGCATGCTGTATCCACAGATAATCAGTCTTCCTCACCAAAAAACACCCTGGCAAATACTCTGTCTGCATCTCAGAAAGTATGACTGCCTGGGAATTCACGAGGCTTCCACTGTGATCTCTCCCATCAGCAAAGAATAAAAGTTTCACATATGAAAGGCTTGATGGCGGTGTTGAAAGATAGAGGGAGTGTATTCAAACAAGCAGACTCCTGAATTTTCTATTCTCAGAACTATTATACCAGAATACCACTCCCAAGCTCCAGTTTACCTGACAACAGCACCGGGATAAGATTAAATTTTAATGTAATGAAACAAACAAGGCCTTAGCAGGAATCCAGTACAATTTTCAGCCCCTGTTTCACAAATCCCCAGGGAGGGCGTGCCCACCCTTCACTGCACACACTTGTAACCTGAGAGGCCCACGGGGTTGTTCCATCAACAGCTGTGGGGAAAAGCTCCCTGCTTGACAAACATCATCATCAAAACCTGGTTATTTCAGCGCCTAACTGAGAGACACATGGGAAAAACAGCTCCTCATTTCATGACAGCTTCATTTCAAACACTGCAGTTACAGGGGGAGCTCCCAACTTCCCAGAGCAGGCCCCCTAAGCATTTAGGGCTAGCCTATAAAACTGCAAGCATTTTACAACTCACCAAAGTTAACCTCCCTAATTCCAGAGTCGAGATTAATGTTAATGGCAAAACAATGTTGTTCCCGAATTACAAAAGGAAATGTAGAAAGCATTTCCTTCGGATTCTGGAATTATTCCCCACTTTAATGAGCATTACCTCTATACAATGCAGCATTTCCTCCAAAAGAAACGTACTTCCTTTTCTGCCACCCAAACACTTGTCCTAAAATGAGATTATATCCTTTCTTACCCAGGGTCCAAGTGATATTCTTGCCATCATAATACAAAGCAAGACTTAATCAAAAGTTTCCCTGAAGTCAAACCCGGCCCCCATCCTACCACACTTTAGGAGGCACATTTGGGGAAGCAGAGGACAATCTAAATCTCACAGGTTAACCTTCCTGCTTCTCTAACAGCTTCACAAGATGGAAGGAGAACCTCAATGGCCCATTTCTACTGCTTGAACCTTTACCTAAGTATTTGCCAAGAAACTTAATGAAAACGAAAGCAAATTCCAGATTTTTCCCTTCCTCTTAATTCTATGTTCCTACAACTTGTAGCTCTCCTAATAAAATTGGTCTTGTCCTATCGAGCCAAATTCAACACTAATCCCAGAAAACTTTAGCTAAAGTTCAGCAGTAGGTCTTAACAGTTAGGTAACATTTTGGCCATCCTTTCCACGAGCACTATTGCTCACATCACCAACCAAATGACAACATTACACTACTTCTCTATTTCTCCTCAACTGGTTCTACACCCCACAAATATCTGATTTTCTGACTGCTGCTTGTCAGCGTCAACAGATGAAGGACCAAAGCTCAACAGTACACTCAGTCCCCACCACAGACTTCCTAAGAACAGAATTTCAAGCATTTCCCCTTCCCACTTACACTGCCCATTGCATTGCTCCCACCAGTGCTCAAAGAAGAAAGAAAACATAACAACAAGACAATGAACAGACTGCAACAAGTGATGTCATACAGACCGTGTAAACTGATCAATCTACTACTCACTGTTCTGTTTAAGGGCTGGACAAATTTATCAAACAAATTCAAACATCAAGCTGCATGGCTGCAGCTATGCGAAAAAAAAAAAAAAAACTCTCCTTATTTAGTCTTTTTTATATTTAAAAATGCTTTTTTTAAAGAGTTCTTTATGATGTGTGCCATGGAAAACAAATCAGTGATATAGTCTGCTTTCAATGTAAAATCCCCATTTATATCAGAGTAGTATCACTCTGTAGCATCTTTTTTTTCCCCAACCACACATTATCTTCCACATTGATCTATGCTTTTAAGCTTGATCGATTAGCACCGCCTGTACTACAGCTTGCTCCCCCCTCTGCTTCAAGAACCCGAACGCTGAAACATCCGAAACCGCTCTCCATCAGATGCAGCAGGAGAGAGGATCACACTTTTATAGGGAACAAAACCCTCTATCAGCTGCTACGGACTCGTGCTGGACGCTTCCAGGCAGTTCGTCCCAGCGGCGGGGCCCGCTCCGTGCCGGGCACAGCCCGGAGCCGAGGCGGCCCCTCGGGAACAGCGGCTGCGCTGCTGCTGCCGCCTCACGAACACCTCCATGGGGGCAGGAACGGGCAACACACCCGCCCGGCCTCCCCAGGGTTCAAACTGGCTCAAATCACAGAACCACCGAGGCTGCAAAAGTGCTCTGAAGTGGAGCAGGGACCCAACATCACCGTGTCACCCGCGGCACTGAGTGCCACGTCCAGTCTTTGCTTACACAGCTCCAGGGACGGTGACTCCGCCATCCCCCTGGGCTGCCTGTTCCAGGGTCCGATCCGGTCTTTCTGAGAATAAATTTTTCCTGGTGACCAACCCAACCCTCCCCCGGCGCAGCTGAAGACCATGTCCTCATGTGCTACCGCTGGTTGCCTGGGAGCAGAGCCCGACTCGCACCTGGCGGCAGCTCCTGTCAGGGACTTGTGCAGAGCGATGAGGCCTCCCCTGAGCCTCCTGTTCCCCGGGCCGAGCTCCTCACAGAACACGCGCTCCACACCCGTCCCCAGCTCCGCTGCCCTTCTCCGGGCTCGCTCCATACGGAGCCTGCATGGAGCTGGGCTCCAGCGCAGCCAAGCCGGCGGGGAGGGACCCTCTCCGCAGCTGCCCCGATCCCGTTTTTCCGGGCTGCGTTCGGCGAGTGCGGGGGGCGAAACTTCCTATTAAGGGCACGGCGGCCGCGGGCCCGCAGCTCTGCGGCGCCGCCATGGCGGGGCCTCCCTCGCTCCCTCCCTCGGGCCGCGGCTGCGCGCTCGGGGCGGCGGGAAGCGCCGCTGCCTCCGCTGCACCTGCCGCCGCCGCCGCGGGGGAGGGCGATGCGGCGGCACCCGGGGCACCCCGCCCGCACCCCCGCCGCGAAACCCGCACCGCGCTCACCCACGCTCCGGTAGCCCAGGATCGCGATCTTGCGGGACTTGGACGGCGGCATCTTCTCCCCCGCCCGGCCCCGAACCACATCAAGGGCGTCGGCGGTGGCGGCTGCGGCGGAGGGCGGCGGCGGGCGGCTGTGGGGGCGCGGGGCGCGGCGCCAGCGACATGCGGGGGGCGCGGGGGGAGCGGCGGCGGCCGGAGCGCGCTCGGGACGCGCGGCGCTGGCAGCGGCGGGGCCGCACCACGTGACCGCCGCCGCCGCGCGCCGGCCCCGCGTACGCACCTGCGCGTCACAGGAAAAAACTCCCTGCGTCACCCCCGCCTGGCGCGCGCGTCGCCCCCACCCGCCGCACGCCCATTGGCCGGCGGGGCGGCGGCGGCGGGCGGGGATTGGCCGGGGAGCGGCAACGGCCGCGTTCGAAGGGGAGGGGGCGGGGCCGGGCGGGCAAGGGCGAGCGGGGACGAGGTGGGGGGGGGAGAAAGGGAGGGGGGAAAGGCGCGCGCCAAGGGCCCGCGCGCGTGCGCGCGCAGCGTGCGGCGGTTGGTGCGTCCCGCGCGCGCGGCCCCGCCCCGGCCCCGAGCTCCGTCACCTTGGTCAGCCCGATCCCTGTCCCGATCCCTGTCCTGCTCCCTATCCCCGGCCCGAGCTCCGAGCTCCATCACCTTGGTCAGCCCGGTCCCTGTCCTGGTCCCTGTCCCTTATCCCTGTCCTGCTCCCTATCCCCGTCACCTTGGTCAGCCCGATCCCTGTCCCGGTCCCTGTCCCGGTCCCTGTCCCTGTCCTGCTCCCTATCCCCGCCCCGGCCCCGAGCTCCGTCACCTTGGTCAGCCCGATCCCTGTCCCGATCCCTGTCCCTGTCCTAGTCCCTATCCCCGTCCCTATGCCCGTCCCAGTCCTGCCCGCGGCCCCTTTCCCGATCTCCGTCACCTTCGTCATCCCGATCCCCGTCCCTTATCCGTGTCCTGGTCTCTATGCCCGTCCCAGTCCCAGTCCCGGCCCTTCCCCGATCTCCATCACCTTAGTTATCCCAGTCCTTGCCCCTGTCCCCGTCCCTTATCCCTGTCCCTATCCTGATCTCTATCCCCGTCCCAGTCCTGTCCCCGGCCCCAGCCCAATTTCGTCTCTGTCTCCATTCCTGTCCCCGTCTCCTTCCTCCTCCCTTCCCCATCCCCATCTCAGCCCCTATCCCCGTGCCCATCCCTGTTCCTATCCCCATCCCTTCCTATCCATGTCTCTATCCCTGTCCCGGTGCCTATCCCCGTTCCTCTCCCCATCTCCTTCCTCATCCCTTCCCCATCGCATTCCCCATCCCCGTTCTCATCCCAGGGTCTCCTCCCCGGGCAGGGGGATTTATCGCTGCCCCTCTCCTGTCCCGCAGGCTCCGGTGCCGGGAGGGGCCGTTCGGCTGGGCTGCTGAGTTTGAATAAATAAATAAACAAATAAATAAATAAATAGAATTTATCTCCGAGCGTTCCCCGTGCACGCTGATTGATGGAGAAACGTCGGGTCCCGGCGTCGATAAAGTGCTGGGGATTGCATGGAAGGGCAGGCGGGGTTTGGGAGCCTGGGAATGGTTAACAGCGAGATCCGAGCGCTGGAGAGTTCGCTGTGGAAAGAGCTGCGGGGTCTGGTGGTGACTGCAGCACTTGATGGATGCAGAATTTAAGGGAGAAAGACACCAAGACAGGAAAGTCGTATTTCCCCCCTCTACTACAGATTTTGAACACTTTGGGTTAATATCTACCCTTTACACATTTACTTGAAAAATGAATGTTAGAATTATTTTTTTAAGTGCATCTTGTAATTTTGGGGAACACTGACCTAACATGCAATTATGCCAGGGCACAACAAACCAGCCTAACAGCTGGGTGATGTTAAGGGACATAGATTGGCTGCTCCCTGATCTCACCCATCCCCAACACACTGCAACACCACATATTCATCCAACCTGGGGAGAGAGCTGGGAACTAAAGCAAAAGAAAGCCATTTATACACAAAAGTGATTCACTCCTGGAGGAGCAGACAGGCTTTTAGGAGAGACCTGCATTTTTTGGGATAGTCTAATTGTACCTTTAGTCTTCTGGATTATGGAGTTTTACAGGATAAGTGCTGGTAACCAGCAGGAGTAACAGCTTTCAGTGAATAGGTACATGATGGAAGGATAGCTATTTCCTGAGGAATCAGGGGGTTTTGTAATTTCTCAGTGATGGCTGTGGTGATACAACTCTGCATGCTCATTCCCTGTGTCCAGCCTTCTTTCCCACTCCCTACAGCAGATTCCCACCTCATCACAGCCCTGAGGATGGGATTGGTGGGATCTGGGGAGCCTGCAGAAAAGCAGCAGCCTGGAAATCCAGTGTTTGTGAGCAGGGATCCTGCTCAAAGCTCCCCAGGAGGTGCAGAGGGACAGCCCTGCCTGATGTGCAGCACCAGACTCCTCCTTGTTCATGTTTGTGACAGACACAATTGTCCATGAAGCACATGAGAACTGCAGTAGCCACGATCCTGCAGGGCCAACCCTTGGAGCTGTGCCATCATCTTTACATTCACTCCCTCTGGAACCATGCTATGGTCCAAAATTTTGTCTATTTACTGAGCCAGAAGACTGAGAGGACTGAGATAAGAAATACCTTCCAATGCCATACATGGATTTGGAAAAATAGCTGAAGTTTGTAGTAGTGATGCTTTCAGTTTCTATCTCCTTACAGTTCTTATTACTTGCCTGTCATATTCCAGCACTGGGCTTTTCACTCTGTTAAAACCTAAATTGTATTTTCAGGATATATATCCATACTCCTCCACATGGTCAGAGAGGGGAGCATCAGCTTTTTTTTTTCATTTGTGGGAGTTTCTGGTTTTGTTCCTTCCACTTCTTTTGATTAGGTCTTTTCCCTTACTCTCTCTTTCTCATCCCATTCTCCCTTTGAAGCAGTGTCTATTTATTTATCTGGTTTCTGTTCCCTTGCCCCTAGCTCACTCTGTGCTTGTTTAGGGGAGTTCACCACTGCAGGGTTTCTGTTCTTCCCTCTTTATTTGCTTTATTGGCCCAAATTGCAATGGAGTTGTCTCACTTTAGGATGCTTGTCAGCAGCAACACAGAACTCATCCATCCTGGGCATGGATTTATTTTGAAGAAAAACCTTTAACTTCCTTTTCTTCCACTGCTCCTTTGGAGGGAGTTGCCTAATAATCCTGATCCTGTAAATGCTTCATTTTGTCTTGGCTGGGGCACTGGGAATACAGGGAATTACAGAGCTTTTAGGGAAGTTTGTTGCTTTTCCACGCTCTAGGGCTGGGCGGCACTGCTGATGGCCTTTGGCAGCACTCTGGGGTGCTGCTACTCAAGAGGCAGCAGCTTGAGCAGAGCTGAGGATCTGGACTGTGGCAAGGTGTTCCTGCATTTCTCCTGTTCAGGTGAAATCTCAACACTTCTGGAGTGCTGTGAGCAGGGGGACAGCACACCTGTGGCTGTGAATGTCCAATCCAGGCACTGTGCATTATCTGAGCTCCTGTTGTTTATACATTTAGGGCTGAACAGCCCCACACACCAAGGGGCCCTTTGCTGAAATCCTCTCCCTGTAGCAACCCAGGTGTGATGCTCAGGTTGTGTTTTCCCAGGGCAGCATTCCACAGCATCATTGCATGAGGAATTGGGGCTGTGCCTGTGCATTCCCTGCTCCTGCTGCAGCCTCCTCACTGCTGCAGTGTTTGCAAACTGAGCTCCCGAGGAGTTCAGAGGGCTGTGGGACAAGTGACATCCCCTGTGTGCCTCTGCCCTGGCTGTGCTCCAGGCCTACCCCCATCTCCCTCTGCCAGGCTCTCCCTCAAATCAAGCACAGCCTTGGGATCAGTTCAGATGATAAATGACATTAATGACAAATAAGATAACGTGTCACAGACACATTTTATGAAAAATCCTTTCCTTGGGATTTTTTCTCCTGAGAAGCTGAGAGGCCTCAGGAACAAAATGCAAACAATGATTATCTGCTGCTGTGGAATGCAACAGGTGGATCTGGGATTGGTCTCATGTGGTTGTTTCTAATTAATGGCCAATCACAGTCAGCTGGCTCGGACTCTCTGAGACACAAACCTTTGTTATTCATTCCTTCTTTTTCTATTCTTAGCTTAGCTAGCCTTCTGATGAAATCCTTTCTTCTATTCTTTTAGTATAGTTTTAATGTAACATATATCATAAAATAATAAATCAAGCCTTCTGAAACATGGAGTCAGATCCTCATCTTTTCCCTCTTCCTTGGACCCCTGTGAACACCATCACAAACACGCTCAAAGAATGCAACACATCAGATGTGGCTCTGAAAGACAAGATACCAAGGGGGAAAACAGCAAGGCAGGGCTGGGGTGAGTGTCTGTGGGGAAATCAGGCTGGACAAACAGTGCATGGCTATTACAGAGACTTGTTGAAGGTCTCTATGGTGAGAGAAGGACGTGAATCTTGTTTCTTGATTAGAAGGCCAGATTTATTGATATATGATATATAATACATTATGACTATACTAAATAGAATAAAGAGAGAAGTTTGCAGATGCTGCTAGCTACGCTAAGAATAGAAAGAAAGAATTTATAACAAAGTTGTGTCTAGGGACTCTGTCCCCAGCTTGCTCCTGTGATTGGCCTTTAATTATAAACATAGAAACATGAGCCAAACAAGGTGCATCTCATTGTATTCTACAGCAGCTGATAACAATTGTTTACATTCTCTTTCTGGGGGCCCTCAGCTTCCCAGAAAATGCAGAAATCTGAAAGAAAGGATTTCTGTGAAAAAATGTCTGCGACACATGGCTCCCTTTTGCTGCCTGTACCTACTTTTTCTGATGGAGAAAGAACCACAACAGATTCCAGGTAGTAAAGGTAACTCAAGACCAAGTATTTTTACACTGATCCAGCCCATGCAAACGCACAGCCACCCCCTCCCAAATGCAGAACAGCTCTGACTTGTACCTTCAGCTCCTGCAGCAGCAATTAGCAGCACAATTACCTGCCCTGTCCTTCAGCAAAGCAGGACCTTCCCAAGGAGTGTTTTGAAGTGTGTCCAGTGTTTGCTCTGGGCGTGCTTCCACAGGCGCAGCACAGCCCTTGCTGCTGCAGAGGTTACAAAGTACATCCAGCTCAGCCTTGCTCTTGTTTCTGCTCCCTCCTGCCTCCTCACAGGGATTGCAGCTTGCAAGATTCACATAGAAACGCTGGAAAAATGTTGGTAGAAGCAAATTAAGGGATTAATCCAGTTCAGAGGGGTGGGTGCCCTGCAGGGGCTGGTGTGCAGCTGGCAGGGACACAAGTCCCACAGGGCTGTTTCTGAAGGAATCAGTTTGATGTGTGAGTACAGGTCACCTCCTGCCCATTCACTTCAGCAGGAACAGGTCTGACTGCAACCACCAGAAAAACAAATGAGTACCAAGAAAGTGACTTTCAAAACCACATTTAAATGAAGTCCTGAAGAGTAAAGAGCAGTGTCTGCAGAACATTCCTTTTGCATAAATGCATTATGTGGCTACAAAGGCAGCATTAAATTATCCGGAATGGCATTTGCCTCTGGAAATTACCCTTAATAAGTGTTCAATATGGGTGAAAGTTCACAGAAACTTTGGAAGTAAACTGGTTACTCCTAAAGCTGCCTGGAGAGCTCAGTGGGAGCAGCTACAGGGCCTGCTGTGAGACAGGATTAAGCACGTGTGGTTTCACTTCTACTTGGACCCAAACTGAAAAGCTCCAACTCACCCTGTGCTCCCTCCAAAAATGGCCAGAAGTGTTCTCCATGTCTTGGAACTGCTTCAGTCAGATTCCTCCTGTCTGCCATGAGCACAAAAGCTCAGGCCTTGGAAATCAAGGCTTGTTCTTTCTGTTTTACTCCAACATTCATTCCCAGCACCACAGTATCCCTCAATAAAAGATGAATAGGCCTCAGATACACAACAACTGATTTCACTTGCTAGCAAACAGTAAACACCAGCTGATCTCAGACCCTCTACCTAAAGGATTCCAGAAATAAAACACGAAAATGTTTTTCATCAATGTCAGCAAAGGGGGATTTTTCCTCAGTTCAGAGCATCTCTGAAAAATACTGAGGGCTGAAGTCTACTAAGAAACATTTTCTTACACCCAAGCAGTTAAAAATATCCAGAGTAGGTGAAAACCTTTCCAAGACAAGCCCTTCAGAATAATTATCTTTCACAGACATCTTGCTGTGCAAGGAAATGCACAGGAAAGCAGAGGCATCAATCAGAAGTTATTACAGTCCTGCTGGTTAAAATAGAACCCATTTCTGCACCTGCACTGCTAAACAGGCTTTCAGGAGCCACAGGGGACATTTACTGACCCCTCCATCTGCAGCATGGTCCTGCCTGTGAAAGAAAAGGAGCTTCTGGAGCTGTTGCTGTGGCCTCAGATCTGTAAGCACTGCTTGCTGCCAGTCCAGAGGGGAGAATGCACAAGAACTGGAGTCTAATGACATTTTATTAATTCTTTTTCATGGCTGAGACCTCTAATGAGCCACATGAAGGGCCCTAGAGCACAGCTTTAGTTACACTATGCCTTTAATCTGGAACATGCTGCAGTGCTGCTGAGTCACCCCTCCTCTCCCCACCCTCATTTACTTACTCCTGTCCCTCCCTTATGCTGGAACAAGCATTTCTCTAGCTCTGTGGAAAACTGATCTGTATTAAAAACGACAAGATTTCTTTAGTTTTGTTTACAAGTGCCAGCACAAGCAGAGTGTGCTTTGGTGGCACTGCTGTTCATTCGTGCTGGTGGGGTCACATCGTGGTTCTGCCACTCACAAATGCACACTTCAGAGCTGAATTCCAGAAAGAATGGGTGGAAATTCTCTAAACACAGTTTTGTGCTACTGAGGAGGATTTTCTCCCTATTTTTGCTAGTCCTGTGTCCACAGCATGTGAACAGCAGTTGTAATAATGTGAAAATGGGAAGCTTGAATGTGGTTATGTGAAAACTGCAAATTCATTCTGGCTTTCTGCACACTGCAGCACGCAGGCAGGCCCACAGCATCTGCATGAACAGGGACAGAATTTGTGCTATAAAACAGATATTAAAAAATTACCAGTGGTTGAACCCTTATCTCTAAAAATACCCTGGCCAGAGGGCTGAAGGATGTGCCCGTGCAGACGAGTGATAGGGAGATGCCAGGATGCTTTTGGGCACCTCCCTGCCACCCCCTCTACCAGAGGAGGCTGCAGTGCCTGGGCTGGAGCAAACTTTGCTTTCCAAAGCTGCATCCATGTGGTTTCTATGGCATTTCCAGGTAGCACTACTTTCCTACCAGATTCTCCCCTCCACACACCCTATGAGGAATGAGAGCCACTGTTTGTAGTTTGAATCACTCTCCCACGTGAGGACAATCAGAGCTGGGCTGGTGGCAGCTCTGATGGCAGCAACCAGCACCAGGTTGTTGCTCTCGGGACAAAGCAGCTGCTCCAGTTCAGTATCACCTGGAACTGCAGGGAACAGAGTCAATATTTACTCAGTCAGGAAAGGTGCTGACAGTGTTTTTCACAAGGTAAGAAAGTGGAAGAAAGTCTAAGTGAACAGTTTCCATCATGTACTAAGGGAATATTTTTAGTCATGAAAGACACCTGTAAGAAGGAAGTTTTCACACATTTAGTTCAGAATTTAAATTCTTGTAGAAAGGAGAAAAGTTCTGAAGAAAGTTTTTCCTTACTATTATATTTTATTAGGAAACTGTTCACCTTTTACCTCCATATTTATAAATGAAAAAATATTGTATCCCATTCCTGCATTATTCCAGTGCAGTATTCAGGCTGGAAACACAGTACAGAAGTCCTACCTCCAGTATTCCATCAGCATGAGCCACCTTTAAATTCAGAGGAAAATAACAATGCTCCTGGTTTGCACTAATCCCAATGCATGTACATTCATACCTGTGAAAGAACTTGGCACGAACTGCTAAAACCAAACTGATGTTGTAGGGTTTAATTTCTTCCATCTACAAGAATCTACAATTATAAAAGTCTCATCTTCAAACTTTACAGTACATTTACATTAGCAAATACCCCACAGCTTCCCTCACTCCTCCGCTTCTGTACAAATCATATACAATAAAAAGTTTTGGGTTTTCGTTGTACAAACATCATTTTACACTTTAATACAGGTGAAAACATTGTCCTCTGGCACCTCATTTCCTCCATGGTGCCTGTGTATGACAGGACAGAGCACTTTCAATCCATGCTTCCGAAATCTTCAGCTCAAGTAACAGACTGGTGAACAGGGCACAGCTTCTGCAACTCCAAAGTTGTAAATAATGAGAAAAATCTCCCACTTGTTTGTATAACAATCAACAGTTTATTAATGGATATGGTGAAATTTTAGCTATCCACCAAAGATGTGTAAAAAATTGTCATGAAAGTAAAAATAAATAAAGCTGTTTTTAAATCAGTCTTGTTTTACATTTCAGTTCAGAATGCAACATTGAACACAAAACTGTCATTGAAGTTTTAAAGAAGTCTACCAATACCCAAATTACAGCTTTTATGACAAATCTAATGAGAACTGAAACTGATTTGGTTTTAGGTTTAAAGACTTTCACATTCAAATACAGTGTCTCGTTTAGCACAACACTTCCTTTGACAGTGATGGGCAACAGTGATGACATATTGCTGTATTTTGACATAAGGCACTATGATATGAATATGCCATACACTTGCCTTATGCCACATATATCCATTGCTGACCAGTGACTTCTGTCAAATACAAAATGAAAAAGTTTCAGAATACAGTGCATTTTAATGAAGGACATCATGTGAAGTCTTCCAGCAAATGTTTTGAAGACATTTTGAAATATGAGCCTACATTTTAACATAAGCTTTTGTCATGCTGCTTTTTTTGCGACATCACTGGGGGGAAGAGACTCATCATCCATCACTAAGTCCCAAAACACATTCTCAGCCATCCTGCTCTGTTCCACAGCAGTCACTGCTCTTGAGACAAACGACCCAGAAACTCTGTTCAAGTTCTCCTACAAATGTTTACATTCACAGCAGTCATTCGCTCTCGTTCTCCTTTTGTTTGGCACCTGGAACAGAAGAGGAAAGCAGCTGTCACTGCCTTGGCCACACAGCTGGAGCAGCTTATTCCAACTGCTGCAGCTTCCCCTGATCACATCACCAAAATCACACTCCTAAACACAACATTTTTAGAGAATAAACTGCAGGATTGCTCAATGCCAAGAGGCTCGAGACCATCACTGCTTTAATTTCACTGCTAAGTTGAAGAAACCCTTCTGGGAAGTTACTCCAAATGCCTTTGAAGATTCTCCCCAGCACATAAAAAAAATTTGTTTAAAAACTTCCAACTAAAAACCCACAGCCCAAACCTGTCCCTCAGCTTAGAGCCAAGCCTAATCATCCTAAGAGCCCCCAGAAAATGAGTCCTGCTCAAGCACAAACGATGGAAGGACTTAGTTTAACTACACTTTGTTGATGGAGCCATTTTTCCTGGCTCAGAGGCAGATTTTGCTTACAGCAGGGATCTGGGAGACCTGTCCAGCAGGACTGTGCAGCATCTCACCTCTTCTCCAGATGCTCAAACATGCTGGGCAATGACTGAAGCCTGTGGTGAGCTTGGATTCAGCATCCAACTCTATAGAGTAATAATCTCTTGCCAGAAACCTGGAGTTGCTACTTGTAATGTATTATCAAACACTGAAAGATTCATTGAATGTTTTCACATCACAACAGTTAATTTTTTCCCAAACACAGGCTGGTTTTAATTCCTACCAGTCAATAAATTTTCCTTTCCATCTGTGAGGAGAACTGGACAAGTGATTTATCTGGTGTTGTCAGGAGCAAAGTCACACTTCATACTCTACAAATCAGATTTACATGGCAGACATCCTCCCTGCATGAGACAAATTCTAGTCTAAAATTGGGCAGTTGCCTGTGGAAATGCAATCTGATGCTTAACTGCTCCCCTTCCCTCACTTCCTCTCTTGCAAAGGTATAATCCTGCCCTCTGTGTTGCTCTGACCCCTGTACCAGACTGTTCTGTGGGCAGGCTCAGAGTGCCAGGCTCACTAAAATGCAGCTTTTCTGCTGGCTCAGTGAGTTACAGCAGCTCAGGGACCCCAGAGCATGCTGCTGCCCAGAGTGGGAGCAGGAACTGCCCTCTGCAATAATTCCAGAGCACTTTTAACTCAGCTCAGAGCTCCAGGTATCCACGAGACACCAGTACAACAAAGCTCTTGGTTTGTCAGCACCCAAATTTCATCTTTTCTGTCTGAACTTTGCACCATTAGCACTAAAATCTGCTCTGGATCCTTCTACCCTCCAGGCATGGATCAAACTCCCTCCTCTACCAACACTGCCTGCTTGTCTTTACACCTCCCTCTTCTTTCCCCAGGCAAGGATTCCATCTGCCCCAAACCTCTGGGCTGCCTTCTCCTCCCTGCTTTCACAGAGAGATGGGCTCCTTGCTCTGCTCTTGCTCTTCCAGGTCATTAAAAGGAACCAGATGTACTGACACAACCCCTCCAGCAGTGAGGCTGATTGCTGCTCTTCAGAACAGAAATACTTCTATTTAAATAAGGTATACATTACCTTTTTTTTAAAGTCTACAGAGGAAAAAACACTTTTATATAATTATGTTTTCTATCAGGGCAGGTAAGAGATTTCACAGATTTGAAGAGTTTTCGTTAAGCTCACATATTGGCTTTTTTGGATTTATTTGAAGTATGTATCTGCTCTATTTGTCTGATTTTTTTTTTTTGAGGCAAAATGGTAATAATCTTTAAGACATTTTGCCTTCCTCACAGTGCCAAAAACAGGGCTTTGCTTTAGTTCTTGTGACACTAAAATAATTTATGAGGTCAAAGTGAAGTTACAATGAAAAACATAAAGCAGGTTAAGAAATTGGGCAAAACTTAAAACCAAAACCAAACTAAACCAAGCCAAACCAAACCCTCACAACCAAGATATAAGTAGCAGAAATAAACCTACTACTGGATAGATACTCTTTTTAAAAGGAATCTGGTCATGTTTAGATTGATCACTAGAGATTTACCCTGATCACAAGGGAGTTTTATAGTGGAAGAGTTCTGGTGGGCTGAGGTTCCATCTCTGACTTAAGCTGTGCCAGTCAAGCACAGCTGGACAACAGCAAGGCTCCAAAAAGTGATTTTTTTTTAGTGGAAACCACAGCTGTGACCACACTTGGCCAGAGTACAGAAACTCAGAAGGTGCCCTGTTGTAATGCTGTCTATACATCCAGCTTCATCCACTTCAAATATTAATCAATTTTTTTTTTCCCCCTAGAAAAGATACATGAACAGCAGGGACATTCATGAAGCTTCTGTATATTCTCAGTGAACAGGAGACTGGCAATTAATATTCTGCCAGCTTTTTTCCTGAAATTACTTGTGTATTTAAGAACTATAATCAGACAATCAGACATTTATCACTGTGAATAACTGAAACCCAGCAGGGTGTGCCCACCCCCACGGCAAGGGCAGATCCATACCTGCAGGTGTGAGTACCAGAGCTTGTAGGATGTCAGAGAGGGAGATGATCCCCACAATGCTATCAGCTTCATTCACCACCACCAAACGATGAACCTGCCAGCAGGAGAAGAGTCTCAGATATATTGACCTGATTTAAAGTAGGCAAAGCAAAGGAAAACAAACAAAGAAACAAACAAAGCCCCTAAAGTAAAGTGAAGCATGAAGACAAGAAGGAAAAAACAACCCAAAATGGTTCAAAATGTCAGGAATAGCAATTCCCTCACAGCAACACAGCCATGCTTGCCCTACATAAATGAAAATAGTGCATGGTTAAAAGGAACACAGCTGGCTGACTGAACAGCATCTGATGTGAAGTGACAGGTAAGTCTAGATCTAGGTCTTGAAAATACTTCTGCTCTCAAAATGTGGCACTCACATCAAAGACTTTTCCCCAAGTTACAGCCTCTGCCCAGCTCAGCCTGTGGTCTCCAAAAAATCAGACACAGTAATAAAATGAGGATTCCTTCTGAAAAATACTCCCTAACTTCTTCAGCAGAGAGACACAACACTAAAACTTGTTGTATTTTGACACCTCTGAGGTGGTTTTAACTTGATTTTTCTCACAGGGATACACAACGGAAAGTGAGTGCCAGATTTGTTTTAAACAAATTGTTTAAGGCAGAAAAAGGATTCAATTTATCTATGCAAATAAACACAAGGACACAACTTGGAAGAAAGATTTATCAACAGTAAGACCACATTATCAAACAATGATCTCATCCTTACAAACCCCTCCTATGGAACATTTTACACCACAAAACTTTTGTGCTAACTGCAGGGAAATTAGGTGGATACTCCAGTATCCTTATTGGGCAGAGCAAACTGAGAAAAGCCACTGCAGAACCAGGGAAGTGTCTGTCCTAAGTTCAGAGCCTACCATGTGTTTACTTTTACCCAGGTGAATTATCTCACTTCACTATTAAGTTGAGAGAAAATATTTTATTTTTGATAAAACTACACTGGTGGTATTTTAAACAGGTTTATTTGTTTCTGCATATGCACATATTTAATAATTTTATTCCCCTCTCAGTGTAATGAAAATGGACAATGTTTCATTTGTTTAATTGCTTGTAAGATCAAGCAGTTGTGTGGCAGCTAAAAATAGCTGTGTAGTAGTTTTGACTGACTCATTTTTACATGTAAGCTCACTGTGTTTAGACTGAAAGAGAGGGTAGGAGTTGTTCTTAAAACACAAATGTCTAAACCTTCTGAAGATAGAAATAAAATGATCCAAGTTTGAAATCTGTGTATCAGGAATGCTAAAATTATTCAGTTCAGGAGGAAGCTCAAGCAAATGCTGAAAGTTACAAGTGGAAATTGCCAAATGAGGTTCTAAGGGCTTCTTAACAAAGTGGAACTTTTCCTCATGTCAAGCATATGCCTGGTTACAACCCTAAAAAATAAATAAATCTTGTAATTGATGAAGTTAAAGCATCAAAATGGAGCTGATCACACCTCACAGATGACTGAAATTGGGAATATTGATTTTCTCCTGCAGAGAAGCCTTACAAGGGAGGAAGACCTACAAACCCATTCACCTCTGCATGTAAGGAAGTTCCCAGTACTAACAAACAAGACAAACAGCACCAAAAGAATGGACAGCACAGAGATAAACATTTACAGGAGCAGTTGGTGAAGGCTTCTTCACAAGAATTTACTTTATGGCCCTGTTTGACTGCATTTCTATGAGAGCAGTGCAGGATTCCATCATGCATCAAAACAATTTGCACCCAATAAATTTCCTGAGCCAAGCTATAAACTGAGAGTTTAACAAACTATTTGTCTGCAAAACTTAGGATAGGCTTGGAAGAAACTTGGGTATTATCATTAAATAATATAATACAATACAATATAATATAATTATTATAATATAATAATACTATAACATATTATAATATTATATTATTATATTATTATAATATTAATATTGTTACTAGTATTTATTAACTAAACTGAAAGCTTTGCATTCAGTTTAGTTACTAAAACAGAAATGCAAATAACTGGACATCATTACAGGTATACTCTGAAATATTTTACACATCCCTATAAGCATCTAAAACCTGAATCTGTAGAGCAGACTGAGTTAAATATTAATTATTATAATTATTAAAAGGTAATTAGATAATTTTTAAATATTTAACATAATATATATTATATTATTATGTTAAAATATATATTATATTATTATGTTAAAAATACTGTCACCAAGCAATCAAAACAACTTAAAGAGCATAAATTTGTACTGTTTATCAGTTTGATAACACAAATTGCAGCTTCTAATGCAGGGACTCACCTCAGCCTTCACTATTCTATCCACAATGGTCTCCAGTGTTTCCAGCATACTGCACTTTACAACACCTTCAAAATACTGAGAGCGGTGCTGCAGGGCTTGTGTCACTGTGATATCTAAGTTATTATATGTTTTTTCAGCAGCAAGATTCTGCAAGAAAACAAACCCAGCCCCCATCAGACAGCTCAGTACTTAGTAACAAAGCACTCCATAAAGTAAATATTTTGGCATTGAGCAGATAGGCATTTCTGGTCTAAGCTGAGTCCATTCCAAGTAACACATTAAACAAAGCAGATGCTCTTCAGATTCTGGGAGCTGTCGAGCACACAGATGATGCTGGACACCATCTGACACCCTGGGTTCATTGATAAAACTGGGGAAATGCATCAGGCCAGTGAAAATCTTACTCTGTGGCTCATCTCTGGCTTGGTGTCACCCTGTTGTTGCCACGAGCAGCAAATGTAAAGGTGAAGCTCTGCAGATTTCACACCACACAGAATATACAATTCTTTGTTGTTTGTTTTTCATAGGGCTGGGGAAGGCACCAACTGCTCTGAACACCACCCACAGAGCTGTCAGGGGCTGAGAGCTAAGTGGAGAGCAAATTCATTCTTCACCTTCCTGATCTGTGGGCTCAAACTCCCTCTCCTGGACTCAGCTGGTGCTGTCATTCAGTGACACTGTGTGTGTCTGGGTGTATTTTAATAAGTACTGTAAGAATAATAACAATAAAACCCCATCTCCAGCACTAAAGGGAAGAGATTAAAAGAATTTGAAAGCTGACATTTTTCACTTTCATTCTAAGAACAGGATCATGCCTGCAGTGAGAGGGCTCTGTCCAGACCTGCAGAAGCTTTCTGTAGGTGAGACCATTGTGGTATTTCAGAAGAGTTGGCACACCCTGGCCTACTGATTTTGCTGCTGAGGCACTGAAGGGAGAACAAAGGGAGAGCTTTTAAATGAAAGCACTGGACCAAGCAATAAAATTAAATTAAATTTTGGCTAGAAGATACTTGGGCCAAGGTTTTTGATTGAACTACACCAAACGTGACAAGACAGGTTCAAGGTGATCATGAAGATAAAAACAATTTTAGTTAATTAATTTAACCAGGGCCTAATGAAGGATATTGAGAGGACATAAAAAGCCTCTGCAAACTGAAGTCACCCTACACACAATAACTGATGCAATATGAAGCTCTTCCTATACATCATTCCATTCCCAGGCTTCCCCAATCAAGAACCTAAAAACAAATTCAGAACTCTTAAAATGAAGGAAAATCTATTAACTTAGCCAGCTGTACACACAGTCATAGCTTCAACCACCAAGCAAAGACACTAGCCACATGGTTAAAAGTTAAAAAAGTTAAAAATCACTATCTTGGAAATTTTATGTTTATTGGAAGATCACATCCATACACTTCAGATTACAATTTTTTCCTTCTTTTAAAGCTGAAGATCAGGCTGAAGCATCCTGATGGAATCTGGAAGCTCAGAGGTGATTATCTTTTAAAATAGAATATTTTAGATTCTTACCTAGAATTTAGATTTATTTAGAAACCTAATAAGCAAACTAGGCCATGTGAGGAAAACTCCAATAATAACCCAAATCAATAGATGCCCTAACTTCTTCCCAGGTTACTAGCTGTGTGCAAACAATTATATCCCACAAATTATATCTTTGTGGTGTGGAGTGTTTATCCAATTCCCAATGCATATTTTTTTCCCCAGGTAAATGATGCAACATCTCTAAAAATCCAATTTGTTGCCTCATCACTTAAAATGAGAACAGAAGTGACAAACATAAGAAGCCCTCTTCCTTTTGGCGTCTTTTTGAAGAAGAATGGGAAATGAAGGAAACATGTCCTGCCTCAAAATCTAACACAGTTACAAAATAAACTGAAACACTGAATCCACCAGCTGGGAAATTTCATTGTCTTTGCTACATCAGGTAATTCTCTCTACAGCTACTGCGCACTCTCTGACAAGCTTTTATGCAGAACAGGATCTTACACAGTTGAGAATCCTAAATAATAAAGACAAATGCCTTGAAATGGCAGGCAAGAGCAGTGACCTCACAGAATTTTCAGTATTAAGAAAAATGTTTGCAGCCAGAGATTTTTATAAGCTTAAAGTATTTCCACTTGGTGCTATTCTCCATTTTACTGAATTCCTTCTAGGCAGTGTTTCAAACATCTGGATTCTTCATTAGTGCAGCTGGTTGGTGGCAACCTGGGCAGTGAAGCCTCTAGAAAATAATGTAGTTGTCAGATGCTGCCCTTAGAAAGCAGGTGCACACAGCTGGGAGGGGACAGGATAAAAAAAAAATGTATTTCAAGTTTCTGAAAGCCAGGAGAATGGAAAAGCCCTTGTGTGACCGTGTTCACAGGGGTCCAAGGATGAGGGAAGAGATGAGGATCTGACTCCATGTTTCAGAAGGCTGATTTATTATTTTATTATATATATTATATTAAAACTATACTAAAAGAATACAAGAAAGGATTTCATCAGAAGGCTAGCTAAGAGTAGAAAAGGAAAGAATGAAAAACAAAAGCTTGTGTCTTGGACAGAGAGTCTGAGCCAGCTGACTGTGATTGGCCATTAATTAGAAACAACCACATGAGACCAATCACAGATGCACCTGTTGCATTCCACAGCAGCAGATAACCATTGTTTACATTTTGTTCTTGAGGCCTCTCAGCTTCTCAGGAGGAAAAATCCTAAGGAAAGGATTTTTCAGAAAATATCATGGCTACACCCTTGCTCGTAGAGGCTGGTAAATCATGGCACGAATCTGAGTATGCAACTGGAATCTTGAGGAAAATCCTGGATTACATCTAAAGCAGAAGGAACACAGATGCAAAACTCTGGAGTCAGAGACACAAAAGAATGGGCCAAGTAGTTTTTACATCACTGAGGAGGTCAAGCTGTACAAAGTACTCAGACTGCACAGAGAAATCTGCATTCTCTCTGAGAGCAGACTGGAGTGGCAGAAGCTGGAAAAAAAAAGGAAATCCTCACTGAGAAACAGAAACCAACAAGAACAGAAGAGTTCAGATGTGAGGGACCTGCAGTGATCACCTGGTCCAAGTGCCTGACGCTGCAGGGAGGAAGAAAAGCTGAGGCATTTATTTTCTTCAGGGCACTGCCCAAGTGCCCCTTGAGCACTGACAGCCCTGGGGCATTGCCCTCCTCTCTGGGGAGGCTGCTCAGTGTTCAGCCACCTCCTGGCAAAGAAATGCTCCCTAAAGCCCCATCTGGACCCTGCAGGGTGGCTCTGGACCATTCCCACATGTCCTGACACACTGAGGGAGAAGAGCTCAGCACCTCATTCTCCATCTCTGCTCCTCAGGAAGCCCCAGGAACCCAACACCCCAGAGCCTCCTTTTCTCCTCACCAGACAAAGCCAGAGTGCTCAGATATTCCTCACAGAACATTCCTTCCAGCCTTCTCCCCACCTTTGATCCCCTCCTCTGGATTATGCCCAGCCAGATCTTATTCTGTGTAACATCCAGAACAATAAAACCCTGTGTGCAAACAGCACCACTAAGGATAACTTAAATAAAAATAGTAATTAAAAATTATGTGCAGGTTGAATTGGATCTCTTTCATTCAGTTTGTTAATTACAGCCAAAGGAACAAAATAAAGCTTTCATATTAACAAATTAATTTGCCACCTTGCTTACTACATGTATTACAAACATACTACAAACTTAGTACATATATTACATATACTACAAACTTGCAAATATGCTTACTACATATAAAATATTTAAGAGAATTTAAGAGATATACTTACTATTACATCAAATTTGGAATAAATATCTACAACTTTTCCTAAAAAGAAAATAAAAACGAAAGTTAACAAAAAGAAAAACAGAAGTTAACACAGTGCTTAAAATACAGTATCAGTTTTCTTGCTTCCTGCTTTCATCTGTTATAATTACAAGAAAGAAATGATAGGTCAAGAAGGAAAGACTGAAAAAATCCCAAAAACCAAACAACCTATCAAAAAATAAAATTCTTCCAAGCCCATTAACCTACATTTTGCATAAATATTTCTTTATATTTATTTCCTTCACCCTTTAAATTATTTTTTAAAATCTAAATTATTTTTAATTATTTTAAATTTTATTTTATTTAAAATATTTATTTAATTAATTATTAAATTATATTATTTATATTGCCTTTTAATTTTTTTTTTTTACTTTTTCTTGTGTTTTCCCCTCTTTCCCAGCACCAGTCCAGGGCCCAGCAGCATTTCTCTGCCCACTTTTGCACCCACCTGACTCATCCACCACAGGCAAGGCCGATATCCTTCGCTCTACAAATATATTCAAGGCTTTAATGATAGGAGTGTCTGGATGTATGAAGGCAATGTTGTGATAAGTTCCTATTCCAAGTTCATCCAGATTCTTCTTCATAAAGGCAGGCTTTGGCATCTCTGACATCTAGGGGAGTCAGAAGGAATGGATTTACACTGACACTCACCCACCCACCTGCAGACTCCAAGTGATGGGCACAGGTCACTGCAGTTTCCTGATACCACATTAATACAAAACCCAAACAACCCAAGGGCTTTCTGTTCAAAGCAGAAATTAAGAAATTAAATAGCTCTGTTCAAAGCTCTAAATTAAGACAAAGAACTAGGACTTCTGCTCCATACACATCACTAAAAGCTGTAGATCCTAAGCTATGTCATTCCCACTAAAACTGGAGAGAGAAGATAGAAAACATTAATGTGAATATTTATTCTGAACTCCTGTTGCTTTGTTTGGCCCCCTGTTCATTGCTGTGACTTTCATGTAAACAAACTCCTGAACCCGAGGAGATGTTCCAGAAACAACAGCAAATTATGCCAATAGACAAATCCTTGGTGTTTGGGTTTCTTGAAAGGAGTAAAACAAAGTAAAGGTAAAATACAGGCCTTATATCAAGCTTTAACTTCCCTGTTACCAATAAAATGTACACAAAGACACAATCAATTTGGAAATGCATTATGAAATTTCTGCACTAAGACTTTAATTACTTAATTATGTGTCTACTGTGGGGAAAAATCAGTTAATACAGCATAGCTTTAAATACTTACAAAAAGCTGGAGGAACTTGAGGATTCTTTTATGGGTAAGTATATAAAGTGCATTTCCACTGACTGGATCTATAACTGGCAATCTGTGGATTTTGTTTTTGATCAACGAATATACAGCATCAAAAAGGCTGAGGAGAAAAACATTTGATTTTTTAATGAATTCTAGCTAACAGCAAGTCAAGCCAAGTGATATATATGCACACATTTATAAACCCACATGAAGTCTATGTGGTAATTATCTGCATTATCTTTAATGCTATAAAAAACACAAGTTGAGGGATTTCAAATTAACTTTTGCAGCTTTTTGCTTTGCAACACATGAAAAGCTATATGCTCATGGAAATCTAAATCCATTAAGAAAATGTGACGGAAAGTTCATTTTGTGGTATAAAGTATAGGAAAAAAAATTTCACAAATGTAAATTGTTTTTCCAGCAAGTGCTGTGCTTTTATTATCTCTGCACTCGGAATGGGTCTTTCTGTTAATAGACAGACTGTGAAAAATGGAGTTTCTGCACCTAATGAATCCCAATCCCAAATTTCTGTAACATTTTCTACAAATGGCATTTTTATGGCTACATGCATATATGTGAATAACCCCAAACAATTACCTAATAATTTCACTGAATTATCACTGGGGATTGGCAAAAAATTATCCTTAGGAGATCTAAAACATTCCCATGCACTGCAGACTAGGATTGACCAACACTCCAACCTGTGCAAGTCTGTTCTTCTTGCAAGTGACACTTTTATTTTTTCCCTTGGTGTATTAAGATCGTGATAAAGCAGCTGACCAACAACTGCAATAAATTAGCAAGTAAAAAAGTTGGTAAAACTCTGAAAAGTTGATAAAACACCTACTTGCTGAAGCAGGCTCCATCCCACAGATAAGCTGTGAGTTCTGAGTCCATCACAGGGACGGAACAGCCCCATTGAATGTACACAGAGCCAAGATTCCCCCACTCCTGCACTGAGTGTTTAACAATTCCCAGGTGCTGCAGTCTGACTGCCCCACAACCCAAGCCCATCTCTGCATCAGCTCTGAAGCTGACTTGCTGTAACCTTTTCTAAAAGTTTTACTGCATCTTCTTTATGGCAAAGCTGCTCGTGCTGCACTCTGACTGAAAACAATTATGGCCATTTTGTTGTCTTAACTATGTTATTTGCAACCTGCCACCATTCAAAATACATCCCTCATGACTGAATTGAATAATTTATTCATGATTAAATGGTAATTCCACTGAGGTACTGCATATCATTACTTCAATGTAATCACTGGAGCTCCCTTCACCAGGGCACAAACAATCCTGGTCCACAAACTGAAAGCAAGAACCAGAATTTCACCCTCCAGTTCAGCAATTCAGAAGTGCTCAAAATTTAAGTGATCAACTAAATCTCCCTCTCAAGTTATTTAGTAAATAAGGCATAATGACAGTTTAAAAACTATTTCTTTCAACTTCCATCAAGAAGAAAAGGACAGTCATTTACATTTGAAGAAACAGAGCCTTACAGTAGAGCAGAACAAACCACAGAGATATTGTCTTTCCTTTAGTTAAGGAAAGCTATTTCCCTTAAAAAGGGCTTTAAGTTTCTCTGACTGCTGAGAACAAGATAGCTGAAAGGCTCTAAATGTTGTGATTTTCATGAAATAAAGATGACCTGCAGGCTAGCTGGAAGGGTCATCCTATTGGCTGTTTTGCATTCTAATTTTGACCCATGTCTAGCTCATTTACCAGAACAGTTATACTGATAAACCACAAAAGTTCAATTTAAAATTCCCATCTTAGGATAATCAAAGAAGTCTTCACTCACAATAAAAAAAACAGCTCTCACCCCTTCTTGATTATATTAGATTATATTAAAAGATAATCTTTCTTTATTGTATTGTAGTTTACAAAACAAATTGTTGCTTCTTACATATAAAGAGGCCTTAAATTGAGAGTTGAGACAGAGTTAGTGTATTTCAAGTTAAGTAGAGTGAACAGTGAAATCCTACCTTGCATCTGGGGAGATGTTCACTAAAGGTTTAAAAGTCTCTTGTAAATAAAGCTCTGTGGTTAGAAAATTAATAGACTGTTACCACTTCAAACGAAAACATCAGCTTTTTTATGAAAGCATTTCATGAATTCATTCATACAAAATTAAGTGGCAGACAGCAATTTACAGTTAGTTATTCTACCATTTATGCACAGTGCTCTATATTGACATTAAAAAGACATCAAATTTAAAAGCAGGACTAAGCTTGATACCAGCAGAGGTCACTGCAATTACAACAAACAATCCTTTACTCCTGTGGTTCTGTGAGTGTGTGTGCACACAGACACCCCCATGGATCACTCCATGGGACACACACTGCTTTGCACACGGAGCTGCCTCCCTGCACTCAGCACCTCTGGGCACACCCAGGATTTTGCATGAATTTCTGGCCCAGGGTGCAGCTCATTCAGGCACAGCTCTGCTCATTCCCACTCCACATGTGCCTCACTCCACTGGCTTCTTTCCTTTCCTAAAGAGCCATGAACGAGGGGCAAAGTGTTACGCAGCCCAGATCACCAGTCCATGGCTGTTTCAGATGAAAAATAAGGAATAGGAGCCAAAAAAGCTTTTACTGTTTCTGTTTTCATTAAAAAATATGTGAAGTCTATGATGAATTCAAAATCCATTCTACTGAAAAACATCAGAATCTATGAATTATCAATCAAGTAAATTATCAACCAAGTAGTAAATATTCTTACCCCTCCAGGTTTCTATCTTGTGCTCCTCCAATTCATAAATCTGAACCTACAATGAGTAGATGGAAGTTCAACTTAAAGTCATTTCATTTTAAATCCATCATTAACACTGTAAACATCTGAATAATTTTATTTCACTGCTGAAAAATCTAACAGAGCAAGAACAGTCCAACACAACATTTCTTGTAACAAGGAAAAAAGGTGCAATCCTGCCCCTACTGCAGAGGACAATTCTGGATTTTTTATTTCAGGGGACAGAAAAGCCTTTTACTGGTCCAGGTTTGCAGTCCAGGTGTTTTCTGGACTCAGAGATGTCACCTCAATCATTTTTACCACCTTCAAACAACCACCCAGGGTAAACCCTTGGGGGATTCCTCACACACCCACACCAGTAAAAAGCTTACCCTGATCACCTGACTTCTTAATGCCATCAGAATAAAGTTACCTGATCATTAACAGGCAAGAGCATTTATTTTAGGGAGAAACTACCTGGATGTTCCTCATCACTCAATGGTGGGTATTATCTAGTACATGAGTAGCAATGTCTTCACACCATGTCCTGATGACACTGAAATACTTTAAGAATGATATTTTCTGCATAATTTTACCTATTAAAACTAGAGCATTCCCTGATGGAACATTAATTTATTTATTTTTCTTACAGAAGACTGCATCAGTCACTTAAATCAGATATTGTGCCTCCTCAGCTTCTCCTATTTGCTGCTGCCAGTTTAAGCAGAAGCTGTGAACAGGACCTGAGACAATGTAAATGAGTGAGAATTCATCAGGAAAAGTCTCATGGAAAATCAGTAATATTGATGCAGAATCACAGAAACAATTTTAAAGAAAGCACTTTTCATTTGTTCCTCCCCCCACTCCTTGTCAGTCCCCAGGGAGAAAAAAAGAATTAACATGAAGGAAGGACAGTGCACCACACTACTGGCATCTGATGAGAATTTCACTACCAATTTTAGAAAATAACATGTGCTTTGAGAAGGCAAATACATCAGATGTCTGTCCATCCAACTGTTCTTGATTTTTTAGCTAGTAAAACACAGTACATATGGTTTAATTGGTAGGGGGGGAATTGTGATTTGACAGGAGCAAGAAAGGGATGTAAATGTTTGTATGAACATGCAAGCTAGAGAATTTCATCAACTGACTGCCAATGGGAATTTCAAATTACAGTTAATTGAAGTCAACAGATCTCCAACTGATTGTGCAATTCAGCCATGTAACTAAAATATTTGCATATATTTAACTAGTTTAACCTGTTTATTCTATACCATCACTCCAAGAACAGTAATTTTTTACAGCATCCAAGCCTCTGTGAGTTACCATGCAAAGACTTAAATAATAATGAAAATCATCATAAACCTTTCAATCTGGTATATCAGTCTCTGATATTGTATGGCAAATGATCAAATTATAGCTTAACATCATACTTACCATAGGAGACTTATAGTATCTATGCAGTATGTTAATGAAATCTGTAATTGTTAACATTCCTGTAACAAGTGATACATAAAAAAAAGGTCTTTAGATATACACTTAACATACAGAACTTTCAGCTATTTCCTCTATTTATGTTCACAATATATAATATAATAAAAGTTAAACACATTAATACCAGTAAAATTCTACTGGTATTGGACTATTTAACAGTGGGATTTGAAAACCATGTCTATTCACTTTCACACTGACACAGTGCTTCAGAATAAAACCACATCTGAAGTAATATTCAATATTATAACCCATGTGCTCCTTCTCACTTTCAATCTGACTCAAAAATCCCCTTGAATTCAGACCACATCCACCCCCAAAAGCATGGAAGGAAAAGAGGGGGTTTAGAACATCTTTCCAAGTTGGAGAACTATTCTTGTCTTTCATTTTCTTTTTGAATAAGACACATTCTCATTATGTACTTGCCAAGTCAGGCAGACTCTTAGACTCAAATGAAGAAACAGTATAATACATTTTTCTTGACTATTACTTATTACAGAACTTCATTCAATCATTTCCATGGTAATCTTCAATGCCTGCATGGAAATGTGACTTTTCAAAAGAAAAAAATAGCACATCCATTGTGTAAATATATAAATATATATATTTTAAGCACCAACACCAAGCTATGTAATATAATATTGATGATTAGTTTAGTTACCTGAAAATATTAATCTTTTTTGAGCTTTCAAGTTCTAGATTTGAGAAGATGCAATTGCTCCACTGTTTACTACTCCTACATCTAAACTGAAGAAACTAAGAAATGGGGAAGGGAAAAATTAATCTGGAGGTCAGCTTCAAATCAGTAGAGCTTAGTTACAGACAGAACATGAAATTAAATAAAATGAAAATGAAAAAACACAGCACTCCTATGGTGTATTGCAAGACTGCTCCTCCCCACCTGGATTTAAAGTATTTTAACAAATGCTTTATTAAGTATCTACCATTCATTTCCAGGAATCCTCAACATTTCAGGTCACAAGAAATACATGTAATTCTATTTGTCACTGCCACTGTGACCCATTTCCTAACTGAAGCAGATCTAGTTTTGGAAGATAATTGTTGTGGTAATTAATGACATGATTTTTAAAAAGCAGTACACAGATCTAATGTTTTTCACCCAACATCTCTGGGACATCTCTGTATCTCCAGTTCTGGTTTTAGAGATCCTCACTGCACTCACTGAGCACAGGCAGAGACACCCTCCTACTGCACTTGTATCAGGATATTAAATTATTCTCTTTATGGTTCATGTTTTCAAATTTTCCCTTCTGTGACCATTGCCTTAATTTTTAAATGCACAGTGAAGTGCAGATATTAGAGACTGAATTTCAGAACGTTGGGACCTAAAAGAAGCCTCATGATTCTCTCAAGGCACAGCAAAGCTGTGAAAGCTGGCACCATTGTACTCCTCACAAGGAGGCAAAAGAAACTCTTTGCCAGTATTTCTCTAGGATGTTATGTGATGGTCAGGCTCAGACCACCTTCTGGAACAATAAAGCACCTTGGGAATTCAAGCAATCCTGAAAAATGTCAGAACTACTTACCTACAAAACTCTGTTTTTTACTCTCCCACAGTGGAGCTGCTCTCACGCCGTTTGCCACCAAGGCAAAAAAGGCTTTCTTTACCTGAAAAACCAAACCAAAATAAATGTCAAATTTTTGCCTTGATTTAACATATCAGACACCATCAGAAGGTTTCCCCTTTCACCAGGAAAAAACCCAAAAGCAGTGTCACAGGTAGCTGGCATTCAAAACAGAACAGAAACCACAATGTCAAACAAAAACCTCAGCTTTTAACTTTTAAAATGGTTAAAAAGCTAGAAAAAGCTTAGCAAAACCAGATCTGTTTTTCTTTTATTTTGTGAATATTCTAAATTAAAGCTTCTGATATAGAGAGGGCCTTACATTTAACACATGAAGACTGTGCTATGTTCTAGTCAATATTCGCTATAGGAAGTTGTTATAAATATGAGATTGAAACAACAGCAGTTCCATGTCCCCTACAGCTTTTAGACAATTTATACAAAGTAAAAAGAGTTTGATAATTTTAAATATGACTGAAAGTTAAAAGAATTACCTGTCCTGTTTTGCTGCTAAAGAAATCAACCAAGTACTTCAATTTTTTAATGAATGAATCCTCCCCAGAACCAGGGGTTACAAGGTCATGGTGTCATTTTGGGAAGAAACACTTTCTGAACTCTGGTTCTCTGAAAATGAAGGACTCAGGCACTGGTGCACCCCAAAATCCTGATCTGGTGATGTGCTGGAGTGAGACATCCTTCCTGTCCTGCCCACACCCCCAAACAGTCTTCCTATGGAAAACACAACACAGAAGGGATGGTTCTGGCCCAAATCTTGACCTGGCACAAAGCCAGGACAACCAATTCTTATTTCTGTATCCATGAAATTTGTCCTTGGTCCAAACAACACAGAATTGCAATTTTTGGGTGACTGCAATTTGAACAGATCATGATTTCATATTAGCATCTGACAGGTCTACTTTAAATTATGTGCAAGGGGATCCTCTCCACATCAGACTAACAGGAATAAAAGGGCTTCACAGTCATGGAATCAGCAGCCAATAAAGCAGTGGCAAGGAAGGATGTAGAGAATAAGAAGAACTAGAATAAGAATCTGTATTTCTTGCTACATTTATGCAGCCTGACTGCTTCCTCCCTGACCATGAGAAGCAAATCCACCCTGCAGACACCAGCAGATGACAGATCTCAGAGCTGCCTCCTGACTTTGGAGATCCCATCTCACCAATGAACAGGAATAACCATCAGCAATCATCCCTTAACTGCACTGAAACTGAAGAAGCCACATGGGGAAAAACAACAACAAAACCCCAGGGTCACAAGTAAGACTAAATCCACTGGATTTATCTAGAAAATAATTAAAAAGAAAGGTGCCAGAGGTGTTCAACCACCCTGCTGAAACAAGGAAGAGTCAGCCCAAACAAACATTACCAAATCCACCACAGGAGCATCCTAATTCTTGAGGAAGACTGAAACCACAAAGAAACCCTCCTGGCAAGATAAATGAAGTGTTCCCACTCAACAGCATCACACTTTGAGTTAATGCAGCAAAAGCAGGGAGCTGTTTGGGGAACAGACACAAGACAGATGTGAGTGCACATAGACCAGCTCCAGCTTGGGGCAAAAATAAGTTCTAAACATTCTTCATAAAAAAGCGGGAAAGGACCTCACACTGCCTGAAACCCTGAGCCATCACACAAGGTCAGGCACTGTCAGCTCATGTCCCCAGTCTCCACAAGAGAGAAAAGATGTTCAAGGCTGGATCAGAGCCAGAAGGGAACAGCTAACCTGTTGAGGCCAGGGGGAAATAGCTTTCTCCCAGACAGCAATCATGCAACACAACTCCTCCAGCAAGTTTACAAACCCTGTAATTGATAACCTGGAAGAGAAGCATGCCTCTGGCAGAAAATGTGTGGAAAGCCAACTACAGCACTTCAGGCAGTCTCCAAATTCCTGCTACTACTTCTTTCCCAGACACAGCAGCAGCAAAGAACACCAGCCAGCACCATGCTCAGATGGGTGAGACAGCAAGGCTGGTATTTTAGATTCAGAAAAGACACTTCAAGAGAGAGAGTTCCAAAGATACACTACGCAGGATGCTGAGCTTGTAGACAATCCAGAAGGAAAAGAAAGGATTCTTCAAAGGCTAAGTTCTTGCCCTGATCCTGCTGTTTGATTTACTTGCAAGTTATTTGCCTCCAAGAATCACAAGAATCTTCAGTTAGGTGCCATTTTGTCTAGCTTTAAAAGACACATTTTGGAAATTCTGAACAGATAAAATCTGCTGAAAAGATACAGCTACTAAGACAGTTCAGAATTAAATCCTTCATAAAAGACAAGGATTTTAGCTTAAGTACAAGAATATTAAACATTTGATGTAATAAATCACTGAAATTTAGTAAAGAAATACTTTAACTCAACCTCCTGGGCTGGTGTCCTAGACCACAGCTCAAGTGACACAGCTATTGTTGCCTTCAGTTGTATTGCAGAAAGTGTTACATGGTCACCTTTTAAGTAAAGTAATAATGCCATTGGTTCTTAATGTTAAAACTTGTCTCTTATTTAAGTGAGGTAATTACAAAGTAAAAACCATCTTCATTCTTATTTGCTAGAACTGCTTGCTCGTGCAAACAGATACTCATCCCGCAGTTTCTGTGGCTGACCAATTCCAGTTGCCCAAAGGACAGCCTGGTGGGCTGTGGAGCTGGGCTTCTGCCCAGCACTTTGAGATGTTTCAGTGATGTTCATGCAGACAACACCCACAAGGACCTTGCTTTCTCATGATATATAGTTAGCAGCCTTTGAAGATCTCCACCAAGTCCCATCTCTGGACCTCCAACAGCGCTGTTAATTCTCCAGCCCACAGTGCTGGACTGGCCTGACCTCCACAAACCCATTGTTCAGCAGCCAGAGCCCATGGATTGCTGCTGTTCAACACCAAGGACAAACACTCTTTAAACAAAGCACTTTTGTTCTCATTAACCATGTCCTAACACACACAATGAGCCACTAAAAATGGGATTTATCCTCCCAAATTGAGTGGTTGTTCTGACATTTACCCTGACCTTGCCCATCCACCCTGACTTCACAGCCTTCCACAGGGATTAAGCTGCATCCCACAGATGCCATCTCCCCCCACTAGGATGTCTAGACATTTACAATTAGAAGCGCAATCCTACTTTGTGTGACTGTCTTCTCCAAGATTCTGCCCTTTAAGTAGAAGAGTCACATTTCAGCAATTAAATCCTGGCTATATCACAGATCACCTCAACAATTGCTGCTATTCCACTACAGTGAGCACAACAGGAACAAGCTTTTCTTACTACAGGAACTCATTACACTGTGAATATGCTGAATAAAAGAACAGACTAATTCAGGTTAGACACAGCCTCTGGAGGTCACTGTTCCTGCACACCATTCAAGCATTTCCACTGCAAGTCTGAAGGAGGACAAAGCCTCTTCCAATACAACAGTCACTACCAAGAAAGCAAGAGACCCAGACATAAAAATCCTGTTTACTAGGTAGAATGTTTGGAAAACCTTGTCCCTTACAGTCAGTGAGCTCCTAAAATAGCTGGATTACTGGGCAGTGAAACCAGAACAGTGGTAGAAGATTGCACCAGAATGCTGAATATATTTTTCCTCACTGCTGGGAAACACTGCCAGGGACACTCCTCCTTACCAGACACCAGGGATTTTACAAACCCTTGCAGAAATGCTCTCCCCAGTAAACATCTGTGAATGAGGGAACCACCTGAAAGGAAGACTGGGGATGAACTTGTTTCCAAAAATTCAGTGTCTGTACAACACTCATGTTTGTTTTACCAAACACTGTGTTGTGGAAACTGTAACTATGTCCATAAGTAACCAGGGGCCTCAGACTTGTCTTCCAGGACTGCCCCATAAGGCAAGGAGGGTGACTGCTGCTGTGGAAATATTTGACTTCATTTGCCTTGCAAAAAGATCCCTGTCCTTGACAAATGGTTGTGAGAAAAGAGCTGTCACAGTTCCTGGTGCTAAAGGGTCAGGGCAGACCAGAGAATCCTACTGAGCTGAAAAACAACTCAGCACCACTGCCCTGTGACAACATTCACTGAAAAGGCTCCAAGGTGGCAGAAGTAAGAAACAAAGCTGTGGAACACCTTCAGGTATGCCAGAACCAAGCAGGAGGATGATGCAAATCATTGTTCAGTAGCATGGACAGCATTCAAAGGCCTGCCAGGACTTCTGTGCTGTGGCTGCCATCAAAAGGCAGGATGATAAATGTTTCTGTGTTTCACTGGATAAGCCAGCATCAGCCACTTGCCTGAAAGCCCCTAAGCAACCCCAGGAAATGTCTATTTTATCAGATCACAACAGAAAGGAAGAAGCTCCTTCTTACAGTTTTTGGCACAGAGCTCCCATACAAGCAGTACCAGACCTAGCTGATTCCTGACATTTTTATCATCTCTGATTCCTGATGGATGGATGCTCTAAGTGATGTAGAACATTCACCATTTTCACTGGGTAAATTGACAAATTCCCAGCTTATTTTTATTCCAAACCATTTTTAAGGAGTACAAAACTAGAGAGGAGAAATACCTCCAAAAATACACATGCAGACCACAATATCAAACCCAAATCTTTCAAGCAATCCCTGAGAAACAGCCATCCTTCCTAGCATAACAAAGTACAAAGTCTGACATATGGTTGAAAGGAATTTACATGAAGAAGGCATCCACTCTTAGCAGACTTGGTAAGAGTAGCTGAAGAACTAAAGGAGGAGGTTGGATTTCTACACCAATACACTCACATGGTTTTAAGTACCGTGGAGGATGGTTTCTTCTTGCAAAGGGGGAAAAGTTTTATCATTTCAAAGGAAAACAGCATTGTCTCTATCTCCACAACATGAGCAGATGTGGCAAAGTCACTCCAGACACAGACTTTGTCCTCACTGTTAAGGACATGAAGGTGGAAGCAAAAGTTACTCTGAGAATTCCTTCTTAAGAGGCCAAACACTCTCATTTCAATAATTCTTACCAAGCAGGAAGACACACAGGTCTCTGTTGTAACAGGAAAATCATCAGGGCTCTGCTGCCACCTTTGTACAGCATAAAACCTGGGCAACCCACACTTTATTCCCTTGGTTCAAGAGTGTTTATGAGCCAAGACTCCTGAATGAGGCAACAGTTTCCAGCCAAACATAAACAGGACTGTGCTTCCTTAAGCAGCATGGCAAGTTCTCTGGCTGCCCAAATCCTAGCAAGTCTCCAAGAGAGGAAAAAGAAAAACCTTCTGCAGGTAAAGCTGATGGTCCTGCTCCATAAGACAGGTGTGTAACACATCAGCCCTGCTGCTCCCTCACATCACCAGGATTTCAGGCAGTGCTTCCTCTGCACGAGGCTGCAGCCTAAACAAAGCCCATGAAATATTATTTGGGAACATGTTATGAACATATTACTAAGCTGAAAATATAACTTTGCCACAGAGCTCTTTGGACAGCCCTCCTCTTCCTTGCTGTTGGCATCACCTTCAAAGAATTTTTTCCTATGAGCTAAGTTGGAATACTCCTGCATTCATCCCTAGATCCCACAATTACCATCCTGATAATACAAAAGCAGAACAAGATAAATATTCTCCAATTCCATAGGGCAATTTCACTTCGAAGCAATTCATATTGGGAAGCATACTTAATTTGCAATTCCTTTTTTTCTTCCCTTCAAACAAAGTTGTAATGCCCAATCCAGACATCTTTCCAAGTCACAGAGATCTACAGTCCTGTAAAGCAGCTACTTTGAAAAGTTAAAATCTCTCTTCTGGAGTATTTATATAATTCAGTGTTTGTACAAACTGATTTGTCTGGAGAGACTAAACCTGTATGAAGAACAGAACCAAGCATCTCAGCATTGTGACTGCTGTATTCAAATTCATTTTCTAATTATTTTTTCTTTGGTCTATGAATTTGTTAGCAGCATTTCCTTCTATAACAATAAAGACTTTCATCAAGGGACAAGCACTCCTGGACCATATCAAGTAGAATTTCCTCCTTTACCTTACCAAGTAGATTGGAGAAAACATTGGACAAACCTGTTATTAACTGGGCAGCTACACTTGCTTCAACATCTGAAAAACCCCCACCAATAAACACTCACAATCAGGTCTTCTAGCTCAAATTCAAATTCCAGGTTGAATTTTGGAAAGCCTGTATGAAACCAGATCAAAAATTAATTTATCTTTTGCAGGTGAGGGAAAGGGAGCACTCCTGGGTAGAACATGCATTTCTTATCACCATAGCTGAGTAAAATTTAAGATGTGATGGTTTAATATCCTTCAGGGCCAAGCCAAACCCCCGAAGTAACAGGTAGGGTCTCATCCTCAAGTTAAAACCATGCACATATTCTGGATTTCTTCCCTGGGAACAGGTGCCATGCCCACATGCAGAATTCCTCCCCACACCACATGCCCATGGAAAAGGCCCAGTCCAGCCAAAGGCACCAAACCAAGTCCTGCACTGATGCTCTGTGTCAGTGTGCCCAAACTGGAGCTTTCTGCTGCCAGATTTCACACCACAATGGGCCAAGAGGGAACATCAGGTAAATCTGACAGGCAGAGCCAGTGGGATCAGAAGGGCACAGAAATTCCTTCACAAACTAAGATCTTATCCAAAAAGTGGTGATGGGGCAGAGAAGGCAGGAAGAATGATATGTAACTTTCACTCAGACAAGCACAAACACCTCACCTACACCCTGTATAGAAATTTCTGTTTAAGTGACACTATCATTCCAGAAAGGAGCACTTCCTATTGATTTCAAGAGCTGCAGGAATTAAACTCCTATGCTTGTATACAAGCAATAGGAGAAGCTCTGAAAAAACACTAGTCTTCCCATATGATGCTACTGATTCCAGCCTGATCTCAATGAAGGGAGCTTTTATGTGGCTGCTCCACTGCCTCAGCCCACATGCTGGTTAGCAGCTAAATTAGCTGATTCTCTTCCAGTTCTGTGGGCAGGGTAAGCAAGGAGGGGTATTCACACTGCCCAGAAATGCAGACAGCAGCAGCTCCATCAGGGAGAACCTCAGTGGCAGCTGAGGAACAGACAGGCAGTCCCTTTGTAGAGCTGTGTGACAGCAGAGCCAGAGTCTGCCCTGTGGCTCTGGGAGAAACCATCCTGGAGCATTATTCCTGGAAGCCTGATTTATCTCATTACCCTGGAGAGAGGCAACACCCCAGTCAAGAATGACCTGGAGAGAATCAGAATAATAAATCCATTTACTGAATAGTCAGCCCAAGGAAGAGAAATATAAATCCTCTTCCCTTCTTCTAATGTTGAATCTATTGCATGCTCTGTAGAAGTTACAAGGTATTCTTACTGCCAGCTGATCAAATCACTAAAGACGTTTCCAGAACATTGTTTAAATGGTTTTTTTTTAGTTATGTGGTAGAAAATTATTTGAGCTCTTTACTAGACTGACATGTTCTGACAAAAGCCTGCATTGGTGATAACAACATCTGGTCCATTAACAACTTAGGTAATTTCATTAAACAGACAGGTTAAATAATTTAACCGAGTCACGCAAAGATTTCTTCTGCATACAGAAGGAAAAAGAAGGAAAGAGTCTTTAGGATTCTGAAAGCTTATTCTGATGACTGTTTCTACATAAACATGATTTCTATTAGTTTATGAAGAAGTGCTGGACAAATGCTTTAAAAACAGTTTCAAGGTCATGGTGAGCAAAAGCTAAGTATGCTTTATAACTAAACCCCAAATTTACTTTTAACAGGTAAGACTAAAATTTACTCAACGATTAGATAGAGCTTTTGACCCAAAAAGAGCTTATGCAAACTCCACAGGACACAGCCACTACATTTGCTAGCAGAACATTCTTGGGACTAAAGATTGCTGCTTGATACAAAGCAGGGAATCCCCATCTAACACTCACCTTCTACATTACTCTGCAAGGGTTAATTGCTCTGTGCTAGAAAACAAGCTAATCCTTCTCATCTTTGTGTAGTCTGGGCAAAGCCACAACAAATTAATACATTTCTTTCAAGGTCAGACAAAAATCTGGCCTTAAGAAAGCTTTTGGAGTTAAGCTTCTGAGATTGCTATAAGCTAGGTAAGAGGCATTTCCTTAAAAAATGCTAATACAGTTCAGGATGGGGTGGGAAGGGAATGTATTGGCCTCTAGAAAAACCAGATGCATGCAGCAACAAGGAAAAACTGAAATCCCATTAGATGATGTTAGACAAAGTAACCTGGCAGACAGAATGTCAACAAAGTGTTGTATTTCATTCATCTTTTAGTTAATACAGGAATTGTTTTGTTTGCCACCAAAGGAAAAGATCAGGTTGCTGTGTCACTGTATGTACCTGACACAGGTCAAAACCAACAAAAAGAAAGGAAAGGCAGCCCTGGGTGTCCCCCCAGATCATCTACACCCCAAATGACAGTGCTCACATGCTGGGCTGAAGACACAAGCTGGCAACCAATAAATCTGAATTCAGCTCAGTGATTTCCTGAAGTCTATCATAAAGACAACCCAGAGCCATCTATATTTAGCATAATTAGAATGAAAAAGAACAGTCTTAGAGCAGCCCTTCAAGGGCAACCTCCCTAACCCCTCCTAGGGGCTGTGAAGGGTTTATCCTCCTGTTTACATCTCAGGAGATGTGTAAAAGATGAGAAAGTTTATCCACTCTGAGCTGTGCACTGTTGCAACTTGCCCAATTTCCCCATCATCCACAGAGTCAAATTTCCAGACTTCACAGGAAAGCTCATAACATCTAATTGTCTCCTGACTCCCTTCCTGGTCAGATCAGACTTTATGAAGTTGCTTTCATGTGTGCCAAGCCAAGACAGTATCTCCCCTGGGAAAAGCCACAGGCAGAGCTTGTCACAAACAGGGAGCACTCGTGGGTCACAGGCAGGGAAAGGCACAGCCATGAAGCTCAATATTATTCCATAAATATTTATGAGGAGCAAATAAGTATTAATAAACTGAAAAGGTGAAGGAATAGTCCACTGTCAGCCTAAATCAAGAAAACTGAGCCAGCAAGCATTTTCCCATCTGCCTCTTCCAGGGCTCAGATGGGCCAGGCACCTCTCCAGGCAGGCAGGGCAGAGACAGATCCTGGTTTGGGGAAGCTCCAGGTGAAACCTCACTAAGGCAGACTGAGCAGGGCTCAGCACACTGCATTTATTCAGTGATGGCCAGCACAGGTGTGTAGCCACATTTCTCTTCACAGAGAAAAGCAAAGCACAATTCTTCCCAAGAATATTCCTGGGCTTCACATTCTCTGAACATCAGAGGAAGAAAACACAATTCTTTTTTGGAATGGAAAGAAAACACAATTTCTTTCAGAAATGAAAACACAGTATCATTTGCTGTGTGTGTGTTTGTGCAAAAGTAGAATGCAATATGGAGATAGTTTACCCAAAGTCATGGTATTTGGTTTCCTTGGCCTATCAGGGCCAAGAGTGTGTGTGGTGGCAGTAACAAAATTCAGCACAGTGTATACAGTTGTGTACAGAGTTAAGAACTTAACAGATCCAGTTTTAGATGTATAGAATAATACAGTATAATAAAGTAATTAGCCTTTAATATAGTATAATAAAGTAATTAATTAGCCCTCTGATATCAGTGGAGGGCTCCTCATCACTCCTCCTCTGTCAGGGCCCTTGCAGCATTGCCGTGGAGGTGCAGGAGCCCCAGCCCAGCTGTGACAGCCACGTGCAGTGACAGAGGACACACAGCAGCCTGTGCTCGGCACACTGCAGCACACAGGAGCTGCTGGAACCAAGCTCCCCACACCTTCTGACTGACACACAACAGGGCTCAAGAGGCTCTCAGCCCCTTCCTGCTCTTCATTAGCTGCTATTTCTGCTATTAAAGCTTTCCTTCTATTCACAGGGTAATGGCACCTCAGCCTTCCTTCTATTTCCAGGGTAAGGGCACCTCACCATCCCCTCTCTAAGGGCTAAAACGAGATTCCCTTTGAAACTTCACACTAATTCCCTCACAGACACTGAGACTAAATATTTACTTTTATGAATCAGCGTTGCTTCAGTGGTATGACTGGTGCCCTGTTATATAAGGGTAACATCTCCAATTTTCCCCCAACTAACAACAGGTTTAGAATACTTTCCAAAGTATCTCAGGAATCATTTTCCAGGGTGGGAACATGTGCTGTGTGCTGTGATCGCTGACCAGCAGAGGGAGATGGGACACTGTTCCCAAACAAAAATCCAAAAATCTGGAATCTTTCAAAGGATGCCATGAGAACACAACCCAGCTCCATTTTTTCTTCTTCCTCCACTGATGATTACTAACTTATACTAAGGGAGGCAAGAACTGAGCTCCTAAATTGTGTGTTTTAGTTCTAATATTAATAAAAACCTGAATTCATATCACTGGAGAACTTTTTCAAGGCATCAGGTCTTTTTTTTTGGTGGTGTTTTGTGTTTGTTTGTTTTTATATCAGTGAAACACTGATGTGGGTAGGAAAGAAACAGACCCAAGAAAGACAAATATTCATTTGAGAGGATTCATGGACACTGTAGAGTGTCAGTTTCAGAGCTGTGTTTTCAAAGTATGAACTGTTACAAAGTCCTGAGCTACAGGACAATAAGTAATTTATACATTAAAAATTAAAATACAAGGAACAGTTTAGAAATTTTATTTGACCACTCTTATTGGGCTAATTCTCCAACATGTATTTATTCTGCTATTTTAGACAAATAAAAAAATGCTGTTCTATTTTCAAATTCCATACATGTTTGTGCACCAGTCACACCAATCAAACTGAATGACCACAATGTGTTTTGATGGTGGCACATGAACACAGGGTGCCAGGTAAAGAACTAAACAGAAATACTGAACAGAAGTATTGAAAAGACCTCCTAACAGTGTAGGCTTGGGAAGCATTCAGATCTCCCTTTTTAATGGTTTCTTAAATAGTTCTGTAAAACCTGCTAATAAGCTGGAAGATAGTGCCCATGCTGGAAGAGGACTCCTGGCTTTACAGTATTAATTTAATACTGTAAAGTATTAAAGTATTAAAAGCAAACTTTAATTTATAGAAAAGTTTCTAACTTTATAAATTAAAAGTAATGCAAATGGATTAAATGTAATAATGCAAAGTCAAAAAAATGCAGTTCAGAGGGGGGAAAAAAAAGCTCCTCACCAGCAATACAAACTCAAGATTTGGTCCATACTTATTGTATACTAGAGTCTGAATGAACAACTCCAGACTTCCCTTCCACCACCACTGCTTTCAAATACCTGCAGAAGCAGACTGAGAATGAGACTCCAACATCACAGACTATGCTCTCCTCTAGCTGTAATCCATGACAATCCTCAGGGATGCCAAATAAGACAGGGATTTTGGTGAAGTGCTGGTGGGAGGTTTTCCATCACCATTAAATCACCTATTCTCATTTATGGTGCAAACTCCCAAGGCTCACTCACTGACAGTTTCCCCAGGTGTTACCTCACACTGGCTCACCCCCTGGAGAGGAAACTCTCACTTCTTGACATCAACAGCATTTCCTCAGCACAGCTCCAGCAATGAAAACTGGTACCTGGCATGATGTCTTTCACCAAGAGATCTGGAGACTCCAAAAGGAATCAGTGGCCTGCCCCAATGGCCTCAAGATTAACTGGTAAATGGAAAAAAGAACATTCATCTCTCCAACTGCAGCAGTGACCCAGAGGAGCACTGACAGTGCAGGTTGTACCAACTCCCAGCACAGTGTGGGGAAAAAATATCTTCTGGAATGAAAAGGAGGCCAACAGTCTTTGAGAAGAGCTGAAAGAGTGACAGTGAACCCCATCACCCTAAATCTGATTTTTCAGGTTAAAGAGATCTAATTTTTTTACTCAAGAGCTGACAGTCATCCTCTCTTTCAGGCAGAAGCAAGGAAACACTGCAGAACCTTCCCCTCTGTAAGATGGTGAAAAAGTCAATGTAGATTTTCCACCTTTCAGATCACAGCCCTCAATCCAGCACTCTGTACAATTATCTGATACACAAGATGGTTCTGTGAATGTTTTGGGACTGAGTATCTGTTACATGGCTGCCTCTGACCGTAGAAAGCTGAGGTCTGAGTAGCACATTCCAGACCAAAATTACTACATGGGCTTAGTTAAGTCAGAATTTGAGCATCTTTACAAGGAAAAACACACTGAAACAGCAAGAAACCAAAGCAAGCAAAAAAATACCAATTGCAAAATCCAGGAAACAAAGAAAGCCACAGCTTTCTGCCACACTGCAGAGCAGATTAGTCTGTTTCTATAGCAGGCAGCTAATGCCTTCTTTTGGCAAACAAACTCTTCAGACAGAGCCAAGAGTCTAGCAGATGATTTACTGATTAAATGCAAAATGAGAAGCTGAAAACAAAAATTTTCTGGAGAATGTAATAATTTGCATAATTAAGCCATCCATTTGAGCCCTAAACTGTCTTATCAGTAGAGCAGGAACAGCCTCACAGCACCTGGGTACTCCTCAGCTGTTACAAGGGTCTTACACCAAATGTCTTTATGAACACTCAGGTAACCATGAAGAAGCCAATATAATTTTGGGCTCATCTGAAATTTTTGTTTTTAGATAAAGATTTCAACTGCAAACCAGGTGACATCCCCTCTTTCTGTTCTGCTAGGACGCCTTCCCCCAACTCCTCCTCTGGCACAACATGAAAGACACAGCAGAAACAATATAATTTTGTACAGTCAAAGCACAGCACGATGGCAGCGCTTCTCTTCAAGAGATCAAACTTCATTTAACAATCAGGAAACACTCATTAAAAAAAATAAAAATGAACTGCAAGCAAAGGCAGACTGAAAGGAGAATACTCACTTGTAGCGTAGTGTCGAAAACAACAAGCTTAGAGCTTGTTGGAACAATGTCATAACACTTGTGTGACCTCATGAATCGCACATAAATGTCACTTTCCGATTCTTCAAGTGCTGCAAGTAAAAACATTGTGTTGTTTTATTTAAGTAACCTTAAAAAAAATAGTAAAAAAACATGCCAAATCAACTGAACACCATTGTGCAGAAGGACAACCCTAAAGCCAAACTCAAATTCACACTTTGAGATCTGGACAGACAGTCACAGGTTTGCACTCTGCATTTCAGACTCATCTTTCCTTTCAGATTAAATACAACAAAATGCATTGTTCTTCTTTGATGAGAAAGGACCTCCATGCTGAAGAGTTATACTCTCAAAAAATCTCTTTTTTTTTTCCCCTTAAGAGCAACCTACAGGAACATGCATCTCAACACTGTTATATACAGAGGAAGACAGTCTGAAACTTGGGCTTGACTAACTCAAGCTCCTTAAATGAATATTTCTTGAATCTTTACCACTACCTGTTTCACATTTCACATAGCAATTTTCTATTTTCTAAAGAGGCAGCAGGCAAGTTCTGTAATCAGCTCCATTCTCTTCAGGCTACACAGAGCATCACAACTCCAACACTTTGTTTATAAAACCAGGCTCCATGTGGCTGGAATGGTTTTAGTGCTGCATGTCTGTAGCAAGGACATGCAATCCCATCCATACGACCTTAAATTTCCTTTGCACTTGTTCAGATGCATGTGCATACAACCCTCAGATCTGCTTAGCTACATTAATTTTTTCTTTTTTAAGCAGTTTGGCTCTCTATTCTTTCCTTTCAGGAGCAGGTAGCTAGAACTTGGTCAAGGATAATCTCCCCAAGAGACTGTACCCTTTAGACCCTGTAATAATTCCACAGTAACCTGGGCATACATTACACTTTTGAAGAGCACAATAAAAAAGTCAACAAATTAAAAAAAAAAACCTTTAAATACCTACTGACCATTACAGAACTTCATAGTAAGGAGTTAAAAACCCCAAAATCCTCATTTGCTAGATTTGCTCAAAATCAGTTATCTTGCTCTGGATAAATTTTAATTTCCACCAAATGGCTCAGCACAGCCTTTTTGGCCCAAACTTACAGAATCAAAGCTGGATCTCCTCTGCAAGTGGTTGCTCCAGGATCCAGTATCTTCTGCACACTGAGCAAGTCATTAATTTCCTACTCCCATTACTCTTAAAATAAATAATTAAATAACTAATCAATAAGTCGGGTGTTTAGAAAGCCATGGTTGCTTCTACAATCCTAAATGCAGTCCCAAGAGCCCTTAAAATAAATAACTAAATAAATAATCAGTAAGCCTGGTCTTTAGAAAGCCATGGTTGCTTCTACAATCCTAAATGCAGTCCCAAGAGCCCTTATTTACTTCAATCTCAAGTTTGTAAACAATTAAGATATTACAGGTAGAAACAAGCATAGGAGCACCTCAAATTCCACCAGAACAGTGGAATCACCATCCCTGGACATGTTCAAAAATTGTGTGGATGTGGCACTTGGGGACATGGGATGGTGGACACGGTGTTAACAGTGGGACTTGATGATCTTAAGAGGTTTTTTCCAACCTAAATGATTCAATGGTTCTATAAACCACAAAACAATCAGCTGAAAAAATGAACCCTCTCAGAGCACATCATGGCTCCACAGAGTCTTGCCAACTCACCAACATTTTTTAAATGCATCAGGATAAGCACAGTAACTGTGAGCCAGAACAATTCCACCAGGGGAGGCTGCTCATGGCAGGCACAGCCAGGAACTCTCACCAGCACAGTGAAGGTGTGCCCATAAACCCTTTCCACACATTCCCACCCTCCAAACAACTTCAGCTGGACCTCAACAATCCCCACCCAGATGCAAAGGAATGGTTAAATGTTATCTCACCTTGTGCTGCCTTCCAGCTCAGGGGAGACACCACAAAGGGACTGCTTCCCTTTAATTTTAACTGCAAAACTACAATTAAAAATATTCAGAAGCATGAGATAGCCATCTGTGAGCACTGTTAACACCCCTGTAAATAGCTAGGAAACTCTAGCAGGATCTGGACAAGGATCAAATTGTCCAGCTGGAACTCAGGTTTATTTCTACAGATCCTTATACCATAAGTAAGTACAATGCACCACTTTATTATTTACTAACTAAACATGCAAACATCAGCAGCTCTGGTTTAACTCTCATGTCCTACACAACTCCATCAAGTGCCATTGGAAAGGATATTTGAGACCTTCTAACACCTTCAGCTACCTGGGAATGCTCAGCAGCTGCCACAGCCCAATGCCTTGTGCAGGTACTGTGGATTATGTATATATTATGTACATACACAGCTGTTTAATAGAGAAAAAAGTCTCCCAAACCTAAGGCTCAGCACATCTCAGGGATGCACTCACACTCTGCACAGGGAGGGCAGAATCCTCTTTACAGTTTCTCTCCCCTTCCAGTGCTTTGTGTTGTATCCAAGCATTGCTGTGCTGCAAATGTAACTGATCAAATTAGAACACCCTCATCTCCATGAGGATATTTCTACTTTATTACCTGCTCAGTCTCTTGTCTTATTTGGTGGCCTCCAGGAGGGTTTGGTGGCCCTGGCAGGGTTTGGTAGCTGCCAGGGGGGTTTGGGGGCCCCTAGGAGGAATTGGTGGCCCCAAGGAGGTTTTGCTGACTGCCAAACCCTGCCAGGGCCAACAAACCCTCCTGGCGGCTACCAAACTTCTCCAGGGTCACCAACCCCTCTTAGGGGCCACCAAACTCTTCCAGGGCCACAAAAAATGCCAGAGCTACCAAATATATTTTCCCATTCATTAATTCTGCAGCCTCTGCAGCACCTGCCAAGCAGTATTTCCTTTGGAAGGACATGGACAGATCCCTCCAGGCCTGACTTACAACCTCCTCATCTCTGATCTGCACCCGAGATGCTCTGCCCAGCATGCAGGAGATGTGAGCACAGAGCTGCTCCAGCCAAAGCTCAGCTCTCCACTCTCATCCCTGCAGATCAGCTGCCTCACAGAGCAGATTCCCAGCAGGAGGCATCTGAATCTAGAGCAGATCAGGAGGAGGAGAACCCACTAATAAGCAGCTGAATGGGTTTCTGTGGGGGTGCACACTCATGCAAGCTGATCTCCTGAAGATTCATCTGCAAGTTATTCTGCAAGTGGACAGTGCCCATTTTTGCCCAGAAGGCAAAAATATCCAAACTCCCAGTGCTGTTTTTTTGTGATTTTTAATAGAAAACAACCTGGAAGGTTACAAATAAACCCTGTCAGACAGCTGAAGTTGAGCACCTTGTCATACAGGCTTTTACAGAGTAAATTCTCTACATTGGCATTTTATTTGCTCCTACTGTCAGAGATCCTTTAAATAGTTAAAAATCAATCTATTTGTATTTTTACCACTCTGCTCCTCAATCTTATTCACCAAAATGATTTTTACTTTCTCCCCTTCTCCCACCCTTCACTACAAAATGAGACACGCTTTTGTTTTTTATTTCAGCCAGTAAATGTTATTTACAAGAGCATCATAGCTCTTTTTTTTTTTTTTGGGACAGATTAATTATTCATCAATACTGACTCAGATTGCAGTGGGACTCAGTACAAAGCATAATTCTCTATTCAGAGAGCTCTAAGGTAAGAACTACATTCTGAACACTCAAGAATGACACAGAAACTTCTGCAGCATTGCTGAAGCCATTTCCTCAGATCCACTGAACAGATCCTTCAGTTTCACTCATGCCTTTGCCTGGGTGATTTCCTCTCAGAAATGCAGGGTGATTTCCTGCAGGGTGATTTCCTCTCAGAATTTCAAGATCTTTAAAAGCAGGAAAAAAGAAGAGGAAAAAACAACAAAAAAAAAGAAGTGCCTGCAGATGAAGAATAGGAATGTAACATCAACACTCATGGAAAAGCTTCCAAATACTGCAACATAAAAACCTAAAGTTCCTCAGAAGTGTCTATTGCAAGCCACAGGCTCCATTTCTGGGCTGTGTTTCTACTGGGGTGGCCCAACAAGATCCTGGACCAAAAATGCTTCCTGATCTCAACAATACAACATCAGGAACTCTCCTACTGTATTTTATGTTTCAGCTGTGTTATGCTCCTGGTATCCAGCCATATTCCAAGTTCATTCATTGGTTCCAGGAGTATTTGGCAGAAAGACACAGGTTCCACAGAGCCTGGGTTTCCTCACCTTCTTCAAAGTGTTAGTTCCACCACAGCAGCTCCCCATAGCACCCCTGTCCTTATGGCCAGATTGAGGGCTGGGACCTCTGGCAACTCTCAATCATTTGAAGAACTCAAACTAAAGAGCCTAAACCTTGTTACTAACCTAAACAACTGCTAGTATAACTGACTTCTCAAAGTTTCACATGAAATTAATGGCCAAATTTTAAAGGCCCTTTAAAAAGTAAGGGAAAACAGCAGAGAGAAGTATGCAAAATATACACTCAGATAACTGCCTAGCCTGGTGAACAGCTTGAAGGAAGACAGAAACCACAAATATACACAGTAATTGCACCATTCTGCCTGATTTTTTAATAAGAATCAGTACGGCAACCATACAATTTAAAAAGCTTAAGAATTCTCTTAGAGCAGCAGGAGCTGTGCTGAGCACTCCCAGCCCTACTTTTCACCTTGACTATTGGCATAATCATCTCCCCTCAGCCAGGTCCAACAGATAAAAGGAAATGAGGAAGTAGAAAAGTAGTTTTGTGATGTTCTCACTTGTACTAAGCCACCTAGTTAGGGGAAAACACATTTTATTTTCTGTTACTGCACACACACATATCTGCACTTCAGGGCACTCCACGCCATACTTCTATTTTACAAGTTGCATGATGTGCTGAATATCAAATTTCAGATGCCAGAGAATGAAAATATTAAAGACCAAAGATTTTTTTCATCACAATGTTTACTATGGAACTGATCCAACAGCAATACATTAAGTCAAATTTATCAGTGTAATTATACTGATAAACTTTATTGAAAGGTGTTATGCCAAAGTACTCTATACTATTCTGACATGTATATATAAACACACACACATATTTATATATCTCCTGCCCTTTCCTTACATTAGAATCTACCCAGGACAATGACAGCACCCACAGCAAAGATCAGCTTAGCTGTGCCAAGTGCTGCCAGAAGACACCAGGGTGAGCAATCACTTCAATAAGCCAGGACAAGTCACCCTCTCTCCCTCCTGTTACAGATAACCCTTGGCAGAGAACACAACAGGTAAAAGACATCATTAACCTTGTAAATTGTTTTTCTCACTGTGGTTTTATCTGAAAGCTGTCACAAAAACTGGCTTTAAAGTTTCTGATAACTCCTGGTCTGAATTTACTGAAGGAGTTCCTTAATATCCCTGAAAACCTCCCACACAGCTTTCACAGTGCTGGAGATTGTAGGAGTTCCAGCACAAGTCACTAACACAACACAGATCTGGAAAGGAACATCCACAGTGGATACAGCTCATCCACTCCAAGAGCAACAGTGACACCACTCAGAAGGAGCCATGAACTATTCCTGACCACCAGGACCTGGAACACAGCTTTTAAAGGAAATAGGGGCACCTGAATGATGCAGGGTCTCAAGAATAATGATCTCGTTATCAAATGTCCAGGTAGGATTTGATCAGGATTCCTCAGCAAAGGGACAGACAAAAACAGATTCATGCAGTAATTGCTGTGTACAGGATGCTGCTGTGATCATGAGCAAGAGCTTTTCTTCAGCCTGCCTTCTGCAAGACAAATATTTAGCAGGTTTTTAGCTAGGTTTGAATGCTTCACAAATTAAAATGTACATGGTATATCCAGTGAAAAGCTTGGGAACCAAGGGGCTGGCAGAGAACTGCAAGAAACTGCAATTTTGTACAGAATAACACTAAGGGGGGCATGACTGCTCAGCCTGCTGAAGAGCCAAGAACACTGGAAACAGTGGACAAGAAACCAGACAGCAGAAGCTGAATCAATGTCAGACTTAGTAGGAAGAGAATACTAACATAATTTAAGAAGGGCAAGCAGGGGAGAAAAGAAGCACTGTAGTGCTGTATCATTTTCTGTATCTGATTTCTGTTTATTCATGAGGAAACTTACCCCAGAAAAAGAAAAAAACACCACCAAACTAACCATCCATGTAATCAGCCACAGGGTAAGACTGAATGGTAAAAAAAGAGAGAAAGAGCAGGAAAAGATGGTCACAGGAATACCTATTCTATGAGGCAGGAGATAAATCACAGAACCAGAGAATATCCTCAATGGAAAGGGACCCACAAGGATCAGAGTCCAGCTCTTGGCTCTACACAGGACAACCCCTAAATTTTTAGAACATGCTTGACAAAACTTTGTTGCTGAGATGGCAGCCAAGACTAGCAATGTACTATTTCCAATTATACAGGGAAAAAAACAAACAGGTTTACAGTTCAATATAAAGGAAATAATATGATGATAGTGTTAGAAGTTGACAACTCCATCACAAGCTGAAAGGCTTTGAATGCAAGCAACAGGAAGAAAGGATGTAGAGACAGAAACAAGACTTTATTTTACAGCTCTCTGCAGTTCTCAGAAAGAAAAATATTCTGGAAGACCGCACATTGAAGTTACACAGTAGCATTATTCATGCAGCCACGGGCTATAGGGCATGGATGTTGCAGATTGAACATTTCCCACCCTCATCTAAAGGAATGCCTGAACTGGCAGATAATGATTCCAGCAAGTTTGCAGATGGAAGAAACTCTGATACAAAGAAGTGATAGGAAATGTATCTGGAGATCAGTACCAGGAGCTTCTTCAGAGTTCCAACATTAATTCAGTTGTATATTACAGCATGGATATATGATGTGACAGAGGAAAGGGACTTCAAAAAGAAGTGTGAGCACACAGGAACTACAACAGAGTAAGTGAGCTCTCCCTTGCTAACTGCACCTCATCCTGCAAACAGGAAGAGAGTCTAGAAGCACAGAAAATAAGAGAGGAAAACAGGTACATGAGCAGATAAATAACAGTGAATAGAGAAGTAAATGTGCTGTGCTGTTTCTCAGGTCTTCAGACAAAGGATAATCCTTCTAGTAACAGTAACAAGCTAAGAGAAACCAGAACAGATCTTTAATAACTACATGCAGAATTGCTTAAGACACTTTAAAACATAACCTTCACTATTGTGTGCACCTACCCTTATTATTTTTTTTGCACACATTTTAGTGTTTGCTGAATTCCAGAGTCAGTGCAACTGTTCAGTCACTTTGGATCAGCAAGGTAATTGAGATGTTTTCTCCCCTTGTCACAAGGAGTTGCTTCATGCAGAGACAGCAGGTTATTATGTGTATAAACAGGAGTCAGCCCAGCTAAAAACAACCATTCCTCAACTGCAACTTCATGAAGGAGAAGCTATACTACCAGTCTGCAGGAAAGCCAAACAAATTCAAACCCAGTCAGAATTCTTAGGAGTACTGAAGCAAGTTACTAAAACCAGTGTATTTGTAAGCACCAACAAAGGCAGCTCAACAAAAGCAAAGAAAAAAGTCAACACAACTGTATCAGGAACAGTTCACACTAACTAATTTTTACCCAGAATAAAATGATCAACTGGATGAAAAAGAAGGAAGACACAAAATAGAAATAATAGTTAAAAAAAAAATCACAGCATGCTAGAGACACTAATTTTAAAGCAAGCATGGATATCACTGCATGAGGAGAAGACAGAGTAGAATCACCTCATGGCAGCTGCCTAACAAGCAATCCCAGCTGCAGCAAAACTAGAAATATAATATTTTTTATTGGGTTTGCAAGACTGGATGACAATTGTATGTTTTTAACAAGCCATGGACTCCAGTTCAAACCCTTCCCCAAGCTGGAACATTTGCAAGGCTCACCTCATGCAAATCAGGGAGTGCAGAATGGCAATGCAAGCTCACACTGCAGGACCTGACATTTCTACAACTCACCCTGGAAGTGTTTTTATCAGTAGTTTGATATCTCCCATTACAACAGAGTAGCAGGGGATCAAGACTTGATTTTATTCAACATTCTCTTTAGTGATCTTCAAAACAGGAACAGACCACACTTTAAAGAGCTTGCAGTAAGAGCTTGAAATGGTTGCAAAACTTAAGACTTCACAGTATCTTCAAACTGAATTTAGAAGTAGATTGGAGATAGTACAATTTTTAAGGAAATACCAAAATCTGCAAGAAACACTCAATTGGAAGAGTGCAAATTATGGAGTAACTAAACACCACCACTGCTGAGAGAGAAGTAACTTGTTATTAACTTAATTTGCTACAGAAGTAAAGAAGAAAAGGCAGTTTGCTTAAACAAAACAATAGGCAAACAAAAAAACCACCACAGGTGCTGGAGAGCCATTAATGCATTCCACAAGCTGGTCAGACAGAACAAAGCAACCAAAGGACACTGCACAAGCTCCTTCCTTAAAGGTCCCAAACAGGGAATGAGACAAGTGTCTCCACATCCTGCTCAGAACAAAACTATTATTAGTTTTTGACAATACTTCAAAAGATCCACTTTGCTGGTTTTGAGGTTTAGATACCTACATGTCCTCAAATTCCAGCAGTACCTAAGACTTGGAAAAGTGATACAAACAGTTGTTTGAAACAGTGAGAGATTTGGATTGTTTTGCAGTCTTACATTCACAGCACACTTCAAAACCCTGCCCTGAATTTTGTTTCTCGTTACTGGTGTTGGTTAAGTCCTGGTAACTGGGCTAAGTTAACACTTCTGTTTTACTGCAGCTCTCTACTGGCAGTGTGGATAAGCAAACCATTATTGTGAGATTTGAGACAGACAAAAAAAGTGATGGGCAGCTTAAGAAACTCCACATTCCTGAGCTAATCATAGTAACTCTGAAGTTCCTTGTCCAGGCAGGCAGAGAAACTTCTTTTATTTGTGTACAAGCAAGAGCTGCCTTGTTTAGGACCTAACTGGTAAACAGCACCATAAACCCAACTGAATCCTTTTGAAAATACTTTTGAAACAGCTCTGTATCTCTTAAATCAACTGTTGGTCGAAGGTCTGCACTTTGAGAAAAGCATCACTGTGGTTTTGTGAATAAAGGTAGCAACTTCAGCCTGCAACCTAAATGCTTCTAGGATTTTCACCACAACAAAGAATAAGCCGACCTGAAGAATTTTCTAAACCATGTTCAAGATCTTCCCTTGACAACAGGCACTACCATTTTTCCCTAAGCATCCCAAACAAAGATCTAAATTAAGATGTCGCCTGTCTGGAATGTGGGCCTGCTCTTCGAGATTGTGAGACACGAAAGGCAAGAAACTAAAAATGGCATTAAACTTCTGAATATTAATATCAGCAACCACTCTGGGCAGAGCTGGACTCAAGGGAACTTTAAGGTATGTGATTAATGAGAGAATAAGCCAGCCTGTATCTCTGCTGCAAGATTAGTCAACAATTTGAATTTTTCCTGTATCTTTAAAACAAGCCTAAATCCTACTAGATACACAGTTTGCACAAACTTTTAGAAAAGAAATAGTCATTTAAGTCTTCTAGGAATTAGTTTAAGATCAAACCTAAACATGCAGCTTAACCAAAACATTAATCACACAACAAGCATTTTCAAAATGAGCACACAGCATCTTCACAAGCTGCAGCCATATCCCCACTGAACAGGGCAAATATTTAATCTGGGAGCAATCTTCCACTGAAGACTAAACCCAAAGGGTCAATGCTTTAAGGAGAAATACTTCTTTTAAGACTTCAGCCATAAGGACTTTGGACTGTGCTTGCTGGAGAAATAGTTTTGTGAAGTCTAATAAATTGCTGGTCTCAAATCCTAATTACTTACAACATCTAAAGTTGAAGCTTTTAATAATTAGGTATTTACATTTTAATTTCTCTCTAATTTGCCCTTGCAGATTTCTTCTCCTTCCCTCCCTATGCATGCCAACACCTTCTAAACAGCTATTATTGGCATTTCTTATAGAAATTTATGAATCTGTATGCACACTTTATTAGGCTATTGAGTGTTCTGTTCCAATATACCACTTAGGAGATTTACCTACAGCAGGTGTAGCTTGAAGCTACACAGAGAAAGCACCAAGAGCTCTGTAACTCAAGCAGGTGACATCCAACACACATTCAATGTATTCAGAAACAGTTTTCTGGAACCCATTTTACAGGAATTACTGATTTTTTTTCTATTATACCACAGATAAACTGCAACTCTTCCCAAAGCTTGATGTACATCAGGTCTGTACAGACCTCATGTCTATACAGAGCAGCACTGGAGTTTTTGAGGGGTTCTTTTTGCCTGATTTTTTTCCCAGGAACTGACTCAAAATTATACTAGAGAAGTTCAAGCAAGGCTGTGGCAGGAGAGATCCATGGAACTGCTTGTGCAGAGCAGAGCACTCACCTTCTGCACTCTGGCTTTCAGAGACTTCTATCAAAGGCAGCCACACCATCCCTGGCTGTGAGTGATCACCCTCCACCCTGAACTGAGCCAAAGCATTGAATCTATCCCACCACCCATCCACAGTACCTATGCTGGAAGTCAGAATACTGTTTTAAAGCTCTTATAGGAAGAGTTTATATCCATTTATTGTTGTGCCAATGTTCTCAATTTATTTTTTCTCTTCATTTAATTATCCCCTTCCCGTCCCTTCTAGGATATTTTCATGCAGGCAGTGTTATCTCATCACTTCTTGGTTTTCCTTTTACTGAGTTAAATGAGTAAAGCCTTATGGTTTCCTCATAAATGGCCTTTTTCTATGCTCATCTCAGTTTGTTCTCTTCTCCAGCAGCTCAGACATCTCTTTTTTCTCTGTCTTTACCTCAGTAGAAATTCAAAATAAACAGCAGAAAAGAATGGCAGTGTGAGGGACTGGTAGGAAAAAACCCCCTTTTTCATTCTATTTCTTAAAATGCCCAGTGTCATAACTAAATACTCTGTCACAATACAAAGAGAAAAGGAAAATAATATAATAACATTGTAAAAAACCCCAACCAAACAAAAAAACCCCACAACACAACTTAAAAAACACCCTAAAAAAGACCAAAAGAAAATCACATCACAAGTAAAACCAGTGGTCTATAGCGCAGGAAAATCGCTTTTAGACAAAATGTAGGAGTACCATTAACCTCTGCCACAGTCAAAATTGGTAAAATCACCCAACTGGTTCACTGAAAAAGTGAAATCCATAAAAAATTGAGTAGAGGAGGAAAGAACCTAACACCAAATTAGTTGTATTCAAACAGTATTCAGAAGCTGCCTTAAAGATATTCACAACATACTCAAAAACCTTTTAGATGTGGCCCACTCTTAGAAGGACAAGGTAATTTAAGCTTCACAAAGTTCCATCTAGGTGCCAAGCTGGATGCCTAAAAGACAAATTCGACTTTGCTCTAACATAGTCAGGCTTGTATTAAACTGCTTTGGCTTTATGTTAGTCCCAGCCATTAGTGCAACCCTTCCACAGAAGGATTTTCCCCTGAACTGTCAGATTTTCCATTTGTCAGTCTTCTGTACTCATAGAGGAGCTACAGTAAAGCCCACCACAGCAGGCACCCAAGGCAAACAGTCTCAGCATGGAGAGGAATATTTTGTTTCAAGATACAAGAACTGCTCTGAAAAACAATACCATGAACTCCTGTACTTACTCTTGAAGTGCATTTCTTCATGTTTCAAACTCGACTACTTCCCCAAACCCATGCAATGCTAATAGAGCTGTACATTCTGGAAACTAAAAATATTCAAATCAACAAAGTACCTGCAGACAGGTCATTGCTACCCAAAGACCAAGCTGCTGAACAAACAGCAGAACTGGTGTCAGTGTCATGAGTGAGGCTCCAAACACTGTGACCATGCACCCCCAAGTTATCAAAACCACAGTGCCCTTCACTGAAAGCCCTGTCTTACAGAACACCCACATCTGCTGCAGATGATTAATAAGCAGAAATATTTAAGATTGTTTAGCAACAGTTAGATTGAGCCAACTGATGCAAACATTCTGCTGTCATTCCTGTCACCACTGGCATCACTTCAGCTCAAACCAAGTCACCTCCATGCAGAACTCAGCCATGCCCCAAGGCAGGAGGTTTTCCAAGAGCACTGACTTGATCAGCCAAATTTAACAGCAGAAAGAATCAAACCACCAGGACAATTATCCTGTTCCATCTGCACTGTCCTGCCTATGAATGTGCAGGGCATTAAAGGAGTCAGTTGGATGGAACATTGGAGACCATCCCCCAGAAAGTTTCTTAAGGGAAGGACTCTGTAATCACCCTTCTCCATGAGTCAAAAACAAGTAACAAACAGCATTTTGGAGTCACCTACAAGGCCACACTGACACTGTCACATCTTCCAGGTCTATCCTTGCTCAAGCACAAGACACTGTGAACTCGGTAACTCTAAAGCAGGAAATTGAGATGATATTGGCCAAAGTCTTCAACCTCCTATGAAGCAGTTGTTTACCAGCCCCACCACCAAACCAGGCAGCTTCTGGACAAGGGAGGCTCTGCAGGGAAGCTCTTCAGAGCTGATGTTGTCCCTCTGGAGCACACACAAGTGGCAGCAGCAGCAGGAGTGGCTGGTAAAGGTGATTAAATCAGCCCTTGTCCATCAGACACTCACACACATGCAATGTCACTCAGGTGTAAGAGTAAACCTCATTGTCCCAATGTTTCTCAGGGACAGCTGCTGGCCAACAGTGGCTTTCACTTGGGATACAAATGTCTGCAAACCATGCAGGTGCACAGCTGGGCAGGACACAATGGGCCCCACACTTCCTCCCTGCAGCTTTGCCAAAGCAATCACATGGAATTGCTGCCATGGTAAGCAGCATTTGCTAGGAAGTCCCAGCCACTTGTTTCCATAAACAAGTTAGGGAAAATACATGTTTTCACCACATTAAAATTTTATGAAAGCTTTCTCATCAAGAAGCTCCTGCATCCCTCTAGACCCAAAGCAGAGTTCTGAAGCATGCCCTGTGTATTTTTTGCTATATTAAAACATCACTTCCCAGATGGGTAAAGCTTAAAAATTTTTGCTTCCTGAGAAAGTCTGCAAACTTTAGCTGCTAAATGGGTTATTTCCTAGTCAAGCCAGAGTAGGGCTTTGCTCACTGTAAGGCTAAATACCATGTTAAGAATAAGACAGTTGTATCCTCTGAAGGAGAAGGTAAACAGGACTGTGTGGACACAGTGGGCACTGGGCTGGCATGAACCCCCTGCAATACCTGCACAAGATAAAGACTCATGTGTGGATCACAGGAACAGCCCTCCCTGAGGACAGCAAAACTTCCAACATCTTCTCTTGCACTGCTCAAGGAAGTTTTGTACTTTTAGTTATGTATCACTTTATACTTCATTTTCATTTTTAAATATGAGAATGGAAGTTTCCTGGGGCAAAAAAATCATATATGGTGTTTCTATACAACCAACTGGAAGGCAAAGGACAAGGGTGCCTAGGACAGTGCAGCACTCAATCACGATTTCTTGTATAAACTAATAAAGCTGAACATCCACATACTCCAGATATGTTGTTCTTTAACAGCTTTGTAAAGTACATCACAGGAATTTCTGTATGAAATCCATTAATAACAATTAGCATCTCTGCTTAACAACTTTTTACTGTGTTCACTCAGGATTCTAAACTATGTAAAATTTAATACAAAACATCCTCTTATCACTGTCACCATGTCCCTTGGTATCTCAAAGCACATCTTGAGGGCAAAATTCAGTTCCTATGTGCCAGAGAACATCAGCTTAAACAATCACATAATGAATGTTTATTAGAAATTAATTACAGCTGCAAAACAATGGCTTAACTTTACCACCTCCTAACCCAAGCACTTGATCCTTCAGCCTTAACAAGGAAACAAAACCCAACCTGCCTATTAACATGCATTTTATTACAAGCTTCTTTTAATTCTTTTAGCCCCAGAGTGACATCTGTTTTCATGCCTTGATTCAGATATTCACTTGACAGTGGGAGGCTGGCAGGCAGGAAGAGGTCAAGAAATGATTTTTAATAAGGCAGAGTAAGGAAACCTGCAGAGCAGGGAAGGAATGACCCCAGACACAAGAGCAGTGAGGATGCAATTACTGGTGGAAGTTATTTCAGGAGACAGCCAGCAAGGGACAGGTAACAGAAGAGAGTGAGATGAAGGCCAGAGCACTGCAAGGAGAGATTCCTCTCTAGTGCAAACTGTTTATCCAGTGTCTGAAAGCTGCTTTGTGCAACAGCCCAGAGAAGGAGAGAGCCCAGGAGGGAGCACATCAGTCCCATGACGCTGATGCTGCAACTGCTGCACAACTCTGCAGAATTCCCTTTCTCCACACCAGGAACTGAGCACAGACCCAGCACAACCCTGCAGTTAAATGAACTCTGCAGAAAACACCTCCAAAATGGGTTTGCAGATGCTACAGAGAAGTAGTTAATTCTGCTTTCAGCAGCTACTACTTCATTACTCAAGGTGAGCAGAAGAAGAGAGTAACATGGATGAGAGACAGCATTACAACAAAACTGGTTTCTAAAATAACATTCTAAAACCATACCCACTGAATCCATACACCTGACAGGCATCTACTTGCTACCCTAACCCAGTTTCTCCTCTCAGAGCACAGGTAGATGTTAGAACACAACCATTTATGGAATTCCAGCTTAACAAAATAAAGCTTGGAAGTGTAAATCATTAACTAAAGTCCTTTCTTATATTAGATCTTCAGAATAATTTTTCCATGTCCTCTTACAAGCTCGTCATATCATCCATGAAAGAAAACCCAGAACCACTCCTGACACTGATCAGAAGTAGAAATGATCTTGCTACAGAAATATTATTGCACATAGACTAGAGCTGAAAAAGAGAATCCATAATGTGTGTGAAGATAACCAGTTTTTGATCATTTATTACATTCATGAGAGGCCTCTCAGCACTGCATTTCAGGCTACAATGAAAAACTGCACACCCAACAGCTCTCACATTTTTAAGGAAATGTAGGTAGGTCATTCCCATCCAAAGGAATACTGAGCAGGATGAGGTCACTACTCAAAATTTTCTGTTTATTTTTCAGCTGAGCATTCTTCAGTTGAAAAGAGACTCTGGACTTCTTACACGGGAGTTTTTCCTCTCCTGCTCTGACTGCTGCTTGGAGGAAGGGAGCCCTAAATAAAATAAATACCCCTGGCCTGTGCAGTCCTCCTCCTCTGTGCACACAGTGAGCATACAGCTGTTCCAGCTGTGGAGCCCTGGTGCTGTTTAACATCACCTCACTGACATTTAGATTTACACTTCACCAAAGCAACATTGTGAAGCCAGTTCCAGACAGGACCAGTGACCCTCCAGTAGGAAGTTACACTGATCTTAGAGAGTTCAGCCAGATATATGAAGATGTTTTTGGCTAAAAACATGACCAGCACTTGTCTCTGCAACAATAGCACCCTATCTAACACTGTCCATACTAATTAGGCACAAAATATCTCATATACATTCTTTTTACATAATGAAAATTAAAATTGCTCTTCACTTGACACCACTGTTTTATTTAGAAGTCACACCATCAGGCCAGACCCTGCATATTCCATTACAGTACTACATAAATCATAAATCTTTCTAGCATCATTTTTTTTCAATCCACCCTCCTAATTAGAATCCAAATTAAATGAATGCCTTCTGTGCTTTCACATTCTCGTTTGTGTAACCTTTGAGGAGAGGGACTAACAGATCCACTTCACATACTGGATGGCATTCAGCACACACATTGAGCCTCATTTTTCAGCTCTTTTCATTAAGCTCCCTGTTTGAACAGAACTGCTGCATAATTTGATACACAAGATAGTTAGCAACTGTTGATGGATGCAGAACTGGAAAGCTCACAAGAGCAAGTACTCCAAAGTAGAGGCAGTGAGGAAAGCAGCTCTAAAACAAGTTTCAAATTTCTCTTTCAACCCACAATTTTAAGCCTCAGCAGAGAAACTTCAAGTTTGACAAAAGATCATCAGTTACAGTTTGGCTACAGCCACTCAATGAAACCTTATCAAGACTTCAGAGGTGTTTCTCAATTTCTGAGCACTCACCACCTGCTACCCAACAACAAAGTGAACATTTCAGATGTCTTTTACTCTCCCACCCCCAATATTAGCACAAATACAACAACAGCAACCAGTGCAAAAATTCAGGTCATAAAACAGGTACTGCCACTAAGCTGCTGCATTTCCAGCTGCAGCTCAGCTTTCTGTGATTCTCTTTCCCTGGGGCCTCTCACACAGGAGCACTCTGGGCAGCAGCCTTGGCTGTGACTCTCACACACTCACTTTTACTCACACCCCAGGTTCTGAACACAGCACTCTACCCCCTTTATGCTTGCTTTAAAATTAGGCCTAAAGCCAGGTTCTCATGTAGTCTGAGAGGATAATAAGGTGACTGCTTCCTTTCAAAACCCACACCCCACTTTAAACTCGCTATTAGCCCTGATCCTCTGACAGGCCCCTGAACTCCTCTCACCCTCCCAGCCTGAGCATCCATAAATCCTGAACCTTAGAGCCAAACAAATTAGGAGACAAAGCATAACAGAAGCTTGAAAAACATTTAAAAATGGTTTAAATACTAAACTTTCTAAAGAATTTGAATTTTTTTATTGCAGGGTTTTAGAAGACACACATATCTTCACCCTTATCAAGTGTCTCCCCATAACTCCACATTACACTTTTAAAAGTGCAAAGGTGTTTCAAAACTGAAAGTTTGTAGTTTCAGATTTTTTTTAACCTAGAGATCCTATTCATATACCTAAATTTGTAAGATATTTAAAACAGATTTTTAAATGGCTTAACTATAAATGATTCAGCAGGTTTGAGGAACCTGTATCTCACAGCAGCAAGGTTTATGTAAAAATAAACAGGTAAATTGGTAGCTTTCTAGCTCTCCATAAGCACAACATGAATGTCTAACTAAAAACAGTTAAACAGTGTGAGGGAAAAAAAAAATCCTACAAGTCAGCAACAGATCCCCTGCACCAAACACTCATACTTCAGCATGTTCAAGATGCACAAAGGCGCAAGCATTTCATTGCAATTCAAACTCTGGACTCAAAAAAAAAAAAAAAAAAAAAAAAAAAGGCAGCTCAAAGAATGCAATTGTTAAGAGCTTCCTTTTCTCACACACAGAAAGATTAAAATAAAAGGTGTTACTTTTCCAGACCAGTCCCACAACTGCAGGCAGCACGCTAGTAACCAAGAAGCTGCCTTATTAGCATACCAGCTTAGATATATCTTCTCCCAGAATGACTCAGCCTGCTATTTTCAAAGTTTTCCTTAAATATTTGTCCTACATTTTACAATAGGAGTTACCAACTACAGAAAAACACATCCCATGAAGTCTTAGCCACTTCTCAACGCTGAGCATAGAGATTAAGCCATGCGTCCACATTTGCATCCACTAAGCTAATCCTTTCTGAAAATGAAAGCTCGAGATACTCAGCACGGATCTTTCAGAGGTGAAGTGGCTGCTTGGTGCAAGTTGGAGGAAAAAAAAAAAATCCATCCATGCTTTGCCACAGCACGGTTTAGTGCCTGAGAGAGGGAAAAACTTGCCAGGAGTTGCCCTGTGCAAGCAGAGCACACTCAGTGGGAACTGCAGCCCTTCAGAGCACGGTAAAGAACAACCACAGAGCGCAGCCACATAAGGAAAATTCAGCGTACAGCTGCTTTGAGCAGATGTATGCGCTGCCATAAGGAGGGGAAGCTTCACTTGAAAGAGCTTCCCATCGCTGCTCTCAAAGTCTATATTTGGTATCGCAGACGTATTCGAGGAGAACGGGTTTTTTACGGGGAGGAGGAGGGGGTGCCGTGCAGGCTGCGCTCCCTCAGAGCGGGACCCGGCCGGCGGCAGCGGCGGATCGGGCACGGCCCGGCGGCGGCACCGGCACAAGGGCGCCGCAGCGGGATCGGCACCGGCACAAAAGCTCCGCAGCGGGATCGGCACCGGCACAAAAGCTCCGCAGCAGCGGCACCGGGCTGGCTCCGCGGCCGGCGAGGCACGGCACGACCCGCCCCGCAAGGACACGGCCCGGGCACGGCGCATCCCGCGCTCCCCGCCGGGGATCCCCCGCGCCCGCGCCCCCGCCCGGAGCCCGCCGGCCGCGTGGGTGTCCCCGGCCCGCCCCCGGCCCCCGCTGCCGCCGCGGATTTTTACCTTCATCTTCGAGCTCTAGTTTCTCCAGCATCCCTTCGGAGGCGGCCGGGAGCTGCAAGGGAGCCGGAGCCGCTGCCGCCGCCTGCGGGAGGGAAGAGAGGAGAAGGAGATAAGCATCCAGGCGCGGACTCACCGGCCCCGCGGCGGCATCGGCTCGGGAGTGGCGGCACGGAGCGGGCGGAGGGGAGGGAAGGCGGGACGGCGGCAGCTGCCCCTCGGCCTCCGCACACGCTGCCGCTCACACACACCGCGGGGGGAGGAACCGGGAGGAGGAACCGAGGCTCGCCCTCCCCCAGCCCGTGAACCGCCGGGCTCCCCCCGGGCTCGCTCCGGCTCCCCGGCCGTGCCTCCTGCGGGCGCCGCCTCTTCCCCGCTCGGCGGGAGCGGCTCCCCGGGCGCCCGTTCACAGGACGGCGCTTCCCGCCACGCCTCGCCGCTCCCCCCTCCCCCCGGCGAAGCGGTTGGTACGTTCCGTTTTGCTGCAGTCGAGCCCGTTGGTCAGCGGCGGGAGGGGGAGGGAGCTACCACTTCCGCGCGGAAAAGGGAGGGGGAGGAGGGGGAGGTTAGTGCCCTGAGAGCTCTGCTGGGGCAGCCGCCCCTCGCACCCGTTCCGCAGCCTCGGTTGTTCTCCGGGCTGCCCTGGATTAGAGCGGTGCGACTGAAGGTGGATTGGGGGAAACCCTTCGCTCCCCCTGCCAGTGGGGCTTGGTACGCTCCCGCGCGTTCACCTGCGAGGCAGCGGCGGGGAAGCGGACGGTTCCACTGCGCTCCGGGGGGTGTCAGGGTGTCGAGGGGGTTTCCCCTGTGTGTGACGGGAACTCCCGCAGTGCGCCGTGCCGCTATCCCGGCCCCGGGGTGCCCTTTATCCCGGGATACCCGCTCTGTCCTGAGTACCGCCATTCCGCAGTGCCCTCCTTCCCGAGATACCCGCTTTATCCCGGGATGTCCTCTGTCGGGATACCCGCTCTGTCTCGGGATGTCTTCTATGTCGGGATTCCCCCTCTATTCCCGGTATCCGCCATCCCGGGGTACCCGCTATCCCGGGGTGTTCCCTATTTCGGGATTCTCGCTCTGTCCTCCATGCCGGGGTACCCGCTCCATCCCGGGTACCCGTGTGGGCACGGGCGCGCTGGTTTCCATGTCAAACAATCCCAGGCTAAGTCACAATTCAGGATCAGCCCGAATGCCGGCGTGTCCCGGTGAGCGGCGCGGAGCAGCGGCTCAAGGACGGGCTCGCACCGCGGGACGCTGCGGTTTACCGGGAATAGGATTTACTGCATCACAACCCCGAGCCAGGCTACAGCAGAAGCGAGGAAATGAGGAAATATTCGAAATAGATTCGTCATTTACATTTATTTTGGCGGTGAGGTGTGGCAAAGCTTTAGCTGAAATGCGCAGGTCCCCGCTGGCTGCTTAGGAAGCCCAGCAGGAGCGGTTCGGACACGGATGCTGGAGAAAGGGATAAAGGGATTATTGCTGTGGCAATGGAAGCTGACACACATGGATGGAGCTCCAAAGGAGTCACAGGAGTCGTCAAGGAATATTTTAAACCTGCTGGTCCCAAGGGGAAGCTCAGGCTTCAAAAGTTCAGCAAGCCCTTCAAGGAGGGGAGGTTGGATAGACCCAGCGCAGCACAGCAATGTGCATAGAACAGGGAAAGATTAAAGATAATGAGAATAAAACTATGATAGGCGAGAGAGAAAAAATTTATGGGAAAACAGGAAACCATCTCGTAATTTCTCAAGTCCAGCGATGCTTCAAGCAAGGAAACAAACTGCTGGTGACAGCTTTTTTCTTTTCCCAAGCTACCTCTTTCTAAGGACACTTTTAAGGATATAGGAGGAAGTGAACAATAGCCAGTTCTTCTTTACTGTAAAGATCCCTTGAAAAGAAAATTCTAAAATATTTCATTCACAGGTGTATTTTTAAGATGCTTCTAGGATTTCAGTAAATGTTCTAACTGACCAGTCACACAAGATAGCAAAGCAGTTCATATTAATTTATAATATTTTCAGCCTACTAATCAAAATGCTTTGGAAGCTTTTAATTACTTCTGGGAGCTAGCTTTAAAAGCTCTAAATTATTTATCTTCCTTATCGTGTACCTTGGTACTGATAAGAGTTTATAACATCTTTTCTTAATCAAAGGCAGAGAAGGAGATGACATATCTGATTGGAAATAACTGCCATGATTTTGTTTCTTTTCGTTTCAATTTACTCCCCATAATTATCTAGTAAGCACCAGCCATGAGGAAATGCAACTCCAAGGTTTTTGTAGCTGGAAGTGACACTGAAACTTGAAAGGTGTGCATTGAATTTCAGTGCCACACAACACGAGATGTTTATTAGAAGTCAGTTAAGCTTATTTCATGCTACAAACCCCAGGGCTCACTGCAAGATCAGGGTTTTACAGTGGCAGAACCTACATCCAGACCAAGAGTACGATGAGAAACTCAGGATAATAAAAAGGCAGTAATTTAATATACAACAGAGATTTGTAAAGGAAACATATACCATCCACACTGCTCAAAAAAGAAACCCAAAGGAAATGGAGAACTAAAGGCTGAAACCCCATCCTTCAATGTGCCTGCAGCCTCGGGATTTGTTCAAACCAATTTTGGAAGGAGCTGCTGATCATGGCGTTCCCTTTGCTCCTCGCTTTGCATTCTGGCTCCTCTTGGCTTGTGGGCAGCACAGTGAGTCAGAACAGGAAACTGATGCAGCTGAAAACCAAAGGGACTAAAAGAAAAGACTGGGCTTTATCCAGATCAGCTCCTGATCCAAGTCACTGTTTAGTTGTATCAGCACTGGCACAGGAGTTGTTCAGGGCAGGAGGGACAGTGGGACCACACCTTCTGGGAACAGCCCACTCTTAAGTCAGCCTAAATCATGGTCAAAACACCCTCCTGTTCATTGTGGACAGGATTAGACAAATTAAAAGGTATTTTTAGCAGTATTGTCTCTCTAAAAACTCCTTCTGTCATTTTACAGCAGGATTACTGGCTAAAAAAAAAAATATTGAAAAGGAGCTGTAGTTTCCAATAGGGTGATATTAAATCTTGCAACTTTTCCTGCCTGTTTTTTGTGACTATTTGTTTGTTCTACTGCCACAGAAGGTTTCCCTGAACTATAACCAAGGGATTTATCCAAATTATGCTTCAAAAGTTTGCTCTCAGTGTGTGTCAGGTAACCCAATTTAACTGTTTGAGAAACCACTGTGACAGAACAGTACTCACTTGTACCATAGATATTGCCAGGTGACATAAAGCTAGAGAGAAAAGTTTAGAAGAGAAATATGCACAAACCCAAAACTGCCTGAGTACATTTTTGCTTTGCCACATTTTTACAGGAATATTATTTATGCCAAAAATATGGACCTACAACATGACCTTAGTACAGCAGTGGCATCAATCTTTGTAGACAGAAAGAAAAAATTCAACGGCAAAAGTCACAAAAAGTAGATGTAAACAAAAGAGATTTTAGGATTTCTGGGAAGGCTGGAATGTAAATTCTAATAGGTAACTGCTTACTTTGTCTCTGGCTATTTTCTTTTGCTTCCTAGGGTAAAGGGAGTGAGGAGTGACTAATACTCTGTGGAAGTAAAATCAGTCCTGTAAATTATAGATGCACTTAGAATGAATACATTAAAGTTTATCTGATAATCTACAATTCTTTTTTCTGATAATCTGGGAGTCCTTTCAGTCCTGTGTCCTACTGAAGGAATCCCATCCTTTTTGTAAGAACATGCAAAATATTTAAGTCACAGGGATGGTTCAGGGATGTGAAAAACAATTAACATCAGCAGAAAATATTTTTTTTATGTACTTTCCTGCCATCTTGCCTTACACTCTTTGGTGTAAGTTTGATTTCTGAGATGTGTAAGAGACATTTTAAGCAGATACAGGAAAGAAGGATCAGCAACAACAGTCAAGGTGTGCAACCAAAGCCAAAGCATTCTCAGCCTCTCTAATGATTCACCCAGATTGTCTGGGTGAAACAACTGCTAAAGGTCACCAGAATATTCTCAAGAAGGCACTAAGATTTCTTTATCTCACTGGAAGGGTTTAAGAGAGGTTCCACAGAGGTCTGTGTTCTGTCTGTCATCACTCTGTGTTTCCACTGATGACTCAAGGAAGAAATAATGAATAACCTGACCACATTTTCAAATGACTCAAAGTGACTCAATGGTAAAAGAAGCTGCTGTTTTAGGGACAGCCCTAGAACTTGAAATAGTCTTGAGAATTGCTGCAGTGCTTTGAAAAACAGGATGCACTTTGATATGGGTAAGTAGAGTGTGGTATACAATAAGCAAATGCAAAAATAAAGTGGGAAAGGATGGACTTCCAGCAGTCAGGCAAGCAAAAACTTGGGAGTGAAGCTGAATGTGAGACTACAATGTCAGTTTCTTGGAAAATAAGAAAAAAAAAAATCACACTATTTACAAATGTGTTATAGGTAAGACATGGAGCATCTGTGCTACACATTCCCTGGTTAGATGCCAGCTGGGATACTGCATTCAGTTTTAGGGATAAAACTCAAGAATGAACTAAAAGAGTCTAAAAAAAGTAACAGCAATGATCTACATGTTCAGAAAACATGACCTGTAAGGAAGAACTTGAAAACTTCCCACTTTCCTCATCTACAAAGGGGAAAAAACTCAAATAAAAACCCCACAGAAACAACAAATAAACTCTCCCCTTCCCCAAATAAACCAAACTAAAACAAAAAAAAAAAACCCCAAAAACAAAACAACAAAAAACCCAAAGAAACAAACAACTCACCCCAAAAACCCACAACAGCAGAAAAAGAAGACTGAAGGAAAATACCTCAACAGTCTCCAGACATGGTGTGTTTTTGCAAGAAGAAAAGTGATTAACTCTTCTGGGTCCACTGGTTGTGGGATGAGAAGTTATCTACTTAGCCTTTAAAGAATTCTTAGGTTGGACTTTGGGAGAAGTTTCTGAGTGTAACAGAAGTGAAGCACCAGCACGTTTTGCTAAAAAAATCTCTAAAATCTCCATCACAGGAGGTTTTTAGCAATGGATTTAAAACCCCCCATTTGTTTATTATTATTTCCATATAGTTGATTGTGTTGGTGGGGGGAAATGAATTTTTAATGTTCCTTCCTTCCAGGCTTGTTTGTTTTTTTAGTTTCTATTTTTGTCCGATCTTTAGAAAAATATATACAGTCTTAGTATGGTAATTCAGTGAGAATTCTATGTATGCATGTTATGTACAAAATCCAGTTTACAAACATCTATGCAAATGTAAACTTTCTTTTCCCCCTCCCTTCAAACAAGTAGCCTTAATTCTGAAATAGAAATATTCTGAAACAAATGTTGTCTGAGTAATGTATAGTATGTGATAAAGATTACGTATTAGTTTTTGGTGACTGTGTAGGAATAAAAAGAAATTGTGCTGCAAATCACAAGTCTGTGTGGAGCAGACTCACTCAGGCACTGCCACGAAAATGTTACCTGTGCTTTATTTAAAATAGGCTTTTCCAGGTAAATTCAAGGCTGCCTTTTCTCTTTCCTGATGGCTTTAATATGGATATGCTGGGGTGGACCTGCACAGCTCAGCAGTAAAACTGAGTGCCCTTCCCAGCACTTCAGAAAAAAAAACAAAAAAAAAAAAGGCCACTTACCTTGTAAAACCTAATGGATTGAAGAGCAACAGAAGGAATTCCCATCTAAATGCAAATCAAGGCAAAGCCATTTTGAATGCAAAAGTAAACTAGGAATGGTAATTTTCCCACCATTTGCTACTGCTCCCTACTACAATTACAGTTCTGCACAACTGAAGTAGTTAACAACTCTTGTCCTGATGAGCTATCAAAGAACAACTTACAGTTTTCCCCAAATGTATGTCATAAATATGTTTATTCTCTTGCAATCTGTGTAAAATTAATTTAGAACACTTCCTGCTTATTTTTGCTTTAATTTAGCCTGGGTTGTAAAGTGGAAAAAGGACAAGTTACCAGGAAAAAAATAAAAAAAACAGGTTTAATCTGGTGTTTAAACTGTAAATTAAACTGCTACTTGTTTTTTGCTAGAGTGTGGTAACTGATGTGGTGGGTTTGGCACAGCTGAGAGCACTGGGATCATTGGGGCTGAGGTCAGGATCCCAGCCTGGATCCTTGTGGATCTGAAGGTGCCACCTGTGTGCTGCCAAGGCTGCAGGGTGGCAGTCCCTGAGGGTGTCTGAGGACACAGCTCTGGTCTCACCTCAAACACCTCAAAAACCTCGGGGTGACCAGAGCAGCTGGGCAGGAGCTGTAATTTCCACCATTTATTCCAAGCAAACTGCTGCAAGCCCCAAACAAACCAGTGAGGAAGGGGATGCCCTGTACAAAATACTGGACTGGAGTTTTTATTTCCCACATCCAGAAGGAATGTGATACAAATTGCTTTAGTCTTAAAAGGCTTTTGAAATACCAAATGCTATAATCACATCTGTGCCTAGCATGTGTAAATGAAGGCTGTGGCAGCTCAGATTTTACAATTTGTTTAGAACAGAGTAACCAAGCCCCATAAACCAGCCTGGCACTGACAATGTTCCCCAGTGAGTTCTAACTGGGTTCAGCTGGGTGTTCTGTCCCTTAGCTGATAAATTGGGGACACAACTGTCCCACAGCAGGTATGAAAGTGAGGGAGCACAATATAATTATAATTATAAATATAAATATAAATATAAATATAAATATAAATATAAATATAAATATAAATATAAATATAAATAAATATAAATTTATTTGATTCTAAATATTTTCCTGTATGTACAGTGAGGCTGAAGAAACTGTAATGATTTCATTGCAAAACAGCTCAGGCAGAGCTTGCCACTGGGTAAGAACTCTACCCTGGAAGGATTTTTTTTATTTCATCCCAATCTGATCAGAATATGACTCTCCCAGTGGTCCTGAGCAGGAATCTTGTGGCATGAAATACAGAACAAGTGTATATTGCTTTTACATTTTGTAACTAGCAACCAGCCTCCTGCCACAGGTGCCCTCCCACATAACAGCTATGATATTAATTACTTTACAGACTTAATTATTACTGATAAGCAGTTGGAGATTTTAGTAGGTCAAATGGATAACATAAATGTAACAACAATCAATTTTAGCCAAATCCTAAATAAATAACAAAAATAATAATAAAAAAAGGCAAAAAAAACCCCAAAACAAACAAACAAAAAAAAAAAAAAAAAAAAAAAAAAAGAAAACAAAACCAACCAAAACCCCCAAAACCAAACCAAAGGAAAAAAAGAATATTGAGTGCATGCTGCACGAGGAAAGATGACAAAATGGACAATCTTCATTTCTACTAAATCCTCACTGCAATACTGAGTGTTGGAATCTGCTTACCCTGGAGATACATGAACCAAACTTGCAGAGAGATTTCACATTTTTACTGGTGAGCCCTTCCTAAATATTTCTGTATGGAAATGAACTTGAAGTTTAGTCCCAGTGAGTTTTGTTCCTGACTTAATTGTGAAACAGAATAGATTTGCAGAACTTCCTTTGATCTAACAGCAGAAACAAAGAACCTGTGTTGCACACAGTGTCCTCCAGCTTTTCAGTTTAAGGCAAAGAAAAATGGTCCCAGTGAGAGAAGAGTTAAGCACTTCTGAAAAATAAACTTCAAAGAAAGTCAAATATGAAGGAATAGACAAGATCCCAAGCTAAACTCCTAGAGAGAAATCAAGGCAGGAGTAGGAAAGAGGCAGGATTTGTTTACATAACCTCTAATCTGTAGCTGTGTCTGATCCTGTATCACTCTGCTACTCAGATAAGGTGGAGTTTAGCGTCAAGAATATCAGAGGCATTCTCTAGACAAGCCCTTGTGGCCAACATTCCTTCCTCAGATTACTCATGTTGGGTATAGGTGGAGTCCAAATCACAATTATCAGTGTGACACGTTATTAATCAAACAGCCACACAATTTAAATTGTGTCCTTTTGAAGAACTTTCAAAGAAGTCAAGTGCTTGTGAGGAGCTAACCCGAGTTTGTTATGAATACAGATGTTACAAGTGTTCTACCTGACTGCAAACACAGGGATGCCACTCAGCTTTAATCTCTTCCAGAGTTTTTAAGTGTTCTTGTCTTAAATATTTATTATTGTATATGATCAAAAAGACACACTTCAGCTGCTTTTACACATAGGTTGGAGTGCTCCTTGGGTTCTTTGAAATAGGACCAACCTCTCATCACACTCAGGGGCTCAGTTGAGAGCAAGAAGGAATTATTGCTGGAGAGAGCTGCAGCAATCAGGTACTAAGCATGATTACAGTAGATATTTTCCTGTGAAAAATGTACATTAAAAAAAAAAAAAAAAGCAAACAGAACATTAAGATACTACTAATGGTAGAACACAGGTAAACATCCACTAATTTCAAGTGAATGGGAAAGAAGAAAGTGAGCCCACATGGATGTGTCTGCATTTGCTGGCATTGAATACAGGATTATTCATGTTAGTTAAAGTTATGCACTTACTTAAGTACTTTAGCTGGATTGAGGCCAGAGTACTGATGAGTAATCTGCAGAACCAAGGCCACTGAGAATAACAAATGAAAAAAAAATACTCAGAGCCAAATCTGATTTAAATAAACACATTTACTTTCTACCATTTTGCTTTCTTCAGTGTTATATTTCAAAGCTCAGGCATGAGTAGTGACTTCACTGAGTGAACACTTATTACACCAGCTTTCAGTGATATTTTTTAAACTTAAAATGAAACACTGAAATTAGCTGATACTACACTTTAGGCTTGAGTAAACATCACAAAATTCTATAACAGAATTGTAGTCTATTGTAGCCATGATATTTTATGAAAAATCCTTTCCTTAGGATTTCTTTCTCCTGAGAAGCTGAGAAGCCTCAGGAACAAAATGTAAACAATGGTTATCTGCTGCTGTGGAATGCAACAGGTGCATCTGTGTTTGGTCTCATGTGGTTGTTTCTAATTAATGACCAATCACAGTCAGCTGGCTCGGAGTCTCTGTCTGACACACAAGCCTTTGTATTCATTCCTTCTTTTTCTATTCTTAGCCAGCCTTCTGATTAAATCCTTTCTTCTATTTTTTAGTATAGTTTTAATATAATCTATATAATAAAATAACAAATCAAACCTTCTGAAACATGGAGTCAGATCCTCATCTCTTCCCTCATCCTCAGACCCCAGTGAACACTGTCACAGTCTATCATCAAAATGTAATTTTAGAATCACAGAATGGTTTGGGTCAGAAGGGACCATAAAGATCATTTTATTCCAACCCCTGCCCTGGTCAGGGACACTTTCCACTAGACCAGGTTGGCTCAGAGCCCCATCCTTGAACACTTTCAGAGATGGGGAATCCACAGCTTCAAGCCCAGTGTCTCACCACCCTTCCAGTAAAAAAATTCTTCCTAAAATCTATTCTAAACTTTCCCTCCTTCAGCTCAAGACCATCTCCCCCTGTTCAATCACTACATGCCATTGTGAAGAGTCTCTCTCCAGCTTTCTTGTGGCCCCTTAAGGCACTTGAAGTTGCTCTCAGGTCTCTCTGAAGCTCTCTCCTGTCCACCCTGAGCAGCCCCAGCTCTCCCAGCCTGCCACTCCCACAACCATCAGCACTTCTGGAAGGCTGACATCAGATCTGTCAAACCAGGGCATCAGATGTAGGGCAGAGTTACAAAGGTGCTTTTCTGAGGAACTCAGACAACCTTCAGCTCGGAGCTGAGTCACCCCCAACCTCAATAAACCTTCAAGAAATTGGCAGAGACCGGGGCTGAACAAACACCTCCTGTGTGGCACGAGGTGCAGCAAGTGCAGCTGAACAGAAAAGGAGCAGCTGCTGCAGGTGGCCCCTTTCTGCTGGGCTCAGCCCGTGAGGATCCCAGGAGGGCTCCACAAGGAGCCTTTGGGAGCTCTCTCAAAGGGGCAGGCAAAGATAACAATGTCTTTTTTCCCTGCAGCTCTAGGAGGACTTTGAACACTGAGGAGAACTTCCTGGTAGCACCTGGGGCTTGTGTGTTTGCATTAGATTTCAAGCCCACCCCAGAGGTGACAAACTGGAGGCATGGGTGCTACCAGGGGCCCCACGCAGGCTTGTGAGCCTCTTATCTCACAGGAGCTGCTATTAGGCACAAACAAACCAATATATTCATAAACCTCCTTCAGCACAGACACTACAGTTGGCCTGTAATCTCCAAGTAAATTGATTTTTGACTAAAAGCTGTTTTTCAGATGGCACTGAATGTGCATAGCTTGAGGAACCTGACCCTCTTCCTGAATTCATTCCAGATGTACTGCTGATCACTCCAGGCCTTGTTTTTGTGTGCTGCTTCTTTTTTTTTTTTTTTTTGTTATGCACAAAAGAAACCTGCAATGACAGATCCCACAATGGATTCCTTCCTTCTGCCATGCTTGTTTTCCCTTTTCACAGCCTCTTAACTGCATCCTTGCCAAATTCTAGGGGCAGTGAAACCAGACTGTGCTCAGTGCTGCCTCTGTGGTTTGAGACCCCCTGAAAGGACTGAAACAGGGGCTGTGCTGAGCAAGAAGCCAGTCAAGCCCAGGAGCTCAATGTTTCAGGGCTACAAACAAGATCATAAAGGGACATGCAAATAGTGCTGAGGCTTTTCCCTGTATTCCAGGAAGTGGAACTTAAAAAAAAAATTGGAATTATTTCCACACTAAGCACCAGGGATGCACCTCCAGCAAGCCAGCCCCCACACTCATATCCCTGCAGCCTCTGAACTGCATCCTTACCTCATTCCAGGTACAGTGAAACCAGACTGCACTCAGTGGTTTGACACCCTCTGAAGCACTGAAACAAGGGCTGTGCTGAGCAGGAAGCCTGTCAAGCACAGGAGCTCAATGTTTCAGGGCTACAAACGATCATAAAGGGACATGCAAATAGTGCTGAGGCTTTTCCCTATATTCCAGGAAGTGGAATTGAAAAAAAAAAATTGGAATTATTTCCACACTAAGGGATACACCTCCAGCAAGCCAGCCCCATGCTCATCTCCCTGCAGAGCTGCTGGAAATGCAGACACAAAGGTTCATTCATGGGCAATGGGTGCTTTCAGTGTGGAAATGGCAAATGCTGGGGTCACTGCACCTAACCTGAGATGCAGATTGAGTCTGTAGTGAAATGTCTGAGAAGAGCTGAAATTATTTCTTGACATGCCTCCCTGGGGCTCAGAAGAGCAGCTGACTTCACAGAGACCTTTTGTGTAAATCTTGATGTGCTCTGAGCACATGAGAGCTTTCCTGGCCACAGTACAGCCTGCAGCATGAAAGCCTGTTGCTACAAACTTTAAACACAACAGATTCTATCTATGCTTAGCTTATCTTAAGCCACTTGCAGCTCCTGTTCAAAAAATATCTGAGTTATGTAGAACTTTTTAATGTATTTATCACTGTAACATTTCAGATTTAGAGCAGTGTAGCCCCATTTTTTTATAAATGGGAAACAGAGAGACCAAGTGACTTAGGGCTGCACAGGTTATCTCTGATGGGGCAAATGGTTGCAGTCAGGGGTCTCTGTTAAACTACTGGCACTATTTTTCTCCTCTCCAAACTCTTGCTTTCCTTAATGACTCTTCAACTAAAACATTCATTCAATTCCATTATTTTTTCCCTGAAATAGCAACAGCCAAATCCTGGAGGGCATGAGGAAAAAAAAAAACCCATCTATATCTTCATAGTGTAACCTCTGTACCCATAAAATCTTTGATGATGGAAGCAACTGCTTAATGATCAGCTCATATTGTACCACAGCCATGCCCTCATGGGAAAAGGAAAGAAAGTTGTGCACTTTCTGACTTTCTATGGCAACGATTTTGTATCAAGAATTGTGTGGCAGCAATGAGAGAAATGATTGCCCCTCTGTAGTCAGCCCAGGTGAGGTCACACCTCAGGTGCTGTGTCCAGTTCTGAGCCCCTCACAACAAGAAAGGCATTGAGGGGCTGGAGCACGTCCAGAGAAGGGCAATGGAGCTGGAGAAAGCTCTGGGGAGTGAATTCTCTTAGCAGGAGCTGAGGGAGCTCAGCGGGGCTCAGCCTGGAGAAAAGGAGCTCAGTGAGACCTTCTCACCCCCCACAGCTCCTGCCAGGAGGGTGCAGCCAGCTGGGGCCAGGCTCTGCTCCGGGGAAACAGTGACAGGACGAGAGGCCACAGCCTCAAGGGGCATGGGGAGAGGTTCAGTTTAGATATCAGGAGGAATTTCTGCATGGTATTGGTTGTTAAACATTAGAATGGAGGCCCAAGGAGGTGGCAGAGCCACCATCCCTGAGGTGTTCAGGAACTGACTGGATGTGGCACTCAGTATCAGTGAAAGATCAATGATCTCAGAGGCCTTTTCCAGCCTGAATGATTCTGTGTTCCTCACAGTGAATACAGCCAAGAGATCAGCTTTGGCAGTGTCCTGTTCCTGTGTGCAGGATGGCTGCTGGGATTGGCTTTTGTTTCTGGCAGCCTTAAGGGAAAGGGTGGGACAGGGCTCAGGTGTCCTCTCTCATAAACCCTGTCTGCATCAGGAGCTGTTCCCATGTGCACAAGGAGCTCCAGCCCAAGGTAGGACACACCATGAATGTTCCCAAGTAAATACAATCCTGACACCCACAGAAATGCCAGACACACAACAGCAGGCAGAGAGCAACCTTCCAGCTGCTGCTCTCCCTGCCACTCACTGTGCAGCAATTTCCCATTGCCACCAAGAGCTCCTCTCCTCTCCTCTCCTCTCCTCTCCTCTCCTCTCCTCTCCTCTCCTCTCCTCTCCTCTCCTCTCCTCTCCTCTCCTCTCCTCTCCTCTCCTCTCCTCTCCTCTCCTCTCCTCTCCTCTCCTCTCCTCTCCTCTCCTCTCCTCTCCTCTCCTCTCCTCTCCTCTCCTCTCCTCTCCTCTCCTCTCCTCTCCTCTCCTCTCCTCTCCTCTCCTCTCCTCTCCTCTCCTCTCCTCTCCTCTCCTCTCCTCTCCTCTCCTCCTATTTTCCTCAACTCTTTTTTTATCCTCTGTGCTTCAGCTTCCTTTCTCATATCCAGACCTGCTGTTGTCATTTTAAAATATTTTAATAGGCCATAAAAATTGCACAAAGACCCTGATCCAGCAAAGTGCCTTGACACACACACAGAGCTTTAAGTGCTCCAGTACTGTTGACTCCAACAGAGCTACCACAGTGCTTAAATCCAACCACACATTGAAGGGTTTTCCTGGATCAAGGCCATCCCCACACTGACATCAGCCAGAACAAAGCAGCACCTGAAATTCAGCAACATAAAAACACAGCAATCCCAGCCAAACCCAGTGCTGTAACCTTCAGGTTGCCTTTCCTCAGTGCCTTCTGTCACTGCCACCTCTGTTATGGCTACACATGCACTGGAAGTCGTGTTTGGGAACAACCCTGCTTAAGCCAAGGCTTTCTTACAGTTTTAGAATTTGCCAGGCCTGTTTTGCCAGATCAGGCTCTTGGACAATAAGGTCCCCAGGGCAAAAAGCATGTTTATTTTCCTGCTTGAATCATATGTGCTCATATACCACAAAATAGCGATTGGTAACTTTCTGGTCTGAGGTACAAGGAAGAAGATTCTCTACATACCACAGGTGACCTGATTTGTGCAGTTGGAAGTGAAAAAATATGATAGATCAAAATTTCAGAAGTCCAAGGTACTAACCTTAGCACTGGCATTTTAGTGTAACCCTAAACATGCAAAAAGATTAAAGTAATCCCTCCCCTCCTGAATTCTGCTCCCTCCCTTTCTTTTGCTAACCTCCTGCCTCCATTACTTTTTCTCTTTCATTCTCTGTTGATTACTTCACTGGTTTACACTTCAGCTTATGAGTTCCATATGGCTGGAGCCTTGTCCTTTGCTAATCATAAAAAAAGATTATGTACACCTTGGGCCCTGTACAAATCATTATTGTCTTCCTATAAATGCCTTCCACATGGCCCCACCCTCGGTTCCAGCTGAGAACTGAGCTGCTGTTGTGAACCAGCTCAAAGAATAAATATTTTGCATTCATTTCACCAGCACAATGGAAACATTTTTCCAGGCTGCTGCCAAGATGGTATCTAGTCCTCCTCTGACTCAGCAGCCCATGCAGCTGATTTTCAAATGGCCAAACTTGCTTGATTGTAATCTTAAAAGAAAAAAACAAAAAACAAAAAAACCACAACAACCAGCTGCATTTTAAAGAGATGTATTGCTCTCCTCTTGCACAAGCAGGTAGTGACACTATAAAATGTGAATGTTGGGAGAAAGAAGCAGTGATCTCTTTTTGGGATGTTCCCTTTTATTTCTTCCAACCTCACCAGTTTATTTCATGCAGTCAGAGAAAGGGATTGGGGAATGTTGTGAGGAAGTGAGAAAGGAATTTGACTGCTTTACACAGAAAATTTCCTCCTGGTATCAAGCAGCCTTTCACATTCTTTAAAGCTCTGCTGGCCATTAAAGACAGTGTATCTAAAAATTAAATATAGACAAAACTGGGTTAAGAGAGATGAAGATGGCAAGGAATTCTAAGAGTTCCCTTCCATATAATTTTTTCCTTATTCTTATGTCACTTTCCCTCTAGTCCAATCCAGAAGCAGGAAAGGTGCAACCAAACAGGTTCAAAGCTGTTTCCTCTCTCCTCCATTCTCATGGGAAAGCTTTGCTCTATAATCCCCACTGCTTTGTGAATAAACAGCCCTGATGGTGAATAATTTTAGTGCTCCAAAACTGTCCAGATACAGCTGGGAAGAAACTGTCAGTGATGACCCTGCATGGAACTGCAGCTTTTTATTAAATCACAGAGCAGGCATCTGGCTTCTAAGCACTGATGGAGGTTATTCCTACCAGAAGTTCTGATATTCTAAGCAGAGTAACAGGATGCTTATTAAATTAACAAGTCTAAAATTCCAGATAAACCATGCCATGAGAAATCAGTTCAATGGGTAAAATGAGGCTGTCGCTCCAGCACCCTCTTACATCATGCTACTTAACCAAAAGATATCTATTTATACAGACATGGCACTTAACCAAAAGATATCTATTTATACAGACACACCAGGCCAGATCCTTAGGTTTAGCCTTTTTATACCATGCATAGTGCAGGATTTAGGGTGATAAAAGTAATTTAGGGTTAAGCTACTAACTCTGTCTCTTCAGGGTGCTGGGGTCATCATTTCAGTACCAATGAGTATCTTAAAAAAGCCCCAGAGATGCTCTAGCTTTAATTGCCTTAGCTCCTTATAGCCTTATGAGAGCTGTCAAAGCAGCTGGGAATTGATTGGACTCAGCATTCTGGCTACTCATCCTTTCCACCTCGCCTTCCTCCTTTTGATCTAGGCCTAGGAGGAACAGGAATTGTAGGATTTCATGTCATTAAAATAAATCCTCCACTGAGTGAACCCATAGATAGTTGATTAAATTATTTCTGTAGCTGCAGAAAAAGCCACGAGTTGACACAGACACACATTTCCTTAGGGCAGAAAAAAAATCATCTTTATGCAAAAAAAATTTCTCTGCATTGAAAGATTGATTGCATAAATCTGGACACTGCAACCAGAACAGAAATATGTGAGGACATCAGTGTTTCAGGAGGTTGTGGTTGAACATTTTTTCTTTTAAAACCAGTAAGTGGCTTAAAAAAAAAAAAAACCACCAAAAATTAACCAATATAAAAGGGATAGCAAGATGCTTTTTGCATATTCTAAATACTAAAATGAGAGAAAAACACCAAGTGGGATGCAAAGATATGACTAATGGGGAGAAAGTGAAGTGAGGAAACAGAATATTAATAAAGGGGAGCTGTGATTAAAAAGTAGTGTGATATAGCTGAAGCTTTCTGTTTTTGTAAAGTTCAGGTTCATTTATTCTGTATGTCCCACTAAATCTCACTATGGACTTTCCAATCATATTAAATAATTCTCCTGTGAACTTATATTTGATTTAGTGGAGGCACCATCATGCTCTGTTAAAGGAGACTGAAAGCAAATCAAGTGGGCTCCAAACATTTTCCCAGCAGTATTTTTGGAATTGTTGTAGGGTTGATCACAGAGTGATTACTTTACTAGGTTTGCAGCTAATTAGTTATGTGCCCACTATTGGAGAAATATTTTAAATTTAAACACATTTTCACATGGATAGCAACAGCTCCCACAGGGAAAAAGGATTAAATAAGGATAGCTTGTTACAGCTCCTGGGATCTCTTATGGAACACAATCACCTCCCAGGAGAGCTGCTATTAATGCATTTAAAAGGAGCCTGGACACACCAGCACTGCCAGAGCTTTGTCCCTGCTAAATGACAGCCTTTGGGGCTCTAATTTTGGTGATCAGTTTACTGTGGTGTGAATCACAGTAATGTCCTGGCACTCCCATACACTGCCTTAAACCACACAAATACTGAAATAAGGAGTTCTGGTACATTGGAAAACTGGATTCCTTTTTTTCCCCAACCTGTACTTTTTTGGGTTTTTTTTTTTTTTTTTTGTTTGTTTTTTTTTTTTTTTTTTTTTTTTTTCCTGGGTATTTCTTTTTGTGTTTCTTTTTTGTTTTGGTTTTTTGTTGTTGTTTTTTTTGTTTGTTTGTTTTTTTGACCTTCTCAGAACCAAAGAACACTTTTCTATTCTCCTCATCAGATTTCAATCTCTTGACTCACCCAGCAGATTATGGAGCTCTGCTGGGTAGTATGGGGTTTTTTTGGAGAGAGGCAAACCCAAGGAGCTGCTGCACACACACATCCTGGTTCCCAGGCTCCTTGCCAGCACAGGGAGTGATGTAACAGCCTCTCTCTCTCAGTCTGAACAAGTTAACAGCCCTGTTTTGGAGTTTACTACATTTTGGCTAAGAAACAGCATGAATAGCTTTGCAGGGAAGTGCTACTGTTTAACAAGTGAGTAGCTGCAGGAACAATCTGCTTTCTCCCTTTTATCCAGGGCTGGAAGAGAGTCCCAGCTGTACATTACATCTCTCCTCTCCAAATGCTGGAGCAGCAAGGACTGTGCAAAATGAATACAGCCCAGACTCCCTTCTGTGTGCTCTGTCTGCAGTTTTACCAGGATTCACTCACACAAGTCTCTGACTGCCTCCTGGCTGACTTTTCCTCTTGGTAAGAACATTCTGGGAAATTTCTTGGCTTGGAAGTTCTTTGGAGGACAGTGGCTCACTACACAATCATATGGACAGGACCATTTTTTAGGCATGTTCTGCCTTTGTCACTTCTTGTGAGCAGAGGAAGCCCCAGCCTTGTTTTGCACCCAAAGAGACCTCTCCAGTGTGGAGCCAGCACCTCCTGCCCTGGGCTCCTCTCATGCAGGGAAAGGGAAAGCAGGAGAGGGGGTAGCACAGAAATGCTTGTTTGCAGTGAGCAGTGCTATTTTCACAGTGTCTTGTGCATCAGAGGAGGAAGAAAGGATGGAAAAAAAGGATACAGCCACATAATGCCCAGTGTACCACATTCCACTTCAAAATACAGACAAGATGGAAACAGGGCAAACAGGTTTGGTACTGAATTTACAACCTCTCTGCATTTCTATCATGGTTCCTAATGTCACACTAGAGAAGAGTTATCATTTACCACTCACTGCTTGAAGGTTACACCATCCAAACAACACAAGGCCAAAGTACAGAACAGTGAACTGCATTGTGAGAAATCAAATTGCTCCTTTGCCGTTTCATGCAGCACACAGTAATCTTCAGGCACAGCTTTGATCTCTTATCAGCTGCATCTCTCATTATAACCTTCAAACTCAGGAACACCTCCCCATGCAGGGGAGAGGCTGGCAGAGCTGCTCTGTGGTGTGTGACAGCCCAGCAGCTCCAGCTTTGGGCACCTGATGGTGTCTGGATCAGAAATGCAGCACCTGGAGCCAAATCCTTCCTGCCCAGTGAGGCCCAGAGGCTCCTCAGCCCCCTGGATCTGCATCATCCCCTGCAAACTCCTCTCAAATTCCTCAAATTCACCCCCTCAAACTCCTCAGACACAACCGGAGCTACTGCACTCCCAGCTTAAGAAGCTCAGGAAGGTTTCTAAAGTTAGGTGGGATAAATCCAGGCCTTGGTGATTACCACAGACACCCATTTAGCATGAGGTTAATTGCTCAGCTTTGTGTACTGGGTTGAGATGATTTGCTGAAGGAGGATCTCCCTCTCTCAGGAGTTGTCTCCCACTATTTATTCCCCTCCCCAGAAATGAAGGCTTAAAAAATACCCACTGTTAGGAGTGCTACTAAAACATGAAAGGTTTTGGCTACATCTGCTGGGAAATAAGTATTTTTAATCTTTAATCTTCCCTCCATGCCTTGTCTCTTACTGAACAGATTTAACCATTCTGCACCCAAGTCTCAGACCGGTCAAAAAAAATTTCAGAACCAGCTTCAAATGCCATTAATTATAAAAATGGGATAAGATTATTTCCAAGTCCTGATACTATATATCTTCCTAGAGTCATCTGTTCTTCTGGTTTTATTTTTTAAAATTTATTTTAATAATATTTCCCGGTCTGGGTCCAAGGGTTCCTCTTTCCTACTGCAATCATGATTCATTTATAATAGTTCTGGGGTCTCACACATTATCATTATCAGTTAAGCAATGTAATAAGTAAATGAGATTTAAGTTGACAGACGCCTGTAGATAAGAGTCAACTCTCATTTCAGATGTCAGCATAGAAGATTGCATATCATTGAACTGATCACCTAACAGCACAGCCATTATGAAACCATTTATCATAAAATTTATAGTGTTTCAAAAATAACTGAAATTGTTCTGCCACCAAATAGTGATGTAAGTAAAGAAATTGAGTTTTCCTCTTACAGATTTGCTTATGGCACATGATTGTGAAATTATGTATTTATTAACACACAGCTGAGAATAAATGAAATGTTTGAAATGCAGTACTCAAGAATGTTTGTATAGTGCTGTTGTATTTGCAGAGGAATGTTGGGTCAATAATTTGCAGGGATCAAAACACATGACAGTGCTGGGAGAACACTCATCAGATTCATGTCCTTCTGCAGGAACTCAGCCTGTTTCTCTCTAACAGTTTCTCCTAGAAGAGAATGGCAAGTCTAATCTCTCTTTTCAGTCTCAGTTGAAAATTAAACATGCAGAGCTTTGCTCCTCACTGCTCTGTGGCTGCTGACATTTATTGCCAAATGAACCAAACCCCCAGTGATTCACTGGCAGCCCTGCACACTCGCTGCTCTCAGACACAAATGAGTACAGAGGGTACCAGACAATCAGGTGCTACACATCCCACACGTTTCTGTGTCTTCTGAGCAGGAGGGAACTGAGTCCAGCACTCTGAGTTACTCCCCAGACTCTCTCTTGTACATATACACAACCACAACTGTTCATAAAAACCTGCTGAGAATTCTGTTTCTTTATTCTGGCATCTTCTGCTCAGCTTCATGTTGTCTGAATCAGCAAATAATCAAAAACAAAACAAACTTTTCAGTCTTTCAGTCAGTGGAATGTGCTAAGATTATGCTGTTTCCTCACTTCTATTCTAACAGGTACAAAAGACTCTTCTGTAGCTGCATAACACAGATGAACACATTCATATGCAAATAACATGACTGATTGACTAAAATCTACCCAAAATATTTTTGTATCCTACAAACCTTTGGGTTTAATAATTTCTGCATCCCAAGAATATACTGACATGGAAAGGCAGTGAGCTGGCTGCAGAAAAGTTACTGCTGGAGTTCCCAAATGTAGGAGCTATTTTATTTAATACTCTAATTATTTACTTTTGCATAGCAGAAAAACAGAAAGTCTGTAATTTGTAAGGAGAGTTTGGCTTGCTTGATCTGAAAAAACAAAGGTTGGCTACTGGTACAACAGGATGTAGCAAACAATGAATGAAAAAGGCCATTAATTATAAAAGCAAATATTTATAACCTGTCCATGAAAAAATTATGTTGAAAATCAGAGATTTCCTGGCCTTCACAGAAGGGGCCCCCAAAATAGGGCAGGTGTTTTGTGGGATGTGTGTGAATGACTTGAAAGCAGCAGATGAACTCTGCTGCAGGACCCAAACGCTTTCAGCACCACAACAGCTGCTGCTGCTGCTGGAGGTGCCTCACACAAAGCAAAAAGGCTTTGGGGTTGCTGTGTTCAGGTCCTGGAGCAGCTTCCCATGGGTGAGTGGGAGGAAACTTGCTGCTTTTAAATAAATTACTGAGAACTGGAATGAAACAGGACTCATAGCTGTTCAACAGAGCAACTGACCTCATGAACCTGTATGCCCCTTTACAGTTCTAGGTTTCTAGATACAAAAAATGTTGAAGATTTTATATTTTGGAGGGGGAAAAAGAGAAGAAAAGCTGGGCAGATGCAGGGTGGTTTACTCTGGTGACAGATCAGTTTGCTGGTTGCATGAGTCAGAGGAATGGAAAGATACAGGTAATGCAAAGGAATTAACACAAAAGGAGAAGGGCAAAAAGGCAGAGGAGAAAGAAAAGGAGAGTGAAGCCCCTGAGGCTCAGGCTGGCCAAGGGAGAGGGAAGAGGCACAGAGCTGTGCAGTACTGGGGCATCTCAGAGACTGAGTTCATGTGCTCCCAGGAACTGCTGGGTTCATGCACTACCAGGAACTGCAGAATCCACTCTGATGAAGACACCTTTGCCAGGTGGGAGGCTGGATGAGTGCCCTGGTAGTGCTGCCCTTCCTTTTCTACTCTCTGGGCTGGGGCAGGAGGTGGGATAGCAATGACTGCTATTAGTCACCAGCTGTCCCAGTGATCTCAGACTCCAGAGGCAGCAGGGACTCAGAGCCCCTGCAGCTCAGACTGTGAATTTCTTTTTTATATGCTCTCTTTGGCTGCTAACTCTCTCATCAGCTCTTCTTAAGGGAGATGAAAGAAAATCCTAAATAAAATTTTATCCACCTCTAGGGTGGCGTCTCAGCAGTGTATCCTGGGATCTGAAGCCATTGCAAAACTCACTTTGAAGGCAGTGCAAAGATTAGTTACTATTTGGATAAATCAGAAGGAAGACACCACCTCTGGATTCCCAGTGCCCTCTCAGCCAAACCCTGAATTAAACTGAGGTTAAAATCCTTGTTCTCATTCTGTCCCACAGAATGGACAGCCACACTGCAGCCCAGCAGCTGTAACACAAGACACAGTGCACACACAGCCCTGCACATTTCCCACTGGAAAACTGGACACAAGCTTTACTTACAGGTTTTGAGGTAGCACAGGGAGCTGGTGTCATGATGGGAGGCTTGGCTGCACTTTGTGATGGAGGCAGAGAAAACCTCTGCCCCGTGTCAGGAGGTGAGGAACAGTGAATTCTTGTTTCTGGTCTCTCAGGCTCATGCTTGTAGGATTCCAGAGGGAACGTGGGCTGCTTGGTCACTTGTGTTGGGGTAGATGGAGAAGAGGAGAGGCCAGAGGCTGTGAACAACAAAAATGCCCAAAGATCAGCTCAGGTGAAAAGCAGATGGAGATCTCAGCTTTACAGAAATCCTGTATTTTCCAGCACATTTCCCCAAACTAAAAGTAGGGATCTCACCTCCTTGTTTGTGAAAAGGAACCTGTGCCTTGCCATTAAAAAAACCCTTTTAGGCTGGTTGAACTGTCTGATCCACTACAGGGAGGTCCAGTGGCAGGATGGGAGTGCTGGAGGTTTGTCTTGTGTCACCCTCCTGTCTGATTGCTTATTTCTAAAATGACACTCAGCATGGGTATTACTTTATTGTTGTCATTTTAATACTCCTGTGAGTCTCAGGATTACCTTTATCTCATGGCACATGGCTCAAAACCTGTAATGGCTGCTTTTTCTACTTTTTCATTATTTTAACAGTATCTCAGCCAGCAGCAGAAATACAATTAGGAGCAGAGACAAAAAGGAAATGGAGCATATTTCTCCTGAGCCACAGTTTGCTTTCTGTAAAGCTCTTGTACAGCTTTTGTACAAACTAAAATTGTTTTCAGCTGCCTTTGAGGAGAAAGATTAACCATATCTTTTGCCAAAAATCAATGTCAGCAGCAGATAATTGCTCTTGTGAGCGCCCTGTTTTTATTTGACACGTGTATGTACCCCAGCTGTATTTTTGGTTATGTTCCTAGGGCAGCTCTGAATTGTGAACCATCAGATTTAAACTGTGTTTATCACCCATTTAAGAACCAGCAGACATCCACCACCAGTCAGAAAATTCAGGTTCCAACACCTGTGTTTCTGGTTCTGTGTACATCAGCAACCAAGGGTGGTTCCAGCGTAAATCAGGACAGAATTAGATCATAAAAACCATGAGGTTGAACTGGGATGTGTATTTTTAAGTGGGCTGTAAGATCTCTGAATTTGGCTCATTTCTTGTGCTTCCATAGATTTATATAGATGATCAATTAATCCAAAGGGGACTCAAGCCCATCAAAATAGAGCAGATTAATGAGTATAAAAGCCCAGGCCACTCAAAGGAGTGTTTGGGAACACAATGCTGTATTTTCATGGTAAATCTGGCTCCATGGTGGGAGCTTTCAGGGCTCCACCAGAGATTATTGCACCAGAGGTTTTTTCCTAAGCTCCCAGACTTGGAACACTGGACATCCAACAACTCAGGGAGGGATCTATTACTTGAAGAATTTATTACTCCTGACATAGCTGGGGAAGAGCTGGCATATTCTGTGTTTAAGGGAATTAACATGCAATATGTGTAACTGTTCTTTACCTATTATTTTTCTTTGAAAACAACTTTTCTTGATGGCTTTTACATAATAAGAGACTTAACTCTATAATAATAGAGTCACTCAACAGGAAACCTGCAAAATAATTAGTCTCTAATATGTTTTACTAATAGTGGGTTTAGTGGTACAGAGTGCTGTATTTATTTCTTTCAAAGAAAACCTTAATTCTCACTGATAAACTTTAGCTTTGCTGGAATGAGAAAGGACCACCTACTCAGTCCCTATCTTTGGTCCTTTTCCAAGCTTGCAGCTGGACTTCCAGTTAATTTTTGATTTTTAAGGAGCCCTGCAGCTCTGCCAGCCAAGCAGCAATACCTCAGAGGGGACTGGGGTTGGGGGCAGGCTCAGATGTTGGCAGATACAGATGTTGGCAGATGTGACAAGGCACAGAGTGAGGCAGGAGTCACCACCCTGGCATTCTGAATGTCCTCAAGCCCTGCTCATTTCAGGGCACTGGAGAGCGTGCTCCACTTCCCTAAGGACTCAAAGGACACCTAGCTTGCCTGTTCAGGTTTTGCTTGCAGACAAATTTAAATAAACAGTTCTGGGGAAGATGCTCCTCTGTGTTTTTATGGAGCAAATGTTCCCTGAGTGCTCAGACTGGGAGCTGAGATAGCTGCAATCGATGCAAATGGAAAATCACTAAAAGGGAGCAAAACACCATTAGATCTTAAAGTCTTGCTGCTGGGATGGGCTCATTGAGTGCTAATGTGTTCTGCAAGTCCACAAGAACCATTTCCAGCTCCGAGAGGCTCTGCCAGAAGAGCTTTTACCAGACATACAGAAACCACAGACTCAGCAGCCCAGCAAGGCTGCCAAGAGCAGAGGACATCTGTAGGACACAGGGACACGTGGATCAAAGGGGACCATGGAAGCAACACCTCTTACATCCTGTGAAAACTCCTGCCACCTCATCACAGACATGTCACAGCCCAGGCAGGACAGACAGCCTGGTTTCCATCTTACAAGAACATTCCCTGGTGGTGAATCTCCTCTTGGATGCCAGCCTTGGATGCCTGGCATGAGTTTTTATGGATGAGGAGCATCTGTGACTCCAGCACTCTGAGCCTTAGAACTGTTTGCTTCAACCAGGCACTTCAAACATGAAGTACTCGCTGTAAGGCACACCCTAATACATCTGAGATTCAATTTGTCTGTGACTCAGTTTCTGCACAGGGTTGGAGGGAAAAATATAATTATTTTGCAGGGTACTTGATAAAATTAATGTAATTAAGCTTTTCAGTCTTTTATAAGCCTACCTCAGAGTATTATTGGGGTATCTATGTTATTTACACTTGTACAATACTGATATTGAAGTCATAATCACATAGGAAACGCTAAATTTTTTACAAATATTGCAAGAAAATATTTTGGGTGCTGTGATACAGCCTAACACCCTAAACCCTATGAAAACAGCTTTATAAAAGCCTTCCACATCAAAGAATGAAAATCTGTAATATATCTCCAGAGCAAATCAGTTCAGGAGTAACAGGACTTTGTATTGACTTTAGTCCTATTGGCCTGACAACTAAACAGCAGCACTGGTGTAAATATATTATCTGCACCTGCAGTGGGTGCCTGCTCTACTACAGCAGAAAGAATCCAGTGAAGAGACAAGATACAACTCCATCCCATGGCTAAAACCAGTTTATGTGGGAAAACATACTTAAAACAACTAAGCAGGGAAAACCAGACAACAATTCAGGATTCTTCTATAATGAAGCTGAAACAATTCAGTGTGTATGTAGGATTTGGGGGAAGAAACAAACTTTGACATTGGTTACAAACCCTACTAGTTCTGGTAACAATATGAACGAAATGTGGTGTTTTCATGTTATGAAAATAAAGAGCTGTCCCTTTTTTATAGCAGAAAAAGAATTCTAGAAAAAAATTAGGAGAAGAGAAAAGGGTCTGATAGTCTCTGGCTATCAAAAGAGCTTGTCCTTTGGGGTTGGAACTGGATGATCTTTAAGGTCTCTTCCAACCCAAAACATTTGATGATTCAATGATTCTGTATTTCCTATTGATTAACCCCATCCAGTTCTGAAACAACCTGAGAGTTTTGCTGTGTTCTGACTCATTCTCACATTACCTTTCTCAGGACAAAACAAGAGCAAATAAAGAGGGTAACTCTGTGGTCTCCAAACTGGTGAATCATAACTACTAACATTTGCATAACTGATTATGCATATGAATAAGAATATTCATGAGATTCACAGGAATATGTGGTTCAAAACAACTTTCATATTACAACTTCACATGGGATGTGTGTGTGAGATCCCTGCAGAACTAGATGGCAGCCTTGGAGCAGAATGGGGCTGTCTCCAGCTGCCCTCCCCCAGGGACAGGGACAGCACACAGGGATGGCCCAGCACTCAGTTCTGTGCCCCTGTTTGAGCAGCTTCAGCTGGGATCAAGCCACACATCATGGGCTGGGTGCAAAACCCCCAAGGAAGTGCTGCTGCAATGGCAGTGCCCACACTTTTGGCTCAAGTCACACCCAGCACTGGCTGGTATCGAGCTGGGCACATACAAAAACAATGTTGCTCCTTTCACTTGTTTCTCTAGGTATTTACAACAATTTTTCTTAAATAAAACCCTTGTTTTGCTCAGCATGTCATTTTTCAGCCACGTACTTGGGCACTCTGATCCAAACCAGCCCTCCAGCACCACAGAGCAGGAAAGGATGAAGTGCTGCCTTGTCATCCGTGTAGTCCCAAGGGAAGGAGGGTGGATGCCCTCCTACACTTCCTACATTCCCAGGGTGACACCCACAATGAGTTCTGTCACCTGCATTTCATGCCTGACCTGGCAGGATGCATCTGGTGGTTTCTGGGAGGCAGGATGCTCACAGCCCAGTGATTCCTGCCAGAGCCTCCCTTTTCATCAGCCCTTTTCCAGAAAGAAAAACAATTGCTGCCCCATGAGCCCTTGGAGCCACCTGCCCCCATAGGATGCTGGAAGGGATTTCAGGGATGTGCTAACACTCCTTTACAGAGGTTTGGCTTCAGGGGACAGTGACAGAGTCACACTCCCCATCGAGGGCCCTAAGGATGGAGCCAGCAGCCTGCCCTCAAAATTTTACTTTTACATTTGTGTACTTAAGTTGCTGAAACTGGAGAGGGTTACTGGCCATGAAAATTAAATTGCTCTTTGCTCTTTCCCTACGAAACACACTTCAGTATTCTCTATTCTCTCATCCTGTACCTGATCAAACAAATCATAACACTGCTAATGTGTTATGATGTGCTAGTCTCTTAAAGCTGTGGCTAAAACAGTTTTCCAAGTTTATATATAGGGACATATTCATTTACCATTTAGAGTGAAACTTCTCAGCAAAAAACCAAACCAAAACAACAAAAAAAACTACAAAAAATACCCACCGAAAACAAAACAAAAAAACCCAACCAAAAAAAAAAAAAACCAAACCAAAAAAAACCCCAAAACAAAACCCAAAAGGAATTTCCATTTGCAGTGTCTCCCTGTGACACTTTTTGTCTTGACTCTTTCCCAGGACAGCACTGTCCTTTCATTTGCATTCCCAGCTGGCAGTGAAACAGAGAAGGCTGCAGGCTGTGGCTGCTGAATTTTAAGTACCCTGCAGCACAAGTGAATCTGAGCTGAGTTGCTGGTTCATTAAGCTGATTCACTCTTCAGACACAATACTATGTTAATTCTGACACATAAGCAAATCAATGCAAATGATGTGAAATGAGGTTTAATGCCACTTAATGGCAGTAAAGCCCTGAACCCATCAGCAGGTAAATGGTTACTGCCTGATTCCATCCAAACAGTACTGATGACATTGGCACTAAATGTTGTAAAATACCCGTTAGTTTTAAAAAAATAATAAATGAAGTCTGAGGAGTTATTGTACCAAAAAATAGCATGGATGCTGCCCAGGAAATTTCCTATTTTATCTAACATTGTCACACACCAGTTCAAGTGCTTCCCACCATATAAGAATTACAGGTCTTATTCTGGAACTCTACAGCCTTTATCTGTGACTGACACTGCATCACTCATACAATGACCAGGCCTTCCAGCCCTTCCAAGCTCCCTGGTTCCAGCTGAGCAGCATCAATCCCAGCTGCATTAGCAAAGACTTTTATTTCAATCTTACTGAAACAGCTCCGTGGCCTTCCATGTAGCAGGTACACCACTCAATGGGAAGATAACTTGTTTCCAAAAACACATTTCTGATGCTTTCATGAATCAGAGGAAGAGAAAAATGCACTTATTAAGTAATTAAAATATCATATGTGGTCTGAAAGTTTCACAGGAAAATGTATAATTTTATAACTTTAAAAAAAGTCTAAAAAAATCAAAATTATTTATAGCAGTTTTGAAATTATTTATAGTAGTTTGAACATAGTAAGGGAAAACACTTCTTAAGTGGTCTCAGCCATAGAAATACCTGACCCTGAAAGCCCCAGCTTTTGCTTCAGATGCTATTTCACTTTATAAAACCAAAGACAAAACCTTACTGGTACCCAGAATCCAGCCTGTTCTACTCCACTTGTGGTCTATTTATGTGCCAAAACCACACTTGTATCTGTGGAATCTGCAATGTAACACCTTTTCCTCATAAAACTGAGAAAATGAGGAGCTGAAGAGTTTAATTAGCAAAGTTTTGAGAATTGTTCCTCTTTCTGAAGATCTCAAGGCTCCTTTATGAGGAAAGGCTGATCAGGAGAAACTCTTGGCTGTATCCTTTAAAAAAGATGATGCTGTACCCTTAAAGGAGTTTACTGAACATCTCCTGCCATGATGATTAGACAGAGGATCTTCCACCTTGCCCAGAACCACACCTTGGTTATCTTACATTTGTTAAATGTACCTGCCAAACCTGGAGAGACTTGACACGTTATGTTAGCTCATAAAGCAATAAACACATGAGATCCAAGATCAGAAATCCTGGTGGGGATCATCCCTCCCAATGGGTTTTTTCTAGTTCTCGTTGGCAGCAAGATTCCAGCCTGGCTTCTAACTACAAATTTTCTGCCAATGCTTCTCCTTTGTCTTGCAAATACTGGAGAAAAGACCACGGCCAAATAATTCAGAGCAAAAAAAAGGGGGATCACTCACAAGCTCCATGGCAAAGAATGGCTTTTTTTTGAGACGGCCAAATGCACATTCCACTGCTGCTCACAGCCTGACAGGTGATGAATGAAGAGGTCCTGGTAATGGTTGAGGTAGTCACTGAATAAGTGCCTGGGCTGGCACGAATAATTAACTCGGCACGGTAATTATACTGAGAGACTCAGCAGCACCAAGACTTCGCCAGACACCAGATGGCTGTGGCCAAGCCAGAGTCACAAACACAGACATCGTGTACCTCGCCAGCACAAGTGCCAGTGAGAGGAGAAAAGTACTAACAGAGATCCTCAGCAGCTAACAGCCTGATGGGGGAACATCCTGTAGAACCAGCATGTGGAAACCTCCCTCGTGGATCTCCCTGATGGGGAGAACCCTAAAAAGTTCTGTGCCAGGAATGAGAGATGGATGGGACTTCTGGATTTTTCAGTCTTCAGGTTGTTGTTTATTTTTCTCTTATCAGAAGTTCAGCATGCCATCTACATCTCAGACTCAGCATACAAAGAGAAGGCACCAAAAGTCACAAGACACACAGATTCAAGGTCTTTTAAAGCTTTTTTTTTCCAATTAATTCTTCATTTATTTCTACCTTTCTACCAATACTAATTATTTGTCTCTCCATGCGACATCTGTATTACAGCTCTTTCTAACCAATCACTCTGTGCCACCAACACTGCAGAAAATGGAGTAGATGAAGAACAAGAACGAGATCAGACTATACTTGTTGTCATTATAGTGCAAGGGTCCCATATTGCTAGAGTTTCATAACTCCTTGATGTTTTTTTGTAGGCAGCTCCTCCAGGCACTGACTCTTCCTCACAGCAGCCAACTGACTCCAGGTCCCCTCAACCAACCAATCCACTCTTTTATAACACTCTTCTTTATTGGCTACAGCTGTGGCCTGTTAAAATCAGGCCTGTTCCCAATCTCTAATAATTGGCTCAGCTGCAACTCTTTAGGGGGTAAGATTACTTTCTATATTACTTTTATTTACTTATTTTCTATCCCTCTACATGTAGCCAATGTCCTCCATCTTGTCTCCTATCTACCTCCACGCTAAAACTCAGAGTTAGCACGCAAATGACCTCGGAACCAGCATGCAACGGGAGAAGCTCCTCACCAAACCTAGCCAAAAACCCCTAAAAACAATGAGCCAACACAAAATTGACAAATCAAAGTGATGTCTAGACGTGAGGAACAGAATCTAGTACCTGCTAAGACGCTGTTTACTCCTCACCCTAAACGAAGGTCAGCTAGACAGAGGACCTCAAATGTTAAACCAGAAAATAAGAGGATCTCCTGATGCTCTGGAGAGGATGGAACCCCCAGCTCTCCCCACACACCCGTGGACACAGCTGCACTCTTTGTCCTCCTCCGAGTCACTCCCGGGAGCAGCAGTGCTGTGAGCGCAGACCCATCGGTTCTCCCCACAGGTAAGAACTCCGTGTATCTCAGGCTGTTGTACGAGTCCAACCCAGCTAGCTCTGGACTCTGGCCCACACGGTCTTACGTGAGCAAAGTAAAAGATGAGAAGCGCTCTTCTCCACGTGGGGACCAGTGTCCTGGTTATTGGCTTGGGAGGAGACACTTCCAGGTGAGACCTTCCAGGTGAAAAAGAGGGCGTGACAGTCCTGCAGGGGACTTTTACACCCGAGGGGATGGGGGCGGGAAAGAGGACGCAGCCAGTGGGATACCACTGAAGAGGGGTGAGGGGAGGGGTTACCGGGGAATATAGCACAGGAGTGCACGAGGGAAAGACCGTGTGATGGGAGAGGGGAAATAACAATCTACATGACATACCATACTCAGCGCAAATTTCCAATCACCCAGTGCAAAACAGCAACTAAATAAACTATTTAGCGCAACACAACACCCACCCGAGCTGATCACTTTTGATAAAGGCATTAAAAAGGAGAAAGGTCTCCTGCCCGTGTTTATTTCAGAGACCTCGAGACCCTTCATTCAAACAGCGCTGCAGACACACGGCACCAGTGCAAACCCCGCGTTCTGATCCGGATGAGTGATGAGCAAAAGCCAACCAGGCGAGCGAGCCACGTGTCGCTGCTGGCCCTTATCGATGTGCTGGGAGCTGCTGGAGCCAAATCCGCGCTGCCCCCAGCACATGGCAGGGGTTCACATGGCCCCGGTGGCGCTGCTGGTTGCAGCCGGCTGCTGGGAGGAACAATGCCTACAGCGGGACGCCTTTATTTACTTAATACACCACCTGGCATTTAAACTTGCACTGGGAACTTGGTGTTCAGAGCCCTTAATGAAATAACTTTTGTTTTCTACTCTAGCAAAGAGGCTGGCTGCTCAGGCAGGCATTTAACAGCGCTTTCCACATTAACCTCTATTGTCCTACCCAGGCTTTCTTCTGTTTTGAGCCAAGCTGAGCTAAATGCTCCCCTGCCATTACAGAAAGCTGCAAGTTGCTCGTCTTTGGAGACTGTGAAAAATGTGTATTTTATGACTGGCTCTTCGCAAATATTAAAGTGAATATTATATGTGTTGTGTTAGAAAATAATGCTGTAGTAATTCTCTTAAGTAGTGTGTTAAATATAGGTTATAAAAATGTTAAAATAGAAACTATGCTATGTAGGATAATTTTTTTAAAGAAAGGACTGCAGTGAGATAGCAGCCACAGGACACCTGAATCTTTCAGAGAAAAAGAATTTATTGCCCTCTTATCAGAAGAAGTTAAGTTCTTCCAGCCTCGAAGGTGCTGTTAGGATTCAGAGGAAGATGTTGATCATGACCAGACAGAATCCTGTATTTGAATGGAATTTATGCATCATGTATGAGGTGTATGAATATACAACAGGTTATTGTTTTTAAGGGTTAATCCTTTATTAATGGGTGTCCTTTTTCAGGCTCGTGCTGCCCAGAAAATGGTACCCAGATGTCTGTAACTCTTTGTCTCTATTGTCTCATATTGTCCTAATTCAAATTGTCCAAATTATTATTACTCTAATTGTATTACTATTTTTATAACCATTTTATTACTATTAAACTTTTAAAAATTTAAAAACAAGTGATTGGCGTTTTTCACAGGGACACTTTGGTGTCCCCAGCACTGTCTGTCCCTCCACCACCCTGCCCTCTGCCAGAGGCTGCTAGAACTGCTCTCTGCCTCTCTCCCTGGCCACCATCACCACTGCTCCTGCTCTGCTTCTTCTTTGCTGCGTGCAAAGTTCTTCATGGACAGATTGGGAAACAGAACCCTGCCCTGAAGGGTTTGCATTTTGACAGGGAAGGGAAAAAAGGAGGAAAATTAGGGGGAAAAGGTGGGAGGAGGAATGCTGCATGCACAGTCTATAAAGACAAGTTTGGAAGCAATTACTTGCTGTGATGCTTAATTTCACATTTAGGGATTTCATATTTAATCACTGCAATAAACATCAGCTTTTTGAAGCAGCTGCTTGAGGGGTTGCAGAATGAGGAAGGTTGTTGCTTTACCTATGATTTATGATACGTTCATCCAGTGTAAATGTAAAAAAAAATGAGGTAATTGAGGCAAAGATTTGCTTGCAATAAAACAGCGTCTTAACCACGTACCTTATTTCTGTAACACACTAAAGCAGAGCAACACCCCGTGGAATTGGAAAAAAGCTCCAAACACTTTACAAATATGTCATTAGAGGGGCAAGCAGACGAAAAGAACAGTCTAAATCAGAGTCTGCTGAGCCCCACTGAAATCCCTGTGGGGGATTTCATCTGCACAGTACATCCACTCACTGTGTAACAGCCAGAGACAGAATATTAATGCACATAAAGACCAGCAGGGCATCTATTTGCAGGGCAGGCATGACAGCTTCAGGGCTGGTGCCAGGGGAGTGTGCACTGTGCTATGCATGCAGCTAAAGGCTGTGATCACACCGTGGTGCTTCCCAAGGTTGGGAATAGCAGGATATAAGGCTATCAGGGCAGAGACTTCAGGACTCAGGCCCTGGGACTTGTTCTCTGTTTAATTCATTGGTTTATGTTAGCCTCAGGTTCCCACTCTTGTAATGAACAGGATGGCTCCAGAGGTGCCAGTAATAGCACCAGAGGTACAGCTGGAATGCCAGTCTCACAGCACAGTTTAATTTTGTTTATTTTCTGCAATGTTTACAAGGGCACCGAGCTGCGAGTAATTAAATATTTGCAAAGTACTCCAAATCCTCAGGAAAGCTGTAGCTAAAGAAAGAAGCCATAATTTGACATTTCTTTGCTTCTGACACTAATTTTTTAAAGTCTTCTTTTCTTCTTTTATTAAAAGGAAAGAAAAATCTCTCCTTCTAGCTCTTTTCAAAATTCAGCAAGAGTCCAAGCACTGCTTCAGCCGGTGGCATTTGCCTCTTCCCACTGTGTCTGAGTCAGACCTGTGCCTCATCATAATTCCTCTCTTGCTAACCTGGGAATTAATCTTTTTGTGCACATATGGCATGGCAGAGACAACTCAGTGCTCTCTAGCACACCTACCAAAGCCTTCTGAAGAAATAACTAATGACTCCATGGCTCTTGTTTGATTGAAAATAAATTGCTGTGGGACTGCTCCTGCTCCTTATGCCACTTGCTAGCATAATTTCCATTGCCTTAGCTGGTACTGGATGGTGCTTTTAGCAGAACATCAGTGCAATAAATGTCTGCTTTCTCTAGACACCAGCTGGCACAGATCTTCCCCTCCCCTTCCCTTGAAATGATCCATGCAGCCCCAGCTTTCTTCTGCCTTTCGCAATCAGATCTCAAGGTGATGTGGATGACAAAGAACCTCAGGCCTCCCTCCTTCTGGTTAGCTCTAAACCAGACTGGTTTCCAGTGCAGAACAAACACTCCTCTTGGCACGGGTAGGCAGCAGTGGGAAAGGGGCCAAAGCAAAGCAGAATCACTTTGTACAGTGGCATTGCTGGTTTTCACCCCTGGTGGTGTACAGGAAATTATAGCCCAAGTTCTGCTGTGGGACAGAGTCCATCTAGGATCTGCTTGAGGCACAAGGGAGGAAAAAGGAGAAAAGACAGCTGTATATATATATATGCATGCACCAAACCCACAACTATATCAAAGCCCTGGACTGGGATGTACTTATCAACCACTGCCCATACATGAAGAATCAGTCACCATCTTATTTTCTTTTCCCAGCACAGAAACTGGGTAAAATTAAAATCAAATTAAGCCCTGTCCTCTTTCTGTGACTCTCCACACTCTTACCAACAAAGTGCTGTTATGGTACCCAGCCATGAACAGAGGCTGAGGAGCAGCAATATCACATCTGTACGTTTAAACTTCAGAATGGAGCCAGGAATTACCCCAAGATGCTATCCAAGGGTTACCAGAAGATATGTCTACAGAATTTTAGAAGCTGGTATTGCCACAGCTGTGAAGCCAAACAGGCTTAGCAAGCGTTTGCTACCTGCCCAAGAGAGCCATGAACGCTTGGGCCCATCCTACTTAAGGAGTTCAGCCAGAAATTAATCCCTACTTTGTTAACATAAGCCTAAAGGGAATTTCAAACTCATACCTGGATAAATATCAGTTACCTGGAATGAAAACAACTCAGCTTGGGATGTTCAATGATCCTATCAAGTTAAACTCCATCATCTTATTCTTCTTACCTGCCCATGAATAAAATTCAAACTCAACATTTCAGTGATGTCCATTGCATTGGATCAACCAACAAATGGTGTGATTTCATGTCTCTGTTGCCAAGTGTTTCTATTGCCCTCAACATTTCTGATATTTCTGCACCAACTACAGGGCACAGGTTGGCCTGTGCCTCCCCAGCCATGCAGGCTTTCTTCATTCCTCATCTGCCTCCTTCTTCTTCAGACCAACCATCTCCTCTCCCCTCCATGTTTCCTGCTAAAATGTCATATCTGACCCTCCATTTCAGGACCAGTACAGACTGATGCTAGAGAATAAGTTAGAGGAATTCCTCACACATTTATTTTTTTTCTTGCAATTCCACCTTCAACATGCAGGCTGATTTAGACCTATCTCCTCCACTTGCCAAGTCAACAGAGTGCCTGCAAGACCAGCCCCCAAAAGCATGCACAGGGTGGCTTTCTTTGCTTGGCTGCCCCACAGGTTACAGCTGATTCCTCCTCTCAGCACCCAGCCCTGTGGTGCTGCAAACCTCTGGCAGGACAGAGCCTGGGAGCCCTTTGGCAGAGCAAGTTTTTCCAAGGGCTGGTCAGGCAGTTTGCATCTCCAGGAAATCCTTCCCTTCCCTGTCATCCAACCCCAGCTTCACCCCACAGCCCATCCCATCCCAGCCTCCAGCACATGATAAAGTCACTGTCCTGGCTTCCTGTACTCCCCAGAGCTGTCATGCTGCTAAAAAGCAAATGAAAACACAGGAGACAAAAGGACTCAGCATGCTGAGAATGGATCCCTCAGCAGCAGGCTTGTTGGAGCACAGGACACCTCCATGCCAGAGATTCCCCTGGCTCAGTGGGAAATGTGATTTATTTCAGCAGATCCACCCCTGCCCTTTCATTCTGCTCCCCTCCATCACTCCAGTTCTCATCTTTGGAGGTGTCTCCAGAGACTGTGATCCCATTCCTGCACAGCAGCATCAGCTGTGGACAGGCAGTTCACACTGGCACACCAACCCAATCCCATTTCCCACTAAGTTAATACTGTAAAGTGGGGCAGAGATTTTACAGCATCACTTCAATCCCTGGACTCAGGAAGGCTGAGCCATGCCTGCTCACAGACCCAGAGGACTGGCACACTGGAAGCTGCAGAAGCCAGGCAAAGCCAGAATCCATAAAATCACAAAAGGTGAACAGACTGTTTGGAGTTTCCTTTGCATCAGGATAAAACTTGGTGCATCTCCAAGCAGGTACATTTGCAGAGGCTCTTCCTTGAAGTTGGCTGCCTCTCTGACCAGGGACAACACAGTACCCAAAATCTTGGGCAGGAGAGACACAGACAAAGTCTACAACATGAATGTTAATATACTAAAAGGGGAACAATTGCAGGAGTAGTTCTGACCTGCCAGAGAAAAGAAGCATGGACAGACAGCTCTGAAGTATCTGCTCCCAGTGTTTCATGGATCACTAAGAAGGCCACTCTGATGACCACAAAGCTCTGCATTAGAGGGCAGCCTGTGGGCAGAGGTCTGCCTGCCTGCCCTGCTGTCTTCTGTAACTCTGCAGTGGTCAAGGAAAGGAAATGCACACAAGACTTGTGAGCTCTTCTAGATAAGGCTTTAATCCTGTGAGAACCTGTGCACACAGCAGAGGGGCTTCAGAGGAGGCTGTGAGGAAGGGACCTGAGGGCAGGACCAGATCTCCTGGGGAGGGGGTGACTCCTCCAGCCAGGAGCAGATGGAGCAGTTGGTGAGGCTGCCGCGACAGCCCTGGCAGAGCCACTCAAATGCTGCCCTTCAGGTGACTCCTACCAGCTCCACACTGCCCACTGAGACAGCTGGAAACAGGCAGGGGTCAGGGCTGCAAAACTGGAGGAAAGTCCATTGAGCCTGAACCCTTGTGAGGAGCAGAAGGTCTCTTCACAGGACACGAGTGATCCCGGATGCCTCCCTGAGCAGGGGGCTGGTTATGCAAGCTCTGACTCAGATGTCAGGGAGCAAAGCCAACACTGCAAAGGCCACGGGGAACAACTGTCAGATGAGGAAAGATTTCAGTCACTGCTGACTGAAGCTGGATTTAACCTAGCAGGGAAAGGCTTTTTAGCTTTTTGTCTCATCACCAACCTGCTGCACCCGTCACCTCCCTCCCAAGCTGCACTGTTGTGACCTCATTCCTGAAAATAAATTATGAGTTGTTTTCTCTTTGTAACAAGTGGAAAACTGTTTGCTTTCAGTTGTTAAAGCATGGAAGTGCTGCAACCTGTTCCTCGAAGCCCTGGGACAAGTGCATTGCTATCTCAGTGCCTGCATATCCCTGAGACACCCAGGGCTCCTGCTCAGGGAGCCAGTTAGATTGAATCTGCCTCCACAAACACTGGGACAAGTTCCCAGGCACCTCTGCAAGCAGTAAGCATCTATATATCACCCCAGTTTATAGAACACTGGTGAAAATGTATGTGATGCTGGGAGTTTGCTGCTGCTGCTCAACACAAATGAATCAGTCAGGTGGTAAAAGACCAGCTGGCTTTAAAGAGGACCCAAATGAGGGTTGGTGGCTGACAGCAGATGATCTGAGCAGGTCTTGCAAAAGCTGGTTAGAAATTAGCTGGTTTCTAGTTTCTGGGACTGGTTTCTAGTGCTTAAAGTCCAGACTCAGAGAACATAAGATTAGGAGACTGCACTTGCCAAGAAAACCACATCCTTTGCTTTCCTGAGCCTGCTTTTTCTGAGGTATATTCTTAATACCTCCAGAAAAATAGATAATACTGCAGAGACAGCCTGAGATCCTTAACTCCTGTCAACCATGAGCTTCCAGATTGACTGCAAAGAACATCAGGAATTTTTGCAATGTTCTCCTTGTAAGAGAGGGCAGGATGGTGCAGAATAGTGGTCAGGGCTCTCCATAAGTTTCCCCAAGATTTATCCTTATGGGGTCTTGGAAGAACAAGGGGCCTCAGGAGTTCACTTGCACCACTTGTTCCATTACACTGTAAAGCTGTGGCCAAAATAAGCCCTTTTTTCTCTTAAAAATATATATATATATATAAATCTATCTATTGCATTGATTAAACAGATGTAGTCTGCTGAAGTTTCACCACTGTAAAAGCAATTCAGTCACTGTTTTGGAGAAGGCAGCTGGTAGTGACACTTTTTCTCGATACAAGATTGAGTATGAAGCATCCCAGAGGTTCTGTAGAACTTGAACAGAATCCAGTTTGGAACAGCTCAGCTGTGGCAGTGGTTGGTACAAGCTGAACACCAGCCCAGGCCAGCTGAGATCTCTGCACTATCACATGGCTGGCCCCTGGCCTTGCAAAGCTTCTGTCCAAGGTATTCACACTATGTGGAGCCAAGTGTGGGATTTGTGATAGCATTTGACTCAGCCCTGTCCACCCCAGTGATGCCAAAAGAGTGCTCAGCCCTGCTCCAAACACAGATTGTGTCAAGTTCTGCCACCCCACAAAGTCCTGGAGTTTGTATGAAAGTAACTTCCCAGCACAAACCTGAAACTTTGCAACCAGCAGACATTTTTGGAGAAGGCACTGACTTCCATTCATGTGCAGTAGCAGCAAGAGTGGCTGTGGGTTTAAACCAAGTCAAGGTGGGAACTGGGTGTGCTGGTACCAAGCAGGCAGAGCAGGAAGATTGAGATCTCAGGGGCTGGGGGAACAGTTTCCCCAAAACTGCAATTATTTGTGTTACTCTGGGCTCTGAGTGCATTACTTCATTTCAGTAAACAAAGGCAAAGTGAAAATAAAGGGCTCTGGTGGTAAATCAAAACTGTTTAGTGTGAAGGAAAATAATCAGAGCTGGGCAGGGGGCACAGCTGGCCACAGGAGGAGGCGAGAGCTGCAGAAACAAACAGGTATCAGCCAGAGCCTCCCTGCACTGCAATGGCCAAGGTAAACAAGGCCCAGTCTGTGGGAGGCCCTCAGCAATGTGCAAAAGGAAAAGGATCCCCAAATGACATAATTATGTAACTCTGTCATTGCTGAGACACAACAGCACCCATCCATGACCTTGTTCCCCAAGCCCTGTGTCCCACCAGCAGTGACAGGGCTCCCAGCCACTGCACACCTTTGTACCATGGCAGAGTGCAAGAAATAGGTGGAAATAAATCCATGCAGGAACAACAGAACACACTGGTAACTGTATTTTGTTTCATTCCTTTGGTCGTTACCTGAAATCAATCAAAATCCAAACAAAAATATCCCAAACCCTGCACTTAAACATACATGCATCCCATACTGCTACTTTTCCATTCTCTCCTCTTGGTGGCCAGACCTGGAATTTTAATGACATTTTGCTCTGGCTCTGTTTTCAACACCCCTGATGATAAGTGCATGCCAGCAGCTGCTGAAGCAACAGTTGCTGCAGATCCAGTGTCAGAGTGTGACAGACATGTGGATGGCTGCTCTAGGTGGGAGGACACACGGACAGGGACCCTGTGATTCCCAGCCACGTGCCACAATGTGATCAAGGAAAACTGGCTCAGTCCTTTCCCTTCACTGCCTTCCTCTCCTCCTCCTCCTCCCTGTGCTGGTTTCCTCTCTCACACTTGGAGCCCCTTTGGTTTGGCTGACACAGGGGATTTATCTCAATTAAATTAAGTAAGAAAGGAGAAATGTGTGCTGAACACCCCTGTGTCAGCCACCAATATATACAAAGAGAAGGGTGCAGGAAACACCTCAGTGATCCACAGCCACTTCATCCTTCCTTTACTCAGCTCTGGGCTCTCCCAGCAGCCTTTCAGGCAGGTCCAAAACCTTTAGCCAAGGACTAAAGCACCAGGGGAGCAGGATTCAAGTCAGGACTAAGGCTGGAAATAATCATGCAATTGCATGAACAGAAGATTTGTGGTTTTGATGGCATCACTAATCGTCACAGACATCTTTTATGAAAAAGCCTTTCTTTAGAATTTTTCCTCCTGAGAAGCTGAGAGGCCTCAGGAACAAAATGTAAACATGGATTATCTGCTGCTGTGGAATGCAACAGGTGCATCTGTGATTGGTCTCATGTGGTTGTTTCTAATTAATGGCCAATCACAGTCAGCTGGCTCGGACAGAGAGCTGAGCCACAAACCTTTGTTATCATTCCTTATTATTCTATTCTTAGCTAGCCTTCTGATGAAATCCTTTCTTCTATTCTTTTAGTATAGTTTTAATATAATATATATCATAAAATAATAAATCAGCCTTCTGAAACATGGAGTCAGATCCTCATCTCTTCCCTCAACCTGAGAGCCATGTGAACACTGTCACAACTAATCAGATGGGACCTTGCTGGGAGCCAGGTGCTGTCCTTGTGGGATTTCATTTCCTCATGGAGGTTACAGGGACGATTCCTGAAAATGTGGATGTTGCTATGTCCTTCTGTATTCCTGTGGGGATTGCCAGACCCTGCTAACAAATCTCTTCCTTCCCTCCTGCATCCTGGTGCTCATAGAATGTCCTGGACATTCCCAGTGCTCCTGCTCCCATGGTTTGCTGAGGAGGAGGAGGCAGGAGCACAATGTGCTCACACCATCACTGTCCCTGGTGGCAGCACCCACCAGGGAGCTGGCCCTGCCACAGGAGGGGAAGGTCAGATGGCCCAAAGCACAGAGCCAGGTTTCTGCAAATCCCAGGGGAACTGGCATCAAATTCAAACATGTCCACTCAGCTCTGCAACACTGTCATGGTCAGCTACACCATCACAAACCCTGAGCACTTTGCAGAGAACAAATAACCAGAGAGCCCTCACAATGAGCTCTTCCACAGCAGATTATTAATCACTGTATAGATGCCTTACAGGCTGCAGTTCTCTTTTCTCTGGAGAGTTGTATTTGCCAATACAACTGTCCTAAACATGCAGCAATGCATATTTTTTCTCTTAAAAGTGATAATATATTTGCTTAGAACAGGCATTTTTAAAGACCAAAGCCAACATTTTGTGGTAGAGACTTTGCTAGAACATGAAGTCATGATTCAGCAGCAAGAACTTCTGGAAAGTTTTCAGGCTGCAGAACTACTTAAAGTGTCAGTTTAAGGCACTGAGGTTGTTTATACCTGTAGCACAATACATATCAATTGATCAAACTGCAACTTCAAAGGGGTCTCAGGTGCTTGGGAGCAGCAGTATGGTTAATTAATCATGTGAAACAAAACCCAACAAAGGCAAGACATCAGCAGTAGAATACACAGGGCTCTGCAGAAATTAGCTTGCATTAGACTTAACCAGAGCAGCATCTCTTAGTCCCCTGAGAACAGAGCTGAAATTTATCCCTTGAGCTACATACTTCTTTTGGAGCCAGACCCATTGTACCATTTACATCAAATATGTAGAGCATTATCCACAAGGAGATGTAGACCAAAATAACAACCTACACATCTCAGTTTACAAACCCAGTATTTATACACTCCCCAGGGTTCAAAATTGCTCTTTGAACAAAGGACAGAAGCACAAACCAGTGCATTCCCTTCCTTCCTGAGAGGCCCCAGCACATCCCTGTTCCTGGGCAGACACATGCATTAATTCATGGCTTTTCCTGGGCAGCCAGGGCTGGCGGCATTCCCACCGCTGAGCTGGAATGTGGAGCTGCCATTCCTGGTTCCTGGCAGGCTGCTGGGGTCAGCCCCTGCCATTGACTCAGCTGCCCTGCTGCTCCTGGCCTGCTGAGCTGGTCCCTCCAACCCCATGCAGATCCCTCAAACTCCATGGAGATCCCTCCTGGGCTGCTGAGCTGATCCCTCCAACCCCATGGAGATCCTTCCTGGCCTGCTGAGCTGAGCCCTCCAACTCCATGGGGATCCCTCCAACACCATGGAGATCCTTCCTGGCCTGCTGATCTGATCCCTCCAACTCCATGGAGATCCCTCAAACTCCATGGAGATCCCTCCTGGGCTGCTGATCTGACCCCTCCAACTCCATGGAGATCCCTCCTGAGCTGATCTCTCCAACCCCATGGAGATCCCTCCTGGGCTGCTGAGCTGATCCTTCCAACCCCATGGAGATCCCTCCAACTCCATGGAGATCCCTCCTGGGCTGCTGAGCTGGTCCCTCCAACCCCATGGAGATCCCTCCAACTCCATGGAGATCCCTCCTGAGCTGGTCCCTCCAACCCCATGGAGATCCCTCCTGGATGCTGAGCTGATCTCTCCAACCCCATGGAGATCCCTCCTGGGCTGCTGATCCGATCCCTCCAACTCCATGGAGATCACTCCTGAGCTGATCTCTCCAACTCCATGGAGATCTCTCCTGCTCAAATATTTGGCTTTGTGAGAAGCCAGCTTGCAGATAACGTGCAAAATGGAGCCTGCCACAGGAATTCCTGGGAAAAATTCCAGCTTATCCTGATGGTAACACACAGGATGATTCTGGTCTGAAATGTGGCTAATCATGCCTAATCATGAATGTGTTTATATGGTTTTTCCCGAAAACAAGCTGTCTTGCTTTAGGGATCTTTCAGGTCTCATCTGTTTTCCAATTTCTATACATTTCATCCCACTTGGATAATGAAACTGATTCTCATCTGACCTTAGTTCAAGGGGCACTTGGGCTTCCCAGTTGTCCCCACCAGTGCAAGGCTGCAAGGCACTGGTCTGTGCAGCAGACAGAAACAGGGGAATTTCATTGAAATGCCATGAAACCTTCTTTCTTACATACCCATTTCAATAACATATGCTATTTTCCATTCCCTGTGCTCCAGTCCCCCTCCCAGGGGATCTTCATGCCTTGTCTCCAATATGGACCTTTCCCTTTCTGGCTGAGGATGCCAGGTCCAGCCTCACTCCTGTGAACAGGCCTACAGGCATCCCCAGCCATTCTGCTGAAGTTGAGGGTGGGTTTTCTGCAATTTCCAAACTGAGTTGCTGACCTTTTCAAACAGTTCTTCACAAAAATTCCCTCTGGGATTCACAGGGGGTCATTTACACATTAATAAGTCAATGTAACCAGTCTAGATTGGGTTCTTAGGCTGTTTATCTGCTCCGTGCAAAAGGGAAGGCTGTCACTTCTGAGAGCTGCGGCTTCTGCTGGCCATAACAGCAGAGCATGGCCAAGCTGAACGTGCTCCCAAACACCTTGTTCTGCCCAGGGTGTTTCAGATCCCCTGGCACAAATGCTGGATCTCACACCCTGAGTTGGGTACAGCAACAGCAACAAACCATTCCCCTCTTGAATGTAAATATAACCCAGCATTTCAATAGCTGTGTTGCTGTAAGTGGACTTGATATGGCCACAGCAGAGCTACCAAAACACTGGGTTAGATGTAGGTGTCTCACAAGCCAATTTTAACTCATTCATTGATTGGCATGGCAGGCAGCTCAGCCACCTCTGCTTGAGCAGTGCACAACCCAGACCAAGAGCCAAAATTGTCAAAGAACTGTGCCTAAAGCTGTGCACGTGGAGCCTGGGTAATGCAGCCCTGAGGATGAAGCCGATTTCTGGTTTAGCTGCCTGGTTTTCTATGGACATGTCCCAGGATTAAACAAACATTAGTCCTACACAGCCATTTTAATGCACATGGTCCTACTGCATTCATCACTAAGACTGATTTCAAATGCCTCAAAAAATCACCAGCTCAACCCTGAAAGTGTCATGGTATTTAAACCTATAAATGTCAGGATTCCTATGTTTTCTTCTTTTGAAACATTAAGTCTTTCCAATATTTTTCTCCACTCTAAGGGGCTATAAATTCCAGGGTGGCAAAAAAAAGCTTTTGTTTTTGTTTCAGTTTTTTTTTAAAGAAAGAAAATTAAAGCTTTTATAAAGTAATGTGATTCCAGAAGCCAGGGTAATGAAGAGATTACAGATTCAATAAGCTGCAATAAATTTAGACTGGTAATTCTGCTTCATAAATTACTTTTGATTTCTTTTCTCATTTATATACACATATGAAAAATGAATACCTCAACTAACTCTTGATTTGTATCTATTTATGAAGCAACAATCAACTTCCATTGTACATAATACAATAATAAACCCAGCAATTATTCATGAGTTATGATCACAAAAAATCATAAATGCTCAACTGAAATAATGGCATAGGATATAAAACCAAAAGAAATTAAAGAACACTCCAGCTCCACAATTTTATTTGCCTGTGATTCTGCTCCCCTTTCTGTGAATCCTGGGGTCATTTCCTACCTACCACACAGCAGTGATTTATGACTTGCTCTATCATGCTATGAATATCTAAGAAACCTCTTAAATTTCATACAAAAAATATTGGCAAAATGTAAAATAGAATATTACACCATCTTAGCAACACTGAAATGTGTGCTCCAATTCTACAAAACTGATGGAACAAGCCACGACGAGCTGATTTGTTAATTATTGTTGTTATTTAGTGATGCTGTATTTTGGAAGAGAGGAAATGGTTTGTGATTGATTCCATCTCTCATTTCACTCTCAAGCAAAAGTCTTGATCTAAATCTCAATAAAAATCAATACAGAAACTTCCAGTGAACATTACCTGGACTCCAAGGGAGTTGACAATTCACTCTACGTATCTGCTCATGCACTTCCTGCCTCAGAGAAACTTCTAGAGCAAGCTGTTCATATCTGACTTGCACAGTCTCTGCCACTTTTATTCCCCAATATTTTAAAATTCAAAAGAAACTACTTTATTCTGAGTTGGGGGTTTTTGTATTTAAGTATATCTGGTCTTTGCCGGGCATGCATTAGTTTCTATAGAAATGTGTGTTATAACTTCAGTCATGGCCAGGGACTGTATTGTGATTTGGCTGTGACATTTGATTTGCTACCAGATTTACAGGTTACCAACTTCCAGCTGCCTGTACCTGTAACTATACACATGTAAATAAGCAAATTAAAAAACAATAAAATAATAACTCAGGTTTTTAGAACAAACATTCCATGTAAAACCAAGGCTGGACATCTTTCAGATTTCCTATGTGTAAAACTACACTAGAGAATTTGGGGGACTTTAGAATAAAACCATGTCTAAGAAAATAGAAGAAAAACAAGCCATTCTTTCTGATGTCCCATAAGGTGTGGTAAAGAAACTGAAGTAGAATGATCTATAATATTAAAAAAAAATTATTCCCTCACTAGTGGAAATAGAGGCATTTATAGACTGATAATATGGAGAATGAGAAGACACAATGACAATCCCACCAGCCAGCATGAAGGGCATTGTGTGTGTCAGTGGAAGGACTGTGGAACCCAGATCCATCAGAAATCCCCAAGAGGAATCCCACAAACAGTGGGAATACTTTTAAATTAATGCAGTGTTTGTCTAATTGATTGCCACTACAGAAAATGGCACTTCTCAAAATCCTGAGCACCAAATGCACAACAGAACAGGGGAGTGAAGGTGCCTCCCTCATTTCACAGCTGTGCTGAGATGCCTTTCCATGACTCCTTTATATCCAATTTTACATTCTTACACAACTCCCAAACTTGTCCTGATGCCATTTAATTAATTGAAATCACTCCTGCAGCCTGAGCCTGAACACAGAATGTTGTAATCCCTCTTGTTTCAATCAAGATTCTTTCAAATGTGGGCAAACATGCTGCCTGGTAGGTGTGCCTCTCTAAACATGTCAGAGAATAATCTGCCTGCATGCCTGATTGCCAAGCCACGTGGCCTGGCAGCCTTGCTGCAGTGGGATAAATATTATACCACTCAATCCAGAGACACCTGGGCTTGGGGCATGCCTGGCTGACACACCCTGAGGTTCAACCTCCTGGTTTTACATTCCTTGCTCTGTGCTGAGAATTTAGCACATACTTTATTGCCACAGCCAAGCCTGCCAGACACAGAGGTGAAAGGTCTGCACAAAACCAGACAAATGCAGTTTGGGAAGGGCAGGGCATGGGGAGGCTCAGCCAGAGATATCTTGATGCAGCAAGAATGGGGCAGAGATGGGCCAAACCAGCCAAAGCATGGCTGAGGACAGAGGGATGAGTTCAAACCTTCCCCAGCATGGTCTTTGTGTTCATATTCTCAGCATAAAGAGCAGCTTTGCCTTGGCAAGTCATTTTTTGCCTTCCACCAACTTTATGTCTGTGCTGGATCCAAGCTGAGGAAGGGCTAAGGATGCTCTCACAAAGGGACAGAGGCAACCACAGCCACCAAACCACAGCCCTGCATCATCTCTGCTGCTCCACAGCCCACAGAGGAGATTCTCCCCTTTGCTCCCTCCAGAGAGCCTGGCTACAGCCTGGTTTACAAGTTCTGGGGATCTGGATGGAGACTGATAATGTATTCTTAGATCTAAGTGGCTGCCAAAAAAAACCCTCATGGAAATCAAGCAAAGCTGCCTGTGAGAACAGCTGAAGACAAGCAAGTGTTTGTCAGACAGCTACAGATAACTGCCAGGCTCCAATACTCAAAACAGTACCAGGAATTTAGTCACAGAAAATCCTGAAACCCAGCCTGCCTGACTGCCAAACCCTGTGTTTTTAACAAGGGTTGAAAAACAGTCTAAAGTAACTCTGCTGGTTCTGCAGAAGGAGCAGTTTGATGCTTTTTAAACAGGAAGTAAAATTCACCTCCTATTACATCTTCTAAGAAGAAAAAATTGTAACAGCAATCCCAGGTAAATATGATCCTGAGGTAAGAAATATTCATACATTTCTGTCCTGAACCCCCTCTGCTGCTTTCACCTCAGACTCATCCACCCCCTATGTTTCAATATCATCTCCTAGAAAAAGTTGAATTCCATAACGTTAGTGGGACAGATGCTCCCTGTCCTGCCTGTATGGCAAGGTTTATGCAAAATAAAATAGAAATCCTTAGGGCTGGGAGAAGCAGTTATTGCTATGAATAGTCCCTCCATGAGTTATTCACATAAGGAAGCTTTTATAGTGCTGAAAAGCTAAGCTCAGAAATTGTGCTGTGATTTTTAATGCCATGAAAACCTACACTAACTTACAGCATTAAAAACCACATGGACAGAGAATAACTCACTGAAAAGCACAATGGGCTGTGTCATTAAATGATCTGCCACCAGTTACTTGTGCACAGCCACACTGCTTTAGGATCTTGTGTGCTACCATTCCCTCTACACAACTAAAATTCTGTGCCTAATGTGGCACAATATTTGGGTTGAAACCATGTGACAACAGGAAAGCCTAGTCACATATATTTTATATATAAAATAAACTCACAGGAGAGTAGAAGTTTGTGATCCACAGCTCATGTATTTCAGGTTCAGGCATCACATGAGCTTGATTCACACTGAGTCTGCTTTTGGAAGAGTCATGCTCAGCATGTGCCCAGGAAGGCAGGACAGGAAACCTACCCAGGGGCCCCACCTGCAAACCTCTTCTATCATGAGATGAAAGGCTGAAATGAAGGAAGCTCTCTGTCAGCTAATGAGCACTGACAGGAGCAGCTGAGATTTTTATAGGTGGATTCAATTCCAAGAACTCACCCACGTACCTTCAACAGCCCATTAAATCATTAGAATGAGACACGGCGAGTTAGAAAGCAAAAAGCCAAACAACTTTCACAGTTTCTGCTCCTTCCTTTCCACTTCTGGGAGTTTGACACTTCCACCTCCTTTTCAGAAATCTCACAGAAACCTGTTTTCTGGGGAAGAAAACCTGTTCCTTGCTGCTTGGTGACACATGGCATTACTACTTGTGCTACCAACACCTCCTTCCCAGAAGCATCAGCACGCCTTTGACTTTTAGACTCTTGGCTCTCTTCTCCCTCACTGACTGCACTGGTAAAATAAAGTCCATGAGCCCCAGCACAGCTGCCTCTCCCTACAGAAATACCCACAGCAGAGGACACTGCAATTACAGACTCATTCCAGAACTGCAGGATGATTCAAATCTTACTGGGAATGCAGCAAAGGGACAGCAAATATCAGCTCCTTCTCCAAAAACCTCACAAGGCACCAACCATCATTTCCTATTTGCCTCAGATCAGTGACCCTTCAAATCTCCATGCTATATTCATGTGCCTCAGATGCTGATAGCTCAGCTAAATTAAATTAGGGAAGATTGGTGATGGTGAGTGTGGTGAGATTGTTGCCAAATGAGGCTCCCCCTCTACATTCAGCACTCTCATGAAATGCAGCCTCACAATAGGGAGCTCCCTCTTCCATGTTTTTCGCCAGCTGGGTAAACAGAGAGCTTAAGGCAAGAACTGTAAACTTGATCTGACACCCAAATCCATGGAAATTATTTAAACAACTGCCCAAGAGCCTTAGCTAAGGCAAAGGGCACTCACTGGATTCAGAGATTCTGCTGCTGAAGCCTGTTCTGGCACTGTGCCACAGGGTTTTAGGAAATGAGCTGCAAGCACCTGAATGGGAAAATTGTTATCTGATTGATCCCAAATCACTCAGCAAGCTCTGATCAACGAAATCTAAACCTTTCATTTAGCCTCTCTCTTTTCTAAGCAGTACATGCATCAACAGCCCAATCTGAAATGGCAATCCCAGCCATCTGGAACTCAGCAGAATACTTCCCTGAGCATCCTTTTAAACTTCACAATACAAAAAAATCTGAGCAGACAACATGCTGACTGCAATAAAGAGCGTGTCTGCACCACAACCAAGAGATGTGAATATGCAACCATGCACTCACCAGAGCTGCCAACACCTCAGGATATTTATGCAGAGAGTTTCCTGCCAGAGGATTACCTGATTTAACTAAATTAAAGCCTACTCAGTACACCTGCAATGTGGCTGTATATTATCACAGCATGTCAGAGGCACACACACTCATATGGGCCTTCAGATTTCCTCCAAGAGAGCCAAAAAAGTGCATTAAAATATACTGGTCTCCTCTCTGTGTGCTCAGCAATGTCTGTCATAATTGCAAAATTAAGGATTATTCCATGTGTCTCTTTGGTTTTCCCAAACATTGAAACATAATCTCACCTTGACAGGGACACAGTACCCACAAAAATCTCATTCTGCCTGAGTTTCTCTGCTTGCTCTTACTCACTAATAACTAAATCACTGTTCAGAAAGAAGTTGCTGTTTGTTCTTCTACCCTCTACAAAACTATTTCTGTTGGAAAAATTAACAAAGATCTCTGCAAATGCACCTGCCCATGGGAAGCACATACTGATGGGAGACCTGAGGACAGGATATTTGGGTGAAATAACTGAGCACAAAACACTGTCATTGGACATGAGGATGGAAAACAGGCACTGATAAAACTGAAGGCCCTGAGTTACCTGCTTTGTAACCCAAGGAGGAGATGTGGTTTGTCCTGTCTACTCTCCAAAGTCTTCTCAAGCAACAAGCAGGAGTGAATGAGTGATATGACACAAAAAAGCCCTAGAAAAATGAGTTCAGGAATGCTAATTTCAATTGAAGTACCCCTTACACACAAACTAGGTGAGCCAGCCAGAAGAAAATGTCCCCTTTGTGTGAGAAGTGCAATTTGAAATAGAAAAATTTAAAATTTAGGCCTGGTTTAATTAATCCCTCCTGACAGAATTCCTTCATCTTTCTGTGGCTGAGGTTTTTCATAGTCTGTAAAAACAGGGAATGAAGACTGAAACTGCCATTACTACCCCAGACCGTGACACATGATTGCAGAGAGCAAATAGATCATAAAAACTCTTTGGAACTGCTACAATAAGACTCCTGAAAAGAAATATTTAGGCAAAATGTATTTTGAGTAAGTAACTAGAAACATTGCATGTATAAACAATTAGTCTTTGTCAAATTCTCCAATTATTGACACCACCCTCCTACAGTCCCTCACAACTGTTTGTGCTCCTTGGCCTCTCCTGTAGGAGCTGCCTGCCACTGTTAGCCAGGATTTACTGTATTTGATTTCTTCCCTGTGAGTGAGAGAAGATGAAATAAAAGCCCTGCTGTCATGAGCAGTGTCAGCAGGGACAGCAGCCCCTCTGCAATTCAGCTGCCCCCTCCCTGCTCCAGTCTGAGTGTCAGCTCACAGTTTGCCCCTCTGAGCACAGCCGTTCAGCCTTAGAGCATCCCTAATCAAAGTCAGAACCTCCTGGATGTGAGTAGGAGTCAGCTGAGGTGAAACTCGAGCTGCCAGTGCAGTGAACACAACTCTGATTTTCATCTGCTACATTAATTCCTCTTCTTATGACAACACCTTTTCCTGAACGACTTCACCTAAGGGAATTTAAAATGGAGTGGGTCAGATTTCTTTCATCAGGTCTTTTCTCAAGGCTGAAAAGAGCTGTGGGAGACTGAGAGCAGGAGGGGAATTGATCTGCATCCTCCTATCACTTTCCTGCAAAATATTGCATTTGAATACAACTCAGCTATTTTGTTCTCACATCCCTCCCATTCCTGAGTAAGCAACACAGAGCTGAGATTTGCTACTTTTCAATGTATAACTACATTTGTCAGCTCATATTTCTGTTTAACCAGAAAGACATGTCAGTGTCTTTGAAGAAGAATATTATTGAGAGGAATGTAATCAGCTTCCTCTGTCCTGAAATGTTCCCTTTGCCACTAGACCACGGAATAAATCCAAGAACTCCTGTGAATTCCTGTTTCCAACCACTGGTGCACAGTATCTTAGCTATGAGCTCTTCAGACAGTCTCCAACATTGCAGACCTCACGTTCCCTTCATATTTCCTGTTCTTCCAGATGCCAGAGGAGCTGGGATGAGCTCTGGCACCTGCCACTAAACACAGCATCAGTGTGAGCAGGGAGCAGGTTCAGCCTGGGATAATGAGCCTGGATTTCAGAAACCAAAAAATGGATACAGACCTGTCCCATTATGCCCTTAGAAGTGCAGAAAGGGGAGTTTGTTCTGTTTCCCTCTCTTAGTTTGTACCTTTGAGAACTTAAATATCCAGCTCTTCATGGCAGGGCAGATTGTGTTGGGGCATGTAACCCAACAAGGGACACAAGTCTGCCCTGATGAGCTGACACCTCATCTATCCTTTAGTTATCCAAACCATTAAAACATGCAAAAACTCATTTGGCTGATTAGCAGCTCTTGGGAGGAAAATGTTCTTTATGTATAGAGCAATGTCAAATTCTGCATTTTATAAATATGGGTAAATACTTTCCAGGAATTGTTCAAAAGTGCATACATTAAAGAATAATTTGATAAGCAATGGGGTATATGTCAGGACAGATCTTTAAAATGAAAAAACTCTTAATTTCAAGTCTCACCTTTTTCTGTCTCATTTCCTTGCCATGGCAGCAGGGACACTGGGCATGGGCAGGGCTGAGCACAGGCACTGAACAGCAACACACCAGAGGCTCACCCACAATTTTCTCCTCCTGCACCCAGGAAATGTGGGGTAGCCATGCAGAGCTGCTATTGAATTTAGGATCAGACTTTGCTGAACTTGTCCTACTCATCACTTCTAACCTTGCTTTTACCTGCTCAGCACTTCATACCTTCTTCCCTCTGCAACACCAGCCTTGTGCTTACAGTCTCTGCTTATTCCCTGATAACCTTGTAACAGTGATGTGAACCCAAATATGGGAAGAAAGGAGCCAAGGAGGACAGAGAAGAAGATCCTGAGGCTGAAGAATAACCAGGTAACTGGCAGATTGCTCACATCAGGATCTGTAACAATTTAGGGTACTGAGGCACCATGAGGATCACAGAGTGAGGCTTCTTTTCTAATTCTTAGCTACTTTCAGAACATCTTGATGGGATGGATTAATATTATCAGAATTGTACAGATAGGAAAATAGATTTTCTGATCCTAATTGTGGTGTCCTTATGATGAAACCAAGGGCCCACCTATACATCAGCATTTTTTTCCATGGCACACATACATCTCTGTGCCTCTATCGGCCACATCACCTCACATATGAGTAACAGCACAGCTCTCCCCACCAGGCTGGAACAGGTCTGACCAGGCACCCAGTGAGAGCTGGCCTGCTGTCAGGGAAGTGCTGCTTCAGGAGAAATTTGGTTATAACATACCAGGAAGGAAAAAAACCCCAACAACTCATTTGCACCTCTGAGGTTTTTCTCCTCAGCCAGAGGAATGCAAATACCAGGCAGCTTTTACATTGCCTCCAACGGTTTGGCTGATTATCACATTTCTAATTCCAGTTCACACAATCCACACAGCACTTTCTTATTATGGATGTGCTGCTGACATGTACAAAGACTGATTAGATAGTCAGACACAAGCCAAGGAAATAATAAATAGACAACTCCACTTTTCAGAAAATTATTTTACTATGGGCACGGTTGTGTGCAGAATTGAATTTGTCTTCAAGGCAGTGTGATCTGCTTTTTCTTTGCAAAAAGCTTTCCAGCTATTGAGTTAAATCTTCCAGATAGATAAAATCACATAATAACACTTTTTGGGTTTATCATTTTCCCATCTGCTAGACAGGGAACTATTTTTGACTACCCTTATTACAGGTCTTACAAAGCTACTTTCATAATCCCATCAGTGAGCTTAGAAATGCTTTTCCCCTTACATGTCCCACCTTGCAAATGTACCCAATGTACCCATTCCTTGTTCATCAGTGTAGGAGAAAAATAATGAATAATATAACAAAATACACCACAAAGGCCAAGCACTCTCCTTTTCAGGTAAGCTGTGCCTTGGGTGGCCAAGGGTTGCATACCAGAGTGAACAGTCCACAGAGGTAAATGGATGGGCTGCAGAACAAAAAAACCCTTTTGTGTCAAGCTCTATGGGTCAGGCCCAAAGGTGGCATCAGGGATGGCCTTCTCCTGTCACTTATGGGCTCTGCTCAAAGGCAGCTCCATGACACAGAGGGGCAGAGTGAGCTGCAGTTACACATTGCAATAGATGACCTTGGGTTTCTACTGAGCAAAAGAAAGAGAAAATGCAGAAAAGCCTGATCAGGTTGATTGAAGATCCAGAGTGACTCTTCAGTTTAGGAAAATAAGATTGCAAGCAAAGTATTCTTTGACAGAAGGCTGTAAAATCAGCAATGGGATGGAGATGGTAAACAGGGAAGGAGCATCAGATGAAATTAGCAGGTTGCTCAAAGCAAATACAAATAAATACTTCTGATATATCACATTCTTAAACAGCAGAACAGGTGCTGTTGTAGTTGCTAGAAGTTTGGGTTTGAAATGAAATTGGACAAGGTCCTGGAAAGAAACTATTTAAAGCCTACCAAACATCAGCTTTAGCTTAGGATGTGAGCCACAAAGTGCTGGAGGCTGGGAGAGTACAAGGGGAAATAGATCCCTTATGTTCCTGTCCTGCTCTATCACTACCTGTGTCAGTGCAATTGGCACAAAAAGAGACTGGCCTGGATGGATAATTGGCCTGACTTGGTACTTTTGTTCTTGTGCTTTAACTGAAAGTGAGTTTCAAAGCAGTAAAAATAGGAATGTAACCTTATACCCAAGCAGGATGTGCCTTTATCCTAGTGCCATCCACATGATGGTTATGATAAAACACTCTATTTTCTACAGCCTAAACTTTACCATTTCTGAAATGATACTAATGGCGCCCATCTTTTAGAGATACTCCATGATCTACAACTGAACAAATAACACTATGAGGAGTTGCTCATGTTATTAGCCAAAACCTTCCAGCCACCTAAACGTGTTTATACGTGCTGGTCCAGTTAGTCAAGGGTCTGTGAAAAGATCCTAAAAGAAGGAGTAACAACACATCAGGCATTAAATTTGATTTTAAGAAGCATCAACTGTTGCACAGTATTCAATGCCTTTTGAGGTCAAATCCTCCTTTTTCTGTTTATTTTGGATTCCAGGATGAGGGGTTCAGGCTGCTGTTGTCAGAAGTGAGAAGAGTCAAGTCCAAGCTTCTGTGGCCTGTTCATGGTTACAAGGTGTTCAACAGCAGTGAGAGGATCAGACCTGCTGGATTCCTGGCTCCTCTTAGCACAGGAAAGAAGCTGGGGAAGAAAAGGCAAGCTGGAATTGTCCTGCCTGCAGTGCAGAGAGGAGGGATCCAGCCACCTTTAAACACAGCACCAGGAAAATGTAGCGTCAGCACAGCTGAGGGGCTGGCAGGGGAAGCAAGGTGAATTACTGACTCCATTATGGGGCAGTGGGAAGCTGCTGCTCTCCTTTAAATTGGCAATCAGCTAATTTAAAGTTGGCTTCTGTGGGGTCATTCTGCACAACAGGGCTGCAGCAGAGGCACCCTCAAGTCTGTGTGTTCACCTAAGGATGAGGCAGGGACACAAACTCAGCCTGGCAGCTTCAGGGAGACTGAGGCTATTCCCTACCCCACACGGAAGGGAAAACTTCTACTAGTATGATTCCTAATTCTTTTCTAGTTTAGGCTGACTTTCCCCTTCATGTAGGAGCCTCACAAATCTCATTTTTGGCTGAGAGCCAGCACCAGGTGTATCATCCCAGGTCCTGACCACTCACCAGCTCCACCCAATAGAGAATCACCATCTCTTGATCTCCCAGAGAGTTTTGTAATTAAATATTAAAGAGTGCTGCTCATTCATTGTTTTCCAGGCTTTCATTTCAGCTGGCACTTCAAACCCACAATATCATCATTTCTCTACAAGTCTCAGTTAGGATTAGTTCTGTCAGTCTTGAGTATTTTACATTTTTTCTGTGTTAGTCTCCTACAGCTCAAGGTTAGTTTATGCTGCTGGGATTTCTTGTATGGATGTGTTGCTGCTTTGCTTTATGCTCTAAATCAGACTGGTATTTATTTTGAGAAAAAAAAATGTAATAATTTACAATAAAACCCTTGTTTTCAGCCCTTAAAGCTCAAACAGACTTCACATAGTCTCTCTAGTTTTCCTATTACCGCTGCCCGGAAGGATCTCCATGAAGTTTTAAACAAAGGCCTGGCTGACAGAGAGGAAAATCTGGTATCCTATTATAGGATAAAGGGAAAAAATAGGGAAGAAAATAAACCCAATCTGACAGCAGGAGAAAGCTGTCACCTGCTCTGGGGAGTTTTACTGCATCTCAGTGGAAGCAGCAGCCTTAGAGGCAGAGGAAGCACTTCCAGTAATCTTTCCAGTTAGGTGAGGTAAGGGACAGTTTGCTGTCATGAAAAGTTCATGTAAGGAGAATACTGGTTCTGGTGCCCTGCTCTTTCCTACAGCAAATTTTGTAACTGTGCCAAATCTGCTGCCAGGCTGGAGCTGGGAATAAGAGCACTGGCAGGGAATTTACTGGCACTGCCTCCTGCAATTTGGGGGAACTTCTGCTTTTGGCAAATACAGCACTGGCACCTTGAGTGATGGCAACCAGCATCTCCAGAAAACTTGTGACTACGCCTGTACAAGTCTTTGAGTGATATGTACAGTTCATTTGCTCACATCTCCTCCTCATTAATGTCTCTGTGTTAGAGACATTCATCCAAATGTTGATAAAGTTTTTGCTCCCCAAAATGCAGTGACAGAGGGCTGGAGTCATTCCTGGGGTGGGCTTAGCATCACAGGACCTTTTCAATGAATTATTTTCTTTCATTTGCAAAACTTACATTTATATTTTCACACCTCCATGCCTGCTCTTTGGGAATACATTTAGGATATCTAATAACTTTGCAGGGCAGCTCCTTCACAGCTCCAAAGCTGATTTAAAAGATCATCTGGTAAAGAGAGAGGTGAGGAATATGGGTCTGATCCCCAGATAGTGTAAAAGTAGTGGATCTCAAGTGAGGTCAAAAAATGTACTAAGAACCAATTCCATATTTTGCAATAATATCCTTGAGAAGGATGGAAGGAACTGGGGATTGGTGCCACCTCTCACCCTCCCCTGTTGCACAGGTGCATGACAGCATTGAAAGCTGCTTTTCTTAGTTCTTGGAAGATTAACTAAATGTAAAAGACAAAATTTATAATACTAAATAAAGCAAGAATCAGTATATACAGGGCAGGGCAGCTCTGCACCTACACATTTTAATATCAGCTGTGTCTGCAAACTGTCAGCCCTAAAAGGTCATTAAAATAATCTGGCCTATTATCAAAAGCAAACTCTTGCTGACTGATAATGCTGAATACCTGCTGCTAATTCCAGTCATCTCTACAAGATAAATTAACCCTTTCCTGAGCATCATATGTGCAGCCTGTGATATATGAGCTGTCTTTATGCAAATTCTGTTATTTCCCCATCAAAGGCATTTTCAGTCAATTCTGTAGTTCTTTAACAAACCTTTAATCTTGTTTCTATTTTACCTTCACTGTCATATCTTTGTAAGGATAAGATGTAAGCACTAGCTGGGTTTGGAGGAAAAATAGGATCAAGTATCATTTCCACATCCCTTACAGAGGCCCTGTCCCTATCAGGTGCCAAACCACTCAGCTCCCCTTCACTGCAGCGTGAGATAGCAGCAACTTCACCAACAGCTTGGCTTTGTTCAGGTCTGGGTCCCTCACAGGCTCCTGCAAACACCAGCAACAATTTCATAAACCAGCAGGGATTTTGATAACATACACAATAGCACAGGAGGCTATCAGCTCTAGGGACAGAGCTGCAGATCTGCTTTTTGGGAAGATAAGATCCCTTACGTGTCTTAATCAGCCAAAAAACATCCCACAGGGTTTCACATCCCGTGTGCTGGGTGATAGCTGCAGACACATCTCTCTGATAAAAAGTCATGTCCTTTGCTAAAGCTTCAAACCCAGTGACACAGGGGGGGCTTCTGGATAAATAGATTCCCCTGAAATATTAGTTTTATTTGACAGATTATTGCTAAGATGTTTCAAATGCTCCAGACTTGAGTCAATACCTGACTCCACAGCTCTTGCTATCACTGCCCCTTTTGATTTCCTTTGGTTTTCTTTCCTTGAGATCAAGGTGATCTATTTTTAGTGCAGGGGCTGGTTCAGTGAGGAGTTGCTATAGTGACAGATAGCTGATACAAACTGAGTCCCACTGCAATTCCTGGGGCTGGGAAAGGAACAATCCCCAAAGTGGGGCAGCACCTGGGGTGCCCAGACACTGCTCAGCTCAGGGGGCATGGAAAACTGCCCAGGACCCTCAGGGTGGTGCTTAATGCATATCAAACAGCCAGAAGGCAGCCTGGGTACCTGTGGTGGGAATCACACACATCTTGCTGCTCCTGCTGGCCCAGTAAATGTGCTGGTGCTGGTCCTCAGCTTTGCAGGGGTCCCCTTCTCCAAATCAGCCGCACAAATGCATCCACCAAGAAATCACTCTGCTCTTGAATGTTCATCACAACAAGAATGGCTTTGTGCCTGCATTGAGAATTGGGTGGGAAAAAGCCACAATATTTGCAGCTTCAGCTTTCCTTACAACTGAACAGTTGAGCATCACAGAAATGTTGGTTGGGAAGGATGTCTGGAAGCCCCTTCTTTTATGCCCCACTCAAAACAAAAATGTTGGTTGGAAAGGATGTCTGGAGGCCCCTTCTTATATGCCCCACTCAAAACAGGTCTGGAATCAACCAAGACCAGGTCAACCATGGCTTTGATTAGAAGACTCTCGAAAATCTCTTAGGATGGAGGCCACAGCCTCTCTAGGTTACCTGTGCCAGTACCACACCAACCTCTTGAGGGAGTTTTTGCTGAGCCTCATCCTCCTCAGGCACAAATTCTTGCCTTGTCCTCCTTCTTTTACCATCTGTGACTACTTAGAAGAGTTTGGCTCTTTCACCTTTGAAACTGCCCTTCAGAGAGCTGCAAGCTGCTATTAAAATGCCCCTTAATCTTCTCTTTGCTGGACAAAAAAAAAAACAAAAAACAAAACTTGCCAGTTTCCCTAGCCTCTCCTTGCAGATCCCATCCCAAAAACATTTTGACAGCCTTTCTGGGCTCAGTTTCCCAGCCTCCTTCTGTCCTTCTTTTGGAGGGGAACCAGAAATTGGACACCTTGTTCTAGGTGCAGGGGGATAATAACCCCTGGAGTGGATTGCTCCTGATGTCACCCAGTGTGGGGTTCACCTGCTGGTAGTGCCAGCACATTTCTGGATCATTTTCCAGGTTATATCCACCACAACCCCAAGTCCTGGGGTGTGTGACTCAGTGGGAGCCAGGACCCAGCATGTGCTGCAGCATGTCCTCACCTCATCCCCCAGGTCCCATAATGATCCCTGGATATAACTATCCCTAATGATAGTTATAACTATCCCTAATTATAGTTATCACCAGTCCCCATAATGATCCCTGGATATAACTATCCCTAATTTCAGTAATACAATTAGGTTCCTTTGGAAATGCCAACATTATTCCAGCTTCTCATCCTTTCAGCTCAGTCCTCCTCTCAAGGAGACTGGTGCAACCCTCACCTCTGAACACCCACCCAACTTTTGTAGTCACTCCTGCAGCAAGACTCCTTCCATTGCAAGATTCCATCTCCTTCATGTCTTGGTTTGACTTGCCATCTCATTTCTGCCTGATCTGTATTTCCTAAATTGATTTATTGCCCCGTTCTTGCTTATTATCCCTAACTATACTCTACACAAGGAGTGAAAATGTCACAAATCATCTGTTCCTCCAGGATTGTCCCAGGGATCCTGGGCTCACTATCATCATTCCTGCTCTGACTGAAATAAAACCAGGGCCCAGATGGGCAGGATCTGTGAAACAATCCAGTGACTGTAGCTCTGGGTGAGTCAAAAGGGCCCTTGTTGCCCCACAGGGAACAGAGCACTGGGAAGCAGCTGTTTTCCAAGGACTGGGAAAAAACCTAAACAAACAACAGGATGCTATTAATTAATGCCAGCTAATCCCATCCCTCCTCCTCCAGCTAAATTGCCCCAACTTTATCAAGGGAGAAGGACAGAATGGGAACTCTCTGGTGCAAGCACTGGGTCTGTCCTTACACCAAGTGAGGCTGTGTGACCTTTCCAGCAGGGAGAATCCAGCTGAGCCAAGCCTGCCAGCTGCACCCTGATATCTCACAGAGCAGCCCTTCACCTCCCCAGAGCAAAGCCTTCACGTGTCACTGTGACTCTGGAATGACAATCAAATTCTGAAACAATTTCAAGGCCTTCCATCTCACCATTATGAGCACTTTTAAGTCCTTGAACTGCTTTTAGGTTGGACAAAAATAGAGGTGAAAGTAGAAAACAGCTGAATCTTGATAATTCCTGGGATTTGCTGATCCACTAAACCTGACAAACAAACTGCTTTAACAACATCTTTGAAATTGCACTCTTGGGCAAGTCACTCAAACTTTGAGCAAGGAGTCAACAGTCCAAAACATTGATTTCTAATTAAACTAAAGTTCCCACCTACCTAAATGCTACTGTCCAGTGCAATTTTAGGCTATAAAAACAGACCTGGTCTTGAAATTTGCGTTTAAAGTCTGACAAGAGGATTTGTAATATAGTTGCATGGGAGTATAAATAAATTGTGGTCTAGCTTAGCACATTCAAATAAGTAGAAAGTCTGTCTAGGATAACAGCTTCTCATGTAGATATTCCTTTGAAGTGACAACCCTTGGAAAGTAAAGGGAAAGCAGGCAAAAAATATCTCTATATCCTCCCAACTGGTGTAATAAGAGTGAGAGAGGATGCATGGAAATCAGCAATGCCAATGATTTTTAGTATGTAGGCTGTGACCCTCCAGCATCCATCAGGAAGGCACTCCAGGCTGTGCTCATTAAATTGAGGTGCCACATATGAAAGTCTTATCTACATTATTTTATTTCAGCCCTAAAAATGAATCAGATACTTATTTATATCAGAAGTAACAGAGATAGTGTTCGGAAATCAGAATGACTTGTTACCTGAAGATAACAGAAGCAGAGGATAGAAAAAGGAAATATGATAATTACATAAATATTGCTGTCAGAAAAAGGCAGGGTCTGCACCCTCTTTCACTCACAGTCAGTATTCAGCTTCCTTCTGTCTCAGTTTCTCCTTTTCCACTTCAATGAACTCCTGCCCATACTTGCATTTCACATCTTTGCTCACATTCAATCCCAAGACTTTAATTTCTTTCTCTCAGCAATAACATTTATCCCACTTTTCAAACAACACTATAAGAATAATTGCAGAATTACAGGAAAGTGCCCTTCAGAGAGTTAAAAATGAAGTTTTTCTGCCATTGCTGTGTCTGGGGGACAAACATGTGCACCCACAAGTAGCAACAAGGATCAGAACCACATGGGCTCCTCCCAGATGGATTTCCCTGCCCAAAAACCTGCCCAGTTTGTAAAGCAGCCCATCAAAAGGGAGACTTGGTCCTGCTGCTCCCACCACATTGTTGACAACAGCACGTCAGTGCTGAGTAATCCAGTCATTTATAGAAATACAGATATTTTTGACCAAATTTTGTGATGAGACACACAGAGCTGCCTGGAGCAGGACTGGGAAGAAGAGTCAGTGGGCAGATTCATTTGCAGCACTGAGCTGGAAATCTGTGCCTCGAGAACACACTGTATTTTTACATGTCTAACCTGCCCTTCAGGCAAAAATAACTTCTTTGAAAATAAATTACTCAGAGAATTTGCATTCTTGGACAACTCATCATGAGGGCAGAGTCTACATCTTCTTTAGGCCTGCAAAGGGCTGCAGAAGCAGGATGATGCACTCTGCTCAATCCACCTCCATTTCAGTTTCCACCAATGCAGTGGAGGTCTCATGGGGTTCATTACAACCTGAATTTACAGTGCCTGCTTGAAAACACCTTGCTGTTTCTCCTGCTTCATGGCCAGAGTCCTTTCCCCTCATTCAGAATGCCTCAAAGCTGTGCACAAAGCCAGGATGTGCCAGAAAGCACCAGGAGAGTGACTACAAGGAAGCAGAAAATGGCAAATTAAAAAGCCTCAGACATTTCATCAAGCTTGTCACTGCTTTTCTCCTTCCCAACAACCAAGTATAGAAATTTCACAGCTTCCAGGTCTTGGTGTTCTCTGTAGTACAAGATTAATCAGTACTGATCAGCTGGGGCTGCGCATCCTCTAAAATCACTGTCAGCTCAACAGAGCATGAAAACCAGTAGAGAAAATCATTAACAAACCAAAGCTGTCTCAGTTTCTCATGCCCTGTGTCTGGTGATGGTGGTTTTAAGCTGCTTTACTGGAGCAACAGGATTTTGCTCTTTTCAGTTAATTTATGGCAGTGCTGGAACATGCAGCAATTCTTTCACTCTCACTTATTTCTCCAGAAATCTTTTCATGATGATTTCTCCCCCACTGCCTCATAACAAAAACATCCCACCAGAACAAGAAAAATAAATATCTCGGATCCTCCCACAAGCAGCACCACCCACTTTGAGGTGAAGCACTGGGTGAGCTGCAGCTCTCCAGGCTGGAAGAGAAGGAGATAAAGTCTTGTTTCCTTTTAGCAATTGCTACTCCATCATGTTTTCTTTTTGCAATTGCTACTCCATCATGTTTTCTGTGCTTCATGTTTCCACCCTGCATGTCTGCCGTGTTTTCTGCCCCTGTTCTCAGGCTTGTTCTGAGAGACAGGCGGAATTATCCCCTGGGTTTTCATCTGCACTTGCAGAGGCTGTGAAGCACCAACTCTTTGGTTTGGTTTGAGTCCCTGTCCATGGACAGCTGTGAGAGCTGGCCACCTCCATGGCACATTACCTGCACGTGGTGATCATGGATGCAGTCACCACATTCCCCATTATTGGGAAGGAAAAACACAATTTCTCTGCTCAACTCACAATCCACACTCACACCCAACCCCTTGGGCCTGGGAAGGACCATGACAAGAGATGGAAGAAGCCCCTTGAGTTTTTGACTGAGAGGAGAAGACATTTCCCTTTAGGCTGAGTATTTAAGGACACTCCACAGCACCTCCCAGATGCACTGTAGAGCCTCAGCAGCCCTCCATTCCATTCCATTCCATTCCATTCCATTCCATTCCATTCCATTCCATTCCATTCCATTCCATTCCATTCCATTCCATTCCATTCCATTCCATCCCATCCCATCCCATCCCATCCCATCCCATCCCTCCATCCATTCCATGGTGGTTCCACAGCCATGAGATAAAAGTTGCACTTACAGCTTATGGAACAGCTCTGGGACTGCCTGATTGATGCGGGGCTAAAACATTTTTGCACTTTCGTTTTTTGGGGTCTGAGACATCCAGCAGGCTCACCCCTAGTTTAGTCCTAATATGCACCAAATAATTACACCTTCCAGGGAAATTATCCTCAAGAGTGCCATTGAGGTGGGACAGGACAGGGGCTGAGGGGCAGCACCAAGGTTTGCTTGGACTTGGCTTGTTGGGGCTCAGCTTTGGCATCTGATGCTTAAAAACCAACTGATTAAAGTAACAAACCCCAACATAAGCAGCATGGGCATTTGGGCATTGAAGAGAAGCTCCTGGGCATTTCCATGTAGCTAAAAGACCCCAAAACAAATGTTTTGAGGCATCTAATATGCACCAAATTATAGCAACTGCCAGGGAAATTATCCTCAAGAGTGCCTTGAGGTGGGACAGGACAGAGGGTGAGCACCAAGGTTTCTGTGGAGCCCCTTTGGACGTGGCTTGTTGGGACTCAGCTTTGGTGTCTGATGATTAAAAGCCACCTGATTTAAGTAAGAAACCCCCAAGAAGAGCAGTATGGGCATTGAAGAGAAGCTCCTGGGCATTTCCATGCAGATAAAAGACTCCAAACCAAGTGTTTTGAGGCTAAATGCCCAGCACAAGGCAGCCCTGGTGCAGCCTCACAGCAGCCACATCTGCTGCAGAGTGGTTCCTTTGCTGGGCACTCATGACTTGGGTAGGGAAAAACCACTTTAAACATTACTCTTCTGCATATGTCACTCAGTCCTTTGTGGAATACATGGTGTTCTTTAAAGGGCAGAGCAATTAGCCTCTCTGAGGTCAAAAATCTTTCCCTTCAGAAATGCCACAGGGCCTATCCATTTACAACACATCGGGCTGCAGTGAGAGCTGCCAGGAGGAGAAACTGCCAGAACCCTGCACAGCAGCTGCAAGAGGAAGGGGGAAACTATGCAGTGGTGACCTAGAGGCTGGAGACATTTTGGGTAATCCCTGTTCTCAGCCCTGCCAAAATCCTATTGCATAAATCAGCTTCCCTGCTGTTTGGTGAAGTTTTGAGGTCTCTCTGTTGGCTGCAATTCTCCCAGAGCAAACTGTGGGATCTCTGCCTTCACTCCAGCTCTCGTTTGCTCCTGTTCATACATGTTTTTCTCCTTTCCCTCTCTTGTTCTCTGCTTCTGTCTGCATTCAGGTCTCCCCTTGCTGTGCACTTGGGATAAAAGGACTGTAAGGCTCCAAACCTAGGGAATTACAGAGGTGACCATCCTTGGCAATGCCACTCTTTTATTTCTCCACCAGGATGCAACCTCTGCCCAGTGCAGAGGACGGAAGGGGTTTAGCTCAGCTGATACACAGAACTACTTCATTATTTTATTTGCAGTGGCCTGATGGCATCTAGCCCTGGAAAGCCAAGAAGCTGCACTGGCCCAATCCTGTGTACAAAGACTGGAGGATTCTTCCTAAAAACACTTATGGAAGTGGCCAAGAAAAATAAAAAATTACAAATTCAACCACTGTGGGTGTCAGTTTACCACTTTTGGGTAAATATCAGGGGATATTTTCCTCTTTTTTCCTTTTATACTCCTCTTCTGAAAACCATTCAAGCTCATTTAGCAACAGGGAGGCTGCTGCCATTCATTTCTCACCCCTGATGGTAGATGACAACCAAATGGGATGTGCTGGTGTGTGATTAACCCTGAGGAGCCCCCAAGCCTGGCTGCTACCAGCACTCCTGCACACATTAATACTGGCCATAAAACCTGCTGAGCGCCAGCAGTTCCCTCGAAAGCTGCTCAGAAAGTGTTTATTGAGGCCTAATAGCTACAAGATACAGATTAAATGTAGCAAATAGTGCAAAGCTTTTGTTTTGACACTTCCCTGCCATTAATTAAGGCCATTGGGGTGGGGAGCATGAGGGGAAAGGCACTTGCAAGTGTGTTAACCTGTTCCCTGAAGGGAACCCAGACTGTTGGGATGGCAGAGGCAATCCCCACAGCAGGGCATCCAAGGAAAGCAGCAACTCAGACAAATCCCATCTGATTTTCCCCACCCTTGTGACTCAGTAGTTCTCTGTTGATGGTGGAAGTGCAGGGAGCTGACCTGGTCGCACTCTTACAAGAATGGCATCTGCAAAATCTGTGGAATAAAAACTGTGCTGAAAACTCTGCCTGGTGCTCACTGTCTATCACTGGAGTGGGCTACAAAGCTGGAATAAGTATTTTAGCACCACTGGCATTGTATTTCCAATTTTTTTATATAACTCTGTCACCAACAGAACAGTTCATATAATCAGGTTTTTTGGTGCAGAACAAATTATCTTCTCCATGGAGGCAGTTGAGGACAGGGTTTAGAGTTAGACTCAGAGGAAGCAGACATGCAAACTATGTTTAGTGCTTGCAGCAGTGAATCCTTTTGCAGATGCTGGCTATTCTCCTCTGCTGATGAAACCACAATTAGACAGTGAATTAGTGGTCCAAAGTGCCATTCAACACTCAATCAACAAATTGCACACATTTTTCCTTTCATTCTACATGAGAATTTAGGATGTTTAAGCAGAAATTTGGGAAGGAATTTTATGTCTTTAAGATAAATAATATTTATATATTTAAGAAAATATTCCCCTTCTTGTTGCATAAACCCTGTGACCTGTCTTTGTGCATGTTGCTGACACTGTGAAATTCCAAAGACTTGGGTCATTTCTCATTCACATCACCTTGACCTTCCTACCACTCCCTCTGAAACCCTCAGGTGGGTTTAGGGAAATGCAAACAGGACACAGTAAACAATTTTAGATTTAAAATCACTTAACTGTACACAACAGGAAAAAAAAGGAGAAGTATTTGCAAAGATTACAACTTAAAAATTACACAACCAACCACTAAATAAATTGGAAAACATTAAATAGAAAACCAAGCCTTCTGGGCAGCTGTAACCAACCCATCCACCAGCTGTAATTCCCCATCACTAAATGTACATGTATGTCTCACATTGTGCATTTGGTCCAACACTGCTCCTGCTTCCATCATTCTGCTGGATATGACACAGTGACTCCAGATCAATAGAGAGTAAAAGAACCTTTCTTACCCTTTGTACATGTCAGCCTCTCTGAACAGCTGATTCAGTGTAACATCAGTTTTAACCCTCTTAGTCACAGAGCAGAATTGCTCAGTAACACTCATGGTCTTCAGAGAAACAGCTACCATAAGCATTAGGAAATGCATTAAAATTGGTATTTCTGCATTATTAAGACAACAGCCAGATCCTGTTGAAAAATCCCTTTTCCCCTGACCAGCTGATCCCTGTGTGGCACACTCTCTGTCAGGGATAATCTCTGACACACACACCTCAGCTCTTCCAAAAATCAAACCCTGTAAGAGTAATGAGAGTCTTAGCTTTTTAATTCCTATTTATTTACCAAAAATAGCCATTTCTTTAGTTTAGTTTCCAATCTTCCAACAACCACATTAGCCAATAAGTACAACTTCACTATATTCATTGTTTATTTACATACAGGAAAGAAAGAGCAGGAGAAAAGTAATCTTTTTTTAAAATAGCAGATTAGAGCAATGGACAGTAACCTCAGCACCTCTGCTGGAGCTAATAGTGACCAGGAAAAGCTTTTGATTAAGAGTGAATGGTCCCTAATTGCAACTCAAACACAATTGTACTGATAACTGCAGTATCAGAATGATGGTTTTAAATTCATTAGTTAAGAGATTGATAAGAATTTTTTCTCTACTTTAAATTCATGTTTCAATAGATACTAAAATTAAACTATTAAAACCTCTGTGCTAACAGACACAAACAGAAATTACTGCTCCAAGCCACATATTCCTTTAAACCAGGTAGGTTGTTTCCAGTCATAATAAAATATTTTCAGGGCAGAGGAGGGGAAGAAGAAACACTGAAATGGGACTGAGTATGGCATTAATAGACTTTGCTTTTATTCTAAACTCTAATATCAGGCAACTGCACAGCCAGGAAAAACCCACACCATCTCTGGGAGAGCTTCAGGTGAAAATCTGCTTTCAGATGTTACTGCACTGCAAGTCTCATGCTTAGACTAATCCTTTTCTACTCCTATTAACCAGAAAGTTAATTAAAAATCTTAAAGAAAATGAAGACCCACAGCAGAAGTAGATTTTTATGGTGATCACAGGCTTCTGGCTTTCCTCCCTGTTTATTTGCTGCCTATATCCATTACAAACCTATGTGTTCATAGGCAAGCAGCAAAAATCCTGTGTCTTGAGGAATTGCTCAGAGAGGGATAAGTGCAGGGTGCAAAGCCTGAACCCTCAACCCAAGTTATTAGGCCTAACTTATAACTTAGTTAATATTTTTCATTTAAAGTGACATCAGGCAATAGTCCCTTCTGAATGCCATGGGATTTACTGCAAAGCTTCCTGTACCACCCCTCTTTTCCTAAAGGTTATGGCTGATGTGTGTTACAGGTATCAGCTCAGAATTTCATCTCTGATACAAACCAACACCAAAATAACCCCCACACAACAAATGCACAATTCAGTCAGTGAAACTGGGCAGCACAGCATTGTTGCTCAATTATTCACTATCCCATAGAGCAGTGTCCCTCCTTGCTGGATGCAGGGGCTCCTTACCAGCCAGGCCCTGGGGGTCGGAGTGGCGCCTTTCCAAGATTTTGCATCGCTCCTTTCTCTTCTTGCTCCCTCTGAAGCTGCCAAAACGCTTCATGAGCTGCAGCATGCACTCGCGCGGCCGCAGCTGGCGCTCATGCCCAGGGCTGGAGGAAAAGAGCAGCACGAGGGGCAAGGCAAGGCATCGCTCACACCAAAAGCCCAGGTGTGAGAAAAGAGCTCTCCAGAAAGACAGTGTGGCTGCAGCAGAAGTCCAGCTGGTCAGCAGCTCAGCTCTGAGGGGCCTGGCTGTGGTCTCTGTGCGGAGCTGTCCTGCAGCAGGCTGCCGACCCTTGCCCGCCAGGCGCTTCCAGCCTTAATTCCGGCATGCAGTGACTGCCCTGGATGCCGGGAGAAGTTCAAAGTCTGCCCAGCTTGCAGCCACAGAGCTCTTATACATCAGCTGTCAGAAGCCTTGGAGACCAAAACATTTCCCAGCGGATCAGCTCGTGTGGAAAAGGTCAGGAGCCGCCTGATAAGCTCCCTTGTTCAGGAACTCCTGAGGAGCGAAGGAGCCACCAGCGCTCTTGAGGGGAACCGTCACGTGCGGCTGGGCATGACCACTCTTCCAGCAGGCTGTAAAAGGAAACCACCCCTGGACAGACAATTCCTGGCAGCAGTGTCCCAGGCACACTGGCACCACGATGTGACATCACCCAACTATTTTGATTCACGTGTGCTGGGTCCTGGGAGGGACAGGAGAGCCCAGCTGACTGTCCATGAGCTCTGGAATGCCCAGCCCTCCACAGCTAATGACTGATGGATTCATGGCATCCAGCTCCTGCCAATTCATAAAAAAGAAGGCTGATACTTTCTGGAAACTGTAGCTGGAGCTTCTCTGTGATGTGCCCTCCCCGTGCTGCACATATCCCTGTGCTCAGTGCAGATTGCTCTGTCCAAATTTGCTCTCTGCAAAGCAAAAGGCACCAGCACAGCTGTTTGTAACCCAGCTAAATCCCCCTCGTGGTCTTTTCAATGAGACAAACATGCACGAGGCTGTTGCTCATCCCAATCAGCCAGGCTGTGTGATGATGTTTGGCTCTGAGTCTGTGTTTTTAGTGCTGTTTATTTTAGGAAAGGGTTGATCATCGTGGGCTGGATCTTGAGCAGCTGGAGAGGGGAGTGAGTGTGATTCAAGGCACAGTCAAACCATTGTAGCCAACCTTCCTAAGATCATAGTAAATGCTCTGTTAAATCAAAAGCTTTTTTATAGTTACAGAGCATCAGCCTTTCCTCTGGACACCATCAGATTGTGACGCTCAGCTCCTTCAAAAATCAAACCCTATATGAGTAATGAGAGTCTTATCTTTTTAATTCCTAGGAGGAATTGAAGGATATATCACCTTTTTCCTCTGGAAAGAAACATGATTTCTTCCTTGTGCCCATGATTGCTTCTGGGACTTAATATCATTAGGAAGAAAAACAAAGCCCAGCCTTGAATGCTGCAGAAAAGGCCTTTATCAACACAGATTCCTTGCAAGCTTTGGTTTTTCAGAAATATGCATAAATGCAAGGATGCCTTGGGCCTTCAGGGCCCCCAAGAATACCTGCAGAGGTGACAGCAAGTTCTTCTGTCATCCTCAGCTACCAGAAGCTCCCCCAAGTCTACCCTGTGAGAACATGGAACAAGACAGTATAGAAGACACCATTGTTCTTTCACCTAGCAACCAAAACAATCAAATTATTACAAAGACACTTAATTATGTTCCACACAAGGCTCTGAACTGATATCCAAGTGAGGCAGGATGATAATTAACGTGAAGCTGTTCTCAGACTTTCCCCTTCTGTCTAGTCCTCCCACTTTCCTTACTCTCATCTCTGTGCCCTGTTTCAGCTCTGCAAGTGAACATCCTGCTGCTTTTAACCAAATAACAATCCTTGGCATGAAATCTCCTGTCAGCACAGTGTGTTTACAAAGCCCCCTCTCCAGCCCCTCCCTTGAGGCTCACTGTTCACAGAGGAGAAGCAAATGGAGTAATGAGCTGAGGAATTAGCAGGGGAAAGTGTCTGTGTTACTTAAATATTTGGTTTAATGTAGCTGTAAGAAGCCGTAAGCTCTGCACATCCCTGTGCCCTCCATCTTGCTTCCATCCACAGGATACTAAAAATCCCAAAATCTGGCTTTGTGTGACTGTGGGGTACATGTCACTGATTCCCTGACTTCTGGGACTCTGGCTGGGCCCTCCCAAGGGGCTCCCCTGTTGGGGGAGATCTCCTGGAGTGGTTTTGTGTCAGGAAAGAGACACACTGGATCTTTTTGGTCTCCAGGTTCTTGTTTATTGTTATCTTATTTAGAGTTTTGCACACTGTCCACACCAGGCTCAGGGCACTGGAAAAGCACCACAAAAATGGCCAACAATCTCTTGTTCCAAGGTCTTTTAAAGCTGAACTATCCAATTAAGAGCTGACACCTGGATTATTTCCCTTTTTAACCCAATAACTGATCCCAAAGAGCTGCAATGGGGACTTTTCCACTCAATTACAAAATGCCACCCAAACCCATGGAGAAGGAGAAGCATAAAGAAGAAACCCAGGTCAACACTCTGTGCCCTCCATCTTGCTTCCATCCACAACATACTAAAAATCCCAAAACCTAAATTTCCCACCTAAGTGATACACCTACACTACTCTCCACAATCTATTTCACACCTTAGTGGATTCTGGTCTATCTTGAAGTTTAGAAAATTTTCTCCATGAATGAGCGTCAAACTCAGTGCTCCCCTGGGGGCCAGGGCACCCCAGAGCAGACAGGGAAATATTCCCAGTGCCCGGGGTTTCCACATGTGACCACCACATTTACCTCTGCAACTTCATCTGCACTGTCCCCTCCCTTCCCTCTGCCATGACCATGGCACCAGCACTGAGGCAGCAGCTGCCCTGGGACAAGCTCTGGCTCTCCCCACAAGCACATTTCAAGTGCTGGTTCTCAACCCACTTCCATAAGTACTTCCCATTTTAAAACCAGCTCCCCCAAACCAAATTTGGATTCTCCTTGCTGCAAACTAAGCCTAGTCATCCTTCTCTCACCATGCACAGGGAGAACAATGCTTCTTTCTGATCCAGAGTCACCCCTGGCATATTTGACAACAGTTATTTAATTGCCTGTCCATTCTTTAATTGGCCAAAACCACAGGAAGGGCTGCCTACACCCCCAATGCAGGCTGAACCTCAGGCTCCCTCTATTTCAGAAAAGCATTCCTCATTCTTCAGTGGCCTAAGGATTGCTAGGAATGACTTAATGTTATCAGAAAGCAAAAAAATTAATCCCTTTTTAATGAGATAAGAATTGCTATGGCTTCAGCATGGAAACAGCCCCCTTTTTGATGGAAACCAAGGATAAATGGTCACTGCTGACCTTTTCAAGCAGGGCCATTGCACCAGGAGGGCTCATTTCCCCTTATTAAGGGAAGCAGCAAGACTCTAATGTTTCTACACAGAGCTACTAGAAAATGAAACAACACTGTTTAACAACTGACTTTCACAGCAATTTGTTAAAAAAGCACTAAGTGTTTTGGGTATAATCAGTCTGTCTCCCACAGCTAATGGTCTAGCAGATACTTGCACATTTACACCAGGTACTACATCTTCTTAATGATTCCAGTGCAAGGATCTTGTAAAACTAATAATAAAAAGCTGTGCTTCAAAGTGTTCCTTTGGGGCCATCTATGTTCTGGAGATTGAAAACACAAATCCCTTCCATCCCCTCCAAGCAACCATGAAATGTATTCCTGTCAAGCCACATTAATTAGTTATCCCATATTATGATTTTTTAGCTGCATAAGGATAACACAGTGGCCCTACAAAAATCCTACACTCACTCTGAGAGATAACAAGCAATGGGCAGCTTAATAAAATTATTTTGGGGGAAGGAGCAAACAAACACTGGTATATGTGAATGAAACTTCCCTAATCCCATTATATCTGCAAAGTTCACCAGACCTCAGCCCAAAAACCTCCATTCCTGGCTGGGCTCCCTCTTTTTGATGCTTTTTGCTTTTAAGTTCTCCATCTCTCAGGGTAAAAGAACCTGCCCCCAGTGATTTACCACGACTCCTCAGGCACAAACATAACAAAAATCTTTTTTTCTCTGGATGGGATGTGAAGGTTTGTTCTATGAGGTAGAATTGAGTGTTCAGATTTGGTCACCAGGCAGAAAATATGGAAGATGCCATCACACCAAACAAGTGCAGACATCAGAGCTTTGAAACACAAAATGATTCATCCATTTCGCAGAGGTGTAAATTTTGTGCCATGGGGAAAATACTTTAAAACTTGGTATTTCAAACAATTTCCTCAGTTTCCTGTTAAACAGGAGCTTGAGCCTGGTATACAAACACAGCAGCAGAACACAGGGCAGGCAGTGGGGGCCAGTTAATACTATCTAATTTACTTTCATGTGAAAATGGAAAAAACAATGTTTTCTTCCTCGAAATTTAAGAGCTCATTTAGCTCAAAACAGGAAGGCTGAGAGGAATATGTATCCCCTTAGTGACAATTACTGTTTGAACTGGCTGCTGACTGCAAATCAGCAAAACCAAGTATTTCCCTTTCCTCATTGCTGAGAATTTCCTCATTTAAAATGCCCTGTTTTTGTCATTGCTAAGAGAAATAAAGTTCAGATCCATGCTCAGAAAGGTAAATCATGCTTGCATTTCTACATGGATCATGTTTCTCTGCCAGGCTGTCCTAAAAGTTTCCCCTAAATTGGAATTTTTTTCTAATTTTCATTTTTTAAACTCTACATAATGACGTTGGCAAAATTGAACATTTTAATACTGTCAGTGGTGCTGGCACATGCTTACACATCTTACAACACCAGACTGATCTTAACTGCAACCATGCTTCATATAAATAGAAAATGTGGAAAATATTTCAAAATAACATGCAAGTAAATATGTAAAAGAGATCTTTGCTCTAAAAAAAAAGTCACTCAAGTCCAGGTGATGCAATGCACAGCCACAAAAAGCCTGTTTGGCCTGAACACCATTTGCAGGCTGATTGGACAGAACATATAGCCCATGTTTTCAAAGAGAAACACAAACTACCACTTTCTCCATCTGCTCCAAGCCCAGCTCACACCCCATAAAAGAATTGCAAGTTTATGACTCCAAGCTGGGCTCAATTACTTCCCATAATCATAACCAAGTGTTTCTCTGTAACGAGCTTTCATCCCCCTTTTTTAATACTCCTTCATGCTGCTTTCACTATACATTAAGAAAGATTTCAATCTCTAAAAAATCTGTTAGAAAAATCTAAAAGTTTAATTTCACCTCTTTCCAGCAGTCCCCCAAGGTGCACACTGTATTCCCCAGAACTCTTGGTAAATTACTTATAAATTACATCCTGGCATCTTTGTGATGTTTTCCTATCCTACCTTTCCAGAGCTTGTAACACAAACCAGCAGGAATGGGAGTAACAGCAATGGTAGTGTTGGCATAATTGTGATTTCTAGTAAGAAAAACACTTTTTCAGACCCAGAGTGTCTATCCCAGAAGAGCAATAAGCTGGGACTGATGACAGTGATCCCATCCAAATTATAATTTTATCATTTCCCCACATCTTTCTAATAAACTTGGTGCATATGTTTCCAGCACTCACTTCAACAATTTCACATCTATTGTGAAAAACTGAGCTGTTTTTAAATGCATCACAATCTGGCTGTGCTCAAAACACCAAAACAGTATTCAATCCAGGAAGTACAAGATGTCTGATGACAACACCACTTCTAAAATTTAGTAAGTTCTCAGCTAAAGAAAAACATCTCAGCAGTAACTTCTATAAAAGAAAAAAAAAAAAAAGAAACAGCAGAGATAATAAATTCCTTAGAAGCATTTTCCACTTGGGCTTTTCTCATCTCTTCTTGCTTCTCTGAAGTCTTTCAAATATATTGATCCACAAAACCTTGGGAAAGAGATAGAATTCACTGGAACATCACAAATCTCCTTTTTGTCCTCTTCTTGTCCTCCTTTCTTTACTGCTTCTTCACTTCTCATGCAGAATTGGAACAGATTAAATGATGCTAAAGTTAAAATGGGCATTGTAGGGTCTTCAGTTTAAATTAAAGTCTTAAAACCAGCATTGAATGCAACACAAAGAGAATGTCAGCAAATGAAATAAGACAGAGATTGCTCAAAAGAAGTAATATGTTAGGGATGGCCAGGAAAGTTTAAGGAAAGTTGTATAAATTTCACCTGAATAGTGAAATTTATACAACTTTCCCAAAACTGAAAGAGTATAAGAGACTAAAAAATCAGAGCATCACAGCTCTACAGAAATACAGGCCTGCACTGATTCAGTCTTTGGAAATTAGAAAAGGAGAGAGGAGAGGAATAGGAATAGGAATAGGAATAGGAATAGGAATAGGAATAGGAATAGGAATAGGAATAGGAATAGGAATAGGAATAGGAATAGGAATAGGAATAGGAGAAAGAGAAGAGAGAACTCACTGAGTTAGCAACAGTTGGCACCAGTGCTCAGATGTCCTTGCATGTCAACCCTACACAAACCAGTCACCCCAAAATGACACATTGCTATGTCACAGTGGGTGAAATAAAGACATAAATGTTCTATATTTATATTACATACATAAAATCAGAGACAGTGGCCAGCAGCATCCTATTAGACCTGTGAGACAACACAGAAATGCTGACTGAAGAGAAAATTGAACCACACCTTGAAAAGCTAAATGCTTGGATAATGCTTGAGAAGCCTTTCCCATTCCTGACTCCAGCAGTTTCACCAATGACTCTCCCACTCTTCAGTGATTAAAAATGGATCTCATGGTTCAGCTGCAAGGGAGCAGCAACTCCCAGAGGAATGAAACATTCCCCACCAATCCCAAGGGCAAAGGAGGATTTGTGTGCCCCTCCTGCTCTTTGATGCTCTGATGGTGCAGAAGAACCTGAAACCTACATTGAGGTCACCTATAGGCATTTACATAAATGTTAATTTGGCAGTGAGAGGGGGATCTTGTAGCAGTGAGTTGAATTGCTCATTAACTCAAGCTCAAAGCTCACAAAATCCCAAGGACTAGCCAGGGTATCCATGGGAAGGACTTCAACGATGATACAGCCACTGCCAGTCTGGTTACACCAATGGCCAAGGACACTGCACAGGACTCCATCCTGATGAACTGAACACAGGAGTGATGCCAAAAGGGAAAATTCCTACAGGATCACCCAACTCTGCATTCTTAACACAAGTGGGATTGCTCCAGTGTGGTGGTTTGACCAGGAAGAAGTGGGAATTCTGGGATGCTGTGGTCAAACCAATGGGTGCTCGGATTTTGATATTGGCACCTGGTGTAGCCAGTGGGGTTTGGACACACCTCCAAGAACACACAGGGGTTAAAAGCAGAGCTTCGGCGCTGGGAGACCCTCTTTGGACTTCGAGGGGCGGAGGTCGGATCGCCCTTCCCCCGTCCAGGGGCAGCCATGTGGTAGGCCTGGGCAGACATGGGGGTGAGGAGGCCCTGGAGGATGGAAGGGTGGAGGAGCACCAAGAGACAGCCATCGGGCAGCCATTCCTCCCCCCAGGAGAGAGAGAGAGGAGAGCTGGCATCTGAATTTGATAGCGGCCGGCCCGGGAGGAAAAGGCGGGGGAATGCAGCGAGGGAGGAGGTGCCGGCCGGAGCAGCAGCAGCGAGTGTGGGAGTGCCGGAGCTCTGGGACAGACAGAGACTGAAATTTTTAACCCTTTCTTTCATGACTGGGACCTCACAAAAATGCTGATCCTCCTCGGAGCTGAATAAGAAGGGAGATAAGAGATGAGATAACAAGGACCTGGCCCGAAGGATGTGGAGAAGCCTGGCTGAGTGGGGAGAGATGATTGGAGTGGCCTTTTGGCTGGACTTTTCTTGTGTAGCCATAGACTCAGTTTTATTCCTGTGACACAGAGACTGCACTTAGGGGGAGGCAGTGCCTCAGAACCAGGAGGGTTCATTGTGGGGACCCCTCAGCCCCAGGGGGTTGGAAAAAATGGGGGGGACAGATGTCCCAAAGCAGAGACTGTGCCTTTTTGGAGTGAGACAAGGCATCCTTAAAAGACAACCCTAAAAACAGCTCTGGTCCATGCACAGTGGTGAGAGCACTGGGCATGGAAGGAAGATGTCACAAGGGGCAGAAGGACTTTCCGGGCAGTGCCGAGTGACAGGGAAGCACACGAGGTTCCAGCGTGTTTCCAGGGGAAGCCTATGGTGCAAGAAAGACTCCTCTCCTCTTCATGGACTGAAGTTTGAATATCCAAAAGGGTGGTGCCAGACTGGGCAGTTGGTGATTTGGGGGAATGTATCAGATTGGGAAATTTTGGTGGTGGGGAGGAGGAAAGTGTTTTTTGTAAGGTTTTCAATTTTTTCCCTTATAGTTTTTTCCTTCTTTTCTTGTAGTTTAGGTAATAAAGTTTTCTTTATGTTTAAGCTGGAGCCTGCTTTGCTTATTCCTGGTCACATCTCACAGCAGACACCAGGGAGAAGGTATTCTCATGGGGGCAGTGGCTCTGTGCCAGGCCCAAACCATGACATCCAGCCAGGGGAATGCAATAGAAAGGGAGGAATCCTCTATGTAGAGGGGACTGCACTGAAATCCACCCCCCTGCGCAGTCTTTTTGAATTGCAGCAAATCCCTTCATCTGTTTGTTCAAGCTTTAGTAAAATACAGTAGACCTTTTCTTAAAATAAATACAAGGGATTTAAAAAAAAACCCACCAGCACCAAAAAACCAGAAAAAAACCAAAAGCAAACTAACCCCCTCAAAAAACACCAAAAATCAAAACCAACCAAAAACACCCCAAAAAGACCCAAACAACACAAAACTCAGAAAAAAGCACCCAAAATAAAATAACCCCAAACATACAAATAGAAAAACCAAACCACCAAAAAAAAAAAAAAAACCCAACCCAAAACCAAACCATAACAAAATACCACAGAAAATAAATCCAGAAACCCCCCTCAAGATCTGTCTTCATTTTCTACTTTTACTTTTGCAAGAAATTAATGATTCAGAAGCATCATTAGTTGTAAGCAAAGGAATAAAGCCAAGTGCTTTGCATACTTTAATGTCATAATAACTGAACAACTGGCAAACCAGCTCTTCAAGATATCTTGAAGAATCTTCAAGATAAATACCTCAGGAACCACCACCACCTTATATATAGAAAATATATAGATAGATAAATGATATAGATGATATAGACATAGATATAAATATATAGAGAGAAGAAGTTTACTAGGATTAGTTTTCCAAATATGCCAGAAGAGATGGGAATATAGAAGAGAAAATATGCATTTTTCTCACACACATGAGGTCTGAAAGAGAAAATCTTTCTGGTTTGTTTTTCCAGGTTTTGTTGTTTTTGTTGTTTGTTTTAATGGGGTTTGGTTTACATTTTTTGCACCCATATCACACTGAGAAATTTTGATAGCAAAAGACTCTTTGCTGATTTTAAAGAGAGATGAAAGTACTGTGAGAAAGACAGACTCTGCAGCTTTTTGAGGTGGTACAGAGGCACCTTAACAATCTCCAAAGGTACAGAAGGGACAAGGAAAGAGACAGTGGACATGTATGGAAAAACTGGATTGTTTTACTCTTGACAATGATCTAGAAACCACCCAAATATTTCCCATTTATTGATTATTCTACCAATTTAACTGGCAAATTGGGGAAAAAGGATCCCCAGGATCCAGCTAAAAAGCTGCTGTGACTATGGGAGCCACAATCTTACAATTCAAAGGATAGTGTGGAACAGCTTGGGTGGTGAAAAGTTCCCTGTTCATTCATTGTATGAGTGAAAACCAAGCACTGCAAAGTTCAGAGTTGTTATTTTTAGGATTGTGTGAAAAATCTCAGTGGGTTGGCTGGGACCAACACAGACATGAACTAGAGAAAGCTTTGAGTCTTTATTCCTCGAGATGACAGAAGGGCTGGAAACCTGGGAGCTACAAGGCAGCAAGAAAACATTCCTGGAAAAGCCAAGGCTGCCAGTCTGCACACACAATACCTGGCAGGAGAAAAAGCAGTCTGAAACCTTGCACAGCAGCTAATGATAAAGGAAGAGACTGGAAAGGCTGTCAGCTGTGTCCCTGGGGATCTGCATGAAAGCCAGAGTGGGAAAGGGATAACACCACTGCCACTCCTTACACAGTGTTTCCTTGGTCATTTATGTTTCAGGATCCCCTAATGAATCAGAGGAGCAGTGCTCAGGCACATCCCAGCTGACACTTCATTTGCAGCCAGCATCTTTCCCTGCTCACTTCCTCAAAACACATTGAGCCTCAAATTGAGAGACTTCTGGAATCATGGAATATCTTTAGTGTGACTTAGCTTAGCAATACATTGGGCCAATCACAATACTGTTTGTACCTTGTCAAGTAAATTGCAAATTATCTAAAACAGTAACACAGATGACCTGAATTTGTTGCAGAGAGCCATCAGGACCCCAGATCTTGTCAAGGTTTGTGCAGTGGCTTCAGTGCTTAAAGTAGAAAGCACTCTACCCAGTAGCTCTCATGTCACTAATCCTTAAAATCCACATCAAGAAACAAAGCAGAAGCTCAGTGTTATGTTCCCAGAGCTCTCCAGCAGCAGAGACTCTTGAATTTCTTGGTTTGCCCCAAAAGACTCCTGCATCCTTAGTCCCTCCCTCAGGTTCCTCTGTTCTCAGGGGCCACATTTCCAACACAGGCCCAGGAGCTTTCTCCCACCTGGTGTAACTCTGGCTTTTAGAGTCAAGGTTGCCTAAAACAGCCTGTAAAACCTAACCATGTTCCAGAGTGAACACTTCTGTTATTATTACATATTTGTGGAAAGAACCCACTCCATCATCACCTGGCAGCTGGCAATAAGGGCTGGCAAATCTGACCCTCAGCTTATTTGCAAGCACGTCACTGGAGCAAAAAAAATAATATATTAAAACCTCTGTGCTAACAGACACAAACAGAAGTTACTGCTCCAAGCCACATATTCCTTTAAACCAGGTAGGTTGTTTCCAGTCATAATAAAATATTTTCAGGGCAGAGGAGGGGAAGAAGAAACACTGAAATGGGACTGAGTATGGCATTAACAGACTTTGCTTTTGTTCTAAACTCTGCTATTAGGCAACTGCACAGCCAGGAAAAACCCACACCATCTCTGGGAGAGCTTCAGGTGAAAATCTGCTTTCAGATGTTACTGCACTGCAAGTCTCATGCTTAGACTAATCCTTTTCTACTCCTATTAACCAGAAAGTTAATTAAAAAACTTAAAGAAAATGAAGACCCACAGCAGAAGTAGATTTTTACAGTAACCACAGGTTTCTGGCTTTCCCTGTTTATTTGCTGCCTATATCCATTACAAACCTATGTGTTCATAGGCAAACAGCAAAAATTCCTGTGTCTTGAGGAATTGCTCAGAGAGGGATAAGTGCAGGGTGAAAGCACCAACCCTCAACCCAAGAGAACAAACTTCCACTGGCCTCAGTAGCAAAACCCAGGCTCATTGCCAGCAAAACTGAGCTTCTCAAGATGTCTTTAAATTAATTTCTGAGAGGTTTTTTTCCTGCACGTGTTAAAAGATGTGACACAAACTCCTGTGCCAGGCACAGCACTGACTAGGAAGGTCCTGCTGATCTTTGAATCAGAGCCCTGAACACCACCAGCTTAAATCAGCCCTTCAAATTCCCCCTGCACCCTTCAATCCTCCCGATTTACAGTCACGTGCTACAAAATTCAGACTTTTAAACTACATTAATTAATGAAACTTCACAAAAACATGGAGAGGATCCACTCAATTTACTGGATAAAGCTTTGGGGAAACTCCCTGAGCTGGTCCACAGTGAAGAATGAAGCTCTTCAACAGTTTTAACTGCTCAGCTCCATGAAAATTTCCACTGTGTTAACAACACCAACACAAAACCACTTGCATTTCTCTAAGGACATAGCAAACCAGTGTCCTTTCTTTACAGCACTGAGCCCACCAGGCTGCACCCACCAGTCCCACCTCACCCCTTTAAGGCTGCAACTCAAGGGGTTCTCCCCCTCCTACAATAGCATTGTTAGTGTTTTAATTAAAGTTCTTAACCTCGTTTACCTCCTTGGCTTTTGCACCATGCAAAAAGAACAAGGAAAGAAGAGCTGGAGGCTTCCTTAGGACAGCAAAGGCTCCTTTAATCCTGCAGCCTTCAGTGAAGGAGCAGAAATTGCTTATAAATAGCTCAGTTGAACGCAATTCCTTCCCCAGTGCACAGCAAATATCTGTGTCCAAGGCAGAGGATAAGAAACTTTGGGGAAACCAAGTGCCAGGTTTGGAGAGAAACCAAGTTCCTAGCCATGAACTCATCACAGGATTTTTCCCTCAGAATTTTTGCAAGATGGGCATGTTCTGTGTGCTGCTGAGCTTTGCATGTGCTGGCTGGACAATAAAGTAATTTCTAAGAATTTCAGTGATGTCAGGCATTTTCTTTTTTTAATGTGACCAGAAAGTGGCAAAAGCTGTCAGTGGCACTGGCAGTAGCTTAACAAGAAATGTTGATGTTGCCTGGATACTGAGTCCTGCTCCAGCCTGGATTTGCCTGCATGTCTGCACTTGACAGGAGTAACTCCTTGGGATTTTAGGTTTTCTTTAACATTTTGAGATCTGTGCAAATATCTCTCCTTATTCAGATCCCTCCTTCTCTCTCCTCCCCCACTTTCTGGCTTTGTAAAATGCAAACTAATTCCTCAACCATAGTAAAGCCAAAAATAATAAGCCATAAAAAATTTTTTTTTTTCCTCCAGGTTAATCCTTTCAGTTATATAAACACTTTATAAAATAGCATGGCAAAAGTATATGAGAATCTTTTTATGTGATTAAGACTTTCTCCTTCTTTCCCAGTGACAGTATTTCATGCCTTGCATTTGCCACTGCTGAGATCTGCTCAGCTGTCTCTCCGTGACCTCCAAAGCAGAAGGCAGCAGGATTTAACATTGCTTCTCATGGAGAGCTTACAGTAAATCACTGCTGGTGGGTATCCATGGAGTCTTGGGGAAAAAGAGCATTATTAAGTACCTGCTAATTTTTTGTTACAGTGGATGGATTCCAGGTTTTCAGGGATGGCATAAATCCAGCTACTCCAAAGGGAAGCAAATTTTTCCCAGTATTTCCCTTTATTACTGCTCTGCTCCCAATCTGATTTGTTTTTTAGTGTTTGGAGAAAAGAGTTCTGGATGTCATTTAACAAAGTATTGTAGTGTTTTATTATCCTTTACGGTAAAGAATTTGGAAGGACTTTGGAGAGCTTCATGCAGAAGCAGAAACAGGACCAAAGTGCATATACAAAATACAGCTCTAAACTCCTCTTCCTGGCAGCTAGATGACAGAGAAGTGAAAAACATCCACTGCAGACAATTTTTCCAGTCTGGTCCCTGACATGGTTCCCAAGTGAGGAATGATGCAGTTATCCTGCTGCCCCACAGCAGCAGATTTCAGCACCCTGCAGGGTTATTTTCCAAAGGAAATGAAGTGCTGTTCAGATACTTTCTTTAGTGTCACTTTTTAAATTTATCTAACAATGTCACAGGATTTCAATAAGCAAGCAGGTCTTTCAACAATGCCATCCCAAACATCAGGTCCCCATTCCTGCAAGCCTTTCTATACTGGGGAATGACTCAGTTTAGCCATGCTGAAGCAAAGGGTATGCTCTCCTTCTTCTTCCAGTTCTTCATAAAAAAATGCATATATTTTAGCACAAAACATCATGACTGCATCATCTCAAAAGGGTAAATAAAACTTGAATGCAACAAAAACAGGTACCACAGTCTCATCACTCTTCCCAGCTGATGCCAAGCACAAAGCAGTGTGAACATGTGAAGTTCATCTATTCAATGTAATCCTGTTTTCCCTCTCATTACAGTGTGAGATTTTGGGCATTGTTGACTTTAACAGCTCTGTGGGGAGGGGAAGACACTTTCCTGTTGTAGCACTCCAAATTTTAAAATTTAAGCCCTGGCAAAAAAAATTTACTCAGAGAAACTTGACATTGACAAAAAAAAAAAAAAAAAAAAAACAACTTGATGGAAACCTAGGAGCAGAAACAAACCCTGAAAAATATCTCTTCTTCTCAGCTTTAAAACTGGAATGGACAAAATGAGAGGCAGAGGAAAGGAAGGTGGAGATGACTCAACAGGTTCGTTTTGTGGTGATGCCTTTTGCCTTTGCCTTCCCCAGTGTGATGATGCTGGAACCATCAGAGCACTTGGATGTGTTTGGAGTGCATGGAGGCAGTGCCAGGAGGCTCCCACTGAACTTGGGCACAAGGAAAGCCTTCTCCCACAGCACACCTCTTCTTAAATACAAAATGCAATAAAGGAGTGAAAATGATGGTGTGAGTGCTGATAATCATGCTCTCCAATTCTCCTTTCAAGCACAGCTGAGGCTCCCAGCCCAGTTGGATCCTCTCTGGTGTCTCTTGGCTAAACCAGAGCCAAGCATGGCAAAGCCCTGGCACCACTGCTGTAGCTCTGTGCTCTGTTGGGATCTCTCTTTCCTGAGTTTGTAGCTGGGCTCTCCAGGGAAGCAGCTGCAGGCACTGGATAGAAGTTTCCCATTCTGCAGCACTGATTTTTTATCTATTCTGCTGTGTGAGCTCCTCCAGTGACAACGTTCACTGTCTCCATATCCCAGCTTTCCAAACAGAGGGGCTGTAGGGATTTCCTGTGATAGCCACTGTGGCTTCCAGCTGCTTCCAACAAAGCTCCAGACACTCTGCCTCAAAGCTCATCCCAAAATGATGGGTGACTTTAACAGCAGCATGACTCCTGGCCAGCCCTCAGCAGCATTGACTCAAATGCCATATAATTGCAGTGATGTGTCTTTAATAACAAAACCCATGCCAAGAAACTGTGGTTGGAACAAGAGCTGACCCAAGGCCAGTTTCCTAAGGGTTCTCAGTCCCCTCTTCTCTCACTTGTGGCTTCCTGGGTGCTGCACAACCTCTCCTGGGTCGCTGAGGGGCTGCAGCCACCCACAGCTGCTCCAGCTGCCAGCGCAGCCACACACAGTGAGGAGCCTTGTCCCAAATGTCACCTCTGGAAAAGCCAGAGCTGCTCCTCCAGCACCACTCTCTGAGGCTGGGGACAATCCCAAGGCAGCCACCATCCTTGGGTGTCTGGTGGGCTTCATCCCTTAAAATCTGAGACTTCAACTCTCTTCATCACCCCTGAACTCTGTGGTTAAATGAAAAAGCAGCATGGGGCAGAACCCTTCTGATGACACCTCCCTTGCACAGAAGCTCCACACAGCCCCCACACCACCCAAAAATCAGGAGAGCTTTGTCTTTCAGGATTTATCTGACAGCACGGATATGTGACTACTGCTACATGGAAGTGTTCCATATAACACTCAGAAATAAGACATGCTAATCTTCTTATTTGCATTCTCACATTCTAGTATTTTTACACATTCTTCACTCCAATGGTCTGGATAATACCAAAGCATAAATCCTCTTTGCTTAAACAAACTTCAAGGGACTGTGGCCCATCACAAAGGAATCCCAAAGGAATGGCTATTTATTATATACTTCAATGAAATTGAGAAAAATGTTAAATGTCAGCTTCTTTTGTGGTCTTTGTTTCTACAATAAACAGAGAAAAAGAAAAACATTCTTAACATTTGCAACAAAGCCCAAATCTGTCACTCCACAGCCATGGCTTTGACCATTCCTCTAAATTTAGAACATCTCTCCCTACCTGTCTTCCCTTCCCACTAGTAAGAATTTGCTGATAATCCATCTATTTTTCTGCAGACTGGCTTCTGATCCAAGAAAATCTAGACAGATATACAAGTGGGTTTGCATTAATCCACAGCATTTGTTTGAAAGATTTCTGTGAACACCAGCAAACATACAAGATATCAGATCAGCAATTCTCCTCATTACTTACAATTTATGCCTTTGATGGCATAGAAGGGTTTTCCTCTGGGTTTTAAGGACAAAACTCAACACTTAGATCTCCATGTAGGAAACTATTGCTTATTGTTCACCACCTTCCCAGGGGGGATGAGCAAATATTGCTGAAATCAGGCAAAATATTTATGTTTTTTTGGTTTGGTCTGGTGGGTTTGGGTTTTTTGTTGGGTTTTTGTTTTGTTTTGGATTTTGTTTGTCTGTTTTTGTTTTGAGGTTGTTTTGATTTGTTTTGTTTTAAGGAGGTCTTTGGTTTTTTTCTTCAGATCAACTGACTTAGATGGCTCAGCAAGGATTTACTATTAGCTTCAGGCACCCAATTCTGGAAATTGTTCCACTGGTTCAGAGCCCAGTGATAAAAATCTTCCCCTGTGTCACTGTGAAAAAGTCAGGGGTAGTAAATCCAATGTCCTTAAATGCACATAACAGAGCAAAATTTAATTTTCATGGAGGTAGAAACAGATTTTAACCAGTTTTGCTGCAAGAGGCAATACTTTCTTCTAAAAGATGAAAAACTCAGCTAACCACACATTCATTTTTGAGGTCCATTCTCCTGAACAAGTTCAGGCTGGTGCTGCCTTGCTGAGGGCTCCTTTGCCAAAAGCCCATTTTTGTCAGCTGGGTGCTTGTTTCAGCTGCCACTGGTGCTTCTTGTCTTTCAGAAATCCTCCAAGGTGCTCTAAAACTTGGCCAAACTCACCAATTCTCTACCACACACAAAGGAGGGAGCACTAACATAGGTGCTAAACACAGAATAAATCCCACAGGCACTGTTTGCCACCTGTAGCTGCTCTTGCTCCTGTAAGAGCATTATCTTACATGAAATTCTTTCACCTTCCCTCCAGAAAGTCTTGATCTGGTGGAGTTTGGATGTGCACCTCAATTTTGATGGATTAAGGGCAGTTTTGGCCTCTGGATGCTCAGTGCTCTGGGTTATGTCAGTGTGAGAGAGGAATTGAAGCAAAAGCTTCAGTGCAAACAGCTTCATCCTGCTGGAGCTACAGCTCAGGTTGCCAAGTGCAGTTCTCTCACCATTAAACAGTTTCATGGAAAGGCTGTGAACACGAAGAGCTGTGGAAACCTTACACTGAGGTTAAGCAAACAAATCTGACACCAGACCTTCTGCCCAGCTCAGGCAGGCAGTGAAGCAGATACATTCACAGTGACCCTGAAATGAAATGCTCTGTGCTCCCAAAGAACTGTTTGATGAAGAATATTTAATTTCTGGCTTACCTCTACACGTGTTCCCCAGCCAAAATTTAATTGCATGCATTTATCAACACAATTAAATGTCTGCCTTGATATGGAGTGTCATATCTTGACCTGAGGGCAATGTCAAACTCTCCTGGGATGAGGAGAGGAGAAGCTGATTTCCTGAACAACTGCTGAAATTCCAGTTTGGAGGGAGGGATGCTTTTAGTCCCTGATGTTTTCATTGGTTTAGAAGGCAAAAAGAAAGAAAAGAAACAACAAAACAAAATGACAGAGAGAACAGTCAAGGGTTCTTAGCTCGAAACCTAAGCCAAAGGATTTCCAGGCAGGCAGGGCAATGCCAGGCTCTCCACACAAGCAGGAGAAGCAGTGGGATGCCCACAGGAGGGCACCTGGGCTGGCACAGTGTGGCACAGCTGCTCCCACGCTCCTGTCACCCCAGTCCTGTGTCACACACCCACATTTGGGGCTCAGAGAGCTGTAAACAGCAGGAGATGCTGCAAGAAGCAAACTACAAAGAAACCCACCACAGCTGCCAACAGATGAAGTGTGCTTACAGGAAACCCAAGGCAAGCTTCAAAATAATTTAACTAAAGAACTGAGGTGCTTTGATGGTTGATCATCAAAGGCTCTGAGTGCTTGTTTCACATATCAGCTACACACATTAATATTTTCATCATCTAAGACAAGAGGGTTTTTAAGATACAGAAGAATGTTCAAATATTCTGTGAACTGCAAAAGAAAAGAGCATATCAGAAAGTTTATACAGAAAAAAAATCCAAAACAACAACAAATCAAAACAAACAATCCACAACTTTTTTTTTTTTTTTTTTTTTTTTAGAACTAAAATAAGAAAACTTGGATTTCATTAACACTTGGTGCCCTTTCTAGAACCAGTTGAGTCTACTGATCCCTCTTAGAGATCCCAGGCACAGGGACCTTTGTAAGCCCTCTGCTGGCTTTAGGTTTGTCATTTAGCAGTCACCACTGCTGGTTTTAGGACTGTCATAAATCAGGTAATTTCTGCCATTTGGCTCTTTCAGCAATGCTCTGTTTGGCTGTTAGCTGGATAACAAATTCTAATACCCAAGCAGACCAAAGGGGCAGCACTGTGTGAGAACACCAATTACAGATTGTTGCCACAGATGGATAATCAGAGGTTACTGACTAAAATCTTCCCTTCAGAAAGTTTTCTATTCAGGGCATTGCTCTCAAGATCACATTCACCACAACATTTTTGCTTACTCCAGCTTCATACTCAACCCCCACAAATCCTCATCTCCTACCCCATCCTTTGCACTTTTTTTGTGGAGCATCCCCACACCCCCACACATCAGCAGCACAAACCATTTCATACAACACTGGTGCAAAACAGAGAGGGCAAATCACAAAATGGTGCAAAATTTGGGGAGCATGGACCTCTGGCTAGCATGCATGTGAGTGCCTGTGAGTAACAAAATGCTTTTATAAACCTGAATTGGGTCCTTTGCACAGTATTGTCTTTCATTCAGAATGCCCCACGCTGTGCCAGGGAAGCTTGTCAGAAGTTTTGATGGATTATCAATCAAATTTATTGAAAGGTTCAGATGGATGGGAACTGTTCATAGATCACTGTCCAAAAATTAGACCCGAGACCTGTTTTCTGACATCAGTAGAAGAATTTGTCATTTTAAACTAAGAGCATGACTTCCAGCCTTCTCCAGCTGATGTGTTTATTATTCTGCTCACAATAAACCTCAAATCAATTAACTCACTGGGCTAGAAAATCCTGAACTAATTAATTTTAAAAAGTGGCATCTCTGTTGTACTTGGCTTTGACAAAGGAAACATGAGCTCACTTTGGTCAAAGAGAAAGCAGCATGGAAAGGTTCAGCTGCACTAGACAGGTTCAGGAGAACAGGAATTAGATCAGTGACGTAGGTTGGAATTACACCATTTCCACAGCAGTTTCAAACTACAGGGACAAAAGACTTCTTCCTATATCTCCTAATTCACACTGATATTTGACTTACTGTGGCAAAGGGGAAAAAAATCCTCAACCTGGCACCACACAGAGAGCTTTATACTTTTTACTCTGCTTTTCCACATTTCCTTCTCCCAGTACCAACCATCCTGCTTCTAAATTTGCTGTACAGATCAAATGGGCTAATGCCAACTGCACTGTCAGATGATCACTACACAGCTTGAAGGTGCTCCAGCCCCTGAGTGAATCCAAATCCATGATCCAGGTTATCCTTGCCCAGTTTGTGCCTCTGCCAGTGACTGCTGGAAGTGAGGAGTTGCCAAAGCAGCTGCTGGAGGCTCATGTGATGGTTTATAGCAGCTCAGCTGAGACACTGCCCATTTTATTTCCCATACAAATGGGGATGTTGCCTTCAGCTGGCTTTGCGGTCAATGGGAAAATGTACATGTGGAAGCAGGAAACAAATCTAGAAAACCTTGCAAGTAGCAGAGTCTGTGTGAAGTCTATAAAATCCTCTCAGTCAAATCACTGGTTATCAGTAGAGCTCTCCTTCAAGATGTTCTCACAGCCCCAAAGGCTGAAAAAGCAAAGGCTCATATCCACAAAGCCCATGAACTGATACATGATAGTGATCAGCTCCTTGCCCTATTGACTCTCACAATGCACAGCAACTCACCACCATTTTTATGGGGCTTATTTTATTTTAAAAATCAGACCAAGCTCAGTCATAACTCACACTGACCCAAAAGGGCTACATAAGAGCTGGCCTGAGCCTGGGATTTAACTGTATTTTACCACTGCTACACACACTGTATTCCTCAATCCATGCATTTCTCTGCCTTGTGATCAGGTTCTTTCATTACATATTTTCCAGATCAGAAAACTAATTGAGTCAACATTTATCATGTTTATTCAGCCCGTTTTTGAGGCATTTCCCAAGCACTTTATCTAAGAAGCTGATAACCCATGATATCTGTAAAACTTGGATCTGATACCTTAACTCATTATTACTCCTCCAGACTCCAAACACATAAAAAATCTTGGATGCACAATGCTTTTTCAGTGGAATTAGGACAAGCATTCACTTAGAATGAGGAAAAGCAATGTACTCCTAAATGTGTGAACAAACCTACTTAAATAAACAGGATTTCTCCAGCACTTAAAACCAAATACTTGCTTAAGGATCAAATTCTGAAATAATTGATCAAAATGGAAAATAGACTCAAATATAATTGAAGGTCTGCTCCTACGTATATTCTGAGATTTGTAAAACACAGATAGCTAAATATAAACCTCCTATAAGAACAAACATTTCCCCCACAATTTATTTCCAAATAATTTCCTGTGATTAGACAGCTTAACAGAGCAAAGCACTCCCTTTAGATTTACTATTGTTTACATTGCTGCCTGTGTGGAAAAATCACCTGCACATCAGCAATGCCCTTCAAACAACTTTTATCAAAAGACACAAAGAGCAGCAGTTCATCAGCCTTTGGACATGTTCAAATTGCAGTTTCTATTTCCCCTTATGCCAGCAGCAGTCTCAAAGACAGCAAATATAAAACTAAGGTCTTGTCCATACAGCACAAGAAAAAATACTTTGGTTGTTATTAAAAAGTTTGATTATTTGCAGTATATTTCACAGCTGAAACCCAAGAAAAAGAGATAAAAGAGATAAAAAATGGGAATGAATGCAGACACAGGAAGTTAAGGACTGAATATTCTTTTTTTTTTTTTTTTTTTTTTTTTTTTAATGACTGCATATAAATCATTAGAAATTTGAAAACAATTTGAAAAATCCTTCTTGCCTGGACAGAAAGAGGAGGAATATAGAAGCATACTGGATGTATTCCCCCTGTGCAGACAAGACTGACCATGAGAAAATAAGGTGAAAAGGGAAGGACATAGAAAGATATCTCCAAATAAACTAAGAACAATCACTATAGGCACGTTTCAGCCAGACAAATCATCTGCTGCTGACAGCAGACATCAGTAACTGGCAGCAGGAATGGTGCTGAACGTGGCTGCTCTTTGGCCATGTGTGCAGCACCAGCCTTGCTGCAGCGGTGCTGACACATTTTGTCTGCAAAAAGTCATTTTTCTGGTGCAGATGAGACCAAAATGAACAGTGCTGGTCGCCTTGTCTGCCTCTGAGGGCAAAGCAAGCTTGAAAATGGATGATCAGATGTCCTTGCACACCACTATTGTACAATACAGCAAGACAAGCAGCTTTTCTCCTTTGCCAGGTTTTATGGGCTGGCTGTGGAAGAGTCCACATCACATCAGGTCCATCCCAAGGTGGACCTGGACCAAGCAGCCCTGTCCTTGCCTCCCTTGTCCTGCACAAATCAAAGCTGTCTCCTCCCCTTTCCCTCTGCATCCCACCTGCCTGCCCCTTCAGAAGTTTGGGGCAATACAGGAGAACTGGAAATGGTCCCAGTGTTCAAGGTCCTGGTGCAGGCTGGAATTGATGGATCTCTGCAGTTGTGGCTGGGAGGCTCCTAGACCATGGGAGGAATGCATTGATTTAGCAAAAAAAAAAAAAAAAAAAAAAAAACAAACTCCAAACTCCAAATGCAGATTGCAGCAGCTGGCGTGAGGAAGGACACCCCATTGCACAGTGCCATTCTGCAAGAAAACATTCCTGAAGAGTAATGGTGGGAAATAGCTTGAGGAAAGGGAAGGTGAAATGTCTGTGCCCAGCAGCCAACCCTCCACAACAGCCTGTCCTGGGCTAAACTCACTTCTCTGCAAGCTGTCACCTAAGTACCACAAATGTGTCACTGACATCTCTTATGAAAAATCCTTTCCTTAGGATTTTTCCTCCTGAGAAGCTGAGAGATCCCAGGAACAAAATGTAAACAATGGTTATCTGCTGCTGTGGAATGCAACAGGTGCATCTGTGATTGGTCTCATGTGGTTGTTTCTAATTAATGGCCAATCACAGTCAGCTGGCTCGGACAGAGAGTCCAAGACATGAGCTTTTCTTATTCTATTCCTAGCTAGCTTTTTGAAGAAATTCATTCTTCTATTCTTTTAGTATAGTTTTAATGTAATATATATCATAAAATAATAAATCAGCCTTCTGAAACATGGAGTCAAATCCTTGTCTCTTCCCTCCACCTGAGACCCCTGTGAACACAGTCACAAACATGGAGTAAAATCTTGGGAGGGAATGAAGTTCAGTCCAATGCTTGAAGAAAAAAATTAGCAGAGATCAGCCTCAATCCAAAGGCCTTTGAGGCATCAGAGCACACTCTGGCAGTGCGGCAGGGTTTCCCCAATCCCTTCCCCGGGTTACTGCAAATGAGAGCTACTTGCACCATCTATGGGTAAAAATTAGTACAGCCATGGGCTTTTCTCACAGAGGGCATCCTCTAACCACGAGGTGTTCTGCAAGAAAAGAAATTATTAGAATGAATAAGGTAAATGACAACCATTCCGTCTTGCTTCTCATAGTCTTTTGAACAAAATACCATTATTATGGGAGCACCAGGAGTCCTTCTTATGGATTGCTTCAGGCACCACAGTTAATTGTATTGAATACCAGAAGGAGAAAAAAGTATTAAGAGGAAGCAGAACACTAAAACTTTATATTGAAAAACATTTCCTTTCTCAAGTGCAGTGAAAATTCACCGTGATCCAAATCTGACCACCAGCATCAAGATGTTTCAATTTTCAATGTAATTTTCAATTCCAAGTTCCATAAGGAATTTTTAATTCTGAGTTAAATTTATCTTTTGATCCCATGCACCTCAAACCCAAAGGTCACTGGAAATCTTTTAATTGATTTCCTTTACTGGTAAAACTGACAGCATCATTAATGTGTGATGAGTATTGCTGTTTGTTACTTGAGCCAGTTGTTTCAGAAGGGGAAGCAGCACTGGAAAAAGCTCTGATGTCCTTCAAATGAGGCACTCAGACCCATCAAAAAAGGTATATTTAAATGAGTTAAATTTCATAAAACCATCCACTTCTAATAAAATATTCAGGGTACTTGATTTTAGCCTATCTGCAGGGGTACTCCCTGATTTCCACTCAGGGGAAAAAAGCTGCTCTCATTTATTTGTTCATGTTTTGGCTGTGCAGGGAGAGCTCATGCAAGAAAAGTGACATCTGCATTGTGCTTCTTCCCAGGTCATGCTCCTGTGTTTACTTTGGATCACCTCAGTTTGCTTTACTGAGATGTGTCACTGCTTTCTCTTGGCATTGCACTTCTCACAAAAGTGACACACATGGGAAGTGTCTGCCCACTGCAGCCAGGACTGAGCCATGTCCTGGAGCAGCAGGTCCCAGCTTGTGCCCCATGAGAGCAGTTCCTGCAGTTTGGAGCTAAAACAAACTGGGAAGCAGTTCCACAATGCCAATTTTAAAATCAGTTTCCACAGCCCCTCAAACTTCAACTTGCACTCGTCACTCACCCTTTGCTCCTGTTGTCGCTGAAGAAAATCTGTGAAATCAGTGTCAGCTCTGTAGAAGCTGCAGGTCACACTAATGCACTCACGCCAATTAAAATGTAATTATTTTAATGTTCCATGGCTGCTCATTTGCCCACACTGCTGCTGGTGGTACTGAGCTGTACATCCTCAATTGTGCAGGATATTTTTCCATTCTTAAATATGTTATTCCAGAGGTGCTACCACTGCTGCTGAGGGGCTCAGCCTTGTCCAGAAGTGGGTCCTTCTCAGAGCCATCTGGCACTGGCTCTGTTGGACATGGGGGAAGCTTCCAGAACCCACTCCTGTAGTCCCTCCACTACCAAAATCCGGCCACACAAATCCAGTGGAGTTACCAACATTATTCTCATACTGAATCCAAACCACAGCACTGTACCAGCCACTAGAAGGAAAATGAACTCTATCCCAGCCAAAACCAGAGTGGTATCCATCTCTTATTCTCTGCTTTGATGTCATACCCAGCTCCAACATTTTCCACTGCATCCCAATAAATCCCAACCACCTTTCCTGTCCTTTGATGTACACACACAGTGCTGGATTGCTGCAGGCTGAAGCCAGCTCTGGGTCCAGGTGCTGGGGCCAATCTCCACTTGCAGAAATCACCTGGCTCTGGGAGGTGCAAGGTGAGCAGCACGGAGGGGATGCATTTAGCAAGCATCACAGTGCAGGGAACAGCACTGGACAGTCCTCTGCACCCCCTCAAAGCTTAATTCACCCCCAATCCATATTCAGTATCACCCCATAGCCTCATATTCACCTCAAAGCCAGGCTTAATTCACCCCCAATCCATATTCAGTTTTCATCTGTCAGTCTAACAGTGCTGTGGCAAAGAAATTCTCAGACAAAAAAGAAATTAAAAATTAAATTAATTTGATTATTAAATTTCAGAGCACTTGTACAGAAACCCAGCATGCAAAGAGCTGTCTTGGATTTTTCTGCAGTGAATTTCTCAAAGTGAAGGGGCTGCACCAGTGACCAAGAGCACACCTCACCCAAAAATGTCACTGCCTCTCCCAGAGGGGCCTGAGGTGGATTTTTTACAAGGATAGGAGGCTGAATGAGAAGCCCCAAGCAGCAGTTTGCTGCTGTTATTTATGAACTACCTGAAGTGGCTGCCAGCCAAGTACATGTTGTGGGAAGGTATTTTTTTTTTCTTTCAAGGCAAATCTTTTGTCAGATCAGAGCTGTGAGGTTATGACCAGATGGGGTAACCAAAAGGAAGAGGCACAAAGATGAGTTATTGGATAGTGCTGAAACCTATGATAAAGTACTGAAGATGAGCAAAATCTTTAAACTCCCAGCCTGAAGTGGAAAATATTTTAAGTTTCACATCTACAAATCACTTTCTGTTTTACCATTGTCCTACCCTAGCCCTTCCTAAACTGTGTATATTCAAAAAGGCAAAATAACTTAGCTGGGAAAAGAGCAACTACATGGGAAAGCAAGTGCTGCAAATACCACACGTAGTCTTTAAAATGAAAACAAGCTAGGAAGAAGCTGCTTCCAAGAAAAACAAGGAATATGCAGAGTAACAGGTTAGTCTATGTTTTGAACAATGTGTGGGAGGAGGAAGTGGAGGGAAGATGGGGTATGTTATTTAAAACAAGGACTGCACCTCCTTTCCCCCACACGCTGCTGATGATGACAGGAAAGGAGTGCAGCACAGACTCCTTTCAGATAAAGTGGGGGACAAAACAAACCCCAGGTCCCTGTGAGCTTTTATCTGTTCTTTTTTTTTAATTGCTGATTGTCTGGATAAAACACAGATTTGCAGTAAACCCAAAGGGAAGACTCCAGTACAGAGTTTCCCAGAAGAGCCACAGCTGGGAGGGACATCTGCAGATCTCTGCTCAAACCAACTTTAAACTGGGCTGCTCAGAGCCTAGTCCAGTCAATTTATTAAAATCTGTCAGGGCAGCAATTCCACAGCCCCTCTGGAGCCCTGCTGCCACACCAGCCCCTCCAAGAACATTTTCCCTACGTGTTCCTGGCACTTCCCTCCTCACTCCTGCACTTTCTCTGGGCATCCCTGAAGGGGCTGGCACTGTTTAGTCCTAACCCCATTAGGAAACTGAAAACAGCACAAGATTCTTCTCCTCCTTTTCCTTCCTCCCCCAACACCACTGCAGGGCTGCAGCCCCAGGGCCATGGCCTTTGCTGGACCAGTGTGTCCCCACCCTGTACTGGGGAGCCACAGCTGGACCCAGCATTGCTGATGTGTCTCACTGGTGCCAAGCAGAGGGGGGAGGATGACCTCCCTTGACCTGCTGCTGATCCTCAGAGTGCAATCTGTTAATTTTCATTTTAGTGCAATTAATCCAGAACCAGCAGGGCTGTAAAGGCAGCAAACACAGCTGATCTCAATGCACTCACAGTCTGAGAACTGATAAAACAACCTGAGCCTCATTCACTTTGAACACAGGCATCCCAAACTGTTTGAGAAAATGGGATTTTAATCACATAGGTTGTGATAATTTTGAGCAGTGAAGCATTTAAGCACCTTTAGAAATGTGGAGCCACTTGCTGGTTCAGCTTTTCTCAGAGCTCTTCAGCACAGCACCTCTGCAAAAGGCTGAGGTATCTGGTCTGAGGAGTGTCTGAGAAGTCTTGTATCTCAGGAAATGCTGTTCAAGCCACAGAGACCTTGTTTTGAGTAGCACACAACCAATTAACTTACTCTTCTGTAGCACACGGGGTTACTCTATTTGCAAAGCAGCAGAATGCAGAAGTGTTGCTTGCAAAAATATAATAACACAGCAGAAATGCTAACCTATACTTTTCCAGAAGTCCTGAAAGGGTTTTGCTAAACAAAATCCTACCAAAGTTGATTAAATATAGTAAACTTAGTCTAAGAGTGTAATTCATTGCTGCCCCCTGTTTAGCACATTCTGGATAAAATCCACTTTAATGTGGCAGTGAAGGGGAGGTGTCTACATTAGACTCACTATAAGAGAGCTAAATGCTATGAAAGCATTTAAGATAATATATGTCCTGTTTTGCAAAAAGCTGTGAGAAGAGTTATCAATTTAAACACCAATTAAAACCAGCACACCCTTTCCAAGGGGCTGTTTCTTTTGCCTTAAGAACAAAAGACCACGAGCACCCAGTGCAATTCCTGCAGGGCTCCCAGAGCAGCAGGGTCATGGATGTTTTCTGTTGGCTCAAATATAGCATGGCCCCATTCCAAGCCTGCTCCTGAGGCACTGATGTGACCTTATCAAAAGGATTTTGCTGACTCCTGGAAGATTCCTTTATTTAATATTCTGTTGTACCTAGCTAGGACTTAAATAGTGCTGGCTGCTTAGATAAGTTGATTACAAGGTCCCAGGATGGCTTTTTTGCTCTGCAGTCTAAATTGCTGCTATTCATGCAGCAGAGAGCCCTTCTCTGCTCACTCCATCAGCAGAACACTGCCAAAATTGAAAGACCATGTTTGAACCTATGTGGACTAGCAAGAAGAGCTTAAATGGATTTTAAATATTGTGAAGTTTTAACAAGAGGGGAGCGTAAAAAGCGTTCTTGAACTTCAAGAAAGGATGAAGAAATGTCCTTGAATAGATGTTTAGAGCCTTCTCTGAGCCCTTCAGAAACACTGGCTCCTACTTTCAATCTCCTGATGGTGTTTTAGAGAGAAGCAAGGAGTGGAAAAGACACCATTTCAATTAACCTTCAGCAGCACTTCTGCTAAACCAAGAGAAAAATCCTGCATGGCTTTGTATTGCTGTGTTCTTGTGGACAAGTCATTATGGAATAACTTGTTCTGATTAAAGCCAATGATTTTAACATAAATTCTCATAAAGAAAAATAAGAAGATCCCTCTCTATTATTTAAAATCACTGAAAATTATCAATTCATTGCAGGAAACACATAGCTCAACACAGGTATATGAATGATCAATTCTGTACCTACATTGTCACAGAAGATTTGCCAACAATTTTTCATTATTTCTTCTGTTTACAGACAGAAAACTCACAGTGGTCTCACAATCCAGCAAGATATTATTCCTCTCTTTCCCCTATAACTCTGCTCCTTTCCCATAGCCACCAAACCCTCATGCAGACCAGGTTGGGTTTGTTACCAGCACAGGGAAACTTTGTTCAGTAAGAAAATTTTAAAATTGAAGCACATTCTCAATCCTGCTCATTTCTGAGTTCTAGCAGTGTGTTAACAGCACCCAGGCTGCTGAAGAGCTAAAATCTTTGCCCAGTATAAAGCTGTATACAGCAAGTGTTTTGAACCAAGGAGGTTTGCTATGGCTTTCATATTCCTGCAGAGGAGCTCAAATATCCCCTTAATGGTCATTTGACTGGAAACAAATTAAATTTATTTCCATCCAGCAAAGGTTGCCTGCCCTTCCTACAGTAGGGCAAATAAATACCAATTAAAGAACAGAGCTGAAATTGCCTTTGGGGTCTACAGAACCTGTAACTCCTGAGTGACATCCTGTCAGTGCCCACCTCCACCACACATCCCATGAATGCTTCCAGCTGTTCTCAAGTCTTGGCACTGACATTGCTGAAACCACCCAGAAAACTCCCACTAACAGGGACAAAAGACTTCTAAACAAAGCACAGGAGTGTGATTTCCATCCTCAGACCTGTGGAGGTGCCCCTGAGGTGTCCATGGCCCTGCAGAAGCCACACCTAAAGGCCAGCACATCAGAAACCCACAAGACATGGTCAGAGAAAGAGATAATGAACAATTAGCACATGCCTCATCTGCACTTACTTCACTACCGCAGGTAAAGCATGGGCCAAGCCCAGAGGTACCGTGTATCTTCCTGAAATAACATGAGCAATTTCTTACTTTTTCTTGATCTGGAGAAAAACTTGATGCCCCCAGGAGAGGTAGACGGGTTAGAATTGGGGGAAGACTCTTTGGAGGAGGACCTGAAGATGCCACTGAAGCTCATTCGGCGTGGGGAGCGAGGGGGAGACTCCTGGTAGGGGAAGGGGAACACTGTTTTGGGTGAGCCAGGACTGTGCTTGGATCTCACAGGGGCAGAAACGGGGCTGGAAGGTCGGTTCTGGAGCCCCTTGGAGAAAAGGCCTTTGGAAGGGCTGCCGGCTGAGTAGCTTTCATCCACCTGAGGAGGAGAGAAGAAGGAAGAAAAAAAGAAAAATTTCCATTAATTCAGTTCAGTTCAGGCCTCCAGGATCTCTGATCTTTTCTCAACAGAGCCAACGCCTGCTTGTTGGGATGGTGGATTAGCCAGAGGTCACCATCCCCAGTGTTGTCATTATAGTGTAAGAGTTCTATTGTTATTACATTGCAAGGGTTCCATATTGCTAGAGTTTTGTACTGCCTTGATATTTCTTGTAGGCAGCTCCTCTAGGCACTGACTCTTCCTTATTCTCGCAGCAGCCAACTGACTCCAGTTCTCACCAATCCACTCTTTTATAACACTCTTCTTATTGGCTACAGGTGTGGCCTGTTAGCATCAGGCCTGCTCCTAATCTTTAGTGATTGGTTCAGCTGCAACTCTTTAGGGGATAAGATTACATTCTGTACCACCTTCATTTACCCATACTGTATCCCCCTACACTGCAGCACCTGCCTCCACTGACACCCAGGTGTGTGTGTACCACCTCTGTGGCCTTGTGCTGCCCCTTGCTCCTAAAAACACCCTGAATTTCACAAAACCATTTCAAAGTGTGCATGCATTTTATTATCACACATATAATACAGGAATTTGTCTACTGCTTTTATTGTCACAGACATCTTTTATGAAAAATCCTTTCTTTAGGATTTTTCCTCCTGAGAAGCTGAAAGGCCTCAGGAACAAAATGCAAACATTGATTATCTGCTGCTGTGGAATGCAACAGGTGCATCTGTGATTGGTCTCATGTTGGTTGTTTCTAATTAATGGCCAATCCCAGTCAGCTGGCTCAGACAGAGAGTCCAAGCTGCAAGCCTTTGTTATCATTCTTTCTTATTCTATTCTTAGCCAACCTTCTGATGAAATCTTTTCTTCTATTCTTTTAGTATAGTTTTAATGTAATATATATAATAAAATAATAAATCAAGCCTTCTGAAACATAGAGTCAGATCCTTGTCTCTTCCCTCAACCTAAGACCCCTGTGAACACTGTCACACTTTTATCTGTCACAAACCCCTTTTCCTTCCTCAGACAAATAAAAGGTGCCTGGCAATGAATTTATTTAAGGCAATGAATGAATGATTGTGGTTAAGGAAACATGGTGTCCCAAAGTTTTCCCCCTGAATTTAAGCACCCACCCACAGTTCCTAAATCTCCATCCCATGATGTGACTCAGCACAGCACACAAGTCCCCAAGTGCCTGACAGGCCTCTATGATGCTGGCCACAGCCACAACTGTGGGATTGCAACTCCTACCCCAAAAATAGAGGAACCATTTTAGAGTGATGATGTTCCTGCTAATTACCTGAGCTGGAAAATGACCTTTCTAACAGCTGGATCCCTTTTGGGACCTGTGCTGCCTTTCCAGCAGTGTAAATACCTGTGCACAACACAGCTCTGCACTGTGCAGGCTCGCCCAGTGAGGGGGAGAAAAGAACCCAGAAAAACAAACAAAAAAGAAAGGAACTAAGATTAAATTCTCCTCCCCATACAATTAACAGAAGCTGACCCAAAAATCTCTGTGGGATTTGCACGTGCCTAGGCTATATGGAGAGTTTATTTCCTTCTGGAAGCACAAAGCAGTTCTGTGGGTATGAGGCTGCTGTTTCAGCTGGGGGCATTTCCCATGAATGGAGGGCTCTGTTCCTGGCAGGAGGCAGCAGTGGGTTCCAGGTCACCAGGAATGCCAAGGCCAAGGTGGATGTGCCCCCAGCCCCCTGCATGCCTGCTCCCCTCTGCCCAATCACTCAACACAAACCAGGAGGGATGGGGCAGGACTGTGAAGATGCCTCCTGATGTCTGTCAGCCCATTTAGGTAAAGGCATTGCTGCCATGGGAGTCATTTTAGGGAAAAATGGCATCTTTCATTAGGATGACTGAGATGAAAGGAAACCTCATAGGCACATATGCTCTGCTTTGGGTCAGTGAAGGGCTTGTGTGTATGAACCCAACTAAAAATGGTCAGCAATGTTTAAAACCCATGCAAATAACTCTCTTTTCAAAATAATGTTTATTCACAGCTCCAAAACGTGTAGAAATACGCACAAGCAGCATAATGGCCAAATAGCTGCTCCCTCCATAACCCAGGGTCCCCCTTCCTGCACACCTTTCTGGGTCCTGCACTCACACTTTGGACCAGCTCCTCATTCCCCTTGGGATGGGACAGAGCTGGAGCAGGTCCTGATGTGTGGAAATGCAGAAAGGCCTGCAGAGATTGCAATCTCCCTTTTGGGAAGGTTTCTAACCCAAAGGGCAAGTGGCACCTTGTCTGGGAGATGGACACAGATAGCGTGGGTCACTGAGAGGGGCATAGACTTGTGCCAGCACAGCCCTGGTTAGATGATGAATTCTGCTCTGTGTTCCCCTGCACAGCACAGAGATGTCTGACAAGAGACAGAACAACTTTTTTTATAGCTGCATTCCTGTTTTCAACAGTGTGGGCAAAAATGTCTCAAACATATACCTGTCCTTTTACAGATGAATTAGGGGAGCAGTTGCCCTCAAGGGGAAGTTTTTGAAAAAGATAAATCAATTCTAACTGAAGCAATAGCAACTACCAAAAGCACAACAGACTCTGGACAGTCTCCACAAGAGAAGAAAAAAGCAGTGTTTCATGCTTAATACAGTTGCCTGAGGCTCAGGTTTGCCTCCTAGCTCTGTCATGGATTCTATGTGCAATCTTGAAAACTCATTCTAAATTATAAATCTATTCTGCCATAAAGACTGTATCTCCTTTATTCCCACTCTAAGTCTTCCAGCACTCAGACTGTCTCCCAGAGAGTATTTATCAAGAACAATAGGGCACAGTCCCTCAACTGAGACCAGGAATAATAACCACACTATAGGAAATTAATAAACAAATTGCACTTTTGTCGTGGGTAAAACAGTCCCAAAGTGATAGCTTTCCCATAAAAGCTCATTACCTTTACTAAAATATCACCTGTAAATCATCTGAGACTACTTATGCCTTGTTCTCTTCACAACTACACAGCTCAAGAAACAACCAAGTAGCACAATGGCACCTCCTTCTGCATTGCAATTTAAATAGGTCTGCTGCCAAATCTACTGCCTGAAAGTCAGGAGTAAGAGCATTTTCTAGTTTATTTTAGTCACGATACAAATCTGCCACTGCTACTGTAGTTTAGGTGTGTTTCTGCACTGCTACTGTAGCTTAGATGCGTTTAGGTGGTTTAGGATGGCAAGCTCATTGTATTTTTACCTGAAGTGACAAGCCATGACATTTGTAAAACCAAGGACCTCATTCTGGCACTACCCTTAATGCTTCCTGTTAACTTTTTTTTTGCATGCTTGTTTGGTTAAACTGACACACTGATAGGAGACACCTCAAAACAATTGCTGTGTCCTTACACACTAAAGCAATTTTAGAGATGTAGAATGTCAAGCAGCAATTTGTAAAAAAGGTCAATATTGCCTTGTACATGCAAGCCAGACACAAAAACAAATTGTTCTCAAATTCTGAGCAGAAGCAGCAGGGTGTTTTTATTTACTGCAATCACAACTGGTTGCTTTCTCTCCATCGTGCCAGGCAGATGAATTAATTAATTGTCAGAGCACCAGGGGCACACTGCTAAATACACATGTGCATGCTACCAAATTAAAGGAAATTACTGCATTGAATTCCTCCCCAGCCTGTTAATTACACACAGGTTACACCCACCATCACGGTGGGCAAACACTTGTGATTTTGCTTGCGGAATTACAACAGGATTGCTTGCTTAGAATATCATTTGTGGCTAATGGATTGCAAGTTTTAAAAGATTGTTAGGTACTTCTGCAAGTAAAATCAGCAGCAACATTTATCACAGCATATCCAAAAGTCATAAGGCAATGCTCATTTTCATGTTTCAGCTGGGAATGCAGAAGAATCTTTGGTGTGGAATAAATCCCATCAGCCCATTCAGACGTGGTGTGATAACTCTAGCAGTGATGCTAGAGGCAGGTTACACAGCTAGATAATTCACCAGCCCGTTTTGAATGCTTTTTGGAGCCATTCCCTAAAGCTGTGATAGCCAGGTGGGCTGAAAACTCCCACATGTGCTTTGGAAAGATAACTATTCCCCCAGCTGAGCTTTAGCAGCAAAATAAAAGTATTACACCCTGGTTTCTCACATTAGTAAACACTGTGAATCACTTTGTGTTGGTCCAGGAGAAGCTGTAAAGAGAGAATGGGCAGAAATATGGAACACACCTAAAAACAGTAAAAATGCACATGGGGCTATGGCTCACGTTATCTCAAACAGAAAATTTGCCTCTTGGAGGTAAGGAATCCAAACACACAATGCAAGTACAATACTAATCAATGCACAAATAACATCTAATAAAAAAACTGAAAAATTCTTTTAAGTACTAAGACTGTTCAGCTATTTTAAAAAACTCAACAAAAGCAAACAAAAAAACCCAAACAAACTCCCCCCACAAACCCAACAGAACAAAACCCAAAAAATCCTAAAAAACAACCAACCAACAACAAAACATTTCTTGCGTTGTCTTTGTGCATAGCCTAAATGGGACATTTGAGCTCTCTGCCCAACACTGGACTCCTTAAATCTTAAAACTGGAGAGAAATGTCAGCCCCTGACCTTATGCCTGCAGAGAGCAGAGGAGCTGGAATGGGGCTAAATTACAGCTTGGTGCCAGTGCCAGTGTAACCCTACCCTAGAGCAATGTGCTCCCCAAGGTGAAGCAACAGAGCAGAGCCCTGTTCTACATCAGATGTGCTGGTTCTAGGCACCAACTGCACTTGTTCAAGGCTAAACTGGTTATCTCACACAGCACTGAGAAAAAAACATCTCCTGAAAGGCTCTAAGTTGTTATCAGTTTTCATGCTTTGCAGCACAAAAGGATCCCCAGCTGGGGACCAGGGAGAGATTTTGCCCAGTTTTACACACTAAGTGATCACAGGCATGTTTTGGAAATACATCCAGAACTATCCACTGTTGAAAACAAAGCAACAAAATGAGACATGTCTTACAGTGTTTGGCATCTAGCAGACTTAGCATTCTATTTCTTGAGAATTTTAAGAAGCATAAAGTCAAGCAGCTCTGGAACATTTCACCACAAGGAATAAGACTATGAAAAGTGCCCCTGGCATTTCACCTGAATGATGGAATATTTCTCTCTTCTTCCTTTCTCCTAGCCTAGAGTTTGGCTCTGCAACAGGATTGTGTCCAAACCCTTCATCTTCAGACCAAGAGAACATTCCCTGACCTGCTTTACTTATTGCTCTGGTTTACACACATCAAGTGAACAACTTTGTATCTTGTGCTGCTAAGAAATATCCACTCTGAAGGTCATCCACGTCTTCCTCTATAAGATCCCTCCCTATGATACAAAAAAGAACAATTTCCTTTGCATCTGCAACAAATTTGGTTGCTCTGCTTCTATTTTTTGTTTCAGTTTTACTGGCAAAGTCCCAGGATTGACATTGGGGAAACCCCAGCAGTTTTGTCCCTTCATCCAGCACGCATCCTTTCAATACCAATCTTTTCCTTCATCTATTTTCTTACCTGGCTTGCAATTCTTCATCTTATTTCCCAAGAAATATTGAAGTGCACTACACTTACTACCATATGATAATCCCTAGTGCAATGGGCTAAGATAGCAAACTATTCATATTTCACCACAAACTGGTCTCTTGTCATCCTCACATCACCTATCTCAGCCCTGCCACAGGCAAAATTTTTCCCAACACTGTTATTTTTGTTGCTTTACTTTATATTGGAAATCTGATAATTCTTTTTTTTTTGCCTGATAAAGTCCTCAATAAGATGAAAATTCTGGTCCCAATGTAGAATTTAAGGAGCACTGAACTTCAGGGGAGAGAAGTGTCCTGCCAGAGCTGCATGCCCAGAAAAACCAGTGAGCTCTGCTGAGAAGACCCTGACCACAGCCAGGCAGAGGCTGTGCTGTGTTGTCATTGTATTGCAAGGGGTCCATATTGCCAGAGTTTCATCCCTCCTTGATGTTTCTCACAGGCATCTCCTCTAGGCACTGACTCTTCCTTGTCCTCATAGCAGACAACTGACTCCAGTTCCCACCAATCCACTCTTTTATAACACTCTTCTTACTGGCTACAGCTGTGGCCTGTCAACATCAGGCCTGCTCCTCATCCTTAATAATTGGCTCAGCTGCAACTCTTTAGGGAGTAAGATTACATTCTATACCACCTTCATTTACGTATGTTCTATCCCCCTACAGTGTTGGAAATCCAGGCATTGCCTGTGCTCAGTGCCTCTTCACAGCCATCCCCTTCTGCTCTCCTTGACTGGGCACAGAGCCTTCTCCAGAGGATGCTCTCTCTGAAAAATCTCTGGTTCTGGTTCAGTTTGGGGTGAATTTAGTTTCGTTTCTCAAAACAAACTGAAAAAATATTCTGTCAAATACAAATGGGCTCAATCTAAACAGCCTTTCAAAATCCTTTTGAATTTAAGTGAAAATTATAAAATGCTCCTGAGCTCTGTTCTGTTTTTCTTCAACACTGAACAGTGAGGAAATTTATGGAGCACTATGGAGTTCTGTTTGATGTTACAACAGTGAGTTATTTGACCTTTATTTTGCCTCTTCACTTAAAAATTTTTTGAAAGGCAAAGAACAGAAAAGGAATTACCTCCCACCATCCTTGACAGGGACAGTAAACACAATTAGAGACAATACAGCAGATAGATGTCTGCACTTGTTTCCTGCCCTTCCACTGAATCCCAACAAAAAAAAAGCCTTTGATAAAGTTAATTGGATGATTCTCTCATTCTGCTGGAATAAAAGAGCTCACAGAGACACAAGAGCTGACTTCATTGGACTGAAAGGTAATGAAGGACTTGCTCTCCCAGTGTCACATTCAGCACCACTGGTCCCCTTCCTTCTGCATGAGCTGTACCAATTGAGATGGCACCGTGTTTTACAGGGTCACAGATGTCACTTCCCAAAACTAAAGCACAATTACACTTTCCCAGATTAAAATACAATGGGATGGGGCTGGCTGCTCTGCAGGCTCTGAGAGCTCTGCCTTGCTGCACACATGGCCAGGGGAAGGTTTCCAGCGCTGAGCAGGGCTGCTCAAAGACAGAAAGCAGGCATTAGGAAAGGGAAGAGCGGGGCTGCTCCCTGTCCAATTCCTAATCCCTAAGTACATTTATGTCAAAGCAGAGGATGGGGAGGAGCTGTGCACATCACAGTGCAGTGGTTGCCCTGAGGCTCCCTGCATCCCCTGCAGGTGCCCTATGCCAAGGCTGTGGCACTACCCAGGACTTGCTACCCATCTTCACTGCTCCTTAAAAATGGACAATTAAAAGTAAATCCAGAGGAGATTTATTTGCCAGTGAATGAGGAATTTTTTTTCTTCCCCTCCCTTATCCAGGGGTTGCTCGTGCCATTCCCATGAGTCACTGAACAAAACAAAAAGAATTCTGGGACCATAGCAGGACAAAACACTCCTTGGAATCCTTCAGTGTTGGAGTCACTCCTGCAATAGTCTGATTCTAGTTCACCAACCTTTCCCTGCATTGCTGATAGCAGAACAGTGAGTTAGTGCCACACAGTCAAAACAAAACCTCTATTTTTACTCTATTCCTTCATCTGCACATTGTACATTTGTTCACTGAACCCAAACTAATCCTTTAACCACTGAGCCACATCCAGAATCCACAAACAGCTGATTACCTACAGCTATTCTCAAAATCTAACCCAGGCTTTGTGAAAGACTTCCCAAAAAGTCTGCATTGGATGCTCCTAGGTGTAACTGATCACAAGTTGGCCAAATGGAGGTGGGCTGTTTGTTTGCAAATGTGTTTTAAGTGACTCATGTCATTCTGCATCAAAGTCTCTTGCTCAGAATTTACCCCTCTCTCCCCTCTCACTTTTTTATGAACCACAAATTGTACCAGTAATGAGTCTGTCTATCCTTCAAAACACTGATAAGGTATGATATAGTACAGCAGCAGAATGTTTTGTCTGCCTAGAAACAAAATTTTCCACTGGTGAGTCTCCATTTATTTCAGCAGCCAGGTTTTTATTCATTTACCAGGCTCCATGTTTATTCAGTCTCATTCCAGTTTCTTAAATAAAAATGACTTGTGCTACTTTTTTATATACATGACACCAACGCTATGATATTTCTCAACCCAATTTATAGTTCATTTAAACCCCCACATTTGTTCAATAAGAGCCATTTACAATTAATTTCAATCCAAATGAGTCTATTATAACAGCATCATTAACTAGCCAACATTAGCTATTTCATTGTTTTGCTCAGGACTAATGTTTGACAAACCTGTACATTATCCTAATTGCAAACATCATAAATATTAACACAGTAATTGCCTTTTTTGCAGTCTTTTGAAACTTCATCTCTGCTCCATGATTTATTCACAATCAACACTTGGCAGAGAAAGCTCTGCCACTTCATTCAAGAGTGTTTCATCAGAGTTGTTTGGATTTAATTTTAAAATATCTTACTTTAACAGCTTGAGCTTTAAAGACACTTAAGCTATTAATAGGATAGAGCCACCTTTGTAATCTAAGATAAACATCTCCCCAGCTTTGTCCTCACACAGAGAAAAGAATTTTAATGCACTTCTTTTCAAAGCTTTTGTCTATATTTTTGTGACAATGCCATTATTGCCATAAAGAAATGGATCAATATTATTCTTCAAACATCTTTTCTCCCACCTCCTCCCTCCTCCATCTATAATTTGCTAGCTGACTCCTCATAAAAGAGTTTCCTGTGTAATTTTTTTTTCTTTTTGATATTTCACAACCCTGGGCTTTAAGCTAAAAGTAACAGCTGTCAGTTTCTTGCAATCTCCACACCTTATCCTTTAACCTCCATTTGAGATGAAAGATCTATAAACATTCAAGGTGTGAAGACCTCTAAAATTGAAAGAGCCATTTGGGTGCAGAGGGGCACTCATCCCTGACTGCTGCCCTGCCACACTGTGCTGGAATTATTTTCTGAATGATGCTCCCAATCACTCATCATTTCCTAGGTCTCTAAACTTCCCCTCATCCACTGTCTTTTCCCAGGCTGAGGAAATGCAGTCAATCTGATTGCTTTTCAGCTCTCAGTTGTCCTTGTCCATATTTCTGTCTTTAATGATCCTCTGTGCAGGAAGGATTTAAGCCATTTCTGGAGAGCCCTAGAAATGGGGCATGGCAATACCAGTTTCTTTAGACAAAGCCACCCACACAAGTGTTAAGGCATTTTTTTCTGTCAATAAGAAGGGTAAAAATATCTGTCCCAGGCACCTTTCTCCACCACACCAGGCCAAAAATTTCTCCTTCCTTCACAGTATTATATTCTCCATCTTCAAAACAAGAGAGTGAAAACTATCCCTATCCTCTTCCTGCCATTAGTCATAAAGGAAAGAAGAATACATCATTTATAACAGTAGACATATTAATGAGAAGTGATTAAGGCTGAACTTCAGGAAATGTGTGTCACTTTACCACTGCTGCCAAAAAAATTTCAATGTGAAGCTGAACAAATAATTCTAGACTTGAATCTCCTAGCTGTGTAATGAGGATTGTTGTCACAGGATAATGATTGAGAGACACTTGCATGGTAAACTGCTGAGAGTTTCTGTGAAAAACGGTAATTCAGTTTCTAAAAGCCCTTCAAAAAGAACAGAGAATTAAATTAATGGCAGATTGGAAAAATGGGTTGTGAACTACTCTTGATCTATAGCCCAGGTGACAGAAAAGTTAAGTGCAGGAAAAGAGACATCTCTGATGAATTTCCTGTCTCCAGCATGATGAGTGAATGGAAAAAGCCAAACTACTGATGAAATACTGACTTTTAATAGACAAAAGTTACACACCATGCAGTGGTTTCAAACTTGAACTAAGAAAAACCTTCCTCCTTGAAGAGTAACTTGGGGACTTTTTTTTATGTATCAGCAGTAGGGACTGGCAACGTTTTAGTTAGAATTAAATAAATTAGCAGTGTGATGTCGCAGACATCTTTTTATGAAAAATCCTTTCCTTAGGATTTTTCCTCCTGGGAAGCTGAGAGGCCTCAGGAACAAAATGTAAACATTGATTATCTGCTGCTGTGGAATGCAACAGGTGCATCTGTGATTGGTCTCATGTGGTTGTTTCTAATTAATGGCCAATCACAGCCCAGCTGGCTCAGGCTCTCTGTCCAAGACACAAACCTTTGTATTCATTCCTTTCTATTCTTAGCTTAGCTAGCCTTCTGATGAAACCTTTCCTTCTATTCTTTTAGTATAGTTTTAATGCAATATATATAATAAAATAATAAATCAGCCTTCTGAAACATGGAGTCAGATCCTCGTCTCTTCCCTCATCCAAGAACCCCTGTGAACCCCATCACAGTGTGATGCTACTCCTCATTCACTACCAGCAAAAATCCCATCCTTCTCGTTGAGGACAATGACATATTGGCTGTCAATCCATTGTGTGGCAATGGATTTTAAAATATTACCTCTTTTTCTTGATCAGAAGTGGGGCACTGCCAGCTTCCTTGTTACCATTTTGTTGTATGTGTGGAACAGAGTTCAAGTATAATAGTAAAAAACACTAGGTCTTACACACTCAGTCAAAAAGGTCAGTTAGAAATAGAACTTCAGAGATTAAGCCCCAGCTCTGTGGTTATTGAAGTCAGTTGCACTTCCATAAGCAGAACTTGCCCCAGCATTTAACAATGCTACAAAAAAAGAGGCAACTATTGAAATGTCCTTCCAGTTCTCAGAAGACATGAACTCACCAAAGGCCAGGTGGTGATCTAAGGCTGGACTCAATAATCTCAGAGGTCTTTCCCAACCTAAATTTGTGCTTTTGTGAAAAAATAGTCCCGAGACCAGTTGGAAGAAAATGACAGGATTTCGGAACAGTAGAGTGGAAGTCATTAAATTATTTCATGCAATTCTGCACACCAGGCCAATGAGCCTTGGCACATTATTTCCTCATGACTGAGATTCATGCATCTTTCTCACCTTTCTTTGTGGAAAGAAGGTGATAAATGGAAAAATCAAGTTTTAGCCAGAAACCCCTGCCTTCTTCCAGCATGACTATCGCTTCCAAAATCATCACATTTTTCCCTTTATTCAAACTTTCCAAACAGGCACCTTTTAGTAGCACTGTATATTTTTGTTTCCCTGGCATCTACAAGGGTCCTCCAGCATCAGCATCTCCTACCTCAGTCTAAAAGGTCCAACACAGAAAAGAACAAGGAAAATGCTATAAACTTATTCAATTGCTGATGAATTGCAGAAATTCCGAAAACATCTGTCCTTAGCTGTGAAGTGCAAAGGAATGGAAACTCATGCTGTCAACAGTGCTAAGTTATTATTGTTCTAGATGCAGATCAGCTTCACTAAGGAGTGTTTATTATGTTGTCTGCCCTGCAGACTCTCTGCCACATGGCTTGTAGCAGGTTTAATGGTCATGGAGGTCCACAGCCTTGTAAATACTGTGACCAGTGAAACTGAGGAGGAGTAGCTGAAGATCAGCTTTTGGGGGTGCCTGTGGATTGGAGGAGAATGCCTCTTGGCCAAGCCCAGAATGTGGCTGGTAGGAGGCTTCCATTTAACAGACCAGCTTGTACTTCAGTGCCTTGTGAAAATGAGGAGGCCAGGACCTGAAGATGACAGATTCCACCATTTTTATTGCTCTGAAGATTGTACAGGCACATCCCCAATGTCATCCATTGAATGTGCTGCCCTGATCCTTTTTAAAGCAAGCCAGCTCTGTGACTACATTGGCTTAATTTAACAGCATCAGAAAAACAAATCAATGCCTCCAGAAGGATAACCTTGAGTTAATCCCACATTGAAGAGGAAATTTTCTACTTTGTTCACAGGAAGGCTCTACCACTATGGCTACAGCAAATGAAGGCAATTCATTTTTCCAGTGCCAAGGACAGAGAGATCAAGGACAGTGAATAATTAAAACACCCATAGAGAGAGAGCAGCCAGCAGGAGGCAATTCCAGGAAACCCTTCCAACAGCCACAGATTCCTCCTTGAGCAGTGTATATTTCTGCAGCAACACCTCAGATCTCTAAGGTAAAGATATTCCTGAGAATACAGCTATGCAACATCACCTCACTGATTTACAGCTGTGTTACACACAACATTACAGTATTTACAGCCACACCACCAGCAGCTTGCATCCTTCACAGGTCATACTGCTCAGGCACTGCCATGGTAAGGTCTGCAAAAGCCACTGGGTTTGCCTTAGTGCCCCACTCTCAACAGGTTAATGTATGGCAGGGAATGCAAACCCCAGGCTTTTTTAAGCCTAACAAATTGTGTGCACCACAAGGGATTGGAGCCCTGCAGAGAAGGGGAAGCTGGGATAAATCCTACCTTGCGAGGAGCATTTTTGTCCGTGCTCTCCACATCACCGTCCAGGAATGGCATGGCAAATGAGCTGAGATCCTGCAAGGACAGAGAAGAAAAAGGGATGTGTTTTATGAATGCCTTCTTCCTTCCATCAGAGAACCCCATGACTGAAGCCCACAGGTCTATTTTCAGAATGCATGGAATTGCTGGCAAGCAATACCACAGACTCTGCTGGTTCTCCTGGGCTGGGAAAAAATGTCAGATATAAGTCACAAGTGAACAGAGAGCCCTCAACAGCACTTGCACCACATCAGCATCAAAAACCACCTGCACAGCCAAAGTCAAAAGCCCTGTGTTAAACTTTCAAGGGGAGGTACTGAAATCCCGTAGAAAAATTGGTATTATAGTTTATTATAAATTATAATAAACTCATAAATTTAAATTGTAAGTAAATTATAGTTTAAACACATCCACTTGCTCAGCAAATGCCTCTCTTGCTTTTAGTGGGATGCATGATCTTAAAGCATATTTGTGGCAATAAACACAACCTGAATGAAAGCATGAAAGCATGTCAACGTTCTGAGAAATACATGACTTCTAGAAAAAGACAGAGAAAACTGACATGGTGCTCAGGGAGGAAATAACCCGCACAAATGGGAGAGGAGCACCCAATTCTGCAGGACTAAAGACAATAAAGGCATAAGAAAAGCACACATGCTCATTTTTAACTAACAAAAACAAACTGCAATTATATTCCACCTCCTGCCGTCTGTTCTGTTTATGATACTTCATGTTCCAGCCACAGGGTTTTTAGAGCTCCTTTCTACATGCATAAGGAAATTATGTTAGTGTCAAGTTTAGCATCTGTTTGAACAGAAAAGTACATAATGAGCAATTCTGTGACCAGAAGCATGAGATTGCCTAATACTGTGTGCTGAAGAGCTGAGTCTTGTGTCTTAAATTGTGTTCTAAATGTCAGGAACACCTCTCCAAAACAGAACCTCCCAGATGAGAGGCATCACCCTTTCCATGCAATGATTCAGTGCTTCTCAACCACCACATCTGCAACCATTTAAAAGAATTCAAAATATAAATAAATAACAATTTCACGTAAACCTAATTTTGTGATCAAACAGAGCTTAATTAAAAATTAGCACCATCCGTGAAGTCTGCAGGGCTTGCTTGTCTTCAGCATTCAGAGCAGCCACAGGTCTAATCACATTGCTTTGTGTAATCATACTAAAGTCAAAATATGCTCAAAAATTGTGTATAACTCAGCCATAATTCTTAGCAGTGTTTGAAAATACTCTGGTTACATAACAAGCAACAAAAATAAGGAACAAAATATTGAATTACTGGAACTGAAACACATGGGAGTAATTCATGCCAAGTTGAAAAGGGAAAAAAAAAAAAGAAAAAGCAGCAGCCAGGCTTGGCCAAGCTGGCCCCAAATCATTGGGCCCCAAACAAATGTATTCCTGACAAATTCTCTCTGCTCCCAACCCCATCTATGCACCTTCAATGGGAGCTATCTACAAAGCTCAGCTATGTAACATCTCCCTCTTGCCTGGGCATCTGTGTTTCACATCATCTTTGTTTGCAAATAAAACATAAGGAAACATCTCAAAACCAAAGGAAGAGATTAAAATTAAGATTAAAATTACTTACTCCATATAAAAATTATTTTGCCATAAATGGCATTTATAAACACCAGCAATATACAGATTATCATCACCATTATTATTATTGCTTCACATGCTACTGCAGGACTTAATTGAAGAATCTCTGTGAAGTTATTTAAGAGCCTAATGAAAGTTATACAAAACCATATCCCCTTGTGTTTAATTTAGCCAGAGGATTTACCAACATTTTCCTCTACCTATCTTCAGTAGGGCAGAAGCTGGAATCTGATGTGTGCTAAGTAATTTTCCATGGAATAAATCAAGAAAATAACCTCTTTTGAGCTCCACATATTAGTAGCTCTATATTACTCCCTGGTGTAACTTCCAGGAAGGAAAGCAGCTATTTAGGAAAGCTGGAGACTGGATGGCAGAAACTGGGTTGAAGAGGACACATATCTACTAATCAGGGTTGAACAACTTGTTCAGAAATCTAGAACTGCCAGGAATGAAAGCAAAATATCTTATTTGAGCAGACCTGGAGAGGGTAGGTAGATACAACTATTTTTCTAGGAACTAAATTTCAGTTCTCATTTGCATTTTTCTTCCAAATTTAAAGCCACACATATATTAAAGTCTGGAGTCTAACAGTATCATGAAACCCAGATGATGACTCTGTTCTGATTTGTATCTCTCAGATACCATGGAGGTATTGTGACTTCATCTATCTTTACATCCACAAAAAATCTCTACCTGTAAGCTAAAATAACTGAAGCTGGAGCCCTCTGGGCAGTATGACACCTTTTTATTTTGTTAATACAGCACTGCTGAACATTTCAGAGTGGGTAATAATTGTACTTTTAGTCCTGTGAAAAAGTCTATAATTGTAACTGCTACCTAACAATTTTTCAGTCTTTCATGGGATTCTATATGTGAAGGCGTCCATTCACAGAAGGGAAAAAATACACATATCAAATACCAGGCTACAAATGCTGCTCTCTCAATTCCAATCTGTTGGTTAAGCAAGGAAACATTAGGTGGTTATTTCCCCTTCATGAATATTTCTGCAGACTACAGATAAATAACAATTTCTTTCTTGTGTTCCTCTTTAACAAGAAACACATGTGATGATGCAGTTGATGATACAGTAACTCTTAAAAAAAACCCAAACAAAAACAAAAAAAGCAAACTGCTCCAAAAGTGTTGCAAAATACCACAGAACTCTTGACAGAGCAATGGTGCAGCCCTTGCCCTTGTCACAGTTGTGACTCTGTGATCTGATGCCAACAGATACACACAGAATGCTCACTCTGCCAGGGGCTGGGGACTGGAGCTGTTCTTAGACAGCTTTGCTGCTCTCCAGCTCTGCTTTGCTCCACTTGGAAACAGCTCCCTGGACAGCCACATGGCTCTGCAGTGACATTTAAAACTCCATCAAAGGCACACAGTGATGTCCTGCTAGGAGGAAGAGTCCTTCAGACTGCAGAGCCCTGGCTGCAGAATGGCATCGAGCCCTGTGTCCATCAGTCCTGCATTGAATCCTTGGACAGACAACTTCTGCAGAGACCTCAGCCTGTCATCACCCCTGTACAGAGCAAAAGCAGGTCCTCGTGCTGCTAACCTGGAATGAAGAGTATGAAAAGCCTGGCTTGGAAGTTTCTTTGGTTTTCCTGTCATGCTTGTGCTCCTTAGGCAATCCTTCCATCGCTCTGCTCCATCTGACAGGCAGATATCACTCCTGCCATCCTGTTGGAAAAAATGACCTCTTGACCACTTTAGATCTACTTTACAGCCACAAAGCTGCCTCAGATTTATTTTGTTTTCAATCCACTTTTATTTACAGAGGCTGTCATGGCAGGTCCTGTTACATCCAGTGAGGAACACAGCCCCAGGGGCAGCAGAGCTTTTCCTGGAGGACAGCAGAGCCATGACACAGCAGAGCCACGGCTCAGTGCTCCTGTCAGCAGTCAGGCTCCCTCCTGGGGAGGGAAATCTCCCAAAACACAACAGGGGAGTTTACAGTGCAAGCCAGGACTATTCTGTCTGCATTTGCACTTATTTTCTTTACCACTTCTTTTCCTATTTCCTCTGGGCTAACAACAGATATCTGGAAGGCTACAGATTCCTCATGTGAATTTCTCCTCCAAAGGTGAGACTAACTCTAGCATGATTCTGGTCTGGTTTACCCCTACATCTAGAGGATGATCCTTCTTAATTCCAGTCCCTTTTCCTCTGACATCTCTTATATCAGAATATTTGGGATGATGTGTAAAGAAGTAAGAATAAAATTAATGTTCTTTGTTATCTTGGGTAAACAAAGAAACTTTTTTCAGAACTGGTTTGGAGAATAGGAAAGAAAACTACATTTGAGTTTTGGCTGGCATACATAGGAGCAAGATCTGGTTAGCCAAACCATTTTTCACCTTTTCCACCAGTTTCACTGTTTCTTTCCTTACTGGGGAGAATTCCTGCCAGGAAGGCTTGCCCAGACACACTGGGCTGGAGGCTGCTGCAGTTGGAGACCTTGGTGTAAGAAATGGGCTTCCAGCAATTCTGCTGCAGAGGCTGCATACTTAAATAACACACCACTAAAGCCTTGAATCCAGTAAACAACACAGAATAAACAGGATTCTTGTTTTATTATTGTTTAGCTTCAAGGCTTCTTTGGCAGCCAGGCTGATAAAGCTTCTCTGCAAGGGCTGAAGCCAAAGAGCCAGCAAGGGCTGGGGCTGACAGGCCAGAGACCAGTTTCCAATGTATTTTGGGTGGAAGTTGGACCTTTTTCTGGCCCCACTTGACAGTGGCCCAGAATTTCAGGGCTGGGTATCAAAAGTGTTTTTCACAAACAACTCCCTGCTGGCATCTTTTGCAACAGTCTATTGAAACATGAGGAATGACTGTGAGCAACGCAGGGCTGTGAGATCTGTGCCACAGAGGTGGGTCCCCATGAACGTGGTCAACTCCTGGGCCACATTTCAGGGGTGACACAGGTCAGAAGAGCTTCATGGCAGCCCCATTCCAAGCTCTGCTGAAAGGCTGGGTTCCTCAGCTGTTAACAAATTCAGAGTCGTGGTGTGGGTAGCATCACGCAGTCCTGACTAGGGATGGTGTCACCTCTGAGGCATTATTTTTCTGCCTCACTGAGTTCTATATATGTGCTAGGATTGCACCAAATTTAAGGATGTGAAATGCCTGCCAGACATTACAGTTTCTTTTTACAACATAACTCAAGCAGAAGGTGACACTTTACTAAGGCAGTTTTCAATATGGGGAGACAGCTCCTTTAATAAAATAAACAAAGAAAACAACATACAGTGGAATTAAGCTGTGTGTTGACAAGAGCTCTGATCTCACAAAAGATTGATAAAAGCTGCTCTCCTCATCACACCTTACAAAATCTCCTCCTCTGCTGATATTACTGAGCTTTGAGCACTTCAAGTATCCTAGCAAGGACAAAGAAGGTCAGGATTTTTATTAACATCAGCTGTGAACAGTTTCTTTCACTGCATTCTGCACACCAGCAGATTTTTTTAGATCAACCTTGAATTTGTACCTATTACAAGCCTGTGTAAAACTCTCTGAACAGCAAATATGCTGCATATGCTAATAGCCTGTGAGCAGAATCCACAGTCTGATCTCTGTGGAATAGAGGGCATAGCTTGGTAGCTCTGCTTGAATAGAAAATTCTCTTTTTCTGAGAACAATCCTATCTAAAAGCCTTTGGGGATTTATAATAAATCAGCCCATTATTGCACAAGGAAAGATTCAAAACTGACATACCCAGGCATTTTCATCCTTTTGTTATTGTTGTTTTGATGTACCAGCTATAGTAAAGTATAATAAGACTTGCTACATTCCTTTATTCCTTTAGGAGTAGGTTGCTCATTGCTTTGCTTTTCTCACTCCCCCATGCCATCTAGACTGTAGCATGTGTTTTGGAGAGAAATGTATAAGTTGTACTGTGAGACTGAGGATGCTGGTGACTAAGTCTCAGTATGACTCAATGGGAGTGGGCAGGAACAGATGTACAAAGCTGGTTGGATTTGTGCAAGACAGCTTTGCACTGCACAGGGCCATTACAATTTATCTGTTTGCTATTACTTTTAAGGCTATTTGTATTAAAAAAACAAAAAAAACCAAAAAAAACAAAAAAAAAAAAAAAAAACCCACAAAAACCCATATATGTAGGTCTGGAGAATTTGAGAGGATAGAAATAAGATATAGAGACTTGATTGGTGAGGCTGTACCTTGAATCCTGTGCTCAGTTCTGAGCCCCTCACTACAAGACAGATATTGAGGAGCTGGGGAGTGTCCAGAAAAGGGCAAGGGGATGGTGAAGGGTCTGGAATACAAGTCCTATAAGGAGCAGCTGAGGGAGGTGGGGAAGTTTAGCCTGGAGAAAAAGAGGCTCAGAGGAGACCTTATCACCCTCCACAACTCCTGAAAGGAGGTTGTAGCCAGGAGGGGATTGGTCTCTGCTCCCAAAACAAGCAAGAGAACAAGAAGAAATTATGAAGATGGCAGGTTTGCAGTGAACTTTTTGATCTTAGAGGCCTTTTCCCACCTTAATGATTCTATGATTGTGTCCAGAGTATGAAGGTTCCAGAGGCAGCACAGCCCTGGGATTCTTGTGTGACTGTGCAGGACCAGCTGTGTGCACTTCAAGGTGGACACAGCACCAGACTTGAAATAACAGAAGGTAAGTCTCCCTAAATGACATGCCTAGAACAAATGGAAAATATTTTATTTAGATAGTACCAAAGAGGCACAATCTAAGAGGTTAGGGAGTAATGGCTGACTGAAATCTAACCCAGATGTCAGTGTGTGAAAATCCCCATCCATCAGGTGATTATTCAATGTTCTGTGTAAAAAACCCCTCACATATGAAAGCTTGGCAGAAAAAAACAGCCTGTGTGCAATTCAAAGGCATTTCTTTCAGCTGCAACAAGAAGTGGACAGGGTCTACTCAAGGAGCTACTGAAGCCACTGCTCTCACCACAGGTGCTCCAGCTTGGATTGCCACCACTTGGGCAGAAAAAGCTGCTAAACTATGAATTTTACAGGGAAGGGATTAAAGAGCCATGAAACCATTAAGTCCTTGATATTTCCCTGAAAATAGCTAAATAGCTGTCTTCCAACTCTTCTTCCTGAGTGATCCTGATCATGAGATACTGGCAGCATCCAGAACACCCTTCTTAATTTCTGAAATTCTTAACTGATCCTGACAGGAATTAATCTCCAGCAGTCCACAGCAAATGCCCTTTTTTTTGTTTTTTGTTTCTGGGGCTGTAGACAAGATCCATCAAAAAAACTTACAAGAGAGCATGAACTGTTTTTTGTGTTGTTCTCAATCTCAGACTTAAATCACTAGAACACATTCCTATGCTGTTTACAGAAAAAAAAAAATGAAGGTTTTTTCAAGCCTTGTGCTCTGCTGCCAGGAAACCCCACTGTATCTCATCAGTGATTCAGTCTTTGCAGATGAGCTGGGCACAGAGAGCCTGGGGTGGGATGGAATCCCTCCTGCCTGCAGCCCCATCCTGTTTGTAAGGTGCAGAGAGCTCAGGGCTGTGTGGAAATGCTGTGGTGGAGGGTGCTGCTCCCCACCTCATCAGGTGACAAAGCCTGGCTAGGATCCCCAAGCACACAGCAGCCTGGTGTCACTGTCATATTTGCTGAAAAATCTCTTTGCTCCTGGGAAGCTGAGAAGCCTCAGAGAAAAATGAAAACAATAATTATCTGATTTGTTTCTCCTCTGTTTTGCTGCTTTAGAATGTGTTTGGACATTGTTTACCAACAGGTGGTTATTTCATGTGAATTGTTTTGGCTGAATGACCAATCACAGTCAGGCTGTGTCAGACTCTGGAAGGAGTCACAGGTTTTCTTATTACCTTTTAGCCTTCTGTCTGTATCCTTTCTCTATTCTTTACTATAGTTTAGTATAGCATTCTTTAATATAATATAGATCATAAAATAATAAATTAGCCTTCTGAGGACATGGAGTCAGATCCATCATTCCTCCCTTCAATGGGGGACCCAGAAAATGCCACAGCCTGGTTTTTCAGCTCCTTCACACCACAAACCACACAGCAGTGACTGGCAGAGTGTTTATTACAACAGCAGATGGACAACCTAGCAAACGTGCAAATAATGAAATGTCACTTAAAAAAAAAAAAAAGGAGAGACAGAGAGAGAAAGTGAGAGAACAGCAGAGAAAGCATGCCAGGGAGGAAACCAAAATTCCCAATAGTCTCTGTGACACCACCATGATGCACACACAATCCCATTATTAAGTGCTATTCCTGGATGCTCGGTCAAAGACAAGCTTTCTCTGGCAAGACATTTCATTTAAGAAGAACCCAAATTTTAGGAACACAAGGGGTAAAAGCAGAAGATAACACACCTCAGTCCTGGAAAATGTGGTTAGGTGAGTGATGAGGGAATTAAGAAACCAAGAGACACGATTCTAAGGAAGGACTGCAGGAGACTGGAAATGTTACCCTTCAGATGGCTCATACTCAGTGCCAATAAAAGTGCTGTCCAATACTTATGAGTTTGTCTTACATAAATGAGACACTGGATCCCAATGCATTTGCAGAGAAAAGCCAGCATTTGCTGCAAAACACAACTTCAGCCACAGTGAAACAGCAGAACAGCAGGAAACAAAAGATGATTTTGCCATAATGTAATGAAAACACTTGAGCCGCTGCAGCACAGGAGCAAACAATCTGAAGGGGATTCAACACAAGGATCACACTGAGGATTACTAAGTCATCTCCACACTTCAGCTACTTTGAGTCACTGTGTTTTGCATTTTTTTATGTTTTTCCCCACTTTTTATTGGCCAAATCTCTTAAAAAAAACATGTCCACAAGGAAGAATAAAACAAAACAGAATCAGAACTGAAAACCCCCAGCTGATGGCCTTATCTGAGAAGGACTTGCAGGGTTCTGCCTTGCATATATATGACTAAAAAAGGTGACATTGACACCAGGGAAAAGATCTCTGCCATAAATACTTGAACTGCAACTATTTTTTTCCAGTTCACTGCATTTAGGAAGACAGCTGCCTGTTGCCTCCTCTTTCCATTCTTGTCAGGCATTAACCGTGAATAATCTTGACAATTAGAAGAAAGGGACCTGCTCTGATCTCTTAGTCCCTTAACTAACGAAAAAAGAAATAAAGGGAAAAAATGCAGAAGCAAAGAGGAAATTAGGGAGGGAAAGGAAGAACAAGATGGTTCTGTGCTTTATGTGCTGAAGAGCAGAATGGGAGGTCAAGGGGAACAGCACATGGTGTCCATGATGAGGAAAGATTCCCCTCTTGGTGCTTTCCTGACATATTTTCCTACATCACTCTGCTGCTGCAGAGAGCAATTTCACCTCTATGAAGTTTACAGTCATTTTGCTACAGCTTATCTTATACCTTTAGCACCACATGTAAAAAGAGACCAATAAATTGAATATGCTTTATTTTATAAGCTAAACTAGTTTTTTCTTTTCCCAAAAGAATGGATGTCTTCATTCATCACACTCTGAACTCTTTATTTAAAGGTGAATTTTGCTGAAGCTGTAACACAGAATGCCCTCAAGGACAGAAGAAAGCTCAGATTGTCAGAGACAACCCAGAAGACTTTATCACACTCCTAGTACAGTATTCTGCCCAAACACAGCCTGCATGCCCTTTGTGTCCCACCCCTGAGATAAGACACAGTGAGATTTTGTGCCACTCCTAGACTTTCAGTTAGCAGTGACATCCACTGTTAATAAATTACAATCCATCATTCATGCTGTGGGAATCCAAAGGGTTTTACAAACTACAGATCCAGTTCAGAACAGCTTCATGAGAGCACTTCAGTGATGAGATTTTCACTGCCTGCTCTGGCTTTCTGGATGAGCTCTGGGAAGGCATTCTGATATCTGTCACTGCTCACGTCCCCCACACTTTCTGTCCAGCCTAGAGGGAAGGGGAAAGCCAGAATCTCCACCAGGCAATGTGCTCCCATTTCCCTGGCATGGCAGAGGCTGGACAACGTGCTTAAACTCTGGAGTTTCTATGTCATTGAATTTCGCATATTCAGTGAATTAATTATAATGTGGCCTTTTCTTTGAGGCATAATCAATTCCTTTTCATTTGTTATCCAACTAAGAATAACAGTTTCCCTTTTATATGAACTAAATGAACCTGCTTTGGCAAATAAGCAGTCAAGAAGATAAATGGTCTCTTCTTTTCCAGGGTTTTGTTATCCTTGCAACATATGGAGACTGCACATTTCTAATTTCCTACTTCCTGCGAAAAATTTTGTTGCAAACAGATTTAACTCTGAATAGACCCTAAATGTTGTGCCCTTTTAAATGTATAATTAAGCCAATGCACAAAGCAAACAGTGCCTTTGACAGAAGCTTACTTTCAAAAGCAGCCTGACAAGCATGACCATCTCGTGTGGTAGGTCTGAAATGAAAAGCACTATTATTAGGAGAAAAGTTCTGTTCTGTACTATTCCCACTGCCCAGAATTTAAAAAAAAAAAAAAAATATATATATATATACACACACACACATATATATATATATATACACACACACACATATATACATATATATATATATGTATATATATATAAAAATGAATGCTGCATCTCATCTCTCCTGCATCTCATCTCTCCGCTGCATCTCACTCTTTACTGGCTATAAAGTGGGAATAAAGTAGGGTATTTTTTTTACTTTCCCCCTCTAGAAAGCTGTCCAAACAAGGGGCTTTCTCTCACTACGGTGTGCACGGCACTCGGAGCGTGGCTTACTCCAGCTCCTTCCCCAGCTCCAGCGGTACCAGTGTAGCCATGACAACGCCGGGATGGGAGGCTCCATCCCCGCAGGAGGCTGGGCCGGGGCTCGGGCAGCACAGCGAGCTCCCAGCTCCGTGTTTGGGCTGCAGGATCATTCCAGCCCCATTTCAATGCCCTCTCAGCTCCATGTCTGGGCTGCAAGACCCAGCCAGGACCATTTCAGCCCAGGTTCAATCCCTTCCCAGCTCCATGTTTGGGCTGCAGGACCATTTCAGGCCCATTTCCATCCCATCCCAGCTCTGTGTTTGGGCTGCAGGACCCAGCCAGGACCATTTCAGCATCATTTCAATCCCCTCCCAGCTCCGTGTTTGGGCTGCAGGACCATTTCAGGCCAGTTTCAATCCTCTCCCAGCTCCGTGTTTGGGCTGCAGGACCATTTCAGGCTGGTTTCAATCCCCTCCCAGCTCCGTGTCTGGGCTGCAGGACCATTTCAGCCCCGTTTCAGTCCTCTCCCAGCTCCGTGTTTGAGCTGCAGGACCCAGCTGGGACCATTTCAGCCCAGTTTCCATCCCATCCCAGCTCCGTGTTTGAGCTGCAGGACCATTTCAGCCCGGTTTCAATCCCCTCTCATCTCCGTGCCAGGGCTGCAGGACCCAGCCAGCACCATTTCAGCCCAGTTTCAATCCAGTTTTGCTGGCTGGTGAGACACACTCTGGGCATCCCTGCACTGGGAGCACTTCCAAGTGTCACCAAGATGAGATTTCTGTCTCTTTCTCAGCTGTTTTATGACCTGGAAAGGCTCGGGGATGGCCTTGGGCAGCCCGCGCTTCAAAGGACGAGAAGAGGCTTCAGGTTTTTTCTCGGTCTTCAGTGTTTATTAGTTTTTTATCTAAAAGATTTTCTCTTGGCCCGACAGAGGTCTGCTCAGCAGCCAGCCATGAGCACACTGAGAGCCCCCGGGGCGGTCACCTATCTTTATACTCAAAATTACGTATACAATATTTACCTCTTTCCTCCAATACCTGTCACCCTTATTGATCAGTGCATTTCTAGTAATAACCAATCCCAAAGTGCCACCATCACCACAGAAGATGGAGGCCAAGAAGAAGAAGAAGGACAGGACACGCCCCAATTCCTCCATCTTACTTCTTTAGACCCCCCTGTACAGAAATCCTAAACCCTGTGCCTCACACTCTAATTAACCCATCCCTTCACCATTCACCCCAGTGAGATCCTCCCATCCTCATACAGGTGTTGTCTCCCGTGCAGGATCAAAGTCCAGCCACCAGACACTTCTGGCAACATTCCAGGACCTCCGAGCCCCCCAAGGGTGGTCTTTGTCACTCTGCACATCAGTCCTGAGGTACTGAGATCCCACAGATTTCCTTTGCACAGCCTTCTGTATAGAAAGCAGGGTTAACTCTCTGAGTGCCCAGTGGAGTGAGATGAAGGAACCTCCCTGTCCAAGTGAAAAATCCCAGAATTTAAATTTTAAGAATATACAGCTTCTGAGGAAAAGCACATTTGTTAAGAGAACTGCCAATGTCCAAGGGATAATAAATCTCACATTTCCAGGCTCACACACACCAAGCCCTGGTCACTTGTTAAAGTCTTTCTCAAGGGATGTGCTTCAAAGAGCATCACAGTTCTGCTTGGGAGAAGGTGTTAGAAGACACCAGTGACTATCTCTGGAAGAAATATGGATAAAATAATTGCCCATCTGGAAAATCTTGTGAACAATGAAGCAAACAGAAGAACACAACAAAGAGATTACTCACTCACACCAGAAATAGCCACCACTGAAAATAAATCTTTGCAGTGGGTCCAGTTTGGAAATAATCCTCATATAGAAAGGGAAGGGAAGAAATGACACATACCCAGGGTTTTTTTCCTAATAATTGTACATGCAGTACTAAAATTCTGAGGAAGATATTTCCCCAGGTAATCTTCAGGCTTCTTTCAAGGACTATGACTTCATCATTCTTTTTAAATAGTCCCTAGTTTAGATCCAGTGTAGGGAAGAAAACCTTACAAACAAGCCATATCAAATTCTGACTCCTTTAGAAGGTGTCTTCTGATTTTCGCCATCTTATTATTCTTTATGAGTCCATCTAAGCCCCACAATTACAATGGACCAACCTGAACACGCTGTGGAGAAGGGACAAGCAAACACACACTCAGGGAAGCCCAACTGAAAACTTAAGCTCATTATCCACGTACACCAAAAGCAATTTCTGCCCTCTGCAATGGCTTTGAAACCCAGCAGGCACTGGTGAGCTGAAACAGGCAAATCTGCATTTGATTTGCCTGACAGTTTGTGCATCAAAATGTGTTGAGAAGAATTTGATCCTGCTTGGAGAGTGTGGGAAACATTTCCAGCTTAGCAGGACACCCTGGACACGGTGACAGATGGGCAGAGTATGAGCCTGGCATGGGAGAGGCCATTTCAGAACTGGCTGTTGCTCCAAGCCATGTGGCAGACAGTCCAAACCCATTTGTCACAAAAAAATAAAGCTGACACTGGAATTACCAAAAACCAAGGGAGAGCCCCTGCCTGTAACTCAGCCTGGCAGGGACACCCACCCTGCCAAGGAGCATCACTGGAAACCTCCCATGAAATTAATGAGCACCCAAGAAGAAAACAAAACAAAGCAAAAAAAGGCAAAGCTATTTTTTTTTCTCAAGATAAATTAAACCCACAAGCAGGAAATTTTGATTCAGAATAACAATTTTGTTTTATCGTTACTACCAAAAATTAGGTTCACACCAGTAATAAGGCCATAAAAAATATTGGGTACTTTTTTCCATCAGGAACATAATGTTCCATCAGGAACATTAATTTCTATCTATAAGTACTGAACAGCTGTACAATTATTAGTATATATATTTACATCCAAGTTTTATTAACACTTACTTTGAGGTCTATTAGAAATGGAAATTGGACTTAGAATCACAATCAGGGGTCATCAAAGACCACTAGAAGCCATCAAATACCTATGAGGAAAGTGCCTGTTACATCAGCACAGAAAGATAAATTTTGATAACTTAATCAAAATATACATCAGTTCTAAAAGCAAAGGCACTGGCACCTACACTGAGAAGCAGAAACAAACTGCCCTGGTGACTATTTCCTCCCAGATATAGGTGTGACAGAGTTCAACTCACAGTGCATCACTATTTTTACACACTTACAAAACATGGTCTCATGTGGAGCAATGGATATGGGAAACATATATATTCGTGCATACAGACATGGTAACAAGCCCTTACAGTTTTTTAACTGCCATTTATTTTAAATTTAGGATGATTAAATATTTACTGTCTTCAAATCAGCTTGTCTGCCCCTACTTGGGTGGCCAAAGAGGCTGAAATGACAGAAGGATTTTCTCCTCCTGATGGAAACCCGATGGCTCTTGGCTGCCTGAAGCAAACTGGTTACAGGTGATTTCCATCAACTCTGTGTTTTGCCTTTAAAGATTTGCAACAATATTGCATTTAATTCTCCTAGTTTCTTCTTGATGAATGTCAGACATCCTTGTGCATTCAGATTGATGGGGTGGGTTTGGAGGGGTGGCCAAGTTTTTTTGTTTATTTCAAACTGGGGCATTTAAAAAAAACCAAACATTTCTATTCCACTCCCAGTAATAAAAATGTGCTAAATTGAAGTACAACCAAGTCTTCTTTTGCTGGGTTTCCCACTGGCTCCCTTTGAATTGAGGGCTGCCCCCTTGTCAGCAGGATCCCTTTCACCCTGCTGCCCATCATTCCCTCTCCATCAGATAATCCTGCCCCCCAGGCTCCCAGCTGCAGCAGCCCCAGCCTGCTCACACCTCCCAGGGCTGCTCAAAGTCAGCACAGCCTCTGCTCTCCAGCCTCTCCTGCACTCACCACAGAGGGGACACGGCTGAGGGGGAAATGCCTTCCCCAAAGGCTGACACTCTCATTTCTCCCGTGGCCCATAACACTGAACAACAAACAAAACACACAAGATGCTGGCAAAATACCCTGCATCTTATACTGGATTAAATTTCATTTGCTGTTCACCATCACCCCACTGACAGAAGATCCTGAAACCCTTCAGGCTCTGATCCCAGGATGGAGCTGCCTCATCCGTTTTGGCTGTTCATTATCTCACAGATCCATTAATTGCAGTGCAAATTGCGTGTGTTCAGCATTAATTCTTGTAAAAAGGGAAAAATGCAAGGGGGAACGCATAAATCCAGTAATACAGCTCTTTATCCTAACAAACCTCATCAAATATCAAATTAAAATCATTAAGCAAAACAGCACTTCCTGCAAACCTGTGATTTGGGGTTGCAGTGACTAGCCATGGCAAATTAGTTGCTCAGCAGTTCAGGAGGCTCTGAGATGAGCAGTAGGAGAAACCAAGCATTGCAGGATGCAGAGACCAGATGGTTTTAGACTGAAAATAAATGAATACCCTCCAAATGATAATGTCTCTTTCCAAAACATTAACGAAAAGTTATGCAAGGGGAAAAAAAAAGCAACCAACAAACCAACCCCAAACCCAAGCTACATTCTTTAACTAGATAAAAGAACATTTTGTTCAGCATTGGAGTATCTATTGTAATTAAATGCTCTAAAAACAGGACAACAGCCCCGTGCCGGTCATGCATACGAGAGACAAAACACGACAAAAAACCCAAAATACCCAAGAATGATGCATTTCTTACAGAGCCTGAAGAATTCCTGCCTCTCGGCAGACTCCTGCAGTGCACTCGGGCATCCACCTAAATGAATGCAAAACCCATTTTCCCTTGCTAAGATAAATCAATTTAATAATAAAAATAATCAAATCCAGAGAAACCCAGGGACAGCCGAACCCCGGCTCTGACTTACAGCTCTGAAAAATCCTGCAGTCTGGCTGGAAACGTCCATCGAAGAACTGCATTGAAAGCTTTTCCCTAAAGGCAAGCGCATTTAAACATCTCGGGCTCTGCTACTGGAGTCGATGCTGCAACAGATGGGGCTCGGGGCTGGGTGTGTTGGTGCCTCCCATCGCGGCGGGCGCGGGGATGGCAGCGCCGCCGGAGCCACCGCAGCGCGGGGAGGGCGGGCGGGCTCTGCCCCTCGGGCTCCGCGCCAGCCCCGGCCAGGGTCGGTGCCCTGTCTGCGGAACCGGCCCTGGGCTCGGCCATCACGGCCAGGGTCGGTGCCCTGTCTGCGGAACCGGCCCCGGGCTCGGCCATCACGGCCAGGTTCGGCTCTCTGCCTGCGGAACCGGACAGGGGCTCGGGCATCATGGCCAGCCCCGCCTGCAGAACCGGCTGTGGGCTCGGACATCACGGGCAGGTTTGTTTCCCCGCCTGTAGAACCGGCCATGGGCTCGGGCATCACGGGCAGGTTCGCTTCCCGCCTGCAGAACTGGCCATGGGCTCGGATAGAACCCCAGGCATCACGGCCAGGTTCGGCTCCCTGCCTGCAGAACCGGCCATGGGCTCGGGCATCACGGGCAGGTTCGCTTCCCGCCTGCAGAACTGGCCCTGGGCTCGGATAGAACCCCAGGCATCACGGCCAGGTTTGTTTCCCCGCCCGCAGAACCGGCCATGGGCTCGGCCGGGGTCTCGGGCATCGCGGCCAGGTTTGTTTCCCCGCCTGCAGAACCGGCCCTGGGCTCGGATAGAATCCCAGGAATCGCGGCCAGGTTTGTTTCCCCGCCTGCAGAACCGGCCCTGGGCTCGGCCAGGTCTCGAGGGTCATTTAGCAGCGGTTTTGGGCGCAGGATGCTCAGGGGGGCACAGGGGAAGTCGAAGGGTTCGAATAACCGCAGGCGGTTTTAATGTGATCTGAAGGGGGGGGGGGGAGAAAAAAGATCCCGTTTTCAATAGCAGAAGTTTCAGATGACTGAGGCTGCATCTGCATCAGTGTCGAATACCTTGGGGAAGGCAGCACAGAGCAGCAAATGCATTTTCAAGGCTGGAGTCTCTGCTGCTCCATAGCAGCCTTATTCCCCACTTAACCACAGCCCCACTTTTTAGTTGCACAAAAGTCACTTTATTTCTCTGGGCTTAAGTTTTCCTATCTGCAGCATGAACAGGGGATGACTTGGCTAACTTTTTAATTTATTATAAAGACCTCACTGGGAAAATAAAGTGCCTGAGCACAAAGTATAACCATCAAAAGTATCACCATCCAAAAAAGATAATAGTTATTTTGAAAGGGCACCACATGAACAAGTGCTTAGCAGAGCAATGCAAACTCTCCCAGTAGGAGCTGAGCGATGGTGGGGATTTGAATTTCCTTCTTCATCAAGCTAAATTCCTCCTTTATAACCCCATTCAGCTTTGATTACTCCACCAACCAGTCTCACAGTGCCCTTCACTGGCAGTGATGAAATTGTTCCCCAGACCACGGCGACACATCCTTGGCCAAGATGCTGTCGAAGGCTGGCTCAAATGAGGACACCTCTGCTAGAACAAAGCAAAAGAAGGCAAAAGGCAGAAAGGTCATCCCTGCAGCTTCCAATATTTGAACAGAGGTATCAAAACATCATGACACCTCCCTGGAGAAACAAGTGGCCAGATCTTGAGCCACAGAGCATTTCCAGACCTTTCTTGGTCATCTCAAAATACCATTTGTGAAGATCTGTTGAAAAACTCCTTGAGAGGGAGGATTTACTTTAATTAATGACTCCAGGTCACTAAACCACCAGATCAGTGGAGTGGACTTGGCTCACACATCGCTCTCAGTCTATTCATCCCATTCACCAGATGTTGCTACACCGTTTTGCAAGAGGATGCAGCCAACACCACCCTTAATACTGCTGCATCAAATACTAAACCCCACTGAGGCTGGGCAGTACTTCAGCAGCAAAAGGATGAGGCCCAGGTGACACCCCTCATGTGCCAGGCAGACAGCACATCCTAGGAACAATCCACTGCTCTCTCCTCCTTCAGTGTGCTAAGTGCCTCTGATAACATAAGCCCCTTGGGAGCAGAAAAGCTGAAAATGGTACAGAGTGTTCACTCACAAATGGCAGCTATTACTTGAATCCTCTCATGACAAGATCACTGGCAGCACTTTTTAACAGAAACATGCACAAATATTTGGTGTTTAGAAGGTTTGTCCCCAGCTAAATTAATATTTTATGCATGCAGAATGTACAAATAGTTTAGGAAAATAAACAAGCTTCCTCTTAAATGCTGTCTAAGGGGTACAAGAGAAACCAGTCAACCAGCTGGAGCAAGCAAAACACATTTTGTCTTTCCTCTTTGAGCTGTAGGAAAAAGGAAGGAATCTGCGGCTGACCTAGAGAGAGTAAAAGGGAAGATTGGATTCATAGTGGAATAAAAAGGGCTCTCCTGCAAAGCACAGTTCAGATCAAATGCTTCTCTGCATAGGTAACTTCTAAGGATTATTCAGATTAGCAATCAGATCAAATAAGAAGGGGCATTAGCCAGGGAAATGTCCCACATCCCTAAATCATCCCCTTTAAATCACTCACAGGCTCAGTTCCATGTACCCAAAGCCAAGAATCATCCAGACCTATAAAGTGTTTAAAGAAAAAAATATCTTAAAATGGTTTTTGGTCTCAAAGTCTGATTGGCACAAGTTCCACCTCAAAAACATGCCTTTTCCTCCCCCACCTTTGGATGAGGAGTGTGAAACAGATTGCACAACTACATCTCAGATAGGCAGAACAGTTAATGGTTTAGATACCATTTCATAAATATTTGCTGAACTAGTTTTTGGATTCTGTCCAGTTTCTGACAACCATTAAAAACATTGAATAATTTGCCATTTTCTTTCACCCTTCTGGGGTGAAAAATGGGCAGAGAGATTTTATTGCTGTAATTTCTTACCATTATTTGATGACTACTTGTATTTATGTTGATGTCTCCTGCCAAAGAAGCCCAAGTGATTCTTGAATCCACAGGCCTGAGTTTTCCAAATCACATTTATGTAAATATTTATATATTTATTAAATATTCCCATACTGAATACCTGGGCTAATATGTGGCTGCATAAGCAAGTGATGAAGATCTGAGAGAAACCAACCAATTTCTGAATTGTTTCACATTGAGTTTCAAGTGCCTGTGCTCTATCAGAGATGCTGAGGCTCAGTGAGTAAGAGCAGCAGTGAGTTACAGCACATCATCCAGCACAGGATGGTGCAATATGGGAAATCACACAAATCAAGTCACTTGATGATGTTTTCAACCACACTTTACTGACAAGTTCTAGGAGTCTCTGTGAACAGGGATCCTAAGCTTCAGCCATTTCCTTGCTTCCTTTCATATTAAGGATAATTCAGGAGGTTCCAGAAAATGCTTTATATAATCAATTTTCCATGACACTAGATTTTTCAGATGTTTTCAGGTTTTTTCCTCCCAATATCACAGTCCTTACATCTCAAACTCAGCAGTCTTTATTCATTTTATGTTTCTTTAAAAAAAAAAGTTCCTTTTAGAGCACTTCTAGATCACTCATGTATTTGGACTGACTGTAGGATTCTCACACTTTACAAGTCAGTAACGCTGGAGGGAAAACAAATCACCAGAACCTGCTTGTAGTTTGGGCTGTGAATTACACACTCACCTATGGCCCAAAGACCAAACTCTGAGCAAAGCAGATTTATGACTGTCACATTTTCACCAGAATAAAGCTACAGAATTCCCTGTCCAACTGAAACAGGCATTGTTGTATTGGTTTATTTTTCCATTTGAAGAGTTTGGTTTTTAAAAATTCAGAGCCAGACCCCTCAACCATCTTCAGATTTGACTGCACATAATTCCTGCACAATTTCCTTGAACTGTTCCAAAACACCAACTCAATTTCATCCTTTTAGTCCAAGTAAAAGCCTAAAGTATCATAAATTTCTATCTGGCAGTACAGCAACCTTCCACAATTTCCCAGAGGAGACAGAAAATGTCTGGCTATTGGTTGTTGTTATTTATATTCCATAATTTTCCACAAAGATATGGTGGGTTTGTAAGTACTACATAAATTAGATGAGTTCATGGGGCCAGCTTCCATTATAGTTTCCTTTTTCTTATGAGGCAAACAGTGCCTTGAAATCAATGGAGCTTCTGTCTGTGAAGATATCGCTTCAGAACTCAGCAGATACAGCAATTATTGAAGTGCATGGTGAGCCAGAGCTCTGCATGGCAGGGAAGGGCTTTTGTCTACTGTGTAATTAAGAAAGACTTTTCATATTTTTTACAGCCAACACAACCATCATATTCATGGTTGCCCTATCCCCACTCCTACTGAGCACGAGCAGCAACCAAAAGAAACGTGCAACACAGATGTGGAGCCTCCAGCCAAGAAGCCAAAGCACCTGGGCAATGCTCAGATGAGAGAAGCAAGTCCTTGAAGGGCAGGGAAAGCCACAGCAGCAGCTGGGATACCAAGGGGAAGATGAAGTGGGGAGAAAAAAATCCTAAACTGCACCATAACACACCAGCTCTTAGTAGAACAGTTAAAGTAGTCTTTCAAGTGTTGATGTTGGGCAAAGGGCAGCTGTGATCTGCAGGAGTTGGAAAAGGGAGTACAAAAAAAACCCAAAACATTTAGCCCCAAGACTAAGAGGTAGGGATGAACTGCAGAGCCCACCCCACCCAAATCAGGCAGAACTGCAATGCAGCGTGATGGAGATGGTACAAAATGGAAAGAGAGAGGAGCAGAGAAAAATATCCCATGACAAACAAAATCCACAGTTTACTCCTTTTTTCATCTCAAACACGATTTTTTCCTTGCAATTTTTCAGCATGATCTACCAAGCAATGAACCAAGGAGCTGGGATTCCTGACTCACTGCTGACAAGCCAGAAGGAGAACATCCATGTGAGAAACACCAAACCCCAGTGAGAAATCACCCATCTCTCCTGGGGGAGGGAGCACCCTGCCAGCCTGCAATGAGGATGGATCACACTGCACCAGGGATGCCTCAGCCAGCTTGGGTATCAAAAGCTGATAGCTGCATTCTCAAATCTACTTCTTTAGCAGAGAGGTTTTTCTTTACAGAGAATTTTTTTTTTTTTTACAGAGGGGTTTTTCCCTCTATATTTGCATATATAGCCAGATGCAAATGACATTGAAATGATGAGGTGTTCATACAAAGGCAATACTGGAGGCTGCACAACAGCAGCCTTGTGCCTGCTGCACATGGACCCCGCTGCCCTTCCCACCTGTCTGGATCTCACAGGTGGAGGGATGGAGCCTCTTTCCCGCATCATGGTGGGAGGAAGGGGTGGAGACACTTCTGGAGAGGTGCCAGGGCAGAGCTGGGCTGTGTCTGGGGTCAGTGGAGGTCTCTGGGTGCCTGGGGAGAATTACAGAGTCTGAGCTAGGACACAATGTTCAATAACTCATAGAGTGAAGGACCAAGAATTTGAGCTATAATCTTCTGTGGTGTGGGTGAAACCCCTCAGAGATGTCCTGGTCTATGAGGATGAATAAACCAGAGAGCAAAATTACTGTCAGGAACTTGGTGGTGCCTCTGTGGTGCCTCATTCAGCTTTGCTTGAGGCATTTGGGGGGGCTGCCACACTGGTATCAGTGATGGTCTGGGAGGTTTTGAATCAGTAGCAATTGGTGATTCAGGATGAGCAGATTTAAACACTGGGGACTGGCTCAGAGCCCCCATTGCCCTTGTTCTCTACAAAGGCATTGCATTTTAAAAGTTTTGAAGGACACAGGATGGGTCTTACCTTGCTTCTACTGTATCCCTTAAGAGCTTGGATGAGAAACACCTTTTGTGGGCCAGAAACAGTCCCACAAGACAATAGAAGAATGATACTGCACCATTTAGAATGGGAGAAAACCACAGGGAAATAGGATCTGGTGATTTATGGGTAAGAACTCCAACCAGTGGCTTCATTTTATATCTGTATGCAAAGGTTATTAGGATCTATAAAAATGTGAATTCTGCAATATGGTTTTTAGCTTCACTGGTCCCAGAGTGGGATCTCTGAGGAGCAGCACTTCCATGAGGACACAGCAGTGGCCACATGGGTCAGTGGAGATGTCCCAGCTCTGCTGCTGCCTCCTTGATCTCTCTGCCTTTGGCAACACACACTGCTCCTGGGGCTGTGGCAGCAACAGGGATAGGGCTGTCAGTGCCAAAAATCCAGGGGAACAGAGGGAAAAATGAGGCAGGAAGGAGAAAAAGGTGATGATAATGAGCTGCACATAAACCCAGGCATACTTGAGCAATCTGTAACATTTTAAGACTGGCTTAGAGATTGTGGTGGAGAACATGCAATGCTACAGCACATCTGCAGCTCTCAGGGGAGCACTAATTATTTACCCAAAAGAAAACATCCCACTGCAATAACATCACAGGACACCCATCCAGGAATTAAGATGCTCTTGCACGCTCACAGCAAGTTTTATTTTCTTTGAACTCCATGGCTTAGGTTTGACTGTTGTGGTGGATATTGAGTTATTTCATTGAAGTTGTCCCCATGCCTGCAGGGCCCAGGTGAGTTACCCACGTCCTCACATCTTTGAACAGCCTGGCTAGGGACAATTTGTTCTTCAGGTCAGGGATTCTGGGCTTTCTAAGGCACTCTGTGCACGTAGCAGCTTTGCTCTATGAAGGTTTTACCTTTTGTATGTGTGCAATAAATAGTAACCATTAACTCTGAATTGAGGCAAGGACCCACCTAGAAAAGGATAAAGTGGCTGCCTACACACAGGAATGAACAGTTAAAATATCATCAAAGGTTTAGAAGTGAAGTACAAAGATCTCTGCTTGTATCAACTGGCTGTTAGAAAGAAAAAAAAAGGAGGTAAGAGCACCTTGCAGCATTTAAAGTAGGTCAGCACTGCCAGAAAAGAAATACTTTTAAATACATTGTGATGCAGAAACCTGACACAGAGTTACAAATTCACCAGAAAGAACTTGTCAGCTTAACAAAAATAGAAATAAATGAGTTTATCCATTCAATTTAATGTAGAGACATGCAGCAGTTGGGGCTGATGAAATGGTTACAAGCCACATCAACACTTGCAGACTGGCATGAACACCCTGGGAACAGTCACATCCACAGCATTATGCTGGATCCCACTGGAATGAACAGTGAGACTTTCAGCCTGTAAGTAGAGATGATCTCAGGGATTTCTGGAATACAGATGGATCTGGAAGAGAGATTTCCCTGAGAGCTGCTTCACCCACTCACTCCCACAGCATTGGGGGATGCCCAGCTCTCAGGAAGGTGCTCCTCAAGGCTGGTGTCAGAGCAGACAGACACAACACACAGGGCTGGGGTCAGAGCAGACACAGCACACAGGGCTGGGGTCAGAGCAGACACAGCACACAGGGCTGGGGTCAGAGCAGAGACAGCACACAGGGCTGCTGGTGCTGCAGCTCAGGGACCCTCCCAGCAGAGCCACATCCCTTCCCAAAAGGATGCAAAATGCTCAGAGGCAAAGCCCCCCCTGCTCCTTTGTGGCACCCACCAGCACAGTGGAGCCCTGTGGTGATGAGCTCTGAAATAGATGCCATCCATGATAAAAGTCCAGTGTTTATTTAACTGCCAGAGGCAGTTCTGGATGTAGGATGCACCCAGTGAGAGTGAAGTTATTTTAAGATCAAAGATTTGATCACCACCACAGGGACTTATTTACAAAAAAAACCCCAAAAACAAAACCAAAAGCAACAACAAAATACCAACCAACCAACCAACCAACCAAAAAGCCCCATGTAAGAGCATATTTAGGTTTTACTTCCTAATTTGGTCATGTAAATAATAACTTAAAATAATCTACCCACACGGGAAAGAGAAGTGTGCTCTCGAAGTCTCTCACCACAGACAACAGCACTTTAAAGACATCCTGGACACAAAATTTGCCTGAAGAAAAGGGAATTCAATTTGATTTTCAAGAACTCAACTAATAAAGAGCCAACAAAATTTTAAAAAATCAAATACAAAGTCAAATGGTCACATCAGAAGAAACACTTCTGTCAATTTCTGCAGTATTCTGGTTTTAATTGGGTTTTTTTGTTTTCTTGGGTTGAGTTTTTTAAAGGTAAGACAAGCTGCACACAAAGCAATCACTAAGGCGTGTGTATAAACCAGACATTTTTCACTTAAGAAGTTCATGAAATAATTTAAAAGGGGAAGTCTTTTAAAGGCTGTAACCTTTATATCTCACCAAAAAAAGGGTGTAAACTGCCACTAAATTAATTTTACTCGTACTGTGACTCTGGTTAATAAGAGTAATAATGTGTGTGAATATATGTACATCCATCTGAGAAAATACACACACATACAGATATATAAACACAAACACAGGCATAAAAACCACTGTTGCAGGTGAATATTTTTAGTTCTTCCCCCATTCCACGGCCTCCCTGTTACATCCACAATTTAAATGATGAAGGATGACTTTGTGGTTGAGGTTGGCAGGGTACCCACATTCTATTCCCAGCAGACAAATTCCAGCAAGCCCTGAAGGCTGATGGGTCTTTTCTCTCAATCATAGATTGACTAGATTTGTTTAGGAAAAGTTTAGGGGTTTTTTTAATGCTTCCAGCATTTTGTAGAACTGGAAGAAAAAACAATGATTATTTTTAAACTTTGTACATTTGACACAATATTGACCTAAACACACAAATAAAATGGCAGCAACAACTACAACCTAACACAAAGCATCACTTGTTTGATTCCTCACACTGCAGTTGTCCTCCACAGACATTTGGGCTTCCAAACCTGCCCCAAACATCCCAGATTACACTGGGGGTAGAAGCCCTAAACCTGTTTGGGGAGATTCTATGAATTATGCTGAAAAAATACTGAAGATTGCAATCAGAACATTGAATATGTCATATCGATTTAAAAGATCAACCAATTTTCTCCAAGGCATAGCAAAGCCCAAGTTGGAAAAGACCTCAAAAGATCATCCAGACCAACCTTTCATGGAAAGGGAGCCCAGATGAGATTATCTAGCACCCTGCCCAGTCACATCTTGAAAACCTCCTGGAAAGAGCAATACCATAGCTCAAATACCACATTTATACAGTGTTTGTTTTGATCACTATGTTATAGTGCTGCACTGGGTAACAAAGTCCAAAGGTTTTTGAGCTGCCAGAAATCCCCCTGTGAGTGCCCAGCCACCCCTCCTGCTGTCAGCACCAGAGCAGCTCCTGAACAGGAACACATCCCGTAAACAGCAGGATCATCTGTTTTGAGGGTTGCAGACTGAAATCTTGTTTCTTGGCAACATTCATTAATTCAAAGCACATTCTTATGTGTTTAATAAAATGCCTTTTTCTTCCTTTTGTAGTGCTTTTGAGCCTCTACACATTTTCCAGTGAGAGCAGGGCTGGTGGACATGGTCCCAGTCCCAATTTCTGAGTTGACTCCCACATGGACCTGGGCAAAATTGTGCTAATTTATTAGCACAATTTTATCTATTATCTATTAATACTTCCACTGATTTATCAGCAAAAACCAATCTTCCACACCAGGCGGTGCAGCCACATTTGCAAAATGCAGGAATATCAGTTCAGAACAAGCAGGTACAACCACAACTCTGCTTTATTTATCATGAAAAGGAAAAAAACATTACTGGCTGTTCCAAAAACTTTGCTGTTTTCATTTCTCCCCTCCTGGCTGTTCTTTGTTGTTTTTTCAGACTGCACTGTATTCAGAGGTGCCACCTTTTAAGAACACACAGGAACAAGTATTGTTCAGTGAAATTCTGATATAAAAATAATAATATGACATTAAATAAGGAAGCACCAAGAAACCTGAGAAATCATTTGGCCACAACACCAGCATTAAGTGTGAAAAACAGCAGCTTTGGATCTTGATCAACAAACAGCCAGGGGTTGAGGGCTTTGCAAACAACTCCAGGAAGGCTTTCAACCTTGCCCTTGTTGTTGGATACCTCTGTAGAGCTCCTGCCAAAGATAATCCTCCCCAAAAGCCCAGTAATATATTCCAAAAAGAGAATTTTATTTACTTTAGGATATGTTAATTACTATTTGTGTGTGTTATTAGCAGCAATTTCTTAAGAATGCATAAGTTGTCAGCTATTTTGGAAGAAAAAAAGGAGGAAATGCAGCTACAAAATACTTTTGGGTTTACCCTCTCCTAGAACTTGAATGAAAACATTATGAGTGTGGCATAATATACCAGCTACAATGCCCTAAAATAGAATAAACATTTCCATCCACGTACAGCTCAAGATATTTGTTTCTCCAGGACCACTGCCTCTCTTGATTGCAAAGCAGCTTTTGAAAACAGATTTCCCAGTCCCTCAGCTTTCCACTCGAATGCTTCAGAAATATGCCCATTTAACAAGTTGCAGGAGGACCTTGGGGACCTCCTGCTGAAACTCTGACAGCATACAGACATTGTAATAAACTGCTTCCACCTCAGCTAAAGCTTTTTTACAAAAGGATTTTCCATACAGAATTCATTCCTTGGTGCTCAGAGTCTGATTACCTCTCTTCAGAGCATCAGCAGAGATTTCCACTGAAAGTTTATCAGCAGAGACTGTTTCTGGGAAAGGAGCAAGAGAAATTATCTAACTTGAACTTTGCAGTGCAGCCTTTCACTGCCATTGGAAGCTACACTGTAAAGTCAGATTTTTGTTTGATACACTGACAACACCTCCAGCATCAGTAGAAAAGGAGCTTGTTTGGTTTATTTGCTCTAGGGCAGGAAGAAGGGAAGCAGAAAGCATCTGGAAGAAGAAAATGAAACCCTTACAAACTGCCTGGAAAACACAATTTCAAATGCTAGATTTCAAGGTCAGGGAAGGAAGTGACCACTGACTGGACTATATTTAAATGCACTGTGAAGCTCCATACTGTGCTTATTTTTAGGTAAGAATAATAACTATTCCCCTTTCTTCTGTACAAACTTATTCCTAACAGGCATCTTGTCCAAAGAGTCATCCAGGACAAGTCCTTACAATGACAGGAGCACAGGATGGGGCTATGTGGCTGCCTGCAGGAACAATTCTTTTTCCTACCACCAAAGAGACATCAGCAGTGCCTTTCCATGATGGAGTTTCCTTCCCCAGGTCCAAGTCCAACATCTACTCCAGTCAGTGATGATCCAGGTGTTGTGTCAGACTCCAGATTACATCCCAGCTGAAAGGAAGTCCAGCCAGGATCCCTCAAAATGTCTCAGCCTTACCCTGTGATCTTCCAAGGCAGAGCTTGCCCAGCACCAGCACCATCCACTAGCTAATGGTTAATCTTTTCCTTCCTTCCTTCCTTCCTTCCTTCCTTCCTTCCTTCCTTCCTTCCTTCCTTCCTTCCTTCCTTCCTTCCTTCCTTCCTTCCTTCCTTCCTTCCTTCCTTCCTTCCTTCCTTCCTTCCTTCCTTCCTTCCTTCCTTCCTTCCTTCCTTCCTTCCTTCCTTCCTTCCTTCCTTCCTTCCTTCCTTCCTTCCTTCCTTCCTTCCTTCCTTCCTTCCTTCCTTCCTTCCTTCCTTCCTTCCCTCCTTCCCTCCTTCCCTCCTTCCCTCCTTCCTTCCTTCCCTCCTTCCTTCCTTCCCTCCTTCCTTCCCTCCTTCCCTCCATGTGAAAGTGCTTTCTGGCTTTCATCTTTTTATGTGTGGTTCCATTTCCAGGGCCACTTCAGAAGATTACCTAACAAATCCTTCCTGCTGGGAAAGTAAATTTCAGACAAACAAACTGGTAGCAGTCTTGCAGCCCCTTTCCTGCAGCACATCATGGTGGTGGGTTTTGGTTTCAGTGACCCTCTGCTGAAGCTGTGCTGTGCCCAGGACTGTAGTGGATCCCTGCCTATGGGGTGTAATGAATGCTCTGCAGATCCCTGTAGCATGAAACCTTTGGAGATGGCAGCTGCCAAAGCTGACAGAGGAGCACCTTTTGGAAAGAACTGGCATCAGCCATGGAACAAAAAGCAAACACAGCACCTCAGGGATGTATGTCCAAGTTTCTGTCTCTCACAAACATCCCTGCACATACCCCATCAACATGCTCATGGCAACCAGTGCCACTGCACACAGAATTTTTGAGACATTCATTTTGTTGTCCTAAGCAACCACCAGATCAGCTTGTTCCTCCAGATGTAACCACAAACATCCAGCAGATTAAGCTAAGCTCTCTGGCCAATTTCATGTAGTTTTTTTTTTTTTTTTCATTGTGGAAATGAGGTAACAGGACAATGCAGAGCTGTCCATATTGATCTTATCCCACTACTAAATTTCTTCAGTTTATGAAAATCACTAAGAGGTATTTTCTGTGTCAGCTACTCAGAAAGCTGTACAGCCAGTCAGTGCCTCTAATACATTACAAAACCAGTTGTAAAGTCATAGGCTTGATGTATGGTTCAGCTACAGCTACATGCTCAAAACAAGGATTGCATCTGAATCTAGTATTTTGCAACTGCTATTTTAGCAACCTGTTTTAAGTTGCCTTCAAGTCTTGCCAAACTGTAATGAGAAAGAGCAGAAATTTTCCAAACCAGCGTCTGCCCAAGGAGGAACTATCTGAGAAAACTTCAGCCAAAATATTTAAGCCATTCCTAAAAAATATTGCAGAGACTATTTCTTTTTAGAAACAATTTTCTGGTGAATTTTAGAGGGAGATTTCTAGCTCCTCCTTGGGTTGGGTTTAAGAGTTATGGCTTGGCAGGACAGACTGCATAAGGCAAATATTTCTGTTCTCTATACAAAAATGTACCTAAATTAAACTATTTTATACAGGGATGCTTACATTGGACAAGCACGGGAAGCAGTGGGACTGAAAAACTGAGCCCCTTCAAACAGGGGAGTAAAAATGTGGGAGATAATGTGGCCAGACCAACAAGTAAGCAGCTGTGGTACCTGAGAATTTCTCAAAAGGAGCAAGGGACTGAGAGGTAGAGCACAGAATCTAATACTTGCTGGACAAGGAGACTGAAACTGAGTTCAGACATCCACAGAATGGAAGTTGGGATCAAGAAGCAGCCATGAGGCAGGGACAGGGCAAAGTAGCTGAAGGCAGAGGGTGTGAGTGACACAGCTTTACTGGGAATGGGCAAAAGAGACTTCACTGCCTGTCCACCTGCAGAAGATGAAACAGAATCAATTCCTCCTGAAGAAAGCAACAGGACTGGGTAAACTGACATTGTGAGCAGGAGCCAACTAAGACTGAGACACCTAAATTCAGGTGTTTCACCACAAATGCCTCCATATAACCGAGTGTTTGAATTCCCAGGATAGAAGATGTCAAGGGGGTCATTCAGTGGCTGAAATAGAGGTCCTTATTGCCATCTGAGACAACATGGATGAGGGCACAAGGCTGACATCTGCCACAGCATCTACATGGGGCCTGCACTCCATGGGAAAACACCAATTTGCCTGGAGTCCTTTGGCAGAAAACATGTCACTGTTTGTGTCTGATATATCCTCTCCAGAGAGGGCACAGCAGCAGCATCCCAGTGTCAATGAGGAAAGCTAAGGTCTGGCAGGGTACCTTAGCACAGCCCCAGTGGCAGCTTACAGGCTGATAAATGGGCATCCTGATGGACCTGCAGAAAAGAACTGAAGTTGGACAAGCTACATGTGTCCAAATGTTTCTCAGCTTTTGAGGCACTGACTTTGTAATCTTACCAATATTCTTTCAACTTTTCTTGCATATTTTTATAAAAAGGCCTTATATATGAATTTGGACTGGGGTAGCCAGAGGCATCTGATGAAATTCAAACAAGTCTTCTTTGATTTGTGATAGTCCATAAAACAGCACTAGGCATACATAATGCACAGCATGTTCTCTACAGATTGGTACCTTTGCCAACTAAAGCAACCCCAGAGATGATTTTCTTAACCACTAAAGACAAATATGCTTAAACAAATGGTTTATGAAATCCAATAGCAAGGCACTGAGAGCAAGGCCAGTCTAGTTTGATTTCTCTGCCTCCTGTTTATCTCTCCTTGAGGAATTCAAACTGAGAAGTCCTTGTGTAACTTGTAAAGACCAAAGAGGAAGCTGAAAGCCCTGTGAAAAAGTTCGTGAAGACAACAACTGGAAACAGAGCCATGCTTTGCACTGTGTTAATCATGAACAGTTTGTGTTTGAAATCTCAAACACGAGCTCGAGCAGTTCAGGCCCCAAACCTGATGCGGATATTTGGCAATCACCAACCTGTGTGCAAAAGAATAAAGAAAACCCTGCTCTTTGTCCTGCTGCTAGAGCTGTTTACTTTCTGGCGTGAGTTTGCAGTTCCTGAGATCTTAGAATAAGTTCTGTAACCGCAGAGCTGCAAAAGTTTGAGAACTGTACCAGACCTTGGGCCAGTAGTTCAACAAACAACTACAAAAGAAGAGTTCAGATCTTCAAAGAGAAAGAGGAAGGAAATCAGCTGTCAGCTAACTTAAAAAAAAAAAAAAGCAGATGATTTATTGCTTACCAGTTTACCTGAGAAAAAATCCCAACCACCACGAGCCCGTGAGACACTGAACACATAATGTTTAAATTTCTCATTTAAAAAAAATGGCCACAGAAAGAAAACTGTAAGTACAAATTAACTTCCTTGGGAAAGCAGCATCAGTGTGGGCAGTAAAGGAGTTGTTGAAGTGGAACAATGTGGCAAACATGACATTGATTGGATTTAAGGCTCTAATCACTTTCCCTTGCACACGAGTCTCATATCTGTTGTTAACTTTAATGAGACTTGTGTGCCAAGCCTGCATGGAGAATTGGTCCTTAACTCTCCTTGCTGCCAAACTGTTTCATTAGGAAGTATTTCCACGTCTTCCTGTTGAAGTTTCAGTCGGCAGTGCTGACACAGACGCAGAGCTGGTGACCAGGAATTCTCTCAGATCTGGGAGCTGTGGTAAAAGAAGGGCTTGGGCAGATCCAACACTTGTGCCAACCAGTCTAACTAAAGATCTAAAGCTTGTTACCTCCTGCTTGCCCCTGCAGTGACTCTGGAGGAATGACTTTCTCTGCTTTTCTTTCCTTAGTTTCTAAAAAGGAGAAGCATTTGTTGCTATCTCCCTGGTGGAGCTATTTGGAATTAGGACTTGTTTGTAGAACTCTGGGCATGAGAAGTTTTATTTGAATGTTACTCTTTATTAAACCCACCAGCATTTCTCTGAATTCTGATGGCAATCTTTGGCCTACAAATATTGGATGTGATTCCATAGAAATGAATGCCAGGTGAGCAGCTTCACCAAGTTTTGCAGTGGCTTAATGAGTCTGTTTATAGTAATGATCTAATAAACCCAGAGTAATTGAACAACAAGCCACAAATCAGTTGCAGCCTGGAAAATCCTAATTTGAGGCCACTTTCTCCCTCCATCTGCATAATATTTTCAATTTGTTGCTTTTCATTTTAATGCTAATTTACCCAGTGTGTGTCAAAGACCACTTCAGCCTGCTGGCAGCTCAGGAATGGGAGCAGACCTGCAGCTCCTTGGCAGCAGGTGAAGGCCCTTGAAGAGCTGTCCAGATTCACATTTCCCCAGCAGCTGGCAGCTCAGCCAGGCCTCTTTGCTGCAGAGCTTTCCTGGGGGAAATTCCTAGCTTATTTTCAAACTTCTGAATAGCATTGTGGCTTCAGAGTTTCCTTCTGCTCCCAGCACCCTGAGGGTTTGTCTGCTGGGCTGCCTTGGCTCCAGAATTCAGATCTTTTTGGCTTGAAGGTGGCATTATTTAGGAATTACTCAAAAACCTTTTAACCATGTAGGATAAACAAAGAGACCCAAATTACCACTTTAAGATGTTGAGGTACTACAGGCAGGTAGGATGTTTTTCCAGGAGTTGTTCTCAGTTGCTATAGCTGATACAAATATTCCTTTAGTTTTATGTAATACTTTTTGTGGTGAAAAATATTCATGAATATCATTAGGGAAACATGACCTGTGGAGTTTGCTGTTGTTGGCAATGCAATACAGACTCTGGATTGCTATTGATATTAATACATGATATTTGTTAGCAAACAGTATTTGTGCTGTGGGTCATTTTGGGCTTTCTTGGCTCCTTCACTAGCAAAGCTCAATGTCATTTGGGATAACATTAAACTGAATTCTCTAAATTAAATCTGCGCTCTTTCAAACTGAAAATGCAATTCCTGTGACTTGAGCTGGTGACAGCTCCTCAGCAAAAACATGTATTTTGTTTCTCACTAATTACAATGCTCTAAGATCTCCTAAGCGAAGCATATTGAGTTATATATGGGCTGTCAATCATGTTTGCCTTTGCTCATGCTGCATTCCTACATAGAAAAATAAGCTAAATTATAGATTGTCACTTCCTTCAGTAGCTCTTACAAGAAATGTGCACATCTCAGTTGCTCAACCTCTGGCCAGTAATGATGCCTATAAAGCTTTACATGGGTGTCTGATGTGTTTTTCTCGGGTTGTTTTTGTAGATATGAATGGTAATTTTGGAATTTTGCCTTGTTTTTCTCACATACAACTTCACTGGAGTGTTTGGCTTACTTGAGCCCCTGGAGAACTAAAATTTATCTCATAGGCTTGATCTACATGGCAACAACACTCACACTGAGAGGAGATGTAATCATGCTGGAATATGTGCATTTTAGGATGTGTTTGGGGTAAATTGTATATCCTGTATGTGAAACCAGAGTGTGAGCCTAAGAGATGGGGAACAGATATCTAATGAGGATGATGGCTAATGGGGAACAGATTTCTGATGAAGATGAAGGTTAAAGACTGTGTTTTATATGTGTGTTAGTTGGCCAAGCAAAATTATGAAACGGCAGAAATAAGAGGAAGCAAAAAAAGTGGCAAATAGAAATGCAGGTAAATGAGTTATTACCAAAAATCAGCAGCTGAGTTGACTGCAGTGTATCAACAGTTCAGCTAAACAAAATTAAGTACTCCCAAAAGTTACAGAGTTTAATAAACTGCAGAGCACCATAACCAGATGAAGCTGTTTTTTACATACCCACTGCTGATTAAGGAAAGAATGGCATTGCTGAGATAACTTTGTTTCATATCTGAAAAAATTCCTGTACAATGCTGCTTGGAGACATCTGCTTTTCACTGGGGGTAAAACTATGTGCTTGCAAATGGAGTAACCTAGAAGAGATGTTCCCAAAGTAACAATACAATGCATTAAACAACTGGGAAATAATATTAAAGAAATTAATTTGAAAAATTAAAGAATTATTCGGCACGATTCCTTTTATGAGTTTGTAAGAACCATGATAGATTTATAAACAATTGAAATATGGGAGGGGGGGAAAAAGGAGAGAAGAGAAGAAAATCAAAGCAAATTTCTTTGTGTTATATCTTGGGATCTCATTCTTCTCTCTTTTGTTTCCTGTTTTTTAATATTATCTTGTTCCTTCAGTGAAAGCAACAAATAAAAAAGTTTTGGTTAGAAGAAATAGCAACAGAATATCAAAGCCAGTTGTTGAAATACATTAGATGTTAGGAGTTTTGAGATGACACAGTGGCATTATTCTAGTGGCATTATCCAAGGGATATTGTGGAATTTTTTTCCCCAAGGGAGTCTGTGCACTCCCACTTAGGGGATCTGGTGTGGAGCTGTGAACATCTTATTGAAATGTTGTACAGCTACAAGGCTGGGCCTAAAAGGCTGAGGTTGCTGAGATGGCTGTGATTTAACCTTTCTCTGTGTGTGACAGAAATCATTTCTCTGAGTGTGGGGAAGGTCATTTCAGTGCTCAGTGTGAGAGCTTGGGCTGTGTCTGACTCCTGGAGAAGCACCTGGTGCTGCTCAGTGTGCCGGGCTGAGGGACAGGGACTGGGACAGGCTGCTCTTCAGTGCCTCTGTGAAGGTCCACACATCCCATCCTGCTGAAAAAAACCTGTGTCTCCTTGAAGGGGAAAATTCAGCTTCAACAGGTTAGAGAAAGAAGGAGGCAACACCTAAATATGAAGCAGGGAGCAACTGGCCATTAGCCAGGCTGCTAAAAGGGAGAACTACTCCAGGATGAGTCAGTGACATGAAACTGAAAAAAACCCCAAATGTATCCAAATGGGTACGTTAGGAGAGCTGTCAGACAGGCAATTTAGACAATTTTCCCACACCATAAGACTTCTGTGAGTCCAATTTTAGATCTTGTTTGTCCAGAGCATCTTGAAAACGCAGTGCTCCAAAGTGGAGCAGTGCAGAGAGCCAGAGGAGGATTATTACATGTGGTCTATGTGCTGATAGAACTGGGGTTTCCACACTGGGAAAGAGAAGACAAGAAATAAACATGTAAGTGGTTGGTAAAATAATCCCCATGGTCAGTAAGGCAAGAACAAAGACAAATTAACTTAATTTGCAGGAAGGAAGATTTAGGTTGGACAGCAGGGATCACTTCCTGTCAGTAACACCACAAAGTTCAGGAGACAGCCAAGGGATGCTGAAGGACCTGCTGCTCTGGGAGATGGTAGATCTTTCTAGTAAAAGCTTCTATCAAAAAGAGCTTAGCCAGAGATGATCTGATAGCTTTGGAGGCTGTATCTCAGTTTTATAGCATCCCACATGTTCCACTTTCATGGAAAGGGTTGTCTAGGATAAGGAAAATTGCAGCATTATCTCCTCTTCCCATGTGGATTCAGCAGAGGCAGAGCTTCACCTGAACACCTGTGTGTGCAGGGCCAGGGTGGGACAGTTGGTTGTGGAAGCACCAGCTGCTGCTTTAGCAGCCATTCCCTCTTTCCATTGATCCTGTGGAATTTTGTGACCATCTGCCATCCATGGCCTCAGTCCAGCCCAGCAGCACTTATCGTGCTTTAATGCCAGATCCTGGGCTGAGGGATCTCCTAGGATCCAGAATGGGAATCCACCTTCCAGAGAATGTGTCACAACAATGGGGCTGGAGACCTTGGCTTTGATTTCATAAAGGCTGAATCCATTTCAATTGTTTTCTCCCACAACAGACAGTCATGAACTGTTTGATGATTCCCAGCAGGAATGAAATACAGTTCTGTAACATCACATCTGGTTCCCTTCACCCCACATAACATAAATGGAAAGAAAAATATATATTTGAATAGTCCTGACTTTAAGTGCCCCATGAGCCCTCTCACATGCTGCAGTCTTCAATATATTCTTACAACAACAAAATTTGTAATAGCTGTTTTTGCCTTTCATTCAGTGCTTAGGTATTCAATTTGTGGTACCAAACAACATTCCACAAACAGGACTCTATGCAAAGTCTACAGTTTTCAACAAATAACATAATTAACAAAGTAAACAACCCCTGAAGCAGATGAGCTAACACATACATACTGACAGCCATTCTTGTTCCTGCAATCACATCAAATCCATTTTCCCTCAGATGAGATTCGTGGACAGAAGGGGTTGGGCCATCCTCTGCTCCCACAGTGAATGAGCAAGGTGCTGCCAACCTCTGTGTCTCAAGTCCTCTTGTTTGGCACCAGAAATGTGGCCTTATTTTAGCAGAAACTGTACCTTCCTGCCGGATTTCTCCTGGCTGATTTATGGCCTGGAAAGGCCTGGGGTGGCCTTGGACAGCCCGCGCTTCAAAGGACGAGAAGAGGCTTTAGGTTTTTTCTCGATCTTCGGTGTTTATTAATTGTTTATCTAAAAGATTTTCTCTCGGCCCGACAGAGGTCTGCACAGCAGCCAGCCATGAGCACACTGAGAGCCCCCGGGGCGGTCACTTATCTTTATACTCAAAGTTACGTATACAATATTTACCTCTTTCCTCCAATACCTGTCACCCTTATTGATCAGTGCATTTCTAGTAATAACCAATCCCAAAGTGTCACCATCACCACAGAAGATGGAGGCCAAGAAGAAGAAGAAGGAGGACAGGACACGCCCCAATTCCTCCATCTTACTTCTCTAGACCCCCCTGTACAGAAATCCTAAACCCTGTGTTTTACACTCTAATTAACCCATCCCTTCACCATTCACCCCAGTGAAATCCTCCCATCCTCATACAGGTGTTGTCTCCCGTGCAGGATCAAAGTCCAGCCACCAGACACTTCTGGCAACATTCCAGGACTCCCGAGCCCCCCAAGGGTGGTCTCGGCCACTCTGCACATCAGTCCTGAGGTGCTGAGATCCCACACCTTCCCTCCAGCAAGACCCAGGGGCCATCTGAAGCAAAGAGAGCTCCAGAAAAAGTGCAAAGTTCAAGTCACAAACAGGTCAAGTAGATTTTCTGATCAGATCTCTTTTTTATGCTATGTTTTCACAGCAAAATGCTCCAAGCAGGCTAAGATCCCACCCAGGCTGTTCATCAAACACTTCAGCCACCTGTAAGCATTCTTGCAAAACCCAAGAGCACTTTCCATTTTGTTTGGTAAGAACATGGACACAAAGAGTGTCCATAAAGTCAATCCCAGGCTCAGGAGCTGAAAGCTTCCTGACTCATGGATGTTCCTCAGCCAACACACCCTCCTCAATCTTCTCATGGGTTATGGAACTGGCTGAAGAGTGCAGCTGGAGAGGTGAACTGGCTTTGGCTGCACTGCAACACCCAGCCCCAGCACTGCCCTTGGCTGCCTTGCTGCTCATGGATTTTCCTTCACACACCCTCTGGGTAACACTGAAGGAAGCCCTGTTCCACCACAGCGGGCTTGCTGTGAAAATATTTATGTAACAAAGAATTTCTGAGAGTGCAAGGGTGAAATATGACCCTGGCATGGTATGACATTTAATAATTAAACAAGTTTTGGAGTTTCTAGATACAGAAACACTGCCCTGATTACAATCAAAGTAGTAAACAGAGTCTTCAAAAGGGTTTTGTTACAAATGTAGAAGTGAGGAAAGAGAATTCAAAGCAGCCAAAAATGGAAAGCTTTCATTTCAACACAATTCTTTATTCCTTTTGTTTTAGCTGGAGAAACACAGGCGTGGTACAATGCCCAAGCAGCCATGCAGCAACCTGTCCAATTTATAGCAGTGCTTGGCAATTTAAGATTTTCCTTCAGGTGCTGACAGTAAAAGAAAAGCCACATGACTGATTACAGCCTGTACTCTCTGAAAAGACAAATTAAAAGAGAAATGGAGAAAAAACCCTCCTGTTTGGCTGTCATTTGGGAGCTAGACAGAGAGATTATATTGTTCTATGTCCATCTTTCTGTCCCTGATGGAAGCATTCCTCAGGATGACAATAAGGAAAGGCCTTTGTGATGACAGGTCAGGGATGGCAGTCAGGACAGCAGGACATGCTTTCTTTGGCCCCCAATTCCCAAATATCAATGCAGATTTTAACTCTCAGGTTACCAATGGTGGATCCCAGAGTGGTACTGAGCCCATGGTCATCTCATGTAAAAATGCAGCCTTATTTCAACCAAACAGATGTTGATTCACTGATTTCTAATTCTGGTCATCTTTTGATTAGCAATTATTTTCTTAAATTAGTTGTTGTGTACTTCACTAAACCTAATTCATTCTTTTGCTCTCAACTATATTGACTTCTATAGAGAAAAGCACATTACTTCAGAAAAGTTAGAAAAGAGGGTAAAGCCTTCTGTCCATTTTTGGCAGGAGGAGAACAAAAACCTGGTCTGAAACATTCCGTACCAAATTTTAAATTTTACAATATGGCTCAAATTTACAGTGTAAGGAGCTTAATTACTCTTTAAAAACACAATCTGTTTTCCTACAGTTATCCTATGCTGCATTGTACAAGTAACCAGCCCAATTGTACAAGGGATGCTGAGAAAAAGAGAACAAATTTCCACCACAGCCAGAGACTGACAACTGCTGCAGGCAGGTTACCAGATGCAGCTGACAAATTATTTCACCTTCTATTGCAAATCCTGCATTCCTAAGTAGTTTAGACAAACCTCTTAATCCACCACTTGAAACAATTCCCAGGCTGAGGCATTCAAATCAAAGTAATATAAAGTTAACCCTCAACAAAAAGAACTCATGGCTTTACAAAGATGTGCTCTGCAGCAAATTTAGCTTGAGTCAGATATTTGCCAATTCATTCAAACCTGACTGAACTGCAAAGCCACAGGTTTTTCTTTAAAGGAAAGAACTAAAAGGAAACACACAGCTAAAAAAAATATCAAGATAAAAATCACACAAATTAAGAAGCCACAAAGAAACAGAAACTGTCAGTCAGTTATTTTTAACAAAACCCAAACCACCAAGGTATTGCTATAAGGTAAAAAAAGTAACTCATTAAACTGACAATAAAAATAGATTAATACAGCCAGAAAATTTTCTTAACTGTTTTAAAATTATAATATGTGTATATAAACCAGGTCAATAGCAATTCTACTTGTGAATTAAGATACTGTTGTGAATTATAAAGTCTTCCCAGATGTAGGTTACAATTCCTCAGGCCTGGAAGACTGTATTATCAGGCCATCAGGTCAGGAATTGAGAATTGCCTCTGTCACTGATATACCTTCTGACTTTTATTAAAGATTGCTTTCTGGAAATGCAGAATTTAAAGCCAAAATGCACTGGAAAGACAACCTGTGTACTGTCACCTGCTAATTTATAGTCTGTGTTGGACAAGGATTCACTAATGCTCATTTAAGCAGATCTGTGCATGGTTCAAGATCATAAAACAATTCAAAGGGGAAGGAATTTCCAAGTCTTTAGACCCAGCTCCTACTGAAAGTAAGGTCAACAGGGAACTTCAACCAGGGTGCACAGGGCTTTGGCCAGCCTTGTCTTGAAAACCTCCAGATATTCATAATCTTTAAGATCTGAAAGAAAAAACTCCTTTCAAAATTACACAGGAGTTCTTGTCTCAAAACAGTGGTTTTGTGTGATACTCCTCTAATTGTCTCTGACATGGAAGCATTTTATTACTGTACTGAACATATTTTCATATCACCTTCTCTCTTTTAGTTCAGCAAGCTCAAGACACACCTGCAGTCTTAAACATCCCAGATGTTGCATTGATGATAGAGTGAAATTCTGGGGTTATTTAAGCTGGAAATGGAATTTCCTCAGGTTTCAGTAGAGCTGGTTACTGGCTAATGGACCCCAAATACTCAGACAAAAAACCCCAAGTTCAAATTCTTACAAGGAATTATTAGGATTGATAATTTTATTCATTTTAATGGGACAAACTGTGTTTTCAGCAGCTTATCAGTTTCTTAATCAGCAGATGAGCCTAAAAGGCATTTCTGTAAGATCTAAAGCAGGACTGTGAGATCAGAGAAGAATTCAGGTTGGAAAGAAAGAACATAAATCTTTGTCCCAAACATCAGGCTTCAAACGTGGTTAGCTATAAGGTCAGACAAGGGGTTTAACAGAAGACTACACCCATAGCTTCAAAGTGACTCTATAAACACCAAATATTTTGGAAAAATGGGGGGAAAAAAGATTTCTAATTCAATCTCACCTCAGGTATTGGAAAACTTGGTTTGGAACATTTAGTTTTGGTTACAAAGGAAAACAGACATTATGGGGTGGATAGTGAATTGTTTTGGTGTTATATAAGACATTGGTTAAAAATCCATGTGACTTCAAAGGGAGATTACACAAGATTATAGACCTAGGGTGAAATTCTGGCTCTGATTAAAATCACTGGCAAAAATCCCACTGGCTTGACCACTGCCAGGATCTGCCTTTAACATGCCTTTGTTTTACCAGGCAAAGCCACGCATGCAAACTCAGATGTACCTTACAACGCATCTCTCTGCAACAATTAAACTTGGAAAACTTCTTTTAATCTCCTCCAAAGTTGTGTGGGAATTTTTCTTATTTTTAAGATATTCTCTCCTCCACTGTAGATTTTTCTTTCTATACCAACAAGGAAGATTTGATGTAAACAAAAACAATGGAACTGTCTGGAGAAAAAAAGCTGTGAAATTGATTTTTCTGTTGTTTTCGAAGCTGTGGCTTTAGAAATAGCATAGAATACAGAAACCTTCCTCCCACTTCACTGCCTTTCCCAGTGCTGGTAAAGCTGGAGTGACCATAGTCCAGCTCCAGTAGTGGCATAGGGGTGGCATCCTGCCACACACGAGCTTGCAGAGCATCCTTTAGAAAAGTACCTGAGGCAGGGCAGAGCTGATCCAGAAATCCATGAGGTGAGAATATTGATTATACTGGCTCTGGATATCCACATTCTCCCTTTAAACATCCACCTGCCTTTACCACAGGGATGCTGCCAGGGGAGCAACTCCATGACTGAAAAAAAACCACAACAGTCTAAAAGCAGCCACGGTGTGTTCCATGTGCCACAGATGTTTCACATGGAGCCTGGCAGCCCAAAGGCAGTCAGATTAGAAGTAAATTCATGATTTTTATAGGGTTTCCTCATTCCCCCAGACAAATGCTGCCTATCTGTTCCAGCGTGCCCTGCACCAGCAAATTACTGAGCACGAGGGAACACCTCTGCAAGTGATCAGCACAGCAGCAGAGAACAGCCAGGCACCTTCACTGCTAGCTGACAGGAGAGCACCTGCAGCTGTCAGTGCACAGCTGCAAACACACATGGCAGAGCACAGCCCTCCTGGGTGCTGTGGGGAGGTGCCTGCCCTTCCCAGCAGGTGTAATGTATTCTCATATATTCTCCCTTGCCAGGTAAAGCCAAGGCATCCTGCCTCATTCTGGCAAAAGGCATGGCTGGAATCCACCCCAACACCACCATTTGTTTCACTAATGCTTTCAACACAGCCCTGCTCTTCAGCAAAAGGTTTCCCACATAAAAATGAGCCTAATGCTCATTTACAGCAGAAATGTTGTGGCAGTTAACTGAGTAATGCTGGTAGAGGCCTCTGAAAATATCAATCACTATAGTGTAGAATTATTAACCTTGATTATTATTGCTTATGCATTGCTTTGGGTTAGGGCTCACAAAGGAAAGAGCAGAGTAATTATAACTTGTCCCAAAAGCAAAATAGAGGGCATGGAACACCCTCAGTTTTGGTCTTGTGCAAAACCACAGTCATTTAGAGCAGCCTGAAGATGCTGAGATCGCTGAGCTCACTAGGCAGTGGCCAAAGGTGCTGCAGTGAGCACTGAGCACTCAGCCACAAGACAGGAATCAGTCAGGTCCTGCCTCCCAGCAGCACATGGACCAGCTTCACAAAAGTATCAAATGCTCCTTCTCAGACTGGCCCAGTGACAACCCTGAACATGTACACAACTGAAAAGCCTCAGCTTGGGAAAGAACCTCTTCCCAAAACCACAACCCTGCATTTTGTCATCAAGTTTGCTTTTTGTCATCTGCTTCTGTCAAGAAGTTAAGCCCAGAATTTAAATTGCTGTTGCTGTGTTAAGAGAAAATATCAGAGTCTTCAGAGCAAGTTTGAAATGCAAGCAGGGAGCCCTTCTGTGCCCAGTGAAAGCACTGCACAGCTGCTGCCCTGCTGGGCTCTGGAAGGAGCAGGACAGGCAGCTGTGGCTGCAGGGCAGTGGGGGCTGTATCGTGTGTGCTCTGCACTGATATGGAAAATCCAAATTCTTTGTGAAATTACACCTCTTGTAATACTGGATATGCACAGAGCACGGTATATGAAATATAAGTAGCTCTGGTGGTGCTTTTAGAGAAGATAATAATCTGGTTTCTCCAAAAGGCTTGTAGGATCAATCAAATCATAGACTTAAATTTGTCACTGGCACATTGCACTATGAACACTACTCTCCAAAAGTACATCCCTGCACATGGCATTGCCCAAACAGATGGAAGAGCTGAACAACAAGAAAAATTAACCCACAGCTGGCACCAAAGTCAGTGATTTTTTACCTTGATCATATCTCCAAAGGAAGGCAGCACTGCACTTTAGAGGACCTCAATACAAAGATTATCAGATACCTCTGCAAGTGAGACTGTGGCTCCTGGAGAAGCAGAATAAGGTAATTCCTTCAGAGTATGGGGGTATTAGCTTAGACCTCTTTGGCTGAACACACTGTGTGTGCTAGTCAGAATTAACATGCTTGATTCAACCACTATTTCTTTATTTGGATCCAAATGTTCACAAAAACAGCAGGGATTTTTTTTTTTAATCTTGCTGCAGATGGAAATTTCCATACTACAGTTCTGCAATGATTGTAAACAAGAGGTTTCAACACCATCAGATCTTAACCTTTTATAAGAAGAGTGGCTGAATAATCTGTAGGGAAGGAGATCAGGGCAATCCAACAAGGGCTTTGTGCAAAAAGGAGGAACTGAGACTGAAAGCTACAATTCTGCTGCTCCCCATTTTTAAACTCTCAAGAAGACAAAGTAAAAGGCAGGGGGAGGGGATGAAAAGAAAACAAAAATATAAAAGGTCACTGACTTTGAAGAACTTAAAACTTTATTGTTAAAGTCTGCATCTACTCCTTAATACAATATTAGATATTAGTTTTCATTTGGGAAAGTAAACAAGTCATAGGAGAAAAGCCTCTACAAATGCTGCAGGATTGCTCCCTCTCCCACACCTCCTAGTTCAAGACACTTCATAGACATTTTCCAGCACTGGTTGACTTCAATTTTGAGCCATGACATCCAAAGCATGACATATTTGGTGTTTGTTCATTAACCTGAGGAATGAACAGGGACAGAGTTTCCTTCCTAGGATAAAACCTTTCTCAACCACATTTCTAGGCTGCTGTGAAGGAGAAGCAGCAGACAATGCTGAGCTTCCACATCCATGCTCCATATCCCTCCAATTTGCGGCACATCCTGGAGATGCAGTGGCTGTGCTTCTGTCACACCTTTAACAGATCAACTTTTCACATGTAGACAGGAAAACACAGGGTTTCTGCATTTCCAACCCTTGTGCTCTGCACAGCAGTTGATTTTTAAGCTACTTCACAATTTGCATCAATCTTCAGACATCAATAGAGGGATTGAATGCTTCAAGGGTGTATTTATTTAAGCAGGCCTAAGTTATCTAAGGAACAAATTGTCCCTGCCACACCTCTCCATGGCAGCAGCCAGGCAGATTAGCTTTGTTTTCCCTCCAAGAAAGAATAAAGTAAAATTATAATAAAATAACAGTTTTTTAAACCCCAACACCTAAACCCCTAACAAATTTCATGGTGATTTGGGGTTAAATCCCAAATTCTAGGTCTTCCTTAAGGCTTAAATTATAAATCAAGTGCAAAACTGCCAAAACCTTGCGTCATATCTAGCAAACACAGACACATATTTCAAGTGCAGAAAGAACATTTCAAGCCCTTGAAACACAACCAATCTGTTTAACAAACCCACATTCTCCAAGCAGAGATGTTCTGGTTCATGACTTCTGAACTTTGTACTCAGGAGTGACCCAACCTTGTGCTAAGTTGTCTCCACTGGAGAGGACTTCCCCCAAAGTCTCATTTGGCCATTCCCACCTTTCATAAGACTCACCAGACTCATTTACTGGCTTGTTTATCAGGCTGTTTTCACAAAATACTCCATGCTGTTACATTAGTATGAACAAAACCAAATGTTTCAACTTCCTCCCATCCCATTTTGGCCAACAAGGGTCTATCATTTGCTCCCTGTAGTTTCCTACCCACTAAATAAACCTCACCTGCATTGCAACCATGCAAACCCAATCAACCACCTGTCACTTGTGAACTGAACTCTGTGATCACAGCACCAATAAAACCAGATATTACATTGTCCTTTCAAAATTAGATTAATCTTCTTTCTTACAGTTGTTTTTGGGTTTTGGTGAGGTGGGGTTTTTGGTTTTTATCTTTTGGTTGTTTTTTTCTTAAACTTAACAGGAAGGATCTGGAAAGCCTGGTTCTTTATGAGTGCCAGTCCCTTGAATTCCTTGCTCAAGATTGCACCCTATGTATAGTTTTTGATTAATATCTACTTGACCACTTTGACTTCCTTTTGACTTCTGCATATCATACTGGGCTTGGTTTTACTAACCTGGCAGCGATACCTGTAAGTTAAATTTTGTATTTTTTTAGCATTAACAGGGATACCTTTGGAAACTCTATTCTTGTTGGTTTGTTTTTTTTTTTTTAACCAACAAAAACAGTGCCACACAGAAAAATGGCTACTTTCATAGACTATGGTTTGCTGCTGAATTATTGCATAGATTGGAAAACACAGCTCCAAGAAAAGATCTGTAATTGTTCAGTGGTTGGGCTGCTGGCAGAATTCCCTGCCTGGGGCTGTTTTTATAAATAGGCCCGAGGACAAACAAACAAGCTACTAATAACAAGTCCACTATTATGCTTTGAAGCAGCCCTGCTTTGTGTTGTCCAGCACACAAGAAGCTCAGATGGCAAATATAGCAAAATCCATGGCAAGGAGTAAGGAGAGATCATGCCCATGTCAAAATTTCAGCCTGCTAAAATAAACCCAATCTGGGGGAAATACCAAAATACACAAGGCTGTGTAGGGCTGTGCTGTGTCAGATCTCCATTTCCAGCATTACTGGGTATCATTAGGGAATGAGGTTAAATGGCTCAGTAACAGCCATCATCTACTCCAGAAATCCTGGTGAATTCTTCAAGTCAGCTGGTTTTGCCTTTTCCACAATTTCTTTCCATCATGTCCTACTCAAACAACATCAATGATCTGAACATTATTCAGAATATCCTGTTTAACTCTGAAAAAAGTTCTCAGGTTTATCAGAGATGCAAAGGTATCTTATCACAGCCTTTACTGGAAGCTTCTCATTCCATGGATAATCTGGTGTCTACTCATCCAAGAGCAAAGGTCAGATTTTCTGCCACCTCTACATCAGGCTGTTCATCTAATCTCATCACACTGCAAATTTTTTTTCTTTCTTTCAATGTTTTCTGAAGGTAATTTAGGATTCCCAGCTGAGCACTCAAACTCATTTACTGGTTCTGCAATACCTTGCCTTGAGAAAGACATTCTGTCTTGGACAGCATTCTCTGCTCTTTCATATACTTCTTTCTGTTTCAGGAAATAATTACATCAGTAGAAGATATTTTTCACCTTTGGTGTTGGAAGCTTATTTGTTACCCATCAAATGCAAGCCAGGGGAGTTCATATGGGAACAGGCCATGCAGCTCTCCCAAGGAGGGCAGCTAAAGTAAAATAGCTTGGAGGAAGGTGAGGAAAATCAGGGCCCTTACCTTCAACATTTCTCTCCTGCTGCTTATGGATCTCGTCTCTGTTACGTGGAGGATGTTCTTCACCAGCCTCTATCAGCCCTGGCTTCCTTCACACAGACATCTCAACTTTCCTCACTGCTGCCCATCTTCTCTGCTAAGCTTCCTCTCGGAGTGCCTCACTTTTTCTTTCCAGAGCTGCTTTGATTTTCCTTTCTTTTGTCTTTTGTATCCTCCTTGGAGAGCGCACTTTGTCCCCAGGACCCTCCTCAAAGGCTTAGCAGCTCTCTTATCTCTTTCCTGATGTCACTCAGCATTAGCAGCTTAGCCGTCGAAAACAAATCCTCTTTCTCTGCTGGTAAGAGGAGCCACTTACGCTCTTCCTTCCCCTTTGTTTTCTCTCTTTGGAGGGAAGATCTCTCCAGTTCTAACACCATGTGGTGACACAGGCAAGGCCATGAAGCCCAGTGGCCCATGTGGAATTGCTACTGAGGTGAGCACTTTGCTGCTAACACCCAGAAACCACGGAGTCAGCAGGGATTAGGGAAACAACGAAGGGCTCAGCATTTCTGGCAGCACTGACGCATTTCAGGGTGCTGCAGCCTCGGGGGAAGCAGCAGCAACATCACCAGGACAGATGAAAGGACTCTAGGTAGTGCTAAAAACAAAACCAAGCCAAACCAATGTGTTTTCACAGAAGAAAACTATTTTTTTTTTTTTTCCAGAAGGAGAGCTTATCTCGCTGGTAGAATATTGGTCCTAATAGAAGCAGAGCAGAAAGAGGAGCTGGTAGGAATAACAGCAGCTGGTTTCTCTCCAGAATCACCAGCCACACAGACACAGCTCCCTTGGCACAGCAAATGCCCTCCCTGACAGTGCTCTCATAAATCAGCTTCACTGCCACCAGATGAATTTGTACTTGACTTTTGTATGGTCCAGAGTGTGCAACACAAAACTATCACAGCTTTCAGCAAAGCTTAACTTCTCCCACCTCCACAGGATGGTGGTGGGGTGGAGAGACAGATTGTCTCTCCAGGGAATCTTGGCAGGAGAGGCACAGGAAATGCCAGGCCAGGGCTGGCAGGACCTGCTCCCTGGATAAATGGAGCACTACAGGGATGTCCATCCAGCAAATTTACTGCCACAAGCACTAAATCCATAAGAAAAGAAAATAAACCCCAAACTTTACTAAAGCTTAAGCATTACCAAATCAATTATCTAAACATTTCACCATCTAAGTATACATACATGCAAACAGCTTTGTTCCTGAAATCCTGCTGTTCCTTAGCAGGCATTTAACAGCACAAGAAAACCTTCAGAGCACCTACTTACACAAGAGGGGACGAAAATGACATTCTTTTTCAGCTTTAACAAATCCAGTTGTTTCTGCAAGTTTCTGCTGCCCTGCTGTACCACAGCTGTTCCAGCCCCACTGTCAGCTTTAGCCAATTGTAACTCATCAGTTTTCAGCACACAATGCAGCTGAAAGCCAATTCTGCTGGTAGCACAGTTGGAAATGAATCATTATTTGCCCAGATCTTGTATTAACCTTTTATTTCCCTTGAATATCACCACTTAAAAAGGACAGCTCATACCCTTCAAAGAGATCTGAGAAAAGAGATAGCAAAAATAAAATTTAAAAAAAAAAAAAAAAACATAAGGAGATAGGTCAGGGAAACAGGGAATAAGAAATATAAAGTGTAGTATTTAAAAAAAAAAAAAAGAAACAAAACTTTAATAATTATTCCAAGCATTATCAGCCTCTCAAGACAGCTGAAGAAGACCCTGAAAGAGAATTCCAGAAACTTCTACTTTACATGAGTTCAGTTTCTTTCAAAAAGTATGCACCCCATCAATAAAATAAATGTGGAAAGCAGGTTACCCTGAACAGAGGGAGAAAAAGTGTAAGCAGGTTTAGCACTAAAGATCACATTGTTTTAGTGAAACCACCCAACACCTACTCCCTCCACTTGCTCTAATCACTCTCTCTGGTGTAAATTTAAACCCCTAGACTGCTACTACTGCTGCAAGGAGGACAGATGTAGTCCTAACTAAACAAGCAAACTTGCTAAATACCATCTTAACAACTTGGTCAGATAATTATTTTGCCTTCCTGCACAAAACTGATCTGTTTTCATTCGGTTCTGCATTAAGGGGTTGCTATAAAACCTGTAGCTACACAAATTCTTAGAAAACAACTCCTGTCTTAGCAGGCTGTAATTCAACAAAAATGACAGGGGTTCCCTTACGGTATAAATTTTTTCAAGCTGAGTTTTAGCTAAAATTAAGATTAAAAAGGAAAATATAGAAAAAAATTATTTATAAAAATATTTATTTACTAAAATATTATTTGTCAAATAAAAAATATAATATGGAATCACAAAGAACTGCCACTATGGCCATGAAATCTGGTAGAGTCTCCTGGCCTGTCTTATGCCATCTCTGTGAGACTCTGCCCAACTTTGGCCTAGCAATAAATCAGACAGCTGTGGGAGACATCTCAATTTCTTACTAAACTCTGCCAAGATTTCGTTGGCACCCAGAAAACCCTTGTTACCCCCTTTTCTTCCTCTTGCTGTTTTTCTTTGCCACTCAAGTGCCAGCTAACATTGCTGAGAAAAATGTTCATTCATTCTAATGAACATTGACCTATATTTTTATCAGTCATCTGTGAGTGCACCCTCAGGAGTGTGCTGATGACACCAGGCTGAGTGGTGTGGTTGGGATGTGAAGGATGGGGTGCCATGCAGAGGGACTGGACAAGTCTGAGAAGTGGGTCAGTGGGAATCTAGTGAGGTTCAGAGGCAAAATGCTGGGTCAGGGCAAACCCTGGCACCAGCACAGGCTGGGTGGATTGGGAGCAGCCCTGCCACGATGGACTGGGGGGTGCTGGTGGATGAAAAGCTGGACATGAGCTGGCCACATGTGCTTGTGCTCTCTCCTGCTGGCATCTGGGGCATCTTGGAGGACAAGAAGGAATTTCAAGTCCCCAGTGCAAAGAGAAGCAACAATCCTTCCATGAAACAACTTCCTGAAACCTGGGTAAAGAGCAGCAGTGTGTTAAGCTAAGCCAGGCACCTGGGTGATGATCCCAAGACACTGGGCTCACTCCCTAAGAGAAACAGGAGGATCTCTCCTGGAAAGCATTGGATAATCTGAACAAGTCAAGAATCAGAAATCAGGTTATTTTAATCAATTTAATGAATTCTTTTAGTTCAGTCCTTAATCCCTCATTTATGTATTCAAGGACTATAATTTTGTCTAAAACTTGAGCACTCAACAGCTGCATAGAGACAAACTGAAGTGCCCCTGTCTCAAAAGGTTACCTGGGAGCTGTCATGTTATAATAATGGTAATAATAATGGTACTGTTGCCATGGATAAAGCACAGATCACAAGAGGCATCAGGAGGCCTCCAGAACAGATAAAAAGCTTTAATCCCATATTGATATATATAAGCAGTGTGAAAGCTCATCTGGAATAATGTGTACAGCTCAGGGAGGGTTCATTCAGCTGGCAACAGGTGCATGAGCAGAATGTTCTGGTGGTGAGAGGAGCAGAGATTGTCCCTCATGGGACGTGACTGAAGGAGTTTGGCTCTCTGGGTTCTGCAGCTGACAGCTGACAGTGTGTGTGATCCTTCCCCTCAGTTACATAAGGTGTGTAAACAGCAGCAAGGGAGAAGAGATAAAGGACACCTTGTGGGTGCAATTAGAAAATGGAAAGTTATTGTGCATAAACTGAGGTTGGAAATTAGGAAGGGAAAAAAGAGTGATGTTCTGGAGGAAAGCTCTAATGAGAGTAAGAAACATCTCCACTTTGCAAATTGATGGAGTTTATTGTAGGGAAGATAGGATGGCACTGCCTAAAGGGTTTTCCTACAGGAGGTAGGAAATAAATGGCAACTCAAAGAAGGCTCCTTCTTGCTTTATGCAACCCCCAAATCAAGAAGGGAAATAAAGAATAATTATTTCTAGCATTTCTTCTAGACTCAAGAAACTCTGATCCTCCTGTTGAGACCCAATAACTGACTGATCTCCAGAAGAAAAATCAGCTCTGATGTGTAATGACTGAAAGATGAGGAAGGGCTACAGACATGGGAAAGGAGTCATTCTAGGTATAATGTGAGGTCAACATAAAAATATATGATGATTCAGAAAGGTTAATTCTGAACTGTTTTCCAAATCTAGAAAGAGTCTGGTACACAACCTGTGGCTACATTCTATGTCAGAATGTGACCTTTTCCATGTTCAGAGTGTGATAACCATCTTCTTTGGCTACACCTGCATCAAAACATACCAGATGTGTCAGAAGAAATCCTTGCTCCCTGATGCCATGGCTCTGGTCCTTCTCAAAAGCCTCAGATCAGATGTGCCCCAAGGATTATATGCAAAAAATACACATGGAAATATGGGTGTGTGCAGGCACACCCACCTACACACAGACATAACATGCTCATAAAAATGTTCCATCTGCTTATTTAAGAGTTTCAAATGTCCCAAGTTTTGATGAAGAGCTGTATAATGACTGCAAGTGGAAACAAGAGGATCCTACCTGTGTAAACTAACCAACAAGCAGAAATTATCTTTGTAGCCTACTGAACAGCCTGGAAAAACAAACAAGCAAGCAAACACCGTTTCTGTGAATCTGAAAGAAATTTCTTGTTAACAGATTTGAAAGAGAAGCCCAGAAATAGAAAGGAAGAGCTTTAAAAGTGAAATTACAAGTAAACAAGGACAGAGAAAGAAAAGAAAAAAAACCCAACTTCCTGAAAATGGATGGGAAAGGCCACCTAGAAATGCACAGCACTGGAATTTCCAGCATTTTACCAGCCACCACCACAGCCCCAACTTTTTACCTGTCTGAGCCACCTGGCTGATTTCTTTTATCACAATTAGAAAAAGCAGACCCTCACTGGGGAGTTCTGCATGGATCTGTCCCCATCCCTGCAGGTTCCAAGGCAGTTCCCACAGGCTCCTCCTCTGCTCTCCCCAGGGCTCAGGGAACACGCGGCTCTCCGCAGGCTCCAGCTGCTGCAGCTCTGGGACTCTGCTGACCTGCCTTCTCAAAGAGGGGGAGTCACTTCCTCTGCTGCCCCAGCAGTGCTTTCAGGAGCCCAGAGCATGCCAAAACACTGCCTGCCCTTGCATATAACTGGAGTAACAACAGTGCAGCTGTACTCACTTTAAGGCAGGGCGATGCTTTCCCACCCTTATTTAATGCTGGCTCGTTTCCATCAGCCCTAAGAACCATGAATGGCAGGGAAGGGAGGTTTTACAGGCAGCCATAGGTTCATGGTCCTCTTTGATTTTGCTTCCAGTGAGTCAAATTGGCTTCACCCACAACTGAAGGCAGTAAATGTACTGACACAGAAGTCTGGCAGCAGATCTCATCCCAGGTAAACTCCTGAGGCCAAAGGGAGCCATATATATATATATATATATATATATATATATATATATATATATATATAACCATTTCTATATGGTTACAGATGATTTTATATAGGGAAAGCTCCACACAGTGCAGAACCAGGATCAGAGTGGGCCAAGCCATCTGCAGTGCTGAATTACCTACAGTGGCCTGGCTTTAGGCATGATGGGTTTTTAGCTTACATATAGGACTAGGGAGCCACTGAGCCCTACTTTCCAGCATGTACAGTCTTGGGCAAATTACTTCTTAAATTTTTTCTTTCCAAGCTTCACATCAGAAATAATGATACTTCCAGGGTGACATTAAATCAACCATTTCTCCTAAACATTTAGAAATTTGCAGAAGGAAGGATGTGGAGGGGGGCAGTGCATTAGGGTTATTATGTTGGCTCTTCCCCAGGCTTTCTTTCGAGGAGAGTTTTAAAAGAAATGCTTGGATCAAATACCTGTTCAATAAAAACCTGGATATCCTCCAAGAGTCCACTTCTTTGGTGAGAGCAAATAAAGCAGGTCTCCCAGTGTTTGAGGTGTAAGTGAAACCTTGAGTGCACAGGAGGCTGATATTAGAAGGCACACTTGTCTGGTAGGAGCTGCAAGAGGATAAACTGAATACCACATGGATAACAAGATGAGACTGGGGGAAATCAGGATCTTGCATGTGTCCAAGAATTGACAGTTCAGTGACTGGTGATTCTTCACATTCCCGATCCAGATTAGTTAGGGCACTGATGTTCCTGGGCTCACCAGGAAACAAGCCAGGGCCAGTGCAGGCAGGCCAAGTGCTACAGAGGAAATTGAGTTTACATGGAATGAACAAAACCATGTTTTCTCCAGACACACAGAAGTAAACTTCTTTTGTTCATTCAGGATCTCACAACAGTTTCCTTCAGAAAATGAACTTTTACTCTAAACTCTGTTCCACACTTGGCATTTTTTGGCAAAGTCCTCCATATCATGTAGCCCAGATGAAGCAACTTCCTTGAATTCCAGCATAAATGTTCCTAGCCCTGCTAAACACCAGCAAAGCATTTAGTGATCACTGCCCCAGATATCTAAGATAGCTATCTGTATGTCAGTCATGTATGACAAAACATAACTCCTAAAGCACTTCAAGGCTTTTCATATGCAAAGGTTTGTACCAGCTCCAGAGTTCACCCCACACACTCTGCTCCCAGCCAAGTAAGGAACCACCCAAAGGTCAGGGCAGTGAGAGCTTGGCTTGGGCCACACACTCCCCTCAAGATGAAGAACAAAGCCATCAGGGTGTCAGGTCAAGACTGCCATGGTCACACTTCAGGGATGTCCCCTCCTCCTCAGCCCTGCCACATGGAAGGAGCAGCACATCTGGACCCAAGATAAAGCAAGTTTGTGGTTAGGAGGTTGTGCTGCTGCTCAGTCTGGCTAAACTTGGTTTAACCACCAAACTGACTGTGTATTTTTGGACTGGTGAGGAAATGAGATGCTCATGACCTGATTCACAAACTAAAGCTTTGGACAAAGTTTTAGATGAATCTGTTAATGAATTACCAGCAATAGCTGAGCTTATGTTTGACTGAATTTCTATGGTCAGCTTAATGAATACATGTACTTGGAAAAGACTTAGCTGAGATAAACATTTGGCCTCACTCTGCTTTGAAGTTATACACAAAATACAGAAACATGTTGCACCAGTTGCAGTTGCTTTACATGTAATTTCCCAACAATAAAAAGAGCAAGAAAATGTTAAAGCTTATGCCGGAACATATAATAAAATTTCCTTCCCAAAGCTATAAACTTCCTGTGAAGCCCAGCCAATGTGCCAGACCAAGAACTTCAACTCCAGCCATCAGGGAAAGAAAGTCCTGTCCCTCCACTGGTGTCACAGATTTTTCTGTGACCACAGAGCAGCTCTGTAAAGTGACACAGCATCAGACTCACAGCCAGCCAGCCTGAAAGGCCTGAGAAACAGAATATCCTAGAAAGGAAAATAGGAAGTTTTAAGGCCTATTTTTAATTAATTGCCAGATGGAAATAACCAGATGGAAATAAACCTTTCTTGGAACTTCTGGAAGCTTCTCAGAAAAGTCAACTTTCCCTCAGACTGGCCTTGTGTACAAATTAGCACAGATCACAGATAAAAGAAGGGTTTTTTCCTATTAATGAAATTGTGATAAATTCTGAGATGATGCTTAGAAAAGAAAACAACATTAACTAAATCACCCTGATCATTCCAACAACAAAAACATCTAGGCAAATCTATGTACTGCACATAAAACCCCCTCATACATTATGGAAACATGCATAAAACAGTTTGAATTTACAAATTCTCAGCCTGAGCACAAGGCACACTTTATTTAAATGGCTGTTATAAATCCATATAAAGTACAGGACTTAGCTTGATAACTGTCTCTTCATCTCATATATTTCCCCAGCCTCTATATAAACAAAATATGGTCTGTCAGATTTCTGTTTGGCCTTTTTGTATTTTGTCTCTACAATGGGGATGTGAAAGGGAAAGGCTGAATGTATTTATTCTGGTCTGGGCAACTGGCCAAAAGTAAAAGAGATATTTTAGGTTTCCTGGCTCACAGTGAGTGCAGCCTCTTACCTGCCTCCCCATTTGAGAGCACAGCCACAGAATTAAAGCTGGAACACAGTCAGAATAGCAGAGAGGGTGCATCACAGCATTAGCCATAAATATTACCTCTGTTCCCTGGTTTCACTCCCCCATCTCCATCACAGCTCTCTTATATCAGACACTTTGCACAATCCTCTCACATGTGGTAACACTTGTGGTAAGCAGAGCTGTAAAATTTTTCTGCAAGGAGAGAAAGGTCTCAGCAGAACAACCAGAAGAAACCTGGTTGTTTGTCAAATGGAATTATTGCAAAATCAAAACCAAAGATACTGATATTTTGGTATCCATTCATGAGCTATTTCTGGTACACCATATTTTGCTCATTTATACTTTATACACTCACAAGCTTTAAGTGGTTCCTTCTCCCATCTCTCTAACTGCACAGAGCCATAATGAAATCCTAAACTTCCATCCCATGCAGAAAGAGCTTCTCCAGTTCCAGCCCCAGTGTCCACAGCAGCTCCAGTGACAGGGAAAATTCTCCTGCTAAGGCAAAGTAACACCAGAATGGCACTCAGCAGATCTAGTGGTGAGCAGCTCAGAAAGCTGCTCAGAAACCTTCCTCCAGTAGCGGAAAATGCTCTATTCTCTGTGCTGAATAGGTTACCTAAGCTATATAAAATAATTTTTAAATCCCCTAAAATGCTAATGTGGGAATCCTCCATGAAATAGCAGGAGCTTTGTGGCACAAATTAGCATTAAGTGCCCCAGCTGTGAGCAAAGACACCAAAATTCTGAAAAACAAGATATTCACCCCTAAAGCTTGCCCACATCACAGGAATGAAAACAAATCTAAAAATCCTTTCCATAAAGACCCAATATGTAATTCTGTGAGCCTGATTTTTGTTCTTCATATTCTGTGGTAGGTTTTGGAGACTCTAGAGATAGCAGCTACTGCTTTTGGCTCAGGGGATACAGCTCAGGGAATATTCACAGAATCACAGAACAGGTCAGGTTGGAAGGTACCACAGATGGACATCTGGTCCAGCCCCCCTGCTCAAGCAGGGTCATCCCAGAACACATGGCACAGATTTATGTCCAGACCATTCTGGAATATCTCCAGCAAGGGAGACTCCACATCCTCTCTGGACAATCTGTCCCAATGTGTCATCACCTGCACAACAAAGTTTAAATAAACAATTATTACTTGTGTGGAGGCTACAGTGGCTGTTGGAAATCACAGGATTACAAAAATAGGAACACATAATAAAGACAAATCTGAGTAAAAACTGGAAGATTGGGAAGAAGGTGGAGAAACTGAGATCTTTTGGCAACCTGCTCAGAATCAGCCTTAGTCAGCAAAGATGTTCAGGAGATTACAGTGAAATGAAGTTCCCAGCCCCGTGCCAGAAGTCAGATTTCCACACTGCAATGGTAAATATTTTCAATGGGAATTGCTGGGAGGCCAATCCTGCCTGTCAAAATAGAAGTGCCACAATGGACTGTTGTGATGAATGTCATGGAATGAACTCAATTTTCACTCTGACCCATCATCAGTCTTTACAGCTGTCCTTGTGATAACTTTCACAGCACTGAGTTTATTTTTAACTAAAAAGGGATCAATCTAACTGCTTGGATAAAACCATGTTATCTTTCTGCTTTGTCACTTTTCTGCAATGCTATCAGCAATCACATTTCTACTGTTAAATAGTTTTCCATCTCCCTCTTTCCATTTAAAGCACACTTTGGCATAATCAGAGTGCTTTTCAATCAGTCCTGGTAAGAACAAGTATCTGTCTTGGAAAAAAAGCAATTGCATTGGCATGATCAAGTTACTAATGACAGATCCATTATATAACCAACAAATTGGTGTTTTTGATGGCTATTCCCTTTCCTCTTGCCTCCATAATGTTCTCAGCTCAGTCAGACATTTGCCATTCATTTAGGCAATGGACAAAGTGAGCATTTGGATTTTCCCCAGTTGTGTTGCATTGTGCTGATTACCAATTGCAGCTGTTGCATCTCACTGCAGAAATTTCTGCTTTCAGCACAGGTAGGATGGTGCTTCAGGCACAGGTGAACATGCAAGTGCCCTGTGCATCACTTGTGTTTTCTGCTCCCTTGATGTAAAAAACCTTTCCATCTTGAGGGGAGGAGGAAGCCCAGCATGGGTTGGTTTACCTGTGTACAAAAATTTCCACTGTGTAGTGAAACATAAATCTACCAATTTTACTTTATGAATCTCACCAAATTTACTAACTTCATTTTGAGCTAATTCCATATAGCTCCCATTTTATCGGGTAAATGTGCCATTTTCAGGCTCATCCTACCAAATGGTCATGCCTTCATCACTGTCTTTACCTGTTGTGTTTCTGAGTTTAAGGAAATTACATTACAGATATTTCTGCATGACAGTTCTCAAGAGGAAATTCTATTTTGCCATTATGGAAAATCTGCCACCCCACCCCCTCCAAACGAAATATGCCATTTTACTTTACTTATTTTATACATTTAATCTGGAAATCACTCCACCCTGCTTTGGATTAGAGTACACAGTATGGAAGAGAGATACTTAGATATTTAACTCCACCAGGATATATTTTGAAACACTACTTCCATGTTACATTAATAATTAGGTAATTAAAGTTTTCCATTTCCAATATTTAGGCAATATCAAATAACCAGAAACAAAAAGTAACAGATAATTTAAAGCTAGCTCAACAGTAAAATGCAACTACCTGTTACAATTTAAGGCTGCTGAAGTGCACAACCCTCAATAGCCAAAAAAGTCTCTAGAGGTACATAAAATTAAAAAAGAAACCTTCTAAAATTATCTGGCAGGGGCAGACTAAAGCAGAAGATTCCTGTTGTGGGAGTTCTCCTGTGCTACATTTACATTCCCAAAAAGCAAGTCCAGGCATATTTGTTTTTACACAGCTGTTTCCACACCAAGACACATTTCCATTCCCCCCTCCCTTCTTCTGCTTTTGTGTTCCATCGTCCACATCAACAATTAGTGGAAATGCCTGGCTGTGCCTGCTCACATTGTTCCCAGACTTTTCTCTCCCCCAGTGAGCTCTGAAGACCATGCATTATTTGACATGACATGACTTGGAGGCCTTCTACAGCAAGGGCTGTATGCAGGGAAGCAGACAGAAGCAAGGGAGAAGTTAGTCCTGGTTACATCTGGCGCAGTAGGATGCAAGTCACCATGTGTTAATCCCTTAGCACAACAGCCCAGGTGATTGAACTTTAAATTACTGAAGTCTTGTAAACCAAAAACCACCAGAAATCAAAACAGCCCAAAGGTCAGGCTCGTTGCTCTGTTTGTTTTGTGACATGAAAACACAGGATATTCATAACGTGGGGTTTTCCCCTGAAATAATTCAACATCTATTGTATTTTCCATCACAGCTCATTTCTCTGCAACATGAGCAATTTGCCAGCTTGTCTATACACACTGAATGTATTCAGCTCAGAGCAAACAGCTGCACACAGGGCAGCTCCCCTCCACACACAGGCTCTGCTCATCACACAGTCACCAAGCATGCTGACTTGGAAGGGACCCACAAGGGTCAGCAAGCCCAACTCCTGGCCCTGTGCAGGACCATCCCCGAGAGTCACCTCATGTGAACACGAGTGTCCAAACACTTCTTGAATTCTGTTCAGTGCCCAACCACCCTGTGGGTGAAGAACCTTTTTCTAAATCCAACCTAAACCTCCCCTGACACAACTTGAGGCCATTCCCTCAGGTTCTGTCACTGTCACACAGAGCAGAGATCAGTGCCTGTCCCTCCTCTCCTCCTCACAAGGAATTTGTAACTGCAGTGAGGCCTCCCCTCAGTCTCCTCCACAGACCAAGTGCCCTCAGCCACTCCTCACACAGCTTCTCCTCAAGGCCCCTTCATCATCTTCATTTAGATGGTCTCTAATGGCTTAATGTCTTCCTTTGGATGGTCTCTAATGGTTTAATGTCTTCCTTTGGATGGTCTCTAATGGTTTAATGTCTTTATTGTCATGTGGCACCCAAAATTGCCCCCAGGACTCGAGGTGAGGCCGCCCCAGCCCAGAGCAGAGCAGGACAATCCCTCCCTGTCCCCCCCTGCCCAGCTGGCCATGCTGGGCCTGATGCCCCCATGATCTGTTGCCCTCCTGGCTCCAGGGCACTGCTGGTCATACTCAGCTTGCCCTTGACCGGGAGCCCCAGGTCCCTCTCTGTGGCACTGCCTTCCAACCTCTCATCCTGTACATGCAGGGCTGCCCCATCCAAGGGCAGAATCCAGAACTTTCTCCTGTTGAACTCCACGTGGTCAGTAAGGACTTGTGCCCTTAATCTGTTTTTTGAATTAACCTAGCCAGGTGCACAGAACATTCAAGACCATAAAACACAAACAAAGGAACCTATTGCCCTCTGGAAATGAACTTTCAGAAATATATAGAGTGCATGAGTTAACATCTTCTCTCACTTTGTTGCTCAAGTAGAGAACTTTGATTTTACCATTCCTCCAAGTGAAGGTGATCGATCCCCAGACACGTCCCCAGATTTCAGCCTGTGTGTCCCAACTCTCATCCATTAAAGTGCATATAGTGATCAATGCCATTGATCTTACATCCTTTGCTTTTACATGTGTGCCTCTTCCTTGGTTACTTCAACCCAAATCTGCTTCATAAACGCGCTGACAAAAACGTTTATGTGGATTATGGCAGTGAAATATATTTTTTAAATTTTTAAACATTTATATTTGAAAGTAAATTTGAAATAACTACCCACAGAGTCTGAACACATGCCTACAGTAGCTCACAAACCCTTTGAAGTTTACCCAGGTAAAAAATATACAAACAAAAAATCCTCTGACTATTTTAAATGATCACAGCCTTTTCTCAAGTTACATTGAAAAGAAATTTCTTTCTGAAGTCTTTATCACATGTAATACTTGGTCCCTCTCAATCAAACATAAGACAAACATGCACTGACTTTATTATGTGCACAACAGATTGCAATGCACCAAGCATCAGTATTAGTTTCAGTCTTTATCATCAGGAGAGCAGCTGCTATTTATCCCTTCCCAAATTACTTCCTAGAATTGCTTTCAATCTCTGTTCCATTGAACTAAAAGCCAATTTCTGATTTGTTCGGGGTTTTTTTTGGTGTTTTGTTGTTGTTGTATTTTTTGTATGTTTGTTTTTTTCCATTTTAGCTATCAGGCACAAGACAGTGTTACTGGAAGTGGAAAAGTAGGAAAGTGGCTTGTTTGTAATGCAGGTATAAATAGCACAGAGGGAAGAATGACATCTTGAAAGTTTGAAAGATGTAAAGCTTAATTTTCAAATGTAATTAAGGATATCCTGATGCAAATGGACTGGCAGGATCTTCAAATACTGTAGAAGAACCTAAGATGCCTAAATTCCTTTGAAAATCACATCTCTTTGAGCTACTAACCTTCTTAGCACCTATTTTCTTTTCTCAAGGCTTAATCCTGTAAATGGCATTTTAAGTAAACTTGAGTTATCTGCTTGCAGATTTTTGGATCTGAGACTACACACAGATGGGCATCAAAGTGAATGAGTTACCAAGGGTCACCAAGTTGCCACTCATTTTATCTGACCATGAAAATAAAACAGATTAAGTAGGAAGGCGTTGTAAGGCAACAATCTTTGTTCAGCATTGCAGGAGGATGGGAGGATGCACAGAGTCTGTTGGGAAACCCAGCTGGGGGACAGCAGCTTCCCTTGCCTTGGTGAATGCTTGAGGTCCAGCAGGACAACTGAGGAACACTGGGTGAAGAACAGTTTTGTCTAAGAAATGGGGATGAGCCCAATCCCGTGCATGGTTAAGTAAGACATTTCCTCTTTTACTGACTCCAGTGTTTCACAGCTGAAAATCAGAAGAGTTGCATTAACAGCAAATTTTACATGCCAATTGATGACATGTCCACAGATCTGCAGCAGTGAAAAGAGCCAGAACTCTTAGTACAGCACAGAAAAAAAAGGAATTCAAGTAATTGCACTTTTTGAATTGCTGGATTTACTTTATAAAGAAAAATGCTGGCATGTACTTTCCTGCCTCTGCACAGCTTAAAGCATGTAGAGTCATTCTAAAGCACATACAAATATAAAGAAAATGTATAATTAATCATCACCCAACTAAAAGAAGTCTCTTAAATTAGTATTTACCTTGAATATTGACTCACTAAATAAAGAGCAAAGAGAACAGCTGAATATCATCTTCTACCTCCCATTCTTTTCAGGCTCCAAATTTTATGTTTACAAATAATGTTGGCTCAACTTTTCAAGTGACAGAATTTGCCCATTTTCCCATAAAAATGTAGAATTGATCTAGGACTAGTGGAAGGAGTATCAAAGAATGGTGTTGAGACCATGCTGGTAATTCTCCTTCCTGCTCTAGCTGGCAGCAGCACTAGAGAATGCTCAGCTCCAGCAACTGGAAGGACAAGCCAGTGGAATTCAGGGAAGGACACAGAATGCCTGCAAACTCTTTGGAGACTGCTGTAGATTGAGCATGGCTGGTAAAGAGCTGTTTTACATGTACCCAAATTCCATTTTCTTGACCATGTAGATGACTACATGTGAAAATACTGTAGATGCCTTGTTTCAAGAATTCTACAACTGATGTGCCACCAGCTATACAGAAAATAAAAGAGTAACATTACACAGCTTTCAACAACCACATGAACCACATGGAGGATGTGATAATTAGGCACACTCACTGGTACCACTTTTGATGCTGGAAATTAAAATAGTCTCCTCTAATTTATCTAATATCCTCAATCCTTGGTCTTCCTGATCAGGCTGCCAAGAGTCCTAATAGTGTTATTTTAGGACCTGGCATGACTGTCTGTAGACATTAGACTGGAATCCTTTCACTTCACACATATTTTCAAAAAGCAAAAGGAAAAGTACTTCCCATGACTGCTGCCTTAGGTTAATGTTATACAGGGATCTGATCTAGGCTGAGCCTGTACATGGATCCTTATGGAGCAAATCCCATAGCAAGAAGGTTTGGCTCATGGTTAAGGCGAGGGAACTGGGTCTGAAAACTTCAGGAGTCCATCTGTCACATTCCTGCACAACATGGGAAAAGTTGCTTTAACTCCAGCCATCTCCTTGAATATCAGCACAGCAGGGATGAAGTTTCTTCACACCTCCTCCAGCCAATCCAGTCTGTCAAGGCTTTAAATTCTTCAGAGAGTTTTGTCTTTGCTAACATAAGTACAGACATCTAAGAGCATTCAGTCATGGATGGAAAGGAGATCTCACAAGCTGTTTTGGTATTTCAGTGTGGCACACTGACACTTTAAAAGTTCATTTTTTGTGGACCTCAAGCCTCAGCCATTCATCAATGCACAGCTTGCACTTCCTCTGCCCTCAGGCCATACAGCAGATAGAGACTCAGATTGCTGAGGATTTATCCTTGAACTGTCTTTCCTCATGCTTCTTGGTTTAGATCACCCTTCCAACACATGATTAATACTCAGTAACAGCAAATCCCCCTCTAATGAATGTATGCAAAAGGAATGACAACACATGATGAAAACCACATTCCAGAAGATGCAATGATCTACTGAGAAGCTGGCAGACTCACACACACCATGGTAGCACTGACTAAGCACCTTTTTTACCTCCTCCTTACTCTTCCTTCCTTTGTCAAGTCTTGTTGAGACTATTGTGCCTCCAGATTTGATATCATCTCAGAGAATCCTTTACCCAGAAGTCTCCACACTCCTTCTAGCCAAATTCAATTTCACTCCTCAGACTGGCTCTATGCTTTTGGAACAAGATCCAGCCAACTGTGGAGTTCAATTCCATCTGCCTGTGGAGTGGCTGAATAATAGACTATTTCCAGGAACTTTCACTTGTTCTGTCAGAGCAGTGAAACTGGGGAATCCCAGTTTCCGTGGGGAATCCGTGGGGAAATTCAAAATCCCCAAATTTGTGGGGAAATTCAAAATTCAAAATCTGATGGGGCAGAGTTCTTAGCAAACTGTTCTAGTTGACCACAGGGCCAGCAATAACACCTGGACTAGACAACCTCCAGATCTCTCTCCTCCAATCTCAACAATTCCATGATTCTGTAAAAACACTTGTTTGCACTTACACCTCTTAAAGGCTGCATGGCCAAAAGCAAAGCAGCACAGGCCTAACAACACATTAAATGCACACCTACTTAAAGGCATAGAACAGTCCTGTATCAGGGGAAATTTGCCAAGGATTAGGGCTAGGAAGCCTTAATAGAGTCACTGTGACACACTTGAGCAATCTCTACACAACTCATCTTTTCAGATTTCCATGTAGAGTCCACTCAAAATAAGTGGCAAGCAGGTAACAATCCATTTCTTCCACTGGACAGGCAACAGGCAATGCTTATGGCACCTGTTCAGTCCACTGCACTCCTAAAACCATCCCATTTCTATGGAGAGCTTGTCTTCACCAAAAAGTTTCTTCATGCTTGGACTCAGATTTTACCCCTAATCTAGCTCACCAAGTACTGATTTCTCCAATTCCATGGAAAACACTTTTCCAACCTCTTCTAAAGGAATCAACATGAACAAACCAGACCCAAACTTCAGTCATTCATAAAAGACCCCTGGTAAGTCCACAACTGAGCAGAAAAGTCCTGTGTTTTGTCATGTTGTCAGGAATCACTCTGATCTCTCAGAGAGGTTTGCTCTCTTCAGCTTGCAGAAGCAGAGTATTTTCTTATTTTCATTGTTCCAGCAGCATTCCTGACATGGAAAGTTGACTGAAAATTGCAGAATACTATTGTACATAAATGATGATAAAGGCTTCATAACATGGTAGACAATGCTTATAATGCACACAATTCCTCCTGATGAATCCCCAGATGTGTGAGCATGTTCTCCAGCAGCTTAAAAAAGGCATCTAGCTCTCTCACCCTGGTCACAAAAATAGATGAAGTCTTCAGCTTATGACATGAGTTCTGTTTTTGGAGCAGAAGGTCACAGGCACCCTTTGCAATAATGACCATAAGGTCTGAGGAGTCACGGTGTGGGGAATAAATGACAGCCATGAAACTCACACTGCAATGCATTTGCTCTGCATCCCACGCCTCCATAATGTAATTTACTGTCAAGCTGAATTTTATGAAAATTTGAAGGATGTTACAAACCATTCTATGAATCCTCAATGTCAAAAGCTGGAGTATGGTGTTATATTTCAGTTCTCAACTGTGTAAATAATGTTTTCATGCTTTAAAGGTTTCATATGCAAGGAACTTAAGAGAGACAGTATTACAGAAGCAAACACTAAACTGAAGAATTACACTGCAGTTTCTACAACTACATAAAGAATAAACACAAAAATCATTCTGCATATCTAACACACATTGGTGTTTTAGCTCACTGCTGGTATGAGAAATAGTTCAGCAGCAGTACAGCACTGAACCACCACACCAACAATAACATTTTATTTTTATTGATGGCATTGTGTATTCATGTGTGTACATGAGTTTTCCTCCTCAGGAGAAAAGCCACACTCCATTCAAGATTGAAATCTTTTCTTTTTAGCCTTTGAAGACATGCACAGGTCTCCCTGTTTGTGAGACTGTAACACTTTCTCCAGTGTGTCTACAGTGCAAACAGTACAAAACTGAGACAGCAGCCCCCTGCAAGCAGATCAGACCCTGGAGCCAATTCCCAGAGCCTGGTGATCAGTCTAGGGTGAACAGCCCACACTGTGACATTCCTTGTCTGCTGCTGATGTCTCATTTCTCCTGTAACCAGCTCTGCTCTTGCATTATTCCCTGTGCATGGGATGCATTTTGGCAGAAATTCAGCTTTTCTTCAAAGGGATGAGAATTGCACGTGTTACTTCACTCAACATAAATGTCCACAATTTGGGCAAGCAGTGCTGACTCAGTTTTGCCTCCTTTCTCCTCCCATTAGCTCTGCCAAGGCAGCACCTGGGCACACCAACCTACTTCCATGCCTGTCCATACCTCATCAGCAAAATGAGGGGTAAATTCTGGTTCCAGCCACATCTCAGTAGCTCCCTTGAATTTAATGTGGTGAAGTTGAGATTAAGCTGAACATTGTGGGTCGTGAACAGGAGCTGGACCCTCCTAGGTGGAGATCACTGCCCCTCATTTCACTCCTGATCCCTCTGGAGCATGACTTTTCCTCTGTTCCACTAATTCCCAATACAAGCACAGTGTAAACTTCCCTGAGCCCAAAAGTCTCAGAAGATTCTGTGAGTTCCTTCCACATTCATTATTTATTTCTCCAAGGGAATTCACATTCCTCTGAGCCCACAGTCCTCACAGGCTCAGGTATAAATAAAGGAGGTTGGGTGAGGTCCTTTAGGAGCAGAATCTCAAACCAGGAGAAGTGATATTTTGTAAGACACAGCACATTTCTATATACTGATGGTCTGTTTCTGTTATGCTTTAGAACCAAAAAGACTAATGCTTCCTTAATTGCAGTGGCAGCTATTATGACTGTAAACATGAATCCTTTCTTTTATCCTTCAGATAATTCAAAGTACCATCTCAACACTCCTGAGCAAATACCCCTTGCCCTTTCCTGCATTAATATATCAGCTCTTGAGGGAGGAATCCAAATTTAAACTTCAAGGCCACAGAGGCTCAGGACAACTCAGAGCCTGCCCTGGGAGAGCAAGAGGGAGAACAGTTGTGATTTAATTTTAGGCAAACATTTCTCTCTCCTCTGTCTCTCTCTCCCTTCACCTCCTCTCCCCAAGAAAACAAACATTTCTTTCATTCCTAGATCACACTGGAAGCTGATTTCTTTTCACCTTTGAAAGAATTCACTAGATTATTCCCCACCTGCAGCTTCCTTAAGTGACTCCTAGACTGAAGTGCTCTTCTTATCAGCCCACCCTGCACTTACTGGGAGACAAGATGCATCCTGCAAAAACTGTGACAGAACAAAATCATTCCACAGTGATTTATTAGGCATGCAGCCACTAATGACTTTGCAAGTGTGGAAAGAGAGATGGAGGGGCAGAGCCTGAGCCAAGAGCAGCTGTCAGAACATCACTGTCATCTATCAGGTTAGAAATATTTAACCCATCTGATGCTCAGCCTGGCATCCCCCATAACACCAAGACTGGAAACAACAATAAATTTTGACATTGAGGAGTCTCTTCAAAAATTACAGAGGCTGACAAAGAAAAGGGAGAAACTGTGCAGAGATGTTTCTTTGTGTGGCACAGAAAATAAAGAACCCTGATCTCCAAGCACATCCTTCTAGTGCCCAACTCTGCTGTCAGGGCTGAAGTACCAGAGGCAAGAGGCACCTCACTGAACTGCCAGGTGTTCTGCTATTCATTCACAGATGTTATTTTTGTGCTTATTGTGAAAAAAACTTCTTGTTCTTCTGAATAAAAAGTCACCTTGTGATGTATTTGGGAAAAATCCAAGGAAGTGCCAAGCTCTTGCAATTCCCAGCTGCTGGCACCTGGCATAGTGAAGCTCTTGAGAGAGGTCCTGCCCTCAGCTGTGCTCATGTACATACAACACAACTTTGCTAGCACTGACAGAACCAGCCCAGATGAAATTAAAAGTAAACAAGAGCAGAATATTTTTTTTTTCAGCACCAGGGGCCTACAATGGTAATGTTAACATTAGAACAGATCCATTTTGCAAGATGACAAAAGAACATTCTGATCTCACTGCTGGGAGCTCCTACTCAGCAGACAATTGCATCCCATCTCAGAATAGAGTTTTAAAAATGTTCAAAGCAATGTGCAAGCATTAACTTCTAATGGCTTAAAAAGGAATTTTATAATGCTAATGTCTTCATATTACTGCTGTGATGCATCTAGAGAGCAAAGGTTTCTATTTAAATCTGCAGCAGCTTTAAAAAATATTTGGACCAGAAATTTCCATTTAGGCATCTTGAATTTCAGGACTTCTGAGTGTGCTGCTGGGACGGACAGAAGTTGATATGACCTTTACAAAGGCTCCTGCAATTATATTCTGGTCCATCTAAATTTCTAGTTTAAGTCAGTTGTGTATCTACAAAGAAAACAACAACCAAACAAGAAGATGTTCCACCATCCCAGCCATTCAGCAAACACTCCCCTGCCATGCTACAGAATTCAGTGGCCCCTACTTTACTCTTGGCTACTGAACACAAGCTGAGAGCAGTGGGGGAAGCCAGCCTGCAGAATTTAGTGATGCACCATCACCCCCAGAAGTACAGGGAGGGCAGCACCCACCTGTGCTGAGGGAGGCTGAGCACAGACAGAAGGTGAAAATAGAGTGTTTCCAGATTTTCTGTGTCATGTCTTGCTCTTCCTTGAGAAAGGTGTACCTGAGAAATGCCCTGGAGTGTTGCAAGCCACAAATCTGCTTTCTTCAATTGATCTGTTTTTTCCCCACTGTCACAAACAAACCCAAAGCAATAAAACTATGTGGGGGAGGGAAGAAATGCATACAACTTTCTTTTCAGAAACCCCTATTATCCAGAGTCCTCTAAGCTAATTATAGTGCATTTTGCATCCTTCCTTTTTTATTTTCCCACAATATATATTATTTTTTCAATCAGCATTTCTGCATGACCAATAAATATGTTTTAGGTCAGGCTGCATCACAACAGAACCTCTCTGTCCCACTGCTTTCTCTTTCAGAATGGACTCCTCTCTCCCCTCCTACTCAGACCTTGCTAGCTCTCCTCTTGTTCCTAATTTGAAGATCCAAATGAGCATGAATTACGTGTCCCAGCAATAAACATGATCTCACAGAAACACAAAGAAGAGGATGTACAAAATAAAAATTACAGTCTGCTGAAAGCTCCCTTGACAACTACAGCTACACTGACAGGCGCCACTGAAATAATAGCAATGATGCTTCTAAACAACAGCCAAGACCACGTTACGAAAGAGGAAAAAAAACATCTAAACAGAACTTTTCAAATGCAGATTCCTCTGTCAAGTAAGGAGAATGTGAAAAATGTTCTTTCTTATAGCACAGCCATGTTCAAACTCTGCCAGATTACAGAAAACCACTAAAAATATGAGTACAACCTTGGGCTCCATAGTCCATTTGAGGAATGTTAGAGTGATGCAGAATGGAGGAGGAGGGTCATATTTTGGGGATGGGGAGGAAGGATGGAAGGTGTTATCTCATTACCAACTGGCTGAACAACAAAACTTCTCTTGACCTCAGTGCAACATCAGGCATTTGCAAGCTTGTGTATTTCAGTCCCTACCATTACCCAGGTGAAATCTGCATACTAAAAAGCCAAGAGATGATGAACATGAAAAATTATGACCCACTACTAAAAATGTTCCATCCAAGACAGAATTAAGGCAAAACTCATGAGGAAAGGTTGTCTATGGATTAGGGAGGAAATTAGGAAAAAAGCATTAGCATTCCTCTGTCAATAATGATTTGGTGCTAATGAGGTCCTCAAGTACTTTTTTTCATGTTAGCTTCACACCATAAAAGGAGGAAATTTGTTCTAAGTTCTGGTGTGGTCAGAGATATCTCTGACCAGCAGGTATTTCAAAAACACCAGGTGGATGCTGTAAAATCCTGCAACAAGCACAGGAAAATCCAAAACTACCTATGGCTCCTCAGCAGGCAGAAAATCAGCTCTGAGAGCAGCAGTGGGGATCCAACTGCACAAGAGTTTCTGGCCAGACTGAGTCAGAGGTGGGGGGGCAGTGGAAAGAGATGGCAGAGACAATATTGCAGGCAGGGTGGGAAGGAGTAATGGGCACAGGGGGAGTGGTGCTTTGGTGTGGTACACTTTATTTGCTGGTATTTTACATCCCTATTGTGAAGTACTACTGGCAACATGGTAAAGTTTATTGCCCAAAATCTTCTGTCACAAATACATAGGCAACACCCATTTCTGTTAGCAGAAACAGACCCTTTTCTTCTAGCACTGAATGCACTCTGAGCTCCAGAAGTTTGGCTTGGACTCTTGGGCTTGCATTCCTCCCCAGAGAAAAATAAAATCTGCAGAAGAGTCATGTACTTTTCCTCCATTTTATTCCACACACTCGAGACACCTAATAAATTTGCTTTGACTTCTTATTCTTTCCTAAAACAAAGGAAAATCTTAGAACCACAAATTCCTTTTTGCTCCTTGGTGGCCTGGCAGAGGTACGGGCAGAACTGTTTCCCACTTTTATATAATGAGATTTAAAACAAACTAATAAACAAAACAAAACAACAACAACAAAAAAAAGAAACCAAACACCAATAAGCAATAAAACAACAGAGGGCACAGAGAAGATACAAGGACTTTGTCATTTCTTGCCAGAAGCACTGGAACCAAAAGTACATCAGGACTGAGAATAGAAAACTAACAGCTACATGGATCACAAGAACATCCTAATAGTAAAAAAATGCAGTAATTTAAGTTTTGAAAGGCACGTAACTCTGAAGACAGAGCCAGTCAGCCTTTTAGTGCTCACTGGAAATAGAAACTTTTGAAATGTGGTTATTCTGTATCTGTATCTAGAATTTGTTGCATGTTACTTTATAGTGGAATACAGAATACAAAATACAGAACAGAGCTGGTGAACAGTCTGCATGCCTCACTAGCTTTCACCACTGTGAACCCAGCTGCCCTGCTCTTTTAGCAGTGACCAGACTGCTTGGATCCAAATCTGAGCCAGCTCTGGGTTCCCCAGCCCTGGGAAATTCAGAAGTGGATTAGTCTCGGGAGGGAAGAACCAGATTAAACGCTGGTTCAGTCACAGGCAGGGACAGTTCCCGGAGCCAAAGTTGGGAAAGCTGAGACCAGCGTTTGGGGGTGAGCAGACCTTCAGCAGTACCGTGCTACGAGAGGGAACTGGTGAGACAAACTGAGCCAAACCCACAGCCCAGGGCACTCGTACAGCCGGGAGTAAGAGTCACTCCTGATACCGGGATAGGGGGATACACCTCCGTGCCACGGACACTGCATCCTGCACGGGGCCAGGACCCCGCTGTTCAGCCCACCCCAGGTGTGCAGGACCCGCCTGTTGCAGGGGGCACCCCCAGCCCAGCACGCCCCAAAGTGCAGAGCTCGGCAGGAAACAAACAAACACAGCACCTCTCCCTGCCTTTCGTGCGCTCCATGGCAGAGAAAAACATGCCTAAACCACGCCAGCTGCCGAACGGGAGGGAGAGCGAGGAGCCACTTACGGGGATGTGCACTCGCAACATGAGTTTCTTGTGGCCGGAGCTTTTCCTGCTGCTGCTGCTGGAGGCATCTTTCTTCTTGTCCATGGCAGTGCTTCCCATGCCTTCACCCAAGCGTGGTGCTGAGCGATGGATCTGGAGAGGGAGCCTCCTCTTCCACCTCTCCCCACCGTCCCACGGGCCGCAGTTACTCCAGGCTCCTTAATTTCTTTTTTCTTTTCTCTCTTTTTTTCCCCCCCCTTCCTAATGGCCTTAGGAAATTTGGGGGGGGGGGGGGGGGGTGGGAGGGAAGCAAGAGGAGGGGGGGAGAAAGAGAGAAGCCGAGGGAAGGGGAGGAGTTTCTCCAGCTCCGCTCTTTAATCCCAGCAGCGAGGTGTCAGGGGGGACCTTCGCAAGAGCATGAGATGCCCTCACAGACGCTGCTCCCTTGCTCACTCTTCCGCCCTTTCAAAACTATCCGGAGCATCCTGGGGGAGGGGGGGGAGAAAGTTTCCTTCCCCTCGCCCAGCTCGGCCGCACTCTCACCGAAAGAGAGAGAGAGAAAAAAAAAAAATAAAAAACAACCCCCCAAACACTCAAAGGCCAGAAAACTCGAAAAGGGGAAGCGCTCGGGCGACGCTTCTGGCAGACTGGGGAGTCCCGCGGGAAGGGAAGGAGGGAGGGAAGGGGGGCAGGAGGATGGGAGGAGGTGCCCGGGCGCTCCCAGAGCCCCGGCAGGGTCCCCAGGAGCTGCCAGACGAGCACCATGCAACTTTCCCGCAGTCCGGCCGCTCCCCCCGGCTGCCGCTCGCCCCGGGCCGCCCCGCCGGCCCCTCGGCGCGAGAGAGCGGCTGGAGCCGTGCCTGCATTCCCGGAGCACGGAGGTGGGCGAAAAGGCTGCGTTTCACCTTGCCAAAAACGCCCCAAGGCGGCGCGGCTCCTCTCCCTCCCGACCTCCCAGGCTGTTTCCTCGCCTCCCTCCCCTCAGGGTTTCTCCCGGCCGCGCCCTAAGCCAGGAGTGTTTCTGTCCCCTCAGGCACGGCTTCCCAGCCGCGCTCCCCTCAGGGTTTCTCCGGGCCGTGCCCTAAACCAGGGGGATTCCTTTCCCCTCAGGCACCGCTTCCAGCCGCGCTCCCCTCAGGGTTTCTCCGGGCCGTGCCCTAAGCCAGGGGTGTTTCTGTCCCCTCAGGCACGGCTTCCCAGCCGCGCTCCCCGCAGCCCAGCAAGGAGGGACCCCCGGCAGGCTCCATTCCCTCTGGGTAAAACCCCAGGCTGCCCCGCCTCTGCCGGGCTGACAGGGAGCGTGTGCCAAGCCCAGGAGGGCCGCAGTCCACTCCAGAACGGAGATTTTCCGCTCCCTCCCTCCCTCCCTCTCTCCTAAAAGCCCTCAGCGCTCTTGCAGATTCAGCCGAGCGAAAGAAGCGGCTCAGCCCCCGCGGGCGAATGGATTTGGCGTCACCGGGTCCCAGGGAAGGGAAAGTTTCCAACATCCCTTCACCTGTGGCTGTGCTGCTGCCCAGAGCCTGCCCACGGCAGTGCCACCAGGGCTGAGAGCCTGGGACAGCAAGGACAGAGAGGTGTCTTTTCTTTAGGACAGCAGGTGGTTTAAACAAGCATACATGCTGCATCAAAATATGAGGGTTTGTTTCTTCTTCCCTTGACGATCTCTGCATCTTTTTACAGTGCCTGAATTTGAGGATAAGGCCAAGCACGTTACAGGCACAGACCTTTGATCACAGCTCTTAAACTCAGATTTATCCCTGATTCAAAGATGTGTGGGTATGCAGTCACAAAGCCAACACTGTAATCACTCCCAACAAATCTTAGAGGATTCTATAAAACAATGATTGAGGAGAGAAGGGAGAAGAGTTTTCCTCAAAAATCCTATCTTCTGAAAAAATACAGGGTTCTGGTAGCTATCATCAAAAAATATAAGAATTCATATTTATTTCCTGCCTTATGGAAGTTCAGTATTTAACAGGTGCACAGCTTGGTCGGGTGTAAAGCCTGTAGCCACTTTTCTAAAGCCATACAGAATTAAATAAAAATATCACCCCTTTAATGAAAGAGACAGCTGTCCTATAGGTTCCTACAGAATGTCATGGAAGGAAACAGACCTGGAAATGAAACAGGGGTTAAGGAAGGGATGGGGATGGGTCTGTAACACCTGCTTTCTCCCAATATTATAAACTCTGCCAACAAAGTGCTGTTGCCAAGGGATATGGGAATGACTGGAATAAAGAAATGAAAAAATTACTAAGAAGCATACCTATGAAAAAACTGTCACAAGATTTTTCTAGCTACTGTGGTGTTGAAGGTTAAAAAATCAGGGAAGAAAAGGTAGAATTTCTTTAAAAGGATTTTAGCAATTAGTATTTTAAGCACTCAGATATTCTGGCCATTCTTCAATAAATTAACTAAATTAACTAAATTCATTAATTAATTCAAGTTGGAATAAAATCTACCATATAAATACTCTTTCCCTTGTTTATGCAAAATTGTTTCCCACAATATTATAATTATTTTCTACATTTAGAATTTTAAATCTAAATTATTCTTCTTCTTTTAGATTATTTGTATGAATATTTGTGTTTATTGTAAAAGAAGTTTCAGAAAGTGACATAAAGGCAGCATAACCAAACTCCCAAACCTAAAAAAAATCCACAAATCAACTTCCCCCCATCATGATTGCCTTAAGCATGTTTATCACTTTCAGAATACCACAATAAACAGTTATCCTTATTTTTTTTTCCTTTGACCCTCTAAGATCTCAAATATGACCTTTGATTCTCCAGTCATATTTTTAAACTTTTCATTGCAGCTCTGAGGATTAGAGACATGTTAAAACAAACAAACAAACAAACAAACAAACAAACAAGAAAACAAACCACAAAAATGCAACATACAGCAAAACAAAGCTTAAATCCTCCTACAGCTGCTAGACTTCAGGAGCTTGACTCCTTGTAAAATCAAGTGTTAATAAGACCCTGCTATAAAATAATCACCAATTATTTCAGACATTAGGGCACCATGTTTTTATCCCTCTTTGCTTTTTATCTTTCATGGATAAATGTAGCCAACATATGAACAAACAACACTGTAAATACTTTTAATGAGATCTGAAGTTATTTTGATTTATTTGACTAACAGCAACTATGTTTTCAGTTGCATGTAAGCATGTAAATTACTCATTTCAGAGACAAATGGGTACTAGAACACTTTGGAGAATATCAAAGAATCACAGAATGGTTTGGGTTGGAAGAGACCTTAAAGATTATCTGGTTCCAACCCCCTTCCCATGGGCAAGGACACTTTCCACTAGACCAGAATGCTCAGAGCTCCATCCAGCCTGGCTGTGAACACTTCCAGGGATGGGGCATCACATTTATCACCCAAATACTTCCAGGTTTCATGATCCTTCAGGGGGGCAAAGCAGAACAGCACTTCAAACACACCAGCCACAATTTGCCTCTGCCCTACACCACCTGAGTGCTCCCCATTTTAACCCAGCCCTACCTCAGCAGAAGCAGCACATTTTGGGCTACACCCTGGCACAGGACTTACCCTACTTAATCCTTAAATACAGGTTGAGTCAATTTTTCCATAATAAATTTCCCTGAGTACATTGCTACATTTCTAAAATAGCCATAAAACTTTGCTTTGAACCTTGGTTGTACTGCTTATAGTTGCTGTAAGGAAAATAATAATGGCACCAGCAAACTTTTGTGCTCAAGTTCCACATGCAATATGTAGAGATTTTCTAAAGGCTTTAAATGTCACTGAAAAGGCATATCTAAAAAAAAGTGGTGAATGGGGAGAGCTATGTGAGTTGTTGGTGGGTTTAAAATCTTTACTAAAACGAGCACTTTTTGGTAATGCTTTATAGTTTGTTGTTGATAATATCATATATATTGCACCAGAGGGCAAAAAAAGTCTCTGTGAAAAAACCCCACTATAATTCTTTTTATGCAGAAGATATATTAATTAGACTGTGAGGATTCAATATAGATTTTTCACACATGCAATCTGTGGGTATATTTTAGGCACAAACCCCTTCAGAAGTCTCATTTTGGGTGACTACATTTCCTACCATAAATAATGTGTGTATTCCATACCAGGGTTAATATTGTAATTTCTCAGGTCAACCACATTATTTCTTATGTATACATATATACATATATATGTATGTATACATATATGTATACATATATATGTATATTCTTATTTGGGACTTTCAAACCTTTTTAAAATATAGGATTTAGAGACAAGTTCTTAAAAATCAAGATATTTCAAAATCTGGAAACTCAAGATCTTGTCTGGCTGTTATTGGTATTCAGTATCCCAGCATTAAGTATGGTTAATTATAGCTATTTTTCTCTTTATTCTCTTCTTATGTTAACATTTGTCCATGTTGGTCTCTGCACTTCCCTCTCTGGCTGTCCCTTTCTTTTTACATTTCACCTCTCATTCTCATCCTTCTGATTTTCTTCTCCATCTTTCTCTCTTCTCCAATTTGCCACTCAGTTCTTTGAGCACACTTGAAGTGGATTGCTTGGTTTCTGTTCAACACATTCATTAGATTGAATTCGACCCTGCTGCATAAGGCTACTTAACTTAATTACCAGTGCAATCTAATTAACCTGACGCAGTGTTGGGATGCAGTAGTCCCTGCACAAGTCTTCTGTAGGGGCCAGAGAGGACACAGCCCTGACATCTGTCTGCCCACACCCACACTCACCTGCTGACACTCAGCACAGTGCAGGGTGCAGTTTCAAATCAAGTACAATATAGGATCTACATAAGGAAATTGCTGTAGACAGCTAAATTGCATTGCTCGCAGCAAAAGTGCAATTAAAACTGCCTTCCATGGGGAAATTTGCAGGAGAAATTGTAAATCTGCCAGGAAGGCATGAGTGGCTGAAGCAAGGTCAGATAATGAGGTTAATGAGAGAGGCTTCTTGTCCCCAGAAGGTCACCAGGAACACAAGAGTTCCTGTGACAAATATTTATGCTGAAAGAAAGGTTGTGTGGACAGGTGGCTGTGCTTCCTCTGCAGGCTGTCAGACACCTTCTGGCAGGTAAGTGCTTACTGCAGTGCATTCTCTTGTCACCTGAAGCCCAGCAGCACAGTCTGCCCTGCAGCTCCCTCCTCACTGTCACAGAATCCCTGCCAGAATTTCTGCTGGGTGCTGGGCACTCCCCCAGAGCTGCTGCACTGCTCATCCACTGAGTCACTGGGATGTCTTCTCACCCAGACCACAGCACAGACGAGGGGAAGTGAGAGAGAAGCAGGTTCACAGGACCTTTCTAGGCTGTTTTTCTAATTTAATCTGACTGTTAATTTCTCTCAAACTGCCAAGGGAAGGAACAGTTTTTTGAGTTTACTTCCTTTTCACTTGCAGATCTTGTCCATCTTCCCAAGTGATCCTGGGTATCAAAAAGTCTCAGAAGTCTTCATTCAGAATGAGCAGGCCCATGGAATGGGTTCATTTGGCACACAGAAGGCTGTGGCATGGGCACTGGTGCCAGGATTGGCAGCAGGCTCCCTGTTTGGCAGCCCCAGGGTCTCACTGTGTCCCATCCTCATGGCTCCAGACCCACAATGCCCCCGAGGCTGCCCTCAGGCTGCACAGCACTGACCCACAGGAAATCAGATGGTGCATGGTGCTGTGACCTGAACCCCACTGTGTGCTGCCATTAGTGCCAGCACTGTTCTATAGATGGTCAACAGGTAAGTTCTGTTTCTTATTTGCATTACTACAATATTCTCATTTTACTCTTACATCTGTAAGAGTGAAATAAGAATAATGCTCTCTGTCATCTCTGCTAGAAAGCGTCTGGGAGACCTGACTAGGTACAAACATGGAAAACTCATTTTCTTGTATGAATCACAACAGCTTGATAAAAGACCTTGAGGCTTCCAAGTTCACACAACCTCTGTTGGTTCTGAGAGCCAGGAGAGCCTTCCAAAGATTGAAGTACCTTATGAGACATTATCTTTTTATATTGGTTTCTATATAAAAAAAATTTCCATTATCAACTGGAATGATGCTGTTCAGCCTCAAGTTTTCTTAGTACTTGAGAGTCATGAAGAAGAAATCACAAAGACCTTTTAAAGTAGCTAATTTCCTCCTTAGTGATACAGGAAAATTTCTTTTGTGTTTTCTACTGATTGTGAGTCAGAATTTCTGGCTGTTAGCCAAACACAATACTTGGAACCTTTGATTTGCATATGTAGGCCTACAAGTTAGACAGATAACCTCAATCAAAATTTAATATAACAGATTATATGCAAAGCCAGTGAGAAAGGATTCATTTCCCATATTGAGTGACTTTTGTCAGTTGTGCAAATTAACACAGAGAATTACAGATAGAATTCAAGAGGAGTCTGCTTTTCATTTTCTTTTCCAATAATATGCATAATGCAGTACATTAGCTAAAAGAACATTTCAAGGAGGCAGAGACATGGTTCTACCAGGTATGTGTGGGCATAAGAACAAAAAGTGTTTTCAGCAGCACAAATCTGAAAGTACTTCCATGTTCTTCCCAGTTCAGTGGGAAGAATTCAGAGAGCTCAAGAATTACAAACACACTTTCTGTGAGCCTTCTCTGTGTGATAATATCAGAATTTATTCCTTGGCATGGAGTGTGCTTGGCTTCAGACAGGACAGTGGGCAGGAACAGCACTTTCCTTCTGGAGTGGAGGGGGTGAGACTGCCCCAAAACCTCAGTCTGTCACTGCTTAGTGGTGCAGATGCAAAAAGAGGTGAGGTTTCCAAAGTAATCATTAGCAGTTGATTCCAGGATGGTCTGTGAGATCTCAAAGAAAATAAATTCTCCATATTTACCTTCAAATTTGTTATGCTGAAGGTACTGGTGGCACAGTGTCCCACCTGCAGCAGTGTTCTACACTTGACCTCCAGCCAAGGCCAGTGGCAAGATTCCCTTTAGGGAGGGCAAAATTGCAACAATTATAAAACAACCCAAACATGTTCTCTCATCTGGCAGTAACTAATAACAGGAGAGGCCCAGAACTCCCATTATGTGTGAAGAATCAATGAGAAGGTGATACTTTATGGATGAGACAGAGGACTGAATAAAAACAGGAAGAAAGAGCAGAATGATATGAAACCTCCTCTGCACAATGGCTTCCAAAGGATCAGAATGCTCCAAAACTCTGCTTGGCTCCACACCTTGGTATCCAGGACCTGTGGATATCACAATGTGTGCAGCATCTGAAAAGCATGAGAGGGGAGTGGCAACTCCTCCTTGTTTTCATAAATAAATTGTTTTTCTCTTGTACTGAGAGCACAGTCTTTCTTAACTGGGCTTGTTTGCAACAATGCCAATATCTTTTTTTGACCCTAGGTATCTAGTCTATGTAACTGAGGTGCTGCAGGATTTGTTTTTCTGCTTCTCCATGTGTGATGGGCAGAGGGAAGCATGATGAGCAGGTGTTCAGTGTGAATTCATGCAGATCCAAGATGACATCTCCCCAGGACAAAGGGTGACATGTAGGAAAGGTGGCTCAGAACTGTCATCTCCACCAGCAAACCAGAGCAGCAGAGCACAGACCTGAGCAGTGTCCTGGAACTGTCCTGATTGTTAAACTGTTCACAGACCCTGCAGAGATTTGGCTCAGGCTCTCTGCAGCTCCCCCAGACCCTGCCAAGGCATGGCTCAGGAATTAACACCAGCCAGGGAGCATTGCCAGGAGGCAGCCTGGTCATGGCTGCTCTGTCTGAGGGGTGAGAGTTTTCCTAAAAGCCTTGTACCATCTAAGATCTGCAGCTCAGACCTGTGCCAAGAGGATGGAAATGTTGGATCCTGGCTTCCCTGCATGCCTGGGCTCTCTGAAAACTAAACTACACTTGTTCCTCAGTCTTTTCAATGCCTGTCAGCCCAACACTTCCACAGGAGGAGGCCAACACAGTTCCCACTGCACTGCTCCTGTTTGGGCAGAAAATGAGCTGTCCAAGGAGGAATCTCAAATGTGCAATGATGAAGGTACCAAGGGTCATGATTATTGGCAAATCATTCTGACACATGAATGGTGAGGGATATATCCAGTTAAAGACTGCAGATTGTACATCACTATAATATGTATTCATGCTGTAATTACAAAATTACAAAGTATATATATAAGATAGCAAGGGCAGATTTAACAAATTTCATGCAGTCATATTCTAAAGCCAGGAGAATCTTACTAACAGTGTTAGAAAATGGTGAAAATGACAATAAGGAAAGGTTTATAATACCATAATTTCATGTCAGGAAGAACTTCCATTTCAAAATATCTCAAAATGATTTTATTTTTATCGTTTTTCTTAAGAGGGTCTAAAATCTTATCAGAAGAAACAAATATCTAGAAATTACCCTAGAATACAAAAGTGGTCCCCACAATGAATCCAAAGAGTTCCCAAAAATAGTTAATGTAATTCAGTGTAGCTTCATTAAGATTATTATTTTATTCTCAACAGAAATTTCAATTATGAATTATTATGCAAAGTGCCTGGACTTTAGAGTCTTTAAATGACAATTTACAAAGTAACATTAGAGAGGTGTGCAAGCTCAGTAGATCCATTGGAAGTAAAAAGTGAGTTCAAAGAAAGGGAATGGCTCAAGAAGAACTTCCAGGTGTTGAAGACAGACAACAAAACAAACAAGATTATTAACTGATTGTGTTCTGTTACTGATGAAGAGGTTACAGTTGTAATATTCATAGATAGGTATGAATTAACATATGAAGGCACATATGAATCCTCAAAATTATGCTGGCCATGCAGGTAGAGTATATTCTATTGAATATTCTCTATAAAATATAAATAAAATAGCTCTTACTTTTGTAATTAGTAACTGATAGGTCCCCATTTTGGGCCAACTTAGTAGCTTGCAGCAGAAAGCAGCCTCTCAGCTCTCTGGGTACTCAACTCTGCAGGGAGAGCACAGAGAACAGTTTGAATTTAGGTTGTTTGAAGTCAAATTGACTTCCCTGTACATGGTCTTTACTCATTCTTCAATAATCAGCTTAGAGAGCCAAACAAATACAAACAAGCAGCAGGAATATCTCTTGTTTTAGTGAATGAGGGCACAGTCAGAAGCTCACAGCAAGTGCTGGGAAAGTGAGCATCAATACAGGGCCATTGCCTGCTGGAATCATGAGAATTGGGACACAAAGATCTGCTTGGAAAGAACAGGTGTGAGGATCATATCCACTTCTACAGTCCAAGGAAGTCTGCCACTAAGTGTGGAAAAGTGCTACTGCTGGATGAATAAAATCAGGAATCATGTGCAGGTAGGGCACAAAACTTATGTACTGAAGGAGGGTGAAGAGCAGGGGGATAACTGAAAAAATTGTAAAGTCCCACATCAGGTGAGATGCAATTGATTTCTGTTTCTGCAAGCATCTCTGCAAGCTTCACAGATGACAGGAAGGGTGCAATCTTGACTTCATGGTCTTTGAACTAAATACAAATTTATTTTATTTTATGGCATACATAAAAATGTGTGAGGGAAATGTGGGAGGCTCTCTTAAGCTGAGTGAAATATGTTCCTTATGCCCAGCATTACTGTGGTCCCATTTTCACTGGGAGCTGACCATGAGCTGAGAGGTCCCAAGAGCCTCAGTGCTCACTCCATGAGCCTTACTCCATGGCTAAGATGCTTTGGGACCACAACATCTTGAGGAAAGGAGAGGGAGAGCAAATCCTCCTGTCAAATCTCCTCACACCCATCTACACTGCTCCTGATGGCACAAGGCTGATCATGTGGAAGATATTTTTATTGTACAGCAGTAAGCTCCACTGAGCATTATTCAACTATCTGAACTGATAAAATTACCAGTTATTCTGAATTATCAGAATGATGAGTATCTGAACTGGTATTCAATATCTAGAAGATTATAAAGACAAGCATTTTGTGTCTGGGAACTTCAAATCAGGACTGTAACACATTTGTATTTTGACTGCATATACTAGAAGAGTAATTAAATGATGTATAACTAATTAAGAATATAGGAGGAGCACCCATATGTAAAACCCACCATAAACATATAATAATTTTATACCATATTAAAGATACAGAATTGTTGATATGCAGACATAAACATATGTGGCATGTATATCTCAAACCAGTCTCGAGCATTCCATATGAAATTTGCTGGAAGCAGGCCACTAATTACTAAAGCTGAGGCTAATCCTGCAATCTTATCATAACAGAAGTTTTGTTTTCATCAGGCCTTGAGGATCCATATTCAACAAATATTATTTCACTGCCAAAATGAAATACAAAATACTTGGTATAATGTGGTTGACTTAAGGAATAGTCAAATGCCACTCTTGGGCTGTTAATACTCAGAATTTATTTTTTGGTGTTTGGAAAACATTTTATATTCTTCAGCTCTATGAGGTTTGCTGTCATTCAACTCATCAGCAAGACTTCCACTCCTGGGAGTGGAAACTCAGTTTATTTTAAGGTTTTTGGAGATAAAGGAACAGCTTTTGCCATTCATGTCTGCAGAATCTGACAGTAATCCCACAGCAAAAGGCTTAGTCCCACCAGAGCACTGATGTCCCATAAAATTAGGGCAAGTTCAGGAAAAATATTTTTAGTGCATTCTGCTCATTAACACTAAAAGAGAAGCTGAGGGAATCCCAATACCCAAACAAGTACACATCAAAAGTCACACAAATATTTATCACCAAATCACACAAAAATTTACAGCTTCAATGGTGAAGTTGAGTGGATGATACAATTTTCTTATCCATAAAAATTTATGTCCCTCATTAATTCTTTTCAGAGTAAAGCTGCTTCATTATTTATCCTCTGGGTAAGCAATTAGTAGCAACGTTGCTCCTGGGTAGTATGTGCTGAATTTCTCTTTAATATCTGCTATGAGAGACCACATATTTCAGGCTGCAAAAGCAAAATTAAAAGAAACTCCCAAAACTGAAGAGCTGCTCTAAGCAAATAAATAGCTTTTGGTATCAAAGGAGTGCTGGGCAGGAGGAAACATGTACTTTCTCCTTGAAGAAAACTGGAGAGCACTGGAATTACAGATTTATAAGCTCTTTCAAAAAGCATCAGCTTGACTCTGAGAGTGTTCTCTGCCAAAGCAATTAAGCTAAAATTTAAAGTTGCTGTAAGAAAAAAATAATTTAAAAAACTTCTGTAATGAAAACATTTAGAATTGGAAGAAGTTTCTTATGTATAAGAGCAAATAAGTTCTGGAATAGATTTTCAAAGAGAAACAGGGGCAAAAAAGATAATGGCAATAAATTATTGAAAGGGATTATATTCAATATGATAACAGGGTTAATAACAGGTGATTGGAATATGTTCCCACCCAGAATGGAAATGTTAATCTGAGAATTAGGCCAAATGAGGTATGACTACCAAAAGATTAGTGTCCAATTCTCAGCTGGATACCAGGGCTGGCTCTGCCCTGTCATTACATTGTTTAAATTCAACCCTCAGGTTAACTCAGTCAGAGGGAAAATAAGTAACCCTTAAATGTTGGTGCTCTCAAGCTACAAAGCTGGAATTGAAAGCACCACAGATGAGCTCAGCTCTCATGGTCATTGTGAGTTATAAATTGAATTAAAGGATGTACTCATTTGGGTAAAAGACCATTATTCCCCTACAACAATGGGAATAGAAGTCAACTATTCAAATCTCCAAGTCCTCTGATGTTTTCCAAGAATATATATCCTTGCCCAGAAGGAAAGGTGAGTTCTCCCAAAAATTACTGAGAAAGGGCAAGAGTGACTCATTTTGACCTCAGTCCTGCAGACTGTGAGACAGTTCTGAACATTATGAGACTTTTCCAGAGGTTCTGGAAGTACAGTGAAGCCAAAGAAGGTGTGGCACCACCATGAGCATAGAAACTCAAAATTATTCTCAAAATTATACCAATTAGACTGGAAAAGGGAAGACTTTGAGGTCTTCTCAAAGCTATCCAGCACCTGAAGGGAGCCCACAAGAAACATGGAGAGAGGTTATTTACAAGAGGAATACTTGATTGGACAAGGGGGAATGGCCTCAAACTGAAGAAAATCCTTTATTACGAGGGAGGTGAGGCACTGGGACACGTTGCCCAGAGAAGTTTTGGATATCCCATCTCTGAAAGTGTTTAAGGCCAGGTGGGATGGAGCTCTGAGCACCCTGCTCTAGTGGAAGGTGTCCTGCACATGGCAGAGGGGCTGGAACTGGGTGATTTGTAAAATCCCCTCCAACCCAGGCCATTCTATGCTAATGATTCTATGAAAGATTACTATAGTGAAAGAAGCTTAGGGAAAAAATAGTTCTGTGGTATAAAATCTGTGGAAGTGAAATACTTCCAGGGCACATGGCAATTCTTGGAGGAAAAGGAGTACAAAAAACTGCAGCCAAGTTAAGGAAGGCAAACAAGGGTGGAAGCCAAATCAGTTCTCAGCTGCCACTGGACATGACAGCTCCAGGCCATGTCCCCTCTGCCACCACAGCTGACACAGGAATGCATTGTCCTCTTTGTCCCCCCAAGGGACCACAAGGACTTTCTGCTCTGAGACAAATGTCTCTGCAGAGCTTCAGTGTTCCAGGGGCTTGCAGACACAGTGAGTAAAGGCTGGATGCCACATGGAGCCCTCAGAAACTTCCTGAAGTCAAGTGCTGACCTTGTCCCTTGTAACACAAAACCACAAACCTGTTGTCTCATGTGCCTTTATCACAATAGATCTGGAGTTGTTGGGTTTTTTTTAGTCTTACAATGAGCCAAAGTAAACCTATTTTTCATGCACCACTATGAACCTATAAAATCTGAATTTTCTCTTTTGTTAGAAGAGTTTTGCAGCCTTGGTGATATAAACTGATAATCATTGCTCAACATTTAAAATGTGCCCATTTAAACTTGGTGTGGGTGTTCTGCAGATTTTTTATCGTGTCCCTGTGAAGGGTTTGCATGCTTTCTGCAAAGAAAATAAATAGAACAAATAGTATGGCACCACAAGTTGGTCAATTATTAGCTTTTGCATACTCAAATCATGGCCTTTCTTTACAAGGACACGTGTTAATATATAATAGAAGTGGATTTCAGTTCTTTTTAAATTGATTTTTCAGACACACAGTGCAATCTTATAAGGTCAGCTGGAAAGTAAGTGGCCAAAGAGAGGCCTTTCAGAAGAAATGAGCCACTGGTCACACATCATGAGAAATAAACATATGAAACTAAACATATGAAAATTATTTTTATTTTGTAGTAGTCCCAGGCTGGCATTTGACATGCACACACCAGCCTCACTTAAGTCTGGACAAACTGTCTGTAATGGTCTGAAACTGATTTGAGCATTTCTCAGATCTAAGAGAGGTAATAAATGTCATGGGCCAAGTTTACAACCCACTGCCTCAGGCTACTGGTGCTGACCACAGCTCTGACTGTCCCTGTGAAGCTGCAATTGCTAATTAATATCCAATTATCATTTTGAGGATGTAGAAGTTGTAAGTGGGGAACAGCAAACAAGTTTAATATGATTTTGTGCATAGAAAATGAATTGGCAGGGAACTCAAAATGGTCAGGGTAAGTAATCAAACACAGCAATCAAAATTTTTGTGGCTACATTCAGAGACAGAACTAGGAAAATGTGAGAGAGAAATGTTTTATTCTGACAGGGATTAAGACAAGTCAGAGTTTTATGAGCCAAAATATTCCTAACATATAGTTACAGATAAAAATGACCAGAGAAAAAATAGGCAGATAATTCGAAAACAGTAGGCAGAGAACAGCAAACTGATTCTTGCAGCCTGAAGACAGAGACTGAGCCAAGGAACCAGAGACCAAGAACCAGTCTGGACTCACCAGCTCATTGGGAGACTTTTGATAAGATAAAGAAAATTATATCAGAACAGTCCTTCAACAAGCTGCCTGAACTTTGTACTGTTGTGTCTGGTAGAGGCAATTTTAGTGCAACGACTGTGTTACAGGGATTCACACCACGCTGGGAACTGTTTATTCTGTACCAAGTTCAAAGTCACACCAAGTAAAAACACCTGAGGAAGGTGACAGCAGAGCTGTAAAGGTCTGAGGGCTCTGCACCCCCATACAAACCCTGCACACAGAACCAAAGAGCACTTGGGTGTTGTGTTTAACACATCTGGTGGCTCAACTCTCCCATCTCTCTGCTAACCAGGGGCTAAGGAGGAAAAAGGCCCTTGAAATTAAGAGTTCCTAGAAACTTGAAACTTCCAAACATTTCAATTCCCATTTTTGCCATCCACTTATCTTCATTAAATTTTTTAAAAATTAATTGCGTTGAATTCCAAAAAATGAGCAAATTTCAGCTGTATTTTGAAATGGAATTATAATAATAATTTATAATTGATGAATTGCACATTATATATTTATAAGCTACGATTTGCAAAAATTATTACCCTGTCTGAAGGGACCTGTAAAGGAAAAAAAAAAACAACCAAACCAAAACAAAATCAAAACTGAAACCAAGAATGTGTTCTAATCAAACTGTACAACAGGAAAATAAGGCTTTTACAGAGAACTGTAATGACCTTATCTCCTTCATTAATTCGAGTGCCCTATTGTAAGAGATAAGGGAAACTGTTATCAGGGGTAAGTGACAAGATATTCTGCTTCAGGCTGGAACAGCTATTTCAGACTCTGAGTAACCTCTTTATCACCAGGACAGGCAAAAGGCAGCTCTCAAGTTTTCTAGGTGAGCCAAATCTGATGTGGACAGCAGAAACAAGTCAGCATGTCAGCCTCCTAGTGCATGAGCTGTTGGAACTGCTGTGAAAGGGCTTTATTGACAAACATAATACTGACCCATCCTGTATATTTTTGTAATTTTTTCCATTATTGAAAATCTTGTGGGTTTAAGTATTGTTTTATCCCCAGATCTCTCTTGGTAAAACAGGCTCTGCACAGGTGGCTTATGAATTCAGCACTGTGGGTCTGTTCCTTGGGGGGTAAATGGCAAACTCCTGGAATATTTATTGCACACCAGCTGTGGGACTTGCTCAAGGCTCAAGGGAAATCTGCCACTGAGTTGCAAGGCCCAAGTCTCTGTCAGACAGCAAAAATTCCTGGGGTGAAAAGCTAAACTTGCTCAGCAAGTTTTAGTCCAAGCAGTGGCAAACAGTGAAGTAATGGAGGTGTTGGAGACTGAGAGTCACCACTACAATGACAGTTTTTACATTGACAATGTAATGAGATTTCTGCTTATACTGGTGAGATTTTCCAGTGTTATATGTTTCATTTAAAACATTAGTGAGATATCAATTATCTAAGTATATCCAGAAATTTGACAGGAAAAGCCAAAAGTTCCAGTTTGGAACTGCCTGGGTGAATCTAGGACAGAAACCTGAACGTAGCAAGCACTTTTCTGTTTACACTGTCTTGGGGTTTAAAGAGTGTTCACCTGCAATTTGGGATGGCTCCACATGCTGTATGGGTTTGTTTTTCATTTTGTTGCATCAGAAAAAATCTATATATAAACCTGGAAACCTGAGACCTGAGTTTCTTTTGGTTGTATAGGCTTTAACCTAGCTGTACAGCATATGTACACATGCCATCAAAGTTTCTATCTCTTAACAGCTGTGAGGAAAACCCCAAAGATTTGATCAGTACAGACAGACAGGTGAGCAAGGAAGCTGGAATAAGAATTCTGAGACCACTCTATTAGCCTAAATGCTTCCTAAAGGCAATCTGAAGGCCAACAGTGTTAAGAAAGTTATTCATTAACTTATATTAATATGTTTATCAATTTTTTGTCATTACTGCATAAGAAAACAAAACCAGGTCAAGACTGACATACAAGTAGCAAAATCCCTGGCAGTTTTCTTACAAGCAGTTAGAGGGTGCCTCCTCCAAAGCACTTAAGATTCCCCTTTCCAGAGTACTGTGTGCTCACAGTTTTTATTGAAATCTGTGGGAGCAGGTCTGGTTATATCTGCCTGGGCCCTGTCTCCAGCATGGACACAATCCCACGTGCTTCATTCGCATCCCTGACAGGAGAGGTCTGAGCCAAGGACAAAGAAGGCAATGGGCTCTTCCCATGTGGGAATTTTGCCCAAGAGAAAGAAATCTCACAGGGGTTGAGTGCTGTGCTAGTGTTTTCTCATTTGTAAACCTGGTCTTACAGGCCTTCCCTATTTCAAAGGGCTGTGGGATGATAAAGGGTTTAACACAGATAGACTGCAGTGATAACATAATATGCTACATATCCATGGAACATTCTCTGGGAGCCTAACAGATTCAGACAAAAATGTTTTAAAAAGCCAGAGCTGGAAAAGCAAACTGGCTTTTCCTTCTGTTCCGAGGCAGCTTTGGCAGGAAGAGCTGTACTGCAGAGAGCACACAATAATTTTTCTGGTTTAAAATGTGAAAAAATTAAGGGTTGTGTTACAGGAGCATGACACTATAAAAGGATGAACTAAGAAAGCCCACTGCATGTGGTTTACACAAATATCACTGAGCCCACAATGTCTCCCGGCTCTGTTCAAGCTGCCTCCTGACAGGAGGACAGGAGGACACCCATTATCTACCATCTGCAAACAGATAAGCATTTAATTCTAGGGGAATACTTTTGTCCCACTGAAGTCCCTGTGTACACATAAGGATGGTAATTTTAGTCCAGTTAGATTTCTGGATTCTGACTTTCAGAACTTCAATATGTTCAGCATATAAATGGCTCCAGCAGTGACCTGTAACAGCCAGGGACAGGCAGAAAGTGAATTTTATAATCAGGCCCTTAGCACCATATTGGACTGACCCTTCTGGTTTAAACTTTCCATGGCAGGGCAGTGTGAACAAGCACTGCTCTGAGGGAATTTCTCTCTTCTGTCTGCTTTTGCCAATAATTTTGGCTAGTGAAAGTTGTTGTGTAAAAAAAAAAAAGAAATCCCAGTTTACCCTCTCACTTCCAAGCCTTCATCCCTAGAACACACAGATTTAAAGGAACCTTTTGTGCAATACACAAAATAAAACAGCTGGCTGCCCACAAGGCCTCACCCGAGACAAAACAGTAACAGCCCTTCAGTTCATCTGTCTTCCTGGCTCAGGCAGGCGCCAAGGAAGCCACAGCCTCCCAGACTGCTGGGAAGCAAGTAAATATCAGAAAATGCCATAGGTCAAACCATCAAATGCTGCTTTACTGGCCCTGATCTGTAGCTGTTGGGGAGCTGCTCACAGCTCCTGCTGATTCTCTGGTGGCAGCACTAGCTGCCAGGATGCTGCTGCTGCTGGGAGTCTGCTGTTCCTCTTACCACAGGAAAAATTAAATCACCTCCCACGTTACATTCCAGAAAAGGCCAGGTAGCTGCAATTGCCCCTTTGTGGAAAAGGGTGGGAGAATAAAAAAAGGCGAATATGAATGTGTGCATGTCCTTGGTGGAGGTTCTTTCTTTTCCTTCTTTTTCTTTTTCTTTTTTTTTTTTTTTTCCTCCCATTTAGGTGAATGTTTTTGGTGTGTTAGAAGCAGAAAAACAGCCTTGGGCTCATACGTGCAGATTAAAAGGTGAAGTTGATCACTATCAAAAATACTTTGTGACCTAAAATGAAGCTCTGAGTCATCATCACAATTGGCTAAAAGGAAATTGAAGAATTAAACTTCTTGAAAGCACACATGGTTTGGGTTGGAGGGGACCTTTAAAGTTTATCTAGCCCCAGCAACAAGCAGGGACATCTTCAACCAGACCAGGTTACTCAGAGCCCCATCCAAGCTGACCTTGGATGTTTCCAGGGATGGGGCATCCACCACCTCTACCTGTGCCAGTGCCTCACCACCCTCACTGTAAAACATTTCTTCCTTATACCTGTCACCATCACAGTGACTTTGTCAGACAGAGTACCCAAAACTGAAGTTCACTTATCTCTGATAGCTTAAATAGTTTTAACTTTGCATGGTCTGGCTTTCTCCATGGGGTGGAACACATGATTTGATGGCAGGGTACCAACAAGACTCTCCACTTTTCTTTGTTGTTAGTAGCAAAGACTCTTGGCATTTCAGCCCCATGCTTCAGTTATGTATATGGATCTCTACTACTAGAAAATCAGAAAATCTCACAAACTCCTTATCCCATCAGTCTTTATTTCCATTTCCTGTAAATAAAGAACATTTTCTTATTCCCACTGAAGAGCTGAGGAATGGAGGTACAGTGAAATGATTTGTATATGATTGTCAGTGGTCTAAGAAGAAACTGAGCATAAATCTACAGAAATCATGGTTGGAGGCCAAGCCAGATGACCACATTTGAATCAAATCGAACTAAATTAAATAAAAGCTTTCTGTAGCACTCAGCAGGATGTTATTTATGCCTTGAAACAGCATATCTCCTTCCAGATCTTCCTGTCCAATTATTTAAAGACTTGGTCCAAAAGAGATAACATAGAGAATCTGACTGTCAAAAGATCTGCTGCCAGCCGCAGTCACCTGCAGGGACTGGGAAGAAAGACATGACTGATGATAGCATCAAGACTTTGGCTGAGATTGTTGAGCTTCATAAAGCTGTCATTGTTTGACAAGTGATGTCTGTTCTGTCTGCATCATGATGGAACCAGCAATGATCCATCCCTTGGATTCCACCCAAGGAAAGGCCAAAGAGAAACACTGAAAACAAAGGAAATGGGCAGACCACTGTTGCCTGCCTCTGCCCCCAGCCACAACCCACATGAGCTCAGTTTGCTGTTTTGGCAGGAGAGCAGGCACTGAATAAGCAAGAAGAGCTGAAACTGGCAGAACAGTCAGAAAAGTATTTAGAGTTGTTTATGTATGAATGATTGCAGGGTGGGAAGGGCAGACTTATTTGGATAGATCAGGTAAAGCCCTGGGGGCAGCGCTGAAAACAGAGCCCGTTGCAATCAGATGAGTAACATGATCCTGGACTGCTTTCTCCTTTCCCTCTGTGCACACTCCAAGTTGCAGTCAAGCTTTGCCTTGGAGTCCTTTTGAACGTTTCATTCACAGGTATTTGTTAAATCCTGCTGTAGCCCAGAGGATGCCTACTACTTTAACCCTCCATTAACAACTCAGATTTTTGGCGGTGGAGCCAAGGTTCACTTGCTGACCCTCAGCCTCAAGAGGCCTTGGAATATTTGGATGGTGTATTTACCTTCCCCTGGTTTCATTACAACAGTGATACTTGGCACTTCTCTACTCCTCTAAAGGAGGGACAAGTCCATCTCTGGTAGCATGTGTGACAACACCAGCCATGCTTAATTGCATTTAAACTCAGAGTAGTAAACACAGAACCGTGCAAATGCAATGTCTGTTTTGCAGAGTTAGAACTTGACTGAGAAACTATTACTATTGTTAAGAATAAGAAGCTTGACTAGGCCAATATTCAAGCAGCAATCAATTTATTATTTCATATGGTAAAGTATGAGCAATACAGCACTGGGTACAGTGGGGGAAATTTTCCCTCCAACTGCACACCGATAATTGATGGTTACAGGTATTTATAGGGGTACTCATCCGTTTTTTTCAGCAGTTTCTATTTCCAATCTTTTACTCATCAGCAATTTTTATTCCAAATTATTACATCACAATTCTATACACTATTGTGATTTTAATTTCTCAGGATGTATCTCAAAGGAGTATCCCCAGATGGTGACAGTCCAGTTTCTGAAAGAAGAAAGATGAATCTCATCTGGTGGGGTCCAGCTCCCCAGATGTGTCCACCTTTTAATTGCAGAGACTCTAAATCTCATAACAGTGATGTCCAGCTTCCCTTTGGTTGAAACCATAAACCCTTGAGGTGATGTTCATCTTCCTTTCTCAAGCTGTTTTTCTCTGCTTCAATAAGGCGTGAGATAAGCATATTTCCTTTATATATATTCCAAAGCTATAGTTTCAACGATACAAGTAATATTCTAAAATTATACTTCAAAAGGTTATTATTGCAGAGCTTTTTATGGATTAAATGCAAGCAAAAAACATCTTTAACACCTTAATTCCAATGCTCCTAAATCAACCAGGGTTAATTGCAAACAAAAGATAGGTTCAAAGGCCTTTTCCATGCTTTATTCTCCTCAGTAATTATTAGAATTCACAGCTCTCCCATTGTCGGGGTCCACACGTTTCGCATTCACAAATACCCACGTCGCTTGTTTGTACCTGACACGAAACACAGCTTTGCATCTCACACTATTTGAAGTGTCCACCACTGCCTTTGTTGTGGGGATTATTCCTTCTGTAAACACAGCCACTGTGGGGCAGCAAGACACAAGCATTAATGGAGTGTGCTTTGCCTCTCCGGCTCCCGAGGAGGCTGTAAGTGCTGGTACCCTCTGCCTGCAGACAAGTGGGACGATGCAAATGTTAACACCCTTTGCTGTAAGCACATTTCCCCGCTCAGGCTGACCTGGTGACTCGGGAATCGTGATAGGTTTTGAAGGCAATGTCGAGATAAGGTAGCACCAAAACTGCTTTAAGTAGTTTATATGTCAATTCTGAGAGAAGATGTCAACAACTCATAGCTCGAGGACGTTTGAACTCCGCTTGCACACGGTGCCAAATGCTGCGTTCTCAGGAGCTCACGCCTACACGCACACAGACAAGTTGCTATTTGCTTTTGCCATTTTCCCAGAGGAAGTGATGGTGCCAGACAAGTGTGAGCAGACCAAGCCCATGCAGTGTGTCTGGCTGTGTGGTTTGTCACTCTGCAAGTGGAATGATGAGTGCTCCCACCACACTCTGCTCATTGCCCAGGGACACAGAAGGGTGACTCTAATCCAGGAGAACACGAGGTCCCCCTGTGTACATCAAATCTCCAGACTCAGACACACAAGATCTTTCCAAATCTGAATCAGGCTTTTATTGGAATTTTCATCACTCTTCATTGCCCTGGATTCCTAGAGCATTTGCACTCAGCCTAAATGAAGATTTGGACCCCAGCTGAAGAAGGGGGATTGTAACTAATGCAAGTTTGATAATGGGGAGATAACTACTGGAGTTCATAACTAGCATTTCAAGACATAAATCAACTAAAACAGAACAGAAGCTATTTTTTTTCCAAGTTGGGTCTTGACATCAAAATGAGGAGAAGAAGACTATTAAAACTGGTTTGGATAAAACACAGAAGTTTCTATCTACCTACTTGCTGAAAACAGGGAATCAGATGTTATAGTCACTCCTGAGGATGAATTTTGAGCCAGATCTCTGACATAAAGTACCACCATGTTTATGGTATGCTATGACAGCCTTTCTCATCTTCCATTTGAAAAAACAAGATTTTCTGACTTTAAATATAGTCAATAATGATTATGAGTTTTATTTAATGCAAGTAGGTTACTGAGCAAGAAAACAATCAATTTTAATTTTCAGTTTATCTCTGTAATATATAAAGTAAGAATTTTCTAAACCTTTCTTTGCCCTTTAAACATAAATCACAAGGACTAAAACCTTCACTTCAATCAAAATTTGTGCTTCTTGATAGGCTTCCACATGGATTGTCTAATCATGTCAAACAAGCAGATTAAATAGATCACTTAGTGAACCTGGACATGAGGGGGAAAAGGAGGAAGAAAAAATAATTCCAAACCTCACAATAATGGAAATTGTCTGCTTTGATTTTTTTTTCTGTAGGTGTCAAGATATGAGAAGTGGACACTGAAGTTATCCTTAGATAAGTCTCCCAGAGTAAGAGTTAACCATTCTAAGTTAAATTAATGTTACAGACTACATGATAAAGAGCCATGGGTTTGAGTGTACAAGTCTGAATGTCACAAACAGCCTGGACATGACACTGCAGAGCTCTCTGCAGGTTAAAGGATCTTCTCTCTTTGCAAAATCTGAGACAGTAAAGAAATCACTTGCCTCCTCAGTCAGAGCACCAAGGATGTTAAAAATATTGTTATGATTTCATTTTCCCTTTTCTTCTCTATGGGACATTATCACATACAGAGGTCTGAAGCTTTGTGTTGAGTTTTGTTTTGGTCAGGTCTAGGGGGTAAATACCTTTCCATGTTAAATACACACATATAAAACACTTGGAAAAAATTTTTGAAGACTGTAGCTAAAAAGTCTTTCTTTTAACACTAATCAATTGATGCTGAATTGGTTTTTGCCTTTTTTGCTTTTATATATTCTCTATATTCTTTACACATACATTTGTAGCTCTGTAGCCTATTATTGTACTGTTGCTAGCTCCAATATTTTCCCTACCTCTTCCCTACCCTGACAGACAGACAAAACACATTGCAGAGGCTCCAAACCCTGTGGGTCCAAGGCCCCTATCCTATCTTGGCTCTCTGGGAGCCAAGGTTGAAACCAGCTCTTGGAGACACATTTTTATAAAAAAAGTTCAGCTCCTATCTAAAAGGGGCTGCAGAAGTTGTGGAACCAAAAAGGGGGAATTACTTCATCACTTATGCTTCTAATTGGTGATTCTTGTCAATTATGCTAATTTGCTAAATTTATAGAACTGCATTCACACTATGTGGGGTGAGCACTTTTCCATATCTGCCCCTTGGAGGCCTCCAATAAAGACCAGCCTTTGTAATACCTCCTATACTAATATTGTCTTGAAAGTGGCTTGCTTTATTTCTAGATCTTTAAGGCATCACGTTAATACTTCACACACATGGAAAGGATTTTTTGTTTGTTTTTGACTAGTATAAAAAGTATTAAAAATGATGTAATTTTGGAAAGGAAGGATATATGTAATGCTGCTAATCACCAGCTTTTCCTCACCTTTTGAAAGGTAAAATAATTACAAAAATTTTTTTTTTGTAATTATGGGACTGAACCTAACTGGCTATCAAAACCCCTACGCTGGTTTTAAATTCAATTTGAAATAGGCAAGTTTGAGATGCAATAGTCCTAGGAAGAAGCAGCCCCTTTATGACAACTGCCCAACACACTGATCTCCAGATTGTACATCAGACATGGGCTGCAGTGAACTTCTGCCAAAGGAAGTGAAAACAAAGCTGACTGGGAGATAAAGTTACCTCAGTGTGTTCAGCCTGCTCACAATTTGCTTCCCCAGTGCACTGTTGTGGGGACCCACCTAGTGAAACCATGAAGAATTGCACCAGTCCAGAACTTGAAAGAAAAGGAATATTGAGCCAAGAAGACAAATAACAGAACAATATAATTTAGTATATTGCAAGTGGTGAAACATGTGGCAAGAGGAGAGAGACCACAAATTCCAGCCAACCTACAGTCACCATCTGGTATTGCTTTGTAACTCTCAGACAACTTAGTTTCAAAGTCTGGTGCAGCAGAAGCTTGCATTTAGGAGAATGGATAACATACTTTGGTTTAACTCAAGCTGGTGCACTGCCAGACAACATATTTGGGATTTATGCTCAGCGTTACCAGCCTGAGCACTAACAAAACCTGGAGCTGGTTTTTGTAAAATCAGAAGAATGGCTTTGTTAAAAAATACTACAAGTTATTTCCCTTTGTCTCTTCACTTATTTTTTATTTTTAATTTGAATCTGTAGGATGAGCCATCGTTTTATGTATTTGTCAAATCTTTAAGGCTTTATTCCTGTGATCACGAGAACTGGAGGCCTTCAGTACAATGAAAGCTGAAATTTTTATTTTCTTTCTTTTGGCAACAAAGGCTGTAAGAACACCACCAGGATTGCTTGGTTTAAAACAGATTTTTATGCAATAAAGTGCTGAAATGAAATTTTGTTACAGGCAGTATCAATCTGTTCAAAGGGATTTTGCCTTCATTTCCTCAATTCCCTGCCCTCACTTATTTAATCCACAAGAGAACCAAAGCTTTCATTAGTGAAAAATCTCAAAAATATGTAGACATATTTTGTGGCTGGCTCAACCACTGGCATTTTCTCTTAATGATATAAAATTACATAATCTTTTTTTTTCCATCACAAGGGCATACAAAAAGGATTGAGATTTGGAATAATTTAATTATGAAAATAGTTTATAATACTCTTTTTCTTCTTGAATGAGGCAACAAATGCATTTTGTTTTGTCATCCTCCAAAAGAGAGTTGCAAATACTAAATTCCAGTTATAAACAGGTAATTTATAGGAGCTCCTCCTCAAACTCTTAGAATCACCTGCTTTTGATTCTGCTCTTGTCTACACACATTTAGGTCCTTATGGTTTATGTGACTTTATTTCTTGAAAAGTTCTGGATAATCAACACCACAGAACAACTTCCTAACATCTAGAACTGCCACTTAAGTTTGGAGAAGAACCATCCATACCAATTTATATGTAACAGAATTCTAATTTCTCTTATCCCAGTCACAGTTCTCTTCTCTCTCCTTTGACAAGACTATTCCAAGAAAATCCTGACTTTTCTAAGTCCTCCATGTGCCAACCAGCCCAATCTCAGACCTTGAAATATTTCCACTTCTTTCTCTTCTTATCCTATTCAAGATACCACTGCTGCTTACTAGCATTTCTGTAACAAATGACACTTTACTTAAAATTGTACCTGAAATGCAGGGCTGCTGTAAAAGCCTGTCCCAGTAGTCCCTGCACCCCTCCCTGGCACAGAGGGACTCTGCTCAGGGTTCTGGATTACACACAAACATCAAGGCCATACTTGATTTCTACCTTTTCAGTCACTGCTGTCCCTGAAAGGAACTGTCAGAGCATTGAGAACATTGATTTTTCATTGCAGTAATAGAATAGAAATCCTTGCTCTCTAAAGCTTTCCTCTTGGACTTCTATTCTTCCCTTCCCCTCTGCTGAAATAATTCCTTTTCTCCTGGTCCCTTCCCAGCTTCTTCCTCTCCTTAGCAGCCCCAAACGAGTAGAATTTTCTAGGAAAGAAGAAGAAGAAGGAAGAAGGCAGAGTATATTGGATTGGTGGTGAGAGGAATTCAGCCACATGGCTGCAGTTAAGTTTGGGGATCCCCATAACCCTCACAAAGCTCTCTATCAAAGAGATATCACAGTGAAGAATGGAACTTCTTTCTCTGGGGCTTATCAAACCTTCTCCAACCTCCCTTCCATCTACAGCATCCATAAAATGCTGCTGACTCCTTTCCCAGCTGGATCCCTCTCACCACACAGAATCCTCTAACACCTACTGGTGAAAATGTTACCTAAATCTGCTTTTACAGCTAAATACAGCTAATGTTTCTTATTGTAAATGTCAGATCCTAAATGGCATTGCTACCAATCCCTCCTCTGCAGCTTTGTGTCCTTATGGAGCTTCCTGTGCCTTTTACACTTCCTTATCCTCCATCAATTCTTCAGGTGTTCTGTCCTGGTGTTTTCTCCCTCTCTGACCATGTACAAAGTCTCAGCAGAAATACACCAGGGGGCATCTCACAGCTCACACAGAATTCTCCTGCTGTCAACACGCTATTCCCTAGAATAGCACAATGTCTATTCAGGATAAATCTCTGTGCTATTTATCTTCCAATTTCACCATTTTCCTTAGGCAGTTCACTTGGCATTTTCAGATAGTGAAATAATGGTTTCCTCCAGTCATTAATTTAATTTAATAGGCCCCAAAATTGCCTTGAGGGTTTTAATCATAGCAATCTTATTCATACTAAAATAAGGAGTAAATGTAAATGTAACTGCACAGCTCTTGGGTACTGTACAGACCAATTGGAATACTTATTTTTGTTTTCATCATTTATTGAAATCAAGTCTATGACACTTGTAAAAATTGCATTTTAGAAATACTGGTTTTTACAGCCTATACTAACATATTTCTCTGGTAAACCACAAGTTAATGGTGTAACAAAGAATACCCTGCTGATGGGGATTTTTTTCTTGTTTTGCTTTCAATCTGCCTGGGAATTCTGAGAGAGGTTAGGTATCTCTGCTTGTACTGATATTTAATTTCTCTGTTTGGCTGCAAGTGGTTCTAATCTAACCAGATAAAGTAGGCACAGGTTGTGGGAGTAAGAATTTTATCAACATACTGTATAGAACAAATGAAGACATCAAGCAATAAATCCAGATTTTTGGAGAGAGTGCCTCAAGGGACTGTCATGTCTGTAATTCTTGTCCTCCTGGCTATAAGAATATAAATTCCTCTGCAGTTTCTCACATGTGCATAAGGTAGGAAACACAACTACTCCTGAATTTTACATATTCTTTGAAAAAACAACACAAAGATGAGGTTTACTGCAAACATGTCAGGCCTCTGAAAAAGAGGAATGATTTAAGTACAAGTTTGTAAATCACTGTCTGATTGCTCATGAAAGTTGTCAAGTTGTGAATTTTTTTAGGATGTGTTATTGAAACAGATAAAAAAAGACAAATTGGAGGTGGGGGTAGAAGAAAAAGAAGAAGGGTACCATTGTGATTAAAGTTGCTACAGAGAAGCAGGAACTATACCCAGTTAGTGAGAATCAGAATAATTTTATAAATTTTATAAAACCAATGGGAAAAACAGATGTAAAATGGAGCTATGAATATTACTGGATAACCACCCTTTCCTTGTTACACATACATATTTATGCATTTCTCAGTTCTAGGAAAGTGAAAGTCCATTCCTGAGAATGCAGAAAAACCTTGTAGTATGAAAAAGCAAAAAGGCTCAGCATCCTGTTGTACAACAGATTTGGGGCTAGAGGCTGAGGTATCTTTTGATGGAAGATTATACCTGGTATGAGAAAAAATTACCAAAAAAACCCCTGTAATAAATAGAAATGCCACAATTCATGCCTGGAGTCCTAGTGTCAGTCTGAACTCTATCTAACCTCAGTTTATGTGACATAACTAAAGGTTTTGTCAGACTGTTCAGCAAGTCTGAATATTTCTCACATATTTACCTATGAAAACGACATTTTAGAAGTTTTCATCAAAACAGGAAGACAGAATGATGCAACAGAAAAAGCACTGAAGGACTCACTTCTATTTTTTTGTCTGCTACTGCTTTGTTGGATGAGCTGGAACAAACAACTTCATCTTTCTGTGCTTAACTTCCACATCTGTAAAAAGAAGATAATGAGACTGAACTCCTCTGCAAATAAACTTTTTTCCTTTTCTTATCAGGGAGTTGAAACAATGACAGAAGGAAACTCTTGGTAGAGTTGTAATATAGTTCACTGGTAAAAAGCCAATTCAATTAGGAGGTTTCTTGGGTTTATGGGATTGTTTTCATTCTCAAACTTTGCAAAACAGTCCAAAGTGAAAAAGAAATCAGGCCAGGCTGGCCCAGACTCCAGAGCCTGTGAAGTGCTCTGAGAACAGTTGAGCAACACTGGACAGAATGTTTAGCCAATTACCTCCCTCCACTGATTCCAAAGAAAGTTTTATTTCAGTAAAAAGAAGTTCTAGAAAATTTAGCATCTCACTCAAAGATCTTAAGAGTGAGAACTTCTGAACATGAAAACCAGATGGAATTCAGTCAGCAACACCTCAAAGATAAAACACAAGTTTTCCACAGTTCTGGAGAGACTCTACAGAAGAACTTAAAAATGCTAAGAAGTGCAGAAAAATAACACAGCCTGGGCTGGAAAATGAAGGACAAAGATTTGGAGGGAACTGAAGAGACCATGACAATATTATTCTGTATGCTCAGTACTGCAATCCTTGCTAAGACAAAACAACTCTTAGCAAAGATCCTCAGAGCTGTGAATTCTCCCAGGCACTGTATGTCACACAACTGGCTCCTTCCTCATATTCCTGCAGATTTTAGGGCCACATCACACACGCTCATCATTCCAGCTTACTACTTGTTTCCTGCTTCATTAGGATGGGTTAATATATTTAGCTGGTTGTAGATCTTATCTGTGTCTTGTGTATGGGAAAAGGGAGAGAACCTGTTTATTGTAATATATTAGGTTTGCTCTCATCTCTGTCTGAGCAGGATATTTGAGAGTACAATGTTCTCCTGACACCAGCAATGCTAGAAGGAAGTATTCATTATTTATTAATTATTTATTATTATTATTGTACTATCAAAGCATTCTGTCAATAATTAGCAAACATGCAGGAGCACAGCTGGTGCCCAATGAAGTTTGAAAAAGCTTCATAGCTTGTTGAAGGATGTCCAAAAAAGAAACTCTTGAGCTTGCTGAGTTGTTTTGTTAGAACTTTCATCAGCGCCAGAGGACAGCATTAGTGCTAAAAGTTTTGTATTTCCAACAAGGAAATGTAAATAATTTGAAGCATGAGAGACTGAGGAAAAAACTGATTCAGCATTCCAAAACTCATTTAATTATCATCTGGCTTTTCTAGTTATCCTTCTTTTTGATTTCTTTGCCCTGAATCTTAGCCTAAATTCTTCTAAGACAAGTTGTGCTACTCAAACAAGACCTAACTGGTCTGATTCACAGATGACAGCATGCAAAGCCTGTCATCAAGCAAATTCATTTGGATTTCCCTTTGTGGAAGAAAAAAGATAAAGTCCCTTTTAGCTACAGGATTGAATGGCTTAAGAATTGGCCATTCTGGGTGTCAGCAGCACTACCTGTGGCTGCCCCAGCACTCTTGGCCATTGGGTGTCCTCCAGGCTAAGGGAGTCGTGTAACTGAGTTCCAAGTTCACTCCATACCCATGCACCATGATGCAGCACACTGTCACTAATCCTTCACACAAGCCTCATTGCCACAGATCTGAGTATTTTAGGATGGCTTTTCATACAGAATCTCTTGGGTTCTTCCCCTAAATCAATACTTGTTGAATCAACTCTGGTCTGACTAGCTAAGGAAACTTCAGGAAACAGCATGAAAAGCTAAGCAATATTCCCTCTGTACAGCCTGGCAGAACCTACAATTTCTGACACCTAGACTGAAGTTTCCCCATGCCAATGTCTTCATCTGCATGCAAATTCCTCCTCCAGTCGATGCAGAGCTACTCAGTAGAGCTGATGGAGCAAGGAGCCATTGAGCTGTGCAGAATACACTGATGCATCTGCCTTGAGGTGCTCTGAACATGCTGTGCCTCCATGAGCAGGGTTCAGCTTGCCAACCATCTGTGCTCAGTGACAACTGTGCTGGACTGAGGTATCAACAACTTCCACGTGAGATTTCAGCCAGAACAGGTTTTTTAGGATATCTGCTGCTTCTTGGAGCAGGAGGCCAGGTAGAAAACTCCTCAGTGCCTAAACTGGCACTCGGTGCCTGCAATTATGTAACTAAATCCCACATTAATTCTCTGCTGAGTGTAAGGGAGCTTAGACATCTGGTTCACATGGAGACACCTACACATGGAAAACCAAATTTAGGTGCCTTAATCTGCTGGCTGAATCCACCCCTTTACTTGGAGATTTCCTCAGCTGGCAGCTGCATTAGCATTATGCTTAAGAGGCTTCAGTGGACATTTTTCTCATTTCCATTTCTAATCCACTCATGAGAACATTTATACTTTTGGCCTCTCCGCTACACTTGCAGCAATTTACAACGGTAACTCTAGAGAAAACATACTTTCTTTTATTTATTTTAAATTTATTGCCTGGAAATTCCACTCAAGACATCTAAATCTTATGCTACAAGAAACACAGAATTCACTTTTTCTATTACAACAGATTTTTTGACCACTATCGCATTCACATTCCTTCATGGTCTTTTTCCAAATTAAACCACTCAAGTGTATTCAAACACTTTTTTTATTTTTTTTTTAAGGAAGCAATTCCAATCAGTTCATTGCTGTTCAAGGTACAGAGGTACCTTTTTTGTGCTTTAGGGAGGATTCCACACAATATTCAAGATGTGCAAGCATTTTTGATGTTACAAATCTTCCCATCTTGTTCTATATTCTGATTTTAATGTATTGAACATCCCTTTTGCCTTTACAGCTGCTCCAAAGCACAGAATTGATGCCTTCAATAGATGAGCCACAAGAGCTCCATAGATTCTTTCCTGAGAGCTCCTAATAAATTTAAGGGTTTGTGGGATGGCTTTGTTCTACAGGCTTGGTGGTGGATAACAGTCTCTCCTATTCAGACACCTGTTTTTGCAAAGCTATTTAGAATAGCATTGAGATTTCCACCCACTGTCAAATTTGATACATACAGCCCAAGATTTCAGAAGTTCTTGAGAAGAGACAGCAGAACAGATAAACTCATATACATGTTCTGAGTTGTCATTTGACCTTATTCCCTTGGAAAAGCAGGCAAAAAACCCACGTCAAGTGGTCTTCAGCAAAAGTAACAATGGGAAAGAAGAGGTTTGAGAGCAACCAGACAAGTGTCCTGCTTCCTCAAACACTCCAAGTAAACTCTCCAGCACTTGCAAGGGCTTTTCTATGCCAGTCAAAAGTAGAATAATGTAGAAACTCTACTAGGGGATGTGCAGACTGACTTCAGTCACAGACAGCCCATAGCCAAACAATTGTCACAGGAAACCACTGAAACAAATGCAAGTCCTCCCAGTTATTGAAAGAATACTTGGAGTTTCCTACAGTCTTCTCTATCACAGCTGGTCAACAAGCATGACACATCAGCTGGAGAAATTTGTTCTGAACAATTTGGATTTGGAAAAACAATACGCATTAATTCTGTTTGGTTTTGGGGACAGGATTTAAAGAATACCTTTTGTAGCTGACTGTCCTTTTCTCTTGTGTAATTTCTGTGTCCAAGACATGTCAACAACAGAAATGAAATTTCAGTGCTTGAGTACATATGGAACCCAAATTTTGATCCCAACCCACATTGATACAGGATTACTTTGGGTTATGGCTTCTTGCCAGGACTGTTATAAGAGTTCTTGCCTCTTGCTGTGAGCACAAAGGAAGTGGGTCAATTAGTTAACACTCAGGAGTAATCACAGATCTTATTAAGCAATTGGGCTGGACAGATTATCTTTATCAGGAATTTTGAGAAATAAAACACATCTCAAAGACCTTAGAGTAAATGACACTAAAAAGTATAGGTTTATTAATTCTGCTAATGAAATGATAATTCAAGCACCAGGGAACTTCTTATCAATAAGAATTAAAAGGGATTAAATAGCTGGAATTATAAATTGGGCAACAACTGGCCAAATTTGGACTTCCAGGATAATGGTTCTGCAGAAAACAGATATCATATATGCTGAGGTTGCTTTTACCTAAAAGAGCTTAACACACACTTGCAGTCCTTGGGCTAATCTATTATGAGAGAGAGATCAAAGCTGCATGTTAGCCATTATGAAGCTGGAATTCTGAAAAGCTGTCTGATAGGGGGCTGACTGTGTGGCTATCTCATTTAACTGCACCTTGCTTTCATCCTGATCCCTGCTGCCTCCTTGCCATCCACCTACTAACCCCTCCACAGGCTGTAACTCCCTCTTCTCTCACTGCAGCTTCTGATTATGGATTGCCTTTTTGCCCTCTGTACTCTAATGCTGCAGCTACAGCTCTTTGACAGGTTCTGGGTTCTGCTCTATTTTTGTTATTATAAAGCACCTTGCCATAATCTCTGGATATTGGGGGCAATATCCACCAAAGAATGGGCTTGGATGTGTCAACCCAGTTTAATTTCCACTTCAATAAAGTCAAACATGCCACCTACGAAGTGTCACTCAGGAGCTCAAGTTCTGTAATCTGGGTATTTATAAAATAAGCTCCCAGTCCTGACTATGCTGTGCAAATCTGACATCTAGTTTGTTTTTAAACCTCAACAGGGCTTACAAACCCAACATGCCTTCCAGTTTCACCCCTTTGCCTGGAGAAACGACACCTGCCAAGTCAGTCCTGCACAAAGATGGATCTGTGCTGTGGTGGGTTTAGCAAGCCAGTGGTTTGACCCTTTCCTCTGGATATCAAAGATCTGAGGTTTCAGCATGACTCCCCAGCTGAGGGATGTAAATCTTGTGGCTGTGGAAGCACATTAACTGCCAATCTCACGTTATTTCAGTGTAGTCGTGGCAGATTTTCCTCTGCCATCTCCCTCTTCCAGCTGAAGAAAGCATCCCCTTAACATTCCCCACAGCAACTCAATCTATAGGGTGAGGGATCCATGGCTGGTCAGCCCAGACATCCTCTACCACACACCTTTTTCCACCCTTCAAAGCCCCTGGACAAGCACAGGGACTGGAGTTTCTCTTTTATGAGAGGAGATTGCAGGAGCTGGTCCTGTTCAGTCTAAACACTGAGAATGGATTTCATTAATTCATAGAAGTATCTCAGAGGTGGGTGCCAAAAGGACGGTGCTGGACACTTTTTGGTGGTGCCCAGCAACAGGACGAGGAGCAATGGCCAGAAACTAAAATACAAGACGTTTCACTTCAAAATGAGTAAGACTTTCTTTACATTGAGGGTGGCAGAGCACTGGAACAGCTTCCCAGGGAGGTCATGGATCTCCCTTCACGGGATCCAAATCCACCTGGACACATTCCTGTGACACCTGCTCCATGTGAACCTGCCTTAGCAGGGTTAGGCTGGATGGGACCCAAACAATTGTGTGACTCTGTACTTCCATTAAGGGCATTAAAGGCCGAAAAAACCGAAACAAATACTTCGAGGGGCTGGAAAAGGCTTTAATCATCACAGAGAGCTGCCAGACACCGCACAAACCCGGCGGGATAATTCACAGCAAATCTGAGAGGAGGAGAGGAATGAAAGCCGCACATCCACAGCCCCGCACTCCTGATTCCCCTCACAGCTCGGCAAAAGGGACGCAGGACACACTGCGGAGCCCTTCGGCTCTTCCCCTCAGGGCTCGCCATGTTCTCCGACTGCCCCAGCCCCGCCTGTCATGGCGGCGGAGGAGGAGGAGGAAGAGGAGGAGAATGGGGAGGAGAAGGAGGAGGAGGCCGCGGTCACATGGCGCCAGCGCCGCCACAGCGGGCGCGGGGCGGGCGAAGGGGCGATGCCACCGCCGCGGTGAGTGCGGGGCTGTGCGGGACACGGGCCGCGGTGGCGGCGGGAGGGGAGGCGGCCCCGGCGGGGGAAGCGGCGCCGGGGTGAGGGGCAGCGCGGGGGGGCGGGTCGGGGTCAGCGGCGGCATCGGGCTCTCTGTGCACGGTGGTAGATGGGACTCGATGATCTCAGAGGTCTTTCCCAGCCGAATGGATTGTGTGATTCTGTTTTCCCGCCTGCCCTGAGGCAGCGGTTCCTGAGCCCCCGAGGCTGGTGCGGTGCGGCGCTGCCCCGGGTGAGGTGACAGCGGGAGGCTGCCCCGGCCGGGTCCCCGCCTGAGCCGGCCCTTGCTGGGGGCTCCTGTTTAACCTGACCCCGGGGGGAACCCGAGGGGCTGCAGCTACACAGGATGGGAGATAACGTGATTACTGCTTTTATACTCTTTAAATGCATGTGAGGGAGCAGCAGCAGCAGCCCGCCTGCAGGTAGATTGAAACTCTGCAAATGTGACCCGAAATGTGAGGATCGCTACGTGTTGGTGCTGCTGGCGCTGCTCCGTTCATTGATTCGTTTGTAGGGCGAGGTCAGGCACTGCTTTTTGGAGCGCTGTGTGACCTCGTGAAGTATTAAAGCTTTCTTTCCTTTATCCTTTATGACTGGGAAATTTATTTTAAAACTGTTTCTTCCCTCTTCGTCCTCTGCTCCCCCTTTGTTCTTCAGTATGTACTTATATGCAACACTGAGGCTTCTCTCTTCCTTCTAGCAAATGTGTGTTATTCTTCGTGGCTGGTCTCCAGCTCTTTAGTCAGTTCATTATTGCCATGTGGTATTTTTATTTTTTTTTTGTGTGTATGTTAAAGCTTGTAAGGAAAGCTGCAGCAGAACATGCTGGAGCAAATAGACTGTCTCAAAGTTACCTGCAAGGCAGAATAAAGGTTCTCTGGTCCCTTGCTTGCAAGAAAACAGATGGATCTGAACAAGCCAGTAAAAGTCCTGTGCTGCTTATAGTAAGGGGCTTAGCAGGTCAGAATTCCCTGCTGTAATGCGGTACTGGAAGCGAACTTTATGTTTAAAATCCACCTTTCCAGACAGGTGTTTCACCTTTGTCACAGGTGTCAGCCTTAAAACTGCTGTTGAAAGTAATTACAACACTGATGCTCTCTATTACAGCATCTCTGCCAAGCTGTATCCTGAGTTGTTTTTAATATCAATTGCAGTAGACCCTACAGGACTTGAATTGTGTAATTAAAGTTCAGACCGTACTCTTCCCAAAAAAAAAAAATGATATCTCATGGCCTGGCTTTGTTGCTGTAAACAATCAGTGTTTTCTCCATTTGGCCCAGAGTATTTGGAGCATTGCTTTCTGTTCAAAGGAAGGGTGAAATCTCTCAGTGCCAGCACAGTAATGGTGCAGGTGGGCAGGGTTGTTAGCACTCTGCTAACATGCTGTTTTTCCCTGGAAAATGTATTTCAAAATAAGATCAAATCCCTTCTTTCCTTAGAAAGAGGAGTCTGGTAGTCTGCAAGTTACATTAAGTATTCTTGCATGCTTTATGAGCTAGGATTTGGGGTTTTTTTTCCTTTTCTATGGATGTCATCTTAATAGGAAACTATTCCTGGGTATCTGTGATTAGCTTAAGCTGATCCAAATGCAGACTGTGCCCAAGAAAGGATGGTACCAATCTCTTCTGCCTGTGTGTTTCTGCCATGCTAGCCCATAGAGAACCTCTAAATATGTGAAACAGTCCAGCTGGGATTCCTAGGCCTCCTTTTAGAACAGTGTAAATGTCCAGGTGGTTCCAGATAAGAGGCTTTTGATTAACAAGCAATTGGCCTCCCCTGGTGGAACTGTCTCTGAAGAACTGCATGCCTCCTGCAGAAGCTTTTCTTCATCTCTGGGTAAGATAAGCTCCTGCAGAGTTTTAGGAGCTCTTCTGCAGCAGGGAAGGGAAGAAATAACAGTGCAGCTCTAATGAGCCTTCATCTCCCAGCCTCAGATGAGGATGCCAGCAGGGGAAGTGGCATTTGTTCTGCTGGAAGAGAGTCTGACTGCAGATTTCAGGGCCTGTGGCCTGGCTTCTACTGTCTAATGACATTCTCAGAGGATACAAATCAATACTGCATTATGCACAGGGGTAGCACTGGATAGAGTTCCTGAAAGGCCTCTGTGTGACTGTAGTTTATGAGAATGGGTGAGTCTGATCATTTTCATAGTGATGTAAAATAACAATAGGTGTGATTGAAGCACTTTAGGTGGCAGAAAGCCTGAAACAGCAGGGCAAGGGGAATAAAGATAAGTTATTGGTATTTTGAAAATGTATCTACAGAAAATAGGCTTCCTCACAATAAGTGATGCAAACCTCAAGTTTTTACTTGTAGATATAAGGTGTGCATGTGGTGTGGGGTCTCATGGATGAGGATGGAAGTGTCTGAGCAGATAGTAAAAGTAGGATTTGGGATTTTCCAGTGAGAAAGAACACAAGGTACTGTGGGGGTGACAAGAACAGAGGCAGGATGGTTCTTTGGTTACATTCCTTGGCAGACCTGTAGAATGGTTGCAGTCAGAGCAGCCAGCAGGCTGAATTTGGCACTGGAGCAGCTGTGTGTTGATAACTTGAAGTGGAGAAGTAAAGTGAAACTTCCACTGAAAGGAAAAAGTAAAACTTCCAAGATTACAATCATTCCTTTCTGAGACTGTTGTTTGTAAACTTCCTAAAAAGCTGCATCTGCCTGGTAGCTGATACTGCAGCTAAAGGTATCCACAAAATCAAGCAATTTCCTTTGGTACCATTCATTTTGGAGAGATACTGCTTGCTGTTACAGAGTAAAAGTATGTTCTTGTATTTCAAGTGCAGAAATGGATTTGATTTTCCCTTCTCAAAAGGTATCACAGAGGTGAAGTCTTTGAGTCCCTGTTAGAGTGTGGGAGGCAGATAAACTGTCTTCTTATCAAGGGTTTCTTTTCAAAACATATGGTGGTTTATGGAGATGGAAGCAGCTGCTGTTGCAGCTCCTGTGTTAGTTTATGAAGCAGTGTCAGTGGTGAGGTCTGGGCTGTTCCAGCGGGGTTTTGCAGCAGGAGTGGAAGCATTTGTTTCCTTCTCTTTGTGTAAGAGTTGGATGCATCCTTCAGCCACGTTCTAGCGTGTTTCTCATGTGAGTCAGCACTGTAAGAATTAGTGTAAATGTTCTGTTTGAAAACTCTGTAAAAACCAGAAATACACTGCAGCAGAAAAGGTAGAAAATTAGGAAGCTGATTGGACTGTTCCATTCAAAAATTGACTTCAGGCATGATAAATTTCTGATATTTTGATGTAGGAACTTCTGAGCTTATTCCCTGAGATGTGAAAATACGTTAAATCTGTAGATTAAATAACTGATGGTGTTACTGAGCTGTAGAGCATGGATTCAAGTTTCTGTAAACACTTGTTTTATGTGCTGTGTCTCAGCCTGGCTTGGCAGCCTGATCCTTTGCAAATGCAGTGTTGGAAAGTGGAGCACAGTGCCCAGGGGTGAATCAGCTTTTGCACTGCTGACACGGATTAGAGACCCCTGAGGTCGGATTTGCTGCTGCCTGCTCTGTGCTTTACAGGGTGAGCCAGAAGAAGCTGTGCAGGCCAGGGAGGAGCCCTGAGCTGCTCCCCACAGTGCTCACAGGTCTGTGATGTCTCAGTGGCTCCAAGTTCAGCTGGGAGCAGGTGAGCTCTTGTGGTTTTCTGTCTCATGGCAGTAGTGGCATTGCAAGTTCTGTGTTTCTGAAGTTGGCTGTGACTGACAAGTTCTACCTTACCCTCTTCTACAGAGACTGCTCACATTTGTGCTCCAGCCTCTCGTGCCATGGAGCAGGACAAAACCAATTCCTCTTGCTGCTCAGGGGGAAGGAATATGTGCATGAGTGGGTGGTTGGGGGGCAACTCCCTACCTGCAATAACTTCTTGTCATTCCCAGGACTTCAGCTGTGGAGACACTGCACCATTTAAGAAGTCAGATTTTAAATTGACAGGCTGAGCTAATAAACTTGCAGAGGCATGCTGAAAGGAAGGTACCTCAGTGAAGGGTTGCTATGTGCCAGACTGATTTAAGCAAATACTTAATGAATGTTAGAGGCATGTTCATGGAGGTCTTTTCAGATTGTGTAAAACCATCCAAATGTTGCTTGGCTAAATGACACAGATTTTCTTGTGCAGACAAGAATTAAATTGGATGCTCTAAACCTTGAAGGTGCTTTAATTAAAACACAGATACTTTTCCGGGAAGCACAAACTATCTTGTTTTGATTCAAAACCCCTTATGAATCAATCTTTGTAGGTATTTTGACTATTTTGCCAGTTCCTCAAGCATAACATCAAGAACAAAGAGTCCCACTGTCTTTTATTGATACATCTCATATTTGTTCTTGAATGTGTTTTCTGGAAGTATTTCCTTTAGTTTTCCATTTCCTGAAACACCTTACTTTGGTCAGTGAGCAGGAATCTCTTATCTCTGGTGTCAGCAGATGTTGAGAATCATCACCTATAAACCAGGAGATGGCCAAGTTCTGGATTGCACATTAACCTTCTGTGCAAGCAGAGTGTTGGGAGCATGGCTCCTGCTGAAGCAGGAAAATGTATTTTTGATCTGCTATTCATTTTGTTGCAACATCCATGATTTCAACATCAAAATCCTGAGCATTTTTTCCTGTTAGAAACATTGGCAATAGATAAGTAGAAGAAAAGTGACCAAGAGGGGATGGAAAAGGAGTGGTCCACAACTCTTTCCTCAAAGAGATTTCTTGTGAGAAGGAAAGACTGAGTCTGTAAGATCACAGAGAAGGAATGAAAGATTAAGAAAAATAATTTTTGGCACAACCTGTGGAAATTTGCTGTCCTTACATGCAGTGCACAATCTGTTTCTTCTAGTGACTTGTTTTAATCCAGCAATTAAAGTATTTTCCTTAATGCATGAGGGGAGAGCTGAGGCATTGAGTTGCTGAGAATCTCAGCAAAATCCTGAGCAGAGCAAACACTTGAACCAGAGTATTCTTGGCTTGGTCTGGTACCTGTCCTGGTGCAGAAAGTGAGTTGGAGATAGAACACAAAGTAGGTTTATATCCTTAGGATTATATCCTTAGGATATCTCTTTTCTTAATGTCTAGAGACATTTGTGAGAAGATAAAAGATGTAGAGATAAACTGGTGTGCAGAAAATACTTTAAACTTTTGATGAGAAAATGAATCCAAAACAAGAAGGTTGCAGGATCTTGGTTTATCTCAGAATTTCTTACTGGGGAAAAATAAAAGTTCCAAATGACATGGATACTGTGGGCTCTGTGCTAAAGCGTGGAGTGAAAAACTCCAAGTGATGTTTGTTTCTGGACATGAGAAATGCAGATGGACATTAAGTTCAACTCATGCTTTTAGTATTTTTTTAACAATGGCCATTCCCATGAAAAACCACAGAACGTGGTCCATTGAGGGAATCACTAAGATAGTGCTATCCTTAACAGCATGGAGAAGTGTAACAGGGTTCAGAACTCTGAGCAGTTTAGCGTGAGTTAAATATTTTCCTATTAGAGGCGATCTAGGGATTTAATCTGTAACTTGTTTTAACCTCACATCTAATTCTGGGGCTACATTTCATCAATTATTTATATTTTGTTTGTTTGTGTTTAGTTTTTCTTGTTTGGGTTTTTTACACAAATAAATCCTTTTGCTTATATCACTTACTCAGGCTCCATAAAGATGTTTGATTCTGGTCTGACTGAACCAAGTACTTTTATGTAAATTTCTGCTATTGAAAAGGAAAGCTGTGCAGAAATAGAAATGAAGCAGACTTGTATGATTTGTGGGGAGTCGGCGCAGGAGTCCAGGAATTCTGAGATCTGAGGCTGCAGGATAAGTGTCAGTTTTTCAGCTGTTTAGGTGGCTTTGGACAGCTCGCGCTTCAAAGGACGAGAAGAGGCTTCAGATCTTTTCTAGGTCTTGGTGTTTATTAATTGTTTATCTAAAAGATTTTCTCTTGGCCTGACAGAGGTCTGCACAGCAGCCAGCCATGAGCACACTGAGAGCCCCCGGGGCGGTCACCTATCTTTATACTCAAAATTACGTATACAATATTTATCAGTTTTCTCTAATACCTTTTACCCTTATTGACAAGTGCACTTTTAGTAATAACCCATCCCAAAGTGCCAACATCACCACAGAAGATGGAGGCCAAGAAGAAGAAGAAGGACAGGACACGCCCCAATTCCTCCATCTTACTTCTCTAAACCCCCCTGTACAGAAATCCTAAACCCTGTGTTTCACACTCTAATTAACTTATCCCTTCACCATTCACCCCAGTGAAATCCTCCCATCCTCATACAGGTGTTGTCTCCCGTGCAGGATCAAAGTCCAGCCACCAGACACTTCTGGCAACATTCCAGGACTCCCGAGCCCCCCAAGGGTGGTCTCGGTGACTCTGCACATCAGTCCTGAGGTGCTGAGATCCCACAGATAAGGTGCAATGCAACAATTTCATTAAGACAGTTTCCAGCTCTCTAATACAAATAGTAACATAATTGCAGCCATTTTGCCTTTGATACATGTTCAGGTGGAGTCTCTGGAAGCTCCCAGTGAGTTGGCAGATGTCTTTTGTGTATTTTTGTATCCAGCTGTTGATACCAGTCTGAGTTCTGCACAAGTGGATTGTCAATGTCTTCTGGGAGCTGCTGCAGAACCTGTGCCATGTGGAATTTCCATGATGAGCAGTCACAGGTTTAAAACACACTGGTCAACCCCGCTTTTTACCACTGTCCCACTCAAAAGTCCTTCAGAGAGGTCTGTTTGGTTGACAATTTGCTGCCAGCTTTTTTTTTTTTTTTATTTTTTCCAGGAGGGTTGCACAAATGAGGCCTGAATATTTTTTTGGGTATTTTTTTTTTAAGAATTAGAAAATGTGTTTTCACTTTCCTAGTAAAAGACTGGAAAAAATTAAAAAAAAAGACTGGTGAAAATTTTGGAAAATGAACAGAAAATATGCCTAGAAAATTTATGTCAAAATGGGGAGTTACTCCAAAATGTGGGAGTCTTATGAAGTTCCTAGGGATTTGGAAAATGAGGACTAAAGGAGTTTTTATACAGCTTAATGATCATTTTCTCTAGCATTACTGTGCTCTAGTCATGAGGGAGAATGTTCCTGATTGATTATGTGAGTGGCAGGAAAATGACCATGTGTATATTGCCAAAGCCGTGGATTGATATGGATCATGCACCAGCTAAAAAAAAACATAACAAAAGAGATGTGGGAAATAATTAGAAAAAGAGAAATATGTGGACGATTTTGGGGCAGTGAATGCAGCCAGATGAGGGTGTGCAGCCTGGGTGTCCTCAGCCCATCCAGGGCGGGCTGTGTTCCTGGAGAGCCCCGCGCTTGTCCCCCATCCCCGGCGGGACCGGCAGCGCACAGCGGTAACTTCCTGCTCGCTCACTGCTCCCGGGAGCGAGCACACCGAGTGTGCTCTCCCTGCTAACCTTGCTCTGCTTCGGTGCCGCCTCTTCTGCAAAAAGGTGAGGGTTCTTCAGTTCAGCTCTTCCTCTAAAAGTGTCATAATCCAATAGTTTTGCGTGAATCTGCATTTTTGTTGTTATTTTGGTGAGCTTTGCAGACGTAAAATGTGAGGAACGGCTAAGCAGATTTTAGACATTTAGAAAAGGTATTAAGCAGCTTATTTGTGTGTAGTTGACCTTGTAAGCTCTCTTACATTCTGCATTTGTACATTGTGCTGAAGGGTTGTTAAACTAATATTTAGATGCATGGATCTTTAATGTGAGAGAGATGCTGTGAAGAACAACTTGTGGGGTGTTTAACCTTGCTGTTTTTCTAAGCCCTGTGAAGAAGGAAGGGGCTGTATTACAAAATGCATTGCAGCTTTCTTTGGAGACCTTGTGGCTTCTTTCAGAGCTGGTTTTATTGATGAAAATAAAATCTTGCTGTTTGAATTAGAAGAAAGTATTTGTCAGCAGCAAGAAAGGCTGAAGGTATTTTTAGGACTCTGGGAATGGCATGCCATGTATTTGTGAGCCAGATGGCTTAAAGGAACATCCAGCCCAGCAGCCTGAGCGTTTGTAGGGGGATAGGTAAGAATTTCTTTCTTATAACTGTGCTTTGGGAAATAAAAAGCTTTTTTTGAAGGGAATGAGGACACTGCAGCAGCATGGAACTGTGTACTGTATAGCATTTACTTACCCAGAACTGAGAGCCAGGATTTTGGTAAGCTTGTATTTCTAATCCAATAGTTCTTGTTTTCTCTAATGAGGCTGCACTATTATGTTACTTTTCTTGATGCAATGTTGTACCACTGGTTGTAACTAAACCTGGTGTTCTTTTCAGCTGTTTGTTAACATGAGATGCTGACTTTAAAAAGTTTTTCTTTCCAAAATTTGTAACTGTTTTTTCCATTAAAATTGTATCCTTAAATTAGAGCCCTCGTGAAATACTCTCACTTCATGGAGTGGAGCAATATGTGGGGAGAAAGGAATCCTTTATCAATTAAGGAAAAACCCAATATGTTTTATTCCACACAAGAAGTGGAAGATGTTACTGCAGAAGATACTTGAACATTTCTTTAAGGGTGCTTTTGTTTTTTTTTTTTTTTGAAATGCAAGTTATATAAACTTAAAGGAGGAATTTCACATTTTTATTATAAAAAAGCCAAAGTGTTTGCATACACTCTGGAATGGCAGCCTGCTAAGTAAAGCTTTTTTACTGGAGTTGAGAAATTCCTTGATAAGCAAATTTATGTTCCTAGAGGAGGCATTTCAATGTATAGTTCACAGGTTTGGCAATGATGCTATGCAATATTTAGACATCTCTGGTTAAAGCCCAAAAACTGAAATACAAATCAGTATATGAGTGAGTCATTTGACACTGGAAAAATAGTGAGGGCTGAGAACATAAAGACTTAACAAGATGAATTTTTAAATTTGTCCTAAAACACTTAAAGCTTTTCAGACTTCATATACTTGGAGTATAGTTTCATAGATTTTAACAATTCATGCAATTAATCTATGTGCCTTTCTGTATCTTTAAAATATAATGAATATTATTGGTATTTTAAGATTATCTGTAAGGTGTTGCTCAAGATTTTGTATTCATTCCAGGAGGATTTATTTTAGGTGGTATGACATGGATTTGTATATCTGTGCTGAAATGACTAAACTGTTGGCTCTCAAAGCTTTGAAAGTTGAATTTAGAAGGGACTTGCTGAGGCTAATTAAAAATAGATCTTAATGTGTCATCTCATTAAAATGAATGGGAACAGTGCTCTTATGCAAGAGGACAGCCTGTGGTCCACAGGATGTCTCTGTGGATGAGTGTTGGTGTGACTGAACATTAACATGATTTAACATCAGCCTTTTTTAGTTCTTTCTTTCTCCTACCTTGCACCTCACTAAACAGCCAGGGTCTGTTTTCTTGGTAACATCAGGCTGCTGTTTTAGCTCTCATGCCAAAGCTGTCTCTTCTGCAGGCTGAAGGAATCCAGCATCCCCAGCTCTCACAGGGCAAGTGTTCCATCCCAGTGTCCTTTTCCTGACCTCACTCCAGGTTCCTGATGTCTGCCCTGTACTGGCAGTCCCTGCCTGTGGCCACAGGGAGTGTGGAATGGCACCCTGGCTCAGCTGCTCCTGTGGGCCCATCCCTGCCTCCCCTTGCTGCAGGGCTGTGCTCTGGCTCAGCCTTGGCCAGGCCTTGGCTGCAGAGCTGTTCCTCAGGCTGTGCCAGCAGCCACAGTTTGTCTGTCCCAGGTGCAGGGCTTGGCATTTGTCCCTGCTGAATGATTTAGGTTCCTGGAGGCCCAGCCCATCTTCACATGAGTAGTTACCTGTCAAAAAAAGCCACTTAATTCATAAAGTGCAATCAGCCATCCCTCTGTAAGGTCAAAAATTAATGGTGGCTTTTCATTAAAAACAAACTGGTAGGTAGATCCGATTTAGTGATAAATCAGTCCTGTAGGAAGGTTTTTAAAGGAGTTAAATTAGCTTGGTGCTTAGACTCTGGGGCACATGAAACACTTTTATTTGGAAATGTCTATTGCTTTTGCTGTGGCTGAATGTTGCTCCTAGGGATGTGTGATGGATCTGAAGCAAAAGCTGCCTGAGGTGTCCCTTTCTCATCCTGCTGCTCTATTAACTGTGACTTTCCCTGAACAGAGAGATTCTAATGGAAAGGTTGCCCAGAAAAAAAAAATTTATTTTGCAAGTGCAGAAGGTGTGTGAATGGCATTTCTGTTTGTGTGATGAGTGTGTCTTATTGCAGTACTAATTCCTCCTAATCTGGCCTCTGTTCATTGCACTGTTAATGTTGTTTGATAATGATTCAGCCAGTAAATTGGAAAGCCAGTTCATGGGTAGCTATAACATCTTGGAGGCCAAGAAATGTAGGAAGGATGAAGGCTATTAAAAGAGCAAAGTTGCATTCATGAGTAGTGTTGGTTTATATTCCTGTTGGTTTATATTCTTGTGTTCTACTCTACCCAAAGAATAAGAAAGTAAAAATTAGAAGCATCTATAGAAAGTCATGCAGCAAAATATCCTAATACTCTGTAGAAACATAAAGTAGTTTAATTATTTTTTAAAAAATTTTTGGTAGAGTGCTCCTTAAAAATGAGGATTATATACATCTGTTCCTTGCCTCAGTGTAGTTCCAAAATACACAGGTAGTCTTGCAGGGGACCTGAGTAGTATGAGTTGAGTATCTGTCTTTTCCTGTTTTTTTTTTTTTTTTTTTTTTTTTTTTTAAGGAAAGCTATTCTTGGAAAAAACTACAAGTAGACTTTAAGGTTTTCTCAAATAATTTTTACTCCTATTTCAAAAATCCTGAGGTTAGTCTGATCCTCTGTTTGACCTGTGACAAACATGAGTTCTGGCACAGTTATGAAATATCCCCTCACACGGTGTGTTTACTAAACTGCTGAGGTTAATCCAAGCAGATGTCAGTGCTTAAGCAGTGGCAGGTCATAGAGTCTGTAGCAAATATTGCTCTTTAAGCCAAAATATTGTGGATTGTGGTTGATATTTTGTGCTTCCTTTAAAAATATCCAAGGCCAACACATTGAGCCAGTGTTCCTGAGAGCTGCACAGGTTACTAACAACAAACCCTCCTGGGCTGTGGGGGGAACACAGTTGTGTCTTTGGGCCAGTCATTAAATGCATGTAAATATTCCTGGGCTTGATGTATGGAGTGAATGTCATGGTGGTGCTGTGAGGCTGCCAAAAGGAGCTGCTGTGACATGAAAAGCCTATTGCACAGTGAGTGCTGCAGCTCAGCTCTGGCAGGTGGGCTCCTGGAGAGTTTTTCAGTTTGGGGATTTAAGAGACTTTTACTGAGTCATTAATATTTAACCTTTATAATTCTCTTTAAAAAAATCAATTATTTACTACTTGTGCAAGGAACTGAGAATTCTGTACTGGAATCTGTGGAAATTAGAGAGCAGTGTTTTACTGGCACTTCTGGTATGTGGGTCTGCAAACTCAGTTCCAAGGAAAACTCATGCAATAAATATATGGTAGTCAAAATAGAGCAACAAGAGAGACACTGAAAGCTGAATATTTGGTTAGAAATTCTCAGAATACTGTTCCTTTCAGTCTGGGTCTCTTCTGAGCTGATGGAGGCAGCTTCTAAGATATGTTTTTCCTCTCTTGCCCCCCAATCTGGATTGTAATTTCCTGATGCAGGAGATGCTGCCACCTTGGATGATTTGTGTTTGTTGTGCTGAAGTGTCTCTGGATTGAACAGCCATGAACTCCATGCCTCTCTAGGGCATGGGAATGAATGTCTGTAAAATACTTCAAGGTGTTAACATTTATTACTTGCTCATGAAACTCCTATCTTGCCAAGGGAAAGGAAATGCCTTCTGTTTATTCTGGATGTTCTTTACTACTTGAGTTTTTGGAAAGAAGAATTGTTTGAGGTGATTTTTTTACTTTTGGCAGCTGTACTGCTTTTCAGAAGTGAAGGGGAGATGCATGATAGACCCTCAAGTCTAATCTCTTTCCAGGAAAATTTGTGAGGAACTGTGCTGTGAAACAATTCTTCTTGCTATGTTTAAATAATGGATTATTCTTTTGTGGCATTTAGTATTTTTGCTTGAACTTGAAGAAATAAATAGAAAGGAGTTTTAACTGTACTGTCCAAATAGCAATTTATTGGTGACTGGACTCATTGTTGCAGTATTGCATAAGTGAAAATTATACTTATGAGCCTGTTGGTTATCTGAATTCTGCAGTTCTGCTTTTTTTAAAATTTCAGTTGTTTCTATCTAACTGTTCAAACCTGCCAGCTGTGCTTGCATTAGCAGAGCTTTAAGCTATTGAGTTAAAGATACATATAATCTGATTTTTCATGCAACATATATCAGGGCTGAGAAAGATCCTAATACTTTGGATTTGAAAGGCATGTCCTTTGCATCTCCTGTACTCAGGAACAGATTGTCTCTGTTTAAGGGGAACAAAAAAATGAGGAAGAAATAAAGAAGGGTTTGGCTTTGCTTAAGTTTCAAAATCCTCCTTGGAGAAACCAACTGGGAGAGGATGGATGTTTTAGACACTCATCAAGGTATTATGACCATCCATAGGCTGAGGCAGTTGCTGGGTAAATTGGCAAAATGTATTTCCTAGAAGAAGGAATCTCTTTCCTTCACAGCACTGGAGAGGAAAGGAACCTGGACAGAGTAAGGCTTTTATTCACTGTGTCTGCATGGAAGGAGTTCCTGGATAGGGAGATGGCTGACGTAAGAATCAAGGGTTGGGTGTCAGGCTCTGTGAACTCAGTGTTTCCTCCTGTGTCCTTGTGCCCAGCTGCCATCTCCTCTCCTTCTCCCTCTGCACTTTTCAAAGTGATTATTTCTTGTTGCACACTGAAATGAGTGGAGGGATTCTTATTTGTATGTTCTTGTATGTTGAGGAGGGACAGAGATACATTTGTGTGGTTGTGCTTAGTGTGCATGGAAGTGTAGGGCTGCAAAGGTTCTCTTGGTTCCTCAGGGCAGGTCCCAAGCAGGACTGACATGGCTGAAGACTTGGAAACCTCCTCTGGCCTAAAGCACATCTGTAAGAAGGCAATCAACTTAAAACTGTCTAAAACTGGAGTGTGCAGCTCTGACACAGATCATGACTCTGCTTAAATGGTGGAAGTGGTTGAAATCCAAAGGATTTGTGTAAATACATATGTGTTGGTGAATAAAGTAAACCAATAAGCCTCAATGTGCTTTTCATACACAGGATTAACTTTTTTTTTTCTGTTCTGCCCTCAGAATGGTCTGCATAGTGAGTCTGTATTTTCCTGCCAAATAAATTACCAAATGTCTTGGTTGAATAGCAAGGTACTGAACAGGCACAGGCTGAGCATTGTGGAGATTCTATCATTTGATTTAAATGCAGTATTTCAACATCTTTATCATTTTACAGAATCCCAGAATAATGAAGGAGAGGAAAAGAAGGTGGAGCAGATCTAGCAAAGATCAGGTGGAAAAAATACTTGGTTTATTTAGCTTTGGTTTGCATTGGTTGCTTTTGTAGCAGTAGCCAAGCATGAGTTTTAGCCTGGCTAGAGATGGAAGGAATGTACAGCAGTGTCCTCACTCTGGTGATCAGCAATTTATCCCCTCCTCTTTAATCTGAGTGCGCCTGATGGCAGTCACAGCACACTTTAACCTTGTCATGGCTGGAAGTGCCACAGCAGCAGGTGTAGCTCTGAGCTGTGAAAGAGGTGCAAGGAACTATGCAAATATTTAATCCATGAGGAATTCTGCTCTGTGTGCCTGTCTTCTGTTACCAGAGATAGAATAGATTGTTTTTTCTGTGCAAGCTGCAGTGTAGATCTATCCTTAAACAACTCTGAAATGAGAGGGTTCCTTTGTTACAGTAATTTTTATCTTGCTAGGACAGTTCTGTTCCCAAGTGTCAGTGCATGTTAGGATTGTCCATCTGTGTTACCATAGTGAATGGAAAAACACCTCCAGCACTTTTTGAGGAGCACTATGTTGGGCTTGGACAAATCTTCCTGCAGATGACCTTCTGGTGGCCATGCAAAAAGAACCTGGCAAGGACCCAGATCCTCTTTTATGGAGTAGCATTAATTGTCTGCAGAGTGCTGAGCAGGAAGAATTCTTGTAATGAGAGGATACAAGTGTTTGTCTGCTCTTGCTCCTCTGCAGCCTCACATGCTTGTTCTGAGCCAAGGTTCACCCTGGAGGGGTTGGGTTAGCACAGGGCATGAGGCACTGGGGATTGGTCATCTGTACTTCTCTAACTGGGAAACATGTTCTGCTAGCAAAAATGAGGATTTTCTTCTATCATTTCTGCCCCAGAGAGTTTGATGCCTGCCTAATTTAATGGCCTTGCAGTGAGATTTCTGTGTGACAGTGGAACAGGCTCTCTCTCCAACACAGAGTGCAGTTCATCTGTATGCACAGGCTCAGCCTGGGATTTAAACCCTCTCTAAGACCTTTTTAAGCTCCTTGGGCTCAGCTGCTCTGTGGATTGTTGCCTTGCAGAAGTGAGGGAGTTTGACATGGTAAGAACAATGGGTAAATAATTTTTGAGGAGGTTGGGTTTTGGTTTTTTTACTTTGCTCTGTGGATATTTTATTCTTGGGAGATGATGTCCTGCTGCTGTCTGGAAAATGTAAGCCTGAATTTTGCCATATATTCTTTTTGGATGCAAATCACTAAGGACTCAGAATTGCATTGCCAAAGTAAATGGTGTCTTTATAATGTTCTTTGGGATCATTAACAGCTTCTGGGTTACAGCAGGGTCTGCCCTTGATGAACTAAATCTTGCTTGGAAGGTTCAGTGTGTGCTTGTTTCATATCTTTGTTTTATAGTTTCCCATATTGAGAAGGAATAATTTGTTTGTACTCATAAATGTTCTGGTTTGTTCTTTGCCAGATTGACCTGAAAACTTCTGGTAGTTTCTGACTTTTTGAGTAGTTTGAAAAATGCATCAGCATAAATGACTGACTCCTATCCCAATATTTGTTTTTTTAAAGTGAAAGTTTTGCTAATTAAAAGGTGATTAAATTATTTCCTGACTTTTTGTTACTGTGCAAAGACTTTGTTTTGGTTAGGTAGTGATGAAAGAATTCAAGTTCTTTGAGTCAACATTTTCCCCCAAAGTTTGAGGAACTGATCTGTATGGTTTTTAAGGCATGTGGGGTTTGTTTTTTTTTTTTTTTTTTTTTGTTAGTGTGGGGGATTTTTGTGTGTTGTTTGGAGGTTTTGTTTTGGTTGGTTTCTTTTGCAGGGTGGGGGAAGGATGCTGAACAGTTTTTAGATTTGGGGAACTCCAGAAAGTTTACCCAGTTATCCTTGCCTATAAGTAAAATACTTTCACCAGCTTCATTTGCTTCACTTCACAGTTTTGCTTATGCAGTATAGCTTTGGGGAAAATTATCTTATGGATGTCTGAAGTAAAAATGCAGTCTGGGTTGCTTCCTTCTGGCTCTAGATGGGCTGGAATATGAAAGCTTTTCTGGAGTCTGCAGAGCCCTGGGGGATCACAGTAAATCACCTTAGAGCTTTTCCTTCTTTTCCTGTCTTATCTGTCTTCTTTCTGTGGAGAAGATTATCTGTAAATGTGACTGTCATGGTGCTGTGTGTTGTTCAGTTGCATCCCATGTTTTCTGGAACTCCTGGGACATTCATGAGGGCTGTTCTTAAATTTGGGGCAAGAAGAACTGAACCATGTAGCTTTTTTGAATCTGTGGTCTCTCATTCTATGCTTTAGGATTGGATCTGAGCTATGAAAATGGATACCTGTGGACCTGCTCTTGGGCAACTGCTCAGAGTGGCCCTGCTTGAGCAAGGGGCTTGGAAAAAGTGACCTCCAGATGTCCTTTCCAGCCAAAACAATTCCATGAAGAATCAATTCCCTGTGTATATTTAGTTATATGTTTATTTCAAGGCAGGCATACTAGAAATATACTGTTATGGAACAGAGAGTTATATAACTATTCTGAAGGAAATTAATAATTTTAAACTTTAATTGTGGTGTGTCACTGGGCTCTTAGTGATTGTTTGCTCCATATTTTAAAGCAGTGGTATCTACATTAAATGTGAAAACTGGGCATGTTTACTTTATGAATGGAGAGTTAAAAGGGATTTACTTCTTTTAAGGTCTGTGCCTGAAGTTTAAGCTCTAAAAATCATTTAATGGAGGAGTAACCTATTGAATATATTTTGCAATGCATAAGGTAACAGGCAGCACTCTCAAAATGTGTGTTTTCACTGTTTGCAGGTAATTGAGAATGGGCCCTCAAGGATGCTGAGTCTACAATGGGAAGTGTCACACTTCGCTATTTCTGCTATGGGTGCCTCTTCACATCCGTGACCTGGACACTTCTGCTCTTTGTTTATTTCAACTTCAGTGAAGAGAACCAATCCTTCAAGAATGTGCCCATCAAGGGGCTGGAACCTCAGAGGCCATTCCCAAAAAAATTCTACCCTCGTTTTACACGGGGGCCAGTTCATGTACCTGAATTGCAGCAGAAAGAGAATAAGATAGGGAACTCTTTGGGAAATCATATCCAGGATCCAGTTAAGGGGGAGATAGAATTCTCTCCTGAAATGGGTAAGTGTTTTTTAGTGTTGGTGACAAACTTAGTAAAACAACAGGAGAAATGAGATTTTTTATTTTTTTACAGAACACTATCTCAGGGGAAAGTGTATAATGAAGAAATTTTGTTTGTTAAAATGCAGGTGGTGCTCGTGGCTCTCTTCATTAGGAATTACTTGAAATTTATTCCGCAGTGCTTAACGCAAAATACACTCTAACATTTACATCTATGCTGTGTAAGTTCTGATGAAGGCTGGGCTACAGCAGGGTCTGCCCTTGATGAACTAAATCTTGCTTTTGGAAGGTTCAGTGTGTGCTTGTTTCACATCTTACTCCTGTTTTAATTGGGCTCAAATACATAAGCCTTAGTTAGCTACAGAGAAACTGTACTTACATGCAGTAATTAAAAATAGCTTGGTATCAATGAGCAATGAAGAGGACCTGTTGATTTGGAGAATGTGCTTGGAGTATAACTTAATCTACAAGAAATGCATGTGGGACAAACTCCCAATGCAAGACTGAGATGACAGTGGTTAGAGCCAAGTCCTGCTTGCTTTGTACCAGCAAAGGTCTGTATGTTACACTGGAGCATGTTTCAGCAATGAGGTGGTTTTGTTTTGTGCTCCAAAATGAAATGCTTTGTGCATTCTGGTGCTTACAGCATATTCACTGCTGGGTTAAATGTGCAAACAGGCACATTGTGTGTTGGCTGAAATCTTGGTTTGAGTCTGCAGGCAGAAATGTTGTGGCAAAGTGTTGGGGTATTGGCTTCTGCTGCTGCTTTGGGAAATAGAACACAGAAATGAACCTTCATAGCCAGGGTTTAATGCTCAGATCTCAGTGAAGTCCCCTGTCATGACTGTGGAAAAATGGTCAATCACAAGCTTTGTGGGTTTATAGAACTTTACCAAACTTCACTTTCTGAGTTGGGCATTAGAGTGAATGTCAGAAAAATGGCAGTTCATGTTGCCCTGTGGCATCACAAGTGTTTTTCAGTTCACTGCAAAAAGCCTGAGTGCCAAGTGAGGTGAAGGCCAGTCCAGAGGTGGCCATTTCTTTCCAACTATTCAGTCTGGGCCAGGAAAGAAATGGAGCTTTTTAACTGAGAAGTCCTTTGATCTCCAAACCAAGTGACTGCTTTGGTTGGTGAAAGCCAAGGGGAATGAATTACAGTGCCAGGATAAATTCTACAGGAATCATCAGGAGACAGCTCTTAAGACGAGGTGTTGTAGGAAAGGGTTTCCTGAAGTCTGTCTAGAATAGGACAGTGATAAACACAAAAGCAAAAAATAAAGTGAAATGTGGTGTATGATAGTCAAAATCAAACTGTCATCTGGTAGGTCAGTTTGTCTTTTCTTTTTTCATTAATCTGTGAGAGCCACATAACACTGCTGAAGTAAACCCTAAAATGAGGTTTTGATTGCAAGCCTCTTGTTTCCCAAGGGCTTCTCTCTGCTGTTTGAACTGAAATCATTCAGGTCTTTTGCATGCATTGGATACTGTTCTTCATGAGAAGGTTTTAAAACTATTAGCACTCCTTGAATATATTCATAAGATCAGAAAAATGTAGTTAATGGTTGGCTATGGATGGATTGTAGAATGAAACATTTGGGATGTGTTTTAAATTCATGCTTGGCGTGAACAAAATATTTTAAGGTGACCACATTTTAAGGTGCCACTGATTGTGCCAGAATAATGGAGCTGGGTGCCTGAACTGACCAGATGGAGACATTTCATGGATGGATGGATGGATGGATTTCTTGGAGTGGATGTGGTTCATTAGGAGACTGAGTGACCCCTTCAGGCTGCTGGGGCTGGGGGAGTGACACTGCCACTGTAAACAGAGCTCAGTGCAGCTCATGCACAGAGGGAGCACTCAGCCCTGAGCAGCACAGGCCACTGTGTGGGTGTGTCCCCTTTATCTCACAGATATCACTGCCCAGCACTTCCCACCTTGTCCTGCTCAAATGTCAGGGCATTTACTCTTGAGCTGTTGGACAGTGCAGCTGCATTGCCATTGCTGAACTCGAGACCAGAAGCCACAGGGTGGTAAATGTAAATGTGGGAATGTGGATGGAATTCCCTCCTGAAGGTCACCTGGTACCTGTGGGTGGACTTTGTCCTTGAGTCACAGCTGTGCTCCAAAGGCCCAGATGGATTATTGTTTTGAAGCTTTTTTTTTCCATTTCAAACTTTTAAAATTACTTCTCTTTTGTGTTTAACTCAATTCATTTTCTCCAGGCTTGAGCTCAGCTGGCTTTTGCATAGCTGGTGAAAACTGGAGAACATGAAGTGTGGAGCCAGGCTGAGAGCATTGAGTTTATTCTGCCTCAGAGAGAAGGCTGAGGGGTGAGATTTTCTTGCTGTCAGCAGCAGCTGAACAAGAGGCTGCAGGGAGGATGGAGGCAGACTCCTTCCAGAGTGCATGGGATCCAAACAAGAAATTGGAGTGAGGGCATTTCAGTTATTTTCAGTGTGATGGTGTCAAATGCTCAAACAGGGAAATAAGAGGTGGTAGAATCTCCATCTTTGGAGATACTGAAGGCTTTCAAAACTTAACTGCACTGGTTCAGAGCAACCTCATTTAGCTGGACCTGCTTTTGGGAAGGAGATAGACCAGGTGTCCCTTTCAATCTGAATTAGTCTGAGAATGTATGAAACATATTTTCCTGGAAGTATCATGTGAATGAGGAACCCTCTTGTTAATTATTCTCTGCAGATTTTGAATGATATGGAGATGATGGGCAGGGTGAAAGGAGATAACGAACATGATCCTTGCTCACTTCTTGTACTGAAATTTCAGTAAAATTGCTTGTGTAGTTTGATAATAACTGAAGAGGTGACAGGCATCTCATTCTGTGCAGCCAGCTGAACAGAGACAATAAAAAAGAATCACTCTGCTACCTGAATTGTTGCAGAAGTGGCTGGAGGCACAGCTGGTGGCAGACACCAGCTGTCTGTCCCTCGTGGAGCTGTGTGAAGTGCCACAATGTTTTGGTTCTGTTCACACTGGTGAATGGCTCAGTGAGAGAAGCCCATGGCGCTGAGTCCAGGCAGGCAGGATGGCATTGAAAGTTTCATCTTGGCTTATAGCAGTGTCCCTATACCAACAGTTACTTCTGCCATGCTTAGTAACAGTTTCCAGTTCTGCTAAAATAATCAATAAACAGCAGCTCTGCTGGTGTTTTACTTGCTCTCAAAGTCCCAGGTGAGATAAACAAAAGTTTACAGTTCTTGTGTAACTGTTTTTATTACCATGACTTCAGAACTGCATGAAATGGGAGCTGCTATTGTGAGGATTTTTCTACCATTTTAAACGTATTTCCTCACTCAAAAATCCCATTTCATACCTGTCACCTGTAGGGATAGATGCTAATTCATTGCATGCCAAAGTCTGCCCTCTGTTGCTTGTTTGATGTTGGTTTTAGGTGGTGCTAAGAATTAGAGGCCATGAGTGAAGGGAGGCAATAAACACAATGGAGCCAGCAGTCTTTGGAGAAGGATTTAATTTTATTACAGCTGCAAGGGCTCATAAGTGCTGCCTGTTTGTGGCAGGGAGCAGAAATAGTTGCACAAACACACTTTGCAAAACCAGAGGGATTTTTAAGAGCATAATGGGTTTTAGAAGAGGTTAAAGCATATGTTTCAATCCTTGATTTCTTTCAAATGATGTTTTTGAGCCCTTTAGCTGATCTTGGCATGTTTCTTTTGCAGGAATGATTTTTAATGAAGAAGATCAGGAAGTGAGAGACTTGGGCTATCAGAAGCATGCTTTTAATATGCTTATCAGCAATCGACTGGGATACCACAGGGAGGTGCCTGATACAAGAGATCCAAAGTAGGTGCTGATTTTTGGAGAGAACATGGTGTAGTTTCATATGCTCAATGACTTGTTGCACCTTGTGCAGTATTTAATATTTTTGGTATTTTGGTATTTCTGTCATACACTGTTCCATCCCCACGTTGAAGGTGATTTTCCAGCTATTTACCAGGAGTGCTTGATGTTAGGATTTCTATTCTTGGGTCTTTTTTGTCTTTTTTGACTGAATATTATTTCTGGAGATGTAATTTTTTTTTTGATCAGCTGCTGAAGGTATATGATAGGTTGTGCACTGCTCTGAATATTTTCCATTAAAGAATAGATATTTTTCTATATTCTACCTGGTGCATATAGGGGGGGAACAACTCACCTCTGTAACAACAATGAAAACTCCAAACACTGAAAAATAAATAAAATTTATGCATAAATTTTCTAGTGGTTTCTCTGGTATGGGTGAATGTAATGAAATGTACTTGCTGATTGTTTTTTCCCAGAATTGAGCTCATTCTAAGTAAATGAAAGCTTTTCTTCTATACTTCTGGGTTTTCATTTATAATTTCTTGTTTTTATTGGATCCCCCTATGCCTGGCACCTTCATATGGCATTAATCTGTGATAGTTGGCCTTATTAGAAGTAGGGACGAGCTTTGAAAAGGAGAAGAAAGAATGATCTTTTTTTTGGAGTGGGATTCATCTTGCAGATTAAGATGCTTAGATAACTGCTTGTTAGTCAGTTGTCTCTGCTTTTATTAAAATTAGCAGAGATCCAGTCAGTGGAGTTAATGAAGCATGCAGAGCTCTTCAGCTGACAAAACACACTTGACAGCCTTAGGGTGAGCTGAACACTATTTAGACTGCACTGACAGCAGTGACTAGACTTAAGTGTCTTAATCTGCCCTCTGAATCCCAGTGCTGGTTGTGTAAATAGGTATTTAGCCCCAGTGGAGGTTTTCTGGGCTATCCAGCTGTCTCCAGCAGCTGGCCAATAAAGCTGTGGTATTTTTGTGGGCCTCATGTCATATTTGAACTGTCTGAGCTACCTGAGGGTAGTAGACTGAAACAAGCCTTCACTATCTTCTGTTCTCTGTCTTGAGGATCTCTGATTCTTATTCCCACCCCAGTGCATGGCATCCTCTGTTTCCTAACCAGCAGCAGAGTTAACTGTGAGTCTGTGTTATGTGGAAAATGATTTACTCTGCTGAGCCCTCCCGTAGCTGTTACACGTCTGGGCTCATTATGTTCCCGTTAGAGGTTCCTCCTACACATTTAATGTTTGCTTGTTGTTTAGGAAGTTTCAGCAGTGACCCAGCCCTGTGGAATCCCCTCTGTAAACAGTGCCAAAGACTCTGTTGCTGTTTGCAGGTGCAGAGAGAAGTCCTACCCTGCTGATCTGCCCTCTGCCAGCGTTGTGATTTGTTTCTACAACGAGGCGCTCTCGGCCCTGCTGCGCACGGTGCACAGCGTCCTGGACCGCACCCCCGCCCACCTCCTGCACGAAATCATCCTGGTGGATGACAACAGTGAGCTGGGTGAGAGACTCCTTGGGAGTGTTACCCTCCTGGGCCTTCCTGTGCTTCACTGACTGCTCAAAAGAAATTGTGGAAGTCATGATGCAAAACCAGTTTGTACTGCAGCCCATCCACCTCTGAGTGCCAGCCAGTAGAGATGTGTGGTGTTCTGAGATGCCCAAGGGTGACATCCTCTTTGCCACTGGTGCCATTTTACTAATTAGCTTTGTATCATCCAGGCTTTAACATTCCTAATCAGGTTTTGAAGTAATGATCATGGAATCAGAGAATGTTAGGGGGCTGGAAGGGACCTTAAAGATCATCTAGTCCCAGCTCCTGGTGTCATGGGCAGGGACACTTCCCACTAGACCAGGTTACTCAAGGCCCTATTCAACGTGGCCTTGAATGCTTCCAGGGATGGGGCATCCACAGCTTGCTTGGCCAACCTGTTTCAGTGTCTTACAAACCTCACAGTAAAGAATTTCTTCTTAATGTCTAAACTTACTTTTCCCTCTTTCAATTTGTACTCATTAATCCTTATCCTGTCACTACAGTTCCTGGTGAGTCCCTCTCCAGCTTCTCTGTAGGGTTCCTTCAGATACAGGAAGGTTACAATGAGGACTCCACAGAACCTTCTGTTCTCCAGGCTGAACAGCCCCAGTTTTCCCCTGCCTTCACAGGGGAAGTGCTCCTCTCTTATCTCACCTCTTGCACACGCTGATGAGTGGGGGTCATGGAGCAGCTGTTTATAGTTTGGGTTTTCTTAGCAGTTCTTTGCTTGGGCTGCTCAGGTGCTCAGAGCAGGTGACAGAGAGGCCACTCCTCGCTGTGAGGGCTTCTGAAAGGAGCTGGAGCTGATCCTGGCTGCAGCCTTGCTGTGGCACGATGGAAACAGCGCCGTGTTTTCTCCTTGTTTAGCATTCCGGACCTGCTGCAGCGCCCTGGGGCTCAGCGTGGCTCTCCGACAGCCTCTTGTGGCCGCTCCGGGGGCGGCTGTCCCGGCTCTGTGTGAGCGGCTGTCCCGGCTCCGGGAGCGGCTGTCCCGGCTCCGGGGGCGGCTGTCCCGGCTCCGGGAGCGGCTGTCCCGGCTCTGTGAGCGGCTGTCCCGGCTCTGTGTGAGCGGCTGTCCCGGCTCTGTGTGAGCGGCTGTCCCGGCTCCGGGAGCGGCTGTCCCGGCTCTGGGGGCGGCTGTCCCGGCTCCGGGAGCGGCTGTCCCGGCTCTGTGAGCGGCTGTCCCGGCTCCGGGAGCGGCTGTCCCGGCTCCGGGGGCGGCAGTCCCGGCTCTGTGAGCGGCTGTCCCGGCTCTGTGAGCGGCTGTCCCGGCTCGGGGTGCGGCTGTCCCGGGTCTGGGGGCGGCTGTCCCGGCTCTGTGAGCGGCTGTCCCGGCTCGGGGTGCGGCTGTCCCGGGTCTGGGGGCGGCTGTCCCGGGTCTGTGAGCGGCTGTCCCGGCTCGGGGTGCGGCTGTCCCGGCTCTGTGTGAGCGGCTGTCCCGGCTCTGTGTGAGCGGCTGTCCCGGCTCTGTGAGCGGCTGTCCCGGCTCCGGGCGCGGCTGTCCCGGCTCTGTGAGCGGCTGTCCCGGCTCTGTGTGAGCGGCTGTCCCGGCTCCGGGCGCGGCTGTCCCGGCTCTGTGAGCGGCTGTCCCGGCTCTGTGTGAGCGGCTGTCCCGGCTCGGGGTGCGGCTGTCCCGGCTCTGTGAGCGGCTGTCCCGGCTCTGTGAGCGGCTGTCCCGGCTCTGTGTGAGCGGCTGTCCCGGCTCCGGGGGCGGCTGTCCCGGCTCTGTGAGCGGCTGTCCCGGCTCCGGGTGCAGCCTCTGCTCCTGCCCGCATGGAGGGGCCCTGCAGGGGTACACCCTGCAGAGTTGCTGTGCTCCTGTTGGAGGATTGCTGTTTTTTCTCTCGATTGACAGACAAGGCAAAGACAGACATGCAATTCAAGCATGGCCCTCAAAAAGCCTTTCATTTTGGCTCTTCAAAAGCCAAATGCCTGTTGAGGAATGTGCTAGCATAGCAGTTCTTGCCAGCATGACTGTGCAGGTTCCCTGCTCACCTCTGTTCAAGTCCACAACTTCTTGTATTTCAAAGATTTTTTTAGTTTGTATTTTTATTTAATATATATAATTGTAGCTCCCTTGGTCTCATTGTTTGTTTTCTGGTTTAAGGTCTCACTTGCAAAGAGACTGATTAGATATGTCTGGTGTAGAATGGCATGCTCTTGTTATGCTGGAAGTGGATTTCTCTGAGGTCAGATCAAATGTTGAGATACAAGAGAGAACAAAGATCAAACGCTGTTCTTTGCTGATAAGAATGTGTAATAATTAAAAGCTTGTTTTGTTTTGTGTTTTGGGAGCATATGCCTTGCTATAAAGTGTCTTGTGCAATTTGTTGAGTATTCAGAGCTTGCCTTATTTCAAAACTCAACCTTCTGAATGTAAGGATGCATTTGATTAGTGCCTGTGTTGAGGCAGCAATACCATCACTCTTCTGGTCTGTTGTTAAATTGAAGCAATTAGTGAATTTGAACCAAATTAGGTTCAAAACATTCAGGTAGCTATTTTTGCCTTTCTGACTTCACATGAACTTATTCTGAAGCCAAAGGCAGGAGGAGGTATTGTTTACACAGAATTACTGCTCTTGATGCTTAATTTTAATGGATGGATTCTTGCAGCAGAAGAAAGGTGGGGCTGGGGATGGTTTGGGAACTGAGGAAATGGATAAAATCTTTGGCTGTGCTATGGATGTCATAAGCTCAGGCAGATTACTTGATCTTTATGCCCCTTTGTTTTGTTTTTAAATTGAAGATTAATTTTCCTTCCATTGCCTGCTTTCTGAAGTGGTGTTTTAGATGAAATTTTCTCAAGTTCTTCACCTACAAATATGAGAGCTGTGCTACACATCAGTGCTGTTGTGCAAACCTTGGGCCTTTACACCTAGTTGTGCCTCAAAAAGCTTCTTAAACTCAATCATTAACAGTTTTACTAGCCAAGCAGGCATTGCCATGGCTCACTGAACCCATTGTTGTATTTTTTCTTCATTCCATGAAAGGCAGGATTTCTTTTTCTGGTATAACCTCTTTCTCCCTGATTTAGCCTTAACCTGTTATGGAAAAGCCTGAGGATGTTTTGAAGGCTGTTACTGGAGACATTCTTCTGTGTAGAAGGAGAGATTGGGGAACAGAGAAGGAGCCAATTGTCTGCAGCTCAGTACTTTAGAGTAGTTTAAAATAATTACACTCCAAGCTCCCATCCTAGGGCCTATTTTGCCTTTGTTGCATAGATATGGAAGAAAGTAATGCCTTTTTGAAGACTGGCTAAAAGGGAGCAATTCTCTCTTTGGAGGAAAATTTCTCAGGCTGGATTGAAGCAATTTTTTGGGTTGTATCAGAAGTATCAGTGTTCCCAGTGGATGTGAAGGTGACACACAAAAACCCATTAACAGCAAAAATCCCAAAATGTGTCTGAGACAAACCTGCCTGTTAAGAATGATCTGTGATATGGGCACAGTTGCCAGCAGAATGCCATTTTTTGTGGGTCAAAACTCTACTGGCCCTTCCATTCTGCTGCTCAAGCCAATGTTGTGGACCTGGTTTAGCTCCTGGTGTGGATGTGACATCTTTTCCTTTTCTTTTTCTTTTTCCTATTATTTTCAAGAGTTTGCAGATGTGAAACTCCTTCCTTGTTTATTTGCTTCATCTGCTGTAAGAGTTGAATTTGATAACTGAGCTTTGTGCTGGCCCATTGTTTCTGAAGGTGTACGCTGTTCTTCTCTTGCTATAATGAATCAGGTGAAGAATGATTCAAACATTATTTAATTTAAGGTATGCAAATCTGCCCTGCTTATTTGTGTATCTCATTTGGAGATACTTCAGAGATTATTTAATCAAATTTCTAGGAGATTTTCTCTGAAAACATCTTCTGTATTGTCTGTGGCATATGATGTCATTACTCCAGACCAGGGGAGAGAATTCCTGTGACCCAAATGAATTCTGTCTGTGTCTCCCCAGAGAGTTTCCTTTGTCCTAGAGTGTTCTCTAGCATCATACTTTCTGTGTGTTACCTTCTCACTTCTGATCCACCACATTTCCTTGCAGTGCAAAGGCTGAGATCTTAACATTTGGAATGGCATCTGGGAATCTCCTGCCTGAAAGTTCTTATTCCTCCTTAAAGTTACAGCTCTGACTTCCACATATATTCCATCGGCATTTAATCTTGTTAACAGCAGCTTTGATGTTTGAGCTGACATTCATCAGAATAATGTTTATTTTGGCATATCCTCTACAAAAGTCTGTCTGCCTCCCTGTACTAAGGTTCTCTATCAAGTCTCAGTTGGGTTTTTGCTTTTCTCTCTCATTTTGTATTCCTCTTTATTTCTCCATAAGCTTATTAACTTATGCTTTTCCATTACTTCAGTCTTTATGTGTCCATCTTCTCTTCAGTAGTTCTGCTTTAATGTTAGAAACCCCTGACCTTGGGTGAAAGAACTATTGTTACTCTTAAAATTGCCATTGATGTTAGCTAAGGTACAGTGGTACCCATGGACTCCAGTGAACTCTGCACTCCTTCAAAAGCACAGGCTTGCTTTGATCCTTTTGGGTTTTAGAAAAGCAGCCAGCTGTGAGTGAGTTGTACCTGGTATCTGTTGTTCTGTCACTTAAGCAGGCACAGATAATATTAGGTGTCTTCCTGCCTCTTTTGAAAGGTGTCAGCATTTGTTTTCATGTATGGAATGTGGTAATTTAAATCATTTGCCTGCGTGAAATGTTTATTGTTGCATCTGTTGCAAATGCCAGTCACCATGAGAAGAATTTGGAAATGTGTTTCTTTGAACAGCAATTTTTCAATTTTTTTTTTTGAGTCTAGTAGTTCCAGTTTACTTGAGTAATGTACAAAAGGCATTGGAGGGGAAGTATAGGATGTGTGGGTATTGTCCTTATGATACTCTTGGTCTGAAGCTCTGCTGTGCCAGGGTAATGTTTTGATCAAGATTTTGGCCATTTTTGAGTTAAATGTCTTGTAATTTTAAACAGAGGTTTCAGAATTTCTTTCTTGTTGTTGAACTTGTTTTCCTTTTTTCAGCTGACTTGAAAAAAGACTTGAGTGAATATGTTAAAACTCAGCTTCCCAAAACTACAAAATTGGTAAGAAATGAGAAGAGGGAAGGCTTGATCAGAGGAAGGATGATTGGAGCCTCTCATGCCACAGGTACACTTGCTTTTCTCTCATTTCCCTGCATACTTTGATTAGTTGTTTGGGTGACTTCTCTTTTTGTAGTGCAGCTTTTCAGATGTTGCATGTTTGACCTGTGGTTACTTTAGCCTCCTGAGGGGTCTCTGCAGTCATGCCACACTCTAAGCTGTGCAACTTAGCATTATCCCAAATCTTTCTTCCCCTGCACTTTCTCAAATGATAACTGAAATTTGGATCCAAATTTGAGTGGTTTTTAAATCTTAAAACACTTTGAGTGTCTCAGCTGTTGATTCTTTTTTTTTTTTTTCCTGGAGACATTTGCTTTCAATAAAATGAGGTACTTCTTTAGAGTGTGTAAGTGAAATTGTGAAACAAAACCAGTATTGTGCTCTAAAAAAGTACCTCATTTTATTGAAAGTTGTGAACACAAGTTATCATCATCCCAAATCTTCCCCTGCACTGTATCTCAAACAATGACTGCAGTGTTAGTGAGACAATGTGGAGTTTTTCCTATTCTTGCCCTGAAAGAATGTTGTCTCAGGAACATCTCCATGTGGTCAAGATACTGTAGTTGCAGAATGTTTTTTGCATGTTTTATGTGCAATAAATAAATTTGGTCTAAAATGAAATCTGCTCCGTTTTAAGGTACACTAATCTGGTTTTTAATATTCAAATCTAATAACAATGTTTTTCTGTATAAGCTCTTCTGAGTGTTAATTGGGAAAACCAATATTTGGTGATTTATAAACAGACTTTACCAGAATTGCTTTCAGTTAAACTCTGGCATCTGAGAAAGTGTGTTACTCTCTTAAATAATTTTGAGTGGCAGATAAGTCTCTTAATTGGTGTTTGCTCATTAGCATTGTAATGGTATAATCCAGAGAGAAGATTGAAATGAATTTTAGCACAGCTTGGAAAATGCAAGCACAGTTAGTGCAATTTGAAGTAATTTTATTGCTCTTCTGAACTGCAGGAGTTCCATCCTCATGCCCAATCAAATACTGTCTGTGGGGTGACTTGTTATGTTTGTGTGCTCCAAAGTGGTTTTCTTTAGAGCTATTTCCCATCTCTTCCATATTATTCTAGTGTTATATAAATTTTATGTTGTGTCATAAAGATGCTGGTGCCTTTTTAGACCAACTGAGCATGAGGGTGTGTCACAGATCAAACTGTTCTTACTGACTGTGGCAGGTCATGTCTGTGCAAACTGCCAAGTGTTGCATTGTCCAATGCACGTGTGTCTGCACTGAACTGCATCTTTGTGTTCCGTGGCACTGAGGACCATCCTTGGCACTTTGTGCACTCTGCAGGGAAGGTGCTGGTGTTCCTGGACAGTCACTGTGAGGTGAATGAGATGTGGCTGCAGCCTCTGCTGACCCCCATCAGGGAGGACCACAGGACCGTGGTGTGCCCCGTCATCGACATCATCAGCGCCGACACCCTCAGCTACAGCTCCTCGCCCGTCGTGCGCGGGGGCTTCAACTGGGGCCTGCACTTCAAATGGGACCTGGTGCCCCTGGCAGAGCTGGAGGGACCCGAGGGAGCCACTGCTCCAATCAAGTAAGGCTCCTCCTGTGTGGTGACACGCTCTGTGTGACACAGGGGTGACCAGGAGCACCTCCTAAGCGGTGGGGAATGGTCTCTGGCTGTGCAGGTTTAGGAGCAGGTGCCTAACCTGTCAAATATATGACTTGTTTATTTCACTTAGTTTTGATCACTATTCCCTGTTTCACTTCAATTTCTGGCAATTAATCATGAATTAGATATATCTGTTCTATTAGGTCAAGAAAGCACACTTCTAGAAAATGCTTACACAATAGCTGCTTTTGCTGAAGACAAAATTCTGAGGGAGCATATAGCAGTCTGTACCATCCAATAATGTCACTTTTGAGCTGTGCATTGATGTTTGTTTCCAGTGTTGATGTGCTTGGCTTAATGATAATTTTGATACTGCCTTTGTTCTAGGAGTAGCCTGCATATCCCACTAATAAGAACTATGTAATTTCTGTGATGAAATGCTGAAGAATTACTAGAAAATGTGTTTGTGATAATAGGAATTTATTTTTGTCATCTTTTGAGAGTTGTTTTGAAACACAAGTCTCAGTAAAGCTCAACACTGGGACTTGGAAGTTACCTTCCTTATCTTTTAACCACTGATGGCTGTGTGACCTGTACAGAACTGGCAATATCTGGTTCTAGTGGACGTGTAGCTGATGTAAAATGGTGTCAGCAGGCAACTTTTATTAGGAGCAGACATGTAGGGTTCAGACACAAGAACAGAGCTGTCCCAAGTGAATCCCTTCATGAAAAGAACCAGAGCTGCTGCAGCAAATGCAAGGAGCTCACTGTGCTTTTTCCAGGTGCAGGTATCAATCTCAGTACAGAATTCAGGTTTGTCAGGTGGAGGAGCTGCCCCTTTTTTACAAAATAACTCGTTGTGGATAAGATTTTCCAAGTGAACCAGAAATTGGGTGTGTTTTCATTTCTCTCTCTTTCTCTTTTCTTGGACTGTAAATGAGGAGCATTTCTGCTGCCACAAGCAGTTCCAGCACAGGTTCTCTGCTGTCATCTGACAGCTCAGCAGTTGGCTTTCCCATGTCACCCCATCCCAAGATTTTGTCTGAGAAGCCAGGAAAATTATTAAGTTATTTAACAGTTTGACTGGCTTGTTTGGAAAGTGTCACTGTGGCAGTTTCTGAACCTGGAAGGAAGGACAAACTGAAAAAATCTGAGTGGGGAATCAGCACTGAGTGTTAAAATCCTTATTGTGTTAGGAGCTGTTCTCACATTTAATTTGGTCAGTGGCTGAAGGTTAGTGTTGCTGTGTTCAACATTCTGTTGCATTCCTTCCACTCATTTTTATGAAAAGTCCTATGCTGAAAAGACAGAGAACTTTATAGTCAAAGCAAGTGTAATAATCTCAAAAATTACTTTTTCTGAGTATGAAAGTGATTTTTCCTACCCAAAGGTCTCTGCCTGCTTTGAAGAAGGAGTCTAGATTGCTATTTAACTTTGGAAAAGGCTTGCCATCCAGCTGAATGTATTGCATTTTAGAGACTTTCCACAATGAAGTATTTTGGTATCAGAGTGAGAAAATTGAGAGTAACCTTTCAACCCAGTTTTTAAGGTGACAGAAACTGTAGTAGAAATTTATGTGAGAACAAGCAGTGAAATCTTGGCCTAGGCTTGGTTTCATCACAGGGGTTTTTTGCAAGGATGGGAAAAAGCCTTTTTCCAGCCCATGGGATGTTCCAACTATCATATCATGTTTTTATGTAGTGTTTTTACTCTGTTATACTTTTGTAGGTCATCCACATATTCCAGTGTTGGGATACAGTAGGAATTCAATCTAGGGACTGTACAGTGAGGATCATATGCAGATTTTTACAGAATAGAACACATTCTAGTAACATACAGACAAGGTGAAAAACTGGGAAATGCCAGAGGGACCACTAGTATAAATACACAAAGTGTAAATAACTTGCCAGTAAACTGATAATTGAGTCAATAATGAAACAAAGCTGCCTCTGGCACTTGGTGTTCCTCTTTCTCTGTCCTATCCCTTTTCCTCAAGTTTGCCAGGTAAAGAAATATGATTTATAGATATTGGAACAATGGAAGATCACAAATATCACTTACAGATCTGCTTTTGCAAATGCTTTGAGACTAGAACTCATGTCCAAGTGACTGAAGGATTTGAATTGTGTTATGTCAGTTTATCAATTTGGACTTTGGGACCAACAGACTCAGCAAAAATTACTGTGTGGGGTTTTTTTTCTCTGTCAAAAAGAAAATGCACTTCCTTCCATGCACCTTTTCAGGTCACCCACCATGGCTGGAGGGCTGTTTGCCATGGATAGAGAGTATTTCAATGAGCTGGGGCAGTATGACAGTGGCATGGACATCTGGGGAGGAGAAAACCTGGAAATATCCTTTAGGGTAAGCAGAGAATTTACAGCTCTGTGCTTGAATGTTTATGGCTTTTTCTTAGTTTGGTGGTGCAGCTTTTCATAACAGCTGTAAAGAAGCATAGGAAAAGAAGAATTATGCAAGTTTTTAAAATTAGTTTATGAGCAATGTCTAATGAATTTCATAAATTGATTAGAGATGAGTGGCTCACAGTAATATTGCTAAGATGTAGGTATAGTACATCTTAGTGTATTTCCTGGGACAGTTCTGCCTCCTTTCTGAGGGCCTGGAAATGTAAAGGTTTCTGGAACTACATTGAGAATCATGGATAGGAGTCATCTTGGTTGGAAAAGTAATGAGAAAATCATAATCAGAAGATTATGATTTTGTCTGAGAAGCCAGGAAAATTATTAAGTTATTTAACAGTTTGACTGGCTTGCTTAAAGAGTGTCACTGTGGCAGTTCCTGAACTGCCAGTTCCTCCTTTTTGAGGACCTGAAAATGTAAAGTTTTCTGGAACTAAATTAAGAGTCATGGAGAGGGGTCATCTTGGTTGGAAAAGTAATAAGAAAATCATAACCAGAAGATCTGGAAATGGAGCTACACTGGGCTTCCTGTATTTTCTCTCATCTTCCCTGTCACTCTACTGAAAGAAAAACAACTTACTGTGCTTAATGTTGTGCTTATCTCTCTATTTTTGTAAAGGGCATTCATCAACAGGTTTGATAAGAGTCCTGAAAATGATATGCTATCATGACAGATATGAAAAGGGGATTAAAAGTTGAAGTTAGCATAAAAAACCCAAACAAACCTAAAACCAGACACAAAGCTCCCAAAACTTTAGAGAATTTGTCAGTTAGAGAAATCAAGATTAGGGTTCAAAAATAAGAACAGGAATTTCATGCACTTGAGTGACTTTAAAGGAGTGTGTACTGAATAAATAAAATCTTTCAATTTTCAGTATAAATGTAATTATTGGGTATCTGAGTAGAAGTGTGTGGAGTGTGAGGAGATTATTGTTGTTATCTTGTAATACACAGTTTCAATAAAAAGGGCTTTGAAATATTGGAACACATTCAGAGAATGTAGAGCTTCTGGAAGTCCCTGTCTCTCTGGGGGAGGGTTGGAAAGAAGTTGAGTCTTTATCTTGTCTAGAAGGAGTTTTAAATGTGTCTTGATTATGAACTGCTAATGTGGGATGATTTTCTGGGGCTGGAGAACATATTAGTCCAGCAAAGGACCAGTGCTGGTAATTTGCTGGGAGATTAAGTTTAAAAAGCAATTTCAAAAAACAAAATGGAAGTAGAGTGTAAATAAAATATAGATCCCTGGTGCCACAGATAAAGACTCCTAAATGTAGCATCTGAATGGGAACAGTGTTTGAGTTCCTCTATCTTAATACAATCAAACAGCTCTGTCCAATAAGTTGAAAAAGGCTCTCCAAGTTCCCTTGATGATGAAGACTGCTCTTTGTTATCTGTCACATAATTGTGGACAATTTTCATGCAGGTAAATGAATTTAGGTAAATGAATTTAGGTAACCTCATCTGCAGGATGAGTCCTAGCCCATATATCCCAGTCTTTTCTGCTAGGTTGTTAGAGCAAAACAGCAAAATTTTCTGTTTGTCTCTTGAAAGCCATGATGTGTTTTGTAGAAAGTATGGTCAAATGAGAAAAATAATCTTTTGTAACAGGGAGATCTAAAAATCTAATTTGTCAGAAAACATGACATGAAGGCCAACATTGCTGACACCTAATCCTGCATAATGTATAACCCTCCCAAGGTATCCCTTGAAGAAGGGGAGAAGTTAGTGAGCAATCTGAGCAGTGTGTGAGCAATCTGAACATGTTCTGTTTTTTCATGGACAGATCTGGATGTGTGGGGGCAGACTCCTGATCATCCCCTGCTCCAGGGTGGGACACATTTTCCGTAAGAGGCGTCCCTACGGCTCACCTGGGGGACAGGACACCATGGCTCACAACTCACTGAGGCTGGCACATGTGTGGATGGATGAATACAAGGTAAGAGGCAGTTCTGAGGTGATTGAATGGTTATTGACTGGTTTGTTTGTCAAAGAACTGTGTCACAGTGAGATCTGTTACAACTCTGATGGGGTTTTCCTTCTGTAGTCTGAACTCCTGGTGTTAGTTGTGATAGGAATTCCTAAATTCTGTATTCTGGTTTCTCATTTGGCTTTTGAGTCCTTCAGTCTCCTCCTTGTTACTTTACTGCCTGCAGGAGATTGAGTTTTATGCCTTTTTAGTGAAGTAAAAGATGATGGATGAGCTTTTGTAAGCTCTGCATTGTTTTGTGTCCAAATCAGTATTACATGGCAGCCATGTACTGTGCCTTCAGGTAGTTTCCATGTTGGTGAGACAGGGATTTTTTTTGGCTGCTTGTTTTCATTCTGTTTTAATTAGCAATCTGCTTCTTTGTCTTGCCCTGAAAGAGCAATCAGGATTAACTTCTGGATTCAAGGGCAGAATCTTGTCTTCAGATCTTGATAGTGATGCTTTTAAACATAGATCAGGTGTTTGAGTCCCTCATATCTGAGATACTTAATGACATTTTGCCCTTTGAGACCACAGGATTTGCTGTGTGCTCAGTTCCTGTGGTCCCTACAATTTCTATACAAGATGTATTTTATTCATTTTATATTCTTTAGAGGTTTATGTTTCATTCCCCATCCTTTACCTTGATCTTCAATTTGAGGAACCTGTTAGAGGTCATTAATTTTTATCTCCATTCTTCATCTCTGTAATGCTTTGTTGGATCTGATCTATCACCTTCCCTTTTACCAATGTCTGGGCACAGTTGTTTTGTGATTAATGATGGCTTTCTCTCAAGCTTGGACTCGATTCTTATAATTTCCACTTGAACTGATTTATCCAGCAAGCACTTGAGCTGCTGATTCTAGCAGTCTCTTGTCACAGATTTGTACCCAGAACTTTTCCAGCTGTTTCTGGTCTGATTCTCTGATAGCTGCCAGAGAATGCATGGAAGAAAACTTGGAAATATTTTTGTTTTTATAAGAAGAATGCAAATATTTAGTGCCAGTATAATTTACCAAAGCAATCTAACAATGCACAGTACAAAGATAAGACTTTAAGGAGTAAATATCAATATTTAATAAATGAAATGGCATGGAAATGATTCAGCAAAATTTTCATAACTGTCAAAAGCAAAATGCAAAACTCTAAGTTCATGTACACAGTGGTAATGAATAACACATGCAAGGTAGGATACCAACATTTGAACTTCAACCAGGAAAGAGGAAATTGGAACAGCAGAGCTACTTCTTGAAGCAGGCCAGATTGTGATGTCCAGTCTGTCTCCAAACTTCCTCAAAGCTGACCAACACCAAGTACACACTTCCCCTTCTTCTGCTGTTAAAATAGCAGTGATACATCAAGCACATCCAAATGCTCAAAGATCTTGCTGAGGAGAGATATGTAACTTGTCCAGGGATGATGCTGTCTGTTTTCTGAGTATCAGATAGCAGGAAATAATTGAAAACTGTCCGAGCCACATCATGGTGGGTGGATTCCAGATGTCTCCTAGAGATGAAGCCAGAAAAATACCATAGTTCAGTGCCCTGAAAGCAGAATAAATGGTGCCTTGTAAACAAATTAATATGCAAACACAATGCCTTTTTGTGGGCTCTGTAAATCTATCTGGAATTCAATGCTAAAAGGGGATTTTTTCCCCTAGTTTTAGCAATAGTATTTGTGCCATGTTGTACATTCATGAGTTCCTGTTTGTCCCCGTTGTTGTCTCTGCATTGGAGTCAGACAGCACATGAGATTGGGTTGGAATCTTAATCCATCTTCACCTAATTTGTGTATCATCATAAAATAGAATGTGAGAAGAGTAATGTTGTGGGAGCCCTTTTGGAGATGATGCAGATGAATGGAAAGAACTGGGCTTCCCAGAAAGCCCAGGTGACAGTTCTGGTTATTCACATGAATAAGGTGTGTTCCCACTGAACTTAATTATGTTAGCCCCATTTCTATGTCTCTTCTGGAATGATTTTACCCTGACCATTTGTAAAGTAGGAAGGCTGGAAACTGTGCAAGACAAAACACACTTGAATCTCACAACAATTAAAATATTTTCAAGAAACCTTTGTCAAATGAGGCTGCTGATGATACATGCATCTCTTTTTTTACTTACTGATTTTAGGATGCCTGTATTGCCAATGAATAAAGTCAGGGGCTGATTTATTTCTTCCTCAAGTTGGCATCTAACAAAGATCAGCAAATTTGTACCCAGGAATTATCTTAAAAAAAATCCTTCAGTTAGAAAGATTAGCTCAGAGTTAGGCAAGATTAAATCTCACTTCCTGTGACAATGCAAGCATTACAATTTCCTACTGCCAGTTTCAAACCTACTGGTTGAAAGCACTAGCAAAATGAAATTAAATTTTGAGAGTTCTGGAAACAGGAAAAATTTGGGAATCAGTAATCTGAAATGTTTTTCCCCTTTTCCCCAACCTGTTTCTCTTAAATACAGGAGCAGTATTTTGCTTTGAGACCTGAGCTGAGGATGAGGAGCTATGGAAATATCACCGAGCGTGTAGAACTGAGGAAGAGATTGAACTGCAAGTCCTTTAAGTGGTATTTAGATAACATCTATCCTGAGATGCAAATATCTGGGCCCAATGCCAAAGCTCCACAGCCAGTTTTTATTAACAGAGCACAGAAACGACCAAAAATAATCCAGCGTGGAAGGGTAAGAGAAACTTAAATAGATGGAATTCTGCTGTGTTAATTATTGTGAGACTTTTTCTTAAAGATTTGCTCTAATACAACAAAAATTGTCTGATTCTGTAAGTTTTGCAACATGCTGTCTTAAAAATAACAGGATTTTTGTCAAATCAGTCTGATCTATATTTCAGATCATCCTTAGACTAGATACTGTTCCATGAGGTTTCTTACCTTGAAGTTCTGAGTTAGGAAGTCTTGCAGTCTTTAGAATGTGTTTTCATGGCTGTTGGTTCTGAAGATGGATTTGGACAGAGAGAAATTTGGCCTCAAATATTCATGCTCTGTTGGTTTATGATAAGAGTACAGTGTGATTAGTTTCCAAACTCATTGCTTTTACTGGGTCATTTTCTGCAAAGGTGAACATTTCCATCTGAGGCTGATGATGGCTTTTCTAGTCTTGGCTGCTAGCTAATAAACAAAAGATGAGTTTTTCTCCTCTCTTTTTTTTCTTCAAAGTAGAAGTGAAGAGAGAAATTGTTATGTGTATTCATGAAGGAAATCATTATTAAATTCATGCCTAGGCTCTGACACCTTTGCTTATGGGTTTGTATACAGGCAAAGTCACCAGACAGTTGCATCTGCTCTTTCCAGGGTCACATTCACTTGATGGGTGCTTTTTATGCTTCCCAAAAAAAATGGATAGTTTCAAACCCAAGACAACTATCTCAATGTCTTCCCTGAGGAAGAAAATACTCTGGCATAAACTGTTTCATGTGCACACAGATTATGGTTAGCAGGTTCCCTTTATCTCAGTAGTTGGAAGCATTTAGCAGTGATGTCCCCCCCAGGCTGCAGTAGCTGCTGGTTCTGCAAGGAGTGAGTCAGGAGGACTTGTGTTCATGCAGGACCTCTTGGCACCATTAGATTTTTTTCTTGGAAGCAGCTGTCTGGGAATCCTCAATTTGTGCAGTATTTTTATAGCAATATCCCAGCCAAGCTGTGAAGTTTGTTATGTGGTTTCCCTGAATAAAACTGATGGGCTGATTCCCCTAGCTGTTGGATGCTGTTACTCCCCTAGTCAGACCTTTTTCCTTCTTTTTAGAATTTAATAGCTTTTTGCTTTCATTCAGACAGAAATTTAACTGAGAAATTGTTGGAGAGAACTCCTTGAGGGATCTGAATATCTCAGCAGCACTTAAGGTTAACTCTTCCCAGCAGTTATTTACCATGGCTTAATTTTGAGAAAAACTTTGTGCACCCCTTAAGAAATGGGGAAAAGAAGCAGAAAAGTGCAGTTTTTGGCTTGGTTCTCTGGGGTTCAAGAATTATACCCAGCATTGTATGAGAGAGTCAGCTTTGGCTCTGGTGGCTGTAGAAACTATTTCCAGATGCCTGCAAGGAACAGAATGATCAGCCAATGTCACCACTGTGTGCCAGACTCTTTAGGATTTGGGAGGAATCACTCCAAATCTCAGTTTATTCTCAAAAACTAATTGGGCCACAGATCAGTGGTGGTTTGACAGCTGGGAAGAAATGTAATGATCACAAATGGTTGCAGCTGTTACCAGTGATATCCAATGCTGGCCATTGTGGCCAATAAAAAAAAAAAAGGACAAAAATCATACAAAACTCATGTAGTCTATGGTTTAAAAACCTTCTGTTGAGTGAGGAATGATGAAAATGAGATCTGTGCTAGATCTGGGGTGTGAGGAAATGTTACTTGAATGTTTTGTGTAATTTGTTTTAGATGTGTGTGGGGAGCAGGAGAAGCATGGTGCACTCAAGGCAATTGTTGTTGTGCCTTGGGACAGCTATTTCCAGAAATGGTGTTTAGTGAAAAATATTATTTGGTATTTGTGCTAATTTTTGCTATCATGTGATCAAGCAGTTTGTTCCTTTTATTACTGGAAGGGTATTTTGGTTTCTAAAAATTTGTAGAGTCAATAGCAATGTCAAGACAGCCATGGATGTCTTCATAATGAAGTTCAGCTGGCTAGTTAATCAGCCTGGCCTGGAGTTCAGGACAGCAAATTCTTTTTTCCTCTACATCCAGCTCCAGATTGGAAATAAAGTATTTTTAATGTGGGTGTCAGACCTGAGGCCCTGCCATCCCTCAGTCATAGTGTGCAGGGAGTGTTTGCTGCCTGCAGAGCCTGAGCCCCACCACACCAGGGGAAGAAACATAATCAGGCTGAAAAGAAAAAAATCATGCTGAAAAGCTGGCCAGCAGTTAGTTCAGAGCATGTGTGTAATTTAAAGCCACAATTAGAGTTGTTTTGTCTCCCTGAGTACCTCTGTGGGATACATCAAGATCTTAATGATTTTTTTGGTTCTTGAAATAGAACAACCTAGACCTTGTACAGCAGAAAATGTGTCTTGGATGGCTCTTAGGGTGGGAATCATTGTTCAGATCAGGAGAGACTGGCAGCTTGGTGGGAGGCTCCTTGTTTGCTTTGATGGTGGGTGCTCACAGTTCTGCATCACAGGACAGGCCTGAATTCAGTCCTCTGATACACCATCCCCCTAAATCAGACTAGGTGGGGCATTAGAGCAAAAATAGCATTTAGATGCTTGTAAAATGTTCTCTCTCTCCCTGATCCATCAGTAAAATACCACAGCTGATAACAGTGGCTTTTCAGTTACATAAATGCTCTTGAAAACCAATTTGCAAACAACATAAATCTCTGAAGTTGTTTTTATTTCAGTAATTCCTTCTCCTTTCTCAGGGAGGCTGTCCTGTTCCATGAAGAGAAGCAGTAGGAGGAGACTTATGTTTAAGTTAACTGTAGTAAAATGCAGTTCATACAGGACAGTCAATATTCCTGAGCAGAATTTAAGGGGCCTTAGACTTCTGTGGAGAGTGAAGAGGGCAAAGAACCTTGGCAGAGTAGAGCCAGGATGTGTGTACTACATTTGTACCAGAGAGAGAAATCTTGATATAATTAGAAAGCAAATTGGAACTGCTTAGTGCAGTTTTTTGTCCAAATTATATGAGAAACAGAATGGCATTTTAAAAGGGAAGATTTTTTTAATAACTGCAAATGTTGGCTGAGTTTTTTTTGAGCACACTAGGGATCTAGGGCTGTTTTTCACTCTAACTATCAAACTGTTTTCCTTTCCTAGCTGTATCACCTCCAAACCAACAAATGCCTGGTTGCCCAGGGCCACCCAAGTCAGAAAGGAGGGCTGGTGGTGGTCAGGGAGTGTGACTACAATGACCAGAACCAGGTATGAGATTCCCAATTGTATTGAATTCATGTCTTTAGAATGACCAAAATGTTTTCCTGCTGGCAGAGTGCCCTGGTGTGACATCTCATCAGCAGACAGGCTGCTGTCAGAGGGGCATTCAAACCATGGGGCTGCCCAAGGACACTGTGGAGCTGATGCTGAGTGTTGGATGTTATAATCTCCTTCTTCATGGCCTGAATCTCTCTTTGGCTGTGGGCTGCCCTAAAGTGGCTCCTGATGGGTTCATAATGCCCTGATTGGCACTTCAGAATTTGTGGCAGCTCTTTCAGTTGGTTCCTCATACTGGAATTTAGAGCAGCCCTTTCCTGCCCTGCTGGTGTTTGTGTACTGCACCCCCAGTCCTCTGCTGCTGGAGTGGCTGCAGTTTGGGATACATGAATGATTTGGTGTTAAATAAAAGGAATTCAGAAGATTCTTTGGCTACAGGTAAATTGCTGATCTGGGGATTAGTTAGGGATAGATTGAAAACCTAATGAGAATTTTTGGATCTCTACATGAGGCCTTTGCTGTTTCACTTCTTTCAGTGACAGAAATTCAGGACTTGGATAAAAAATCTCCAGGATAGAGAGATCTTCAGTTAATGTCATAAAGGCTTATATAGCTAAAAACTACTCTGAGAACTTTATGATTTAGGAGCCCTTGGGACCCAATTCTAAAATCTAGGTTGGATCTAAAGAGAAAAGTAATCAAAGGCACAGAATAAATGGAGCATGGGATGTAAAGTAGCACAGCTTTAGTAAAGGTGGGTTGTGCTGGGCTAACTTGATGCTCTATGACATGGACAACAGTTTTCAGGGTATGGAAACTGCAGCAGTGGAGGCAGAGTGATTTGTGACAGTCCCAACAAAATGCTGATTGCTTTGTCACCTAAAGGGACTTTCTGCCTCCTGTTGTGGCCTCAGCAGCTGAGTGTGACACAGGAAGGCAGAGGGGTGTTTGCAGTTCTCAGGATGACTGTGGCTGGCTCTTGACATGTGGCCTCCAGGTGTCAGACAGGGGCAAGTACAAGCACATCCTTGTACTTCACCTCTGGAGCACTGAGAAATCATCACTGGGACCAAATTGCCACTGCCTGTGTTAAGGGTGGATTTATTAAAGCTGGCATGAGAATGGAATTTTTCCTATTTGATCTATTCCATTAGCTGCAGGACAGTCAGCAAGTCTTGTAAATAAAAGAGGCTGTGTGAGTGTAATAGTGACTGAGGGGCACCATCACCACCAAGTGATTGCACATTTGCAGTGCCAAAGCTGCAATTCTGAGCCATTCTGTCTTTGGGTGAGAAAGTTGGGCATGATGTCCACACAGTTATGCTTCCCTTCTCCTTGCTGCAATATTTCTCATAATGAAGTGCCACATGCCTGAAGGAAAAACTCTGTTGGTTTTCCACATCAAAACTTTTTTCTGACTTTTTTTTGATCCAGGAGAACAAATTTCAGTTATCCCTTTGGTGCTGAGAGAGACAAATCTGTGCTCTGATTGTTGACCTTTGGCTTCTTTTCTCATGAATCTGCTTTACTAGTGGTAAATTTAGCAATTATTTCTCATTAAAAAAAATGGCTGTGCTATCTTCTTTCACAATGATTTTGTTCTCCAACCAAGTATGTCAACCAGCACTGTTTTTCTGCTATTACACTTATTTTGTTCTAATAAATCCCAAGAGTGCATTCAGCCAACTTGCTGTCATAACCTCTTGAACAATCTTGCTATAGATATGTGAGAGCAGTGTAGAGAAAGATGACATTTATTTAGCAGCTTCTTATAAAAATAGCAAGAAACATCCTGACTATTGGAAGCTTTTAGCTGTAGTTTCACTCAGCTTGTTGGCATTTTTCAGCTGGTTTTGCCCTAGAATTATCTGGTTTATGCCTTTGTCCTAGGAAAAAAGCCTGTGTTTGGTCTGGTGAGTGCATGTGAGAGTTGACCAGCCTCTCTAAAGTCATGGGACTGGCCTTGAAAGCAATTCTGGTTTACCTTTGGTTTATGCTTGCTTTGTTTTCTCTAGCCTTCATGGCTGCTAAGGAATTTCAAATTCTCATTTAACTTGGATTTAAAAGCAGTAACAGATATTCTATGGCTTTCAATTGCATCAGCATTATGGGCAATCCTTTTCATTGTAGTTAACTTAGATGTCACCATTAAGTAGAGTTGAAAATTAGCCAGGCACATCACACTGTCCTGGTTTCTCAGGCTTGACATGACTGACTTTCAGTTCATAATTTTGCTATAGAAAGAAAATAATTGGGGAAGTGGTTTTTTGTATCTAGAAAATACATTAAAAATTATGTCTATAAGTTATAATGAAAAGGATGCTCCATTAACTGTAATAGAAACAGTCTGGGATAATTCTGGGGACTGGACACAATCCCAGTTTTGGAAACCAAAGTCTTCACAGTGATGATCTCCTAACTCTGCTAGTTAGGAAGTGCATGCAGGTTGAAAATATCCTGCACCTCTATTGCCTATTTTTTAAAAATAGATTACATTTTTAAATGGTTGTGTTTGGGGTTTGTTGTGGGTTTTTTTTCTTTGGATTTTTTTTTTGTTTTGTTTTTTAAGAAAATACATAGGAGGATAAAAGAAGAGAGCTCTCAGAAATGAGACATAAATCCTGGGAGGGCATCTTTCTGCCTACAAACTTTAGATACTGTGCTGCCTGCCAGCAGTTTCTTTCCTCTTTGGGGCTGTTGCTCCTGACAGCCTTTGGCAGTAAGAGCTGAACATTGGCTCTTCAGCAGAAAATTAGTTAATAATTTCTGGAGTATGCTAAGGCTTGCAATTGTGTAACAAAGAAACCTCATGGGGTGGCTTTGCTTTCCTGGTGCTTGAATCTGTTAATAATCTGCAAATTCATAGTGATACTCTAATCTGGATTTGGAACCAAATTTGGGCCTATTTTTCCTCTTTCCTTTGTTTTCTACACTAAACACATAATTAGTTTGGAATTAATTTTGGCTGTCTTGTGTAAGCCTTTCTGGAGAAGTATCACACTGGGTTTAACCACTGCCTTGTATTCTGTGCCATCACTCAGCTTTTGATTGAAGATCTGTTCCCTGTGTCACTGCATCTTCTCTCTCCATTCCTACCAGTTCATCTCTTGTTTGGACTCAGCTCCATCATTGTTCTTTCCACAGTAATTCTCTCTGGCAGGTCCTGCCATTTCTCCATTCTCTCCTCCCTCTTTAATCTTGCCATGCTTTCTTTTTCATGGCAGGCTTTAAACAGCAAAAACTATTTTAGAAGGCACAAAATGCCTGAGGTTGGGGCACATTTTAATCCCTGCTCTTCTTCCAAGGAGGCCTTCCTTGTGTTATAATAGTCACTGTGATAATGAACTGAGTGCTGTCCAACTGAGGCTGTGTCCCAAATCCCAGCACCTCCCAGAAGGCTGCTTTTAGTCTCATGGGCCAAAAAAAGAGACAAAGCAAAATTTATGTGCCTGACTTTTCTGCCTAGAGTTTGATATGCCATATTCTGACTGTGAAACTCATGCAGACTTAATGGAAAGAAAAGTAAATTACATAGTGAGCATGGCAAGTGCAGCACTGAGCTGAGAAATGGGAGCAGGGCTGGAACAGGAGCACAGCACAGGAACTTTGTGTGTCTGTAGGTCCTTCAGGGACAGGTATGAGAGGCTCAGCTCCTCTTGTTCACAGGCTCCCATGTCAGGGGAAGGGATTTGCCTTGCTCAGCACCCCCAGAGGCTGGGAAGTGCTGTCCAGCTGCCCTGTGAGTGCCAGGGCTGCCCTGTGCACTGGGAATAGCTGGCTCTGGGTGCTGAGCCAGATGCTCCCAGGATCTTCCCTGCACTGCAGGCCCACACTTTCCATTTACTTCTCTTTTCTCTACCCCTCTGATATTTTGAGGTGCACACTCCCAAGTTCCTTAACTGCGTTGCTTTCTGGCTTGGGATTCAGACTCTCCTGTTGGTTATGAGAGCTCCAGGTTTTCCACAGATGTGATCTTGGCCAAGGGAGGGAGAACCAGCAGCTCCTGCAGTTGGAGCAGGCTGCTGTTCCTGCTTCCCTGAATGTCCAGCTGTGCCAGATGTGCCTTGCTGAGAGCCAGCAGGGTTTGGGCATGAATGGCAGCAACTGAAGGTGCCTGACACATTTCTGGTACCAAGAATAAAAATACCTGCTCTGTTCAAGCAGCATGTGGGAGAGGACAGACAAGAGGCAGCTTGGAGGTGTCCTTGCTGCTTGTTGGAACTGACAGCTGGTTCTTTCAGTGTGATCACAGAGAAACTCTTCTGTCATGTAAATTCAGGAGCCCAATTGCAGTTGAAGCTGCAAATACGAACCACTGCATTCCTGTTGTCATTATATTGCAGAAGTTCTATTATCAGTACATTGCAAGGGTTCCATATTGCCAGAGTTTTGTACCTCCTTGATGTTTCTTGTAGGCAGCTCCTCCAGGCACTGACTCCTCCTCATCCTTGCAGCAGCCAACTGACTCCAGCTCCCACCAATCCACTCTTTTATAACACTCTTCTTACTGGCTACAGGTATGGCCTGTTCACATCAGGCCTGCTCCTAATCCTTAATAATTGGCTCAGCTGCAACTCTTTAGGGGGTTAAGATTACTTTCTATACCACCTTCATTTACTTGTGTTCTATCCCCCTACACATTCCTGCTTCATGCAGGTGGGCCCAGGGAAGGGGCTGCATTCAGTTCTCACCACTCCCTGCAAGGCCCATCTCCGACATCCAGATGTTGAAGCATCTCCTCTGTGGGTGCACAAAAGACTCAAGGAAACTGCCCTGAAACATTGCAATCAATGTCTTTCCATCTCCTCTTTCAGGTGTGGATTTACAATGAGGATCATGAGCTGATTTTGAATAATCTGCTGTGCTTGGATGTGTCTGAAACTCGCTCGTCCGATCCCCCTCGGCTGATGAAGTGCCACGGCTCGGGTGGCTCCCAGCAGTGGACATTTGGGGTGAGTGCAGGGGCTGCCACTGTGCATTGCTTGTGATCAGTGACTCAGTCAGGCACAGGAGTGTGGTTATTAATTGTTGTGGTGTTGTTGTGGGTCCCAGGTCGAGGTGAGAGATGAGAATTGACTCCCAAGTTCTCAGAAGGCTGATTTATTATTTTATGATTATATGTTATAACCTATAGCCTATAACCTATAGCCTATAACCTATAACATATAACCTATAACATAGGTTATATATAGTATATACTATATATAATATAGTATATACTATATATAATATAATACTATAATATAATATAACCTATACTATATACTATATACTATATACTATATACTATATAATATATAATATGATATAGTATAAAATATAATATATACTATATAGTATAATAACATATAACTTATAGGTTATATAAGTTATATATATAACTTATATATCCTATATATCTTATATATCTCTCTGAGCCATTCTCCTTCTTCTTCTTGGCCTCCATCTGCTGCTGTGATGTTGGCACTTTTAGATTGGTTTAGAGTAGAAGCTCACTGTCTAACATATGTGATAGGTATTGGAAAGTAATTGTAAATATTGTACAGGTAGTTTTTAGTATAAAGACATAACACCACCCCAGGGGCAGGCAGAGTGCCTCTGACTGTCTTGCTGAGCAGATCTCTGCAGGGCAGGAGAAAGAATTTTATAGATAAGATACAATAAACAACCTTGAGACCGAGAAATGAAGAGCCCTGACTCCTCCTTCCACCCTGGGCTGGGAAAAGAGACTTTCTAACACATCTTGGGGTCGCTGTGAGCAGCAGAGACCCCAACAGGAGAGCCCTGCCAGCCCTGCCAGTGGTGCTCCCAGCACAGCTCTGCACAGCCTGCCTCAGGTTCCTGCCATGCTGCTGGCTGGCAGCTCAGGCTCCCAAGGGGAGTCCCACAAGTCCTGCTGCAGCCCAGGGTGGTGTGGAGATAGCGAGGCAGATCTGTGTGAGCCCAGGGCTGTGTGTCTGACACTGGCACCAGCACTGCCACAGCCCCCAGGGACAATGAGCTGAACAGTTCTGCTGAGCAGAGGTTCTAGAAGGTTCTGCAGCTGGTGTTAGCAGCAGGGGTGCACAGCAGTGGGGGAATGCCACTGGCTTTGGGTGCACATTGCTGTTGGTGTTGCCTGTGGGCTGGAGAATCTGCACTTCATGTGTGACATGGGGGCTTTGAGCTGGCCATGGCCACCGTGGCTGGGGGAGGTGGGTCTGAACAGGGGCACATTGGTGCTCATTCATCAGTGATCCACAAGGAAAGAAAGTGACTCAAACACTGGGATTCATTAGGGAGGGGCAGAGGGGCATGGAAAGGCAAATGGAAGGTGTGGGGCACCTTTCCCTTGAGGAATATGGGAGCTGGCTGGGGCCCTTTAGATACCAAACCTTTTGGAACAAGGAGAGCTCCACTGAGTGAGTCATTGATACAGGGAAATACTAACTGTGCACTGCCAGTTGTGGTGCAAGGCTTGGACTGGGGGGGTATTTTGGAGGAGTGTTTTGTTCTTACCATCTTACCTGCTTCCCTGGACATCTGGTTGTGGCCACAGGCAGTGGCAGAGCCTGGCAGGGCTGTTCCTGTGGATCTGCTCCCTCTGTGCAGGAGAGCAGGAGGTGCTGGGGCTGTGCACAGAGCCCTTTCCAGACAGCATGTTAGTAGAGGAGATAGCACAGTCCTCTAAAGGTAATAAAAGGATAGAATCTGTTTCCTTGTCACTCTTAGCTGGGGTTTGCCCTTGCTCTGGCAGTGGGCACTCACCAAGCACGAGGCCTGGCATGACATGTGGCAGCTCCTGAGGGTAGGGGCACTGCTAATGCATGGTCAGATACTAAACAGGGACCTCTGTTCAGCCTGGAGAAGAGAGGGCTCCAGGGAGACCCTAAAGCATCCTTGCAGTGCCTGAGGAGGCTACAGGAGAGCTGGAGAGGGACTTTTTGCTAGAGCATGGAGTGATAAGACAAAGGGGAATGGCTTTAAACTGACAGAGGGCAAGTTTAGATTACATATTAGGAAGAAATTCTTTGCTGTGAGGGTGGTGTGATGCTGGAACAGGTTGCTCAGAGAAGCTGTGGATGCCCCATCCCTAGAAATGTTCATGGCTAAGTTGTATGGGCTTGGAGCGACCTGGTTTAGTGGAAGGTGTCCCTGCCCATGGCAGGAGAGTTTGACCTAAATGATCCTTAAGGTCCCTCTCAACCCAAACCATTGTAGGATTCTGTGACCTGTGCCCACCACAGACTCTCTTTGCTGGGCTGGGGAATGGGTTTGATCATCCCTCCACCTCATTAAAAGTCTGTGCTAAAACAAATCCCAGCTGGGGGCCTGTGAGGACGTGAGAGCCTTTGTTTCCAAGTGTGGATGTGGCTCTGGGCTGTGCTGTACTGCACTGCTGCTGTGGGTCTGCTGTGGCAGGGAGGCTGCTGAAAGGCTCATCTGTCAGAAGGAGCACCCCTTCCCTTGGGCATCACTTCCAGCCCCAGTTGGACAATGGAGAACAGAAGTTTCAGTAAATAAATCCCATCTGTCTTTGTCTGCTCTAGAAAAACAAGCGGCTGTACCAGGTCTCGGTGGGGCAGTGCCTGAAGGTGGTGGATCCCCTGAGCCACAAGGGCTACGTCACCGTGGCCATCTGCGACGGGTCCCTTCCTCAGCAGTGGCACTTTGAGAGCTGACACGGCCAGCAGGTGGCTGAGGAGAGTTCAGCTGAGCCTGCTTCCCCTTCAGCCACGATCTGAAGTCATTCTGGAGGGTTTGTGCAGAGCCCTTGGCACGGCCGTGGAAGGAGCTGCTGGAAATGCCCTGCCCGAGGAGCTGAGCCTGAAGGCCTGGGTGTCACTGGTCCCTGGTCACACACTGAGAGCAGCAGCCCCACTGCACCACGGAGTGAAATGCATCATCAGCTCCTTGGATGGGCCTGGATTATTGGATTGGTTTTAAGTAAGAGAAATCATTAGAGCAATGTAATTTAAATGGTGAGATTTAAACTTTGTGGATCTTCTCAATGACAATGACAGAAAGGAGTCCTCCTTGACTATTTCATGTGCAGTATCTCAATGATTTACATTTCTAGTATGGGATTACTGGCCAAAATTATTTTACTTTTTCTGGAAAATGTTTTTATTCCTTTCCATCTTCTGATAATTGTCATTTGAAATATTTAAATTTAGTTCTTTTAATTTTAGGACATTTCATGTAGTTTAAGTTCTTTGCTGTCATTCGTCACCTCATATTTAAAACAAAGTAACTATTGCAAAGTCTATTTTGATGACTCATGACAGTAGCTGCATTTAAAATAAAGTATCTTTTTTTTATTAATTTGTATGGCCTTACTCTTTGTAGCTGTTAGACCAGAAAGCACCAACTTAGACACTGATGGAAATTAAAGTTCAGACAATTTGGGTCTTTTTTCACTCCCTTTCTCCCTTCCTTGCATCTTGGAAGGCTTGACAGATAATTTCTGCGTTTTTTTCCTCCACTTCTCTTTTAATTTATTTTACTATTTCTTTGACTTCCTGCCTCAGCTTCTTCAGTGTGTGGGAGCTCCTGCAGAAGAGAAAAGCTGCTCTTACCCAGTGCATTTTTTCTTAGCTCTGTTGTTGGCCTCATTTCCCACTCCACAGCCACAGCCTTCCCTGGGAACGTGCAGTTTGGATTTTGGAAGTTCCAGGACAGCCTTGCCCTTCCACTTGGGCAGCAGAAACTGCAGAGATACTCCAGCATCCACTTATTGACCTTTTGGGCAGTGTGAAGAAAATAATGATAAAGCTAGAATAATTACAGCCCCACATCTTTCTGCAGAGGAGATTTGCTTGTGCCAGACTCTGTTTGGTCCTTCAGCCCCCTGCCAGGGCCAGCACCTGGGAGAAGAGCAGAGGATGCAAAGGAGCAGGTAAGAGTGGCCTGGCCACAGGGCAGCTGCTTTGCCTCCCCACTAGTCCTGGAGGGAGTGAGCTCCTGACACACTTGGAGAACCAGGTACCAGGGTTTAAAAATCAGAACCAGCTGGCTGAAATTATTCAAGATACAGCATTACAATGGGAGTAATTAAATAAGACACAAGCCAAGCTCCTTCCTACCAAGGAAAGCCTCTAAAACCAACCTCAGCCCCCTTGGGCAGCTGAGCCTGTGCTGGGCCTTGCTCAGGGGCACCTGGAGCCTTGGCATGTTCCCAGGTGACTCCTGCAGTCAGGCAGGGCTGGATCGTGGTGTCAGCTCAGGTGCCCCTTTCACTGGCAGCAGTGGCAGCCTGGGTGGTTGCTGTGTGGGAAATCCCAGTCTTTGCTGGGGTGAAAGGATGGGCTGCAGCTTCCTTGATGCCTGTGTGGTTCACCCAGACTGCTGGCACAGCCCCTCCCAGCTGGGTGCAGGGGGACAATTCTCTGTGACAGTGGTGGTGGCAGCCACATTGTGCAGAAACCTTGCTTGGCCTTGTCTTCTGTTGTGTTGTCTTTTTAAAAATAAGTTAAAAAATCAGGAAACCCAAACAAATCCTCAAACAGGGAGGGCAGCAGCTTGCTTTATTTGCAGTCTGAGTCAGTTGCCACAGAGAATTTTGGACCTTTTGCTCCCAGTGGGGAGAGCTGGAGGTGCTGTCACCGGGAGCAGAGGGAGGTGATGGTGTTTGGGATGGGGTCACTTGTTCCTGCAGGGCATTCCTGGCCACAGACACACCTGGGGTGCTGCCACACAGCCAGGCCATCACCTGAGTGAGGGTGAGAGATCTCTGCTGGGAAAACCCAGCCCTGGGCCAGGGTTCTGTTCCCAGCTGGGCTGCCTGGTGTAAGCAGGAATTCAGAGTTCTGCCCTGTGTGTGAGTGAGGCTCTGGTGAACAGCAAGCACAGAAGGAAAAGCCTCATCCCACTGTCACGGCCTCCAGCTTGCTGCTGTCACACTGAGAATTTATTATTTGTAGAGAAGGAAACTCTGTCTGGGGCTGAATTTTGAGTCCCTGTGTCAAGGACTTCTTCTCCTGGCTCCTGGAGTGGGGGTGGCCATGGACAGACAGATCCTGCAGCAGCCACAGTGCACCATGTCAGAAACAGCAGGGATCAGCTCTGGCCTGGCTGCTTCCCACTGCTCCAGGCTAAGGCTGGAGCCTTTTTCAGTCTGGACTCATGCTGAGATTGCTGGGAATGTCTCTGGTGTCCAGCACTGTCACAGGGCCAGCTCAGAGCTTCAACCCCACTCTGGCCTTTGCTCACTCCCCCTCCTGCAGGATGAGGGGACTGTGAGGGGTGTTCAGTGCTCCACTCCTGGGCTGAGAGGAGCCTGAGCTCCCTGTGCAATTCAGGATGCACTGGCAAAGGGGGAAGGCAAAATACTTCTCTGTGGTGGAAGCAGAAACAGATCCTGGAAGAAGCAGAAACCAGACACCTCAAATGACAACAGGAGGATGCACTTTATAGATGTAAAATATTTTTATTCGTAAATGCTGATCTTCTAAATCTGTTTCCACAAATTCCAAAACCCATAACACTCTGTATACTTCAAAAAATTCTTTTTTTTTGTGTTGTTTTTTGTATTTTTTTGCCAACATTAGATACTATTATACAGAACAGAAAAAACTGTAGGACAAATACTGGTAGGATGTTGGAATATTGTACAAGAGAAGAAAAATATTCAAGAAACAATTTAATACAGCTATTTATCAAGAGAAAAATATATACAATTGATTTATTCTGTAAGATAAAAATACATCATGCCATATACATTACAAGTTCAGAACTGTATTACTGAATATACCAACAGTTTACAGTCCACTTTAATTGTGCACACAAAAAAAAAACTTCATTTTTTTAATATTTAGCCTGTGAAGTGTCAGTACCAGAATTTTAAGTACAAAATAAAAAGCTAACCTGGTTCAAAATGCTGATTAAATTTCTACAAGCAAACACAAAACAGTGTTTATTTTTTAAAGAAATGTAAACAAAAACAATCCATACAAACACATCTTTAAATTACATTTTCCAAAATCCTATTGCCAGAGTCCTGCAGCTGCAAGCACATTACACCTAATTTTTTTTCCTTGTTTTCCTTTTAAGAAGGCTATCGCATGAGACTGAAGCTCCAAGTCATTCTATGCTGTTTACATGATTTAATCTGTAGGCTGAACAGTCACCTAATCCTTGACTACTTTTGCTGAAGAAAAAAAACCATGTCCAGCCTCTATTTTGGGTGGTTTTAGCAGTTATTCACAGTTATCACAAATTGTAAGCACAAAAAAACCTGACTTAAGAAATAGGGATGCAACAATATAATACAAATAAAATTAATCTAAATTACCCAAACATCTACAAAAGTCAGAGTTGTAATATACACTGCCTTTACCAGGCTTAAGGTTTACTTTAAAAAAATTCTCATAAGACCACAGTTGAGACTGCTTTAAACATACAAAACCCCCTCTCTTTAAATTGAGATTTTGGTTATTCCGAACTGGGAATCGCATGTCCGTGAGTACATGAGATCATATTGTAACATCCCTATCAACGGTTGAGAATAAGCACCCGAACTGCTGCAGAGTCTGGTAGCATTTGGTCAATAACTATTTTTATACTGTATTTTTTTTTTCTCAAAATATTTACACTTTTATACAAAGTAACAGAGTTTTGTTAGTTCTGCAGGTAACAGCAGCAGCTTGGCTTTCTTCTAACTTTCTTTTTAAAAATAGCTTCATTCACTTATTCAATAATAAATACAAAAAGGTTCTCTTATTTTACAGAAATCAAAAACTACAATAAACTGACTCATGGAATCAAGTATTTAAATGTATTTTAGTGCAAGTTATTTTTTCCCTTAGCTCTATCCCTAAGGAAGTCGTTTCAGTACATTCCTTGTTCAGTGGTGTCTACTTTTATTTAAATTTTTTTTCTTTAATTAGAGGGCCTGCCCCTTTATCAAATAAGGCTGTGGCCAGCACTTTGGACTTCTCCCTTTCGCTGGTGATTTCAGTCTTACATTCATAGTGGCCACCTGCCCTCCTGCAGGTCAGCCAGCGGTTCTTTGCCCAAGTTAAACAGTTTCTCCTTAGTGAGCTCAAAAACAAAAGTGCTGGACCATTCTGTTAACTCAGTTTCACCTCCACGTGTCTGGAAAGTCAGCTTCAGATTTTGCCGGCTTGCTTCTGGTGCTTGTTGGTTGGTGGGTTATTTTTCCTTTTTTTTTTTCTTTTTTTTTTTTTTTTCTTTTTAAATACTTGTGTAGAAATCTGTATTTCCAGAAGTGATATATTTTTTTTCCCCCTTCAAAAAGGCAACAATTTTCCGTCGACAAAATCAAAATGTGAATCACTTCTTCCTAGGGACAAGCAACCCTCAAAGACAGCAAGGAATGCATTCTAGTTCATCCACTTTCGGCAGTTTACAGCTCCACAGTGACATGGAATCTTGTGCTGGTCATCTTCAAAATCAAACTTATAGTCATAGCAAAGCTGGAAGGAAAGGCACAGGAGTGGTTATGGAAGAGCTGGGATTGGCCACAACAGCTTAAACAGCAAAACCCAGCAGAGGCTGCACTGTGAGGGACAGGCAGAGTTTTACAGGAAAGGGAAACGTCACCTCCCCCCAGAGCAAACAAACTGTGCCACTGGCCAGGAATCACAGAATGGATGCATGAAACAAGAGGGCTGTAAAGCCAGAAGCTGCCCTACCTCCTCCCCCTTCTGGATTCTTCTGCTGGAGCTGATGATAATTTTGTGTCCTCTCTCAAAAGTGACCACCTCAGCCACGCAGTTGGGCGCACACGAATGGTTGATGTACCTGCGAAGGAAGAGTGACACAGGTGAAACCTCTTAGGAAAACCCAGCCCTTGAGGCAAATCTGAACCAAACCTCAGGATGGCCTTAGCTCCACGGGCTCACCGCCTTCCCACATACAATTACATTACTCTGTACTTGTTTCTTTACCTAGAAAATGTCAAAAAAAAAAAATCAAGGATCAAAAAAAATTCCTTTCTTCACAGCTGCCATGAAACGTAACTGAAAGATGAGCAAAGCTGATGGAAGAGACAGTGGGACAGTTTGAAGACTGAATGTACCAGCTCAGAGAATAAACCCCACAAACTCAGAGCCTCCAAGAGCCCCAGCCAACACAGGGGATGCCCCAGGACGGGGTCAGGGATCCCTCCAGGCCCCAGGAGGGGGTCAGGGATCCCTCCAGGCCCCAGGAGGGGGTCAGGGATCCCTCCAGGCCCCAGGAGGGGGTCAGGGATCCCTCCAGGCCCCAGGAGGAGGTCAGGGATCCCTCCAGGCCCCAGGAGGGGGTCAGGGATATCTCCAGGCCACCCACCTTGCAGGGCCTCCCGTCAGGGTGGCGTCGATGACGTGGTCGTTGTCAATGCGGAACATGTACACGCCGCGGTTCTGCAGACACAAGGGGCACAAGGACTCTGGTCAGGTTTTACTGCATTGCCAGTGATGAACCAACAACAAGGGCCAGCTCCATTCTGCGTTGCAGATCAGGCACTGCCCACTGGCTCACGAGGGGAAGCACTGTCACGTACTGCCTGTGTCCCCATGGGTTTGTGAGGGATGATGGGTCATAAACACAAACCTCTGGACAATTCAGTTTTCCCCAAGAGCATCCTACTGCCTTTCACCCAGGGTGTATGACTGCCGCCCACACAGGCACTAACTGTTACAAAGTTACACAAAGGAAGTGGCTTTAAATTTAAGAAGTTCTCATTAGAAACTGAGGTACTGACAAGTCTGGCAGAACTGTGTCCTCTGGAACAGAGGATGTGTTCTTCCTACCTGGCCAGGGTGCTATGAGATTTATTAAACATTGAAATACTCTGATAATAACTACTGCAGACTCCTCTGGTTTTATTTTAAGCTTATTTGCATTTATGGCACAGCAGAAAACAAATCAGGGGACCTGAATTCATCAGGTAGAACAGCATTTGATTTGTCCTATGAATGTCTGAATGGGGAAGGGAAAGAGAGAATGAACAAACAGCCTTACCTGAGACTCATAGAGCTTCTCCTTCCTGTTGGCCACCTCATTCCGGATAATTGTCCCGATATATTCAATGACCATTGTGTGCTTTTCAATGTCTCGAGCAGCATATAAGCCCAGGCCCTACAGAGAGTACACTGAGAGTTAATAACTTCACACTCACAGTGTTCCTCACCGTGCCCCAAACCAGCAGTGGAAGGGAGAGAGAGAAGCAGCACTGATAAATAACTGATGCAATAACAGCCCAATGCAGAATCCAGCCTCATACAGATCCCAAAAATCTCAGCTGCTGTCTCGGTGAGAAAGCTGCTCTTACCCTCTGACACTGACTGTGTAAAGGTTATAAATTCACTGAGAAATAAAAATGGCTGCTGTGAGGAACCCAGGCATGGTGAAGTCCAGCCTGAAATAAACAACTGCGCCCACACACGGCTGGATTAGTGACAAAGCTTTTCTAAAACAGACTGTGGAGCAAACCAGCAGCATGACAAAAGCAATGGATTCTACACTCCTATGAAGGCAAACAACTACTGAGCTCTTCCTGCTGATCTTGTTCCACTTCATCAGCTTGGCCTGAGCATCTCATGCTTCCACTGTGTATTTCTATTTTTATTAAGTTTTAGTATGGTTTTGAGAAATAGTCTAAGAAACCACAAAAAACAAACCACCCCAAAACTTTAAAATAATCCTTTTTCTAGATTACAATAACAGAGGAATTTTTAAGATATTTACAAATCTTACTACAAATCTTACTTTAGGTAAATCTGTGCAATTGATGTGCCATGTAAAAACTGCCAATTTTGGAATGAGAATAGAAGGAATTTTGCCTTTGGTTTGGTTTAAATTTTCATCTGGATTTGGACAAATATGTATGACATCTACAAAATTTAGCTGTAAAACAGATACTAATAAAGGCATATGTAATTTCTGTAATACCCATTTCCTGAGGTGGGAACTGACCTGGATGCGAGAGCGAGCCAGGTACACGTTGGATTTCCACTCGGTTTTCATCTTGCGGTACTGGGAGGACTTGGAATGGACGAACTGTTTGCTGTAAGGCGCGTTCAGCTCCCCCGTCACTGTGCTCTGAAAGGACTTCGATGTGCTGGTGCTATTCAAGGTGTGAGGCCTGTAGGGATTGGGCATGTAACAGGAAAGAATACAAGAAAAACTGAAGATTTCTCTGAAAACAGCCAGGAAACCCAATAAAAATCCTCTCAGACATACAGACACTTAAAGCCAGCTAGCGGAGACACAAAGCAGTTCCTCTGACTGGGGCATGCACATTCACAGCCAAGGACGACAGGGTTTGTAAGCAGCAGACGAAAGCACAAATAACCCTAAAGCAGCCTATAAACCCTGGGCTGTACTATGTGAAATTAAAACAAAATACCTTAACACAAACCTCTTGACATGGGTACTCATTTTAGGCTCGGCACGGGCACAGCCCGTGGGGTTGATGGCAAGAGGAAGCTCCATTAAGGGGTTTCGGCCATAGCGGAAAGTGTAGTTCTCACAGGCCTCAACCCCTGGCAGCTGCAAAAAAAAACAGAGAGAAGAAAGAAAAAAATACAAATAATTACATGTGTAGCAAAATGTTTGCTTTTCTGGTCCCCTTCTCATGTGTCTGTCCAGCAAGTGGGATGATCCAGCAAGAACTGGGGTGGTGAACTCACCGATTCTGCAATCCTGGCCACGGCAGAGACTGTCAAACCAAAGAGGTCTTCACCCTTCAGGTAGCCGGGGAACAGCTGGAGCATTTCAGATTCTTTTCTAACAGAAGCAACGGGCTCCAGGATTTTATCCCACACACCTACACAACCATTGGGAGAGAATTACAGTGATCAAAAAAATAAAAATTATTGCAGTTGGTTTTAAAACAAACACCTGAGGATATGGGAACCAGAACCCAGCACTAAGAAAGCTTTTGTCTTTGATTGCCTATACAAACAGGTCAGGATCTAAAAAGTGAAGTGGAGAATGATTGTTGAGTTGCTAATTTTTGAGATTTAACAAATCCCAAAGAAGCAGACCATTGATTCTGTACCCTCAGTTCTCAGAAATAAGTTTTCATTGTTCTCATCATGGAAACTTTTGGTCCTCTGACAAGAACATGGACAGGTTCTTGAGAAATTGTGCAAAAGTAAGGTTTTCTGAAAAGACACAATATATTCTATTTCTACTGATTGTTTGTAGTCAGTGCTCATTCTGTGAGGGTACCAGCACCCACAGCACCAAGGCCTTGAGATCCAGAGCGTGACAGGCCTCCAGCACATCCAGGAGCCAATTTTCAAGACCTGCCTAAGTGTTTATGGACACCCTGACATTCTTCATCCTGACAGAGACATTACCCACCCTGAGTAGAATGTGGTCATTAAGCTGTTTTTAGAGCTCCCTAACTTGAGCCCAGCTTATTTAAGATAACTCAGCAGTGGCTCTGTGTTTAAACAAAGTCACTTTTCATGAAATGAAACCTGCACTGACTTTTCTACAGCTTTAGTTCATTTTCAACACTCAGTCTTGGGTCTCCTCTGCGGACTTGGAACAATTCTTATGATCTGCAGCTTATACAGTTTTTTCAGAGGTGATCACAGTCTTCACAGCAGGGTATTAGAAATGGGCCCTGGAAGCTCACTATAGACATTGTTAAAACAGTACCTGCAACAGCTGCTTACCACAGGAACCAGCAACACCACAATGAACAGCAAAGGCACAAATTCACCATCTTAGCTGACAAAATTTACCTTTAGGTGTTGTGTCAGTCAGCACCAGATCCTCGTGGCCCTGCTCCACCACCTTGATGACGAAGAGCGGGAGCCCGTCCTTCTCCTCGATGGAGCAGAGGTAGCGGCAGCGCCTGTTGGCGTACCTCATGCTCCAGTAGAGCCTGCTGGCCTCGTAGCCCACGGGGAACAGGGCTTTGGAGGAGTGGAAGGCCTGCATCTGCTGTGGCAGCAGCTGCCCCACGGCGTGGAAGATGAGGCTGCCCACGCGGAAGGTGTGGTCGCGCTCGCCGCGCTGGACGATGCTGGCGATCTGCCGCACCTCGTCGCGCTGCACGTACACCCTCCGGAACACCGCGAAGTAACTCAGCTCCTGCTCGTGAGTTCCCTTTGGTTTGTGCATGGGGCAAAGCATGGTCTTGTCTTTAAAAAACATGCATTGTGCTTTAATGGCACAGGTAAAGTGATAAATGTTGGTGCACCTTAACCTGTGGCAACCGCTGGTGGCGCCCATTTTGTGACAGAACATGCATTTCATCTGCAGGCCTCTCCGCAGTGCTAGTTCCACGTTTATTAAGGCACCAGCTTGTGTCTCGTAGACTTCTGTAGACCAAAGAGCACAGTTCAAATGGACCCAAAGGTCCAAATCCAGGTTGAGAAGCCTTGCTGGTCCATCAGTTAATCCGTCACCCTCCTCGTGACAGAAGCAACATTTCCTGTAGTCTTTAGGCACGGGGTCTGGTTTAAGGGTTGTGCCCAGTTTTTTAAGAAATTCATCTATCTCTTCTTCACAAGGAGGTTTGAATGATCCTTTAGGAATCACAATCTGAATGCTCCACTTTTTCCATTTCATCCCTTTCCATTTCTTACTGGGAGGCCGGCAGTCCTCCAGACTGCTGTGTATTGCTTTTAACCTGGGCTTGAGTTTCACCGTTACCTTCAGCTCATCCGGTTTCGCCTCCACCTTGGCTGCTTCAAAGGCAGGGGGGAACATGATGGGGGGTGATGAGGGTGGGGAAACCTTCTCCTGCAGCTGAGGCAGACAATGGACATCCAAAGTGGAGATGTTGTTGCTGTACTGATGGAATGCTTTGGGCGGCCTCTCCTTCATTGGCGACTGTGGCAGGGTTGGGACCGATTCCTGGTAATCAACAGAAAACTCTTTAAGAAAAAGATCCCAAACTTGTTAATCATTAAATATAACCTGAAAACATGGGCTGATCAGTATGGGAGAGGCTTCTCCAAATGCCTAAAATCAAGATGCAGCAACAGATAAAGATGAAATTATCCTGACCCATGTTTCCACAGCTTGGAGCAGTAAACTCCCAGCCTACCTAGAACATGGTGCCCCTTTGATACATGAGAGAAAGCACAAATAATCCTTTGTCCAGGTTTGAATGCAAAACATGCTCTTAGGAATTCTTAGAAAGTTTTGCTACAACACAAAGTAACCTTAAAATATGGGTCATGAACTAATTTAAAGCATAAGAATCTGATATATGATAGAAATGGAAAATTTAGAACTAATGCCATGTAATTTTTTCCTGGAAACAAGTGAGGAAGAATTTCTGCAGGGCTTTGGATTAGATACAACTTAAGGACTTAAACTATTCAGTCACAGTAAACAAGAATTATACCTGCAGAGATTTGTGAAAAAAAACCCCACAAAAACCTAAGGGAGAAAACAAGAACAATAAAGGAAGTTTATATTATGAAGTGCTTAATGTGGTTTGTGTGATTAATCTTGAAAGAGTAAATCAAAGGATCAAGAGGCTGAACATGACATTTAACTAACTTAATTAGGTACATGCTGATGCACTTGTAGAGGAATGTTACCCTGTTTATACAACAACTGAAAATGAGCTACAGGGGACACTAAAAGGATATGGATCTACACAGAGTTATCTTCTCCAGGTTGTATTTTTAAAATTCAATTCCTCCTGAGAAAGTAAGTAGGATACACTTGAAGGAAGGCTTCAAACTATACAGTCTATACAGTTCTCTATATGAGAACACATTAATTAGGCAAAGCTTGAAGGACACAGCCTGTTCTGTCCAATAGTTTAGGGGAAAAAAGGTACATTTGATCTAGAAACAGCAGAAGACAAGTCAGTTAAAAGAAGTACTCAAAAAATTTTAACTGTTTAACTGAGAAACACAACAAGATCATTCAGACTTCAGTGAAGACTATTTCACTTTTAGTGATTAAATAATTAGATAAATTTAAGTTCCCCTTCTTCTGACTGAATGACCCTTGAGACAGCAAGAAATGATGCCCCATTTCTCTCAGGTGCTGGACACCCCTTGCAGTGTCTGCAGGTAGAGAACTACAGCAGAGTATTTGGGAACACCTGAGAAAATTCCCTGGCCTGATTTCACCTTCAGCTGAATGAACTTCTTCAGATGTACTTTTCCAGTAATAAAAAACTCCTTTCCCTGGTCACTGTCAGCTCACAGGCTCCTTACTGATGTTTTAGTAATTAATGCTTTAAAATGGCAGCTTCACCCAAATAAAGTCAGGGAACAGGATTCTATTTTCTCAGTTACACTGACTAAGCTAAACTCTTTTTACAAACTTGCTGCTCAATTATTATTTTCACAGCTGTAATTTTATTTTTAACTGTACAAGCCAAATCCAAATGCAGGATATACTCCCCTTAAAAACGTGTCTGTGGCTGCTTACAATGCCCAGAGAACTTGAACCACTCATTTTGTGAGACTGCACCTTCAAAGCATGGGAGAGCAGCCAAAGGTGATGGCTTTTCTGCCACACATCTGTCAGACACAAAGTTCTGCAAATACGATTTTTAATTCATGCTGCTGCTTCAGAATCTCCATGTCTGAATATAGAGCAATTAATTTATAAACCTCTCAAATGAAGTGCAAACTTCCCCCTTGGCCCCTCTCTGTTCTCCAACAAATAGCTGCAATAATTTCAGCTCACTTGGGTCTGCCAGTGTTTGATACTTACTTTGTTCTCTGAGTTTTTTGCTTGCACAGCTGCTGAATAAAGAACAAAGCAGTTGTTGCTACAGAATACAATGTCCTTCATTTTATCTGAGCCTTCTTGGGAATCCTGGGAATCAAACACAGAAGAGTGTAAGAAGTGCATTTTAATACCATTCTTCACATAGTAAGTGTAATGAAACAAGTCTTCCAATCTGGCTGGAAACTCTTTTATTTGTAGAACATTTGTGAAATAATGAGGGATGCTGTGATATAAATACTTGATTATTTGACAGATCTAACATTGCCACCACCTACACCCCTGTTCTTCAGCATCTCCTGCCTTTCACAGAAGTTTAACAATCAAAATAAAGCATTCTACACCATGCACCCATCTGCTCCATAGGCACTCTTGCAAAGCAAAATCCATTTTCTTTTATCTTTAGATGGCAAAAGAATGTCTCATTTCAGCCTAATCAAAGCCAGATCTCACTGTTTTATCTCCTGATCCATCTGCAAAACCTTCCTGGGAATTCAGTGCATTCCTGTCTGCAAGAACACTTTACTCTCTGCAAGTTCTGGCTGTGTCTTTGTGGTGCAGTCACCTCCTGGTCACTGAGGAGCAATGGCATTCATTGAAGGAATGACAGTCCCAGTGTAAGGACAAGAAATGGCAACTGAAATCTGATTCCTGCCCAAAAGGAGTGCAAGCATTCCTGCTCTTACAATAACTCCTGACACAGCAACGTGGCTGCCTCACAAATGAGCTTTTTTGAATTGAGGTCCCTGAAGAAGTCAGGGAAGGAGATTGGTAGCAGAGATTTGAGAAATCCCATAGATGGGACTTACTTTGTGAAATGTCCTGGGATTCATTTTGTACCAGTAATAACAACTTTGCCATTTTTAGCTGTGCTGCAGATGTGCCTGAATGCCCCACCCTGAATCAGGACACACAAGGAAGGGGAACAGCACAGGAAGCTGAAGTGCTCCTGGCTCCAGGACAAGCAGGACTTTGTGCCATCCCTTGCTTTAAGGAGCCCAGCTGAGCACAGGGCCCTGCCCTGGCACCTGAGCACTGACCTGTTTGAGGAAGGGCAGGTCCTTGAAGGATTTCCTCACGCCACTGCCCAGAACCACGACCTTGCAGTGGGAGCACCAGCGAGGCCTCAGGGCTGAGCCTTCTGCCATGCCCTGGCTGGGATCCTTGTAGCCAGCCAGACCTGGGAACAGATTTTCTGTCAGAGGCTGCATCAGATCCAACCAGATTTAGGAGAGATCACAGTGCTGTTCACTGGCCTAGAGTACTAGCACCCTCCTGGATAGGGCATGGAAGGAGGGCTTTAAACCTTGACCTGATAGATAAATTGTATAAATCAGACCTAAAACAGGCACGCTAACTGGGCAAAAACACATTCTTGTGTAAAAAAATCACAAAATTAACTAAGACAGGCATACAGGCTTGAATAACCATGTCAAGCTTTCCAGCATGGGAACAATCTTCCTGAATTATGTATTTAAAACCAGACTGGACATAAAAAACTCTAATAATGTTAAGAATTATGGGAGAAATGCCTCACTGATATTGATGTATACAGACACTGGAAATCAGAGATGAAAGAGAATTACTCATGGTTAAATCCAGGAGCATCCACATGATCATGTAAGAAGAGAAAGGTTTTATGTCCACAAGAACTGAATATTGAATTCTAGAGCATGGATTTATGAGGCTGAGATGCACCAATACTGACTCAGTTAAACCCTGGTACTGCACAGGGGAGGTTCAAGCCCACTCACCATTGCTGTTGGCAGGGAATGGCACATTGGGCTGCTTCAGCCCATAGGGCCCCACCATCCTGGCAGGTCCCATGGGTCCTGCCTGGGGGCCCTGCAGGAGCAAGTGCTGCCTGTACTCCATGGATGGGTTCCCTCTGTGAGTGTTGGTGGCTGCCATGGAGGATGGGACATCTGGAGCATTACTGACCTCGTAACTGTTGGGAATTCTGACATGGAGCAGGTTGGAGAATGCTGCTACAACGCTACTGATGTTCTAAAAACAAGAATAAAAATCATAATAATTTGTTTACATCTGACAAGCAGCTCAGACAGCAGAGATACAAACTATTAGAAGATTGCAACTGCAGCATTATTGCACTGTAACCCCCTCAGAGTCACTACACATAACCCAAATTAACTGCTGTTGTACTCTATGTATGCAATACATGCTTATTCTTTTTACCTCAGCAGCTGTGGGATGTAAAGTAATTGCTACAGAGATAAGGCCAGATTTAGGACCATTCTGGGATGGTCCAAGCTGGGAGGAGAAGAAGCCAGAACCAGGTAAGGCTCCTGAACCGGGTTCTGATTTTATGTAATTCCTTTTGGCTTCTGAACCTGAAAAAAAACCAGAGAACAGCACATTAATCCTACACTTAGGGGAACAGACAGAAAACCAATCCTAGCTGTTAGTGCTGACTCTGCTGCAGCCTCACCTTTCCCAGTGCTGCTGGGCAGGATGGGAATGATGGGGGATGGGACAGGTTCTGGGTTCTCCTCCTTTACAACCGACAAGTCTGGGTAGCGACTGATCTCCATTCCCACCACGCTCTCAGGAGAGGAAGAAGGAACAAAGCTGTCAGGAGTGTCCCTGTCCTCACAGTGATCTTGAACCCTGGAACAAAACCCAAAAAAGCTGGTTTGGAAATGGACTCAACCTTTGGTAAGCCAAAGTAATACATCATGACAGGGAACTAAAATGAACTTGCTGGTTGTTCCTGGTCACAGAACACAAGAAGGTGGTTGGCCATCACCTCTGGGTATCTCATATTCCATTGCACACATATTCCATTTCTTGGGAAAGATCCATAAAGAAAACAAAGACACTGACAGAGCCAAACCCTCTGTTCCCCATGGCTCTATCCCTCAGGGTAAAAAAATGAGCATTTATTTTTGAATTATTTTAATATTTAAACTGTCTGGCCTTTGTCCACATTCAGGCTCCAGTGCTTCACAGACACCCATATTTTGGGAAGGCAAGTGAAAGGGAGGCAAAAGGGAAGATCTCTGCAGGGAGATTCAAGTTCCAGCCAGTGTTTCTCACTTGGGAAACTGAGTGGATCTCTGCAGTTTCAGGCTGGCTCTTGCACAGTCTTGCTGCTGCTACAGCAGTCACCTGTCACTACAGCACTACATTGCTCCAGGAAAAGCACCTATTTGAATAGTTTTCTTCCACTTTTAAAAGATCGAGGCAAGGAATCCCTAACAATTTAGCAGAATCTAGAGTCTAGCAGTGGCTGGAATCACCTACTTCACTGCTGCTCTCTACACAAGGAATGTTAAGAGTTAAAATGATCCCATTCCATTCTCTGCCCTTCTGTGCCTGTGCAAAAAGGATTTTGTTTCTCCACACCTTCACAGTCCCATCCAATGAAAGATCACAGAATCTGCTCCAAATACCTTTTTGAAGATGTCAAGTAAAACCTACCTTAACTCCTCCTGGTTGTTGTGAGGTGGTGTTGGAAGTGAAGCAGGAACATCCACAGTTTTGGGGCCCTGAGCCATTGCTCTGGCTAATAAATCATCTTGTGGTCTGAAAGGCAACTGGAACTGCTTTGGCCCCAGAGCTTTGGTAACTGAAACCAGAGAGGCACAGCACAATGAGACATCTGCACAGCTCTTGCAGTGACTGACATGCTGCCTGCTGGGTGTGGGTGGGGCCTCACGGTGACACCACTCTCAAGACATTTGGGAGTTCAAACAATTGTGATCATTCAGGATCAACTTCCATTTTTACAAAAACCTGCAAATTTTGAGTAAACAGGGCCTGAAAGGCTTCTGAGTGTGTCTTCTGCCACTATGAGAGGATGTTTGTTTACTTTAAAAACCCACAAAACTACAAAAAATCAACAATTTTGAAACAACAAAGGAAAAGGAGTGTAAAAAAAAAGGATTTTAATCACTGAATAGTCTTTACAAAGACCCAGTATAAAGAATAGGAAGCAATTTTAACTGTCCAAATTGTAAGTACCAGGAAATACACACTGACTGCACACATTCTGGAGAGGCTGCTTTGAGCTCACTCAACCAAGGAGCTCATGCCAGTCACTTGTACTGGACCCAAAAAACTAATCCTAAGGTTTTCTTTCTCATTTCTTAAGAGTGTGCCTAGCTCTCAACATGCTTTTGAACAGGAACAAGGCAAAGGCACCAACACCTGACACTATACTGGTGTAAAATATTGCTGGCTAGTCATGATTATAACCTTGAGAAGTCTGGGCATTTTGCTTTTATAAAGGAGCTGAGAAGCATCTAGGGGTAACCTGGAGGAGTCTGAGGGGAGCCCCCCCAGCAGCCTCCAGCTTCCTCATGATGGGGGGCAGAGGGGCAGGTGTGGATCTCCTCTCTGGTCACCAGTAAAGGGACCCAAGGCAATGGCCTGAAGTTGTCTCAGGGGAGGTTTAGGGTGGATATGAGAGAAAGGTTCTTCACCCACAGGGTGGTTGGGCACCAAACCTGACAGAGCTCCAAGCACATTTGGACAATGCTCTCAGACACAGGGTGAGATTTCTGGGGGTGTCCTGTGCAGGGCTGGGAGCTGGACTCAATAATCCTTGTGGGACCCTTCCAACTCAGCATGTTTTGTGATTCCAAGATCTATTTTGCCATTTGCTACAGGCAGGACAGACCTTACAGCCTCAGCACACACGAGCCTTACCATCATGGCCCCCCAGCACTCCGGCCTTGCCCGCGAGCTCCTCGGTGGTGGCGAAGCCATTGACCAACTTCTGGCAGGCCACGGGCGGCGGCGTGGGAGGGAGAGAGGCAGGGGGGGTCGGGGGATTGCTCAGATTGTTCTGCTGCAGGACAGGAGTTAGAGAACCATCAGTCAGGATGGAACACATGATATTTTCTGAAAAATCCTTTCCTTAGGATTTTTCCTCCTGAGAAGCTGAGAAGCCTCAGGAACAAAATGTAAACATTGATTAATCAATGATAATCAATCTGCTGCTGTGGAATGCAACAGGTGCATCTGTGATTGGTCTCACGTGGTTGTTTCTAATTAATGGCCAATCACAGCCCAGCTGTCCAGACTGTCTCGGTCAGTTGCAAACCTTTGTTATCATTCTTTATCTATTCTTAGCCTGCCTTCTGATGAAGGCTTCTATTCTTTTAGTGTAGTTTTAATATAATACATGTATCACAAAATAATAAATCAGCCTTCTGAAACATAGAGTCAGATCCTCATCTCTTCCCTCATCCTCAGACCCCTGTGAACACTGTCACACACAGGGAGAGAACCTGCCCTGTTCCAGTAGCAGACAATGCAACCCACTCAGAGTTTTACACCCAGATGTAGAACTGATACGCAGCCATAGCTGAGAAACAAGGCATGAGACACAAAGGAATCTACAGTACAAGACACAGTGATGGGCTTTTCTTGTATCAGGGATATCAGAGGAACAGTTCACATGAGTAAACACTGCCAAGTACACTACCAAAAGATTTACAAAAATGCACAAAGAACATTGTAAGGAATCATTTCAAACAGGTCCCTACAGTTTCAGCAAAGGTCCCAACTCCATGCTGAGAGCTGCTCCACAGTGACTCCAGCACCAGGAACAAGGCAGCTTCCCCAGCTGCCCCTCAAGGGGAAGCTGCCTCCCCTTCAGCACAGGATGAGCTTCACTGAAGCAGCAACCATGGAGCAGCAGATCCTCTGCAAGTTCATACTCTGTGCTACCTCTCACCAGTTTATTCAACTGCCCATATTTTAAATGAAAATTAAATGAGAACTCCAGTATCTGTTGTTCCTGCAGTCATGCCCACAAAGCTAATCCTCATTACTTACTTTTTACCACAAGAACTGATTTCTGTAGGTCCCATTCTCAGCTTACACACTGTGTAAGGCTGGAGAAAACACCAATGGTTTTAATAGGTTTTTACATTAGGGTATCCAAGCAGCAAATTTGATTCTGTCTGTTCAGTATCCCACTGCCCTCCCAGTACTGCCACTCTGATCTCAGAGGCTAAGTTTTAAATGCTGTGGGTTATTAACTCATCAACAAACAGTCTATTTTGTTCAGAGCTCCCAGGGTCTTAGTTAGGGCTTGGTGAGCAAATGAGAAAAAGTCTATTTCTTATTTAATTCACATTAAGAAATGTTTAATGCTTTCAAAGACTTTGCAAAATACTGAGAATTCAGTCTTTTCTGCTCCACAAAACTGTAATTACAATTTTCATTATTTAGCATCCATTTGCTAAAAGAGCATTGTAGTTTTTCATTACTTTACAACAACACAGTTCCAGAACCAGTTCCACTTTCAGAGAGTGAAACAATGGTGACTGTTTCACACTGTCTAGTCTAGCAATAGAAGGTTATTTTTCTTCTAGTTGCATAAAAGGCAAGAACTCTGACTAGCAGTAATAATATCATGGATTTCTCTTCCCACAGAGAGCACACAACAGAAATTCAGGTTAAAACCATACCTTGTAAATGAGCTGGGAGTAGTAATCTGAAGCCCCATCAAGAGTAGCACTACCAAAACTTCCCACAAGTCGATTTCCACCATTGAGTTGGCCACTGCCATAAGGGAGAAAGTGTGCAAAGCTCACTCCAATTATTGGTTCCACCAAAGGCAGAAGAGAAAGTTGCTGTATTAAAAGAAAAAAAAAAAAGTCAGAAATTAAGTCTGAGACAGAACACTGAAATTCTTCAGTCAGTAGAGTGGTTTCTAATTTAAAAGAAGAATTGGAATTTATCCACTGTCAGGAAATTGTTCAGCTCCAGCTCATCCAGAGGCTGCCAGAGCTGACAGGAACTCTGTGGCTTTGGGACTACCAGCCATGTCAGCCCACCTTCCAAAATTAAACACCCAACTTTAAATTCCCTGATTTTGTGGAAGTTCACATTTTCCCCAACTTGTGCTCAAAATTCCAACTTAAGCATCAACTTCACTTCCACTGGGAGAAATCCCCAGCTCCACAAGGCCTCTGGGCTGCCTTTGCCAGCCCCTGCACACTCACCTGTTTCAGCTGGATGAAGGTATCTGCATTAGGATAAACTGCCTGCTTCTCTTCTTCCTCTTTTTTCCTCTTCTTGGACCGAGGAGCCGCCTTCTCTCCCGTCCTCTGAGCCCTCTTGTTTCTCTGCTTCTTGGTTTCAGGCCCTACATCTGCTCTCTGGAGCTGGCTGTTACTGCACCCAAATACTCCTTGCATCTGGGCTCCTGCACTTTGCTGTGTGAAAAAAGGAAGTGCAGCAGAGTTTTTGACATGTTAATACACAGTTCACTCCAATTTAATGCATGACTCTGAAAGCACAGGCACAGAGTAATAAATCTCACTGATAACAAAGTGCTATTATTATTTTACTGGCAGGTGGAACTGCTAAACTGCCCCTACAGACAGAATTATGACCTCCCATTAACACCACTGACATCTGAAAACATCATTAAAAACTTACAGGCCAGGAACATTCTCTTTTGAATACCCCCTAAAATAAAGTTACATGTGCGTGAAACCTTGGAGATGTTCATGAGGGCCTAATGAAAGACAGACTTGGTGGCAGAAGAGAGGCACAGAAGTTAATATAATACACAAGTATTTTGAGGTTAGCAGCAAAAAAAGTGTTGTGAAACCTTTCTGGATTGTACCACTTGCTTAAATACTTCCAGTACAAATCTGCAAAGCCTTTCTTCTCATGGAAACATAGCTGGGTAAAAGGGATCAGGATGGGACTCTAATGCTACAGGGGCAAGTCCATTTTTAAAAAATTCATTATTATTTTAAACAGCTCTACATGACCCCTACCACTAGTATTTTAATATTCCTAACACATGTTTCAACTGTAGATCTTTTACATTTAATTACAAGCTGCTCACAATTGTCTTTACTTTTTATGACTATTTTTTCCTTTTAAACACATTTAAATTTTGTGTTAAGAATTAATTTAGAGTTTAAGCAGTCAAAATCCAAAAGCAGAGATTAAGATTACAATAAAATGACTAACAAGTCTAAGTGTAAAGTGTATCTACCTCCAAAGAAAGCACTTTTCTTTAGGTCTGTTTTTAAAGACCTTATAAATTAATAAATCATACAGACAACTCAGGTGGAATCACAGGAGAAAGGAGACACACCATGTTCTGTACAGACATATACCCCACATACCAGTGAGTAATTAGGAATCATACTGTAAAAGCCTGCCTTAATATTAGGAAGTGGTAGTTTTGAAGACAATTTTCTGTGGAAAAGTACTATTTTTTACATTTTAGTGACTTCTGAATATGCTGACCTAAGAAGCCATACTAAAATTTATTCTTTGCTCAACACAGGTGATTTACTTGTGGAGCAAAGGCAGGAAAGAGACTAAAGTTCCTTAAAGCTATTTCCTCCACCCCTGTACAGGTAGGTTATATCCCCACACAGTAAAGCACAGACCAGACTGGACTGCTGCTGACCACAGTGTAACAAAACCAGTCCCAGGCTCACCATTCCTTCAGCTGGACTCTGCTTCTCTGCTAACTTTTTATCCCCAGAAGCCTCCTCTTCTGCTCGGCCACTGTTCTCTGGTTTCTGATTTAGAAGAGATGAGGACTTCTTGTTTTTTAGCAGGTGTTTCAGCAGTTCATTCCCTGACTCCCCTTTGGCTGCCAGAGCACCGGGTGGCTGTGCTGGACTCGGAGCTGAAGAGCTTGGCTGTGAGGTGACCTTATCCTCCTCCATCTTAATACTGCTTGGATTTTCTGGTTTAGGCTCAGCTTGACCTGAGCATTGATCAGTCTCTGCCTTTTCCAGTTTAACTTCTTGGAGGCTGCTGGGTGTGTCCATTGTAGCCTTTTCAGCCTCTGCACTCCCCCCGGGCTGTGTCTGGGACACGCTGCTGCTGCTGCTGGGGAGCTTCCCCTCCAGCTCTGGGGAGCTCTCTGCTGTGTTGGATGTCGAGGGGCCTGTGAGCTCCAGGGACTCCAGCTCATCCTGGTGCCGTGGCTCATTGGGGGTGTTCACTGTGGGGGTGGAGGTAGCATCAGAAATGGTTGGGGTTGATGGTGCAGTGATATCCGAGTGTGGAGTTGACGGGGCTTTTATGGACTCGGCATCGTCGTCCTTTTTCTTTTTCCGTGTCCTTTTCTTTTTGCCTTTCTCTTCTGGGATTATGTCAGAATAGAGCTGGATGAGAGACTGGCCTGATACAGGGATGTTTGCAGCCTGGGGCACACCAGTGTCCGACCCACATGGGGCACTGCTCCCCAGCACTGGAGATGAAGGGACAGCAGCAGGGAACGGAGGCCTGACCTGGTTCTGTGTAAAGGCAGCCCCAGGGAGATTCCCATGAGTTTGTTTTACATTGTGGAAATTGGGGGCTCCACCTGCACCAGCAGATGCATCAGGTCCAAAAGCTGCAGGTCCCACTGGCCTTCTCTCTGTGCTTTGCATAAAATTGGTGGCAGGAGGGGAGGTGACAGCACCCTGCTGCAGGATCTGCCCCATCTGCTGCTGCTGCTGCTGCTGTGGGGACGGCTGCACGGGCCGAGGGGTTTGCATGAAATCACAAGGCAGCTCAGAATTGAAGAAAGGTATCTGAGATAAAGATGTTTTGTTGTTCATTTCAGGCCCCATCATACTGTGCTGCTCCAGCTCCATCCTCTGCTGCAGAGCTCTCTGCCGATCCACCTCCTGCATCAGCTGGATGCGCTGCCGCTCCTGCTGCTCCCGTAGGCGCTCCTTGCGCTCCCGCTCCTGGAAGCTTTCACTGAAAGGGTTGTTGTCCTCAAACTCCACCCTTGGGGGTGGCCCTGACTGTGCAGCTGCATTTGGGCCAGGCACAGGAGCTGGTGCACCAGGAGTAATTGGCAGTGGTGTCATTGGAGGCTGCATCCTCGCTGGATTCATGGAAATGTGACTCGCAGGGTTTGCAGGCTGCCACCCGGATAGATTTGGCATCCTGGTGGGGTTGGATTGCCCAGGCATCACCACTGAGTGCTGCTGATGCTGGAGCTGCTGTGGCACCATGGGGAAGCTCTGCTGGTTCATTGCTGGTGCTGCTCCTCCTGGAACCATGGGAGGCTGGCCCTGGACCCCTGGCATGATGGAATGTGGGGCCATCCCACACTGCTGCTGCTGCTGCTTGATCCGGTACTCCTCAATCAGCTCCGCGTGCTCCTTCTGCTGCTTCCGGATCTAAACATCGAAACAGTCATTATTCACCTCTGCCACAAACTGCCTGTGTGAGCAGCATAAAGCATGTAACTCACCACTGTAATTCCAGGAGACAATGAACCTCAGAATTTCTGCAGTGTTTTTAATGCTAAACAGCCACTGTTTCATCACAAATACTCCCCAGCCCAAGACTTCAGACCAAACAGCGTTGTCTCCAAGTTCTAATTACACATCAAGACTCACTGTGCTAGAGAATATAAAAACACAAACCAGCAGTGATCCTTGTCCTACAGATCTTATCATCCATGCACAGAATACAACAGTTGGGAACAGACAGGAAAAGGGAAACAGTGAGATGGATGATGTTCACACATCAGCAACGTTTTAAAAAGATGTAACTGGAAAGGAAAAGCTTGCAGGAAAACAGTGATGGATATTCCCATTTGTTCACAGGCAGATCCTCAAACACCCCATGTCTGATGAAAATTGCAACTGCTGCTTGAAAATTTAAGATTTTAAGACCAAAATAAACTCAACAGGGGCACTGCAAGTTATGCCTTGTAGCTTAGACAAACAGAAGTTGAGGGAAGGACACAACACTGTCACCTGGACAAGCAAGAGCCTTTCAGAAATACTGCAGAGACCCAACTAAAATAAAAACAGAAGGATCTGCAATCCACTGCTTGATGATACACACACTATGGAAAATCTCCCTCTCACTTCTGCTCATCTGATTATGACTTCCACAGCTTATGTAGGGATAGAAATGCTCTGTAATGCATTTTGAATTGTGTGATAGCCCTCTCCTTTATCTGAAGCAAGGACTGAGACAGAAAGCTCAGGGTAACAGTGATGCCACAGGACACACTTCATGCTGCAGGATAGATGCACCCAAAAGGTTATTTACACAATAATCCCAGGTCCAAGATGATTTATGAGCTCTGCCTTGGCACTGACACTGCTGGATAAACAGAGCTACTGCACAGAGCCTCTGATTGAATCCATCTGCACTGCACAGACCCAGTGCTCCAGGGCTCCTCTGTGGTCCTGCAGCACTAAACCTGTGCTGGCTCTGTGGGCTGCAATTTGAGGCCCCCAAAGCACCACAGCCTCCAGGGGTGGATCAGCCATGACTGTCCCTGGAATGAGCTGTGCTGTCCAAGGCCCAGGGCTGAGCACACCCAGAGGCCCTGAGCTGAGCTGGAGATGTCAGCAGAGCAGGGAGGGCAGGGCAGAGCCTGTGAGAACAGGCACAGTGCCACAGGGGCCATCTGGCAGTGTCTGTGGGGCTCCAAGCCTGGCCAATAACCCTGACTCACAGCAGCTCCTGGGGCACACTCAGCTCTGTGCTCTCTGTGCCTGTGTCCAGGACCAGCCACTCCCAGGGATGCAGCAGCTCTTTTCTCTCTCCACACATACAGAGACTTTTCAAAAACTAACAGGAGCTTGATTGCAGAAAAATGACTTGATCTGATTTGAAAGAGTGGCAAATTGCTTCCAATAGAAGGTGGCTAAAACTATGCTTTAAACCTCATTTAAGCTTCTATTAGGTACAGAACAAAATGCTGCTTAGGACGTGGATGAATCAAACACTGGTCTAAATCAGTGGCTAAAGGGCAGTGGACGGCTTCTGCTAGAAGTAGATTAAACTTAAACTAAAAAATTACAAATAGGAGAACCTTAATTATGGGGCAGTAAATGGATCTGCCAGCAATGTCATGGTTAAAGCTGTTACTTCAGTCTAACTCCACCAAAAGATCAGACTGTTGTATGTGCAATAAAAATTGGTTAAAGGGAATTTTTTTTGCATTTGTTCTACTTGTGATTCATTGTGGAAGGGGAAAAAAATTATGTAGAAATAATTTACCCACTCCATCCCTCTTCCACACAATGGAAAGATGAGCCAACTAATATCCCATCCAGCACATACTTTGTCTTGGAGCAACACAGGGGAACTCAAGGGTCAGACATTGCTCAGGACTTCATTCCAAGCTGTCTGCTGCCAAGTTTTTTCCTTCATACTAGTAAAGGATTAATTCTAAAGCATTTCCATTTTCAGCAAGACTAGCTGATCCTGACAATCATGCCATGTAATTTATAATAAAAGTCTTGAGGAACACAGCACTAACTACTGGTGGGCAAAGCAAAACTATCACAGGTTTCACCTCACTATTATCACAGTTACAACATGTGAAATTCCAGCTGAATGTAAGCAAAGGAAAACAAAGCCCAGTGAAAAAGGTTACATGTAGAAACAGGAGCCCAGAAAGGCTGGGAAATCTCTTCCCCTGGAGACTTACAGAACTTGACTGACAAGGTGCTGAGTAACCTGATTTAATCATGAAGCTATTTCTGCTTTGATCATGACTAAACGATCTCCAGACATCCCTTTCACCTGGGTTATTCCATGACACAATACTGATGATCAGCATCTAGGAATGAGACAGACCATAAAACTAGTCTAACACTAAAGATAGAATAAAAATAGATTTTCAAACTGTAAAAAAGAAAAATGGGTTAGAACATTCGCTCAAGCCTGAAACAAAGCCCTGCATGCTAAAACTTTTCTCTGAATGTTTCAGTTTTTCTTTACATGGTGTCAAGAACTCTGCTGCAAGTCATTTTGCCGAGGAATTCCCCTCTTCCCAAAGGAGTAACCCAGCTTTTTGTCATAATGCTTGCCACAGAATATTCCTTTGCAGCTCCAGAGTCACCTACACTCCAGAGCAACACTGTTACACACACAGAACAAAACAGGGAGTGGCTCCTTCAGGTAGAGCTCCACTGTGTCTTTCAGAAGATTTAAAGGAAAGACTCACTACCCCTGTGAGAGCTCAGTGCCAAGGAGAACAGTCTGGATTCCAGAGGATTACCTGATCTAGCTGTTTTTGGACCATGCTCTGCTGCTCAGTAACGTGTTTCAGCTGCTCTGCATCCTCCTCTGGGAACTCCCGGCCGGCTTTCTTGGCCGTGCGCTGCTTGGCTGAAAGGGCCTTCTTGGATTTCCTGTGGGCTCCAATCTGCTCCTCCAGGTACTTCTGCTGCATTTGAAGCAGTTGTTGTGTGTCCTGCAGCCATTCCTCGTATTGCTTTCGTTGGGAATCATCTAGAGAGAAGGGAAATGAAGTGTGATATGATCTCATCCTGGAGATGAGGGCTCATCCTACTTTTTAAAGCTCAAGTTTAACCATCAGGTTCCCCCCCTTATTTTAAGAAACTAGTGGGTCAAATTCAGCCAAATTTGACAGAGAATTTGGTACTTCAAGAAGTGGTATGTTCTTGGACTGACTTGAGTAAAGGAGAAAGATATCCAAATTACTGCATTTGTGAGAGGAAACACACTTGCCAGTGAGCAAATGTGCCTTTGAAAAGCCACATTTACTGCTACAGAACCCAGTGATTCCCTGTCCTGCCACAGAAGAGGGGACATGGAAGACCTCTAGAAGTACTCAAGTACAAAGAGATTATGGAAAAAGGACATAAAGGAAACATGGCCTGATTAATTCTGGTGTTTGCAGAAAACTGTTGTACATATAAGATTTATTTTTATTACAACTTCAAAGAAAAATATTAAAATGATGAACACAATTAAATATTCACCAAGTGAAAAAATATACTGTCTTTGCAAAAATCACTTTGTCACTGTCAGCCCTCAGCATGGGGCCTTCAGCACCAGTGCCATTTCATGCCCCCAAAATAAATGCCTCTCATTTAGGCTGTAACTGAGGCATTGCTCTTCCTTCAAATGAGAAATGCTTGTCTGCCACAGGCAGTCCATTGCTCTCTGATGTTTTTCTGGAGGCAGAACAACCATGTCTGATAACACTTGACCTGCACTAAGCACAGAAAGCAAGACAGAACACTGGTGATGGTGCCATTTTTCTCCTGATTACATTTTCAGTGAGCTGGGACACCACAAAAAAGCAGAGATTTTCCTTGTGAAGACCCTTGTTTGACAGAGATACCACCCAGCTCCATGATTTAAATACAACCACATCCTCCTTGTGCTCCAAACCCTGCCACCTTCTCCTCCACGAGTCACTGTGCCAGTGACAGCTCTGACTGAACAGCTCAACTAAACCTACTCAGGGTGAGCTACAGCCTCAAGGTGCTTGCAGGGAAAAATTCTGCAGAACTGATCCCAAAAACTGAGGGGACAATTGAGTGCAAACACTGAGAGCATCATGAGAAACATGAAAGCACAGAAATTTTAATGAGTTCCAGGTAAGAGTAACTACTACTGAACTGAAAACCAGATTTACTCAAGTGCTCAGAACCCACCACCACCCAACCAGAGCAGGGCCATGCTGAGTGCCATGTGGAATCACACCACAAATAATTAATATAGATAATATTGCCAAAGCTCCTTATTGCATACTCAGTGCTGCTACTTCAGCTTCTGCAAAATGTGAAGGAGTTTACTTCTGTTTCTTATTCACAAATATCAAGTGAAGTATTTGTAGTGATAGAAACACTTTTTTACACATGGTCTTCCTCTCCCAACATATGCTCAGTTTTAATTTCTGCTAATAAATGTTTCTCATCACACAGACTAGGATTCACAATTGATCTAAGGCAGTCAGAAATATGGAATGCAAAAAGCTGGTGCAGTGTATTTCTTTCAACAACTGTGTTTCACCAGCCAGGTTTGCCTAACCAGTGTCTGGAAAGCTTTTTCTGGTATTTGTTCAAATGACAATGATGCTGCACAAAACTTTCTGCTTCTGAAATAAAAAATTCCATCAACACACAGCTGTTCTCATTGAGCACAGAATATTGCAACCCAACCCAAGACCAGGTTTCTAATACAGCAGTCTGCCAGTTAATAGATTGCTGCTCTCATACAAATCCAAATAATGTTAATTTTCTGTTTCCCTCTTTCCTTATGGTGTTTTGTTGATGATAGCTTCCATTAAAAAAAATGGCAACAGCAGTTACTATACACCCCTTCATTACCTGGCATTGTAATGATGGAATGACTCCATTTTAAAAGGATGATTTTTTGAGACAGGATCCATAGTTCATTTTAAAGAAAACTGAACTGCAAAATGAAAAAAAAAAAAATCCCAACCCATACAAGAAATTATTAAATCTCTACTTACTGACAAAACCAGGACCAAAGTTGGGAGGATTAGGTCTAGAAATCTGAGGTGTCAAACTTCCATCCTAGAAATTTCAGTAGAACAGACAGACAAGGATATTAAATCATGATTCAATTAAAATACCCAGAACTTAGTGATCATTATTGAACAGTTTTGTTTCCAGCCCATAACAAGTTGCATTACCTGTGTAATTGCCTGTTGCATATGATTTTGGCCCTCAGTGGTCTGAGCTCCTGGCACTGGCTGACCCATAAAGGGAAACCTATTGAGAAACAGAAAGATAAACTGTAACCTTGCAAACCAGCACATTAGGAGAGACAACTTTATTATGTTCAATTAAACAAAGCACTCAAATATTATACAGACATGCACTTGAACTTCTGTACCAAATCTTTTCAACACCTGGAGAATACAGACAGCATTTGCCCTTGGTTGCAATTATTGCATTTTACATTTTTCAGAAAGATGATGTAAACATGACCTACTGTGCTAGAACAGTGAAAACACACACACACAAGTTTGTATTTGTATTTTAGTATTTTATAATTTAAAGAAAAACAGCTGAATGTATTTAGGTTTCATGGCCACCATCACAGTCAACTGGAGTAGGGTAAATTTACACCTTGGGTAAGGCATCTATTATCATGGGGCACTGGACAGAGAAAATCCAGTTTGAAGTGCCACACAAAAGAACAGGCACAGATTCTCCCTGGCCCATGGACTCCCCACCTACCCTAAGGACAGCCTGCACAGTTCATGGCTCCTTTTGTCCTCAGAAGGGATTTAAGGAGAGGATGGAACTTCCACTACTTGGGCTAAAATCTTACTTATACCCAGCATTAAATGATTTGCTGCAACATGAGGTTCCACTGTTACATGGCCACCCCCAGTTTCTAGCACAACCCGTGGGAGATGTGTCATTACCTAATTAGCAAGTGGGAAAACAAGAAGAGCATCAACATGCTGGCCATGTTGACCCATGACACTACAACTGGAACACAAATCTGATGCATTTGAATACCTTTTATAGCTCCTACTGCCACAGTGGCTTTATTCCTAGGAGATAATCCTGTGTTAGCATCAAATGTGAACCACAGGACAGAAAGCATTTTTTTTTTCATTTCCTGCACACAGTTTCCCTGAGCTCTGTCATTTCCTTTTACATTCTGTAGTCCTAAAGAATGGTGTCAAGAGTTGCCTACCTGTTCATGACCATTGGTGGCATCCCCATGTTATTCTGTGCCATGACTTTGTTGATCCCCTTAAGAGCCACCATTTTTGCTTTCATTATGGGATCTGTAATCGCATCAAAATCTGTAACACAAAATCAGCAGCAGTGAATCACACAGCTGAACTTTACAAGTTATTAAATGGAAATTACTTGTTTACATTTAGTTCATGTGTAAATCTTCAGTAAAACATTAACTGCATTCCTATTTCACATTAATTGTCCTCCCCACTTTGATATTCAAGGTTAAAGAACTTCTAACTGTAGAAGTTGGTGCAGCAACAGCTGTCCTTGTTTTCAGCCACAACACACAGCCAAAAGAAGGTCAGTCTGAGAGTCTGAGAAGGGCTCTAGACCAAATCTGGCCTATGACCCAACAGATTAATAAATTCTATTTATGGGTTTAAGACTCAGGAAGAGAAGTTGTTCCTGTGATCTCAACTGGCAACTGGCACACCACCACTAATGCACTATGAGAGTGGCCTTGATGGTCACTGTAGTTACAACTTCAAAAATTCTCAAAATTTAGTGTTTCATTATCAGTTAAATGATGGCCATGGTCTTGATATGAATGCTCAAACTGCTAGGTTATATTAAACAAGCAACCACAGTTTTTCCTAATTTTTTTCAGTACAAGCAGAATTATATGTGGTATTTCTGGACCTTGCCTAGACTTGTGGGTTAGTAACAGCTTTTGATAATCCCTTTCCTTGTGACACAAGAAATACTCCAAAAAAAGTCATAAAACAACCATAAACATAAAATTATTAGATCAGATATTAAGAATATCAGCTACTGCACTTGATTACTTAATTTTGTTTCCAAAGGATGCATTTACTCCCTCTCTCTTGAGAACCTAAAGGATGAAAAGAGTATGTGACACAGCTGATGTCACAAACATTATCAGTAAAGCAGAGTTACCTTGATCCTGGTAATGACAACAGGAGCTCTGCCAGAGTTCAGAATTCCACCTACATGTTCAATTTCCATACTCCCTTTGTACCTAATAGGCAGGCTCATTTTTATTATATGCCACCTTCAAGTTCTACATATTTACCTGCTTCTGGCAGCCCTGTGGATTATTTAACTATTTGTTGCTGCATTTTTAGAACACCAACCAGAAACACACAAACAGGACACCCACATACCAATATTGGGGAAAAAAGGCTCTGAACGCTGGCGAATCATGGCCTGCATCTGTCTCTGCTGCTGCTGCTCCTGCCTCTCCTGATCCAAGAGGTCCTGCAGAAGAAGTGGCTGCTCCTCTAGCAGAAGTGGCCTCTCTCTGTTTTGCTGCTGAGCTAATGGCTGAGGGAGCATCATCTGCTGGGGACCAGTGATGCCGCTGGGACCAGGACGGTTTGGTACAGCCACAGTCTGATTCGATGTCTGTCCTGTCCCAAAGTTATGATTAGATGACTGACCCTGAATAAATCCTGGATTTGGTGACCCTTGAGAAAAATTATGGTTCATTCGTGGAACCATGGGCAGATTGGAATTTAAAGTGTTTTCCAAGATCTGTCCAGCAGGTGTCATGAGTGTTTGTGAAATACCTGATCCATGGTTCATTTGTGTGGGTGGCAGAGATTGAGATGGAGATCCCAGAGTTCTTGCTTCAGCATTGTCTGAGCTTTCACTAGACAGCAAACTTGAGAGGACTGGGGTGGACCCAGAAATACTGCAGGAACTTACTGCTCCTTGAACAGGCAGTGGGGCAGATCCCTGAGCATCTGGACTAGGCACAGTTGTATCTTGACTAGGAACAGCAGGAGTTTTGTCAGGGAATTCTGGGTTAGCAGGTTGCACAGGAGCCTTTTCCCCATCCTTTAACTCCACTTCAGCAGCCTGTTGAGTACTTGTGGACTCAGTATTTCCATCACCTTTTTCATTTTCATTCTTCTTTTCCTCTTGAGTGTTTGGGGAAAGTACTTTTGTTTTAATTTCATTTTCTGTAGCTGATTTCTTTGGTGGAGACTGGGTCTCAGCAGGGGCAACAGCTGTATCACCTTGTTCTTTCTGTTTGGGTTCTTCTGCCTTGCCCTGGATATCTAGTTTGTCATCAATGGGGACACTAAGGTCTAGTTCTTCATTAAACATTCCTTTCTTATCCCCCACATCAAGGTCTGGGTCTGTGTATGCAATTAAATCAAATTCCCCAGGTCTCAGAAGATCATCAAGGTGAGGATCATTGGTTTCCAAATTATCTAGAGTGTCCAGTTCATCTCCTTTCCCATCCTCTGTGTCCAGGTTCAGATTTTCCAAATCCTCATCATCTAAATCCTTGACTTCAACCCCATCAAGGTCTTTCACATCCAAATCTTTTACAGCAGGATCATCAGGATCAAGCTTTTCTTCTAGACCATCACTTGGCTGGTTGGGAATCTGCAAGTTTGCAGATTCGTCAACTGGTGCAGATGTGGACAAAGATGTTCCTGGGAATGCATCAGCAACTGGCTGCCCCAGAGAACGCATCACAAGTGCAGGTGGGTTCTCAGCATTGATCTGATCCTGCTGGGACTGGGACATGTGCTCCAACCCCGCAGCCATCTGCAGCTGGTTTGGGATTCCTTGAGAATTGTGTCTCAGCGGCTCTGCCTGCCTTGGGCCTGGGAAATCCTGCCTGGGCAGGAAGCCGGGGTGCCTCTGGTGCTGAGCTGCTGCATCCAGCACGGTGGCAGCAGCAGCAGCAGCAGCAGGGCTGAAGGGCAGCCTCGGCCTGCCCTCAGGAGCCCTGTGCCGCAGCTCGATGAACGCCTGCCCCAGGATGTTGTGCTGCTGCACCGGGATTCCCTGCGGCGGGAAATGCTGCGGGATGCCGGGTGCGTTATTGATCTGAGGGCTGCTCACCGCCCGGGGCATGTCAATGGACAGGGACCTCCTCAGCTGGGGGGGAACTCCAGGCCGCTGCAGGGGCTGCTGAGGACCAAGGAAACGCTCCTGGCCCGAGGGTGGACCGTGGCCCCCTCCTGGAAATCCATATCTAAAATAAAGCATGAAAGGCAAATCATCTTTTTTCTCAGTCTCACACGACTAAATAACTGTTCACCAAAATGCTTTACATGATGCATTCATCAAGATATTTAAATCAATGTTTTGACTAATTATACTTACATTTAAACGAGCTTTATGACTACAATAAAATAATTGCTTTAATTATGTTTAATAAACAACCTGTTTTCAATTTCAATAATAATAATAATGGATAGAAAACTCTGACAGTCAGAACTAACATAGTAATTAAAATACATGTTAATGCAATTCAGAGTAAAAAAACCTCAGTGTGTGGATTTAGAAATAACTGAAATAAATCCAGATACTGAAAAAAATTAACTTCTGAGAATGTATGCTGATACTGGCATTCATTTTACATTGTAACATTCACTGTAAAAATGCCACAGACAGAAGCTGATGTTTGATCACATACTCATTAGAAATTATTCATTATTAAGACATCAAAAATAAAGTATTTTACTTTTTTTTTTAAATGATCCAAAAGCCATGGACAACATGATGTCTCAGGTCACATAAGTTTGACTACTTCTGCAGTTTCTCCATTTATTTTTCTGAATTACTCCCAACAAAACAGCGTAGAATACTTTGTGTAAAACACACCTTCTAAAGTTAAAGGAAACCCCACTGCACGTACAGAGTTCAGGAAGGTTACCAGCTCCTGTGGATGATTCTTCATCCTGTCTGAAATACCCCCTTCAACTACCCCTGAGTTTAAGAGATGCAAGAGCTCACCTCAGACCATGAGGTCTCATCCCCATGGTGTTCATGTCTCCTGGAAACTGGGGCCTGTTGAACTGCCCATCCCCAGGGAAGGGCCCACGCTGCTCCTTCGGGTACATGGAGAACCTTGGCCCACCTGGAGGGACCACAGAGGATCTGATATTCCCAGGATAGGGAGGAGGAGGGCGGTTAAAGATCTGATTTAAGTTGTCTTGCTGCCAATGCTGAAGAGGGGCTGCATGGGGAGGAGCTGCTGTGTCCTGCAAGGCCTTTTCCTGGCGAACTGCATTCTTCTTCTGCTGCTGCTGCTGTAGAATAATCTCACGGAGCTTCTGGCGCTGTTTACAAGAAAATAAATCATTATACTTGACACTGCAACTGACATCTTTTGAAGTGTTGCACTCAGCTAGGTTTACTTTTTGAGGAAAGAAATTCTTCACTTGTTAAAAGAAAATATTATTAAAAACAACAATCACCTCAGAAATGAGAAGGAGGGTCAAATGGTGCAGGGTGCTGGCAACCCAACTTAACATCCAGACCTCTTGGTAAAGTGTATGGTGTGATCCCATTCTACCATTTAACATGGAAGCAACTCTCTTTCCATTTTTCTATTCCAGTAATGCAGGCCCTTTCACCACGGGAAAAGTGCATTCTGAGAGACAAATGTGACTAGAGGTCCACTGAAGAAAATTCAGCAGAAGGTTTTTACACCATAGCTGCAGAATTCACTCTTAACTCTGTAGGATAACCACTATGATAAACCACTGGTTTTCCATTAAATTCACTTCCCATCCCTCCTTCCAAACAGAAGATGGAGCAGCTTTCCCCAAGCTGAATGTAATTCTATCTCTTAGCAAGAGCTGTTTGCCATTCATGGACAGAAACTTGGAGTGAATGTGCCTCAAGAAGAGCTGCAACCAAGGGAAGGATTCATCTCAACACACTGGCCAACTGCAAAGTCAGACATGGTCTGAGATCTGTGCCTGTACTCCCTTCTCCAGCCATTGAACAAGTCACTGACAATCAGTTCCACACCTCATTTGTTACAGAATAGAACAAACTGACCTTTTAAAATGTTTTTTTTTTTAACTCAGACTGTAGCTAAAGGCACTACTACAGACCAACCATCTATGTCTTCAGTGGCTTCAAACACAGCCTTTGCTTCTTTTTTTGGATTTTGTCCAAACTCCTTAGAAATTACTGATGTTTCTGTATTCTGTATATTGTGGTTCTATCCAGAAGGACCAAAGGAACATATTAAGTAAACTAAGATAATACATATCTTACACCTAGTTATGTTTAATGGCAAAAACCTTCAAGTGTTAACAAGAACGGGGGAAATTCTTCTACTTCCAGAATTTTAATATCATCAGAATTCTCACCTGTCTTAACTTCTCAGTATCTGCTTGAGACATATTCATGGTGTTCTGTGTATCTGTTACTCCCGTGGTGGGTGCTGGGCCAGGAACTTGTGAAACTTTGGGAAATTGTTGTCCTTGAGAAGTCATGGGAGCATTTCCAGACGCACTGAAGGTGCCCTCAGATCCAGGCCGTGGCTGCTCAGCAGCATCATGGGCCAGCTGACCAGTTCCAAAAGATTCTGGCTGAGGTCTTGGAGTCATTGGTGATTGATCATATGGGTCATGTGCTGGAGTAGCTGCACCATGGCTAAAGGAATCTGTTATTGCAGGTCCTGCAGACCTGGGTGTTTGAGAACATGGGTCTGATGGCCTGACAAAAGTGCCCTGCAACCTGCTCTGTGGTGTCTGCAGGAAAGGATCTCTACCTGTTATTAGTCCTGGCCTTGTCACGGCAGGTCTGTTAAACCCCTCAGGAATCCCTGGCCTTGGGGTTGCTGGCTGCTGAGAGTAAGGATCACTGAGAACTGGCCGTGGTGTTCCAGGAGGTTGGGCATAGGGATCAGAATGTCTCTGCTGGTTTGCTGGGGACTGAGCAAACAGATCTGCTGGTTGAGCAGGCCTTGGTGTTGGTGGCTGCTGCATATATGGATCCACCGTGGTGGGACGAGGAGTTCCTGGGGGTTGGGCGTAAGGATCAGCAACTGGCCGAGGAGTACCTGGAGGCTGGGAGTAAGGGTCCTGAGAGGCTGGCCTGGAGATGGGCCCAGCCTGAGGGAAAGAATCACCCTGCTGCCGCACCATGCGCGGCGGGTGGGCAAAAGGCTCCTTCATGGCAGGGTGGGGAGTGAGGGGAGGCTGGCTGTAGGGATCATTGGCCTGGGAATGGGAGAAGTTATCCACGGGCCTGGGTGTCAGAGGGGGCCTTTCGTAGGGATCGACAGCGACGCGCCGGGGCGTGCCTGGCATGGAGGAGTAAGGATCCTGCGGGGACTGAGGAGGGCGCAGAGGAGTTTTGAAAGGTCCAGGGCTCCCATCCACAGGAGCAGGAGTGGGAGTCAATGGAGGCCGTGCATAGGCATCAGCAGAGGTTACTCTCTGTCTCTGAAAGGTGTCAGTCCTAGGAGCCGGCTTCGTAAATGGATCGCTGCTTCCGGCACCTAAAGGAACCTTCCCTGACTGCTCCATAACTATGGGTGACCGGGGGACTCCCAGAGGTTTGGAGAACTGCTCTGATGGCAGGACAGGCCTGGGTGTGTCTGGGGGCTTTGCATAGGGATCACTGCTACCTGGAGATGAAGAACATGAGTCCCTGACTGGCGAGGGCCTGCTGCCCGATGGCTCCCGAGATATGGAGGGCTGTGCTGCACAGGAATCCAAGGGGGCAATGGGGTTCCTTCTGACAAAGCTCTGGTTGATGGGTGCTGGTCTGGGTGTTCCCACCATTTTAGCATAGGGATCCATCGGAGAAGGAGGCCTTGTGTTTGTGGAACCTGGAGAAAACATCTGTTGTGATGGTGTCTGAGGAGTCTGAGACTGAGCCAGCGATTCGTGCACTGGGATTCGGGTGGGAGTGGGAGGTGGGGCCTGTGGCTTTAGGAACACATCATCTGAGGGCGCCGACGTGGGCGTAGCAGGGAGCTGCTGCTTTGTGAACAGATCCTTATGGAATGTCTGCTGTGCAGGAGACATGCTGCCATTGCCAGTCTGCGGCGTTAAGGGGCTCTGGATCCCACTGCTGGGTGTGTCTGAGCCAGACTGGTTCAGGAGCTGCTGAGAACCAAACTGCTGCTGCTGCTGTTGCTGCTGCTGTTGCTGCTGCTCATTTTTCACCTGTTCAAGCTTCTGTGTGGCTTCTATTTTGGCCTGCTGCTTACTTTTTTGTCGCATTTGCTGTTTTAAAATTATGAGGAAATATGTTACACTTCTAAGTTAAGGGTGTACAAAATCTTTCTAATGACTGATTCTATAATTAAAACCTCAGGACACATCCAGTATCAGTTACAAATAATTGCAAATTTTAAATGCAAAGGGAGCAGAGAGTCCAGCTATTTGTGAAGTTTAATTACCTTGACATGCATCTTGCTTGCCTGGGAATAAGCATTTCCCAGGATGCCTAAAGAGCATCACTGCTTTCCAACCTTATACTCTGGAGACAAAGGTAACTGACATGCAGCACTGGTGTGGGCTTAGAGAAACATCCAGCCCCATGTGAGGCAGCAGTCTGCGGGACAAAGTTACTGCAATACAGGGTATGTAATAAAAAACTACTGCAGCGACCACCCATGCAGAGAAAGAACAATCTGTTTCTATAATACACAGGATTTAAGAGTCAAAATTTAAAGAAAAGGTTTTTTACAAACAGTTTATCTCCTGGTAACATCTATTTTCTTCCCGAGCAGAATGGCTGACTGTATACTCTTCTACAAAGAAAGATTCAAATTGATTTTATTACAACAGATTCCTGCATTGCAATAAAAAGCAGGGAGAAAATAACAAAACACCTTAAATGCTACACACCTGTCTGAATTTCCATTCCTGCTCATGTTCTGATTCCCTCTGTTTTAATGGATCTTTAAAGAGGTCGGAGTCGATGCGGGAGCTGGGATCAATGCTATCCTGTTGCTGCTGCCTTTTCATGGAGTCATTTGACATCTGTACTTTATTGATGCGCAAAGCAGCTCTATTATCTCTGGCTTTTTGCTGGAAAAAGAGAAAAGATACAGTTAGAATTATTTTCTTCTACTAAGTGGGCACACTGAATCTGTTTTTCCTACAAAATCTATCACCAAATTATTTGCACAGCCTGTTCTAATCACACACATCCTCGTGGAAATGACATTATGCACTTAGGAAAGAATTCCAAACAGAAAAATTTCACACCTCTATGGAAATTCTGTGTTTAACAGATATGGAGGGAACTAAGAGGTTACTAGCAATTAGTAAATTAGTAAACCTATCAGCAAAGCTTTTCTATACAGGAGGGTGTCTGTTGCAGCCACTGTGCTGTGCCAAGAAATCGTTAATAGCACCAGTTCACCTTTCAAATCACATATTGGCGTGGTCTTACAACATGAAGGCTGAGCACAGCAGATGATGTTTGGATCAATAAAGGCCACTAATGTGGAGAACTTCAATGACAAGAAAAATACAGTCTAGTCCATTAAATGACCTCTAAAGATCTGAGTCTGTTAACAGTTAACAGTATAAACATAGGATATGGGGCTATGGATCAGGAAAAACTGTATGGAGACACAGCAATTCCTCTTCAATGAGGCATTTTACAGCTATAGTGACACTTTAAAGTATCTAATGGAAGTTTCAAAGAGCCTGTTTTATCACCAATCTAGGATGTGATTTCTTTTCTGAACCAAACCCTCACATTCTCTTTTTCACAAATTTATCTGCAGCTGTCAAGTAGGGGTTGCCTAGAGGAAAAGGCTTCAATACTTCCCCCCAACAATGAAATAGTGACATGGATGAGAGCACTGGTGTCACAGCAGCAGAAAAATCACTGTCATTTTTCCCTGTAAGTGATGGGATTGTGCATGCTAAGTAAAGTAAAAAGCAACAGTGAAAATTTACTAGTACTCCTCTGAATTTCATTTCAGCCTTCATTCAACCTCTCGGAGTCTAAGTCCCTCAGGAGAGGCACCACAGCAGCTTCTTGTGTGCACAATGTCAGGAATACCAGCAGAAGCACAAGGACTGTTCTGAGAGGAATTAACCACATTTTGCTGTGGAAATACTGGTGTGCAGGAGCATGCCCTCAACTCCTGTACATAGGGGAAGTAATTTTTGATGCTGACTTTTGGATAGCCATCACAACAATATGACTGCATTTTTTAAGAACAATGAAAAATAAAGCAATCAGCAACAGAAATAATTGTGAAGTGGTAAATGCCACCCATGTAAGTGGGTATTATCTTATAAATACCACAAAGAAGGAACCACCAAGATTAACTACAGCATGGGCAAGGTGATATAGAGGTCCAAAGGTGCTTAAATTGCAACACTGAATAAAAAGCAGAATAAAAATGATGCCTCAGTGATAAAAAGGAAAAATGAGAGAATTATGGAAAGGGTTTCAGAAAGATCAAGAACTCCACTTCTCACAATGAGTTTAGGATATGATTTATCCTCTTAAGCCAGAGATCACAGCAATTTTGAATTTGGACAGCAGAAGATGATGTAGTACTGCTAAACTTCGAGTCATCAACATGCAGAGGAATGAAGTTTGTTTACTGATGGGACTACATGAAAAAAGAGCAGGTAGGGGAAGGCTATGAGACTGAAAACTGCAAAATCCAAAGAAACCTGCAAAGTGAGAATGACCATCCAGTTGCTGCTGTGAAGAAACAAACATGAGAGCCAGGAGAGAATGGAAGTTAAAGAAAAGTACATTTGCCAGCAGTTGTTGGGAAAGTCCAAAAGAATCAATAATACTTTGGATACACACAGGCCTCAACAGAGACTTCAACAAAGCTTAAGAGTCACCCCCTCAGAATGGCAGTTCTGCAGGGTAAAATCAATGACAATGTAACTCCAGATAGCTGCTACAAGTACCTGTGTGTTCACTTAACTCAGATGTGAAGAAGGTGAATGATTTTGGAGAGAAAAATTGAGTCCTTCAAGCTCCCCACAAAATGGTACCAGAAAAATGGGTAGCAGAAGATATCAGGAGAGTCTCCATACAAAGCAATACAAGAGAGCAAGCAGAGAAAGGGAACAGTAAAGCAAGAACACAAGGAGTAGAAGTAAATGAGGAAAGCAGAGGTGTGAGCACTGACACCTCTGGAATTGTTAGTTCAATAGCTGAAAGACTTCAGCAACTCTAACAGGGAAAAAAGGATAGCCCAGAGAGAGGGGATGATGAAAGGGAGAGGAATCTCATGATCAGTTGCTATTAGCCTTCTCAAGAAACTGGTGAGATTCTGTGTAGAAAGAGACAGAGCAAAGATGACTTGAGACAGAGCAAAGATGACTTGAGGCATGAATCAAAGGCAGCTGAGAGGCAGTGGGAACCACAAATGTTCTCATCTCAGCTGATGCCTTTATATTGCACAGTACTAACTGTGTTTATGCCATGACTGAAAAACAAAGAGTACAGGTAGAAATATTCAGACTTAGGAGCTAAATTAAAAAGGTTTTCTTGCAGTAAGGGAACTATCACTAAACCTTGAACTTGAGTTATTAAAAACAGAACAAAACAACACTTATAACAAACCTTATAAATGAAATGTATGTTTGCTGGAAGCATGCAAATGCAGGTGGGAATTGTTCTTACCACATAGGGAGCCCTCTCCTGAGAGCTTGCTTTCCTCCACAGCTTAGCAATTTGCTTCACTCTTGTAGCCCAGTCTGCAACCAAAAAAATTTGTCAACACACAAGGCTATGATAAGTTTACCTGAGATACTTTAAAATCAAGGTGCACCAAAATTGCTGCGAAGTATTCAACTTGATTCAGTCAATCACTCACCTGGGAATTCTTCCTTCAGGTTGGGGAAGTTGATATTTGTATAGAGAACAGGTGCTACAGTTGCCATTTCACCCAAAGCTTCTTCTTTCTCCCACTTCAGGGTGCTTCTCTGAGCATTGGACATGGTATCACCTTCACCCTCCAGAGGTGGAGCAGCTGGTGCCCATGAGCTGTTGGGATCACTCACCATTGGATTGAAGGCTGGATTCTTATCCCTGACAGACCAGAAAAGGGGTTTGTTTTACAGATTGTATAAAAACAACAAAACAAACCAACCCTCAATTAGCAAAGTGCTCATTCTGTTTGGTATTTCAGCAGTGAACACACTGCAAGAATACACAAGGTTTTGTGGTGGCTGTCAAGAACTAGTAATATCACATTATTAGTAACCAACAACACCCTCCAGGTGTTTTTGTTACTTAGATATTTTTTTTTTATGCTAAATACACCAAACACCTTTTATTCTCCATCTGGACTTACCTGGCATCAGTGTATGGCGGCTGTGTAATGGGAGAGAAGGTGCCCAGCCCTCCTCCAGCAGCCAGAGCCGTGTGAGGGAGATGAGGGTTGGGGCCAATCAGACCATTCATGAGGGGCACTCTTGGAAATGCATTCTCTCCTGGAAACAAGCAGATTAAGTCACTCATTTAAGTTTCCAAGGGTGACTGCTTCTAAGGCAGAGGTGGAACCTTCCACTGAGAAAACAACGTCTCCTCTAAAAACTAAATGCTTTAAAATTTTACAGTGCTGACCTTACTTTTTTGGAAAAGATTTTACATCAGTTTAAAATCCTTCTCTGTAAGCTTAAAGGATCCTTTTCCACTCTATTACATCCCTGCACACTTTTTTTTTCTTGTTGAAAACACAATTTTTTTTTTCTAAAATGGATTCCCAAAACATTTGCAGTAGCCCATGCCATGGTACTGCACTTTATATAGAGGTAATAAACTTAAAAGCTCATGTTCTTCATGTTTGTTAGACCCAGACAAAAGCAGCAAGCCATGGAGAAGGTAGTTTTCAGTCCCTGCAGGATGATCATTAGCCACCTGAATTAAATATCTCCTCTTCTGAGACTCCTGAGCATTGTACCAAAGTAAGCCTCATTATCTACTAACTCCCTAATTTGTAACCAATGAAACAGATAACTCTACTCAAATGAGCATTAACATTTTCTAATTAAATGTCCAGTCTAGCAGTAAGAAGGCAGAAAATGTTATTTATTTGATTACAATATTACAAATGTGGCACAGGCAGATTCATTCCAGCAGATGGTATTTGCAGATGTTATACACAGAATTAACTCTGGCCTTTGGATCCCATCACTTAAGCGAGATTATAACTGGTGCCCCAGGATTTCCTTAAAAGCACTGAAGTAGCTCAGGAATCAGATGTATCTGCAGGATGACACTGTATCATTCTCCCATTTTAGGAGACTGTTTCTGATCTAAAGGTTATGTAAGCTGTGCACCAACTACAGTTGTAACACAAAATTTAATAGAATGTTACTGTGCTGGTAAACACAGTAACTAACTGTGAAGACCTGGCAAACAAACAGGATGGGCTCTGGTCTGCACTGTGTGCTTACATATCTTTATGAGAAAAGAGCAATAATTTTATCTGAAACTTGATGCAAGCTGCACCACTACTGAAGCATTTATCTGTGGATCATTCCACTGGAGCAGAACCAAAGTGTAAATCCAAAACTTTGTTATCATGGCAGTTCCCACAGGGAGGAGCTGAACAATCTTACAGAGCTCACATGCTGGAGCTATCCACAAGTACTCAAGTAACTGGGAAACAGGCAATGGTATCTACATTATTTTTTGCTTTAAATCAACTCATTATTTACTTAAAATACTCTCATTTCTAAAAGGTTTTGAAGTATTTAGTTTTTATGAAAACTGATCCAACTAGGAAACAAATCAGTTTTCTTCTTATAATTAATTCACTGGCCAAATCAATTTGCATAGTCCTTCCTTTAGTACCAGTATCCAAGAGTGGACACTCTTTACACGAGCACATGGAAAACCCACTAGAGGTGATGTGTGATGAGAAAAGGAGCACATTCAATTATATTCCCACATACTGCTTAAAAAACCAGCTCTACTGATAATAATAAAAAAATCAATCTGTCTCTTGCCTTCCATACAAGAGCAAGATGCTTTATCTAACTCAAGGTAATTTTAGTAGGAATGAAGAAAAATAAAGTACAATTTCCAAGATAAATTTTAAATCTGTTTAGTCTCCCTTCTATTAGGACTAGCTAATACATGAAACTGCATTCTTACAGATATTAAAACTCAGTAAATCAGCGTTACATAGACTCTTGCCTTACCCTTGAGGAGGTGCTCAAAAGTAATTAGAGTGAAGTCAGAAGAGAACACATGCTTTATCACAGACTGATTTCCAAACCATCTAAGTGTCAGCTAAAGCAAAAGCACCAATATGTCAGAAAAATCTCAAATAACTGTCCTTTTCTATTAGCAACATTAACATGGATGTTCATCACATACTCCCTCAGAACAGGTTTAGAATAATATTTCACAAATTAACAATGGCAGATTCCACAATTTTGCACAGTGTAAGATGAGTACTAGTTCCCCATCAGCATTTAAAATGTGCACAACTCTCCTGGCCAGGCTGCTGCCCACAGAAGCACCAGAAGAACATACCTTGGCTGTGCAAAGACATGAGCTGTGGTGGGGGAGGAGGCTGAGGCAGAGGAGCTGGCTGTGGGGCTGCTGGACTCAACACAGCTGTGAACAAATCTTCAACATCCTTCCCTCCCAGCTCTGCAAAAAACACTCTGCATGAGTTGCTGGCATTGCTTGTGAACTGTGTTCCACAAAAGACAAGGAGGATCAGAACACATACCTGGGATTTTGTACAGTTTGCCAAGAATAGCACCTGGACAAAGCAAAGGCAACACAAGGTAAGTAATCATCAAGGCAATGAAAGTAATTGTGCAACCAAGTCCAAATAGGTCTGTTACAATACAGGGATGTATCATTTGGGGGAAAGAAAAAAAAAAGATGATTTCTACATAAGTTCTGAAGAAGACCAAGATTAAGGACCAAAAAAAATTACCATCTGTGACCATTTTGTCTAGCTCTGGGCTGAGGATTTCATCTAGCTGCTCTTCACTCAGTGACCGTGAGCTCTGGGTGACACTCGGCTGGGGCAGGGAAGAAGGATCATCAGAGATGGGGCCAATATCCAATCCAGCTGGAGAAGAAAGAATATTAAATTAGACATGAATTGCAAATGTAATTAATATTGAATAAAGAGCATATTTCCTGTTTCCTTCCCCTAGAATTCAGCTGTCAATTAAACCAGGACTTTCTAATATTTGAAAGGTAAGGCAAAACAAAACACTGATTAGAAAAGGTAAAAAAAAAACCTTCCCACTCTTTACCTCCAGTTTATTGCATTGTTTGAGGAATATCAATTGAATATAATGCAACTGGAAGAACAGGAAGTAAAACTACTGAGTTTAGGTTCAGCATGGTTTCAAATGTATAGGTTTCAGAATATAGTTCCACTTAAACTATTTTTCTCTTTTTGAAAAGAATCACATCAGTAGTAAACATGGTTCATCCTCATGTACCTTAAGGTTCACTTCAAATATTACACAAAATATTTACTGAAATGCTGTTGAGGTCTAGCCAGAATAAAACAAGTTAGAGAAGTTTCTTTTTCAAAAACAAGTCCTAAATATTATGGGTTGCATCAAAGTGATTTGCTGGCACTAAGAAAACAGAATTCACTACATAAATTTCCTAACATCCCTCAAGTCAATAAATCTCTCAAATGAGAAAAATTTGGGAAAAAATAATTACGTCCTTTAGTATTTAAAATATATTTCTGTAATAATTACCAAATAACCCCAAATTTAAAATAATGAAACATTCCATTCTGCTTGTTGTCAACCTGTCTCTAACATAACGTGATGAACCATTATCCAGTGAAAACAAAAGGATACTGACTGTTTTAATCATGCTTTTATATACTCACATTGATAAAAATGCTTTTCATTTACAAAATATACCATTATGATAAAAACTACACACTACTACAGGAAGTAATATTTACAGTGGCAGCAAGAAAATGCATGGGTTTGTATGATGAAACACAAAAAACTAAGGAAGGTTTTCAAAAGCTATAAGCAAAACTTGATGCAGGACTCTTAAAAGGCAGAGTGCAGAGTTCAGAGGTTGTGTTAGACTCAAACACCACAGAGTGGAAAATGAAACATGAATTAGTGACACAGTAAAGGAGAAGCAATTTCTACACATGCACTTCTTTCAGCTAAAACCACTAGGAAAAGAGGGCTACTGCTAACCATGGATCATCCATTGTTTAGATTCTTACCAAATGGGGAGGGTGAGTTCTCAACCTGGAAAGTGCATAAATCAAGACCTACAGGACCCAAACCAGATAAAATGGATGATTACAACACGAAAACAAAAAAAAAGTAAAGAAAAAGCTGCATGCTGAAAAAAGCTACGCAGGTATGAGAGACAACAGCAGCTACATTTTATCCTCTCTTAAGCAGCAAAGCAAAGAGCCAAGTAAAAACAAAATGTTGACAAGTTTGGGCATTTTTTTGGTAGAATAAACCAAAATCATTCCAAACCAAGGTATTCTTAAGATATGAAAATTGTATCTGAAATGACCTAGAGCAGAACCTACAGATGCAGTACAACAAATACATCTATAATACAGAGGAAAAAATGGGAAACTATAGGGAGAGACCCCATGGACATACATACCTGAATGATCTCCAGACTTTACCAAATCATCAGAAAGTATTCCAAGAATATCATCATCAGTGTTTAAGACCTCAGAAAGATCAGCTAAAGGATCGTCGGTGCTGCCTGTAGAAGATGCAAAGAACAAAATCAACACTTCTGCATCTCTGGTGATGTTCTGGAGCTGCAGCCCCAAACACAGATGGGCTCTAAGGGTCTCCTATGGGGTCAAACTGCACAGGTCCCTGGGGTCAGACTGTGCTGAGCAGCAGCCTCTCCCTGCCAGGACTGAGCCACCTGCACGTGCTTACATTGTTTAGTCTTTTTAGAAGTGATCACATCATGTGAAACAAAGACTGGATGATTCCAGGGGGAAAAAAAAAACCCAAAATCTACTCTGACCTTGCAACCTCTGAGACACAAAGGCCCATGAATGTTTAAGTCAACAAATGGGGTTTATATAGGACAGGTCACAGTAAATCTACAAGGAGTGGGTTTTTTTAAAGGTAATTAGTTACTTCTTTTACCACTACTCTCTTTCTTAATACAGAAGCAACTGGTTACTGCACCCTAATAGGGAAGTGAAACCTAGAGTAAGAAGCAAGAATAAATAAATAGAAATTGAAGATGATACTTTTAAAATCAGAAGAAAACCTGATGGAGTGGTAAAACCCAGAGACAGAAATGTCATTTTTGTTTGCCATCTAGGAAAAAACTGGCCTGGTCTAGCAATAAATTCTTTAATATTAAATAATAAATTCTGGATACTATTATCTTCTTGACCTCCAATTCACTAGAGAGAAATTACTCCAAATGGCCCATCTGGTTTTATTAACTAGTTGCTCTGGACTATTACAGATGTGCAACTTTGCAAAAAATGTTTGACAAACAAATAAAAGTTGAGGAAAATATTTTTCAGTAAAACTGCAGACTGTCATGACTACATGAGCAATCACTGCCAGAGCAATAAAACATGATGAGATGGCAAATATAAATTTAACAAAAAAAAAAAAAGGATTAATACAAATCATAAAATATATAATGTGGAAAACAAATATATGGCCAGGTTGAAGAGGGACCAGAAAGCCAAAGAACACATACATTTCAGACAAATACAGATGTATTTCCCATTGTTACAATCCAACTACCGCAGGAAAAAATATAGCTTAATTCAGAGCCTGGTGCCAAGGATTTACTTCTATCATGAGGTTACTTTCCAAGCTGCCAAGTTTAACAATGAATTACAAGTGCCTTCTGCTGATTTTCAGAGACAACCCTTTTCCCTTCTTCCACTACCAAGTCAAAACAAAAATTGTTTTTCCTCCCTTTACTACTTTCATTCTTCACTTTTACCCTTCGCAATGCAGACAAGATGAAACTACCCTAATTAAATCAGGTTTTATATTTGCCTCTTATCAAGGTGGATTAATAAGACAGTGCAGACCAGTCCACTTAAATGTACAGACAAAAATTCAGCTCCTACTGATACCAGCAAAACTATCTACCAGTGCCTCAGAACCACACCTCTTTGCAGGCATAGTTATTTGGGTACCTGATAAAAAATATTGTTAAATCTAAGTCTCTCAACAGAACCTAGTCGTTGGTGTTTGGTGGGTTCCTTTTTTTGGGTTTTTTAGTTTGTTTGGGTTTTTTGAGATAATTGTTTTCCTTCTGACAATTCAATTCAACTTCTAGTGTGAATATAAATATATTATGTAAGTAGCTGGGAGGAGCTCAGGTGAAAAGATCTAACATTTAAAGATTCCAAATTTACCACCTGTAGCTACAAATTGGCCATGAATAAATTCAGGCTTCAAATTTGAGGGTCTCTAACTGAAGGAAAATTAGAATTCCACAAGGAATGAAGGAAATTAGATTCCACAGTGGCCTTCAGATGAAATAAGCTGGAAAAAACATCCTGCTTTCAAAATGGAGTTTGTTAAGTCTATAAAAAGACTTGGGTGTTGGTGACAGCAGAGGGATAGATTCTATAATCCATGAAACTCGCACAAGACATCTAATCTAAAGCATGTTTTTACTTTTTTTCTTCTATTTTTTCCTTGTTTTAATTCCATGCGTGTTAAATATTATCTTGGAAACAACGAAATCACTTGAGTCAGCTGCTTCAGATCACAATCAATAGCTGGTTGACATCTGCTGCCAAACAAACAGCTCAATAGTGCTCATTAATTTGACTCTTTTCAGAATGGAGATGAAAGCCAAGACAAAGCAAAAAGGAAAATAATTTGCTTGTAATGCTGGATCTCTAAGAGAGTACAGTTCTAATGCTATCTTGTGAGCCTGATCCCTTCAAATGCAGCTATTTATTATTTATGAAGTTCTAAAATCATAAAGATGCCTCTCCCAAGGCTGCAGCCATCCCAAGATGTTTAATCACACAGTAACATTTTAGTCATAAAATGTCCCAGCAGCACCTGAATCAGTTACAAAGACTCAGATAACTCCTTTCCTTTTGTCTAGGAACAATTTCTCTAGCATTCTCTGGAGACCTCACTTGAACAGATGACTTTTTCAGTACTTCCAGAAAAAACACACTGAATTTAAGCTATTTCAAACTAAAGGAAAGGTCACAACACCAGAGCCTTCACAGCACATACCTCACCAAGTGGCTTCCTTTTCATCAGGGACACACAGGTCAGGAAACTCAAGAGAGAGGCAGACAGTCCTCAGAATGCAACAGATCTAAAGCAACACCTCCAACTTCCCCCATGAACCTGGGAGCAAACCTCTGCACTCTGTTCCAGCACTGGGAAGTGATTTAAGGGTTGGTGCCATGCAGAACAGAGTGCACAGTGCCACATGTGATAAAAACATAGGAAAAGTGAGTTTCTAACTGAAAATAAAACCAGCAACCTGTCAGACAAAATGCAGGGCTGGGAGCCTAAAGCTCACTTCAGTCACAGTTTCTAGAAATTAACAGTAAAAACAAAGGATTCCCAAATCCCTCTTCTGTCCAGCTCTGCCAATTCCCATCACCACTGCAATCCTGGCTAGTGAAAGGTCCAGCTACCCTTAACTATGGTGTGAGAACAAATAAATGCCAGAACATGTCCCTGAAATGCAATGTCAGCTCAGGAGCAGCCTGAACATCACTGCCCTCCCCAGCAGTGCTGGGCACCTGCTGGAAAGCAGAGCAGGGTCACTGCTTTAGATGCTTAAGAGCTCTCTGGAAGATGAACAAACATATCCAACCCTTCATCCTGGGATTATACAAGTGGGGTTTCCAAGAGAAGAACATTTTCCTTGTGGAAAAGACCTGTGCAATTAAGGAAGGACTCTCACAGGAGTCAGCAATCCTTGTGGGAAGTGGCAGTGTACGAAAACACCACAGCTGGTGACAAGACAGTCCTGCAGGCCCCCAGTGCAGGGAACAAACAGCTCATGCTGCTCCTGCTCCACAGCCAGGTCTGTATGGAAATGATGAAATGATGGAAATGATGAAAACACCACAGCCCTGGGACACTGTTCTCATCTGCAGCTCCAGCCAGAAGGGAGCTCAGCAATTAGCCAGTGAACCTCTCACACAGGGGGACGCTGTTGTGGAAATCACTGTGTCCCAGAAAGACACAGGCAGAGAGTTCCCAACTGCACTGGGACTGATCAATACTGGCAGGGGACTTCACCCACTGGTGCCCCACCTACATCAACAGCTCCAGCTGGACACAATTCTGGCTGGAAATCTGCACAGTTGCAAGAGAACTGACAAAGACAATGGAGTTGAGAATGTTCCTATGGCCAGAAAGCCTTTGAGTGTCTCGCATGTCAAATGGCAAGGACAGTAGGTTATCCACTAAAGCCATTGCTGGTGATTTATTTATTAATAGCCACCTTTTTATTATTTATTTTTGAATAAAAAGAAGACGAAACTACAAAGTTTGACAACTCTGCTTTTTTATGAAAACTTTCAGACTTTGGAAAAACAGATCATTAAATTAACATCAACTTCATGAATTTCTAAACCCCTGTACTACCCTAAGACATGAACACATTAGTGACTTCAAGCTTGCAGCTGGATAGGCCAGGAAAGACCTCTGAAGTTGAATTTCTCTGGCTTCAAAAGAAAGCCAGGGTGGAAAAAAGTCATAGTGAACTTATCTTCTTGTAGTGCTGAAACTAAGGAAATACAGACCATGCAACACTTCATCTCCAGCAGCTTCACCTTAAGGGAAGTTACATTTTTACATTCTCCATTACTCACAACTTCAACCATAGAAGAATCAATGTTTAATTATAATGCAGCCTTTTGCTTTTCATTTAGCAGATTTTCATTGAGTAACAACCACAAATAGGTGACCTCTCTTCAAATGACTCTCTGGACAGTGGGAACTGTGATAGTGTGTGCTAACAGCTATAGATGGAAAAACACTGGGGATCAGCTGAAACACAAGCCATAAATTAATTAATATACAAAAGAAATAGTAACAGTGTCTTAAAATAAAGACATCTCCAGCTAACAGCATATACTTACCACAAGACAGAGAAAAAATAATTTGAAGTAGACAGTAAGGTTTTAATTGCTCTTTTGTGTGAGGCTGCTCTTTCAGCAGCACTTTACAACCCTCTGGCTATTTGCAAAACTCTCAGCAGAACCTTCAGTAAGGTTCTGCAATTGCAGAAGCAAAAGATTGCCTAGGGGCTACAAACTGTACCTGGAAAGGGCACTCATGTTCAGAAAGGACATGGTGAAACAAAAATTCCAAGGAGACTGGCAACCTAAAATAATCTAAAACAGTAAAGACAGATGATATTCATCCATATAGTATTCACTAAACTACTAAAAATATCTTTTAATGAGAGTATCTATGTTTTCTTCTATGAGGAACTGTATGTTTTTTCCTACACAGAGACAATTTTCATGGATTTTATAGCCATGGATATTACAGTCAAGATGTTGCAGATTTGCTTTAAGTGCCAATTGTTGTGTCATCCACTGCTCTTTCTCAAACAGCTGGAGCCCTTGAGAAGAAAATCACTAAATATCAGTGTTAGTTAACCTCAGAAGGACAGTTCATATATAGAATGCTGAGAAATACAGCAGAAAATCATGTGAGGAAAGAAGAAAATAGAGTGGACAAGCCCCAGTCATCTGAGTTATCACTAAGTTCAGGTTTGTATACCTTGAGGTCCCAGTTTTGCCTGAGCTGGAGTGGAAGTGGAGCTAAGAAGGGGGTCAGATGAAGGATCCAGGAAATTGGTGGCCAAGTTTGTTTTACATGAAAGTGGAAGTGACTCTTCAGGTAAATTCTCCAGGCTCATCTTGTTCTGTCTACTGGTATCCAGTAAGTCTTTCCCAAAAAAAGCTTCCTGCAAAGAAGACAAAATGATTTAAGGTAGGAAGAACACTGTATTGACTGAAAAATTTGAGTAAATGACAAAGTTAAAATTAAAAGCCAAGGATTAGTAAGAACATAAAAGCACAGTCTCAGTCTCACAAACATTCCAGTATGGCAATATCTATTGCAGGCTATGAGGAGTGGCTACAGTGGCTTACAACTTACCTGAGGAAGCTACATTACCAAAGTTTTAGGATTAAATTCATGCCTTAAGCTTACACAGAAAGACACACAGTGTTATTATCTATCACAATTTGTTTATTATTTAAAATATTTCTCCTTCCACAAACAGGAGAGCTGAAGAAGGGGCACATTACTGGGCAACTTGATGTAGAACCTTGGTTCTATTTTGAGAATCACCATACACTGCATTTCACAAAATCATCCTCATGTCTAACTGCAATAACAAAACACTTGAAGATGTTTAACTTACATTATAAAAGTGGCTTTTAAAATATTATGTAACAGCTATCACTCACCTAAGCCTGAATACTCAGTAATTTGCCAACCTGTATTCATTATATAACATGTTGGGACATGTTCCAATGTTGTCTTTAAAATCTTGATTTAGGATACAGTTCTCAAAATAAATCTAAATTTAGATTTTTTTTTCAGCAGCAATTACTGTAATACTAATGAAGAATCTAAGAAATATTCTATGTTTTACAGGAGTAAAACAAGCATTAAAAATATATATCCTTATTAGTCCAAAGGAAATGTTGTTAAAGTATTTATTTTCCAAGTCACTCCCCCACTTATGAAATACTATTTTTAAAGAGAAAATGTTCTGCCTCTCTGTAAATTTTTTGCTTTCAATCCCAATACAGTTCATGCTACGACATCTGGTGAACATCTACAAAACAATGAAAGTTGAAACTTCGGCAAGTTCCCTTCACCATGAATAAAGTGGCTGAGAAGAAGAACAAGCCAAATAAGTTTTATATATATATATATAAACCAGCCAGTTTGTAATATCCTGGTATCCTGGTTATTATCCCCAACTGCTGCCTCTTACCTGCCAGGGACATCATGAAATCAAAAGGAGGGAAGAGCAGACATTATTGTGGTAGGGAGATGCAGGGCATATAAATCCATAAAACTGTAGGAAATAAGTTTCCTTTATCAAATCATGTTCTATAATCCTCAAAAAGCAAAATGAGAAGCTGAGGAAGTGGCCTCATCAGGTTAAGACATTCTACAGGGTTGAATGTGGAAATACCATGTGGCAGTTCAGAGAGCAAAAGAATAATTTTTCCACCCTATCTCATCTGAGAACAAGGAGAGATCCAAATACATTGAGAAGGATTCCCCAGAATCTTGGAGATTTAACATAATATACAGTTTCCTGTACAAGCTCATGAACGTTCTTTACAGTAAACCCATTTCATTTAAATCATAATTTTGGAATCAGAAAAGAAACCATTATTGGTTTAAATGAACTATGAAACAAACATGAAGAGTAGGCTTTTAAACAGATTTACAACACAAGGAGCAGACCACCAGCTTTACCTGCAGGTAGGCAGGAAAGGTTTCTTCGAGTTTATTTTTCTTTTTCCTGTAACGCTTTTTGATTTTCTCAGTGCTTTCAGAAGCTGGGGTAGACTCCTCAACTGGAGTGTCTGGCAGCTGCTCTGTCCAACCTACAAAGGAACACCAGGACACAAGTAAATAAAGCACTCAGTATTTGGCTCTACAGGTACAGTGGCAGCACATCTGGCCACCTCTGGGTGTGTGGGTTACTGCACATCCCTCCAGATGCATTCCAAAGTGCCTTTTCTCCAGCTGTGAACTGCCCTGACCACCCAGGCTCTGGCAGCAGGAAATGCCAGATGTGACACCAGCCACAACACTGCTGTACCTCCCAGGGACACAGAGACCTTTAACTTCTGCAGGCAAGCTAAGAATTTGCCAATTTGACAGAAATTATAGGTGCCGTTCAACCAGGTATTTAAAACAACAATTCCACTCAAGAAGTATCTCCAGTGTCATCAATGCTGAGTTACACATTAACCACCTTTCATTTCATACACTATTTTTTCCTCAAATTAGAAGTAAAAAACTTATTTTTTTTAAATCTGAGAAAGAACTATCATATCAATAATGAACACCCTAGAAAAAGAAATCTATAAAGAAGCCCTTCAAGAAAAATTACACATTTATTCAGCTGTCATATTTCAAAGTGGCACTGCTTTTTCTAATAAACACAAAAGCACACAGTGCTCATCAATCATTCAGTATTTTATTACAACAGAGCAAGAAAAACACTGCAGGTAATGCAGAACTTTTCAAGTTCTGCTACTTCTGTCTTGCCAAAGCAAATTACATGAAGTTAAGGACTCTGGCAAGTTATTTAAGAAACTGAATTATCATGATAATAAAATCAGCTCTGCTTTGTAGTGCAGTGATCTCCTGCAGGATATCCAGAGGACCATGAGTGGAATGAGGTTCACCAGCACTGACCTCTGCACTGAGAGGGAGGCTTTACAGAGAAAAGGAGTGGATGTGACAAGGGTGCAAAAAATCCTGGTAAAGCTGATGAGAACTGGCCACTGAGGAGCAGGCTCTTGGCAAGCTGATTTGTATTTTTCTCAACTAGCAATTGTGCCTGAGCACAAAAAGAAACTCCAACTTTCAACTGAAGAATACTTGTTTAAGAATAGTCCTTTTTAACAGCATGCATTGTAGTGTTACCCAGAATGGGGAATTAGCTTTTTAGCCAATTTAAAAAAAAAAGTTTTACTTAAAGGAGCAGACCCCTATGCAAATGAAAAGATCTAATACAACATTTTCAGCACAACCTGAAATAAGGCAGTATGCTACACTGAAACATTATTTACAAAGCAGAAACACAGCTGTAACACTAATATTGAAGAGAAAGCAAACACTATACCAAGATTGGGAACTTAATCAGAATATCTAGCTGCACTGATAAATGAAATGATTATTGGCTTTATGAAGTAGTTTTACAAATACAAGCACAGACAACAATGCTTGAATGTTAGATTTTAATAACACTGCCTTGATGCTGTAGCAAAGATCCAGTCCCCACCATGTTGTACAATCTACAGCAAGAGACTGATCTGGCTCTATAAAGGGTAAAAAACCTATATCTGAACAGAAAGGAGAGAGTGACAGGAGAAATCTCAGGCCAGGGTCTTTAACTGGGTGGTATCAGCCATCCTTCAGAAGCAGCTGCCTCCTTCTACTGACTTACCAGGGAATAGGCTCTGAACTAAACATATTCCACATCTCTCCTGAATGATACCTCAACACCCTCTAGATTAGTGTGAGCAACTTCAGATGGATGGAATAATTTAGTCTAATCACACACAGCAAGAAAGAGAAAAAGGCCCATGAATAAAATCTGACTTCTTGTTAGGTGCCCAATCTACTGAGAACTGCAGTGTCAGAGGTATGAAAATGGCTCTGCCATGGGAAAAGGCACCCAACAAAGTCAAGGATTCTTCAGCCCTGGAAAAGGCAACACTGATGGGGAAATATGATACACATCTAGAAAATATTTCTAGAATGAATGACTTTTAAAAAATAATCTTTCATAACATTAAACATGAAGACAGCTTATGAAACTCTCAGATATCCGATATCTGGCTTAAAATAAAAAGGAATTATTTCTTCATACAGCAATAACATATGACTAAACTCTCTAATAAAGGATTTCCCAGAGCATGAACAGATTTATAAAAATTGATTAGACACACTCATGGAATATGAAACACTGCTGAGTATTAAAACTGATGGTCCAGAAGACACCTCTGGATCAGGGCTACATCTGGAGAAAGAGGATTGCTCTAAATCTAACAGAGTAATAATAGTAATAATAATAATAATTCTCACTATTTATCTCCTACAACAGCCTGCAATTCATTGTTTCAGTTTCTTTGTACATAATGGGCTCTGTTGAAATTCTGCTATGCAGGAATGGGTATTTTCAGTTGAATTCATAAAGCCATAATGACAAACATACATGAGCTGTATTGCTTTTACTGCATAAAGCATGAACAAACATTTAACACCAAATTCCTGCACTTACCTTCATCTCTGCCAGGCAACTGTTCAGAAACAGATCCAGAAGAATCTTTCCTGGAGAGAGATCTTTTTGTCTTCCCCTGCCCCGTACGACTCCTCTGACGTACCATAAATCCACCAATACCTGAACAAGGAAGTAAAATTTCAATGTATGGAATAAAAACTGTGTTTCATAGTACAAATGAGAGCCAAGATTACTCTGCAGGTCAAGGAGACTGCTGCATCTAGATGTCTAAGAATGAATCTGAGATACTTGATGAGTTTTCATTTTGAATTTTATGAGACATTTCTGAATTTTTATGTCCCAGTGGGTACACATGTAATGAAAAATGATCAGAATTTCAGGACTATAGACCATCCACAAGAAGTTCAAATCACCAAACCTGGCAACTTTCAGGTGTTGGTTTTCCCCTCCCTTGGGGCAAACTGATGAGTGGCTGGAATTAGCTGTCAATCTACCAAATGAAACCTATTAAAGAACCTCAAACGACCACAAAAAATCCTCTGCAAATAGCTCTAGAGAGCCCACCACTCCAAATGATGCTACCAGAGAAGGACATATCCCAAATAAAAAGATAATTAATCAACATCATAGAGCCCTGGAACTCCTGAATCCTTCACTAGAGACTGACTGCAGAGTTCCTGATCTTTGCAGTTGGTGTGTATGGATCTAAATGTATCATATACAGATCTGTTTCATTTTTCAGGGGAATTGTTGGCTGCAGAAAACTAATGGATAACTAATAGATGTATTCTGTGTGGATACAGCTCAACTGTTTGTGCACCCAAGACATACAGGTAATTAATTCAGTCAGGATAATTAAGAGTCAACTGCACAAAGAAATTAAAATAAATGAATTCATCCAGTAACTGAATTCATTAAAATTCACCTGTCAGAAGTAATCTGCGTATACCTAGTAAACCACTCTTTTAAAGTATTTCAGAAAGCATCTAAAATAACTGCAAAAAGTTGTCTGAAGTTCAGATATTTCCATATATATACACACATAAAAACTCTCCTTCAACAATTATAGAAATACAGCACAATTTCCTATAAGTTAAGAATCAATAAGGCGTAGATCTGAACTACTACAAGTAATTGAAAAGCACACTAAGAACAAGTGCACTGCTGACCAGCAACCTTTGGAAATGTGTTTTGACATAGAATACTTCAGAATTGCATGGTGTTTTCTTTTTGTTTTTTTTATTTTGTAATTCTACAGAAAAAAAAAGAGCAATGGACACACAATGATCTAAGTTACTTTATCCTACCAGGTCTGTATGGTTTTCGCTTCCTTTTTTTAATCCCATCAGCTCCTTCAGCCACTTTGGTATCATCATCCACAGCTTCCCGTTCTGGGCTGGAATCTGATTTTCCATCACAATCCATAAGGTCACCTTCTGCAGAAGAGAGGCAATGGTCACTTTAACTGGAAAAGCCAAACAAAATTATTTTTTCCAAAATTTCCACATCTGACTGTTTTATGAGAAACTGGCTGAGAATGACAGATTTTTCAAAAGGGTGACAGATAATCATAAGCCCTGGACATTTTTGGGAAACTCATCCTAACTATACACACATTTCCTATGAGATGATGTTTAGACAAAATCAGTAAATAAATGCTGTAATTAATAATATATGTAAATCAGAGAAAGTTTTTGGTACCTCCTTTGGAAGCTTGTGCTAAGTGTCTGAGCAATCTCTAGCTGTTCCATCAAGGACCCAGTTTTACAAAGATAAATTTCCTTTTCTTCACTGTCCTCCTCAGTTTTCTTTGACAGGGCTTTTTTTTTTTTATTGAGAAGACACTCAAAAACTGCAGCCTGCACTTGGAAAGCAAAATGTAATGACTTCTAGTGTAGTGGGCTCATGACTTGAAGCTGTGACTGACTGAAAGCAGACTGATCCATGAATAGGAATTTGATTTATATAATACAAAATTCAGCCCAAAGGAATTACTCAGCCTTGAAGATGAAGACTATAAGTTAGAGTTTATATTCTGTGGGAAAGCAGGGGAGAAACAGATGTAAAGTGTGTTGACATTAAAAAGCCTTTGGTGTTGAAGGGAGAGGGAACGAATTCTTCTTGATATCCCCAAAAAGACCTTGCATCTTCATTTTATCATAAACCTTCTGAAATGTTAAATATGCTCTCACCCCTGAAAAGATACTGGAATTCTCATGTTCTGCTTTGGATATAGGTGTACAATTCTAGATGGAGTAAAACCCCATGCAGTTGTAAGAGGGAGAAATACTGTTCTAACAGAGCTGGACTCTTCCACACTACTTTTGCTGTAGCAGAACTGCAACCCTCACTCTTGCACGGGCCAGGTCATGGCCCAGACTCTCCCACTGATAAAGACCTCACTGAGTTCCACCAACAAAGCCAGTGGATGGCAAAGGCCACCAAGCTGAAGCTCCCAAAGCAAGCTCAACTTTCAAGTGGACTCTAAAATGTAGAAGATTCAGTGAAATCTGAACCTGATGCAAGCCTACAGACAAGAGGGTAACAAAATTCCATGAGCTCACTTTTCTCAGATAAAGCCTCTTTTTTCCATCTGAACATCAAGACCCAAAGTGAGGGTCTTCTCCTTTTTCCCTGGTATTACTACACTGTGTTACTCCAATCAAAGCCATGGCACAGCTTTATTCATGCTGATGCTCATACAAAAATTCCACATGTTTGGAGATAGACACTGATCCCCTCTCCAGAGTAGAGCCCTACACACCCAGAGCTTCAAGAAAATCCAACCTATCTCCATGTACTCACTGTGCTGTCCCCATCACACACATGAATGTGCTTTATCTCTCAAAAAGGCAAAAAGAGGTGATCAGAACTGAAATTGAAGTTGTGGATGCTCTGGCTCTCCCTTTCATATCCTGCTATCACATCTATATATCCTGTTATCTACTTGTGAAGACCTACCACTTATAGAAGCCAACAAGCAGATAAAGAAGTCAGAAAAAGTCATGTAGAAAACAGGCACACATTTTTAAAAGTAAAGATTATTAACCACTGAAGGAGAACAAGGGAAGTGACTAGCTGGCTCCAAATTCAAAAGCATTTTTTGCTGTCAAAAACCCAGCTGATGGAGAATATGAAAATATGAGATGAAATTTCAGAGTCCATGTAATGCTAGGATGATGTACCAAACCCTGTGAATACTGAAAGACATGAAAGAAAAACAAACTGTTTAAAAGGTTATAAAGAAATAAAAGGAAGCTATTTTTAGTAAAGAATAGTTCTAGTCAACAACAGAGGGTAAGAATGTGCTCATCAAACAACAGGAACACTTCTAGCAACAAGCTAACACTGAAACTTGACTGATGGCTGAAGTACCCAGCTTCTTATGACATTTAACCTGATTAACAAGGCAGTGTTGCAGTAACACAATTGTGGGGAGGTGGGGTGCCTGTGTGGCTCAGTTCCTCTCCAGAGACACCTGCATGACCAAGGCAATGACCTTCTCACTTGCCACTGGAAGGAGCCATGGATTAACCCCTACTGTGCCATCACCCTCCTCAGCACACACAGGCAGATCACAGCAAGTGTTAGCCCAGATCACTGACTCCTACCTTACTTCTTTCAGAAAAGAGAAACACTCTCAGCAAAGAACTACTCCACTTTCCCACTTGATTTTAATACCAGCCTCTCAGTGACACAGATGTTGCTTTGCTGAGCCAACACTTTCAAACAGTTTGCAGTGAATTTGAGTACACCTGTACTCTGTGAGTGTGCAATGTTTTCCACAGGCAACCCAAAGATTAGACAAAAAATCGTCTCCTATTTCCAGTGCTGGCAGCCCTAGAAAGGTGAGTTTCCTATAGGATGGATGACCCATAAACAGAACAACAAGGAAAATTCCTGAAATGGACAACAACGAGCTGTGACTACTGTTCAAGAAATTTCCATAAAACATTCTGTACAGAACACAGGAGTATCAGTGTAATAAAAACTCCCAGGGATATTTGCAATACACACAGGTACTGCAACACTCCAAGCTACAAGACATGCCAAAAGTAGACTGCTACCTCTACTGTCATCCATCTCCCCATCTCTTGAGTGCTCTGACTGGGCATCTGGGGGTGTCTGAAGCACAGCCACACTGTTCTGATTTATAATCTTCAGTTTAAGCTTTGGTTTCGTCCGTTTTCTTCTCGGTACTGTAACAGTGAGGCTCTGTAACTGAGACATGCCGGATTCTGTCAAGCAGACTCCATCCTGGGTGTATGTCTTCGGTGGGTCTATAAAAGTTGAATGAATCATAACAGCAATATAAAACTCTTTTAATTTACAAGTCTTTGATTTTTTAGGAATAGCACTTACAAGAGTTAATAATCCACAAGTATGGAGCTGACCCGTGAGTGAAGAAATTGGAATAAATAAACCAGAGATATCAGACACTGTCTTACACATTACAATTACAGCTTTATGATTTAGAGTCTGTTGTCAAATCCAGCAATAATCCATTACATTGCTATGAAACAACTTATATCAAGGACTCATTAGAAAGAACAATTTGATTATGGAAGTTGGTGCGTTGCAGGGTATTTCTGTATTACTGGCACCCACAGAAAACTGTGCAAGTCATACTTTGGGTCCCTGTTGATTGTCAGCCAAGGCCCCCATCCAGTTCTCAGCACTTTACCTTCATCTTATTCATAACCTTAAGTCTCCAAGAACTCCTGGTAACTCAGAGAAGTTATCAGCCCTATTTCATAGGTAGACAAAAAACCCAAGTAGTATCAAGTGAGCTGCTCAAGATCAAAAATGAAATTGTGGGTAGAACCCAAGTCTCCCAAGACCTGCAAGACTGCTTCTTCCTCAAGCTGTTAAATGACAACTGAGTCCACTGATAAGCTCTAATATTCTTTAATTCACCTTGCAGAAAGGCCCTGCCACCTGTGCTGAGGCCCTGCAAATGGAAGCTTGGGAACTTTCAGGGAATTGCCAAATAATGAAGAGGCTGCAATGATGCTTCAGCTCTCTGGAGCCAATTACATCATAATTTGGTAACACAACTTTTGAAAACAGACAAATATAATAACATTTGTTCCATTTAACCAAAAACGTTTCCTCATGTAACATCTGACAATACAGCTGGTTCTGAACAAATTCTTCCCACTTGACTTCCTTCTTACACTGAACTTGAAAGGTGTGTGTTTCAAAAACATCTCACACTCTTTTTCTGATTGAGTATTTGAGGGGAGAACCTTCTCTGAGGTATCAAATAGAAAAAAAACCTCTAATGTGATGGAAGCTGTCCTAACATGATGGAAACTGCTGGGTAAAGACTGACTTGGGAGTAGGCTTGTCAGGATTATAGATTCCTAACACAAACCAGACAAATACAAAAAAGCTGCATCCTCCTAACATCTCAAGCCTGTAAATATTTGTGTACATGCTTGACTCAGCCACATTGTGTTATCACCACTGATATTAAGGCAAGCAGCTAAGACTGTAGGATCAAAGCATAATTTAAAGTAATTATTACAGTGCAGGTATGGCAGGCAAGAGAGAAGAAAGAAGAGACAATGAGGAAAAAAAATGGAAAGCATGCTGTGGTAACTGAAGGATAGTTAATGCTGTGTGTTACAAAACCACAGGAAAAGGAATTTTTGTCTCATGTAAAAATATACCCTTAGAATATTCTAAATGATCAGATATTAAGCATTTCCATTCTTTACCTAGTTCTTTTGATTTTGAAATAATCTGAGCTCCAACTGATGAATCACAACAGTCCAAAGAAGGCACTGAAAAATAGAGGGAAAATAATTTCAACTTTTAAAAATGGTGACTTGATTTAAATTGAAACTATCAATTTTCCTTGAAGCAGTTCCATTAAACTCTCTAATTTATACTGTTGGCAATCATTTACTTGCACCTATAAAATAAAGTGCTTTTCAGTATCACAGATGTGATTACAAAAGAAGCCTGATAGAAACTGAAGTTCTCCAATTTCCTAAAGCCAAGAATGGCATTGGAATAGTACTGAAGTCAATGGGAAATTATTTCCTTCTACTGGACCAAGGGCAAATGAATACAGTGGGTCTTTTGGGTTGGAAAGCAACCTGTACACTAGTCATGATGTTCAGGTTTTGCTGCCCTAATCATTAAAAATGTGAGGGTTTTGTGAAGTGAGTATTGATCAGTATTTCCCCAAGGAGGGGCTTTGCACACAAGGCTCTCACTGTGTCTGTGCTGTGCTCTTACACAGCACTTGGAGAAGGCTGAGGTATTGAGAACAGATAACAGGACCTGTTGGAAGTTAGATGGGGCAATTCTTATTCCAGGTAAGAGTACTGAAAATGGAAAGCAGAAACTCAAAAACTACACCTTGTGTGCTACAGGGCAGCAGTGGAACGGTGTGACTGATAAAACAATAATCCAAATGTCCTGCAACACAAGGCTACTTCTGCAGTGGGCAGAAATGCTCTTCCCTTTTGCCTGAACTACACAACTGCAATCAGGCTTCACTCATCTATGATGTGTACACTAAACTTTTAATATTAGTAGTGACTTCACAGAGATTACACAGACAGAGCAGTAAAGGGAAAATTAGGAGCTCCTATCTTGCAAACACTGAACTAGAATCAGAAAACCTGTTAGTCAGGCACAGTCAGCATTACCACAGAGACAAGTTTATCCACACTTTTTTCCTTTTTCCTTGGCCTAGAAATCTTATTCATGCTGAATTTAGGACTCAAGATAACATCTGGAGTATTTCCTTTGTGCCTGTCACACAAGCTGAGACCCCTGAGGCAGAGAACCTGTGGGGGTTCTGTGTCACATCAACCATGGCAGTGTGCTGCTGTTCCCACCTCACAACACACCATGGGAGCCAGGACAAGATGGGGAAAAGCACAAAAGCTTCCAAGTAACACTTAAAATGAGTATGAAACATACTGGATGCTATAAACAAATATAAAGAAAGTGCAAGTCTGCCTTCAAGAACTACAGTGCTTTGAGAATTTTATGCAATGTGCAACTAATGCAGAGGGTATGACCTACAGAAAACCAGTATTTCATGCAATTAGTAAATAAAAGGAACCTATGAGAGCTACTGAAAAACTGAACTCAACAGTGGAGAGAAAAACAAGGAAGAAAATAAATTGAAAATGACGTTTTGAAAGAGACATAAAGCCAGAAAGAAACAAAAACGGGGGACAAGCTGCAAAAAGGAAGATACTCAAAACACTGAATTGAAAAAAAAGAATATAGGCAGATTGTAAGAACTATTCAAAGTGGAATAAGACATCATCTGTTCATTTAATTTCTTATCATTTACAAGATGGTTTTAAGAATGAAGTAGCAATTACTGAATTGGAATCTAAGGTAAACAAGAAAATCAGAAAGACAGTTGTGAACAGAAATTTGAAATCCTTAATTTAAAAGTCAAACAACAGAGAGATCATCTCATCCAGGTCAGACTGAACAATTTTAGCTCTGGAGACTGAATAGAGTTGAAAGGCTCAAATAAACAAGCTGATAGTGACAGAGGTGAGGCCTTCAGAAACCCACTCACAAAAACTGCACAAGCAAACAGTGTTTGAAGACAGTATCAAACAGACTTCCAGAAAAGAAGATAATTAGGGTGCAGATTAAGGATTACAATCAATGAAATGGATAGCAGAAAAGCACAGTACTGTTAGAGAAAGCCTATCCAAAGGGAAAAAATAAAAAGGAAAAATAGTGCTTTCTGAGGTATTCAGCTGAAGTTTAACCAAAATTGTTAAACTTATCTGCAAAAGGGTTTAAATGTGCTGAATATTGTACAGCATTTAGTAGCCTCAGCTGAAAGCAAATAATTGCAGAGAATACAATGATGAGAGAAAAAAGCAGAGTTCATTTTTAAGGCTGTTATAGAAAAAAAGAACTCTATGAAAAAATGCAACCAGCAAATGAGATAGAGTGGAATGGCTGATGTAGAATACAGCACTAACAGAGCACTCTTTATTGGGTGCCTGCATCGCTGTGTCAATGACACAGGGATTTTTTCCAGTAAATGCAGTAACACAAGAACATTAGAGCTGACATAGTAAATGTGCTAAATAATAAAAAAAAAGAAAAGTTAATTTTTTAACACACAGTATTATGTTGGGTTTGTATCTTGTAAAGTACATAGAATTAAATTTCAGAACAAAGAAAAATTTACATCAGTTTAATGAAAATGATACAACAGAGACTGCTAGCCATAATGTGTCTCACTGCCAATATCAGGTACCCCTGGACAGGGGTAAGTGATACCAAATCCTCAGTGCCTCCATGAGCATGTTCACTGGAGCCCCAGGAGGAATAACTGCACAGGCAGCTGCAGAAACTGCACCCAGATCAGTTCTAACTCTTACAGAAAACCAGGCAGAGCTCTGAATCCTGCAGAGGAACAAAAACAGCACCAAGGGAGGAGGAAGCTGGGGTCTGGATGGAGACAGGATGGGATAAGTGAGGAGGGATGAAATTTGCAGATGGGGCATGACATGCAAGGGCAAATGACACAAAGGCAGAACTGCTGAGGAGATGGTCAAGAACTGTCCAGGAGCTGATGTGGGTGAGAGACACAAACCCCTCCTGAGTGTGCAGGAATTACAGCACAGGCAAAAAGCTGCTGCTACCTAATGCACCTGCCTAGAATCTAGTCATGAGAATTTCTAAATTTCTCTAGAGGACACAGCAATATGCTGGGGGACATTTTTTATAACTTCAGAAAGTACTAAAAGGAACCTGATAAAATAGTGATCAGTGATAGCTATTTCACAATAACCTAGTAATGAAGGTTTCTGGTACACTACACTGGAGCAAATCTTACCCCATTCTGGCTTTTGATACTTATGTGTGTTCAAGAATAAAACCAGTATCTTTAATTTCTATTTCCTGAAGAAGATGACTTTTTAAGAATTTCAAGTATGATGAGATAGGGAAGAGCTCTTACAAATTTTAAAAAGTTTCTACTTTCTGAAGAAAGAGAAATGAAATCTCACTCTCAATACCTACACACAAGAACCAGTTACTCTTCACCAAGGGTACACCTGCAATGTTTTGTTTCTTTATTAGGTTGAGGGGTTCTTGTTTCTTCTAGAAAGAAAGTGGTTAAAACCCCTGTAACAATACTTGCAACACACCTGACACATCAAATGGAAAGGGCAAGAACCATCCCAGTAAGAATCCCACAGTATGATACATTTTTAGATGCTTTCTACTCTAAGTAACATTTATTTCCCTAAGTTTATCAAACACTAATCCTTCTCACTTTGAAAGAAAAAATTACAGAAATTTTCCAGAGAAGTTTTAAAAGAATTCATAAAAGACTGAAACATTTCATATAGAAGAACATGCAGGTATTTCTATCAACATGCATCAAAGGACATATTCAGACATGCAACTGTGCAAATTTACATGTGTTAGAGAGGTTTTAATACTGAGTCAAAACAGGAAAGAATAAACCGAAAAACTTGTCTTAGAAAAAAAAGGTGAAAAAAACCTGCAAAGAAAACTTGGGAACTCCCAGAGGATTGGTTCCTATTCCCTGAAATCCAAACCTAAGCAACACAACTACATAGAGGTGTGCAGGAAGGACTAACTCAGGGGCCAGCTTCTGCCTGGAAGTGAAACACCTCTTGTGAAGCTGTTCCATCTCACATATCATGGACTTAAATTATCTCTACAAGGTAGCTCTGCCAGCTCCAAGGAGAAAGGAAGAAGTATTTCTTACTTGGATCTTTTTGCTTTAAGTACTCAAAGCTTATTATAAAAATACACAAAAGTCTGCATTGTATCTGCAAGTTTCTTGCTTTTTCCACTTAAAAAAAAACACCTCTTTCCTTTTGAATTTTTGAAAGCAGATCTTTACAAGGAAGTGACTTGCAGAAACACAGAAGCATTAGTCATTTTTCTATTAGTGATAAAAATGGGTTCCTTGGGAGTGTTCCAGCAGGGAGTATATAAACCTCCAAGGTCAGGTGAGTAAGTTACAATTACTGCTGTGGTGAGGATATCAGTGTTAAGGGACATTAGATGCTCTATTGAACTTTTCTTGGCAGACCTCTCATGCTTCCCAACATCTTCCATCCTGATCAGGAAAACCAATCTTACTGACAACTTCTTAGTGGATATGAATTTTTCTTGAAACATTTGCTTAGTTCTTGTACCTTCCTCCTCCTGTTCTCTTGTGATACCTCAATGAAGGGGTAATATGAACACTTTCATCTGCTTATGCTAAAAATGGGAATAGGTGTCAATGTTCAAGGAGCTGACTGAAGCAGCAACTTCCCTGAGCTGACATGCAGGGAAAACAGACCTGGGCTATCACCCTTGCAGCAAGACTAAAATATAAGGCTATAAATCATGGCACAGGCTGGCAGGCACTCACAGAACATTAACCAGCACCATCCCATGGAGCCAGATGCTGTAAATGTGCTTAAAGTGCAGTAACCTCAGCTCCTGAAGTGCCACTGCTACAGAACTGTGACACAGACCAACAAGGCTGCTGGTGTCCATGTCCAGAGAAATGCCAATTTCATCAGAAGGAATTACACATTTGAATTAAAAAGGAAGTGATAACTCCCAAAGAAGTATGGTCAATTCTTTTCGAGATAGCAGCTAGGGAGGGAAGCATTGGTCTTGAATACTGGGAGAGCTGAGGAAAAGGCATTAGAAAAACATCAAGGAGGATGGGAAAAATGCTTACACAGACTGTTGTTACAGCTACTGCTACCTCAGACAGCCTCGAAGCATCAAAATACACAAACTTTTTCTGCTTAGAAATAATTTTCTGATTCTTCTGTAGATGTAACTTTAGAGAACTGGGCTTTTTTCCTTCTACTTGACTAAGTGAGATGCCTTTGACCCCTTCACTACCAAATGCTTTTAACAGTTTCTCCCTATTTTCAATATCTCTACCTAGGATACCCAAGAAGTTTCCTCTGGCATAAATCACTTGAAAATGCAAAAGAGCCTAGGAAATTTTCACAAGAGGCCTTAAAACAAACATGAAAAAAACAAAATCTTACTTCTACCATGAGCCAAACCTCCATGAGAGCACAGAACACATTCCCAAACCTATTTATTTATTGCAGTGTGCAATCCTGCCATTGGTTTCGATCGTCTCCTTACCGTTTGTTGGTGGAATGTATGGCCTACAAATGGTACAGTCAAAACCCATATCAGCTATGTTTTCCACTTCCTCCTCTGTGTTTAAGTTCTGACAGATTGCATGCATCCATCTAGAAATTAAGTGGGGGAAAAAATACAATTTAAAGGAAATAGGTGGTGTTTTAGGAGACCCAAATATCAGTCTATGGTCCAAGCAAATGGGGGATAGTTGTTCAGTTTGAATTCTTTTACAGAGAAACCACAGAATCAGGTTTTCCATATACAGCATCCCCTACAGTGGTGTGTGTTACATCCTGTATATGGAGCAGCAGAACGACTATTTCCCTCCACAGGAAGGAACACTCTATAAAACAATCTCCCAAGTACGTTTTTGTATGGTAATTTTCTCCCTATATTGCAATAATTTTAATTACTTTATACAATGTAATCTAGATTCAGCCTCACAACAATAGTCTTGTGAGGTAAATTAGTTTTATTTTTACAGGGCAGCAGGGAAGAGGCACAGAGTGATTAATTAATTTGCCCAGAGCCAGACAGTTAAGTCTGGTACAACCAGAAATGAACTACTAAGAGACTTCTGAGACTCAGTAATCCACTGTTCTTTACCACATGATCATTTCCTTCATCTCTACCCTTCAACTTTAGGGGGAAAAATGAAAATAAGACTTGAACAAGAAAAGATCAGTGAAATATGAGAAATCCTTACCGATCACACTGTCTACACTGAATTATGAGCTCCTCATCCCTGTACGTGCGGTAGCAGATGGGGCAGGTAGACAAACTTGCACAGGGAGCACACTGGGTGTAATTGTTTTGCCATTCACATCTTAAACCTGGAGAAGTTGCTCCACAGTGTCTGCACCAAACACACCTACAGAACAGACAAAAAGATTTATTGCTCTCAGTTCACAGGAAGATGACTTTGTGGCTTTAAATCTCTTCCATTTAGAAAGAGGTGAGTAATTAAGTTTTAACTTAACAACATGTTTAACCACAAACGTTTAACAACATTTTTTGTACTTTTAAAATAAAGTTCCTAATTAATAATTCCCTTGAAACTGCAAAAGCAGGCAGATGGGTTCTTGTAACAGCTCAACAGGTCAAAGAAGTTCATGCTTCCAGTTGCCATTCCCTTTGAGATCTGGAGACTTAACCATGAGAGAGGTCTGGTCTGTTTGTGTTTCACCAAGTAAAACAAATTGTTTTCACAGGGTTTTATGTCAAGAACACTAGGGTGAAGAAGCACCCATTCATCTTTCCAAATGAACACTGGAATGACTACAAGGAATATAAATTGGAATATTTTTTTTGCTATGAGTTTCAAAAGAGAAATTTTGTCTATCTCTGCTTATGTGGTTTTTGGTATGAGAAGCAGTTCTAGTTGAATCAAACAACTCAACAGCATTTTGCTGGCTTTGTTTAATACACCTGACTTAGACACAACTAAAACCTTGTTACAATTCAACGTGACATCACAAATACCAAGTGACAGAGAGAAGCAGAGGAGGCCAGCAGTCAGCAGCTCTGAGCCCAGCCCCAAACACACCATTTGCACTTCCAGCCTCCCTTTGGCACAGTCTGCAGGGGTGGGTCCAGGCAGTAGGTGTGGTAGCTGATGTCGCAGTCATCACACAGGAGGAGTCTCCCTGGATCTGTGGCTTTCCCACAGGCTTCACACACTGTGCACTCCAGGCACCTCCAACCTTTGCTGAGTACCACTTTAGTAATCTGAAAAATGCAAGGTGAGAATTAGTTGAAAACGGCTCAGTGAAGTGTGATCAATGTATAAATTAAGGTCTGGCTTGTGGAGCTCAGGATGCTCCTCTGGGCACATCACCCACATCACAAGGAGCTCTTTAGCAATTAGACTTTCTGAAGCTTCAATGAACAGGAATGGATTAAACAGAAAAAAACTGTACCCCTTTCTAATTTTTTTAAAAACAGGTGCAGTGTTTCTCTTTTTAAGCCACCTGACTGCCAGGACTTTTCAAATATCACGGAAAGTGGCATGGCAGCTGCATCAGCCAATTCCCTCAGGACTCTGGGATGCATCTTGTCAGCTCCCAGAGATTTGTGTACATTCTGGTTCCTCAAGAGGTCACAAACCTGATCCTCATGATGTGATCATGGTGCTGGAGTTTTAGTCATCTGAAGCAAGCATCTAACTGCAATTAATATATAATGCAAGAGTGGTATATAAACAAAAAGTCAAATGATAATTGCATGAAATACGCATATGGCATTTTTTAAAGTATGTGCAAAATAAAGTTTTTGACATGTTTAAAAAAAAAAATCCCACTTTTACACAGATATACTTACATCACAACCAATGAAAAGTGTACAGTGTATATACTGCAGTAAATAGCTTATTTTGTGCTTGCTAGGTCATTTCACAGCATTCAAATTTAATTTTCACACATTCTCTCCTAGGCTAATGAATGTAAAATGTATTAATTAACCACTCCAACTGCTGTCAATTCTGACAGCCAACAGGCAAATTGAATCAACTAAACCTTATGCCCCAAGTAAATGAAGATGCAGTGTAATTTTTTCTTTGTTTTTAATTCTGCTTGTATCTAGGTTTAAAACTTGTATCTCAAACTGTTATTTTAACCAACTGCTGGATAATCAGCGCTATTTATGGTTGTGAAATTACAAAAAGGTTAATTTCTCTTGAGGCTATGCATACTATAAAATGACATTTAATTAAAGTCTTTCATAAGTCACATACAAATAATGGTCACATTAGCTGATGAATATCTAACAAGTTAATGACTCCCCTAATTACCACAAAAGCGAAGGCAGCGTGGTGCTATTAAAGTACAATATGAAAACAGTGCAATCAAGTAGTTTTTGTGTGGAACAAGAGCACTCACCTTAATACTGACACAGTATGGATGGTAACACTGCCCACACTGGGAACAGGCCAGCAGCCGGCCCTCAGCACCTTGGCCAAAACTGCCACAAACCACACACATATCCTGCAAGGACACACAAGAGCAGGCTCTCAACACGTGCCAGACACTACTTCTGAAAACATCTAACTAAAATCCAACTAGCTTGCTGTATAATTTAACTCCTAACAAGGACTTCATTTGCTTTTTTATAATTAAGAGCAGAGAAACAAAATGAAGAATTGTAACTATTATCCCAACCTGATGGAGAGTGAACTTGTCACTGTTAGAGAAGAGGACAACTGTATTATGCATCGAGTTTTCTTCCTCATCTTTATTAGATGAAATATCCATGGTTGTGACCTATTAAAAAACCACAAAATATAAATACCAAGCACATCACATTTTGTAAGACATGAGACAACATGAAACATTCTCTAAATAAGTTTTGCACGTATTTATTCATACAGTTTCAACTTTCATAAAAAGCTGCCTCCATCAGAAATTACTGCATTAATTCACCTTTTCTCATCATCAGTATTAGTTTCACACACATATTCTCTTCCTCTCCGTTTTTCACCTTCACATATTATCCCATTACACTTTCCAATGGAAATGGAAGCAAAGATATACTTGAATTAAAAAATCACTTAGCAGAAATTGTCACACTGTGCCCAGTCTGTTGTTCCCTGCATGTAAATACTGAAGTTCTTTTTATCAAAAAGTTAATTGCAGTGACAGACTTTCGAATATTAATTCAAAAATCAACTGCAGAAATGTGGTTTGTCCCATATTGCCTAAAATGAGGTTTAGCTTATGTTCCAAGTATGTTAGAGGACTAAGCAAGAGCTCTAAAGTTACTTGCTGTGAGCAGTTTACGAGGCTTATCTATCTACCATAAAAACCTGCACTGAACTTGAAACAGCTATTTTGATCTGAATCCATCAGCTCTTACTGTAGACAATAATTTTTCTTTTTCATCAAGTGATTTTTATTCTGACCTGCCCTTTACTAATTCAGCATATTCATATACGGATTCTCAGGAAGAGAAACACAAATGAAACATTTCAACTGTGTTCTGACTTTCATGTGAATCTTAAAATACAGAATTTGCTGTCCATGAATTTAATAGGCCCAACTATTATCTCTGAACCAGGAATATAAGGGGACACACTTCCATAAAAAAAGATTGCTAGGGAAATGCAGCTTTGTTTCAGCAGCTGTTCTAATTATATATATGTGGATTATTTTAAATGCAGTGTAAGTCCTACAGAGATAAGTTTTGTTTAAATAATAATTTAAATATTTTACAAATCCAAATGTAACTCTAGGGACAAATGTAAATACCACAGTATCAACTAGAGGAATCCCTCTGATACACAGCTGCTGAAACTCAGCATTTACTAAGAAACAGCTGAAAAGGGAATATATTCTTTATGTGTTTTGATTGCCAAATATTTGAGAGCACTGCAGCTGTAACTAACCAGTTAACTCCAGAGCACCTGAAACACCTTGATACCTTCAGGGACAACACTTCCCTTACCTACTTTTGCACAGGTTTCACAAGGTTCTTGTGACTGCACATGCAAAAGAGCAGAATTTGCAGGACTGGCTGCAATGTTGGTGTCTGCTGAATCCCAGCACTGACCCACCATGGGTTAACCTGTACCCACCTTTTTCCCCATTCCCAAGATATACCAAGGTACTTCCAAATCTGTGTGGCTGTCCACTGATCCCATGCTGAGTAAGAACGATTTTGTGCAAATTGACTGAAAATACCCCCATTTCAAACATTTATCTGACAAAAGGCTGATCTCTTGGTACTGCTAACTGCATCCACTCTACCACAAGGCAGCCACGTCTCTGCAACTCTGGAGCTGCCTTCCATGTGGTGACTCAAAGGATCAAATTTCTGTAGGAAATGGTGGAGAGTGATGTGCATTTTGTATTTATAGTTATAGCAAGTTACCTACATCACTGTCCTCTGATCAATTACAAAAACTTTTAGGAGTTTGATCTATAAACCCCAGCTTGTCTTGAAGTACAGATTTGTGCTTTGTAACACCAAAATAATGATGGGAATGTCTCCATTTGATTAAGGTGCTGTAAGTAGCCTAAGTGGAATTCATCCTGTATGTTTAAAATTAGAAATTTGCTTCTGAATCTTGACCATCCAATGCTTTAAAAGGGAAAACTGATAGAGATTATTGTTCCTTTTTCAAATCATGAACACCAGAGTATCCCAAGATATTACTACACAGGCAGCAGAAAGTGTGACAAACTTCAACAGATTACATGTAAGAACCTAAAAACACAGCTCTGAAGAGAGTCTCAGGAATTACTTCATAAAGACATAAAAATGAGCAAGTCCTTCTCTGAACACAAGGAACATGATGTCTCTCAAAATGTGCAGGGCTTGTTGGTAAACAAAGTTTAAAAGGAACATTCAAATAGAACAAGCCCACAGTGGAAAAAAAATTAATTGTTTTATAGTCCAGATTTCCAAGTTTTTCATGCCAAAATCCCCCTTCTTATGAGGAGCAGAGTAGGACTGTGTAGGATTTTCGAGTTTTAAAAATACTTCAAGTATTAAGTAGTGTAACTATCAACTTCAGTGAGCAATCACTTGCTTATAATCACTTCAGTACTCCTGAAGAATAAGAGACAGCAAATATAATCATTATTTTCTCAACTGTTTCTGGACAGAAGCTGTGTACAGAATAGCAGATATCTGATCACAACAAAGAACTGAGAATCACTGATATATGAATTCATTAAAGAGTCAAGGAAGCTTTAGTTATGGTAAATCATGATCTGTAAGGGCTCTCTGAAGGAGTCAGCAATTCTGGGGACAGGAAAATCTTATTGATGCAACTTACTTCACCATCAAACTCTTTTGGCAAAGTCCTTCCCCAAACCTGCTTAAAAAAAATTAAACTGAAGAGGAATGGTCCCTATACTGATACAAGACACAAAATAGAGGGGACTAAATTATCAGTTTTGTATGTGGGAGAATAGCACTAGTCAAAATCTGACAGGGCCTGCCTGCTAACAGGTGGCGGGGCTCAACACACTCATGTGCAATCTGAAAAATCAAGTGAGAAGCAAGGTGACAAAGCTTGCCAACAGGATTGGGATATTCAGAGCAATAAAATCCAAAAGACAAGTGTGAAGAACTGCACAAGAACTTCACAAAGCTGAGTGCTGGGCTGTAAAATGGCAGATGGAAGTCCACAAAGTAAGGAAATTAACATGACAAAAGAACTGGTATTAATGATCAGAAATATGGAGTGGCTTCCCTACAAGGAACAACTCAAAACCACTGGCATCCTCCATACTTGCTACTCAAGAGTAGAAGGAAAAGGAGGAGAAATGATGGAGGTCTATAGAAACTTAGTGGCATGGATGGAGGAAGTGAATGGAAAGCAGCTTTCCACTGTCTCTTCTCCAAGAGCACTGAGAGGCAGGCAGCTAATCAAGGAGGCAGCCACTTAAAACACAAGCTGATCAGCTGAACTGAAAAAGGTTAAGCAGTCATGGTTTCTCTAAAGTTTTTTTTAAGTGAATGGGCAGATTTATGAAAGAAAGCTCCAACACAGGCTGCCCAAGACAAAGATACATCTTCCTGTTCAGCAAGTGCCCAAGCCACAAACTGCTGCAACGTCTTCTCCTCTTCTGTTCTGCACTCTTGCACCACCACTCAGTCCAGAAGAACCTTTGCTCTGGTCTCCTATGGCTGCAGTTACATTCTCATGCACAAACCCTGCTCTCTCCCTCTGGGCTGTTCCACTCAGTGCTGCCTTTACCAAGGAAATGAAAGTGGTACTTTAAGACTCCCAACTGTTGTGTCTTTAAATGGCAAGAGCAGCACAGAACTGCCTCAGGCCCACTGAGCTGTAGTGTTCCAGTTCTTCATCACAAGCAGTAACAGCCAGGCTCCATCAAACACCTCTGGCTCTGTAGAGCTCATTGGTTTTTTATGAAGTATTTTAATACAAGAATTACAGCTGAATAAAACTGTTATGTTAACAGACTGCAATATGGTAAAAAAGATCTCCTTACCCCTGGAATGACCACAGCCCCAACTCCATTCTTCAGTTTTGATCTTCCTCTGCCACCTCTTCCCGACAGCCCCGCTCCACGCGGTCTCCGCTTCCCCGGGAATCCTGATCCTCGGCCCTGCTCAATGGAAGGCAACAATGTCAATGCAACCCCTCAAGTTCTTTTCTTACTGGGATTCAAACTTGTTCAGTTCATCTATGGAAAAACATAAGTAAAAAACACCCTGTGATTTCTGGTGAGTACAAGCACACCAGGGCATGGCCATTAAATTTATGCATAAATCTGTGTGAAATACCTTTAATTACTTACATGGCATAATATGATCACCTTTATCTTCAGTGAGAAAGCAGCCAAAACCAGGAATGTTTATATTCTGCTCAGCAGAATAACTGGAAATATGGATTTCCCCCAGCAGTTACCCCCATCTCATTTGCAAAGTTTCCAAAATATATCTATTATTCTATGATTCATTTTTCTTTTCTCTTTGAACAGTCAGCCCAGACAGTCATGGGACTTTACACAGGGTCTGGACATTTGATTACTGGTAATCACAGATGCTTTTCTTACCCTATGAATAATCAAGTGAAACCTGGAATTTATTAGGATTGAGTCCTGCTCACAAAGGAAAGTGGGAGCTGGCTCCGTGAAACTCTCTTAATTCAGCCTATACAGACAGGTTTTTTTATATTAATTCTATCACTTACATTCTATCATTATTCCCCATAATGTGAAGTTTTTCTTACACAATCTCCATTTGATTTACAAAGAGCTTCTCTTCTCCCTTCCTTATTTAAGATGCAGAGTTGCAGTGTTGTACTTTAGAGTATTCAGTGTGTTCAACTACAATTATCCTTGGGAGAGTAAGTATGTTTTTACTTAAGTTTGAAATTTAGGGGGGGTTTTGTTTGGTTTTTTTCCTTTTTTTAAAATTACAAACTGAACTAAGCACAAGAGGGCTCCTAGTTCTCCCAAATCATTTCCAGAGAGAAAAAAAACATAGTCATGGCCACAAATTCTGGCTGATATATCAGACATCTTTACAATGTGTCTCAAAGCCTCTAATCTGGGTAACTGATAATTATGGCATGTACTCAAATAAGCACCTTTCCTACAGCAAAATGAGCATTGAGATTATTTATTGCATTTCATATTTGTCAATAATCTCAGCTCCCAATACAGCCCAAGTATGGAGTACAGAGTATGGGGTTTCCAAATGCTTGCTGCAAAATACTTTTAATACCAAGGCAAAACATTTGCTCTGTAAAACAACACTGATGGGAGCAACAAAGCTCCATGGGGATTGTGTCACCAAGAGACATGAAGGGTCTTTTCTGATGGAGACAGGAGCTCCTTGGATGGAAAGAAGCACTGTGGGCTCAATATTCCCTATTGTATTTCTCAAACATTCCAACTCCTGGCTTAAAGAAGATATTGAATTTTATGGTCATAATTAAAGGGAGAATTGAAGGATCCCAATGTTAAAATTTTATTAACATTCAGCTAATAAAGCAAAAAGAAATTAAATTGACTCACACACCAAGTCAATGCAACTAAATGATATTTGAAGAGTGAAAGGAAGGATGCTGCTGGAGGCTGAGGTGAAACAAAAATTGTCCTTAGATATCTATGGAGCTAATACATATGCACACATAGGACACACAATCATCAATTTTTTTAACATGGAAACTCTTCTGACAAGTTTCTTATTTTCTGTTTCAGAACAGGTGTCAGTATTGTTATTTTCACACAACTAGTAACAGGAATAAGCACATACTTGTATCAATGTTAATGCTCAATATTAAGCTGAAAATTAATGCTTAAAGCAGCAAAAGCTAAGCTGATGTCAAATCAAAATAAAATTAGCATGAGAGTTAAAGTGAGATGAACTTAAATCACTGGGAGCTACAGTTATTTGTCAGTTTCATAATTTAGCTTTTTTTTGCCTTTACTGAAACCAAATAATTCTACTTTAGTTAATTCAGGTGTTTTTAATACTAAATGTCACTGTGGATACAATTTTGGTCCATCTAATCAGGTTGGAAAGTTGTTGTTTATTCCCCCATCAGCTAAAAACGATGTCACTTTGAATCCACTCTGCAAGATTTCTCCACAGCAACAAATTCAAGCCATCCTTCAGATCTCTGCTCCTTTCCATGCCTGGCTTACCTTACTGCCAGTCTTAAAGATATTTTTCTTCTCAGGTAATTTATTTTGACAGCCATGTAAAGCCAACCACAGAAAGTGATGTACTCAACACACACAAAATTTGGGTAATACAAAGTATTCTTTGCCACTGAAAATCAAGGCAATGCCATCATAGTTTATGCTCTGGAAAGCTCACATCTTTTAACCTGAAACCTCCAGAGCTTGAATAAATTTTAGAGATCTTGAACAGTAACAGAATGGAAGATTAATTAAGGTGTGAGAAACAAAATTTCATCACTAATCTCTACAGCAGAAAGATAGCAATGGATACATGAAAATAAATTCAAGTTATTTACCACTTTGATGCTCCAAATGGCACTGCCAGGAAGCTGTCTGGATTTAAAAATGTCCCGACCTTCTGGAATGTCTGGGGACCAGGAAGGTGGGCTCACTGTATTATTGGTACTCCAAGCCCCCTAGGATACGGCAGGTGAGAAAATAGATGTATAAAACTTTGCAACATAAAAAAAGCAAAATGCAAAAAAGCAAAAAGCAAGCAACAAAAAAAAAAAAACTGAAAAGCAAAGCACATGCAGGCATAGGCATTTCTACATTAATTTAAGTAGTCAATTAGTTCACTGAGTGAGTAGAAAGTGGGAAATTTTTAGGTTCTCAATGAAACATGCCCTAAAATCAGTATTTACTTCCAACTGATGGTTAAGCACAACAAAATGAGTTTTATGAACAAAGATTAATACATATCTAAAGCAAGCAATCATCACAACAACAAATTACGTGTCTAAATTTTATTGCATCAGTGAAGAAGACAGTAGTTGGAGGTGGTAATATCTCCTTTTACATTCCAAACTACATTCTGAAAGAACTGATGGCCTCAGTTGACTTTTCAAACTAAACTACCCCCAAATCACACCAACAACAAGTCTGAGAAGCACAGCAAACAAAAGGAATATGAATAAACCACTAGACAAAAGAAAAGGAACATAGTCATGGTAATCAACAAAGCAGCTCATTCCTGCAAGTCTGCTACAAATAAACCATTATAAAACCCTACCACTGATTTTTTTCACCCCAGCGTTTTCATGTTATGCTGTGGTACCACATTTTAACACGCTATTATGTACATGTAATAATATACATCCATATGGTGTACCTACAAGCTTTTTTAACTAATTATTATCCCTATTTATGTAGTTCCATCATGGTGAGGTATTGTATGACTGTCAGTAGAAATAAAGTAAAATGAGAAGAAAATGCTAAGACAGCCAAGGAAAAATGCTGAGGCTCTCATAGAAAGTAAAATCTGTGGAAGACTTTCTCAAGCACAAAGACAGACATCATAAATAACTTCACTGCCAATTTACACATTAGATTAATAAAGGACAGAACATTTTCCTAATTCTGAATTTGTGAGGGCAAAAGATATTGAATACCAGGATGACTGATGAAAAGTGCAGGTTTACCCTCCCCAGAATGCCATTCAGCAGCATAATCCCAGGGCTGATGTGGAATAACCTCATGCATACAAACATTCCCAACTATTCACAACTGCTCACAAGGGCAAGCCCAAACACATTTACACCTTTGAATACTGGGATATGCAATAATAAGAAGAAGAATCAAGGAAAATGAGATGGCTCTGCAAAATATGTTGGGTTTTTTTCTCCTTTTCTGAAATGCAATTTCTCCATCCAGAATGCGTGGGAAATGAGTTTCTTTGGAATCAACAACTCCATCAAAACAAACATTCATCTTGAACTGTAAAGAGGTGTCTTGCTAACAGGTGCACTTTCTGAAAACAGGGCTATCCCTCAAGTGATCTGGCACCCAAAACAGAAAGCCTGTCAGTGACCTAAAAGCCTTATTTTGGATAAAACTCTCAAGGTAAAAACACCAACACTCAGTACAACCCACAGAATGGACACAGCCAATATCAGTGCATATCATAGCATATCATATATATATCATAGCATAAATCTGCTGGAAAAGGAATACAGACAACATAACACTTAAAAAAAATAACCATTTGACAATTCTGCCCACATGAGGTGCTAGCTGGACACACAACCTCCAAACTTCTCAGTGCCCAGAGCAGCTGTGTGCTTGGTTTGGCCATCAAAGCCTCCCTCTGCCAAGGGGCTTCCAAAATCCACTCCAGAAGAGCTCCTGGCAGCAGCTGCTCAAGGGTTCCACTCACTGTGCTGCAATAAACACCCTGGACTGGAAGATTTTGCTATCCCAGTTTTTTCCTTGACTGCAGATAGGTGCTCATCATGCAGACAGCTCAGGAGATCAGGAGGTTCATCACCCTCTGACAGGGGAACAGTGCTGGGCAGAAACCTTCCCACCCTCAGACCTGGGGATGGACAAGTCCCTGCTCACAGCCAGGGCACAAGGACAGAACATTCCTGACACAACAGGGACATCATGTCAGAAATGGAGGGGAAAAGGAAATTTGATACACTGGTAGGCAACTACATCAGCAGGTCTGTGGCACAGGAGAGATTTGCCCTAACTATTCCAGCCCTAGTTTTAGTATAAAGTAACAGTCAGTTTTGGCAGGTAAAATTCAAAATTTCATTGAATTTTAATTCGTTTCCTCATTACTTCTAAAATTCATAATGCATGGTAGGTAACTGTTCTTATAAAGTGGTAACACAAAGAAAATCTGTATAGCAACACAAAGAAAATCTATTTATCAGAGAAGCAATCTTTACATCAATCTGTAAAGGAGGCAGCATGCTCACAGTGTCAAAATTCAAGATCTTAAACATGCTGAAAATACTTAACTAAAATTACCTAGTTCTTAGTTTGGAGGTACAAAATTATTCGCCTTTTAGGAAGATAACTTTTCTAGTGATTAAATATATTCAAAAGATTGAAAAGCTAAAAGAATATTAAATCTGAATATGAAATATTCAGTCTTGCAAAACAAAATGATTTGTATATGATTCATGAACCATATTGTTAAGAATTAAATTGGAAATTCAATCCAAGTTTTATTGTAGATCAGAAAAATTTGAATTCTTGGTCAGATAAACTTAATTAAAAACACACATTTCCACATTTCCACAATACCATGAACAAATGAATTACATCAAAGAGATGCATTAATTATATTTTTGGCTTTTAATTAATGCCTATTACCACACAACACTGAAGAGAAAGTTCTATTCAGTTCATTTACATCAGAACCCCAGCAATAATTATGTACTGTGACAGAAACAGGAAGTTCTAATTCTCCATCATATTCTTGAGTCCTCAAAATTGAACAACACAGCTGCAAGTAAATTATAACAAAAGGAAACCCAGTGTCAGCAAGGGTCAGGAGATCTCACTAAATTACCACTGACTGTGTTTAGCTGCTTAACGCTTTATGAATCCTACTGCAATTGCAAATGCACAAAGCTGGCTTTGCAATTTAATATTTAATGTAATTTTAGGGTTGTGAACAAACTTTAATCACTTGAAAATACAGCTCTCCTCATTAAAAAAAAAAAAAAAAAAAAAAAAAAAAAACCCAAAAAACCAACCAAGCACCAAGTAGAAAAACCGAAACAACAACTGATCCTTGGAAAAGACTCTTTTTCTCTTCTTTTCCAACATTTACCTTTTACAACAACATACTTAGTGATACCATGTAAGTGAAGACAGCAAAAAAACCATCCCATCCAAGACAGCACACATCCAAATCCACCAGAGTGCTCTGCCTTCTCAAATCTCATTTAAAACAATCTCTTAAAACCCCAACAGATATTCAGTGTGCTGTGGAACAGTCATCACCAACATCTTCATGATGAAAATTAAGTATCTCTGAACAAGGTATTTCTCAAGGAACACACCCTGGAATAATACTAAAATAATATTTACGGAATTTACAAAACCAGCATAAGTTTATTGGTTTTTATTCAAAATTATTCTACAGAGTGTTCTCAACTCTTCACTTACCACTGTTTTAGAGCCAGAATTTGTAATGCCTTCCATTTACTGACTTAATTTTATGCTTTCTAGTACACAGTGGCATGGCAAAAATAACCATTTCAATTCTGTTCAATTCAGATACACAGAATAAATACAACAGCATTTAACACAGTGTTCTTCCAACACTACCCCAGAGAATCCCCATGTAACAGGAAACCAAACTGGCTGGATGCAATCCTGTGCCATGTGCTCTGGGATGACCCTGCCTGAGCAGGGAGGCTGGGCCAGATGGCCCATTGTGATCCCTTCCACTCTGAGCCACTCTGGGATTCTGCTTCTGCTCCTGTGCACAACTATCCATTTGGAAAAGCACACACTCTTTTAAAAAATGAATGTTTTCAACGGAAAGAATAATTTAAAACCTTCACAAAATAAACCTAAACCGATTTCTGCCTGCAATCCAAAGTGATTTAAATACATGCCTTCCACATTGTGGATTTGTCCAATTACATCTTGCTCAAAAAAACCCCACCTGCCTGTAACTGGACATTTAAAAATCTTCTTTTTTCATAGTCTACAGAACATCATTCAACATCTTTCAGTCCTTCATCAAAAGCCCAGAGTGGGAACTTAAAAGTACTGAAGAGAAATTTAAGGCACTAACATATTTCTGATATATACACCTGACTGTACAGTGACCCAGGAAAACCTAACTGCAGCACAACAAACACAGATCTCCTAAACTCAGTGGAAACAGCAGAAAAACTTTCCAGAACACTCTCTCATACCTTAGGAAGCAAAAATTTTGAACCCTTAGATGACAAGTAAAAACAAAAAGAATTGCAATATATAAGAAAGCTTTGTTAACACTAAGTCCAGAAAAGCATGAAATCATCAACCTGGAAGACCCAAGGACTAAAAATAAATTGTGATGAGAAGATGAAACACTAACTTGTAACACTGACACACTTTTTGTATAGAATTTCAGCAACAAGAAATGAATACCCTGGATTGATCCCTGAAACACAACACGAACAGAGAGAAAGATGTTGCAGAAAGTGACAGGCTTGAGGATTCTTTTCACTTATCAAATTTAATCCTAATCAAACCACAATGATTTGTACAAGACAGTTCTTGCATGGTATTTCCTAATGTAACAAAACCACAGAATTATTTACCACACCACTAGAAACATCGATCAAGAAAATATCTGGCAGAGTAAGGGACACAGAGTTGTAGAAGGCTCTTCTCTAAAGCCACTTTAAGAAGCTTTGAAAGTACCAGCCAAAATAAATGCATATATGAAAAATATTAAAAGGTAATTTAAATAGCACAGCATCAAGAAAACATCTGGCAGAGTAAGGGACACAGAGTTGTAGAAGGCTCTTCTCTAAAGCCAGTTTAAGAATCTCTAACACACCTTGAAAGTACCAGCCAAAATAAAGGCATATATGAAAAATATTAAAAGTTAAATAGCACAGCATTATGTCTATCTGCATTTGTAGCAGCTGAAAAACACAACAAATTTTCTTCTAGCCTGCTTTAACCATAAGCCAAAAGAAACTGAAATTCTCACCAAAGAAGCTTTATGACGACTTTTTCCTTATTTACCAGAACATTAATTCCTTGAAGAAATAAACTACACACTCAGGAGAATCAATGCATTTTCTAAGAAACAGGTGAATTTGATGAATTATACTGCAATATAATAAACACAGAATGGAACAGTGCATGTGCTTACCTGTCTGGACCTGGGTCTCCCAGGGGAAAACTTGCGTTTGGTGATGGCGGGTTTGCCCATGCCGATTTTTGGAGTGACTGATATGTAGGTGGTTGGGAGAGCACTCCCAGCAGCTGGGGGCAGCACTGGGGGCTGACTGTGCTGCACCTCTCGTGCAGAATGCAAGTCTAGAGAAACATCTGGTGAGGAAGACACGTTTGTCTTGTTTAGATTAAGTGATGGGGGAAGCGAGGGGCAAGTCTCAGCTGGTGGTTTGATGGGTTTGTCTCTGACTGGTGAACTATTTGCAACACCTCCATGTGAAGCAGTAGTTTCTACTCCTAGAAGAGCTGGTGCTTCTGATTTCTCATGGGTTTCTTCCTTTTCTATATCTTTCTGCACTTTTATTATTTCCAGTTGTTGTTCTGTGGGGACTGAAATATCTCCTTTTCTTTCAGTCTCCAGAATTTCTGGTGTCACAGTCATGGTCTCAGGTACTGAGCACAGAGACCGAGAGTCTGCTGTGGACACTTCTGATACCTCCACACCACCCTGAGGCAGCTGGGTCTCTTCAGCCTGTTTGTCCAACTCCTGCTGGGCTACAGCTTGAACACCTTCTACCACTTCCATCATTTTCTCACTCTGACTGTCACCAGATGCTGGTGTCTTTTTAGGAGATATTTCCATTTCAGCTGAATTGATTTCAACAGAGACTTCTGCTTCCAGTTGTGTGGTCTTTTCTCCTGGTGATATGCCTGCAATTAAGAACAACCATATTAAAGGCTCACTGTGAAAAAGAAAAAAACTGGTGCTCTGATCAACAAGTATACTTGGTACACATCATGCAGGCCAACACATATCACTTTACTTCAGTGAATTTAATATGTAGCTTAAAATACACTTCACTAACATCTTTCTTTGTACCTATTTTTACAGTAGTCTATATTTTTAGTGCATTATTTTTCTTCCCTAAAATCACAGCAGAGTAAATTAAAAGAGAATAGACCCAAGATTAATTTTTGAGGACCTGAACACACATTTCCAAGTAGGCAGCCAAAATTAATTTCTTCTTTTTAATTTCTGTGTATTGAAGATGCATGCTATCATAAATTAATGTATTTTAAGCTACTGTCATAACACTTTCATAAAGCTAAGAACAGGACAAGTACAAATAAAAAATATTTTCCTCCTAAAACTCTTTCCTACTTTAGGAAATCAACTGAAATGAAAACAGCTGCTGCTGGTTTAATTTAAGTTTCTAATATATGATGAATTTCTTTCAAAAATATTTATCTAGCCCTCCCTTGAACCAAATCAAGCACGTTTCATCCATAACTTTCTTCATCAAGGAGTTCCAGAGTTTTTGTCCACTCTATAAAGAACCACATTCTTTGCTCTGAATTTGGCTTCTCACACCTTCCTTTGATGGGCCTGATTCTCCTACAGGCCATTTAATTCTATTACACTTGCACTCTTCTTAAACTCACACTGCCATAAATTCATAGACAGAATTCATTCTGAATATTTCTTCACAGTTTAAATCATGGCCCTTTCAGCACTGTGATGCAGAACTGAGTGATGACAGCTGATCTGAAAAGTTGGGTTTTTTTACTTTTTCTTTAAATATAAGTTTCTTGTATCCCCTTACAGCAGCCATTGTTTAACATCTGAATGGGACTGAATGGGACATACTGGCACGTTCTTTACCCTTGATATTGGTCACTAACACATCTAGTGGTTTGGGTTTGACCCTTCTTTAGCTGCTCCTCCCTGTGCATCTGGTAAGATGCAGTTTCTCCCAAAACAGAAATTATCAACTGCTGCAACCCTGTCAAAGATCATCTTTTACTTACAAAGGAGAAAAAAAAAACCAAAAAAAACCCCAGAAAATCCTTAACCAAGGATGTATGCAGAGTTACAACCATAAGAGAAAGTATGAGTGACAGTATTTGAATAGCAACAAGTCACTGGGTTTTACAATAAACTTCCATCATACAAAGCATTCAACTATTTTTACAGCTTGGAAAAAGCCAACAAAAAAGTAAAACAAACAAATGAAAGTAAAGCCATACAAATCTTCTGAAGTCTCTCTTCCCCTTCAATAAAACACTTCTTTTATCAAGCAAAGAAGTTAATACTCTTGCTTGAGAGCTCAGATGGAACTGTTGCAATTTGTCTCCTACTGCTTTCTAGGTGCTTCTTCCTTTTGCTTTTATAAAGCATTGCAAACCTTAGTGACTGGAAGAAGGTTCTGGTTCTGAAGGGTTCTGAGCTGGTGTTTTCTCAGAGTGCAAAACTCTTTCTTACCTTCTGTAACACATCCAACAGCTGATTCCTGATCAAGGCCATCACCTGTAATGGGCTGTTCCTGAAATGCCATATCCTCTCCAGCACTTTCCATTTCCATTTCATTTGGACAAGCTTAAGCAGAAGCAAAGCAGTTATTAAAATTGCTGTGTTTATTCTACTACTTTGGCATCAGCAACTGCTGTCACTGTTTGACCTTTTGGCTCCAGAGAGACTGATATTTAATGATGACAGGACTTAGGTCAGGTCAGTGAGAAGGTTAAGGAGACTACACAGTATTCCTTAAAAATTAAGAATATTTTACTCATTAACACTGAAGCTTTCAGATGTCTGTAAGGCAACTGCATACACCTAACAGTGAAAATATGCACACAGTCACAGACTTCTGCACAGCCTGAGCAATACAGGAAAGAATTTTCTTAAATTTCAAGTCTATGAAATTCAACAGAACTGGCAGCATGAAGGCTTCAAATTGGTATACAAATACTACAGTGGATTATGGCATAGATATAAAGTTCCATCTACCATCAGCACTGGCAACACTGATTTTTACCTTATGTATTCAACAACATGAAAACTGAATTCTGCCACTTTAGAACAAAGATATCTTAATCTTTGCATGGAAAAGGCACAACTGAGTGGTTTTTTGGCTGACAGGATCATTATAGAGCAGAGAAACAGGAATTTATTTTTTTTTTCCCTTGTGTAAAAGCTCTTTCAGTTAAGGAAATTCATTGAAATGAACTAGATGAAGTATGGAAAACAAAGTATATAGCAAGCATTAACTTGAAGAGAACTGCTGATCCTCCATGGATGTTAGCACAAAAAAAAAAAAAAAAGGGAAACAAACAAATTTCTGCATCAAGACAGTCTTTTTTTAAGTTGAAAAAGCCCACAACTATTAGGTGATACTACTTTTAGCACCCTAGAAGCTGCTCTCAGACTCTGCCAACTTCAAAGCGATATTTTAACTTTAAAAAAAAAAGATCATTTAGATTGGCTCCAAATCTGATTTTAAAGTACAGAAGTGCTCTCCTGGGTATAAAGCCCTGCATGACTCTACTGATGTAATAGCTCCAGATTATTCCTAGCAGGTGAGATGACAGTCCTGTTCTTCCTTGGGGACAAGAACACGCTTGTCAACGTTTCTACTACCTAGAAATCCAACAGAAGCATTGCTTAAAACCTCAGCCTTCCTTCAGATTAACCTGCTACCTACTGAAATGGGGTTTTGTAGGAGACTGGGAGTTGTGACCATATATGTTCTGCTTTGGACATCTTCAAAATGCTCTAAGAACGCTGCCTGGGAGCCTCTCCTAAGCTTTCAGAAGGGAAATGATCTGCAGAGGCTGAAGTGGTCCCTCTTCCTAACCTGGTGGCCATGCTCATTGACAGAGTGAACTCATTTACAGACATTTTCCCTCCTGTCACTGCCCTTCCTCCAGGAGCACCTTTTCTATCATCTCTTTACTGCTCACAAAAGGTGATGTACAGGCTAACATCAAAGAGATGACTTATTTATACAAAACATCAGTCTGAACACAAGCATTAGGGTTTTGTTGTAGCCCAACACTTCCCCTTTCCTGCCAAAATTTACCAGGCTTTCAAAACCACAGACACTTATGGATAACAGAAGATCAGTGCACAAGCACTGCTGCAAGCCCAAAAATTGCACATGGCAGTGGCTGTGCAGTTCATCTGTTACATTTTACCTTGCTTCTAAATGTAACCACAGCTGTGCTTCTCCAGGGAAGTTCAGCCTGGATGAGTGCAGGTGCTGCCCAACAGAGCACTTGGTGTGAAACACACAAAAACATTTGCTTCTGAGTTTTTAACCCAGCTCTTGTGGATGACCCACTGGGTTCAGAACAGCAGATACAAGTTCTCCCTGTGCTTCCTTACTGCTACTGACTTATTTTTTAAAACATACTTTACACTTCTCTACAAGTTTCCACCTTCTGCTTGATTTGTCCACTTAGACAAGAATGTCTCAGAAACAACATGACTGATCATACATTTCTTTGAAAAAGGACACCTATTAAAAGCTGTCTAGTTAAATAAACACCTGTCCCTTGAACACAGTCCAGCTCCCACTGCTCTGTCCCTCCTGGATAAAGTGAGAACAGGCACTATGAGACTGACCAGCAGCTAGAGAGAAACAGGAGAACTGAATGTCTCCAAAAATATCTACCAGGCACAAATGAGTGAAACAGCCAGGCTGGCAAATGAATACATTTATGAACTGTACCACATCCAAAATAAATCAGTGAAGTTTACAGCTACAGCCTGAGAGGCTGGAGCTGGAATGTTGAGAGCCACAATTATGGTGCTCACCAGCCCATGTTTGAACCCAGGATCCTGAAGCCAGAAAGAGAAACCACCTATGGACTGCCTGAGTAGCTGCTGTTAAACAGAGAAGGGATGAAATTCTCTACTCTCACAGAGTAGAATTTGAGTGGCTGGTTCACAAAAAGACTTGGTGAGACTACAGATGTTACATCTGATATTAGCATTTTGGAACTGTGAAGTTTAAGTTTGATTACCTGTTATACTGTCAGGTTCAGGAATGAGTTCAGAAGTGTTCATTACATCACATGACTGAGTGTGATCCCCTTCTCCTTGTCTACAAAGAGTGCAGATGTAGTCTTTCAATTGAGACTCCAATTCACTACCTGGACATCTGTCACAGTCTATGTGAATCCATCTGGGAAGATTAATTTATTGTAACTGTGATTTTAGTAATGAAAATATAAAGCATCATAGTAAAAATCCATTAAAAATAGCACTATTTCACATTCCTATGGGGAAACAGAGATTTTCAACCAATGCTTGATTATGGAGAACTTTAGAGGAATAAGCATATGTCAGCATGTCAAACAATGAACAAACTTAAACATGAAGACTTAAATTGTCCTTGATAAAGTCAATCAGACTCCACAAGATGTAGAGCATCATCATGATGTTGCACAGTAACATACAATATTATTGCAAACAAAACATAGCTTACATTCTTAAAATGTTCCAAATACTGTATTTTTGGGGTTTTTTTAATTACTGAAATAGTAAAAGACATAAAATTAAACAGAAAACATAAATTTGAAAATTAAAAAAACCAAAATCAACCCAGATGACTGCAAACAAGAGTCTTTAAACTTTAGGACAATTACTTTTTCAGCCTGCTTCCTCACAAAATAGGTTAAATTCAATAGGCAGCAGCAGCTTGCAGCAAGTAACTGCCAGGTACCCTCAAGTAATTGCCAATTAATACTTATCTGCTAAGATTAAAATAAAGCTGCCTGCTATTGTTCATTGTATTTAGGGAAGAACGATCAAGGAGCTGCCCAAGATCCTGTGGTACATCAAACACATTGTACATCCTTCCCAGAAACCCATCAGTGTCACACTGCTCACCATGCACCTTTATGCACTTTAGCACAAATTAACAAAAGCTGGCTACTCACCTTTTGCACATGTGACAATGCAACATATCTTTCTGGAAGTCTTGGAGGCACAGTTTTTCACAGAAAGGACAAGATAAGTTGTCTTGCTGTTGGTAACAACTGTCACATACCAAACAATTATGGTGCCACTGACAACTTGTTCGTGTGCCACACTCAGCACATACTCTACAGTTCTAGAGATCACAAGAATTTAGTAGTTAATTATGGTATTTCACAATGTGGTAGAACTGCCATTAACTGACATTTTCCTTATTTGAATTAAATTTAATAGCTTTTGTCCTTGATAACACAAAGATACCCAGGATCTGATAACAGAGCATGAATAACCTGCACAACAGTAACAAGTTTCCTGGCACTACTCCTGACTTGAAAGGAGTATTTCTTATGAGATTAAACTTTTTTATTGCTACTCTCAGTTATCGTATGACTGCCACAAACTGATGTAACATTACATACATCTCACACACAAGGACTTCCCATTGCAATTACTTACAAAGTTACTGATAAAACAACAAATTCATCTTGCTTTCCTCAAATGCAAAGGAACCCACAAGCTGCAGAACTGTTTTGGTAAGTAAGGAGGAGTTGAATACCAAGAGTATTCAAGTATGGATTACATACACTACTACAGAGCTTTGAGTTTACATTTTTGTTCCCGTTGTATCATGAGAGCAGCTGTTATTAACTGCAGGTTATCCACTGCACCTGGATCCCACACTTCTCTTTTCCTTGTGGAGCTGATTTACTGTCCTACACAGGCTGCTTCAGCCCCAGCACTGACAGCTCACCCCACAGAGCAGCTGTGGAGCCACAGGATTTACATCCAAGTGGGATTCCTTCAGAAATTACAAATTATATTACATAGCAACAGCATTCCACAATACACCTGGAACAGCACAGTGTGGATAACAAAGTCTGGGCTCTTAAAAATGACCAGAAGTTACTCTGAAACCTTTCCACTTACTTTACATTTCCAACCATTTGTTGGTACAGCATCCATAACTGGCTGTAGACAGAAAGTGTGGTAGCCTTTGTCACATGTATCACACACCAGCATCTTGTTGTCTTCCCCAGAGTGTCTAAGGAAAGTAACAAGTGATCAAAAATAACTTCAATAAGCAGCAACAAAATATCTGTTTCAATAAAAATCTAAACAGGAAGACACAGGTGTGCACATAAAAATATACAAACACTACTTACAAATATCTCCAGAGACAACGCCTTCAAATTCATTTTTAAATACAGGTACATACAACTATGTTTATTCACCAAGAGCTGAGCCTGTGCAACCATTCTGAATACCAGATATTGGCACACTTTCACTTACACATGTGTAGATAGATTTGATGGCCTTTCTGTACTGAAATCAGTTCAAAATCTGCAATATACATTTTATTTCTTTCTGAAGAAAACATCCAATTGTACTTGTTTCTGCAGTCTGACTGTAATTTTTTCAAAGGAAAAAAGGAGCCATCAAGTCTGATTATTGGAGCTCCTACAATGTCAGACAATATGACTGCAAGAGCAAAACAAACATTAAAGGAAGATATTTCTATTTTTCTACAATGATGTATTACAGAGCTCCACCACAGATTCTAGTGATAAAATAAATTTGCTGAGAACAAGACAAATAGTTTGGTAATATCTAAAGCCATTGTGTTCTGCCTTCATTTAAATAAATGAATGCAGTAAGTAAACACGCAACAAGATTTGCCTAGATAAAGCCTTGCAGTACATGGCATTATACATGCTGAATACCTCATTACCTGGGAGACCTGGTGTTCTAAAAAGCCCTCTCTTTGCATGAAGATATGCTTAAAATGCTGTTCTTCCAATAATGGTGAAGAACTGCCATACCACATCAAGTAATTATAGAATCAAAGAATGGTTTGAGTTGGAAAGGACTTTAAAGACCATCCAGTTCCATGAGCAATGACATCTCCCACTAGACCAGGTTGCTCAAAGCCCATCCAGCCTGGCCTTGAACACTTCCAGGGTGAGGCATCCATGGTTTCTCTGGTCTGAGTGCCCCTCTGCCCAGCCTGGACTCGTGCTTGGAACTGCCCCAGTCCAGGTGCACAAGGTCGCATTTGGTTGAAGTTCACGAGTGTCCCACAGCCCCTCTGGATGGGGTCCCTCCTCTTCAGCATCAATTGTCCCACACAGCTTGGTGTCAGTGGCAAAGCTGCTGAGGGTGCCCTCGACCCCACTGCCCATGTCATACTAGCCCCCAATTCCAACCCCTTAAGAACAACGCTCATCACTGCTCTCCACTTCAGTTCTTGACTCCAGCTCATGAATCCATTGGGTGCTCCATCTGTCAAATCCATCTCTGTCCAGTTTTGAGGCAAGGACAGTGTGTTGGACAGTGCTGAACACTTTGCACAAGTCCAGACAAGTGACATCAGTTGCTCTTCCTCCACAAACTCTGTAGCCCCATCACAGCAGGCACCAGATTTTTCAGGCACTGTCTGCCCTCAGTGAAGTGATGGTGTCTGTCACCATCACCTCCTTATGCCCCATGTGTCTCAGCACAGTCTCCAGCAGGATCTGCTCCATGACCCTGGTAGGCTGGCAGGTGAGATTGACTGGTCTGTGGTTCCCCAGATCTTCCATATTTCCCTTTATAAAAACTGGGTCTATGTTTCTCCTTTTCCAGTGCGTGGGAAATTAACCAGACTGCCAAAACTTCTCAAGTATGATGGATGGTGGCTTAGCCACTTCATCCACCAGTTCCCTCAGAACCCATGGACATATCTCAAGTGGTCCCATGGACTGGCTGTGAACAGACCACATTTTCTCTGCTTTTCCACTAAAGAGAAGATTTGTTAGTAGATGCTGTAATTGCCCAGTATAACATTTTCAGGAATACTATTTGGAACTTTCTTTTCTGTACTAGCTTCATTGCTGAGATTTGCTATCTGCTATGTGTGATCAGGGAACACCCTTTTATTGAAGTGGGTTGAGTGAATATTAGCAAACATCAAGTGTTCTGCTTGGAAAACAGGAAAGCACTGACTGATCAGACACATGAAGCAGTAGCAGAGTGGGTTTTTTCCTTCATGCTGTCCCAGCTGATCTGACTAGAGCTGAACAAAACTCATTTCTTTTTCAGTAAGTCCTTCAAAAAAAAAAAAGGAAGCAAGCAAAAGAACCCTGCAGTGCCCATCAGATGAAGTTATAAGAGAACAAGCCCAAAGCAGTCAGGATTTTCCAAGTGAAAACAGTGCTACAGCAACTAAGTTTCATTGTCTCTGCCTTTGTCTGGTGCAACTGCTCAGTCAGGGCCACTCATGTCACTTTGTTTCTTCGCTCAACTAAGCCATGGTTTTGTTTTCATTATGATTCTTTATCTGCCTCTCAAAGACATTAAATGAGAGGACCTAGTGCAGGAGACCTGCCCAGAGTGTAGGTACAGGCACAAGTGAATTGTCAGCTGAGTAAAAGCACAGGTTCTTTGACTGGGAAAACACTACAGTAAAATTATTTCTTTGGTATATTTGAGAAAAATTCTCCTGTATATAAAAGGAGGAAAAAATCAGAATGTTTTGCTGCTTTCCAGAACCTGCCATGATGGTAACTCTAGGGGTAAAACACACAGGAATTTCAGATCAGCTTTTTTAGAACAAAGCTTCCAACACAAGCGTTTGCTCAGCTACTTAATACAACAGAAAAGATGGGGAAATAATCTACACTTTTCAGAAAAAAACCCAAAATATTTAATGAAATATGCATTTCAAAACCACAGCACATAAATCTCACACCATCCTCCTCCATGTCCTGTAAGTCTCACTTACTTGCAGTTCTGGCACACTTTGCAATCAGGACACTGCCAACCTGCTCTTTTTAAAGGTGTGACTTGAATGTCCAGGCACATGCCATGGTAGTGCTGGCCACAGGTAGTACAAAAAAGTTGATCTAAGAGGTCTCCAGGGCTGTCGCACACTGCACAATTTGCTTCTTCCTTTGCTAAAAAGAAATATTTTTTCAATTATTATTTTGTTCAAAATTATGAACAATTCAACGAACTCAAAAAATTACTTAGTAGTTCTTATGCATACAAAACTTGACCATTCTTATGAAATTCAAATTTAATTAATATATTTAATAGTTACTACTTTAATTCAATTTTCTCAACTAATCTTCTCATAATAAAAGTAAATTCATTTTGAACCTTAATGAAGTGTTACAAAAGAAACTGTTTTATTCTCCTCAAGATAAAGCTGAGAGCTTCGGAACCAACTCCTCTGTGGAACAAGTACAAAATAAAGAGACCTAAATTTAACAGACCTATATTTTTATTTAGCTGAAGTGTTTGCAAGAAGGTTGCTCTAACTTGAGTTAGGACAAGCAAGTCTATCAATTTGAACTAAAACTTGACAGAAGACAAGCTTTACCAGTAAACTTCTTCCTTGTTATGTCATTAAAAGAAAAACACTTTGCTGTGCATGACTGCTGGTCTTCAAAATAGAGGAGTATGAACTCACATCTTTTCTATCCCTGAACACACATGAATTCTTGGGTATGTGAACTGTGACAGTGCATCTAAACAAATGCATTCTTAAGCTGATCCTATGACTGTGCAATTTTCATAAAACCTGGTACTAATTGTGCCATTTGAACACTGTGTACTTACATCTTTCAGGAGCCTGAACAATGTGGTCTGGACAAAGGAGGGACAAGTTACTGAAATCCTGAAATGTGCCTGCTCCAGCAGCACAGGGGTAATGGTACATCTGGGTACATTTCTCTTCACAGCATTTGATAGTGGCTCCAAGGTGCTTACAAAATGCACATCGCTGAAAAACAAACAGAACAAGTCATTTAAAAATTTATTTTTCTTGTAAGTTTTTTAGCCAGATCTGTTCCCCCCATTCATTTAGCAGATGAACACCCTGGCCAGTAGGAGGTAGTGAATACTGAGAAGGAAACTAGTGGGTAGTGTTGTCTTTCAGCTGCACTCCCAAACACACTCTGACAATTAAGATTCTTCTTGTCACAGAAAAGCATTTTCATTCTATGTTATCTAACTTGAGCTATGCCTTCAGTAATGGGGCTTGGAGACTTATTCTGAAAATAAAGGCAGATGACACCACGCTGTCAATAGGTTATGACTAAAAACCACATGGCTCTGTAAGCTGTAATGTAAAACCACAGACGCTGTAATCAGAAATGCAAATGGAACTCAAGTATGATGTTCTCCCAAAAATCTTTCTGGCATTATACAATTCTCTCTGGGATGATAATGCATTACATAACCCTGCACTTTCTTCTCATCTTGCCTTTCAAGACTACACAAATATCACCACCAAACTTTGAGAAGTCATAAATAAGCACAATTATTATTAGACACCAGAGAAATAATTTCTCAGAAAGAACTACGCAATGATCCTCCAGTTCCCCAGTCAAGAGAGAGCAGAGTCTATCAGTCTGCTTGTAAAAAATCACCCACACCTTTCTGATTCAGTTAATCAGTCTTTTTTCTTTCTCGGATTCATTACAGTCCCTGAAGCACTGTAACATCCTTTTGCACTTTTTCACCAAGGCAACAATAATTTTTAAGGCACAGCACCGTAAGATTTTCAGTAAACTTAAGAAAAAACAGGTCAGCAGCTCACAGGAAGGCATACATAATACACAGCAACAACTGAGCTCAGGGACTCTCATTTTTCACAATAAAATACAACACTAACACTGGTGTGTTTGATTACTAGCTGAAGTGTCAAGTAACATCCAAATACAAACATAAACCAAATCAAAGAAAAGTTATGTACTGCATCTGCTTAGTTCTTAGAATACAGACAATATTTATTCCCCTAATTCTTCTCTGTTTCAAAGCCTGGCATGAAATTAGGCCTGAAATAGTGCTACTACAAGTCCACAGATATCAAAACCAGCCCATATGAAAATACAAATCACAAAGCTGTGTCAACAGCTACCTTGATATTCTTTAAAACCAGATGAAATGAACATCTTCAGAAAAATATCTGCCAGCACCAGAACTCACGGACAAGAGACAGAAAAAATATTAGTGTATGCTAAACAGAACTGCAGTGTAAAGAGAGAAAATGCTCTGGCAAAGAAATGAAAGGGGATCACCAAGGAGAACTACTGACAATGCTCTGTCTGTCCTGTGATCTGCAGACATCTCACCCCTACCCATGTCTAACACCTGCTGATGTGCAGGTAAGCTGCATCCTGGTACTGTACCAGCTGAAATGCAGAGCAGAGGAGAGGGAACAAGGTAAGCAAATAATAACATGGAGCTCTTGAAGGAGAGCAAGGCAGCAGCAATGGTAATTACATTTATGGTCTGCCAACAAAACCAAAATCCTGTAAGAAACTCCTTTTAGGAAATTATACCCTCAGTGAGCACTTGCTGAGGCTGCTGCACAAGGTAAATCCTGAACTTAGATGTAAACCCATGAAAATACAGCCCAAAGCCTCTAAAAAAAAAAGATCTGCAGCTGCACTGTGAGCCACACACAACCTAATTTTTCCCGATGTTCTAAAAACCTATGGAGATGGACCAAGACACAACTCTTACAGGCCACACTTTTTTCAAAGATTTTACTCAGTAGACAAAAAAAATAGAAAGGGGAACTTGGGAGGAGCTAAAGTCCAAAATGTATCCCTCAAAAAAGTATTCAACAAGACTTTGCTGGATCCCATTATTGACCCTTAGTAGCTATTTATTCAGGAAAAGAAAATTATGAAAGAACTGTAAGCACTTAAATAATCAACATTTATTAAAAGCTAGGAATAATGGAATAAAGTAGCAATATAAATGGCATTTTTAAATACCACATCTGTTTTTCAAAACCACCAATCAACCATGCTACGCAGCAACCACAAAATCAGAATGTAACTTTTCCCAAATGTTCTATGAATAAATGAAGAAATTACTGAAAATTAGGAAACTACAGGATTACTAAAAAACCTTGAAAAATGCTGATGGTGGTTTAAGGAACCACATAAAGATGCTGGAAGAAGAATGGAAGTCCAAGTTACATGTAATTGAACCCTTCAAACCCATCTGCTAAACTGCACTGGCAATGAAAAGCATTTGGCAGATAAGTGAAACACACTTTGAAAACAATGTGGTATGTATCATCTGAAGCAAATAAAAAGCACAGAATATCAACATTTGCTGAATTTGTAAGAGAGATAAAGCAGTCTGAAGAAACTAATGCCCAAAGGGACTTTTTTGGCAGCAGATGTTGGTGAGAAGAGTTACTTTTCCAGCACTAGAAGCCAACACTCCTCTGAAGCCAGGCCCCATGCTATGACCCCAAAAGAACAGCAGAAATGTATTAAATTAAACAAAAATATTAAAAGCTCTGCTAAATGAAATCAGTAACAAATAAGACTTTACTACTGCTAAAACATGGCACCATGACAGCAGGAGATGGAATGAAGCAGTAAATCATGCTGCCCACGAGATGCATGCCCATATGAGGACAGTCCCAGAGCCAGGACAGGCTGCAGTCTCCAGTTTCATTGGTATGAGCACAAAATAAGGTGTTGTGGGAAGGGGGTGGAAGCTGAATTTGAAGGGCAGCTATTGGAAAATGGTAATCTGTCAAGGCAAGACAAACACTGTTTTGTTAATGGATCAAATAATTTTACATTCCTGTTTTACAGGAAAAAAACCCCAACTTTATAAGGTGTCAAAAAGCTGGAGAGGTAATTTATTACTTATTCATAGTACACTCAAGGAAATAACCTAAAGCAGAGCTAGCAGACTATTTTCCTACTCAGGAATCCTTCAGTGGTTACCAACTGTTCCTTCAGCAAGTTCCTTGTGCACTTGTCCATTGCAACAAAGCTCTGAGTCCATCCCTACTTGTGCTACTTCTTACTACTGTGATTTCCTTCATTTAAAACTATCCACTCCTCTTTCTACTTGATAATTTTGACTTTTTTGTTTTTTTACATCTGCTTTTTCAGACAGAAAAGGAACTGATTTTTAAAAGCAAAAGCTATGTCATCTTTAAAATTTGATTTTAAAATTCCTTTTGTTTACTAATCTCACTGGTTCAAATATGACATTGTTGAACATAATACAGTGGAAGAGGAAGAACTAAGTGAACACAGAGAAAACAAAACCTGATTAATCTCTTCTCTCTATTCTAGCTCTATGGGAGAGCATCCTCCATGAAATAAGAGTGGCACAAACCACACAGAAGATTTCCAGGAAGGCAAAAACTCAAAAACCTCCTTGCTACAACTGTAATTGCACCAAAACCAGCTGAACAAAAAATGTTAATTCTGCCTTGTTCAGCTCAGCTGATGTCACAAATCCTACTGGCTTTACTGGAAACAGATGGCCAAAGTGGCAAATGGTGACAAGAGCAGCAGCTTTTTGTTTCGGTATTTCTAACCTTCCTGCTGGCTCCATACTTTAGAGTACTCCAAAATCCTGTGCAAGTTCAAATTATAAAAAGATGCCTGTAAGACAATGAAAGAGTTTATCCAGATAGCACCAAGAACTAATCAGAGGTCATGTTTTATCATTTTATTGCCCTCAGAATTACTTTACAGTATTAGTGTCTCTGCAACCAGACAAGTAACAACCCTTAGAAGACAGGTATTAAAGAAAGGCTAAAATACAGTCTTTGAGTAAGTACTTTGCAACTTGGTTAGTGTCCTAAACCTAAATGTTAGTACTGTGAATTGCAAAATGTTCTTAAGCAAATGACAAGTTTTTCAGTGATTATGAACTTTTTCTTTAAAAAAGATCAGGTGACACAATCTATGAGAAGAATAAGAACTTTTAATTTTATGATAGTGTACCAAAAATACACACAAGCCATCTGTCCTTGGTTAAACAATTTAATGTATTACCTGTAAGAACAAATTTCAAACAGTTTAGCTATAGAGAAATGCTGTCACACAAACCTGTGACTGAAGAGCACTGGACCTTAACAACCTGTCATTAAGGAGAGCATGAAGAAATTTTTATATAAACAGTGATTAATGAAGTATGTTCTGTGGTGGTTCTGATAATCTTCACTGGTTACTCCATCATCTAGAAAGAGTTTTATATTGCTTGCAGACACTAATGACCATTAGCACCTCTCATGTCAAATACACTGGTCTAAGTACCATAAAGCACTAAAGAGCACAATGCAGTAAAATGGCAACATAAAAACAATTAATGGCTTTCTACTGAACTACTAATTAGAAGTACTAAACAGAACACCTTTCCAGGAGTACTGGAAATTACCTTCTAGCTTTTTAATTTTATATGACTCATGTCACAGATTTGGAAATGACTTCAATTTATAACAAGTCAATCAGAGATCAGTTACTCCTCTTCCTCAAACCTTAACACAGTGACTCAACACATTCAATCAAGGCAGAAAGCAGAAGACTCTTTTTAAGTGTGGAAATTTCAGGCTCTCTACAAGTCACTATTTTGTTTCTCCTTCACACCAGTTGCCTCTCTTTTTCATCTTCATTAAAAAGTACATTAAATAAACTGTGTTACTATTAAGGCATTTAAGAATTCGGAGAAAAAAAAGCATTCAAGTTTTGGAGGGGTGTTTTTTGTAATAGTGATGAATAGGTTAAAAACTTGCAAGAATCAAGTTTGCTAAGTAAGATACCATTTTTTATTTGAAACTTGAAACAGGTAGGAGAAAACATTTATTGCGCACAAATTCTTCCTCATATAACCTGAAATGTTCCCAAACCCTGTTTATTCAGAAGCTCCACTGAAGGGTTTGGGTGCCTTAGAGCTGTGTTTTACTCATCATTACATAAGCTAGCAGAATAACTGCATGGATATGATCTCCCTCACAGGCTCCGCCTTTGCTGCTTTTTTCACACTTCCATGAAGAAAAAGGATTTTTTTTTTAATCACCTCCTCGTTTTCTGCAAGAGTTAGGATAAATTAAATGTTTTTAGTGAGGCTAAGCTTTTCCACAGCTATCAACCAGCTACTCCCTTAATTCCCATCTAATATCCACCAGGGCAGAAGAGCACACACGAGCCTGTTGTTTAGTTAGACTGTCAACAACAAGAAGGTCAATAATGTTTAATGTAATTTAAACTGTGGTTATTAGGCTTCAGCATCAGCAACTCCAGGACAAACAAGGCAAGAACAAAAATCATCAGCTTTGGTCTGAGGCTGCTTTTTGGCAGGCTCAGAAAACAGACTATTGTGCCAGTTCCATTTGATTCATGCTCAGAAGGTCTTAAGAAGTGTGTGTAGACATTTCTTTGTGTTGGCAGAGCATGGGCTGAGCCACAAATTGTTGGAGGCTTGAGAAAAAATAATTGAGGGAAACATTGCTACATGCTTGTTGTTTAATGATCATCTCTAGGCATCTGTTACTGGTCAGTGCAGAACATACTGGGATGAAGTCAACTTTCTGTCAAACCCAGCACAGCTCCTAAACTCCTAAATCATATATAGGCATTCTGAAGTAGCTCAAGCATTCTATGGGGTATGCCATAAGGACGTTTATAAAGGCATTTAAAGTAAAAGTAGAATTTACTGCTCATACAGTCACACTGTATGAGCTTGATGAGAGCATCCAAACTTCATTATATTTAATAAGGCCTAGTCATTTTATGGAATTTACTTCATGGCAATTCAGTTGGCCAAACAGTGGGTTACCATTTTCAGGCTCCACTGACAACACTGGCCAGATCTCCACCGCCTGCAGCTGGAATTGCAACACAGCTCTTAGGTAGGGACATCCACAGGGGGTCAAAATTTAGATTACAGCCTTGAGCTGTCCTATGTTGACACAAGTTCTTTGCTGGTACGACAGCCAAGTCCACACCAAAGTTTGTGTCAGCATAGCACTATCAAAGATGGGATGTGTTTAAAAAGAATGGAAGTGTTTAAAAACACTTTCATATAAATCCTCTTCTATTTTTGCAAGTTTTCTGAAAAACAAAGAGCTGGGGAAAATTCTCACAACACATCTCTAAATTCTCTTACATGTTATTGGAACACTTAGACAAAACTTTCCAGCCATTTCTGACAACAGGAAAGTCATTAACAAAAACATTTTGTTCATCTTAAAAACAACCTCATTCATGGGACTTGTAATTTGTCATGAGTTTCAGAGTGGGGGACGCAACTTCTGCCCTTTCCCTGCAGATCTACCCAGACGTGACCAAGCTTGAGAAAACTATCTCCTTTATTTTTTTTTTTTTTTTAATGTAAAACACTTCCACAAGTTTGTCAGTGAAAAATCACAGAAAAACCTACTCTCACTGATCATGACTGATCCTCTCCAATTTCCAGCACTGACTGGACATCATGTACCTCCTGCAAAGGTTCCTTCAGTGTGACAAGGATTAGAGGGGGGAAGTCTGTAATAAATATTCTAAGCCTAAGCACAAAAAGCCACTGGAATGGAAAGCAGACATCCCTAAGGATCCTGATACTGCTGTCACTTAATCATCTGGGGAATAGGAGTATCCAGCACACAGGCACATGGACAAGGAGCAAAGAGACAAAAGGGATTCACTGTGTGAATGAATCTGATGAGACTGGGAGGAGAAACCATGGATGGAGATGGAAGCTGAGGAGGAGCAGGGACAACATTTGAAGGGCCAATTAATCAAACCTCGGCACTCAAGTTGGATAAAGACCTTAAGGGAACTTGGGTGTAAGACTCAGGAAGTGGTGATGGGACAGATCTCAGCAAGAACCTAAGCAAAAGGGATGAGAAATGCTAAGGAGTGATGAAGAGTGGAATGGCTAAAAATATCAACCTGAACAGAAAGTCAGAAGTCTGAGACAGCTGAAATTGGATGAAGATTAGAAGGAGGAAAAGCACACTGTTCTCTGACACCTAGTGCTGTATCACTATCAGCCAGCCAGCTCAAATAGCAGTGCTCTCATGCAGCCACAAAGGCTTTAACCTCCAGTTTGGGAGGTCTGCCTCTTCCTTTTCTCCCTGACAAAAGGAAATGATACAGGCAGACAAACACAAGGCAACACAAGACATGGAGACAGATAAAGGAATGGGCAGACATGCACACGTGTGTGCACTAAAACACAAGGAGCATTACAGATCAAACGTGGATTTTGTGCATAAAATAGATGTTTTAAGAGGAGTCACTGACTTAAAGAAACTTGTTACCTGTGAGACCATGCTTAATTTACAGAGAGAAAAAAAGGAAATATTGGAAAAGGTTGTGGATGGCTCATGGGAGAAGAAAAGCACTTTGTTATGGCAACAGAGCAATGGCCTGCAAAAGACTTGCAATTTCATCTCCTCCAGGAAGCTCCTTGATGATACTGGGCAGGTATCACTTACTTTTGCTGAGTAAAATTTTTCTTTTTTTATTTTTTAGTTCTTAATCTTACTGTTAAAAGTCTTCTTTGCCCTGTAAAAATTCAGCCCTAATTTCTACATAGATTGTGCACTCACAACTGCACCAGAATGAAGAACTGCAATATCAGTGCAACCTTTTTAACTAAGTCTGAGTATTTTTGAAACTCCTTCAATTTGCCATCCAAATTAGCAGATATAAATAAATTCAACTTCTCTGGTGGCAAACGTAGCCTAAGACACATAACAAGGCCAAATAATTTGCTATTTCAAAAAATTTACAGACAAGTTATTCACATGTTTATTACAGTAAAAACATTATTGAAAAAATCATGCAGAAATGAGGAAATCTTTCTTATAAGCAGTATCTGCATAGTCAACATACCTACACACTAAACAAAAATTTAAAAAATGGAATATTGAAGAGATTTATACTAAGACAGCAATGTCCATCCTATGGACTGAACTAGGCACAAACTGTTCCGCATGTGATCACACAATTAAAGATTCATAATCAGGCCAAGGCACAAAAGACATTAATTGTGTGCAAAGGACACAAACTGTGTGCAAAGGATGTTAATTGTGTGCAGACAACCTGTCTTCTGACATCGCCTGTTTTCATTTTATTGTCTTAATAATGCACTCTTTTAAGAAAGATTTTGAAGATGCATTACCCTGATTTAACAGAAAGTTAATGTCAGCCAAGTCAGTATATACACTCAATGATACATATAATTTACAAGGTAATAGAAGGGATGGAGTGACAAGAAACTGGATTATGTAGAGACATAAAAAATGCAAGAATTTCCTGCCTTTAATACCTTCCTCATTAGTGAGCACCTCCTTAGTATTCCTTCCCCACTGACTGCAATCAGTACCTTATTGTTCATAATTCCTATTTCCTTGGCTGTTCCTAAATTGCACTCTCCAAATGGCACAAAGTCATCATAAACAAAATCCTACATCTTCAGTTCACTAATTTCTGTAAATTGAGCTCAAACAAAGCAATTAGGTGGCATACTTGGAAACTACCAGCTTGAACATTAGTATCATTTCTTCCCTAATAAAAACTTGACATGTTTTATCTGGCTAGGGCTTTTAGCTTTTTTTTTCAACTTGACTAAATTAGACACTTATATGTATTTGTCCCATTGCCTCTCCCAAGACATGGTATTCCAAACCATATTATATAGTATTTATATAATATATAACATATTATATAAATGATATTATATTATATAATAGATTTAACTCACAACCACTGAAATAAATAAATAAGCCCCATGTCTTTCCATCCTGTTCCTTCACTGATATTCCTAAGGCAAGCATTGTGTAGTGCAACATCTTGACCTAGAATTTAAAACCCTAAAATTACTGGTCAAACATTGAAGCAGGTTATTCAGCTGGGCTTCAGGGAGGTGAGGGTAAGAAGGGGCTGTTTGTTTCAGTTTTGCAGAATGCTGCCTCAGTAGCTTGTGAAGAAAAAAGCTGCCAAATTTTGTAATGAATTCCACAGAACATTAAGTCTGATGCTTAGCAGAAGCCATAACTGTTAAGTAAATGATATCCTTTTGATGAATACCCTTATTTGAAAACAACATTGATTCTTCTAACCCTCTAGCAGCGTCCCAAAACAGATGTGCACAACTGCAAATTCTGTTTGCTTTCAGGTTTACGAAGTGTGATGACATTTTTACAATCCTGCATGAGCCCTTTTACCCAGGAGTAAAATAAAGCACAATAATTCTTCACCATCTGTTTGTTAATTTTGCATTCATTTAACTTTGCATTTTGAACTAATAATCATTTTCTTATAATATAGTTTGCTCCATTGGTAGAAATTACAGCTGTTCAATTAAAAAAAGAATAGTTTATAACACAGCTTTCCTCTAAATAATTCGATTGCTCTTAATTATAGAAATGTTAGTGCCATCAAATGGAAAAGAACTGCCAGAGATTAGTGCTATGCTTTATATGTCACAGATTCCCTTAGTAAATGTACATATTTTCTTCTGTTCCTGCACCAATTCCTACTTGGTCTCTTTTAACATTAAAGCCATTTTTCTCCACTACAAGATTCTGTGTGTTTTTTAAGATTGTTACATGCAAAGGTACAAACAATTAAATGAAGCTTCTGTTTCATTTGTGACACAAAGTCAAACCAAGCACAGTCCTACTTCTTCATAATGCTTTTCCTTAATCTCTAATGACAGGACAAGGAGGTTTTGATATTTATATTTCAGCTGGTTACATCTAAACTAGGGCTGGAACAATGTCCTAAAAGCTTTTTCTCACCATGTTTACAGTCAAATGGGGAAATCCCATTCCTTTATCAAAAGTAAAACCACATTGAAATAACATGAATAATACATCAGAGCTAGTGAAGGGGAAACAATTTGGGTCAACAAAAGATGTGGTGCCTGGAGAGAGAGCAGGAGGCAGTCAGAGATTCTCAGAGCTCTGCTGTGGACTCTGTGCTCTGCTCTGGACAGGGCATTTCCCACACAGACCAGGCTGGAAGGTCACAAGCCCTAAACACAGACTGTCCCCACGCTGACACAGTGGAGAGTCCACTTCACTGAGGTTCCTGGGCTTAATCATCATCATCATCTACAAATAAACTCCTCAAGAGACACAGCCTGCTCAGCTAATTCATGTCAGCAGTCCAGTAGTATTAGAGAGCTGTTCAGATGGTTAAAACAATCAAGATGATTGCACTGTTTTCTAAAACCAATTTTATCTGATGGCATAGAAATCTCAGCATCAGATGACATCCTAATGCTGTGACAGTGCTAAGATAACAATTCTGCCACAGTACTAGGATCAGTATTTTACTTAAAACGCCCATAAGACAAGAGATGGTTTACTACAAAATTGATTTATTTCAATTAAAGGAGTTCAGAAAAGGCTGAAAAACACTCAACTGGTGTTTAAGACTGTAACAGAGCACTCACCTACAGAAATAAACTTCCAGACACAACAAGATCACATAAAATTAGGAGTGAAAGTCCAACCACAGGTTAGTGAGAGGCTCAGCTCCCAGTCCTAGCAGAATCCTGCACATCCTGACCTTTCAGCTTCCCAGACAAGCGAGCATTGCTTCCAGGGCCGACCTTTTCTGGGGGATTTATCCATCACAGCATTTCATGTCTGACAGGAAGCAAACATTGTGGAGGTGCCCAAGGCACATTCTGCTGTGATGGATGTGTAATGGTAAGAGTCTTCCCAATGATTTGCCATCTATTTCAAGTTATTCTCATTAAAAAACCTCACCTGGTGTGACATTTGAGAAAACAGAAACTCCTACTTATTGAAGTTATCAAATCCATATATATTTTGGAAAATGAGCATTCGCCTCACAAAGCTGAAAGAATAATAATAACAACTGAACTGTCTTCCTGTGTCATTTCTCTAAAAGTTCTCCATTTGCTTTTAAAGGTTCATAATTTGTCAACACATCTCCCTGGAAATACCACACAAAAAACATCAGAGATTCTGTAACAATTTGCAGTAATTGAAAGGAAAAAAGCCCTCAATATTTGCTTGGATATTTGGTTGGATTTGGTATTTAGATTCAGATTCACTATTTATTCTGCAGATTCTGTCATTCTTCCCAGTTCTTTGCGTAGCAGTTTCATAGTGAAGAAAGTTTTTGAACAGAAAGGAAATACTAAAGTATAAATTTTTAAAAGTGCAAAGGGAAAGGCTAGATGTGGAAGCACTTGCAGTTTTATAAAAAAAAGTGCCTAGACTGCAGCTTGAATACATGTATCTGCAGTGAGACCATGACACTGCAATATAGTGTATCAAGTCATTTTACCCAAGTTAGATGCTTCAGGAAACAAATATTTATTTATTTGGTAACAGCTACTTTCCCTCCCTGATGTACTGAAGGGGAAAGTGACATCTTTGAGGGAAACCATTAATATCACTGAAATCACATTGTTAAAAAAAACCTCATGTGAAGTGCTGCTTTGAGAACACGCCACTTCATCAGTTCTTCAATTAATGTTATTTAATAGGATTCTTATAATTAATCATGACTATGACTCATGGAACACCTACACATTCATTACTGGCAGCAGACCTACTATTGTCTGCCTACTTCTTATTCCCAGGTCAGAGCTGCAGAATGGGGAGGACAAGTATAAACATGAAAATAAACAATATTAATTCTTTCACATAAATAAATGACTATCAACAGTGGCCTATTAGGAAAAATAGCTTTAATGCAATTAATGTCTGATTTCCCACTGAGGTGATGCACTTGCACAGGATGGGCAGTTGCTCCACATTTGTGAGGATTCCTTAGATGCCTCTCTCATGCCTGATTTGCTCCATGTTATTAAAAAACCACTCAACGACACCTGCATTAATGGCACTACTTCATACTGATGTCTGCAATATTTATGCTCAATCTGCAACTCTGGGACAGAACTTACACTAATGGAAGTCAATAACAAAATCTTCAGGGAGTTCAAAACTATTTTTTGCTAATGGTTTGATTCTGTGAGCTGCTGAGTACACCAAGCTCAGAAGTAGTTTTTAGGCTACTGCTTAAAAGCAAACTGATGCCAACAGATTAATATGAGTACTCCTGAGTTTTAAAGCATGTCTATAAGATATTTTTGAGGCTGGGTGAAAATCCCAAATGAAAATCCACAATATAATTTATAGTAATCAGGAAAAAAAATCTCAGACTCTTTTGACTGGAATAATCAGAACCCCTTTATAATTCTAATTTCATTAAAGAGTCTGGACTGTAAAGCTCTCATTCAAAAAAAACCATGTGACTCACATTCATGATAAATTTAACAGACATGCTTAAATAAAATACTGTATAAAAGGGAAACTGCTGTGAAACCTAGATTAGAGTCAGTTGTGTAACACTAAGCAAACAATGCTACAGCTGAGCAAATACACCTACCAGTCCCACTGAGGTATTTTTTCTTTTTATTCCTCTGCTATATATTAAATAGAAAGCTGCTGAAGAGGCCTTTTTATTTCTATAATGCTCAAAGCATAATGAGGACCTGTCCTTGACTGAAACTAACCAATATTAACTCCAAAAGACTGATTACTCTTTTTTCAAAAATATAACCATCACACAAAAGGCAAAATTAGACCCTTGGACACCAACAATAAAAAACCCCAGATGAGCTATGGAAAAGACTGAATATAAAATATTTAAATCAGAAGCAACCATGAGTGAGGTGGTAATAAGGTTGGAAAAAGAGGGCTGCATGAAAACACCTACAGAGGTGAGCAGATTGGTGGTACTGCCACATTTCCTTGTGTAAATTTTATAAACTTACTGCTGGCATGCTGGTTAAGAGATGGGTATGGTTTCCTGACTTTTTAAATATATACAGAGCTCCAGTTTTCTTATTTGCTGAAAATACTAATGGCATAATAATTTAAATAAGTTTCCTAATATTTTTCATACATTTTAGAACGATATTTTCTTTTCTTGTTCCACATTCAGAGTTTGGGGCATTCCATTGATATTTTTTCTCTTTTGTAAACACTGAAGGACTATGCCATTGTTGCTGAGCACAGAAAGACAGAAGAAAGGGAGAGCCCAAGTATCTGCATTCTCATTTTCTACAGCAAAGCCCTAAAATGGGTCAGTCCCACCAGTAAAATGACACATTACCAAGGAACAAGGTACATTCTTGATTTGAGACACAGTGTGATTTTCCTTTAGTGGGTTTTCTTTGCTCTTCAGAAATCAGATTCTCTCTGGATTTAACAGATAACCCTTCCCTTCAGATTCTAAAATCCTGTAATAGAATGTTAGTGAACTGCTATGTCACTGCCTTAATGCTCAGAGTAACATTTATGAAATGCATCAAGGGAAGTGGGGAGAGAAGAAAAAAAAAGAGGATTTCTTTCGATGCATTATGAAAAAAAAGTGTTTTCTACCCAAGTCATGCAAAAGGAAGAAAAGGTCTTTGTGAACACACTTGAGCAGTTTGGAACACACACACTGAACAATTTCACTTCAGAGCCTCCAGTAAATTATTTCAGTGAATGTTAGTGAATAAAGGAAACCTGCACTGGAAATTCCTCCAGGAACACAGGCCCTTTCATGTTTCTCAGCAAGGCTCTTCAGCTTTCACTCCTGGGCTGTTGCTGTTTCTCAGCCTCTTTCTGTCTGGTTCCTACACCTCAGCCTGCCCTCAGTGCTTATCTATCACCTATTCAGCATCAAAACCCTCTCAGAAACGTTTCTGTAGCCACAGTCTCTCTCCCAATTCTGTACCTACCTATCTGACATCTGGAGTTCAAGAAAGGTGCATTTTTCAAAGCATTCAGCCTGAAAAAACCCCACACTGTAAATTCTAAGGCTGACCCTGCTTTCCTACTCGATTGTCATGGGAGTGCTCCCGTGGAGAGCTCCCTGGAACCTCCTCCTGGCTCCAGAGCAGGAACCCAGCAGCACCACTGCTCTGGCAGAGAAAAACAATGGATCAGGCTGAAAAATCAAACAATTCCCCCTTCAGATGAAGCCACACAAACCATCTTAAGGAAAGACACTTAGTGCTGCCTAAGCAATCCAAGTATTTTCCTCTCTCGTTTGCTGCTGTATTCCACAAATGCAGTTATAAAGGCAAAGATCATTTAGGCAGATTCACCTGCCAGAAATGGCACTGTGCTTCTGTTCAGATGGACAAAACTGTAGGGGACACAGAGCAATGGAAGCAAGAGAAATTGTAACTGGAAAGAAGTGATAGTTTATGAAAAATCCTGGCTCACTGTGAAAAGAAGTTCATTACTTAAACCTAAAACATATATTAGAATCCACTGGCCACTGTCCCTGGCAAGGGTAAGCTCTAGAACCTGGTTCTTGTGGCCAAATAATGAACAAGGCACAGTTTTACTCTAAGCAGTGAGTTCCAATGTGCACTGACAGTACCACCTGATCTGCACACAAATTCACAGTATTTTTTTCATATACTTGGAAACAAGTAGGTAGGGATACAAAATAGCTGTTATTTCACAAAAGGTTAGTGACAAAGCACACCAAAAGAAAAATCTGAAAATAAAATTTGTTTTAAGATGTGCATCTTTTGTTCTGCTTCATCTGAAAAGGCAAATTTTTCTCTGAACTGTGATTCACAAACTAAAGCCTGCCTTCCTCTTGTAAATACAATAAACATGATGAAAACAATATAAAATAATAACAATAGTTAAGCAAGTTTCACATGACCATGTGCTCCTTCTTCCAGGCAACAGGTCAGAATCACACTGGTAACAGGTTATCAAACAAGGAACTACTACAGAGACTGCAAAGTGACACTTAAGCATCTGCACTTGATAAGAATCAAACTCCATAAAAAAAAAAAAAAAAAAAAAAAAAAAAACCTCTTAAAAAAAAAGCTCCATACCCAGAAAAAGCTCTTAATCAAACACTTTATTGATATTTGGTATATTGATACTCTACTGTACATTAGCATACAAACAGATCAGTGCTTTGTGTATCTGAAGAAAGGAACATCTTTTGTTTTTTGAGATGCTGTTTCTAATATGTGCTAAAGTGGACATGTGTCACACAGTCTTGAAATAAGTATTTCTTCATGTTAGTAATAAACTTTTCCACTTGTAAAAATCCCAAAGACCTTCACAAGCTGAAGCATAGTACTGGCTTTACTGAAATGTTAATAATAAAAATTTTAATTATGGGAAAATTACTTAAAAAATCTGTATTTATTTTAAATGAAATTTGGCTGGGGAAAAACGTAATATTGCTCAGATTATTTTAGAAACAAGTTTTTAATGAAATACTTTCAGTTTAATACTGTAGCTTTGTATTTTTATTTTTTTTTCACTGGCTGGCTGACTTGGAAAGTTACTTAATGGTAACAGATTATCTGGTATCACACAGTACAAATCTGAAGTATCAATCTATCTAACAAATGGTGGGGGGAAATAAAAAACAGGCCAGCTCTTCACTCAATAAACCTCAATTACATTGCAACAATTAACCCTTACTAACAACCTCTCCCTCAGCCATGTACCCAGATCTACCCAAGTATCAAAGTATCCTCAGAAAGACTAGGAAAATAGACGAAGGATTTTTTCTCAATAAATGAAAAATTCAAAACTAAAATTATTTCCAGACCCCTTCAATCATCTGACATGCTTAGCCTTTACTTCAGGCACATAATTCCCATGTGTTACTGCCTCTTACTTTATGACCACAACTATTGAGACAGACCAGTCTAGTTTACAGTAATCCTTACAAACTTTTAAATACACCACTAAAGATTCACATACAAGCCTGGAGTCTAATTATATCCCAAGGTATCCATAACTTAAGTGCCATAATAACAAAAATGTACTAGAAGAAAAGAATCTCAAAGCTCCTAATTTGCATTTACTCAGTTTTAACTAATACTTCATTGTCTTAAATACCAGCAGGGATTTAGAAAAATATTTTTTATTTTGTTCTAGAAAACGTGGTCTATTAGACAACATGAGAAACAGGAACTGTGTTTTGAAAGCTGAGTCCTTAAGTCTGTAGCTTCAAAGATGCTGTGTTTTGATAGGTAACAAAACTCTTCTATCAGAACTTAATTTACATTTTTCTGTTATGTGTTTCACTGCAGAAGAAAAAACAGAATCACAGAGTCAAAGAATGGTTTGGGTTAGAAGGGACATCAAAGATCATCCAGCTCCAACCCCTTGCCATGTGCTGGAACACAAGACCAGGCTGCCCAAAGCTCCATCAAACCCAGCCTCGAACACTTCCAGGCATGGGGTAGCCCCAACTTCTCTGGGCAACTTGTCCCAATCCTCACCCCCCTCACAGGAAAGAATTACTTCCACTCTAAATCCAGTCTAAAGCCATTCTCTTTCTGTTTGAAGCCATGGAGCTCTGAGCAACCTGGCTGAAGGCATCCCTGCCCATGGCAGGGGAGGTGGAACTGATGATCTTTACTGTCCCTTCCAAGCCAAATCTGTGATTCTGTGACCTCACATGAGCAACTCTCTTGTTATGGTAAAGCTTCTGTTGGTTCAAATGAAACAATACTTTAATCACTGTTCACTTGACAATGAGAATTAAGCTGCAGATCTTACTAAGTATCAAATATCTATTCTCAAACTGCTGGACCTGCAAAAAATCTGAACACACAGAGGTCCCATGGCAGCTCTGTAACTGTCGGTTTCTCGGCTGTTTAGGTGGCCTGGAAAGGCCCAGGGTGGCCTTGGGCAGCCCGCGCTCCAAAGGACGAGAAGAGGCTTCAGGTCTTTTCTCGGTCTCGGTGTTTATTAATTGTTTATCTAAAAGATTTTCTCTCGGCCCTACAGAGGTCTGCACAGCAGCCAGCCATGAGCACACTGAGAGCCCCCGGGGCGGTCACCTATCTTTATACTCAAAATTACATATACAATATTTATCATTTTTCCCCCAATACCTTTTACCCTTATTAACCAGTGCAGTAATAACCACTTTTAGTAATAACCCATCCCAAAGTGCCAACATCACCACAGAAGATGGAGGCCAAGAAGAAGAAGAAGGACAGGACATGCCCCAATTCCTCCATCTTACTTCTTTAGACCCCCCTGTACAGAAATCCTAAACCCTGTGTTTCACACTCTAGTTAACTTATCCCTTCACCATTTACCCCAGTGAAATCCTCCCATCCTCATACAGGTGTTGTCTCCCGTGCAGGATCAAAGTCCAGCCACCAGACACTTCTGGCAACATTCCAGGACCTCCGAGCCCCCCAAGGGTGGTCTCGGTCACTCTGCACATCAGTCCTGAGGTGCTGAGATCCCACATGTAACCTGAACAGATTTACCAAAGCTGTACTGACATTATTTATAGTGTTCCAGAAGAATTACACATGTAAATCAGAGCCAACTATGATAATTTAAAGATACCACAGCTGCTTTCCAGAACTTGGGAAATACAGCTATAAAACAATTGACACAGGCTTTCTGATGTCACTTGCAATCTCTAAGAACAATTCACATTCTTCAAGACAACAAGAATCTGGCTTTAAGTGACCAAAATCCAAACCATTATGGAACAGAGTAAATCATGGAAGATAATTTACAGTGTTAAACTGTCCCTGAATTTGTACCCTCAGTCAGCAAGGTCCTTTAAAAACAATGCTTATCCTCTTCAGCAGGGAAATGGCTACAGATCTCTAGAGAAACTCTAAATAACAACAGAAAAATTCATGGAAAACTTGAATAGTCTGCAGCCCTCATTGCTGAACTATTACAGTATGTCTCAAACATGCCAGGAACTGAATGAAACTACCAAACTGACCAAAAGCACATGCAAGTGTCTTCTTGGTGACACGTATGCCACTATTTCTCCAGTCTCTCTCTAGTACTTCCTGTGCTGGAGCTCTCTAAGAGACAGCAACCCATAAAATAAAAAAAAAAAAAAAAAAAGTAGATGTTTTATTTTGGAAGAAAACTTCCTGCAGTACTTCCTCAGTTGCAGGACAAAAGCAAGTACAGGAAAAAAAACCTCAATAAGATAAAATCAGAAGCCACTCCCAAGAGCAGCCAGGTAGTCCCTCCCAAGCTTAGTGAAGGGAGATGAGGAGAAGCCAAGTGCCTGCTGTGTGCAAAAGCACCATAAAAAACTCCAGGGGTGAGAAAGGAACTTCTGAATCCCAGAGGAACTAATTTAGTTTTCATGTTACAAAGCTCGTCCTTGAAAAATGGGCAAACGCAGAGGACACTACCTAGAAATGGCATAAATTATAATATATTACATTCTCTTCCTGCATTTTTCTCTGGATTTAAGAATTAGTCATTCTTCCAACAATGAAAAAGGAAGAAGGGAGCTTTTAAAGCATCAAAGAGCTGCAGATTCTGCACTCTATCTAGAAAAACCCCACATCACTCCATGCTCTGTTCAGCTGGGTTGTGACATACACAAAGCCAACACCATGCCTACATTCAGGATTCTGTCATCTAAGCCATTTCTCACACAGTATTTCTCAACAAAAAAGTAAAACCTAATGAAAAATTGCTGTGGTTAAATGGGCACAATCCTCCCCAGTGTATGAAGTTAACAGTACATAAGGAACAACAAAAGGAAGTATCATTTCAGCCAAACTGGCTTTCAACTTGAAGCAGCACAAATAAAACACACACCATGAAAAAACAATTTTCAACAAGATGAGAAAAGCACTGAGATTAAGGGGTGAAGATACATTCAAAATATGGACAGCTTTAAAAGATGTGCAAACATGTTCCCCATCTTTCCCCTCAATGTATTTATTTCTGATCTAGCTTGGTAGGCATCACACTAGAATCAAGTCGTGAGCAAAGAATTTAAAATAGACTTCTCATCACTATCATGTTTCTCCTATTCAGCCTTCAAGCAGATAGGAACCTCCTCCTTGATTTCCACCAGCACTGATTTCTTTGAGTTTTGTGTCCTTGACAAACTCTTCCAAACTTGGAAACTGCTTCCTACATCTTATCAGAAGAGAAAGGTGGCTGGGAAAGTTATCCTTGTACTCCTCCCTTGTGCTCAGTTTGTTCAAAAGTGGTTTAAATACAATTATCTACTTAAACTCACTTTCTGAATTGAGCTATTTACATACTGGGGGACAAAAAGCAGTCCCCCTTATTTGGGACTCAGTAGCATACACAGTAGCTATGGCTAGACAATGTAATTGGCAAACTTTAATTTTCCTCACCTGGCTGCAGACAAACAAACAGCAACCTACTCAATACATGTAAAACAAACATCAAAATTATGAAATATTACTTAAAAATACCCGAAAATACTTTGGGAGCCATTATTTTAGAAACCAGTCTTGTTAAAAGCTGAACAAATACAAGCCTTAAAGGCCTCTACATTTTACATGATAATGTAAGTCCACATTTCCAAGTATCAGAAAACAGGAGAGCTACAAAAATGTAAGACTGAAACCAAAAATACAAGAAAAAGCTGTAAACACTTGTCCACATCTATTGTGTTTTTTTCAGGGAAAAAAAACTCTAATTTCTGTTTGATCAGATTCTTTTGCTTAGTCTACAATTCACATTGTTTTTGCATCTTACACTAAATATCAGCAGAAACACCAGTAAAGTCCAGCTTCCTGAAGCTGACAACATGACAGCTTCTTTGCCATGGTAAATCTTATATTCTTATGAATGATAAGAAAAATTGAGTTAAGTTTTGGATCAAACAAATCACTGAAACTTTTCTCTACCCCATTGATATTTTGAAGAGTTGTTTTCTTTCAAATTTTGAAACAAAATGACTCCCAAATCCCATGAAATGCTCTTGAAGTAGTGGAGGGAAGGCACTGCCACACTGGGGTGTTGAAGCTCTACCTTACACACTGTACCAGGACAATGAGGAGAATTCTTAGGATCATCCTGAGAAAAGCTCTGGCACTAGGTTTGGCACCAAGATCATCTTCCTTATGGCTTCCTAAACCTGGAAAGCAGTTCTGAGAAAAGCCAGGACTCTCCCTTGCTGAGGGTAAGCAAGACAAGCAATGAGATGAACTGAGGCACTCCCATCTCAGATCAGACTGTGAATTCCAGCTTTTCTTTGTCCCTTGTCACAAACCAACGTGACACACAGCATTTCAAGCACCTCACAGATGCAGGTTTGTGCACTCATGAATAGTAAAGAATGGCAAACCCCAGACTTAGAAAGAAAGACAAAGAATCCACCACTGTCTAGACACAAATACATGAAACAAGCTGGTCAGGTGCCTTTGCCAGGCCCTCACAATGAGCAAATCAAAAGAGATGAAGAAGAAAGACACGCTAAGCAGGGTGTTTGGTGAGACATTCACAGATTCTGAGATCTCTGTAGTGCTGTGTTTTAAACCTTCAGCAAAGAAGGGCGCAGAGTAAAACCAAAATGGATAAAATTATGTATTTTAGAAGAGGTCAGTGGAGTATGTCCACACAAGCTTTACTAATGCAATCACAAGTTCAGGGAAGCCAAATGGACATCTCAACTGGTAAACAGAGTAATAAGAAACACTGTCATATCCAGTTAAAGCAGATTTGCAAACAATAGGCAGCCTAACTAATGAGAAACATGAATGTAGCTTACAAATTAAAGAGTTCCTCAAGGTAACAACAGGCCTGAAATGCTCTCCAAAAACTAAAAGACCTAAACCAATGAATTATCAAAAGTTGGTTACACTTCAAATATGAATTTTACATGAACAGAAGGAAAAGAAAATGTACTTTCCCAGAAAAGGAAAGATTCAGTAGTGCAGACCACATCACAAACCAGTTCCTCATGCCAAAAGGACTTCCAAGAAGACAGAAATCCCCTACCAAGCAAACAACAACAAACCCAAAGCAAATTTGGTGGCAAGCAGAGGAAACAGCATACAGCTTGGTTTTATTTGAAATATTTTTCTGTATGCCCTGGGCACATAGTTGCCTTTGCATGGCCAACAGATTTCAGAACATCTGAACAGAACTTTTCTTTTAAAATGCAGGAACATCCCATTAGAAAGAAGCCCAAACAAATAGAAGCACTGAAGATGCTGCAAACACAAACACATACTTTCAATTAATTAATTTACCTTTCATTCTAAACTTTTTAAAAATAACTCAAACAAAGATGAGCTTTTTCCACTATCACAGAGGACAACCAGGACTTTATACTTTTTACTGCCTTCTTAATCTTAGTAACAAGTTAAAAAGTAGTTAAAAAGTAGTGGAAGAATTATTACCAAGTATTACAGCCTAGACACAAGCAAACACTTGGGCTCCAAGCCAGTTCCAGAGAAACTCCTTGAGCAATCACTACACTTCTCTGTAGTCAGAAACAGAGAACTACAGAAGAGTTTGGTCCTTATTTTTTTGAAAAAATAAAACAAATTAAAAAGGCAAATAAATCCCTGGTGTGATACTGGGATAAAGGAGTCCAATTCCATCTAGCTATTCTTCTAGAATCACAGTTGTGCCTTTCCTCAGCTCTCCCTGGGGATATCACAAGAAGGATGGAAGAGAATAACCAAATCAGCATCATTCTTCACTGGCTGACTGCTGAGCTACACAAAAAAAAAGTTCTCAACGGCTTCAGAAAAGACTGAATAGAAAATACACAGAATGGCACTCAATTCAACTCCTCTCCTCTCTCTGCACTGCCATGAAACATGTGCAACAGGGGGATCTAAACATTACTTGCAGAATTTGAAAAGATCAGTAGGGAGATTCAGTACAGCACATGAAAAGAGAGCTGAAACGGAAACTGCAACGCCAGAGATGTTCATTCTTCAAAAAATCTGTAGTTAATTCCATTGTAAACATCTATGCAAAACTTACAAAGGTGCTGATGACATAAAGGTGAGGCACCATCACCCTGAGCACAGGGAAGGAGCAAGGTACTGGACAGAAAGAAATAAAGAAATAACGAAACAACGGAAACAGGATGAAATTCGACACAGCAAAACCCAAACTTTAACAGCTCAACCAGGATTTCTGTTAAAAGAAATGACTACAGACAGGAATGAGCTGATCACAAAATGACTGCCAGCCAAAAACAATGGGCAAAAACTTTTAGCAGCAAGACTAGGAAAAAAAAAAGATTCAATTTTGAATATTCTTTCAATTCTTACTATAATTTTTTATACATACACGAAAATATTTTAACATTTTCAAGCTCATCTAGAACTTAATACTGTCAGGTTCACTCATTTCCAATAATCTTATTTAGAATGCAGAAACACAGAAATTAAATAACTATTCAAAATAAAGCATTTACTTAATATGAATAGAAAAAGGTACAAAAAAGCTGTATTCTATGGCATGAAAATGGCTGTATTCTATGTATTGAAAAACTGATGTGAAGCATCTTTTTAGTCCAAATGATGGAGAACATCTACTGCTATCTTGTGCCAAAATTTTTGTTCCATTATAATGCAAGAAAAACAAGACTCAAGTGAAAAAAGGCCTAAGCATAACCATGGGAAAACCACCAAAAATTACAAATATTTGTTGATAGCATGGCGGATTTAATATAAAAAATAATAGTATTATTAAAAACCCTCTTGGGCATTATTAAATATGACCAAAAATATAGCTACATGTGGCAAAATCAAAGGGAAATACATCTCCAAGATTTCAATAGGTACCAGAATATGACACCAGAACAAGTTCATCCATTTCAAAGGTACTCACTTTTCCAAAGATATTACCATTTCAATTTAAAAGATTAAATATTTTTCTTTGTATTTCTATGTGTATTTAGAGTATCCAGGCAAGTTTTCATGGTAAACACTGGCTTTTTTATGCTAACCTGCTTTTTGAAACTGGCATGAAAGTAATTGAGAATTTTTTTTTTACTGTATTTGCGTCATATAATTTCAGGATATAAACTGGTACAAGAAATATTACCTCTACCTACTGGAGGTAATTGCTAATTGAACACAACTTTTCCTTTGTCTCTAATTTGTTTTGGTCAGCCTGGCTCTTCCTACATTCTAGTTACCTCCAAACCAATTAATGTTATTTTCCATGCAACTCCATAGAACTTTTTAATAAATTAAACGGAAGTTTTTAGCACCAGGATCTGCCCAAGGAAACCTTATTATAAATGAGAGCTCAGAGATTCATACATGGGTATTTTTAGTCACACTTGTATTGCACTGTTTTTTTAATCAACCCTACTGTGGAGAGCCTGGTTCAAGCATGGCTTAAAGAAAGAGGCCATGAAGGTATACAGCTGATGGGAAAGTAAAAGGCAGCTGTAAAGCAGCAGTTTCCAGGCTTGATTTTGTAAATAACTAGGTTCTCAGACAGTCTTCTCATAACAGTCCTTGGCTGCTCTGGGAACAGATATGAAGGTTTTGAGAACTTTTCGTATCACAGTGAGAACACTAATTTTGGTTTCAATAAACAACCACGGGTATTGTAAACAAAAGGAGGGGTTGGAGTTTTCTCTGTAACCTATCGTGAGCTCGGATTTTGCAATATGCATGAAGTTAATTAACACTATTATAAAAGATGACTGATTTGATCAATAAATCGGAGTCGATGCTGATCAACAACAAGATGGGTCGTCTCCCTTCGCTTTCAACACCCTACCAAGACATTTTTATGGATTTGAGCATTCGGGTGGTTTTTACTCACTTCTGTGCTCCCTGAGACAACAGCTTTGTCCACGTTCAGCGTTAGCTGCTCTTCAGTCGGGCAGACTCCCACAGACCACTCCGCACAGCGGTGATGAGCCCAGCAGTGACCTGGAGGGCACAGAGACACAAAGGGCCGGGGTTGGACAGCTCTGCCAGGCACGGCCTCCAAGCATGGAACTCCCTTCTGGCATCAGTACCTCCCCAAAATAACAGAGAGGCCTGCTCCTCCTTTTTTTCTTGTTGTGACACTGAAAACCCATCTTATCACACACTGAATATACTGCAGTTACTATCAAACACAAGATTTTATTTTATATACAACACACCATTTTTTATCTGTTTATCATTTTCAAGTGCCTGAACATGTAATCATAGCACTGGGGTGCAGAGCATTCTCTGACTTTGATTCTACATTCAATGCTTGTGTAACACATACACAATTCCATTCCACCTTGTATTTCACTGAAGATAACATTTCCCTACGTTTGTACTCTTAATTTATTATTCCCAAGCCTGGAGATCTGTATGATCATGTAGAATATGCTAGTATGATACTTTATAAGTCTACACAAAATGTTTAAAAGCTCAAAATACAACATGAACAGATACTCGTATAAAAGACTGAGAAAATGGTGAATACAACAAACACGGTTTGTGGTATTGATCACAATAAAATAATACAAAGTATTATAAAATGTAAATATAAAATGTAAAATAAAAATTAAAATAAATAAAATAAAATATAAAAGACTGAGAAAATGATCAATACAACAAAAACAGTATAGAGATACACCTACTTAACAAAAAAATATCATAATTTGTACAATTCAACAGGTAACTCTTACAGAAAGTTTCTAATTCAGTTCTGGGAAAAACAATGCAAATGATGTATACTTCCAAAGGAATACTCTGACTGCTTTATACAGGAATTAGATATGATGGTTTACACTAGCTGTTGAAATTATGTATCAGCTACAAAACAAAATCCCAAAAATCTCTATATGGGTTTGGGAAGAGTCATTTAGAAATATTAGCAACTTTAAAAATGTAGAATGATAAATCTACACCCATGCAACAACATCCACTATAGTAAAACTGCTGCAACAAAACCATTGCATTTTGGTTTTTTCTTTGAATGAGACCTTGAAACAAGTTTCCACACTCATAAAAGAGTGACATTTTTATTATTATGTAAATGTATTTCCATTTTTTGGAGCAAAAAATGTGAATGGACTACTGGCATCAAATCACTTGAACACAGATGCCTTCTGAAAGTAATTAATAACTTAAATATAGAAAAGTTCAACTGAAATGAAAGAGCAGATGATAAACCAGACGTTTTTCTGACAAAAAACCTGCAGATTCTGGAAACATGCATGTGCATTATGCCTCCACTGCTCTTCTAAATCTTCTATTCCATTGTTTCCAGTAAAATTTGCTGCAGGAGATCAGGTAACATCAGAGGACTAACATTTCTGAGAATTCTATGAAGCTGTGCCTCATTCCTTTTCCCTTTTCTCCCCAAAACAGAATCATGGTACTGAAGGTATTACTACCTGAACACCAGCTCAGCAGCAGATTACAAACACTTCCCCACAATAAGCTGAGGATTCTCTTTTCTGGAGGGAAGACTACAAAAACAAAACCTGACACAGGCAAAAGCTACCAAGGCACCATCAGAGACTTGGCAAACACCACAGCACCACAAACCAACAGCTGCAAAACTTCACTCATGTCACTGTGGCTACTGCCCTGCTGCTGGGCAGGGAGAAAAAGGATGGAGAAGAATGGATCTTACCTGTTGGCTCAAATAAGGCTTGAACATCAATGTCATCTGGTAAGCCAACTAAACTGAGTTCATCCCAGAATTTGACAACCTGATCGTCAGAAGCAGTTTGGGTGCTTACACTTGTACATGATGCTATACTCGATCGAGATCTGTAGCAGGGAGCAGAAAAACAAACTTAGAAGTGACCACAATCTTTGTTTAATCAGCCAGATATTCACAAATGATCCAGAACTCATGGCAAGTGAGTACAATTTTTTCCTAATATGATAAAATATAAATCAACGTGAACAAAAGTCTTCCTTCTATTTTATCCCAACATTTCCCCCAGTAACATCTCCCAGCTATTCAGTAAACAAGCCTGCTCTCTTCCAGTTCTTCAGGACACACATGCTTCTTTAAGTTTGATTCTGTTTGATATTAAAATTTGCCCAACCCTTGGAACTGAGAATGAGGTAACAACATCCAGAGGTGAGGTGACTAGAAAATATTACAGCTATGAGGAGAAGGAAGAAAAAAGACCAGGACTTCAAATTCTGTTTGGAAATAAACATGTTTATACAATGCCATCAGATGGTAAAAAAAAGAAAAAGGTGGGGTGAGCTGGAGGAAAGGAGGAGGAGAGATTAAAAAATGCAGTGATACAAAGACAACTATATTGTACTAGTTTATAACCTTATTGATTTGTTCCCCAAATTCTAATCTCATCAGAAAACAATTCACACAACTCAGATAACTGCATTTTAAAAAACCAGAAGTGACAATTCTGCCTTTACTTCCTGCAGGCTAAAGAATATCTTAGACATCTAAGGGTGTGCATTTAGGCCTACTGATAAGAGACCTGATCACTGATGCTTCAACAATTGGTAGGAAAGGTGGTGCTGCATTTTCCACTAAAGTTCTTTGAACTTGATTACTCTCTGCTATTAATAACTCAATTGTATGCATGTGTTAGTAGATACAGTAACCACTGACATTTTAACCTGTAATAACTCCACTTTCCTGAAAACCATGCTTTACTTCAGCCATTACATTTATAAACACATTTTAAAACCCCTTAGTTTATGGGGAAAAGAGTAACATCTCTCTTGCATCACCCAAGAAATCTTTTAAGTTTGCTATTATTACATGGTATCTTCATGATCTGCATAATTTAAAAAACATCTACCCTAAAACCTATAAATGCTGACACTACCAACACTTAAAACCTCCTTAACAAAGCACTATGTTCTGCTTGACAAAACTGGTTCCTGAACACCATTCATGTCCACTGCAATTACAGAATGGTTTGGGTTGGAATGGATCCCGTTCCAACCCTCCTACAATGGGCAGGGACACAATCCACTATCCCAGAGGTTCCTCTAAGTTCTGTCCAACCTGGCCTTGGACACTTCAGGGATGGAGCATCCACAGCTACTCTGCTGGGGATGCTCTATCATGCACAGCCTGTGCCAGTGCTTCAGCCCATGACAGTGGAGCCTCCTCTAACACCAAACTGCTACTCACAACACCAGAACTTAAAGAATCTTTAAGAAAAACTAAATCTCAACTGACAAGGCATTTTTCTGTATAAAAACCTTTCTCACAAGATCAAACCAATCCATTTACAGAACTTCCCAATTTACTCTGCAATCTCACTCTTTCTATGGACTTCTCTGAAAATATTTCATATACCTATAGAATACAGCCTGAGGCGAGGGTGTTACTTTTATTAGCTTTAAGAAAAGCCACTTTTCTGTATCAGCATTACACAACGTGCACTTTTCCACCACCAACATGATGACAAAAACATTTAACGTGCACCCAAGCAACCTCAGTGAGCGTGGAACTCTGAGCAGCTTCTGCAGCAGCAGCACAGCCACGGACAGGTCTGACTCGGGAGTTTGGCACAGCTGGCAGCCGCCTCCCTCACTGTTCCCTCCCTGGCAGGGCCAAGCCCAGAGCCAATCCCCCAATGCCCGGTTTGTGCCACACACTGCCCGTGGCTCTGCATCAACACCTCGCCCTCAACCCCACATTCCTGCCCCACATCACCACTGCCCTGGATCACAGCTCTGCCCTCGACCCCACATCCCTGTCCCACATCACCACTGCCCTGGATCACAGCTCTGCCCTCAACCCCACATCACCACTGCCCCACACCGCCTGCAGTCCCAAATCACCATGCCACCCTTGACCCCTCATTGCTGCCCTGCCCGCAGCTCCACATCAGCGTCCCGCATCACTATCACTGCCTTGCCCTCTGCCCCACACTGCCCTCAACCCCGCATCACTGCCCCACATCACCCATACTACCCTTGATCCTGTCCTGTCCTCAACTGTGCACTATGCCACACCACCAGCATTGCCCTCAACCCCGCAATGCCCACAGCCCCTCATCACCCTCAACTCCACACTACTGTGGCCCCTCACCACCCACAGGCCCTCAATGCCCTCAAACCTCACTGCCTGTGGCCCCTCACCGGCCTGAACCCCACAACACCCACGGGCCTTCAATGCCCGCAACCCCACAGTGCCTGTGGCCCCTCTCTGCCTTCGACCCCACAATGCCCACAGGCCTTCAATGCCCTCAACCCCACAGTGCCTGTGGCCCCTCACCACCCTCAGCCACGCACCATGCCAGACCACCAGCATTGCCCTCAACCTCGCACTGCCCATGGCCCCTCACCACCCTCAACCCCACAGTGCCTGTGGCCCCTCACCGCCCTCAACCCTGCACCACCCTCAACCCCTCACCACCCACAGCCCCATTCCACCCTCAACTCCTCACCGTCTGTGGCTCCTCACTGCCTCAAGCCCACATTGCCTGTGCCCCCCTCACTGCCCTCAACCCTGCACCAGCACTGCCCCCAACCCCTCACCGCCCATGGCCCCTCACCACACTCAACCCCACATCACCCACAGCCCCTCACTGCCCACAGCCCCTCACCACCCTCAACCCCACACCACCCACAGATCCTCACCACCCTCAACTCCTCACCGCCCTCAACCCGACACTGCCTGTGGTGCCTCACTGCCCTCAACCCCTCACCATCCAGAACCCCTCACTGCCCTCAACCCCACTTGGCCCATCCTGTAGCCAATGGCCTGTAGCCCTGCATCGCCACTGCCACTCCCCATGTTTCTCTAGGGTTGCAGCCCCTCTGTCACACACACAGCCATGAATGATCCCCACATTCACCAGCAACCCTGAATGAACCCAAGTCAACACAAAGCCCCAGTGACAGGACCCCCATGCCCGCAAAGATGTGGCTCTGATCAGTCCCATCACAGAGGGATTACACATGTACTGAGAATCCTCCAATGCAGGGCCAGGTATGCCCCTGCCATCTCTCACAGTCACTGAGAGGCCGGGGGACCAAAACAAACCCCCCCTGTCTGGGAGAGCTGCCAACAAACCCCATTCCTGCAGGGCAGGAACCACTGCTCTGTGCCCTGGCAGCACTGGCACCAGGGTGAGAATCGGCACTGGATGGCAAGAGGAGAGGCTCCAATGGGCAGAGGCTGCCCATCATTCCAGGCTACATAACACATCAAGTGTCAAAAGTCCATCCTCTTCCACCCTTCGTGTGTGCTTTTACTTCAGCATAACAAGCAGATCAGTGCCTTACAGCAGCTTTGTCTCTTAAGTGTTCTTCCAGAGTGAAGATTCTCACTTGGGGAAGAAAAGCAGAAGAGACAACCACTGCTTTACCCCTCACGTGTTGGTTGCTCTGGGGTTCTCTTTTTAGCTAGCTTTCTGTACGTGTTGATTTTCCTTACAAACATTTTTTAATATTAAAACCTCACATTTACACAAATACAAGTTAGTTACCTATTGCAGTACAGAACCAGTAAAGATCCTTCCTGAATTTCATGCAAAATAAAAAAAATCTACACATTTATTTTAGGACAGACTTACTTTTTCTGGCCTCTCTGTTTGCGCAGCACTGAGTTTTGCCTTGGAGTTCTCTCACAGGCTCCATCGGTGCTGTCGCTGGCTTCACTCTTATTTAAAGGCTGGTTTTTCCATGGGATAACATACCCAGGAGTGGGACCGAATTGTTTTAAATCTCCTTGTCCTAATGAGCTCCGTTCTCCACAGTAACAAAAGGCGCAGAGTTGTTCGCTGTAAAAAGGAAGATCATTACTTCTTTAATGGGGGGGGAAATCAGCAGAGGATACCCCATCAAAGAGCAAATTTCATGCTAATTTAACCCTTTATAACAAGACAATAAAAGCTCCAATGGGCTGTCAGGTATCAGAAGTCAGCATTCAGAAACACTATTTCCAGCTAATTAACAGTTACATTAAAAGAACTTTTTTCTGTTCACAAAACTGCCTGATTAAGGAAGCAAACAAAAAAAAGTCCATGTTATATTTAACTGATTAGAATTTCCAAAATTCTGTGTGTCTAGACACATGCTTGCTAAAAGGCATCAAAATGTTACAGAACACAAAGAACATTACAGCACACACACCTTTCTGGATGCACATACAGCCTATGTGTAACCCAATGTGTAAATACTATAGACTAAAATGGAGAAACATCTCTACTAACATGGAGAAAAATGGAATAATGAGAAAACCACAGCAATGGCTACAGTCACACATGCCAGAGCACACCACATGCACAAATCCAACCATCCTCATTTACTTCAATATTTAAAAACAAAATCATGTCTAAAAGTTTTACTGGAGGAATTTTAAATTTACAGAACCGTGACCGCTGCAATACCCTGTACCATTTGCAATTATGTTTTAACATGCACAACACAGCAACAGGATTGAAATGACAGCTCTGACAGCACTCCTTGTGTCACATCATATGGAAGCTACTGAAAAATATTTCTATAATAAACATACCCACAAACTTAAAATGTGAACTTCTGCAACTAATGCAGTTTGCATTAAAGGAAGGCCATTTAACACTTTTTTTTAAATGCTTAAATGAGCAATTCTGTTTTCTTCATATTTATGCCCCAGAGACCCCAAAAAGATGCCTCAGGGAATCAGGCACTTGGATAGAGGCTTGGTTATGCCTGGATTCCATTTAAATAGATTTCAGTGCATCTCCAAGGTGGCACATTTGGATTTGGGACAGTCTGTGCTGTGTGAGTGAGAGGAGGGAAGTGAAGTGGGAGGAAGAGAAAACCTTAAGGCTAAACTGCTGTAAAATATTTACTAAATTCTGGGGGGAAAATAAAGCCTCCTGTGCTTTTCAGCCTAGAGAGACAAGAACAGCAACAGAAAAAAGTGGAAGTGGAATGGAAAGTTCCCGATCAGAACAGAAAACCCCAAGAATCCAGCAAAGCCTCTGATATTTGGTTTATCATACTCTGGGATGGCTCCTTTTGCTCTCAGCATAGAGCAAAAAGAGGAATAAAGAAAAAGAAGAAAGAAAACTGAACTGGTCTACTACTACTGGCAATACCAGACAGTCAGATGCTAAGGAAGGGAGAAGTGTTTCATGAGCCCAAAATGAAGCCCAGAATGAAGCAAAAAGCTTTTATACATGGTTGACAGATAGGACTGCACTTTCATTGAGGCAGATGGACCACTGGGAACATGCAGGTTGGTGAGCAGATAAAGTAAGTCCCATTCATGGTACTGAAATTACACCTTCCTGTGGTACTGTTAGGAAACATTTGTCCTCATCTCGTGGCCTTGGCTGCACATCCCTCACTGATGTGCCTCAACACACAACCAGCAGGAGCCAGCACAACCCCCGGAGCTGATGGCAAATGTCTGACACGTTCCTGAAATCTTTAGAAAAAGGTATCTGAAGACAAAAAAATTCAAAGAAAATATGGATAAAGGTAGTGTGAGAGCAGTGAAAAGTGAAAAGTTACACTGAACAGTATGTATGTCTATTTTATAGCTAGCTTTTAGTGTGCTAGAGCAACAAATACACTATTATTTGTCTGTCAGTGACTGTAACCACTGGACTGCCAGGGAAACCTGATATGGCCTCACAAGCAGAGTTCCTAAGCAGGGAAAGCAAAGCTATTTATGCTGGTTGAGACTAGAGAGACTTGGGAGGAGACTTAAGAGATTTAAACAGGCAATGCCATGGTATATAAATTACACTAGTTACAAACACAAGATTATCCACAGTGGAATAAATAATTATTCCTACATCCTGTTAGGACAGACTATCACTGCTCATTAAAAGACTTGAAGATAATTACAAAGAAATAAACAAAGCCCTTTAAAGTGGAGTCATAGCAAATATGCAATAATGTTAAGATCTATAAAAGAGAAATACGAAACAGTAATTAAGAAAAAAAAATAAACTAACTTTTCAAGTGGTATTATTTGAAAAGGCATACAGGAGTAAAGCTGGTATTTCTGGAGCCTGTAAAGCAGCTCCAGCATCTCAACTTCCAGCAGAAGCATTCTGCAGGCAGGGTGGAGTGAAACAACAGGAGCAGTGAGTTTCACAGCTACTCTGCAGCGTGGTGTGGACAGCTGTGAGGCTGTCAAGAATCATATGGTTTGTGCTACTGCTCCTGCTTCAGCAGAGCTGGGGAACGCAGCTGAACAGAGTGCTCACCACGGGGAGGGGGGGCTGGGGAGCCCTCACTGAAGGCTGTGAGCACACAGTGCAAAAGTTAAAGACAGGAGCAGCAGAACGTGCCCAGAGCACTGCCAGGACACCGCGGGGCTGAGATAGAGGGGAGAGATTATACAAAGGGGGGGGAAAAGTTTCACAATTTCCAGGAGGGTAAGCAGAGGGGCTTCAACTCCAACCACAGCCAGACAGCCACAGTGGCAGTGAACTCCCTGCCAAACTGCTGGGATGCTGCAGAGACCCTCTGCAGGAAAGCCACGCTCCTGTGCCCCCTGACATGCCACAGCTGCTGGCTTGTCATGCTGTGCAAAGTGGCCAGTCCATCACGTTAGCCTTTTAGCTTTAAGTGCTCAGTAAATATTTTAAGTTATGTCTGTATGGGCAGAAGGTAGAGATTTTTTTCTTATCATCTGAGGACTGCAGAAAGTACTTACAAATCTACTTTCCATATGTCAATATGCAATTAGAGGATCTAAATCTGTGATGCAAGAAGAGCTCTCATATTGAAGATAACGAAATAGAGATACTGGCAAATCTTAAGATCAAACTCTAGATCTGTTATCATAATTAACATATTTTAAGAACAGGATAATTCAAAATGGGATAAAAAGCAAGAGACAATGTGTCACAAATCTTTTTATAAGCTACTAAAAAAATAAAAAGCAGTTCAACAGTATTCCATTTAAGATATATCTTAGGTGCTCCAACTCAAAATGAAAGTTCGTTATCTGTAACTTCAACTTAAATGACATATTTTCCCATGACAAATGCTACTTTCTTGTAAGAGTTTAAAGACCCAGAAGTGGTTTATTACCAGGAGGTGCTCCTATCCCTCACCTCATTCCAAAGGATTTTGTAGATTTGAATGCACAGAAATTTTAATACATAACACTGAGGAAAAACTGTGTTCAGAATGAACCAGACATGCTGGGTTTTGGGGGTGCAGTAAGAGGCAGAAAAGCTAGTAATGTCTGAAACTAATGTTTGTTCCCATTGAGCCATGGGAGGAGATCCAGACTTGCCCCCTTGGATTTGAAGGATGCCCTTTCTAACAAGAAACATGTTGATCCCATCACTCTTTAACAGCCACTCTCTTCTACAGGTCCTTATTTCATCCCATCAGTGTCTCTTCCTTACAGAGAATTTACTCAACCCTCTGACAAGAATCTGAAGTGCTATAATCCTCCCCTGTCCACATCCTGACAAAGGATAACAAAATGCCCCGCAGCCACTTAATCCTGAAGGAAGGGAGACCAGTCACTATTTCCTTTACTTGACTGATGACAGCCATCAGGACTCATCCTAAAACTCAGACTTTCCCATTGAAACAACTTCATTTCAACACATGCAGTATTGGGCAACTAATTGCACAATATTAAATCACAACCAGAGGAGGAGAAACATCTGGTTTGCTTGCAAATATTCAGTCAGAGAACTGAGGTAAAACTGAGAGTCCCCCAAAATTATTCTTTAACAGAATTAAACCTTAGCATCAGGATTACCAATACCTGGAGGAGTAAGCAGAGGCCCCTCCTGGATCCTTCTGAGCTGGGAAATGGCACTGGGTAATCCTGTGTCAGCCAAGGCTCCTTGATAACAAGCAGATGTGCAGACTGGCTCATGCAAGCATGTTTTGTTTATGCTGTGGCCCATATCTCACAGATGTGCACTTGTGCCCACGTGAGCACTGTGCAGCTTCTGGAAATCTTCAGATATGTCCAGGGGAGGTTGTGTGACCCTCAAGAGTATCTCACTCTCACTCTCCTGCCTGTTTTTCATACGTGGGTAGAATGCACCACACAGTGCAGTGATATGGGGCACTGCCATGCCCCCACAGCTGGGGGAATAAACCCTCCTTCCTCATTCTCACAGAACAACTTCCTTCCAAGCAAGACAGCAAGTGGTCTATGCTGAGCATGGCTGTCAGTGAGATGCTTGAAGTTACCCAACCCTTTCAGTACCCAGTGGAGAGGGTGGCAGGCTAAAGGAAATCCTGCAGCTGCCTGCTCTGCAGAGAGGAGCTAAAGGTGCCTTTCTTTCAGCAGAGCCTGCACAGGGGAATCCAAGCATCACACAGAGATAAAGGGGAGGTTGTCAACAGCAGGAGAAATTCAAACTCTTGGATTCAGCTCAAGAGATGCTCACCTTGTAACTTTCCTGAAATCCCTCCCAGCCTACTGTGGGAATGGTATTTCCAAAGGAGTTTTGCTGTGCATTTACCTTTCCCAATTAACCACATTAAAACCAGGTTTAAACGGGAAAAAACAATGGATTATATGTGAGAAAATGCAAGGCATGGCAATTCCAGTAATATCCACTAGCTATAGCCATTGCCTCAACATTAAACACTAAGTTGCAGATGATCACTACTGCCATTTACCATGATAACAACTGCACTAAAGCTGAAAAGAAACTCAACTTGGAAAGCATCAAGATTTCTTTAATTCATGGTTTGGGTTGAAAAAGAAAGTGAAGAGGGTTATCATGTGACTTTTGCTACAAATTAGTTTTAAAAGGCCTGGAAATACCTTCAGGACGTCTTTTTCACACACTACTTGTTACAGAAATTTACAGTGTTTTTAGCATCTATTTTTCACTCTTAAAATTAAGCTCATCACAGTGAAATGGAGTACTTGGGACCAAAACAGAACTTCAGAGCATCATTTGTAGTAATTACCAAAGCAGACTGATGAGAACTGGCCTTGAGAATTCTTCTTCCACCTAACCTAACCCTGTCAGTAGTTTTAACATATGCTAAAAGGCTAAATGAAAACACTACAGGGGACCTACTATTTATTTAGCTCTGCCAAGTTGTGCTAATGCACAAAATACCTTTGCTCTCATTTTATGCTGTGTTATTTAAAGAGTAAAGTGTTCTTCTCCTTAGTGAGGAGCCACCATTGTATCATTTATGTAAATTCAAATCAATACCTGCAAGCTGCACTTTAAGTGAAGGAAAAAAAAAACATTTCTGACTTGAAACAATACCAGGGATCTGCATCAGTGTGAGTTCAAATATATGTGAGATATTCACAGAGCTAAACCTTATCTGAAACTCAGATTCAGATGAAGCTTTTCAGCATCATCTAAATATTCTGTAAATATCTGGATCTCAATAATAACAAAGTTTGAAAGTAAACTACTGAAGAAATCTCATTAGGTGAGGCATAACAGCTTCACATTGATACAGCATTAACAACCCAATAAATCACCCTTCTGAATGAAGATACTGAGGACAGACAAGGATGGAAAGGGCAAATGGAGACACCACAAAGAGAAAGAAGCAAAAAATCTCTGCTAAAAGCTGTATTTAAGTGCTTGATGCACAGTCTCCTTCCAATAGGTACCTGAATCACAGAACAACTTGAAATAGTGAAGTGGTTTGACACTATTATACTATTATAGCGATTTGGGGTTGAAGTAAGTATTTAACTTATGCAGCATAATTCTTTTTAAAAAAAAGGAGGCGGGAGAGAGTTCATATGAACTTCAGGTGAAGAATTTTAGAAGTTTATACAAAGCAATTAAACTGCATTAGACAATAACTGCTTTCCAATTTCTTCAAACCAGCACAGTTGGAGTTCTACAGCCATATAATCAACTTAATGATACTCTTCTCATTTCAAAGGAAGAAAACATTCCCCTCCAAACACAACCAAAACAACACATCTTACTGACATTTTGAAATGCAGAAAATACATTCTTATTCACCATGAATCGTGTCAGCTTTAATTTAAACAAGTATTTAAAGTTCAGTTAGGGTTTAACATAGCCTAGATGCAAGAGGAGTTACCAGAATGCCAGTGCTGAAAAAAGTGAATTTAGAGGTCCAATCCAAGGCCCTCTAGATAATTCCTTAAGGTCCATGTGAACTGATTTGTTCTCTCAAATAACAATCCCTGATAGAATGCAATTGATTGTACCTGAAAAGTAGCAATTCATGCAATTCTGAGAGTTATCTTCATCTCTGAGGGATAAAAGTCAAAGAATAAGAATATCTGTAACTTCAAACTTCAAGATGCCTCTCTGCCCAGGAAGTATTGTCTGTGTAAACCAAATTCTCTCTCTTGGTAATTAAAACATAATACACAGAATGGTTTGAGCTGGAGGGACCTTAAACATCATCCAGGGCAGGGACACCTTCCACTACAACAGGCTGCTCCAAGCCCCATCCAGGCTGGCCTTGAACACTTCCAGGGCTGGGGCAGCCACAGTCACACCCAACTCACACAGAGGTGCCACCCTCTCTTGGAGGGAACTTCATACAAATACTAAATAAGGTCTTCTACCTGAAAATTAGTGAGATTTACCATTTAGCAAGATGGCTTTGAACAGCAGTTTTTCAAGAAAGCTTCATCTAAGCTGGACAAGCAGAGGTGCAGGGATATTAAAGAGGAGGAAAAAATGGTACTATCCATGCCCTCAGCACATTCAGTTCAGTGTCAATTGTGATTCCTCTACACTCATTCTCAGTTTACTGAACTTGCCCAGTCTGCTCTTGACCACACCTAAAGTCTCAGCAAACCACATCCTTTGGGCAAGGGTATCACTCTAGACAACTCTCTGCTGTACAGAGAATCACCTCTTTTTATTCTGCATCTAACCCTTAAAGGTTTCGCTTGATGACCCTCAGCTTCTTGCATTAAAATAAACAAAACAGTCAGGATACAGCCACCTTCCCCACTCCATCTATGATTCTGAAGTTTATCTTCCTTCTCCAACATCTTTCAGAGACTGAAAGGTCCTGAATTGTTAAACTGGAATCTACTTCAGATCTCTGATCAACCCTTCTGTTGTTCCGTGAAATGTTTTGAGTTTCACTATATTAATTTCTGAAGTTACAGACAGACTTTCTGTAACCCCATGAAAATTAGCTTGTACAGCTTAAATAAATTGAAAATTAGTTTATACCCCAAACTTGTTTCTCTAAATACCTCTATCCTCACCAAGCAGAGCCCATGTGCTTCAGAAGAGCTTTAGCACATTGAAGCTAAGAGCACAAAGGTTCTCTCCTCACTAAGCACACTCCAATCTCTCAGTCCCAGAGTGAAAGCAGATTCCATATGCACCATCCCTTTGAATGAACATCCTTCTGGCAAAGGTCAGAGACACTCACAGGGATCATTTCTGCAACTACAGCTCTGGGGTGCTGTGAGTCCAGATTTTACCATTTAAATTGCTTGTACATTCCATCAGATTCAGTATGGAAGCAAGGAAGGAATTCAGGGCATAACACAGAGTTTGCTGCGTGAGGGAAATGGAGAGTGCTGGAGAAATGAGACTACTGACTATGGGAAATAACACAGATCACACAGACAGCCAAAGGAAGCAAGAAGGAAATAGTCAGAGCTGACAAGGAAATGAACAAGAAAATGGACAAAAATGTGAGAAGAAATATCGTGTAACAAACATCTGTCTAGAAGCCACAGGAAATGGATGTAAGGAAACTGCACATCAGGCAAGAGACAAAGAGTAAACCTCAACTAAGTGAACCTTGAAACAATGATTAAACTGATGAGCAATTCAGAATTAGCAAAAAGAATGGGAATATGAGCATCCAACAACATAAAAAACCCCAAGAGGCTGGCAAAGAAAGCTGGAGGAAAAAAAAAAACAAAAAAAAAAAATAAACAAACCAAAAAACAACCAAATGGAAGAGGTGATATTTGGAAGAAATGAGAGAAAATGCTATACTCACTCCACACTGACACAGAAGATCCCAGACTATTACCACTGTCTGTGAATATCCTGAATCTCTGCAATCCCTGACAAAGCAGGCATCCCATGCTGCAGTGAGTACAGACCCTCAGCATGGCCTGACAGACTCCCAGCCATGGGGTGCTTCTGTCTGTCTGCCATCTCCCAGAGGACAGAAAACTTGTCCAGGCATCAGAGCTGACCTGCCCAGCTTGGTGCTCACCAGGGCAGGACTTGTAAGCAGCAGGGCAGACCCTGGTGGAGACATGCAGCCTTAGGATGGGGATGAGACAAAAGCTGCCTACGAACATCTGAGAGGCTGAGAGTGGAACTCCAGAAACCTGGAGTCCCTCCTCAGGCTGGGCAGGAGACATTTCATGGTTTCTGTGGTTGGACCTTCCTACAGGACAGATTAAATCATGGAGCAAAGGTCTGTGCAACTTAAAGGCCCAGCCATGAATGTCACTGATTATGGTGTCAAATCCCACAAGGCACAAGTCCTACATGAGAGCATTAAACACATTATGGCCACAATGGCAATTGTTCAGCCTAAGCAAAAGGCAGGATTTTGGCTGCCTGTGAACCCCTTCTTTGGCCCCATTTGTGTGACACGCCTTCTGTGCTCTGAGAAAGACACAGACCATCTGGAGAAAACTCAAACCAGCAAGAAGGATCTGAGCTCAAGAAAACATCATCTACAAAGAAAGTAGGAACAAATTTGGGATTTCTGTTACGAGGTAAAGCATGCTGGGGAAATAAATGAGAGACTTTTGCACAAAGCTGTCCTCCATTATCCTTGGCAGATGGTATGAGTAGCAATGGAATAAACCCAGGATGAGGAGAATGTGTGTTAGATGTGAGCAAAGTGGTTCCAACAGTAAAAACAAAGAAGAGACTGGAAGGGACTGTTTAGGGAAGATATAGAGCTTTTATTACTAGAAGATTTAAGAGCAGTTTATGAAAGCTTGTGTCAGGAATGACAGCTGTAGATAAATGCCTTGTAAAGGAGGTGAATTAAAAGAGTTCTAAAGGTCCCTTCCTGCCCTATAAATCCAAGGAAAAGTTGCTTTAAAAATGATTCGTCACAGAATTCTTCTGGAGACCACTTCCCTAATAATGCATGAACAAACAAGATGGAAAACCAGTAAATATTTAACTTTTTTTCTCATTTTTCAGTGTGTGGTCTTAGTCTTTAGTTGTGCCCTGCTAGCCAAATCAGTAATTCCACTCTGGGTTAGACTGGTCATTAATATAATGCTGAAGTAGTGCTTCAGTTTGGAAGACAAAGGAATGCTATGTCCTCTTTCCAGATGTAAATCATTGGCTTCAGAGGAAGATCCCATAAATGCTTATATGGATTTAGAGCTGGAAATGTAAAGGCAAAACTCTGCAATGGCTTCAAATGCCCTGCGTCATGTATAAGATCCATTCTCTGCAGAAACTCTCCCTGGAGAAAAACATTCCCATAAAACTACAAACTCTATCACAGTACTTGTTCATAAAAAGAAATAATCAGTTTCAAAATTAACCTTAATACTGGTATCTCCTCAAAACATGTGCTTGACTTTACAACTTCAACAAAATTTTAAACATATTTTAGTATTACATCTTTTCTAACTTCCTCTTGCCTAGAGATCTAGCTTTTCCTTCCATGACTGCAGTATTATTCTATCCAGAATAATTCCATTCTATCTGTCTACTCTCTGCCTCTCCACAATTTCTTCTTCCACTCAGTGTTGCTCTGTTACAAATTTTGTAATGTACTTTAAGATTATTTTAAAAAAAGGAACAAAGATGAAGTTCACTGCTACTTTTTCACTATTTTCTTTGTTCACACAATCTACAGATGTTCACCAACCACTTCTTTTTGATGGAATAAAGCACCCAAGCCCTCCATCTCCACACTCCAGATTTCATTCAGCAGCAGCAGCAACAAAATAACAGGGAATGGCGCAATTGGTCTGGAATGAAAATTACGTGCTTTGTCCAATTACAAGTGAAGCAAGAAAGCAGGAAGGTGTTTTGCCAGTTCTTTGGGGGGTTTTTTGTAGTTTTAGCAACAATCTCACAGGAGCAGATATTTAAGCAGGCCAAAGCACCAAAATCAAAAAGAGCTGTGTGAAAACCTCAGCTTCTACTTTTTAAGAATGTTCTGTCTTCATGATTATGGCAAAAGGACCGAAAACATGCAATTAATGCAATTCACATTCTCCAAGAGCAGACAGAAAGTAAAATGAATCAAAAGCTGTTTTGTTCTTCTATGAAATTGTGTTTCTAGGCCATTCTCCTTAGCTTTTAATGCCAGGGGTTGCCAATGTGGGAACCAGAGGAGGAAGGTGGAAGTGGGCTCTGCTCTGAGTCGCAGCCGGCTCCTGGCTCCCTGCCTCTCCCAAGGGCTGCACTTCCCCTGCTCCCTGCAGGCAGCACAAACCAAGGCAGCAGATTCCTTTGGAAGAAGCTGGATCACTCAGCCATAAGTCCTGGCCTGACAGAAGCTTCTCACAAGGCTTATAAAAAGAAAAAAGGGAACAACCAAAGGAAAAGGCTCCAAAACCCATGATGCTCGTGATATATAGGAGCTGGCAGTGTTACTCCTGCCACTGCCTGGCTTGGGAGTTTATCTCTGCTTGATGTTATTGCCCCTCCCCACATGTGGTCAATAATTCACTCACTCCTTTCAAGCACACGCCTCAGCCCTTTCAGCCTCCCTACCCCACTATGGCCCAGACTCTCTTTATTTTAATGGGGTTTTAACACATTGCTTTCTGAGCACTAATCCTGAATCTGCTCTTTAATTCCCTGCCCAATTCCATTCGCTGTCAGTATTCTCTTGGTTTCCCATATCCCACCTCAGGGAGGTTCCAAAATTTACCAGCTCTCTCGCCTTTCTCTACAATGTTTTTATTTAGCTGCAGTCTCGGGAAGGATCCAGAGAGAAACACCACACAAGCCAAGTTCTGGCTAATCTCTCAGCTACTGAAATCCCCATCCTAGCTTTGACATGTCCTACTATGTTAAAATCACTGGATTTTAGTAGTAAATTATTTAATTTTTTCATGGAAAAGACTTTATTTTATGCCCTGTGTCCTGTACTTCTCTAATTCCTTTATCTTCACTACCAAAGACAGAAACACTGAATTTTCTTATACTGAACTCTGAAAAAGAAATGCAAAAGTAGCTCCACCTACACCTTTATCTACTTCTTGTGGAAGCTTGGATTCTTTTCCGTCTTCTAGGCAATTTCTGCTCTGTCTGTTATGATACACTCTCATAATGCTCCTATGTCTTACATACCTAAAGCTATTTTTAAATATACCAACTCTTCCATTTTATTAGAAAGTGGAAGTTACTTAAGTTATAAAACAGAAAAGCTTACCAAGAAAGAGATGAAGCTGATGAGTATGAATTATTTGGAAACCAGCTTTAAAACTACTTCTCCAAGTAACAGCTTTAAGGCACTGTGGAGTCACTCTTTATCCTAAATCTTGATACACTTCCTCCAGTCATTACATAAGCATTAGCAGAGTCTATTATTTCACACACTGTATTTTCTCCTAAGAAAACAGAATCAAGCACCCAGAACTCAGTCCTCCAGCCTCTGCATGACACAATGTCAGTGGCAGCGCTACACAGACCATGGCACAAATGATTGATCAAACATCACAGATCAGATTTTTTCAAGAAACACTTCCACAGAAACCCTGACATCTGGGGTTTTTCCACCGTTCTGAGGACTTCAATGACTTCTACAACTAACCCCCATTCTGCATCCAAGTTTGAAATCAAAAATATCTGGGGTCAGAGAAACCCTCTGATTCCCAATTAACAGTTTCATATCTCCTCAATACATTTCTTTCCAAAATGTCAGACTCTGATCACTATTATTTTAATTAAAAATTAATAGTACTCAGCCTTTTAATACTTTGATCAGCCTAAGCAATGAGCACATAATAGCCATTCCATCCTGACTGATCAAAGTCAACACTTTCAGTTGGAAGGAAGAATATGTTGAGGGCAAATAAGGGCTGGCTCAGAACCAGGCCAAAGTTTTTCCAGGAGACTGCTGTCCAGCTTTTAAGAAACAAGTCTATGGCTATGGAAAGTGGTGTAATCAAATATTCATGATAGCAGCAAAAAAAGTAACCTTGAGAAGAACAGAGAGTGGATGAAACAGCACTAAATTTTTTGCAAATTATCCAAAACAGGGTCAAATAATGAAGCAAAACAGCTGCTCAGTTCAAGCTGCTCTACGTATTTAGTGCAATTTAATCTCAGCCTTGGAAAATTCCATGAAGAACAGAAATTTTTATGTATTTCACTCAGGTATATGCACAAGAAGTATTTAACTGAATTTTCTGTAAGGAGGAAAGTAGCTCTTGAAATCTAAGAAGTTTGTGAGCATGTAAAACACGAAAATTATATATGCATCAAGTAGATTAAGTAATTTTTTTGTGCATGGAAAATATGCTCTGTGTTGGATTAGAAAGAAGAGAAATGATGACGACAATTCTCTCCAAGTCTGTCAAAATATAATTACACCTGTAACTGTCTGGTAGCTGGTAAGAGCATCTTCTGCAGCAGGAGAGACCTGCAACTGGGTGAGAAGCTCTTATCAGAGCTTCTCCAGAGAAGCTCTGCTGGAATTGTGTGACACCACTCAGACAGTGTGCTCTGGTTTCCCTCATGTAACATAATTAATACTTTCACTGCTTTTAGGCTCATTTGTATTAATAAAAATATTTAAAAATACAGATGTTATTTTCTCTGTTATAAATTCCAAAACAAGGAAGAGCACAGGAGACATGGCAAGAGATTTAGTTTACTTTGTTCCTGAAAACACACTAATACAAGCCGCAACATCAAAAAATAACTTTCTATAAATTTGCTAATACACCATTTCCTACACAGCAGGAAAGCTTCAGTAATCACATTTTATCTCCTATCACTTATGCCTCCTTTCATTTACCCAGCTGTAACTCAAGGCCTTCCCAGAGCCCTGTGAGGACAGCACTCACGGAACACGCTTCTCACCTTGATCTCCCCGAACGCCAATTAAAGCACAGCCCCAAACTTCAAAGCAGGGACAGCGAGTCCCAGCCCTGTGCCCGGAGCACTCTGCACCCAAAGCCCCAGCCCTGCCCTGCCCCTGACTCAGCAGCCACCTCCTCCTGGCTCTCTCACCCACCTGGTTTTGGCTTCCACACCCACGGAGGCGGTGGAGCTCGCGGACTCCTCGGACACGGAGTGCTGAAGGACTGGTGTTAGCTGCTTGGTGCTCTCCACTTCTGCCTGGGCATCCTCCTCTGCAGACTGCTCTTTGACTTCTGGGGAAAAAAAAAAAAAAAAAAAAAACAAAAAAATTATTTATTACTTTATCTGCATCTGGAAGCTTTTCCTTGCACAGAAAACACCCGTTTTATTTATAGGTTAACCCATGTAAATATCTTTTGCCACACAACAAAATTAGAGGAATGGGAAATTATCACACCTAACTAAAACATGAAACTGGACGCTAACAACATTATTTCCATAACACAAAGCACCACTGTGAACTAAAGCTGTTCAATAGCAACAAGGAATGGGGCAAGGGGAGAGCTGTTCAGTGACAAATTTCACACAAGGCTGGAGTTTTAGGCATTTCCACTCCCCCCACATCTCTTATGCACCTGCTGTGTCAGCCCTGAACAAACATCACAGTGAGCATGCTACTCTGGGGTATATTAAACCTTTTTTCCTCCCCTATTACCTTTCACTTTGTTCAATTCCCTGCAAATTAATTTCTGGTTACACTAACTATGCTGGCACAGGGTTGAGGAAGTGAAGGAATGAAGGATGTGGTTTATGCCAGCTCAAACTTCATTCTGAACTGAAGGAAAATAACCAATTTTTTAGCACACTTCTATATAAATTAAGTTGTCAGACATAAAAATGTATACATCTATATAAATGTATAATTATATATAAATTAAAATATATACATCTAGCTGACAACGCTAGATTTGACTAGAAAGTTTGGTTTTACTCTGAAACATGAAATGTGAAGTTGCCACTGTCTGTGCAACTTTAAATCCTCTTCCCAATCATTTCCCCCTTTGCTTGGAGTGAGTCAGGGATTTACCAGAAGGACATGGAAAAGTGCTGCTCCAAGTACACCAGAATGCACAGAACAAGGTTCAAGGCTGTACAGCAACAGAATTTGGTGTTTCTGCACTCCTCTGTACTTTGATTTTGAAACCTAAGCAACATAAAAATCACAAGACTCTGACAGATGTGCTTTGACATATCCAGCTTAAGATCCATGTGCCTCATGCTGCCTGTGTCCATGGCTTCTAGATCTGTCTCCCGGCATTGCCATTTTGGTCCCCTTCAAAATTCCCAGTGAACATGGGTTTGAGCTCACAGGCCAGTACATACAGCTCTTGCAAAGAAGTCCAGTTAGAGTAAAGCAGCAGATTATTTAGAAAACTTCAGCAGAAGATATATTCACATTTTTTTAAAAATTAACCTACATGTCAAAATATAATTAAATATTGCAAAGGATAAATGACAAGTGGAGAAATGAAAGGGTAGAAGAATCTGCCACATGGGTGGGCACGCATAAAAACCTGCTACAAGCTTTAATCTTATAAATAAAACCAAGAAAAGAGAGGAAAATTCTCAGAACATAAAACTGTGCAGCTTGGTCTGAAATACTGAAATCATACGCCTGCTACAGCACATGGAAAATGGGAAATCTGTCTTGTTTCATGCACAGAGATTGGAAGGAAGGTTTTTCTTTAACCTAACGTGAACTCATTTAGGAAGACAATGTATAACATTTAAAACCCTCAGTGAACACCTCAAACCACAGTGACGAGAAACACAATATAAAGGGGAAAAAAAAAAATTCCTGGTTATGACTGAGTGTTCCAAGTGTTTATCTGAGCTGGTGCAAATTGAAACTGCATCTCCTACTTCAGTTAAACAACTCAGTAATGTACATCTGAAATGTTTTTTGGGCACCTGAAACATCCAAAGTGACTACCTGTCCAAAATCCCAATGGATTGTGTTAAATCCTTTTCACCAACCTATTCTGAACAAACATGCTGGATCTTGATTTTACACTAAATAAATATCCCCATGGGAATGCATCCCTTGTAATAGTAAATGTCTCTGTACGGAAAAGAAAACAAAATAAACCCAAACCCCACACCCTCAGTTTCTGGCACATCTGAACAAACACCCCTGGATGTTTCCTGGATGAAGATTCCCGAAGCAGGCAGCGTCCAGCAGAGCCATTCAGAACGGTCTGCGGTGCATTTCCAAGAATGTTGGATCCAAAGGACAATCTTGCGCCAGTAACCCCCAAATTTCTAAATGCAACCTCAACGAAGAGAGCAAAACATAAACACCCAGAAGACAGGCAGACGCCAAAGCCCTCAGAACAAACCCCACAGCACAGGCCAGGACAGCCACGCCTGAGGCGCTCCAGGAAGACCACCGGAAACCCTGGCCCTGCTCTGATCCATCCCGGCCACTTTCTCTAACCCAGTTAAACTGTGCAAAAGGAACTCTGGCTTGATTGTGTGCCTGCTGAAACTTTCAATCAAGGCAAGGAAAAAAGCCATTTACTCTGTGCCAGCTTTCAGCTCATTACCATTACTGGGCACCCAGCACTCCGGGAAGGCCAAGTTCAGGGGCGCTCTCAGCCGCTCCCAGGAACTCTGGGCTGTGTGAGAAGACACAGATTGTTTCACTACACATGACAACTATAGGAGCTTACATCCTTATGGTGCATTTCCCCTGCTGTTTGCTTCTCCAGAGAAGGAGGGACCCAAATTATACTAAATGAGACAAACAACATCTCAGTTGCTGTCTCTGCAATAAAGCAAACTGTGCCTCAATATGCCGTTGGAAGACTGAAAACATGGTGCTCACTAAACAGAATGAAAATTTTGTGTGTTACTTATGAAAAAAAAAAAAAACTTTGTGAAAGTTTTCCTGCAGAAGATGAAGGAAGAACAGGAGCACTTAATGCATTTCATGAGTCAAATTCCTAGGATCTCAGCAGCAGCCTGGCAAGGAGACATCTCAGATACAACTCAGAGATGTTCTTGGAAGCAGCTGGCACAGGATGTTTAATGAACATCATCAGATTTGGTTATGGCATTCTACTTTGAAGCTACTGGGAATGAAAGATCCATGGATGATTAATAAATGGGAAGCTCATTTGCAGATTCATATATAATGCTTTATTTTGCATCCTCTTCTCATGATTGTTTCTGGCACCATGAAGGTCTTGCCTCTGTATAGTGAGTTAGTGGGGAGACTGAGATTTAAAAACCTAGTTGTACAATTCCCCAGAGTCTCTAAGTTATTTTTTATGTCATTGTCCTTTACTGAAACTTTAGGAAAATACTAGGAAACACTGCACTTAAAATTTTTTATTACTTGAATACAATTGCACTCATAGTTTTTTCTCACCTGGCTGCTGAGGACAGGAAAGTTTAGTTTTCCTATTAAAAGAAAACCTCCAAAAGTACAAGGACTAAAGTTCCTGTCCATATGGGCCATCAAAAGGCTTGAGACTTCCACATGCTATCCAACTTGAGTAACTCACAGAATCACATCTGGTAGAGGCTGGAATACAGCCCAGAGCCACCTTGTCCAAACCCCTGCTCAAGCAGGGCCAGCAAAGCCAGCTGCCCAGATGGTTTTTGAGCATCTCCAAGGATGGAGACATGAAATACAAGGGAAAAAAAATCAAGTTGCCTAACACTGACAGGGGACAGATATGCAGGGAAGTCACTGGGACTGGTAAGATTTACAGCACTTGTATTAAATTTCTCTTTTAATTAACATCTCCATCACATTTACTTCAGTAATATGTATGCAGTGGTGAAAAGAGAATCCTTATCTTTTAACACGATTCAAGTTTTAATATGGGTTTTTTCAAGGAGGAGAAAAACAAAGAGGTTCAAAGATTTCTTATTATTTTTATTCCCCTTTATAGTGCAGAATGCAGAGAACACTCAAAGAAAATAACAAACAGCACATAGCACCCCCAGCTGATTATGTTGACTACCCACCTTCCTAAAGGGAGCTGGTCTCCTTATTTACATGTCTTATGTAGAGATTTACAACATTCTGAGTAATAATTGTGCTGCTAATTTCCTGCTCTATCTCCAAAGTCCTTGGAAGCCTCTCTCCATGTGAGACACACATGGGACATGCAGGCTCAGGAGGGCAGCCCTGGTTTTGAGAGCCCTCCACCTGTGGCAGAGCTTGTGGAAAGCAGGAAACTGGGGATGGCTGGGATTTTATTACAGGATCACAGCTTTCTTTGGGGATGTGATGAAGAAACATCAACTTAAGATCTTAAATGTTCTTTTGTTTCTTTACAAACAATCCTTTTCCATTTTCTTGCAATCACAAGGTCCTATTCTACAAGGTAAATTGGTAAACATAAAGCAGAATAAGGAGATATACGTGCAGCAATCAGGCAAAGGACAGACATCAGCATATCCAAAAAAATTTTCTTCTAAATACTCAGAAACTATCTGTCAAGTCAAAACCTAAAAATACTGTAAGAGTTCTACCAGAAAAAAATCTTTAAGATATTATAATACTCATTATGAAGTGACACTTAAAAAAAACCCAAACAAACCCCAAAGAGCTGTCATAAACATAAAATTAATATTCTACTATTAAATTAATATGTAGGTGCAGCAGGTTGACTATTTAACTACTGTCAGACCTACTGATTAGGCAGACAATGAAGCACATGTCATGAGCTTCCAAAACTTTCACTAAAAACAGAAAGTATTGCAGGCTGGAAAATACCAAGATCACCAAACACAGTAGGAGATCCCAGGGGTCTCAACTGTTGCCTACCAAGATGTTCTGAGAGAGGGAATAAGGAGATTTGAAGGCAGCCACAGCTATTTTTACACAAGGAAGGGGCAGTGCTGTGTCAGGAAGCAGCCAATGGGACCAGGTGCTTTACACAGCCCCACAGGGGTCTGCAGAACTACAAACACACCAAAATGCTCCAGGAGCTCTGACAGATAAAAAACAGGTCAGTGTAGCAACAATATGAAAAGAAACCTTAAAGCAAGGGAATGCAAATTATGAGTTTAAAATCCCTACCTGTCCTGGGCTTGGCTAGCATAGTCAATTTTCTTTAGTATTGGGTATGGTGCTGTGTTTTGGATTTAGGATGAGATTTAATTTTGGTAACACACTGATGTTTTAGTTGTTGCTAAACAATGTTTGCTCTAAATCAAAGACTCTTCAGTTTCCCATGCTCTGCCAGCAAAGAGATGCAAAACTGAGCCAGGGGAGGGCATGGCCAGGGCAGCTGATCCCAACTGGCCAGAGGGATACTCCAAACCATAGAACACCATGCCCAATAGATCACAGAATGGTTTGGGTTGGAAGGGACCTTGAAGATTATCCAATTCCAACCTCCTGCCATGAGCAGGGACAGCTTTCACTAGACCAGGCTGCTCAGAGCCCCATCCAATCCATCCTTGAACACTCAGGGAGATGGAGCAGCCACAGCTCCCATGGGCAACCTGTGCCAGGGGCTCACCCCTGTTCTAATCTCAGCCCTGGGGTTTTACCTTGATCCAGTTCTCCTCCCCATCCCAGTGGGGCAGGGAGTGAGGGGGCACCTGTGTGGTACTCAGCACACAGCTGGGATAAACCATGACAGTACCCAGTACTGTAATTAGCAAGTTTCACTCACTGTCCCAGTTTAGGAACAAAACAAGTCTCCAGTATTCAGAGTTCATAATTCTGTTACTGCTCTGGACACAATTTGACAGCAGCATCACCTCTCCTGCCAGTGGCTGAGAAAGTCACATGCACAGATCTCTAAGGTGCAGAAATCTTTTACAATAATCTAGAAGAGGGTAGTTTTAGATTACTATTAGAAAATAATTCTTCTTGTGAAGGTGGTGAGATTCTGACACAGGCTGCCCAGAGAAGCTGGGGATGCCCCATCCTTGGAAGTGCTCAAGGCCAGGTTGGATGGGGCTTTGAGAAACGTGGTCTGTGGGTCCCTGATCATGGCAGGAGGGTTGGAACTAAATGATCTTTAAGGTCCTTTCCAATCCAAACTATTCTATAATTCTCTGATTTACTTACTGCAACAGGTGTTAGACAGAGACAAGAAAAAAAACCTGCAGTTTTTGACATTCCACTGCATATTTTGATACCTCTCATTCAGTAAGTTCTTAACTGTTAAATACATTTTGTACAGAAAATAAATGCAAATTTTGTATTAGTTATAAAATAAAACCAAGATTCTCAAAGTGGGACCATTTAAATTCTGATCACCTAAAAAACATGAAACCAGATTATGGATAATCAAAACATGGAACCTCCACGACTGAGGAATTTCCTAAGCTAGGAGTGGTATTCACCAGCACTGATCTGATTATTTTTCTACTTATTTGTTTAGGTCTTCTTGAAACCCATGTCAAGCTGCTCATGCCCAAAGCATCCAGGAACAATGAATTCTGTAATTGCAGCAGATGCTGAGTGCAAATGCACCTGCCCCTGCACTCTATGAACACCACCTGATGTCCCCTCATTTCTGTGCTGCACAACAACATGAGTCATTGTGCCCTGTCCATTTTCTCCACACCACTCATCATTTTTTGGACCCTATTACATTCCTCCTCAGTGAAATCACTTCAGATTGAGGGTTTTACCTTAACTGATCCCCACACAGAAGTTATTACTTACTTCTTGCCATACTTGTTGGCCTTCCCTGTACTTTCCCAATTACAGCTCATCCTTTTGGAGAAGGCAAAGCAGAACTGCACGTGGCATTTAATATGCCAAGGGTTTATAAAGAAACAGTAAAAAGAGAAAAAAAAAACCCTCACTGATGCTTCATTCTGCTTATCCCTTTGCCAGTAATTCCTAGAATTTCCTTCTCTCTTTGACTTATGAAAGCTTCTGCAATTCTCAGAAGAACTGAAGCACCAATTGCTCAGGTAGCAAAAGCTATCTGAGAGTGATTTTTGTTTATATAAAAGCAGGATGGTAATTTTGCCCTGCATGTTCTTTTACATGAACTACTATTGAATTAAGAGTCATTTAATGGGTACCTCTTTTATTATCATAAATAAGTTCATTTTACCCACTATGTTCCTCCCCTTTGAACCTGACCTAGAAAAGGGCTACCAGGGTAGGTATCTGTGGGACTCCAACATCAGCCTGATTAATACTGTGATTTTAAATAATCATCAGTGAATTTCTCTTCTATTTCTTTTACCAAACTGAAGAGTCAGCCTCAACACAGCATTATTGTAATGAAAATTAAGACAGGTCTACAGAATTAATAAGTGGTTCCTGCTCATGGCAGAAGGGATGGAACAAGATGATCTTTGAGGTCTCTACCAACCCAGACCATTCTGTGATTTTATGAACTAAAACATACACAGAGCAGCCCCTCTTTCCAGTGAGGAGAAGAGCATATAACACACAAAGCACATGCAACTATTTCAGTGTATTTGACTGGTAATGGCCATGCAGATCTTCCATCACATCACTCATGACACAGCAGCAGAGTTAAACATCAAGGTAATGGAGATGTGGAAAATTCTAGGTTTTGGAAAACTTTCAAAACCTGTTGGATTATGTTTAATAAAGCATAGTTTGATACCAAAACTGCAAAACCACTACTGAATAAATAAGCAAAACCAGAAAGTTGCATTTCAGAAATAACCTCCAGAATGAAAAACTCAGTGAGGTTAAAATTGATTTGGAATTAACAGATTTCCCCAGCTTTCAAAACACCTGAGACAGAGGTATCAGACAAAAGGCAAAAAAAATCAGATTTTTCTAAATGGCCCATTTTAAGTGTGCATGATGATAAATGGTATTATTGAGTAAGCCTGTAATGGTTTAAATGCAAATATCAAGTAACCTCCTCTTTTGTTTGCTTTCCTTATTACAAACAAATTACCAGAACATAAAGCAAAAATAATAAGATGCTTATAATAATTACAACAACATGCTTCAGTTCTGCTAATTTTTCCAGTGGCTGAGCAGGTAAGAGTCAGGAGCATGAGAAAGAAGAAATTACTCCTTTTCTAATGAGTACATAGAATATTAGTTGCCTTAAAAATATTTAAGTGCATTTCTAAGCACGTATTTGCCACAAATTGTACGGCCAAGTTTAATCTACAAGAAAGCCCTCAGTAGTGTTAATTCTCCCCTTCATTAATTTGAGAAGGAATGGGTGGTAATGATGAGGCCAAAGTATCTGCCTGGATTTTAAAACTGGATTTTGGTATTAAAACACATTGCCATCGATTCACCCAGACCAGGACTTGCTCTCAGGTGTGTTTTACTTTGCTTCAATGAGAGGCTCATCTCAGCCTGGTTCATATAATTGCAAAAGGATGCCTGTATTTCCTTTAATAAGCAGGATATTGCAGATTTTTTTTTTTCTCTAGGAAAGGGCTTTTCGGGCTGCTTCCAAGTTGATGAGATTCTGAATTAGTCCAAAAATCCCTGGCAACTTGTGCATGAATAACTTTGCTCCACTGAGAAGTGTTTGTTTCTGGTTCTTCAGTGCTTTGCCCAGAGACAAATGAGTCTGGTCAGAGGAAGCTCCATCTTCAGGAAGTCAATGTGGAGTCCAACAAGAAATGAACTGGCCAGACAACATCACTGGGTCTGATAAAAATGTTACTAACAACAATAATGTAGATAAGGAACTACTGGCTGATTAAATCACCCAGTTTCTTTTATGCATTATCTGAGGCTTCTGAACACTATGGGGAGTTGAGGGTCTGGTGGAAAGCACTGCTGTAAGAGCTGGTTGACATGGTATGGATAGTTAACAAAATAAATACCTAACCAAAGAGATTCAGCAGTCCAAATAAACTTATTTTATTGCATTTATCCCTGATCTGAATCTCAACACTTTTATGGTGGGACATAGACAGGAAGAATTACAGACCCTAGAATGAGTTGGGATATTTCACAAGTGTTCTCCAAAAAAAAGGGAATAATCAGATAATTAACACAGAGAATTCAGTTTCAACTTAAATGCAGAGCCAAGAAAATATCAAGTACAGAAACTTGCTGAAACTAACAGAAGATGGGGGAAAGAAACAGAAGCCAAGTCTTCATTAGTAGCAAAAGGGCTACCAAACCTACAGAAAGCATATCAGGAGCTTCTTGGTGTATTATTTCTTTCTTTGGATTAGCAGTTTTATATTTGCATATATCCCTGTGCACAAAGCCTCGTGCTTTCCAGAATTTTCTGGTTTGCATATTCTTGGCCATGAGAAACTCGCTCATCAGAAGAAAACTGTTCTTACAGAGAGGAGCAGCACGAGAGGATCCAGAGGGGAACTCAGCATTTTGCAGCAAACAGGATTTTACTGATAACCAGAAAGGTGGAAGGTGTTGATAGCTGGAAGGTCTTGACAGCACCAGAGGCACCAGGCACAAACGAAAACACAGGAGGCTCCCTCTGAACATCAGGAAATCATTTTTTACTGTGAGGGTTCCTGAACACTGGCACAGGCTGTGCAGGGCAGGCTGTGGAGCCTCAAGCCTTGGAGATAAAAGCTGGACATGGTCCTGGACAGGCAGCTCTGGGTGACCCTCCTGGAGCAGGGCTGGGAGCAGAGGATCCCCAGAGGTCCCAGCCACCCTTAACCACGCTACGATGCTGTGGTGCCAAAAGGATGGGAAGAATGGGCAACCACAACATCAGCTGGACAGAGAAACACCAGTGCAACACCACTGGGGGAACCACAGTGAAGAAAAACGAAGGAGCAGAGAGCTGGAAAGACAAATACAAAGCTGAAGAGCAGAACAGACGTGAAGTGAGGAGCCAAAGGATCAGCAAGAGAGACAGGGCTGTGGGTAAATGAAAGGAGTCTGTCCTGAGGTTTACAAGAAGCTGAAAATCTATTGATTCAGTAGAAGCAGTTGTCAACACCCTTTTTTTCAGGAAAAAAAAGTTTACTTAGCTCCAAACAGCTCTTTTTTTCCAAAATTCCAGAATTTCCTTTCTCCAATTCCAAATCCCTCCTCCTCTCTTTCCGTCCTTAAGAATTCATCTACACCAAAGGGAACTTAGTACTTGGCAGAACAGGGACAGGGCTCAGGAACTGCTGCAGTTGGCAGGAGCAGCAGCCATACTGAACTGATCAGAGCAGCACACGGCTCACCCTGCTCTGCTTCCAACTCTGCCTCGCTTCACATGTGAGATCACAGAATTTTGGGAAGGGCAGTAACTTGTTTCCCGAACTGCAATTAAAATGACTGTGCCTCAGCATTGCAAAAGAGCCCCTTTGGGAAGAATTTTTGTCTTTTTTTTTATTTAAACAAATATTTCTGTCAACATTAGAAATGGAAATAATGTTTAGTACTTGCACACTCCTTGCTTTTCTCCCCATAAAATATTTGACAGCTGCTAAACATTTCTTTATCTTAGGTGGGATTATATGGGGCATTTCCTTTTTTCCCTCCCTGAGAGGGGAGTTCTTACTCCTCCTGCATTGCTTCCTTCCCTAAAAGCAGAGCTCATTATACTGAACAAAACTTCTCTCATTTTATGAAACTTAATTAAATAAAACAAAACAGAAACAACCTCAAAATCCCAAACTCACACAGTAACAGAATTTCTGATTATTCTCAATGTACGAATCAAACAATGGAAAGGAAGCTAGGAAAACAGAGACTCAAAATATGTCATAAATTACATGTCAAGATCCTTAGACATTTAATTTCAACTTCTGTAGTATTACTATATTGTGTTTTGGTTTGCCAACTATTGCAAAAATTTTCTGGGAAGACAACTCTTGGAAAGCAAAGAAAACAAAATCCTTTTCTAGTTGAAGCAGAAATTAATAAACTAGTATAGAAATACCCTTCAATTTAATCTATACAGTTTTAAACAGAACCACAAACTGAGATTATTCCTTCTCCCACACTTCTGTACTAACTCAGGTAAGTGCTTAGAGTAAGTTTTATAGGCAGCAGCCTATTCAGATAATATGATTAAACCTCTAGCAAGTCACATGGTGCCCTGCTTTTAAGATAACATAATTGTGATTCTGTCTCTATCAAACTGCTCAACATGATAATGCTCTTTCAAATCTATTTTTGTTCCCTGAAAAATGGGATTTCAGACATATGTATATTTACTAGGTATCTTTTCAGTGAGGAGCACAGTCTGTAAATCCATCCTGGGCTCAGCACTGAGGTGATGGTGCCTCACTTCCAGCAGCAGAACTGCTGGGGTCTTGGTCCATCAGGATTTCCATCACACTGCCCACACCTTCAGAAATGGGTATCAGCCACCTGTGACACTCAGGATTATTATGATGAAAGATAATGGAGAGACTTATCCATATACACTCTCAGAGCCTTAAAATAATTATGTATTCTTCCCTCTTCTGAATCAGAGACTGCTCTCAGGTTTCTGTCGAGAAACTTTGTTAAAAACAAAGCAAAAATAAAATACAGCTATCACTGAATTCTCAACACAGCGGTGTACCAGTTGTAAGGTTTGAATTTATTTTTAGGTTTGTTTTTTTTTTTCTTAAACATATTTAGAAAAATTTATAAAACTTATCACTTTAAGGGGACAGTTTTTGCCCCCTTCACTGACTTTCATAAGAATGCTTCTACCACATAGGACAGGAAAAGTAATCATCATCATCATAACATAGTAATAATGATGTAGTAACAGAATTAGAACTAGTCCTCCTTTACACTGCACTGTTTTTCTACACACAAATACCTGCTCCAACTTTTCCACTTAATATATTAATTTATTAGTCCACTAACTAGTAATTACCTACTTGTAGAAGCTGCAAAAGATCACCCAAGTTCAGTACCACCAGCATTTTTCTTTGCAGGGGCAGGAAAACAAAGGGTAGGATAAAACAATGAAACATCCCTGAATTAAGCTTTAATTTAGGCTCCTTCCACATGCCATTAACACTTGAATTCAACACAAGTTGTGACTACACACTCCAGGCACTCCCCAAAGCCTCAAGTCACAAGCACCAAGACTTCCCAGCATCATTCCACATCCAGCAAGGAGGAAGCAAGTACACACAAAGCCCATCCTCAGGAGAATTTCAGCCTCCTCCTCCTCCAAATCTGTGGCTTTCACCACAGCAGCCAAGCTCCTGCATGGCCCATGAAAAATGCTGCTGCAAAAATGGCTCTTTTCAGCTCCTTTATTTGTTGTCCCCATAAATGTGCACTAAGCACAGACCCTTGTCTTCATCTGTAAGGGCTTTACAACTTCACCTCCTCCACTCAGCAGCTTTGGGAGAACTGGACAGCTCCCTTAACTTCCATGCCATTCCTGCCCTGACCAACAGCTTCTGCTGCTTGTGCTTCCTTCCACAGCTCTCATTACACATACAGGGCCACCTTATTAAATTTATAAATCCTTAGGTCTCAATTTTCATTGAGCATTTTCAAGCCTTCTTTCTGTCAAACCAACAAACTTCTGCCAAGTGGCCACAACATCATCTTTCCTGATGGGTTTCATCCTTCTGCACTCAATCCCTGGTTAAAAACAGGGAAATGGCTACAGACACGTGCCTGGCAAGGAGATGACAGCTCTTCACCATGGCCTTTATCTCATGTGCTGGCTCATCTGTTTGTCTCTTTAGGCTCCTGAACTGCCAGAACAGAAATCACAAACTGTTTCTACAGTACTCAGTCCAGAACAATGAGCTCCCTCTGGTAACTGAAGCATTTCGGTACCACCACAACAAATATTTACCAAAGCAAGAACAGAGATTTATCCTGTTTCCTAAGCAGCAGCAGGAAGCATTAGCATTTGGTTATCCTGGTTATCCCTTTGGTATATAGTCTGCTGTAGTTAGCTGAAGACACAGGTCAATAAGTAGTAGTGTATTTTGGCAGGTATTCCAAAAACAGCAGCTGCCACTTCAGAGCATTTATTTTTGTTAGATACAGCCTTGCAGAAGTAGGAAAAAAACCTCTACATATCTACACTACAGAGAGATTCCCATTACACTATTTAAAACTAATAGCTTCAATAGCTTTAAATTAATATAGGTTTAAATATCAAGGTTTTTTCCTTTTAATTCTTCCCAAATGGCACATCTCATACTACAAAATGGAAGAACTATTTCTTGTCTACCAAAGTTCTGCATAACTAAATGCATTTCTGAGAGAGAAGCAATACCCAGAGAGCATCAGCACTATATTCTCAGTACCTGTTTCCACAGTGTTTTCTGTTTCTGCTGCCTCCAAACCATCCATACTGTCTTCATCCTCCACTGCAGTTTTTCCTCTACTCCGAGGCCTGCAAACATAAGGAAAAACTCTTTTTAGACTGAAAGCATTTGAAAAATTATTAAAAATGTAAAAGCAAGTGTAAAATTCTTAAAAGTGATTTAAATCTCTTCATTTAGAGGGAAGAATGTCAGCACTTAATTATGCAACATTGAAGCTAAGCCATTACTTCAGTCTTGTACAAACTGGAAGCTTCCTCCCCTTTTTCCCCGTTCTAGGTTTATGTCCCCAGCAAGGTACACTTGAATCAGCAGCTGGCCCTTTAATTTTATCTGATTCTTCTTACAAGAAAAACACAATAATGAACTTTTACTGATCAAACAACAGACTAACTCAGCCAGATTTTGACACAAGCATCCTGTCTGCTCCATGTAAAGTGTAACTATAGACAGGTAGGAAAGAACACCATCCAAAATCTGGGCACCAGCTACTATAAAATAGAGACTGATCCACACAGAGCACCCTTGGAAGAAATTTCCATAGAATAATAATGATGCTAAAGCAATGAAACTGAAACACACATTATTTTCAGTGAAACAATATTTTGACACATGAAGTAAAATGTTATGAGAGATGACTAGATGTCATCACAGTAAAAAAGTCATCACGTGAGGACAGCCTGTCAAAACTAAACTACCTGGCAGATTTGTTTCAATTTCAACCAAGGTCTGACGGAAAGCAGACAGGTTTGTGCCACAAATTCCAGCCTTTTTTCCCTGCCTGGCTCTTCAGTAACTATCACGGTGGGCTGTTGAGAAGCCCAGGCATCCAGATTCCCAGCTGTTCAGCAGCCCATTTGAAAGGGAGCCAAGAGCTTGGCAACTCGCCTCCCAAATTTTCAGGCTACTTGGCAACCTGCCTGGCATGCTGACGGAAAGCCTGGGAGACCCTGGGAGCTTCTGATTCCAAGTACACAAATTTTGAGCAGTTTGGGGCATCTCAGCAGTTCCGACGTCCAGAGCTCCCAGGCAACCATTCACCCAACCAACAGGCCTTGAATGGGCAGGCAGCACACGGGCACCCCGCCTGCCCCCCCAACAAAACCCCTCCAGTTCCTCTTTCACAGAGCACTCTGAAAGGTTGGGGTTTAGTTCTGCACTGGGGAGAAAAGGTTTTGGGGTCGTTTTTTTTTTTTTTTTTTGAAGCGATTAAATCATTCCAAAACCAGCATTTCCTTTTTTTGTGCAGTCTGTTATAGCACTTTGGTCCATCCAAACTATTTCCGCAGGACTGGAGCTGCTAAATCAGCTACAGAAGAAATGCTATCGTGCAATGCCTTTGGCTCTCTTGGATCAAAGATCTGGGCAGAGCTGGAACCATCTCTGGAGTCTGTGCAGGTTGCTCTCCTGCTAGAAAAGGATTGACTCCCTTGGACTACCTAGCAAGACAACCCCTTCAGACTGTGTTGGGACCATTTTAGTCTCTGTGAAGGAGGAAAGCAAGAACTAAGAGGCTCAAACCAAAGCCTGAAAACCTCCCACTCAATTTACAAAGGAGATGGGTGAAAAGGAAAAGCAAGAAGAGATTAAGGACAGGAGGACTTTTCTTGGCATGCCTATAAAATTTGCTCAGGACAATGCTGAAAAACGTGAGCACAGATGGAACCCTAGGGATTGCAAGGTTATTGCTCCCTTTGGCTGCTTACCCATAAGCAGTGACAGCACACCCACAACACACAAAATAAGTAACAGCCTTCTTATGAGAGACAGAATCATCCCCTCCACTTATTTGCCACTTTACAAGCTCCCAGTGTAGTCTCTTAAAACCCACGTTTCACAAAAATTCCAATCAGAATAAACTGCACAATGACCAGAAGAAACTGCCTTGCACTCCTCCCTGCATCCACTGCATCAGCCCATCCAGGAGCACAGTGACCAGGGAGCTGGCCTGAATGGGGACACGTTTTGGAAGTGGGAATGACACAAACACTGCTGGCAGCAGGATCTGAGACGGTCACACAGATGGATTCCCATTTGTAACAAAGAGCAGGGAGCAGAGCAAATGGAATATCACAGCCAGTGGATAGAACAGGCTCTTAGAGCAAGACTGAGTTACAGCAAGGAGGGTAACACTCCTCTAACACTGAGAAAAACAAAGCAGCAGGTAAAGAAGCCAAAAGCTTTTAAGCATTAAATTTCTTGCAGCTCTTCACAACATCCCAGCACATCTTCCAGCACCAGTGAAAGGACAGGAATGCAGGTGAGTGAAAACACTTCCCTTGCTGCAGGAATGCTCAAAAGCTTTACACAACACAATCAGCTAAGGACAGGGATTATTTCTAAATCCCATCCCAATTATTCTTCTACCAACTACCTGTCTGCAACGAAAAGTTACAACTCCATACTAAACAAGGATTACTGTAAAATCATCACAAACATAAATGATAATTCTACTTTTTCACAGATATCCCTTCTCAGTATTCCCCAACACAACCCTGGAGGCAAAACTTGCTGGATAGTGGAAGATGATGATTGTTTATGTTTATTTAATCATTTACAGATGAGTTTAGATTTGCTACTGAACTACAGTTCATGTATTAAACACCAAAGTACCTCACAAAATCTTTTCAAACATTTTGTTTAAACAAGAGCAGTATTCGTGCCTTGAACTCCCTATTTTATTTTAGCAACCTATTTAACACTAAGGAAAAACAGAGGTTCCAATTTATTAAACAGAGCTGGTTCTTTCAGCAGAAGATATAACCATATCTGGTGCTTCCTTGCTATTCCCCTTCCCCAAATATTCTACAAAAAAACCTTCTTAATGTTGTGCAGGTTTTAAATAAAACTGAAGAAACAGTGGAAAACATGGTAGATTATATCATTAACTCATTTTTGCTGCTTACATTCATTTCCCAATCATCAGAAGAGATTTTATAGCCTACAAATTTATGTTTGGCTTAGAGCAAAAAAATAATTCAAGTCACAAAACAGTGAAATATACACTGTACTGACAACTATAATTTAATGTTTCCACAACAAATGCCATTTGAGAAGGCCACACAGCACACCTAATCACTGCAATCAGCATTTGTAATAAGAATGGATTGTTTCTTGTTATTTGCACTAAGTTTAAACATTTTATTTAATAGTTTTATACATAAAGCTTTTGGCTGGTTTGCATAACACTGCATTTTTCCACTGACAAACCCTGTTAATTTTTTTTTTTCTCTACACTTATTTCCATTTGCCCTTAAATACAGAGGGAAAAGCATCCTGTGCTCCATTCTTTGCCTTGGTTTCTTCTCAAGCTCATCCTTCTGAAGAAAGATGTGAGAAGGAAATAGGGAAAAGATGGCATTGAGGGCCAGTTTTTACACACTCAAAGCAATTATGAAACAACAGCCCATGACTACTGCCTTTCACCCACACAAAGCCAGGCAGTCCTGAAACATAATTGTTGTATTGGACACCACAACCTCAGTCCTGCTCTAGATCCTGCAGCCCAACCCTAAACTCTCCTACCAGGAGGAGCAACTCCATCACCCTGCAGAACCCCCAGCAGCTCAGAAATACTGAACACAGCCCAGCCACATCTCCTGCAGCTCACAACAGACCCAGAACAAAATGTACAGGCAGAGCCTGACCAGTGCACACTCTGGCAGAAAACAATAAATATTAGTCAGTGGGCAGGCAGGGAGCTTGGGACGGGCTGAAGGGCTGCCAAGGTCCCTGCCAGGGCTTCCTTGCCTGCCTTTTTCCTACAACAGAGGTCAATTTAGAAGGAAAAAAATACAAGAGCATGTCTGTTTCTGCTCAAAAGTACAGATATGCTGAGAGAAATGCAACTTCTTGAAGTGCTTAAAGCACGTTCAGCATTTCATGGAATAAAGTCAACAACAAAGACAAAACTATACTTTTTTATTAATACAGGACTCCATTTGAATATAATTACTGCCTACAATAATTTTACCCCTACTTCAACAAAATAGAGTAATTTATCAAAATCCTTTGTGACCTACTCTTAATTTTTTTTTATCAATTAGCTTTTTTAGCTAATGCCTTTCATTAATCTCCATCTTTAAATATACCACGGTAAACAAAAATCTCGTAATTCTTCTCTGGGTAAGCAACTAATTAAATTTAGCCCTGAGGGGGAAGAAAAAAGCCCAGAAAAAACCTTTCACAGGGCTCAGCAGAGCATTAGGTACTCCCTGTGCACAGGGGGAAAGCCCTGCTGAGGCTGCCTCAAAGCCCTGAGGACTTGGATACCACTGGGAGATCACCAGGTACCCGAGCAGCTTCTGCTGAATGCACAGAGGGCAGCATGGGAGAGAATGGAAAAGTCTCTTATTCACCTGACACTAATGAGACACTGTTTATTTTCTTCTCTTTTCTGCATGATTGGGGTTTTTTGGTTTTTTGGGGGTTTTTTTTGTGTTTTTTTGTTTTTTGAAAAGTCACAGCAATAGCACCATAACTGGACAAGTACAATGTAGGTCAAAAGTACATCTTGGATCTTATTCTTTCCACAAAGTGATCAGGGATAAGGCCATGGGCCAACATTTCCTGGAACACATGAAATCACTGACAAAGCTACTATCCTCAGATGCCTGTCACTGCCAGGACTAGTTTATGATTACCCAGAAGTTGCTGCCAGACTCCAGTTTCTGAAAGTCTTCCCTAAGTTGCTACCAACAAACCCACGTGACAGCTCGTTCAACACCATCTATCAAAACTACCCTACTCACCCCATGCATTTTGTTCCAGGCTTATAAAAACAGGTACACATGATCCACTCAAGAGTTGACTCCTTATTTTCAAAATGTTGAAACCTCTACATCATTCAGAAAAGAAACCACCTTCCTTCGTATGCTTTGCAAACCATGGAGCAAACTGATGGCACTAAATACATAAAACAGGGCTAATAACCTTAAAAAGCAGTGCAACATCTGGGATACAGTAACATCCTAAACCAGCACAGATGTCTTGTTAAACGAACATCTGTCCACAGCCTTACTCTGGAAGATGGTACAGGAATGATTTATAAAAAGGTTCAATTAGTGATGCCATCAGCAGGGCTAGTCACAAATTAACGTTCACCGGCACTTCCACAAGTGAAAGCTGTTACCCTCTTTTCAAGAATCTTTTTAACAGGTGTGCAAAAGCCACATGCTCCCACTACACTACTACTGAACCGTGGAGTCCTAAATGCAGCTGTAAAAGTTTAACTGTGCTTAAGTAGGAGCTAAAATACCCAAGGTTCAGCTGGTAGCCCCAAGCGAAGAGAACCACAGCAAGCAAGAATCATTCATGGAAATGCCTATGAGGAAAGATGTATTTTTTTCCCCTCTCTAAACACTACTTGATTACTATTAAGAGTTGAGAAATCTTTATTACTTCTAAGAATTGAGAAAATTCTACATCCAAGTCTCAATAAAATGAAGAGCACAGCTCTGGAAGCAAGGAAGATGCCATCTAGCTAGAATAAGCTTCAACAGCCCTAAACATTAACAAGGCTAAAACAGGAAACTCACTCCTATATTGACTCCAGCTTCAAACTGATTCTGATTTACAAGATTTTTCACAGGATTTTTTAATTGAGCTATCAGGTAACAGGTGAAAATGTTTTCTGCATTTGGCCTCACTCTCCCCTGTATTTTCTTTTGTACATGGTAAAAAAAAATAATGCAACATGCAGTTTATTCCTATTTACTGCTTATGTTATATATGTGTATACTGAAGGCTGAGGGATGCTGATGCATGGGAGAGATGTGCAACAGAAACATGGCAAGTGAAAGGTGACAAAAAGTTTACTAATAGAGAGAAGTGAAAACTTTCTTGTTTAACATCTGCAGAACCAGACTTTAATCAAGATGTCATTGAACTAGCACAAACTTCAGTTTCATTATTAAAACATCTCAAAAATACACTTGATATTGCCTATTAGTCTCTTGGTACAATCAAAGACAAGTGTGTTTCTTATTAATTTTAATTTATAAAGCATAATAATCTTTAAATAAAATACTCCATCAAAGAGAAGTGACCCAGCTTACATTTAAAACCAAAATATTGCAACTTCCCATCCTAGACCTCTTCTAGCCAGAAACTATCTAAAAAAGTGATTCAGTCACTCAACGTTATTCCTTTACTCAGGCTAAAAGATCTTCAGAGCTGAAACTTTTTCACATCTATATTTAATGCAGTTACTACTGAAAGCAATAAACACCTGGAATAAAAATTATAGCCTTTGAGATCAGGATGTCTGAGAAAAAGTGTAAAAAGAAGCTTCCTCCATTGGACAATTCTCAGCTTAACTTTTCCAGTACTCCCCTGTGACAGGGAGATTTGTCAAAGATTTCCTACACTGCCCAAAAAAATGCAAATATAATTCTTTTTAAGATTATTTGTACCAAATACCATAGATGCATCTTTGTTTTCATTCTAGAGTACAGTCAGTGCTGACATAAATGCAAAGGAAATCCACAGGTAAATGCAGAGCTCTTGAGGAAACAAGGCTGAGAGAGGCTGGGAGGGAAGTATCAAAATGAATCTGCATTGCATAGTTCTAATGATTTAAAAGCCAAATAAATTAGTGTATTTGAGCAATTGGTTTATCTGTATTTCTGACTTCAATTGTCCTCACACAGGACAATTGTAATATTCATTGTCCTTACCTGGACTATGGAAGTTCTCAGGCCCAAATCGGTGCAAAATTACTTTCCATGGGAGACTGGGAATAGGCAAATAGGTGTGCTCCCTGTGCTGCCTGCAGGCACCAGTCACAGGACTGTCTACTCAAATCAAAGAGCATTAGGAATGTCATCCCACTGTTGAAAATTCTTAACTCAGTTTTGTGGAAGGCCATCAGACCCAGGAGGCTGAAGCTGCACTCTGTTGAGTGATGAAGCTGATCTGGACAAAGCCACCATATTCAGTATTTTCTCTGTTCATCCCTGATGCCATTTACAGTTGTTCAGTTTGAGTCTGGAACTGCTCTTTTGAGAGATAAAGCTGATGAAGGCTATCATAGCTGAAACAGAGCTTTATTAACAATATCAAGACCATGAAGTCTTCTTCCCAACTTGTTGCCCATTTGAGAACATCCTCAATGGGTTGGCAAGAGAGACAGAGGGTCACACCAGCCAAAGATCAAACCAGGAAGATTCAGTATCACTGATTACCAGTGACTGATACCAACAATAAACCTACTACATTGCAAAGACTTCTGCACACCTTTTTGTGAAACCATTACATGAGAAAATCCGAGTTGGATGTTCAAAGTATGGAGCCAGGCTGCCTGATCTACATGTATGGACTTCGGATTTGGAGACAGTTCCAACAACAGAGTGAGAAATCATAGAAAAGGCTTTCAGATCTTTTAGCTTTCTTTTTTACTTTTCAAACTGACTGCTTAGACATCTATAAATTCTGTAAGTGAAAATTGCCTTCAGTCAACTATCTGTCACATTAACCCAGCAATGCACAGCACCAGAAACTGCTACAGGTTCTTCTTTCTCAGGAACCACATTCCCACTGATATGCAGCCTCGTTTATAGTTTTAGTTCCCTAACACCAAACATTTTACGTGCAGACCTGAACAATTATACACTTTTCAGAAAAAATTGTAAAAACTTCAGATGCCATTACAACACATTATGGATCTGCAGTTTTGCACAAACTACATCCTTCCTATATTTGTTACCAATGCACTTGGCCACATTCACTAACATAACGACACGAAACAACACACTAGAACTGCAGCACTTGTAACATTTTTTAAAACCTTTTCTATAATCAAATTAAAACAATTTTTTGGGAGCCTCAAGAGCTACCAAGTAGAGGTACCTGTAAGTTTCCAATCCCAACAAGTTCTGTTTATCTACCTGGCTGCAGACTGGATAATGGCTCTGCCTTTGTACTCCCCCAGACAACAGCTAGTGTGAAGCACTTTGGTAAATTTGCTAAATAATCTTTAGCAAGTCCACTGACTGTTTTCACATGCTCTCTTTTGACAAACAAAGAGAATGAAATGGCAACATGAACAGCTGAGAGATCACTGGCATTGCGAAGAGCACAAATTTCTAATCTCTGCGAGACTTTAACGTGTGAAAAATTCAACCCGCACCATTCACCACTGCTCTTGTCCATACTCCTCTGTCCTCTAAGTCAACAAAACTGCATCAAAATATGCTCCTGCACCCAACACTGCATTTTCCTGATGGGAAGCATAAGCATCCACTCCCATCTAACACAAGCCTTGTTTCTCCATGACGACGGGCTATGCCAAGTTCCAACTCCTCCAATTCTGTGAACAGCCATGGTGCCCAGAATTTTTTACCCACATCAGCACCAAGCTCGTGTCTTTTTTAAGAATTACCCAGCTCCTTGTTCTTTCACACGCTGCAGGGTTTGCCTGCTACTCTCTTCTGAATAAAGGTGGCAACACAATGGTGAGGGCTGTAATTCTCATGTCTGGTGATTTCAGGATCCTGTACATAAAATTCAGCAGATCTGAGTCATCACGCATGAGAAACAGCTGCCAAGTACTTGGAACTTGGTAGAAGTTTTGGTCTCTGTGAACAGATTTTTGTAATTTTAGCACCATTAATTAGAAGTCATTTTCAAAGATTTCCTTTTGGAACTTTGCAGTCTGACAGAGTCTCATCACAGGAACATGGTGAAGATTCTTGCAAATGCATTTGTCTCCTTAAGTTAAATATCCTCACTGGATATATTTAGGTGCCAGGTGAAGGCTGTGCTCTCTGTCACACAGCCACACACAGTGCAGGTGTACAAACAATCCAACAGTCTAATACTAAATACTAAATTTTTACTCAGAAAAGTGTTTTTATACCCAGCAAGTGCAGTCTGCACACACTGATTATACAGTGTTGCAACCACTGCTTTTATTCATCATTAATTCAGCTCAGACACTCAAAAAAGGATGCAAATATTCAACTATCTTATATTAGATAAACTAACCCAACTCAAATGACATAATTTTGAGAGGTTTCCAGATCTTACATCTATCAAAATGCATCAGTCATGCTTTCTCATCGAATAAAGCTCAGAATCTTTTGTCTCAAGTCACTTTTGCTAATGTCTTCAGACTTCACAGTAAACACAAGTCTTCCTGTAAATTACATGGACAATAATTCCATTCCTTCTTATGTTTTTGAAATGTTTCTGATGCCACTAATACAACCAAAAAACCCAACACCCTTCTCTCCCTCAGGTACGTGTTACAGGATTTCCTGAGAAAGCATCTGTCCACCAGTTTCACCTGAAATTATGATTACAAAAAGCAAAAAAGAACCTCTGGGCAAAAATTTCAGTGTATTTAACCTTAAACAAGCATTTAAGCTTCAACTAGAAGGATCAGGACATGAAAGGAAGGGCAGTACCCCAAAGAGCTATAAATAACCTGCTTTTATACAAGATGCTGGCCTAGAATACATTAGATAAAATTTTCTTTATAATAGTCAAATTAATTGATGGCATGTAAGAAAAGCAGCTCTTGCATGTCAACCACAGTTTGTCATTATCCATCTAAAATGGATTTAGACAGGAAAAAAACACAACAGAAATGAATGTCATATCACCACGTATCTTTTCCATCTGTTAGCACCCTTAGTGCTCCTTATAAAGAAATACATTTTTATTTCAGATAATGTCAACAAGTATTATGAAATATTTCTCTTTCAATAAAACTGCTAAACCTAGGAAAGCCAAAGGGAAAAAACACAAGATCTGCTCACTAATTAAAAATCCATTAAAACTTAGTCAGAAGGCTTGGAAAACCTCAGAAGAATAAAAATAGATCTAAGAAGAAAATGGGCAATGGAATCAGATGGGTGTCAGTGTATATTTATAATTCACATGAATTGTTTTCCTTTTAACAAAATTGTTTTCAAACTAGATGTAAAACCTAAAAGCCAGATCATGGAAACTATTTTTATACCAGAGTAAATAAAAGTCTGGAAATACTATTGTGAAATATAAACAACAATATAAGTAGCATAATAAGCAACACTCCATAGCACAGGCACAAGTAATACAGATCTTCAAACACCTCTAAAAGCTTCTGTATGAACAGGCATATCAATCTCTAGGGGTGCTGATGAGGCAGAAATTCTAAGGTTTTTGTTAATAATTCTGTTAACAGTAATGTGCCTAAACCTTTTTTTCATCCCTGAAGAAGAGCCTTCTAAACTGGAGTCATAAATTTGCCTTCTGACAATTACAGACAGCTTACAAATAGCTCCAAGTAATTATAAGAGAGAACTTTCAAACTTCTGTTCAAAGGATTGTTAAATTACCATTATTATTTGGGACAATGACCATTGCTGTTCACCAAAATTTCACCTATTTTTATTCGAGACTACTACCAACTATACCAGGCTGCTTTCTATATTTTTTCTCCATGACAGACTTCAGTCCTTTAATATTAAATACATTAATTAATGCTACTTTTTTAAATTATTGGGTGGGTTAATTGTTTTTTTCAGGTCTTAGTTCCTCATTTCTTTAGTATGCTCTTAAAGAAAACCTTCTAAAAAGTGAAGTTAATAAAAGGATGGTGTTTCCAGCACTTGATGCCAGAGGAGTTCTCCTACCTGCTGGTCACCTTCACTGTCCCACCCTGTGTCAGAACTGCCAGCAGAGAGTGATCTACTGCTCAGCCTACGTCATATGATACAGGTCAGAGTTATAAACAAAACTGTCCCTGTGTCACATGAGAGGGGCACGTCCCCAGCCAACCCTGCTGCAGCAGCCACTACAATGGAAGTCATCCAAGAGGACCAACTGATACCTCCAGGTCAAGTTCCTTTGAGGCCACCATCCAAGGACACCAGGCTGCAAGCTCATTCCATTTGCTGCCCTGCAACTTGCACAAGGTCCTCAAGTTCTGCAATTTCTCTCCAGCTGCACAAATATACTCAGTTGTAACATTTAAGTGTGGTTTTTAGTGTAATAACAAACAGATTCTCAAAATCTAATCTCACTGTGGAGAAAAACACGAAAATGTTCAAGATTCAAACATGCAGATATGGCAACTTACAAATTATATTAAGCTGAATTAACACTGATTGAATTTATACTCAAATTCAAAAGAGATAGTTTTCATCATTGGAGGCTCATGAAAGTCTGTGCTGGAAGCAGCCAGGGAGAGAGCAGTGGTAGGAAAGGGTTACTGGAGAAGAAGGAGAGAAAATAAAGCCAGTGGAGCTTCTTTTAGTGACAGTGCAAGTAATGCTGTCTAAAAGGATTTGGAAATCATAATCTGAATCCCTTTGCTTCCTAACTTTTTTTCTTTTTTTTGCAAACCACCAGAAAAAAAAGTAATGAAAATAATCAGAAATGATACTGCAGCTGATGGGACTATTTGTAATGGGACTATTTGTATATTTACCTAATCTTTTCTGAGCACAGACCTTCTGGAATGACAGCTTCTTAGATATTTATACTTTTATTTCAGCTTGCTTTTTACATATACACATATGCTTCTAATTAACATTTACAGCATGGAAATTCAGTTCTACTCACCAGACCACACCATGGAGCCTTAAAAATTATCTTAATCAAACGTTTCAGAAGTACTTTCAGGTATAAAAAGCTGGCAGAGCAGCTCTGAAAGAGCAATACTGGCAACCACTTGTGAAGATGACACAAATAGGAAAGCACATACATGAAACTTAATGGCCCTAAAGCTCCTCATATTTATCCAAGTCCTGCCTTGGTGTCATGACAGGACAGAGCAGCTCCTACTCACAGCCACACAACAGTGTTAAAATAATTATTTTTTTCTTAAAGAGTATTCTGCATAATTTTTTTTTGCAGTATTTTTGCACACTGAAATTTCTCCTTGAAGTATCTGAAAGCCTTTATGCTGACAAAAAGAACTGCAATTGAAGTATGCCTTGGCTTCAGAACCTTAGAAACCATTTGTCTTTTGCAATCAATGCATTGAAGATAATGTTTGAAAAGAATCTTCAACCACAAAGGTGTTCAACATTCATTACACCATCCCTGGAAAAGCTGCTACAGGGAGTGCAATGAGAACAGAGGTCTGACTGCTCACAGATTCAGCGGACACAATGCCAGAATCATTATCCATGCCAGCCCAATATCCCTAACCATCACTCAATAACCGGAATTGATTGAAGCCCATCTTTCAGAAAGCCACTCACTTTGCCATTCCCTTTGTCGTTTGTTCCTCCTTCTGAATTCGTGCTCATTTCCTTTGTCAACTTCTCTGGTTTCAGCTTTCAACCACTGGTTCTTCTCCCTTTTCCTCTTACATCAGGAATCCCTTAAGAACTCAGTGTTTTCTCTGCCAGAGATATCATTCACTGTTCTCTAACTACTACTGGTTTTTAGGGTTTAAATCCCCCACGCCCATAAACAAACACGCTGAGCATCTCCACCTTCCTCCCCAAAGCAACCTTCTCCAAGCTTTCTACAATCTCTGGTCCTTTTCACGACTTTTTGCCAATATTTCGGTCTTTCAGCCATGGATATCTGAATCACACTGAAATGGCAGCAGCAAATCTCACAATCTCTATGATAAACAGAGCTTCAGTGCACAGCCACAAACATCCCACACTTCAAAGCTCTTGCCAGAAATGCTCCTTTTTCTGGACTGCAACCCCATCCCTAAATCTCTACATGGCAACATCATCCCCTCTCCTTATTCTGAAGAGCATTTTAACTGCTCTTCTGCCTCTTCCCTGTGCTCATCCATGTCATTCCACATCCAGATTTCAACAGCAGTAATCGTTATTAATATTGACTAATACCAGACTTCACTGCTGGAGGACCACCCAAAAAACCCAAAGCAAAGTGATGACAGTTCCCAAAGACAACAAAGTGCTTGGTCAGCCAGTCCTTAAACCAATTACTGCAGGCTTTATTCCACTGAATAATTCAAACAAATAGTTTTAATCAGAGTATAAAACACTGTTAAGCCCAGCACCTTTAGAGAAATCCATTTACATTACATCTTCATAGAAAACGATGGATAAAGGACCACATCAGATGACCTAATACCTACATCAAAGGCAACTTGTAAAACTCACAAAGTGGATAAAAGGATGAAAAGGAAGGGAAAGAATAAAAAAAAAGCCCACCAAACCTGAGAGTTCTTGCCTCTACAGAACACAGCAAATGTCTTTATTCTAAAACAAAAAGTATCCATATCTGCCCAAAAGTCACGCCTTCCACACTGCCATCATTTCAGTGCAAACCACGGGCTTTCACTATCTCACAGAAGTGAGCAGTGTGTATTTCAATACACTTTGTAGCATAATAAAATATTCTACCGAAATTACAAGATCTAAAAAACAATTACTTTATTGCTTCTTACAACTTTCTCACTGTAAAATTCAATTCCAAGGTAGTAATTGGCAGGGACAAAATTATGTAGCAATTAGGGCATGACAGCAAAAGCAAACAAGAACTGAAAATGGGTTGACACTTCTGGTAACAAGCAGGTAATTATCACAGCAGCTTGAAAGGGGCATAATCAACCAAACTGACATCATCCCTCCCACATAATAAAATGTGAAATCCCTTTACGTGCAGTGTAGCTCTTACACGCAGCTGGTAAATGCAGCTAGTCTAGTCTCGATGTTTGTGTCTGCAGAGCAGCTGAGGTTACATTTGGGATGGTTCAAGAGTGGATAATTTTATTTATTTATTTAGGATGGTAATAGCTATTACATGTTTTCATCCGATGTGGATTACAGATACTATCGCTAGAAAACACTATTTTATAAAATTGCCCTCTCTTTTCTGAGTATAACTTTGTTTTCAAACTTCCTGAGAAAGAGAAGAAAAATCTCTGCCTACCATTACATTTTCACCACCATCTACAAGATAAAGCAGGCTTAATATTTTTAACAAAGAAAGTGGCTAGTTTTAAAAATGCTTCATTCTTAACTACTCTACTTCACCAGCAACACTTTTTTCCCCAGGATGCATTTGTTTAAACTCAGGTGTGAACATTAACTGCTGTCTTAAAGCAGCACTGTGCTGTGGACATGCCTGTTGTTATCTCAACAGTGTAACTGCAAAATAAACAGTAACGTATTCACCTTCATCACGTATTTGAAGTAATTAAAACACGATTTAAAAACCCATTCATTTATCTGCTGCGCCCTTTCAGCGCTGTTTTACTGGGAGATTCTCACTCATCAGCCCAAACTGACTCAATCAATGGTGGCTGCTCCATCCCTCAGAGCAGGCTGGGGGGAACCTCCTTCTCCCCTGTTCTGTATATTCCTACCCCGTGTTCTTCTCCATTTTTTCTCTCTTTGTGTTGACAAATCCATTTACCTCCACGCTGTCTGTCAATACCATTAACTCGCTGCTCCCACCTTTTTCCAGCTCATTAACAGCAAGGCCAGCCCAGCGCTAATCCCCAAGTCCGCCGTTAACTATTTCCACACAGCTCCCACCTTTCCCTGGCTTTCACGCCTTGTTCCTTGGATACCAGAAACTTCAAACACACCGGAATTGCAGCCCCGTTTGTATTGATTTTTCACTACAAATTTCCAAAAAACATTTACGGACTATCTGCACCTATCATTTTGTAAACTATGCTGCAAGTACTATAAGTAAAATGAATTATTAATCCTTATTTTCTTATCTTTTAGACCTCAGTGCTAACACATCGCAACATGAATTCTTCAGACAGCTGTTAAGCAATCTATTTTTTATCAATTTTTTTGTTACATTTAGACTTTTTTTTGCACAAAATTCTCACAAAGATAACACAAAGCTGGCTTCCTGGATCTCAGCTTCTGAAAAGTATTCGGGTAGTTTTGAGTATTCCTTATAAAAAATTAAATTTCATGAGTGTGTCACCTAAACATGGCATGCCTTGACTTGTGGAAGGTTTGATTTACTGACAAGTAAAGCAGATGTGGGCACAACAGGAGATATTTAATTGCTGCTATATGTTACTGACATGATAAAGATGTTAAAACCATACCAAACCTGTCTTTTTTCCTGCATATCTAAACCATTTAAAATCTCAAATTATTTCAACAGGTTAAAATCGTTCAAGATGTATAAAATCGTTCAAGATGTATTATCAAGAATTCTCTAAACTATAGAGAATTTTATCACTATGAAGTGATAAAAGCACAAGTTTATAATTTAAATCTATACTATAGCGAAAGGAAATGTCAACCTCAAAGCTGAAAAGGATAAAGACTAAATAAAGACTCCCAGAAATTCCAGGCCCCATAAACCCCAGAAAAAGCACATAAAGTCATCTGATAAAGGGACAAATAATTGGTTTTCTTCTTGGCATCTGGATCCTACAGTAAAGGTAACATGCTTGGTTTGGGGTCCCTAAGGGAAACTTTCTTCATCTAAACAGCTGGAAATAATGTTTTGTTGGGGAAAGTACAGTATTTTGAAGCAGAGATCCTTCCAATGAAAGCTCTGAGAAGATGCCAGGAAAATGAAGTTAATAGTAACACCAAAAATTTTACCTTCTCTATACACAGACACACCCCAACACCTTATTTTCTTCCAGCCAATTCTACATCTCAATCTGCAGATATGTTGAGGGTTTCTTTCTTCCAAAAATGAGATCAGAAGTTGAGGTTTAGCTTCCATTGGAAAACAAAAATAAACGTGGGCATGAGTCTCATTAGACACACCCCACATTAGCACACCCCAACACTTAATTTCTTGCAGAATATAACTAAGTTGGTAATGCACACCATAAGAACTTCATCTTAACAAATAAAACAGTAACACTGACAAAGTGTTCTACCATTAAACAGAATTTCTTAGCAATGCCACTGAAATTGTGGCCAACCTTAATACAAAATATCACCAAATATAAACTTTATTAGCTAAATACATTTCTGTTCTTCCCCCTCCAAGTCAAATGCAAGCCTGTTTACATGCTTAGCCTTGGATGTGCACATGAAAATAAAAATATATGAATATGAGACCCTGACTCAAAACCATCACAACGTGCACATGCAGGGCTGGGTAATTAACCTGTGCAGTTTGTCAAGGACTGTCTGAAAGCCCTTTGGTTTTCATACATTCTGTTATCAGCATAATTCAGAGCATTTAGATGAAAAGCCTATATAATTCTAAACTCTTATAAAAGCTTTTTTTTTTTTTTATGAAATCCTGCAAATTCTGATGAGCTCTTTATGAATTTTTCTGAGAAGAATTGTGTTCTTTCAGGTTTCCTTGGCCATAAATGTTATATTTGGGTTCACTCAAAAGAAATCATAAAAATTAAAACTGCAGAACCTACTAGCTAGTAAATATATCACCACTACAACAAAACAAGAAAGAATCCATCAATGGATTTGATTTTTAAAATTAGTGACAGCACATCTTAGAAAGCATACTGCTGCAGAATGAATGGCAGGGTGAAAAAAATCTCTGAAAAATGTCATCCACTCCTAAACATCTCAAATAAAATTTGCTACCCTATTGCACCAGCTGCAAAATTCCATCTCTGCTGCCTTGTAGACAGATGGAAGACTACAGGAACCAAGTTTCACATAATCAGGAAAATCATGGGCCAAATACAATGGTGGTCTGACATGTTACTCACCTACACCTCAGTAAGAAAGGTTTCCTTTTTATCAAGAAAAACTTTCTTGATAAAAGAGATTCATTTTAAAGAGGCATAACAAGAACTACCAAGCCCAACCACTTTTTCGTAGTGACAAATGTATCAAAAGAAAATGTACATAAAATAAATGTGACTCAGATAAGCAGCTACTATCAGTTTACTACAGGTACCATGTTTGAATAAAGCAAAATGAGTTAACAGTATTCTCCTACAATCAGATTTTTAATACTTGCCTTAAATCTAAGGAAAACAGTAAACTCCTATTATACACTTTCAAAAACAAATTTATAATAGAGGCATGCCTGAAGCTGCATCATAGAAAAAAAAATAACAGCCAACAAAGTATTTAGAATTTTCCATCCTATTATTCAGGAAGATCTAAGAATACCAAAATATTTTTAAAACAATAATAGAAAGTGAAGCCACATTAGAAAACCTCCCCCTAAAGCTTGCAGTTATTGCAGTACTTCTTAAGGCAGAGTTTCATGACAAAAATACTCATTTTGTGCGGCAGAGACACACAAAAGGATTCTTCGGGATGCCAAACACTTTCAGAACTCTCCAGTGATGACTCATCCTGTTATGTATACAAAGCTTTCATTAAAAAAAAAAAAAAAGAAAAAAAAGTCAGTTGGCATCATTACAGATCCTCAGTTAGCGATCTTCAACTTACTGTTAGTTCTTGTACAAAGTATTCTAAACACTGCAGTGAAGTATTCTGCTATGCTAATTTTGGGGAGGAAAACGTGCAACTTAACTTGAATGGCCTTTCTTACACGGAGTTTCTACTCCAGTTCACAAACAGCTCCAAGATGGCCTCAAACAGAGTTTGGAGCTACACAGAAATTCTTTGTTGCTCCACAGCAGTTCCTTGCCAGTCGCGCTGATCAACTATTTTGCCAAAACCAGAAAAATAAGTCTTTCAAAATGAGTCTTGATGACTGGAACAAAAAGAACCACTTCTTAAAGAGAAAAAAAAGAAGAAAAAAAAAGCAGGGGGGAAGGGTAGTTTAACTGCTCCTAAAAACTTTGAAAGCATTCCTCCTGGATATCTCCTTAGAAGTGCTGTTTTCATCTCCCCCACCCCAAATTAATTAATTTATTTAGATAATCTGTTGTTCTGCAACAAACCCACAATAAACTAAAACTGCCACATAGATGCAAATAATTGTGATGAACTGTACTGCTCTACTGACAAGCATTTTTTAATAAGACAGCTTTCCTTTTTATATATACAACTTCTTTGAAATGTGGTGTTGGTTTTTTTAATTGGCTGTTGTTTGCTTTACTTATACACACGAATGTTTGCAAGATGTACTGAAACCAGAAGCCTCCCACAGCACAGAGAGCCTGCAACTCACTCCATCCATTCTTTCCAGACTTTTCCAAGTCAAGAGGGTCCTTTCCATTCCTGCTCACCTTCTACCTGCAGGCAGCCACCTCCAAACCCAGGTAGGGAGGAGTTTGGGCTCAATTAAGCTTTGACCTCCTCAAATTTATCTCCAGATTCACTCCCCACAGGCAGCAAGTCTGGAGTTTGCAGCCCTCCCACAGCATCGTCTGGCCCAGCTCAAACAAACGAGCGAGATAGAAATAATTTCCTTTATGTTCAATCCCTCCAGTCACTCACTTCTCTAATAATTCAGTTCCTAGTGTTGATCCTTTTCTAAATATGGCCACATAAGCATAAGCAGCGAGTCTCAGTGCCAGCTATGCAATTTCTCTTTCCCACTGGGGACAAGTTTTCCAGCATCTCAGATGTTTGCAGAACAGACGCCTCCCCCACCACTGCCACATATACATTTTATTTTATTTCTTATGAACGCCTCTTACCCACAGCAGTTACAAGTGCCAAATCATCTGATTTCACAGAGTGTCAAAAGAAAAGCCAGATCTAAGAACTTTTATAGCATCTTCTATCCCTTCTTCCTCTGCAACATGTTGATTTGGAAATAATGCTCTTCATTTGCTCAAATTCCAGTGGCTACAAGAAGTCTGCTGTCCCTCTCCAGTCATTTGCACTGATCACGGGACTTAATCAATCACACTATATTACTCTAAGTTTAAGGTGTCCATGTGATCAAAGATACAAACTAAATTTGTGGATTCATGCTATGAGTCCCTAGCTTTAAGCATACTGATTTCCATGTTTCACAAAAAATAAACCCAAGGAACAGCCCATTTTTCACTGCTTCCAGACGAGCTAGGAAGGCTTGTGTAAGAAAGCGTAACAAAATCCTTTTTATTTTTTTTTTATTTAGTTGTAAGTTTTTGTTATTCTCTCATTACTTATGTACTACCACAGGTGGTCATGGCAAATTACCAACATAATTTATGCCAGTTCTTTAACTGCAAGTCTAGCTTACTAATTAAATACCAGAAAAAAAATAACCCAAACGAACAAAAAAAAAACCTCCACACCCCAGTTTTCAGCAGTTAAAAAGCAAAGATACAGGAAAGCAGGAGACACCCCCAGACAACAACAGAAGCTTCATATTTGTCTTTAGCAGATGATGTTTAAATGCAAGCAGACACCATTTTCATTTCCTTGCATTTAATCAGAGGTGGGTGGAAGAGGGCAGAGGAACAGGGAAAGCCTCTCCAGCAGAGGTGTGGACAGGGCTGGGGGTGAACAAGGAGCCTCACAAAAACCAGGAGGCATTTCCAAGCACGCAGCACAAACATAATGGAGGGTCCAGCATGGGCTTGGCTCCACAGAACAAACAAAAGGGGATACTTTAATCATATTTTAATGAGGCTTTGCACGTGACCTGGTCCATTAGATGCTGAAATGCTGCTGCAGTTACTCTACAGCCACCTTGGCATTTGGTGGCTAATGCTCCAACTGGCCTTTACGGTACCCCTGAGGAAGGAAAAATAAATAAAAGCTGCTGCAGCAGCTTTGGTTGATAACAGCATTAATACACTGGGGGTTTAAAAGGTCTGGAGATCCACAGACATCAGCATCATCAAGTGTGAAACCTTAACTCAGTAATAACCAGTTCTATCAGGAGACATATTAAGCAGAATAATTAAGTCAATTTAGGTTATATAAAAAACAGGTTCATTATCCAAATACAAATATTATTTAACTAATAGAATAAATCAAAACCTAAGCTATGCAATAGACATTTAACATTAGAAAACAAGATGCTGTGGTTCCTTAAGGCTGCAAAAAATGAAAAAATTTCCTGCCCTAAGAACCAGAAAGAAGAACCCTAAGAACCCTAACAGTCCAGAAATCCTGCTTTTGGAGTCTATTGTCTCTTACTGCCTTCAAAAGGCAGTCCTGATACACACATACAATTTTTTTTCAGTTTAAATAAAATTTCCCTGATGTGCCCTAGCGCTGTCAACCACATCTTTCGAAAGCACATAGTCTGGATTTCCCACACATACATTTCCATGCATCCTGACAATTATAATCACAATTCACACTGAAAAGGTGATCACAAAATCAGCATTTACTGCCTCTCCCAACACCTACTACACAGAAAATCCCAAGTGAAAGCCTGCTGTTCTCACACTGCAGCTGAACTTCTGTGGAACCCCATGCCCAGCACACTGGAAGTCTGTGTGACTGAGAATAAGCTGGACACATTCTAAAGAGATTTTTATGTTCAACAGATCCAACACAGCAATACTCTCCTTGATTCCAAAAATCCCACAGTTCTTTCCCAATCTCCTGCAATTAGGAGTTTGGGGAAGTATCATTACAAAATTACTTTTGTCTTACTTTCCTACTAACCACTGCAGGAAACATGACGATGGGACACCCACATTTCTGATCTGACCCAACACAGATGCTGTTGGGAAATAAGTAATTTCTCCAAATTATTTTATAGACTCTGAACCAAGAAAGCTCATCATACTGCCCAGATTACTGTCACATCTAAAGATTCACCTTTAGCAATGCTGAGCTTTATTTCCAGCCTTGTACTCAATATCCTGTACTTTGCAGACTAAACCTGTGACTGTGCAGCTTTTAGTAGTTTAGAGAATTTTCATTCCTCCAAAAGACTGGTTCCTGATTTCTGAGTCCAGAGACTCCCATGTGGGCTTCCAGAGATTCAGTTCTGTATGGGGGGGAAGCAAAGAAAATGCCCAAGCATCCTACAGACCTTCCCATGCAGGATCTTTGTCCATACTGCACTGAAAAGATCATATACCTTATCCCTTACTCAGGGAACTACCACAGCAAAACAACAACCTTGAGGCAAGCTTCAGGTGATACAATCATGCTTTTTAACAAGATGCTTTCACTGTCAAAGAACACCTATTTTTCTTGTGTTTAAGCAACATGAAGCTCTTCTGGCAGATCAATGGATCCTCCTAAGTCACCAAATTTCTTGCACAATATCAGAAATAAGTTAAAGCCTCCATGTCCTGTAAATACAATCACCTGACATTTTGCTGCTATCTTCTAATCTGAAATAATACCCAATCCATGAGCATTCTAACCCTACCTTTATATAGGGAATTTATAATTTTTTGATTCTTCTTGTCACTTAAAGCCTACCAAGAGAGATTCATGCAAGGTTATTCTGCCCCCCACCCTGGATAAAGTTCTGACTTTGAGCACTCGGGCTCATCTTTTTGATTGAATTTGACAAGTATCTTTGAATACCAGGACCAAAGAGCCAAGGAAGGAGTTTTATGAAAAACAGTTGGTGTTCATTGAGTGTTTGCATGTTCTTGCTCATTCCTAAAAGTTGCTTAGTTTCACCCATCTACTTTCCATAAGGATGTGGTCAATGTTCATGAGGAAACCTAGTAAAAGACAAAGTGCATTATGCAGAATGCCATGAATTGCATGGTTCTGACTCGGTGGGTGCGTACTGGGATGGCACAGAGCTCTGTCAGTAAATTTCACTTTTGCTGCTCAAGTAGAATCAGGGTAAGGATGATCTGCAGAAAGTTTAGTTCTGATGAGTTTACCGGGCTTAGGAGGCTGTTGGAAAGACTGGAGAGGAGATTACAGGAGAGATTATTTCAAGATACGTCTTCTTTAAGTACAGGCTGCAACCACTGAAAGGATTCTGCAAATTGAACTCCCTAAAATGCAACCACCTCCCTCACCAATCCTTGCTCCTCTGAGAGCCTTAAGAGACATGACCCCACCACCACTGCTTTTTTTGCCCCTAACTACACTACAGCACATCTTCCAAATTTCTCAGAAGTAATTCCATGTTCAGAGGATGCTACAGAATAGTCAGAAAAAATTGCCATTATAAACTGCTGAAGAGATCACAACCATCACTGGCTTTTTCATTACAAAGCAGGCCTGGCAAGACAGTCTTCCCTAGAAAAAAATCTACTGCTCTTCACCTATAAATGTACACCTTACCTACCAAGAAAACCAAGTAGCTCTCCTTTGCCTGCCTTCTGGCCTGAAACTTCTGGCAGAGAGGGTGGTGAGAGGCACTAGGACAAGATATGGAGCACTACATGCAAAATTATTCATCTTACATCACTCTGATAAAACTGAACACATAATATCAGTTTTCCAGATGCTGATTGTGCTTGATGAAATCAAGTACCTGACAGTAGGATGGGTCTCAGAGGGATGAAATACATACCTAGCTCAGGAAGAAATAAGCCTAGTGCTCTGTGAGTGACCCCAAAGTGCCCCTTTTTTTCTGCACACAACATGACTCTGATTCTTGCCAGCCTCTGCAAAGCAGTGGGAGTAAAACATGACTAATTGGCCAGTAAAAGAATAATAGAGAAATCAAGAACAAGTTTATGCAATTTATAATTGTGATTTCAGCTTAGCACTGTTTCACAGAATCTAAGTTGACAGAAAACTGTTCTCACATTTTCTTGATATCTGAAGAATGAAAAACTATTCTACAATGCCTGGTTTATTTTTCTCTGAAGCATCCTCCTCCCCACAGCTTCTGATCATGCAGAGCAGCAATTGGTTAGCACTATTCAAAACAGTAGGTGCAGAACAGTCCAGGCTATCGAATTCTTACTTGTACTGATGAATGTTTACTCTCATGACTATTTTATTTCAATGGAAAACTTTCTATTGACTTGACTTCTTTGAAACAGAATTGTGTACCTTAGAGAATACCCCATCATGCTGATTAATAATTAAATGAATCCATACAGTACTTATTCACTGACAGTTCTTTATTTGGAGGTCCAGAGGCATCAATAATGAAAACTCCTCTGTAGTATGGGCAAGGCTGTCAGCAGCAGATGCTGAAGATCAGGCAGCCATGAGGAAAGAAATAAATATAATATAGGATGGTTTAGATATCAGCTGTGTGTAGGTCTATCAATGATCAGGGGAACTACCTCTCCCTAACCTTTACATCTCTCAGCTTTCACCAGAGAAAACAGCAGCCAACTACCTTCATCAACGTGGGTGAATGCAGATATCAAACTGGCCACAGCAATCCCTGGCTGCACAGCACTGCCCAGGAACTCTGACTTTCTGCTAACAAACTAAACTGGAGTCAACTGATTTCAAAACATCCCCAAGGGAAGCAAGAGAATAGCCTGAAATAGAAGCTGTTCACCAATTCAGCTCCAGGATTCTAAAGCTTTCTGTGGAAAACTGACACAACCATCTCAGTTACTGAACCACAGGCATCAAGACAGATTCAATATCTACATGCATTTCTGAAAAATGGAAGAAAGTAACTTACTAACTCCTCATAGCTAAACATTCTTCATCATTCTAGGTGGATTTTACTATCTGAGGACAAATATAGCAGAGGAAAAAAAGCGATGCGTCTACTATTCTACATCTTGTTGACTAATAAATACCTGAACAAAATCTACAAGGCAGACCTGCTCTCCCCAGCCCAGTTTCAAGAATTTGTTAATGCAGGATTGTATCCTGATCCAAACAAACCACCTAAGGAATCTTCCAGACTTCATCGCCATCACTCTCTTCTTCTAAGAACTAAACTTCAAGTAGTAATAGTTGTTATTTCTGGAGCTGCATAAAAATGTCTTCACATGGCTCCCTAGACTGTTTATTTTTCTTAATTTAAAAATCTTAGCTTCCTTTAACAAGGTGAAAACAAAGATGACAAGGAAACAGAAATGAAAAGACAACTAAATACACATGAGACTAAGCACTGCTTACAGGCAAGCCACCTCACCAAGGTGGATTAAGGTGAAAGAGAAAGACTGAAGTCCATGCTCCTCAACCTCCATCTCCCATCTGTTTTACAGATTATATTCCTGTAACTCTGGCTTCCTCTTTCCTGAGCACTGCAAAACTCACAGTGCTTCCAAAAGCCTTCTACCTTGTTCCTGTACCCCCTCCTATGTGCAATCAGCCTTCTGCTGAAATACTGCAAAGCCAAAGTGAAATGCTTCCAACGAGAACAGTCTCTCAAAGGTTAATAGTAGTACTCAGTGCTCAATCCTGCCCTCCATTTTATGGCAGCCCTGAACATACACTGAATGACTCCTGCCACAACTGTGACTAAACCTTCTGTACACAAGGCAAGGCTGACATGGCAGTGACAACACCTAGCACACCTATTAACTGACCCAGATCAAGGACCTTTGAAAAGGTTAGAAAATACTCTAGGTTCATTCATTCCCTCATCACTCTGACCACTGCTGGTGTCTTCTTGCATGCTAAATACATCCTCAACAGTGCCACAAAACCATGCTGACAAAATTGCCCCACTCAAGCCTGAGGGCAAGGTGACTAAAATAAAGCTCCAACTTTACTTCTTCTCATTGCTCCAGATACACCATCCTTGTATAGTCCCATCCAACCCATCCCTTTCCCTGCCCCATCCTCTTTGTTCCACCAAATACATCACATCCTTTCACCCTGTTCCTCCTGCTTCAAAAAAACCTTCAAATTGTATTAAACTCAGCACCCTCACGAGTCACTTGATTCAAAGGCAGCAGATTTCTGCAGAACTGTAAGCCTAAATAAGAATTCTGTTTGAGGTTTTCTGAATTCTGGAAAAAGTACAGCTCCCTTTCCTCCTGGTCTAACTCCACCTCAAACAGATCCCACATGGAATGATTATTCCCAGAACTGCCCTTTTCAGAGTTTGTCCCATTTTTCTCTATGGCACCTGATGTTACATGCTAACAGGGACTGCAAACTGGTTAACTATAAACTACATATCAACTATATAAACCAGGCAGCAATAACCTGCTCTCACACACACTTCTTCCTGAATGGAGTCTTCCAAAAGAAACCTACCATCTCTTTTTATACTATTGAGGCATTTGGGGCCTGGAAATTAAAAATAATTTAAAAATTGAATTAAAAAGAGAGAGAGAAAGGAAGATCCAGAGTAAAAACAACATGGAAGTGTGTGTGGTTGGAAGGAACACATTGAGCTCCATCTACAACAAACAATTCATTCCTGAAACTGAATTATAACCAAGAACTGCAAGTCCTGGCTAAACAAACAAATAAATACACAAGCAGACTCTTCTTCCATGCCTTCATCTTTTCTAATTAAGTAACATTACACAAGTATTCACCTTTTAATGCTTGGAAATCAGGATGGAAACATGGGACAAAGAGGCCAGCGTGAAATCTTTCATTTTCTAGCTGTATTACAAAAGCACCATCAGCACAAGCCACACTCACTGTGTAACATTTCTCCAGTGAGTACAAACAAGAGGGAGACTTCCCTGACAGAGAGAAACACAGAGTGCTATGACTAACTTCCAACAGACCTTATGGAGGAGCCAAATAGCCTCCAAATGCATGATATCATCTATGCTTGTGCCTGGCTTTGGACCTCAACACTGAGATGAAAAAAAAAAAATTCTTACGAGGAAGGCCACATATAATTATGCTCCATTTTTTTAATCAAATATATTTCCAAAAGAAAAAGCTTAACTGTGATGTTTCTCCACTCAACTCCATCTGAGATGTCAGGAAAAAAAAAAAAAAGCCTGTCAAGACCACTAAAAGCCACATCTGTTTGCTGAATACATTCCACATCAGATTACCAAACACAAAGACGTGAACACTGTCAAACAGAAGGCGCTCACCTATTCCCAGAGGCACGAGACAGCTCCTCTGCCATGCTCTCCCCACCCAATTTCCATGACATTTCCTGGCTCTCCCCACCCAATTTCCAATTTCCATGACATTTCCTGGCTCTCCCCACCCAATTTCCATGACATTTCCTGGTTCACCTCGGCCGTCACTGCGGCACAGCACATGCCATGGATGGCAAGGAGACATCTGATATCTGTGATATCACACGCTGGGATCCTGCCAGAGAACCACAACATGCCAAAAGGATTTTGCAGAGGAAAGACAGAATTATAAAAGACTAGCTGAAGGCTCACTGTCAAAGTGGATTTTAGGACTTCTTCAAACACCCCATGTCCCAGGGTTTCCAGAAGCTTTAGTAATTACTAGAATTGGAATAAATAAAACAAAAAAGTGTATTTCAGCTTGTTTAGAATATGTTTTTGACAACTCTCCAGAGCCAGTCCCCCATCCTCTTGGGCTGTTTTACACTAAATGGTACACACCAAGTACATACTCCTCCATACTAAGAGTTTTCTATCCACACTTTCTGAACAGGAAACCAGAACTGCAAAGCCGTAAGGTTTGACAGCAGTGATGAGAAAAGAATACTTCAACCATTATTTTTAAATAGCTGAATAAATTATGTACAGTAAGTCTGGAAATATACGTAAAGCACATACTGAAGGGTCCTTTTAGCCAGAAACAAAAGGAGAAACAAATACATGGCTGCTTTTAATTTCTGCTCAGCCATTTACCCTTAAGAGATCATTTTCAAGCAAGCCCAATGAACAGTCACATTAAGAAACTGTACATGATGCAACTACTTTCTGCTGGTATATTATGTAAATGACAATAATATCACCACCTGTGTCCCCCTCTCCAAAAAATAAAGCTTCCAAATAATATTTTGCCAAAACTCTTCAGATGTTTCTGCTTAGGAGAGAATAATACAGGAAAAGAAAAAAAGAGAGAAAAAAATATAAGTCAACAGAGTCTGACAAAATAATTATACAGAATTAAATACTATTCCTACCAAAACAAAAATATTTTGACCTAAAAGCATCTATATTTAATGCTGCCAGAATACTAGAACAGAACGGACAGAATACTCGCATAGAACGGACAAAAGAAGAGTCATAAAACAGTTTATAAAGATGAGCTGTAAGTGAGGCAAGGAACTAAAACTACAAATACTTGAACTCCAAGTATATTCTCAAAAAGAAAGGCCATTTACAACAAAGTAGCAAAAGATGCATAACCAAACCCTTTAAAAACAAATGTAGTCATCAGTGAAGTTATTGAATGGCACTTAGATGCAGCTGATCACACAGCACTGAGAAAAAAGTCTATCTTGTTCCTGCTTCTATCTCACAAATAGATGGTTAAAACATTTCCACTCAGCAGCCTGGAAGCTGCAGCTATTTTCTGTAGCAAGTGGATTTCATTGTGCAGGAGCATCAAACACCACACACGACCATCACCATGATGTACACACAGCACAAAGACCCCTGCACGTAACCTCCAGCTCAGGAGCTGTGTGCACTTCAATACCCAGCATTGTACAGAGCCACTGAGAAAACCTTTAAATGTCTGCCCAGTTGTTTCAGTTTTGCTGTAGGAGTACGAACCCACTACTGCTTTATTTCTTCACATGAAAAAGCCCCAAACCATTTTCATACTGATCTTCAGATCTTTCAACAGCTCTATGCCAAATAACGCTATGCTGAGAAAAAAAAATGAAGTTAAAGAAAAATCTAAACTAACTCAGGAACGTTTTTCAATTATGTAAGAATCCAGCTAGAGTGTTAACTAATGATTTACTGGTGAGTGTGTAGTGTTTAGTATCCAGAACGAGGCACAAGACCGAAGGAGTTTTTCAGGAAAATACAAAACACTACACAAACTAACTGGTTCATATTTTGAAAGCATAGATTGTTATGCTGGGTGGGTTTTTTTAATCAACCTGCTACAAAGTAAGGCCACTGGAAAAAGAGGTAGCCAGCCTCTCATAGTGCCCAAAAAAAAAAAAGTGTTTTTTTCTTTACAGTTGTACCAAGTTTGTTAAAGCCAGCCAGTTACATAACACTTAGTTTGACTTACGACCTATTTGCTCACACAAAAATCATCATATATGATGGTATGACCATCCATTATGCGCTAGAAACACAGTTTATTTTTTAAAGTGTTTTTATTTTTCTCTCTTAGTTTAGAACTACAGTGGGAGGATCACCTAATATTAACACTATAAAGGTATGCTTTGAAAGCATGCAAAATTAAAATGGCACGTTCTTCAGAAATAGCGTGCACGGAATACTTCAAAATATTAAAGAAAAATTAACCCTATCTCCATTTTCCATCTCTCCAGTATTTACATCATGAAGTGACAAAAAATAAAAAAGGAAAAATAAATACTTGTGCTATAGGTATCCATATAAAGTCGTATTTTTTTCCGGAATATCTGCGGGCACACGTGTGTAGGTGTACCCAGGGCAGCGCTGACCGGATGCCCGGCTGCGCCCGGGTCAGGGCGAGCGGGGCTTTTGTGGTTCTTTCTCCCACCCACCACCCTCCTTTTTTTCCTTATTTTTATTTTGTAAACGGCCGCGGATTATCCGGCGAGCGTGTAACTTGAACCTCTACACCCACGTCTGGACGCGGGTCCGGGTTTTTTTCTGACCGAACGGCGTCGAATTCGCCGTGCCGAGTGTCAGCGGCGCCCAGTCCCCACGCCAAGTTTGCCGCCCGGTCCCGGCGGGTCCCCGCTCCCCGGGGAGCCCCTTCCCGCTGTCACCGCCTGCCCTCCATACAAAGAAGTTCAGCGCCAGCCGTACTCACCCCCGGCGAACTGGCTCTGCGCGACATCGCCCAGCGCCGAGGAACCGCTCGCAAATCCCCTCTGGAAAATGGAGGGGCTGGCACCGGTGCGATCCGGAGCGAAGAGAAGTTATTTACATGCCAGGGCCCGAGCCCAGCGCGGAGCGGAGACGGCGATGCTCAGCGCTGCCCGCGGTCTGCCATGTTCGTGCCGCTCGCTCGGCGCTCCCCCGGCCGCTGCCCCGGGGCCTCGGGCGGCTCTACAGGGCCCCCCCCATGGCGGCGCCGCCGGGGAGCGATGCGCCACAGCCCCGATCGCCGCGGAACTTCGGCTCCGGGATCCTCCCCGAACCAGGCTGGGGCCGCCGGCGGAGGAGGGCGGAGGGGGAGGGGAGCGGGGGGGAAGGGGAGGGGAAAGGGAAAAAAAAAAAAAAAAAAAAAAAGAGAAGGGAGAGCGAGGAAAAAAAAAAAAAAAAAAAAAAAAAAGGGAGCCGAGGGAGAGAAAGTAGATCCGACGCAGCCGGGCGCCGCCAATGTGCGGACCGGAGCGCTGCTGCAGGAGCGGGGCCGCCCGCGCTCGGGAGGCGGAGCGGCGGCGGCCGGAGGCGCAGCGCCCCCGCCGGAGGCTCCCCCGGGCCGGCCCCCGCCCCGCAGCCCCGCGGGGCCCGCACGTCCCGGGGGAGAGCCCGGGGCCGGGCCGGGAACCGAGAGCGGCCGCGCCCGCCGCTCCCCCGGCCCTGCCCGCGGCACCCTCGGAGCGCGGCGGGCGGCAGCGCTCCCGCTCCCTTCCCCCCACGGCCGCACTTTCCCGTTTAACAAAGCGGCGCAACCAAAAGTTGCGTTTCCATAGACGCCAGCCGCTTTCCTGGCGGCCCCTCCTCGGCTGCTGGGGCTGCTCCGGGAAAACCGGGGTTTCACGCGTGAAAGATCAACGTGGGACTCCGGGGATCGCCTTTTTTGTTTGTTTTTCTCCTTTTTCCACTGAATCACAGGACCCTTTTGGTTGGAGATCAACCACCTCAAGCCCCGGCCAAGGCAGGGTCACCTGGAGCAGGTGACACAGGAGCGCGCCCAGGTGGGTCTGGAATGACTCCAAGACTTCCCTGGGCAGCCTCTTGCAGTCCTCTGCCACTCTCAACTAAAAAAGTTCTTCCTCATGTTGAGGTGAAACTTCTCGGTGTTTAGTTTTGTGGTTTTAGTTAGTGTTTTATGTTTTAGTTTTCTTTTTTTTTTCTCTCCCCCTCTTATGCCCCCGCAACGTTTTCCAGGCTGCTCTACACTTCTCCAAAACAATCTGGAATGGACAAGCTAAGAAAGCAAAGCTTGACAAATGTCCATCTACAAATGGCTCTTTCCTAATCCTCCAAATGCTCCCTGCCAATTTTATTCTCCTACAGAGAGAAAAACAAATCAAGAAAACATTACGCAAGTGTCACTTCACTTGCATTGATAGATACTTGCAAACCAATGGGTCCTGCCAATTTGAGCAGTAATGCAACTACCTTTGTTCAACTTCCCTTCACGCAAAAACCCCCAAGCAGCTGTTGTGTAATGCTTTGCTTCTGTCAATCTCAAGTTTTCTGAAAATTTGTTTAAGTATCAGACATCTCCAAGACACAGGTTGACACACTGACAACAATAATAATCTGACTTGTTTGCCCAATGAAGTAAGACCATGCATCACCTCTACTTTCTCACTCATCTTAACATTTTTTTTTTAATATCAAATTCTCTTCTGTCACACTGAGCTGCAGCTGGACATAGTTAGTCTTGGGCACCATCTGTGGTGGACAAGCAAGAAAGTTCAGTATTGCCTTATGAGCACTGATTAGAGAAATTCTCAATGCACCTAAGAACTCAAAGATATCATTTCACCTCTAGGACTGAACAAAACAAACCCAAAATCTCACACTGATTCACAGTATGGGATCTACCCAGGTAGAGGGAGTAGACCAATGCTGCCTCTCCTTGCATTTTCAACTGGAACATGTTCTAAGTGCCCAGCCTACAGGAAAGTTTTTATCAAACCCATTCTACAAAGATGAAGATAAAATTTTAAAATGAAAGCACTCACATGAAAAAATCTCCAGGTGTTTACTCTGAAACAAGTAACTATTGTATAAGAGCCATTGTGCCATGTTAGTACAGGTACGGACACATAAATATATTTGGCTACAAGGCGCTATCAAGCTCTGGCTTATCAGCACATCTCTGTAACCACACGTATTAGCACACTCAGTCTGCTGCAATGAGAAGGTTAAATATGTTATTCTGAGCCTTAGCTGAGATGGGGGATGTCAGGGGTTTATTTTGCAGTGAGGGTTGGTTGTCGTGGTCCAACCAACAAGTGGGGAAGTGCAAAGCCCCTGCTGAGCCATTAATCACTTTGCCTATTCCCCTTCACACTCACTCCTTCAGGCTCAGCCAGGACAAGCCCCTGCTGGGCACCCATCTCTGCTGAGTTTAAACACTTTTCTAACCAATAATTCTCAGATCAGCTAAAGTAAGCTCCTCTTCAAGCAAAGAAGATATCAAAGAGCAGACAGAAGCTGTGTGTTCTCCAAACTGTATTAAATAAAAGGAGTGTTTGGGGTCAGTAGGTCAAGCAAGGCTGAAGCACCAAGTTTCCTGTGTCATCTATCCCATAACTGCCTGTTTTCATGAGCTTCCACCACAACCCTGGTGTGGCACCATTCCAGGTGATACCTCTGCAGCATGACTGACCCTCCAGCAATCCACATGGCTGTCTTGTGCTGCTGTGCCTTAAACCTGCAGGTATTTTCACATGTTACACTGTTACAAACTTTAGATTCTAACCCAGAAGGTAACAGGTCACCTGACAAGTTTAAGTACCCTAGCACAAACAAGTTGTAATTTAGTAACAGCTGGTTAAAATAATAATAATGAATTACTCAGTATTTCTCCCTGCTGTTCATGTGACCCAAGGTCCAAGCTAACAGGTATGAAGCCATATTTGCTGGCCTTGTTCTTCCCCTTCTTGGGGATGTATTTTCTCTCACATCAAAGCATGAGATTTAGTTCTTTTACTCTAAGAGCACATTAATAGCCATAAAAATCTTATGAAGGAAAAAGTGTAATTTTACTACAGCACAGTCAGATGTGGCCCAACACCAGTCATGTTGACTGATTACCACTTCTCCACACAAACTGCCCATAAATTGCATTCAGTAGGATTATATGTTCATCCCACCCCACACCTCTTCCTCCCAGCCTCGGAACTGTTCCCATTCAGCTGAATGTTGAATTGTTAACCCAACACATGGACCAAACCTGCTACAGGGCAACCCAGCAAGAAGCAGCAGGGCTGGACACTGAGAAAAGGCAAAGCAATTGTGTCTGCAGCAGCTCCCTGCCCTGATTCACACATCCCCACAAACGTGTGTCACCAAAATGGCAAGGCAGGAAGTGTTTATGCCAATGCTTCTGCCAAGAAAATGTACATGGGAAAAATGGCACCAGTCGTCTCTCCTCAGACTTTTTTTTTTTTTTTTTTTAATAAGCAACAGAAGTGATAGATTTAATGATTAAGATAAAAACTTATGTCTATACATATGGTGGACTGTTTTCTTCCAAGCTCAAATTGATTAACTCAAGGATGCCACTCTTGAGTTAATCAAGACACATTGAGCAAAGCAGCCTGTTTGTGATAGGCCCTGTTTACATTCCTAACTTTGAGAGAATGTTTCTTCACAACAACCAAGAGAAATTCAGAAGTAAAACAAGTCACCAATTCCAATATACTCCTATCAAACTTTCAGATGGAAGACATATACAAATAAAAGACATGGACTTCTCAACAGAAGTATTACTTGATTACACTAAGTGGGTCATATATCTGACCTGTTACTTCATAGATTTTAATATGTAAAGACAGATATATTAAGAAGCTCAAAAATGTGTTTGTCTTTCTTAAACATTTCCCTCAACTCCTGCCGACCTGCTATTTCCAAAATATTCAATGGGTTTCTAAAAATATTACAGTTGTAACAACTTGAGATTAAGTGCTAAGTACTGAGCTACAAAAGGACAACAGCAGAAAAGGAAATGCAAGTATTTATCCTTTAGCCTGGCAATTCTACTGAAATGTAAAGGCATTTTACCTTCTAGCATCCCTTTATGTTTCCATGCTACACAGCAACTCAAACCACCCTCTGCTGTGAATAATTTCTCTGTAAATTCCAATTTCCATGCCAAAGGATTAAACAGAAGACTGACTCCTTTTTTTACTGCATTTGAAGGGGTTTGGAAGTTCTTCATTTCTAACCTGTACTGCAACATTCTCTAGAGATAGACTCCATTTCTAAAAGCACAAAATAAAATGAAAAACTGTTCCAAACCAGTTCCAAACAGTCTATTTCCTCTCCCCTGCTCTCTCTTCTTGTGAGCATGAACCAAATCATATCTAGACCCAAAGACAGGTTGGCAGCATGTCACACAGCCAAGAAACATGTGAATTAACTGCATACCCACATTAACATATTGTGATAAATTCAATTGAAAACCATTACATCTAGGATGCCATCTCTAGCAAGCTTGCTTTTAGAAACAGAAATTGAACAGCAATGTAAGTCAGGTAATTAAAATTGCTTTCTATAAGAAAGCATCACATTCTGTCTTTTCTCATGGTTTTGACTGGCAAGGTGTGGCAAATACAATTTCCAATTTCCTCCTGCCATGGACAGGGACACCTTCCCCTATCCCAGGTTGCTCCAAGCCCCATCCAGGAACACTTGCAGGGATGGGGCAGCCACAGCTTGTCTGGTCAAACTGTTCCAGTGCCTCACCACCCTCACAGCAAAGAATTTGTTCCTAACATCTAATCTAAACCTGCACCCTGACAGTTTGAAGCCATTCCCCCTTGTCCTGTCACTAGAGATCCTGATGAAAATTTTCTTTATCCCCACCAAAAAAATAAAGAGATGAGCAAATAAATACAGAGAGGACTAAAAAACAATATAGATTAAAAACCACAAGTTCAGAAGAAGATGCAAGATGAGAAGAGGCAGAAAACAAAAATACCTGAACACTCCCAGGCCATCAGAAAATGACTCATTGCTAGTGACATGCATTGTTAGCTGCTAGCACAGGCAGGACAAAACTGTTTTCAACAGTGCATGATGGAAATCCAATGGAGAATATAAATTCTGACATATTTGCTTTAACATAATCAAAATAGCCCTACCCTTTTCTAGAAGATAAACTTTTAAATGTACTTTTTAAAAAGAAAATCTGGAATGCCGGGTGACACCATTTCTGAAAAAAACAATCCCAATGTGTAAGGAAATAATAATTTATTTAGTATATGTGGAATCACACAGATTAAGAGATAAAGCAAGTATCAAGTGACAAAGGAAATAAGAGACAATGAAACAAAGAGATTGAGTAAACTATTTTCTTTCCATAAACAATACAGGAAAACACCATCAAGGAAATAAAAGTTATTACACATCCTTCACTGTGTAAAAGCAATGGGTACCACAGGAATAATGGACATCACCATCAGAAGGGATGCTCATGGAAAAGGATCACAGAGTCACTCGGGTTGAAAAAGACCTCAAAGGTCAGCCACTCCCAGCTCCTCCTCAAAGCAGGTCAGAGTCAGTTCCCAAAACGGTTTAAAAATATTTTGAAGTTCAATTCCTTGTTTACATAGCTGTGTAATTACACACAGTGCTGAAATCCAATGGGGGGACCCTATTTGCAATTACTTATGCCAAGTACAGACAACAGAGATCATGGCATAAAGGTGATACTCAGACAACATAAATCACACCTTTGTTTAGTATTTCCTTTTAGACTGCCCCTGCCCAGACCCCAGTCTATCTGAATTGCATTTCAGAGAGAACTACTTCACTCCTCTGACTAAGCATAAGGACCTCTGCAGAATTTAAAAACACTTCCTTCTTTCATCAGTAAGCTCCTTTAGAACAGTAAAATAAATATAATTATTCAAGTTTTGAAAGAAAACAATTCAGACAGAAACTAGACCATCAAATGCTCCTAAAAAAGAAACCTAGGTGGCATGACTACAGGAGCTAGAATTCAGCCCCTGCCCTGTCCCCAAGGCCCATTACTAATAGCTGTTATGGAATATGCTCCCACACCACATGATGTGGTCACATCCATGCAGATATAAATACATAAATTCCCCAGGTTCAGTTCAGGCTACACACTAGGGGACACAGAAAAAAAAAAAAAAAAAAAAAAAAAAAGAGAGAGAGAAAAAAACCCCCTAGAAATATTTAACAACTTAACTGAACAATATTCATTGTCTTTTGATAAAAGCCAGCTAAATGTCTATCACAATGCTTTTCCAAATTCTAGCCACACGAGGAACACAGTGCATCTGACAAGATATGGAATAGCTGAGAGCCCAAGCTTCAACTCAAGTTTAAACATGTCCAAGACAATTATGACTTCACATTTTCTAAGTGTGAGCATGTTAACTAAGTATAGACAAGAAACTCTCAGTGGTCTAAAAAAGCCTTTAAAATAACATGGCCAAATTAACAATGCAAAAACTGGCTCTTTCTTTTCTATCAAGACAGTCCAAAGCAAGCAAAATGAAAAGAGACACATGAATTAAAAAAAAAAAAAAAAAAAAAAAGTAAGCAGAAAATATTCTTAAACAAATATTTATTTACATTATCAGTAATTTAAAACCCTCACTGACAGCGTCTGGTAACAAGCCTTGAGATCAAGATTTTCTGCTTGTCCATAAAGTAGGTTCACAACCAACAGTACTTCCTCTGTTCTGCTCCACCAATGTATCCTTGTCTGAGAAGACCACATAAAGAGCACATGAAATGTGAGTTTACCAAGCTTTTATATTATTCTTTACCAACTAATATATTTGAAATTGATGCATTTCCAAGCCATTCACAGCACACCACAAGACAAAGAAGACTCTGCCATGCCATTAAAGAAAGAGACAACAGCATAGCCAGACATGAGCCAGCCCTTAGTGAGTGCTACATGAAAGAGCTCAGAGATTATTTCTTTAAATAATTTTGCTTACAGATCATTTATTTCTTCAGTTACCCTCCTATTTTTGGGCCCAGTTCTCTCCTAAAGGGTTTCTGGAAGACACAGGCAGAAATCTAAATTAGAACTCCTGCCAAATGTGTTTTGCACGGTCCTTTGTACAGATCTCTACCAGGATGCCTGATGCAAGGTTAATTACTCAAAATATGAACCAGGAAACATTGTGTAGCACTGAAATCCAGCATTTCCCAAAGCCTCATGCCTTGTACATCCCATCCCCTCTGCTCCCTCTAGAGCAATTCTGCAGTGAGCTGCTCCTCCTAAACTCACATCCCTGTGGGTTAGAGAACATTAACTGTGGCACACTGTTTGCCCAGGAGGCTGAGAGTGAAACTGATGAGAATTCTATCGGTTTGATTGAATTCCTCCTTGACAGAACACCAACAACAAAACAAATCCAGTTGTGGTTATACCAGTACATTAAACACAGTTGGTGGTGGTGGCCTTGAGGCTGACAAGCACAGGACAGCTTCCATCCACACTATCTCATTCCCAAACTCCCACACAAACTATGCTGGGAACAGCGTGGGGACCACAGGAAACCTTGGGAACTGTTTGGCAAAATGGTCAGAACTGGGTGAGAACCACTGGAACTGTGTGACAGCAGAGACAACACTGGGGACAACAGTGTCCAGCAACTCCAAACATTCCCAGCTGGGTTTTTCACAGCCATGGACACGGAGCTGAGTGCTTCATGTGCCAGAACACCATTGCTGGCTACAGCCATGCCCCTCATCCATACAAAACACTAGCACAGCCACAAATTAGCACGATTAGAAATGGGAAAAAAAATAAGGAAACTGAAATGATCAGTTGTTTTTATTTCAAAATTCCCTTTTCCAAGCTTTTCTTCACAATGAAAAGCATCTGGCCCATTTCTAAGTTCAAGTCTCATCCAGTTCAGTGGGCCACAGTAAGAAAAAAAATTGTCACTTTCTTTTATTACAAGGAAAAAAGCTGGAGGTGAAACAAACACATAAGCAACAGAGAATGGGAACCAGGGAAAAAGGAACTGGGGAGGCTGGGAGAGAAAAATCTGAGGAAGCTGCTGAGGCTTTGGAATCAGCCAGCAGAAGTTTTCAGAGCACGTATCTCAGAGGGTAAGACGAGGCCTTCATCATCCATACGTCTAAAAGAAAACCAAAATATCAGAACAAACAGCCCAACATGTTTGTGAAAACGCTGAGGACAACTGTTTCACAAAGTTGAGGGTGCCAGAAGAGCAGTTACTTCACACTTCACTCTATTAGGGCAGGCTCCATTTTAAACATCTCAATGTGTACAGTGATTTGGCTGGAAGTGGTAACGAGAAGCACTCGCTGTGCCAAGGAAGGGGGAAAGCGAGTGCAGCAGAGAGGGAGAGCAAGTTTTTATCTTCAATTAGCTGAAAGAAGAAAAGCAAATTTCAACAAACTCTTTGAACTTGTTGCTAGAATCACTTGAGACTAAAATTTAAAGGAGGACTGGCAGTTATTGTACTGGAATGCGCACAATGGCAAAGTATTCCAAAGCAGGGGAGAGATAGGAAATATATATGAACAATACAGGCTGCATAAAAGCAGCCAGTAATAAGGGTCTGAAACTAGAAAGAATCATATTAGGAATGGAAACAAGGGCATTTTAATGAATATAAAGGAACAGCATAAACTGTCAGGGATAAAAATCAGAAGAGATAAAAGCACAGCATGCAGTATTACCACTGTGCAGTATAAAAGGCAAACAAAGTTTCAGAAATATTTTAGAAGTAAGAAGTAAAACACAAAAGTCTGTACAAACAGTGTTTAGAAAGAACAAACGGATAACAAAACAGACTCAAATGCCATTTTCTGTATTTTAGCCTTCATGAAACAGATTTATTGTAGCTAATACTAGAAACTGATTTTGTTGCTAGACTAAATAATCAGAGAAATTCAAGTCAGCAGGACTGGAAGAATTTCACACAATGCTTAAGAAACAGAAGTAATCTCTAAGCCATGAGCAATCATCGTCCCTAATACAGTCCTGGTAAAAATGCCCTAAGAGAGGCTGGCAACAATGAGCTATGGCACCCAGAGGGTTTTTCTTTGCAAATTCTTTTCAATCCATGTGGATGAACACTGCAAGAAAGTCCCATCCTCCAGAACTTACATGACGACATTGACACACACAGGAGAGTTACATACAAGACAGGGCAGGGGCTGCAAGATCTTAACAAAAATCCTTCTGATAAATTGAGAAGTGGCTCATATCAACCAAGAGAAAATAAAGACTAGCAATCTTTTGAAGGATAAATCAGTTAGATCAATATTATGTTGCTAAAGAGGTTAAGCTGGTTCAGTGCAGAACAAAGGAGACAATCACCTGAAAAAGTTTTGTATAAAAATTGTTCTCCATTTCAGCTGTGGAGTCTTAGCTGTGAGTAATACAAGACAAAAGTGGCTTAATCAGCAGTAAAGAATATTTATTTTATACTACACAAAATTAGTTACTGAAACCAACTGCCTAGAGGTACAGGGGAACAGCATTCACTAAATACTTCAAAAACAAGTCAGAGAACCATTTGTCAGACATGGAACAGATACACAACACACAGAGGGATGAGCAAGATCACCCTCAAGTCTTTTTTGGCCATAGAGTTCCATTTATCTCTGCTGATACACTGAAAACTAAAATATTCCTTTTATTTAAAATAATTTCATTGTGCTTTTGAACTTCACGCTTCAGGTAAAAGAACCCTGAATAATTCACATTCTGGGTTTATGAAATGGCTTACTAATAAATCTCCCAAATTTTCAGACAGAATTACTCCTCTCTTTATTAGTAGCAATATGGAGCCATCCTTGTTCTCTTGAGCCCTAAGAACACTGCAGACAGCCTGCACTGCCAGACAGAGCAGGGCAAGACACCATTGTTGGAACATCCAGGTTCCATGAACACTGGGATGCTCCAGAAGCCATTCTGGATTAGCTGCAGCTTCCAGACTCACATCACTAAGAGCCACCTCAGATGTCAGTAAATGTTCAGGGGCAGACACTGCACATTTGGACCACATTTTCACTACCAAAAATCCCTTTTATCTTACTGTGCCATGCAACTGACTCAATTGTACATGCTCCAAGGAATATAAATATATAATAGGCAAAGTAAAAAAATGGTAATTTTTTCTAAAGCTGATTTTTTTTTTCCTGAGAGCCTCATTAAAACTAGTTTTGGCAAGACTTTATTTTCAGTAATAATGCAGTAGAAGAGAAAAACTCCTCATTTTCCCTCCCCCTACCCAATGCCAAAAGTCTGGGTGGAAACATCCTAGTTTGATAGTGCTTCCAGCAGTTTCTTCAAGAAAGGCAATTAGAATGTTGATATATACAGCACTGAAAATTAGTAATTATAAGTGTATATGGGAATGGCTGGCAATAGGATTGGGTGCACGTGTGATTTAGTAGTAAAAATACTTCCCCAAAAAAAAGTGAAAATATTCTGAAAGAAGCAAGACCTCATTTGATTTCATTATAATGCCTATATATTGATATACTTGTAGGAAGGAGCTTCAAGGATACCAGAAATTATTGTTAACATAAAATATTTTACTTACATTGTTTTGAAGGATGCTTTAAATACTGAATTTAAGAATGCTTCCCAGGATCAAAGCGAGAACTGAAATTCCTCATTTGATCAATGCCAATGTCTGAGGCAAGGAAGATGAGAGAACAACTCCTCTGTCTATACGCTGTGAAGAACCCTCTCAACACCACCATGCCTTTTTGAACAACCAATGAACCAGCCTGTAAAAACCTCCACCTCCTGAATATTTCCTCCTCTATTGGAAAGCTCACAGGAGTCAGCGTGGAACCCAAAATCCCCCCAATTTCAGGGAGCCAAGGCTGCCCTTGGCAGAGAGCGCTGCAGGCTGGCGGCGCTGCCGGGAGCTGCAGCTCTGCCTCCTCCACAGCCGGGCCCTTGCTCTGGCCTCCTCCTCCTCCTCCCTCGTGCTATCACAAACACGTTCCTTTGCCAGGTTAGCCCCAGCCCGGCTCGGTTTCCCAGCCCAGCTGGGTCAGCACAGGGGAGAGAACAAACAGCTGGTAGCAGAGGGAGGGCAGAGCTGCTGCTCCTTTTGGCTGCCAGAACCTGCTGAAGATTTATGGTGTTTGGGGAAAATAACCACCTGATGCACTCCACACACTCACAGCCCATGTCTCTTTAAGTAATAAATATTCTAGGTTTTAAGGGTTTTGCTGCTTTATCTCACCTGCTTTCAAAAGCACCAGTGCTCTCAGAAGAACTTACTCAGGGTAGTTCTTGAAACAAGTGCCCAAAGTTATTTTGACTAACAGAGGAATGGCATGAACAGCACTGTCTAGTTCCATCCTTCCAGTGGTGGGAAAAAAAAAAATTCAGAATTCAGTACAAGTTACCAAAAGTACAAATTACAAGCAAAAACGTAGCAAAATCTTGTTCCCCTGTATTTATCCAAACTATATGAACCATGCAGATTGTTAGAACTGGTGATCAAATATCCTAAACATAGGAGAAAAGCTTTCAATGTTTCCTGGAATTGTCAGTCACCTAATTATTTAGCAATTAGTAACATTTTAGAGTACCTATGACAGCATTCACTGAAAAGTTAATTTCACAGCATTAGTGTATAACAACACTGAATAAGGGAGTGATCATTAGTGGTGGATAAGGAAATTCTATTTTCCCTGGTAATACATAACCCTGCTACTCCTCCAATATTGCTGAGATGCAAGGAGTTAAAAACAACTCCAGCCTGAGAAAGGGAGAGCTCACCCATTCTCAGCAAGCCAACTGCCTTGGAAAACCATCTCTGAGCTGAAATGATGACAAAGAATAGAAATGTCCATTTCCAATTACTTATCTTATGAAAGAACAATGACAAGAAGTCAGTAGGAGTTAACATGCTAACAAGAAAAAAAAATCCACAAGCAAAGCCAAGAAAATGGAACTGTTTTTATTGTTTTAAGCTGGGAAAAGTCTCCAGTGTCACTGCACACAGGATGAAGAGATGTCTGGTGTGTAGATGGCTCAGAGCAGCAACCAAGGGACTGGGCAAGACATTCCTGGTGACCAATATGCTGAGATTTCAGCCAGCCAGCACACTGGATCTGTCTGACAGCTCTTGGAAGTCCTCTCATGACAAGTGCTACAGAAGTTCAGTGGATCATTAAATACAAACATAGAGAAACTAACAACTGAAATGTTAAAAAAAAAAAGTCTCCAAGAGTCCTTCACAGCAAGTCTGTTTCAAACTGGGGAAACAGACAGAATTACATCTATTTCCAGCATTCAGCTTAACTTCACTCACCCTTAAGCCACGAGTAAAGACTCTACATAAATCTGTATTTTAATAATTTTGTAGTAAAACAATTCTATAAACCCTATTCATCACACAAGCAATTATCAAGAACTGAAAAATCTGAAGATTAATACAGATATCCTTCATCTCCTGAGCACTGTGAGCCAGGCTCCTGTGCAAAAAATCCATAAAGCAGCTGGGGAATTGCTTGGTAATTCAAATACTGTGGAGGAAGTCACAGAACATGGGCTGCTGAAGAAAATGGCACAAAGCTCAGCCCTGTTCTGCAAAGAGCCAACTTGAATCCTCACACCTCATCTCCTCCTCACTCTGTGTTCCACTATGTGCCTTCTGGCTTTTGGCCAAGCAGTTTGATACACGTGGCTTGTAGAGGCCAGTGTTTGCTTTAACACATTAACCCTTCACTGTGCAACAGTTGTACAAAGCTTGTCCATCAAAAAACCTCAGTCCTGCCAGGTAGGGATGACCTCCCCTGACTGTGATCTTGTTTAGGAACGTTTTTATTCTACAACACAACATACATCTTACATTTGCAAATGTTAAATTTTGAATTGAGAAAAGGGCAGGCAAGTAAAGACACAAGTATCACACAGAAGGTGTGTGATGAACTAAAGAAACACAGCTGAGCTATAAAGCTCCATCCAACACTTCAAGCTTCTTTTGAAATGAGAATAGGTATCTTTCAATATTGGCCTACCCTAATGCAAATGCAACTGAAGTGATGATAAAAAAAAATCTCAAATAATAATTTCCTGGCAGAAATACTTATGCTTAAGGGTCCTCAGACCTTAACCCATCTGCACAAGTGGCCTTTGAAAACCTTCTGCAGCTTACATTGGCCAAAATAATGAAAAACTACTATGTAAATTAAAACATGAGTAATTAAAAAGGATGCACAAAATGTTCTCCACAATTTTGAAACCATTATTATATTATGCTTTAAACTACAGACATTTGCAAAAATAATTGATAGCATACATCAAGATCTCATGGATGCTGAAAATAGTTTAAAGTGAGCTTAGACACTGATCTATAAAGGGTCATAATCAATGAGACTTCTGCTAATTTTGTTAAGAATCTGCATCTGTTTGTGCTGCTTATAATCTGTAGAGATTAACAAAGCTTTGCTACTTAAAAATTATTACAAAAATGTTTACTGGCCCTGTACAATACTATTGTAATACATTTTGATGAACAACTAGTTGTTCATGCACAGTCAAAACAAAACTCTTCCTCTAGAACTTCTTTCCAAGCCCATTTCTATCCTTCAGGTCCCTACCCTGGAACTTTAGGTATAATCCAAGCAAGAGTTAAATTCCCAAGATTTCAGGCCATACAGTGAGGTGGCACCTAATTTCCATGTTTCCTCTACAATCCTAGCAAGAGTTCTTTTAACCATGCATCTGAAAGCTTCTTTCTTCTCCATCACATCCCAGCTTTAGTAATGCAACTTTGTTATTTTTTTCAACTTTCATAAATTCAGTCTTTCTACCTTTTAAGGCAGAAAGGCAATACTACAAAAATATTTTCTTCATTCTTCATGCTTTGATTTCAGTTCTCTGGATTCTTCCTGATGCACCATAGCATGAACAACCTCCTTGCTCTAAATTTCAAGGCTCTGCATGGCCTGTTCTTGCTCCACCTCTTAAATTTGAGTTGCTGCTCTGTACAGATATCCCCTTGTCAAAATGTAAGGAAGAAAACAGGAGTGTTGGCCTGGCAGGAAAGCAGCTTTCTGTGAAAATCCTCAGGGTGACAATGCCACCCTGCTTTAAATATACCCTCCAAGTCGGATGCCTGTGAATCGCTCCCCGATGCTGAGACAGCCAGGGCACTCGAACTCCTGCATGTTCTTTTGCTCACAGCATTCTCACAGCTCCCTTGTGCTTTCCCAACACATTTCTTACATTTACATGCTGCCTTATCTTTACATTCAAATTAAGAAATTGTTTGTGCAGGAACAACCTTTGCTTATGCATTTGTACTGCGTGTAGTGTAATGGTGCCCTGGCCTCTAGGCACAATTACAATATAAATAATAAAAATGAACTGTTCACCTAAGATCAACTCTCCTGACAGTGCCACGTGAAGCTACATCCTTCAAACAGGGATAAAAGGCTGTTCTAGCACCACACTCCACCATCTGTACCTCTCTCCAGGTATTGATGACACGGATTCCCAGCTCTTCACCTACAGGAAGCCTCCACTGTTCCCTGTTCTTATCTGTGCCCACAGCACCAGTGGAGTTTTTACTGATAACCAGGCAAAATGCAGAGTGAGATGTGGGCAAGCACTGTCCTGCTGAAGGACCCTCTGCTCCCTCAACATCAGCCTGCTCCTGGGAAGGGCTGAGAATCCCTGGCATCTCACAGGAGCAGATTCAAGGCAGTTCTCCATCTGTCTGCTTAAACTCATCAAATTTGCTTAAAAACACGGCCTTCAAAGAAGGTAAAGTACCAACCTAAAGCACTCTCCAATATGGCACTGCTGTTTAATGGAGGCATCCATAGCTGAGGAATTATTCCATTCTGGCTTTGCCAGTTTAATGCAGGGCTCTTCATTTTATCATTACTTAGACTGCACTTAGACTGAACATTCAGTGGAACATTTCCTATAATGGGATAAAGCAGTTGAACAATTTGACTGGCTAATAGTGATTTAGACATGTGATTACAGTACAGAAAATGGTCTGACATATGCTCTTTTATCTGGTTTACATGAGGCACATTAATCCAACTGGAAAGCACACAAGTGAAAAGGAAGACAGGACCAAGCACTCTGAAGGAAAAAATAGAAAATAGTTTAATTGTCTCATTTCTGTATTTGCTAGGCTAGTTGTAATCTGTATTTTGTAAATAGGAAAACTTAGAAAATAAAACCATTTTCTTCCCAAAATGGATGCAACTACAAACCACCAGTCTACACCTATGTTGTGCAGGTTAGAAAATAGCATTTTTTTACAAAACCCTAGCTTCAAAAGCATTTATGAACCATGTCATAATGCCTTTACCAAAAGTACAGGATTTGCAGAAAGATGCAGCAGGACAGGGAGCACCACGCCAGCCAGGAATAATCAGAACGTGAACAAAAAGAGTATTGATTAATTTCAATTTTTGTCTCAGCTAATTTAATTTCCCACTTTCACACAAACACTTATAATCATGTCAGCATAAGCTCATATTTTACAGGAATATTTTATTTCTTCCTAAACCTAGCCAACAACATTCCCATGACACCAAAAACCTAACTGAAGGCAAGGAATTACCTCTTTAACACACACTTTTTTCCCCTCAAGAGTGCATACACAATCTCAAACTGGCCTAACAAGATATGTCAATTTTCACACGTAACACTATTTAGGTTTTTTGGGCAGACTGGTACATTTCAGGTGAATTTGCATTTTTCTTGAGAAAAATTTCCCTCAAAATAAAACATTCAAAGGTTTCCTACACAAGGTTTGGATTCTGTAAGTAAAAATAAAACCAAAGTATGTAAAGCTAAGCATAAAGGAGATGGAACGCAAGAACTTCACCACGTGTACGTTTGCCAACTACTTTCAACGACCGCTATATTAAAAATTCTATCAGGAAAATACAAAAGATAATGAAAAGAGGGAGCTGTAAACAACACACCTTCCCCAAAACCAGAGGGGACATGAAAATCTTGGCAGGCAAACTTTCATCAATGACAACAACAAAAAAAATCGCGTATCCCAAACTAATGATAGTTCTATCCTGGGATACTTCTGTGTTTGTAAAAACAAACGCATATAAAAGATGCACGGTCTTCGCATGTGGTTAGGTCCAGCCCAGCAGAATCCCTCGTCATGTTGTGGACTTCCACTGTGACCTTATGGTCGGGCTTGACCTTAAAAGTCTTTTCCAGCCGAAATGATTCCGGCACGGGAATCGGCGGCGATGTTTGGGGTGGGCGTTCAGGGAAGCGCCAGGACAAACACGGCAGTGACAAAACCGAGCGCGTCCCCCAAAACAAAGGGAACAACCTCTGAACCCCGAGGCTGGGACAGAGCGCACAGCGCAGGGGCTGCTTTGGTCACCTCCCGACGTTCCTCGGCCAAACGTGCCGCCCAGCTTTGCCCTATTACCGCTGCCATCAGCTATGCCATGGCAAGCTCCATCCTACTCAAAAATAACCCGCGGGGAGCGGAGCCAGCGCGGCAGCGGCGCTTCCCGGGGCCTCTCCCCGAGCGCAGCCCGGCCCTGCACCCCGGGCAGCGGCAGCGCGGCCACCCCCGCTCGCTCCGCGGGCAGCGCTGCCCGGCCCGGCCCGGCCCGGCCCGGCGGGATCCCCGCCCGAGGCTGCGGGAGCGGGGCGGCCCCTGAGGAGCGCCCGGCGGGGCGGGGGGGGCGCTGAGGCGGGCGAGCGCCCGCGCCCCCGGCGGGGAGAGGCCGCGGCCAAGGGAGAGCTGCCAGCGGCTGGGAACGGGCTCCCCCCGCCATCCTCCGCCCCCTCCCTCCGTGTGTTTGTTGTGCTTCGGCACCGTCCCGCCGGCGCGTCCCCTCCGTGCGGCGGCCGCTGACAGCTCCCCCCGCGCCGCCGAGAAACTCCTGCCTCAACTCTGCGTGTGCGCGGGGGGTGCGGGGGTGTCCTCGCCGCCACCCGCCGAGAACCGTGTTTTCCTTCCCAAAAAGAGGAGGGGAAGGGGGGGGCATAACGAGGGAAAGCGACGAGGAACTACCGGCAGCGCACAGGGAGTACCCAGGCGACGCTGAAAGCAGCCGAGCGTCCTGGAAGGGAACGGACCCAAAAAGAAGGGGGAAGGTGCAAAGGCGAGGGGAAAAGGAGGAAGAGGGTGGAGGGGGAAGAGCTAAAGAGAAACTCCGAAGAAGGAGGGGAAGAAAGGAATAGGGATGATGAAAGAAAAGTGGAAAAGGGAGAGCAGGCGGAGGAAGACAAAGGTGAAAAAGGAGGAGGAGGAGGGGAAAGTGCAAAGGGGAGAGGAGGGAAGAAAGAAGGGCCCTTCTCAAAATGGCATTAGGCAGAGGGAGGGGGCGACGAGTAGCGAGTCTCCACTGACAGCTCTGCCTGCGCCTGGCCGCCTGCCCCGGCCCCTCTCTGCCTCGCACACACAAACGCTGAACTTACTTCTTTCTGGCTCTCTGGAAAGGGGAAGCGCCATCTTTGCGAGGCCGGCCCCTAGGTCTTTTGTCTGTGGCTGCTGCTGCTGCTGCTGGGGGGGGAGCTCCAGGCTCGGGGGGCTGCTGCTGCTGCTGAGGCGGCTCCACCACCGCCACCACCAGACTCTTGTCCTCCGTTGACATCCTAGTCAGCAGGACGAGAGAGACACATGGATGATGATGATGAGGATGAAGATGAGGATGGTGATGGGGATCCCGATGCTCCTCCTGCTCCCGCGGCTCCTCTCCTCCTCACCTCCGCCTCCTCCACCTCCGCCTCGCATCGCTGGCCTCAGCCGCCGCCGACCAGCACAGGTAGCAGGGGGAGCAGCATGGGGAGAGCAGGAGGAGGAGGGGAGGGGGGGGCGAAGAGAAAGCGCAGAGGACGGAAGGAAGGGTCTCACACACAATAACACCCTCCCCGGGCTCGGCGGGGTCTCTCGGGGCTGGGGGAGGTGAAGAGAGCGAGCGACAGAGACGCGGCTGGTCCCGCCGCTGGGCGCCCCCGCTCAGAGGCCCCGGGCGCTGGCGGCGGCTCCGGCTGCTGCGCTGCCCGGCTGCGGCGGCCGCCGCTTCATTGTACCCTGGCCCTGCGCCCTCCCCCCGCGCAGAGCCCCCGGGGGCGGAGGAGGAGCGGGCGGCGGCAGCGGAGGCGGCGGGGGCCGAGGCCGAGCGGAGGAAGTTTTGACAGCTCCAGCTGTTGTGTGTGTCGAGGGGCTGAGTCCGGCCGGGCTCCGCGTCCCCTTCCCAGCCGGGCCGGGAGCAGGAAGTTTAACTTTGGGGAAAGAAGGAGGAGGAAGGGTGAAAAAGGGGGAGGAGGAAGGGGGAGGAGGAGGCGGCGCCCTGCCCCCTCCCCGCGGGGTGGAGAAGGGATCCCGGCGCTGCCCTGGTGTGTAACCCCCGCCTCCCCGACTCCCTTCCCCCCCGCCAGTGCGACACATAGACACAGCGACCGACCGCCCTCCTCCTCCTCCCCTGCCGCGGCCCCACACTGCGCCTGCCCCGCCCGCCCACCGCCCGTCCCCCGGCGCAGACACCCATCCGCCGCCTCGCCGACCTCACGGGCTGGGCTGGGGCCGCGCCGGGCTGCGGGGAAACCGCGGAGCGGGGTCCGGACGGGACGCGGCGCCACGGGGAGCTCCGCGCACCGCACCCCGCACCGCGCCCCGGCCGCTGCCCCAGCGCTCCCCCACCCTCTCCCCGCCCTTGTTATTTCTTTTTATTTATTTCCCCGTGGAAAAGGAAAAGCCCCTCCTGGCTGCGAGCGGCCGCTCCCCGCACACGGGCTGCGCTCCGCAGGACGCGGCTCCGGGGGCAGCGCTCGGTGCCCGCCCCGGCGGCGCTCGCTCCCCCGAGCCCCGCGCAGCCCCCGGGGAGGCGGCCGGAGCCCGGCGGCGGGAGCGCTCCCCTTCCCCCCGCCGCGCGTCTGCGGCTCGGGGCGGTGCAGGCGGGGGGAGCCGCGGGCGCCCCGGGGGATGGGAAGGAGGGAGGGAGCAGAGTTCAGCGCTGTGTGCGAGGGAGACAAAGTCTGGGGAGCGTGGCCGCTTTCCAGCAGCTCCGGCTGGAACAGCTGCGGGCGCTCGGGGCGGGGGGGGCTCCCCGGGCAGGGGCCCGGCTGGCTGGCTGCCTGCCCGCCCGGCTGCGGGGCGGGGTTAAGCCTCATTACACGGGATTTAACGTGTCCCGGAGGCCAGCGGGGACTTGGGCTCCGAGGGGAGGCGGGGGAGCGCCGCGGCCTCGCAGCCGGAGAAAAGTCCGGCCACGGGGCGAGGAAGCGGCCGCGCCCCCGGCCTTTCCTGCGGGCGCTGCCCCGACGCGCTCCGCTGCCCGCGGCGGGAGCGGCTCCAGCGGAGCGCGGCCGCCGGCCCGGGGCCCCCGCCCCAAGGGCACCCCTGAGCCGCCCCCGCGGGGCCCCAGCCCGGCCCGGCCCGCTCTCCCGCCTTCCCTCCCTCCCTGCCGGGGCCGCCGCGGAGGGAGCGGGGTCGGGGCGCGGATGCTGAATCACGAAGCGGCGCGCACGGACAGAGGAGCGGCGCGGTGACTCGCGCTTGGCGGGCGGGTTCGGGAACTTCGCCGGACTTGCAGACGTGGTGGGGAGCGATAGCCCCAAGGGTGCGACTGAACACAGCCCGGGAGCGTGTTACCCGTGGCCTTTGGGTTTCTGTTTGATTCCCAGTTGATAAAATGACCTGGGGTATCACTCAGGTACAAAGAAGGAAGGAGAGCTGATGTTAGTAGCTATTTTTTTTTTAAGTAAAAATAGACACAAAGCAATCCAGACCTTTACACTGCTTTTCCTTCCCCAATTTTTCACTTGTCAGCATCAGAATACAGAATTAAATGATGTGCTGTGGCAAATAGGACTTTTGCTGGCCTGTTTTGTTCAGAACCTTTTCATAAAGAAAACCTTTGTTGATTCCTTTTCTAGGTTTCCGAGTAATTAAATAGACCTTTGTGACATTTTCATATAATGTATGAAATACATTAGAAAGTAATACATTTGTCTCCACTTACATACATATAAAATTATATGGAGCCATCCCTATTGTTCAACCACGCAAGGAGAGCAGCTGGATTGTTGGTATGGCTTTCTTGGCCCTCTCACTGAAGATGTACTCATTTATGCCAAATAAAAAAATACATCCTGAGTAAAATGTTTGTGTTATGAAGTCTGTAAATGACAGCATGGGTATACTGCTCATACAGTTTCAGATACGGGATTTTAATGTGTTTACATGTTGTCTGACAGAATAAAGTGCCTTCAAATTTTGTTAACTCAGGCAAGTGAGCGTAATTTAACTGAAAACATTGAATGCTACACAGGCCCAGGCTTGGGTGGAGTAGAGAGAAAAAGGGCAGGGAGAGGGAAGGAAGAGGCCAGTGCCTCTGCCCAGTGGGATGGCTGGTGTGGCATTTGCTGGAGGTGCCAGGTTGCCATCTGCTCTGCTGACACAAATGTTCATCTCCTGACGGGCTGGCTGTGCGTGAGCCGACCCAGCGCTCATGCGCCACGGCCTGGGAGAGCCTCGGACGTGTCAGAGCCACTCTGCGTGTGCAAATTGATTGGAGCTGTGACATGCGAGCACACCGTGGGCTCTCATCAACTGCTTGGTGTGTGGGGAATAGCTGCCAGAAATCTCTGGGTTCACTTGTCCCTGCGTTGTTCATCCAGTCCCCCCATGGAAATGTTTTTAATACCTTTAGATCACCTCCAGTGGTTGAGCTTTGGGATGTGTGTCTTATACAAAAACGTGTAATTCAAATTTTTAATTTTTTTTTCTCTTTGTTAATACATTAATTATGTGTATATGTGTCTACCACAATATAAAATGGGAGTGGAGGCAGGAACTAAGTCAACACTGGTGTAGTGTGGTCTAGCACAGGAGAGAACTAGGGACGTAGCCCATGAGTTCTGCTGCTGTGCCTTATCTCCTTACGTGTCCAAACGCAGCCGGGCAGGTCTGTGCTGTGAAGGGCTGCAGCCACAGCCGCGGCAATCAAAGGTGTGAAGAGCTGAGCAGGACTGAGAGAGGCTGGAGAGCAGGAACCTGAGGCGGAGATGGAATTGTAGCAAACTCTATTTGCTGTCACTCGGAGCAGGCAGAGGGACGAGCCGGGAGACGTGTCACCACACATAAATCCAGCGTGGGAGTGCTCTGTTGATTCAGGATATTTGAACAGTTCTGTCAGGAAAATTTTTACGTTTATACCTTGGCCACACTAACCACCTATTATAAATTTTCGCTGTCTGGAAAACACACGCTTTTGGAGCAAATATATAATATTGAATGAACAGGTTGTCTGCTTTACTGAATGTTAAGAGATCCTCTAGCTCATTGTAAACTAACTCAGGTGAGCTGACACACCTGGCTTTTTTTTTAAACTGTCATGGGCAGGCAGCATCGAAACTTTCAACTGGAATTTTACATTCTGGCCTGTTGTGGAAAATAAACATTTCTGTAGTTTTGGAATTGTTTCTGAAACGTAAGTGAGATCCTTGCAGTTCTGATTAAACAAGGCATGCTAGTGGTTTTAACTTCAAAACATCCTAAATTGTCCCAATGTGCTTAATAACAAATACTTTCATAACAGAAGAAGCTGAAGACAGGATGTTGTCTCAAATCAGCTAGTTAAGGAAAATTATTCTGTTACAATTAAAGGAAAATGACAACTGGAATGTAAATATAATTTTGTCTTTATACAACTAAAGTGGTGTATGGAACATAAATAATAAGAAAATTATTCTGGATTATATAAGGAATGGGATCCAGATACTTTCTGGTTTATGACATTTATTCAGAACTCTGCCAGTTTAATGATCATCCATCACTCTACATGAACCAAATAAAAGTTTAATTTTTGTTTTCTTCGCACTCATGTTCCCATTGCAGAAACGTCCAAGTTATCACAAAAGCTGCATTTAAGCTACATCAGCATCATGCTAACATTTCAAATGTTCAGTATATTGAACCACTTTGTCTTACCCTGTGCTAAATTGATAATTGACTGTATTCAACATCTGCTTACTTCAATGTGCTGCTCTGAAAAGTGCAGACAGTTTGGTGCTGCTGCACATCCCATCTGGTTCTCCTTGTAGCAAACTTCAGGATGAAGGTGCAGGGGCAGCTGAGTGCAGCAACCACATCAGCTGCCTGTGATATTTGTTTTACATCTGCATTTATATTCACCCAAGCAGTCCAGAAATAGCCAAATTACTGGATTTTTTTTCAGTAATAAAAAACCAAGACCGAGATAATTTAAAAGAGTTCTAGACAAAGCCTAAATCAAGTGACAAAATCAGGATTACATCATACAAATACGTGACTTCTGGTTAATTTGTACTAAACTTGGCTGAGCTACAAAAAATGTTAGCATATGCTAATTGTCGTATGCTAACCAATGTGTTGTGGAAGCCTAGTTTAAAACTTGAAATGTTTGTTTCTTCTTTTCATCAGTTTTGCTTGCTTGTCATCTCATGGATCTGCCTTACTTCAGGCAGCAGCCCAGCCTGGGCAGTGGGTATGAGACACACACACCCTTCCTTCCCAGCAGTTTGGGGGGATGCTTTTTGCTGCCATGGTAGGGGAAAAGCCTCAGTTCTCATCCTGAGCAGCATTCCCAGACAGCTGGAGAATCCCAGAGTTACCAGGGGCTCTGGAGCAGTGCACATAGTGGAGGTCCAGTTTGCCTAGAATCCATCTCACTGCTCTCTTTGGGGACATTCACAGCCCACGAGGAAAAACCATTTCATTCTAGTTGATGTTCTCTCACCTGCTCCCCTCTGTGAAATATCCTGATTTCTGTTGGACAGCAGCTGCACCCCACACAAATGGATCCAGAGTTTGTAGGGATGTGGGGCTGACACAGGCCAGGCTCCCCATCCCTGCCTGTTCCCCATCTTTCCCCGCTCCCCATCTTTCCCTGCTGTCCATCCCTGTGAGCTTCCCATCCCTTCCTGTTCCCCATCCCTGCCTGTTCCCCATCCCTGCCTGTTCCCCATCCCTGCCTGTTCCCCATCCCTCCCGTTCCCCATCCCTGCCTGTTCCCCATCCCTGCCTGTTCCCCATCCCTCCCGTTCCCCATCCCTGCCTGTTCCCCATCCCTGCCTGTTCCCCATCCCTCCCGTTCCCCATCCCTGCCAGTTCCCATCCCTGCCTGTTCCCCATCCCTGCCTGTTCCCCATCCCTCCCGTTCCCCATCCCTCCCTGCTCCCCATCCCTCCCGTTCCCCATCCCTGCCTGCTCCTCATCCCGCCCTGCTCTCCATCCCTGCCTGCTCTCCATCCCTGCCTGCTCCCCCTCCCTGTGAGTTTCCCATCCTTCCCTGTTCCCCATCTTTGCATGCTCCCCCATCCTTCTGTGCTCCCCATCCCCACCTGCTCCCCATCCCTGTGAGCTCCATCCCTCCCTGCTGCCTCTCCCTGCCAGCTCTCCATCCCTTTCTGTTCCACATCCCTCCCTGCTCCCCATCCTTGCCTTTCCCCATCCTTGCCTGCTGTGTATCCCTCCCTGCTGTCCATCCCTGTGAGCTCCCCATCCTTCCCTGTTCCCATCCCTGCCGGCTCCCCATCCTTCCCAGCTCCCCATCCTTCCCTGCTCCCCATCCCTCCCTGTTCCCCATTCCTGCCAGCTCCCCATCCCTGCCGGCTCCCCATCCTTGCCTTCTCCCCATCTTTGCCTTCTCCCCATCCCTACTCCCCATCCTTCCCTGCTCTCCATTCCTGCCAGTTCCCATCCCTCCCTGTTCCCTATCCCTCCTGTTCCCCATCCCAGTTCCCATCCCTGCTGCCCCTGCCCTCTCAGAGTGTTCTGGAGGCAGCAGTGCCCAGGCTGTGATGGATGTGCTGCCTCACACCTTTGCACCTCAGCCTCACCAAACCCTAAGGCCTTTTCAACATATTAAGCTCCTTTGACTGGGCTAATGTGACTGAGAAACACACCTTTTTATCCATTAAGATGAGGCCAAAAATGTTAAGTGCTCAAGATGCAAGCCCCTAGGGCTTGTCTATATATCGAGTTATTACACGTGGAGGCTTTTATCTTCATAAAAAAATGTTCTTTTTGCGCACGCCAGAGTGTGAATTTTAAACCAGTGGTTGTAGTATAATCCTCATGTAGACTCACTCATCCTGGCATTTCTGGCTTTTTTTCTTCTTTTTTTTAGATTAAGTCCAATTTCTTTTATTTATTTAGTGAAATCAAAAAAAGATACTCTGAGTGAGTTTGTCCATATGAGGAATTATGCTTGCCTACCTCTGGTAGTAGCATTAATAATACCTTCCTATATGGAGAAGCTTTGTCTATTAGGAATGTTAATTTTGCACATGTTTGCACTTATTTGCATTTGAATCATCTTATTTTTACAAGTGGTAGCTGAGGCACTCTACTGAAATTCATTAAGTTATTCCAAACTGAGGCCATGATCCTGGGGATGCTAAATTAGGCAGATAAGTAACTAGATGCATAAATAGGTTCACTGAAGACAACTACCTCCTGATTAAAGTTTGTTCTGTCTTGAAACATTTGCAGAAATGCTTAAATTCTTCCCAAACTTGCAATTTATATAACTTTTTCTTAGAAGAAACAATGAACTGTGCTATGTATTTTTTTAGCATCCCTGTGAAGTCACATAAATATCTACAAGTTACTTAGGAACTTCTGTTCCATTCTTTGTGAATTCCTGTCTGGTTTACACATTTATGAAACTGTAATTTTATAAACTTCAGTATTCTTTTATTTATCTATGTGGTGGTGAGCAGCAGAGAAATTATATTTTGTGACATACTGTTAACCAATTCCTGTCTGGTTTACACATTTATGAAACTCATTTTATAAACTTTAGTATTCTTTTATTTATCTATGTGGTGGTGAGCAGCAGAGAAATTATATTTTGTGACATACTGTTAATTACATGGGGCTTTTAATCCAAAAAGGTAGAATGCTAATAGTTTGAGGAAAATCAAATTAATACCTGAAGGCAGTATGTGCCAAACAGTGCAGAGAGATGGAAAAACCCCAGAGCCAGCAGCAAGAACCCAGGGCAGCAGCTGACCCCTTTGTGTGCACCTCTGGGGAGAGACAATAGATTGCTGTGGAGTTGGGACTTTATCATGCAGAAAGTTAAATAAATGTCTGAGCAGTGTTTGCTGTTTGCAGGAGTGGTGTGTTACACTCAGATTACTTAACAGAAATAATTCAAACCTGGCTGTGAAATGGGGGAAAGGATTTGTTGGTGTGCAATCATATATTGGGTTTTTATTCTGTGTTTTGCACAGAACCCCGTGCACAGAGGTTGTGGTTCCTTCTCTGAGATGCTGGGTGCTACAATACTATTATCATAGGAATTTAAATTCTGTTTCTGGAAACAAGCTTGCCATAGATCACCAGTTTTGCAAGGAAATAATCTGGCCCATGTTCAGTAGGGTTGTTGCAGTGTGGGAGAGGCCTTGGGTTGCAGTGAGGCAAACGCCTGGACACAGGTGCCCAATCCTGTTTCCAGCTGTTTACTTCAATAACACTGTGTGTCTGAGCAAGGAGGACAGCATTTGGCCTTTGCTTTTCGGAGTTAATTGCAGACAGTTAATGGGGACCTGTCCCTTACATGGGTTCCAGAACAGAATTCAGCCCTTCACTTCTTTAATAACTAATTTTTTTAACCAATTAGCTACGTACCCCTATGGAAACAATAGCAGAGCCTTCACAGCCAAGACTAAAGATCTGAATTACATATATAATAAAGGTTGTGCATGTGTTTTCTGGCTGAGAACCATGTAATATTTCAGCCTCAAGCAAAAATTTTCTCCAAGCCGTAGTCCCTCAACAAAAACACACTTTTTAATGAAAGTCCTGACACAACCTTAATTACAGTGCAGCAAACATTACCATCATAATCCCATTTCATCCTTGGGCAAGGAGAGCATCCCTGGGGGCCTGGCTGCTAGTGACCAGTTTTAGAGAAACAACCTTTTCCCCAGTGCATTTTTTAATTTAACCTGTGCTGCGCTGCTCGGGGGAAGATGCATGTGGAGCTGCTCATGCTCCTCTCCCCACGCTCCTTGCAGCCCTCCTGGCACCCCTGGAGGATCAGCCAGCCCTGGCTCTGGGGGATCAAGCAGTACCCAGGGATGCCCAGCCTGCAGCCACCTCTTTGGCTTCCCCACACTTTTGCCCGTGTGCCATGGGAGCCCAAAGCTCACGTCCAGCACGTTTGTACCACAGGGGATTCACCCTGACACTTTCCAGCAACCCCAGGCTGTCTTTCTGGTTTATCCTGTGCCCAGAGACAATTTCCCTTTTTTTGCTGGCTGCCACACTCCAGTAAAATCCTTGCTTTGGATCCAGTGGTGCAGGGGGAAGGCTCTCCCAGGGGCAGCCCTAATCCAGGTGGGTGAGGACAGAGCAGGGCTGTGCCGTGCCCAGCACTGCTGTGTTCATTTCAGGCAGCCTTCAGTGTCTCCAAGATTTCACAGTGTTTGTTTGGGTAAGTAAAATGTGATTAGTTTCTCATTACCATGTCAATTCAGTGCATAGATTTTGTGTGGGGACTGTGGGGACTGCAATATTGGCAGGACAGGTTTGCAAGGCTGTGTGAAGCTGGGATATTTTCCTACCAGAAATTCCTACCAGAATATATCTATATACATGTATAAACACAAGGGGTAATACTTGTGGTTCTTACATTTTTTTCCTCTGCCTTCTTAAATCAAAGTAATAAACCTGTATGATCAAAAGAGCTAGGATAATCAATCTCTCCAAATTGATCTGAAAATCCTAGTTAAAGGCTAGAGGGAAATTAAACATGAGGTTTTTTGTTTTCTCTGCAACATTGTCAAGTAATGTACAGTTTTCTATTATGGAACTCCTAAAATTCTTATGTACAGAGTAAAATCATGCAGCTGAGATACTGCCTCTAAAAACAAGCCAAAGCCCTGTGTCTGCTGGGAGGACATTTCTGTTATCCTGTTCTCTTCTATTTAGGTTCTCATATGGTGTTAATCACCATGGTATCTCACAGCTTTGTAAAAATATAGTGCACCATATGTGATAAATCACTAATATTAAGAATGAAGATGCTGGAGAAAAATGTTCTTCCCAAATCTAAAGCAGAATACATGCAGTAATGGACATACCCAGACAAGCAGCTTGAGCAAAAGGAGCATGAATACAAGAGATGGGGGCAGAATCATCCCTAAGGTGTGATCCCTAATATTTCATCCCTAATATTTCATCCCTAATATTTCATCCTTAATATTTCATCCAGTCACTGCTTGTGAGTGTGAATGGCACTCTCACTCCTTTCTTCCCCAACCTGTGCTCCAGCTCACTAAAGCACAGGGACTGTGTCCAAGCCATCTTCTGTTCCCTCCTTTGCACAGCAGAGCAGTGCCTGCTTTGTAGCATTCAGGGCATCAGTCAAAAGAAGATAATTTGCCAAAAAACACAAAGTAAGCTCGTGCATTTGTTGCTAATTAAGTGCACACATAATTACAGTCCAAACATAAAGCAAAATGAGGGACTGCACTTCCATTGGAAAGAATGCACTAGGAGTGGTCATAAATTATCCCCCCAACTGGTAATCTCAGTTACATATTTTCTCATGTTTTTTTTCATTTCCCACTTAGTTCCAGCCAGATCTGTTTTCTATTTATATTGTCAAGTGTCAACACATAAATAATTTTCTCTGTTGTATCCCTCACTACTACATTCTTTTTCTTGATAGAATAGCAGAAGTAATTATATTTATAAATGGAATGCCTGTTTTGCCTAAGTACTGCATATAATTCCCCTCTGTATGAGGGATTTTTATAATTCCTCTAAAAATGTCTTGGCAAGGATCAACCCACCAGTTGGTAGTGTGGATCCAGCCTTTAGGAACAGAACTGGGGATTCTGATCCCTTTGGCCAGCAGGCAGGAGGGCACCACAGAAAAAATGCTCTTGTTTGTTTCAGAGAATGATGCTGTTGAATATGTGCAGTTATTAAGTACCCAGAAAGCAAATTCACTGAGAACTGCTTTCCACCTGTGGATTCCTCTGTTCAGCACAGAATTATTTTGGCAACTGAAGAATTCTTCATTGTGGATGGCTGTGGGAAGATATTAATCCTGTTCTTCAAGTAAGATGCATTCACTGATCTACTAGACCTGCTCCACCTCTGCTGTTTCATATTGTGAGAGGAAATCAAAGGAATCCCAAGTGATGAGTAATCTCAAGTCGTTCTTAGCCCCTTTCTGCCTTGTTTAGCAGCTGCTTTCTGCACACAAGTTCAGATGTCCCTTGCTCAATAGGAGTAGAGCAGAGGGAGATCTGATGTGAGCTCTGCTTTAAGGCAAGTTCAGTTTTCCATCTCTGGGCACTCCTTGAGAAAACCTCACTCAAAATCATTGTATGGGGATGGCAGATCCCAGCCACAGCTGCCTCACTGGATGGAACAGTAGAATGCTTCCTGGAGCTGATCTGCAATACAGGAGGAGAAAATCAGGATTTTCTTACTGGTTTCTGCTGTCTGGATGTGCATGAGTGTTCTTTCATTAGAGTTTCTCCAACATTTGCTCTGAAGAAAGGTTGTTCCAGGGCACCTACAAAGCACTGAGCCATCCTGTTCCTACAGATGTGGCAAGCTTGAAGAATGTTGTATTGGAGCATTCAAACCCTGTGTCCTGTGTGATTTGGGAGCTGTGGGAGAGATGTGGGTGATGTAAGACAAGTCCTTGGCCTTGGTGAAAAGAGAGCCTGTATCTCTGGAGTCTGGGTTTGAGGAATGACCCTGCACAGTGTGGTCAGCATTTCCATCGGTACCTCAGCCAATGGAGGTTCCATTACTGAGTTTTCCCTCTTGTATGATCAGCAGAACCAAACACACACTGCCCTGGAGCTCAGCAGCTCCCGGTCCTGTGTCTTCCACACAAATCAGCTTAAACCAACAGGGAGGTTTCACTGCCACGCTGGTGACTTGGCAGCTGGCATGCCCCTGTCTCCATCCCTGCAGGAAGGGTGCTGAGCTGGAAAGGCAGGGATGTCCCTGCAGGAAGGGTCCTGCTGGAAAGGCAGGGATGTCCCTGCAGGAGTGTCCTGCTGGAAAGCAGGGATGTCCCTGCTGGAAAGAAAGGGATGTCCCTGCAGGAAGGGTCCTGCTGGAAATGCAGGGATGTCCCTGCAGGAAAGAAAGGGATGTCCCGGCAGGAAGGGTCCTGCTGGAAAGGCAGGGATGTCCCGGCAGGAAGGGTCCTGCTGGAAAGCAGGGATGTCACGTCCTCACCACTGCAGTGACATGCAGGAGTCCCTGGAGAGGGGCTGTGTCCTACTTTGTGCAGATGACTGGAGCACACTGGATCCTGCGCCTCCAACAGCATCATCCCAGCAGTGTCAGCTACAGAATCCACCAGACTGGGAGTGCTCCTGGTGGTCAGCCCTGCCAGGCTGTGCCTCTAGTCCTGTCCTTTTGGTAAGTCTGATTTAACTCCTCTACAGCTCTGGCTCCATAAGCTGCACAGAGAAACCCAAGACCATTTCCCACTCCCCTGTACATTTATTCAGAGGCCCCTCAGAAGTTTTGGACTGCAGTCTTTCCTTTTCCCTGAGTACCCTCTCTAAGGGTTCATGTTTATTTAAGATTTAACTTTATGAGCAGTTTTCTTTCTCTCAGTATACACAGTTCAAATTTGGCCTGTTCCCTCAGCTTTTGCATTCAGCTGGTTTGACTGATTTAATGTCGCTGATTTACCGGTATAATTTAGCTTGTCTGAAGGGAAGGAAGATTGATGCTGGCTGAAATAAAATTCTGAGATGCCTATGGAGTTTTATTGCCCTAGATTTTTTGATTGCTATTTATTCACAAAAGTGGGCAGAACTCTGACTTGAGATTTTTCAGGAATGCCTCCATTATGTCAGAGCTGCTAATTCTTTGAGTCAAGTCATTGTGGTTAGCCAATCTTGTTTTCTGTCTCTGTGGTAAGATTTTACATCCAGAAGGCAAACCTCAATGCTCCCCCACGAAAGCAGGCAGGGATGACAAAGCATTTCCTTCTCTGACCTCTGCACTCGAGTTTTGTAGCAAGATGAAATCTATCAAATCAGACCAAATGCCAAATCACCTGCATGAGAATGAACAGGTCAAACCCTGTTCCTGTAGCAGTATGTGGAACAAAAATATACTGAAACTCGTTTGTAAAGTAATTTCTTTTCTAAATTTGTTGCTTGTTTTTTTTTTTTTTTTTCCAAATTCAGACTATGAACTATGAAATTCTCTCATGCTTGTGAGTTGCATGTGGTTATGTATCACATCAGAGCAAACTTGATGTTATTAGGATTTTTGAATTTTGCGTACTTGTCTTGAATTTTCTGGGTTTCTGATGTTTTGGGGGGGAATAAGTGGAATATTCTGATTTTGTTATATACCTGCTGGGATAGCACTGGGCTGGATCCCTTCTGCTGTGACAAAGGCCACACTACAGACCCTCAACACCTCCTCTTGATTCACACAGGGGCTGTGTCTCTCCTTCCAATTAGCAACATAATCACCCCTGAGCTAAAGGACTCAGTCCCACCCAGATGCATCTGGAGCTGGTTTCAGGAGTGGAAGATATATTTTATCAGCATTATGTCATATAAAAACCTCTGCCTTGTCACCATGAGATTCATTTGTGCACTCTGCTTGTACCCCTGGTGCTGTGCCAAGCAGCTGAAGCAAACTGACCATTTGGACCAGGCTTAGCTCCCTGCTTTAAATCCCAGGGTTTTGATGGTAGAGCAGGAGTATTCCCTGTTCTGAATTTAGGGAATGAGTATTCCCTGTTCTGGCCATTCTGCTGCCCTGGCACTCTCACATCAGTGACAGGTCAGACCAAGAGGCAGCAGGTGGGTGACCAAGGAACCTGCCTCTGACAACTCTTTGCATGTGGTTGGAAGGACTGGTGACTGCACAATTCCCTCAAACTGGAGCATTTCAAACAATAAAAGCATGGTTTGGAAACTGCCTATAATAGTGGAGGGACATCTGACCACTTTGTCACCGCTGCCACTTTGGCATCACAAAAGACTGACCTGAATTCTTGATCTGGCCAGTCTGTTGATCTATAATCATAGTGATCCGTTAATTACTTGGCTTAATTACAGGCAATTTATTATAATTAAAGGTTTAACTATACTTACCTTTGTAACTTTTCATATTATTTTTCATTGAGGTAATTTTCAGGCATAAAAAATCCAGCATTAAAACAATCCATTCCACAGAGATTGTGGAGCTTTACTGGCAAATTCTCCACACAGTATTCTCTGCTCAGGCAGTAAATATCAGAGCCATGAGAAACATCCCGTATTTTTCACATCACAGGGGACTAGAATCCCTCTCAATGCCGTTTTAACCATGCACTCATGACCTGGACTTCCATCATTCCTCTTTGCTGTGATATTAGCACCAGGTGTAGCATCAGTACACCTGCCTTTTCATGTAATCTCTGATGGAGAGATGCAGTTAGCAAATGGCATCAGGTATTAATGCAGCAGTGACCTTTTAATGTCATGCACAGATACACGAAGAAAGAACTGCCACTGAAAACTTCTGATTAAAGATAAAAGTAGACAGCCTGTAAAAACATTAAGATAAAAAGTAAATCCATTTGGCCTGAGTTTCCCCTGCTATCCCACCTCCTACTCTAAATTGATGTTGTCAGCACTCATGATTTTATCACAAGTCTTGTGATGTTTGATGTTTCACTTACACTCCAGCTACTACAGTTGTGTAATGAGGTTAGAAACTCAGTTTTCCTCTTTCTTTAATTTAAAGTAAGTTCCTAGTCCTAATGGTTAGAGTATAAAGCTTGCAAGTGTGACCCAGGTGCACCCTAACAGCTCAAAAACCAGAAAGCACAGTAAAAGAGCTCCACATTTATCGTTTCACAGACAGGCTTGTGATTTTGAGGGTCAAACTGTAGTTCTTGAACATTTGGAGCTGGCAATAGCAGCTTGGGAAAAAAAGTGCTTGAACAAAGTCCCACACCATGTTGCATTTTCCAGGGAGGCATAGCAGTCATTATACCACAGTGATAATTCCCTTTTCAGACATGCACATTTTCCTGTTTTGTTGTAATGCAGCATCTCAGGGCTCAGCCTGCTCTGGAGGGGATTGTTCTGGTGTGGAACAATTTCCCTGATGTTGGTGGGCTCAAACTGCTCCTTGTGCTGGCACAGAGGAGAGGTTTTGCAGCATTCTTTAATTCCCACAGACTGGAAGATTTGTGCATAAAACCTGCAAAACCTGGAATGTTCTGACTTCCAGTCTAGGAAGATGATCTGCCTTTTGTAAAGCTCCTTCAAAAACCAGGAATACCCCACCCCTGCCAATCCAGCAACAAAGGGGCAAAGAACCAAACAAATGCAAATATGGAAATTCAGTAACATTGAAAACAGCTGGTTTGACTTACAGTGCCCAGAATGTGCCAAGTGCAGAATTTGATGTACAGACCACAAATCCTCAGCTGTTGGGTTTGGAAAAACCAAGCTCCCAACAGCAACAACTCAAATTTGAAGGGGACACCATATTTAAATGGAGTTTTAAATTATCAAAGACTTCCTAGCATATCACTAAAAGTATGAATTTCCCCAAGAACTGGAGGGGTGTCCAAAGCAATGGGTGGGGTCTGAGTGGGGCACATTGGTCAGAACTCCTCTGCAGTCACAGACTGGTAGTGCCAAAGGTCCCTCTATGCTTGCCCTAAATGATGGTGTAATCCATTCTGGAGGTGACAAAATTACAAATAACTGACAAAACCTAACTGCAAAGAAAAGGTGAAAGTCCATGAGGCTCAAATACTACCTGAGTGTACAGAGTAACAAGGGAGGGTTTCTCTTCCACAAATATAAAAGGATGCCAAACTAAAACTGGATAACATTTTCAAAGAACTAAAGAAGCTCAACTGATTCTACACTGTTCCTTTTAATGATTTTGTCCCTGAATTCAGCAGTAATTTCCATGTGGTGATTTCCTTGAGACTGACACTTTGCTTCTAAACTGCTTCCCCTGTAAAAAGCTGAAGAAGCCATTATTGACTCTTGATCCCTTTGCTGAGTGTTTCAGAGGGCACACACATCTCTGGGTATCACAGACCACCTTATTTAGGCCTATGGACTTACATTTTACCTCTAATTTAAAGGGCTGTGAAAAATCTCTGTCTTCCAAAAGGTGTATTCTTCAGCCTTAGGAACTTCTAAATAACTTTAAAAGGGCTACACAAAACATCAGAAGGGGCTGCATCTTCCATATATTAGTTTCTGTAAAGAGGAACTTTCTTTTTGATGTTTTCCAGCTTCTTTCTAGCTCTGTTATCTGTAATTGCTTTCAAATACACCCAAATCATCACCCTGTATGAAATGAGCTGTCTCTTGCTCTCACCTATGCAGGCCTGTGCTGCTGGCATAACAATGTCAGTTGTATTTTTGAAATCTAAAACGAGTAAGGTTTAAAAGCTTTTCCCACCTGTATTGTCCCTGCTCCCATGGCAGTCTGGCAGGACTCCTGTTGCTGTGGCAGGACAATTTAATGCTGGTTGTTGTTTTTTAAATAACAGAAAGTGTGTGAGTTCCTTGTGGCACCTGTGTGGATAAAGCTGTGTTCAAGCCATTGATTTGACTTTGAAACTCCACAATATATGAATTAAAGAGCTGGATTTCTGTCCTCTGGGTCTGTCTCCTTTTCTGCCTCACTAAGCATTAATTATTGTGGTCTTGACATTCTGTTCTGCCCTTTTTCCTCTCTTTCCTCCTCCCCAGTCCCCACTGTCACTCCCAGTGGCTGGGGAGTCTTTCCATTAAAGCAATCCTGTTCCTCTCCCAATAAAAGGCCATCAGCCAACACATTCTGGGCCTGAATTCATCTCATAAATATTGGTATGGGCTTAAATAAATGCAGTCCTTAATTTAATGTACTAGATTTCAATGGAATTACATGGGGAATTAATTTGCCTCTGTTTGTAGTCTGAAAAACAATAAAATAGGGAAATGCTTAGAGTCCATGGCTCAGCTTTCCCAACTGGATGAAGGATGGTTCTGCCCATGAATCAAAGCAGGAGCAGATTCCTGACTTTTCTGTACAAACACAGAATATTTTAGGCCTTACTGACCCAAGGCCAGGAGGATCTTTAGGTGCCAGCTGCCCTGACATCAGCCTGTGGACCTGTCTGCAATGTCATGTATTTCAGTAGGTGTCTATAATGCCTACCTGTGACAATATTTATTTAGGGATGTTTCTGTCTTTGGATGATAAAAAGAGTTTTCATTTGTGCAGCTTTTCACAGAGGTGCCACAGCAGCTCCAGGGGTCAGAGTGACAAGGTCCAGCAGAGTGTGAGCAGCTGGCCTGGCCTGTGGAGCACTTGTTCACTCCCTGGGCCTTGTGACTTGCTCTGCACCCAAGCAAAAAGCTGAATATCAGGATATTCCAGTACAGCTGGATGGGAAGTCACACAAGTGAAGGACTGGTGATGAATTTTTCAGCTAAAACTTCACACCTTTTTTTTTTTTTATTCCATTTATTAATCTCCCATCTTTTCTGCCTGCATATTATGCCCTGCTCTGTTTCTTTACCATCTTTTCCCCCATTGCTCTGTGCCTTTTCCTCCCCAGATGAAACATCCCTCTTTTTTCCATTGACTGCCCTTTGTAGGCTCCCTCCATATAACTCATAATTTCTCTCCCTCACCTCCCCCATTCATCCCAACATCTTGGGCAGGAGTGATTGAAGGCACGGAGTCTGAAAGAGCAAACCAGTCTCTAGAGAGAGAAACACTGCAGATCATTATCTTCCTCACTCTGTTAATGGAGAAACAGAAAATATGTGAAGTCAGCTGATAACATAATAAATGTGTGGATGAAAGTCCTTCTGCTGCAGGAAATATCAGAAATTAAAGGTACCTACAGGTATTAGATCTGAGCAAAGTCTTCCCTGAGTCTCAGTATTCCCATTCTAGGTCAATGTATAGCTGATGTCTGTAGGAACACACTGGAAATGCAGATCTGTACATTAATTAAATTAGTGAGGTTTCAGCATGGAAGGTGCAGAAAAGCATTTTTTATCTCTTCCAGAGTGGTCAGCACACAAATTCCAGTAGTTTTCCTGGTTATTGATACCATGTTAAAACTGATCTGCCCAAGAGCCTTTTCCTGACTCTTCATGGATCAGTCAGGTCAATCCTTACAGTGAAAAGTGCTTGAACTGGAGCTTTACCATTTCAAATAATTTTCTAACTGCTCTCTGAAAATAGAAGAAAAATAAGAATACAATAGTTGAGACCCCTTATAAAATCTTCCTGGAGGAGTCCAAGGATACTCACCATTGGTCTCAATGGAGCTTTCACACATCCTTGAAAGGAATTCATTAAGCTGGAAAAGCTGGCTAGAAACCAGTCTTCCTATAATGTCTTCCATAATTTGCTCCAAGGGACACATTTATAGTCACTCAGCCTTTTTTATAGATCTTGTGCAAGATGAAGGGCTGGGTCACAATTGCAAGGCTTTAATGAATAGATGTTTGTTACATGCCACAACACAAATAATTTTTCAAGCATCTCAGCACTGCTCAGTCTTTTCAGTCTGGACTTCCCCAAGGATATGGGACAGGATGATGGCTGCAGCCTCTGGAATCACAGGGGGATAGTGCCTGGTTTTGTTCCTTCTTCCACACTGACCCATTGAGGTGCAGAGAGAAAACACCTAGCAACTGCAATTTCTACTCTTGGGGGTTTTTTTTATTTGAAGATTTCAGTTATTTCTTTTTATTCATATTAATTTCTCTGTATACAGGCTTATATGGAAACAGATTACAATAGGAGACTCCTCCAGTTAACAAAACTTCACTGAAATTTTAAATGTCTATCAGTCACGGCCAGATTTCAGGATAACATTCTGCTTTTCAAAGAGCCCCAGGATCTTCTTTATGAACTCTGTTTAATTTTATAAGAATTGTCTGTCATTTCCATTCCACCAAATGCTGCCATTTTGGGTGTGAAGCTCACTGGAGTTTTAGAATAGGGTGATCTTTGATTACTAAATACAAATTTAGTCAGAAATTTCTTATCTGAAGGAAGCCCATATTAAGAACTAGTTCCCTTCCTAATTGTACTTATCTTTCTGAGAAAATGGAGCACTTGGACTTTTTTGCTGGATATTTTCCACCTGGCCACAAACACTGGAAGTCACGTCTTAGTTCGGTAAACCAAGTTGGTGTTGCACAAAGAAACACTGAATTCATTTTTATATTGCACCAGAACCAGCCTTGAGTCACCATATTGATATACAAAGGATAAGATAGTAAACTTTTTATTAGCAGCCAGGAATTTCTTTTGAAAATTATTCTTTTTTTGACATGCCTACATATGGCCTGAAGGATGCTGGTACTGTTCTCCTTCTATCAAAATAGGATATAATGTGTGACTGTGTTCTAGAAAAGTGTTACCTTTTTTAACAGATTTATAATTTTTTAATGTCAGACCACCACAGAGCTTTCAAGAGATAGCTGCTGGCCAAAACTACATTAGGAAAGTGCATGTTCTGCTCCATTTCCCTCAAGGAGGGGGAGGTAAACATGGCCAATGTGGGCTGGGAGGGCCAGAGCAGAGGTGAGGAGGCAGCCAGCTCTCCTGGCTCCTGCTGTGCTCTTCCTGGGGCTGCTGCTGGATTGATCCCTGGCAGCTTCAAAGAGAGAGAACAGAACCTTTCCTGGAATTCACAATCCCTTGCTTTCATGCCTGTATCCATAGTTAGGAAAAAGGTTGTTTTGCTGAAGAGCAGTAGCTGTGCCTGAGCTCTCTAAGGCAGCTGTTGGGGTCTGTACAGACAGACAGACAGACAGACTGACAGACAGAGGTGCTCCTGCCCCAGCCTCTCAGCAGCAGTGTTGGCCTGGGCACGGAGCACTCCCTGCACTGAGGTCTCATCTGTGCTGACAGAGGTAAAATTGGCGTGGAAGAAGAAACAGGAGCCAAGCTCTGGGAGCACCTCTGAGCCCACCGGGTGCTGGGGCAGCCCCACATGGCCTGGGCTGCTGGGCTGGATCCTGCCAGAGAGACAGGGAGAGGCTCTGGAGCTGCTCCCACACTGCCCTCAGGAACCCAGCAGGAACAGCAGCTCTGGCAGAGTTTCTGCAGGCAGCCCATACACCCATTTCTTCCCAAAATGTCAATACAAAAGTAACAATACAAAATACCAAAGGAGGGATATTGTATTCTGCTGGATCTCAGCTACTCTGAGAAATGGGAGGCACTGTGGGATTTTTTGCCTCTAAAAGGGGAGATGGAGACAATATTTGTGGTGGAGAGGAAACAATATTTATGGTGAGTTAGCACTGCTGCCAGACATACCTGATACACAGGGCTGGTGGAGGCTGTTCCTTCCATCTGCAGGGGAAAGCAATGCACTCTAAAGCTCAGTGGCATTTTGAAACACTTGTAAAATCCATCCAGCACAACCTGAAACTATTATTAACCAGTTAGTCACAGTGCTGCTAATTGCAAGTCACCTCAGACCAGCGAGGCTGGGTAAGGAACTGAGCTCAGAACAACTACCACCTACCTTAGGCCACCATTAGTCACTACTGAAAATCCAACCAGGTCACCTTGGTTGGATATTTGGGCTTCACATGCATTGAGTGAGTAAAAAAACCAGTCTGCTTTCCTAGAGAAAGGAGGTTTTGGGGGATATAGACTGCTGAATGCTGTATTTGCCTTCACTCCCCTCCTTGAACTCCCAGCCATCCTCTCAGGGCTGCCCTGGATCCCTTTGGGATTCTGGCCCTGGAGGAACTTCTGGCACTAAACTGACCTGGGCCCACTCTTTATTGAGAAACAGTCAGTGGTACAGGGCTGAGCAGAGCCTGTAGTGCCCTTCTGCTGCTTCCTGTGGGGTGCCCAAACTGCTGTGAAAGAGATGGGCAGAGATTTCACCTCATCACTGTGTTTCTGTTAGCATTTTCAGTGTTTTCTGAGAGTGCCCTTCCAGTGATGTTTCAAATTCTGTGTAGGAACTGGCCAAAATCTGGGTTGCAGGAGGGTTTAGGTGGGAGACTGACCAGGATCCCTTGGGGATCAGGCAATGATGGTGGTGAGGCTGTGCTCTATTTGGCACTTCTGGAATTAAGGTCTCTAAATTCTGTCCAAATCCAGATGTTAAGGAGCAGGGATAAACCCTAAAAAAAGCCCTCAGTATATAAACTGCTCCTGCCCACAGACAGCAGCATTGTTTGGGTCTGTGGCAGAAGGAAGCAGGGTCAGGTGTTTCTTTTGTGCTCAGTGAAATGATATCTGTGAGCCCGAGGAGCTGGAAGGGATATCTGAGGTCACCGAGTTCAGCCCTTCACTACTGCAGACAAACATGATGTAATCCCTTTCATTACATGGGCAAACTTCCATTCTAAAAGTAGTTTTGCTTGTTTTTCCTTTTTTTTTCTCCCCTTGCTTTGCTCTCCTGCCCTCCTGCAGTGAAGTTATGCCCAACCTTACTTTTAGTTTTTGAGCTTGTGTTTATTCCCAGCTAGTTTTCCTGTTATACTCTTATGTCTAGCCCATGTCTCTGCATTTTTGGTATTTCTGGTGAGTGGAAATGCAAGATGATGAAATCCACAGGAAGAGAGTTCAGTATCTCTATTTGTGGTTATTAACTACTCAGCCCACTAGTGCTTGATTAGACAATTTTGAGATACAGGCAAATGATAATTACATTGGTCACAATACATTTAACTGAACATCTGAAGTATCCATTAAAAAGAAAACCCTTCTAGAACAAGAACTTTTATTTTATTAAACCATTTAAAATTTAGTCATATGGCTCTTAAAGATACTTATAGCTGAATTATAAAGTAGTTTATTTCACTTAGTGTCACTTTACATTTTACCAGTTGGAAGATCTGCAAAGTGTTTCACAAGGCAGAGCTGAGTCCCCTGGAGCCTTCTGATTCCATCTGAAAAACCTGAGCTCCTTTGCTCTCCTTTGTCTTTGCACATTCCAGCTACCAGCAATCCCAGTCAGCCAGAGCCCCCACCAGCAATCTGGCATCTCTCTGCTCTCCATCTCTGTCACACTGGACTTGGGGATGGTTTGAAGCCAGTTTTGTAATGGAGGTAGAACAGAAAAGCAAAGGCTTGGGAGCAAAATGATGAGGGTAGAAAAACGTTCTCTAAGCGTGTGCAGGTGACTGTGGTTAAAAGGAAGTGTGAACATTTGCTGGCTTGCCTAGCACAACAGAACACTGCAAGCCACCTTCCCTTGCGATACATTTGAGGCAATTTTATTCTGAATTTCCTTCCAAGTAAAATTCTAAACTTGTTTTCTGATCAATTTAACACATTGGTCCCTGGGCCATTCTGCTCAATGCCTGTAGGGCTCCTGCTCCCTCCCATCCCTGCTCAAAGCTTGGCTCTCCCCATCAGCTACAAAATAAAAGAATTTGGATGGGTCTAATCAGCATGACGGATATTGGTTCACAGTGACACAGGACCAGTTGGAATTTGTATCCATGCACTATCAGCATGTACTGATTCACAGTCACAGGAAGCCAATTTGAATTTTTACATCTGCATCATCAGCACTGCAGGTATTGGTTCACAAACACAGAACCAATTTGCAAATACATCCATAACCCCAAGAGGCACGTGGCCATTTGGATGCCTTGACTCCATTTGGATACCTCAACTCCATTTGGATGTCTCAGCTCACAGTTTTTACAGAGTGGGCTCCTCTTTGGGCCAGTTCCTTGAGTGGTGACACAGGTACACACAGACCTGGTGCACTGACTGCCTCTGAGAGCATTTTCCCTCTGTGAGGTCTGGCTGCCAGTGCTGCAGGCCAGCTCAGATGTGCTGTGGCTGCAGGCTGCTGGGCAGGGGCCGTGTGGGAGGAGCTGGGAGAAGTCCCCTGGCACTGACCCCTTCTCTCCAGAGCTGCTCTCCAGCTCCCACCCCGAGTCTGTGCTGCAGCTACATCTGAGCCTGGCCTCATCCCTCACTGAGCCTCACCTTGCTGGCTCTTGAAGCAGCCTCATCCCACATCCATGGTGCTCCCTGACACCGTGCACACTGTGGTTCACGTGCCTGAAGCCCAGAGAAGTGTGGTATTCACCTGCCCTCTGAACAGAGAAAAACATAATTCTCTCTCTCAGGTTTTTTCCTGTAGAAGCACAGAGGAAAACAATTTTTATCTCATTTGCTGCTCCTGTGTTTGTGCCCATGTTAAATGTGTTCTGGAGGTTGTTTATCCAAGGTGATTGTCTGATTGGATTCTGGTGATGGTGTTTGGATTCATTGACCAATTGGATCCGTGTGTGTGTCGGGACTCTCTGGCAGAGTCACAGGTTTTTAGTTAGTGATAGTTCTTGTTAGTGTGATATAGTGTAATATAGTATAATAAAGTAATTAATTAGCCTTCTGATATTATGGAGTTCTGCACATCATTCTTCCCTGCATTGGGGGATCCTTGTAGCACCCATAGAGAAGAGCTCCCCTTGCCTTTTTGGGGCAGGGAAGGCACAGACACATCTCCCTTGCATTCAGGATGAGCAGTACTGGGCCCTGTTCCTGTGCAGGCACCTGAGTGCTGTGGTCATGTATCTTTCTATAAATAATTACTTCGCTTCATCACTTGCAGCCTCTTTTCATCACCTCCTTTCCCTCAGACCGATGGCTGTTTAGGGATGGAAGGTTTTTTTCCTCTCTAGCTGGAACAAGGCCATTCAATGGAGTGAGCAGCAGGAGGTACTGAAAGAGAGATACTGTTAGCACTGTTTCCACAAGCCCAAAGAGTGATCTTTATGCAGCTGAGACTACAAGGGATATCCCTTAAAATAAAGGCCAGCTTATTACCCATCTTCTCCAACTCCTGTGGAACGAAATATCCTGAAGTTGAGAGAAGCTGCTTCACAAAGCTTCTTTATAGCTCTCAGTGTGCCTTCTTTGCTGGCTCCAGCTGCCCCTACACTGTTTTTCCTCAGTCTTTTCTTCAATATTTTTTCCAGTTGACTTAGTTATTACAGTACATGGAGCAGACTGAGGAAAATCCACTGAAGGCTGGAGCTGGCAGGGCAGGGAGAGCAGCGAAGGAAGTGCCTTTGCCATGCCATGACATCACCCGTGCGTTAATTGGTGGCATTCCCGCGGATGGGAGGCACTGGCCGCTGGCCTTGGGCTCACTTCCGTGATACAGAACAGAGACACTGCCTGTCTCCTGCCAGCCTCTTTCACTGCCAGCCTTCTGGCAAAGCTTAGGACATTTATAAAAACAGTACAGTACTTTATTTAGCCTCTAGTGAGAAAAAGTCACTTCACAGCTCCAGTTTAGGCACAAGGCCCTAACAAGCAGATTAAAAAATATATATATATCCTTTACATAAAAACATTTCAAACGAATACATGAAAGTTGATTTGTATTCCAGATGACCTCGCAAACCAGGAGGTTGAGCTGTGCCTTTTATCTCCAGAGAAATGAGTTCAAATCCTGATTAGCCAATAGAGGAAATTCCATTTAATGGTGTAATTTTGGTGGGCTGAAAAGCTGTTCCCTGCCTAGAACCACCATCTATTATGACATGATTGGCAGTCTGTGTTCAAGACAGAACAAGAACTTCACCTCATCTCTACTCTTATTACTTCAGCCTGCCATGAGCTTGCAATTCCCAACCCTCAGCTCCCACAGAGCCTGAGAAAAAGGGGATTTGTGGCATGAACAGAGTCCCCACAGCTGTGTCTGGGCAGGGCAGAGCCTGCCTGAGGCTACTGGTGGGGCCAGGAGAATGGAGAGGTGGCACAGGGGAGCCTGAGAAAACAAGGAAGCTGTTGGAGGGAAGTCTCAATGGAAGGAGATGGAAAGTAGGCAACAGGAAAAAAAAAAAAGGAATGAGGATGGACAGGGAAAGGATGCATGGATAAGCAAAGGGTGGGATGAATGTATGCCCAGAGCTGAAGGCAATAGAGCAGAATGGGTGTAACTCTGTTTAGACAGCAGAAGGGAATGTCAGCTGAGGGAGGGAGTTACACAGGGTCATGATGTCACCAAATGTTCTCACTGTGGCTGGTGGTCCTGGTGTAGAAATGCCCTTGGACCTCACAGGATTGTGGTTTCCCAATGTCTTCATTCTTCAGAGCACAAAACACTGTTTTGCAGGGGAGCAGAAAATCTGCAAGACAGAGCAGCGGCCAGCTCAGGCCTCCATCATATCTTTGCAGAAGCCACAGATTAAGCAAAGAAAGGCTCATCCTCAGTCCAATCAGTGCAGTATTTCCATATTTCTGGCTGCATTTCTTCTGTCAGTGGGAAAAGCCCATATGGGGTCCTGCCAGGTGTTCTCTGTAGGCAGAGCAAGTGGAGGAAGGCAACAGGAATTTTCACTGGTGAGCCTTGTGACCCTGTTCAGTGCAGGGCTGGGAGCAGACACACAACTTTATCCCTTTGAGGTGGTGCAGGAGTGGATGAGGATCCATGATGGCTCTGAAAGCATTGCTGCCACACCAGGACAGCTTTTCAGCCAGACCTCAATGTTCTCCTCTCTGTCCTTTTCATAACCCCCTTGGGTGTGAGAACAAGGGATGGGCTCACAAAAGACTTGTTTGGGGTGATCTTACTCAGGACAACAAAATCTGAGTTTAGAAGGGTAATAATAATGAGCAAAAATGTTATAAAGTCAGTCTGATGATGAGGTGCAAGCTACAGAGCTGTGGGAGAAGAAATACAAAAAGAGGATTTCCCAGCTGGGCAGCAGCACCAGGAGGGACTGAGGGTGCAGAGGGGACAAAAGGATGAGGGTAAGGACAATATCAGGTTTCCTTTCCTGGCTGCAGTTCCTCCAGCTGTGAAAGCTGCTGTCCATTACCCTGCTGCTCATCATCTCCTCTCACCTCAGGTTTCAGCTTTTTTTTTTACCTGTTTATCCTCAGCCTCACCTGGGCCTGCTGAACTGGTGATCAGGAAAGCCCTGTAGTTTGAATTATTGCCTCTAACCTGGGCTGTTCACCAGGATTGTGCTCAGAGCAATCCCCTGGCAGTTACTGCTGACCTGGGAGGGGGAGAGCCTGCAGCTGGGGGTGGTGATAAGCAGCTGGAGTGGGTGAAAAGAAATAAACTTTTCACCCAGCTCAGCTGCAGGCAGAACAGGATGTGAGACTGCAACCTAAGACATAGGAGATAATTATTCTACTCCACTTGGCACCCGTGGGGCCTCAGCTGGAATAGAGTGTCCAGTTTTGGGTACTGTGCTGTAAAGAAAAATGTAGACAAACTGGAGAGAGTCCAGGAGAGAGACACGAGAAATATCAGAGGCATAGAAGGAACAACCTAGGAGGAAATGTTGAAAGGATTGTTTGTTTAGTCTGGGAACAGCAGAGTCTAAAGAAGAGCTGTGATAAAAATCTTGCAATATTTTAAAGTTTATTGTAAGGAGGATGGTGATAAATCTTTCCCCATGCTTGCTGGGGGATAGGGAAAGAAGGAACCAGCTTTATTTGCAGATAATAAAATTTAGGTTTGACATGAGGAAAAACTATCTAGATAAGAGGGTGATGCTGTAAAATCAAGCAGGGAGTGCATGGGTCTTGTTAAAATTCAGAAGGGTGTTTTATTTTAATAATGAGCATTGAAAGAATAAAGATGTTTCTTGTTTAAATAACTCTTCTGGGCTAATGCCTGGGACTGGGTTTCCACGTGCTGAGAGTCCAACCATGTGGATGCACTTGCAAGGAACAGCTCTTGGCCTGCAAGCTCCAGGGCAGACTCTCCTTTGGGAGCAGTGTATGCAAACCCCAGCATGTGACTGATCTCTTTTTCTACCTATTCCTGCAATACAAATAAGTCCTCATGGAATACAAGGATCTGTATAAAATTTTACAAAAGCAGGAATAACCTTTCTCTTATGATCCCATTTCTGGCCCCGCTGTATTTCTTCCTTGCAGGTTCATATGCTATATCTCTAATCCCTTGTTTGTAGATTTGGTATGTGCACACAGCCAGAGATAGATCCCTGATTGCTGTTAATCCTTTGAGTGTTTTTACATTATACAGCATATGTCCAGGAAAAGTTCTGTCTTGTGCTTTAATGATACTCCCTGATCCTCCAGCGACACTCCTGGAAACAGAAAATCACACCATCCTCTTTCCATCCCAGGCACTTCTCAGGCTGTGAATTGGGTTTTATTCCACATCACAGAAACAAAGAGCCACTGAATATTTTCAGAAGTTCAGTCTGATGTGTTTGCAAACCTAGAAAAGAAATGGAAGGTTGGCCTAGAGGCTGGACGAGGAGGAAGAAAGTCAGCACACAAAGGCCTCAGACCACATCTTTGGACTTGCCTATGACCTCACAAGGGTCAAAATCCATGGCTGGAGCTGGTCAAAATTTTCTTTTTGAGGCCTATGATAGAATGTGTTTTTCTCATGAAGTAAATTCTGCCAGAGAATAAATATATTTGCTATTTTGGGGGTGGTGAGGCTCTGGAACAGGTTGCCCAAAGAAGTTGTTGATGTCCCATTCCTGAAATGGTTCATGGCCAGGCTGGATGGGGCTTGGAGCACCTGGAAGGTCTCTCTGCCCCATGGCAGGAGAACTGGAATGAAGTGATCTTTCAGGTTCCTCCCAGTCCAAACCCTTCTATTATTCTATGATTCTAATATTAATTGATGAGTGCTTTCTGCTACAGGGTTTTACTTTAGTTGCAAAATCTGTCAGACACATTTTACTTTAAATTCCCAGTATATGTGGTTAACCTCCATTGCACCTTGAAGGTTGAATTTATCTGTAAATGAACACTAATCAAGAAACCTGAAGTCATGTGGGATGCTTCTAATATTTTGAAGATAAGTAATATTAAGCTTAAATCACATTTAAAGATGATATTAATTGAAGTAGTAGAGCAGGACAAATCAGTAAAACAGAACAGCCAGTCAAACTGGGTTATAGTTGCATTGCTTTCCACAAAAGCACAAAGAAACCATGGGGTATTAATTACCATATTAATTAATATTTTTTACAGTTCTTTGCAGAAGATAGGTGTCTACAGCATGTGTTGTGCAGAACCAAGAAGTGGTCAGTCTTACCTATTAAAATAAACTGGGAAAGGAAACCAGATGTCAGAACCTTCTCTGCTGGGGGGTTGATGGTTCACAGGAGAGCTCCTGGAGATGCTTTGAGCCCACAGCTCCATGGTGGTGAACCTTCCTGCCCCTAAACCTGGCAGTTCTGCAGGGGATCAGGATAATTCTGTGCTCCCAGGTCCTCCTGTCAGAGCTGTGCCATCATGAAAGGTTTGCTGGGATAGAAAGGGAAGACAGGAAAGGGTTGGAGGGAGGACTCATCATCCTTGACGTAGATATTGGACTTCAAAGACTGTGCTAGTCACCCTAGGTTCCATGTAAAGTCAGTGGAGAGGAAAAGGAACTCAAGATTTTTGTCTGAGGACAGGAAATGCCTGATTCCCTGCTGCCTATAGGAGACAGGTAGGTACCTGGATACTGGTAAAGTTAGCTGAGGTGACTTGCATGGCCTATTGTTTCTGTCAGTGTCCTGGAAGGAGAGATCCTGAGCCCTGGCCTCTGCTCCAGGGACTTCTGATGGAGTTTGTGCAGATGACAAGTCACATGGACACAAGCATTAGTGAATGCAGGTCCCTCCTTCCTCCAGCTGAGTGCATTATCCCAGGGGCTAAGGTATGTAAGGGAAGTGGGAGGTGCATGTTTGGATGTCCTTTAACAAGAGAAGGAACTTGGTCCAAGTGCTGCCTCCAGGAGAGTGCTTTGACCATTAACCAACTGACAGTGGGAACCACATCCTGCACAGCCCCTGCTCTGAAAAGCAGCAGTGCTGTCACTACATTGCAAGGGTTCCATATTACCAGAGTTTCACACCTCCTTGACATTTCTTGTAGGCAGCTCCTCCAGGCACTGACTCTTCCTTATCCTCACAGCAGCCAACTGATTGCAGTTCCCCTCAACCAACCAATCCACTCTTTTATAACACTCTTCTTATTGGCTACAGCTGTGGCCTGTTAACATCAGGCCTGCTCCTAATCTTTAATAATTAACCCAGCTGCAACTCTTTCGGGGGTAAGATTATATACTACCTTTATTTACTTATATTCTCATATTCTATTCCCCCACATAGCAGGAGGACTGCCAGAAGGTCTTGCAGCAGCCTGGACAGACTCTGTTTCAGGGGGTTTTGGCTGAAGAGCAATTTCAGAGCCCTGAGTGACTTGGAAGTGAGCTGGCTTGTCAGGCCTGAGGCTCTACCTAGGGAGGAACACAAGACATCACAGTTAAAAAGACTGACTCTTCACTGCCCACACCTGACATCTGGGCAGAGCACACCTGAATCTCTCCCAAGGGTATCAAACCCAGCTCCTGTTGGCTTCCCCTGGGGTTCTGGCAGCTCTTGGATGATCCATGGTGGGTCACAGGGGTGAGGCACCAGCTGAAGGGCTCTGGGTGACAGCTGCCCCAGGGCACTGCTGTTTTTCCCAAACCTTGCAGCACAGCCCAGTAAAAGCCTTGCAGGCAGTGCTGCAGACCAGTGGGAGGGAGAGCGGGAGAAGGAATGACACAACACATTAGAGCCAGGGAAAAGGATTCTGCATCAGGGATTATGTAACTTTTGACATGTCCTACATATCCAGTACCAGGGAGCTCAGGCTGTGCCCTGCCACGTTAGCAGGGCTCACTTTAGACAGCCACTGTTAAATGACATTCCCTGTCAGAGCTTCTCCAATTTCATGTCTCCCACGTCCTCCTGGGGCAGCTGCTCAGCTCCTGCGTGGCACTGGGCTGGAGCTGCCCGTGCCTGTGCCCGGCCAGAGCCAGGGGAAGCTGCTCTTCTCTCCTGCTTCAGCTCCCTGCAGAAGGACACAGGCTCATGGATGAGCCCTTCACCCCACTGCAGGCCAGCACCCAGCAGGACATGGTTTGCATTTAACTGCACCTCAGGAGTAGGAATCCTCGTTTGGGAAGCAAAATCCTTTGGCACTGTTAGCAGACCAAACCCATCCCTGCTGGCTTTACAGCCCCTGATGGCTTTTCCACATTTCACAAGGGACTGAGCTCTCAAATGCATTTTACAAACTTGACCAACTTCCTCCAATGTCTGCTGGGGTTCGTTTTCCCACTGATATTTTGCTTATTCCAAATGAACTCCACACCTTGAGTTTTATTTTTTTTTTCATTAGTTTTTTTTCCCTTTCAGCAGAGAAAATAGGCAAGTGAAAGTGCATCACATGCATAGTCTGGGAAGAGCACAGAGACAGCCAGGCAGCCATTGCAGGGGTTTGGCACCTAGCTCAGGAATGAGCACATGCAGGTAGAATGTTATTCTGCTGCTCCTGCTGAGCACTCAGCAATTCAGTCTCTGCTGAATCCCAAAGTCGAGCAAAAAGCAGCTGGTTAAGGTGGAATTTGAAAATCAGTCATAAGATAAACAGGTTGCAACATTAAGCACTCTCCAAGGGAAAAGCAGTGTGCAGCATATGTTCTTACTTTGGAAGATATTTAAAAAAAAAAAAAAAAGAACTTTAATGGACTCTTCACTGGCTTATGGTAGTGGAGCTGTTAATTAATTAAATAACTATATGTGAATGGCATCCATTGGGAAAGAGCCTCACAGCTTCCAGATGCCAGTTATTGGCCCCATTACGGACCTAAAACTATTACAGTAAATCATTACATGCTCCAAGATGAACTGGCACACGATTGCTGTGAGGAAGGATGGAGCTATTCTCACTTGTGCCATTTTTTGCCAGTTTTTATCTAGTGAGATTAATTAGTACTTTTAGAAGTGCAAGTCAGAGCTATAAAATATTAAAGGATATTCCATCAATGGAGTGGAGACCTGCTTAAGCAGAGCTTTTAAAACTTTTGGATGTTCACAGGTAGATGGGAGTTGGAAGAGATAATGAACAACATCTGATTTTGATTTTTTTTTAAAGAAAGGTCAGATTTATAGCTAGTGGGACTGCATGAAGCCTCCTTTGTGTGCTACGGGAATACTCAGAGGAGGACATTAAAGTTTATCACTGAAGTTCAGGTGCCAGGTAAGCAAACAGTTTCTCAGGCCAAAACCAATCATTTAAGGCAGTTATTCCAAACAGAAAATCAACCAGAAAGTATTAAATAACCTTTTAGCCTGGATCCCCTGCTGGGAGGGGAACATTTTCTGACATTGGATGGCAGCCTAGAATCTATGATCTGGCCTAGAAATGGCTCTTTTTTTTTTCTTTTTTAATTAATAAGCTATAAATTTTCAGCCCAAATGACCACTGTGGACCTTTCTGTCTTTTTAGGCTGTGAGAGGGAAAACCACTGAGTCACCTACATCATTGCTTGCCCAGACAGAGCATCTTTTGAAAATCCTCTTGCCTGCTCTGTTTTGAAGCCCAAAAGCTGAGTACTGAAGAGGCACTCCAGGGACTGTTTATACAGTTTACCCAATAATTAGTTCTTAGAGACATTAATTCATGGATAGACACTTCCTCTGAGAAATTATTCCACAGCTGAAATTCCTCCCACAGCTGGACGAGGCAGGCTGAGCACATGGGGCTGGAGATTTTGCAGTCCATCAGCCAGAGCTGGGGAGGAGCAGTGCTGAGGGAGCTGCTGCTGACACTGTCCTCTTGCTCCAAGCCTCATCTGAACCACGTGCGAAATCTCTCGCCTGAACCGGAGTTCACGCAGGGTTCAAGTGGGGCCAGAGGGGCCAAGGGGGCTACAAGGAGCCACTTTTGCTGCTGCTGGTGAGCAGCCCTCCCACACAGCCCTGCCGGGGCAGACTGAGAGATGCCAGCACTGATAGGCCTCTCCTGCTTAACACAACAACCTGTTTGTCCAGAAGGACAGACAGACAGGATCTCCCCTGGCTCAGTGGGAAAGTGTCCCAGGCTGTTCTGGAACAAAGAGCCTCCACACAGCCCCAGGACATGGACAGGGGTGGCAGTGGGGCTGGGGGTGAAATGCTCTGCTGCTCAGCCACACCACATCCAGGTCAGCCTGGCTTGGAGGACATCATCCCTTCCCTGCACCACACAGGGTAGACCACGTGTCCAATAGCTGTTCACCATCGGTAGAAAAATCAGGAATGGAAAACCAACCTCATCTCACTGCTTCTCCTAAAGCAAAGGTAAGGCCACAATCACACAAAACCTACAGGGAAGTGAGACCAACTGTACAAGAAAAGCATGAGTGAGGGTTTGCTGACTAACCCCTAGTTAAAGGAAACAAATTGATTTATTCTATGAGCATGACAAATTGAGGCACCGGTCTTGCAAGTTGGGCTCTGTGAGCAGCTCCCCATGTCCACGTGGCTCTGATACAGCCCAGTCAGGCTGACAGCTGGGAGTTGGAGCTGCCAAACCGGGAATGCTGCTGGCTCGATCGCAAAAGGTTGGAAAGTTTGTGGTTATACTTTTCTGACGCGCCCGAGATTTGGGTGGGAGCCACGGGAGCTCCAGCTCCTCTGCTGAGGCACAAGGACAGGCAGCTGCTTTGTCAGCCTTCCCCAGCGTGTGTGCTGCTAAGAAAGCACGGCCTTTTCTGTTTCTAAATGAAAACAAATTGCTTTTAGGACCTTGGATCTGAAGAGGGGAGTGTCATCGTGTGTCCAACACAAACAAAAAACTGAGCTGAGCCAAGACCAGCCCAGGGCTTCTTTCCCATTCTCTGGCTGTAAACACAAGAGACTCCTCTTGGCTTGTGTGAGAGTGGGAGGGAATGCAATCACCAAGCAAAAAATGTTGTTTCTACTTGATAGTTTAACGTCATGTAGGCAGGAGTTGTGCTCTTCTACTGAGCACACTTTCCTACTCCATGGAGTCTTTGACTGGCCTGTCCTTGTAGTAGAGGAAAATAAACTGAGATAAAATGCAGCTACTTTTTTCCTGCAACACAGATTATTACACTTTGTAGGATTTTTTCCTGAGTGGAACATACATACCAAAATACCAGTGTGGTCCTAAGCCATCAACACTGATGTGTCTGGTGGGAAAGGTCTCCAAGTCACCGGGGCATGGAGAGTACAGGGGACTGGGGAGAGATGTTTAGACCATGGATTTTGATCCAGAACAAGGTGGAAGTGAGTGCCAGTCATGACAGGCTGGGAACAGGACATTCACCTGTGTGCAGTGAGCCTGTGGATACCTCTACAGGCCTTGGGATCACAATGTGATACAACAGCCACTGTCAGCAAGGCTTGGTGTCCTTCTCCAGCCAGCACCACCTGGCTCTGCCTGTGCATGTGCTTTCCCAGCCACCACAGTAATTTTTTCATGCCCCATGTTCTGAGTAATTTGGGAAAGAAGCAGGAAAAAGGAAGAGAGCCATATATAATGATTGTAGAGTTAATGGTGGATTTCAAGTTTCTAGGTGGAGGAATAATGGATTAGTGTTGGAAGTCTGGTTTAGTTATGTATGTTCTGGCAGACACAGCTGGAGGAAACCTTGAGGTGTAGATGAAAAGTCCATTTTCACTTTGTAAAGATGTATGCACACCCTTAACTTTAAAGGTATAAATTTTCCCGTTGACTTCCCTGGAACTATTCATGCATTAAACATATGCATGAGCCTTTCTAGAAATAGGGAATACAAATGAGGCTACCAAAATAGTTAACCAGAAATACTTTCTGTACAATGGAATAGAAAAATTTACAAGAGGTGTGCACATAGGAGCTCTTAGGAACAGATAAATGCAGGTCACACTGTTAAAGGACAGGGCATCATTGCTTCTGTATGAGAGGGTGTTTTCAGCGACCTACAGAGCAGACTGGAGTGCAGTTTGCTTTCGTTACATTAATTAAGCAATTTACTGGAATTTAGCATGTGGCAGATTGGCAGGAGGAAAGTTTAACTTGGGCTGTGTGGCTGAGATCCTTTCATTGCGTTGACAGCCTCGAGTCCTGCCAACAGAGCAGCACACTCAGTGCATTTCTGCTGGTGGCTTCTGTGCTAGGTCCAACTTAAACAATTCCATTGGGGCCTGACAAAGGGAAAATGGATAAAAATGAACAGGATCTACATTACTTGAGCAGTCTGTTGTGAGCAAGATATCCCAAGTCTGCTTATAAGTAATGAATTTTCATTCAAGCAGTAGCTTACCTGGGCTAGCAAGAATTCTGTTACCTATTAGCACATAATTATTTTTTAATATTCAGATGGAAAATGTTTTTATTTTTATTGTCTGTAACTGTTTCTTCACATTGTTTTTCCTGATAGGTTTATTGTCTAGGTTATGCTGCAGTCATTAGCCTTTAAATCTATAGGTTGTTCTGGAGTTGCCATGGCCTGTTTGGGAATGTCAGCTACACAAACTTCCAGCAAATAAGCAAAATTGAGACTTGAGCTGGTGGTTGGAGAACAACATGTACACAGCCTATAGGAAAATCAAAACCATTAAAAGCCAAAGGCCACTTGTTTGGGAAAGCTGCCCTATACTCAAGCCTTTTAGAACTATGTTTGTTAAAATACCTCACAACAGACATTTAAGCTTTGCTGTTTTCATGGCAGAAGCCTGGGCAAGTCGCATCTTCAACTTCTATGTTTCCTTTGATGAATTAAAAATGAGTACTCATACAAGACCATCAACTAAAAGTCTGCAAAAAAGCAATTCCTTATTCAGGAGTACTTAAGGCTTTTATACAGTTTCACAGGATTGGGGGGGTTTGGGTCTTTGTATCAAGACTACGCTCTGACCTCTCTTTTCTTCTGCATTCAAAACCTAATGTCACCCTGGCCAGGATTATCCGGATCTGCTTTTCAGTATCAAGACCAATTAACTGGTGAGCAAGAAAGCTGTGGGGAAACAAGGCAAATCCAAAATGAGATGAGGCTTCAGCCTCTACTCCAGTCTCCACTTGTATTTATTCTGGTTTCCAGCAGGCTTCTTTTGGCAAAGAGAGATTTACTGCCTGAGCTTTGGCACAGTGTTTCAGACAGGGAGGAGAGCTGGGACAGGAGACCACAGTGTAAGAAAATGTACCTCACATTCAGTTTTCATTAAACAAAAGGATTTCTCCATTGCCTTTGAATGTCCTCTTTCGTGTCATGATGGCTTTGCAAGATGAAATGCCTTCTGTCCTATCAGTGTGTTGCTGCTGTTCACAAGAATCCTAGTGGCAACTAAATACATGTTTTAGTCTGTGTATGAATTAACATTTTAGTTTTAGTACATTCTACCCCATAATTACACTGAACTGGTTTTGGAGAGTCTGAAAGCCTACCTGCTTCCCAAATATAATGGTTTTGGCTTCAAATAAACGACAGGACAACAGTGACATTGAAATCATCCAGAGCAGAGAGTAGCCAGGATCAATTCTACATACTGGGAATTCAGCAGGTTTTGAAATTTTGCACTGGTATTTCATGATTTTGTATCCTTTATTTTCCTAGAAACGAAACCTTGGTCTTGGAGAAAACAGGTTGTAGGATCAAAAGATCTAGAAAACCAGCCTTGTTATTCTATGTCTGCATTTTTATCATCTTTAGGCTCTAATTCATCTGTGCTGTACATGTGAAAGTGCAAATTCAGAAGGAATAGTTCAGAGTTTGGCTTTTGGCTTTCAGATCTGCAGAATTTTCTTCATGCCCAGTGAGTTCCTTTAAAACCTGCATGCAGTACTGCCTGCTCTGTGTTCTAGCATTCCTAATTTTCCCATTGTCCATGGTATGTTTGATCAATCCATGAGTGGAGCAACACTGTGTTGAGGAATGCACAGCCCAAACCAGAATATGTTTTTAGTTCAAAAAATAAACCCAGAGAATGTTATTTTCTTGCCTTTGGGGTAGGATACCACACACACTCTGTCTTACCAGAAAAGGAAGTATTGGGAAATTTTGTTTCCTAGAAGAGCTATTAGAAGCAGCAATAAACCCCAAACCAATGCAAAGAGAAAAGCCTGTTTTGTAACTCTGACACTCTATTATGCTGCTCTTTCTCCTTCCTATTTGGTTCACAGCCAGCACAGCCATGAGGGTGGGTAAAGTATCACCGAGACTGGTGGATCCAACCTCTGTCCTTCATCCAGAGCAGGAAAACCACTTGAGCTTCTTTACAAAACAGAAGTGACTCCAACACAAAGCACAAGCACGAGATCCCACCAGAGCAGAGCCAGGAGCAGAGCTATGGAATTTGATCAGGATGAGAGACAGGGTTTTCCTTTAGTGGTGTCTGTACTCTGTGACAGTGGTTGGGTGTCACTGCCACCACATGTGAGCATTGTGCAGCTCTAGAGGGGCGCAGAGCCAGCTCTCCCTGTGCCAGGAGGGATGCCAGGAGCAGTGCCCTGGTCCAGGAGCCATGCTGCACCTACCAGCAGGTGCCTCCAGGTCAATCTCCTTCAGGCTGTGCTGTGGTGATGGTCACAGGGGTGAATTACATCAGTGTGAGCTGATCTGCAACCAGCAAAGACTTGAGAATGTCTGAAATTCCCATTTCCACCACTGAGAAAGGCTGATTTGCTACTGTTGCATAAAAATCAGGTATATTAGGATTTCTCTTTTGAGTAGAGAGGGGCCTCACTGACTCCTCTGCCACAGTGGGAGATGGAACCTTTGGACATGGACATGGACACTCTGACAGGCACCAGGCAGCTGAGCCCTGCCTGCCTCCAGCTAGCACTGACTGCTCCTTGATTTAACCACACCTGTGGGAGCAAAGGAAAGAGCTCAGCCAGTTGTTAGGATACTTATGGAATCCCACATGACATTTCCACAAAATTGACAACTGTGCTAGTAAGTACTTTTTGTGTCTGCTCGAGGGACTGAAATGTCTAAGTTATTATCTGCAGCAGGGACTTCAGGCTTAATAGGCTCAGAGTGCTTGTGCAGGCCATACAATCAATGGGAAGGGGCATGTAGTGTCAGCCTGCAAGATTTGTTGTGAACAGGATTGCAGAATAATCATATTTGGAATGCCTCCATGGGTTTTAAAGATGGTGAGCCCTTTCCTTTAACTGTGTGGGCTATTCAAATTCCTGCCTCCATCGGCTTCTGTAACTTCATTGCCTATGCAACTGGTCTCTAGCATTTGCTTAGGGGATTCATAAATTTTTTTTAAAGCATCATTTTTTTCTGATGGGTGAAAATACAAGCACCTGTATAATTTCATGAAATGTGATTTTATTGTCAAAAAAGTGCCACCGATGCATATGGTAATTGAAATGCAAGCAGTGCCAGTGGTATCACTGCAGAGCCACTAAGTTAAGGCAATAAAATAAAGGATGAGGGAAAGTTTAGCCATGACCTTGTAAGTGAATGCTCTTCATCATGGGCAAAACTGCTTAGCAGCCTGGGGACAGGGTGGCCTCCCACCAGTTTCCTGCTTCCCAGAAGGGGTTGAATGGTGTCACATGTCCAGTTGTGACATGAGCTTCCAGAGGCAATATGTTCACCAGGACATGCTCACAGAATTCAGAGGAGCAGAACAGCAGCTCTGGTGGTGTCTCCTCTCCAGCCAAGTTTTCCTCTTCATGGTGTCTGCAGGCTGCTCCTGGAACCCCCTGACTTTTGAGAGTGCTGGTTTTAGCAGAGCCATTCCTTGCTACTCTGGGCCTTTTTCTACAGGCTCTGGAGAGAAATGGAGCCCTTTGCCTGCCAGATTTGATGACCAAATGGCTCTCCTGTTTCCCATACTTCAGCAAAGCCTTGAGGAGTTTCCCAAAGAGCCTCTCCTCTTCTCAACCTCTTCCTCTTTCACTTCCCTCCTCACAGAGATATTGGGATGGAGACAGAACTGTCAGTGATGGAGCCTGAGATGTGTCTCAGAGACAGCACTGCCCACCACAGCATGGTCTCCTCCATCAGCAGCATGAGGGTGTGCAGATATTCTAAGTCAAAATTCCTATTCATCCCTTGACAGGAGATGTAGAGTCCATTCCTTGACCTTTACCAAGCTACCTTTGGGGCTTTGACTTGCCACTGCAGGAACCTCACAGCCTTGCTTAGCCTCTTTTTGGAGCAATGGCCTAAATCTTGTCCTTAATATTCAAACTCCAAGATTTCTTCTGTTTCCTCCCCCACGGCTAGGAGGTCTTTAGCACAGGCCCAGTGAGATGTATGAGAAAGAAACCTGGCAAAAGGTTTAAATTAACTCTAGTGGTTGTGCCAACTCCTGCAGAACGGGAGTGCCAAGATGCAAACATGGCTGCTCACCAGCATTTGGCAAGGCGGTGACATCTTGTCACCGCTCTCCTGGAGCACTGGGGCCCACACAGGTACAAGGACCAGCTGGCTGGGGCACGATGCAAAGCAGGGTGGGAAAGCAGAGGGAAGCGCGCCAGACTTTTCCCAAACGAAGTCACAGCCCTGTTTCTTCAAAATCATCTACTCAAATGTGACATTACTCCTGATTGCCAACAGAATCGAGTCTCCACAGCCACTTACCACTTAACTGATGTGTCACATGGGTTCAAGCCTCCCTGTTGGGGTAGCCCAGTCTGTGCCAGTAATAAAGAGTGCACATAAACCCATAAACCCTCAGCAAAGGAGAGAGGGACTCACTTTCAGTGAAACTTGCTCCTGCCACAGAAAGCTGCAAGAGTGCTCTGGAGCTAAGTGCTGACTGTTGGGAAGGTGCCTAGAGCTGGAGGGAAAAAAAACCCCAACATAAAATAAAAAGTCTGTTTTTACATTTAATTCCTCCTGGGTCCAGAGTAGCAGAGTTTTATATTTTCATTATAAATAAGCTATAAAGCATCTACACAGTGAAATCCATATTCCCAGGTGTTAACAACATACAGGCCCACTCTAGTCAACCTTCTCTTTGGAAGTATTGCCATGCCAGACAGGTCAGTGAAGTTCATGGGCCCTTTTGTCTCACTCCATGTTACTCATAGCCCAGTGCCACTCTGCTGTCTTCTCTCACACACAGGGACAGCCAGACCTTTGATTTCAGGGACTGCTGCAGGGCATCAGTTCTCCATCCAGATCATGCACATGCCTTGTACTCATGTTCCTTTACCTGTCTGTAATTTTTTTCCATGGCCAAAGTCTCCCAAGCCCTTCCAGTGCCTCCCCTTCTTTACAAGTCCTGTGCTACTCTGTAGCTGTTGGACACATGCACCTGTCTGCAGCTTTTACACAGGGGAGAGAGAATTCACTGCAATTTCTGCACCAGCTGGAGTTTGGTGCTGTGGCACAGCTTTATGCTGAGGTGGGTGTTGAGTTTGGCATCAAGCTTGGTAATGGCAAAATGATGTTGCCCATCACCCCAGTAGGGTATCTGCATATCAAAAGTACATTTGAATAAAGAGATTCAAGAGACATTTTATTAGAACAGCCACAGAAAAGTAAAAAGTCATGTTCCTCTTCAGACACAGTCCAAGGCTTCTATACAGCTGCCACCAAATGTGGTATTTCTTCTTCCTCTGTCCATTACTCTCCAGCAAAAACACAACTGCAGGTATGTTTCCACAGGAGAACATTTATCTTATGCCATTTCCAAACTCCAGGAAAAGCTAAGTTTCTGAGATTAGTTATATAAGAAAAAGGAAACTTGAATTTTATGTGCTAGTGCAAACTTAAACCAAGCAAACTGCTATTTGTATTTTATTTGCTCTATAAAAAGCCTAGGAATACAAAGAACTTCTAACTGAATATAAAACTCAACATTTTCTTTCCAGGTGTCCATAGAAATACCAGTATAGTAGAAAATAAATATAAAACCTGCAAAATACCTTAATTTGGTTTTGCTAAGAAGCTCTCTCGTTGTGGAAAGAATGGGGGAAAGGGTGAACTAGTTCCTCTTTATTTCAAGCTTGCTGCTTTAATTCCATGTTGCACATGAAACAACAAACAAAATTCTAAGGAATGTAAAAAGTTCCTGTGTCTACAAAAGCCTTAATAATACCACCCTGAGCTGAAGAACAATGGCACTGACATGAAAGGATTTTCATTTCTAAGAAATACCTTAAATCAGAGTTCAGGAATACATGTATTCCATGCTCTTCCGCAGGGCTGATTTAAACCAGACCTACTAACCTGAAATGTGCTTCCTCCCTGGGAGACTGAGCTGCAGCAGCTCAGGGCAGCCCAGGTGAGACAGGGTGGTACCTCAGGTCTGGGTGAAAGAGGAGGATCTGCATTAAACAGAATATTCCAGGTATAATGCTACATTTCATACACTGTTCCTGGCTCACAAGGATGGACTGCAGTTTCCAATAAATACAATCGGTACAAAATTTGGAAAATTCTCAACTTAAAAAATGGCAATGTTTAATATCCACAGAGCATTAAGGTACAAACAAAATTGCTGCTTTCCATGTTCTTTATCACTGCATCTTTCTGAGACTTGTATCCTAAAGGTTCATTTTTCCAAATGGCATAATTTTGGCAGAGGATGAGGTCAGTGAACTCCCAGATTATGCACTGCCTATCTCTCCTGCAGCATTCCAGGGATATGCAGATGCTCAGCACCTCAGAAATCCAGGCTTGCTATACAGCTAAAACAAATGTGCAGAGCATGAATATTACAATTACCAGAGAATTAAAAAAATCTGTCTGCATTCAAAGTAAAAATAAAACTGGGAAATTTCAAAATTTCCTGAGGTGCTCTTTTTGATCAACTAGAACTTTGGCTTCATTTCAATTTAGGCATTTCTTTCATAGTACAATGCAAAATACAAACTACATTGTGAAGAATATAAAAGCTTTTTTTTCCAGTTGGGAATGCCAGAACATATCCATTGTTTTTTTTCTCAAGCATATTCTTTAGCAAGTATGATTTTATGAAGAAGTTAATCATCAGTGGAGTTGTATTCTCCAGTGGAAAGGGGGGCTGCTTGGTTTTGATTTTTTTCTAGTAGGAATTACATAGTCCTAAAATTTTCATATTTTAAAGTTCTCTAGTTCTACTTGAAATTTCCCATTCTTTTTTATTAAAAAAATTCAATAATGCCCTTTGTCATAATTCATAATGGAAGTGTCTACACATGGTAAACTATCTAACTAGGGTCCACTCTAGGCTGAATGTTTTTTTTATTTTTTTTATGTATTTGTGTACTTATGCAGGTTTTGAAATAAAATACATATTGGTAAGCACAAATGAACTGACATTCTATAAAATCATCAGCTCTGGGGAGATGTTGAAAAGGCAAAGTTTGCTGATGTGTCAGAGTAAAAGAACTGATGGCATGAAGAAGTCATCAGATGGAAGGTTTAAAATGAGAAGGGAAAAAGGGAATTTTTCCCACAGAAAGAATAATTAAACTGAACTCATTGTTAACAGACACAGTTCCAAGAGTGTAACTGAACCATACAAAGCTGGGATTCCAGACATACATTCAGCTTGAAAAAGCTGCTTCAGAAGTCAGGAAATTCAAAGGTGTCTCACAACAGAGTTTTTTAGGCATCTTCCTCAAAAAGATACTGAGCTAGATACTTCTTATTAATATGCATTTTTGTTAATAATCTCTTCAATCTAAACTATAAAACATGCTGTGCAACATGACTGAACAAACATCGCTGTGAGAAGTATTTCCCCCTTGTTTGAGTAATTTGAATTTGTAAGCTAATGTAAGTTTTTGTATTAAATAATGTACTGTGTGCAATTTTCTTTCTTGTAAAGTACTTTGAAGCTTTCAAAGGGCACTCTAGGTTCATAAATAATGTGCTGTTCTTTGCCAGAACTGTAGGGCATTTCTTGTAAGTTCTGAATGTTCTTTGCCAGAATTGCAACATGCTACATGCCAAATCCTGCACACAAATGTTCTACATGTGGCAAATGCATATTGGTAAAGACCAGAGGCATGGCATTCCTGGATTTCTTAGAGAGACTGGGGAAGGGAAAGAAGTGGGAAGGAATGGTGAGGAGAGGCAGAGAAAAAAGTCTGTGCATCATTTTAAAAAATGAAAAACAACAACAAAAAAAACCAACCTCCACTCCCAAAATAACCTGTAACTTGCACTTAAGTATTTCCAAAAACTTTTTGTTGTACGCAGCACAAACTCACCCAGAGCTCACAAAAGTACCCAGAGCTGGGTCTGTACTTTTCCTTCAGTTATGGAAACCAGGCCTCTATTTCTTTAATAGCTGAAGATTCTTTAATGCCAGACATTTCTAAGCATCAGAACACCTGCAATCCCTGCTCCTCTGAGCACCCCCTAATGTAAATGGAGAGGCTGAGAGCCAGGAGAAGCAGCACAGTCAGGATCACCACTATTTAGCACACTGTGAAAATGAATCCTCTTCTTCAGGCAAAACTGTCATTTCTTATGCCCAAAGCTGCAGGGAATAAACCAAGGCCAATGTTTATCAAGTGTGAGCTCTGGCCTCTTTGCAACCTCTGCCACAGACAAGTAGGCTCCTACTTCTGCAGCTTGGAAGGGGAGAAGTGTAAAGCAGCAAGACCCAGAAATTCCAACAGGCATTTGGCCACATTGGTTAGACTGCTGAAGGATACCAGGTCTTGTTACTATTTTCTTGATTAAGCACAAACAAGTAATGTCAACAGTCCTCTATAGTTTGGATGGAATTGCTGAAGTAATTAAAAAAATTACCATTCCCTGCCCTCCACTGAATTTCAAGAAAATGGTGACAACAATTATTAATCACCCAGCAACAACCAGGTAGTTGAAAAGTTATGAGAAGGTACTTAGACCTAATCAGGCATTAAGCACCAAGATTTGATAAATGTTTACAAAATAAACTGATGTTAAAACTGAACTCCACATTCTGCAACACTAAATGAACGTTTTACTATCTGGTTTCTTTTGAGGTGGCAAGAAACTACAGTAAAACCTTTGCTGCTGCCAGAATTACACTGCTTAGAGAAAAACATCCTGTGTGTTACCATTTGCTGCCATGATTTACAGAGATATGGTCTGTAGTCTGTATCAGTTTCATGTGGAAGTTTTGAAGGTAAAAAGCCTTCCGCAGAGTTTGCAGATTTCTGCATTAGTGTCTGTGTTGTTGCAAAGAGGATCAAGTGGTGCTGTGTCACAAGCTTTTCAAGGAAGTTAGCACATTTCTTCAGGTTCATCTCCTGCAAGGTAAGACTCTCCCCTCCATTGCTTCTGTCTATCCAATAAAAAGCTGATAAACTGTCTAAAATCAAAACACAGAGCGAGGGGTGAGCACAGAACAGGTTTTCTAGAGAGTAGAGAGTGAGCAGTAACTGAGTGCTGCTACTGCAGCTGACAAGGAAGAGCCTTCCCAGGCACTGCTTTATCATTTCTTCTGTCCCCTGTGCCAGCCTGTTCTCAAGAATGGTGACCAGGCGGAGCATGTCGAAGTGGTAATCGGTGTCAACAAACATCACTTCCACTTCCAGTCCTCCCTGTGCCTTGGCAAGGATGCAGCGGGCCAGCAGGTGATAAAGCATTTCTGTTTTGCCTGTCCCTTCTGGGCCGTGGAATTCAATAACATCTCCTGTTCAAAAGCAAAGCAGCACGTTGTCAGGTAAGAGCATTTGTAGCCCAGAGTTGGTTCTCAGTGTTTTCTGAACCAATACTCACTGTTCCACAAATTGGAAAATGCATTTTAATCGACTTTAATAAAAGGGTTTAAGTCCTGGTCAGTATCCACCAACAGATTTTTCAGTTTTCAAGAAAAGCCTCTAAAGTGAAGTTAATCAACTATGAACAAAGACTGAAAGCCTCTGGCAGCACCATCTAGGAGACTTCCATCAAGAAAAGGTTGGCAACTGGATTTCATCTATATCATTACAGGCAGATAGAGGCAGAAGAGGAAGCTGCTACACAAAAGTGGCTAAGAAACCATCTACACTATGCACACACAATTAAGAAATAACAAAGCAGAGGACAAAACAAAAAAGATGACATATTAGATGTCATTACACATAGATATAAAATGCTTTATGTCACAAGATTCCTACAGGAATCTGTGTCTGGTGAAGAAATCACCAGTAAGTTTATTTAGCACTTATATTCTCCTGTGGTGATAATAATGTGAAACTGCTTCTTTTGACAAGGGAGACTCAGGGATTCCTTCAACTCCAGGCAAGGCCTCTGTCTGAAGCAAAGGATCTCTGATCATAAAAGGATTCAGCCTAATTACCTCATCCAAGTGGGTCATAAAATACATATCATAAAAATTTAAAATGTTAATTAAAAACAGCATTACACTTCATTAGGAAACCAGTTCTTTTGTTGGATGTGAATGCAAGATACTCCAAAGCCTTATCCAAAGTCTTCTGATGTCTTGTATCAGAGCAAGACCCTAGAAGAAGTTAATTGATTAGCTGCTCTTTATAAATTTCTAATTTTGGGGATGGGATTATTTATTTATGACATTTTGGATTTTATAGGCAGAAGGGTAACCACATGCAGTAAGGAGAATCACACCACTGTAATTGCAGGAAGGTGAGAGATTTCCACGGCCTGGACAAGTGCAAATGGCCTAACAGCTTTCCACAGGGGGATGTGAGAGTGGAGAATTAACTGCAACTTTCCTTCAACATGTTTGTGCCTGCCTGGGTTAACAGGGTTCTTCAAGTCACTGCTCAGCTTCCAGAGGATGTCCTCATTCACAAGTGCCTACAACATCAAGATGCAGTTTGGGATCAGGGGAGCAGGATGGTAGAGCAGAAACCAAGCTCTTCTCCCTTTGCAAGTGTTAAAAGCAATTTACACCTGATGTGACAAGTCTGTTCATTTCAGTGACACTCAGAAATATCATTTATATGAATTTCTGATCCTTTGAAATCTATTAAAAAGCTTGATTGTCTCCCAAGCCCTTATTAAGCTGTTCTGAATGGCTCCCTCACTTCTGAGATGAAAGATAACTACACATCCTGGGACATGAGTTTTTATTTTCTCTTCCTGTGCAGAGGTCACGGGGCCCGACACTGTCACTTGCAGGCAGTGGCTCTGCTGTCACACAGCCTGTGCCAGAGACACAACCACACCCTGGCAGGGTGAGATACCAGCTTGCAAGAGCTCCTCCTAAAAGTGCTGGATAGGTCATTCCCTCCTATTTTGTCTCTTGCAGTATTTTAGAACAATTGTGTAAGGCAGCTCTTGATAAGGAACAAAGTGTATCTTTTGCCACTGGCTGTGGCACAAAACTTCTGCCACCCTGACTGGCATTTCTCAATCCAGAGCAGAAACTGAGTGGGGCCAACAGGCAATATTGCTTCACCTGCCTTTACAGCAAAATATGACCTGCTGGATTCAAAAATTCTTCTGGGAAATAAATGCTTCACTTTTTCCGTTTGAAGACATTCTAGCAGGGTGTCTGTGTGCTGCAGAATGACACTGGATGAGTTGGTTTTTTTTATTGGCAGAAGTAATAAAACTTATTTAAGTAAAAATTCTAAGTTGAATGACAAAAAATCATTCTTAGAGGCTTTTGTGGTGGTGGTTTATAAATGTGAATAGCAAGACAGGCAAGCACCCCTCAAAGTTTGTTCAAAACTGCTGAAAGAGATCCACAGCTGCCCTGTAGCTGGACCAAGACACTTGAGTTACTCTGCAAACAGAAACAGCTTGGACTGCAAGAAAACCTCAAGAGAGCTGGGGATTTCTGTGCCTTCCTGATTATCCAAGAGCTGCCCACAAGGAGAACGGGTGCAAAACAGGAGCCATTTATAGCAGCATCTATAAATGTTGAGTTTCATTGAATTAGCAACCAGGCTGTTACAGTAAGATAAGGGGGGAAATTCATTTCTCTGGATCAGAGAGGACAAGCCATGACACAGCAAAGGAGGAAGTGAGGCCAGCAACGTTTTCAAGAAGCCTGACAGTAGGTCACAGGAGAAACAGTGATCACAACCAGCATCATCCATTAATGTCAAAACAACTTGGAAAGGAGGATTAGTAAAAAGATACTGTCACAGGATGAGAACAGGCTGAGAGGGAGAGCAGGAACAGCACTTTAACATGGAAGAAACTTAATGGGAATTTTTTCTATTAGAACTGGTGTTGGCAGACATTAAACATATCAGTAGATGAATGTTCCATTAGCTTGGCAAAACATGCAGAAGACAAACTAATTGGGTTAATAAAAACTTAAGTTTGTGAAGATTTAACAGATGGAGATGGATGAGTAGAGTGATTTCACAGGAAATTCAGCACTAGTGAATTCAAGAGTTAGGTTTTAAGGAGTCCCTGAACACATTGCCTGGCTCAGGGCAGCCAGAGCTGGCTCATTATGGGCAGACTAAAGAGAATAATAGCCCACTCCTATGAATGGGCATGCAGGTTAAACCAAATGATGCTGAAGAAATGTAAATATTTATGTAAGATTAATACATTTTAACTGAAATACTGTGTTCAGTCCTGGTCATCAGTTTGATGTTACATCTTGAATGAGAAGAGCCTTATTTTTGTCTGTAATCAATCCACCAGCAAATGCTGGTTAAACTGTTTTCTGACACTGCAGGCTGCTGGAACACTCAGCAATAACTTTGTGTTTCACATTCTAGGCTACCTTGAAGTTCCTGGGCTGGTCATTTACAATATTGTGCAGAAGCTGTCACTATTATTTATACCATTTATAAGTGAAGTAGAAAGGCCTAATATTTATTCCAAGTTAATGTTGGGTGTCATGCAATTGGTGAACATTAGAGCCTTAAACTGACACCCACACCTTCATGCCAGTGACACAGGGGAAATATGACTGGCAATACTGGAAGATTATTTAATGCTTGTGTCACTTTTGCTCCATTCCAGAAGAGCTTAAATGGTATGTAATTAATGTACTTATGTGCTCTTAAATATGCAAGTCCATCATAATTAGAAGCAGTGGTTAGAGTATCACATTAATACCTATATAACCTGTCCCTATTTTGCAGTACCCTGACATGCAAGTTATGAACACTTAACTAAAATGTAACCTTTGGATAGTTTATTGAAACTTCATGTATTTGTTTGAAAAAATGAATAATTTAGGTCTTTGCATTGCTTTAATCACAGCATTTGAGATGAAGAGCTGTTCAGTACTGACTTCATGGGCAACCTATTACAGAATTCCACAGTGACACACTAAAAGTCAAGTCCATGACAAATGGAGAGGTAAGCCTTCAACAGGGATTTAAGACTGAATAATGTGAACACACATCAAAATAACACATGGCCTCACATGAATACTGTGGTATTAAAAGACAAAGCAAAAATGCAATAAAAGGTGAAGTCCATTTATATATATACAGCTAAAGGGCTGTGCTAATATGTTAGGCAGCTTCATTAATGTCAGCCAAAAAGCATGACCAGTATGGGTAATAATTGATACCATTTGTTGGAGGCAGAAGAAAAATACAAATGCTTCAAAAGCTCAATGACTCTGTTGGCACAGAGAAACCAGTGATGCATTTTAGAAGGTTTCCAGCCATGTCAGAACTGAGGTTCTGGAACAGTCTTCAGACAGGCATGAACAACCTACAAAGCTTCAAGAGCAAACAGATCATTTGATAGGAAATTATGTAACACTATGGACTGCAGTAAGGGCAGTTAGTGATCCCCAAGAAAACATCTTAAAATCTGTTTGACCAGTACATAGCCAGTTCAGTCTCAAACATTTGTTTGTTGTGTGTAAAGTTGACTAAAAAATACCAAACATCCAGACTAAAAGATTGTTTAATATTTATGTTTTGAAAAAAAAAAATACACTAATATCTCATTTTTTAAAAAAAATAGGAATTTGAGAGTCTTGTGAAGCATACACTAATTTCACTCCTGGCCCTTAATTCTTCTTGTGAGTAACATAGCAGAAAATGAGAGAATTCAGAAATGAGAGAATTTAAATATTCTTGTGCTCTACTTGCACTGGCTTAGCAGTATTTCTCCACCCTTTATCATTATTATGTCACACTGGAAACTTTCAGGGCAGGAATCATGTACTGCTAAAGCCCACATGTGTTTTCTAGTGCTGCAAAACAACACACAAAGTGTCTCAGAGTGACTGTGTTTGAAGATTAGGCATCATCTCTCATCCAATTATCCTGATTCCTTTTATTGCCTTTTCTGCTCTTTATTCTGAACATTCCATATTTGTGGGAATTCAAACTGCAGATAAGTGTGCTGCTAAGCACTGAAGCCACATATTTGCCCTATGAATCCACTCACTCACACATAAATTCCACAACAGTAGCACCTCACCATTGATCCTCACTGTTTGCCACTCATATGCCTTTTTTCATACATATTTTTAGTCTTGTGTAATCAGAGTTGTCTCTTCCATAGTGAAATTCATGAAATTTCACACAATCTGGAAAATCAGTCTGACTTCCTGAATAGTGTGTTATTTTCTGTTTAGTTCACTAATTTCTTTCATTAAAATATCCAACCTTGATCTTAAATTTTCTTGTACTGGTGTCATTGAAAGGTTACCCCAGTTCTCCAATCTGAAATTCTCATTTATTCACTGAAGGTCTTCATGAGCTATGTTGATCCTGCATTGTGAACTCATTCAAACTAATTAGTACCTATGGCCATAATGGAATTGTTTATGAAGTTCTATTCTAAGCATACTTAGGATTGTCCAGGTCAAGACTGAATGGCATGATGAGCTGGCTTTGTGTGCTCATGCTCCTTATCCTAATTTACCCAGACAACTCTGTATCACTGAACTCTCTGCTATTTACTGAACCTCATGTTCTTTGCAAATTTCTGCAGTTATGACTTTGTGGTTGTTGTCTAGACCACTGATTTAAAAAAACAAACAAAGAGGTTTAATGACAGACTCTAGAACAAATTGCTGGAAAACTACTGACACTGACCAATGTGCTCGGTATTTACTCACCTACACCTGTGTCCTGATATGCATAAAATAGATTTGGAGGCCTATTTAATAATGTTTGGAAGGGTGACTTTGCATTATTCCATTTTATCTAGATTGCATTGAACCATATCAAAAATTAGAATTCTGATCTAAGGCAAAATAATTTACTTGTATGCTTATCTCTATTGATAGAAATATAGAGAGATAGAAATATAGAAATATAGAATACTTTTACATGAACATTTTTCCCTAAATGGGATGAAGACACATTTTTACCATGGACAGGAGATCCTTCCTCAGCAAACAGACAAGGCTCCAGATTCTTCAGAGAACTTCTGCCCTCGAGTCGTGCACGCAGCTTTTAAAGACAAGACAAAGAGCCACGCTGTTAACGTTAAATAATGAACCCCAGGACACAAATTTAAAGGATTTTAAGAACTGACAGTATTCCATGACAGTCCTATTGAAAGATTAGTCTGATTTTAAAAGTGTTTTCATAAATACATATGGAAATGCATAGTCTGGATACATACAGCATACAGCAACAGAAGGTCCCAGCTTTACAAACAACGAGCACACAGATTCAGTGGCAGTGAGGACTGGAGATATGAGGAGAAATCAAGTTTAAAAAGCAAAGGCTGCTCAGGGACATTAGTGAGAGGGATCACCTCCAGCCCACAGCAGTGCTGCCATTCCAAAGAACAAAGGGAAAGAACATCATTTGTAACAACCAAAAAAAACCCTCCAAACCTCCAAAAAAATTACTGGCTGAGAGTTGAAACCTTACCCATCAACAATCCCCCGAGCCAGCCTCTCTGAGCATTTCTAAGTAAAACCATGTGCATTTCACCTGAGAGGCTACACAGGACTCCTCTGGGCTACAATCCTATTATATCATAGTTACTTGTTCAAACAGAGTATGGATTAAGAATGTTCAAAAGTAATTAGTCACCAGTGGCTCTGCAAGAACCTTTCTAAAGCAAGCTTGAATTTGTTAAGCAAGTTCTCCAAAGCCCCTCATAAAATAAGCCCATTGTAAAACTAATTACTTCAAAGACCATGGAAGTTTCTTAAATTGAGAGGTATTTGCATAGCAAGCAGACAGGTATTCACAAAAGCTGTGTTGTTATTAGTTCTGGCACACTGTGTAAAGGAAGAATGAACATTTTCCCTGGTACTAGAGCTGCTATTCCCTACATGCATTCCCATACATGGGAAAGGACTTTACTGGGATGCTCAGTGTCACCAGAGCACCTACCCTGGGGCCAAATACTACATTCTACAAGGCACCCAGGTGTCATTTAGAGATCTGAACAAAACAAATCCTGTTCAGTTTTATCCCATCCTCAAGACCAAAAGAGCAGTGAGCACACACCTTCAAACAACTGCTGCCTTCTCTTGCTTTCCTCCTTGTCATATCCCTGAGCAACACTCGCTCTGAATGATCTTTAAAGTTCTTTTAAACAGTTGTGTGTGTGTGTTTGCCTTTAAGAGTAAAAAATTAAATGGTCCTGAATTTGCTTCAAGTGGTCACAATGGGAATGTAAGTGTGACATTTTCATTGACATTTTAAGAGTCCCTTCCATTAACAAAATGTCAATGTGTTTGCCTTGGCCTCTTCACACCTATCCAGGAGAGTTTTCTGACTCATCCTCTGAAGGGCCAAAAAAACACTCAAACTGACCTTGCTCTGGATCAGCAGATCCTCCCATTACACTTCTCACATTTGTGCAGCACTAAACACACAGTGAACTCCTGGGAACCAGCAGGGTTCCATGATCTGGACAAAGCAAACATCCAGATGGACACACACACACACACAAGAATACAGGAGTTAACTTGGGGCAGATAAACCAGCAGCTCTCAACTACCAAGAGGGCCTTGGCAGGCCCTGCATGTGCAGCTCTCCTCTGCCAGGGCCTGGCCACCAGCAGGGAGAGGCTGCACCCACTGGGGAGAAGAACCAGGAATCTCTCACCCCTCTGTCAGCAGGGGATGTTGAGGGAAAAAGGAAAACCACCACAGGCTGCTGCTTTCTGATGCTCTGCACTTCTCACAGAGGAAGCACTGCTGCAGCACACAGGGATAACAGGGGCTCAGTGATGGGCACTGCTGGGGCCAGCAGTCACAACTTCTGCTGGCCCAAACACACTGCTGCAGCCTCCTGCTCCTAAATTAATTTGTACATTTACAAATATATCCTGTGCAGTTTATTTTTTCTGGAACAGTGAGCCCCTGTGTCCTCTTAGACTATCAACTCCTTAAGTTTACTGAGAGAGAGTGAATTGATCACTCTGGTTTAAATACGAATCTGTCGTTATTTAAATGACAAGTTTATGGATTGATTTTACATAAGTACAGGTGCTTTCTCTGAGCACTGCTCATGAAGGTAATTTATGGTAATTTGCTGATGATGGCACACCTGTGTTTTTATCCAGCTTGTATTTACTTCCGAGTTCTGAAGCAGAATCTCCAAAGGCACTTGCCTCATTAGTGCCATGCTGGGAGCCACGGGGTTCCTGGCACAAACAGGCAACAATTTTCCTTCAGCTCTCACAAAGGTTTGTCCACAGTGCAGCACAAGTGATGGGAGCACAGCTGAGACACCACACAGGCACCCCTCACCTCTGCCCACCTTACCCAGGGACAGCACAGGCTGCTCCAGGGGAGCCTTTCCCATTCTGCCTCCCCTCCTGCTCTTCTGGAATACGAGGGGGGAGAAATCCCCAGCATGTAAAGGGTGATCTGAGGGCGGGTGTCAGGTGCCCCAAGCTTTGTCACACACAATGTACAGAAGGACAGACAGCACCCCTGGAGAGAACCTTGGAGCGGGAAGAGCTTAGAAAAACATCCCAACTCAATTTCAAATCCCCTATTAGAGATTTCTGATTCCATAATCAAAGTGTAGGTGCTCATTTTTTCCTCCATAAGCCTTTCTTCATCTTTTTTTACACAAAACACCACCCTTTAGCAACCTGCTAGTGGTAGCTCCTCACTCTTAGGTATTCTTTGAAAATGCAATTATGCCAGCAAGGAACTGCACAGATGTGCAGTTACACGTAGAGAAGAAGCTGTACAGCAAAAGTTCAGCAGCAGCTGGGATAAGTGTCAATAATGATGAAGCTGATGGGACTCAAATATTTCAGCTACACCTTTTATAATTTATTTTCCTTTTAATAAACAAATATGCATATGGACAGTCCCACTGACTAATGCCTGACATGCTTGTGCTCTGTTGGTTCCAACAGAGCTGTGCATCAATGCAAGCACACACGTAGGTCGTGTCAGGAATGAGAGATTACTTCATTAAAATGTTAAAGAAATTCAAATTAAATACTCCAGCTCTGGTAGAGGCTGTGAGCTAACCTACAGGCTATTTACACATACAAACCTATCTCGAGTACTAGACAAAATTTAATTCTCAACCACTATAACCACTCTGATTGAGCTTTTGTAAACTTTGGGCATGAAGACATATGCAAGCCATTTATCATTACTTTTACTGTGATAAACCAAAGGTGTTTTGCAAGAAGTTCTAATTTGTTGTATTAATTATATTCAATAATAAAAGCACAATACTGCGGTCTCAGTATAACTCAGTAAAATCTGACTTTATGCATGAGCCTATTTAAAGAAGTATTGGTTTAAATTAAGTGTTTTCTGTTTCAAGTGCTTTTACCATTTTTTGTCTGGACATTCTGTATTCATACATTGATTTTTCTTAACCTGTGGGTCTTCAACTCCTCCCTTGTTCCAGGTTGGATATCCATCCCTCCATCCATTGCAGGCAGTTGATGCCATGAGCATTCTGTCAGCACCACTCATGTGGACAAACAAATGCATTTCTCCCTTGGACAAAGAGCACACCTCATATCCTTAATTCACATCTATTTGCCAATAGTGGACATCTGATACTAATTTTTTTTTAAGTGTCAAAAGGGCTTAAAAGCCCAAGTCCCACTAAAAACCACACAGAGCTTTAACAATAAATATTATCACACTTTTCTGTTTTATGTGAACTATTCAGCATGTTCCGGTATAGTTACACACAAATCTCCAAGCAATTAAGTTGCTGATCGAAAGTGGAAGTTTCTAACAAATAAAACATAGAGAGATGGGAAAAAACCTAATAAAACAACACAAAATCCCAAAACTCAAACCTCTTTTCTCCTAAAGAGGAGGAAAGCAATTCCACCTTACAAAATGTTTATTTACAGAATCATAAAGCTGGAAGAGACCTTTAAGACCATCAAGTCCGAACCTTTAAAGGAAACCTTCCTTACAGGTCTCCTTCCTTAGGCATCCCCTCCAATGCCTGGGAGGGGAGCGCGAAGGGAATATTTATAAAAGAATTATCGAGGCACCCGAACCAAGAAGCGCCCGCGGCAGGAATCCACCCGCATCCGACATAAAGGCAGAACACGGCCCCAGGGAACCCCGATCCCTCCGGGATCCGCGGGAAATCCAGCGGGAAATCCAGCGGGAAGCCCCCGCGGCCTCCCGGGGCCGGAACTCCCTCCGTCCCTCCCTCCCTCACGCACCGCCCCCTCAGGAGGCCCCGCGGGGGCTCCCCCGCGCCCGCCCGTGGCGGTGAGGGGAGGAGGCTCAGCGCTCCCCTTTTCCCCTGGCTACAGCCTCGCCCCGCTCTCCCCGCCCGTGTGCCCGGGCCCGGGGCTGCGGGGAGCGGGGAGCGGGGCGGGGGCCGCGCCTCACCTGCGTGCCCGACTCCGCCCCGCCGAACGCGTCACCCATGGCGGCCCCGCGGCCCCGCGCCCGCCGCCGCCCCGCAGCGCCCCCGCCCGGCCGCGCCCTCTGCGCCTGCGCGGCTCGGCCCCCCGGGAGCGCGGGGAGGAGCCTAAAGGCTGCGGAGTCGCAGGTTCGAGTCCCGCCTCCGGCTCGATTCACGGCTGCCCACCCGCCCGACCTTCCTACGAGGTTTAGGATTCCTTGGGCACGGCCGGGAGAATCACAGAGTCAAATAGGTTGGAAAAGAGCTCTGGAGTCATCGAGTACAACTTGTGACTGAACACCACCATGCCAAGCAGATCATGGCACTGAGTGCCATGTCCGGTGTTTCCTTAAATGTTGTATTGCACTAAACCAGAGATCAGTCTTACACTTAAACAGCTCCAGGGACAGTGACTCCACCGCCTCCCTGGACTGTCATTCCAGTGTCTAATAATTCCTTCCAAGAATAAATTCTTCCTGCTTTCCAACCTAAACCTCCCCTGGCACAACTTACAACCACATCCTCTCATCATGTCCTGAGTTACCTGAGGGAAGAACCCGACTCCCACCCAAAGACAAGTTGTTTATTTATTTTTAAGGACTTTTCTTTCTCCAGATGTGTCTGGGTTTTTTCTGCTCCTGCTGGAAAGCAGCAGGAGGCTGGGCTGGTGTGACTCAGGGGATGCTCCTTGGTGGCACTGGGCAGCTGTGACTCAAAGGAAGCTCGTTCGCGTGGCTGCAATTAAACTCTTGACGCCTGCGAAATTGCTCTTTGCCAAAGCCAGCTCTCAATTATGGCTTAAATTAAAAGGGGTTTAGAGCATTTTTGAGAAGTCCCTGGAATGAACGGGGCTTGCGTGGTGTGTGATGCTCTGAGGCAGGAGCTGATGGTCAGCAGCTTGGTCACTCCAGCAGCCCGTGGTCAGCAGCAGGACCTGCTCCTCCCGCACCACGGCCCGTCCACTGCAGTTGTGCAACCTGGGCAGGCAAGAGGGATGGGCACAGGGAGAATACAGGAGAACCTGTTTGTTTTTTCCATAGGCTAAATGCAAAACCAGCAGGATAAGAATAGCAGCTCCCAGTATCTGCATATCAAAGAGCAGCAGTGATACCATCCCTTCAGGTCTAGGAGGTTATCGGTGATACTGCACGTCCTTACAGTCAGGAGGAGAAACTGGTGGTGGAGTTCTCTGCTTCTTCAAAGAAATCATGTTTGTCTATACAAAAGACTTGCTACTAGCATGTACCACAACAAAAAAATCTAACCTCAGATGCAAGGCATTAGCTTTGTTTACTCTTTCAACCCTTTTTCAGCCCAAAATACAGAGCTCCAATGCAAAACACACTGCTGCTGCCACTTGACTAACTCCAGATGGATGGCACCAGATAGATTTAACCCAACTCAAACCTCTAGTTTTGGTGCCCAGTCCTAATTCTGCTCATTAAAGTACAGAAGGGAGATGGTTGCTCTGCACAGCCAAAGTAGTCTTTGTCTTTTTCTTGTATGGATACATGTGCCAAATTTTCAGAGGCATGGTGAGAAAGACTTGGATGGCCATGGGGAGGGCACAAAAATGCAACTACAATACTTTTGGTTTCATTGTATTGAAGGAAGTTTCTTCTTCGTATTTGTTCCTTCTTTGTATTTCTTCTGTGTTTTGGAAGAAGTCTACATAAGGGACAGACAACTTTAAGAGCTGTGTATCTGAGTATTCTTACAGTACCTCAGTGGTCTGGGCCACCTGGAAGAGTTTAAAAGCTTTGTTAATTAGTAGTGATTGTCCTTGAAGCTGACTGAGGAGTGACCTAACCCCAGAGCAGAGTGATGACAAAGACATTACTCACTGCATCAACCACATGATTTTTTTTTTTTTTGGTAATTATAGGTTCTTTGTTGCTCTTGTCCTCTAATTAAAGATGTTGTACTAATTTTTAAAAAGTGATTGCTAGTTGAATTCAGAGCCATAAATACACAGCACAGAAAAATACCAGTCGACTGAAGCCCACTCCTAGCTCATCACTCACCATTGTGAGAGTCCCAGTAGGGTTCTGTGGGAGCTCTTCCACTGCACAGCTGAACACAGCTTTGGCATTACAATCTAATGCAAAATGAAGTATCACAGTTCAATGGAGATTAAGCAGCAAATATTTGAGAGAGAGGTTAAAAACACAGAACTCATATGAGCAGAAAAAAAAAAAAAGATATTAAGGATATTTAATAGCTTGAAATAGTACATCACAATTAGAAATGTGTAAGTCAAACACACCGGTCACCCTGATGGGCAGATTGCACATCAGCAGTCAGCACTGCTGGCATCTTACCACATTTTGTAATATTTTATCAAAGGTGTCAATGTAGTTTTAGTAGTTAATCTTTTTGTTTGTTTGTTTGTTTGATTGTTTGGTTTTTGTTTATTTTTCTCCCTGCATGGCAAACCTCTTCATTGACCTCGCTTCTCAGGAGAAAAACAGTAACATGGGTAAGGAGAGAAATTCTTTACCATTGGTAAAGAGCAATGATTTTAATTGCACCCTCTATTTTTTGGGCTGCTGGTGGGTTTATTTATCTATTTATATGTTTTTATTTATTTATTTATTTATGATTCATTCTTTCATATTTTTCTGTAGCATTTCTGAGTGATAGTGGGCGATCCAGGAGTACAGGATCCCACCCACCCCTTACTCTTCCTTCTCAAACAGCAGAATCCCCCTTAAAGCAGCACAGCTCTAAGTAGCTCGTAGTATGCAGGGTCTCCATGCCCCAGCACTCCTGTTTCTACAGGCAGAAAATGAGTGTTCCTTTGTTTGGCATGAGGGGAGCCTGAGGGGGGCCCCAGGAGCCACAGCACTGCTGGTGTAGCCATCGAGCAGCAGGAACAAGGACTTTCATCCTAGGAGTAGAAAGATCACACTCTAGGGGTGAACATCTCTGTCTTTATGAAATGGGTATTCCAGAGAAAATTCCTATTTCTTAACCTTGATTTTGAAGATTAAATACAGGATGCCAGCATCTCCCATGCTGGGATCCTGTATTTTCTACTGCATGTGTTTAAGACCTGCATTGTTGCGAGGAAAAATGACAGTGCAAGAGAGGAAGGCATTTGAAGTGGATTAGTAAAATTAATTTTTATTGTAGTTTTAAAATTTTTTTTGCTTCTTTATACATTCACTATCATTAATTTCAGCCAGCAGAAGGAAACTGGGATGGGTTCTGGAGGAGGAAGGACTAGCTCAGGTGCCCCAGGGATGTTGAGAGTCTACTGTATATATAAACATTTAATTTATTTTTAAAATGCAAAGTCCTAAATTTAAATTGCCAGTTGGTCTACAATAGCCTCAAGAATTCAATTATTAGACTTTAGATGGCAGTCTAAAGAACTAACACCCTGTCCTGGAACAAGGCCTGAGGTAAGAGCTTAAACAAAAGGGGAAAGGAATGAAGAAAACCAATATGTTGACAAGAAAGTTAGATTGTGTGAGGATGTTTGCAAAAGAACACATCAAATTTTTATATTTAATTAAGTAATAGCTAATTTAGAAACTGGGATGTAAATGCTTCCTCCTTTGAGCGATTGGGTTTTTTTCCCAGCCACAGAGATTTTGCTCCAACATAAGCTTCATCATAAGTGTATTGTCACTTAATGCTCCAAACAGATCTTCTAGCTTGAAAACAGTTTGTTCATATAGTTGAACTAAACTCTTTCAGTAAAGTCAGTTGTTGTTTTCCTCATTAATGTCCAGACTCTTAAATACCTTCATTCCAAAGGTGACAAAATGACTCTTCCAAAAGTCATTGCACAAAAGAATCACTCCTAGAAATAAACCAGAAAGGTTTTGAGTTGAGTCTTATCTCCTCCTTTGTGTAGTAGTGCTCAGACCCCAAAATGTTTATCAACTAAAGACTATCTCAAAGTTGCAAGCAGACCTAAAAAGGATTAATAATAGTAACAGAAGTAGTAGTGGTGGTAAGAATTAAGACTTAAAGATGTGTTGAGTCTCCATGTAGTGAATGCCATCAGATTAGTTGCAACCTCTCTGTTGTGTGACTCCTCCAGTTTCATGGAGCTGATTTCAGCCTTACTGTTCCAAGTTTCTCTCAATGAGTGAAGTGATGTGTCACTGGGTTTTATTAGATTTTTGCTTTTATTTTTTAGAGCAGATGGCTGATTCTTTTTACCTGGAGAGCTGCCACTTTCTTTAGATGCATTTGGGCTTTTTGGTAGTCTCATTTATCTGTTTATTTGAGAAATAAGTAACCTAAATTGCAAATGTGTTATAATTTCACTGACCTCAGAAAAGCTGATAGAGTTCCTGAATTTTTGTTGAAAAAATAAAAACAACCCCACAAAGAGAAAATAATTTAATCCACTGGTAGCTGGACTGCTAGCCATGAAACAGCAAGTCCAGGTCTTTATTAGTTCTGGCATCTGTGATCATGGAATCATAACATGGTTTGGGTTGGAAGAGACCTTAAAGCTCATATATTCCCATCCCCTTGCCATGGACAGGGAACCTTTCACTAGACCATGCTGCTCAGAGCACAATCCTACCTGGCCTGGAATAATTTCATGGCCAGTTGCTGGATATTCTGTTTTGCTGGATATTTCTGAGACTATCTTTCAGCTTGCAGACATACTTGCAGAAATAAACTTGCTCTGTGTAGCCATTCACCTGTATTTATGTCTAGGTTTCTTATTTGCCTTTCATCAGCTTGTATTCCTGAGCTGAAATTCCTTCATGTTTGTTTTTTACCACATTGTACTGACAGTACCACAGCTACTTCTGTCCTGCCTGAATGATTCTGCACTGGCTCACTGCAAAGTTGCCAGATCCCCCTTGCTTGGACTGGGTTTGTGTTGGTGACCCAACCAGGGATAATTTCTTGCCTGTCTATGGCCACAGTTTCAGGTTAGCAATAAGTAAGCAAGATTTTCAGAGAAGAACATGTGGTTTGTAAAGCCACTTTCATAGCCAGCAGTGACTGCAGATGAAGTTTCTCTTTGAGTACTTGAGCTCTGACCTGCAGCCCATGGAGACAGAGGTCTTGTGTTTGACCTTGTGAACCTTCCTCTCTGCTCAAACCCCACTGATGGAAATAAAACAAATTTTGCCTCAGTCAAACATGCTTGTGAAAATATCCTCTGCCTTCTACAGTGCTGTTCAATGAAGTATTAATGATCTTTCTAAATTCTGCTCCTGTGGGTTACCCTTTGCTTGAGTGTTGATGCCCTTACAAGTGCCAGGTTTTCCATAGAATCCATGCAGGCACTCTGACCCTGCTGAAGAATTCACACAAATCCTAGGCCTGTCAATAGGAGTGAATCAGTATCTTAATTAATTAGCTATTTATGCTCCCCTAGGCACACTGCTAAAAGGGCATCCTCTAGTAGGGTAGCTGGCACTGAGTTCAAGCTGACTGGTATTTCTTGGTGAAGACAAACCACAATTTGCCCATGTGGTACAGAGAACTAATGGTATATTTCAAGTGTGCAAGAAAAATAACTGTATAATCCAGGCCATTTATTTTATTTTTTTTCTTTTTTTTTCTTTTCTTTTTTTAACTGACTAGGGAATCCCCATTTTATCCTTTTTACACAAATTTAGCATTAAAGTTTCTGTTTTCTCTAATCCCCATGGACCTCCTGTCAGCGTGGAATATACATCTATTTCTTTTCTTTTTGATCTTAACACTTGTAAGTAATAAATAATTGATTGCCCAAGGAATTCTGGGAATATATTCAGCCTTAAATTGAGCACTAAACTATTTGCAAATGTGCTTAGGCACTAGTCCAAAAGATACATCAAAAGAATGTCAATGGATATTGGGAAGAGAAGTGCCATCATATGTTGGAATTAGGAAGCATAAAATGTAAGGAGAGAGATAACACTGTCAGATCTGCTGCCAGTAGTAATACAAAAAGGTATGTTTTTATGGAAGGCTAAAAACTGTTGTTCAAGCCACACCAGACTTTTACCTCACTCCAGACCCTGTTCAGGCAATGCCTTGTTTTTGACTGTTGTCTTTAAACTGGGACTTGACAGTGCTCTCATCCCAGGGATACCTAAAGCTGAGCCTGCACAGCCTGTGTGCTCCATCTGTCAGAGAGACCTGGGTACATTTCCTGCAGTGAGTGCCCATCTTTGGCACTGCACACAGGGTTTCTGCGGCGCTCTGATTTCACCATGGCTCCAAGCCCCCACAGAAGGCTGCTCAGTAAAGTGACCAAGTCTGTCCTACTGTGGGTGAACTCTTTGTAGGGTCTGAGCTAATCTCACTACATCTGCACTGCTGTGCTTGCAGCAGGATCATACCCCAATATCTGGATATCTGTGAATAAATTTAAGTGTTGTGTGATGTTGGCCTTGCCACTACCCTCGGAGCTCTGCTCTTCATGGAGCACATCCTTTGGGAATTCACTTGGAAACACACAAATAAGATGTGTGTTGATGGTAACGACAAGGAAGAGTGAGGATGGATTTATTTACCAAAGGTAGATTGTTCTTGACCAGCCTGGTTGCTTTTTATGGTGAAATGACTGGCTAAAAAGATGAGAAAATGGATGTAATACATTACCTCTTCAGTAAGTCTTCTATAGGATCCTTATCTGGAAGATGAGGAAGTACAGCTTGGATGAACAGACTGTTAGATCAGTTGAAAACTGATTGGATCATGAGGTTTGAAGAACAGTTATCAACAGCCCAGAACTCAGTAATTATGTACCCCAAGACTGGTGGTGTTCAATATTTTCATTATGATCAGTGAGAAGGCAAATTCTAAAAATCTGTGTATGATGCTAACCTAGGGGAAATGATCAGCACCCTGAATAACAGAGGTTTCAGAGGGACTGAAAACATCTGTGGATGGGACCTTAAGACATTCAGTAAGGTGTGTGAAGCCTGGTACCTGAGCAGAATAACCTCATGCAGCAACACAAACTGGAAACTTACTGTCAAATGTGGACAGTAAGTTTCCAGGTTGTGTTTGCCTCAGAGCAAATTTGAGGGCAAGTGCTACAGTTTTCATCTTGGGAGATTGAAACTGGACATTAGCAGAATTTCTTCAGTAGGAGGACAGTACAGCACTGGAATACATTTTTTGGAAGAGTGGTGAAATCTTGGTCCTTGAAGGTTTTCAAGATTCAGCCAAAGAAATCCATGTCTGGTTTGATTTATAGTTGGTGGCAATCTAGCTTTGAGTGGGAGGTTCGTTCAAATGGCCTTCAGCAGCTTATTCCTGTTTCTCTGACTCTGCAATCCTTGTTTCCACACAGCAGCCTGAGGAGTCTCAGGTGAGTTTGCCTGTGACCTGCCTGGGTCTGTAGGGTTTTCCTTGCTTAGATGTTTCTCAGAAGTTCCAGTCTGTGCATACTGGACATCTTTGACCTTGGCTATGGATCAAAGATGGCTTTGCAATGGCTTTTTCAGAGCCTTTTCAGTCTCCCGGTACTGAGGAAAGCTGCATTATCCATGATGGATGCTACATCAGCCTCAGAGAGTCTCTTGTGCAAGGCAGCTGGGATTACCTGCTGTGAAGTTGCACATGTGGAGAGTTACAGAGGACATCCTGCACCCTGGCATGCTTGTAGCTCTTCTGTCACAAGGATGGAAGATGGTCATGGAAGCAACAGCAACATGGAATTGAGTCAGCCAACAGTTTAACAATCTGTAGTTCTATCAGAGAATAAAGTCTGGCAGAAAACAAAAATTCTCTTGTGGACTCTCTTGGCTGAATAAAAACAGGCTGAATGGATATCTCATCTTCAAAATCTCCAGGTAGAAGTGTTTTGGAAGTGCTGAGATATTATAGGTTAACAATTCGAGTGTGAAAGCTGACCCATGAAACATTTTTTCTGATCTTAACATTAAATACAGTAAGATATTTGAAAGAAAGGAGGCCATAGTTAAAGTGAAGGATTTAAAAAATGTTCTTGTTAGCTCAGCTCACTGGTGAATTAGAGTACAAGACTTTGCTCTTTGGGTTTTGAAATACTGAAATTCCCCTAGGATGGGAAACCTCCTCCTACCGGTTGTTAAAGAAAATAGCCATCTAATATTCTGTTAGGTTAAACAGCTTGTTGTGGCCTGGGAACATTATCCTGTGTTTTGTTTTCCTATATTCATTGTGTCCTGACACCACTGCAAAACTTCACTTTGGGATAAGTAGCATTTCTCTAATTTTTAAATGTATTCACTTTGCTTGTGATCATACCTATTTCAATGCTCGATTTTCTGCACATGCTCTCACAATAAACTGCTGACAGGAACATTCACTGAAGCAGCAAATTTATAAGGCAACATTCAAATATAGCTGCAATAAATAATTCTAAATAAATATATTAAATAATTCTAAATATGTTAAATAATTCTAATTAAGTATGTCAAAAAATATATAAATCACATTTTTTCCCATGAACTGTATGTTGTGTACTCACATAAGTAGCGATGGCCTGAGTCTTCTGATGATGCATTTTGCAACAAACTTGCTGAGGGATAGGTTACAAAAAGAGTTCCTCTTATAGAAACACTTGGAAAAAAAGTTAAATCTGCTATTTGGTAACAATAGTCTCTGGAGGGAAAAGTGTGTGATAACCTCCTTTCTCTTCAAACGGGGTTTTCTGACATACTTTCTCAGCTTATGTACATCATGAAAACATGATCACCTCTTTCACTGCCACAACCTGTGACAATCAGTGCAGCAGTGAACAGTGTTCATTTGAAACATTAAGCACTTCACTAAATCTTAAATTAGCTGAGTAATTTGAAATTTCCAGTGTGCAGGCTGAGGTTACAATTGCCTGAAGGCTTTAAAACAACAGAAACTCAAGCTGCTCCTGGAAGATGTGAACCCTCCCAGGTCTGCAGGTCCTTGCTGTGTCCTTTGGGCTGTGCTGGTGGTCGTGCACTGAACCAGGTCAGCCTTGCAATGCTGCTGGGACCTGATGGAGCTGAGAGGAAGAATGGTACCCCAGTTTTGGTGCTCAATTCCCTGGTGCAGAGATGGCATCATGAAACCAGAAGTGAGAGAGGCCAGGCCATGCTTCTCTATTTAGGCTGACAAAAAGTGACTTCAGTTGTAGGGATACCTCAAAGCACTGTTAAATCTCAGAAATTAATTTATCCTTTGTGAGATTTAGTCTCAAAAACAAAGTCTGAAATTCTGAAGCATGCAATGAAGTGTCCAGAAGAAAATACCCTAATGCCAGAGCACCTGGAAGTGATCCAAAATGGTTTGTGTGCCTGACCCAACACAGGGCATTTCTATTCTTTTATTTGTGAGGGAACTGTGATAGATCCATAGGCTAAAATGATTTCTGAATAAATCCTCTGATGGCAGCAGAATTTCGACAAGAATTATTTCACACATAGCTACAGCAGCAACAAGTGTGTTACAGTGCTTCCCCCAAAGACCTGCATGCAGACACTTGCTTGGATTGATTAAACAGATGCTCAATAACAAAGAAGATGATCTAGGACAACTTGGAAAGTTTGGAAGTGGCAGCAGGCTTGTGGGAGCTGCACAGCCCTTGACCATGAATTTCTGAGAACCTCTCCATGTCCAGCAGGTATTTCAGAAGTTAACTGAAATATTAAAAATTACTACAATAAGAGCAATAAGAGCAGGCTTTCTGACAACTCACACCAGAAAAAAAAAAGGTCTTGGATTTCTAAGAGACTTGTCTGTGTCTATGGTAACTGGAAAATCTGTTTCTCAGGATGCATTTGTAGAAGGAGAATGGAAGAATGGATGAATTGAGAATGGAAGAATGGAGAATTTGAAGAAGGGACATGGAAACATCTGCAAAATTTGTGTATCACTTCAGTGGAATCACTGGTCTGACAGGTACTGAGGATGCTGAGAGCAAAGGAATAGGAAAGAATGGGGCTGGTTTGCAAAAGAGGGGAGATGGGGGCTGATGTGGTTAGGACTCTGAAATTAATACCACAGCTTCTAATTGAACACAACAGCCCCTAATATTGCTGGGTTTTTTTCTGAAATTAAGGATAACAGTAACAGAGTAACAGAGCTGTGGGAGCCAAGAAAAACTCTTCTTACCCCATAATCTGGAGGCTTCAGCAGACTATTGTGTTTGTCTGCTCTTCTAAAGTGAACCTAATAGTTCCTTCAAAAATAAAATAAAATAGCCAGAATCATTCTCTCTATTCTCTTTTCCCTCTTACCACTGGCAAAGCCTCAACAGGCCAAAGCCTTCACTAAGGTAATCCCCAACCCCACAAATTAATGTAAAGAGTAGCATGGAGATAAAAAAAAGGCATAATTTGGTTGATTTTACCCATTATTACAGCTGCAGGAGCAAGTGTTCTCCATGCTATCAAGAGATGAGGTGCCTCTGAGAAGTTAAATAAAGCTGCCCTAGGAGCAGTGAAAGGGAACACAAATAGGTCAGTTTGCTTCCTTTGGAAGCAGCTCTGCTCATGCTTTAACACAGACATAAATGAGGGGCCTGGAGAACGAACAGGAAACACTGTTGATAAGTTTGAGCAATTGTGGAAGTATCTTTTGGAGGTAGAATTCAAACTTTATCTCTATCTTCAATATTGCCCTCTTTCTCTTGGGATCCTGTCTTGGAAAAAAAATCTACTTCACATCCAAGGGAAAAAAAAAGAATCATTAATTATAAGCATCTCTGCTTACATATGACCATGCACTGACCTCTATATGGCTAAATGAACTGTGCCACCACTTTTTTTTTCATTTTATCACCTTTTATTTTCAGTCCCTTTTGTCCTTATGGCAAGTTGTGCTTTGCCTGGGGGATATTTCAGTCCAGGTAGTTGCCATGTGCTCCCCTCCTCACTGGCAGCTCTTTCACTTGTGTCCTTTCCTACCACCCACTCATCCCTCAGTGACTTGGCACAGAAAATGATGCTTGGAGGATTAGCAGAGCACTGTCTTTGCAGGGGCAGCCAGGTGTTGACCACAGGAGAAATAAATGCCCATTTTCCTTTTCTCAGGCTCGCCCACTCCCTCTCAGTTAAACAGGAGGTGAACCAGGCCCTGCCAGTGCCTCCATGCCTGCTGACGTTCTCCAGCTGTGCATTCCTCATCTGCCTCTGCTCTTTATTTCCCCCCACCTCCGTTTTGAAGGATGAAAGTAATGACAATGTGGGATTCTAAATATAATCGAGCTGCTTGCAGGTTCTGTGATTGCGCTGTGGGCTGTGTGAAATCCGAGGCAGCAGAACGCCTGCTTACGGCATTGCTCTAGGTGGGAATCTGTTCTGTGCCCTCAGACAAGGCTGGAGACACAAAAGCCCAAAGGCCAACACACTAAGGGAGATGTTGGCAGTGTTTGCCTGAAACCCTGTGTCTGTCACAAGTAACGTCCCCACTGGAATATGTGTTCAGTGACAGATCTCCATTACAGTAAATTAGGTGTTTGCCAGTACATGAAGATTCATCAAGTGAAGCACTTCAGGGACTGAGCACATCCATCCTCCCAAGGGCACCCCAGGCGTACTTGATCCCAGTGAGGGAGTTATTTTTTTTAGGCTGCAGGCCTCAGAGCTGAAGAAGTTCCTTCTGCTCCCTCACCTCCTCCTACTTCCAGCCACTTCTTCCCACTCTCTTACTCCTCCTTCTGCTACTCTGGCACAAGCATTTGGGCATGTGGTGAAGTGCAAAGGGAGAGCTAATCTGACTTAAAAAAACTCTGGCTGAAAAAGAAGAGGTGGGGGGTTATCTAGCTCAGCTCCCTGCTCTAGTTTATTTGCAGCAACCTAGGAGGTACAAGGAGAAACAATGTAGGAGCAGGGACGCCTTTAGCAGACAAAGCTGCTCAAAATATTGCTCATCAGGCTGTGATAGGATTTCCTTTTTGTGATGACTTCTTCCTGCCACCTGCAAGGAGACAAGACAGCCCTGTGGCAGTTTGCTTGATGAGGATGTGGAGGAAATAACCTGTTCACAAGTGCTGGGTGCCAAACTGGTCATCAAAGGGGAATTCAGAAGAAATTGTCAGGTGACAGTCAAGATCTATATTCTACTTTGACATATATTTCAGTTTAAAATAAAAGTTTTTAACTAGTGAAGCTCTTCATGGTTTGAATCTCCCTACCTCCAAACAGAGGAACTATCACTTATTTCAAAGCACTGATAAGAGAAACCACTGGACCATTAGAGAATCATCTACTGAAAGGGAAATATCCTTGGTTATATCAAGGAGTTTTGCATCTGTACTCCAAAACTTAACAGGTTATGTAATTTGTAAAATATCTTTCTATGAATTTTTCTTGTGATGTTAAATGTTATAATTGTGTACACATTATCATTGTGTATATCTATTTATATATATCTTCTTACCTCCTTTGTTTTTCAGTCTTACTCACCTCTTGTCCTCTGGAGATAACTGGAGGCTGTAGAGTGTTTTCAATGAGTCAGTTTGAAAGTGACTCTGGGGATCTGAGGTTGCACAAGTGCTTTTGAAAACACAACCAAACACTTGATATACCCAGTAGCTTCAGGCATTAGGTTAAAGTGAAATAATGCTTCAAAACTAATTCCTGGCCATCAGGCAGTGATTCCAAGTGAAGACAGATAGCTCAGAGGCCATGTCAGTGTGCTGGAGGCAGTAACTCTCCTTTTGTTTGTAATGAATCTATGGGATGATGAAGCCTGTGGGCTGAGGAAGAAGCTCCTGGGATAGATGATGAGATGAAGATGTGTCTGAGACCAGACGCCTGACTTGGGACTGCCTGGGGGTGTCTCTGTCCCTTGCAGATCAAGAATACTGAGCTCTAAGAAGGTAGGTAATGATAGGTGGACTCTGAAATGGAAAAATACAAGCAGTCACTGAGTGGGAACAAGATTCCTGCCTTCTGGAGCTGCCCATAATTAAGGAGTCAGATTGATGCTTAGCTTCTCAGTGGCCCAGTGAAAGCTGTCTTCCTTGCAGCTCAGTGAGCCAGCCTGTCATGGGAGATGCACAGGAGTGGGGCTGAGCAGTTTCTATTCCAATGGCTGGAAGATCTTGCTAGAGTAGTGGGAGCTGTGGGAAAGAAGAGCAAAAGACCCAGATCTTTTATACCCTGGGAGTGTGCTGCAGAGGCTGAGTTGTGATCTCCACCTGTGTTCAGCAGTGAACTCCTGTGTAAGGCTCACTTGGATATACTGAGATCATGTTTTATTTTGCTTTTTTCCAGGGAGCTTTGCAGAAAGCAAAATTATGAGGCAGCCTTTAAGGGCTTACTATGTTTCTTCTTTTTCAGACCTCAGGTCAGGTTTATTCCAAAGTGATGACAAAAGTTGATATTGATGTATAAACACACACACACACACACACACACACACACACGTTTATGTGTACAATAAGTTCCTCTGGGAGTTATTTGGTACTGCAATAAGTGGCCAGAATCACTATTTGGAGTTCTCTAAACTGGCTGATTTGCTGGTAATGTAAATGGGGAGGATCTGACCTTCTGGCTATCAAGCCCTTTGTATTTTGCTTTTTTCAAATCCCAGCAGAAATGCTGGTGTCTGGGGTGCGGTACAGAGAGATGACCCATGGCTTTGTCATTAAAAAGTAAGTAAGGGTTCACAAAGTGATGATGCAGTGACTGTGTCCCTGCAGTGTGCCCGGCAGACTGTGACTACTGGATTACTGGATAATCTTTATTGCCTCAGTCTATGGAACTCTCAGCTCCTGAATTACATTAGAATCTCATATTTCATCTACAAAACTGTGAAGCAGGTACATTTTTCAAACGGTATGAACATTTTTCTTTCCTATTTTTTTCAGGCCTTTCCTGAGGGAGCCACAGTGTCTGGCTAAGTGGAAAAGTAATAGTGCATCTGCAATGAATAGATAAGATAAAAACTTGCTCTATTGTAAAGGGTGCAGCTGCTTGATTGCATCTGCTTATTTTGTCAGTATGTGATTCCCACTTTCCTCTTGTCAGGCTTTGAGATTGTTAGTACTGAACCTTTACCTCACTGCTTGCATCTGCTGATAGTCTTTCTTACTTTGAACCTCATGGTATGATAGCCTGAGCTGCTGTAATGACAGTTTTTCTATGCAAAAAAACCTCCCCACAAACAACAAAACAAAACCAGCTGAGGAAAGGCATGGCACCCACACATGTCCCAGAGAACTACCTCTTCCTTAGCTGCTCTGAAGAGTTGCTACAAGCCTTTCTCAGAGTGGGAGTACAGGCAAGAGGAAATCTGATATGCAAGGATTTATGGCATGGTGGCCATGCATGTCTGCCTCAGCTGGGGGTCTGCTTGTAGTGTGGGTAAGAGCATTTAATTTAACTTTCATCTACTTTGCTTGGGCAACAGGCAGGGTGAGGAGATCAATGCAAGCACCACCCACTCTGTTAATCAACCCCAGCCCCCTCCGCGCCGTCACTGCTGCCCGTGGCTGAGATACAAAGATTAGCAATGCTTGGCATACGTTTACAGGTGCTGCAATTGTATTTTTATTTCCAGTTGCAGAACAGACCTGTTGCACTATGGTGTACGTGAAGGTGGTGTGTGAAACCAGGTGTCCACAGACTTGAAAGTCTTTGTTTTCGCAAACGCTGATGCCATGATAGGGAGACTCGGGACACGGGGGTTGCCTCTGTACAGCAGAAGTATCAAAACATTTTGTTATGCATTAGCAAAATTCTATACTTTGTGGAAAAAGCCTAGTTTATCTGCTAGTTGATAGATAATTCAGTGCCCCCAAAACAAGTGGAGCTGGATGCAGGGAGGTATGAGTGGAGATACAGGAGCTGAGGGGGAAGCAGCAGCAAAATATTTGAAGAAAATTATCTTTGTCCATATAGGAGAAGATGAAAATGCTGCTTAGGGAAGATGGGTTTCCCTTGATATATTATATAGGGAAACAATAAGTTTTGAAAGTGACTGAGCTTATATAACTTTAAAATGCTGAGGCTTGCACAAACCTTCATGGTGCTTGAGGTAGAAAAGGAAAAAAAGGTGTAAATCAATGGACAATTACCACAGGTTTGAGTACTCTGCAGCGAGTGACAGATGTTGGATATCGGACCTGTGAACTTAGAATCAAAACAACACCTCACACTCAGCATTTTTACTGCTAAATGGATGAATACTGTCAGTGAGTTAAGTCCAACTAGAGATTCTGGGGAATTTTAATATGCAAATGCTCAATGAAGATTGAGTATGGAGTTAGCAGTAAGGTCTAGCTCCAGTTTTTGAGATTTTTGTGGGAAGGCCTTGGAGAATGAAGCAGCCCATTTCACTGTTGGCAGAATGAATATCCCAGGATTTTCATGTAACTGAAGAGAATTAGCCCCTGGCCTCTGTGGAAGGCTGGGTTTCCACCTCCAATCATGTGTGCCAGTACCAGTCTCAGAGCCCTTCTGGTGTGTGACTTGTTGCAACCTGAAAAATTCACAAGTTTTTCCTCAAAAGCTTTTTTAAAAATAGTTCTGCTGCTTAGGAAAGTTACACACAGACTCAGAGAGATAGTTGGTCTAAATAGCAGGGGTTTAGGAGATGAGGAATGGCATATTGCTTTTAATGGTGCTTCAGACCAGCTAGTGCCCTACTCCTGCAGCAAAGCTTGGTCAGGCTCCGTTTTGTGCCTCTGGGGCTGATCCTGTCACATGCAGTTTGGATGTCTGCGATTTTTGAACAGCTGTATTCAGCTACAATAAATGTTTTCTTAAAGGCTGATTAGATCAAAATGATGTTTGTGTTGTGTGTGACAGTGCTGCGGTGACTTCGAGAACCAAAGACTTCATCACAAAGAGGCTTCACTGTATCTTTGGTTTGGCTGATTAACAAATGCATTTAGTAACTGGAAAAATATGTTGTTGCTTTGTTGATGTGTGGACTCATTTGATGTATTTTAAAAGAAAACAAACAACAAACTGCTTGTCCAAACGAGTCTACTGACATGTCTGCAGAGGTAGGCTGGGCTGGAGGATATCGTCTCATCAGATTATTGTGATCTCTTGTTTGCTTCATGGGCTGGATGAAGAAATCACTTCTCTATTACCATCAGGTCTTCTGGGCCTCAGAGGAGGTTTCAGATGGCATCGTTGTGACAAACACATCTACGCTTTATGAACATGTCATGGGAAACTTAGCAAACCATGAAACTTGAGCAGGTTTGATATTGATAAAAACCACATTGCATAAAAGTTATCTGAATGGTATTTTAATGACTCAGCCAGTAATAGGAGAAAATATTCCGTTCAGTGCACAAGAGACAAGATGTGCAGCTGTCAATCTAGAGTAACAGAGGCTCAGTTCAGCTTGCAGGACATTTTATTTAAGGATGGAACCATTGGACAGGAGGTTCAGCACACACATATGGGTGACACACTTTTCAGAGCAGGGGGGCTTCTATATTGTTACAGAATATAATAGTATATTCTATATCAACGGGTTATTGTCTGCATCCTGGAATACCCCTGCATGAACTTAAATCTCTCTCTGTCTTGGTGATTTTTATTTGAGTGGCCATACATGCTCCAACAGTGACAAATTTGTCGCTGTGTTGCTGCGTTCTGTGCCTTTCTGCTGGGTTTCTGTAGCTATTTCAGGCAAAATAAGCAAATTGTCCTTTAGACAGTGGCACCTGGGAAGTTGCCTCTGCCAGGGTAATTTGTTATTTTGTTGTTGTCTAATAATAGAGCTGTGCTGATGCTAAAATCTTTCTGTGAGGGTGATATTGGCCTTTCCCTGTAAGATTCTCATCAATTTGCTTCACACAGCTCCTGAAAATCTTTCAGGCCTCTACCCCTGACTCAAGTTTGGTTGAAATTGCCCAGTGAGTTTGTTGGAGGGAGGGAAGAAACTATCAGGTAATATAAACTTTTTTCCTAAGAAAACCAAACTGAAAACCCAAATGAGGAATTTGAAAGTGAACACTACAATTACTATAAAAACTTGACAAACACAATTGACTCTGTGCTATTTCCATGTTCAATATGGCAGATTTATTTTTTCTTAAATTTACAATTCACAAGTGTATTGCTGGGAATGTTAAGCAAGATAGGATGAATGGAGTAGTTCAGACCTTCCCTAGGTACTGGCTAGACCTTCTGTTGTTTGCCAGAATTCTTCAGTAGTGCAGGTGTAAAATCTCTGATGTAAAATATGACTTCTGGTGTACTCGTTTTAAAATCAGAGCTGCAATTTTTTGCAAATTTCATGGTGCAACATCACAAATTACACAGAACTGAGTATATGGAACAAAATTAGGTGTTCTGTTTTAAAACCATGTGACACAGTTATGTCATTATATATACATATACACCTCAATATGCAGACTTAGACTGTACAGGCAATAATCAGATTTTGAGGTAGATGGACAAGTTAACATAGGTGAAAGTGATCATGAGTTTATTGCAAGTCTCCTGGTTTTGCTCACATTTGAGGAACTGCTGCTTTAATTAATTATGAATGTTCTATATGTTCTATAATATTTCTCTTTGAATATGAGAAATATAAGTGTTTTATTTACCTAACTGAGAGTTGCTACAGCTGATATTCTCAGCTAACACTGGGTCCCAAGTGTTGGACTGGCTTCAAATTACCGACAGCTCCTTGCAAAGTGCAAAAGGGCAATTTCTTAGCTGGGGTAAGATGAAGTTGAGAGAATTCAATTTTAAAGGCAAAGAATCAGAATGGTTTAAAATAAGCTTTGCATAGTCTCTACCTCAAAGGCACTTTCTAAGGCATTCAGCTACCATGGTGATGAATGTGGTATAAATAGAAAATAGATTAGATAGAATCCAAAACGTTTCTGAGTAGATCTAAATTAACAGTGGCCATTCAGGAAAGGGAGGTAGGAAGTCACTGTGCAAAATTTAAGAAAATACACACCAATAGTAAATCTAGAGTGGCTTATAGAAAGAGGAAGGTAGGAAGTAGTTGATTATATCATGGCTGGTAGTACAATATCAACAGGAGTATTGGATTCTGATTCTGTTCAACCCTTGCACAGAAAAAGCAGACACAGGAGATGGTTTAGAAACCTGAGAAGCACTGAAAAATTTTTAGCTGGGAGACAAAAATGTCTTTTGAACAGACAGGTGCCAGCAATGGCAATATTCCCCCATGGATCTATGAAGCACACAAGGGATACACAGCTAGGAAAGACAATCAGAAATAAGACACTTATTCTGCAAAATGCATCTCTGTCCCCCCATCAACCAAACCCTCTTTAACTTGTCTTGTATCATAAGACCCTGATATAATTTGAAGACTGCAGGTTCTTTTTTAGACTGTTTGCACAAGCAGCTTATAGTTTTTTGCCACAGTATATTAAGGTCTGGTTGGCAGGAATTAAAGGCCTTGATTTGCAGACTTATTTAAAGGACATATAACTTCAGGGACATGGATGGTTCTGTTGTTTTCAGTGTTTTCATGTACTTTAAACTGCAGGTTGACTGAAGTACCCTGCTGAAGAATGGTCCTAGAAATAGCTGTGCACAGGTATGAATATGCAATAAGCTAAAGTGTGCTTTACAGATACATCTTTGAATGAATAGTTCACACTGTGTTACTGCTCTTTTTGGGGGGCTTTGCAGCCAAGGGGAAGGTTTAGCTTCTCCATCCATTTACTTTCTAGTGATGGAGCAACACTGTGATTGCTGGTGTATGAACATCATTACTTGGTGACCTTTCCTAAGTGATTGTACGATGACAACTGCACAACAGCTGCTCTTAAACCAGCCTCAAGTTTATGAAGATCAAGGGATTAAAGACCTGGTTTTTGTGCTGCTGCTTGCTGAGCTTCTGAAGTGAGTCTTTTTTTGTTGTCATCACTTCTGATAGTTAGAGAACAAGGTGGGAATTCAATCCTGTACTTGTGACTGAGATGTCAGCACTGGTTTTGGCTGGTACGATGAACAAAATCAGAGGGGACAGCTTATCTAACTCAAAAGTAATTCACTGAATATGATATGATAGCAGTTCTCCACATCAAAAATCAAAGTTTAAAGAAAGAATGCTGACTGGACATGTATCTAAAGATTGAAATTTTAGATTTGAAAGTAATTTTAAAAATACCCCAAAACATATAATTTTGGATGAAGCATGGACAACGCAGAAACTTCAGGGGATGTGTGGTAATGTTTCCTCATTCTCAAGTTACACAATTCAAGACATTGGTGACCTCTCTGTGAGGAGGTAGAAGTGCAGGAGAATGTCCTCAGGGCCTCTATAAAAGTGGCCACCAAACAAGAAGATATACACCCTGACAACTAATCCTTTCAACTAGAATTTACCAGGAACGTGCAGGGACTTTGTTTGGGCAATGTGAAGACCAACAGTGCCAGCAGCACAGTCCTTCAGCAGATCTTAGGTGTTATCAGTACCAGTGAGACAGCAGAGTCCTTTCACAGAGCAGCTCAGCAAGGAGGAAAAGCTGACTGAAGCAATTTCAAGCAGGGGAGAGGTTATGTAAACAAAGAAAACCTTTTTTGTATTCTCATTTCTTTGAGGGTATGCAAACACTATGGGTTAACCTGCTAATTCATTTGGTGATGGCCCTGGACTCTGAGCTGCCACTAATCTTGTGCATCTGCTTTGTTTAAGATCCCCTGTCTCCTCCTGGCAGATTACAGATGTAACCAAAGCTGGGTTTCCATTACCCCTTCCCTGAAACAGCCACATGATGTAGCTGGGTATGGCACTATTACCTTTGGAGATGCACAATCTAGAACACAAAGTGCAGTTCATCTTCACACAAAGCACCACAAGCACTCCCTTCTCCCAGCTGAGTGCAGATGTACATTTTCAAAGTTATCTGAGTTTCTTGGGAGCTGCTCTGTTAGTGCTGAATAAATTCTCATGGGAGTAAAGGCTTATCAAAGCTACACTACCTTCTACTCCCTTAGGTTACTTTCTTTGTTGTAAACATACAGTAACATCAACACTTTAAGATAAAACCCCTAAAATAAAAAGTAAACCCCCAACCCTCTGCTGCCTACACAGTTCTGCCTTTGAGCCTGAAATGAAAGAGTGGCAGATATTTAGCCACATCACTTAACACATTCCTGGAAGGCATTTGGATGCTGTGGTGAAAAGGGGTGTAGACAAACCAACATAAGACAACAAAGCTTAAATTATGTAACTTGTGGCAGGCACTACAGAGATCCAAACTGAGACCTCCTTGGGTGTCCATTTCACTTCCAGCACAGCTTAAACCCAGCAACTGCAGTGACCTATACAGTGTTGAGAGCAGGAGGAGATAATGGTATCTGTGGGCTTAAAGCATGAAATGACAATTACAAGGGCTGTGTTCCAAGGGAGAGGCCAGGGTATCCTCCAAACACTGCATGGTGATGGATTTGGAAGAATCTATCATTCCCTATGTCTTAGATCAGGTGTCTCATTCTTCCTATTCTACCTGAGAAACTAGTAGTTATTTCCATTCAAATAATCATTACATACTGGATTTCTAATACACCACCAGGATGAATGAATGTTTTCACACTTCCCACTGCTCTAAGACCATCAGCTGGCATTTGTCATCACACTTTCATGGCACAGTTTCTGTTCCAGGTACTCCATGGACTTGTCTCTATGTTATTTAAACTACAGACAGATGTCCTCTGCTGAAACAGCTTAAGATGTTACTATGTTTTAACCCCTCCCATCACTTCTGCTAACAAAGCAACTTGCTTGAGTGCTCCCTAACCCACTTCAGGCACAATCAACACAGTTAGTGTATGGCTCCTATTTAAATCGTTTGAACTCAGCTGATTCTGCTTGAAGTGGGTTAGGGAGCACTCAAACAGCTGGGAGAGCTACCCGGGTAGTAATCAATGCCCAAGGGACTCTATAAACAGCTTGAAAAGAGAACAGCAGGGCACAAATGTTTGAAACCTCTGCAGCTGTTTGCAAATTGAGTGTCTACGGAGAGCCTGTGAGCTGCACGTGAGCTATTGCAGTACCCCTTTCCAGATGAGGTGCTCTCTCTCCTCAGCTGTAACAGCTAGCAGCTTCTTTAAAAAAAATAAAATGAAATGAAAGTTGAGAAGTATAAGAAAGTTTATGGTGATGTGCCCATATAGCATACGAGCAAATATTCTCTGAGCCCAGTGCAGCATATTGTGCAACAGCATGGGAGAGGGGAAATTTTGGCCAGGAAAGTCAAAGCATATTCTTTCTTTTATCTGTTGGATGCTAAAGCAGCGCCTTCCATGTGCTGTTTGATTTCACTGGCCAGACGAGGGGGGGCAGACAATTTCCATCACGCTCCAATCCCCAGCTCAGGAGGTACTTATTAGAGTCTGAACATTCACTGTTTCAACCCACCGATAAGGGAGTCCATCCAACAAGCAAATTGGGCTCCCTTCCATCATGCTCTGTATCTTCCAAAATCTCCAAGGGGAACAGAGCGAACAAATATGTTGAGCGAGCGTGCTCAGTTTGTGGCAAACAGCAGAACAACCCCCCCAGGACATATGCACAGTCTATAGCCATCACACCAACATTGGGTATGAGGACCAGAGCATGCATCTCATTAATTTTCTTCCACATGCCTTCAGTCAGCATGAGCTGCTGGTAAAGTAACGTGGAGCTGGGAGTGGGGGATAGGAAACTGCCCCCTCATGGGAAACACGCTTGCTCTGTAGTTCATGCTCAGGCCAAGGCATCTGGAGGAGCTATTTCTGGCATCACCACGCACTCGCAGTGTGACCAGGGCTGAGTCACACATCATTATCCCATACGCAAATTAGATGTCAACAACTTTGCAGGTGATGTTTGTTGCAGCCTATTTTTTTGGCTTTTTTGTTTGAAGTGCCCAAGTGCACCACTACATGGTACTGTGGGCTGACCTGGAGGATCTGTGGGCTGAAGGGCAGCCACCTGCACCCAAAGAAAGAGTGTTTTGTGTTTTTACAAGTGAATGGTTCCACATTGGTGTTTTTTCCGGGGGCAAACCCTACCTTCACTGAGACGTGAACCGAGGCAGGTCTTGCTCTGAGGGGCAGCAGCATCTGTAGCATTTGCTGGAGCGTGGTGAGCCTTTTATTCTCCCTGCAACATGTGCTATAGCCTTTGCCATCATGTGTGGCTTGGAAGAACCACAGACTATCCTGAGTTGGAAGGGATTCACAAGAATCATCAAGTCAAACTCCTGGATTTGTACAGGACATACCCAAGAGATATACCACGTGCCTGAGAGCGTTTCCCAAACATTCCTTGAGCTCTGACAGGCTGGTTCTGTGACCGCTTTCCTGGGGACCATGTTCAGCACCCAACCACCCACTGGGTGAAGAACACTCTAATATTAATACCTAATATCCAACCTAAATTTTTTATTATCTAACTTAAGAAGATTTTAAGCTCATGAAATCCATCAGGGGCCCTGGTTGTCATGGATGAAGGAGTGTTCTCACAAGCAGGAGAGTGAGCGTGGGAGCTGTGCACGATGTCTGTCAGTGGCGTGCAGTAATGAGTGGAAAGTACCGGCTTTAGCTGGGGTTATTTTCTTTACAGTGTCCAGTGGCTGGTTGGGATTTGTGCTGAGCACAGTGTTCATAATACAGAGATGTCCATTTTGGGGAATGGGAGTTCAGTTCGCAATGAGCAACCGAGGCAGGTGGCGGAGCCACCATCCCTGAAGGTGTTTTAGAAAAGACTGGACGTGCTCGGCTCGTGCTGGGAGGTAGGCTGGACTCGAGGACGTCTGAGCTCCTTCCCAACTACACTGACTATGCAGCGCCGAATCCATCACCCAGCCCCGAGCACGGCTTTCCGCCACAGACACAGCCCCGCACCGGCTTCTCCCTCACGCCGCGCCCGCGGCAGGGCCCTGACCCGACATGGCGGCCCGGGCGCGGGCGGCGGCGCAGGCGCGGGGGGCGGCGCTGGTGGCGGCCGCTGCGGGCCCGCCCGCATGGAGCCCGCGCCGGGGGAGCCGGCGGCCGCCCGGATGGTGGCGTAGGGCCCGCAGTGCCGGCCCCGCAGCATGGCGAGCTGCCTGCCGCCCTGCGTGATCGACGGCGGCACCGGGTGAGTGCGGGCAGGGGAGACCGGCTGCCGGTGCCCGTGCTGGGGACTGGGGGGGTGTCTCCGCGTCGCGCCGCTCCGCTGCCTCCCGCTGCCGGTGAGCGCTCCTCGAACGGGGCCGCGCTGCTGCCGTGTGTCTCGGTGGCCTCTCGGCTTGCTGAGGGTTTTTCTCCCCTCCGGCCTTCAGCGGGCTGGTGCCCATCGCTCTCGTCCTCTCTCTGCCCTTCCATCCCGCCGGAGCGCGGAGCGGGGCAGCCCTGCCGTGTCCCCGCCGTGCGTGTTTCTGTGTGCCCTCTTCGCCTCTCTCTCGGGACCCGCTTTCGTTTGTGTCCTCTGGCTGTGAAGTATTGCATGATGCAAGTGCTAAAATTGGGGACGGCTGGTTTCAGAAGGGGAGAGGAGCCAGGAGCCCGCTCTGAGCGGTCCAGCGGCGATGCCTGGGCAGGCGATGCCTGGGGAGGTTCACGGAGGTGCCCGAGCCGGGGGCAATCCTGGCCGTGCCGTGCCGTGCCTGGACAGGGAGCCCAGCCAGCCCAGCTCCCTGCCCCGGGCCGCTCTCAGAGCGGGCTCCTGCCTCCTGTCCCCGTTTGAAACCAGCCATCCTTAATTTTAGCATTTTCTGAGGCTGAGGTGGGAGCGCGCTGCCTTGCTCCAGTGATGCGCTCGGTCATTGGGTCATCCCTTCACCTTTCTCTGATCAGTGTGAGATTTATTCCGTACTTAACTAGACCACAAGTTTTGTAACTCAAGTCTTGGAGGGCAGGAGTGACTCTGAATTGCAGAGGCTGTGCTTGGGAGGCGTTTCAGGAGCGGCTCTGTCCTACCTCTCTGTGCTAGAGAAGACCTGAATGGATATTGAGCATCCAGTCCTGCTGTGCCTTAGCGGGGGAGGTGTCAGAGGGAGCTGTAATTCAGCTGTAATTCTGAATCTGTGGTGTGCTTTTGCTAATTAATACCTTTCCTTTGGCCCAGCAGTTACAGACAGCTCTGAGGAGAGGTAGTGAAGCCCCGGTCCATGAGTAACTATTCGTGCAGTAGCTTTACTTGTCAGACTCGGTCTCTCTGATTGCATTAATTCAGCCTTTCCTCTGCAGGGAATTTTCAACACTATTTTGATTTCTTTAATACTTGGAAAGTTATCTTTAAAATTTCCTGAACGGAACAATCTTTACAAAACCAAACCCCAGACTAATCCAACCAAATCAAGAAACCCCAGTCCCCAGGTAACCACAGGAAGCACTTTCCAGTGCTGTGGTGCCACATTGCCTTCTCCTGTAAAAGTGTGTCACATCTTGAAATATGTCTGTGTTAAACTGTCATGAAAGTTTTAGAAATCTTTGCCTGTTTCTGCTTATACTTTAGCTTACCAGAAACCAGCTCTGCTCCCTCAGTGGGGAATACTGGAGTTCACAGCTGGAGACTTTGGAAGTAGAATAGAGACCAGATTCTACCTTGTGTCTAATTCTGCTTGCTCTTTAGATACTTCTTGGTAGTTTCCCAGGTTTCTTCTATATATTTGCTGAAGATAATGTAAATATCTGTTCTCCACAGATCTGTTGATATTACAGGATTACTACTTGATAGTTTAGAGAGAAATGGGAGGTCTGGGTGGATCCTTTAAAAAGAGTACAGTAGAAACTGTAAAATTGAGAAAATACGTTAAATGCCAAAACTGCCTTTTGCAGGAGACCCCCTTGGCTTTCAGTTTGTGGAGTAATTCCAGTGTTGCACTAGCAGTAGATATTGCTGGCCAACAGTTACACAAAATAACTAAGGATAGGATATTGCTTACTGTGCCCTTTCAAAGAAATAATAATTGAAGTACAATTTCTAAAATCTATTTAGAGCTTGTATGGGTTAAGCTGATGGGTTTTGTGGGGGAGGGACATGTATATTGTTTTGTTTCAGGAAGAGTTTGGATAGTCCCCAAGTGATGCACATTTCTTTTTCAATGCCTTCAATTGATCTTGATTCACAGGAGACAACATGATATCTCTGCTGGTGGGACTTGTGCTTGACTGTGTTGTAGGGCACTCAAAAATGGCAGACTTTTCAGCAAAGAGACTACTGAATGTGAAATAAGTTGTCTTGCAGAATTCAGGATGAAATGAGTCTGAACAAAAGCAGCCAGAAGAAATAGCTTGACTCATTGATACACAGTCTCTGGAATTTTCCTCTGTGTGGGCTGAAAACCTTCTTATTGTTAGAATGAGTCTACTTTGGGTTACAAGCTTCAAACAATTCATTCAAATTATTCATGAAAGGGCTTTCAGATGAAAAATTGAGAAGAGCATAGCAGAAAGGGAAAGGTATATGCACTGTGGGACATTGTGTATATAAAATGCACTTTTCTACTTAAATCTCTGGTACTGAATGAGGTATTCTGTCCAGCCACTAATCCACCTTATTTTTTTCATGTAAGGGGTTTTAAGAAAATTGTTAAAAGAATGGTTTTGTTGTTGTTTTGGGCATAAGGAGGCTGGCTTAATTTACTGTAATTTGCAGCCACATGCCTCAGTCCTGTAAATGCCAGAATTCCTCAAAAAAAAAAAACTAAGAACAGGTATATAAAAAATAACAGACCTTCAGTGAGAAACTTATTTTTAAAGCAGGACAGGATAATGTTCCTTTAGTGTAATGGATGCAGATGACTTGAATTTCCTTTGCCATAAACTGCTCAGTCTTTATTCACAAATCTTGCAGAAATAGTTAATAATTTGCTATACTCTTTTCCATTAGTATTTGTAAATGACTTGACATGGGGCAGTTTTGATGCACCACATCTTGATTTTCTCTGTGTGAGATTCTCCTCGTGATCAGTTTACACATTGCTGTCACTCTTTTTGTGGAGAAGGGCATGCTATTTTTAGTTTCTTAGGACTACCAGGCCTTTCTGTGTTGCTGTTTTAAATAGCTTTAGACTTCATAACCAGTTTTATTAATTGGCATTTAGCTGTGGGACATCAGAACAGTAGTAGGTGGGTGAGCAAAACAAAGGTATCTTAAAATACTCCTCTTCAGTGTGTTTGTAGATGTTGATGAGTGCTTCTGGTTGGGTGTATTTTATTGAAGCCATTCCTTTTTAGTAAAGAGAAGGTACTTTGGCAAAGTCTTACTCATGAGTTTGGAGGTAAATACTTGATTTCTGGGAGAAGTGAGCTGCGCTGGGTCTTAAAACTTGAAGCTCAAGGTGTTTTTTCGTGATGTTACCATTAAAGATTGCTGAAGCCTCAGAATATGCTATGTTTCCCCTCTCTTGCTATATTTCTGAACAGGCATTATTGTAATTGCTGTTCTGGGACTAAGGAGTTTGAGTTAATTAACTGTTGTTTATAATCACAGGCTTCAGTCCTGCAAAGTGCTAGACTTTCTCAAGGAACCCAATGGCTCTGCTGTACTCTTTATTCTTACAGTGGCTGCTTTTGTGCAGACAAAATAGATTATTTTTTTCCCTATTTGGTATTTTCTCCTTCATGTCTTTTTCATTCCCATCCCTTGTTTTCAAAAGTGCTTTTCCAAATCTTCATGAGGAACTCGTGTTGCAAGTTCCTCAGACATGCTTGTACTGATGATAATGGAGTCTGCTGTGGCAGCCTGGCATCACAGGTGTTCTGGCAGCAGCAGCCTGGTTATTCAGCCTCTTAGCTGTCAGGGAAAGTGTTCTATTTACAGGGGCTATTTGTTTGTTTACAGGACTTTCTCAAAGCATCCTGCTATTTTTAGTTACTTCATATTTATCTTTTCAGAGTTTTTTTTTTTTTTTTGTGTGAATGTAACACATAGTTTTAAAGATGTGGACTGAAAAAGCAATAGAGAGTGATCAAATGCTAAAATGGTTGCATTTAGGCTTTGCTCTTTTGCATACTTATACAGAGAAAAAATTGGATGTTTTGTTTTCAGATGGATAAAGCAACTGCTTGAGTTTGTGATTTGTTCTCATGCTTTGGGAAGAATTTTCCTAAACATTTCTCTCTAAAGTGGTTGAGGGTGCAGCATCTGCTTCCAAGTGCAGTCCGTTTCTGCATCTTTGGAGTCAATTCTTGAAGTAAGTTCTTCCATCTTTCCTCTTGGTGGGACCTCAGAAGGGAACAGGGTTAGGATGACCAATCCTCATGCAAAGGTTTGTGAAACTGGTTTGTGTATGAACTCTTCACCTGGTCAAAACAGTATGAAAGAGACCACACTATTTTTAGAAATTGCTTGTTTCAACAGCATGTAATTTCCAGAGATTTAAAACCAAATGTGTAGTCCTCCAAATCTCCTTGCATGAAAAAGCCTTAGTCTATTGGATCAGTTTTCTGCTAATTTTTAGTGCAATATCCTATATTTTGGCCTGTTTCCAGTGGGTTCCTCTCTCACTGGCAACAAATTGCTGCTTTTAATGAAATTAAGTTGGAATACTGATTATCTACACATTCCACTACAGCTGTCTCTGTAATTTTACAGATCACAAGATGTTGCATTACCATTAGTCTGCTAGGCTGTAACCCAGGAGAAAGAAAACTGTGTTTTAGATGCTTAAATATTCATTGGAGAAGGGGCTGGAGACCAGGTACCCTCTGCAACTGTTCAAGTCCAGAGCCTTTCTGTTCAGTAAATATTTAAATATCATGTGGGAAAGGGAGTATTTTCTGTAGGAGGTGCTGGAAATGGGTCACCCAAACATTTTAATGTACCCTTGAGAGGTGGAATGAGTTTGGGTCCTGCTGGGCACAGCAGAGATCTGGGACCATATCCTGAGGCTTCTGGAGAGCAAAAAGCTGCACAACTGCTTTATCTGTTTTCCTTCTCTTCCTGAGTGGTCTTGGGAGAAATTTGAGTTTCCCTTCCATTTGGTTTTGTGAAAAATGCCTGAAATGTGGCTGCTTGTTCCAGTCTGTCTCTTGTTTGATCCTAAGTGGATTTTCTTTTTTAACAGATTTTTTTTTTCTGCTTATTTGCTTCACCACTGAACTGAGAATTTAGTTATGCTCTTTGTTTTAGTATTAGTCTTTCATGGATTAATGACATGCAATAGAAATCTCCCATATGTTACCTTCTGTGAGATTAATTCTTTGAAGATAATTTTTTTCATGATACTGAGAAATAAAATTATTTGGTAGTTTTTTAGTAGGAGAATTAACCTAGGTTAAAAATGAATCTGTAAAATACTGAGCTGTAGGGGTTTGGTAACTTTACAGGTTACCCTGGTAGGGGGATCTGATCCATTCTGGAGAGGGAAGGTGAAGCTCCTGCAGACTGGTAGCCCAAATTGACTTTTAGAGAGTGTTTTCTTTTTTTAATACTGTGAGTGGGTGTGAGTTTAGCATCTGTGTTGAGGGGGAAAAGATGGCAAACTGAACTCACCTCTTGGCCAAACTTTACTTTAAGAAATGAGTTCTGGTTAGACTGCAGGAACCTTTTAGTTTATTCATGCACACAGATATATAAAAATTGTATGAAAAGTATATATATGTATGTGTATTGTCCTTGGGTTTTGTCCCTGAGGCTTGAAAGGCTTTTTTTCATTATGTTTCTGCCTAGTTGTCATTTCTAAGTCTTGAAACTAGGTCTTTTAAACAAATAAAAATGTTTTCCTTGGTTTTCATTATGTTCATTTAGTCATGATTCATTTCAGAGAGAGAAATAAGAGGAAGTGGCCTGTACTGGTCTTAAATCCCAGTGGAACTCCTGTTGTTGCTTGTTATGTTTTAACAATATTCCCTAGGTAGGGCTCATTCTAAAATGTGAGGAATCTATGCAATAATAATCACAAAAAGAACTTTTGCTAGTAATGTCCTCCTTTACAGTCAGTCTAATTTAACATCCTGATTATGTTTTTCTGAGAGCCACAGCAAGTGTGCATAAACAATTTGGATTAGACTGAAAGCATATGTCTATAATGATGATTAAAAACCCAACAAACCCTTGCCTCCAAAACACAGTCCTTGTCTTCTTAGCCTTGGGGGAATGGCTTTTTAACTATTGTTTGAAGTCTATTGAAGCTATAGCTTTGAAGAGAAGTTGAAACATAAACATTTAAGTCCAAGGTCATTGATAATTCAATTTAGATTAATTCCTTTATCTAAGACAACTGTGATCCTTAATGAGTATTTTTATACCAAATACTCTGTAAAGAGGAACCTACTTTTCAAGCTGCTAATGAAGCTGCAAACCTCTTCTTTGGCCATGGCATAATATTATTTGCAAATATTGAGAGTAGGATGCAGACAAAGACTTTAAATTCACTTTAGGACTTAGACTGGGGTTGGTCTCATTTAAGAATATCATGGCTTTATGTTTTTTGTGTAAAAATGATGTGAACAGTGCTGATTTCCCTCAAATCCTGCTGCTGCTGTACTTCTGTTTCAAGCTAAAGGCAGTACTCAAGAATGACATCAGTCTCTGCAAGCATTCAATCAATTTTTTTGGGTTGGTTTTTCTTCTAACAGTTTCTGATGTGGGTTTTGTTGTCATTGTGGGTTTTTTTCTTTTTTTTTCCCCTAGGAAATAGAGCTGTTTTTCACAGGCTGGGATGTTAATTATTTCTGAAGACCTGGAGTAGCTTGCAGCCACTAACACCTGTAGAAATTTTTAGGTTTTATGTGAAAATCTCTTTACTTTTTTTGTTCCCCTTCTTTCCTCTCAAGCCTTTCATTGTTAAAATTGATCTTATTTGTATATTGAAAGAAATGATCAATGCTTTGTACCATCTGCTGCCCATTTCTAGAGCATTTCATCAGTGCAGGCTTGCTTTGGTGTGGTATTTGTCTTTTATCACACACAGATAATATCCTGTGACAAAGTGAGTGGTTTGTTCAAGGCCTGGAAGGGAATTGTATCAGGATTGTAACAAGAGTTCTTTCCTGTGGTTTATACTTGTGATACTGTATTATTTCTTTTTTTCCTGTATTTGAGAATATTAAACAAATATGTAAAGTCTAAGGCTCTCTTTGGTCATGGTAACTGAAGGGTAAAATCTGCATGGTCCTGATTTTTCCCAAAGGGTGCAATGTGACCTGCCTGTCCTTTGTCACAGCTGGTCAATAAGATTGAAAAAGGAAGAGTTGAGTTTTCAGACTTGATAGTTCTGAATAACACCAGCAAAATCCATAAGCTGAAGTTGTCTGAAAAATAACACTTAAAATATTTACTGCTTTGAGTTTTCTTTTCAGCAGGATGATAGTTGAAAGCATAATCCAGAAAATATGGACATGGCATGTGATGCATGTTTTACCTTCACTTTGAGAAAAGGAGTGAATTGAAACTATTTTTTCCTCATGTTTTTGCATCTAATGACCTGGTGATATTTTTTTTTCCCCCTAGGTATACCAAGCTTGGCTATGCAGGAAATACAGAACCTCAGTTCATTATCCCATCATGTGAGTTGATTTTTTTTGTCTCCAAATTATAACATCCACTGCTGTCACTGAGCACTTTGAGGATTAAATTACATGCTTCCAACTCCCAACTCAGCCCTCATAGTGCTGTGTCCATCTGGGAAGTGATATTCACCCTGGTAGCATCCTTGGCTGGAGTGTAGCTAAACAGAGCTCCTTGTCTGCAGTTACCTGGGACTGTTGCTCATTAAACCAGCTCTTGGTTGCTATGACAAAGATGAAGAGAGCTCCAGTCCAATTTCCTTTTTATCTCCATTATTTTTTGGCCAGGACTCTTGAGTAGACAGAATGCAATTTACCTCCTGTCTACCTGACACCATGGTTACAGCCTGGATAATCTGGGGGAAGGCTCCCAATCAAATTAAGTACTAAAGTGCAGGTGGTGTCTGCCTTATTTACATTGTCTGGGACCGTAGACAGTTTAATATTCAAAAAAGTTGTTCCTGTTAGAAAGTGTTCCTTTTGGGTGTGTGTTTACCAATTAAAATGTTCTTGCACATTTAACATGCTTTTGTTGAACAGATTTACTCTTTAATTTTTTTGTGTGTGTTAAACTTGTTTAAAATGTTATACTTTTCTGGTGTTCTTGATTTTGATTGACATCTTAATAGTTTTTCTGAAATGCTGTATATATATGTATAACATATATATAAACAGTAGTATTAACTATATATTTACATCTATAATGGCATCTGTTACCTCCATTTATGTTGAACACTGCTTTTTACTTTTTGTAAACTTTGCCAATTAACTACTTATTAATGCATCTAGACAACCTTGTAGCTACTCATGGGAAAAATATAAAGATAAGGAGGTTGTAAAGGTAATTGGTGGCCAAAGAAGTGAAGGGGACACAGTTCTTCACCAGGTGTAGCTGCAGTACTGCTTACAGTCTCACTATTTTAACTATTGTAAAATGTGAAACCTAAACCACTGGTAAAGATTTAAATGTCCTATGTTAAAGAAATGGGATAGCAGGGATTTCCTGTGATTTTGATATAAATCCTGTTTTATACAACTATAAACCTGTTAGGGGATAGATGTTTTTCCAAAAGAATTGTTTGCCTGTGAGTCATTTTTTGGTGCTAGTAGTATTTGGTGTGTTTGTGGATGATGCCTGCCTGCTCTGCATTTTCTGCTATATGTTATTTAGACCCTGATTATGACCTATTAAAAGAAAACTATATAAACAAGGTTACATTTTAGCAGTACTTCATTCCATTTTTATTTTTAGCTTGCCCCAGATTTGATTTTTGCTGTCTCATCTTCTTGCCTACAGCAGCCATCATCTAATAATTTTAGTGATAGTTGAAGGCTGCTAATGGGAAGCATAAGTGTCTCCAGAGATTTCTCTGTAGCCCTGCAAATTGATTTCTCCCCTCCCTCTTTCCTCTTTCTCACCAACCAGGATAATGACTCCAATACTTATTTTTGAATACACAGTTTATTTTCTTCTTCTCCTGTGCTCTTTGTCTTTATTCTAGAGTTGGAACTCAGAAAATCATGTTGCTTACTGGAATGCTGCACTTGTACAGGTTCAGTGACTGCTGTAGTCTGTAACAAAGTGCATTTTCAGTATTTTCTGTGATTTATTAGGTGCAATAATGAGAGATGGGTGACCAGAATACTGCAGCATGCCATGAGAATGAACTTGGCTCTGTTGGCTTGCCAGTAGATCACTTACATGATTTCTGCTTTTTATATCCCAATTTTTATTTCTGGAGAAGAATCCTTAACTAAATAAACATTCATCACTTGGTATTTAACTGTTTTAATTTTGTTTTGATTTGGTTTTTGGGTTTATTTTAAGGTATTGCAATCCGAGAGTCAGCCAAAGTGGGGGACCAGGCTCAGAGGAGGGTAATGAAAGGTGTTGATGATCTGGACTTTTTCATAGGAGATGAAGCCATAGATAAACCTACCTATGCTACAAAGGTGAGCATTCAGTAGACTTTGACAGCTTTTTCCAAGTCTCAAATTTTTATGATAAAATGTTCTAGGACTTCTGGATTGCCATTCAAAACACGTTTGCATTTTTTGTAAAGTATTTTTATTGCTTTTAAAAAAGCTGCATGATTTTGGTTCATGACTTTACCCTTTTTTAGATATCTGTTTTCCTAGTTCTGTCTTGTATGGTTGGTGTTTGTGTAAATATTCATTGATACAGTGCAGCTGTTCAGTTTTCAAAATTCTGAGTTATTAAAATAGTCATATACACTGAATATTTAAATTCTTGCTAAAAGTGTACCCTTTTAACATGGCACACAAACTGGGAAATGTGTTGGGTACTTTTGCTTCAGGGAAAGTCACAATTGTTTTGTGAAGGGCTGTCTTCAATGCAGCTTTTCTGTGAATCATATTTTCCATACCCTAGTAAAGGACTTCTTGTACTTACAAAACGTTACTGGCTTATGAACTATGTGGAAAAAAATCATATTTTATACATCCTTCTGTGTTACTTAAATGTCAGCTATGTTCTTAATGTTGAACAAAATGTAAACATCATCCCTGCCAGAAATTTTAGGTGAAAAATATATAGCCTATATGGTCTTTATTTCCTTTTATAATACGGAAAAGCATATTGAAGCCAAGTATGCTTCTCAACTTCTTAAGTGATAAAATTTATACAAAAAAGAGGTTAAAACACAGTTCTGCTACAGACTAACAGGAGTAGAGTCTGGATTCTGGTTGCTGGTCCTGCAAGTTAGAGATGGGCTTGGAAGTACTTGGGAGCAGGAGGAAAATTTGAATTGTGCCTCTGAATTCAAGTCAGGATGGGTTTGTGAGATTGCTGTGAGATGAGGTGTCAGACTGCTCCTGCTGCTGGGTTTCTTTGTCCTTGCATGATCCAGTGCTGACAAGTTCTGCTCTTGCAGTGGCCTATCCGACATGGGATTGTTGAGGACTGGGACCTCATGGAGAGGTTCATGGAACAAGTCATCTTCAAGTACCTTCGAGCTGAGCCTGAGGATCACTATTTTTTAATGGTGAGTTAATGAGGCCTGGTAAGGAAGTAGTTTTGTAAGAGGAAAACCAAATACCACTCCAAGCACAATTAGCTCTGCTGGAGGATTTTTCTCAGTATGTCTTATTTCTCTAGCAATGATGGGGTTTGTGTTGGGAGGAGAAAACTAATCTTTAAAGCTGCATTATAACTATATTCTGTAAATTTTGTGTTGCAGGCTACTGCGGGTCAGCTGTTGCTTTTGAAAAGCTTCAAACACTGTTTAAATTCTATTTGAAATTTTTTATTTTGAGTGCACCGAGGATTTAAAAAGTTTGATTACCAAAAGTTTGATTACCAAAAGTTTGATTAGCTTGATACCGAACTAATCAAGGCAGGATCGTATCGAGGTGTTTTTTCAAAACTCTTTTTTTTGCAGACAGAGCCTCCACTGAACACACCAGAAAACAGAGAATATCTTGCAGAAATCATGTTTGAATCATTTAACATCCCAGGACTCTACATTGCTGTGCAGGTGAACAAAGTGAATGCGTTCTTCTGAAGTAGAAAACGACTGCAGCATTTTGGTCTTTTGTAGGCATGTGTGTAAAATGTCTGAAACTACTTTTTGGGAGTGTAAATTAGAGCACTCTGCCTGCTTCTAAATACAAACTCTCTGTGCTGTAGGCAGTGTTGGCCTTGGCTGCCTCCTGGACGTCACGGCAGGTTGGGGAGAGGACTCTGACTGGGATTGTCATCGACAGTGGTGACGGAGTGACCCACGTCATCCCCGTGGTAAGGAGCAGGATGCACTCTGAAATCAGCACTGCTTTGGACAGGGTTTGTTGACTGTACATTTTAGTAAGAAGCACCAAAGGAAACCTTATTTTTAAATTTTTAGTGTTGGTGGGACTTCTTTCCTTGCAAAAGTATGTATCCCATTATGTGTTAGTTTAGCTTGAACACCACAGGAAAGTCACAGTAAGGAACCATCAATCCAGCTTTTAAAAGGCTAGTTCTGTGTAAAACTTTACCTTCTGTTACTGTGATGCCTCAGTTCTCTTAAATATCAATGGTTATCATGGGTTTATGTCCCCTGCATGCCAAGAGTGTCTGACAAGAAATGTCCTAGCTTTATAATACCCTGCATTTCTACTGTTTAATATATCTGGTAATGTGTGCTTTTTATATGATTTATTGTACTTTATTGTTTCCACTCTGCTTATGTGGAAACAACTACAAATTTATATAAGTATCTGTTCTTACACATGATCAGTCTCATCAGTTTATGTGAGAATGTTAAAAATACAGAGTTATCTGTGCATACTGATATCTGCTGATGTCATTTTGTGTATTTTTGAACCATACTCTGTCCTTGAATGATCAGGTATATTAGAAATGAAAATTTGATTCCCTTTAACTTCATCTTGGCATTTTGGTGTTAACTTGATCTTCTCAGTGTTTTGTCATATGGGCAGTGCTGAGAACAAATAGCATGTACTGTGTGAAACTCTGAAAAGTGTAAAAAAAGGCAAGGGAAGAAATAATGTGGCTCAGCAATACCAATGTTTTCAGTAAATGCATCCTAAAAAAATTCAGCAAGTAGATTTCTTATTTTTGTTGTGCTTATTGTAAGATCCTATTTCTATTGGAGTTTTCTATTACTATGTGATTTTTCTTGTCTTGGAAATTTATATTTTTTTCTGTTAATTTTTCACTCTCAAACGGAACACAGGTAGTTCATTTATATTATGTCTACTTTTCTGATGGTACCATAAAGGGACCATCAGATCTGACTGATACATTTATCACTTGTGTATCTATAAGATAGTCAATATCTGTTTACATGTGGTAATCAAGGTCTTTAAATAAAAATTATATTCACTTTGCAGTGGGGTGCACATTTTTAGAATGATTTTATAGTTTCAAGATTTTACTTTTAATAGAAACCAGAGTATTATAAAAATGAATATTAGTTATTGATACATAGTAAGTTTTCCTCTTAAATATGTCTTTTCCTCTCCTCCTACATAGGCAGAAGGCTATGTTATTGGAAGTTGCATCAAACATATTCCTATTGCAGGTAGAGATATTACTTACTTTATTCAACAGCTTCTAAGGGAAAGGGAGGTAGGAATTCCTCCTGAACAATCTCTGGAGACAGCAAAAGCCATAAAGGTACATCCTCCTTTATCTCTTAATAAATACATAGTAAATCTCCGTGAGCTGATTTTTTGGCTCTAGCAAGTTTCCAGTGGCTCTCTTAAAAATGCAGATGTAGGCAGTGTATTACAATTACACCAGCTTCTGGTGGTTTATCCAATCAAGTGTGGGGGAAGGAGAAAGAGGAAGAAAATAAAGAAAATATTCATGGGGGGCTGTTTGGAGTGAGTATGTTCCGCAGCTTAAATCAGCATTTCAGCTTTGGAGTTGTTAAAATATGCTTTGTAATACAACTTAAAAAAAAAAAAAAAAGAAAAAAGTAGGGTGATGGTGTAGGCCTGCTCTTGCAGTGCAAGCTTGCCCTTGAAATTCTTTATTGTTGGTGATGTTTTCATTTTGGGAGAGGCAGATGTAGCTGAGTCAGCGTGTGCAGCCCTTTGGAAGCAAATGGGCCTCGTGCCTTGTGGGGCTGAGGCTTCAATAGTGATTTGGATGGGAAAGTTCCTTCAACAGCTCCATCTGTAAAAATGCTCACATTTTTCTTTTCTGGTTGTGTTGCACTTAAATTCACTGATGTACTAATGATTTCAGCTATTTTTAACACCTGGTGTTTCTTACCAGGAGAAATACTGTTACATTTGCCCTGACATAGTGAAGGAATTTGCCAAGTACGACGGGGACTCTCGCAGGTGGATCAAACAATACACGGGCATCAACGCCATCAACAAATCCAAGTTTGTTATCGATGTTGGCTATGAGAGGTTCCTCGGGCCAGAAATCTTCTTCCATCCCGAGGTAAGAGCAGGGAATGAATATCTGTGCTCAGTTGTGCCATTCCCGGTGCCTGGGCGCCATCCCGTGGCAGTGAGGGGCCAGTGAGTCTCCTGAACACGAGCCGGGTGCACTCGCAGGTAACGTCAGCCCAGCAGAAAAGTGGTTTTGTGGTGCCCAGTCTAACGGTTAAAACATCTTGTTCTGTTCCTGTTTCAATCTGAACTTGAGAAGTAATTGTTTCGTTTCACAGTGTTTGTATAGCATTTTCCTCTTTCAGCATCACTTTAAACAAGTCTTGTCGCAGAAATCTTCTATGAAAAATCCTTTCTTTAGGATTTTTCCTCCTGAGAAGCTGGGAGGCCTCAGTAACAAAATGCAAACAATGATTATCTGCTGCTGTGGAATGCAACAGGTGCATCTGGGATTGACCCATGTTGGTTGTTTCTAATTAATGGCCAATCACAGTCAGTTGGCTTGGACTCTGTTCAAGACACAAACCTTTATCATTCTTTATTTTTCTATTCTTAGCTAGCCTTCTGATGAAATCCTTTCTTTTATTATTTTAGTATAGTTTTAATATATATCATAAAATAATAAATCAAGCCTTCTGAAACATGGAGTCAGATCCTCGTCTCTTCCCTCATCCTCAGACCCCTGTGAACTCTGTCACAAAGTCTGCCTTTATACTTTGTATGCTGCCAATCCCTCTGGGCACTACTAAGCATGGCCTTGATGATATTCTAAATATTGGATACAGACTGTAGATACTGAATCAGTCTGTAAGGCATGGATGATAAATTTATCCTTGAAAGAAATCTCTTGAAATCTCTCTTGGTGTGGTCGTAAGTAGTATGTGCAGTTCTGGGAAAGATTACTGCACCTCATCTCTTTGATTTTTGATAGTTCAGTTTGAGTGAGTTTCAGGATATTGGTGAGAGGAAGGAGTCAGGATATTGTTGAGAGGAAGGAGTCAGGTTTTAATACAGGTCCTCTCCATTCCTGCACACTTAGTTGAACTTATTCAGGCACCCATAGTCTGTAATACTGTTAAAAATTTTATTAAAATCCACATAAATACTGGTGAAGTTTCCCTTTTTCTACCCTCCTCTTTGGAAGAATATTAAAAAGATTCTTTCTGCTACCTTTTGTCTGAATTCCAGCTGTAATCATCTTTGGTCAATTTGTAGCCATCTGATCTTCTGCCAGTATTAAATCTCTGGGCTAAATAGTTTTTCTTCCCTGCTGTTTACCAATGTGATTTAACAGAGAAGCACTGAATCCCATGTCAGACATCATTTCAAGAGTTTCTCATTCCATAGTCTCTAAAAAGACTGTTGGGAATGGCATAAAGGACCAATTTCCATTTTTTCATTTCTTGGTAGTTTCTTGATGCTGTATTGAAAAAACCACCCAAACCTGAACTGACTTCCTAGACAAGAAAAATATAATGGATGATGTGTACTGCATCCAAAGAGAATTTCTGGTTGTGTTTCATTAACTCCTTACTTGAAAGGGTAGCAGCTTAGCTAGGTAAAAGCTGCCTTTGGTAAAGCTGTCTTGTAATCTTTTCCTATTTTCAGTTTACAGAATTTGTTCTGAAGTCTTTAATACTCCTGAAGTTCGGTCTTGGGGTTTGTGGCTATCCAGATTATTTCTCTACTTTTTAAATTAGAGTATTTATTTGCCACTCTCCAAGTATATCATATTGGCTGGCAGACTGCAATTTTACATTCAGTTCTGTTGTCTCTGTTCTGGGATGATGTTGTACCCCAACTCTCATTCTTACTTACTCCTTTTTCCCTGCTGTTTTATCAATATCTTTATGGAGAGCTCAGGAGTTATCATTCTCATGTAGTTCATATTCTGTAGTTCATTCAGATGAAAGCTCAGTATGCAGCAGCTTCTCTTTTTGGTTTATGTGGCTTCATTTTTTTGCTTCTTGCATGATTCATTCTTACTGTGGAAGTTAGTTTGAATTCTTGGGAAGTGCCCCCAACTTCCTTTACTAATTTTTTCTCAGTTCAGTGTATACTTGTTATGCTTGACTGTTGTTATTTGTTCATCCATGTAGATACCTCATCTTGTTTTGAATTTAAATCCCACATAATTCAACACAAAAGCTTATATTATATCTACAATAATATAGTATTATATATTAGGAATTAATATAATTTTTTAGAATTTACCCTCTGAAAGGAAAAAAACATGGGCTGTTTTCTAGCATAAGCAGCTCTTGACTCTCTAGTTTTATAAATGCAGAAATTTACATTAGCATTGTGTTCATTGTAGATTAGTATTGTTTGCATTGATGGAGGCTTTCACTCAAAATCTCAGACTATTTATACTTTCTTGAACATTGGATACTTCCTGGGCTTGGGAAAAAAATCTGACTTTTTGGTGGGAATTTAACTGAATTATTTTAGTAGCATTAACATCTTCTTGCAGAGAAACATTCTGATTTATCCACTGGTGTTTCTAATCTTGCTTGAAAGGAAAGGCAGGACCACAGTGAGTGGTAACAGTGTGTTTAATATTGCAGGAAAAATCAAACTCATCTTGCAGGCAGTAAAAGTGCATAGTGCCTAAATTGTAAACCGTGACCAAGGGAGAGAATCTGATTTTCTTAGTAGAAAAAAGGAATTCTCATTTCCTTTGCAGAGAAGTGTTTGTTTTAATGTAGAATAAATTGTGAGCAAGACTTGAAACTCCCACTCATCCCCTATTATAAGGTCTCTCCACAGTCTTATTTCTGCCTTTTTAATTTCTCTGTTCTTTGGATGAAAAAATCTAATGCCTGTTCTGTTTCATTTCAGTTTGCCAACCCTGATTTCATGGAGTCCATTTCGGATGTAGTGGATGAGGTGATACAGAACTGTCCCATCGACGTCCGGCGGCCGCTATACAAGGTATGGCCTTTCCCTGGTGGGATTCATGTCATTTGTTTAAGGAATTGAAACAGGAGTCTCTTCAAGACAGATCTCATAAGCTTTTGGAGGTATATTTCACACTCAAGATAGCTCAGCTACTTTAGACAGCATAAAAATTACCAGGATGGCTTTTGTGATTATGTGTGGTGGTGTTTGAAGGTCCCCAGGATGAGGTGAGAGATGAGAATCTTGACTCCATGTTTCAGAAGGCTGATATATTATTTTATGATTTTATATTATATTAAAAGAAATTATATATTAAAACTATACTAAAGAAAGAGAAAGGAGACATCAGAAAGCTACAAAGGAATGAATAATAAAATCTTGTGACGGACTCAGAGAGTCTGACACAGCTGGCTGTGATTGGCCATTAATTAAAAACAATTCACATGCTGGGTAAACAGTTCTCCAAATCACATTCCAGAGGAACAAAACATGGAGAAGCTGAAGCTTCCCAGGAAAAGAAATCCTGGCAAAAGAATGTTTCTTAAAATATGTCAGTGACAGTAGTGTTGGAAACAAAAAGGTTTTAATAAAAGGCAAAATAACAAAACTCTTCATAAAGAAAAATCAAACGAGCTGCAAGAGTTCCTTGCCCCTGATGAAACACCTCACAAAAACAATTGGTTTCTTTGTTCTCTTCTTTTTCTAAATTACTCAAACAAAACTTTTTAGCTCCTATCCAATTAACTATCCTTAAGTTTGAAATAAAATCCCCCAAATCCTATAAAATGTCTTTTCATCTAATTAAAAAAAACTTATTTCCTTTTTAAAAAAAAAAAAACAAAAAAAGAAATTTGTCATTCCATCAACAAAAAACACATTCCTATAAGGAATAAACACCAGCATCAAAGTCAGAAGCATGTGCATGGCTACCACTTCCTCCACAATGAGAAATGTCAATTTGGATAGAAATTAAACAAAGTGCCACTTCTAAATGCCACTAGATATTTGCTGCTTTTTGCTTTTGAAAGAGAAGTTTGTGCAAAGGCTCAATGCATAGGTAAGTATTGTCCTTGAGGAGCTGTGGCAGAGGGATGTTATTTGTATCTGACATTTGTAGTGTGGATGCTTGTGCATGAAGGACTTTTAGTTTTGCCCATTTCAAGGGTTATACTGTGGTCTCTCAATACCCTCCTTCCCCTGCTTTATCAAGTGGTGGTTTCCAATATTTTTTTTCATAGTCTTATCTTGTATCTGCTCATTGTCTGCAGTTCAGTCAGTATTGCATCACTTATAAAGTACATGAAAACTGAAAATATTTAAGGAGAGAACAATTAGGCCAGCTTAAACCTGCTTAAACCCAGGGTGTAGTCCAGAGAGTACTTTCAGTTCCTGATTGTTTAAGGAGTGAAAAGTAAGGTACTGAATGCATAGTCCATGGCAAGCTTTGTCTGTATTGGCAGCACATCCCATGGTTCCCTTTTTTCAGCTTGTGCAGGAGCAGCACAATTTTGGAAATAACAGCATAAAGCTATAGCATGCAGAGTTATGTCTGCTCTTGTGAAAGGTGGTAGTGTTCCTCACCTGGTAGAATGAACTCTAAGTTCCAACTAAGTCATGTCTCTGGATAATTTGTAACTATTAAATTTTTACAGTCTCTTCTCCTTGCCTGGTAAACTCTCTGTAATCTAGAATGAGATGTAGCACTGCAGAGCAGGTCTGTGGGGCAGGATAAAAGGGGAAGTTGAACTTCTTAACAGATTAATATGTCAGTTCTGCAGTAGATGTCTTCAATGACTTCAGGCTTAGGTAGCAGCAGGGTTTAGGAGCCCCTTAATGTGTGGTTGTGCTTAGGGTTCTCTGCTTTTTATCTGAAACACCAAAGCTTCCTCAGAGCAGTTTCGTTGCTTGGTAGGGTAGGGTTTGGTACTGATTAGAAAGTGGTGTTTAAAATTTGAGGTTAAGTTTCTTCTGCCTCATCATAATCAGTAGACAAGTAACTTTCCCTTGGCTTGCCCCTGATTGAGGCTTTGTTTTTCCTTTTTTCTGTTTTTCATTATACTTGCTGAATTAAAATAATGTTTCACAATTACCAATGCACTGTACTGAGAGATGTCAGTAGTTATTAATGATAATAGCTGCTATCTTCTTGAAGCAAGGTCACTTCAAAGGGATGAGCATCCCTTGTTATCAATGATAAAACAGTGTATGGATGCAGAAATATTCCACTCATACTTTCTCTCTGAGGTTTATCAGTTTCACTTGCCCATGGTGCTGGGTGGTGGCCAGCCAAGGGCCTGTGCTTTGGAGCTGAGTTTCCATCAAATGAATTTGGATTCTTCCTCAGTGTTCCTGCAGAAAATACACAAAAGTATCCTTATTGCAGGTTTTATCTGGGATGCAGCCTTTGAATCATTGCTCCACAACCCATCTTTTGATGTCCTGTTGTATTTCTGAGTTTTACTGCCAGTATCCCTGTTTCCTAATCTGATCAACATCTCTCTCACAAAGCCAGTTATCTTACTTTGTGTTGATGTTTGGACCAGCAGAACCTTGATAAGACTTCAGCCAGATCTGTGACAACCCAGCCTAAAGGGAAGAAAGCATCTAAGATTTGTAAATGCTCATTGGTCAAAAGAAATTACAAAAGTCAGAGAGTCTGAAAGTTTTATTAATAAATTACACACTTGGCATAGAAATTGGTCTGTTAGTCCCTGACCTGCTGTCTAAGCACACAGCAGTAGGTTTTGGGTAAAGGGGTAGGGTGAAAGGGAAGAGAGGAATTAAAGATGGAGAGATGAACTAAAGAAAAAAAGAGAAAAAGGAAACACCAGTCCTGGTTTCAGTGTTGATCCAACTGCACCAGTCTGGCCAATGACATGTCCAGGGTCCTGGGGGCACCCCTGGGGTGGGGGTACCTTTTTATGGAGAGGTTTCTCTGCCCCAGACACAGATTTCTTGCTTTCCATGTAAATTAGTTGCCATGTGCAGTCTGTTCTATCAGGCCTTTCTAGAAATGGGTTGGAGGGCTTTGGGGACTTTTGGTGGCAGTAATGCCACCCTGTAGTGCATGCCAGCTTCCTCCCACTCATTCCTTGTACTCTGCTGTGGCTTGTTCTCATGGATGAAAGCCTTATGTGTGCCTGGCCCCTCTTCTCCAGCCAAATCCTGTTCTTACTCACAGTATGTTAATACCAATAGTCCCTGGTTATTACCAGCAACTCTTGTCTGCTGTTACCAACAGTCCTTGGTTGGCTCCACAACCATTTAGTTATTGGTGTTTGAGACATACACACGAGCCCCTTATTTTCTGGGAATTGAGAGCTCAGAAGAATTCCACTTTGAACTGCTGTTTACAGGACCTGTAGAGAGTGGGCTTTAATCATAGTACTTTCCCATCCTAGCCACAATTTGAGTTGGTAAGTTTCTTTGAGAGTTTAATTGCAGAAATATTATTTCACTTGACTTGTTATTTGGGCAAGAAAAAAGTTTCCAAGGCTGTTAAAAGACAGGTTCTCACTTAACACCTGTTAGTTCTGGGAACAGACAGTGTTTCTGTTAAGCTCAAGAAGGGCTTGGTCCAAGTGCAGTTTGTAAGGGCTGAGGCCTGATGAGCATTTCTCAGATCCCACTGGGGCCTGGAATGGGGGAGATGCACCCTTAGAAATCCATCCCACGACTCAAGTCAGCTTCTCTGTGCTCCACAAGATCCCATAACCTGCAGCTGTTCAATACCAGGCACAAACATCCTTTCACACATGATGAAGCCTTTTTTAATTGTATAATGATTGCCAGCAATGCACTCTCTAATTCCCATGATTACATCATCTTAATGTGATTACTTGGAAAAACTGATTTGTATTCTCTAACACAGAATTGGAGATCTGGATTGCTTGGGATGAATTGCTTTCTGCTAAAACAGAAAAAAATAGATATGGGTTTGAAACTAGGGGACTTGAATTGAAATTTGAAGAAATGAGTTGGGTTTTGGTGGGTTTATTATTTAATTTTTTTAATTTTATTTTTGCAAACCCAAAGCTTCAGGAAGCAAACTGAAATTTAAAATGAGTGCTCAATTGAAATGAGAAGTGACAGAGGAGATAATTTTTGGATCTTACCATATGGATGAAACAATTTGGCATCCTGGCTACGTTGATCATTCCTGTGTGTTGAATTCCACTGAAGAATGACCCATCCTGCATGCAGCTAAAAATCCTGCATTTGTGGTGCTCAGTGAGACATTCCATCACCCTTAGTGTTCTCTGGAAAGAATGGTGTATAGTTCATCTAGTTCTGGTTTTTTTTTTTTTAGCTTCCTTTTTTCTTAAAATATTGTTCCACAACCTTTCCTTGACTTATAATTATATGAATACATAGTATAACTGATGTCTCAGAAATGGAGAGAAATTACAAGGAGAGTGCAGTAGCATGATGGGGGCTGTGGTCTGCACAAAAATGAGATCCTTCCCCAGCTTTCAGGTTCCTGTGAGCACACCAGTAAATTCTGAATAACTACTGCACACCCAGCTTGGATCAGTGATGAGCATCTGCTCCTGTGGTACAGCCACAGCAGATACTGGTGTGGAATGTTTTCAGCACTAGCTGGTATTTAAAAGTCTCTTTTCAACCTGGAAGTGCTCTGAAACTTGTCCTAACATTTGTTAATGAGATTAAAACATGAGATTTTGGCACTTAGTGTCAAAAACAGTCTCCTCCTGAATTGAGTTATAATAACTTCAGAGGTGGACAAAGGGCTTTGAAAAGTTTTAAAAGCTGGCTGCTATCCTAATAAACGATATTTTTTGTTAGTAATAGATTCAGAAACTTTTATTCCATGCTCTACTTGATCTTTATTTTTTCTTATCCAGAGTCTCTCCCCAGGTACTTTCTGAGTTAAATGAGAACTGTATTAACAGTTCTGAGGTCCTTGCCTTCTCCCAGTATAAAGAACAGAAGTGTAGGGTCACTGACTGTCCCAGCAATTGATTTTTTTCTGCTTTTCTCTGCTGTGTTTTAGCACAAATACCTGAAAGAGAGAATATAAGATGAATGACATCTGAAGTCAGGTAAATTCTGTCAGAAATACCTCTGAAAGGTCCTAGCCAAGCATGCCTAAGCATTCATGATTCAGATCATGCTGAATGAAATGACAACATCCTTGACCTCAAACTTCTAAGCCAACTTCTCAAGTTGAAAATTCTGCATGAGGTGGGGGACTGTAGGATATTGCTAAGTGTATTTTATTGGAGATGAATTATCCAGGTTTTCCATGGAAACACAGGTGCATGGGGAGAAGATTTTGACAAATGGGCTCTTTTCCTTAGAGAAGGTGACTCCTTAGCTGGGTGTGCAGCTGCTGTGGACTCAGATTAGTCTCTCTCAAAATGAAAACTCAGTGAAATTACAAAGTCAAGCTCGTTGCTACATTTGAGACTTGGGCTGCCCTTGTTGTGTCAGGGTTCATTCAGCAAGTTAAACTGCTGAGCTCACAAGAGCCCGTCCTCAAACACTGGACAGGTCCTGGGTGCAGGGACAAACTGGGTGGTAAAAACCCCCTGATATCACTTCTGACTTCATTTGCTGGTCAATAGAAACCCTTGGTGTGAGAGCAGCTCCAGCTGCACAGCACAGTGGGTAGATGGCACTGTAGGACTGGCTTTGCTGTCTGTGCTCCAGCACCACAGAAATTCCCTGTTACTGACCCAGAGCAGAGTGGGGAGGCTCTGGGGTGAGGGAAGGGTGGAGACACTGCCAGCCCATGGCATCTGCTGGCTCCATGACAGGACATGGGACAGGAAGAGTATTCCTGCTGAATAATGCAGTATTCCTGCAGTATTTAAATGAAACCCCCCCAGAGATTAACTGTGTCATTGTAGCACAGGAGTACTGAGGAGAACCCCTGTTTATTCCCATCACAGCTGTAAATAAATTTGTAAGATTACTCCTGCTAGTTGATTTAACAATAGCTCAGTGCATCTGCAGGATTTTCTGGTTCCTTTTGTGTCTGAGGCATATTTCTGCAGAATGCAACCACCATAAGTCATGCTGGAATCTCTTGCTGTGACTTGAAATGTGAAATGAACGCTAAATTCATGATTTTAAGGAAAAAGCAATTATTTCTTTATTATTAGAAGCAAATGTATTTTTAAAATAGTATTTCTCACAATAAATTTACTTTTTTGTGCTATATTTATTGTTTGGTATTAACAATATTTATCCTTATACTTTCCATACTGTGTTGGCAAATAGTGCCCTGTTTTAACCAAATTAACAGAGACATGTAGCTTAATTGATTCACTTGCTAATGAAGTGCTTGGCTTCAGCTTGTGAACCTTCCTGGTTTTACCCATAATAATTTTTATTAACAGTCATATATTGATCTCATTACATGTCTCTGGTGGTCTGGTCACATCATGTTAACTTTAATTTAGGCTGTCAGCTGGAAAGAAGGGAAAATGGGATGTGTTGTTCTTACTTGCCAGAAAAGCAGGGGATGCTTTTCAGTTTGGTGCTGCAAAGTCTGCTGTGTGCAGCTGAGAGTGTGCTCACACCACAGTCCAGTGGGAAGATGCACAAACCAGTTCAGCACCTTGTGTTTGGTAGTGCTGAGTTCTTCAGGAGCTAATTTCACTCTTTGGAATTCTTATGTGAGCTTGATTTAGTGAGAGATTTCTGTTGCAGGAGCTGGGTTGCTTTGTTGGGTAATTTCATATCTCTGCAGTGTTACATTGTACAGGCACAATATCAGAAATGGTGCAAGGAGAAACTCAGTACCACAGAGTTCATAAGAAAAGCAAAAGGTACCAGATGAGAAGGGAGAAATTTCTTGCCAGCCCTCTGAATTGATCTTGATGATCTTAGCGGTCTCTTCCATCCTTAATGATTCTGTGAATAATATCCACTCCCTGGTCTCCTTCCAGAAATAGCCAACTTCCATTTATTTGCTTGTTAATTTTTCAGGTGTGTGGAAGGGCTTTGTCCCTCTCTGCTGAGGGAACACATTATTTCAAAACAACTTAAATGTTCAGCCAGTTAGCTATAAAAGTGAGACCAGCTGGAGGTTCTTTCCATCAGCAGGTATGATAATTGGTGTTAGCTGAGAAACATGTGGGCAGCTTGGAGCTCTTAAACCAGCTGAAGTGTGTTTGAGCAGAGTAAGATCAGAAGTCTTCTTTAAAGGAATCAGCTGGAAACAGATACTTAAAGCCTAACTTCTTTGATGTCTTTCTCTGGGAGGCCAGAGGATTTTCTGACAGGCTGAAAACCCCAACATCACTAGTGAGCTTTCTCCACAGATGTATTTAGTATGCTTTATTTTTATGGCTTTTAAGTAGTTATTGGAATTACTCAGATTTATTCTGGAGAAGATATTTAAGAGGTCAGGGTGGAGGTCAGTGTTTTTTGGGGTTTATTTTTGTTTATTTTAATCTGACTATCTTCTCTTACCTTTATTGTGTCCTTTGCAAGGTGGTGTTTGAGAGGTTTGGAATGGATATGGATTCTGCTTTCATAGTTAGTGGGGAGTGCCTGGCTTCTGACCTGGCTTGCTGAGTTGAGAACTTGCTGAAGGCTGCATGACAAGTCTTCTGCCTAAGAGTTAGCATGGATTTGGTCTGGCACTGACAGCAGTGCAGGGAGCAGGGGAACTGTAACTGTATAATTAAACATCTTCTAAATGCAGTTGGTTCACCTAGTTACATATATCCAGAATTTTGCTTAGCCTGGCTGGTCCAGATACATGATAATGAGGTGACTCATCTTTTCAACATTTGTGCCTTGGTGCTTCTGGTCTCCTTGGGCAGTGTTATTGTTGAACTGATTTTGGTGTGTAGAAGTACTTGAATAATCATAATTTGAAGAAGATATAACTTAGCCTCTAACTCTGGAATGATAACTTGGTGGAAGGATCCTCTCAGTGATGCTTCTAACTCTGTAGTTACACGAATTGGTCTTGGATGTATTAAAAAAATGATTGTTTGGTTTATTCTGGAGTCTATTTTTAGTGATAGCATTGTCCACTTTGTGGATTATGCTTGAAGTTTAATTTGCTTAGAATAGAATTATTGCTTTCACATTCTTTGCCAACTTCATTATCTCCAGGTAATATTTTCTGATGACATCTTTTTAATTGCTATTTCATCACTCAGGTTGGTTGTTGTCTTTTTTTGCCCATTAGCAGTTTCCTTTTCCCAAGTGGAGTGCATGACCACTTTGATGCAGGGGAAGAGATGTTCTTGTGTATGGGGGGAGAGTAGGGGGAATCCTCTCTCCTGCTTTAACTTTAGGATCAGCTGTGATTTCTGGCTCCTTTCCTCTTCTCTGTCCTCCTCTTTTCCTTTTGGAAATGTTTCAGTAATGTTATTGAGACTTGTGCTTTTTTTCTTTAAAGCACACCTGCCTTGTTATGCATTATTTTATACTGTAGATAAGCTGTGAAGAAATTACTTTTTCCTACTGTAATGGTTTTATGATGTGCAGGGATTTTTTTTTTCTCATGAAAAACAAACAGCTTTCTTCTCACTTTACAAGGTACAAACAAGATTTCCCTGATAATTTGTTGCTTAAAATCCAAGCATTTCTGCACCCTGCAAGTCTGAACACTTATTATGCATATCTTTGACTTTTTAGATCCATGTGCAGGCTGAAAACAGTGGGTCAGGGATTCTTTCGTTATGTGCACAGTGTTGGTCTGCAATGTCAAAAATGGTACTGAGAGATAATCCTTGGACCTATGTACAGTGAACTTCTTGTGGACATGTGTCAAAGGGTGTAGCACAGTGCAAAGGCACGTGTACAGTTTTGTCATGTTGAGTTCTTTTTTCTGATCATAAAATGCATTTTTGTTATGTTCTAGGCATCCTGTTTGAGTCCCCCACCTTTGAAATTACTCCTGTGTTAGTGTGGGATGCTGCAACATGATCAGAATTAGGTCTGGGAAATTCTAAAATGTCTCTTTAGAATCCAAGTTCAAGTCCAGGCTGAGAGGCATTTGGTTGTGCTCTGAAAACTGAGTAATACCAGACAAGCAAGGGAAGAGGCATCATACCTTCCTCTGTGCTGCAGTTCTCTGTGAAGGTGTGGCGCCTTTATCAAGAACTCTGGAAATTTAAAAAAAAAAATAGAGTTCTAGATGATTTTGTAGATTTGTAGCTATGTACTATGAGACTTGAACCTTACTTAGTGTCAGGGCTAAAACTGCTTACTGTGAACATCCCTAGAGAAACTTCTTGATGTAGTATCTTATTTCTATTGCTTTGTGTATGTAGAGTACAAGCTCATGTTTTTAATGGAATCCTCCTTTGTAATAACCCATTCTACATAATTATATTCAAAAGAGAAAAGTAGGGGAGCCATGAGCTTCCTGTGATTTTGCTGAAAGTGTTCTACCTACCTTGTCAGCTTCCTAATGATGCTGAAATTCAGACAGCCACCTCTGCAGTGCTGGCTGTTGGGAAACTTGCTTGAAGATGGATTTACAGAATGTGTCTCTAATTTCTACACAGAATGTGGTCCTTTCAGGAGGCTCCACCATGTTCAGGGACTTTGGACGACGACTGCAGAGGGATTTGAAGAGAGTGGTGGATGCGAGGCTGCGGCTCAGCGAGGAGCTCAGCGGTGGTCGGATAAAAGTGAGTGTGTGTTCCAAGTGCATTTATTACATGGCTAATGACAGAAATCAAGTTCAAAGTTCTCACCTCACTAGTGAAAATATGCTGTAAAGTCAGTAGGATTTGTTTATGTGTTGTTAAAAGCACTGGTAGCCTTGCAGTGATCCCATCTCTTTTTAAAATGACTGTGAGCAGTTCTGGTTTTCCTTCTAGCAGACATGTGAGCAGTAGGCAAGAGGAATTGAACTTTGTGTCCTTCATGATAGTTATCATGAAGAGTTTTATGACTTGGTCTCCTAGGGGGAGCATATCTGGGTAATAAGGGATGTGAATGGAGAGTTGAAGGTGTCTGGTTCTGACCATGTTAAGTCTGAAAACCAACTAAATATGAACTGTTTTCCTTAGCCCAAACCAGTGGAAGTTCAAGTGATAACACATCACATGCAGCGTTATGCAGTTTGGTTTGGAGGTTCCATGCTGGCTTCAACAGTAAGTCTTCATCAAAGTTATTCTTAATTTTTATTGCATGTTGAATTCTGGGTGTATTTGATCTGAGTACTAAGTTCTAAACTTCTCATTGTGACAGCCTAAATTGTGTCACATTCTGGAATCTTTACCCAAATTTTATCTCAGTAAAATTTGTACAGGGCAAATGGGAGCTTTGCTCAAGTAAGGATATCAGGAGTTGACATAACTCTAAAGTAGCTTTGATATGATAGTTCCAAAATAATGCCTTTATTCTTTAAATCAGCACTAGAGATTAGCTAGGACTTCAGGAATATAGAATCCAAATCAATGGTCTTAAATTGAGAGAAGAATTGCAAGAGAGAAGCAAATACAGGAAAATGGGAGCAATTGCTGTCTGCCAAGTGGGATTTCTTACTGTTGTGTTTAAAAGCAGTCTTATGACCTAACTTTTCTTGATTAGTTGTATTCATATCCTAATATTTCTCATTTTATTATATTTCAAAATGTAATACAATGTCGTAAAGCTGCAATCTAAAGAAATAGCAAGATGTTATTTATTTGTTGGTTTTTTCTGCTTACATTCTTATGCTTTTGGGGGGATCCTTTTTCTATTTTTATAGCCAGAGTTCTTCCAAGTATGTCACACCAAGAAGGACTATGAAGAGTATGGCCCTAGTATTTGTCGTCATAATCCCGTTTTTGGAGTCATGTCATAATGCTCATCCAGTGGAAATAAGATCTCTGATACTGTGCTGGTGAAGAAGCTCTTGCAGTGCAGAGGAAGGCAGCAGATACTGTAAATACTGAAACAAGATGTGGTTAACTCTGAGGCATTTGGATCACCATTGTGCACTAAAGCACAGCTTACAGCCCCAAGTCATTTCAGTACCAGCCATTTCTCTGCTGACTACTCAGAGCCTTTCCTTCTTTCTTCCTAAATGTGAGGTAATTGAAAATAGGTAAGTCTTGGTTTAGGAGGTTGTGCAAATACTACTGAAACTGAATCTTGAAGAATAAGGCAGTGTTTTACTGCTTGTGGAAAGATCTAAACCTTTCCCACTTGTGCCCTGAGTTTGCAATCAATCCTTTAGCAATGGAGCACTAAATACCACATTGCCTTTAGGGGAGCTGGAATGGATACAGGTACCTACCCAAATGGAATAGATTGCAGGATTTGGGACAGTACTTTGTAAATGTAGGTTTTCATACCATTTTGTATTTTATGATATTGGTAGGGTGAATTGATGACTAGTTCTAAGCATGAACAGCTGTCAATGTCATTGGAATGGTGTTATGCATTTCCAGGTGTGAGGCATGTATTGGATCAGTGCTGGTATATTTTTTTGGGAAAAAAAAAAGCCATGTATGATAGAAATGGATCTGTTCATGTTTGGATGATGCAAAGTGATTTACAGTATTGTATGAAGTTTATTATAGCCACTGTTCCTTTGTTTTGAATTTTCTGAAACTGTTTTTTAGGAGATGATGTTTTGTTTTGCTGTTGGTGAGTGGTGGGTGACACATGGGCCTTGCACCAGTGAAATAAAAGCTGTTAACATCTTTATGAATGTTTGTGGTAGTCCTGATTTACTCCCCCACTTCATCTCATGGGGTTGGCTTTGCATTTGTGGGTCATCTATGTGGGATCACATACCCTGAATGTAAAGGGACCTCTGGAGATTTCTGCTCCAGAATTGTTTAGTGCAGGGCTCACTTCAAAATCCTCTCTGTTTGCTCAGGGCCACTCAAGTTTCTGTGAATGGAGGTTCCTGAACACCTGGGCAAGCTGTTCCTGGGCTTAACTATTCTGTTATGGGTACTTGTTCTTGTGTTAGGGACAGAGCTTTTGTTCTTCTGTGGTTTAAATCTATTAGAGTAGGAAATCCTGCTTGCCCTGTCCTTGCTGATATTTATCCTGTCAGCAGAGGTTTCATACAGTTTGTGTAGCCCAATAAGAATTTTGTAAGACAAATCAATTTGATTTTAGCATGCATGGAGGGATTTAGGCCAAGCAATTATTCCTTCAGCATAAGTTAGAAATTAGGCAAAATGAGACTGCAGGACTCAAAGCTGCTTCTGAATGCTTTTGAACTTAAAGCCCAGCACTCAGGGGAAGAACAGTGAAGCATAATTTGCTCCATCCTCTCACTAAGAAAGACATGGATATTCTATTGCAATGTGTACTGTTTCAGCTTGTTCCAGTGTCACATCAGTTTTTCTGTGTTTAAATCTACATTTCAAGTTTGTCAGTGCACCACTGCCTACTTAGGATTTTGGCCTGTACAGCAGAATCCAGAGCCATGAGCACAGCACGGCTGAAGTCAGGCTTCAGAGGAAGAGTTACACATTTTGTGCACTGAGAAAGTGGCTGCTGAGGCACCAGCACACTCACATGGTGCTACAAAATAAGGAATGCTGGGTAAGTAGCCTGGGAAGTTACATGTGGCTTGCAAACAGCTCTAGCCAAGCATTAAGGCATCTTGAAATTTGCAGGAGGCAGGTAATTTTAGATAAAAGCTTCTGACACAACACACGGGAACCCATTTTGTCTTGGGGAAAAAAAAGCTTTCAGAAAGTGAGCAAGACTTACATTGAAAACAAACCAGGAGATGTGCTCAAGTTTGCTCTTCATGAAAAATATATAGATAGTAAGAATGTTCAGGATGTTTAAGTGATCTGAAGCTGAATTTCCCTGTTCTTCAAGTTTTTTGGAAGGCTGAACTACCTGCTACACTACAGACCCTGTGAGTCTATAACAGTCATTGGGCTGAAAAAAAATCCAAGGTGAGATTAGTCAGGGGACCAATGAAAAAGTGAGTTATTAGCCCCTCTCTTCCTGCTGTTGGGATAATTTGAGCTCAGCCTTTTCAGGTACATTTTATGGATTTGTTGCAAATAGTTAATGAATTGCCATAGTGACACTGAAAATGATCCCTCACCTTGTGTGTTGTGTGCTAACCTAAGAGGGAGCACTTTGGCTTTGAATTATTTTGGACAGAGGAAGGAATTGAACCCAAGACTCATAAACAAGAAGGGCCAGCAGGTTCCTAGTCCAGTTCCAGGCACTTACACACCAGCATGGTTTCCTAAGGAGTGCTCTCTGTAAACATAATACATTTCTGGAGCTCGGTGAGAGTAAAGGTTTGCTGCTCTTACAGCTGTTGTTGAAGGGTTTGTGATCCTGCTTTGACCCTGGTGACCACAGGACACTTCTGTGAGGTCATTTGAAGTGTTAACCTTGCAGGCAGCTTCACCCCACCCCTGTTTTCTTGAACACAATGATCTGTTAGAGTGCTCCACTATGCTTGTGGAAACTGCAAGTTTATGAATAGAACAATGAACCTGAGATCTAAATTGGCCTTGAGTTTTGCTGCTGATTTCTAAATGAGTCTTGTGAGGTTGGGTCCTCTGGTTTGTTTGGTTTTTTGGGTTTTTTAATTGGTTTGTAGCATGCCCTGAAAGTGTTTTTAGAAGCTCTTCAAAGATGTACATCAGCATGGCTTGGGTGGAGAGCCTGCATGGAGGCAGAGCTCGGGTAAGCCAAACTGCCACAAGAAGTTCAGACTGATCTGGAGAGCTGTAATTGAGGCTTTTGACTTTGTTGAAGATTTGTGATTACCTGCCTCCCCTCAGCCAGTTAGCAGATGATGTGTTCTTCCTTGGATTAACTTGGATTTGATTTGAGTCAGTGCTCTAGAACTGGAAGGTGTTGTTTTCTGCTATCAATCTTCTGAGCCTTTCCCTTTCTTTTTCAGTAGTATTTAAAAACACTTGAAGCTTTTATGAACCTGAAGAGCTCTGTGTTCTGTGTGGTATTTTCAATTAACTACAATTAGTGAAGTCTTGACATATACTGGAGTACTGATCTTTCTGTAAATAATTCATTCTTTATGATTGCTGGGTTTTCTCTCATCTGGAAAAATTGCTGTTGTGTCAAACACGTGTTGGAGATGGAACAAGCAAAAACCTTATTAAAAACCACCAGGGATACTGAGCAGAGATATGCAGCCTCCAGCCTAATTGGAAAGTGTGTTGCTTGATATTAAGAAGTTCTGTGTGGTACCTTCAGATAGTTACAGAAGATGGAAGCTCAGGTAAAACTGTGAAATAGCCACTCTCCTCACTTTGATACACTGGTCTCCAGCAAAAGCATTTTACAAAAGGTAAAGAAAAAGTAGTGAAGGGGAGTGTTTGTAACTTTCCAGCTTCTTAGGTTTCTTTTCTGCAGGCTAAACCTATGTGAAGGAAGAAAGAATCAAAAGGGTATGTATTCATGTCTTGCTTTTGTGGTCACTTCTGTTCTTGCTGTTTCACCTCTGATGATTCCTCTGTCAATATCCGGGGCCTGATCCGAAGTCAGTGGAAAAGATTTCTCTTTGGCATTATTGATCCTGTATTGGTATTGATACTATTCTGTATTATTTTCCATTTATTAGAGCCACTTGCCGTGTCAGTCTTGCCCATGCTGCACCACTTCAGGCAAGTGGCTTCATTCCTGTGTGCTTTTTCCTGACCTTTTCCTAAGGACTGCCTCTTAGACAATACCTTAGCACCAGTGTGTGTGCTGTGACATAAGTGACAAATCCTTAGATGCAGATGTCTGACATAGTCACTTGGGCTTCAAAAGTAGTATAATTACATTCTGAGGACAAATCATCTCATCGTAGCATGTATGTATCTAAAAGCAGTTGGTTCATTCATCCTTTGGCAGTGCTTTTTTTGCAGTTAATAAAATTCTATGATATGATTTTAATTCTTAAAGGCTCAAAGTTTGAGAAAAAAAAAAACAGCCCACCCTGATTTTGGTCTCCGGGCACTGTTGGTGGAGCAGACTGAGGCAGTGTGGCTGAGTGAGCTGAGGAGGGGCTGCTACACTTCCCTGCACTACACCCAAGAAAAATGCTGAAGGGTGCTGCTCTACTGCTGTGGCTTCCAAACAACCTGAGAATTTTTACCTTGATGTTGTTTAAACGGGCTACTTGTGTGGTCCTGCTTGTGTGTTCACAGCTTGGCTCTCCCTGTGCCAACCTGTGACACTTCCTGCCTGTTTTTAGGAAGATGAACTCCCGTGAGCTGCAGCAGTGTTTAATTTGCCAGCATAAACCTGGTGCAAGGTAAGGGTGAGCTGGCACAGCTGTTCCCCTGTGCCTGGGGACACAGAGCTGCCAGAGCACAGAGCTCCCAGCAGCTTTCTCAGCTGTGCCAGCACTTGTCACATTGTTCAGGAAGGAGGTTTTGTCCCCTCTAGGCAGTCAGTGCTTGTAGAAGTGGCATTTGTGCCTTGCAGCTCTCTCCTGCTGGGCACGTGAAAGGCTCTGGAGGAGCCTGAGAACCCATCTGCTGCCTTCAGCTATTGCTGAGATACAGGTCAAGCAAAATCAGGACATTTGGATTGTTTTTCAACTTTCCATTGAGTAAAATTGGGAAGAAGGAGGAGAATTCAGTAACTCTTCTAGGGGTTTAAATGAGATTAATATTTTACAAATATATTGCAATAAAAGCCTTTCGTACTGTGGAGAGGCATGGAGTTCATATGGTTACCTGTAGATAAACAAACTTCTCACCTCTCCTGCTTTTCTAGTGCCATTTCCCTTTAAATCCTCTTGAGTTCAGCTGGTGAATATAGTAAAGTTTTATTAGTAGTAATTGTTTCTCACTTAGGCCTAGTTTGAGGGTGGGTGCTGCTTTACTTCTGATTCCAGGAACCTGTTACATCTCCCCAGTTGCTTAGACTATTCTAAAATTAGAGATTTTACATTTCCCAACAACCATGGTATCTTGTGTTATTAATGAGTATATGGAAAATCATTAAGGAATTTCCCCCCTCACTTGCAATTTATCTTCCAGTTTAATCCAGGCAAGGAAGTGATAGAGCTGCCAGTCAGGGGAGGTGTTTCTCTGCATAGGAAACAAAGTGAGTGGATGTGGATTTGAAAAGTCAGTAAATAGAGGGTATTTATGAGAATTATTGCCTCCATATATCTTGACTTTGTGATTCTTTTAAAGAAGTGGTGCTGTTACGTGTGTTCTATCAGTAAATAAAGGAGCAGAATGGTTTAACTGGGAGGCTGTGTTCCTCTCAAGCAATTTTTCAGCAGTTTGCTGTGCTATTGTTTTTTTCCAGCACCCTGTGGGGTAATGACAGGAGTTGCAGCCACTTTTACAAAAGGAAAGTTGTTCACTGCCTTTGACAGGTGGTATGAAGGAGAAATATATTTTTAATGTAAACCTGTATTGCTTGTAATTCTATTGCTGCTGATACTCTGCAGCAGGGTGCAGGGTGTACTTGGGTTGGTTGCCATAAGAATTAGTTAAAACACAAAGATGTGTTGCTGAGGTGGTGAGCACCTCCCTGGCCCACAGAGGAGCACAGAACTGACAGTGAGAATGTGTGGCCTGTTGTGGTTTCACTCCCTTTTGGACTGAGTCAGCATCTACTGCAGTGTAAGTCCTCATAACTTCTTCCAAAGAATTGCTAGAAATCTATTTCTGCCCTTTTCTTGGTGGTTGAGTCAGATAAGTGGCAATTTATGACAGATTTTTTTTCAATAGTTGTGTTTCTAGTCAGGTGCTCTTGGACACCAACTACTGATGCAACAAATCTGCAGAGTGAGAGTAGAAATCCTGGTGTTTCTAGGTTGTGTATTGTGGTGTTTATGAATTGTTCCTTGTTTTAACAGCCTGCATCCCTGGCTGAAATCCTGGTGTTTCTAGGTTGTGTATTGTGGTGTTTATGAATTGTTCCTTGGTTAACAGCCTGCATCCCTGGCTCTGCTGTTGCTTTTGCTCTTGCACAACTTCTCAGCCCATTTGCTCGTGTGGTTGTGTGCTATGTCTGCAATACATTAGATGATATTGGCAATTAAAGGATTAGAGCCAGGATCTAATTATGGCCCTGTGGAATAAAGTTTTCAAATGATTCTGCTGCAGTCTGTAATTACACTGTGTGTGCCCTGGTGCCAAGGATTAATGGGGGGATTACAGGCTGTTTTCCTGTAACATGCAGTTCATGGATATACTGTTCACAACTCACTGGCTTTAAGGAGCTGCTGACCTCTCCTGGGGAATGTTATTAAAGGATACAGTCCAGGAGAATGTTTTGTGTTATGTTATGCTTGTTTCCTTCCCTAAGCCTGAGTTTATTGTGCAGGGACTGGTCAGAGTAGCTCAGATCTTGAGTAGACAACCCTGAAATTGAAGTATTAAGGAAGTGAAAGCAGACAAGCGTCAGTAGCCAGCCCTGCACTGTTAAACTCACTTCTCTTTTGCACTCTGCCTTCACACCTCAGCAAAAAGCTGTGGATTCCCCTTGCTGTGGAATGGAAAATTGAGCGTTCATGATATATTGTTACATATTTCACAAGTAGTGGGATATAAACATTTTATTTCTGTATATCTGGAAATAATGTACTCCAGGAACCTCTGCGATCAACACTTCTCTGAAAAACTGCAGTTGTTTAGTTTTAATGAAGATATATCTGTATATATGGAAATATTCTGTATATCTGTAAATAACATGCTCCAAGAACCTCTGCAATCAACATTTCTTTGAAGAACTGCAGTTGTTTAGTTGTAATGAAGATATATCTGTATATCTGGAAATATTCTGTATATCTGTAATAATGTGCTCCAAGAACCTCTGCAATCAAGACTTCTCTGAAGAACTGCAGTTGTTTAGTTGTAATGAAGATAAACCAGTGCTGGTGCTATTTGAAATAGGTGAGAATGTAACCAAGGACTGTCTTTGGAGTAGCAGAAGAGTGCTGAGCTGTTGTTTGGAAAGCTAAGGCTGCTTTTTGCCAAATTACAGCACATTAACTAAATGCCATTTAACTTTGTGAACTTGCATGACTCTCCTAAAGTGTAGCATCAAACCTTAGATTAATTTTGAAGTGCATCATCTTGCTTCCCATGTCAGTTCTGAGTGGTTGAAGCAATGTTTGTAAACTAAACATGCTCAGAGCCTTTCTGTGGCACTGAGTCCCACTTGGATGACACAGCCTCCTCTTCCTCAGCTCCCTGGCTGTGCCAGTGAAGTGACCACATCTGGGCTGCTCTCTGCACTGTGGTGATTCCTGAGCTGTGCTCTGCCATTTCTTGGCTTACTGACAGTTTGCCATGGCCAAAATGGTGCTGTGGATCACGATTGCAATTTAATGGTGTAGTTGATGGCACTCCAGCACCTGGGAATGTTCCTTGGCAGTGTTTAATTTGCCAGCATAAATCAAACCTGTGTCTTTTGAGTAGCAGAGTGATGCTAAATATTTCAAACAGGATGTTTTATTTTCCTAAGACCCCATATCTTTGTCATGCTGGTTTTTACATGAATCTGATTTATGGTTTAGGAGAGTGCTTTTACTGTAGTTGCTGAAGAAATGTGAACCTTGGACTGTCAGATAACAGTGGTGAAAAAAGACTCTTTGGTTTATTTTCAAACAAAATAATACTTTTTAAGACATTACAGTTTTAAGACATGATAGTTCTTAATGTCAAAATAGGATTTAAACGTTTAAGTTGTACATGTGTAACAATACAGGTCAGCTTATACTCCTGACTTTTTGTAGTTTTTGCAGTTTTTCATGGTTAACAGGATTTTTTCCTTTGTCTTTTCATTTCACTGTTTTGCATGAGTTACCATCGTGTAACCTCAGCAAAGCTGTCATTACAGAGATGTATCTAGCATTTAATTTGTCTTTGAGAATTTTTCCTCCTGATGGGAACATGTGAGAAAGGAAGAACCATCCTCCCTGACTTCCACGTTTCTCTGGATGGCTTTACAGAACTATCAATTGAACAATTTGTTCTGGAGTATTGCTACAAATAAGGCCTGGCAGCTGGAGCCGGCCTGCTGTGTGGATGGCATGAACATTAAAGCTCTTCTGTCTTTCTCTTCAAGCAGAAACTGCTTTGAAACTGTAGTAAAAATTCTCCTTTGTCCTTTTGTGTCTGTATGGTATTTTCCCTCTTCCCTCTGCCAAAGTTTTCTTCTGCCTTGGTCCTAAGAAGTTGGCGTGGATGATTTGATTAAATGATTAATGAAAAACATTAGCTGTGACAAAATGTGACTTTTCAGTGGAAAGGAGAAGACTTTTTGGGCAACTCTGCTACAAATAGTAATTTTTGAGAACAGGGAATACAGTCCTCAGTATTTGGCATGATGCAGTCTTTTGAACCTGTGCCGTCTCAAATGGATCCAACTAATGAAATAGTAAAGCAGAGTTAAATAACAATGCTAGATGCAGTTGCCATTGTGGTTTGTGTAGCAGCAGAAGAGCAGTGAAAAATCAACTGTTAATTGTAGTCACAATATTTTCTGAAAAATCCTTTCCTTAGGTTTTTTCTGTCCTGAGAAGCTGAGAAGCCTCAGAAACAAAATGTAAACAATGATTATCTGGTGGTGTGGAATGCAACAGGTGGATCTGTGATTGGTCTCATGTGGTTGTTTCTAATTAATGGCCAATCACAGTCAGCTGGCTTGGACTCTCTGTCCTGGCCACAAGCCTTTGTTATTCATTCTTGCTTTTTCTATTCTTAGCTAGCCTTCTGATAAAATCCTTTCTTCTATTCTTTTAGTATAGTTTTAATATCATATATATCATAAAATAATAAATCAAACCTTCTGAAACATTCTCGCCTCTTCCCTCTTCCTAAGACCCCTGCAAACACCACTACAGTTAATATCAGCAGGTGACAAGTTTAGTGGTGTCATTCTTTTCAAATCATTGTTGCATCCAGGTAATATCTTATAAAAGAAGACTTACAAAACCAAGCCTTGCTCTGCTGAATTACCAGCTAGCCTGTAAGTTCCTATAAGAAAGAATCAGAGGAATGAGAAGCAGTTAGCACAACAACCTGTTCTGGTAAGAGAACTGTTTGCCCCTGCAAAAACAAGGAGTCTGTCCTATGAGAATCCACAAAGAAAATCTGTAAACACCTGGAGAAAGAGGGAATATTAGCATGGACATAACAAGCATTTTCTAACCAATGAATTGAGTGGTGAGAAAATTATGAATCAGAGTTTTACACAAGGTCTTGAAAATTGTATAAAAATGGGCTGTAACATTAAAGATTGGCTTTTCTGCATGAAGAAACTGAGTCCTATCTGCTTATTACTGCAACAAAGCACTGCCTGCTTTTTCACAGGTTAGGCTGTATGCTCACAGTTAGAGCCAAAGAAAGCAAATCTTTCACAGAATAGTAATTGAAATCCATACAGTGAGTTAGAGACCCTGGGTCATGAGTACTCCAAAGTCTTAATAACTGAAGGTAACAGTGAAATTAGTTCCCCTTTCCTCTCCTGGTGCTGAATGTAACTGGGGAACAGCTCAGTACAACCATCAGTTAAACTGCAAAGATACAAACACCTGAAACATGAAATGAAGTAAACTGCAGCACAGCCAGCTCAGTTTCTTCTGAAGGGAAGGTTTGCTTGTTCCAATCATGATTTGTGCCACAGGCTTTTATAGCAGCACTAAAAATCTTATAAAAATTGTATTAAAGATCAGCCATCCTTAAACATATTAGGCTTCCAGCTGTGAGCAGATTTGTCACAGAAGCCCAGTGAGTTTTGTGTGAGGTTCCTGGTTTTCTCTTTCTTTAATTGTGTCTATTGTAATTATAAAGCTATTTCTTGCTCCTGTATGTGTACAGAGCAACAAGCAACTTGCAATTAAATGCATGTTTGGGTCCTGGCTGTGGCACTTAGTGATTCATGAGGCATTGTGTTTTCAGAGGCAAAAAGAAAATTTTGCTCCAGCGAGCACACTTTAATTGTTCAAATAGGTACATCAAACTTTTACACTTGAATAATAAATTGTATTGAAGAGTTCTGCCTCTTTGCAAGCACTTTTTACCTGTTCCAGCCACCACCAGAAATCATCAGGCAGAGCAGCAGCTCTCTGAGACAATTCAGTTATTTCTGACCTGGGGAGTTGGTGTTCTGTGTTCAGGATTGCTCCCCCATCTGAGGGATGGTCAGTAGCTTCTGAAGGTAGCTGTCGCTCTAACCAGACACCCAAAATTAGGTACTGATATTTTTGTTGTTTATTTTTGGTTGGTTGGGTCGTTTGGATTTGGTTTGGGTTTTTTGTTTTGATTTTTTTTTTGTTTGTTTAAAGGATGGATTCATGATGAACTGCTCAGCCAGAGTAGGTTAGTCCAAAAACCAGTTTTGATAAAACACTTTTTAATAACAGGCATTATTTTTTTGTGAGGAAAATAAAGCATTTCAGTCTGAACTGAAATAGTTCTTTTCCAAATGGTGCTAATAAAAGTATTACACATCAAATTATGATTAAACTGCACTTCTGCTGTGATTGGCTCTGGTTGGGATTTTCCTTTCCTTTTGGACTACAGGCAAGTGCTTTCTGGATTTCTTTTTTTTTTCCTTTTTATTTTCTTTTTTTTTTCCTCCTTTTTTAAAATAAGTTTTCATTTCATTTGAATCCTCTCAAAAGTTTGCTAAAAGTGCTATTTTGGTTTTGTGAGCTTGAGTAAATCTAATGTTTTGACCATATTGTGTACTGCCCGAGATGCACTCAGCACTCTACCAGGCCTCCACGGTGGTAATTAACAACAGATACTAATTTTCTTCAATCCAGATGATCTCTGATACCATCATGGGAATGGTGAGTGCTGACTAGGAAGGCAAACATATGGCAGCCTGGCACAGCTGCTCCACATGAGCATCTTTTGCTCTAGAGCTCTCAGATTCTTGGCCTTGTTGACCATTCTTTTGGGTTTTTCAGCTCTGTGAAAAGCAGCAGAGTGGAGCTAGATGTGAGCAGATCCTCCTGGAAGCAAGGGGTATTTTGAAAAATTTACCACTTTTCCTCCTGAAGATATCAGCTCTTCTGTGAGGAAGGTATTCATCACATTTGATATTCCTGATTCCTTAGTGGCTATTCAGGTAACTCACTGTTTTGTGCTGAGAAAACAGGGTTATAATCCTGAGATGATGTGCTGTGTTTTAGGACAGAGTTCATCTGTTCCACTTTATGATACTCAGGTACCTGAACCTGAGCTCATCAGTTTTGGTTCTCTTTGTAATCCAAGGAGGGAAGTGTGTGCTGCTGAGTGCAATTCACACAGGTCTGAAATAGGTCAGAGCAACGACTCCATGGCACTGCCTGGTTCTTCCCATGCAGTGAGGTCAAGACATGCAGCTGGAACTGAGTGAGAAGAGTTTTCTTCAACTCAAATCTGTGTCACAAGCTTGGGCTTAAATCTTCTGGTATATCCAGTCTCTGACATGTGCTCACTCTCCTTCAGAAACAGCAGGCTTTTCCTGAGTCCTGAGAGGGTCAGGTCAGGACTAAAACCTGAGAGGCTGAGAAAAGCTGTTTACTCCTAGAAGCAGGGAAAGAAACTGCATTTCCTAATGAAATTTCTGGTAATGTTTTCATGCTGCCCTGAATTTTGAGTTGATTCAGACATCCATTTACCAATTACCAGCTGGTGGTAGCACTAAATTGAGTGTAACCATCACGATCAGATAAACTGTGAGTGTTTATTCTTTCCATGCATCCTTTCTCCATTATTCAGTGGTACTTTGTGATGCTGTACTTTAGCTGCCCCGTGGAATTTGTGTGAGTGTGAATATTGCATCTTTTCAAAGGCGTAGGGTTGATGTGTAGTGTCAGAGCTGAGAAGGTTCATTTCACATTGTTGTTGTTTGTGACAGTGCTGCTTATGTTTAATGATCTTCTTCTGATGTCTTTGAAATCATTTTACTCCTGGACTGTAGCTATTCTTGGGTCCTTCCATATTTTTGTTTCATGAATCTGTTTTTAATGTTATTTTGCTTCTTATCTTCACTGAGCTGTCAGCATCTCTTCCTTCTAACAAACAGGGCAGCAATGACTTGCTATACTGTGATTTGTCGAGGGCTGGGGACATCAAACAAGGCATTTATTATAGCTTTGGAGTTCAATAATAGGGAGTTCAGACACAGGGATTCAGCCTTCTTATCCTAAAGGCAACTGTTAGTTCATCAATGACTGTAATTCCTGTTTCTGGGTCTGCATTTCTTTCCACTTAAAGCAAAGAACAAACTCGTAAATAGCTTTATGCATTCATGTCATATAAGTTAGGATTGCTTTAACCTTTTCCAAACCTTGGATAAGAGCTTCTAAGAAGAAGCAGACAGATGAGGAGGAGGAGAGCAGTATGTTAAACTGTGAGCACACTGAAAGGAGATTGAGACTGGATCCTGACCACTCCTTGGGAGGAAGCAGGGCAGGCAGTGGAGCCTTTTCCATCAGTATTTGCTGAATGAATGTTAACATAGGAGATGCCAAAGGGATACTGTTACCTTGAACCTGATCTTTTGTTTTTATGCTAATCTTGATGGGAATTCCTCGACCTGAGGCAGCCACACCATGGCTTTGCTGCATGGAGCTTTTTGAGCAGCTGGCCTGCTCCTTTGGACATCTCTGGTTAGCTGTGGTATTGATGAGGAACTGACAAGTATTGGCAGGGCTTTGAATGACCATTGCTCAGTGGTCCTTCTCTTGTCCTTCCACAAGGGTGATGTGGTGCCAAGGGTTCTGGTAAAAAAGCTGTGCTGTGGTTCCTGTGGTGTGGGCTAAAGTCCCTGTGTGATCTCTGCTGTTGGTGTGGCAGGAGGAGAAATAACTTGGAAATCACAAGCATTACCTTCATATAAAGGTCAAACATATAAAGAGTTCCCAATCCATTGGCCAGAAGTTCAAATAATCCCAAATGCCAGTCTGAAGCATCTTAGTAGTCAGTCCAGCATTGCTGTTCAGGACATTTGGACAAGTCCAGCTTGGTGGTGTTTTCATTGCTGCCGTAAAACTGAATGTGGTGCTTCTGTTCCCTGCTCTGAGCTGCTGTGTGATGGCTGTTATTATACGGAGCCCATCTATCATTCCAGCCATTCAGCTGCACAGTATCCAGCTATTTGTCTTGCACATTGAAAATTACTGTCAAGTGTCCTGTTTGTTCAGCCAGGTTTGCTCCTCTGCAGTGAACAACAGCAATTGCCTTTGACATCAGACATTGTGTGTCAACTGCCTCAACATTTTGAAGCTTACCCCAAGTCCCTCATGAAAAAGATGTGATTTGATTGGTAAAGGTAAATTAACCCATTAGGATTGACTCCAAAGAAGCAAAAGTCAGGTGCTGTTACCTACAATTATCTGTGTTATTCTACCTGCTCTTCAAGCCACATCATGAACTGTAAGGTTAAAAAGGGCAGAGAACAAATTGTGTCACAGGAATGACACCCTCCTCTTAGATGTGGGTTTTATTTTTAAAGTCAAGAATTGTTCAAGGTGACTAAACTTTGATGGCCTCAGGTGGGGCAGCAAAAGCAGAGGACAGTAAATGACTTGCTGTAGGAAGTACAAAGGGTCAGTGGTGGTGGTAAAGTATCAAAGTAACCTCTCCAATCCCACACCAGAGCATTTTCCCTGCTCACACACAGGGCTGTCAATATTCTCTTGCTCTGGGCTGCCACTTTCCTAGGACATTACTCTGAGAATAACCTTCTAATTAAATTGTTTACAGACAGGTGATTTGCTGGGCTACCTGCACTGTCTTTCTGCTGCATTGATTAGGAGTGCTGGGCACATCACTTTAGGGCTTTTAGGTTCTTTGCAGGAAAATTTTCCCTGTGAACACACCAGGGAAAATGCAGCAGCTCAGTCTGGGCTGACCTTTCCTGAGTCAACATAAGCAGTTCAACTATTGGTCCTTTTGGACTATAGTGTTTCTTTTCAGGACAGCGCCATTTTTTACAAGTGGAAATCCATCACATGGATTTCCCATGTGCTCTAATGGTGTCTTTTGAACGGTGTCCCACAGTGGCTATGGGATGTCAGTGGCTGAAGCAGACCAATATTTCATGGGTGAATGCTCCTGAATAATCATTTATTTGTTTATTCGTTGGCAGCTTTAGAGCAAAGTTTGTGAGACACCAGCCTGCATGCAGAGGCAAATGTCTCTTACCTCCTTGGGAAGGATCCTGACAATGTTCTGGCAGCAAGGGATGTTTGGGAAGGAGCCACCTATGGAAAGCAGGCACTGCAGAGAAGGCAGCAGCCAGGATCAAGCAATTTGTTTTCTCCAACCCAAAAATACAAGAGCAACAACAGTGGCTGAAAAGAGGATGTCCTGTCCCTCACTGGTACTGGGGAGGGTATTTCAGTTTATCCTCTTGCTTGGAAGCACAGCATAATTCTGTTAGTCAGGCTGTTATAAACAGTCAGGTGTAACTGTGAGGGCTTTCTCAGGGAGGCAAAATCAGTGTTAATTCACTCCAAATGGCTGCATGAGTCTGGACTGAGTTGACTTTTGTACACAAAGGGTTGTGAGGCACAGAGGGATGGGGAGGAGGGTTGTACTGACATTTAATCTAAAGGCCATGGCATCTGATGCTGTTTTGGTTTCATGCCTTTGCTCCACAGGTCCTGCTGTGCCCAATTCTGTGCTCATCTTCTTTTGGAGATTTCTAGGTTTATCCCAGCACTACCTTGTGTTCTGCTGATCACTGTAGTACTTCTGGTGGTCCACAGCAAGAACCTGAACTACTGTACAGGTTCATAATGTGGGAGAAGATAGACTGATTTATTCTGGGGGATCCATAGGAAAAGTATGTTTATTGCTCTGTAATTTTCTCTAGGGAAGTTGCTAAAAGTTCAAATGCTTTTAAAAAGCTGATTTACTTGTTGTTGTGCTTAACTTGGATAAGAATGTGAAAGCATTTGGTTTTCCTAATCTTGATGAAAAAAAGTTTGTCTGAAGAATTTCCCAACAGCCATCCACCACTACCATCATGAACAGTCTGCATTGACCTGTTGGCTCCTGCTTTCTGGTCAGTTTTAAATCCTACTGTAGTGTTAGGATCCTGACATTACACTTGATAATTTAAAAAAATTCCAAGCTTTTGGCCAGTTCATTACATGAAGTTTTAACTGATGCAAATTTATTGTTCCTCGCCTAACATTTGTATAAGCAAATGGAATTTCACCACTGCAGTTAGCCTACAAGATGAAAAGTCATAGATACTGAACAGCAATTTCCTTCATTACTGTGATTTTTGTGTAAGTAAAGTGCTTCTGGTATATTGCCAACCATTTTTTTCCAAGGTCATTTCTATTAAATGTATCATAGTGCTTAATTCTGCTATAGCAGTGCCTGAGTTGAATTAGGAATCCCTATATGTTGTAACAATTTATTTTGAAAGGATACCTTAGTAATACTTCTCAGAAGAGTGAAATGTCCAGGTATTAATAGGTACACTTTTTCAGGGATTTTTCAAGATGGTAAAAAAAAAGCTGTCATGTACCTCAGTGATCTTGGCTGAAATTTAACAGGGACACTTGATGGAAGTGTGGAGGCAGCCCCAAGTCCTGGGCATGGTTTGCTGTCTCCATTACAGAAGTGAGTGGGAATCAGAAGAGCAGAGCTTTCAGGAGATGTCAGTAATTGGGAAACTGATGGACAGATGTTGCCATATTTATATGCCCTTATACAGTCAAAATATGTTGCTCATCAGTCCGAGCAGGATCCCCAGCTCTCAGTAATGATTCCTCCTGTCACTGTCCAGTGCTCCCTGTCCCATTAGAGATCAAATCCAGAACATAATGTTCAGTAGTGATTTAAACTGGGCCTGGGAGGGCTGCTTTGTCCTCACCTTGTAATTCTGTCACCTTCAGAAGAGCCTGGTTTAGGAGCAGTAGTGGGATAGGAGGATTCCAATATCCAAGGGGATCTTGCAGGTTGTCTGGACAGAGTGGTCTCAGTTCTTTTCTGCCTTTGTAGAATCCTGAACCTGGCAGGTGTTAATTAGCAGATTCTGGCCTGTCAGGATCAGGAAGAGCTGGAACACAACCCAGTGTTTGATGCATAGCTACAGTTCACATCCCATTTAGGTTACATATACAATAACTATTACTCTATGTATAGAAATGCTACAGAGCACATGGCCCACTGCATATTTCCCAGCCACAGGAATGACTGCAGAGCTGTTGTCTTCTATAAGTAACATTTATGTCTTTGGTTAGAACACACCTAGTAAAAAAAACCTCCAGCAAATGATTAGAGGTAGCAGGGTGGTGTGCTGTGCTTTTTCCCAGAAAACTGTGTTTAGAAAAATTCAGCATCCCAAGATGTCCTGGATTGCCAAGCAAATTGTTTTCTATTTGCTATCTTTATGGCAGTTGTATTCTGTTCAGTGGGCAGATTTCCTTATCTCTTCCATAACCAATCCTCCTTCCAGCAGAGGCATCTGCTGATAACAGCGATAGAATGTCACTGCATGGCTGATAAGAACTACAGCATCCCATTGGGAGATGTGAGCCCAGAGGGAGGAGCCAAGCATTCCTACCTGGTTATAATCTGGAGATTCTGGAACACCAGCACAGCTTCTCCACTGGATTTCCCAGAGGAACAGCAGCTGCCTCTTCCCCTGGATCTTCAGAGGAAGAATACATCCTTCTCTACAGGATCCCTGCTCCAACAGAACCACCCCTGACACTGCAGGAGGGCTGAGCCACAATTCCAGTGGGACTGACACCAACACCCTGACCCACAGGGTGTCAGGTTGTGTTCTGACTCTGTCAATGTTGTTCTAGTGCACTGCATTGTTTATTTTATCTTTTTATTTTCTTCCCCAATAAAGAACTGTTATTCCTGCTCCCATATTTTTGCCTCAGAGCCCCCCTTAATTTCAAATTTATAACAGTTTGGAGAGAGGAGGTTTACATTTGCCATTTCAGGGGAGGCACTTGCCTTCCTTAGCAGACACCTGTCTTTCCAAACCAAGACACAAGGCCAAGACATTTTGCAGTGAGCAGCACCAAATGAGCAGGGAGAAATAGCCCAGAACATCTGTAGAACAACATTTTTTAGTTCTGCCTGCATTTACCAGCCAACAGCTCTTATTTACACCTGCCCTGGAGTGTGTCAGTTTTGCCACAGACAGAACACACTGTCCCCTGTGTTGAACAGTCTCTCTGCTGTGGTGTGCTTACTGTCACCTTGTGCCACACTCACCTAACACCTCATCAGCATCCACGTCCCAGGTCAAGGGTCTTTCTGACCCAAAAATGATCTCCATTACCATCAGAATTGTGCTGCCCCTTCTGGGATCCCCTCTGGCTTCCAATAAAACCAGGTAACTTTGGGAAAGCTGCTGAGTGGCAGGAGTTTTCTGTTTGCTTTGCTGGGCTGTGCAGGGAAGGAGTAAGAGGAAATAAAAACAACAGTGAGTGTGAATTTGTGTTAGATAGTTTCTAATTTCTTGCTTGACTTTTTCATAGTTGGGTACTCAGGAAGGACACCTGACCGTAGCATCCCTGACTGGTTTGGGTTGGCACTTTTAAAGGTCATTTAGTCCAAGCCACCTGCAATGGGTAGGAAATCTTCCATAGATGATTTTGCCCTTCTGGGGTGCTTGACTTGAGAGCCTCCTGTGTGGATTTGATGCAGTCAAAGGAGACTGTACTGAATAAGCAGAACCAGCCCAGATTTCGTGAGGACCCTGAGTAAAACCATGAAAGCCTTCTCATCTATTTGAATGTCTTACACCAGCCATATTGTTTTCAAAATATTTTTGCTATTTTTACTTACTTCTTTTCTCCTCTAAAAGTACTGTCCTGGATGACCATTGTAATGGGTTTAATTTTGTAATAGAAATACTCCATGTAGCAGTGTTTGTCCCTCACTGCAACACAGGGGTTTACCCAGTTGCCCAGATGCTCACTGGTAGATCTCTGTGACTGTGTGAATTAAAATAAACAATCAGCCAGGCCTAGTTTGTTAGCTATGGAAAGGGAATTAGGGTACTAATTGGAAATGGAGTGCATAAATTTGACTGGCATGAGTAGGAAATGCCTGAGGAAGCTGACAATCTGTCTCCACGATGTGGCTCCTCAGAAATTCTAATTAGAGATAGCAATTGGGTTCTTTGAATTTTTTTCCATGTGCACTCTAAGCAACATGAAACCAATTAACTTCCTCACTGCATTGATACATTACTTCATGTACAGAACACAGTGATAGAAGACATTTCCATTTGAATTCTTGCCTTTTGGCCTTTAACAGAAAATCAGATAGTTGCAATTTATTGGACAATTACAGATGATATAGGAACACAATTTTTTATCTTTTTTTCTACCAGAAAGGAAACCCTAGACCTTTCTACTTCTAGAAACTTTTTTTTTCTTTTTTTGCACAGAGCTTATGATTTCTCAGCAATTTTCTAAAACCTGATAAGGATGCACATTAATTAAGTTTAGATGAAGGAAACTTCTTTGCAGTTAATCTCTAAGTCTGACTGCTGTGCTGTACTCTCTTTGGCTGGGAGTAGGTATTTAACCAGGATTTTGTTTGGAGGCAAGGCTGGAGTGTGAGCACTGTGCATGTTCACACACAGGATGAGCTATTAACTAAAAATAAGCGTATTGATCCAGCTTGGGATGGTTAATAAATTCAGCTTTTCCTGTTCTTTCTTCTGTTCAGATAGGACTTATTTCTGAGGGAAAGTTGTATAAAGCTAAAAATGAAAGTTTTATGGTGATTCTAATTACATTGCTTAGTGAAGAGGAATACTGAACTGAGGCTAATGGGGGGGGGGGGGTTTGGGAGGAGGCAGGAACAGATCTGTCTCAAGACTTTTACTCCAAGCCTTACTTCCATTTTCTTTCTTTGTCAGTCCTTCATTCAAGGCTCCTAAATCAAGGAGAAGAACCATGATGATTTCTGTGAATCAGTGTTTGAGGAAACTTGACAAAGGGTGAAAACTGGCAGAGACTGGAATACCTGGCTCTGTCTAAATGTGGATTTGTGGTATTAGGAACCTCCAGTCACTGCCATCAGGGTGCTGCCTGTGCTCCATGATGCTGAAGGAGGAAGAGGCTTCCTGCTGCCTTTGTTGGACCCTTCCCAGTTGTTATCAGCTCTGTCCAGCTCTGACAGATATCCAGACCCAGCTCTCTTCAGACATCACCCCAGACAGATGCAGCTGACTGAGAAACCAGTTTCCCTGTTGCTCAATAAAGCAGAGCAAGGCAGCTGTACTTTATTTTCTGCATAAGCTGTGCTGAGGCCCCTGGCAGTGAATTAAAGCCCAGCATGATCTTCCAGCCTTTGCAGCAGTGTGGTCCAACCTTTGCAAGTGCTGGGTGTGGGGAGTGTGGCCCCATCCCTGTGATCTCCAGGGCTGTGACCTTCTTTACCTCTGGAAAATCAATTGTTTTGATCTCCCCCTTCCCCTCCACTGCCTCTCCAGCAGTCACTGCAAGCACTCTGTGGCACCAAATTCCTTCCTGGGGACAGGGAGAAGAAAGTGGGGAGGGTGGGGTGGCTGCTGCTGCTCACCAGACAGTGCAGAGGTGCTGCTGCTGGGCACAGGGGTGTTGGGGAGCCAGGGACAGCAACTCAGGTGCTGCCAGGTGCATTCCAAGAGGTGCTGCCTGCAGGGGTTTCAAGGAAATCGAGCAATTTCTGTTCTCCTGTTTCCTCCTGGTGAACCTGCAGAGCAAAATCAGCTGCATTACACAGATTGGCAAAACAATATTGAGTGCTGTGGGTTTTTTTTCCTTTTTTTTTCTTTTTTTTTTGTTTGTTTGTTTTTTTGGTTTTTTGTTTCTTTTTGGCTTTTTCGTAAGATTCTGAGAGAATTGCAGAAGGGGCAAAAACTCTTCTAAAGCCCGGTTGGATTTAACATTAAGGAAAATGAAAGTCTTGGGAAACTGAATTTAATATCTTACTGTTGTATTTATTGTTGTTCTTGATCCTATGGGAGTGATGAGAAGTGGATTTTCATGCTGTGTATGCTCCAAACTGCAATACTTTTCTGTAGATTCAACTTGCATATGTGCAGCATTGCTCTGTGGTGCAAGGGATGGTTCTGTGGTACTGAACACTATTTGATGAGCTAGAGGGAGCTCTTAGACAAAGATATGTGCTATTTCAGCCTTGCTTTTTCTCCTCAAAACAGTAATTTTAATATCACCAACCTGTCATGACTATTGTTTTCCAAACTTATGACAACACTTAAAGACTTACAATAGGTTTTCTGTGTAAGAAATTGGGTTTTGTTGAGCTCGTTTGCCTGTCCGACCTCCAGAAAAAATTTGGGCACCCTGACAGAGAAATATTTCAGCTTCCCTTGCAATGACTTCCTGCTACAGTGGAAAGGGAAAAAATCTGCTTAAAAAAAAAAAATCTCATTTTTAATTCTGAAGTCAGCAGAGCTGTATGTAAGAGGTGATTTCCAGTGGGAAGCACATCTGCTCATGGGATGCCCCCGTGCTCAAGGGTCTGCTCCTTAACAGCCTGACCCAAAGCTCTTTGCTCTCTGTGGGATGGCACTCATTGACTTCAACAGTTTGACCCCAATTATTTCTTGCTGGAGCTGTGGTTTCACACAGGAAGAATTGTGTTGTCTTGAAATGTTTGTGAAGTCTCTGTAGGTTTTCTCCTATCAGAGCTTCTCCCTGCTCTCATATCTGGGTTTGGTAAAAAGGTTCTGGTGCTTCATGAATCTTGAACTATCACTTCCACATGTTCAGCTTACCTTTCAATACTCATGAAACAAACACTGCAGGATCTCACAAGCCCAGCAGTGCTGCTTTGCTCAGTCTACATGTGGAAGAACTGAGGTGCACTGTGAGCCAACTGTGTCCATGGAAACATGCAGGGATTTCTGTGGCAAAGCCACTGAGCCCCCAAACCTTCCTGCTTTGCTGTGTGGCTTGGATGGAAGGGTTTGCAGGCTTTTAGAAATTTAAATGTGTGTCAAGACTAAACTTGTAACTCTTTTCCTCCCTGGTCAAGAATTTTGCTGTTTTATTTCTGAATATTGGTACTTCCATAAAATTCAAACTCCCTGACTGCCCCATACCTCAATGTCCAGTTTGTTGAGCCAGAGCAATAATGAAATGTCTCAGCTGGGTGTGGTGGATTTATACTTGTACAACTTTTACACTGAGCTGGTATCTTGTCACAGACACATTTTATGAAAAATCCTTTTTTTAGGATTTTTTCTCCTGAGAAGCTGGGAGGCCTCAGGAACAAAATGTAAACATTGATTATCTGCTGCTGTGGAATGCAACAGGTGGATCTGTGATTGGTCTCATGTGATTGTTTCTAATTAATGGCCAATCACAGTCCAGCTGTCTCAGACTGTCTTGGTCAGTCACAGGATTTTGTTATCATTCCATTCTCTCTGCTTTCCTTGCAAGCCTTCTCATGAAATATTTTCTTCTATTCTTTTCTTATAGTTTTAATATAATATATATATCATTAAATAATAAATCAAGCCTTCTAAAGATAGAGTCAATATTCTCATCTCTTCCCTGTTCCTGGGACCCCTGTGAACACCATCACAGTACCTGGCTATAAAAATGTTATCTCTTAAACCTGGACTATTGGCATTTGTAATTCAAGGCAGGATACATTTTTATGTGTGGAGATAATGGAGAACAAGTCTCAAAGATTCCTGCACAAAAGCAGCACTAAAATCAAGTGGAGCATGGAGTCCTTTTCAGCACAGATGAAATCAATTCCTCTTTCAGCTCCAGCTGCCACACGTGATGTCCCAGCCAGGAAGCTGCTGATGCTGGCAAGAGTTCCACAGGCAGAGGGCTGGGTCAAGTGTCTGGTTTTGTACCTGGAGGGTCAGGAAGAGCTGCCTGTGTAACTTCACCGTTGCCATGACCTTCCTTTCCCAGGGAACAATCTGTTCTGGGCAGGACAAGACATCATGTCCAGGCATTTCAAAATAAATACATTCAGGGTGAGAAGTAAGGAGAAAAGCATCCACAATAAATTATTTAAAAAATCCTTACGGACCCTTGAAAACTGCCATATTTTTCCATTTCAGGATGTTTCAAATAAACTCCATTCACCACCACTCCCTGGGCCAGGCCATCCAGAGAGGTTTTTACCCAGTGAACAGAACACCCATCCATGCCATGGGAAGCCAGTTTCTCCAGGAGAATGCTGTGGGAGACAGTGCCAAGGGCTTTACTGTAGTCCAGGTAAACATCCACAGCCTGTCCCTCTCCTCTGAGCGGGTCACCTTGTCACAGAGGGAGGTATGGATTTGCCTTTCCTAAACCCCTGCTGGATCAGCTGATCTCCTATTTGTCCTTGTGTGCCATGTGGTAGCACTCAAGATGATCTTCTCCATGACCTTCCTTGCACTGAATCTGTAGTTCCCTGGATTCTCCTTCTGGATTTTCTTGTGGATGAGCATTTAATTTTCTGGCTTCCAGTCAACTGGGACTTCCTCAGTTAGCCAGGACTGCTGTAAATGATGGAAGTGTCTCTGTGAGAGCTTCATGCAGCTCCCTCAGGATCTGTGGGTGCATCCCATCCTGCCCCATAGAGCTGTGTGTGTCTTTAGTGCTGTACCAGAACCCTTTTCCCCTTGGATTATGGGGGTTTCATTCTGCTCCCCATCCTGGTCTTCAGGGGACCTTCAGCTTGAAGCAGGAGATGCTGAACCTCAGCTCTGAGAATCTAAATCACAGTTTGAAATGTTTGCTCTGAAGAACCTGGAGGGGCAAGGTGTGGTTTGCCCTTTCCTGTTCCACAGGTGGGTGTAGCAGGACCTGATCTTTAGGAACATCAGTCAAGTGCTTTGGTCTGTAGGGGAGAATAGATGAAAATGAAATTTCCTTATCTACAGTCAAGGATGCTTCAGTTGGCAGCTGTTGCTGAAGCCACTTCCAATCTCATCTTGCAGAAATGTGCTGCCAGTTATCACGCACTGGCTTTTCTGCCATTACAGCTGCCAGGAGCTGGGACCAGCCCAGAGGGCAAACTGGCCAGGGAGCCTGCAAGGTAATGTGTGTACAGAACAAGTAAGGGAGAGTGAAAAGGTGCAGGAATGTTTTTTACACATGCATCTCAGCCCAAACTGGGCACCCTGGACCTGGCAAGGTTTTTCTCTGTCTGTTTGTTGCTGCTGTGTCTGTTTCGCCTGTGTCTGCCCTCAGTGTGTGTTTGTGCAGGGCTCTGCATTTCTGCAGCACAAAAAGTGATGGCAGCACTCTGGAGGCTGCTCAGGTTGTGTGGGGCAGTGTCCACACAAAACCCTTCCACAGGAGAGAGAGGGAGTTAGGACATTCCTCAGAGCTTTGTCTAGGAGTAGAATTTACAGGTGACAGGGCCAGCACCAGATGCTGCAGCACATTCCCACATCCCCTGATAAGGACACAGCTCTGTAGCTCTATGGTTCTCCTGCTTGTATCATGATGCATCTGGCCCTGTGGAGAGGTCAGGAGGATTGCCAGTATCACTATAATTGTTTTCAGGCTGCTGGAGCAGTAAAACTGCTCCCCAGCCCCAGATTTAATCTTTTCTAAAATTCCTAGGCCTGGGATATCTGCCATTAAAAAGTCTCGGGCTGAAAAGTTCTTGCTAATTTAGTGTTTTCAGGTCAGGACAGGAGACTTCTGAATTGTTTGTCTGAGCTATAAATAACTTAATGTACATATATATGGTGTAAATAACTAATTTGGGGGAAATCTTAGAATGCAGTCATGGAGAGATACAAGTGGTGAGGGCTTGAAACTGCCCCAGAGGTTTGAGTCCACTTCAGTGGAAAACAATGAAAATTATGTGAGGATTGTATGATATCTGGTTTAGATTCCAAAGATTTTGTGGCTGCAGTGTAAGCATCTGCAGGCAAAGCAGATGTCTAAAATCTTATAGCTGATGAAGATGAAGGCAAAATAGTGATTGGAGATACGTGCTTTAAGCTGAATAAAATAATTCTCTAAATTCCTGTTAGCTATATTGGGATCTTAGACACCTGGATTCCATGTATAGAGCTATAGGTAGGCACCTACATAGAGGTTCATTCTCTGGACCTGAATTCTGCTGTAAATCAGCAGAAAATATAACCTGAAGACATTGAGATCAACACTTGCTCAGCTTAAATATGAAAAGACTGAGAAGCAGTAGTTCTAGTCTTCAAATACACAAAGGACTGCTACCAAGAATAACTTGTTTTTCAAGTTCCTGCAGAATGTGATGAGAAATGATGGATTTTGGTTGCAACAAGGAGGATTTAAAATCGACATCACAAAACACTTGGTAATGAAACACTGAAGAGAGATTCACTGAGAAGGATGTAGAGCTGTCAGCATTTGAGGTATTTGTCATCAAATATCTGGCAGAGGAGGTTGATTTGGATTCCTCACAGTTCAGTAAATGAAAGATAAGGTCTCTTGACTATTGTAGTGCAATTGAAAACCAATGTATAGTGCGCTACACAAATCATGGCTTCATTTACAGAAACATCTCCTGGCCTGGAATTGAGGATGTCACCAGACTGGGATGTTACCCATGTTATTGGAGGTTATTGACTGTGCTTACATTTTCCTGAGGAGTCGCTGATGTGGCAGCAAGAACAAAAGTCTTTCTGGAGCAATTCAAAAGGAGTTTTGTTTTCAAAGGCTTAAGCTTCTTGTAAAACAAGTGTATGAACATTTCTGTAAGCATTTTGCATGTTAAAGGTATCCTGTCCACCATTTTGAGCCTCTCAAAATCAAAATCACCCTTCTGCATGCCCTGCAGAAGCATCTTGTGAAGGTCCAAGAGTCCTGTAGCAAAAGCTGTGTGCTCTAGAGCACATGGCACATTTTATGCTCTGTATCAAGGCAGAAAAATTGCAATAGACATATTATAAGTGCTTGGATACTGGATTTTTTTTGGCAAAAAAATAAGGAGAAATGAAATCTTCAAAGGCATTTGACACAAAGTAGTTTAAGCCTTGTGGACTGCTGAAGCAGCATGTTTGGGTAGGGCTATCTACTGTAGCTATTATAAATATCAAGCACTACATTACTGTGGCTGTGTTATCTCTGACAAGATTAAGTGCATTCCTGTCAGAGAGAATTTCCTGATAAAGATTTCATTGCCTCTTCCTCACATACAAAATGATAAGTGACCCTGATATTTCTCTGCTCCACTTTATCAATAAAAATTGTTCTGCTTGGATTATTTCTGTTTGTCTCCTAATGAAGTGACATTTTGTGATGTGTCAGTCAATCCTGGGCTTGAGAGAGACATATGAACTCAAAGCCACATCCTAGAAGTTGTAACTATGCACCACACTCTGAGATATGCTGTGCTAGGCTTTTAATCTGCTTTGCTCATAAAACCATAAATCACCAATTAAAAATAATGACTGAGGTGAGGGAATAGATTGTTTGATGAACCAGATTGCTCACTGTGAATCATTGCATCACTTGCTGAAGCAGACATACAGTGGCAGGGACTCGGAGACATCAAAGCTGATTTAGGAATAGACACCAGCAATGTTAAATCAAAGTTACTGCTTGGAGAACAGAATTTATGCTTTGCTGGGCAGACATCCTGAGGACCTCATGGAGTCCCATGAATATTAAATATTCCGTGCTGCATGTGAAAAGTGCAGCACAATGGTCTAAAATATGCACAGGGACCTGAACGGGTGACAGTGCCATCATGTCCTTTTCCTCATTCCCTCATCCTAATGCATCCATTTCCAGGGAATATCAGCTGTGCTAGGGTGAGCCCTCCACACTCAGCTGGGCCCAGCACAACCAAGGGAGTTGGGATCACCATGTGGAGCTTGCCCAGAATAAAAGTTATCCTTTGACACTGTTTGGGTTGGAGAACCTCGTGATGGCTGGGGCTGCTTTCCAGAGCTTCCTGGGAAGAGTGAATGCCATTTTAAGAATATTTTTATCAATGGAGGCGGCTTTGGGAATGATAGAATGAGTCAGTGGCCAAATAGGAGCTCAGAATACCTGCCCATTCCTGGCTTGGAGTGTTATAGAACTGCTACAGGTGGTGGAGATGGAAACCAGTTCCAGTACACTGTGAACAGACCAAGGACATTTCAGTCCCCAGGCATGAGGGGAGGAAGGAGGAAGAAGCAGTTACAAAAGGCTGAGGCTGGTGAGATTGCTTCTGATTTAGAGTGTGGATGTGTGTGCATGTGATTTAGAGAGTGCATCTGATTTGCTGCTTAAACTGAGCCAAGGAGCCAAGTGAAGAGCCAGGAAAATGGAGAAAGGAGCTGTGTGCAGAGAACTGACACCATGGCATGGGGGGAGAATTGATTCCCTCCATCCCAACAAAGAGCCATTGGTTCTTCCTACACCCATGGCTGTTCTGTCACCCAGTAGCCGGGACTGGGCAAGCTGATGTGAATCTGCAGCATTCTGTGCCAGTGGTTGTAAAGGATCTGCAGCTGTTTTCATAGGTGACATAGTTTTCATTGCCCATTATGATGTCAAGTGTGTAAAATTTACAAGGCAGTGTGTTTATTTTAATGTGCAGTGTCTGCATCTCACCAGCCACATACATTTCAATCTTTAATGCAGCCATCTCTTTGGATTATAACACTCTTGCATATTTACTCACACTCTCTCTGAATGGAGAATTGAGCAGTATCTCATGGCATTTTACTAATTAAATAGATTGTGTGTTTTGCTGGCAGTGTGTTGTGAACATTAACTTCTGAAAGCTTTTTCATTTGTCATTGTCTCATTCCTTGGCATTATGATTACTGCAGTTTTATATGTGATAAGACTGTACAGCGAGTTAGGCTGTACGTCAGGAATTCCTGCCAGCAGCAATCTGCTCTGTGAGATAGAAGTGTAATGGGATTCATAATGTTCACTCACACTCTCTTCATCAGCATTTCCTCCCTCCCTCCTCTTGACTGGGCGTTTTATTTGTGTCTCTCCCTGTTCCATTTGGACTGTGGGGAGGGGGGCAGTGTTCTTTTTTGATTTTCTGCTTTAACCTTGACTGTGAAACACTTTCTTATCAGGAAGCTGTTAGATGGGGTTTCACAAAGGCTGGGGTGCTGGAGCAGCCCATGGCTGTGAATAGGATATATGTTCTCACACAGGTGCTATCAGCTCCCCTGCCTCTTTGGCTGTGGAAGAAGCTGCTCCATCCTAAACCTCCAGCTCAGTGATGCTCTGGCAGGGTAGGAGGTGTAAAACCCCACTGCTGAGCACTGGCTTGCTCCTGGCACTGCATGAAGTTTACAAATCCCCTTGTTGCCTTTAGGTTTGGGGTTGCTGTTGCAGCACAGTGGTGTTTGTATCTGTTGGGGCCCATTTTATACTGTAGGAAAGCCATGGCCATCAGTGTGAATGGTGTTTGTATACCCTAATTTAGGATGTCTCCATGATTTACCCAGTAAATAGTTTATCTTTGGAAAAAGATCCTAGTCCTGAATTCAGAAACTGCTGGTGAGACGCAGATTTAAATTTAGGGATGGATAAACTCTCAGATTGAGACGTCTGTGTGTGAGCCACGTGCTCACATTTTATTCCATGATGGAAAGACCAGATAGCAGAGAGTTGTTCAGCTCTGTATAAATGTAGGATGAGGTTAATACTTCCTAGATTTCACTAACTGGACAGGTTGGATCTCTTTGAGTATAATGTGAAGTCATCTGCAGATTTCTCCATGTAGACACTGGCAAGATGTGCCTGGAGATGACAGTGCTGGATGTCAAAGCTACTGTAATGTCTGTCCCAAGGGATGGCAGGGACCTTGAAAATTGCCTTCTCCAGGCTCCTCATCTGAAGAGATTCTTCTAGAAATGCTGTTGAACTGATCCCAAGCTTGGAAATGCTTCTTTCTAACTTCTTAATGCTTCCAATGGCCACAGCTGCCTCCCACCTGAGCAATGAAGTGCACACAGCTGTCACAGACACCTTTTATGAAAAACTCTTTCTTTAGGATTTTTCCTCCTGAGAAGCTGGGAGGCCTCAGGAACAAAATGTGAACATTGATTATCTGCTGCTGTGAAATGCAACAGGTGCATCTGGGATTGGTCTCATGGGGGTGTTTCTAATTAATGGCCAATCACAGTCTGCTGGCTTGGACTCTGTCTGCGACACAAGCCTTTGTTATCATTCCTTCTTTTGCTATTCTTAGCCAGCCTTCTGATGAAATCCTTTCTTCTATTCTTTTAGTGTAGTTTTAATAGAATATATATAATAAAATAATAAATCAAGCCTTCTGAAACATGGAGTCAGATCCTCATCTCTTTCCTCATCCTGGGACCCCTGTGAACACGGTCACCCACAGCAGTGAAGGTGCTGTGCTGCTCTTTCTGCAGGATTATTGTTCCTTGATGCCTCTTCTCCAGGAGCCATCAGTCTGCTGCAATCTGATGAAGTGCATCCATCTTCCTCTGTCTCCTGGTGGCCTCATCTCCTGATGACAACTGCTCTTGTTCTTGTGTGGTTGTGTTTGGAACCCCTCTAAGCACACTGATCTCAACAGCTTTTTAATGCTTGTTGGGCTCTTCTATTTCTTTAAGGTAGGGAGCTGCTCTTGTAAGTTATACCTTTTGAATTGATCTTTTTGCTCGGGCAAAATAAGATCAATCAAATCATATGGCTAATAAAATTGATAAAGAACCAATAAAAGCCCAGTGACACACCATCTGGGCTGCTGAAGATGAATGAGAAAACCATGCCACTGCTCAAATCTTAACCTCCCCAATCACATTAGAAGCTCATTCACAGTTCATAATAGCCCAATATTTCATTTCAGCTACTGAGATTAATGCCAAAGAATACATAATCAGACAATAATTCTCTATATCTTTCCATCCAGATGCATTGAGTGGAGTCATCAAAATAAACAGATCAACTGTTTATTCCTTCCCACCATATTCACCAGCACTGTAACAGCAGCAACCATAACAGAACCTCTGTGTGAAGTAGGGATCCTGCTGTTAAACACAGGGAGCTGGAAATAACAGCTTTTCCAAAGCATCAAAATTATTTAGGAGGAGAGCTCCTGTTAAAGTCCACAAAATTTCAAGTTGTAACTCATGGAGCCTCCTGCTGTGGAGCCATCAATGGGCTTTTGAAATTTTCACCTGACCCTGCCAAGAAGGGTGTTACCACAGAATATAAAGCAGAATCTCAGGTGGGGAGCTGAGGTGAGAGCACCACAGTGCAGCCAATGGAGTTGTATCTTACCAAGGGCTTTCAAGCGTCAGAAAGAAACAGAAAAGCCAAATAAGGGTTATTGGAGGTCATAGCTCTGAACGGCCACATCTATAACATTGAGTGACCTTTTAGAACCTAAACACACCTTTCACATGGATTGTGATCCTGATGCACTCTGAAAATATGGGATATTTTAACAAATATTGACAAATTGTCAGTGTAAACCTAGCAGACAGGGCTGGAGATTGAACTGCATATCTGAAGTGCAGATTGCTGAAGGCTCCTCAGCTCCTCCTGCCCCACTGCTGAGCATCCCTCTTGTAACACAGGGTGTTTTGTACAGGTCTGCTGCAGCACTGTGAGCTGTTCACACTCCCAGTGGCAGGATTTGGTCATCCATCACCTCAAACCCTAATCAGAGTGCTGCTCTGCCCGTGATGTGTTGGTGCAATACATCTGCCCAGAGACAGGGCTGGATATTGCAAACCCTCACATCTGCAAAGGCACATGTGGTTATGGATGTGTGTGGAGGGGTGTATGGAACACACACTGAGCCTTTGCCCTCTTTGGTGTTAGATTAAAACTGTATTGATGTTTGCAGGGTAGCTCAGGGCTCCCAAAAGAGAGGTGTGCATCCCTCAAAATGCCTGTGGGCACCAAAGCAATCCTGGTGTACCTGCCCCCAGGGGATGACATGAATTGGAACAATGGCTTTGGTGGGAGGATGACAGCAATTGTGCTCAGTGATATTAAATGACCATTAAACCATCTATTAAGGCCCACAATAAATGGCACACTGAATCACCTGAACCATGCAGAATATCTTAAAGAGCTGCCTTACCAGGAGAACTCAGTGAGTGGTTACACACAGGGTGTAGCTCAATACAGTGCATTTATTAATGATACAAAGGAAAAGATAGGCTTATTGCTAGCAAGGTTTGTGGTTTGGAGCAGCAGCTGACAATGGTGAATAAAGGTGAGGGAAGGGCAGTTATACAGAGTTCTGTGATGTGAATGATTGAAAGAATCAGCACTTTTAATGCACCCAAATGCCAACATGTGCCCCTGGGAAGTGGAGTTGTGCCTGGAGCTGGCAGGATGTGGGGCTGCCTCCTAGAAGTCATTGGCTTGGGGAGGGGATGGGAGGTAGTGGTCAATAAATAGTGAGCAATGGTTGTCTGATATCATTGTGTGGCTCAGGGAGCCTCAGATGTAAATCCAGGGGAAAATGGAACAAAAGAGAGAAAGTGATATTACTTCTGATTGCTGCTGTAGTGTGTTCAATGGCAGAAATTATCTTGGAGTCTGAATGAAACTGCAATGCAGTCCTTACTGCAAGAATAGCCACTTACATTTTTCAAAAATTACCTGAGTTAGGCAAAAAGCCTAATTACAAGAAGAAGAAATAAATACATTTCTTACTCACAGACTGTAAGCACCTATGACAGAAAATTACTGAAGGCAGAGGGCTGGGGAAATGAGCAGACAAAGACATGGTGAGATGCTGTGTCAGAACTTCAGGCTGGATAAATTCAGGATAACAATACAAAACTTTTTCCAAGCTAGCAGCCCTGGTGATATTCCATCGAATGATTTTGTGGATTCTGCATCCCTGCTGGATTTCTCTTGGTAAGCTTTATTCAGTTCAAGCAGAAATTATGCAGGAATTACCAGGTGAAATGTTATGCCCTGTGTTACGGTTCTGTCATATTCACTGATCCTGATGTTCCCTCCTGGCATTACAAATCTGTGAACCTGAGAAACACATGACTGAAGGGCAGCCACGGTGCAGCTGCTGCATTCTTAAGTGGGGAAAGCTATCTGGGTCATATCTTGGGGAGAGAGATTGTGCTGTGCTGGGGAGACAGGCAGAGGTGAGGACTGACCTTTGCCTTGTTCTCAGTGACAGGAATTGCAAATGCAGGTTCTTTGCAGAAATACACCTTCCCCTGCCCGTCCTAGGCAGCCTTGCTTCTGCAAAGGGCTGCTGCAGACAGTCCTGGCTGGCTCTGCACAAAGCTTTGGGAGGGTAAGAGGGGAACAATTTTGCAGGGGGGAATACTTAGGGCTTGCAGTGGAAGAGTGTGACCGTGTTCCCAGGATGAGGGAATTGACAAGAATCTGACTCCATGTTTCAGAGGGCTAATTTATTATTTTATGATATATATTCTATTAAAACTATACTAAAAGAATAGAAGAAAGGATTTCATCAGAAGGCTAGCAAGGAAAGAAGTGGAAGGAGAGCTTGTGACTGATCACACAGTCTGAGACAGCTGACTGTGATTGGCCATTAATTAGAAACAATCTCATGAGACCAATCACAGATGCACCTGTTGCATTCCACAGCAGCAGATAATCAATGTTTACATTTTGTTCCTGAGGCCTCCCAGCTTCTCAGGAGAAAAAATCCTAAGGAGAGGATTTTTCATAAAATGTATCTGTGACAGAAGAGTGCTGTTTGTGTGGCCACAGTGAGCTGGTATGGTTCCTACAACAATTCAGACCAATATCACCCATGTTTATCACTGTGCCATCCCCTGCTGACAATGTTTCTCACAATGCAGCCCAAGATACCACTTTCCTTTTTGGCTACAGGGGCACATTGCCATTGAAATGACCTGTGCTCAGCTTGGTGTCCACCAGCACCCCCAGGGCCTCTGTGCCAAGCTGCTTCCCAGTCAGTCAGCCCCCAGCTTACCCTGGTGCCTGGGGATGCTCCTCCCCAGCTGCAGGGCTTGGCACTTGTCTTTGCTGAGCTGCATGACATTCCTGTGGGCCCATTTCTCCAGTCTGCTGTGGGTGGTCACCTCTGGATGGCATCACAGCCTCTGGGGCATCAGTTCTGCGTTGTCTGGGATTTGCTTGCCAGCCAGCTGGCTTCAGTAGCTAAGATGCTGCTGGATATTCTGGCACATGAGGTTTCTATCAGGACTTTCACCAGCTCAAGGAAGGATCGTGCCCAGGCAGCCCAGTGTGCCCAGGGCTGAGTGCCACGTTTGGGACACCTCTACACAGAGCAGGTCTGTGTGACAGCAGCCCCTTCATCCACAGCAGTGACAATGTGTGGCCCAGGGGCACAGGTATCTAGGTTAGGTTTCTAGTAGAGTGTCAGAGGCCAGGACATCTCTGGCTGTTCTGGATGGCTCAAGCGCCTGCCAGGGGCTCAGAGACCTTGGCACAGACCCCGTAACACCTGTGACTTTGATTTTGGCCCAAATTACCACCTTTATATGAAGAATTACAAGTCAAGAGAGTTTAAATAGAATAATAGTTTATCACAGGGTGAAAAGTAGAATTTTGGGGTTTTTAGAATGGAGTTCAGGAGGCAAGATGGGGGAATTTGGGCATGTTTTGTCCTTCTTTCTCCTTCTTCCTAGCCTCCCTATTCTGGCACAGTGTAATGCTGGCACTTTTAGATTGGTTTAAGGTAGGAATGCACTGTCTACCATAAGTGATAGGTACTGGAAAATAACTGTAAATGAAGTACACATAGTTTGTAGTACAAAATGTTGACACCAGCCCAAGAGCAGGCAGAGTGCCTCAGACTGACCTGCTGAATGGATCTCAGCAGGCCAAGGAAAGAATGTTATAGATAAGAAATAACAAACAACCTTGAAAACCACAGCCGGAGAGTTCTGACTCCTTCTTCCATTGCCGGGCTGAAAAAAAAGACTTTTAATATATTTCAGGGTCATCCTGACCACTGGAGATTCCAAGAGTAGATGACTGATGCCTCCTGTGCTTCATTTTTTAATCAAAACTGTGTCCTTATCCCCGTGGGCTCCCTCATAGTGCACAGCCACACTGGGAGACTTGATCTATCCTGCCTCTAGGCACATCTACACCTTACAGCTGATTTCACTGCAAGCGAGTAAATGTGGAGCTTTCTGTTGGAGACACAGATGGCCATTGAGTCATGCACAGATGCTAGATGAGACCCCAACAGCTCTTCATCACCCTTAGCACAGCAATAAACCCACACTGGTAATCTCTGACTTGCGGCAAAATTGATGCCCTCGGAGGTGGGGCTGGGCTGCTCTGGAGCCTGGGTGGCCATCACGTGTTCTGGCATTTCTTTTCTGGTCATCTAGTGTGACCTAGCTGCACTCTTAGACACCTTTCAGACTCATTAAATCATGGCAGTTTCCAGGAACTCATTGGGAAGTTTGATTCCCAGCTCCCTGGAAAATTATTGCTATTACATTGTCACATCAACAGTTGGGCAGGAATTTTTACAGGCAAATAATACCCTATCAGGTGGAGACATTAAAAGGTGTAACCAATAAAAGGAACAAAGCAACAGGGATGAAAAATTATTGCAGTGCAGAGTAATTGCAAAGCACTTACAGATGTAAAGTGTAAGTCATATAAGTCAGGAAGGGAAGAGAGAGCTTGACAGACAAGGAATAAAATGCAAAGTACAGGAACAAATGCAATTTCAACAGAAAGTTTATGAGGAATTATTGCTCTGAGGTAAAGAATCTGAGGCTGGAAGAAATAGCTAATAAAGCAGAAGGAAAGTAATTTATTATTTGAAGAGGTTAAGGTTTAGGAGCAAAATCTGTGACAGTCCTTTAATATCAGCAGAGATCTGAGTGCCATTATTCCCATGGATAACCTTGAGACCTCTGGAGCTTCTGCAAACTGCAGAATGAGACCAGCAATAGCCTGTCCTGCTCATGAAATAATTGTGGGTTCTTTCTCCATTTTTCAGAGGAAAACTCAGAGGTAGCAAATGTGAACCTGAAGGCTGAATGAATTTGATGAACACTTAGCTTGTGAAATGCATCGCCCTGGGCTGTCATGGAGCTCACCACATTGAGACAATTCATTGAAATAATGGTCCCAAGGACAAGGCTGCATTGTGGTGGCAGTCTAACATCACAGCTGAGCCAGTCTGGCCTGCTGAGCTGGGAGAGGCAGCTCACACCTTTTTTTCCAGTGCTCAGTGCAGGCAGCAGCTCCTGCAGCGCCCACAGGTGACACTGCTGTCACTGAGGCTGCTTGACAAGTCCCACAGCAAAGCTGTCACAGTAGGTTGGCATTATCTTGCTGGACATTAAGAGCTGGAGAGAGACTTTCTTGGGTGGACAGTTTGAGGAGGATGGTATTGATGATTTTGTGTTTCTCAGCTTCTCTCTTAGCCATGCCCAGCTCAAGGGTGGGTGTGGTATTTTTGGGGTCCCCAGACGAGGGAAGGAAATGAATCTGACTCCATGTTCTTAGAAGGCTTATTTATTATTTCATGATACTATATTATATTAAAGAATACTATACTAAACTATACTAAAGAATAGAGAAAAGATACAGACAGAAGGCTGAAAGATAATAATGAACAACTCATAGCTCTCTCTTCCAGAGTCATGACACAGCTGGCTGTGATTGGTCATTAAGTCAAAACAATTCACTTGAAACCAATCAAACAACCACCTGTTGGATAAACAATCTCCAAACCACATTCCAAAGCAGCAAATCACAGGAGAAGCAAATGAGATAATATTGTTTGCCTGTTTCTCTGAGGCTTCTCAGCTTCCCAGGAGAGAAATCCTGGTGGAGGGATTTTTCCAGAAAATGTGATGGTGACAGGTGGGAATGTGACAGCAGGCTGGCTGGGGGGTCCCCTTGGAGCAGCCAAAGCCAGTTGTCTTCAGCCATTGGCATTGCCTTCAGCTTTCTTACTAATGTGCTAATTTCCCTCAATGGTGCAAAGGGTTCCAGCACACAGAGGTTGTGTGTGCAGTATTTGTGTTTCTGGGGAAAGAAGAATTTGATGTCTTTTCCTCTGGTAATTAATGCAGCAGTTTGAAACCTTTCACTTATACTGATGCCTATCCAAATTCCACTCAGCCAATGTCAGTCTTTTAATGAAAAGTGTTTTATGGAAGGTATTTGAAAAACCTCTGAAAGATTGTCAGTGTCTTGAAGACTTCATGCTGTTCTATACATGGAGGTGAAGGTTCCTGGAGAGTTTGCCCAACAACTCCATCATTTCATGTGTAAATACCTGCCTTATATACAGAAGGGCTTTCTGGGGAAAAAAATATTTATACATGTCTGGTTTGTTAACTTGACCATGTAATAGGAAGAAAAACATGCTGTCAGTCTGAAGGCGAATGAAATAGTTTCTACTGAATGAACAATTCATACGAGTATGAGAATGACCATACAAGGTCAAATGAAAATTCATCCAATCCTGTGTTTGGCACATCCAACAATGTGTCGAAGGGAAAATGTAGAACAGACAATTTAGTCTATATTTTCCACCAGCACTTTATGGTTTCCTTATAAATATACTTTTTTTTTATTTTTGGTGTGATTTATTCTTTTGCCTTCATGCACACAGATCATAATCCTAATCAGAACATAATCCTGTAGCAGTATTTATGCTATAGATTTGTGTAAAAATGCCGAGTGCTCTCATCAGGCTGAGGTCAGTAATCCAGGTTATGGCAGAGCTGCTGATCCAAAGCCCTTTCTGCTGGAAGAGTCCAGGACTGGAGCTCTTGGTGATTTAAAGACCAGATGGGATTGATTTGATCTCTGGAAATTGAGATACTGATTCGACATTCTGTAAGAGTAAAGATAATCCTGGGATTATATTTCACTAATAAACTAATCTTGGTAGTGAATTCCCTTAAATAAGTAGAAGATTCACATTGGTATTTCAGTAAAATTCAGAAGCCTTGATGGTACAACAAAGCTGATGTACTGAAGCAAATGAAATTTTTACCAGTGAATGCTTGAAGCTCAATTGATCAGTTCTTTAAAGTCAAGAGCATTTATACTTTTCATTACTGAATTTAGTCATATTATAGCAGTAAATACAAAAATACGTGCTATAAATTTTGCTGGCCTTGTATGGTCACATTATTTGTGGGAATAATTGCTACATGGACTAGAATTACATTACCTCAGGTTATTGGATTACATATCATGTCCTGCTGAATTGTAATATCATTTTGTTTAAATGCAAATGCTAAAATAATTGATAGCTTCTGCTTTAGGGCTGTGGATTAGTTATTCAAGATGATCTTACTATTAACTCTGCAAGGAAGATAAATCGGTTAAAGGAAAAAACTTGACATCTTATCAATTTTTTCTATATAGAGGTTTTAGTAGGAAAAACTGCTTGTTGCAGCAGTTTCATTCTAGTTCCTTAATCATGTGTTAAGTAAGCCTCTACTAGGAGTTTAATGTGGCATTTTAAAGGACTTGGATCTAAGAAAACCAGGCCCTGACACTGTGGCAGCAGCAGGACAAGGTGTATTAGAGTAGGAATAACCCAAACAAATCATGGTGATATCCCTCCTTCCCATCAAAAAGTTTACCAAAAATTTTATGGGACCTAATGGCAACAAATTTGGGTGCCAGGGATTCACAAGAGAGGCAGGTTAGTGCTGTGTGCTCCCAAGAACCCTTTCCAGTACTTGAAGGAGACCCATAAGAAAGATGGGAGCAAAGTATTTAGGAAGGCCTGTTGTGATAGGGTGAGGGGGAATTGTTTTGAAGTGAAGGAGGGTAAGTTCAGACTAGATATAAAAAATAATTTTTTAAAAAAATGAAAGTGGTGAAACACTGGCACAAGTTGATCAGAGAGGTGGTAGATCCTCCATTCCTGGAAACATTCAAGGTTAGGTTGGGTCAGACTCTGAGACACCTGGTCTAATGGGAGGTGTCCCTACCTGGGGCACACAGGTTGGGCTAGATGACCTTCAAAAGCCACTTTCTGTAGCTGCATTTCTACTTCACAGAGAAAAGCAAGGCACAACTTCCCAAGAATATTTCTGGGATTCGCATTCTCTTAACCTCAGAGAAAGAAAAAACAATTTTTATCTAATTTACTGCTCCTGTGTTGTTCACAAGTGGACTGCATTGTGGAAGATTGTTTACCTGAAGGGAATTGATAACTGGATTCTGGTGTGAGTGTTTTGATTCACTGACCAATTGTATCCATGGGTGTATGTTGGGACTGTTGGCTGACAGTCATGAGATGCTGTGCAATTGAGTTGAGTGCTTGGCAGACTTAGTTTAGATTTAATGTAATATAATATATAATAATATAGTGTAATAAAGTAACTAATTAGCCTTCTGATAAGATGGAATCCTCCTCATCATTTCTCCCCGAAGTCGGGCAAAAATATCACCTATAACTTCCAACCCAAACTGTTCCATAGTTCTATAACTGTACAAAAATTTTGAGACAGAAAACTGGGGAGATGGCTGGAAAAACTGGATGAAAGGCAAATTAAAGAAATCTGCATAAACTCCAGATTGAGAGGAAGGACCAAGAGTAGTGGGGAGGGCTGGGAGAGCAATCATGGGTGTTGTGGCTTGGAGCAATGGGATGAGGGGGCTGTGCCTTCACTCTGCCTGAGCTGGTGGGCCTTTAATCTTCTGGTCTTCCTGGGCAGGTCATAACTGGGACACACTGATGGACAGGATAGAACTCAAGCACAGATAATGATAAGGCTGTAGAGCAGGATTTATGAAGAAAAGTCAAGCACCAAATGTGCCCAGTTTGTCTCTGTGACAGCGTGGCATTAGAGCAGTGTAAATACAGATGAAAAGGAAGAGGTGTCATTTAGCATAATAGAAGGATGCTGTGAGCAAGGAAGTCTGCACATTAATGAAGACAAAACTCAACCTCTTCTGCACGCTTGGCTGCTGCTGAGATTGCCACCCACTCTCAACTCCTCAGCCTGTGCCTTATCCCTCCTCCCTGCAGGGAAATCAATCACTCCCAGCCACATCCAGGTGCAGTGAAGAGGGATTCACTCTCCTGGGAGTCAGCAAAACTCCCTTCCCATTTCCCCAGAGGCTCAGAGTAAATCCCCTTAGTGGCTGATGGGCTGCACATGGTCCCTGCTCTCCTGTCACCCATAGCTCAGGTGAGGTTTGAGGTTTAGGTGCTGAGTTACCTGGGAGCTCTAATCCAGCACTGCTCACTGGGGCACTGGCACAAAAACACTCGGCCCCGAGGAACCACTTAGCCAGGGAAATGGGTTTCAAAGCTCCCAAACCTCAGGAAAGCTTTGGAGACCATCAGGTTGAAAGAAAAACCGGTCCAGATGAGCTGTCTGCAGCCCTTTTCTGATTCCTCACTCAAGGATAGCAGCTGTCTGAAAGCTTCTCCAGCTCTGGACAAGGAATCCAGTGCTCAGCTATCAGAAAACCACCCAGAAGTAGTAATTTCCCATTATTTCTTGGATTGCATTTTAATTATTGACAGGCAGGCAGCCAGCATTGGATGGCCATGGCTGCCAAGAGCCCAAAGGCCTTCTGTATAGAGGGTTAAATTTTGTTAATGATCTGAGTTTCTGCCAAACTCACTGCCACATATCAGGAGTGACACTAAGTAGACTTGGAGGCTGTTTCAGTGAAGTGCTTACATTTTATTTACATGAGCCATTTCATTTACTGCTGCTCAGAAAATGCAGAAGAGCACAGAGAAGAAATAAGGGTGGCTGAGTACCTCTGGAGAGTTGACCAATTTCCTTCTCCACATTGTCAAGTTATTTTTCTGCAGCTGGGGAAGAAATTGTCCCTTACATTGTCATATTGATTCAAGAAAACTCCTTCTTTCCAGTCCTATGTGCACCTCTGCCTCTCATTCAAGGAAAGAATTTTACTAGGGAGTTTGGAAATTTTTGTACAGGAGGAATGTTGTGATTTTTGGGTTCCTTTCTGAAGTGCTTACGTGTCTGTTTTATTTTTCTTAGTGCTCCAGCTCAAGCAGTCACACAGAGAGTTTAGATTTATTACCTTCCTTGAAAAAGTCCTTTATGACCTTCAGCTTCTCTCCTGGCTACCAAATCTGCATGTCCCCATCTTCCCCCTAATTTTCCTTAGGGCTGCAGATCAGCTTATCTGTATTTCACTTTTGCCCTTACCCATGGTGTATTAAATTCAGAGACTCGTCTGCCCATTTCAAATTAATTTTAATCCTTCCATGCTCTACTTCCTGAAACCCGTCTCCCAGGGGTTTCAAGGAAACCCTGATGTTATCCCCTCTTCCCAGAACTCTTGTGGCTCCCATGCCAAAGAGGATGGTGCTGTTGCCATCAGAGGATTTTCACTGCTACCATTGAATTCTTGGCTGTGATGTTTTTCCCAGGACTTCAGGTTTTCCCACCTCCTGCATTCAGAAGGATTCAAAAGGGATGAATGTGGCACTGATAATCTGTTCAGCAGGTGATCTGAAAGCACAGGAGTGGTATTGCAGCAGGAGATGGTGCTGACAGGATGGGAATTCCCTCTCGCCATTCTGGTGGCCTGGGGCAGTGTCAGACTGTCCCCTCCTGTGCCAGCCTTGCAGTCAGAGATCCTTCCCTGAGCTCTGGATTCCTTTGCAATGCCTTGTAAAGTGATTGCTTGTGGACTGCAGAACATCTGAAATGTGTGCCCACTGCCTATACCCACACAGCTTCATGGCACAAACAGAACTCTTAGGCAGGATTTAGGGCTGAGAAGTACAAGAAGTTATGTGGTTCCTTACTCTTAAGTCAAGAAAGCAATCACCTGTCAAGGCAGTCTTTCTTCCTTGTTTTATCTTCTGAGAAGAAATGCATGGTTGATAATTTATAGAAGTTAACACAAGCAGCTTATTTTAAAGGAAACATTCACAACCCTCCAGAAATCCCTTCTGTTCAAATTTGGCTGGCCCCCAAATGTCTTGTAGAAAGGTTATTACTGAGTGCTTTAATTCCCCCTCCAGGCCTTCACAGCTATGAGTTCTCATTTCCCTTCCCTTCCCTTCCCTTCCCTTCCCTTCCCTTCCCTTCCCTTCCCTTCCCTTCCCTTCCCTTCCCTTCCCTTCCCTTCCCTTCCCTTCCCTTCCCTTCCCTTCCCTTCCCTTCCCTTCCCTTCCCTTCCCTTCCCTTCCCTTTTTTCTGTTTTCAATTCTTATATAAATAAATTTCCAAGTGGAATGCATCTCATTAGTGATTATGTTTCATATTAATTGAGGTAAACCAGGAGAGGACATTGTATAAAGTACTCAACTGAGCCGTGGGCTGAGTACCAGTGTGTTGGATGAGCAGGAAAACAAATTCCCAGGAGGATCAGTGCTTTGTGTGCAGCTCACTGCCTTGCCCAGTTCTTTGTCCTGGCAATAGTCCCTCAGTAATATAAAATAATGCTTAATAAAACTTACACTTGAAAATGTAATTTGCTTGGGCTATTGATTTAATTAAATTGAGTCTATTTGTTTGAGCACTGTTTGTGTTTGAAATGCACAGCACAGAACCCACAGAAGAATGTTCCTCACTGCAGCTGAGTGCTCTGTTCCTTCCTGCAGTGAGGTGAGGAGCGGCACAGGAGTTTCCCTGGCATGTGCCCTGTTGAAAATGGAAATATGGAGGGTTAATCATCTATCAGTGACCTGGAGCTCCAGTTTGGGCTGATGTCTGTGGAATGGGAGCCCATTGTGTCCTTGGTGCAATGGAGGAGGGAGAGTTGGCAGCTTCACATCAATGGCCATTTTGTCTCTGGTTCTCCTTGTTGTTCAACAACAAAAAAAGGCTTTAAAATAAACTTCTTAGTTTAAACTTCTTAGGCTTTGTAAACCTGATGTCTATTCTAGCAACTACCTCTCTTATTTTGGTAAATTTACTCATCTCTATTTTTTTGTAATGTCAATTATAACTTCAATTATAACTTATTTATGTAATTATAACTTCATGATCCATGAGTCACACTGTCACATCTGAGGGAGTGTGTTCTGGAAGGCCTCACCTGTGAAAGGTCTTGGTGAGGGTTGGAAAGGTCCCTCCATTTTGGCATTTGTAAAGTTATGCTTTTCTTCTTGGTTTAGTGCTGGACAACAATTTGCAGGTGGAAGAAACAGCAATAAAACAGTAATTTTAGGAAACAACTCTTTAGTGTAAGAGTATATAGATAGGTTGCCTAGGTTGCCTTGGATCTATGATTGCTAGTAAGGCATGAGAAAATATCAGGCATTTCATTTTTTTGGTGTCTTTTTTTAAGGCTGAGATGTGGAGAGTGCTACATTCCATTTACTTATTCTGAATAGGGAGCCAGTAGTGTTCTGCAGAAGTGTCTCTAAAAACTCTAGAACTGATTAAAAATAAGATTTCGAAAGAGTTGAATGTTTTTGCTAGTACAGAATAAAAATGTTGGGTTACAATTGCCTGTTGAATTCTGTGTATCACTCTTGTGAGAGTGAGAATGTGGAATTACCATCACCCTAAATTACTGAACTTCCTTTGTACACAGGGCTGAAAGTGAAGAATATTGTCTTCAAGCACTGAGAGCGAGGTATCACAATTCTCTCATCTGGGGACCCTGACAGGGCCCCAGAGAATGGTCACATCACTGAATTTTTGCCTGGAAGGCTCATCAGCCCTAATTTCCTGTCACAAAATCACCTTTCAGATTTTGAGGAATATGGATGGTATGAGAAGCTGAATGGGATGGAATAAAACCAGAAATATTTTTATTGTTTCATGTTTAGTGCACCATATTCTTCATAAAGCTCAGAAGATCAGTTTGATTTTCTTCTAGCATGATATAATTGTGGTGTATTTTGTCCTGACACCTCATTTCCCTCCTCAGCCACAGAGTTGCCACTTTATGCAATCAACTAATTGTTCATTATTGTTGAAAATGGGAGAGGAATTTGACACCCCCAGAGAAATTCAGAAGTCACAGGGTGTCTGTGGTTGGGCTCCAGTAGCCAAGTGTCACCTCTGCTCCTCTGTAGTCAAAGGAGACATTCTCCATCGAGCCAAGGAAGTACAAGTAAATAAACACCCTCATTAGGTTTTGCAGTGAGGGCCTCATCACTTAAGTTATTGATATTTCAATTAATTTGGAGAACTCTGCTGAATACAAGGATCCTTGCTGAATACAGACTGCTGACCTTCATGGTCAGTGATGCTAATGCTCAGTTAATTATGAACAGGTTAATGCCCAGTTAGTTATGAGCAGGATCATGCTCTTAAAAACATGCAAATGTGTTTGCTGTCTGAGAAATGATCTAACAGTCAGCAAAGGAATGGACAGGAGGAGCTGTTGGTATTTTTCCTTTTCTTCATTTAGTTTCTCATTGTTTTTTAAAGTATTTTGATTAGTTTATTTATCTCCCTTTATTAAATATCTCTGTGCCTAAGGAGAAGAAAATCAGCAAGAAGACATTTTGATTTTTTGTATCTATTTCCTAACATGAAAGATGTGTCATAAATTTTTAAGATTGCAAATCCAAATGCAAAGAAATTAGTAAATCACAGCCAGAGGTCTCCCTCTTTGTGCATCATTTAGATAGACACATATGGGAAAAATCCATATGAAGGTACAGTTATAGAATTATAAAATTATAGAATAGTCTTTTTTAAAGGAAGAAACCTCTAAAAGTCATCTAGTTCAACCTCTCTGCATTGAGCAGGGACTTCTGCGACTAGACCAGATTGCTCAGAGCCCCATCCACCTGAATTTGGATGATTCCAGGACTCAGTCCTGGTGCATAGAAATCTGCTTGCTTTCTGTGGAATTTCCCAGGGCTTTCTGGTAATAAAGCTCCCTGTACAACCACTGGCATGACATCCATTGCTTCCTCTTGAGCATCTCCCTGTGTTTCCCTGGACCTTGGAAATTCTAGTAGCTGCAGGTACTGATTTTATTTTTTATATATGCATAGCAAATAGAAGGTATGGGGTGCAATGTGAGATGCAATATAACACTACAAATTCCCTGAGCTATTCCATGTTCTGTGATTCACTCTGCTCCTCACCAGCTCAGCTGTGAAAGCTCCATTCACAATGCTACTGACTGTTCAGGGAAGCATCTCTCTTGAAACTGTACCAGAGGGTAAATAAAAGGGAAATGGGGGACTGTTGGAACCATATTGATTGTGCATATTTATTGATAAAATATGTCTCACTGCTTCTCAATTCTCACTATAAAGAATAAAGGAAAGCAACAGATTTTCAACCATTATTATTTATTAATATTTACATTAATTAAAATTTAATATTGATATTAATCAAATTGTATTAAAACTCAGCGTAGTTCTTTTGTTTTGTTTTTGTTATTTATTAATTTTTCAACAGACCTTGTGATCCAGCCAAGCGGTATTTTAATGGCCTTAGTGAAAGGAATAATAAAATCCTCACTGTGTCCCTTTCTTTCCCATCATCTCCTTGTTGAGCTATCTAAGAAACACTTGGCCAGCTGCTGCAACAGGCTGATGCTTTAAAATCCAGGCCATCCATCTTGCAATTGGTTGCAATCAGTAAGATCAAGAAAGTTCTGCAGAGTCAGCTTTTTTAGGCTCAATACTGGTAGAAAAATTAAAATCCTCTAGTTTTTAGCTGAAGAAGTCATTCAGTATATTCTTCATTTAATCACAATCAAACCAAATTTCTATTAAAACTCACTGTGCACTTGACTGCCCATGTAATAGGAACCACAGCAAACAATGAGGTATTAGTTGTCTTTTCCCTTTCCTTTTCCTTTGACCCTTGAATCTGTACAATATCCATGGGGTGCAACTAACTACAATCTCCGTATTTAATCTTAAATGGTAATTAAAACAAAGAAGTGTGAAATGAAAAGCAATCAGACAGAAAATACAGACTCCAGTCAGAGCACTTTTGTCTGTTTTAGGAATATAAATTGGACTGATTGCATACTTGGATCACCCTAATCAAAGTAGTGCTAGAAACCCAAACTAGTTTTTGAGGAGAAAAAGCAGATATAATTGTTAGGGGTTTGGGTCTACAGTGGACAAAACCCAACCAAGACTGCAAAAGCCTTGTCCAGCCTTGGGTCAGTGTCTTGATTTTGAAAGACAAATGTCTGCTAAGGAAGGCAGGAGCCTCCCCTGAAATGCAAAAATGTAAACCTCCTGCCTCTGAATTGCTATAAGTTTTAAATTAATGGGCTCTCAGGCAAAAAAAATATATGAACAGGAATAACTGTTCTTTATTAGGGAAGAAAATAAAAAGATAAAATAAACAATGCAGTACACTAGAACAGCACTGACAGAGTCAGAACACAACCTGACACACTATGGGTCAGGATGTTGGTAGCAATCCCATTGGAATTGTGGCTACAGCCCTCCTGCAGTGTCAGGGGTGGTTCTGCTGGAGCAGGGATCCTGTAGAAAGGTGTATTCTTCCTCTGAAGATCCAGTGGAAGAAGAGACAGCTGCTGTTCCTCTGGGAAATCCAGTGGAGAAGCTGTGCTGGTGTTCCAGAATCTCCAGATTATATCCAGGTAGGAATGCTTGGCTCCTCCCTCTGGGCTCACATCTCCCAATGGGATGCTGTAGTTCTTATCAGCCATGCAGTGACATTCAATAGCTGTTATCAGCAGATGTCCCCCCAGAGGGAGGATTGGGTGTGGAAGAGATAAGGAAAACTGCCCACTGAACAGAAGACAACTGCCATGCAGATGGCAAATAGAATACAATTTGTTTGGCAATCCAGGACATTCAGGTTGGGAGTACAAGGATGAGCCCGTGCTGGGGGTCCATGGAAAGGCTCTGGTCAGGCCCCAGGTGTAGAGGCGAGTGCCAGCCCTGCTAGGTTTGGTCATCACTCTGCAGCTGCTGAGTCAAAAATTGTAACAAAATGGCCAAATGAACAGCAGAAATGCCTGATTTGGTTTGGCACCTCAGTCAGGGCAGTGCTTAGCCTTATCTTTCATATACCTTATCTGATTGTCACTGAGGAGGCTTTGCTGCCATTAAACAAATAGTTTAGTGCTTAATCCTCTCTGTGTCAGCATCCTCAGCCTGCAAAACATAAAAAGAAAGAAAAAGTAAGAAAAAAAGAGAAAATAATTCCTGGTTTTGGGCAATCTTTGGGCAAGATTTGTCCTCTGTACATTTACAGAGCTTCATCCCACCTCGACTATTTTTATATCACCAGGATCCATATAATGAATGTTTGTCTTCCAAACACCCATAAGTGTTTCTCCTCATCTCTGTCCTTATTATGAACTGGCTGAGATATAAACTGTTCAAGTGGCAAATTATTTTTTCATCAGTGTTCCACAGTAGGAGAGAATCTCATAATCCTACATAAGTGGTTTTAAAACAAACATACTGTGTCATCTCAAGAACTTACAAAGGAAGGATCTCCATCAGCTTTGTCAGGTTTTGTTGTATTCACTCTTCATTTGGCCCATATCCACCATCAGTCTTTGGCTAAATTAGGATCAGCTCAATTTGCTGTGCCTCTTGGGTGGACAGTGCAGGAGAACTATCTTTCTCAAGGGAGATTTTATCTCTGTTTCAATCAGGATTGTGAAAAATCTCACCACTGTGTTGTCTTTCCAGGCTGCAAATCTAATTAATGTGAGCCCAAGAATCTTGGGTATTAATCCTGCATTTAGCTATTTTTAGGTGTTGAAGGTAAAGTACAGAGAGCTGTGCAGCAGCAGGGAGAAGGACAACTTCATCACCTTCTCCAGGATGGTACACCTGGGGTCAGGGAGGACCTGGAAGGGAGAACTGCTCCTTCCCTCCTTTCCTCACTTAACTGGGAAAACCTGAAGGAACTGGGAGACTGTAGGAGAGGAGGTGACCAGGAAGTTCTGAAAGGAGTGGAGAGCCACATTAAAGCCTTCAGGAGGAAGGAAGGAAGTGGCGGAAGGAAGTGGCGGAAGGAAGTGGAGGAAGGAAGTGGTGGAAGGAAGGAAGTGGCGGAAGGAAGGAAGTGGCGGAAGGAAGTGGCGGAAGGAAGTGGTGGAAGTGGCGGAAGTGGTGGAAGTGGTGGAAGTGGCGGAAGGAAGTGGCAGAAGGAAGGAAGGAAGTGGCAGAAGGAAGTGGCGGAAGTGGCGGAAGTGGCGGAAGTGGCGGAAGTGGCGGAAGTGGCGGAAGGAAGTGGCGGAAGGAAGTGGCGGAAGGAAGGAAGGAAGTGGCGGAAGGAAGGAAGTGGCGGAAGGAAGGAAGTGGCGGAAGGAAGTGGCGGAAGGAAGTGGCGGAAGGAAGTGGCGGAAGGAAGTGGCGGAAGGAAGTGGCGGAAGGAAGTGGCGGAAGGAAGGAAGGAAGGAAGGAAGGAAGGAAGGAAGGAAGGAAGGAAGGAAGGAAGGAAGGAAGGAAGGAAGGAAGGAAGGAAGGAAGGAAGGAAGGAAGGAAGGAAGGAAGGAAGGAAGGAAGGAAGGAAGGAAGGAAGGAAGGAAGGAAGGAAGGAAGGAAGGAAGGAAGGAAGGAAGGAAGGAAGGAAGGAAGGAAGGAAGTCACTGAAGGTGTCTGGGATAAGAGCCAGTTGGGGACAAAGGACCCAACAAGTGAGGACTGGGACAGATCTCTTTACACCTCCTTATTCTCAGTTATTGCACCTGTAAGACCCAAGTTTCATCCCTCTAAAAGTCACCTACCTCTTTCTAGAGGGGGCTTTGACAAAGTGCAGAGTTTGAGTTTTTGATGGAGAAGGTTGAGGCAGAGGCCTCTCTGAGCCTGACACCTCACACAGCAGAGGAGAGCCTGGCCAGGCTTGTGTTGGGGCTCAAGCCACACTGTCCAGCAGTGGTTCCACCCCCAATCTCCCCTGCACCAACCTAAGAGCCTCCCTGGCACCAGGTGGTGGAGGATTGGCACCTTGCATCTTGTTTTTGAGAACACCACATGCCTGCAAAGGCTGGGAAATGGCTTGGTGCAGCCAAGGTTCTGACCACAAGCCAGACTTTCCCCAGTAGCATTGAGTAGAGAAGAGGGAAGCCCTGAAAATTATTAGTGGTGCTTTCCTGTTATAATTTCCATGTTTTAGCAGGAATGTCACTCTGTCTTTCCTCGTGGTTTCACACGAAGGGAGGAGAAAAGCAGGTGAAATCCTGTGTTGAATGGAGCACTGCTCATCAGCAGGGCACTAGCCACTGATAAGAGGAGAGTGTTTGGTGAGGGCTGTGACTGCCCAGCACTCCAGTCTGACTACAAGACAATAACACAGATGTTCCTCATTCCTCCTACTTCTGATAGTGCTCTTCTCTCCTTCCCACTCTTCAGTTTTCTCCCTCTTTGATACTCTTCTCAAACTTTAATTCTCTCAGCATTTTCCTCCCTGCACTGGCAGCACTCTCTCCTAATTTCTCCTTTCATGGCATTTCCCTCTTATCTTCTTTGGAGCCCAAATTAATTTTGTTTTGTACTACCCCATTTTCTTTCACCAGCTCTATTCTTCCTCTTCACAACCCAAACTCTGTTTTCCCAGGAGGTCTGGCTTATCCCAGCTCTTTGAATTCAATTAATTGATCTTCATCAGCCAGATTGCCATTGGCAAAGAAAACCAGCACGCTGACTGTCTTTGTGCTTTAACTTCTGTTTTATCCTCATTTAATTTGTGCCCTCTGCAGCTTATTGAGCCCTAATTACCTCTGCTGCCACCTCACTGTATTCAATTACAGCCTTCATCTCACTGACCTGATGTCTCTGTCCTCATCAAATCTCACCTTTCTGACTTTGCCCATTATTTTTGTACAAAGTCAGTACCCTCTGTGGGGAACTTAGTTCTTCCAATCTTGCTTCATTTTCTTGACTCCTTCCAAGCACTTTTGCTGTACTTCCCTGCCTTCACTTCTCCAAGCTGTTATGGGATTCACCAGAGCACAGACAGACCAGGCACTCAGGCAGTGGATTCAACCAGGGTATCTTGACCTGGCTTGAGGAAAATTGATCTGTACACCAGCATCTCATAGTAAGTGTAAAAAAAATCTCCCACACCCACAGCACAAGCTCTCAGATGCCCATACAGACCTATTTAATACATTTTTACTAACAGTTTTCTGATGAAAATGATCCCTTTGGTGCCTGGGTACCTCCTCTCCTACTCTTTTCATTCCTGTTCCTATTATCTATTCTCCCATCATCCCATCCCATCTCTGTCAGGTCATGATCCTCAGATATGCCTCTTTCCAACAGCCTGAATTGCCCATATCCTTCACTTCTGACCTACTTTTGTGCTGCTCCTGCTCTTTTCCTTCCCAAAAATCTGGCCATAGTGTGGTGCTGACCACAGCAGTCACACCTTCACTCTCCCTCCACTCTCTCTTAATTGTTCTTTGTTTCTTTATGCCTGATTTTGTTAACTCCTCTGGAAAGGCTGGTGCTCTCCTTGTAGCTAACATCCTCTCTCTTCACCATATTCTAATTTTTACCTTTATTTTCATATTTGCTCTCTTCCATGATGGGGATTTCTGAGTGATTTATGGGCTGATGTTTGGAAGGGGAGATGGTTCACCACTTGAAAAACTTTTAGCCATAACACAGAAATGCCCCTGAAAGTTCATTTCTCACTGAGTTGCTCCTTCAGAGTGTTGGGGTTTGACATGTCCAGCCTTTTTTGCCTTTGCTGTGAAGCTCCTTCACATGGCTAAGTTGGGCTCTGGGTGATGTCTGTGATTCTGTCCCTGCCCACCAGCAGGTTTCTGGTGAGTGCTTGTATCCCTGGGGGTCACCTGCATCACACTTCATCTCTGATGGCAATATTCCATGGTCCATGGTGCCTCTGATATCTCCTAATTTCATTCACCTCACTAGTGCTTCTTTAAAACAAGAAATTCTGGCAACTGCTGCCACAGTGCCCATATCAAGGGTGTCATGCAAGAAGGTTCTGGGCATGAGGATTTGCTGCAGGAGCTCCAGCCTATTAAAAAAAGTCTCCATTCATGTGATTTCTTTCTGGTTTTGTAATCCATCTCATAGGTGAGGGACAATTACCCTTTCTAAGCTGTGAGTCCCAAACTCATCAGTCAGGGCTCTGATTCCTCCCAGTGTTCTGATTCCCATTTCAGCTCTTTCCTCAGTTGAATGTTTGACCTCATCAATGATCCCAGAAGCTGCACTGCTCTGCTTTGGCTGAAATTTCCCTGTTCCTCACAGTGCTGGTGCTGAGATATGGCCTTGAGGAAATATTCAGACCATGAGCATTGAGATGTGTAGATTTCTGTGTTTTTCTTTTCGCTGATTTACGCTTGATTTATGCTTGTCGGTTTTCTGTTTCTCCCGGCTGACTGATTTATGTCCGGAGATAGCTCAGGGATGCCACTTGCTCGGTCTCTCGGCTGTTTAGGTGGCCTGGAAAGGCCCAGAGTGGCCTTGGACAGCCCGCTCTTCAAAGGACGAGGAGAGACTTCTGATCTTGTTTCGGTCTTGGTGTTTATTAATTGTTTATCTAAAAGATTTTCTTTCAGCCTGACAGAGGTCTGCACAGCAAGTCAGCCATGGGCACACTCCCGCAGCCCCTGGGGCGGTCACTTATCTTTATACCCGAAGTTACGTGTACAATATTTATGATTTTTCTCCAATACCTTCTACTCTTATTAACCGGTGCACTTCTAGTAAAGACCAATCCCAAAGTGCCACCATCACCACAGAAGATGGAGGCCAAGAAGAAGAAGAAGAAGGATAGGACACGCCCCAATTCCTCCATCTTACTTCTCTAGACCCCCCTGTACAGAAATCCTAAATCCTGTGTTTTATACTCTAACTAACTTATCCCTTCACCATTCACCCCAGTGAAATCCTCCCATCCTCATACAGGTGTCATCTCCTGTGTAGGATCAAAGTCCTGCCACCAGACACTTCTGGCAACATTCCAGGACTCCCGAGCCCCCCAAGGGTGGTCTCGGTGACTCGGCACATCAGTCCTGAGGTGCTGAGATCCCACAGAGATGTACATTAAATACACCCACCCCAATCCTTTGCTGTTCACAGGGAGCCAGGGTCCCCTGTGCTGCAGCTGAGCCTCCAAAAATGTCTCCAAAAATGACTTTGATCTTTCCTCTCCCACTGTGAGATCTATAGCTCTGGGTAGGGAGGGTGCTCCTGAAATTTTATGCAAATTCCCCAGTCATTAGTGCAGCCTCAGATGAATATTTCCCTGCAAGGGAACAGGCTGGGAGGCTTCCCCTGAATTATTTTCTCACCTGGGGCTTGCTCCAGAGGCCATGAGCAGAGTTAGTGCTGGATCTCTCACTAACAAAGGAGTGAAGCATGGCATGCCAGGCTCCTCCTCTGACCCTATGTTAGAAGAGAAAGTGCTTTTTAGTACTTTTTCTTTTTGACATGACTGTACCCCTTTGTATTCTTCCTATTCTTCCTGAACATTATACTCCCTTCATAATCCCCTTGCTAACCACAAAATTCCTTTTTCCTTCCTCCCTGTTTTACTCTGCTGTGTTACCAGAGAGATAAATGAGAATAAAACAAAATGAAGTGTAAATTTGGGAAACACAGGGTTGTTTTGATTATCTGGTTGCTTTTGTGCCATCATTGAAAATTCTATTTCTGTGTAAGAAATTCTTTTAAATCAGAGGAGAACTTTCTGCCTTCACTGCTCATTGAGATGTTTTGTGGTACACACAGGTACAATAATATGACAGAGCTTCAGGTATGCTGAATGATTCCCATTTATCCCAAAGCTTTGCATGAAAGCAAATTATTATGAAATCATTGAACAAGTCTCTTTCTAAAGCTCCCAGAGCAGGCAGTCTAAACCCAATCCCTTCCCAGAGTACAATGAAATGAGATCTTCGGCCCTAGTGCAATATTTATCCCAAGGCATCACATGGAACTACAGAGCTTAATACTGCAAGGAATTACTGTAGCATTTTTTATCATGTCCAGCTTAAATCTCAGCCTTGCTTTCATTTACTTACCTTTAAATTCAGTGCATTTACTCTTCAAATGTGCACTGTGGCTATTTCTACCTGGTAAAAAAAATAGATAATGTGTGTGCCTACAGCTTGTTGTAAATGTGTACAGAAGCACATTATGGGGTCAGATTTCCAGGAGACACAAACCAACACTATTTCTTTAATGTGTTTGTAATATTAGCCAACTTTCACTGCTTAGAACTCTTTACAGCTATTTTCCCCTTTACACAATGCACAAGTTTCAAGGTCACAGTTACCAATAAAACAGAAGAATTGAGTCAGACTGGAGTGTCTGCACCTACTGTAAGATGAATGAACTACTTAAAATTGGTGGTGGTGCCACAGGCCCCAGCTGACACATAAATTGGTGAGTGTTAAGTGTATGGGCTTGGGAACTTTGTGTCTGGAAGGAGGAATTCAGTTTTACTGCCTTATGGGTGTGCCGTAAGTGAAGCAGAACGATGTGATGATGATGGCACTGGGTTACCCAAAGTGTTGTGTGATTTGGGGGCACATCCTTCACCTGGACACACTCTGCTCACTGGGGTGAAATAAAGGCGCTGCTCCTCTCCTCTGTACTGAGAACCTTAGAGCAGAGCAGCTTTTATTCTCTAATATAAAGCCCTCATTGAGAAAGACAGGTCGGATCTGCAGGGATGCATTGCCTGTGGAGCTGGGCACTAGAGCTCCTCTGATTTGATGATGAATCATAGACAGTCCCATCATTTTTTGGGTTCCCAGGGCAAACAGGCAGAGGCAAATCTCTATGACTTCCATGAATGCTAGGGTTTTTGTGAAATCTGCTCCTTCCCTAGCCTGCCTAAGGGAGACTCTTTTATGTGAAAGCGCCTTTCCCCTCCACACTCCTGTCAGTTTTCTTTCAAAGTTATCTCCAAGTGGTAATTTGGGAAATCAAGCCTGAAGTTTCACATTCCACTGTTGACAGACCTCTTTCGGAGTGCAGGTCGCTTCTTTAGTGGTGATTTGCTTTTTGCACTCTGAGCAATAGGTTTCCTGTTTCATTAACTCAAGCTTGTCTCAGAATGAGACCTTGTGTCCTGACGTGGTGGTAGTGGAGCTACATCAGTGAACACAGCAGCAAACCCCAGCCTATCTCCTCTCATTTAGGGTCCCTGCCATCCTTTGGAGCAGGTGGAAGGGTGTTCCTTACTTTTTTTGGGCACATCTTCTGCATTTTAGGCATCTGCCATGCCTTTGGACAGTTGCTGCATTTTCTGCCCTGCTTTCCTTTCAGGGTGGATGCATGGGAGGGCAGTGCAGGTGTGCTGAGAACGGGATTTTACTGCTGGGATTGAGCTGGGAGCAGTAGCTGCTTATTTCTCTGCAGGTCAAGCTGGAGTGCACACAAGATGGGGAAAGTGGATGTTTGGAGATGTTAAGGATAAAATGGTGAGGAAGGGAAGTGGTTGTTAATCAAGGAATGTGGTCCTCCATGCTGTGCTTCTCATGAAGAGCATTGCACAGGGAAAGGGATTGTAATAAATGTGAGAAAAATAGCTTTATTTTTGAATAGGAGACTAAAGGAGGATATGAAAGCCACTGATGAGTGAGAAGAAAACACTTCAATCAATTTTTTGTTATTTGTATTCATTATCTGTGTCTGACTATGTCTTGGGATCAGGCAGGGATTCTGCCTTGCTTTTGTGCTTGGAGGGCTTCAAGAACCTGAGAGCCAAGACCTCATTATTCAAGATTCCCCGTGGCTGAAGGACAGCTTCATCCGAGCAGGCAAGACCTGAACATTTTGTGTCTCTCATGTTCTGTGTCCAGCTGAGAGGAGTTTGGATGGCATCACCACATACGGGTGAGTTCCAGGTGCTCACTCTGGTCTCCCTCCCTGGGTTCTCTTAGCAGGTGGCTCAGAACAAAGGGGTGAGTGAGTCAGTTGAGAGCTTGTTCATGATTTTCCAGTGCTGTCACCAATAATGATTGTAAAAATTTAAAGGCTAACATGAAGTGGAAGAAGCTCTTCCTGAGAGCTTTGTTCCAGGACCAGAGGTAATTTCTCTGAGGCTGATAATGTTGAAAATTAATAATTCCCCATTTGAATTAATTGATGTATTTTGATTGTCTTAGTATTAGGGATGTAATGAAGAAAAAGTGGATGTGGGGGAGGTGAACCCAATTAAAATGTAATTGTTTCATTCAATTCACAATCTGTGAAAAGAAGATTTTGTAATTAAAAAGAAAAGTAGGTTTGATGATTTCCACCACCACATTTGGAGTCCATCTATACAACAACAAAAAGAAATTCAAAATGTTTGTGTCTGGAGAGAGCATCTGGTGTGTACCCCTCCTTTCTGACTTGCTAAGAGTTTATTAATCACTTACATGAGAATAGAAAAAGCCATTCAAAAGAAGAAAATATGTAATGATCCTTTACTGTCACTTCTAATACTGGAAATATGTAATGTATCATAGTGGGGACCCTCCTCCAGCATGGTAAGGTTTATAAGCCTGATGAAATGACTACCTACTTACTAAATCCCATCTGTTCCAAGTACTCCAGGAAGCTCTGTGTTACACTAGATTTTGGCAAACAGTTATATGAGGTTCAGCCCCATATTAGCATTTTAATTGCTGCCTGATTGCTTTTATGTTGCAAAACTCAGCTCGAAACAGTGTGTAAGTTGCAATTAGTTTTTACTGTGTGATTCATTAACTCCTCTAAAGCATGTCGTGCTGCAACATTTGGAAGGTAATTTGCTAGAAACATTAGCACTGGCATTCAGGGCTGGGGAGTGGCGCTGGAAATGTGGCAGTCCTGCCTTTCACAGCACAGAGCCCACGTTTGCTGGCAGGATGGCTTCTCTCAGATGAGACTGAGCTCACAGCTGCGGATGGAATTGTCTCACAGTGGCAGGTTTGCCATGTAAAAAAGCATCTTGGTCCTGCAGCCTGCTCTGTGTGGGTTCACATCTGCCTGGGGTCTGGGGGGAGTTGGTGGAATGGACACAGGTGGGAGAATTCCCTTCCTGGGGGTTTGCCTGGTTGGTGATGTTCCTTTAGGGGTTTTCTGATGTCTTCTTCATGCCTCAAAATGTCACTCTTCTTTTGGAGATGCTGTCATGTTCACATTGCTTGTGATGGGGAGGGTGTGTGGGTTCAAATTACATTAATCAGTTTTGCCTTGGGAAAGGGGAAGAAATGAAGCACCATCTTTACAGCTCTGCTACCTCTATCATCCTATACACCTCAGGAAAAAAACAGGTATTTTAACGGGGCTTAAAACCAGCCAAGACTTCTTAGGCCCATTCTGTTAAGATCAGTGGTTCGTTTTGCCTTCTTCCAACTCTTTTGGAAATTGTTGTCTCTGGCAGAAAAAAAATCAACAAAAACATAGTGCATGAGGACATGATCAGTGAATTTTCTACTGTTACATGGTGTGACAGCTTTTTTGAGTTTCCATGTCAGCCATGTTATTTTATCTTCCATGACTGGATGAAACTGCCCTGGAAAGGTTGTTCCGTATGTGGCTGCCAACAGTCCAAATTCTAAATCCTGGCTGTGAATGGCCTGTCTGGGATGCACCACACCACACCTCACACTTCAGCACTCACTGCTAGCACCTCTCTCAAGGTGTAAAGCTCAAGATGTAGCCTATGATTTTAAGGAGGAATCTGAATTTTTCTTGACTGAATAAAAAATTTTCTTGACATGAATAAAAACTGGATGCAGAAAACAATAGCTAAAACATCTCCCCTCTGAGCAGTTTCCCAGAGGATGTTCTATGTTTCCTTTCTTCTGTTTTCACAAACTCTCTGAAGATTTGAAGTCAAACTTTTGTGCATCTTGGCTGTCAGAAGTTTTGCATTAGGAGCATTTGCCAAGTGAAGAAAAACACTTCTCATTCCTGCAGAAATACACTTAAATCAAATTAAACTGGCACATTTCTAATTATGCAACAAATTAGGTGAAACAGAAAGTTTCAATACTCAGACTGTAACAACTCACTCAATTTTCTAGCATATGCTTTACACCTGTAGGAGTCAAAAGCACCTGCAGCTCTTTAGTCTCCCCCGTGGGTTTGGTGTTAAGTGGCAGCTTCATCCCAGCCTTGATTTTCATCTCTCATTTTCAGCATCTTGCTGCTCACATCAAATTGTAATGCAGAGCGTGGTCTGTGCTGGGAGATTTGAGATGCATGCTCTAGTTGTCTGAATTATTCCATGATTCTGATTATGGAATAAGGGTTTTTTTTTTCATTTATTTCAGCCCAAGCTGTACAGTGTGTTCTGTGTTGTGCTAGGACAGCCTGGCTGCTGAGAGCAGAAGTGCAGAGGGCAGCTGCCAGGTAAAGGTGTGTGACTGCAAAGATTTTATGTTTGGTATGAGTCAGAAATGCAGGATTTATGCCTCATTTTGTGCTTCTGCTGCCTGTAAAGTGAAAGCCACAGGAGGTGTACTGACAGCAGCAGAGGTAATGTCAAAGTGGGAAAGATGGAAATCTTTCTCCTGCTGCCTTTTCCTATTTATATAATTTCTAGTGCTTGGAGCACAACCAGCCAAAATCTTCCCTGAAGGTTTAGTTGGTAGTCACTGTTGGGCTGCTGTACCAGCACTGCCTGTGAATAATTTCTCTGAATTTCTGTGGAGTGGGAGCAGGTGGGATTTCCCAAATAGGAGTTTGCCTTGCTCAGGTTTGAGGACTGAGTCCCACTGACAGGTGTAAAGCAGCTGCTCTGACTGCAGTGAAATGTGAGTGACTTTGCTGTGTGTGTTTGAAGTCTTGCTCCAAATATAACAGTCCATGAAGAAAGGGCCAGGGAAATCAGGAGCACAAATTGCTCTGCTCACACACAGCTGGGCAGGCAGGGCATATGGGGAAGGGAAAATGAGATTTAAATGGTGCAATTTCTTCTTTGGGGTCTGACATGCAGGAAAGTGGGCACTGAGTCTGTTGAACTCTGCTGGTCCTGTCTAATTGCCCTGATTTGGTCCTGTAGTGTGACCCAGGCTCTCCTGGGGATGGGGATTATTCAGTTCCCAGCAGAGCTGATCTCCAGGAGTGTGGCTGAGACTTGGGTATCATGAAAATGTAACCATGAAAATATAACTCCTCTGCTGCATTGGAAATATTTTTCTTCAGCCCAACTTAAATGGGTTAAAATGATAAGCTAAGCTGGAAAAAAAGGCCAAAAGTTTGTGTTACACTTGAGTAGGACTGTCTGTGTGGTGTGTGTGTGTAAGTAACTGAGAACTACATGGGGCGTTGTAGTGATCAAAATTGACTGCAGAGACAAATCCTTAAACCCCTAAAACCAGAATCAATAACATCTCTTTTGGACAGCATGGCTGGAAAGAGTTTTTTCCCACAGTATTTTTTTTTTTCTGTATAAGCTTTAAAGGAAAGTGGTGACTTATATACATTTATATTCAAGAAATAAGAAAATAAATTAAGACTTTAAATGCAAAATTATTGATTTTTTTTTCTTTTTTTAATCCACCTTCCCCAAACAATTTTTGGTCATTAAGGGCAGAATGGGAGGGTTGTCAAAATTTTTTCATCCTAGCACTTTGTGTGTGGTATTTCATTTCAGAGGTTTCTTCCTTCTCTGTCTGCTCTTGGAGCTGACCTCAGAGATTCCCTTTGCCCCTGCAAAAAAAAAAAAAAAAAAAAAAAAATTAAAAAAGAGTAAGAATTTTGGAGATAAGGCATTACTTTGGGCCACCAATGGGTAAAAAGGGGAATAAAAGCTGATGACAATATAGGTCTTGGTACATACTTAAAAAAAATATGGCAGCCTAGCGCTGCTCAGATTTCCAGCTTTCTTCTCCTATTCCTTTTTCTTTTACAAGCACAAGCTGTAGGTGGGGGAAGTTTGAATGAAGTTGGCAGAGGGATTTTGTGTAAGACTGTGCTGCCTTTAACACACCCCATGTACCCCTGGCAGTGTTAGCCAGCACTGCTGCTTCTGTGAGACTTTTGATGGTGACATTGTGGTCTGCTGAAAAGGCTCTGAAATCCTGTGGAGAGACAGATTTTCCATTTCACTGTGTTTTATAGATTGTCTTTTGCAAGTGTGTTTTACTCTGGTGGAGGAATGAAAAACTTGACTTCTTTGTGACTCCGTGTTTCAATCACATGGCATTGTGAGGAGTGAGGGCAAGAGTTCCTAGGCCAGCTTTTCAAAAGGAAAGTGGGTGAAAAATGTACATGGGAGAAGAAGATTTGATCCTCGTTTGGGTGGCTGTGGGCTGGAGGAGAGGAGATTAGGGCAGGCCTGGAGTCAGGCTGGCATGGGTGCAAGTCAGTGCCTGATGTCTGCTCTCCTCTGCCAGGTGCATGGAGTGGAGGTGTCTTCACTATTGCAATATAATGGAAAAACTCAGTGTAACAGCCAGCCTGAGGTTGACAGGGGCCAGCAGGAATCTCCTGCTCTCCCAGAGGAAATGGGAGCAAAGGAAATTGTACCTTAAAGGAGAATTTTTCTGCAGGAGTGACAGATCAGAGACAGCATACAGCAAATGTGTAAGAAACCCTCCACATGCATCAGGCTTTGGAGTGAGACCAGCCCTTTTCTTTGAGGTGCCATACAAGTGCCAGTGATGGCAAAAGCTGGTGGTAAGACAAAAATAAAAATATAGCAGTCACTTCCAACCTATCAAGCTAGCTGACATCAGTGGTGCAGCAGATCAATCAATGGTTGATTTATTTATTCCAGTATTTCTCTGGCACACCCAGCCCCTGTTTCTGGAAAAGGAAAACATTTGTGTGTTTGCAGATTGTAGTAGTTGATTTGTCAGTGGAGCTGCTAAGGATGTTGGTTAAGCGAAAAATAATTTTGTGTGTTTTAGTAAATGCAATTCATCAGAAGCTGTGCAGATTAACTGGGTAGAGATGCACTGAACACCATGGCATCTGCAGATAAAAAAATGATAAATTATGATATTACTCTTGCTCTATGATTCATTGGGAAGAACTCAGAAGCCAAGCCTTTTCTTCAAAGAAATTATTAAATAAAGACTGAGCAGCGACTATAAAACAACAAAACACCTCCTTTGCAATGGTTTTAAATATTGTTGTACATAAAATCTAATTTATATGGTATTAAAGGCTTTTCTTTGGACTACAAATCATCTTTGAAAAATGCACCCTGTAAACGGTTCATCAGATGCATCTCAAATACTTTTATGATTATTAGTAAATGGAATTAGAGCACCTTGTAGTAGTTTTATTACATTTTGCTCAGCTGTAATGGATTACAGAGAGGCTCTCACTGCTGTAGCTCAGGCTGCATAGCAGCTTCTGAGTCAATACATATTTTTCACAGGTTCTTTGTTTTTTGGGTAGATACACCACTTTGCTCTGAAATGATCTGTGCCTGATGCCAGCTGAGAGTGGGAGCAGTCAGATGGAGCTGCCTCTGCTGGTAGAGAGAGCCCATGATGTGTGTAAATGAGTGGCCTCTGCCACCTGGTTTTGTTTATTGCTTTGTCTGGCAGGGGGAAGGAGATCTGCTGCACCCCAAGGAGGTGGCAGAGAGGGATGGATTCACCCAAGGTCATGTTGGTGTTAATTGTGGGGTGTGCAGGGTGCCCCCAAGATCCCATGACACACAGTGGTGCTAAAGAAGCCACTCCAGACCTGTGTCATTCTGGGATGGCATTTGGGGGCCATCTGTGACAACACACAGGGCCCAAAGCAGGGCTTGGCCCCGACTTTTATGGGGCTGGATGTGGCCCCCTGTCTGCAGCTGAGCTAGAGAGAAATGAGTGTGTTCAGGGCATGAATTATTTCAGCTTAGGTGCCAAGCTTGTGTCTAGTTAGAGTGCAACATCAATATCTTAATTAGTACCCAGAAGTAGCTTGGGTGGACGTGAATTTGGTCAGATGAAACTCAGGTGTTTAATCTAAACTGCTTGTGTGGGGTTTTCCAACAAAAACAACAGAAAAACAGAGCATGGTTCATCCTACCCTCATTGAAACCTGCACATGGGATGGATTTATAGAACCAGTAAGGCTGGAAAAGACCCCTGCTAACCCAGCACCACCAAATTCACCCCTAAACCATCTCCAGGTGTCACATTGATGTGTTTTATGAACACTTCCAGTGATGATGATTCCAGCATGTCCCTGGGCAGCCTGGTCCAATGCTTGGCAACCCATATAGTGAGGACATTTTTCTAATATCCCATCCAAACCTCCTCTGGTGTGACTTGAGGCCATTTCCCCTCATCCCTGGCATCTACTTGTGCTCTCCACTGACTGCAGGCAAATCCTGGGTGAGTTGTTTAGGCAGAAGAGCTTATCTGGGGCCAGCTCAGGTCACACAGGATAAATCTGAGCTTTATAGGCCTGTAAGAAGATTTCTGCTGCCTAAACTCTGCAAGTTTTATCCAACTGCATACCATGTAGTAAAGAATACTAGTTCCTCCAGAACTTGTGTATTTTTGTCCTTAACTTGCCCTAGTTGGAACTCTGTGCCAAGGTCCATCCAGAAACTGGTCTTGGCTTCTGATTTATAGAGATACTTTGAAAATATAAGCCATTATCCAAAAAATAAAGTATCTTATTTCAGTAGTGCCTGGGCCAACAGCACTGGTGAAGTTCTCACTGCTCCCATGATTTCCTTGTTCACAAAAGGACCCCTGTGCTTGCTGGATGAGTGTTGAAGTAAAGCACCAGCACATAAGTGCTTTGCTGAACAGGGATTGATTAAAATACATACTTTGGGGCCTTACTTAATTATGTGTTGGGGACTGCATAATTGACACAGTACTGAAGACAATTTAATAGCTTTCTTCTGATAAATCTGTACATGCACAGCAGTCCTGAACTGTAATTTAGCATGATAATGCCAGCTTCATCAAGGGCTGTGGAAAAAAGCAGAAAGACGTTGGGCTCTCTGTGTCCTTGTGAGAGGACTGAATTAGTGATTGCAGCCTCTGATGTGATAAAAAGCAGCTTCAGTGTATTTTTCCACTGAAATAGCTTCTTGCTTGAGCAGAATGAAGGAGACCTTGTATGGCTGGCAGAGACTGAGCTCCCTAAGGTAGTCAGGTAGAGTTTGAACCACTGGTCAGAGTCAGGCTAGCATACAGTGACACAAGATAAATTCACTACAGGACTTGAAGATATTATAGTGCTCTCAGTAAGTTCTAAATAGTAGTTCAGTGTCTGACGAGAGACACTAAAGCTTGGTGTAGTCATAGTCTGAGCCCTCTGGTAGGTGTTTTCAGGGTTAATAGAAGGCAACATCAAGGGAAATCTTAATCTAAAGCTGCACCAAGGGAAATATAGATTGGATATTAGGACTAAGTTTTTTACAGAAGAGTGATAAAGTTCTGGAATGGCTGCCTGGGGAGATGTTGAAGTCCCCATCCCTGGGTGTGTTTAACAAAGCCTGGATGTGGCACTGGGTGCCAGGGTTTAGTTGAGGTGTTGGGGCTGGGTTGGACTCGGTGATCTTTAAGGTCTCTTCCAACCCAGTGATTCTGTGAATTCTACAACACTACCAGAAGCTTCACAAAATGTGCATTTTTAACAAGTGTCCTTCCCTGAGAACAAGTTGTGACTGCTTGCTTCTTCTCTTTGTTGCAATACAGAGGGAAAAAGACAAACTCTTTTGCATTCAGACCCAAGCAGAAAGAGGCAGGAGACACCCATGAGGAAGGTGCAAGCTGTGATCTAAAGGCTGCACAGGTCACTCTCCAAACTCAGTCCTGGCTGTGGCTGCTGGCTTGTCTCTCCCAGCCATGGACAGACTTGACAACTTCTCCCTGCTGCTGCCTTTCTCCTCAGTCATCCTGCAGGGCAGCTCCCCTGTGTCTGTGCTGGTGGGATCATTGCTGAATAAAGCTTGTCAGATGTGTTAAGTTGGGAAGAAATGTGGTTTTCTTTGCAACCAAGAAGACATTGAATTTTATGTTTTAGTTTTCCTGTGTGTTTCTGGAGATCAGAGTGTGCTGTGCTGTGTAGTGCAGGGAAATAACCTTGTGGAATACTGATACCCCTATGTCCAAGGTGGGTGCAAGGTCCTCCCAACCTCAAATAGTCTCCAAGAAGGAGACTGGTGAAGCAAAAAGTCATGAGATGTTAAAATTTGTTAAGAAAATTGGCAATTTGGCAAGCAAATCCAAGCAAAGATTTTGAACATACATCATAAAAGCGTGAAACATTTGCTCTGAAGGGTGAGTTTCAACCAGCCAGTGCTTCACAGCTCATGGAAAGAGGGGGTCTGCTTGCCCTGAGGTCCAGCTGTGGATATTTGCCATGGGGTTCATCCCACCAGCCCACATCCAAGGCCTTTTAAAGAATGATTTTTCCATTGGGGAGAGCTGATATCTTCAGCAGATATTTCTTTACTGTTCATTTACTAGAAATGTTAAAAAAAGACAAGTTCTGCCCCCCTAAAGGTTATAGAAGTATGCAGTGGAGGTTTTTACTGCAGGCATTTTATTATTCTGTAGCAGTCTTCCCACAAAATGGTCTCTTTCCTCACTCAAGCTCATAGTGAAAATATTTGATTTATTTTCAATAAATCTGAAGGTCATTAGGTAGTGAGTTATTTTTTTTTTTTTTTTTTTTTTTTTTTTTTTTTTTTTTTTTTTTTTTTTTTCTGGTGGCTTCTCCAGTGCTATTCTTGCATTGGGTTTGTACTTTGGTAGGACCAATGCATTAGAAAAGGTTAAATAGCTTTTGTTTATAAACATGCTGCTGACATAAATATCTGGATATCATTAAGTGGCTGCTCCTCTTCACCAGAGTGCTAAATACCATGCAAAACTGAAATCAATGTTACAGCAGGGAACTCTAGGGAGCAGCAAGAAAAGTAGGAGAACTGTAATTTATGTTTTACATTATTCTGTTTCCCATGAAATTATCTAGTTTTATAGTCTAAAAAGAGTGATCTTGTCCAAAGGGGAGGCATATTTTACTAAATTCTGCCTTACCTTAAATCAGGCCTTATTGTTCCTTGAGCAAGGTGGAACAGATGTTAGAACAGCCTAAAGAAAAAATCTCTGACAGTCCCCTGAAGTTAAGCAAATGACCAGCAATTGTTCAATGAAATGTAAGAAATGGGAAATAATTTTCAAGGGTGGCTTCTTTAGGGGTAAACTCCCCTAACAACAACCAAAAAAAAACTGAAGAAGCATTTCAGGAGGTTTGGGAAGGGTGAGATCTACAATCCAAAGAGCTGTGGTTGCTCTGGGACTCCTTCATAGCCAAGAGAAGCTCAGCAGTACAGACTCAATCACCACCAGAGTATCTACAACAAGAGAGACAGATTGTGTTTGTAAGGTCCTTCCATGGGGAGGAAAGGGATTTTGGGATAATGGCTCAGCTCCAGCAAGTTCCATCTGGGGACAGATGGGAAGTGTTTGGGCTCTTGAGAGTGTTCTTTGGCTCTGGAGACAACAGGAGTTGCATGAAGGTGTGTAGGGAGGGCACAGGGATGCCTCCATGTCCTCCTCATCTCACAAAATTCCCTGAGTTTCAGCATTCCCCATGATTGCATCTCTCAGCAGGGGCACACAAGATGAATGGCAGGCATCTAAATTTAATGAAGGGTGTACTGCAAACAAAGTATGAGGCATATAAAGTTGTTGGGAGCTAAGGAGCTAATAGAGAATGACAAAACTTCTGGGAGTAGACAGAGGTGAGGAGTTGTGAATTATTAACTTATTGCCATGAGATGAGAGAGGCAGGATGCAATTGATCCTCTCCACTGCTCCTGCCCTGATACATGTGACTTACCCCCACCTCAGACTATAGACTATAGAATCTGCCATAAAAATTAAATTGCACTGCTAGGAGCGTCCCAAGGACAAAGAGAAAACACTGAAGGATGCTCCCACTCCTGCAGATGCTGGTGCTTCCCATATTGACTCAGCAGTTCAGATTTGCACCTGCTGCAGGTGGTGACAATCCCACTGTTCCTTTTGTCCCTACATCTCCTTTGCAGAGTGTCCTTTTTGATACTTTTTCTAGGACAAAAAGTCTGGTCTGTGTAAATGAACACAGCTCCACCAGTGTCACAGACATATTTTCTGAAAAATCCTTTTGCCAGGATTTTTTCTCCTGAGAAACTGAGAGGCCTCAGAAACAAAATGTAAACATTGATTATCTGCTGCTGTGGAATGCAACAGATGCATCTGTGATTGGTCTCAGGTGGATTGTTTCTACTCGATGACCAATCACAGGTCCAGCTATGTTGGGACTCTGGTCAGTCACGAGATTTTATTAGCATTCCTTTCTTTTCTAGCCTTTGGGTGAAATCCTTTCTTCTATTCTTTTTAGTATAGTTTTAGTATATAATTTTCTTTTAATATAATATATATCATAAAATAATAAATCAGCCTTCTGAAACACGGAGTCAAGACTCTAGTCTCTTCCCTCATCCTGGGGGACCCACAAACACCACACACCAGTCTGATGCATTCAGCTGCAGCCAGCCCAAGTGAGATATTCACAGCTCTCACACAACCCTCTGGCTCTGTGTCCCCAGTTGTCCCCCACTGAAATTGTCCCTCTTCAAGTACCTGGATGATGCTTCCCTCTTTCCAGCCACATGGGATGGCTTTGCCCAGCTTGGCCATGAGAAGGATCAGATGCTGTTGAACAGATCCATCCCCTGCCTTAGCTGCAACCATTCAGGGTACAGGAGAGCAACCAGCCAGAGCTGTCTCTTCCCTGCATCCCACAGCACCTGCTGTGCTTGTCAGAAGGTGACTTGAATCCGTGAATTACATCGGACCCTTTTATTGCCAGCTGAATTTTCAGCTGTCTGTGCATCCTGCCTGAACTGCTGCTCCCAGCCTGGCACTGAGGTGCCCAGACAGGTGGTGCAACCCAGGGTTTGCTTTTGGGACATGAGTTTGATCTTGCATGGCTTTGATTTTCCCCTGTCTCCTGTGCTATTCCTTCTCCTCCATGCAGGTGTTATTAAAAAAGCAGAGCCAGGGGTTGCTCCTGCAGCAGATTTCAGGCTGAGAACAGCCCATGGAGAAATGGTGTTAAGGCTCACAGAGCTGTTCTGTGTTCTGCTTTGCTCTATCAGCTATCAGTTGTTTCTGGTTTTGTTATTATCAGGCTGCTACAGAGACCTTAGCATAAGGGACAATGTGAATTAAAGACAAAGAGGTGTACCCAATCATTCGTTGCCTTTCTCACTTCTAATTTGGCATTGAGAGAATATCACTTCCTGATACAACATTTGGTGCTTGGCCAAACACTAAATTTTTGTATTTGTTGTCTCTTGTTTACCATTTGCATGAGGAGATAAATATTGCTCATTGAGTCACTGTTATTGCCTTAGAAATAGCTCAGCTGCCTTAAAAGTTTACCCCTTGATTCAAATGGGTAAAAGGTGTGTCAAGTGCACAAAGCAAAGCAGCTACCAGAGGGGATGCCATGCCCTTTCCATGCACACAACTTGGTTAATTCTTGTTGTTTAATGCCTGGAGGAAACTGTTGCAGATCACTTCTAGGTAAATATTGTAGGGCGTGACTTAATTTTTGATACTGGAGGCTATGACACTGCATTTCTTACCTATTGTAATGTGTTTTTCCTTTGCAGAGCCACAGACAGGGCAGGTTGGTCTGACAGTGGCTCTGGCTACTTCTGCACGTGGCTGAGCCACAAGTGGTCCCTCCTGGAGCCAGAGGAGGTCAAAGCCATGAGCTGGTGTAAAGGCACAGCTGAGGCTGTGGCTATGTCCCTGCCATTTCTTTTCCTTGCTGCTAATACGCAGGAACTCTGCTAGGAAGATTATACAGCTTGAGGGGGTCAGTTTTTCAGTAGATTGTACTACTCAGAACTGCAAAATGAATTTTGTTCGCAAACCACATGAGCCTCTTGCTTGTTTTTCTGGCAGGTGCAGGGAAGACACGGGCCACTTGTTTGCTCCCTCGTTTCTATGCAAGAGCATGGTGACATCTGCTCTGCTTGACATTGTCTGTGCTGCGTGCAGGATGCTGAAACATGGATTTTATGACTGCTGCCTCCCTGGGAACTCCAAGAAAATTAGATATTTGTCTCATGAGGTTGATCTGATGGGGAAAAAATATTTAAATAACTGCATGAGGCTGCAGTGATGCTGTTCTTTAAAGTGAGAAAGCAGATTGCTTTGCTTTTGTGCCTGGATTTTGTCTCATACCCAGGCTGATGCTTAGCACTGACTAAAAGAGGACAGGTTGATTTCCACAGAACTCTGGGCAGCATTTATTCCAGTTCATATGAACCAGTCTGAACACTCAATAAAATCACTAGATGTTGGTACTTAAATTTCTATGGGCACCAGGGAGCCTTGGCTATGGCTCTTTCTGCACACACCTGTGCTGATGGGCATAGGCCTGGAAATTATTTGCCTGTATTTGCCAGAATTGGCTGTGTTTGTGTTAGGAAAGACCCTTCAGAGGAGCTGATGCTGAGTACTCCCCTTAGCCTCATACTATAATAGATTTTATTTCAAACCAAACATAACCTGTTGCTCTGGACTGAGTTTTTCCACTTTTAAAGTAATTTGGAGGTGTTCAAAGGAGCAGCCCTTGGTTTGTAACCCTACACCCCCTTGGGAAGGGAGATTTGTGCTGCTTTTGATGAACACCTGAGGAAGAGCTTCTGTTGCAGTTTCCTCCAGAGGAGATTTATTTCACACATGCCAACATTATTTTTCTCTATGCTGCAGAGAAAAAATAATGGAGATTCACTGGAGAACCTCCTTGCTGCTTTGAACCAAGCAGAATACCCTGATGTAAACCCAACCAGCACGAGTTAGACATGATTGGGAGTTTTTCCACATGTGCCCTGTCCATGCTAACCAGAACAAATCCACCTGCTCCCACCTTCCCTGTTCTTTGGCTGCCAATGGGAAAAAGCAAATTAAGAAAGCTGTGGCACTTGGGAGTTGTACTGGGATGTTTACTGAGTTGTAAACATTTTCTTTGTGACTGGGCTGGGTGAGCTGTGCTCCTGAGCTGAGTCGCCTCGAAGATGTAGGGGATGGACAGCCAAGTCTGGATCTGGCCCAGGTACCAGGGCAGAAAAAACAGCACCAAAATCTGCATTAGGAACTGCTGAACCACATCAGAACCTGTATTTCTGGGCAGATTTTATAATATTTCTCTCTCTTTCTTTCTTCCCACCACCCTTTTAATTCATAATGGTTTAGGCTTTTCATTTAAAGTTTGAAGTTATCCTAAGAGAATGCTTTGAATAAACGCCATTTTCCAGTAGAAGGCCTATATTTAACCTTTTTGATTGGCCTTTTTGATTGTTGAATTTTAAAAGATTTCCTCTTGGCATGGTAATTCAGGCTTTAAAAAGGAAATTTCTTATGAAAGGACTCAGTGGTTGGTTATAAAAAAATGCAAACAGATGTGGTTAGCAATAAAATCACACCATGATGTCTTTTAATTCCATATTAATATGTAATTGAGTAATAAAATAGTGGCCTAATGTTTTGCATGCTGTAGTTTTACATACCCATAATTTATCCTGTAATGTTACCTGGCTTTCTTAATCTCATCAGAGTATAAAATTGGAATTTCATTATTGGAATTAAATTCTATTTCTGCTGCACTTTATATCTGAGTCTGCCAGGCAGCACTGAAAACCTTCAGGACAATTTACTAGAAGCTAAAATTGCTGTTTTTCTTTCAGTATAAGACACAAATAAGACAAAACTGCATCTTCCAGTAATGTGGATAATATACAGAAGCTGAGCTCTATTAAAAAAAAAAAAGGTTTTATTTATAATTAGAGCAGGATAACCACTAAGCCTATAAAGCCATCATCCAGAGTTGATAGTGGGATTATTATGTCACAGATATTCTGTGTTTTTTAGGAATCTGTAATCATTCAAAAGCTGTGCAAAGCCCTGGGAGCTCTCTAGGAAAATTGCTTACCAACCTATTTGGTATGCTTTTGAAATGATTTAATTTACAGTGATCTTTCAGCAAAGCTTCTCTATAGATTCAGTTCCCTCTGGCTCACTCTTATATCTAAATCTATCTTATGGAACAATCTTTCTGGTTTTAATGATACCCAAGATGAATATATAATTATGCTTCTTCCTGTAAGTCATGACCATTTCCATAGCATGAAAAAATACACGTGGGATTTGTTTGAATTTGATGATAGCACAGTCACTGTTGCAGCTCCAAGTGCTCTGCAGACAGAATGCTTTTGAGTTCAGCAAAAAAAAATTAAATTAAACCCACAAAATAGAGACCATCAGATGATTCCAAGGCTCTTTTGTTATCTCCAAGCCGGGCTTTTTTAGAGATGCCTCAGCGAGGCACAGGGTTTCTGAACTGTAGATTTTACTCATTTTCAACAGCACATTAAGAAAAAACCACAGAGCAAATGTAATATGGATACTTAATTTGTGGATCTAGCAAACCATAAATGTTGCATTTAAAAGCAGAGGTAGATTAGCATTTTAGCAGGAGCTGGTGTTATCTGAAATGTTTTACTGGAAAATGAGGTTTTCTTTTGAAAATGCTCCTTTGGCAGAGCTGTGTTGGCAGAGGCAATGGCTTTGGGAAGCACTGTGTGCTCTGTGTGCAGCCCCAGGGGATGGATCCTGGTCTGATGTGTCCTCCAAAATGTAACCTGTGACCTTTGGGGCCTCACTGGCTTTTTGCCAACAGAGCATAATAACCAGGATCATGAGAAAAAGCCATATTTTAGACATTCTCTCAGGAAAACAGCATTTCCCTTGGTAAATCATGTATTTTATCTCAAATGTATATTTCTGCTACTTTGAAATGTACTGTCAGTCACCACAAGCCTCAATTTATTGGTGAAAATGCTGCATGTTATCAGTTTTTATATATTTTCAGTACATTTTGTTTTCCTAAACCTAGTCATAAAAATCCATACCTCTCCCACTGACAATTTTAATAGAAGTTCAGCCTTAGCAGAATCCCTATTCAGCAAGATGCTGCATCTGCCCAAATCCTTTCACAGAGAAAAATATTCTTTCTGTAGCTGCATTAGAGATAGGAAAGGATGTAATAAATTCCACATGTTTTAAAAAAGTTGGAGGAAACTGATGTTGAAGTTTCTGGAAAATTGTGTGTGCTCACTGCACTGAGCCAGTAGGTACAATATGTTTCTAAAAAAACCCATCTTCAGATCCAACCTTGTATTATGGTTTGGTCTCAGTGTTCAGGACCTTAAAAGTCAACTTTTTTTTTCTTCCCAGAGAGAAAAAACTGATTCAGGGTAATTTTATTTTATTTCCTGTGAAATTTGGTGTTCAGGAGCCAGCTCATGCCACAAAATGAAATACTTTTGGAGAATTTTTTCCCTGAAATGTTTTTAAATAGATTGCATATCTGAGTAAAGAATTTATTCTGTAATTTGTTTTTCTTTTTGTTATCATTTGCTCTTCACTGAATCTTTTGTGTCAAAGACTTGAGCACATCCCAGATGAGACTATTCCATTCTTAAGACAGCACCTTGAAATTTTTAACATACAATTTTAGCTCATAATTACTATTCAGTCAAAAGTGTCTTTCCACTATCTTCATCTTTACCACTGTGAAGAAAATGTAACCCTCACCTTAACTATATAGAAAGAGGTAACTTTTGGAAAATATTTGAGATCCTTTGGATATACATGTAATTATCTGTGTGGATGTGCCTGAGCATTTTGCTGTGCTGAAGGCTGACAAATGGATTTCCTGTAATTTTGAAATTCCTCTGGCACATGACAAGAGACTGAAAAGTGAAGTTACATAAACTTCCAGATCAAAGGATCCCTCTCTCAGGGTGCTGTGCTATGTGATGCTGTGTGACAATGAAGCACCTGACTGCAAGCAAATATTTATTCTTGTTTTCCTTTGAGCATCAGACATAGCAGCTCCAAATGAGGTTGCATTCTTGAAGTCTCATCCATTTATTTGACTTCAGTATTTGACTTTTTTTGACTTTTTGCACCTGCAGTTATCCTAAATGAAGTTTCACTGCTGCCTGGACGATCACCAGACAATGGATTATTCCTTTTTGAAGCCCAAAGAAACAAGCAGTTTTGGGAATCATGTTCTGTATATCCATGATTTCAAGGATTAGTGGCAGCAGAGAAAGAATAAGCTCTTTTCAGCCATTTCATGTCGTCTCGGTTTGGAAAGACAGGAGTCTGCTAAGGAAGGCAGGAGCCTCCCCTGAAATGGAGAATGTAAACCCTCCCCACCCCTCTGAATTACTATAAATTTGAAATTAAGGGCTCTCAGGCAAAAAATATGGGAGCAGGAACATCAGTTCTTTAATAGGGAAGAATATAAAAGGATAAAATGAACAATGCAGTACACTAGAACAACACTGACAGAGTCAGGACACAACCTGACACCCTGTGGGTCAGGGTGTTGGCGGCAGTCCCATTGGAATTGTGGCTGCAGCCCTCCTGCAGTGTCAGGGGTGGTTCTATTTGAGCAGGGATCCTGTAGAAGAGTGCAGTCTTCCTCTGAGGATCCAGTGCAAGAGGCAGCTGCTGTTCCTCTGGGGATTCCAGTGGAGAAAGCCATGCAGTTATTCCAAAATCTCCAGATTGTATCCAGGTAGGAATGTTTGGCTCCTCCCTTTGGGTGGAGCATCTCCCAATGGGATGCAGCCATGCAGTGACATTCAATGGCCTGTTATCAGCAGATGTCTCCCCAGAAGGAGGAGTGATTGTGGTCACTCAGAGAGATAAGGAAAACTGCCCACTTGACAAAAGACAACTGCCGTACAGATGGTAATAGAATACATCTTGCCTTGCAACCTGGAACACATTTATTGGTTTTCTTTGGTTGGATATGGTTTATATACATGTGAGGTATATGGACGAAGAGCTGAGAGATTTTGGCACAAAACTGTGAAGATGCATCCTTTAAGTTGTGTTATCCAAGGTTCACACTCTACCTTGGCTGCTGTTCTTGGGGTACCCAGAAGAGTGACTGTGGATGATCTAAAGGACACTTCTATCCCTTCTGTAGCATTGTCATTTTCTATCTCCTCCAAGGACCTTGGCAACAAAGCGTTTCAACAGTTTTGCTGTCAAAAACAGCAGAAATTTTTAACATCTGCCCCATTTGCATGCTGTGTTTTGATGATCCTCCATGAGCAGCTGAGAAACTCTGCCTGCCTAAACCGCAATAAGCCTCAAGGCAATTATTGCTTCCCTCAGTGATCCATGGAAAATCATATCTCTGCTCATTTAAGAAAATGCAAAGCTTTTCCTTCTTTCAGGGCTTATGTCTTGCCTTGCTGATGGGATGGTAACACCTCTGGTGTTGGTCATAAGCCCTTTAAGGCTCTAATGCAACCAAGTGTAAATACATAAATAATCCATTCATCTGCCTGTTCTCCCTCTGTGTCAGCTTAGAGCTTCCCAGGCACTCTGGGATTGGTGCTCATGGGCAGTCAGCCCATGACTGAAATAATTTTTGTAAAGTAAAACAGTGTGTGCATATGGTAATATTTATGCACTAATCTTCTTTTCTGGCCAGGTTGAGGCTACTATAAGAAATTGTCTCACAGTTGATTCTTTTATTTTTAACATGTCAGTAGTGGCTGAAATTTCATCAGTTTGAAGTTTCTAGTGAAGTTTATGATCCATTGTTTTTAAAGTGTTGCATGAATAAATGATTTTGCCTACAATCTAAAATGGTGAACTTGATATTGAGCACTAAAATGTCTCAGGGGTATATTTCAGGCTTCCCTGAAGTCCAGCTTTCTATATGTGATAAAATTGACAGATGAGCAACTCCATCATCTGTGCTGTAAACTTTGTTGTTTATATATCTTATATTTTCAGTTTTATTTGAAAAATATCAGTAAGCTTGTTTTGCTGCCTACAATGTATTTAATAATTCTAGGTGACATGCAGGTGTCATCTGAAGAGGTGGACGCTGAAGAAGGAATCAACAGTGTTCCCGTCCTGGCAAGGCACAATTTTTACTTTAGGAATGTTAACTGCAAATTGAATATCAGCAAGAGATGCAATCTAATGGGATATTCCCCTGAGCTTCCTAGATCCATGGATGTTTCTATCTCCTGCTCCCACCATAGGTTTGTTAAGAAGGAAAGGCCACAGGTGAAAAATTCTCAGAACTACTGAAGTGGTTTCTTGCTAAAAATACCTTTGGATGTAATACAAAAACTGGGCATTAGGATTCTAATGAGGGAAACTTCATGGAAAGTGAGATGAGCTGCAAGCTGGTCACTAGCAGGCCAGCAGCAGTACTTCTCTCAGAAATAAAATGTGTACTCATAAAAACAAGCACTAATGGACTGGGTAAGTGCAATATATTAGATGGGGATGGACAAGCAGAAAATAACTTGGTGAAGTTGATGGGTAGAAGGATTTCTACTGTTGCCCATATAAATACTGCAGAAATTTTCTGTCCCAGCAGTTATTAAAATTGTACATTAAATCAAGAAAAATAAAACCAGAATACTGTTAATGTCAGCAACATATACACTGCAACAGAAGATGTTGCATTCATTAGAAATGAGTCTTTTGCTAACATCTTCCTAACTCCAGATTTCCCAGAAGGACAAGTTGAGAAAGGTGAGAAATGACATCTAAGTGCAAGAGATGATCTTGCTTTTAAACATATCACAATTATATCTTCTTTTCCTAAATTATCAAGAGAGACAAACAAAAGTAGTTCATCAACCATACCAGAAGTACTAATAAATTATTTGATTGATACCATACATAAGTGCAGGTGAAAAAACAAAATCTACTGAAAGAACATTCTTCTCTGATCACTAGTACGGTTTTTCTAAAACCACTGGTGCCATCATTCTCTTGGTAAATTAATGAATTAACTGTACTATTCCACAGGATTTAGGTATTGAAACTCAGGATTTGTTTCATAACAAATTGTTGTGTTTACAAGAGATGTTAATCTTGTGTGTTTGCTACTCCAGCTCTGAGTAACTTCAGTAGAACAGAGAGGTGGGAGAGTGTTTATTTTACACTGAGCTGGATAACTCTGTTGGTTGACTTCTTTACCTGGATGATAATGCTGGAAAGAGTAAACAGAGAAAAGTCAACATCCCAGCACTGTATCTGCAGAATGGCATTTAGAGAAATATTTTTGCATTTCTGCTTTACAGACACCAGAAAAGATTGCAAAAGCTTAGAGGGAGCAAAGGATCTGCATGCTTACATATATTTTTGGAAGTAATGTGTGTGTTTTAAGCATTTTTGGAGTTCAGAGCAAACTTCCAGACTCTGGAGGTTTATTCCTGTCTCACGGGGGGTCAGTGGGTGCTGTGTTATTGATTTCCATAGAGGGAAAGCTGAATTGTCCAGATCACAGCCCTGCTCTGCCCCTTTGCTCTTTTCTCAGTGCTGGCAGAGGGATGATGTGCATGAGAGCAGAGAGGGTGATTTGAAAGCACCAGCTGAGACATTGATTTTAGTTTTAGGTCAAAAATTACTCTTCTCTAGGTACCTAATGAGAAATCCTTATATGATGGCAGGCACTTAGCTGGGGTTCAGCAGAGCATCCTCACTGAGGAAAATACAGTGCACTTCATAAAGTGTATTCCCTGGGTGACTTCTGCTGAGCTAAATGGGACTAATGCAAATAATTAAGGTTTCTCTTTGTAGCATTTTGTGGTATTTTCAGGGTTCTCAGGATGTAGGAGGAATTGAGAATATGACTTCATGTTCTTCGAAGGCTAATTTATTATGATATGATATGAGATTATAGAATGCTGTACTAAAACTATACTAAAGAATAGAGAAAGGATACTTACAGAAGGCCTAACAAGATAATAATTAGAAACTCATGACTGACTCCTCAGAGTCTGACACAGCTGGATGGTGATTGGTCATTAAGTAAAAAACAATTCACATGTTGGATAAACAATTTCCAACCACATTCTAAAGTAGCAAAACAGGAGAAGTAAATGAGATAATATTATTTTCATTTTTCTTTGAGGTTTTCAGCTTCCCAGGAGAAAAAATTCAGGCCAAAGGGATTTTTCAAAAATATGCCTTAACAATTTTTTTCAACTTGACCAATGTATTTGGTGGCTACTGAAAGTACTTTTTAGCATGGGGTACTAGCAGATACAACAAACTTTCATCTATTTGAACTTCTGATAGCAGCTTTTCCCCACTGTAATTCAGATGTGTCTGAGAAAAGCCTCTTAATTTGGCAAGAATAAATATCTGCAAAAGCATTTTAATTATTTTAAGATGAGTTGTCATAAAGGTTTTCTTCCAATCTCCTTAGGGTTTCTGTTTAGTTCTTATCACTGAGAGAACATTATTCTTTTACCTTGAGATGGAGAACAAAAAGTTTAGGACAGAAATAATGAATTTTTATTTCTTTATAGTTTAATTTTTAAACTTGAATATTACTGTAGTGGATGGTTTCCATGGCACTGATAATAACAATGTAAGATCAACCATAGATCATACATTATTGTGATCTAATGGATAATGTATTAAATACATTCAATACTGCGCTCTCTTTTATTCTGAGTCAAGTTTAAATTACATGTGACATTCAGATCAATGAGAGGATTTTGAATTAAATGTCTCATTATCTCCTAATAGAAAAGAAAAATGAATTTATTGTATTGCAGGTGTTCCTAGGTAGTAACTCTCTTTAGAATATGGTTTGACTGCAGAATGCTTTAGTTCATAATAACATTTAATATATTTCTATATTAACACCACCAGAAACAAAGGTGGGGCATCCACAGCTGATCCTGAGGTCTGTGTTAACCCTGGGTTTAGTCTAGTCTTAACCCAATCCTCACTGGCTGAATGAGATGGAAGGAGTTGAGCTCTTGTCAATGCAGTTCCACCCTTGGGTATGAAGGGCTTTGCCTGTGAGCGTTGCACCACGACAACTTCAGTCAACTAAAAAGGAACAAATTTTAAAAGAAACAAATTTTAAAAGGAACAAATAACAAACAAGGTTTGTTTGTTACAGCAAGCCCAGGGCTGTCCTGTGAGTGTGTGCAGCCTCTGCTGGTGCCTGTTAAACCCCACTGAGCCAGTGGCAGTGTCACATCTCCTGCTCAGACTTTGCTCAGTTCACGTGCTCAGGTCTTTGCTTCCCTTGCACATTAAACATGCCTGGGCTGCTTTAAGCTCTTGTCACAGTTTGATTAATGAGTGTATAAAACTCAGATCTTGTGAGACAGCAAGAAGGAGTGATAGCAAGAACGTGTCACTGTCATATTTTTTGGAAAAATCCCTTCACCAGGATTTCTTCTCCTGGGAAGCTGAGAAGCCTCAGAGAAAAAGAACAGTAATATTATTTATTTCCTTCTCCTGTGTTTTGCTGCTTTGGAATGTGGTTGGAGATTGTTTATCCAACATGTGAATTGTTTTTACTTAAGGACCAATCACGGTCAGGCTGTGTTGGACTCTGAGGAGTCAGTCACAAGTTTTTCATTAGTATCTTGTTAAGCCTTCTGTAAGTATCCTTTCTCTATTCTTTAGTATAATTTTATTATAGCATTCTTTTATATAATATAATATAATATAATATAATATAATATAATATAATATAATATAATATAATATAATATAATAATAAATTAGCCTTCTAACATGGAGTCAGATTCATAATTTCCTTCCAATGACAGGGACCCCAAAAAATACCACAAGAACGAGTGAGTTTCTGTCAAAATGTGTATGTAAAGCAGAGCTAAAGAAATTTGTATCTGACTCTGAAGCCTTTAAGGTTTAAAGAAACATATGAACAACATCTGTTAAGAATCAGTGGGAAAAGCCTCAATTTCAGCTGCATGCATGGATCCAAAATGATTTCTCTTAATAAATTAAGGGCTTGGCTTTGCTAAATTGGTTCCAAATATACCAGGGTGAAGAACAGCATCTTGCCTAATGAAGTTGTGTAAATGGCTGAAGAAAACTGTCACTGGGACTTTATTTAAAGAAGTGGAAGAAGTGTTTCACTGAAAAGCTAAGTACACACTAAGATATGTAATCAGGAGAAGATGAGTTAATAGTGTTTATATTTTTTTTTTGCTTTAATTTGGATTTCTTGTAGCTGGGGAAAATGGGGAAATTTTGTGGTTTTTGAGGAAACTGGAATGTACCAACTAAAGATTTTAATTCCACAGAAACAATTATTTTCCATTGGAGCTGGCAGTTTGTTTGCTCTGGCTGTCAGTTTGTGCTGTTTCCCTCAGTGCAAGTTTGGTGTTTTGGTGGTCCTGTCTCCTCACTGAGTAGCTGTGAGTGTGTCTGCACTGACTTTAATCCACTGTTGCTGAATCAATGGCCATCTTAATCCCCTTTGTGCTCCAGTTGAGGCCAATGGATTCTGAAAGGAAGAAATCAATAGGCAACTGATGTCTTGGAGAAGATGGAAAATGAAACTTGACTTGTGAAATAGTGCTACAAGATATACATAAATATGATGGTGAAAATGGCCTTAGGCAAAGCAGCTTCGATTTGCTGCACCTTTACCAGAGACCTGCTTGCATATCTGCTAGATCAAGCAGAATTACTGATGGTTTTGCACCATTTCTTAGACAGGTTACAATCTTTGCCAGTTTTTCTGTCCTCTTTTTCTTAGTTTGATGTGTTTTAATGGGTTTTTCTATTTTTATAATTTGCCTGTTATTCTGAGACTGCGCATTGTTCTGAGCCTTCCAACATCTCCTCCCATCTCACAACTTTCTCTTTTTATCTTTCTCTTGCTTCTGGCATCCTTCTGCCTTTTGTGCAGTACTCCACACTTTTTGAATCATCCTCTTGTGTGCTAATCCTTCTTAAAATCCTTATCCTTCTTAAAATCTCATATGTTTTCTAAGGCTCTAATAAAAATCCCTTAGGCATTAACCAAACCTTTTAAGATTGGTTGATGCCTCTTGTGTTGACAACAGCAGCTGCTGGCTGAGTCTCAGCTGCTTTCTCTGAATATTATAATTCATTAGACTTGAAGATTTTGCTGGTGAATACCCTTCTTGTGCAAACCTAAACATAAATAAACCTATTTAGGGTTTACCTCCAAACCCTAAATATTAGTAAAATTGGCTTATGGGCTGGAGTGAGTTAATTCACTGGTGCTGAGCCCACAGGCCTTTAGAAGAGCTGCAGAGGTGAGATCCAAGCAGGTCTAAAAATACAGCAGTGTGCTCTGTGACTGGGGAGACTGAAATCTTGGTTTCCTGTGGCTTTATATTGTGTGGTTGGATTATCTTCCAGCAAATTATGTGCAGGCTCTGCCTGAAACTTTCCCTGAATTTCTAAGAGCGTTTGTAGCGCTGCACTCAGGGGGATTCTCTGATGTCTGACTCCATAATTAAAGTAGTGCTGATATAATTTCTTTCCTCTGCATTGGAACCTCTTTTCACAAAAATTTCAGGATCTAAATGTGTCTAAGCCTTCAGTTCCTCTCCTCAAATTTTCAGTGAAGTGGTTCTGATTCAATTATCACTGAGTGGCTCTGATGTTAAGGGAATGCACAAAGGCACTGGGATTGCCCAAGCTTTTTTTGTCTCAAATCAACCTTACAAAAATGGTTGGAGCAGGACCCATGGTTCAAATCTTTGGAAAATTGATGGCTGTTTCTTAGCCATGGGAGTGGATGCAGGACTCTCTGCAAAAATCTCTGCTTGTTTTTGGTGTAAAGAGTCAGTGACTCTTGAGAGAAATTTCTGGTGGGCATTTGAAACCACCTTGGTGTGTCAGAAGGTGCAGAGAGCAAGACTTGTTTTACATGTAACATGTTAAGACAGTTTCATTCTAAGCGAAAAAAGGGAAATAAAACTTTGTAGCAAAATTAAATTATACCTGCCCTTTCCACAGAGACTTATTTTGTAATTCCTATAGAATTATTCCTTACAGAATTAGAAAATAAAATTTGTTTATAAATTATGTAAAAAAGCAAGAACGTTATTTTGGAAATTATTGGAGAGAAATCCAGACTTTTAAGCAGCCAGAGGGCACTTGTACATTTGATTTGAAAGAGATTCTGCTTATTTGGGTGGAGTTCATATCTAGCTTTCATGACAGCTCACAGGGGCCTTCTCACTTTGATTTAGGAACTTTCTCTGAATGGTGAAATCACAAAAGGGGTTTGGCAGAGTTTGGGTACTGGCAGAGAGTGGGAAGGAGAGGGTTGCTCTCGTGTGTAGGTAGGAAATGAAATACTCATGCCTGTCCATCTAAGAATGATGACTGTGGAAATATTTTCACACTCTCTGATGAACCCAAGTGATGGTGCAAAGTTAAATTTTTCCCATTCCTGTGTATTGAGCATGAATGGGCTTTGAAGCAAAATTTCCAGTGCTGCAATCCCAGCTGATGGTTAATGCCATGGTGGCTGCTCTGAGGAACCACTTGGAAACCAATTTCTGAGGTGCTTTCTGAACACAGCATTATTTTCCTCTGCAGAAACACAGAGAAAAAGAGTGCCTGTAAACATACACTGGGATTTGGGCAAACCTGTGTTGCACTGTCTCCCTGAATTAATGTTATTTTTCCCAGACATTGAACTTTAGAAAGATTTTTTATTTGAAAGGTGTGGCCAAAGCCTTTTAGTCATTTGTAGGCATCCTATAGTGATTTGTTATTCTCTCCTAAAAATTTGCTTTAATTTCCTGCTGGAATTTGTTTCACTTTGACATTGGACTTTGTTACACCTTTGTCTGCTGACCTAAAGATCCTGTTAAGTCAGAAAAATCTCTTTCTTAGAGTAGGTATTTATAGACTAATTCATCACTTAAGCCAAACTGAGCATTTTTTAAACTCTTGGTGGAAAGTTGATTTTACTGACCTTGAATCATTTTTTTCCTTCTCCTTTGTGAACCCCTGCTTGACCTCTGCACTCTGAGAATGATGACAGAAATGGAATGGATTGATGTCCAGTCATAAAGTCTCCATGGTCTCAAAGGCCAGCAGTTGTATATTCCCATGGGATATTTCTATTTTTAGATTTCACAGTTCTACAGCCATCCTAGATGTTGTTAACCTGAGTTATAGAGAGATGTATATTTATTTTCTTGGGCTTAATAATTCAATGCTTTACTTCTTATATTTCATTGGTACTTTAAGGTAAACTATTGCATTTTTCTTTTCATCCTCTCCTCTTGTTGTTAATCTGAAAATTTCACAGAAATTAACTTTTAAAATGAGCAGTACATGTTTAGAGATAGAAAGACATCCCAAAAGGATTTGCTTTCCGCTCTGTGTTGTATACCAGCATGTCCTAAAAACCAGTGAAGGAGCAGACTCAGAAGAAGTCAGCAGACAACTACTCAATATTCCTCACTGTTTCATTGAGTGTTCCTTATTCTGGTATTATCAGGCCAGCAGAGTTAAAACAGGTTTTTCCTTTTTTTCCAAAGCATTCCAGCCCAACACACTCCAAGGAAAGGATCTCAGTAACAGAGTTCAGGGAACTATCCAGTTTTCCTCTCTCTGGGCAATAAGAAAATGTATTTTCTCATTATTATTTTTTTTTGTTGTTGTTAGCACATTAATCTGAAACCAGAAAGAAAAGACCAACAAGTACTAAGGGTGATAAGGGATTTGCTGATGTTTCATGAAGGCAGCTAAATTGCAGCAATACAGCTGGGAAATAGGAATACTAAAGTCTAGTCTAAACTCTATTTCACAATAATGACTCATAAAATATCAGTTCTTTGCTTTAAGACATTGTGGCTGTAGAGTAACTATGCATTTCTGCAGAAAGCATCTGTAAGTTGAGTACTAAGACTAGCTTATCAAATTGAGAGGAAATGAGGAAAAGAGATTATTTTTTTAAGCTCAAATGTGATTTTTCTGGCCCCAGATTTTTGAGTACAAATTGAAGATAAATCTTAAGGAAAGAAAAAAAAAAAGTAGACTATAAATGTAATAACTTGCCAGAGCCTTTTACAAACCCTCAGTACAAACAATATTTCTTGTGATAGCTTTGAAGATGGAATTTGGGTCATATTTCACGTGTTGATGCATACAACAGTGGCTGTAGTACATGACAAATATTTCTTTTTTTTTTTTTTTCCTTAAAAAAACCCACATCCCATCAGTACAAAAACCTACCACCTAGAACTCCTATTGCACTTTTTCTTGTTCACTATAAATCTGCAAGTGTTTGGCTGAGGGGAAACAAAGAACAGCGAAAAAAAAAAGGATTATAATCTTTCATTTTAATTGAGATCTTTGTTGTACTCATTGCGCTCCAAATGGACTCCAGCAATGCTCTTTGTAATGAGCCCATGCCAAAGAGCCTGGTCATTAATCCATGGGGGCAGTGATGCTCTGCAGTGCAGCTCCACGGAAGTCAGCAGAGCTGCTCCTGGCAGCCCCAGAGGAGGGTCTGCTTTATCTGCTGGTGTCAGAACAACTCAACACAGTTGGTATCATTCTCCCCAGGTCCAGTTTGTGTGCAGTCATTAAGGTATTTATCTCTGGATGTCTGTGATCAAACCATTTGCTGTGGGAATCTATAAAATCAGAGGGTTTTGGGAGAGCTGCAAAAGGCAGGCCTCAGAGACAGCTGAACTGTGATTAGAGCTCAGCAGCAGCCATGAGATTGGTCAGCAGAAAAATTATGTAAAATGTAGAAAAGTAAGGACAAATAGAACAGTGACCTGTATATTAATGCTTGTCTAGAATAACTCCCTAAGCTGCACAAAAGTTTATCTAGTGAGATATTGGGAAGTTCTAAGCTTAATAATGGAGCTCTGTGCATTGTGTTTTAAGGCTGACAAGCAGGTATTTTATCCAAAATATGCAAGCATTGTTTTAACCAGAGGTACGTGTGCTTATAGTGGTTGGATGGAACCACTGTCAATGTGCTTATGCTTTGTGTGATTGGTCAAAAAACTTTTAAAGTGAGTTGTAACATTGAGTTCTTGGTCTGCTGCCTGGGATGTGAGCTGGTGGCATCTTCCCATTGCCATAACCATGTAATGAGGCTGATGCTGGAAAATAAAACAGCTCAAGGCACGTTCCTGGCACTCCCATCCTGTTTGTATTTGTACACAGCCCCTGGCTGGTGATATTTGCAGCCAAACCCAGACAACCCACGCTCCTTTTGGTCAATGGGTCAGGTGAGTTGGACCCTAAAAGTGTTTGTTCCATGGAGCTGGATGAAATAGGGCTGTATCCTTTGAAAAATGGGGCAGAATACAGATCTATCTAGTCTTTTGTAGATGGTTATCAGCTTGTTCTGATCTTGATCCTCATCTGAAAGAAGTGGACCCATGTTAGTGTGAATACATCCTGCTTTTGACCTGGGATATATCACCTGGTGCAATGTATGGACTGGTGAAATATATTGGCTGTCACCAAGCCCACCCCTGCATGGACCCACCATGAGCCCATGGTGAACACAGTGGTGTTGGGGACATTTTGGACTTTTCCAAAGAGGTCTTTTCCAATGATTCTATATTTTTTCCTTCTGTGATTGACATGTGCTGATAGAGCCAGCTGGGTGTGTGGCTGAGCCTGCATTCACTGCTCCTGAGCTGTGCTAATCCCTAGTTGGGTGCTGTGGGGCATGAGAAAAGCTGCTGCAAAAGGGCATTCTGGCTCTTTTGACCCTGCAGAGCACTTCTGTGCTTTGCCAAATGGCATTGGAGCCATTTGAAGCAGGTATCCAAAAGGGGGAAGGAGGATACTCCATGCAGAATTCCCAGTCCCCAGGACAATGACTGGGAGACAGCTCACAGACAGTTTTCATTTTTATTTACCCCACATTTCCTTTCCTTTACTTTGTTACTATGGAACTCCAGCTTAAGGAATCTGCCTGTGCCTGATGTTGATGTTGAGCCTCCACCATCCAGACAGCAAAATTGGTCAGAAAAACAAGTTTTTGTTTTTCAGGTCAGAAAAACAAATTTTTGCCACTTGTGGTTTCTGCAGCCCAGTGAAAGCTAAACAAGGCTCTTAGTAGCAATGAACAGCAGCCCTAGATGAAAACAGACATATGCAGACATAGATGTTGAAGAGAATTCTTTGCTGTAATTAATTTCTTGCATGGGAGTTGATTCCAGGAAAGTACTTACACATTTTTCTTACAGATATATTTTAATACTTCAAATTACATGTTCCAAAATATTCACAGAAAAACTTTCATATCAAAAGAGATAATAGGCAGATGAAGTTGTAAATGTGAGGGGGAATATGAGGGAGGCCTGCCAGCTATCTTATCACATCTCCCTGTTATTTGTGCTGTTTTATTTTGCTGCTCCTCCTAATCCACCTCACAGTGGCTGCCCAGTGAACATGTGCAAATACAGCACAGAGCTCTTGAGGAAGGAAAGGAATACCAAGAGTGGCCTTGCAGGGCAACAAGGAAAACACTGCTGTGGGCCTTGCAATTTGTGGTGATGGGCAGCATGAGTGTCATTAAATTTGATTTCTGCTTTAAGAGATCCTGGGCAGAGGTGACTGCAGCAGGCTTTGAAGGGAATGGTCAGGGTGGCAAATACTTGGCTGGACAGTGATTTCTGCACAGATCACCCTGATGCCTTCTCTGTCTTTCCCAACACAGCTCAGGAAGGGTATGAGGGAGAAGAACCATCTGGATCAGGGAGAAGAACCATCTGGATCATGGGAACCTGTGTCCCTGCCAGGGCCGTGACCTGGGACAGTGGTTCCATGGCTGAAGGAGCAACCTGAGGATGCTTTTGTAGGGACAGCTTTCAGCAAATTGTTGCTGTTCCTGCCTGTGCCCTGAGCCTCTTTGAAACCTGAAGTCAGCAGTGCAGAGGGGCCACAAACACAACCTATCCCCTCCTGTCAGCTTCCACCCCATACAGACTGGTTTTACAAAAGATATCACTTGGAGGAAAAAATAATTCTCTTGGAAATTCCTTATATATGTATTCAGAGATAGACTAACTTGTGCACTAATAGAATTTCTGCCTTAGGAACTGGGCAATAATCTGAATTGGTCCAACATACAGAAGCAAAATAAGGAGAGGAAAAAATGTACATTTATTTTTCCTCGGCAAAGACTCCAAGGACTCCAAGACTCCGATAACATTTAACCTTCTCTCCTCTTCTGTCCCCTGGGGACCCTGACAATGGCTAAAACCCAATTGTTCAGTCCAGCAGAGCTCTAGAGAAACCCTGCTGTTCTAAAATTGTAACTGTGAAACAGGATGGCAGTGTCTCATGATAAAAATTCCCTGTGATACCATTTCTAAATCAAGTTAGTATGCAAGAAGAGTCTAGGAGCAGAAGAGAGGCTTTCCTGTTTCTCATTCCCCTCTGATATTTTCTGTGTGGGAGGCAGCTGTTGGAAGGCCTGCAGGAACTTGAGAATTTGACTGAAAGCCATAAAATTGTACAAACACATTCAAAAGCTTTGTACAGTTTCTGTTGGAATCTGGGTTGCAAGTTTATGGTGAAAACTGAAAGCTTCATCTGCCTATTATCTTTTTTGATATGAAAGTTTTTCTGTGAATATTTTGGAACATGTAATTTGAAATTTTAAAATATATCTGTAAGAAAGAGGTGTAAATACTTTCCTGGAATCAACTCCCATGGAAGAAATTAATTACAGCAAAGAATTCTTTTCAACATCTATGTCTGCATATGTCTGTTTTCATCTAGGGCTGCTGTTCATTGCTATTCAGAGGTGCTTTCCAACTGTTTTATCATATTGTGTTAATTAAGATGATGTTTTCATTAGTTTCAGTTCACATATTGTTGGAATCTAGATTTTTGAAGAGAGATTTTAGCAGATAATGGAATGTGGGCAGCACAGTGGAGGCCACAGGGAGCTCATTACCCTTTCCTCAATTCATTGTGGTTTCATCAGTCATTAATTCCACTCTAAGTTCCCTGTTGTTAGAATGTACATTGTGAGTGACTTTACTTTTAATATTCAACAATGTGCCACTTTCCATCCATAACACAAAGGTAGACAGTAATTACTGGCAGCATTAGAATACTTCAAAAGATTTAGAGACTTGGAAGAAGGCTCCCTGAGGAGGGTGTGTTTGAGTGTTTGAGACAACAACACAACCTTGCAAGGCTGGAGACAAAGGCAGTGAGGAAAAGGGCTGATGTTGAACTTGCTCTTCCATCACAAAGTGAGAATGAGTTAGGCTGAAGACTCTCTGGTCTAAGGCAGGGCTGACTTCAGTGTTGGGTGATATTGCTCAGGGCATTTTCCAATTGGACTGTAAAAATTTTTGAGGGCACTGATTTCAGGCTTGACTACCCTCAAGATGTTGAGCTTTTACTTATATTCAATGGGATTTTTTTCTTTTAACTACCACTTCTTACCCCTTCACTTCACCGGTCCTGTTTCACTTCTCCTCCCTGAACATTTTGTGTGTCTTCTATCTATACCATCCACTAAGCAGTTAAAGACAGTAATAAGATCCTCCCTTGGACCCTCTTTCTTTTCCAGACAGAACCAAACCAGCTTTTTCAGCCTCTTTTGGCACTCCATGTGCTCCAGGCTCTGGAACATCTGCTGTACTCTCTCTTGTATGTCTGTGTCCCTCCTGTGTACAGGAGCCCCAACTGGGACACAGTACTCCATATGCTGTCTTGCAAGTGCCAAACAATGATGAAAAATCACTTCTCTTGACTAGTTCTCTATGCTTTTGCCCAGTAATTGGTTGTTTATGTTTGCTGCAGTGGTGCCCTCAATTTGCCCACCAGCACCCATGGATCTTTATCTGTGGAGCTGCTTTCCAGCTGCTTGGCCTTTAGCCCGTGCCAGTGTCCAGATTATTCCTCCACAGGGAATTTCCTGAACTCTGGGAAATTTCTACCACCTCATTTCTCCAGTCTGTTGAGCCCCTGCTCCAGCTCCTTATTGCCATCCTTGAAGATGCATCTGATGTTTGTCTTGCTCATCACAAGCCTCCCCAGCCACCACGACCTTTCAATGACAAAGAGAACACATCCCTAATGCATCAGCCATCACCCTTGGGTGCATCCTTCCTGCTCTCACAGGCTTGTGTAGTCTCAGCTTTGATCTTCTATCACAATCAGTGCTTCACTGCCCTTGGCTTTGCCCCTCAGCATAGGGGTGTGGGAAGAGACCTTTCAGTAAACACAAAGGCAATGAAATAAAATACCAAATACCAAAACAAACACCAAACACCTCGTGTATTTCTGTGTGGAGGCTCAATGGCCATGCCCATTTCAATTTACACACTCCTGTGGTTTGTATCCATCACCCACCTAATTCACACACATACAAAACCTCGTGCCTGACATCCCCTCTCCTTGTAAAACTGCAAATGGACCATGTGCATACTAAGGCTCACACCTGGGAGCTGGAAGCAAGCTCCCCAAAATGGATTGAGGAATCAGATTTATGGCTGGGCTATTGTTCAATTAACAGATTTACTATCCTCTTTTGGTTGTTTGGTGCCATAGCTTGGGCAGACCCAGAAGTGAAGGCGCTCCCTAGAAAAGTGAAGTGATGGCTGGTTATAAGTCAGCTCTCAAGCAGATGCATGCAGAGAAAGGTAGGACAGAGAACTACCAGCTGTCAGAAAAGCTGAGTGTAATCCTGGCACAGTCCTATAACTCACAGAGCATATTAGGTGCTGAAATTCTTATTCCTCATTTTCTTGACAAATGATGCAACAAGAGCAGAAAATGGCTAATATGAATCTTGTCTCAGGCCTGTGATTACGGTGGTAATAAGGAATGATGTAAACTTAACTTGTTCTTGTTAGAGAGTATTAAGGAGAGTGAATTGGACTTCAGGAGCAGTGTGCAGCCAGAACAGAAGATATCTATGAAATAGCTCTATAAGAACCCTTTCCCATGATTTTTGAATTCTGTTTAGCATGCACGGTTTTTGTGTGATACTTAAAGTGACAGAAAACAAAAGCTTCTTTGCTGTACCTCTTGACCATCAAAGAAAATTTTATTTAAAGGAAGGGCATTTTGTAAGGATTTCAGGCCCACAGAATGGTTTGGGTTGGAAGAAACCTCTAAAGGTCATGTGGTCCAACCCCTCTGAAATGAGCAGGGACACCTTGAACTACATTAGATTGCTCAGAGCCCCTTTCAGCCTGGCCTCAAATGTTTCCAGGGATCATTCACCACGTCTCTGGACAGCCTGTTCCTGTGTTTCACTGAACATTATTGGAAGAAATCAAATTAAAAATATTCTTCCTTATATCTAGTCTGAATCTATCCCTGCAGGACATGAAATGCTTCTTCGCAAATACCATCTTCTAACCAGAGTCTGTGTGGGTTTGCTTTACTTGAACATGAAATCTTGCAGAAAACACAATATGATACAGAAATCATGGCAAAAGCAGGCTTCAGTTCCTGGAAATCTCTATTTAATCTATTTCAATCCCTTTCTATACTTTCTAAATAAATGATCATTAAATTAGTAAGCTCTGATAAATCCAATAACTGGTATAGCTCTTTAGTTTGCTTTCAGGCAAACTTTCAGTGTCTTAAGAGGGTGCACAATCTTTCCAAGCCTCTGTTTTGCAGCAGCATTCTGCTGAGCTGTCAATGCATGGATTATCAGGTGCCTGCCCCTTTCACTTCCTTCTGTCAAAAAGCTTCTCTCAAAAGCTTGATTTCTTTAAAAGTCTTGTCTTCATCTCTTCTTAGTGACTGCGATTGAAATGATTCTTTCTGTAACATAATAGCTTGGCTTAGGACTGTCCATTTTAACAAATTCTTGCTATTTTGAACTATGAAAACAATTTTTTTTCATTTATTTTGCTTTTGACATTTCCGTTCTTTTGGTACTTTAGTGTTTCTTTAATGCTTCCGTTTATCTGTGGCCAAATGAGAACTATCTCATTTTATTGGGATTTTCTGATTCTGGTATTCACTCTGACATTTCCTTTCCACTGGTGTAGAAGTTGGTTTGCTCAGCCCTGAGAAGCATCCTAGACAACAGTGTTATAATTTTGATATTAGAAACATGCACACAGACTGATTATCGTCTATTTGCAATGCTTCTTCTTCAGTGATCTGCTTCTGGTTCATCTGCAGACTTGCAGATTCAATGCAAAGCTTTTTATCATGTTTGCATGCAGGTTTACTGCTGGTTTCAGATCATTAGCTGCTCCTGAAAGTGTTTGTGGTATTACTAATGGGACCCAAGCTGAACCTTAGTTGTGATTAAGTACTTCCACATTTGCAAAATCCTCTTTGGCGGTATCTGTCAGTTTCTCTTTTGGGTCTTACAGCCAGTGCTCATTGATTAGTTTCTGCTTTGAAAGTGCAACTCCAGGGGAAGCTTGAAAATGTTATTCATAGGTACTTGCTTGGGTCAATATAGCAAGTGCACCATCTATTTCACTTTGTGTACACATCTTCAAGCAGCTCCCAGACCTGTGGGTGTGTATGAGGCTAATAAACAGCCTGCTCTGTGATTCTGCAGCAGTTCTGCTCCCAGCCCTCCCTGCTGCTTCTGTAAAGAGAGTTTGATTTATTTCAACAGGTCAAAAGTTGGTGTTTATCTGCTGATGCCAAAAGGTTTTTCTCTTTTGGGCTCCTCTTGTGCTCTAGCCCCCATGGCAGTTTGCTAATCTAGCACAGGTTCTGTGGGCTTTGCAGGGGGCTTACATATTTCTTCTGATTTTTGAACCTTTTTGTCTTGGAGTCTTGGCACATGCAGTATGACTTGAAAATGAGGTGATGGGGCAAGGTTTTTTTTGCACTTTAATATAATATGGCTCTTTTTTGAGACTAAGATCTGGTCTTTTATTGTTTAAGACCCTTTGCTTCAGTCATTCTTAGTGTTTGCTGCAGCTCACATCCCCAGGCCATCAGCAAGCCCTTTCACATTTTCAGATGAGTTTTCTGGCTTGCTGTCCACTGAACTTTTTATGCATATTCCTGTATAATATTTAAATTCTACTTTACCATGGTGAGCTGGAAACAGATGTAAGGGTTTCAGCCATGCTCATGAATTTAGCACCCTGCTTTACCAGTTTCCTGTGTCATGGCACAGAAGGTACAAAAATGCCATTTTGGATCCTTTGCTACACCCCATGGCATTGTCATGAGGAAGGAGAATGCTCAACTTCTCATGTCATTAAATTTGACACTTCTGTTTAATTGTGTCCAGCTGCATGATAGAACCAAAAATTATGCAATCCAAGAGAATGGCCCATTTTCTTCCAAGGTGAAGACAGGAGAAAATGCAGGGAAAATGTACAGAAGGCCTCCTCCCTCTGATGGTTTCATGCAGGTACACCCAGGCTATCCACATGTGTCTGTTCTCCAGCCTGCCTTCAAAAACTCCTGCTTGAGGAAGGTTCAGGAGGTTCTCTAGGAGGTATGAAAAAGAATTTTGTAATTCTGATAAAGGTAAATAATGCCTTTTTCCTTGCTTTACTGGTAACCAAGGAGAAATCAGATCCATTCATTGCATCCTGTATATTATCCATGCATTATCCTGTATAGGATACCCTTTTGTGAAATTTAGTGGTTCCCACTAATTTGGTCATTTTTTTAGCTATACTTTCTACTCTGTGTCTCTCTTGTGTGTACTGTGTATGTATTACTAGAATGCTATTTAATGAACAAAATCTCTTAGGAACAATGATTAAAAATTCTTTCCTGTGTTTAAAACACACATCTCACTGACTTACTAGTACACTGGAACATAAGTTTTACACATCAACACAGCTTTTTTTTTTTTTTTCCCATTGCCTTTGCAATTGCCTGAATGTTTTTTTTTCTGTAGTAATTTTTTTGGCCTGAACTTTTTTTCTGTAGCATTTTTTTTCCTGTAGTTGTGCTGATTGCTATGTTGTGGCATTGCTTCCTGCTTTCCACCATTTGCAAAATTCATCTCTGTTGCAAACTGCTTCCTAATTTTGCTTACAGATTATCATCAATATATCTTCTTGGCCTTTCTCTAGGATTCTGTGTAGCTCTTTCTTTTACTGTTTGATATATGCACATCTGTATATATCCTGACTACAGTGATGTGAAATCCACCCCCAGAGCTCACAGACTTGCTTTTTAATAACCTGTCTGTTTTTTTAATAAAAAAGCCTTTTATGACTCCATCTTCAGGTGAAAGGGTCTTTAAATTTGCATCTTCATTTTGTCTCTTCCAGTTTTTTAATAAGTAATGGACAGTGCTCTAGACTTGCTGTGAATTTGTAAATGCATTTCCATCTTTGCTGAGTTTTTGTATTAATGTTCACAAAATACTCAGCATTTAGGATGAAGGAAAAAAAATAATATGTGAGACTATCTTCAAACAACAGGTAGAAACTTCATGTTCACAATCCCTGAACCTCACAGTGAATTCAAGCCACCATGATATGTGCTGGAAAGGCCCAGCAGGACAGGGAATGCAGCACTGAGCAGAGCTCCTTGACACAGGGATTGAGGAGTTGATGAGTGGGGAGACCCTGCTGAACCTCATGCTTGCAGTGCTGGGCTGTGTGAAGTTTGGCAGAAACCTTGATGACACTGACCGCACAAAGGTAAAAGCCAGGATTGTGAAAGGAGGCCCAAAAGCAGGATCACAGCCCCAGACTTCAGTAGAACAGACTTTGAGGCTTCAGGGACCTGGGCCTTGTTCTGTCCAGTTTGAAAATCTCCTAAGCCAGTGATTCTCTGAGCATCATTTTCTCTGAGAATGTCTTTTCCTCTCTTCCATTGTCCTGACTTCTGCCTTTTTATGGTGCAACTGCTGGATCATTCTGTCTCTGTCCAGCTGCTAAATTCCTTCCACTGAGCTGTTGAGGTAGATTTATCTGCTGTGGTCAGCCATGTACATGCAGCTTTCTGTTTCACTGGGTTCCTGTCTCGTGGGTCTTCTTTTCAGTGAGCATTTCAGTGCTGCAGGTCAAAGGGGTCATAAGGGGCTGAGAAGGGGCAAGGATGAGAGAAACAAGGGCACAACTGATGCTATTTTTCAGATCTTTCATTCTGAGATCAGTACAGGGAGTGACAACACACATCTTGGAAGTAAATTCATGGTTACATACCTAGAGGTATTTGTTTTCTCACCTAAGAATGATGTTTGACAAGGGGATGAGCAGAAATGGAGACCACTGAAGATCTTTGACTTGGAACTGATCAGTCCAGAAGTAGCATAAAAGATGGTGAATTAGGTGGACGTAAAAACCAGGCTGGGTTGTTCCTCACAGAGTCATAGGAGTGGAGAGCATTCCCTGCAATGCAAGAAGGATGATGAACAAGCAGAAGGAGCTGTAAATCTTAATGCAGCTTAAATCTTAAATCTTAGTTACCCACATATCTGTTGCAAATAAAATCTATTTCAGAGAGAGCCTGTTCAGCGAGTGCTTTGAATGCGTTTCTCATGGACTTTGGTGAAGTTAATTAAGATAAGAAGAATAGGGTGAACTTTAATTAAATACTGACCAATGAAAAAAATTGTTTGACAATATTTAGACAAAGATCATGTTAGTTGAGAATGATCATGAAATGATACATTTATGATTCACAGGATTTGAAGGAACATAAGCAACAAAACAGTAACAATGGATTTCAAGTGGGAAGGCTTCAATACTCACAAAATTGGTAGGTGCTGCCTGGGAAGCAAGACTGATGGAACAGGGAATTTTAGAAAGCTGGCAGGTCCTTTAAGAAGAATATTAATAAGGCTCTCTCCTTGTGGAGGAGAGATAAGAAGTCAGTAAAAGATCAACTTGGCTAAATTATGAGCCTTTCATTGACTTCAAACACAGGAGAAAAGGATATAGAAAGTAGAAACTAGGTCAGGTTACTAAGAAGGAGAATAAAGGCATTGTGAGAGCTCTCAGTGACCTAATCAGAAAGGTTAAGACATGAAGTGAGATGAAATAGCAAGGCACATTACTTAGGAGAGGTCCAAATGTTGACACTTAATAGACAGAAGATTTGGAGAAGCCTAAACTGATGAGTGCTTTATTCTGTGCTGATCTTCACTTGCCAGCGGGGAGACAGCACTGGTAATACCTGTAGCAAAAAGGAGTGAAATGACAGCCAGAGCAGGAGAGCAAAACAGCAGAGGGAGTTCTCAAACTGATCATGGGAAATTTTTCTGTCAAAGGAATTTTAGCTGCCCTTAGCAACCTCCTTTCCTATGGGAATGCCTGGAGATAGGTGAGGTCCCCAGTGGGTGTAAAATGTGGATGGACACTGGGGAAGTGTGGTCTAGAGGAAATGACAGTAGACTGATTAATTCTCCCAGAAAAACATAACACACAAGGATTTCACCTTGAAATGAAGGATTTAGTCAGTGAAGTCCTTCAAGGTTTCCTTAGGGTTTGGCTGTGACCAGTCATTTTTTTAGTGACCTGTACAATGGAGAGGATTCTGAAATGAGAATCCCCATCAGAACAACACAGAACATAATTCAAAATTATTTTGACAGAATGGAGGTATGACCTGAAAAATGAGAACATTATTTAATAGGGAATGATTGCACTTATGAAGGAATAATCAAGTAGATGAGAATAGGATGAGAAGAAAACTCTCAGGACATTCTGAGATGGCTGAAGAGGCTATAGAGAACTGCAAAATAGACAGAGATGAATGATGGCAAGCTTTGCAAAGTACTTAGTGTCACAGGGAATGTGTGAACAGGAGCACAGGCTGCCCTGTGATGTAATTACCTCTGTGTAGCAAAAGGATGGCCTTAGACAGAGAATTGTGCCGTTTTTAGTGCTGTCCTTCAAGACAGAGATGATCTATTCTCTAGCTGAGAACAGTTGGAAACACGACCTACAAGAAAATATTGAAAGAATTTGGCTTGTTCAAGCTAAAAAAAGAATGCTGAAATGATGAAAACATACTGTCTTTTCTACTTTTCACATATTTTTCCCATATTTTCTCTAGTTTTCTCTAAATGCATTTTTAAACTGGAAAAAGGAGAAGGCTTGACCTTCAGCAAGGAAGTTTCAATTTGAGCTGCAGAGACTCTGTCTTTGGGATTGACTTCATTGACAAATATTCATCAGGAATGGCAGGAATGCCTTGGGTGGGGAGATGAGTGGAACAGGTGATGCCATGGATTGGACTGGATTTCTTCCAGCCTGATTTTCTGTGGTGTGAGTGAATGAAAATGAATTAAATTTTTATTTGCATTTCTATTTGGAGGCAGTGACCCTTCTCCTGCTGATGCCACTTGTGAGTGACACGAGGATGAGCAGGAATACTGCTGGCAGTAATCACTTGTTGCTGCCCTATCTTTACTTTCAGACTTCTAGTCACCAAAAAGAGGGATATTATCCCATGGCACAGCTGATTTTTCCCTTTCAGAGGCAGAATGTGAAATTCCTATAAAAGCCTTTGATTGAAAACTGTTTGTTTCTGTGTGATGTGTAAATACCACATTATCCCTTCACAATTGATGAGTGAGCAGAAAAATAAACATCTTTGTGATCACTTGTTGGTAGTACAGGCAAATCTGTTCACACTATGAGATGAAATAATTTTGCCAGCTTTTAAATATCTTTTTTTTTTTTTCGTTTTCATTGTTTGTCATGCTTCAGAATGGAATAAATCTGCAAGAAAGTTGTAGAAAGGCAAAATGTAATTGCTGAAGAGAGAAATTGGCAAGGAGTTAGGACTTGTCTATCATTTGTAATCTATCAGTTGCAGAGGAGGCATAAATGACTCTTGTTAGACTCTGAGATGTTTTGTATTAGGACAGAGTTTGTTGTGTTTAATAGCATTTAAACATTCCATAATATGTTTTAGCCTTGTGTACTCTCAGTTTTAGAAAATAGTTGCAGACAGAATGTCCTAGAAATAAATGATTCTGTGGGTTGATTGATACATATGAAGCCAAACCCCCCAAAGACTGTTTGGCAGCTAAAAAAAAACACTGAGGAACCAAGGACAAGAGTTAGAATTTTCTTCTTAATAAATCTGTTCTCATGGACCATAAATAATTCTGATATCTGGGACAACTTTTTCAGGACAGAGAGCATCATGTTTTGGTGTTTGATATGGTTCCACTTACGTGTCATCTTTCCCTGTACATAAGAAATAGCTGTACTCTGTTGAGGGATTTGGTTTTTATACTGTCAGAATGTGTAATCAATGGAGTTTTAAATATTCTTTTTTTTTTTTTTTAACTTGTGGGAAGTTATGCATAATGCAACATGTGAGAATACCTTTAGCACTGCTGCTAATGAAAATCCATTTTTTTTAAAATCTCAGGCTTTAATGAATACAGGAATGTGTTATTCCTTGCAGACATTATTTTGAAGATTATCCCAGGTTATTAGATTTGATTAAAGGATTTTATGCTTGGCTTGCTTGAGAGCTGAGGATTAAGCAATAAGGAGCTTTCTCCTATGCTGTATCTTTGGGCTTATCATTTCGGTACCGCAGGGCTTTGATTACTTACTCAATTTTGTAAAACATACAGATTTTGTTAATTTACAGCTTTTCAGATCAGTCAGAGCTATTAAGCCTGCTGGGTGATATCCTGCCTGACAAGTCCTATTACAGGCTAGGTTTGCTTCTGCTGGCTTGACCAATGTGTGCCCTTTGTCAATACAGAGCACTCAGCCCTTGTGGGGTCCCAGTCCCTCCATACAGGGACTCCAGTGTCCTTGGGGATTGAATTTGCCTATCTGTTAGCAAAGTTTTGGGCATCAGAAACTTTTTTTTAAACTTGTGTGGAGGATGTGAGGTCCTTCAGCTTCCTTCAGAGACAAGGACAGGTACTAAGATGGTTCAGGGGATGCCAGTCTGGATTGTCTGCTTTACTATAGAACTATCCCTGATCTGCCTTTGCAGCACACCAGGCTTCATCTGGTGCTTTATCCAGAGTCTTTGGAGGGAAAGGTGAGGAATCCAGATGCTCCCTTCTTTGTTCCAGTGGTTTACAGACAAGAGATAAATGTGTTTTCACTCCATGGATGCTGCCGACAGAGGATGTAAGTGTGTGTGTCTGTTTGTCCTCTTCTGAAGGCAGTGCAGAGGTGGTCAGAGGTCCATGAGCAGCATCAGAGGATCACTGTGAATAACTCTTCTGAGGATAAAACCCCATTCTGCTCATGGTTCTGCCTCCCAGGTACCAGGAGTTAGGGCTCTAAGAATTCTCCTCCACACCAATGGGTGTGCCTGGCTGTTGTGTTATGCCTGTGCACTGGGGATGTCCAGGTGGGAATGCTGTCACTCATCCTCCAGCCAAACTTGCAGCAGTTTCAGCAGATGATCTGCTGCAGGTGCCTTTGTAGCCCAGCTTTTCCATACATACTGTCAAGGAGCAGTCAAATTCAAGGATGTGGGTTTGTGTTTTGGGTTGGTCTTTAATACCAGTAGATGCACTTCACACAAATATGGTCTTTGTTCATGGGAAAAGACTTTCCTTGTCCTTAAACAGCTGCATCAAAGATACAGCTTTTGTTTCTGGAACACCCTCTTTTGCTGGTTTTTCAGCTCATTTCCAGAGTGGGATAAAGGACCTTGGAATTTAGAACAAAACAAGACTTCTGCTTCCTCAACCCAACTTCCCACAGACAGATTGCAAACAGAACAAGTCCATCAGACTGCTCAGGCCACTTCTTGATATTTCAAGATCCTACAGGTGTATAGATTCCTCAGATGTTCTTTGAAATATGCGGGCTGGTGGTCACTCTAGTGTTAAACTTCAGTGTACAGCAGCAGATAAATACAGTAGCTGAGCTTTCACAACCTCTAATGCATTTAATTGTTACTGCCCCATATGACTTGATGTTCCCACTTTGGTCTATGATTTTGATTTTTTTTTTTTCAGCCTTGACCTCTTTTCTATTATCAAAGAGCTGAAAAACAGACACCATTCTTTTACTTTTTATTCCCTGGGGTCAGTTCATAACTTATTCAGTGTATTAATTGCATGTTTCACCATGCTTGGCTTATCTTTCTTCAAACAACTCATGTGCAGAGCTGCAGTTCCATCTGGTTCCAGTTCTCGTTTGAAAGAAATTAAACTTAGATTGAGCAGAAATCAGTGTGTAGCTGTTAACCCTTGGAAGTTCAGGGAAAGCTCTGGACTGCATGGCTTTTGTCAACTTTTATATGTAAGGTGGTCTGGGTGATGATGGGACATAGAATTCAGTCACAGCAATGCCAGAGGAGAGGTATAAAAGGGAGCCAAGACATTTCTAATGCTGTTGATGATGTATATTCCCTTGCTTTCCTTATTTGCTGTTTCTTGGCAGGACCATCCTCCTTTTATACATCCTGTCCTTGATGGGAGCATTTTGGCACGTGGGATAGCACAAGTGTGAATATCTCAGAATAGTTTGCTCAGCTAATTTCCCTTTGCAAATCTGGGAGGTGTGGACCTGGGCGACCTTGGGGAACTGTAAAAAATTTCCAGTGACTTCCATTCAGAAACCCTTCCTGAATGAAGCACACACTTTTTGTTTCTGTTTTGGTGTTGTTTTAATCAATTGAATTTATTAAAATGTGATCCATATTCAGACATTAAAAACCTTTCACCTAAATTAACTTTTGATAGAACCATTTTATTAGTGTTCTTAGACCTCCAATGAGGAGTAATGATGGTAAATCATTAATATATATTCTGCCATTTTAAAAATTAAATCTGTGCCCTGGTGTGTTTTACTGTTTTATAGCTATTATATGAAGCCCCCTGGGATATTCTCATAAAAGGTGCCCCATAAATTTTATATAGCCTTATATGGCATTATATTTTACTGCAATATTCCAGCTTTTCATAAAACCCCCAAGGCATCTTTTTTTTTTTTTTTTTCCCTGAAGGCCTCTATGAGAGAAAGACATCAAAATTTGTGTTGGCAATTTCTAGTGAAAACACCTACCATTTGCAATTGTCATCTCTGTTCTCAGTGACATATTGCCTTCTGTCATTTTCAATGGAAAAAGCTTAGGTGTAAAAGATACAAATGGAGATGGATCTGTAGGAATAAGAGGGATCTATTTTGTGTGTACTTCTCCTGTCTCTGATTACACACCAGTTGGTTCCTCTCTGCTTGTTTTACCCTCCTGCTGAGCTTTCACGGGCTCTCCTGCAGTTCAGCAGTAAAAACAGCCAGGGCCACATCCTGCAGGGGATGACAGAGGCAGGTGCTGGGTGGGGTCCATAAGCTCCCAACTCCTAATGATGGTACCTGTGTGTGATGGTGTTCACAGGTCCAAGGATGAGGGAAGAGACAAGGATCTGACTCCATGTTTCAGAAGGCTTGATTTATTATTTTATGATATATATTATATTAAAACTATACTAAAAGAATAGAAGAAAGGATTTCATCAGAAGGCTAGCTAAGAATAGAAAAAGAAGGAATGATAACAAAGGTTTGTTCTTGGACAGAGAGTCCAAGCCAGCTGACTGTGATTGGCCATTAATTAGAAACAACCACATGAGACCAATCACAGATCCACCTGTTGCATTCCACACCACCAGATAACCATTGTTTACATTTTGTTGCTGAGGCCTCTCAGGACGAAGAATCCTAAGGAAAGGATTTTTCATAAAAGATGTCTGTGACACCTGGGGATAAGTAAATGGACCCTGGGGCAGCATCCGAGCTTGGGGACATTGCCCTGTGATCCCCATTGGCAGGAACAAAGAGAGAGATGCTGATTTTGTCAGCCCTCTGGAGGCTTGAAGTCCCTACAAAGAAGAGAAGGAATAGTCCTGGATGGTGGCCTGAAATTTAGTACATGAGCTCAATTCCCATACATGCCACAAGACACTGTCAATGCATTGGCATGATATTAGAAGAGAGCAGGTTTTTAATGTTATTTTGGAGGCCTAAATATGCAAATCTTCTTTGTGTGTGGGGATCTGAAATGTTCTGGGGTGCTTAAATGATTAAAAACTCAAGATGGGCGTGTGGAGAAGACTCTGAGACAGATGTCATCTCACTCTCAGTGTGCAGTGCCCAGGGCTGTGGTGCCTGAAGGGAAGGATTCCTTCAGGAAAGCCATACTGCTGTTCCAGAAACAGCAGCTGCTCCATCTCCAAACTCCAGTGAGGAGGGACTGCAGAAACCCAGCAACTCAAAATAGACTGTTGCAGACATTGGGGAATACAGAGGAACTTCCTCCACACTGTGAATGTTCTTCAAAATCACATCAATTGTCTCTTAATGTGGAAATAACTTTACTGCTACTGTTTTGCTCAAGGATTGAATTTAGTCCTTGCTTGAATTGCTTTGGGGCATGCAGAAAGGAGGTACTTTCCCTGTCTTCCAATTTCTTCGAGGGCCATCAGTGCTTTTCCTTGAAGCCTTACTTGAAATGTTTCTCAGTTATCAAATAAAGTGCTCTCCTAGATTCCAAGTTAAGATAAGAAATACTTAAATCAGAATGCTTAAAGCAAAAGATAATTTCAGAAAGGTCCCATGAGTTTTCAGGCTTGTGATGTTTCTAAGCATTTGTCATCCCCTTCAGTTATTTTTGACAGGAACAGTGATGTGCCAACAAATTCTGCCCATCAACAGATCTGACAGTACAGGACATATCAGAGTTCCTGCCTCTGAGCAAATTACTTGGGAGTTAATACCTCCTAACTTGTGCCTTTTGAATGATGCTTGTATCTTCTACCCCTTTGACCCCCACTTCATCTATGATCTAATTCAAAGAGTGAACTTGAGTGAGAAAAGGAAAGAAAGTCAAATGTAAATTCATCTATGTATCTGTGTTGTTGCCTTATCCAATGCATTTTTCCTCTTCCTAACACTGACCAACTTATTAAAAGTATGAAATAGTTAAGTTTGTCTGCCCTTTGATAGATTAAAAAAAAACATGGTCACTTGTAATTTTGCCTACTGAGTTTTCCTCCTGGGATCTGGTTTTGTTCTTGTATTAGGTGTACTGCTGGTCCTAATGCCTGTGTAAACCCATTTACTGTCTTATTCCTTGCTGTTTGATTCTGTTCATCATTATTATCCAACCTTGTCAGCAATTTTAATCACAGTGATGAAACCAGATTAGAGCTATTTAAATATGCTAATATGGTGACAGGCAATTGAAGGGCTTCTTATAAATGACTGAAAATCAAACATAACTTCCCCTGCTTTGCTGCACCTTATTAGCTGTGATGTTTCTGCTTGTCAAATATGTTATACTGCCACTTACTTTCTTTGTGGTCTGACCTACCCTTTTGATTGCTCTCAGTTTATTTCAAATCCTTCCCAAATTGCATTTGTGCATTTCTCTCCTCACCAAGGTGGGTTGATAAAACTGCACCACAAATTGCCCCCAATTGCAATGGACCATAATCCACCAGAAAAGCAGGTGATCATCCAGGAACAGTTAAGCAATCACTGGAGAACTTCAAACACTGAATCAGGAATTCTTGTCATCTAGTTTGCAGCTGTGAAGGCGGGAGGTTTAAATGTAAGCTTTAGAAAACCACTGACCAGCACAACATAGGAATACAAAGGTGTCACAGAGTTGTCAAATCTCCTGGTGAGGGGCTTTCAGCACTACATGAAGACTCTCTGCATGTCAGTGATAGGACAAGGGGGAATAGTTTTAAACTAAAAAGAAGTGATTTAGATTAGATGTTAGAAGGAAGTTCTTTATTCAGAAGGTGATGAGACATGGGCACAGGTTGCCCAGAGAAGCTGTGGACACCCTTACATGGCAAACTTCAAGGCCAGGTTGGGCAGGGTTTTGAGCTACCTGCTCTAGTGGAAGGTGTTTGTACCCATGGCAGGGGAGTTGGAATTAGATGATCTTTTGGGTTCATTCCAGTTTATACCCTTCTATGATTCTGTGGTTGTTACAGGACTGAATTTATTGCCAAGCCTAATTTGGTCAGCTAGAAGTATAACTTCATTTCATGCTTCTGACTAATCTAATTATGGTAGCAAAACATTGAGATTAGCAGTCTCCAGTGTAACCCTAAATGAAAAAGACAGCCCAGATCCCAGCAGAGATCCTGGCCTGTGTTATAATTCTGGCAGAGTGGGAGGCAGTGGGAATAGGAAAGCAGTGTGTCTGTTTTGTGGAGGCAGCAGAAGTGCTTGTCCTACACAGACTTACATGGGAGATAAAGACTTTGCTAGAGAATGATATCTCTAGACAGCTTTACTCAGGAACATGTGGGCTTTGTTCATGTTTACAAAGTTAGTAAAGAAACTGTTTGCAAATTTGTAACAGAAAAATTGAATTTATTGATTTTTTTTTTAGACGGGTGTCTAAATTGTGTGTTGATGAAAACTAATTTATGACATTCTAGGGGGAAAGTTTTTCCAGATATTAGAATTTCAGAAAAAGAAAGAAAACCTAATTTTCTGCATTGCCTTTTTCTCAGATCTTCATGACCATTGGCGTACTATGCTATTGTACACTCATATGTAGGGCCGGGAGATGTATGTACAGGTGATTATTTGGGAGAGACTGGAGGTGCATGCACATTGTAGCCAGCAGTGCTGAGATCTCAGCTGAGTGTTACAGACATGGATTAGGGAGACATTTACAGCAAATCCTGAGCAGCTGCAGAGACCCTCAAAAATGAACTCCAGAAGGAGAGGACTAGAAAATGTGACCTATGTCTTGGATTTATTAAAAATAAATAATATGAATCCCTCATATGAATGCCCTAGGAGTTGGACAAGAAGTAGTGAGCTCAATCCCTAGAAAGGGAGGTTCAGGTTAGAATGACATTGCAGTTAGGAAAAGTCTTTTTGGAAATCTGTGGAGCTGTATGGGAGATGTACAATTTCCACCACTGGAGGTCTTTCAGGACCACTCAGCTCAGCATTGCTTGGGATGATTAAGGCATGGCAAATCCTCAGCTGGGACACAGCATATAGATCTGCTGCTGTCACTTTCTTTTTATTTACTGCATCAAAAAGAGTAATAAGAAAGTATAAACCCACAAAATGCCATGATCATTTATAATTTCAAAATAAAATAATAAAAAAATAGAATATCTAAAAGGCTAGAAACTCTTTTACCACATGAATTCTCAGTTCTAGACTCTAGATAAATTAATGTTAGATGTATCCCAAGATAAATCTGGAAAGTGTTAGAGAGATTAAATCACATACATGTCATTCTTTTCAAAGCAGGATGTCATTTGCATGCTTTACATCAAAACAAATCCTATAAAACTGCAGTGGTTTGCAAAGCCTGTCTTCACTCAGCCAAGAAAGTCTCTTACTGTCCTGTATTCCCTAGTAAACTCCTTGAGAGTGAGCTGGGAGAGAGTGAGTGACCTTCAGCAAAAGGAGGAGGCCATGTGTTGAGGATGCCTTGGGATGCCTTGTCCTGTTCCATCACCATTGCAGGCAACAAGGAAAGCTTTTCAAGAGGTAACAAAATCCAGCTCTTACAGGGATTTACAGTCTAACATGATAAACCACGTTTGCTACCCAGGCATGAGAATAGTCTTGATGCTATTTCTACTACTCATAAAATCAGAAGCTTGCTTTATGTAGGAGCAGGCATTAAAACTGGGCTAATAATTCTGTCCTGTTATGCAGAAATATGGCAAAAATATCTATATGTCCAAGAATGCCAGATTTCCCTCTGAGTCTAAAAAGCTAATGGAAATAAATCAGTGTGTGTAAAACCAAGAGAGAAATGTAATTAAAGCCTCTCAGTGCAGTCTTCTCCACATAAGAATCCCCTGGCAAAAACTGCACCTGTGATCATCTGGGTAATGTGAAGTGTCACTTAGAGCCACCACTAATGGAGCTCTCAGTACGTAAAATGATGAGCTCCCAGCCACAGGGTTTATTGAAGATGTTAAATAGTTCAGAGCACATAAACACTCAGCTCTCAGCCCAGCTTTGCCAAGAGATCTGCAAAAGGAAGGTTGAAATGGGAGATGGCAGAAATCTGCTGCCCTGGATCTTCTCACCCTCCCCAGCTGGGGCAAGGATCATTTTAGAGTCTGTTTTCTAGTGGTTGTCTATAATCTGTGATTGAGAGGGACAGATCTGAAGTTAGTTACGTGTTGTTGAGTGCTGAAATGTTGTTTTTCCTTTGTTGAGTTATTGTTGTCATGCTGAGTTGGGGCAGCCAGAGGTTTATTTCTTTTTGTCACATAGATTTATTCTGCAGTATTCTGCGATTAGAACATTTCAAAATCTGCCAGAAATTTTAATGTAGATGGACTTTAAAAAAATTATCACCTTTTATCATCATTTTACTGAACTCCCCTGAAATTATCAACTTCAGCTTTGAATTTTACTACTTCATTTTCACCTACTGATGTTGTAACATGTAGCCTGAATAAAACAAACCAGTGATTTTTTTTTTCTTTTTTGTTCTTCTCATTTTCTGTGTCCCAACAATGTATTGCCAGGGCCCAGCTAGGAAATGTGGCCATTGATTTAAGTTCAGCTCCCTGAGAGACGGAAGGTGGTTGTGGCCTTAGAAGATCTGTTTCTCTGAGGTTCGGTTTCATATGTTGGAGGAAGCTCTTACATCTCTAGGACTGAACAGCAATAGCCACAACAGTCCTCAGGATTTTAGTAAAAGTAAATAGTAATTAAAAATGCTAAGAAGAACATAATTACAGAGCTTGTAATCAGCATCCACAATCAAGTACTTTCCCTGGCATCATTGTTAACAGTGTTCAGCTAATCCTTTGGAAGACTTTTTACTTATACCCAATACAATTTATTTTCCATTTTCACTTCTATTTATCTGTTTTTATGATAATTAATGCTTAATCCACCATTCATCACTGGTCTTACTATGAGCCATTTGTGAACATTTAAATCTGATTATACCAGTGATGTGTCTCAGGGAATTAGCACAGCCAAGTGTGAACAGCAGGACATTATCTGGCTTTTTATTCTTGTGTGGGTAACATTTTTCAGGTGGTGTTTCTAAACTTTTGCAACAAAAATAAATGAAATGGCTGCTGAAGGGGAATGTAGGAGAAGGGAGGATTAGGCTTAAGGTTAAAATGGGTTAATAACAGCCAGGAAGAGTAGTTTTGTGAGAGCTTATCAGCATCCCTCTCTCCATGGATGTGAGAAGAAGCCTGGAAGGAGCATGGATACTGCAAGAATTCAGCTGGGGATGGCTCCCCAGTGCTCTGGTGATTCATTTTTACTGGTTCTGTATAGAAACACACTATTCAGGGAAACTTAAGAAAAGAAGATATGAGTAATGCTGTCAAGAGTGATAAGCAACAGAAGAGGCCAGACCTGGTTTTGACGCTACACCAACAATCCAAAGCCAATGTCTTGTGGATTTCCAAGGAGAGTGAGACCTGAAGGTTGGTGGCTGTTGGCCAAGGTAGTGACGAGTATTTGCTGATACTGGGGAGGAGAGGTCTCTGCTGCCACAGCTTATTCCTTCCCCATAAACAGGAGAGCAGAGGTGTCACACGTGCAACACAACCACACTGCAAAGCTTTTATCAGCACAGCTGTTGGTCACAAATCACAGCTTACCTGGCTGCAACAAGAATTGTAGCAACAGCTGGTGGCAAAGTTCTCTGCTCCAGGTTCCATCCCACAAAAAACCCTCCTGTGTTAGCAATTCTGGCAAGACAAGAAACCCAGACCTTTGCTTACACCGGGGTTGCTGCTCTTAAAAGTTTAATTACAGAGCTATTTCATTGCAAAGTTGTTCCACGAAGTTGTGCTGGGAATGAGTTTGCAAAGTTCCTTTGGACATAGTTGGGTCAGTTCCCACCAGAAGTTTTTAAACCTTGCCCAAGCCTTTCTTTGCTGTTCATTCTTGATAGTGATATGTTATTGAGGTGTCAAGCAATGCAAGTTTATGAGAACAGTATTGCAAAATACAAGAACAACACAGGTTATTTATTACTGTGACAATATTAATGAGGTGAGAGTAATTACTTGTTACACATGGAATTTAAAATAATGGCCATTGCTCTGTAAAGCATTGTGTTTTCCTGCTTCACAGCCCAGTTCAAATGCTTCAGGCCTTCAGGAGAAATCTGGGACAGGTGCAAGTTGTGTGGAGTGTAGGAGAATGAGAGAAATAGTAGGGAAAGAGATCACCTTGCAGGCAGATTTATGTAGGACATTTAAAGAAAAGGTGGAAGGTCTGGACTTGATCTATTAGAGAAGAATATCTGGATTCTACTCTTGGACAAACAGTAGGAGAGGAGATTTACAGACCTCTCTGGGCGATGTTCAAGACCATGGCTTGTTGTATGTCACTCAACCACCCTGCCCATTGCATGCTGAAATATGGCCCTGCTGAGAAGGTAATGGAGAGTGGCCAGAGAGCCTACAGAGTAGGTGGAGAGCAGCTTGGGTGAGGCTGATGTGAGTGTGGGTAATGGAAGAGGCAATAAAAGAGGCGCTGAGATCTTGAGCCAGCTAATCAACAGCTTTTTGTAAAGCTAAAGTCTCTTAAAGAACAGTCCTCATTTTATAGGCAAAAGGAAAGAATCCTGCAAACTGATTAATCTTTCCAAAAGAGGCCTAACAGCCCATACTAAGGTAGAATTATGTCCCTGCTCTTGTGCCACGAGCCATTGAACTTCTATTGAAATATGAAGGTGCCATTTTTTGGCCAGATTGGATTAGTAAAACAACCACATCTATTAGCACAACTTAAGGCACTGAGAGATATAGTTATCCTATGGAAAAAAATGTGCTGCAATATAAAAGGCAGGTTCATTTGGCATTCTTGAGATGTAAAGTCATTGAAACTGCTTTTGTTAGAACAGCACAGGGGGAGGGAGCTTATGAATAGGAACAAAAATGCTTTTGTGCTTGTATTAACTGTGAAGTGACTTAGGTATCATACAGAACACAGTTTTCCTTCCTTTCCTTCCTTTTCTTTTTCCCCCATCCTTCCAAATCAGCTTCTTCCTTCATTGTTATGTTGAGATAAATAGAATGGAAAATAAATGTTAGATGAATGGACAACTTGTATTCCAGCTCTGTCTCATTTAGTTTTACAGTGACCATATACCCACCTGGGACAGAGGACACAAATACCTCAACTCAAATTTTCAGAGTAATTTGGTTAAAATTGAAAAAAAAATTAAAAAATAACATTTTTACAATCTCATACTTTTACATAAACAGGCAAAAAAAAATTTTCATCCATATATTAGAGGTGGGTACCCAGGTCTGACTGAGTTTACCAGAGCAGGTGGCTTGCTGGTAGGGCAGGGAGAGCTGCCTTGAGCAGGAGGAGAGGCTGGGTCTGCCTGGAGAGCTCCATGGGGAGCCCCAGTAACAGCATTCCATGTCAACACATCACAATGGATCCTCGGATCAATACTCCTTTGGTTTGCATACTTGTAAGGCTGAATGATTAATTGAGCAAACAAATGTAACAGAATGACAATTCCCTGCTGGAGACTGTTAGAGGAGCAGCATGATTCCCTTTCCCATAAATCTGGAGGCTTGTGTGTGCTGTTGCATCATTTTCAGAGAATGCTGCTTAGGTCTCTGCTGAGCAAGAGATGATGGGAGAGGGACTCACGGTGCTCACATGTGAGGGATTGTGTGACCTCTCCAGTCTTGTATTTCCAATGGATAAGAAAATGGGACAGGGCTTAGCTCTGCCTGCCGAACCCTCCTCTGAAAATGGCCTTGCTTAGAAATTCCTGAGCCATATTCCTGCTTTGGGCTGATTTTCTTTTTTGCACAGCTTTCAGCACATTAGTCATTGGTCAGCTGTCCCTTGAGATGGAGAGTCTAGGATTTTATAAGTATTTTGCACTCGCCCTTCTAAATGTGCTCCATATTTATATGGAAATTCACAGAATCATAGAACATTTGGGTTGGAAGGGGCTTTGAAAGCTCATCTAGTTCACGCCCCCTGCAATGAGCAGGATTGCTTTTAAGGAGATGGGGAACACCCTCCAACCTGACCTTGAATGTTCCCAGGGATGGGGCATCCAGCACCTCTCTGGGCAGCCTGTGCCAGCGTTTCATCATCCTCTGTAAAAAAATCTCTTCCTTATTTCTAGCCTGAATCTATCTTCTTTTAATTTAAAACCATTATCCTTTGTCCTATCACAACAGGCTGTGCTAAAAAGTTTGTTTTTCATGTAGCCCCTTTAGGGAAGATGCTCAAAGGTCTCCCCAGAGCCTTTTCTTCCCCAGGCTGATCAAGCCCAGCTCTCTCATCTTCTCCTCACGGTAGAGGTGCCCCATTCCTCTTTGTCTTCATGGCCTCCTCCAGACTCACTCCAGCCTGTCCATGTCCTGCTTCCTTCTGCCTTAAACATCTCATTCTACTCTCAGAAATCCCTTTTCTCTGTGGGACACCAGGCTGACACAGACACTCTGTATGAACCAAACCAAACCAAACCCACGCCAGGGTCCCTGAACTAAGTAATTTCAGCTGTACCCAGCGAACTCCTCACAAGCAGCTTTGAGCCTGCAGATGGCCTCATGAACCTTGGGTCTCAGAGTTGGCAGCTTTGACTTACTGTAGCTTTCGGTGGGTGACAAGATCGAGCCTTTCCCTAAAAACCAATTTAGAGTAATTTTCCCTTTTCACTCTTTTCCATGGGGAGTTGTCTCCCAGAACATCCCCTTTCTGGAGATGCTGTCCATCTGTCAGAAGCTGCCATCACTCCTTCCCACCACACCTTCCCCTGGGCTGCTCCTCAGCCTCTCTGCTGTCAAACCCAGCTGCCCTCAGCCCTGCTGTGGACTTTGGAAGTACAGACTCAATACTGTCACACAAGGGATGTCTGACACTGAGCTGCATAATAAAGTCATGACAGGGGATTTGCATTTATTGTTGGTTTCATTCTCTGCTCACGGTGATTGCAACTCTTATGAAATGTAATTCTTGGAAATTGTAAATACTTCAGTGGCATTCAGTTTTCAAGAGGAGAAAGGAAAATGGTGGCATTTGAGGCACTTGTTATGGTTAAGTTCTGCACTCTGCACAGAAATGAGGACACAGCAAAGTGCATGTGTATTTATTACCTCTGGAGGCTGGGTGGAGCTTGTCAGCTTTGGCAGAAACAGGTTCAAATCCCAGCTTTGCCTAGCTGATAACAGTGCTTCCCTGTCCTTGTCATCCTGGATCTGGGAGAATGAGAGCTGAATTTATCTCTTCAGGCATCCAACTCTACTAACATCCATGTTTTCCACTCCCAGCCTCTGGTGTGAGCTGCAGGAAATGGCAGAACCCGTGGAAAAGTTTCATTCTGATCAGTTCTGTACAGAGGAAATATTACAGAGAGCAATATTTCCAAGGCACTTGGAAAAGTGGAAACAGTACTTTCCAATTAAAGATTAAATTGCCAGTTAGGTAGTCAGGCAGGCATTAAGGCACCTTCTGAGCTCAAGGAAATGGCTCCGTGTCAGAAGGAAGTCATAAATCACCTAAGAATATGAACTTTAGGTGACTTGGTGGATTGATATCTAGAGAACAGGTCTTCTACCTGTAATTAGTTAAAAACCAACATGAATTACTGAAGGGACTATTCACTATTCAGCTTGATGCAGGAGTATCTTCAATAAAGGCAGGAAAATTTGTGTGCAGGTGACACAGGAGGTAATAAGAGCTGATGTTGTAACTGTTCTTGGGATGTCACTGCCAGGGAGTGGGAGGAGAATCTGAAATGAAATTTGTTTTGGGAGACACTAACCCATGAATGTCAAAACTTAAGGCAAACTATCAACTAAATTCAAATCAGGAAAATATTTCTTTTGAAATATTGTTCCTTTCCGTACTTGCTCTCCAGTTAAATTCTGTAACTTTATTGAAAAATTCAGAAATACTTACCAAAGGTCACATCTCTCTCACTTTTCTAATAAAAAGACTATATATTCCAGAAATGCTGCTATCATGAGTGACTGCCCCAGTGATCTGCTGTGTGGATAAATCCCAGAGAAATCACAATACACCAATGGAGGAAAGAAATGTCAATAAAATTGGTCTCACATATCTGAGGATTGAAGTAGATTTCTAATCAGAGGGATTATATCACTCATGACCTTAACTCCCTCACCTTGTCCTTGGTGGGTAGTGCCTCCTGTATGTGTCTCCCCAATAAAACCAAAGGTGGTTTGTTTTCCCTTTGTGTGTGTAGGCTGTGTGGAGGCCAATGGCATCTGGGGGCTGAAACAGCTCCTGGGCTCCCCCATGATCATGTTGGGACAGTAAGAGGCCTATCTGTGTTATTTTTATGCTCTGTGGTAGAAAATACCTTCTTGCAAGCTGTCCAGAACCATTCCATTAGCATGTCAGTTGTATTAGTGCTTCCCTCATGCATGTAATCACAGCCATTGTCGCTGCTCCTCTCAGACCTGTGAGAGGAAATAATTATCAAAGGGAGACAGGAGACCCCAAGGTCAGGATGGTACCTGAGTGCTTTGTATTTCAGGCACCACAGTGTCACAAGCCCTGAGAGCCTCCCCCACCTAAAAATAAATGTTTATTGGTGGAACATGACTACATGTGTCCTCCATATAAGTAGAGGAAGTTGAGACATCTGCCTTGTTCTTGTGACTTCCAGAGAGTTCCATTGGGGTGAAATGAGCCTTTCCTTCAACGACTAAAAGGAATTTTCTCTGCTCTTCAAGCAAATGTGTCTTTCAAGGAATTGGTGGGTTTTCTGCCAGTAGGGTTTCATTATGCCAATATAGGTCAGCCAGATTAAAACCCTACAGTCTATATGCATTTCTGTAATTTAAAAGAAATGATCAGGTATGACATTTGTCTTGATTTTCCTGTTTGGGGCTTTACCTACTTTTTTTAATCTCTGGAAAGTGGAAACAAACTTTGTTATTCTAAGAAGCACTCGGCTCTCACTTGTCAACTGAAGAAAAATGATGTATAGAGGAGGAGAAAATTTATACCCTTAAACCTAATATATGGGCATGAAATAGTCACACTTCCCTACATGACTGCTGCACAAAAGGGTGTGACAGCCTGTTTTTCTATCACCATTAAAACCTCCTGCTTTTTCTACAATGCTTCAAGCTGGACCTTCCCTGGGTAGTTGCCTGTCAGTTGCTGTGCCCATTGCCTTTTTAGTGCATATTTTTCTCTTTTTATGTCAGTCAGAGGGGTGGGAATTTTCACAAGAAGCAAGTGCTGGAGGAATTTTTGGTAACTTTTTGTGGACTTTTCCAAGCCAAAGTCATTCTTCTTTCCCTTCATCTGAGAATCAGTGAAGGTTGCCTTGAAGATCTGTTGTTGTTTATGGTAACCCTGTGGAATAGCAAGGCTTGAAACTTGACTGGTTTTGCTATCACTGTGCTCCAGGAGACGTGCTGTGAGGATAGGGACTTGACATAACATTTCTTCTTCTGTCATCTCTGATGATGCAGATGCACAAACGAGGTTCTAGTTGTTTACTCGAATGTTAATTTTAAGCTTAATTAGTAACACAAGGGGTGCAGGGAATTAGTGTTTGACAAATAGAAGGAGACACATTTGGAAGGAGAACGAAGCAGTGTTTGTTTTTAAGCTCCTAAGGGGCTGTTGCAAACTGTGAAGAGAAAAGGAAAACAAAGTTGAACTACAGGAAAAGTACTTAAGAGTGTGTCCTTTCAAGTTCTCCTTCCTCTAATTTAAAAGGGCAATGACTGCAAATATAAAGAGCAGAGCAAAATTTGTCCTGTACTTAATTTTTTACAGGAATAAGAGCCAGTATGAACCTGGCTGTTCATTCCCCAGGGAACTTAAGGAAGATTAAGTTATAAAGGAAACATCAGTTACAACCCATATAGTTTTTTCCACTGGCCTCTCTGTGATTTCTGCAGTCCTTTAATAGCTATATTCTAGCCTTATGTTGGTTAAACAATCAACAGAAGAGATTGTTTCCTCATCACTGTCTAGCCATTGCTGAGGCACAGGGAGAATGGCTTTAAGGACTCCTGCCAATTTGCTTTACCCCTCACATTTCCCATTCCCAGGTGAAAAGCAGCCTTTGTGGAGGATCTCACCTTCTGTATTTCTAAACCCTTTCTTAGACTGCAAAATGACACCAAGGGTCACATAAAAACTGCTGGAGAGTCAAGACCAGGCCTGAGGGCTATGACCTGTGTTACAAGTAGCAGCACCAGTTGTTCAGGAGGTAAGATTTACCCCTGGCTCCTGTTGCACTGTTGTTCCCAGCGTGTTTAGAGGCTGCATCTCCTCCTTTCCTGCTGTGCATGCCATCACTCACCTGGAAACACAGAGCAGCAAGATCAAAGCCCATGAAACAGCTACACTGCACTTGCAAGGTCCTTTAAAGTCTTGTGCCTCTGTTCTTGGTGTCAGCTGAACAACCTCAGCAGAGCACAGGGGCCTGGCTCCACATCTTCTGATTCTGAGAGTCTCTGGAGGGCGAGCACTCGATTTAGAACTGGAGGAAAATCAGTGAGAGCAGGTGAAGGGTGGGAATTACTGCGCAGCTCCTGCATGAGAGCCAAGGGGTCATGGCTCCTGGAGCCTATCAGCTTTGAATGGTTATCTCTCTGGAACGGCGCTTTGCACAAGCAGCTTGTCTCAGGTCCTCTGAGCAGCTGGAAACCCTTCTGGTTTTGTTTAGTTTAAAATGTCATTTCAGCAGTGCTGATGAGTAAGGGCATATGGAGAGGCCACAACGCTGTCGCCATGCTGCAGGTCACTGTTGGAACCCTGGATGCTGAGAATTTTAGACTTCCTGTGTTGAAAGGCACAGACCCTCAAGAGAACACTGCATTTGACCTGAGGTCATGGAGAAGGCTTCCAAAATTGAATGATAGCACTGAGATTATGGGTATGTAATTTGAATAAAAGTATGTACTCTCACATGGTGGAAAACTTAGAGTTTAAGTTTTTAGAATATAGAAATAGATATAAAGTGCAGATGGAGGTTTTAGGGCAGTGGCTGGTCCTTCTTCTTCACCTTGTTCTTCATGAGTTTGGGTGGTATTTTGTAATTGGACAGAAAAGTCCACATTGCAGGACACAGGTGATTAGCTATTGGGTTAAAAGTAAAAGTAATTTAGGTGTTATTTCTTAATTGGATAGGTTTCCTTAAAAGACCTTGTAGAGGTGGATATGGGGCCATTTTGTAGCTTGTTAGTGAAATGCTGCAGAACTCATGCCTTGTGGGATTGTCATATAGAAAGGGACTAATGAACATCTGACTCCAAACACGAAATCCCATCTCGAGCACTTTCAATCCTGCCCCTGACCAAGGCAGAAAAAGAAGATAAAACTTGACAGATCATGAGAAACAGATCTGCACTTCTCATCCCCAGAAAGGCTCCATCCAGCCCTGTCCTCCAAGAGGTTCTTTCAGTGCATCTGTGCTGTGGTGGGGGTACCCCATAGAGTTGCTCTGTTTTTCCTGTTTTGCTGTTTTGCCTGGACTACATTTGGTTTTCCCCTGTAACTGTGCCAGCTGTGCAGGGAGAGGGAAGTGCAGCACCTCCTGGTTTTGATGGTCCCATGGAGAATTCTTGTAGAGTCATTGGGTCCTGCTTCCATTTCTCCCACTCCACAGCTCTGTCATCAAAATTTCAGTGGCTGTTTATTGCCAATATTGGCTAAAAACTTTGGCCTTTGGCATGTTTCTGCTTGCATGCCCAAAGAGTTGAAGGGTAAATTGTGAGTCTCTGCCAGGTGTTTGAGTCTTGTAATTGTTTTTTGTTGTTTTTGTTTTGTTTAATTGAGTTTGGTTTTGAGTTTACCCCCTAGAAAATTACAGCTCGGGCATTGGGCTCTCTTCTGTTAAACTGGTGAGCATTTAGAGAAATTTCAGTGTGACTGGTAGTAAAGTGAATTTACTCTGGGGTTTCTGAGCAGAGCAGCTGGCTCTGCATAGATCTGTCTTCAATGCCCTGCGTGAGCTGGTCTATACAACTTGAGCTTTTTTACACCTCCCCTGAGAAACCATTTGCTTTTCCTTGAAGTAAAAAGGAATGCAATGGAAATTGGATTGGTTCCCAAATGCCATAAATCTTTTCCCTGGTTTTGGCCTGATTTTTCTAAAATCATTGACTAAACTACAATCAGAATTAAACACATATTATACACTTACAAGAAATCTAACTTTATTATTTACACTAGGTCAGCTTTCTTTATTTTTTTTAATCTATTACAACATTTCTCAGAGTGTTGAGTTGTAAGTGCATTCTGTAGTTATTTATGGATAAATGTAGTATATGGCAGATGCAGAGAAACAGCAACCTTCAACAGCCCTGTGCTCAGTTGCTTAAAAGGAAAAAGACTGTTTCACATTTTAAATTTACCAGCTTTGATAAAAGTAAAAGGCATGGAGAGACTTCTTACTCCTTCAGACTGAGTTGAAGGCATGTATTTTCTGTCTTCCACCAGGGACTAAGTGAAGGATGTTCAGATCTTCCTCAGCAAGGTTTCCTGAAATCACAGGAGAGGCTCTCCTTGTCAGGAATTCAATTCAAGGCATCAGCAAACCCCTGGTTCTTAAATCAGCACACAGTAATACTTTCCTTTTTGTAAAAAGTCAGCTTTCTCTAGATCAAAGAGGGATTTTTCTAGAACTAAGAGGCACGTTAGGATACATGTTCTGGTTATATTCTCTATGCACAGATTATCTGAAGTTCTTCCACCAAAAAAAAAAAAAAAAAAAAAAAAAAAAAAAAAAAAAAAAGGGGGCTTGATATTTAATTCATTTATTATTAAAAAAAATATCAGGACATAGCATCTATTTTGATCTATTTTGCTGCCAAAGTTTAGGGTTGTATCGTGTTTTGTGTCCATGGCTATCATAACTGAGTTGAACCTGACAACTTTTTGGCAGTCTTCTGCAGCTGAATAACAATTCCTTTGAGGTTCAGGTAATAATTCAATCCTGCTTCACCTGTGTTTGCCAGTCACTCATGCTCAAATAAATCTTATTAATAGGACATAATGCTCCAGACACGTGCTGGCTTTGATCCTGTTCTTCCTTAAGGAAAACTCCTGCCCCTTTCCCTGTGATATCAGTTTCCTGTTCTTTGTGCTGCTGCAAATAATACATTTCATACTTTTAAGTTTAGTCTTTTTGCTGTACTTTGTTTATGCATTGTTTGTGTAAAATTGTTCTGCCCACATGATTGAAATTATTCTTGCAGAATTTCTCTGCTTGAGCCTCCTTGCATTTTTATGAAAGTTTGCATTGCTCCCCTCAAGGAGACTCTTGTCTCCAATTTACACAATAATTTTCCTATGCACGTAAATTTTTCTCCCAGAAAAGGAATTAGAATCCTCTCTTGGCCTATGTGTTAGGAGTTTTGTTTTGTTTAATCCATTTTAAATTGGAGAATGAAAAACCATCACTTAACTAGACCCAGATGGCAAAATACCAAGTTTTTGAAATCCAGAAGCCATTTCTGTGGAGTTGTTACCGAAAGTCATCTTTATTAAAGATGTTCTAGTACTTGGGTACTCATTTAGGGACTGTTCTATGTACCCTTATTTTATAGCATATGTGGAAACAACTATTAATTCCCTCATTGGTGAATGCATTGCTATATTCAATTTTGTGCATTCATGCCTATTCTTTAACATATTTTAAAGTTATTTGTGGAATGGAATTTCCACCTACTTATACAAAAACAAAAGTGATATTTTCTTCTTTCTTTGTCAGACTGCTTTGCCTCTTGATGGAAACCTGGCTATTTGCACTACTTCTCTTCATGCAGGAATTGTTTCCTTTCTCAGTTCTTATTTTAAGGGAGATTTGCTGCTTCTGCTGTCTAACCCAATAGTTCAGGTGCCTTTTGTTAGGCTGGTTGGCTGCACTCCTGTCTCCATATGTGATGTCATAGCAGTGCTTATCAAGATGAGAGATGAAAATCTTGGCCATGTGGGATTTAATCAAAAATAGTAATACGTGGAAGGGAGGATGAATGAACTAAATTCAATCAAAGAAATAACTTCTAGAATGGTGATGTTTCCTGGTCTGCATTCTGTACGATATTCCCCTAATAGAGTAGGCATCATCCTCCCATATTTCATTTTTCTCCCCCGATACCCCTCATTTTCCTCTTCCCACTGAGGTGCTCTGTGTCTTTTTCCTGTGTGGCTCCAGACATCGAGGAACAGGAGCAGTGAGTGATTTATACTACACAGAATTTTGCCTTGCAGAAGGTTGTGAGTGGGCTGGATTTCTCAGACTCTTTGGAGAGGCTGTGTGTGTGTGAGAAAGGGCTGGCACCAGGGTGGGATAGCAGAGCCTTCCCTTGGGATGAGGCCTTTTGGGAGGGAATGACCAAAGGAGAGCAGAGCCATGGAGCTGGAATTTTAATTCCCACAGGGTAGAAGATGGCCAGAAAGAAGCAAGAGTGTGGTGTTAAACAATCCATGGAACATAGAGCAGGCTGGTCTTTCTATTTACCCCAGCCCTGAGCCACTAGAACACACTCACCATCTTCTGGAGCTGCACATTTTATAGGTAGTGATCCTGCTTTGTCCTTTGGCATCACGCCTTCCCTAGGGCAAAATTAATTTGCGTTCACTTTTGCTGTTTTTCCTGATCATGGAGGAACTGTGTTACTTTTCCAGTGTCTCTCATCTGGGTGTGTTGAGGAGATCTAAATAATATCACCTCTGCCTAAATCTGCTGCTGTCACAGGCAGTGCTCCAGAGGCAGGCATAAATCAGGCCTGATGACTTTTCCTTCTCTGCTGTAATACACCTAGCTCCATTAACCCCAGAACATGAGGCCCCATCTTTCAGAAACCATCACTGCTTTGAAGTGTTCAGGGCCTGAAATGAAGAGCCTGGTGCTGAGGAGGGAGGGAGCCACATCCCACCCCACCTTCACACTCTGTTTTCTTCCCTGAAAACACTTGTGTTTACTGATGGTCATGAGCCCAGAGCAACTCCAAACAAGGAGCTCAGGATGAGATGGAAGAGAAGCAATTTCAAACAAGAGACAATTTAGAGCAATCATGTAACATAACTCATCGAGTCAGGGTCCCTTCCCATGCCATTGGCATCAGGGACAGCCATGATGACACAATGTCACTTTGCTTTCCAGTCTCCCTCTGTGGATGAGGGCTCTTTCCTGCTTCTCCCCATTTCACACCCATGATCAGTCCCAAAAAGGCTGGGAAATGAACACAGACCTCCTGGTTCAAAAGTTGCTGCTGAAAGGCTGCTACTGAAAGGGCTGCTGTCCTTTGAGCATCTTCCTCCAAACGCTGGGTTTGATTTCTTTCTAGGAAATGCTGACCAACCATTAAAGAGAGCAAAATGCATAAATGTCTGGCTTTGTAGCATTAAAAAGAAATACCTTGGCACGGTAGCTCTTTCCCCTGCTGTCCCACCTCTGTTATCTGAGGATGTTGTTATAAGGCAGTTCAGAGGCTGGCACACACTTTGCAGATACAGATTGTCTTTCCCTGCAGTGCTGCAGTAAAATGTGGTTTTGGGAGGAATCTCTTGGCTTCCCCTATGATCTCTCATTTTAATCTTCCCACTCTTCAGCTCTGTTAGCAACACCTCTGAGCTTTGGGGAGGACTGAATTGCCACCAGAGTCACCTGCTCACATACCCTAAAGTCTTTAGACAGATATCAGAATTCATACTGAGCATTCCAACATAGAAACTGTTTGCATTTCTGGGCTTTCTCTCAATATTCTTTTGGTAGTGGGGCACGAGAAAAAGTTTTTAATCCACCTGAGGACTTTCAACTACCATGGCAGGGAGATCAGTCAGTAGGGCATGGGACTCTGTCACAGACATATTTTATTATGAAAAATCCTTTCCTTAGGATTTTTCCTCCTGAGAAGCTGAGAGGCCTCAGGAGCAAAATGATTATCTGCTTCTCTGGAATGCAACAGGTGCATCTGTGATTGGCCCATGCTGGTTGTTTCTAATTAATGGCCAATCACGGTGAGGTGACTCGGACAGAGAGTATGAGCCACAAGCCTTTGTTACCATTCTTTCTTTTTCTATTCTTAGCTAACCTTCTGATGAAATCCTTTCTTCTATTCTTTTAGTATAGTTTTAATGTAATATATATAATGAAATAATAAATCAAGCCTTCTGAAACATGGAGTCAAATCCTAAGGCCCCTGTGAACATGGTCACAGAACTCTCAATCCCAGGATTGTGGGTTTGAGCCCTACATTGGGTACCAATTAAGAATGTGGGTGTTAGAATGGTGGGTGCTGCTGCCTAATTCTTGTCCCCAACAAACCTCCCCTGTTGAAAGTCTAGCTGAGTTAACATTCAGGCAACATGGTCAAACCTCCACTCAGCACTCACCGTGACTGGCTCACTGATACACGTGAGAAAGGCTCTTTTGCAAGGTTTTATTCCAGCAGAGTAACACAGTTCCTGAAAGGAAACCTGGCTAGAAAGAGGATGAACCACGTGGAGCAGGCAGCTTGTAAAGGGGTGGGAGGCAGAGCTAAGGGCTGGGCAGAGGGGACTGGCCTCCAGGGGAAGGGGGTGGCCACCAGGGATGCCGAGCCAGTGACAGGGGAAGGAGAAACCAGAGGAAGCTGTGGCACCAAGGCCATGGGGGAGTCTGTTTTTCCCTTTGGGAGGGCTAACTCTATGGTAAATGTTACTGATATTTCCAGGGCTGAGGGCTTGGGGATTGACCAAGGAGGGCGAGTTCATGGGATGCTACAACAGGGCACTTGTATCTGCACCATCTTCACTGTATTTCTGTATTTCACAGCAGCTGAAATGAAAAGTGACACAGCATGGATGGGGCAGTGTGATCAGGACACACTAATTTGGAAGCACAGCTGTCCATGGGGCTGATGTGATGTGATGCTGTGCAAGGACAAGAAACTGCCTGATAAACCCCCAAATACCTCCTGTGTACTAAAATGCCTCCAGTTTTTCAGCATCTCCAAGTCTTTCCAGACTCACTGATGACTGAATCACCTCATTAAAGGAGACTACCACAAGCACATCTCCAGAAGTACTCTCAGCACTCATGTCAGCAAAAGAGCAGCAGTTCCACAGTCTGAACAATTTGCTAACTCAAAAAAAATTTACTACTAAAATGAGTGGTTAAAAATGACAGCTTAAAAAAAGGAATCTCATAAAAGTAAATTGAGTTTAGACAAATGAAATAGGATGGTCTTTTAGTTTTTGGCTTCTCCAAATCCTGTTAATTTTGGGTCCTGGTCAGTTAAATGTTTTACTTAATGAGATCACTAAAAATAATGAAGTACATGTTGCTGATGTAAAGGAAATTCCAGCAGTGGTTGTATAGAAACTGATAAGGATTTGCTGCTGGTGGAGTTCTTGGAAACAGGAATTGAAAAGAGGATAATTATTGTAGAAATTGTATTGACTTTAGTCACTGGTGACATAAAATTGTCCTGATCTGTTAAAGGCAAACCTTTTTCCTCAGAAATAAGGCAATATTTTCCCAACAAGGATATTGTTTGGCATTGCTGATGCCATCCATCTAAGAAAAAACACATTCCCTTCACAGGAGAAATGTAACAGGCTTCCTCTGTGCATGTGGAGCTATAATTTGGATAGGACACTGTGTCAGATAAGACAAAAGGCACCTAAATAATCAAAGCTGGGCTCATACTTTTGTGCAAATTCTTACATTTTCCTGCAGTTATCAATAATATTAAAGTGCATCTCAATTCAAGTAATTTAAAATATTGTGAGGGGCTGCTGGTTTGTAGCTACCACTGAGGATTTGGGGACCTGGGGGCAGAGGCTGTGGATACAGGTGTTTTTACAGAAGCCTGTAGGGCCACGATGTGTCCCTGGACCAGACATCATCAGCACAGGATTTGGAGGACAAGGCAGATCCATGGAGAGTAGGATGTGTAGGGTGTGACCCCGCACAGTCAAAAGTCCAATTCTCCATGGTGCTCACCTTGGGGGCACCAAGTCCATAAAAACCCAGAAGATAGATTGGATTTTCCCTGCTACTGTTCTTTCAGACAGCTGTCCCCGAGGTGATTTGCCATTAACCTGGACTTTTCTGGGGCCAAGGATGACGCAGGATCACCCTGCACAAAGGTTGGTGTCTGCCAGGTGAGCCCGTCCATTCCTCCTGGTGCTGGGGTGTCAGGAGAGCTGCAGGCTCGGGTGTGCCCTGCCTGGATGCACAAGGAGCTGAGCAGTTTTCCCTGGATTTTGGGTGGATTTTCCAAGTAAAGCATCGCTGTTCTGCCTCTGCTGAGGATCTGGGCAGTGACAGCTTTGTGAAGGGGACACCTGGAGACTCCATGGGGCAGGAAAATCCTCCATGGGAGAGTTCTTCCACTGCCCCTCTGCTCCTGGCTGCTGCCAGGTGCTGATCCTGGTGTGACCCAGAGAGTTCTCAGCCCCCAGAGCTGCACAAGGGGCTTTCAGTCCTGCAGTCTGCTGCACAATAACAGTTTTCTTGTGCTGTCAGCTCTCACACAGGCTGATAACTTCTTGCTGGTTTGAAAGCTGGAGTGCTTGATACTTTAGGAGGCTTAGGTTCACCTTGCAGCAGATAGTTGAGTCCCAGTGTCACTGAACTCCAGATTCTTAGAATGATTCGGTTTGGTTCAGTGCTCTTCCATGCATTCAGTACTATGCTTTTGTTTGTTTCACCTTTCCCCCAAAAGCTTGTGTTCCTTTAGAAGCAAACTCCAGGTAAAATGCTCTAGTTGGAGTGGCAAAATGTTCTGTTCAGTGCAGGTGTTAAAAAGATATTGCAAGCAATTTCACTAGCACTAATAAGAGTAATTGGAATTTTTGACTTAAAAGAAGCATGATGGGTTTAAAAGCCTAAAAGCTACAGAATTCTGTGAATAGAGAGATCTTCCTCAAAAGAGAATGATTTCATGTATTATAAAGATATGAACTCCTACTCTGGACAATAGGTGCTGAGAACAGCAGGGTTGGGAATGTTATGGCTTTTAGAATAACTGGCCCAATAATTTGAGTCATAGAAGAGACTGGACTTTTTGAATCCTGGATTTCAGAAAAGATTTGTGCAAGTCTTTGGAACAATTTCTGTTAAGTGTCCAGTTACACTATGGTCATGCTTCAAAGGAAGAGAAGAGCATGAACTGAAATCCTGATTTCAGCTAGTAATACTATTATTTGCTTAAGTGGGAGAAATTGCTTCTAAGGCTTGTCTTGGGAGAAGGGTAATGTGATTTACAGTTATTCTAAAAAGGGATTTTTTGTATAAAATTAATGCAAACTGTCAAAAATGTCTTCCTATAAAAACAGGGAAAAGGCTGTTGGAAACTGGTCTAAATGTTAGTTCATAACTGTGTCATAAAATATTCCTCTGATTATCTGAAAAGATAAGAGAAGAATAGCAGAAATCACTGTATTGGGAGCACTCTAAATCCTGGTAAATGTGAGATAATGAGCTCTTAAGCTTCTTCCACTGAGATTAAAATAAAGTGTATTACACTGTACTTGCTGTGGGCAGCAGTGCCTGTGGATGGTTATCTAGGCTCAGTTAGCCCATGGTAGCTGTTTCTCAATCACCTGAATGTACAGGTTGAAAGAAAAAGAAAAAAAAAAAAAAGAAAAAATCCCCAAACTCCATGGGTCTGAACACTTCATAAAGCACCAGAGGTGGTGGGACTGGGATTTTACTTTACCATTATCTGGAAGATCAAAGCTGCTGACTGCCTTGTTTGTCTTCCCCTCTCATACCATGGCAAGCAGCCCATTTACCCCATAGGTACCTAACAGATGATCAAAAGCTTTTTATGCTTTTTCTGACTACATCAGCTAGTCTAATAAAAATAAAGCCATCTTTCCCCATATTTCTTTGGATCCTTAAAAGCCTACAGCATTACCACCACCATATCCTTCACACATTCAGATGGGGGGGAAAACAGATGAAGAATGGGGGGTTAACCATGTATCTTGTGTGTCTGATGATAACATTGTACCATTCCTGCCCAGTCAGTTAGAACAGTCCTCTAATAATCTGTATCTATTTTAGTGTTAAAAGAGCATTAAAAAATTAGGCAAATAAATAAATAATGATAATAATAATACATAGTAAATTATAAAATATTTTATTGAGTGAATTATAATAAAATGTTTAATTGGGTGAATTATTGCCTTTTTGATATCACTTCCTTTGCTCTGGTCTGATCCACGGAAGTCTGAAGCTGACTTTATCAAGCCCCAGCTGCTCAGAATTGTCTGCAGTTCAGGTAGGAGACACTCATGTCTGTAAATATTGACTTTCTCCTTCAAACCCTGCGGTGGCTGACATATGCTGTTCTCTGTTCCCTCTTCAAAGCCTGATTAATAATACTGAGGAGCTCAACATAATCCTGACTCCTTTTGTATTACTGAGCCAGTCACTCCTTTTCTAATATTGAGCCAGTTAACCTCTGATCTATTAACATTAAACTATAAAATTCAATAAGTAAGGGCTGGGCTTTAAATAATTGAGAACAGGCTACAGGGTAATTAGATATTATGAACTGGGGTTGAAGATGATCTAATAATCTGAGGAGAGATGCAAATCCATAGTGAAAACCTCTCTGGAGGATTACTCCCTTTTCATTTAGGGGCTGGTAGGGATGCTGGGCAATACATATGCCTGCAAAATTATCTGTCAATACTGAGTGGGTTCAGGAAGAAAATAAGTATAATGCTGACATGACCAATATAGAATGGGTGACAGAGTCTAAGTAAGTTGGAAGAATATTTCTTAATTAGTGTAGGAAACATGTTGTAATTGAGATATATGAACACTCTTAAGTATCTTCATGGTTTATTCATGGCTATTGCTGGCTGCTATGGAAGCAAACCATGACATACTGCAGTCTTCTTGATAATAAAACCAAATTCTCTATTAAATACCTCTATAGAAAGTCCTGATGGACCATAGCATTTTTTCCAGGCAGCACTGTGGGAAAAATGTTCAGATGCCAATGGATCTGATAGAGTTAGAAGGCTTAGTCAGATCTTATAGGATCACTGGAGACCCTAAAATTTAGGGCGGGGACATAAGGTCCCCTGATAGCCACCAAAGGGCTCCTTTTGACACAACTGTGTTTAAAACCAAGATTTTGTGTTCATGAAAGCCACTGGTGTTTGAATCTGAACATTTTCAAGGAAATCTTGAGAAATTTGGGAAGGAAATGCATCTTGTTATTCTCTCCTGATGTTTGCAAGCCTTGCAAGAGCTGAGTCAGTTTGCTGTGGAAATTGCCTGTGATTATCCAGCAGTCTGCAGCACTAACTCAAAATAGGACAGAACAATATTTCAGTATGACTAAGTCAAAACAGAGACTTAATGGGCTGAGCCATTTTGAACTCAATGGGACTGCTCACATAGTTAGAGTTACTTCTCCAAAATGAATCTAGATTTCACTATCAGTTTATTCACCTCCATTTTAAGGGCAGGTGTACAAATTGCACATCTCAATAAGGGGCAATGAAGAGCACCCTCAAATAGCAGCTTTGAATCTTTGTCAGCACTTTATTAAAAAAAAATTGATTGGAAAATGGGCTGTTTACTGCTCCTGAAAAGAGGAGTTCATCTCCCTGAGTACACAGTCTTCATAAAGTGTAGAGAAAACCCTCCAGACAGCTGAATTATTGACATCTGTCAATAAACCAGTCATACTACCACAGTGTCTGAGCTGAGGTGCACTGAATATCCCCATGATTCAGTCTACTTCATGTGTTTGTTGTGCTCCCAATACTCATTCCTGTAGCCAGCAGCATCCTGTGGAGTTGTGCTGAAACTGCTGGCAAGGGAAAGCAAAGGAGAATTCAGGCTTATGTAATTTCCTGCTTTCCTACAAACCTCCTTCTGTCCAAGGTTCCACAAAACAAATGGGCAACTCTTAATTTTCAACAGGGAAAGCACAGCTTTAATGCCAATATAGCAGCTGGTCTGGTTCACCTGGGCCATTTGTACAACGTTTGTTCACATTCAGAGTGTATTCATGACTGCCTTGTGATCTCAATAGCAATCCTGAATCCCCTGGGCAGCACACAGGGCAGAATCTCTTGTCCTAAATTAATTCTGTTCGAGGCTTCCTCTGGAGTCCCAAGTAAAATCAGAATGATGTCAGTGTCCCTGGAAAGCATGAGGAGGCAGCTTTGGAGGTCAGCTCAGGATCTCATCTCAGCTTTGGCATTTATTCATTATGTGGCAATTCCCAGTGAGGGCCTTAAAACGTTCTGCAGGAAATACTCACAAATGGAAATTCTCTGAAAGAGGGAGCAGAGATGCTGTTTATAGATTAAAAGTAGGTTATCAGGAAATTACATTATTTTAGTGAAAATTTGGCTGAAAATCATCAAAGTCTCTTGGGTTGAGATAAAAATTGAAAAAAAAAATTGCTCCAAGTTATTTCTCTCAGTAGTTTCTGGTGACTTCAGTGGTCTGTAGAATTTTGTCCTCTCTGTCAGCAACATCATTACAGGGATCCAAATGAAAATATAGTCCTCAATTTCTGAAAAAAATACATAAATTCTATTAAAAAGAGCACAAAGCATAAAAGAAATCTCCCTCTTTAATCCACTTTATATCTATGCTGCAAGCTTTGCTGCAAGACTTCATTGTGATGAGTCTATACTCTCCTTTCACAGCTAAAACAGAAAAATGAATAAATGATTCAGCTTTTAATCCCCCTCCAAATACAAAGCTCATCTGCTTGTTTGTGAATCCTTTTTTTGGTCCGTCTTAATTGCATCCTTGTGTAGCAGCAATCAGTAATGTCTCTAATAATGAGGAAAAACTTGCAAAGGCTGAATGCTGAGAGTGGCAGTTCTGAAGTCTGGGTCTGCTTGTGCTCTGTGTTCTTGGTTTTTGTTATGTAGGATTTGGTTTCTGCAATGTGCTGCAGAAGTAGTGTCCCTCAGGGATGAAGAAATTGCTTCTTGGAACCCTAGCCAAAAGAAGAATGAGAAATAAAAAAGAGGTTTTTTTCCTTTTTTTTCTTTCTGTTAGGAAAAAAAAAAGATTTCAAAGGTTGATTTTGTGTGAAATAAGAAAACTTGCAGTATGTGTTTAATGTTATATTTAAGCAGATAAATGTGTCAGGCTTTGCAGTTTGGGGTGATAATAGATGGCAATTTACTTACTTATTCATTCCAAATTTCTACATGCACATTAATGGAGCGTCTCTTCCTGGATGTAGGCAGCTTATCAGACACATAAAAATCCAACAAAATTAAGACAAGAAAGAGCACTAACAAACTAGGAGAAGCCTTTTTGGACACAAAAAATAGCTCTCTGCAGAACTGACATCCTTCTGATCCATTCTTCTGTTTGATTTCTTCCTCCCACATTTCCTTCTCATCATCTCAATCCTGATGTGCAAACACATCCCCTGAATCTCTGAAACCCTGCAAGGGCCGTCCCCAGTGGAATTTTCATGTGCCCTCAAGAGCAGATCTGGGGTCCTCTGAAAGCCAAGATAATGAGGATTATGAGCTGCAGCATTCTCAGAAAGGGTATTCCAGTAGTATTTTCCTTTCTTATGTTCAAAGCAAGGCTCAGAACTTCCTTCTGGTCTTATTTGTGGGAACATGGGGAGAGAGAGTGCATTGGATCAGAAAAAGTTGTGAAGAGAAAGTACATTGCTACAGACATATAGAAATGGTGCCTAATCCTAAAACAAAATATTTCAGACTATGTAGAGTTATAAAAATGCACCCAGGAGTCTTAAAAGGTTTACTGGACACGCCTTTTTTTTTATTTTTAATAAGAAACCATGCAGAGCTCCCACTTTACTTGTATGCACACACATTTAAAGCTGATCAATTTGCAAAATCAGTATCTCAAAAAATTAAGATATGCCAGTATAAAAGAATGATATTTAGTCTTCTTTTCATCACCTTGGGTATATGATGCTATGGTGTGTACTTTATAATTTGAAGGCATAGTTGATATTCTAATTTCCACAGGAATTTTACTTCTGTGTTTCAAGACTAACAGCTTTCTCATTACTTTTTTTTTGTGTTGGTGTTCACAGAGGTCCCAGGACAAGGGAGGAGATGAGAATCTTGATTCCATGTTTCAGAAGGCTGATTTATTATTTTATGATATATATTATATTATAAGAAAATTATATATTAAAAATATACTAAAAGAATAGAAGAAATTATTTCATCAGAAGGCTTGAAAGGAAAGAAATGGAATGATAAAATCTTGTGACCGACCAGAGAGTCCGAGCCAGCTGGCTGTGATTGGCCATTAATTAGAAACAACCACATGAGACCAATCACAGATGCACCTGTTGCATTCCACAGCAGCAGATATCCATTGTTTACATTTTGTTCCTGAGGCCTCCCAGCTTCTCAGGGGAAAATGATCCTAACAAAAGGACTTTTCATAAAATATATCTGTGACATTTTTTCCCCATTAGGTGTCACCTGGCTGAAGAAAGAGTTATGAGAGGGAAAGTTTTGCTCAACTTCTACAATCTTTAGGCCCTTCTCAGTACAACCAGTATATTCAGAAATTAGATGCACGTGTATGGTTGCACACCAGCTCATGTTCTAATCTCTCACCAGATTCAGCCTCTAAATTCCCATATCCATCTGAGTTGGAATGAGGTAAAAATGAGTTTTTCAGTGACCATGAGGGGAGATTTGGGAAATACATGCCATAGCTGGATACCCTTGACTGATGCCTGAATTTTTTCATGAGCCACATGATGTCCTGTATGGCTGCTTTCTGAGGCACAGAGCCACTTCCAATTCAGGTGTGATTTACAGCCTACTCTTGCTTTCTTCCTGACCAATTGCATGAACTCTGTAACAATTTGGGCTGGTGTGTTCTTCTGTGGTGAAATAATCCCTTGTATTCTTCATTTCACTTGAAGCAGGTACATTTTCTGTGCAGCTCTTTAGTCACAGAGTGAGTGAGAAATAGGAATGTGATGTGCAGACACATCTGGTGGCTGGGTGAGGGAGTCTCCAGGTGTCAGGTGTGCAAAGCCCAAGCTTGCAATCCCCTAATTAATGACAGCAGAGCTCCATGAGAAGAGAAGCCTAAAGTGGTCCATAAGGTACAAATCTGCAGCTCTCAGCTGATGGCTGGGCTGCTCCTGGTGCTATCTGTGGGAATCCATAAAATCAGAGGGTTTTGGGAAAGCTGCAAAAGGCAGGCCTCAGAGACAGCAGAGCTGTGATTAGAGCTAAGCAGCAGCCATGAGAGAGATCAGCAGAAAAATTATGTAAAATGTAGAAAAGTAAGGACAAATAGAACAATGTTCTGTGTATTAATGCTTGTCTAGAATAACGCCCTAAGCTGCAGAAAAGTTTATCTAGTGAGATATTAGGAAGTTCTAAGCTTGATAATGGAGCTCTGTGCATTGTATTTTAAGGCTGACAAGCAGGTATTGTATTTGAAATAAGCAAGCATTTTTTTAAATGAAGGTGTGAGTGCTTATAGTGGCTGGATAGAACTACTGTCAATGTGCTTTTCCTTTGTGTGATTGGTCAAAAAACTTTTAAAGTGAGTTGTAACATTGAGTTCTTGGTCTGCTGTCTGCGACTTGAGCTGATGGCATCTTCCCATTGTCATACCCATGTAATGAGGCTGATGTTGGAAAATAAAACAGCTCAAGGCATGTTCCACAGCAGTCCCATCCCGTTTGTGATTTGTACATAGCCTCCAGCTGGCAATGGTATCTACAAAATTCCAGCACCCCGCAGGGGTTAAAACTGGATGGTTTTTGTATTATGGACCTTAGATCCCTCTTTGATACCTGGTCACTGAAGATGATGATCTTTGCACAGGAATTAACAAGGAAAGAGGGATTTAAGGAGAGCAAACCTATGTGAAGGCATGGCAGATGGAAGTGGATATCAAGCAGGAATTCTGGCTGGTATTGTAAAAATAGCTGGAAAATATGCTGTGGTGGTAGCAATGTCAATGTGAAGAATGCAATGAGAAACTCATAAAAAAAGAGAAGCAGAAATATGAATTCACAAATTATCTAACCTGAAATACTCTGAGGTATATGAATAGCAGACTGTGAGAGTTACCTCTCCACACACACAAAAAAATAATTTTAAAGGACTACCACTCCTTCAGCTGGACCAGAAACAATATGTAGTAGAACATCCTAATCCAGTTAGGATTCACCTTGAAACTCTTGTTAAAAATGTAATTTTGTTTCTAGTTCTCTGCCCTGCTACAACCCAACAATGTTCTTCCCCCTATGACCAACAATTGGATCATGCAGACTTGTGACATGCACAAGACACTGAGACACCTCATGAGGAGGCTGCTGCTTCCTTTGTCCTGTAAAGACTTGGATTGGGCAAGAGCAGCTGGATGCTCAGCCTGCAAATGACATCCTTGACAAGTCTGTGCAACAGAAGAGATGATTTGTTTCTGTTAATTGCCCCTATTTAACCCCCACCCCCAAAACTGCCCTGGGTTTCCAGCCCAACTCACAGGAGCAGAACCCAGCCTACTATTTGGCTTTGTTCCATTTTGCTTTTCTCTTTGTTCTATCTGCTTTCCTCCATGCTCCAAGCCCACCTTCATATTTTAGAGCATCTTGAAGCATTTCCCAAATGCAGGTTAACTAGCAGCTTCAAACCAAACTACACAAATAGGCAGGAGCCTTTATCTAGCACAAGACTGGGTTGGTTTGCTCTGCTTTGGATCTGAGGGATGATGCTGGACAAAATGGGCAGGTGCTTATTGAAGCTGACACAAGGAATGATGATTTTTCTCTGGTGCAGGGTGAAGTTTAGCCACCATTTTCTTAGAAATCTCTAATGATGGCAGCCCAAACCCCTTCTTACCATCTATTCCAGCTTTTGAATATCTATCTCCTAGCTACAGCAGGCATGAAGAACACCTTATTACTGTATTTTTTTCTGTGTATATCTTTTATGTTGTTGATGTTTGTGTTCTTGGTCTCCTTTTTTCGACTGTACTGAGCCCCAAGCCTTTCCCATAGGTCACATTTTCCAGAGCTCTTGTTATTGTTTTTCTCTATTCTCTGATCCATGCATTTTTTGAACTTGATGCTCAAAGCAGAAGAGTGTTTTCTTAGTGATTTGGTCAACTTTGAGTTGCAAAGAAGAAATTCTGTTTGTATTTCAAGAGTTGTTTTATGTTTTGGGTTTTTCCTTTTTCCCCCCTTTTTTGTCTTTATAAAGCAGTTTGACATTGGCTTCTCTTACTTTGTGATCCTCTGAAAATCCCAAGTCCTTTTTGTAGAAGAGCTGCATAATCAGTTGCCTCTTCTCTCTTATGTATTTGAATATTCTCTGTAGTTTGTACTTGTGCTCTGCACCACATCCCTTACAGGCTGCTCCTGCAAGGGGACAGTGTTATCAATTCCTCCCACTGAAAGGCAGAACTTACTTAGTTTATAGATAGGTTAACCTGTAATTCTGGTTGGTTTGATGTCCAGGGAGAGTGTGACTGTATCTGCAACAAGTTTTGGAAAATAACATAATTTTTCTTTTCATTGAGCATCTTTTTTCCCTGCATGGGTAGGACATGTATCTGCTGCTGAGTACCATCACAGAACTACTTTGGAACAGAGCAAAGTTAGCAAAGTTCAAATCTAAAAGGATAAGAGAGAATGTAGCTCATTGGAGAACTTTATTCCTAGGAGAGTTTTATAAAAACATTCAGAATTTGATGTCCTGCTATTTCCTGAGGATGCAGTCACAGACTGTAGTATTTCCCACCAGCTCTAAATCTGAGCTGAGTTACAGCAGGGCTCCTTTCACATGCCAAGTTGTACAGGAGATTTAGGAACTTCGTGCTGCCTCTTTGCATGAGCCCAAAGATGCTAAATACTGGTAATTGGTAACTAATGGAAATTAATATATGACTACTATGAGGGAATAATTTAGGTCTTATGTTCTTCTGTACTGAGCAGCACTTGCACTTTCATGGCTGCTATTATCACTGTGTGAGCTCTGACAGAATAAGAGAGCTGGGAGTGTAGATCAATTTGCAATAATAATAAAAAAATTCAGTCTGGAGGAAAGCAGTTCAGTGATTGAGTTAATGGAAATGCAGTGCTGTGCAGTCAGTGACTAAGCCGAGTTGATGCTGTAAAGTCAAATGTCACAGCTATCATTGCAACTTCTAGTAGGACAGAAAAACCCCTTCAAATAAATTGTTTTCTGCAATCTGCATGGTCTGTTTCTGTCTGGGTTTTGTTGTGGCCCCTTTCTTGGCTGTGTTTTTGTGCTCTGATGTACAGCCCTGCCCTGAGCTGGTGCTTTCAGCCAGTGCAAATCTCTTCTCTGAGCTCCCAGGGTGCTCTGTGCTGTCTGCTGGCAAGGAGCAGCAGCAAATCCAGTTACTGCAGCTCCCAATTAAGAGTGATCCTGAAATGGGCTGTGGTGCAGAGCCTGAGAAACCTGACAGCTGTGCTATGGAAAGCAGGAAGATTAGCTTTTCCCTCCAAATCACTGAGAAATCCCCAGTGACACAGTGTTTGTGGACAAGGAATAGAAATAATATATGCATTTTTTGCACAAATGTTTTAAAATATACAAACAGTTTAGGAGCTGGAATTACATCTCTAAAATCCCTGTGAATTTTTTTTTTACTTCTTCCCTTCTCAGTAGCAGAAATCTTGCCTTGGGGAAATATTTGCAAGCCCAAGCAGGGGATTTCAAGCCTGTGTGAGCACCTCCTGCCCATATCACAGTGGATCAATCAATACCACAGCAGTGTGATAATGCTCTGCATCAAAAATTCTGCAGAAGCCTTATCAAGACCTACCAGGAAATGAAACCAAGAGTGTTATTTTGAGTGCAAAGGCTGACCACACATTTTGAGAGAGAGGTTGTTAATCTCAGCACTGTCAAAAAGTGTGGCACCTGGGGAAGAAATTAAAAAATAAACATAATATTTACAGCTGAGCAATGCAGTATTTTCTTTTCTTATTTCTTCTTCTGCCTTCCTCAATAGAATTCCCACCACTGTGATGCAATAGGTCAAGTTAATAACTAATAATGCCATTTAGTTTGACAAGAAGTTGTAAAATTTTTTTTCTTTATTTCTGTATACTTTTTCATGTCCATTTGTGGTATTTATATTTTGCAGATTGTCCTGCAGGACTTGGCTCCTGAGGCAGAAGAAGGACAACATTATTATGGAATATTCATATCACCTATGCATGTTTGAAGCTGTCTCTCCAGAACCTTGTTGTGATGCAGCCACTTCTCCCCTGAAAACCAGCTGTGAAGTGCCTACTACAAATGCAAATAGCTGTGAGAGCATGCAAGGAAATACATTATCTGGCACTGCAACACTAAAATTTTGAGGGGGAGGAAGAAAAATTGTAATTTAACCCACAAAGCATGGCTTGCTCTTGCTTCTATTTGAGAAGATTTCATCATAATCTCTTCCAAAGCCACTTGTATTAATCTCACAGCATTTATGTTAATCACAGCCATTCATGCAATTCATGTAGAAATCAAGAACCTACAATGTCTCTTATCACAGCATCAGTGTGATGGGTAATTAAAAGCTAATTAAGTGGTCTCCAGGAGTTCTGGGCCATCATTTACCACTGTAGCCAGCATGATGGATTAAAGCAGTAACTCAGCCTGAAAAGATAGAATCCATGTTATTTTTCCTCATTTTAATTCAAATGGTAGAATTTCATCCTTTTGGTAAGATGGATGATGCCATTTCAAAGTATTGTATGTTTGTGGGTGGACTTAGGAGGGGAGGATTCAATAATAAGGAAAAAAAGACGATAGAATAAAAGGAAAAAGAGAAACATGTTGTTGATTAAGCAATAAAATACAGACAGCACAGCAAGGAGGGCAAAATAACAATCCTGGAGCTCAATCCCTTTTGAACCCAAGCTGCAGATTGGTGCAGTTCAGCCTGTGGATCCTCATGGATGCTCTGAGAACTTTGCTGAGTTTTTTTCTGGCAAAAGGATTCCAATATGCCTTCTTCCTCTTCACCTCCTAAATTCCTTCTTCCTCTTTCCTGCTTTCTTTCCTCTGGGAAAACCTTGCTCAAGGTTTGCCTTTGAAAAGCAAAAAGCCAAATCTCAGAAACTACAGGCTAGCTGGTGGAAATCATTAAAGCACCTCTGGAGACTTTGTTAGCCATTAATGTGCTCTGGGATGTGTCTGTGACTCTGGGCTGATGGGGACACACATGAAGATTTGCATTAATTATTCTCTTGACTGAGTATTAACTTGGTACCCTGGGCTGCTCTCTGTTAACACAACTGGAAAAATAGAGCTAAACCCTTGAGGCCCTCACATTCAAGAATCTTCTGCATAAGGTAAAAAACCCACAGTGTAGATCAATCACAGGAAAAGCAATCTTTTAAGAATTCTAGGCTCAAGAAGACCTTTGTGAGGTGCAGTCTCTTGTGGGAACCCAGGGAATTCCTCTGGCTGCCCTGGAAGACTTGAGCCCCTGCCCAGGAGGCTCAGGGACCTTGGCACAGACCACAAGACACTTGTGCCTTTGATTTAGCCCTTGGAAAAAACAATTACCAACCTTTATATGAAGAATTGCAAGCCACAAAAGTTTAAGTAGAATGATAATGAATTTATCACATGGTGAAAAATAGATTTTTAGGGTTTTTAGAATGGGCGTTCAGAAAGCAAGATGGAAGAATCTGAGCATGTCCAGCCTTTCTCCTTCTTCTTCTTCTTGGCCTTCATCTTCTGCTGTGATGTTGGTGCTTTTTGATTCGTTTAGAGTAGAAGCTCACTGTCTAACATAGATGATAGGTATTGGAAAGTAATTGTAAATATTGTACACGTAGTTTTTAGTATGAAAAGATAACACCACCCCAGGGGCAGGCAGAGTGCCTCTGACTGCCTTGCTGAGTGGACCTCGGCAGGACAGGAGAAAGAATTTTATAGATAAGGAACAACAAACAACCTTGAGACAGAGAACTGAAGAGCCCTGACTCCTTCTTTGACCACAGGGCTGGGAAAAGAGACTTTCTAACTTATCTCGGGGTCACTCTGACCAGCTAGAGACCCCAAAAGTCTCTGCCAAGAACCTATCTTTGCTGTCTCTCTTTAAAGCCCTGTTGTTGGGCTGGTTGTGTCAGTGAAGGAAAAAACCACTTTCTTCACCCCAGCAAACTCTCAGACTGTGCCAATAAAAATGATGCACAGCACTGACAAGTTCATGGTGGTATCAGTGCTTGTTTTCACTAAGTGGTGTGACTTTACATTTGCCTCTATGACATTTGTCATTAGTGATAATTAGGTGTAATCTGCATCCCATAGCTTCCAACTTTCCTTTACCCAACTTTTTCCTCTTCATTCTTCTTCACTGCCTGATTTTCTTGAGTTCTTCTTGGAGCACCACACACATTGCACCAGACACACCTGGTTATTTATATTCAAGCTTCTACTTGTATTTGATGAAAAGCATGAAGCACATTTTTAGCTTAGGTTAGACTGAGAATGATCAGCTATTAAACAATTGTAGGCCAGAGCAGAGGTTCATCTTGCTCAGTACTTTCTATGAGAGTGGGCAATAGTAGAGGCAGGAAACACAGAGTGATATTTCCCAGCTCATTCTTCCAGCCTCTGATATGTGACTCAGCAAATTCCTCTGCCAGAGGTGATAGATCTTTGCATTTAACACCTCTTTCTCTACTAATTTGTATTTTTGCTTTGAAATGTGCTTGTCATGTCCAGTGATTGATAAAAATTCCAAAGGTCAGACAGCTCCAGGTAGTGTTGGGGGCTGACCCCTGTGCCCTGCATTACTCCAGGAGGAAAGGCTGTCTCCTATGGACACTGAATATATTGGATTTTGTGTTTGCAGCGAGGGAGTTGAGGGTAGATTTCTCCCTTCTCCAGTGCTGCGCCAGCTCTGGGCAGCCCTGCATGGTGCTCCCCAAGGGGTTGACTGTTCTCAGGCTTTCACCTGTGGGAAAAAGAAGCTTTTATGGTAAATCTCTATGTTGATTCAACAAACTGTGCACTGGTTTCTCAAATAATTTATTTTCGTTTGGTTCAGTGTTGTAATGATTCTGCAGGATAGCTGATATTATGCCCTTCTAGAGCAGTGACCAGTCCCTTAACAGGCTACAATAAAACTTGACCTATAGCTCATTTTTCCCCCCAAATACTGATTATATTTTAGTGTGGAAGGAAATGCTCTCATGGAATATATTTCTCAAAAGGAGCAGTAATAAAAAAATAAAATAAAAAGGAAACAAGAAGGAATGGAAATAAAATGAGACTAACTCTACTTATTTTCTCCCTTTGATCTGACAATAATTTATGTGCAGCATTAAGTAAAGGAGAAGTTACCATAAAGTTTCATATTTTTTCTCTCTTGAGGGAATAATAATTGTAAAATGGCAAAACTTAGATCCTTTGTTGTTATAAATTGATTGTATGTATGAATAGCTTGTGGAGGTAAGTGGTGAAACTGTAGCTTATGAAGGTGTTTATTTTACATTGCTTTTGTGTGCAGGGCAATCAGCCTCCACTTGTTCATGATTTTTATTAAATATGATTCCCTCTCATTTTTTATGAGAAATGTTTATGCAAAGTAATCTATTTGATTTTTCATCTGAAATTTACCTAATGAATATATATTGCCTATGATTAATCTTCGATTTCACTGTTCCAAGCATTTAAAAAAAGCAATTGTAACCAGAATGGGCAGCTCCATGCTATCCAATAAATTGCAAATGAATAGACATCTTTTAGCAAAGGTGTTTGAATTTGCAGCTCATGGCTGGCTGGCAGTGTTTTGCTTTCAGACAAAATGAGTTTTCTCAAAGAATCTTTTTCTTCTCCTTGTTCTCGACTAAATGGAACTGAAAAGCTTGACTAGCAGTTTATATGATTTAAGAATTTGAACTGTGTAATTGGATGAGGTCTGCAATTTGTTTCCATCCTTTGGTTGTGTTTGTCTCTTCTTGTTTCATCAGATGCTGCAGAGGGAAAGAGGATCCCTCTTCATAGTGAAACAGAAAACACAGAAAATATTTATGAGTTTGAGGCCTTTTGTTCTCTAATATATTCTTATAATTTAAAATGCCCTAGAAGCTGGTTTTATCTTTCTGTTTTATTAGGGAAAATGGTGGACTTCCTTTAATACCCTCTGGGATTGTCTCTTAATGACTCTGTCTCTGGAGGTTGAATTTTCATAAGCTTTACAAATAAAGAGTGTGGCAATCACATTCTCTGGAAAAATCCCTTTGCCCAGGATTTTCTCCTGGGAAACTGAAAAGCCTCAGAGAAAAAGGAAAACAATTCTTATCTCATTTGCTTCTCCTGTGTTGTGCTCATGTGGAATGTGTTTGGAGACTGTTTACCAACAGGTGTTTTTTTCATTGGATTCTGGTGTGGGTTGTTTTCACACATTGGCCAATCAGGGCCAAGCTGTATCAGGACTCTGGAAAGAGTCAGGAGTTTTCATTATTATCTTTTTAGCATTCTGTAAGTGTCCTTTCTGTGTTCTTTGGTATAGTTTAGTTTAGTATTCTTTAATATAATATAGTATCATAAAATAATAAATGAGCCTTCTGAGAACATGGAGTCAGATTCATCATTCCTTCTGTCATCAGGCCACCACACAAATACAATAAAAGAGTGATATGTGACACTTTTTTTGACCCTTGTGTCTTGGAATCAAAGTTGTGTAAAGGAGCTTTTGGTCTGTTTGTTCCCTTCTACAGCTTTTGGTGCAGGTGGCCATTTCCACTCAGTGATGGAGTGCCTCTGTCCCTGCCAGCACTGATGAAATCACATCTTGGCTCTTGTGGTCAGTTTTGTCCCCTCACTACCAGAATGACATTGAGGTGCTGGACAGTGTCCATAGAAGGTCAACAGGCTGGTGAAGGAGATGGAGAACAAGTCCTGTGAAGAACAGAGGGGGGAGCTGGGAGTGTCAGCCTGGAGAAAAAGAACATTGGGGGCACCTTCTCACTCTTCTCACCTGAAAGGAGGCTGTAGCCAGGTGAGGGGGAGGCTCTTCTCCCAAGGAACAAATGACAGAACAAGAGGAGATGGCTTCTAGTTGTGCTAGGGGAGGATTAGGTTGGAAAACTCTTCAGCAAAAGGATTGTCAAGCACTGGAGCAGGCTGCCCAGGGAAATGGTGGAGTCACCATCCCTGTGGGTATTTAAAAGGTGTGTAGATGTGGCTTTTAAGGACTTGGTTTAGTGGGGGCTTGGCAGTGCTGGGTTAACATTTGAACTTGATGATCTTCAAGGTCTTGCCCAACCTAAATGATTCTATGAGAATTGAAGACCTCAATGATATCATTAAAACTTAGGGAAGCAGAGGACAAAAGAAGAGGGAACCGAAGGGAGCACCAAAGAGTGGGGAGACCAAAGGGGACACCAAGGAAGGAAAAAGAGGACAACCACTTAAAGAGGCATTTATGGGCTCATACATCCTGGGCATAGGAGCCTGGCCAGTGCCCACCAGCCATGGCACATGAGACCCAAATTGCTTTACTGGGAGGAACTGGAAATATTGATTTGGATGGATGGGAAAGAAGGCAGAAAACCTGACTTGTGAGAGAACTGCCAGAAAACTGTCTGTTTTTAGCTTTACCATTCAGCTTTTGTATTTTGGAGCTGGATGGGGTTTCTGAGATGGTTAAGGCCATGCTGTGAATCATTACTGACAACAGAACATTTTTTGTTCATGACCTACAGTCTCTATATTGCCAGGCAAGCCGTCAGCTTGGAGCAATTGAGTCTGTGGTAAAGTCAGGGTGATGGGGAAGCAGAGATGCTGATTAAAATACGGATATTATCTCAATGTATAGGAAAGTGAGGGAAATAATCCCTTTTTCCATAGGTTGGAAATTTGGAGTAGTATATTCCATTATTTCCACACCTTCTCTAGTTTTCCTAGAAATGTATGGCAGTTTGGTCTTGTAGTTTGTTTTTTTTTTTTTGTTTTTTTTTTCTCAGAGTACGTAAGAATATTGTTATTAAAAAAATAAGAATCTCGGGCTAGATTAAAAGCAGGTAGAGTCCAATTCTTTCTCTGTTTGTAATCAGTAATTCCCCCAGGTGAGGATTAACAGGTTGTAAGGGAAGCTATTTTTATCTGGTATATCCTACCAGCTCCTGGCAAACAGCAGTTCTAGGAATTTCTGAGCCATCATTAATCTGCAATGACATATTCTCTATCAGTGAGATTAAGCTTTTTTTTTATAAACCAGATTTTTTTTCTCTATAATTTCCTGTGGCAATGAGTTGCACAATTTAATTATGAAGTGCATACAAAATAATTTCTGTTCGTTTTGGATTTTGTTTATCTTCCCTCTGATGCTTGCATTTCACACTGGCTATTTCTTGGGCATAATGAATAATTCTTGGCAGTCTTTCTTCTCTGCACACTTCCTATACAGACTTCTCCTTTTTTTTTCTTCTCTCTCTCTAATTCCTATAACCTATAATTTTGTATGTGTGGTTATGGTTTTTTCTCCCCAAATGCCTTACTTTGTATTCATTACTATTGAAATTTAACTGCAATCTTATCACTCTGTCATTCAGCATTGTGAGCGCCTTTTGTGAGTCTTTGAAATCAGCGCAGAATTGACTGTTCTGAATAGGTTTTTATTATTTATTCCTTTTCTTAAACCATTTATGAATATGCTGAGCTGAACAAATGTGGGGACAGATCCTTGAGGGACTTCCCTGGTAACTTTACCTTTCTCTTTTTATCTCTCTCTCTCCAGGTTTTTGTTATTCCTTTTGTTTCTTGTATTTTAATGAGTGCATTAATCTGTAAGGATATATTTGTTTTGTTGATCTGTCCATGCCTGTGGTTCACCGCATTATTTCCCGTCTGTATTCAAGTGGTTCTCCTCCAGATGAGTTTTTTTCTCACAAAGGTTGACCTTCCCCATTGATTACACAGCAGTGAGCTGGGAGCAAGGCCAGTGGAGTCAGGAGCAATGCAGCAAACCTAGAAATCTCACTGATAAGGGAGGCTGTGATGCCTTTTCCTTTCCTTTCCTTCATCACCACTGGAAGAGAAGAACAACTCCAGGTACCACACTAAATGCAGCATGGGCTCAGCGCTGCATCAGGAGAGGGCAAGGGGAGAGCAGCAGACCTGGCTGGCCATTAATTGAACCTGACAAGTGTTTACATGAGGAATCAGACTGGCAGTGCCCTAAATGCTCTGATTTATAAGGCTATTGATTAGCACTGACCAGTCAGGAAAAGCAGTGGCAAACTGCTGCTTCAGCATTGCCCTTAAGAGCCAAGATCAGTGTATTTATAGCAGTGTCCATGCACTCACTGCCATCCCAGGTTTCCATTTACATATTCATATATCACAACATCTGTGCACTCACCACATCCAGCCCATGCTCTGTTATCCTTCATATTGATTAGGTTTTTACATGCATATTGAGACAAATGTACTAGATGTACTTGTTTTTAGCTGATACATATTTATAAAGGAAAACGACTAAGTATGTGCCTGTGGTCACAGTTTATCTTTTGCTGCCTTGCTTTCTGAGGGATACAACACAGCCCTCTTCAAGATTGCTTCCCTTTTTATTGGTATCTCATCTTCCACACTGAAACAGTCTCCAAAGTCCTTCAAATTATAAATATATCTTAATGCCCCCTGATGTAATGCATTATATTTATGCATCTCACAACCCAGATATGAAATAGCCTCTTAGTCTACTTGGGCTGCTGTACATGGAATATTTTAACATGGCAAAAATTGCTTTTCTCAGGCAAATATTTTTTCATTGCCTTAATTTGAAGGGGTACTCTTTTCAGATGTGTGAATAAAATTTGGTGCCTTAAAATCCTCATAGCAATGCTTTTGAACTTTAGATGCAAATACAATGCAAAATTAGGTTTATCATTTACCTTTTCTCTGACAGTACAGAGAAATATTATATATCAAGCCCAGTTTCAAGTCCAGTGAGCTTCCTCACTCAAATGTCTTCTGTTCTGCACCTCCTGAGAGGACAGAAGCCTCTAAACAGAAAATTCCTGAGTGGTTCTCCTGACATGCTCTGTGACTGAAGCCCTGCAATTTTCTTTTCTCCATCTGAGCTGCCTCTATCTATGTACCCACAAAATGATGAGAAATATGGATGCAGGACCCAAATTGCACTGGAGCTTTACAGAGCCTTCTCAGTAATATCAACCCTCCTCATTTACCCAGTTCATTCATATCACTTGTTATCAATATTTGTTAATTTCCTTCCTCCCTTTGCACAGCTTGGCAATGCTCCACAGCCCTGGGGCTGGTGGCTGTGGAACCTGCAGTAGCCAAGGGGAGCAGCAAGTGGTGTAATGCACATCTGCACTTCCAGGTTACCCCTGACCATGCACCTTGCAGGAACTCCTCCCCATCAATAGGTGAAGGAGTTTTTTCTTTCTGCTCTTCAGGTGAATCTGACCTGGCTTCAAGAGACAGGATTTCCATTGCCATTTTGTTTCTCAGTCTCTTTTGGAGAGATTTAGCTGCTGGCAGGTGCTTCTAGAGGGATGGTGGCTGGAAGATGTGTGAAATCTCAGGATCTTCCTTTGAGCAGCAGCATTGTGGATCCTGAAGCCATGCAGAGGTGGGGGAATACCCAGTGCAGCATGGGCACACTTTTCTTCTTGGGCAGCTTTGGGAATATCTGCAACTGCCAGCAACTCACCTGTCACCACACTGTCCTTTCAGTGTGGTGCATCACCTAAAACACTTTGCTTGAGGCACTCAGAGGGAGCTGCTGGTTCAGTTTTTTATGCACCAGGGAACTTTTGGGATGGGTGCTGTGATATTGTATTTGGGTCCCCCCCAGATGAAGGAAGGAATGATGAATCTGAATCCATGTTCTCAGAAGGCTAATTTATTATTTTATGATACTGTATTATATTAAAGAATGCTAAACTAAACTATACTGAAGAATACAGAAAGGATACTTACAGAAGACTAAAAAGGTAATAATGAAAACTTGTAACTCTTTCCAGAGCCCCGACACAGCTTGATTGGCCAATAAGTCAAAGCAATTCACATGAAACCAATGAAACAATCACCTGTGGGTAAACAATCTCCAAACACATTCCACATGTGAGCAAAACAGAGGAGAAGAAAATGAGATAAGAATTTGTTTTTCTTTTTCTCTGAGGCTTCTCAGCTTCCAAGGAGAAAATCCTGGGCGAAGGGATTTTTCAGGAAAATGAATGTGACACTGTGAAGTGCAAAATGAACAATGTCCTTCAGCTAAGAGCCGACAGTGCAAAGGAGGGCAGCCATCAGCACAGTGCCATGAATGCCATCCAGCAAAACCAGCCAAAGTTTAGGTCTCTCTGCTAAATAAATAAATAAATTAGAGCTTTTGGATACCAAAGGTCTCATCTGTACAGAAATTGTTTCTGGCCCTTAGCATGGTGTTTACCTCGGGTGTTGCAGAAAGAGAACATTTAAAAGACTGAACTGTGAAAGTGGGCTTTAGAAGCAATATTGTCTGTATTTGTGGAGATCAATATTACAGCAATACTTGTAGCTGTACTCACTTGGCTGGTCAGAGCCCCTGAAACAAACCCACTGCTTTCTTTGCCCTTTTTCAGACTGTTGTGGCAGCTCTCACAGCTCCAGATAAAAACATCCATTGGCTGGGTTAGTCCCCAGTGTGACCAAGGTAAGACTGATCTGTGAGCTGTTCCTGGGTCCACATCCCTGACTCTCTTCCTCTGGAGCTTTCTGGGGGTCTAGCAGGAGCCAGAGATGCCAGGTGCTTAGAGAGATTTACCTTTAAGCATCTGATTGGTCTTACTTTTAGTCCGCTCTCCTCTGTCTTAGCTCCAGGCATGCAAGCAGCTCAAGTAAAGATGTCTTGATGGAATAAGTTCATGTGCATGATAAATCTCAGTAATGAAATACGTGCTTTCTGCTTTCCTGAGCATAAAAACCCCAGAGAATGGCAATTTCTGGTTTGTTTTTGCTTTGAAAATCCTATGTATAATGATGTCTGTTATCAACTTTAGGTGGTAGAATTCCCTGGGCTGTATGAATAGTAACTAGATGAATTTTCTAATCCAAATTAGCTTTACTGCTGGGTGAGGTTTAAGGACTGTGGCATGGCTCTTCAAGCATCTGTTGTGAATGCTGTTTTGAACACCTGTTATGAACAAGGCCTGGGTTTCACCTCTCTACCCCTCCAGCTTGAGAGGATGATGGACATAACTTCTGATCTTGAAGGTCATTTTACACTTACAATCCAGTAATCTCTAGCAATCAAAAATTATATTTCTTATTAATGCCCTCAGAGAGCCTCAGTTTCCTTGACTGAGACAGTGTTGGAAGAAGACGGGATTTAAATGAACAAGATGAAGATAACTGGAACCCAGAAGCTTTCTTAGTTTGCAAAGTACACTCAGCTGTGACTGTTGTTTTGCATGTGCCATTCTTGGTTTGCAGATAAAGAGCAGCGTGAATGGATTCCCATGTAGATTTGTCCCATGATGATGTTGTGTAGCAGAAAAGAACATGGTTCTCCAGGACTTATCTGCTTCAGTTCAAGGGGCAGCCAGCTCCTCTGCAAAGCTGGCTGATATGCTCAGGAGTGAGACAGGGGAAGGAGTGAGAAATCCTTTTTTGCTATCAACTTTGTGCAACGGCCAGCAGCACACACAGCACACATGACTTTAAAATACACATTTAAATGTGTGAAGGGGTAAAGGAGCATATTTCTGTTAGGGATTTCCATCAGAGCATCCTCACTTCAGAAGCAGTGTGGTCCCCAGCACTGTTTAATTGCTGGGGCTCATCCCCCAGGGTGCAGGGGGCAGGCACTGCACGACTAATGGGAGAAAAAGGCAACCCAGGGTTTTCAAAACCACACTCAGCTCTCCTGGGCTGAGTGACGACACACTTCTGTCTGCAGGATCATTTAGTCAACTCCCCCTGAAACCCAGCTGTTTCTAATGGAAATGCTGATACCTTATCTTCAGTAGTAATAATGGAGGAGCCATGAAATATGCCCAGGGAGCCCCTTTATTGGCTTTAAAGTGACAACAGAGGCACATTCACAACTGTAATCTGCTCAGGACAGAAATTTGCTCCTTGTTATCTGTGGGTCCAAATTTAATGTGTTTTTAATTGCCTATTCACTGCACCTACCAATTAAGGCAAAATGATATCTCTTCATTTGAAAAATGTATGAGCTTTACAATTAGAAGTAATTGTCCTTGTTAATTGAAAGTGCAGCTTTATTTTCTGTTGATTGTATTTTTTTATTATTAAACGATTGTAAAGGTTTTTGAAATCCCATTAAAGGGCAAATGCTCTCATGTGCTTCCACTGCAGTCACAAAGGACAAACTTGGGGGTCAGCTCAGCACTTGGGGGCTCTTTAAGGCCTGTGAATATTCAACATAAAGTTAGTGATGTTTAAATATGCTAAACTGTGCCAGAGGGTAACTTTCACACGGGACATCTTTTTCTCACTGCTTTCAGTAGCACTCAGATTCTTGCCTCTTGGGACAATGACCATCACTACATTATGTGTAATTGCTATTCCAAAGAAAATAGTGCCAAGCTCTTGTGTGCTGCTGTTTGATGAAGGAATGTTAAATATATCTGCACTGTGTGCAGAAGAAGATTCTTGCAGAAGAATCCAAGAATTTTGGAAGGTCCAGAATTTTGGACACAGGGTCAGCAAATCCATGGATGATCAGGGAACCAGGGAAAACAGAGCACAGCACATGAACCATAGCTGGTGCTCACATCAAGGTTTCAGAATATTGGTCTGATCAATCTGTATTTCAAATTATTGTCTCATTCAGGAGACAAGGGAAATCTCCTATTCCCTATAGCTCTCATACTTCATACTGAGAATGTTCAGAATAAACTAAAAATGGTGAGCTCAGATGAAAATGCTGAAGAAAATTTGGGAATGGAAACACCAGGGAAGTCCTTTTACATTCTGAACATCTCATGCCATATAAAAAGTTATGTAGCTACATCATGATTTTGATAATGGCATCACACCTTCAGTAGTGGAATTGGGACATCTTCAACATCCAGGTTGCCCTGCCTATCAGTGGATGCCAGAATTAAACTTCAGTGCATGAAATCAAGCCTCACTGCTGTGCAAAGATCCTGCCCAGGAGCCTCAGAGTCCCTATTTCCCCTTCAGCAGAGAACTGGAGCCTGCAGAGATGCACTGATTGACATGCAAAGGCATCTTTCATCTTTTCCTGTCCATGCTCTTGCAAATGGAAGCAAATGGACACAGCCAGCCTTTTTTTTTTTTTTCTCTGAAAACTCTCTGCCTTATTCTTCACATGACCTTTAAATTACTGGATCCTGTGTTCCACAGAGCAGCTCAGAAGAAAGACACAAGGCAACTGCTTCATTTAACACCGCTTGACAAAATGATCTCTCCTGACCTCCCAGCAGCAACCTTCTCACTCATTTTAAGCACAGTGTAATTGCTGGGTGTCTGATTCACCTCACTGTTTTTCAAGTGCACATCTGTGGCTACATTTTTAGGCATGACTTTAAAACACACAGTTAAATGCTATCTGTTCATCTTTCTGTATTGCTCTGGTGTTCTGGCTGGGATGTGTGTCAGTCAAATGGATCTTTAACCTTTTCTTCAGGGAGAAGAAAATACTGTGGGATAATTGATAATTGATTGGTTTGTGTGAAATGAGCCCTCGAAAGCTGCATGGCTCTGTGTATTTGTTTGGGTGTAATCAGATTTAATGGGACAATGCTTGGATTGCTTCTCCCCTGTCCTGGCACACAGCTGAACACATTGATTTGTGGGTTTTTCAGTCAGGGATCAATTCAGTTTGAGTGGTTCACTGCCTCAGTGTAGGAGCCCACATTTGTTCTACAAAGCAAATTCATGCTGATTCTCCTGACATTTATCTTAAGATGGGCTAAAGAGCTCTGCAGAGGTGCCCCAGCTCCCATCCAATTCAGGGAGCCCAAGAGTGGAATTCCAGATACCCACAGTAGTAACAGCAACCCCAATCCAGCCTGGGGAGCCATACTTGGGCACCTATTCCTTAGTTAAAGTTTTCATGCATATTTTATTTTCAAGTTCTTATGAGAATACGTCGAGAATTTAAATATATTAGCAGAAAGCTAGAATTTACTATAACAAAATTTAAAAACACATGGGTAATATTCTCTTAAAGTTACTTCAGGGGATTGCAGCTTGTGATACAATTTTACACTTAAAAATTCTTTAAAATCTATTGCTACTTCTGGATTGTGTTGAGGAAACTGTGGAATTAATTTAGACCTAGAAGGATGATGGGTGCAAATGGGTGCCTAATCCTGACATCCAGTGTCTGTTGTTTTGTCTTAATCTTGAAATGAAAATGTTTTTTTAACCCCAAAAACAAGTATTCCAATGCACAGGGCACCCAGGAGAAGCCTTTTCTTCTTGTTTTCACTGGTATTCTGTGGTTATTGAGTGCTGAACTTTTCTCTTGAAGCCCTTCCAGGCAAAATAGATCCATCAAAGGCTTTACCCCATGGGGTCTAGAGGCTTGTGGGAGAAATGGAAACTGGACCCAGCGTCAGTGGTCCCCCTCAAGGACTGGGAGTGCTGGGTTCCCTCCAGCATGGAGCTTTTAAAGAGGGCTTGCCTCCTTCCACAAGTCCTTGCTGATCCTGATTTCCCCAGTGTTCCCTCCTCGTATAAATAAGACCTGATCCTTAAAACCAAAAGGCAGTTTTGTAAGTCAGTGATTATTACCCAAGGTCTTGTTTGCCTTCAAAATTGTTTAAGTATGATGAGAATTTGGAGTGAAACAGTTGTGCTACCTGCTAAGTCTTGAATGGTGTCTTGGGTGACTTTATATTAGCTCATTCCTATATTCTATCATTCATGTGGATTTTAATTTAGCCTTCAAGAAACATGCAGTGATGTGTGTTTTTATCTTATTTGTGTCTCCTGCCTTTCCCAAGCTGGTTAGTGGGGAGAAGGCATCTTTGATCCATTGGATGGAGTTACCATGTCCCTGTGTAATTCAGCCATGAGCAGTAGGATGTGTCTGACTCAGTGCAGACACTGAAACACAGAGGAACCCCTTGAATAAAGCTGCCCAGGGTAATGCTGGGTGCTGGTTTAATTTTCTTTACAGTAGCAACATGGGGCTGTGTTTGGCTTTAGAGATTGGGATAGAAACATCCCTGTTCTTGAGCCTTTCCTGATAATTTTGTGAGGACTAGAACTAGGTTCATTAGTTTTCAAGCTATTTTTAGAGAAAATTTCTTCTTGGCTCATTCTCATTATCTTTTACATGCTGAACTTCTTCCCCTCCTCTTACATTTCCTTTCTCTGCACTGCTTTTCCCTGTGCTACACATCTCTTACTCTGCCTCTTCCTATTTATTTCCTCTTCGTACTTTCTAAAACCAATAAAATCTCCCCTTCTTCCATCTTTTTCGTTTTCCAGAAACCCTCAGGCTTTCTGTCTATTGATCTGTTTTCCTGCACTTTGTCTTGTTTTATTTTGTTGACTTAAGAGGGAAGCTTAGCTGTGCAGGGGACTTGTCATCCAGGAATGCATTCCACTGCAAAGCACAGAGCACTTAAAATGGTATGAGCATGTTTTCCAGTAATAATCACCTATAATGTTTATGTTTGCATGGCAAAATATTAATTAGGGTCAAGTTAGAGGCATAAATTCTGAAAATTGCAGAGATCTCCAAGTATGTGGCTACAGCAAAGACAAAAATATTGATGACAGTTCGGTTCCTGTTGTGTATGATGTAAGAAAAGAGGTAACAGACCTGTTACAGGTTTTGCCTTTTACATTACTCTACCCTTACAAGCAGAAGCATCACAACTAGTTGGTTTTTTCCCAAATTTCTGAGATCAGGGCTGTGCAGCATCACACAAAGCAGGAACAGGTTTGTAGTCATAGTATCATGCAGCAGAATATCAATAAATAGGGTGGAGGCAAGAATTCTTTTTTTATACTCACTATGTAGAAAACCTGAGCTCTAAAGGTGTGAAATCAGTATTTTCTTTTATAGCAGGTGCAGGTTGAGCAGCAATGGGCAGATCCCATATTGTCACTGTGTAAATGGTGACACACATCACTAGTGAGGTTTTCAAATGTGCCTAAGGACACATTCAAAGGAATAAATCTTCATGAAAAGCAGACTCATAAACATTCACGTTCTGCTAACATCAAGTCCAAATGAAGTTTGTGCTGGCACACATAAAAGCAAAAAACTTCATATCATAACAATGTATGTTTTTTTTCCTTGACACTTGAGCATCTAAACAAATCACCGAGGTATTTTTTTTTTCTAACAAGCTGTCTCAGCTTAGAAAAAATAGGCACGAAACATTCTGCTTACATCCATGCATGAGTGGCACACATGTGTCTGCCCTGCCATGAACACACACAGGAGGGAGGAGGGAGGGGATGGAGAGGGAGAGGATTCTTTTTGCACCATTACTCTCAAAGATGTTTTGGAGCAAATTCAGGCAGAAGTTAAGTTTTGTCTGCCACATTAAGTCAAGGTGCATTAAAGGCACAATAAAGATGCAAAGATGTCAGTGAACACAAGAGCCATGCAGTCAGAACTGTCAGGCTGAGGGCTCTGGAATATGTGATTTCCTCCCTTTAAAGGTGTTCTGAAAAGTAGCAGGGAGCATAATTAACATTTCTGGCAAGATATAAATTGTTTTCTGGGAAAAAACACTGAGCTTTTGCCTACATATTTCATTGCAGCTGTGATTATAGAATAGGATGTTTTAGGAGACTGGCCTCCTCTGATTGCATCCTTATTATAAATATGTTCATTTCCATTTCTTTTCTTTATTACAACTGCAGAGGCATTTTGTGATTTAAAAAAATCAATTAATAATCATTTTTTAATCAAAACAATATGTCATAAGAAAGTGATTTCTTTTAAAGAAGTTTCCTTACCCTAGTTTTAGTCTTTTAATTGTTAATTTTCTCTCTGACCAATCAATGAATCTTGTCCTGATGCTCTTGATGGGGGCAGACATGTCTGCAACATAGAGCAAGTAGTAAGGGCCCTGAAATATGTTCAGTTATGGCCAGGTAAGTCTGTCTGAAGCCTTTGATGTCTGCATGCACCTTTCTGAGGGTAAAATTAGGTCTTTGCTATGTTCTGCATGGAGCCAAGACTGGAAGGGGTGTGAGTGGCAAGATGCACAGAGCTCCAGCAAATGAAACACAGATTTTCAGGTCACAGTGCCAAGGATCACAAGCTTCCAGCTTCCAGCCTGGATACACTAATTTTCTTCTATGGGCCATGAAACTATTACAGCAGCCATTACTACAAGAGATGCAGCACTGTGAGAAATCCTGGCCACTCTTACATCTCTGGGTCAATAGGCATGTGAAGTTTTGCAATCCTCTGCATCCACATCTGCTTCTTAGGCATGGCTGAAACCATGCTCAAACCTCCTTTTTTAACTGATGGATGTGATGTCACTATTTTCCTATATTCTTTATAATTACTGAAAAATTTTTTAGGATGTGATTTTTCAGTTTGTTGCTGATTCTGAAGTTGAAATGAAGACTTATGTTCTACTTAGGAACATTTTCATAACAGTGCCCTTGGATAAGTAATTTAGAGCTGAAAATATACATAAGTCTTCTGTCTTTTCTTAATGGGTTGAATATTTAGTGACAGTACAAATTCAGGAGTCTTTTATTTTGAGACAGCCAATGGGAAAGTCAAGGATATACTGTTATTATCCCCAAACAATGGCAAATCTTGAAGCCTTGAAAAGAAATTCTTGCTTAAAAAAATATCTATGGCATAGAATCTAGATGCTTTCTTAACCTGAATTCTTAGTAAAGTTAGTATAATGCCTCTATTGTGCAGGGAGATATTCAGAAAAAGCAAATCAAACTTTCACTCCAGACAATCAAAAAACCATTCACAATTCACTCTCTCTGGACAAACTGAGTCATAAAATAAATTCCCTGTTTGCAAGAGTTTCCCCAGAGGCAAGACATCATCTCAACAACAACGTGGCCAATGTGGTCTTTCTTCAACACTTTGCATTCAGAGAATTTATAAATGCAGGTGTGACAGAGTGTTTTAGAGCCTCTCACAGTAAGAGCAAAAAAAAAATGTGTCCAGGTAGGTAGGCAAATAATTTACCATTGTTTGATGCTAGGAAAATTAGAATAGACTAAACTTGGGGTTTTGGGGATGTTCTTAGCTACTTCTGTCTCTATTAATTTGAGAAATAGATGTCGTTTAGCTCCTTGATAGGAAAAAACAAGTCGTTTCTGGAAATGCTCCATAGTCTGAAGAGATTTGTCTGGTTTTTCCTACAAAATGAATGGCAGTGGAGAAATCTGTGCTGAGAAAAGAATGTCTGCTTAATTACAGAAATTAAAGATGTTGTTCCCTTTTAAACTTTTTCTTTTAATCTGAAAATTTCATTAATCACAAATACAAAGAAAATGTTGTTAGAGGGTGTAAGCCTCTGGCACATATTTTAGTGCACAGCCATACCATGGGGAAATGTTGTAAAGAAGGTCCATTTATGCTTCACTTACTGGCTTTTACTCCTTGAAAAGATTCTTTAATGATAAATGTGTTTAAAAATCCATTACAACTGGTATATTGGGTTGTTTTCAGTTGGAAAGGGGGGAAAAAGCAGCATAAACAATTTTATATTTCAAATGCATTTCATGCTGAAACATTCTGCTGTGGCAGAATTTAAACTGCAGACAGATTGGAACAAATAATGCAGAACTGCTTTGTTTTAAAATATTGGTACAGACAAAAAATGTATTATTCAAGGGAGCTCTTTGGACTAGTTCTGAAATAGCAAAGAGTGAATGCAGATGGTCTTAAATACATATGTAAGAGAAATTTGAGGGAGACATAGCACATGGGACCCAGCTGCGATCCCATCAGATGCTCTGCAGGGATGCTCTCTGGCTTGTAAAGTTTATTTTTTTTCCTTTTTCCTCCTTCAAAGGCTGTGGTAAATATTCTCCATCTTGTATCCTTTATTCTGCCCACCTTATTTAATCTTCCCTTGCCTCTTCCTTCTTAGGCATCCTTCATGAGGATATGACAACTGGCCAGCTTGCTTATACTTTTATTTCTTCTCTTTTCTGTCACTTCCTTTGAGGTCTTCATCTGAAACCTGCCTTGAGTGGCCACATGGAAGATGTCTTCTCTGTACCCTGCTTTGGCCATCTCTGTGCTTCATTAGAGTGTTTTTTAATTGCTTGGAAGGTTCTTGGGGCAGAGTCTGCTCTGAGGCCTCTGCAACACCCTCGTGCCTTTGGCTGATGGGAAAGGAGCCGGTCTCACCCATAATATCCTGTAATTCCAAGGTCTCCCTTGCAAAACCACGGACACTCTTTATATTTCTTGATGACCAGACTTCACAGAGTGGTGGCAGGAAGAGCTTTTGTGTAAGAAACAATTCAGACATCTTGTGTTTGCTGCCAGCAGAAAGTCCATCAAACAGGTGGAGCAGGTGGAGCTTCTCCATTTTCAGAATGTGGGGATCACTCCTCCTGCTCTCTCACACTTCACAGGCAGCAGTGACACGTTATAATTCTACCATACAAGCAGCTGGACCTGCTGCACCCTGTGATTTTTAAAGCAGGGATCGATAGTGTTTTATTTTGCAGCACAAACACTTCAAGGGGAAAGCAGCAGAGTGCAGGTCATGCCTTGTGCCCACTTCCAATAAATATTTAGCCTGGGGCTCATGAAGGACAAGTGCAAGTTGTTGATGAGGAATATACTGAGGTCGATGCTGTGTGGTCAGAAAACAGAGACAGAGTGTCTGAAGGGGTTTACAGGGCTTGTGTACCACTTCAGGCCCATCTGCTGCCCAAGAGGCTTCCTGGCGTTGCTGGCTACTAGGGGGAATGGAAGTATTGGGATCCAGACTGGTGAAATGTGGTGGTGCCTGCAGCCTTGCATGGCTCCATGCACCCCCTGCATGGCTATTTGCATTCCCTGCATGGCTCCATGCATTCTCTGCATGGCTTTTTGCATTCCCTGCATGGCTCTATTCATTCCCTGCATGGTTATTTGCATTCCCTGCATGGCTGTATGCACTCCCTGCATGTCTCTATGCACTCCCTGCATGGCTCCATGCACCCCCTGCATGTCTCTATGCACTCCCTGCATGGCTCTATGCATTCCCTGTAAGGCTGTTTGCATTCCCTGCATGGCTCTATGCACTCCCTGCCTGGAGCCAGCCACAGCTGAGCCCCTCCTCTGTTGTCCCAGCACCTTCCCCTTCCCACTCCCAGCACAGACACAGCCCTGGGCAGGCAGATGGGGTTTGATCTTCTCCATCACAGGCACCAGATCCAGTGCTAACAAACCAGCAGGCATGCACTGCCTGTAAAGAAGCTGTGAGGGGCACCCAAGCTGGCAGGACAGATGAGGGGAAGTTGGAGACAACCTTGTGCCTCCATGGAGACAGGCTGAGGTCAGTGCTTCCACAAAAAGTGCTGTTTTTGCATTCAGACTCCCTCTGGGAGAGATGGAAGGCATCTGCCACATGGCTGGCAGGTATCTTTTCAACTCTTTTCATGTCCAGCAGCTGTAGTTGGGCAAAATCATCACAAAACCTACAGGTTTCTCTGCCCCTAGCCAACATATTGATCCGTTTGTGAGTAAATCAGCAGGGGGATACCTTTCAGCAAGTGCCATAAATGCCCTCAGACAAAAATTACAGTGATTCTCCAAGGGAAGCATCAGTCATTGCCCTCTGTGGTAGTCTGAGTTTTAACTTTTCTGTCTCCTGTCAGAAAATGACAGCCAAGCTTTTCTGACCACTTGAGATGCTCAGGACTGAATTAATCCACCTGCCATTGCAATCAATCTTGAGGCCAAAAATTTAAGGCCAGTTCTTTAGCCAGAACAGGTGTGGAACACGCTGTAGTTGTGACTCACCTGGTGCCGTGTACTGACATGGGATGGGGCTTAATTTATTCTGTGCTTGTGACAATGAGGGGCTTGGCATTTTCAAATGTGCCTAAAGGGAGCTGGAGCAAGGACCTGCCAGCCTTGCAGGGGGGCTGTCTCTGTCTCCACAGTCAATATTGTCATATTTGTAGCTGAGGATCTCGTGATTGTATTCGTGTGTGAAAAAGAGATGATGTGGACTGAAGCACTGGTGATAAAAAAATCAGCAGGCAACACCACAGAAGGAAAAGAGTGTAGTTAACTTCTGTGCTTGAGAGAACTGGGGATGGGAGGGACACTTCAAAGCAAAGGCTGAAAAAGGTATTAAATTATTTTATCTCCCTGATGAGTTTTGCTGTACAATTTTCTTCCACCCTTTCAGCCAAAGAAGCTGTATGTCAGATGACATTTAATATAAAAACAGCTCTCAGTAAATAACCAGATGAGATTGAGAGGTATCTCTAATATCAGCAATGTGCATAAGTACCTTTAATAAGCATGGCACTAGCTGTAGAAGTGAGTGCTCCTTATGAACACCTCAAATTGGCATATTCTCTGGGATCCTTTTGATGTGCAGATCTAATCTGTCTTTGAGCAGTAATTGTGCAGCTCACACAATGGTATTAGCATGTAGCCCATGCAGCTCCACTCTGTAAACGTGTTCTGCTGCAGCAGATGGAGTAGCAGCTTGTTTTTGAAATTGAGATAAAATATGAAAAAACTTGAAGCAATTTTTAATTTTTTTTTTTCAAAGGGAGGGGTGTGTGTGTGCTGTAATTTTGGAAGATGCCAAGATAGCAAGATCAAACACCTGGACCCTCTTTAGCTAAAACTTTTATCACCATGAGATACAAATGTTGATTTATTCTTCATAAATAAATATCAGCATTTTCATTTTCAAAAACAACCAGTTATTTCTGGTGTCCCAGTTTCTAGTTTCCTTTTTTTTTCCCCACTATACAGAGACCTATTTTTGCAAAGTGACACTTCAGAAATCAAGCCTCTTCAATGAGATTTAAATTGGACATGCAATCTTCTTAGTTATTTGGAAATAATTTGAACCCAGATAGTTCTAGTGTAAATATCCACCATTTTCCCATATGAGAATCAGTTAATATCAGCTGAAACTGATATAAATTCATTAATGTTTTCTGTGCATGTGAAAAGAAGGAGTAAACTATGCTTTTTGTTCACACTGGGCAGAAAGTGATGGGATTAGAAACAAAGGTTTGCCTTAAATCAGAAGAGCAGCTACTTACTAGCAAGACAGTCAGCACTTGAATAGTTTATTTGAGTGGATGAGAAATCTCTGTTGTTGGAAGATTTTGTGAAAAGCTTAGGTACCTATCAAGAATGATGTGTTAGATCTGGTCCTGCTTTGCAGAAAAATATTCACTAGGTGAGAACACAAGGTCTTTTCCAGACTCATTTTTGTCAATGTATATAAAATTATATTTATATAAAATTATATCTATATCTACATCTATATATGATTTATATATATATATATGTATGTATGTATGTATTCAGAATTCACATATATGATTTAAGAGATATAACTATATAACTGATCCTGTCCCCACATATACAATTACACAACATACTAGACCAAGTATATATTGATCGTTTACAGACATGGCCTGATGATTTCTACTTAGATTTCTAATTTTTCACACTGTGGAATGAAAAGCTAATCAGTCTAATAATAATGAAGGCTGCCAAATGCAGAACAGATGCGGAGGTTTTGCTAAGGAGCTCATTCTTCCTTTTCGGCTCCAAGAAAACTCTGCAGACGGGCCACAAGGTGGCAGATGAGCTGCAAAGATTACAGAGTATTAGCTACAAAATAAAAAATAAGATTGCAAATGACAAGTTAAAAAAAAAAAGCAACAATTAGGGAGGGAGTCTTTGCTGTGCTTTTGAGTGCTTTCCTTGAAATTCAGCAATGCTTCTCATTTTCATCACATAACAAAGTAAACCAAATATCCCCATCCCCATTGCAACAGGTTTGGGTTCTGATTACACTTGGTGGTAACAAAATCATCCACAGTAGTTTTTTGGGCAGGCTCCTTGCCTTGGGCAAATTCCAAAAACCTTACTGATTTTGGCCTTTCATCAGTGTTTGGACTGAAACAGCTCGAGCATGAAATATTTTGCATCTGATGGCTTGGAACTGTAGTGAAGAAATTTCCTTGAGACTGGAGTGTGCCAAATGCAGTGTGTGTTTGTGCGGGAGCCTCACCCTCTTGTTTAAATGCCTTTGTGTATCTGCTGAGTGTAGCAGGAGAGAGAGGAGTGGTGAAACCTGGCAGCCCCTGTTTGCTGCAGTTCAGAGCTGGTGATCAGAGTCAGTGATCCCGGGATCCTGGCTCAGCTCTGTGGCTCAGCCCCTCTCTGGAAGATCATCCTCTTTCTGCTGGCTCACCAGCTGATTGTTTTTTTTCTGAATTACTGACAGTCTGCTCTGCACACTTACAACCAGTATTAAAAAAAATCCTCCTGAACTGTTATAATTTTCCTTCTGGGATGGACTAAATTATAGTTATTGTCTGAATCACTGCCCACCTCAACCAACATGCAGCAGACAGGAAACAAGCTCTAATTAATTTCATTCTTCATTTCAAGAAGACTGAGTTCTCTTTCAGCTTTGTGTCTGAGGTTGATCTGAACCTGTTCTTGTAAGAGCCATTTGAAGCACAGATTTGCCCTCAGAGAGTGACAGTCCCTCACTAATAGTAAAAAATCTAATTGGAGCAAAGACACCCTGCTTCCTAATGGAAACATTAATAACAGTTCCATTGCTTTTATAGTTTTAAGTAATTTTACTGAATAATTAAACAGAAGTTTATTATTTTTGTTTTGAAAGCAGTCCTCTCATTTTTCAGCTTGTGTTTATGTTGTTGTTGATTTTCCTGTATTTGATCTTCTGTTTGCTATAAGGATATATACTGGAGTGCTTTTAAAATATAATAAATGAATTTGATGGCTGCAGTCTTACATAAGGCCTTGCAATTATATGAGTGAATGTTTTGTTATAAATAATTCAGCGAGTATTAATCAAAAATTCTTGTTTAATAATCACTTGTTTCTATCTGTTTATTAATTTTCTTTTTATTAAAATAGTTTCTCATAAGCTATAAGAAGTCTCTGATAATTTCCCAGAGAGATCCAGTGACAATCAGAGTAAGTGGCTGAAAAAAGATTTCTGTCAATGTTTTCTTAAAAGCATATTGTGTTTCTGTTACTTTTCTTAACTCATTGTCCTGAGAGCAAGAATGGCTAGATTTTCAGAGTGCAGAAGAGAAATGCTTGCAGTGGTTTTTTGCCTTATGTTGGTTACGGTGGCTTAATCAATCAATGCTATTTAATGATTTAATTAATGATAATTCTGCAAAATCAAGAATTTATATTTTCTCTGTTTCAAAGGAAAAGTGCAAATTATCTTCTGCTACAAATTCAGCTTATAGTCAGAGAAGGAAAGAGAAAAGGTTTTATGAGATTATCTTGCTTTTGGGTGGGATAGAGTTAATTTTCTTCCTAATGGCTGGTACAGTTCTGCATTTTGAATTTAGAGTGAGAATAATGCTGATATCACACTGGCATTTTAGTTGCTGCTTTAAATCAAGGTCTTTTCAGCTTCCCACATGATAGAGGAGGCTCAAGGGGCACAAGAAGCTGGGAGGGGACACTGCCAGGACAGCTGACCCTAACTGGCCAAAGGGATATATGTATTATAATTATTATTGATCATTATTATTCTTTCCCCTTCATTTTCTGTCATGTAAAACTGTCTTTATCTCAACTCAAGAATTGTACTTTTTTTTTCCCCCAATTCTGTCTCCCATCCTACTGGGTGAGGGAAGAAGGCAGTGCCTGTAGGGCATTTAACCATGACAGATAGATTTTTTGGAACCTCTGAGCTGATCCACATGATTGGTAAGCACCCAGTCTCGTGGTGATGTCCATGCATCACTTTGGCTGTCTTTGGGGGAGCCAAAGGCATTCAGAGCCCCTCAGGTGTGGGATAATTAGCAGAAGAGTGTAATTGTCCCTTGCTGGAACTGGCAGAGCTGACTTTCTGATTTGGAAGCGCTGATTTGCTCTCAGCTGTAGCACTTACACTTAATGAGGCAAAATAATTTGATTCAGGTAATATTGTTCACTCCTCTCCTTTGCATTTCCTGATTTGTCTTTGTTAGTTATTTCTGTCCCTAAACAGTGGTTCCAACAAAGCCTCATCACTGCAAAGAAGGTGTTTGTTGCAGTTATCACAAACCTTATACAAACATAGTGCTCTTTTTTAATCAGGTCTTCTGGTATTTCTCATCAAAAAATGAACCCACTAGGGTTTACCATTTAATAAACTCTTCTCTTAAGGGAGAATCGCATCGGTTTTTAGCCGTGCTGAAAAAATTCAGTATTTAAAATTTGAAGCAGGGGGAAATGGCAGTTAAGAAGTTATGAGGAAGGCAAAGTTTGTTAAGCCTGCTAGACATTTTCAATCTTTTGAATCATATGTAAATTTTGTCTGATATCCTGAACAAAGTCAATATTCTTTCGGAAAAGCTCAAGCAGCAAGATATTTTTCCACAAGAGTTACTTGCGTAGATGACTCCAGCTGAATTCACCTTCCTTGTCCTCCTTTACAGGCACCAGAGTCAAAACTTGGGACTCATGGGATGCTATTCTACTCATCCTAAAATAGTTTAAGTTAATCACACACTTGAATCATTTAATTCTTCCTGGTGCCCATAAAGACACACTCAGGTATTTGTTTGGCAGCTGACATCCTTTCTGTGGATGTTTAAGTGAGATGAAATCCCACCCACAGAGACTTTGTGAGGTAAGGCAGGAAGATTTTGTATAATGTGGCACTGAAAGAGCTGAAATGGTGTAAGGCTGAATTCACTGCATGAGTCAGTGATGCTGTTTTTGACGTGTGTAGAACAGCTAAATCAATACAGTGATAACAGAATTGGACATTTTGCATATTTTTAGTGACAATACTATGATAATCTACACTATTATGCCATAGTTACAATAGTAATAATATCATTAGAAGTTTTTATGCTGCAATGTATTTCCTAGGCCAGGAAAAGGAGGAGAAGCTGTCTCTGGAAAATGGACTGAAATAATTATTAACTTAAAAGTCCATGTCCTTTCTTTATGGATTAGGTTTAAACATAATATTTATAATTTAAAATGGGCACTTCTGATTTTTTGCTGAGTCCTATCTGGGAGATGACAGGTATTTTGTGTACTTTTTCTAAAGTGCTAATATGAGAACTTGAGAATAAAGTAGAGAAGCTCTGCCTTTGTGATATCTGTGACTGAACATTATCCCCATTTTATAACTTACTTTATGCTAGTTACACCTGAGTAAATGAATATTGTACTTTGAAAGGAAGTTTTTTTTCCTGCCATTATAGGCCTGAATGTATATGAAAACCTGTTTTGCTGATGGACAGTGGGATGGGGTGGAGAGAATACAGAAGATGGGATTGGAAATCATGGCTCTTGACATTCTTGGTAGAAGACATCTTGAAAAGGAGGTTATTGCTAAATCAAGGTAGCATCTGCATTCCTACATCTGCTTACTTAAGAAATGAGAGAGTGTAGGAATCTGTGAAAGGAATGGAAAATGTTACAAGAGACACAGTGAAAGACAAGGTGGAGTTGATGATGGGCTGGGAATACGTTCCCACTGATCCTGGCAGCATGTACCAGCCAGAATCTCTCATTAGAGAGAATTTCTTGCCTTAAAAACCCATTTATCTTTCCTGTAAGGAGCCTGCAGGAGAATACTCATGGTATATTGCAGCAACTGCCAAAGTTGATTAGCTGGAGTCAGCCTTCTCCATATGCTTTTACTGGAGTTCTGAGATTAATTTTATGTCCTTTGGTATTGTTATTTCTGTCTCTTCCAGTGACAAAGAACACAAGGGAGGGTGTTTTCAGAGATGTAGGGTATGTATACTTTTTCTTTGCTATCTTCTTTCGGAGCAGTTCCTCCTTGCAGTCAATAATTTTTCAACCAAGTATGAGCTGGAAAAGCTCTACTTGACTCATTGTTGTACAGTGCTGATAAGATGCTATCAAGAGCTGAAGCAGCAGCATATTGGTCTTTCTTCTCACATCCTACACTACAGATAAAAGATACATGTCAGTTGAAAACATGTCCATTTGAAGGAAATGTTCTTATATAAATCTTTATTATCTGTTCTGTTTTATAAAATTTTTTAAAATTATCATTGCAGTTAATCCTTTCACTGAAACCTCCTCAGACTAATGTTTATGATGCAGGAAATATAGAACAGCAATTGCAATATTCTTCACTCTAGTGCACCTGGCCACTCTTCAAAATGCAGCAATGTTACTTAGAACTGACTTTAATAACCACTTTTCCTCTGGACTGGATGAGGATGTGCTGGGAGACAGATTCAGATCCTTTGCCTCCAACTGTTTGGCACTGGCAGGATGTCCATGTGACAGAAACCAGTCCATGTGCATATTGCCAGGTTCTCTTATGTTCCAAAGTAATCTACTGGGAATGGTCGAATCTGCCCAGGAATCTCGTGGGATTCCAGGAGAAATTGGTCAAATCTGCCCTTGGAAGCCCTCTGTCAATGTAGCAGCATTTCATAGTCTGAGAATATTGCCTGGCATCTTTCAGTTTAGTAGCAGAGATATGGCTTCAGCAATAATCAGAGTTACATATATTTTAATATCACAAATGCCAGTATTCAGAAAGCTGTCTCTATCAGCAAACAGAGTTATGTGCCAGTTATATGTGCTGTCAATAAAAACCTGGGTTTATAGTCTCTGAAGTGGAGGTTTAGAGGAAGAATTCATGATTCAGGAATTCAGAAACTAAATTTTTCTATCAGATATTATTCCTTTTTGACAAATCCCTGTAAAAGCCAGAGTTCACATTGTTCCACGGCTGTCTCCATACAGAGATACAGCTGCCTCTGACACTGTCAAATTTTCTGAAATATCCCTTTTCCAGAATTTCTTCTCCTGGGAAGCTGGAAGCCTCAGAGAGGAATGAAAACAAAACAATCTCATTTGCTTCTCCCTGTTTTGCTGCCTTGGAATGTGGTCTGGAGACTGTTTATCCAACAGGTGGTTGTTTGATTGGTTCCATGTGAATTGTTTTGACTCAATGACCAATCATGGTCAGGCTGTGTCAGGACTCTGGAAGGAGTCACGAGTTTTTCATCAGCATCTTGTTAAGCCTTCTGTCTGCATCCTTTCTCTATTCTTTACTATAGGTTAGTATAGCATTCTTTAATATAATACCATAAAATAATAAATTAGCCTTCTAAGAACATGGAGTCAGAAATTCGCAATTTCTCCTTTGTCCTGGGGACCCAGCAGATACTTCATGCCTCCCTTCCAACATCCTGCCTATTGGAAGGAAGTGAATTCTTGACCTTGGGTACCAAAAGAGTAAGATGTGAGCCAAAAGAGTAAACCTTTCAGCTGTAAGAAATCAGTGGATTATTGCAGACACTGAGGCTGGCTCTTAGATGAAGACATGATTATACACTAAGCCAGGGTATTATTACACTTTCATTTTCTCCACTGTAAGGTCTATTACCCTTTCTGTAGCATGATCTAATATCTGTTGAAGTCAGCGTGAGCTTTCCATTGAGTTTAATCGGCTCTGATTCATGATCTAAATGTGTGAGCTTGTTCATACCAGCTGGAATTAAGCAGGATATAAGAAGTGTGAAGAGGTAATCTCTAAAATCTATGTATTTATTTCAAGATCTGCCTCTGTATATACATCTGCTTTCCATGTAAACATCTAGACATAACAGAATATCTACCTGAAGATGATAACAAAATGTGTGAAGGAATGCAGTCTAAATTTAATCAAGTGGTTTCAAAGGGCAACTTATGTAAACTGATTGATGGAAGAAAAAGGAGATTTTTGAGTAAAAGGAAAAGAAAAGGTGGGAGTTCTCATGAGTAACCTTCCCCAAGAAAGGAAACTGATATGCAGTTTCATGGTGGATGGTTTTCCTTCTGCTGCTGTGAAAAACTCAGCTATCCTAGATCTGATAAACACATTCTCTTAGAATAGGTTTTTATAATCAGGGTTTTTTATCATCAGTGTATATCTGTTTTGTTTGAAGTTCATTTCCTACATTTTCTTATTCTGTGACAGCAATGAATATATTTTGGAGGTTTTTTTTTTTTTTAATCTGAGTATTTTTCATGGGTATTTTGGTCATTGTCACTAAAGGCTGGTTCTCCAAAGGCAGCATGAACCCAAATCCATCAGCAAGGAAACATCCCTCTGAGACTGTGCAAATAATATGGAAAATATTCCCATATTTTTAATCTCGAAGCACATAAAATATGCCCTAAAGTCTGAATTTTTAATTATTTGAAATCTTTACCAGAAAAAAATGCTCTGATAAGGACAAGACTGGGACTTTAGGGCTCTCAGGGATCTTCAAGTACTTGACCCGGGTCGGTTAATTCTCTTTTTACCACTGTGTATGTGAATGGCCACACTGGTCAAACCAAAAGTTTGTCTAGCAGTTCATCCTGTGGATGATATTCAGTGGATGCTGATATTCAGTAGGGGCTGATATCCTGGAAACTTTTAGGAGGCCAACACAAGTTGGACACAGAGTTGTCCTGCAATGTGCAGCCCTCATCTTTGAGTCAGCAGTTCAGTTTCCGAGCTCCACAAGTATTGTTGTGTTCTACAGCCAGTCTCAGTCCCCCCCTCTGAGTTCTAGTAAATTTTCCAGCAGAATAGGGGATTCTGTAATATATTTCTTTCTTGACAACCCCAGATCATTTGCATATATTTTAATGGCAATTAATTCACCAGCAACTAAGTTAGACTCCAAAAGGGACTGTGTGTGCTACAGTTCTGCCTACATTTCTGCCCACTTTCACTAACTGGTACAACTGCACAATGACAAATCTTCATTGTGACAGCCAAAATTTCCTCCAGTGGGAATTATCTCTGTTGGAAAGCAGGCAAGGGTATTGTCCTACAAATTGTGGTTGATTGCCAAAAGGAGTCCATCCAAATGGAGCTCTAGTTGTTCAGCAGTAGATGGATCACTTTAAATCTATAGTATAGACAAGGGTAGACTATAAATCAGCAAAAAATCTCAGTGGACAAGCTATTTCAGCCACAATTATTTGTTGTGGTGGAAATTAACATATATTAGGTGTTTGCATAGATAAGGTTACAGGATACAACAAGAGGGAGAGCATTACATGAGGTATAGCTGTGGGCTGCAGACTGCTGGGAGAAAATTCTTCTTTAAATCAAACTCAGGAAGAGATTAACACCACTCAAATCTTCCACAGTTTGTCACTGCCAATAGAGAAATCAGCTGGTATTATACTCTCTATAACAAAGGAAAAACTATCATAAATCAGCCACTAACTTTCAAAATAAAAAAATATATTTTAGCAATAACAGAGTGCTGAGAACTTTGAGCTCTCTGAAGGGCTCACAGACACTTGAACCCTCTGCAGAGAGTAGAAATAACCCAAGGATTTGGGGCCAGGCTTACTGAATTTCCCTATCTCCCACTTCATCTTCCAGTCAACAGGCACCAACATCAATTACTGTGCATACTGCTGGAAATGAGAATACTTTTCATATTGTATTATTGGTCTATAAATCATATTTTGATTCACTTAACCTAGAAACTCAAAAGAGAGGCTGAATCGTGTGTTAGGTAGCAAGAAGGCAGGTGTAGAATGGGGAGCACTGTGGCTTGTGTCTCTATTTTCTCCTGCCAGAGGAAGGGAGTGGCCATGGCACAAACCCAGAAATCTTTCCCCTTGAGGAAAACCGAGGCACAGTTTCTTCTTACTGAGTTGCTACTTTTACATAGAGGCACCAGTTGTGGGGGTCCCAGTCGTCAATTTCCCTAAGTCTGGATTGAAGGCACTTGAGACAGTAATTCATGTTCAGACTCAAGTGTTTATTATTTCTTATCAGTAAAACAGTCTCATTATTGTGAGTTCAGCAGCTTTTCATTAAAAAGAACAAAATAACTAACAATGTCTTGTTACAAAGTCTTTTTAAATTAAACTATCCAATTAAGAACTGACACCTAAATTACTCCCCTTTTTAACCCAAAAACTGATTCCAAGGAACCAGCAATGGGGACTTTTCTACCCAATTACAAAATGCCACCCAAACCCATAAAAAAGAAAGAAAGAAAAAAAAAACACATGACAAAGAAACTCAAAACAACACTCTATACCCTCCATCTTGCTTCCATCCTCAACATACTAAAAATCCCAAAACCTCAATTTCTCACCAAGTTATACACCTACACTACTCCCTATAATCTATTTCACACTTTTGTAAATTCTAGTCTATCTTAAAGTCTAGAAAACTTTCTCCATGAATGAAAGTCAAAGTCAGTACTCCCCTAGGGGTCAAAACATCCCAAAGCAAACAAAAAAAATATTCCCAGTACCCTAAATTCCCACATCTGGCATGTTTGCACAGGCCCTGCCAGGAAAGACTTTTGAGGATGTGGCTCCATCCCTCAAGTTCCCCCTTTGCCATCCCTCTCCTGTCTCATGACTCTTCTCCACTTGGTGCAAAGAGGCAGAAGAACAGAAAGCAGTGGGAGGAAGCTGGAATGCACATTGTCTGGAGGTTCAGGACATGTTTGTGTGACACAAACTTCATGCCTTTTGGGCACCGTGAGCTGTAGAATGTGTCTGTGCTCCGAAATTGTGGATCTTGGATGTCTTTTCCAACCTAAATGATTCTGTGATTCCCTCTAGCATGTTCTGCTTGCCCCACAAACAGCCAGAATAACTCGAATTGTGACATGGCTAAAGCCAAACCTGTGGATGAACATTGCTCTTTTGAGAATAACAGAAAGTTTCTACTGCTAAGTTGGAGAACCAACTTATTAATTAAACTTTCTCCTCTAACAACATGACATCCCTAGGGAGCTGATTCAGGCAGGAAATGAGGAGAAAAAGGAAGAAGATATAATTTAGGGCAACAGTAATTTTTTTTGACATTCCCATTTTGATGCACTTAGCAGGGGTGGGCAGGTTGTCTGATCAAATTTACATTTGACCTAATGACCTCAGTCTGCCTTAATATCAGTGGAGACAAGAAGGCCCTGCAAAGGTATGAGTCATCTCCTGAAAGCAGGCATCTGAGTCAAGAAAAACCCCAGAAGTGCCTATTTCTTTCCATTGATTACATAGGTCAGATATAAGTGCTCACATTACAGAGGTATAAAGATGGGGGCTGTGAAGACACTGAAGATGAGCACTTTCTACCTGTCCATCCACCAAATATAAAATAAGCCAATCAATAATATGATAAAATCTTTTGGGCAGGAAACATCTTACTGACGTGCTAGTGCAGGTAAAAGTCTGGGAATAGCAGTCTCAGAAATATCAGAAGAGAAAAAAATATCATTTATGTATCTTATTTCAGAGAGTGGAAACTCAAGTGCTGCACTGAGATCTGTCATGGGATCTATGAAATATGACTGACATTTTAAGAACATTGAAAAAAAAAAGGGTAATTTGGTAACCTCATAACTATTCTGGGTTAAATTAGTTTTTATCATTTTAGGGGAGTAGGTTTCCATATAAAATTTTATGGGCTACAACATCTTTATTACTTGACTCAAACAGGGTCTAGTTTTCTGGATCTTATTTTGGTCTTGCAGAGATACTTAATTTTATTAGATTATTTGATCTTGTCTAAGTGCAGCTGTTAATCAGTCCCTTTCTACATCCTCCTTTCTTCCTCTGCCTTTTCTGGTAAATTATTTCTGCTGTTAAGACCAAAATCTGCTAGTCTTAATAAAATTCATTTTGCCCATTGCTGTAATAGGAAAACTTAACATGATTTCCAGATGCTTTTCAAAGAGCATCTATCAGGTATATCAAGGAGGACTTTGGTTGTTTTGGGCAGCCTTGTTTCTCTTGCCTCTGTGTGATTTTTAATACTCACCGGTCAATAGTCCCACAGGTAATTTGCACTGAATTTCTGAGGATTTGGATCTTCTAGCTTTGAGTACATATATAAAAATATCAGGCTATCACAAATCTTTTATTACATTGCACTAAAATATATTTAAATGCTATCAACAGGGAAAGTTGTGAGATATTTTGTATTTCATGTTTTTTCTCCTATAAAGCTTCTTTCTGAGTTAACCTAGTCTCCATCTCGTTGAATCTCAAAGATTTTCTAAATGCTTTTTTTTGTCTTTTTAATGCAAAAATAAAAATAACCTGCTAAAAATAAGAAAGAAAATGAACAGGTATTTTTTCTTTATAAATAGAAAGAAATAGAAAGTTGTTTTGTTGCTTTCCAGATTGCTAGCTATCCAATGCTACACAGCATAGAAAGATATTGCCAATTTATGCAGAAAATCAAGGAACACAAATTAACAAGGAGAATGAAAAGAAAAATTGGTCTTGGACTGATCATTTTTTTTAGCATCTAAAGTCCAAACTTAGCAAAGTCCTAATTTATTTTTACACCTCCCAGGATATAAAAAGCTAAAAACGGAGTTAAATTAGCTATTGTATATTCTATAAGACATTATATGCATTTACAGTTTCTAAGAAAACCCCAATGTTCAGCATATGCACAAAGACTGAAAGGTACAGTTGAGAGTCTGACTTCCCAAACTGGATTAGATTCAAAGGAGATAATGAGGTGATAGGAAAGATGTACTAAAGCTGTTTATTTTATATTTATTGTGGACCTCTAAGGACACCCACAGGGCATTGTTAGTGGATAGGAAGTCAATCCACATCATCATCTGGTTATAATTTTGTTCTTTTTATAAGCAAGCCCAAAAAGTGACTGCAAACATGTAATGGGTTCAAGGGCTGCTGGAATTCGTGGTGGGGTTGTGTAGTGTTTGTTTTTGTTTTTCTTTTCCATTCTTTTGTTTCGTTGTGCTTGTCTCATATGATGCAGTTTCAGCAGACAGGATGTAAATAGCCAGATTTTCCAGCTTGCCCCTCAAATAAATCAGAGATTTTCCCTATCACCTCTGTGTTGGCCTATGGGGGGTACTGAAATCCTCTTTGTGTTCCTGGCCATTTCCATGCCTTGTTTGTGGAGAAACATTGACTGGGTTCACCAGCAGCACCCATCCCCTTAATCTGCTCCACTCACAGCCGTACACACTTGGGCCCTCTGTGTATCTAGGAGTGCAGTTTTCCCCTCATTTTGGTTGTTTGCAGCATGCTGACTTCTAGGATGGAAGAAGTGATGCTCAGCAGCAGCGACCAGCAGTGTGTGCTCCTCTCTCAGCAAGTAAATCAACAGAGAGTGTTTCTCTCTTCCTGACTGTTCATCAGCCCCTGGCTCTTGCAGCCCCTGTGTCATATGGCTCGTGCACATAAAACACTCTCTGCAGCTAAGAATTGGGCCTGAAAGGAGAAATTGCTGCAGCAGCTCAGTGACATTTCTTCTGTAGCTGTATTTTTCTTGTCCTTACCAGTTCATTACCCTCCAGAAGTTTAACAGGCTGAGCAGGACTTCGAGTTAGAAAATCTCAGTTTTGCAAAACGCGGTTTAACAAACTCCCCACAGTGCAGAAACAATATTAACAGTAGATGATAATTAGAGCTATTGAAGCCTGATTGTTAATTGGGCTGTTAAAAATGGAACACATGGATCATTAAAAGGACATCAAACATGGTGGCTTGCAGTAGGGACATGAGGCTTTGGCAAAGACAAATTGTTCATTAAAGCCATATGATGACTGTTAGTAGCAGTTGTTAACACCAAATTTCACTCTAATGGGATGCTCTTTGGTGCCTGGCTAATTTCCTTTCTTATCTTCTTGTGCTTCTTTAATGGGCTTTTTTATTGCTGTGTGTTGTCTTTGGCTTTGTCACTGTCAGCTGTGCTCACTGGCCCTGACAGTCTCCTGACAGGTTTTCTGTTTGCCTGTTTGTTTGTGCAGCCATTCCTTAGCTAAGTCACTGATGTACACCAGACACATCAGTCCTTTTTAGCTTGGTGGCAGCACTCCAGTGCACATGAGAGTCTCCTAATTTCTCTTTATTATCCTGGTTGTATCTCTGTTCTGTTCCACTGTGGTAACCAGCACAGCCAAAGTGCCAGACTTAGAAATACCTGTTGCTCTACACCCAAACTGAGTGAGCAGAAGCAATCCCACCAAAATCATAGAATATAATATCAACATAAGCAAAATCAGGAGCAAGGCCTTAGTAAAAATATCCTTCACATGTATTGAGGTGATATCTAAGATATCTTAGTGCTCTAAGAGAAAGTTGGTTCTGGGAAAACCTTTCAGCTAGGATACCTTAGGTGTTTTAGACTAACTTCAGGATAGACCTTTATTTTTCTAGTATTTAATTTCCTGGAGAGTTCTGCACTCAGCAGTATTTGACATTAGTCCTCTGATGGACAAATGGACAACAGGCAGCCTGCTCATTAGTCCTGTATTTAATTGGTTTTTAGTCACACTCTCAAGTTTTCCATCCCTTCAGTTTTTTTTTTTTTTTTTTTTTTTTTTTTTTTTTCCCAGGCCTTTCCAGAATTTTTTAGCCCTTGCTTGGAGAGAGGAAGCTTAAATAAAATTTCTGAGGGCGTGGGGCTGGCCAAGGATTAACAGGTAAGGGATGCTCTGTTCCAGGTTTGTCCCACATGAGTGAGGGAGTACCTGAAAGTGCCTACAAGAAACCTGGAGAGTGACTTTTTGCAAGGGCAGGTAAAGATAGAATAATGGTGAATGGCTTTAAACAGACAGAGAGCAGGTTTGGATTGGATATTAAGAAGAGATTCTTTACTGTCAGGCATTGGAAGAGATTTTTCTGAGAAGTTTTGGATGTCCCATCCCTGGAAGTGTCCAAGGCCAGGCTGGATGGGGCTCTGAGCAGCCTGGGATAGTGGAAGGTGTCCCTGCATAGACAGGGAGGTTGAAGCTAGATGATGTTTGAGGTCTCTTCCAACCCAGATTGCTTTAGGAATCCATTCCATGACTTCTGGGGCTCATGGCAACGTGCTTTCAGCTTGACTCACCCTTGATCAGTATTTTATGCTGTATTTTCACATCCAGAGGGATGTGTCTGGGTGCAGCCATGCCAGGCGATCACCTGCAGACCCAGTGCACGTTGCTTTATGAACTGACCAAATGCTTGTGTGCTTGTGCAATCCATATGAAGCAAAATAACCAGGTACTGCTCTGGGGAATGGTGCTGCCAGTTTGGCATGCAATCCCTGCTTGAAAAATTAGGCTGAATGAATTCATGCAGATACCCTGTCAATCAGCTGCTGCAGCTGTGGTTCTGAGCAGTCTGAGGGTCACTTGTGTCCTTCAGAGACAAGCCTGCAGCAGACACACGGTGTGATAACAGCATCCATCTCCACACAGGCCTTGATTCTGCTGCTGATTTTGTCAGCAGAAGGTTTTCCTGTGAGGAAACCCTCTGGCATCAAGATTCTCCAGGCTGGGCAGGGCCATGTGCAGACAGGCATTTGTACCATGGTGATCTGTGCTCTATGGGGATAGAAATCACTTTGATAACAGACTTACTTTCAATAAAGACAAAGTGACACTTCTCTCTTATTGGCAAGATTAATGCATCATATGTACTCTAAACACTGTCTCCTAAGCTGTCTGGCTTGAATTTTGGGTAATGCAAATGCTATTTTTTTCTTCTTCCTGCTTACAGTACCCTTCAGTTGAAGAATAGCTTTTCAAAGGAGAGATCACACTTTGCAATGCTTTAATCTTTGTAAATGTGGAAATCTGATCTTTATAATCACTTTCAATTATTTCTTATAGCAGACCTTTCTAACCCTAAGAGGTTATTGATGTAATTGTGTTTCCTTCTTGTTAGGCAAATGATATCCTGTAAAGTGTCTTGAGCAAAATTAATGACTCCATTTTTTATTGATCTGTTTGGCTCATGCAATTGATTTCCCTTTCAGTACTGATTGGCTGATGATACTCACAGTCAGAGCTGATAAATAAATCCTTTTCTAGTGCAAAGCATCATGAAAGAAATTGCCCACTGAAATCTTTCTCTTTTCAGTAGGTCTTTAATTGATGCAGAAAGGAGATTTGTCACAATGAAAAAAAACTAGGGGTTTTATTTTAATAATGAGAGAAGATAATTCCTGACTATAGAATCTGCTTTTTCTTGTCACAGGCAGACTATTCCCTATGGAAAATATCCTTCCTTTGTAATTTTAACTGATCATCAAGTTCACTAAACCAGTCAAAGATGAGAGATGGGCAATGCCTGTGTAATGATACAGGGTGTGAAGCTTCTCTTTTCTGTGGTGTTAGCAGCAATGCCTTGGTGTCATCCAGCCAGGAGTCCAGCATGGGACATTTCTGAATCAATCCTTACCCCCACTGAAAGGAATCTACCATCCTGGAAATACAAATTCAAAACTTCTTTAACACACTGGATAACCACTTGCTCTTTCTTTTTTCTCTCTAATAATCTTCTGGACTATCTTTTAAATGCTGAACATATCAAATGCATACAGATAAATACAAAGTTTTTCCAAGAGTGTCGAAGACTTAAAAACACAAAGGCAAAGCCTAGGGTGTCTTTTTGCAACATGGGTTCAGTTGTGAAATGTGCTTGTATCCACTGGCCTGTGCCAGTCCTGTTTTGGGGGACAGAAAGGGTCTGACGACCATTGCCTTATGAATATTTTACTCCCTGGTCTCAAGTAGCAGGCTTGGATAAGGTTTTGGCAATTTCTACCACCTCCGAACATGACCAAAAGGTGTTTGTGCTCAGTACTCAAGCTGTTGGCAGTTTTTTGCACCTGTACAGAATCACAGGGGGTCAGAATTACAGAGCTAAAGAATTAGGTTCCATTGCCATGTGATTTTTAGGGGGTGTTATTGTAAATTGACAGAGAGTTATGCTGTCCCTAGAAAAATACCAGGACAATCAGCACCCCAAACCACCTTCCTCATGCTGAAGTTTTTAGAATGACACCTTTTTTGCAGGAGCAGGAGAGATCTGCTTCCACAAGAGTTGCTGAAGGTTGGGAATGATGAGATAATCAGAACTGGGGGCTTTGATTTTTTTCTGCTGTTCTGTTCTAACCTCCTAACCTGCCGCTTCTTTCCATCAGAAAATGCAGAGCAATATTAATTTCTCTCTCACAGAATCCATGTGCTCTTGTTGAACAGACTCCTGCACCTGGCTCGTGGCTCCTTTGCATATCCCACTCTCTAATTGCCAGTCTCAGTGACCTTCAAGTGCTTTGTGCAAAATGCTGGAGAATGACCAAGAGCAACGTTTTAATAACTTCACTAGCATGTTAAAATGTATGGGGGAAAAAAAATCTACTTTATTGTGTGGAACAGCTGGTACTCATTTCAATAGGATTTACAGAAAAACTTTTTTGCTTCTGGGTTTAGGATGACTCATAATTGATCCCAAGAGGAGAGCTCCACTAATCTCTGAACAAAACATAATTATGATAAGTATTTTGGAAAATTTAATTATTCTGCCCTTGGGAACTTACAGCCTTTAGAAGACATCCGCTTCTTCCCAAATTTTCTTGGACTAGTGATTTGTAAAGGGACAAATAACATTTAACTCCCATCATAAAACAACCTTAATTTCGGCCTCATTAAAAAATTAATCAAGGCGTGTATACTTTACTCCAAATGGCATTGGTGTGGCCAAGACCCAGGTCCTCAAAGGTACACAACAGTCTAGATAGGAATTAGCCATCTAATATTCAGTGATTTTGATGGAATTATTTACTTAACAGCCGTTGTGGGTCTGAGACTAAATCCTAGTGGGGAGCTGGGCACCAGCTGGCATTTGTGATGTTGCATAAATGCTGATGTTGCACAGCAGTGACTGAGGTACTGAGAGAGCAGCTCTGACACTGCTGGCTGATAAATGTGGGAGGTGATGGTTTGGTCTGCAGAGGGGGAAGCAATATCAATGCAATCAGGCAGAGAAAGGAAGAGTCACACAAGGGGAGCAAAGACCCCACTGTCTCAAGAAATAGAAGTTTTTCATAATTCACTGTTGATCTAATGCTCAAGAGTATTGAAAAACTTCCTCTGATTGGTATTTTGTGAGTTTAGACATTCTCTGGAGCATCTGGCAAAATATATCAAGGCAAAGATCAGAGCTAAGGGGTCACACAATAAAGTAATAGCAAATTTTTCACAGTCAGGTAACATTTGGATTTTGGTCCACAACTCCTGTTGGAGATGTGATCTCACCCATTAAAATTTCATTTTTCCAGCAAGTGGTGACTAGAACAGTATATTCTTGGTCCTTTTAAAGTGGGAGCTCTCAGAGTTAAGTATGACTTCTGCTCCTAGACTCCAGCAAAGACAGAATAGAAATGTTTTAAGTGAAAAAAAAAAAAGATTACTTGATACAATAAAAACATTTAAAATGAAAAAAAAACACCCCAAAACCAAAACTTAAATCCCATAACCAACCAAACCACAAAACAAAACAGACCAACAGCAAGGGGAAAATAAAAATACTTCCTTCTGACTTAAAATGAGCATTCATTCTTTCTGTCTGTGATAAACCAGTCAAAATAATTGAAATAATCTATCTTGGTGCCCCACAAAAACAATGTCTCCTGTATTTAAACAGTGTAAATACATTTTTGTTAGCAGGGAAAAGTATATTACAAGTCTGGACTATTTTCTCAATTCCCTGAGATAGCCTTAACAGGACCCTGAAGCTAAACAAGTACTTGCACATATCAAATTCATTTTCACTCCATATCTGGCACAGTGATGCTTGAGAATGGAGACAGGCTGATGGGTATCAGTTTATGCTGCCTACTGAAAAGTGTGGATTTAAATGTTGTGTCACTAATTTCCACCATACAAAACTTCAGGGGCTTATATAAGTGATAACATTGCCATAAAAAAAGTTTGGAGTGGAGCTTGCATCCTTGTGCATCACTGGTGCTGTAGGGACGGTGTGTGGGAGGCATCAGCTGCACACCAAGGTCAGATCCAGATGGGGCTGCAGATGTGGGAAGGGACAATGAGGAGCCAGATGTGGGAATCTGTCCCCACTCACAGACACAAAGTGAACTGCTCCTAGGATAGACTTTATTGTTTCTGGAGGGTGGAGATGGAAACACTCCAGAAAAAGAGGCAGAGCTCCTGATTCCATGAAACATGGAGCCAACCCTCCTGGCTTCACTCAGCCCCAGGTTTGGGCAAAGCAAAGTCTGCATGTACCCATCAGCTGTGCTGCTATTTGGGCAGCAGGTGTCCCAAGGAGGTTTCTCCATCAGTGCCACTGCTCAGAGCCTTTTAGAGATGGTTCACTAGAAAGTTTTGTATGTATAATCTGTTTGTGTGACTTTTGTTTTGTTTTGGTATGACTGTGCTTTACTGGGGAGGGCTAAACCTTCACTGCTTGCTGTGTTATGGGCAATATTCACATTATCAGCACTCTGGATAGCTGAAGAAAGTGTCCTGCAAAATAGAAATCCATGGGTTGGTGTTCACAGACCTCTCAGTCAATTTATTTGTCTTGCAAGTAAAAGATTAATTTTATAATTTCTGCCAAATATCAAATGCAAAGTCAAACTCAAAACTAGAAGTCAGGTTGGAGACACCTTCATCTTCATCATCACCAGTAATAGGAGTTTTTGGGTCAAGATGCTTCTCTACAAATCCATTGGCCTTTAGCTGGACTGTAGGATTTGTCAATGCTTTGTTTGCAGACCATAGAGTTATACAATAGTAAATGTACATTCATGTCTGTGACTTCCACTTTTGATCTGCAAGATGATCTTTGTTGATGAGCTATCTTTTTTCCTAATGTTTATTTTCTTCACTGTTTATGAGCATTTCAAACAGCTTTCTTTCTCTTTCTTTCTTTCTTTCTTTCTTTCTTTCTTTCTTTCTTTCTTTCTTTCTTTCTTTCTTTCTTTCTTTCTTTCTTTCTTTCTTTCTTTCTTTCTTTCTTTCTTTCTTTCTTTCTTTCATTCTTTCTTTCTTTCTTTTCTGGAGCTTTTTATTGACACTAATGCATGGCAGTTGTTTAAATGAATAATTGAGTGGATTCAGGTTTAAATATTGATTAATTGTTAAGGAGTCTGGGTTCAAAGTGGGTGGCTGCACAAAGGGCTGGCACACATGAGAGGGGAAATACATCAGGAAGGAAAAGACCATATTTATTGTGTGGCTTTGTCATAAATTACTAAAAAGCTTAAAAAATTTTCACTATAAGTTTTTCAGCTCCAGATCTGATCTTTATATAAGAAGAGAATGTAATTTCCCACATTATACTGCTACAAAGAAGGAATGTGTAACATGTCCACACCTACTGGCAGAGAGGCAAAGAAAATCCAGCCACCACATCCAGATGTTCCTGTAACACCATTGTGGTGCCTGATTGTACTTGTTGGTTCCTGTTTGAAATCCAATCCATTTTGCAAGCTGTACATTCCTCACCAGCCAGATTACAGTTCTCCCAAAAGATCAAACCATGAATGATTCCTAATATCCATCCATATGAGAGTTTGGAGTATTTGAATTTACGGTGCAGTTATGTGGTCCTAATGGCAAAACCTCAGCTGAATCAAACTGTTCTGTTAAAATTAGGAAAGTCACAGTGGTTTAGAACAAAATTGGAGTAAATTTTCTTATAAGAAGCATTTAATGGAAGACAGAAATATCCTGTAGGATGCTGCATCCCAATGGATCACTTCTTTTAGGAATCAGCAGAAACTCTCAATTGCAGATCTTCCCTGTTATCTCCTGTATCTCCATTTCTAGTATCAGCAGGTGACAAGAGCAGTTACACTTCTGAAATCAGGAAATTTGGGTTAGGTTTACTTTGGTAAAAGTGGGATCAGAATGGAGTTTCTCCTTTTTACACCTTAGACATGTGTCACTGTTTGTTAGAGCTCTGCCTAGATGGAGACTGGCCAGGGAGAGCTGGCTTTAAGAAAGAGATAAAACCAATTCTATCAGTAAGCAGGAAGAAAAAGCAACTTCTTCTACTTGCTGATCCACACGAAAAACCCCATTTTTCTTTCACAGAAAAACCCAAGAAGTGATTTTTCATTCTGGGCGAAGCTGCAGAAACGATGTGAAAAGCGCTTTTTCCAGGGATTTTTCTCAGAGGCAGATGCACCCTGCATCCCAATGATGACAGAGGGCTGGTGAGCTGTGCAGTCCCTGTGATCCACAGGAGGATGGGGTGTATCAGTCCTGAATTGCAAGTGAGCAAGCCATGTCCTCCTGCTACATTCAGATCAGGGAGATCTGTCTGTCCATCAGTCTCTGCAGTGCTGCTGCTGCCCATGGTCAGGATATGTCAGCATTTCCATGCAAAATTAACTGGCAACAGCAGTTTTTGACTGTTCCATTATAATTCACTATGAGGCTGCAAAACCCATGTGGCTGAGAGACTCAGAGAGAGAATTAAAGGAGCCTTTCTGTGTGAAATAAGCAGAAAATCTCTGAAGTAATAATCTGTTTTGGTGTATCTGGTGTGCCAGCCTGGATGTTCTGTTTCTGGTGGTGTAAATTTGTTGTATCAAAGGTTGTGGTGTCGCTGTCAGAAGGTCCAGATGCTTCTGTGCCTGCTTGAGGAAAGTCGAAGCAAGGAGGAGATTCTGGCTTTGATTATTTTTTGTTACACATTTTTATTGGAAATGGTGATCTGAGGCAAACACAAATTTTAAGAGGAAAAGTAAACTTGCAGAGACCTGTGCTATAGAGAATTTTGCCCCTCAGCATTGGGTAATACATTTCCACATTGGCTTCTAAGAGATGGGAACAAACAGGACTGTAAGGATTGTTTTTTCTTCCAGAGAGCAGTGTTTGCTGCTTTGTAGGCAGGTTTGTAACCCTGCCCAGGAGTCTTTATTCCTCACTTGGCCAGTCCATGGCTGGTATCAATGCCTCCTTGCTGGAGCTCTGTGCTTTGTGAAAGATTGGCCCTGCTGGGGTGAGGCACAGGCAGCAGGCTGGAGGGGACACAGCTCTGAGGAGGACAGCCACAAGGAGTATTTGGTCTTTTCAGCAACCAGACAAAAGCCCTTTGTGCTTGTGCTTTCAGATGGCCACCCCATGTCTTGTGGTCTGATAAATCAATATCTCCAGAAACAATCTGGACAGGCCTGGATTTCAAACACCCCAAACAGTAAGCTGGTTCAGAACTGGGCTGCATAACAGGGGTGAGTGGAGAGGTCATTTGTTTATATTTCTGTGATCAAGAAGATGTGCCCTAGAGTCCTACTGAAGGTCTTAGCACATATAAACTCTCTAATACCCAGCTGAGAACTAAAAAGCTGCAGTGAAACTTGACTGGTTTTAAAAGAAGCAGAATCAGCCCAGCATTAACTGCTGCCTGAAACTTTGTCTTCCCTTGAGCTTCTTTTGACAATTCAGATTCATTCTTTGATGTGCTACCAGCAGAAATACTTGTATCCAGTATTAATTTGAAGAAACAAATTAATTTGAAATTATTTGAGAGCAATTTTGCCCTCATGAAAGAAGCACCAACATGATGGCTTGGACCTTTGCAGCAGCCAGTAGTGCAAGATGCCACTGGAATGTTAACAACATAAGAGTGACCATTACAATTGGGATAAAAGTCTATTAATCCTAGCAGTGCATCCTGCTGCTGCTTATCAAGCCTCAGAACTCAGCTCCTGCAAAGCCCTGAGGTGCAGGGAATGGCTCTGGAGAAGCTGTATTGGGAGCACTGAGTTTGAGGGGCTCAGCCAATATTGTTGTGTTGTGTTTTCCAGCTCTTCCCTGCCGCATGAACAGCACCACCTACAGCCACTGACAACTCAACTATGATGGGAATAAAATCTTAAACAAATCACTCAACCTAAGATTGATTTGTTTTTCTTTCACCCTTTACTAAATTGACTGGTGAAACTACCAGGCTTTCAGGCTTTTGCTATCCCAGGTCTCCCTTTGGTCCTTTCATTTTCCATCTGCTACATCCTTCTGATCGCAAGAGAGCTTTGAGGCAAAGGTTAAATGTTGCCATTGGTATTTTGGCTATTTCACCACTGGGCTCTGTTAGGAGTGGATGCCCTGGTCAGTGGCTGACATTGACTTTTACTGTTTGTCCCAGCACATCTCCTGTGATTATTCAGTCTCAGACAGACCTACAGGCTATACAAGACTCTTCTCAGTTTCTTCTACAGCTAACACCTGTACAAAGAATTTATTACCTGCCTGGCAATGGCCTTGTCTTTCCTGAGTGATCCTTGTCCACTGGGATTATCAGTTGGCCCTACAGGCTCCCTAGGCTGACATTTTGCTCCTGCTGTATTGAAAGAAGAAATTACCATTTGTTTTAATCTTTTAGTAATTTGCTTCTCAGAAACTTTTTTCTGTGAGCCTGAATTTTCTTTTGTGTTTATATAGTGGTTTCGGCTTGCCAATTTGAGATTTTCCCAATTTTAAGATTTCCCAGCCCAACGTACCTCCTGTGTCTATAAAGAATTTATGATACTTCACTAGTATTTTTATTACTCTTTTTTGTTTTGGGTACAGTTCCATTCTGTGAAATGATGCCTTCTTAATTCTGATAACTTCTTTTTCTTTGCTGAGCCATCATACTGCTTTCCTGTTATACTTCCTCAAGATTTCCTTAATGGGTGGTATTCACTGTGCTTCCAATTTCACATCCTACAGTGGTCTTCATACTGCCTAAAAGGTTTTAATTCCCTCAGCTGGTTGATTTAACTTTTTAACAAGCTCCCTCATTTTTACCAAAGTTGTCTATTGGAGTTTAGCTCTACTACACTGGACTTTTGTTGTGATGGTAGGGATATTGAATCTCAGTTCATTTTAGTCTCTGTTAAAAGTGGGGCTTCCACTGTGCAGGTCTGAATCAGACCTAGAGCATTGCTCAGTGTGAAGACAAGAGTTGCTTTTCATCTGCTCCAATGAACTATTGCAGGTAACTGAAATCCCTGAATGTATTAAAAAGATAAGTCCTATTTCACTTAGGTCATGAAAAAAACCACTTTAGAGGATCCACTCAGGGAATTTGCCAGCACACAAAGCTGAAACCTGTGCTGAAATTATGCATTCACAGCCAGCCCCTGTGGAGAACAACAGGGTGGAGAACAAATTGAAGAATGAATGGAAGCTACCCTCAAAATTTGGACAATAATTTCCCCTTGAACACATTTCAGTTCATCAACAGCCAGTGCTTGGTCTTTGCTGGGAGGGGGAATGCTGATCCTTAATTCACTAATTCACCACTAATTTGCCAATCCTTTCCAGACAGACTGGACCTGCAGGTGGCTGCGAGACAGGAGAGGAGAGGATTTATCAGAGGCACAGAAGGAAAATCCCCTCCAACTGCAAGCCAAGCCCAGTCTTTGGGGGTGGGTTTGTACCATATGGCACCACACAGCTCTGACAAACAAACCTGACAGAGCAGGCTCTGAACACACAACCTAATGCTGCATCTTGCTGTTATTTTACATTTCTTAGATACAGCTCTGGGAGGTCTTCATATGCCAGCATATCCCAGATATATACTTCACTTTGTCTTTTTTAATATATTTAAATTTTATTTTATTTTATTTTATTTTATTTTATTTTATTTTATTTTATTTTATTTTATTTTATTTTATTTTATTTTATTTTATTTTATTTTATTTTATTTTTGGCTGGGATTGGTAGTATTAGGAAGAAGCTTTAGAGTGAAGAACTAACTGCCATCAAATATGCCTCATTCTGCCCTGAGATAATGTGATATTCTAAGAAGTCTTTTCCCTATTTTGTATGCATTTTATTCTCTCTTTTGTATGCATTTATGTCTGTAATGAATTTGCAGGTGCTTTATGGAGGATTACTGAGCAGGGCCGGTATAGTTTTCACAGGAGAGAAAATCATGTTTCTAAATCATGAATGCAGGGAGTTACCATCACAGATGGTGGCTTTTACTCTGTGCTATTAAACCCTGTTACAAAACTGGATCCAGACACAGCTGAGGTGAAAATAGACTAATGCCTGCTCAACTTCTGACTTTGTTCTTGCACTGTGAATATCCTTAGAAGAGATGAAAACTTATCAGGGACTAAAGACATGGTGATGCCATGCTGGCAAAATCAAGAGCAAAAGGAAAGTATGCTGGTGAAAGATGATAACGGAGGGCACATTATTCTTCTCCTGAAAATTATTAATTTTTTTGGAAAACAAAGGAAAAACTCCACACTCTTGGTACAAGACTAACAATGAGGTATCACAAATGTTTACCTCTTCCTAATATTGAGTAAAGACAATTCCTATCACTGAGTTGCACTCCTGGTGGTTTTGGACAGTTTGGCCATGGTGTCACACTACTGGCAAGAACTCAAATGAACAGAAACCCATGGAGATAGCTAATGACAACTACAATTTCTGAATGTATTTGTCTAGTATCTTGTGCATTCCTAATTATTTATCCTGCTGTCCAGCTCTCAGCACCAACAGCCTTTGTAGTCTTGGCCCCTCAATGGAGCATAAAAAAGTTCAGAGATCTCTGAAACACAACTAAAACACAGATTGGAATTCCCACTGCATTTCCCTGGGCTGTCATATGACAAATATTTAATTGATTGTAGATCAGTAAAGCACATATCCCACCTGCCAACATTATTTGGAAAGAAATCATTGAGAATTTTGACCCCTGCAATGCAACTCTTGCACAGAGCAGGCAGGACTGGGACAAAATTTTATGGCAGTCTTATTTGCAGGCTCTTGTAATTTCATTAGGATTTGATTCTTTCTTCTAGACAATTTTATAGGGCTCTTTTTATTTTTTAAGTTGCTGTAGATTGTTAGACAAGATGCCACTGCTCCAGCAGATCTTACAGCAAGTGCTCTTATGAACTCTGGATGCCACAGACACTATTGGGAGCTTTTCCCTTTTATGGTGAATTACAAAGCTGAAATGTGAAAAAACAAGTTTTCTCCCTTTATTGCTTCTTTATGATGCATAAGGGCAGTTTCAGCATCTATTCTGCCACTGGCCTTTCAACACAAATATCAGACTGAATACCTGGATTTTTTCAGGAGCTCTGGGGAGAACAGGTTCAACAGGACAGAAATATCACAACAGACAAAGCAGAACCTGCATTTTGTTCCATATTCAGTGCCTAAGCTGCTGTGTGAGTCCAAACTCTACTTTACTTTTTCTGTGTTGGGGTCTACCTCTTTGCCAAGATTGATTTCACCCAACTTTAGCTGTCTTTCCCTTCTAGTTAAAGGGAAATAAATATATTTATTTAGGGAGTGGCTCATCTGACCCATCTTAGAGGTCATCTTTAGCTTGAGAAGAATTACACCATTGATCAAGACATGCTTCACCTTGTTATAAATAATAGCCATGATGGGTGACATGAATCACTCAAACTTGGAAGAAAAATCACTGGCAGGAGAACTTGGAGAACTCCTTATCCTTATTTGTACATAAACACTTCAACTACACAACAGAGAGAGTCACCAAGGCCACAGGGACCCTCATCTGTTTGCTGTGATCACACTCTGAGCAGCACTATCTGATTCTGAGGGCACAGTTCTGCTTTATTTATGAGTCTAGTTATTTTAAGGCAGAAAAGAAATCAGAGCTTCTGAAGAAATCCTCCAGCTTTTCATCCTAGAGTAAGATGCTGCTTGTAGGCAAAGAAAAAACAGCTTGGGAGATGGGGTATGACAGTGCTTTCTGACTATATTTAAGCTTCAGAAAAGCAGTTCTGGGTGTCATGTGGATGGAACTGGCTGACAGCACAAGCCATGGTGAGCTTAAGGCCTTACTTGAGTAGAGATAGTGAAAACATTCTAGAAATAAATTATGGTTCTCACATGCAACTTGTGTTTCAGTCTATTTTGATTTCACCAAATAGGCCCAAATCTTAAAAACAAAACAAAAAAAAAAGCAAACTTACTTATTCTTGGGAGATAACAGGGAAAAACCCCAACCACATCGTGATTAAAGGACTTGAAGGGACATGGTGACAGGCATGTGAAGAGACTGACCTAACACTTGATCAAACATTTCTGATATGTTAGAAAACATATTCCTTCTGAACACTGGTGCCGATATGCCCTTGGGACACCTAGCAGGGATCAGAATATAAATGTGTGCTGGAAAGGCTTTTCACTGAACAGGGGAACCTGTGCATTGTGAGTGCCTCCCATGCAGATCACAGCAGCTGCTGGGGGCAATCTGCTGCAGATAATATTAATATATCCCCATATCACACTCTTATACAGACCTGTATCTCCACCAGTATTTTACATTCCTCCACTTACACAGAGAAGGGGAAGAATTGTTGGAGGGTTGGGTGTCATCTTTGTCCAGCTTCCAGTAGCTGGTTATGCTCCCAGGGGATATCTTTTAAGGATAATTGATTCCACCCACAGATAGGTCATGTCTGAGTATGAAAAAAAGCCATGAACGTTGTTTAAATTATACAGGTAGAGTGGGATCAGTCTGAGCACTTGAGCTCTTCCTCCCAGAGAGAGGAACCATTTTATCTTACTTTGTTTCCTTTTTCAGTCAATTAACAGAAAGGAGCAATTTAGAGGATGATGTATGTGATTGCTTAGCCATCAGCTTTAGGGTGAGATAATTCATAATACAGATTCTTTGGACTGGGCATGGAGACAAAGGTTGAGTCATGTTTAAGTGAATGTAAGCCAGACCTTACTTAATAATTTCTGCCCCAACTCTTCCTGCTATGCATTTCTTCCTGCCATCCCAAGGGCAGTATTTAATGCAGTACAGAACAGTGTCAGGAAAGGAAAACAAGCAGCAAACCCAGCAGTACCAAGGCATCACCTTCTAATATAAAATTGGCAGGCAAGTCTGAGGAGCAGGGCTGTGTGAAAGATACCCATCACACTGAATTTTGGAGGCAGCACTGGAGCATAGCTGCCTTGGAAAAATAAAATATATGTACTTCAGATTTTAGATTTGGGTTGAAAAGTCAACATATGTATCTGCCTGGGACTAGTGGCTTCAGTTTGCTATGTTCACCTCTGGAAAATTGTTGCTCATCCAACTGTGAATATGACAGGGAGCCAGGCTCCCCTGAGGGAAGCTCAGGACCAGGCAGTTTCAGTGGATAAAGTATATCATGGGCACACACACACTGTGCTGGGGAGGCCCTGAGTGATGGCAAGTAAATCAGAAATAATATCCTAGCCAAGGGACTGCAGCTCTGGAGGTTGTTGTGATATGGTTACATGGGCAGAAGGTGAGAGTGGATGGCCTCCAGATGCAAGGACATTTAGGGAGGAATCTGGGGTAAATGAGGTGACTCCTGAAATGGAGAGGCAGCACTCCAAAGACCCAAAGGGATAAAAATAGCAGGTAAGCAGGCTCCGTGGAGATGGGATCCATGTGGTTGGAGGGGGATTAGACTAGATTTTGTGGCTGTTTGATGCTTTTGTGACTGTTTCATGAGAAAGGTGTCGCTGGACATGGTAAAAGCCAGAAGTGAATGGCCTGCACCCTGGTGAGATAGCAAAGAGATCAAGTGGAGGGTAACAGAGCTAAAGACCCACTTGCATCATGAACCCTGACAGATTGCAGCAGCTGACAATGGACCTGGCAGTGAGATGTGCCTGTGCCAACCCCAGGGAGAACCAATCACCCTTGTGCTTGCACAAAAAGGAGGAGAGCACGACTGGGAGGGGACCGAGTCTCAGGCTGACCCTGCTGCCTGGATGGCCCATCCCTGGGAGTGACAGTCCTCAGCTCAGTGAGGCATTTCCTTTTGTTCATGCTTATCTACCCCTTCAAAAGGCCGAAGGCTTGTCCCAGCAGGGAAGTCAGGAAAAGCCAGAGTGTAAACACAAGACCTAGAACTCGGTTTCCCACACTGATGAAATATTAGTTAAATGTAACTTGACCCAGCCCAGCTGGTGTGGCTGTTGGAGAGCCACAGGGGTGATACACTGCCCAGGGAACTCACAGGACAAAGGAGAAATTGAATTAACCCTCTTGATATCCAGCTCAGGGCACAGTTCCAGCCAGCACATTCCAGCATGGACATTATGTCCCATTCAGTGGAGCCAATGAACAATCTCTCATCCCCCTCTAGTGCTGTTGGCTGCATGTTGGACACCTCATGCTCCTCCAGTCTCCTTCACAGCAGAGGTCCAAGGAACCACATCTGATGCCCCGTGTTGCTATAGGACGTGAAATAAAACGACACACATGCTGGAAGTTCCAAGGTGAGAAAGAAGGGAGGTTTATTTTCTGAATCTAACATTTATAGACTTTCAAAAGTGACAGTGGATTGGAGGATGAAAATGCCACCTCTCCAATAATACTGGACAGACCAACAGTCAATCAAGTTTCTCCTCCTCCAGAAAAGAAGGTAAACCAATAATTATTTAAATAAAAATGCATGAGAAATTTCATTACAAGAATGTAAACATCAGGAGGCTTAGAAGAACTTAGAAGAACAGGGCAACAGCCCTGCTTTTGTCACTCTCTGCAATATCCGAACAAACTAGAGAAAATAAAACAACAAAAATCACCTCCATGTGAGGAGAATTCCAAAGAACACTGTGTGCTGGAAGCACCATGGAAGGGCCTGAAAGTGGAGGGGAGCAGGCTGCCTTCATACAGGATCTTTATCAGGTCCACAGCAGCCCTTTGAGCTCACAAAGAGTTGTGTTCAGCACATAAAACCAGATATCAAATTCATGTGAATCCAATAGGCTAAGCTATAAAATTCTTAATATGATATTGAGGTGTTACTCTGATGTAATAGGCCATTTAGAAAAAAATGGGTATAGATTTTCTGTCTTTTACCTGATCCATTTCCTTTCTCACAAAGGAGCAGCTAAAGGAGGAAAGTGCTGTGCTCTTGTTTCATAACCATTCCTCTGATGCTTATGGTGATGCTTTAATGGAGATGCTTTGAATCATTTGCTTTATATTGCTGTTACCTGTTATTTTCATATCCGCTTTCCATTACAGTTAAGCCAAGCACCCATTTAGTAATTCTTACCCAAGGCCACGAGCAAACAATAGCAAGATATTTAGTGTTACTAAAAAGCCTTGGGAACTTTGTGTGTCCATAAACTGTAAAAATATTTTTGTGAAGAAAATGAATTTGCACATATGGCTGGGATTTGTGCTCAGAGCTGTAGATGTTGTAGTTGTGCAGGGTTCTTGGCATCTGTGCTCCAGGACTGGGAAAATTCAGCAATTTGTTATAAAATGCTGCATGGCAAAAAGCTTGAGTGCTTTTTTTATGCAAAAGATTGGGTGCATCCTTTCCTGCATCTTGTCTGCCTGGAGGTTGGGCTCACAGCAACCACAAGAAGAGGTAAATCCCTTGATGAAGCAGTAAAACTCCTGGATTTGACTCTGTCAATCCTTAATACCAGTGTCAGAGCACAGGAGTGATGGGGCTACTTACACAGTTAATTGAAATTTCCTATATTTTGATAGTCTGTAAAAAAAATTGTGGGTTTACCCAAATCTATATCTATTAAAAGCAAGAACAACAGATATTTATAATAGTCAAAAACATTTTGCTCAAAGCAAATAAAATTCTCTAAACCTCTCTGTCTCTCCCTATCAGACAGTGTCTCCCTCTGCCAACCTAAGGAAAGAGTTTGAAGGCAGCCAAACATTCTACTTTTGACATTTTCTGAATAAATCATTTTTCATAGTGAAGTCATCTCATACCTTAGAATTTGCTAAACCGTTGACATATTATAAAAACCACAAACAACAGCAAACACGAACGGCAGCAAAACAACACATACTTCCCTGAAACCTTTAAATAAAATTGTTCATTCCCCATTTGTCTTACAGGTCCATTGAGCTGATTTGTTGTCCTCTGGTTGCTGTGTAATGCAGGGGTTTGGGACAAGAAAGGGTTCTATTGGAGGTATTTAATTCAATCCTTCATTTTTCAGCTTCTGGCAGTGGTGCCTTTAATAATTTAATTCTTCAGACATGCCATTGTGGGTATATGTGTAACACATTGTCACTTACCTGTCTCTTACAACCCAGGGGTTTCAGAAGTGGGAGCCTGAACAACAATGGGAAGCTATATTGTATTATTTTGTCCAGAACATTGTACAAAGCAAGGGACAAGTTCACTGTCAGCCACTCTGAGGGCAGAATCCATCATCTGGGTACCGTGGAAATGAACAGGTTGCATTCCCTGGTTTCTCTGAATGTACCTGTTCTCTTACACTGGGTGTAAATTGGGTGCTGAATGCAGACCTCTTCCCAAAGTTAGAGAAGAGTAAGTTGGACACAGCCAAATGCAACTTGAGCAAGGCAAGGGAACTAATGACTTGTAAAGTCTGTGTTGGTGGTATTTTCTGGGTCCCCTGCTGAAGGAAGGAAATTATGAATCTGACTCCATGTTCCTAGAGGGCTAATTTATTATTTTATGATCTATATTATATTAAAGAATGTTATGCTAAAACTACACTAATGAATAGAGAAAGGATACAGACAGAAGGCTAAAAGGTAATACCGAAAACCTGTGACTCCTTCCAGAGTCCTGACACAGCCTGACTGAGATTGGTCATTAAGTCAAAAACAATTCACATGTTGGATAAACAATGCCCAACCACATTCCAAAGCAACAAAACACAGGAGAAGCAAATCAAATAATTATTGCTTTCATTTTTCTCTGAGGCTTCTTAGCTTCCCGAAAGAAATCCTGGCAAAGGGATTTTTCAGAAAATATGACAGTGACATGTGTTTAGTAAATAACAAAGCAAAAATTAAAGGACTGTCAAAAAGATTTGGTCCTAAAATCAAACCCTTTATGTTCTGCTAATCAATACTTAATCATTCTTAGTATTCATTGAGTATCCTGCGGTTTTGCCACTACCTTCACTACCTTAACTCTTAATTTAGTGAGACAAACCTAGTAGGTAGTGATGCCATTAAAACACCATAAATCATATTGACCCAGTGTTAAACAGCTTTTGGGTTTTCGTCCTTTTTGAAAACCCGAGGCACTGGGACATGACTCAATAGAGATGAGGAATTAATCTTTCTTTACTGGTCTTGCTTTAACAAGATTGTGTAAAAAGATAAATAAAAAAACCCTTTGAATCACATTATAGTGCTAATACACACTCCACCCTCTCCCCAAATATATATAAAAAAAAACCTCAAACAAGAAAAACACAAACAAAATAATTCTCATCACAATGGTTGGTGAAATTCCAGTGCCTGGAGCCACCCTGTTTTCTGTATAATAGGAAAACTGTGCTGGAGTTATGAGATACAAAATCCTAGTTCCTTTAGCTGTGCCCAGTGAGAATCACAATGTACTCACTCCCTTATCATTCCTAAAAAGAGTTTTTAGGTCTGATCCTTCAGATACTCCTGCATGGCACAGCCTGGATTTCAGTGTCCTCCAACAATTCTGTTTCCGCCAAAATTTCCCCCTGAATGGTGAAATGTGCCTTTCTCCTGAGCAGGGTAAGGATTGCTCCATACCTCACTGATTCATGCCATGTTGAGAAAAGCTCTTTCCCTGGAAGAGTTTGGTGCCAGTGGCAGCTCTGGACTCCCCTGGGACATCCTTGCTCCTGTGGCCTGTGATGGAGAGTGCTTGGATGGGTGGTACTCCCTCAGAATGAATGTTTCCCTTGTTGCAGCTCCTAAGGAGCTAAAGGACTGTGAAAGGACAGAGGGGGATAACTTACATTCAAGAATTTTAAAAGAAGCAGCCAAAGTATCCTTAAGTTCTTTAAAACTGATGGTAAGCAAGACCATGAAACTGCAGGAAAGTAAATACTGATGTTTTTAAAGGATAAATAGTATGACCAGGGTAATTACAGTTCTTTCAGCATGACATTGATTCCAGAGAAGATAATGGAACAGTCAATCTGGGATTTGACTGATACAGGATTAAAAGACAGTAAAGTAATTAATGCTAATCTACCTAAGATTATTAGCAGTAGATCTTGTCAAACTAAAGTGGATAACTTTACTTGATAGCTTTACAAACTATGCTGATAAGGAGAATGCTATCCCTTTGATGGACTTAGGCTTTGCTAAAAAATTACATTAGTCCCACACAGAAAAGTAGAAAATCAACATGGATACATTGAATTGATTAAAAGCTGCTAATGGGAAGAACTCAAAACATTCCTGTAAATTAGAGATCATTACTGGACAGGTGACCTGCTAGTAAAGATTGCTATTTAACAGTTCTGTCAATGCTTTGAATAAAATCCTATCTGATAAAGCAAGGTGATGACAATAATATTGGGGGAGTGACAAATAATGAGGGGAGGTGTGATGGAGATGGAATGATCTGCATTGATTGCCCAGCTGAGCTTGGCCAAGCAATGTGGTTTTTGGAACAGCAAATACGAAGTCATAAACTGAACAAAGAACAAAGGGATGGGTGCTGGACAGAGACTGCTGCTCAAGAAGCTGCTTCCCTGGGAGCAGTTCAAGATGGATGAAACTGACCCACTGCACACTCCTTCTCTGGGAGTCTCACCAGTGGAGTGGAGAGATTTCTTGGATTCTCAACTCTGGGACAAGTCAATCAATTTTGTGAGGTTTGAACATCCTAAATTCAGTTGGTGGTTGTTGTCGGGTGTTTTCGTTTTATCATATGTCTATACATAACCAAAGTCTTAATTCAGCAAGTTACCCAGGACCATTTCTTCCATTAAGCATATGCTTAAATAGTTTGCTGATCTGGGGACCTTTGCCACAAGATGCTCTTCCATTATCTTGTGGTTCTTTTTTTCCTCTTGGTTTCATAAACTCATTTGGATGCAGTGGTTTTCTGTGGTTTAATTTACTTTCTCTGTGTTATTATTGTCTCCAAACTGTGTATATTTACAAAAGGAATTAAATGAGTACTATTTATTTTACAGCCTGTAATGGCCCTTTTGGAGGGAAGCCATTATGTAGCTACTTAGAACATACATCTTTTCACATTAGAGAGCTCTCATGACATAAATACAAGAAAACAAATATCAGGCTCAGTCCTGGGAACAGTTTATTGCAAAACAGGCTTTATTTCCAAGAACAGCTCTGTAAAAAACTGAACTATTCATTCAGCTGGCAGTGTCTCCTGATTTCTCCCCATTAAAGCAGGAGTTTTGTTATAGATGTCTGGGTAAAACTGTCATTAGAAAATGAATGTACTTGTTTGTGAGTAATTGCATGTGCAGAAATCACAACCAGATTCAGTAGGACTGAACTTAAATAAAGGAGATTTAAAAGCCCTTTTGTGTTGCATAGTCAGTACAGAAAACTTAAGTAGGAGGTGAATCTGGACCAGTGTAATAAATGTTGGATTAGAAAGATGAGAGGAGAGGAGAGGAGAAAAGGGAAAAGGGAAAGGGGAAGGGGAAGGGAAAAGGAAGCCACAGGAAACAATTTAACAGAGGGAGAGAAATGCATGAACTTGCTGGTAGTGGGTGACTTTCTCCACTGCCTTTTGTCAGGTACATTGGTGACTGTTCTTTCAGATTTTGCTTGGGAGTGGTATTATCCCTCTTTTGTCCAAACATTTGCCTGCTTCAGCCTGGATGGAATTGTTATTCAAAAAATGACTGTACTAGAGAAGTTTTGTGGGGTGAATATTGTATCTTCTGCCTACAGTCAGTTTTGAAAATAAATGGTGTGTGTTTAAATGCAATTGGTCTACCACAGCTGAAGCCAAAGGGTCTTGTATTAAAGATAAAAATTGTCTGGATGTATTGACCTTACCAGGGCAGCAGTGGTTTATCCCAGCTGAGAGTCTCTCTCTGCATGTTTATTTATTTCCTTTGTTTTTCTTCTCTTCCTGACTGCTCCTGTACTTTGATTCTCTCATCTTTTCCTGCTCCTTCTGCATACAGACAAATATATACATCTAGACTTGATTCTCATTCACTTTTTAAATTTTGCTATGAAGTTTAAGGCTGATTTCTGAACACAGCCAGAAGTGCTTTTGTTTTTAAACTCAAGAAATTTTTTCTCTCTTCATGCTATTAAAATCCAGCAATTTGTAAGGGATAAAGGAAAGCTGTGCCTAGCCAGGCTCGAAGATTATTTCTTGACAACATATTAATGCCAATAATCTCAGTTGTTTTATTCTGGTCATTGCTGTTCTATGCACATAGGGAAATGGTTTTATTCTTTTTGTATGTCCTAGACAATCAGCCCAATTTTCTTTGAAAGCATCTCTTGCCAGAATGTATCCCTCTGATGCAAAGCCTGATATGTTGATACTATGCCAAATCACAGTTTTGTATGAAAGACCTTGAATAAAAGACTTCAGAATTTATATTAAAAAACATATTTATCACCTATTGAACTTATACTTCTTGGAGAGCAAATTTAAAAAAAAATTTTTTTTGCTTTTCCAATTCCAACTGAAAAAAACCAGAGAATGAATCAGTGGATAAAAATGTCATGTTAGCCATGGTAAATATTTCTTTGCAGTCATAGTGTTGGGAAGATGTAGCCTTCTGTATTTTGAACTAAAGACTGAAGTTTACAGCTAAATGATTGTGGGTCAGAGCCGTGCTTTTGCCCTTCCTCTGAAAAAAACCTGCCAGCAAAAAACAAAGTAATAATATTTGAAAAATTGCAGTTTGTACCTGTTTCTCATTAAATTCAGAGCTCCAAGGCCATGAGCAGCAGAGAGAGGAGTGGAACAAGGATCAAGGGTGATGAAGAGAAAGGGGATAGGAGACCCAAGGGTCTGGATTAAGAGGAATCCAGTGATGGCATAACTGAGATGATTCTTTGTGAGGAAAAGCAGAAGGCAGAGCCATAACCAGTGCAGTGCACTTGTCAGCTTGCAATCCACCTTGTAGAGAACCAATAATCTCAACAAACAATTGCCAAATCTAGTAGTGAAGTGGGACCTCAACTGCATTTGATGCTGATTCCACATAGGTCCATAACTGTTGATTTAGGTAATGCAAAGCTCTGTCATCTGACCAGGCTCACTCACAGGGGAAGGTTTCAGGGGAGATTTTACCTGAGGTCCAAATACACTGTCCTTAGCAAGCAGAAAGGTGGAAAGGTAGCCAGGAGACTGATGATTTCAGAAAGCACAGATCAGGGAAACAGTTCACTAAAACTGAAATAGAGGAAAAGATGTCATAGCAGAAAGCAGTAGAAAAAGAGTGAGTGAAAGGGAAGAGCCTTTCTGTCATAGCGACAGAAGGCCAGAAGTGAGAGAAAAGAAATAATATTTTAATCACTGCTCTCTATTCCAAGACTAGGAAGTATTTGATGATTGTTGACAGACCTGTAAAGTTTCCACATATGTGGACCCAGGTTGTGCCTAAATATTTCTTTTAATGGTGCTGTTCATTCAAGACTTTGCTTCATGCCCTTCCAGAATGGGGAGAGCAAGGAAGTCCAAACTTTGCAAACCAACCCAGGCAAGTCGTAGGCAAACCGTCATCTTGGAGAAGGAAACAGACCAGAAAATCTACAGTCTTAAGGGTTTTATCTTCTTCTACCTGTTTCACTTCACTTAAATCCTTGTAGGAAATATATATGGTCTCCCATGCTTGTAGACATTTCTGGGCTTCATCTTTCTGCCAGCAGCACTGACACCTCCATTTCCTTCATGGCCAGAGATCTGGGTGACCAAGAAAATAACAAATGTTATTATTTAACAGGGGAAATGGTGGTTTTGCTGTCTCCTACAGCTTTCAAGGATGCTATTGTGCATCTCTCACAAAACTTAATTCCAGTAGCTGTTGACCATCTGCCTGGGATAGGGTTTCAAGGATCCCAAATTTGTCTCCTGCATACATTTCACTCAGCTTTGAAGTGAAAGAAGGGATGTTTGAGTTGCAGTGATTGGGCTGTAGATTTAACAGGCAAACACAAGGAATGGCCAAATCTAAAGAGAAGTCTTGGCATGAGCTTTGTTAAATTATCAGCCCTTTTGTTTTGTTTGTGGAGTCCAAGCTCGGGTTATGGTTGTTCTATTGTGCTTTATAGGTTAAAAAGGTACCTGGCATTTATAAATGCCTGATGGAAAATCGATAGTTACTGTTTATGTTCAAGGTCATGGGCTGGGATGTTGGAACCAACCTGCAGCCTGAAGAGTGGCCTCAGCTGAGGAATTTTGGAAAGCTCTGAGAGAAAGGGTGGGGTGCCTTTTATAACAATTTATGGGGGAGCACCCAATCTCTGAGCAAGAGTGAGAAACGCTTCTCCTGTTCTGCTTTTGTTTTCTTTAATGTATGCACTGCAAATCAGCACAGCCTTCAGAATTTTAGGGAAAACAGTCATTAAGAGGTAACCATCCCACATATGTAGGATGGCTCCCTGGCAGCATTTGCTCTAATTGACCCATTCAGGAGAGTTATGTTGGTGGTGTGAACATAATCGACCCAGAGCAGATTATTATTTCTGTCACAGTGCTTCTCTGCAGATGTGAGAGAAAGTAACTTGGGCAGGGGCTACAGGCTTCAGAGAATCTCATCAGCCTTCAGCAGTACAAATACTTGTATGCTACTGAGATAAACATGAAATACAACATTCATAAACACCAGGCCCTTGGGCTCAGAACACCCAATGAATGTGGAATGTGTTTCTTATATTATAGTAGATGTGAGGGAATGCTACATAGTAACTGAAAATAGGGTACTCTTCATGAAATATCCTTTGTAAAAATGTTTATTTATGTTTGTCTTTAATTAATAGATTGCAATAACATCTGTTCATATAAAATTAGGAAAATTATTGACTCAAATACAAGTTATTTGAGCAATTATAATTATCTGACTGACAGCTTGCTGGAAACGTTTGCATTTTATATCTGTATCATGACAAGTCTGGCAAATTGTATCTTACTAGCTCATTAATGTTTAGCAAAATGTCAAATAATGTCCTTGTTGGAGGAGATTTTTTTATTTTTGTTGTCTATCATATAGAAACCAAACCCAAAATTAAGTAAGACTTCACTAAGTTGTCCATGAAAACAGTCTACCTATAAAAAATGAACTGTAATTTAAATGTACTGGGGAGATTAATTAAATAATATCTCTTAGTCTTGGACATAAATTCTTTCTCAAATCATGGCATGCATATAATCCTGCATTTATGGTGCTGGGGAAATACCTTCAGCATTCTACTACTAAGAGATTTTATAGAAGCTGTGTTTGGGCAACAGTTCCTTAAATCCTGATTGTATTCTTTTCCTATCCACTCTTAATACATTTCCAGGAGTTTTCTGTATTTAAATTAAAAATTAAAATGCATCATATGCAAACTGTAAAGTAAACTGGTATATGAATCATTTAAATTGCAATATATACCACTGCAGAAACTTGTTTAGATTAATTTCTGCAAAGAAAATAGTTTAAAAAAATTACACCCTCTTATCCATAGAGTTGTGGCTTCCTATGTTTATTTCAAGAAGGTTGCCTGGTTTGGTGACAAATACACTTTTTTACTGTTGTAGCCAGGACAACTGGGCAGCAAGAGGAAACAAAGTGTGCATTTGACTCTTTGTGTGTTAGCATCAAAGTCTTTTTACTCCAAGTATTTGTTCCCATGCAAAGACATTGAAACCAATGCTGTTTTTTTTTTTTTTTTTAATGCTCCTGAGAGCAGTTAAGGCTGAAAAAATTTTGTCATTTGTGGTAGTGTTTACAGGGGTCCAAGGATGAGGGAAGAGATGAGAATCTTGACTCCGTGTTTCAGAAGGCTGATTTATTATTTTATTATATACATTATTTTCAAAGAAAATTATATATTAAAGCTACAATAAAAGAATAGAAGAAATGATTCAATTAGAAGGCTAGCAAGGAAAGAAATAGTAAGGAAGGATAGTAACATGCAAGGAAAGATAGTAACATGCAACTGCCCACAGCCTCAACACAGGTGGCTGTCATTGGTCATTAAGTAAAAACAACCACATGAGACCAATCAAAGATGCACCTGTTGCATTCCACAGTAGCAGATGACTATTGCTTTTCTTCTGAGGCCTCTCAGCTTCTCAGGAGAAAAAATCCTAGCAAAAGTATTTTTCAGAAAATATGTCTGTGACAGTCATTTCTATGAAATTAGTTTAAGATTCCCAGCTTTTACCTCAGACCTTGCATGCACCTAATAATCTACAAAATGGAATTTCATGGAAAATCCTGTCTTTATGGGGGTGTCATGGACACATCTGAAATTTTGTCATTGATGAAACCTTTATGCACTGAGTTTTGATATGGGATGTGAGGTACGAAAACATCCAAGGAGCAGAAAATGAGGACTAATAGGAAGGGAGATAGAATGAAGGCAAGGCACTAAAATTTGAGCAGATGTACCTTTAGGACTGGAAGCAAGAGACTGGAAGCCTTTGTATTTGCCTGCATATGAGATAAACATGACACTGCACAGCCAGGCCTTCTGTCTCACCTCTTCTCAATCCTCCTCAGGCTCCAAGGAACCACCAAACCCATCCTGGGCTGCGTGTGTTGAGGCTGTTTTGGGATGAGGGATGTTTAGCTGTGAGAAGTGAGCTCTTGGCAGAAGTACAGGGTATGATGAGGAGCCTGGTGAGTGCCAGACTTGCCCAGATGCAGCCTCTTGGCCTGTGAGGGTCCCCCAGGCTGTGATCAGCACCATCACCTTCAGCCCCAAAATGCATCCTGAGAGAGCACCTGTGTTCCTGCTTGGGTGGCTCCTCTGCACACAAACAGCTGCCTTAGCCAGACCTGTGATGAGCAGGAATGCAGCATGGAAAGCAAGCAGAAACTCTGGGATGTTCGCCTTGGGGATTTCAAAAGCTCCAGCATAATTTTTGAAGGATTCAATTTCTTGGATTTTATTTGATTTTCCCATCAGACTGATATTAAATTTATCTGCTCTCCAGAACATTGTACTTGCTCTTGGGACAACTTTTTAAGTTCTGTGGAGTTTGAGGCTCCTGCAGGAGGATCTGTTGAGGTGTAAAGACTTCATTTAAGCCTGCAGAATGGCATGTGACTGCATCAGCTACACACTGTACATTATTATTTTGCTTTTCTTTTTTCTCCTTCAGGAGAATGTGTTTAACTGGAGTAGCCCCATGTGAAAATGACTCAGTTCCTGAGTCCACTTCATTTACAAACCACTGAGAAGTGTTAAACACAGAATCTCACATTGGCATTAATGCAAACCCACTTCTTAGGGCAGAAGTTGACATTACCAGGTGCTGACTGATGCTTGGTAAGAGCCACTGAAAGTTCTATTTATGGAGACAATTCAGCATATTAAAACTGTAGAGAGCAAGAAACAGGGTTTACTTGGTTTTATCAAGTTATTTAGCATAAGCACATCATTTTTGCTTCTAAAATATTGACTTATTCCTCTTGTTACTACTTGAACAGATTAAGGCAAATTTGTCTACTGTGCCATTTTGACTTGAATTAAGATAAAAGCCACTTTTAATCAAGTACCTTCTGCTCTCTGGCTTCTCGGCCATTCCTCATCTCTTATTGAGCACATAATCCACTCTGTCATTTTGATTTTGTATCAACTATTGTCAAGATTGGTTGTCACTCTCCTCCCTGACCAGCAGATATTTGATCAGAATAGATTTAGGATGGCCAGACTCTTTAAAAACAAGAAAGCAAAGATTAGAATTTTTTCTTAGGGCTTAAAGTGGTCCCTAGAGGTATTTTTGTGCATGTGAAGAGTTCTGGTTTGTTACAAAAGTTACAAAGAGTTTTGTTACAAAAACTTCTAATTTTCCAGTTCATTTTCTATTTCCATGTGAGTTCAATGTCTTGGCTCATAAAGTGACAGAATTCTGGAAATCTTTCTCTAGAGACAGCTGAGAACATTCACAGTCCATCCTTCAGAGGACCCAACAGAAGACCCATTTTTTCAGAATGAAACTGAGAAAGAATCAGTGCAGCCAAAGCTACTTCAAAAATAAAATAAAAACCAAACTAAAATCAAAACCAAGCAAAAAAATCACAAACAAACAAAAACCCCAAACCAACGAAAAACCAAGCCAAAACAAATGAACACAAAAATAGGAAAAAAATAGCATCTTAGCAGCTTTGAGCTATTAGATGTTCCAACCAGTTCTTAATAAATGGAACATTTCTGATTTTGATGTACAGTATTTAAGCTCTATGATCCCAAAGTTGTTACTTTAGGAGCCTGTTTTGTTCTTGACAGGTTTTAAATGCATTTGGACCAGCTCTGAAAGTTGGAGGGCTTCATTTAGATAGAGAACTATGAAGAGTCTTGGCTGGAGATGTACAGAAATGTGGGCACAGTCTGATTTCCAGTCTGTGCTCACCTGGAGGGAAAAGGAGGGTAGGAGGTTCAGAGGGAATCTGCTCACTTCTTAGGGATCCTGAAGGAGAAATAAGGAAAAAAAATGCTTAGGCTAACTTACTGTCCAGGGATTCCTGCCTCTGTGGAAATGCCTGAAGGTCTGCCAATTAGAGGGAAAAATAAAAAAAAAGAGCTGAAACTATTAAAATACACCAATGCTGGAACAGCACAGCATTTTCAGACCTTGCTATGAATTTCCCTGCTTCCAAGGGATGCTGAGTGAGCAAGATGTAACAAATAATTTGTTTGACCTGTTTGTTTGGGTTTTTTTCCTTCTTTTAATCCATCTGTAACCACATTTTTCTAGCTGCCTCTGGGGGTGTTTGTAAAATGAGGGCCCCAATGCTCACCTACAGCAGAAGGGTCTTCTGAATGTGACTGGGTGAATTCTGCTCTGTCTGATTGAGCAGCCCCAATGCCGCAGGCTCTGGGAAAATTGAGTGATCTTCAGTGTGGAAGAGGCCAGGTGGGATTTGCTTCACAGCCTCACTCCAGGTCTGAAAGGCTTTTGAGAATTTGCAGTGGCTCTGTGAGTGTAGATCCAGCTTGTACAGACTGAAGGCTCTATGAAAATGTTTAGACAAGCCCTACTTGCTAGGCTTTGTTCATTCACTCTGTCAAGTCCTTTTGAAGGATTAAAAGTGTAACAGAGGTGTGTGGTGAATTCATAATAAATGTACCTAATTTTAAGTACTTTTATTAGACTGTACATGAAGCTTTTTATATAGCACCTCTTTATAAAAACAAACAAACAAATCCAAAACAAAGACCCATGCTTTGTAGACAAGCACATGCAGAAAAACTGCATATTATTATCAAGTCATGTAGAAAGTGTCCCAAGATTTTCTTTTGGATCTCATATAAATAGGACTCCTGGGCTTCTTTCATGGGGTAACAATTATCATGGCCCATATATTGTCTGCTTCACTTATTGTTATTATTATTATTATTGGCAGTTTGAACATACGTTTATTTGAATAAGCAGAGCTATTCCTGATGGGAAACATATGGCAGGAGGCTTCAATTCTAGATCCTAATGGTGGGTTAATCAGGATAGTCCCAGAGGTTCTGGGAGAGTTCATCACCCAAATAGGATGTCCTCCACTGTGCACATGACTGTGGTGGTGAAGAATCACAGAATCATAGAACTGTTTGGGCTGAAAGAGAGCTCTGGAGAACATCCAGTCCAAACTCCCTGCCAAGACAGGGTAACCTGGAACAGGTGGCCCAGGAAGTCTTCCAGGTGGGTTTGGAATGTCTCCAGAGAAACTCCATGACCTCTCTGGGTCATGTTCCAGTGCTCTGCCACCCTCAACAAGAGGAAGTTCTTCACGTTGAGGTGGAATTTATTGTGTTTTACTTTGTGGCCATTGCTCCTTGTCCGGCTGCTGGGCACCACTGAAAGGGATCTGGTACCATCCTCTGACACCACCTTTGTGACTTTATTTGTGTTGATGAGATCCCCTCTCAGCCTTCTCTTCTCTGTACCAACCAGGCCAAGCTCCCACAATGTTTCCTCATAACTAAGGGGATTACCTTCAGCCAGCTACACCATTGTTTTCCAGTTGTTCAGTAACTAAGGTATCTCAAAGCTTGCTTTCATTTCAATCTCGCTTATAGTTTCTATATTCTCAAAATCTTTTGCTAGGCAGTCATATTCATAAGGCTTTCCTGTTTCACCTTCCCCAACACTGAAGCACCCCAGGAGGACACCAATGTCCCTCCTGACCAGGGCACTGCTGGCCCACCTGTCACTCACCAGGACTCCCAGGTCCTTCTCAGCAGAGCTGCTCTCTAGCAGGTGGGAATACACAGTCTCATAGATCGTTTTAGTTACCTTTCAAAGGCTTCCTTCTGGGATAAAATCCTGAGCAGCAATGTACAGTTTTCCACTTATAACTAGTTTATGCAAAAGAGACTTCCATAAGATCAGACCTCAAGAAACTTCATCAGAAATTTCAGAGGTCTTTTCTGAGAGTTTTGATAAACTTTGGGTCTGACTAAGCTGGCTACATCATGATAACAATCTCTCTGAGAGTACTTTTTATTCTAACCCTAGACAAATCAAGGGCTATAATCTAACAAATCATGCAAGTCCACATTATTTTAAAGTCTGGCTTTATTCCTCCTGCTGGATATTAGTCTATGTGCTTCTTGGCTCTTATCTGAGCTATTGACAGTTACCAGGCAGAGACTGCACTCAGCTGGTGGATTGATTTATTAACAGAAATGACAAGAGGTCTGCATTTGATCTTAACATGTCTCAAGTTTAACTTCTCCTGACAATCACTCAACTTTGACCTTAAACAATTTGAAGCAATTTGCCCACAATTCCTCACTGTAAGTGAGTCAGCTCTAGTCAATATGTCTATCTCTTTGAGGGAAAATGTTTGTTTGCAGTTTGTTCTCTGTGAAGGAAATCCTGTCACTATTTTCACTGGGGGAAAGAAAGTCCTGCATAATATAACATGATTTATCTGGGAGAGATATGATGAGGGTGCTATTTTTAATGATAGCTCAGCTAAAATATAATGTGCAATGACTCTAGGAGGTTATCATTTGAAAATCAGAATCTCACAAAGACAGAAAAAGGGCAGCATGAAAAATTGATCATAGGAATGCCTAATCTCCACAGAAGGCACTTTCAAAGGGGAACACCTTTCATGCTTTCAAAGGGAGCCTTACCACCTGAAAAGGCATTTATCAGAGACAGGAAACAAGGCTCCTGTGAAACTTGCAGTCCAGAACTGGGAACTGCAGTAATAGGTTCCATGTTTTGTTGCAAACTCGCAGTTTTGGCCATATTCACTGAAAGCTCTGGGTAAATTTGTACTATGAGTGGATCTGGGTGTGTTTACAGGTGTCACTGAAGACTGGACAGTGACAGTAAGAGAATATTTTTGTTTTCTGGATCTTGAAACTTCCTCCTCAATTCTCAAATCTTCAGAGAATTCCTGGTCTTAACAGTGATGTTTGAAAGGGTCTTTGAGAGGTATTGGAAGTAGAGGTATTGCCCTTTCTCTTTTGTGGAATGCTTGGAAGTACCAAAGTGGATTAATTTTTACATGAAAACTATGCCCACTGAAATCCATAAAAGCAGAAAGCACTTAAGAACCTCAGAAAAGAAGTTTGCTGTTATTCACCTTACAAGTCTACTTTAATTTTAATGCTATAAAAAAGTGAAGATAAAACATGGACCTCAGATTTCATCCCAAAGCCAGAGACACCCAAGTCTGTGTGTCTCAAATATTCTTCTGTTCCACCGACCCAAGTTGTCCAAGTCTTTTAGTTCAAGCTTGAATTTTTAATCTTTAAAACCCACTTAAACTCTCCTCTCTGAGCACATTAGCAGTTGTGCCAGTCTGGGCCATAAAACTTCCCAGATTTTATGGCACTGCTGCTACATGTGCTGCGAGGTCTCCTGGAGATGCTCCCAGAGAGAAGACGTGTCTGTGTGGGATTTTAAAGGCTGTTGTCAATAATGTCCTGGAGCTTGCTGTGAGCACAGTTGGCTTCTTATGCTTGTACACTCATTTTATTTTTTTCTGTTTATTTGGTTTGGACTGGTAGAACAACATTTGCTGATCCTGGTGGTATTTTTTTTTTTTTTGTGTCAGGCTGAAGATGCTGTAATTTAGGTGTATTTCATGAATATCTGGGTCTCTTTTGCATTACAGACAGATCAACACTACCTCAGCAAACACCCCAAGGATTCATATCTCTGTGCCAAGGACAAGAGCTTTCTTGAACCAGGCTCACATTCTGACAGATAATAGAATTAATGTTTTTGCTTTGCACACCATTGCCAGGGTAACTGATGCAGCACACGACAGTGACGTATAACTTGTCCATTCATCAAAACCAGAACTGCACAATTTGTGGTGTTTTCTATAAGGCTGGATAAATGCCTTGATCCAAACACCACTGGAATCAGTGAAAAGATTGTCTTAATGTTGCTGGGATTTAGGGTGAACTCACAGAGGTGAGGGATTTTTGCAGGGAAGATTTTGTATGGCTTTTTGAAATGCATCCTTTTAGAGAGATAGCCTGGAGTATGTGCTGAAGGATTAACAATACAAATCATCATAACTTAGTAGGACCATCATATAGACATTGATAAACTTCTGTAGAGTTTGCTCAGCAGACCTACTTATTTTATAGTTTCTAGCACCTGCACTGGACACTTAAAAATCCTGTGAAGCAAATGTATTCCATTCAGCCCCTGGCAGTCTGCACCCTGCTGAGAATACAAATGGTTTGCAGTTGTGCCTGTGCCTCCTGCTCAGTGCCATGTCAGGAAGTGAATGCAGATGGACTCATTTGCTGACAACCTACAACATGGGTTTGATATAAATTGCAGCTATGACATCAATTTCTTTTTGTATAGAAATCCAAAATCATTGAATATTTACAAAAGGCCAAATTCACCTCAAGGACAATGCTGAACTAAATTTAGCAAAGGCACAGAGAAAAGAGGAGCAAGCATACATGACTCCTATTTCTCTATTTTTTTGTGTGAAGCCTGCAGGCCAATTCAGATCTTCATACAAGATACAGAACCTTTGGGATCCCAGTAGTTCTCATTATCAAAGTTTGTGTCTTTTATTTCTGTGGTCCCATCCCATTGCTAGAGTTGTTTAGAGGGAAAACATCCCCTCATTCTGAGTCACTGACTGTCTGAGGGTGATTGCTTCTCTAGTCACTAGTAGCACCCAAAAAGCCATGGAAGCATGGAATGCTGAGAACCAGAGTCAGGAAAATCACTGAAGTTTCTCAAAATCAACCAGGCAGATGACCAAGGGGCTGGGGCAAGGTGACAGCAAACTAGATGTCCAAAGCCACAGAGCAGGCAGCAGTCAAGCTTCAGGCTGTTGGAGCATCTTCAAAACTAACACATCCAGGAAGAACTTTTTCATTCCAAATTGATAAGGTAAAATATTCATTTATACATATAGCATTGATCTCTGATCAGACATCAGTTTTCTTCTTCACCTGACTGTGTGTCAGAGTAAGGTTAATTTTGCATCTCAGTCTAGTGTCAGACTCATCCTTCTGGGAGCACAGCTTCAGACTGATGGAAATTTGTCTTGTTTCATAGATTCTCAAGGGATTATATTTTAATTCCACCATTGTTTAACTATTTATTCTTCCAGCCTCCTCTACTGCATGTAATTTTTCAACTTTATGTGCTTCATTCTAATCTATAGTGACTTCCTCATGTGCATCACTTGCAACAAGACTGATGTTTTATTATTTTAAACTGTAAGGAAATGTACAGAGAAACATAGTGAGAAGAAGACAGAAGTGTCTGGCTCATCTCAGAAGCCTCTAAAAATCTGAGATAATCCTGGTTCATTTTTGAAAGTGAGTGATGTAAACACTGGATAGCAATGCCAGAGAACAGGAGCCACCTCTCCAGGCTCCCATCATATGTAAATCCCTGTAACACCAAATTGGAGAAAAGAAGGACCAATCTTAATTCTTTCTAACAAGGTAGAGAAGAAAAATGTTTTGCACTTTTAATTTGTTGCTTTCAGGCAGTTAACTGAACAGAGACATATAGGGTAATTTAAGCAGGATTTTCATTTTACAAATGACTAGACTATGTGTTCATTTCCCCAGAAAGAAAAATGAGATGCTTTCTTCTCCCTTTTTTATTCTTTGGATAAAAGATGTGTGTGTATGTTGCAGGAAACTTGCTCCCTGTGAGTGTAACAGGAGAAAGTAAAAGTGAGGAGAAAGAACACTTTCGGCCAAAGGTCAGAATTGGAAAAACACAAAATTGCTATAAATTTTTCATTAATTAGTTTAGACTGGATCGCTCCAATCCACAAATCTACCCTTCAGGTAGCTGAGTAAGGGCAAAGCAACCTGTGAGGTCTGGAAGCAGAGCTCAGTAAAATGGCAGGACAAACATCACGACTTGCTGGCTGCAGTGGGAGCTCTGCAGCGGGGCCTGCAGCTGGTGGCATCTGCAGGGATCCTGCTGGCAAGGACCTTGTGCCTGGCAGGGGACAGCCTGCAGCATGGCCTGGCTGCTGGGCACAGATGGTTCAGCTCCCTTCCCTGGGCACGTGTGGCACCAAGCTGCTGCTGCTGCTGTCATTGCCCCTGTGAAAGGCGGTGTGGAGCCATGGCTTGTCCGAAAATGTCATAAATTTCCTTTTCCTGCTCATAATGTGGGTCAAACACACCTGGGGACAGTTGAGGTGTCCAAGCATCTCCCACCCAAACAGTGTCACTGCAGGAGGCAAATTTCTGTAAGTCTTGCGTCTTGTCTGCCAGACTCACATCCCTGATGCCCAAGGGCATTTTGCATAGCAAGCACACTTACACTTAGAAAACTGATTATGGCCCCACACAGAGGTTTTTCTGAATAGATCTGGATAGCTACAACACAGATATCTCAATGAGATACTCAATATGTCCATTGACAACACCCTGATTAAATCTATTAAGTCAGTGTAAGTCACTGGTATCTATGGTGCACTTTATTTCATTCTGAAGCAGAGACCTAAAATTAGTGAAGTGGTTCTCACCCTAGAAGTGCCAATTTCTCTCAATTGTCTGTAATGTGAGCCTGATGTGAGATATTCTGATTTAAACCTTCATATTTTTTTAGCTGTTAAAGGTTAAGGGACCCCAATTTCTTTCTAGTTACACTGATCATATGTAAACCCTGATGAAGGCTCCCCAAATCCAGGAGTTTCTGGTTGGAAGGAGGAGAGGTGAAGCTTTAGTAACTTATGAACCAGAGATTTGTCTGAATTATAGAGTCAGCTCAATCAACCACAGGGAGGGTTGGCAGTTCAGTGACCCAGTGCTTAGCTCAGGCCAACTGCAAATGTGAACCCCAAAAATCTCCTGTCACTGCCCACTTAAATCACCATGGCTCAGGTGGCATTGTCCAGCTTAGAAATCAGAGTGAAAAGAATTATTTACTGAATTGTGCAGGTGCATTGTTTTGTCTGTTATTAACATCGGTGGGATTTGCAGTATTTAAACACTCAGCAATTCTTTCCCCTTAGGCTATCAGTGCTTGCTTGCAGCCCAGAGGAGAACAGCTCTGTGAACAGTGCTGTTGAAAGTTTTCACCAATTAATCCGAGGACAGAATTAACTGATATAAGCAATGATGAGACTTACAAGATGCATAATTGACCTCCTTTGACTATATGAGATAAATGGATATGATGTCACTGAACTGCCCTCTGATTATCCTTTAAATCACAAACACTCTTGCAGGTAACACTTGGGATGTTATGTAGGAATATAAATATAAAATTCATTGATGGCATATTGATTTCATACAGTGACTCAAAGCATTTATCTCAGCTATTGTTATTACTTATCATAACTCCAGGAATGGCAGCAGATTCAGCTTCTCACTAATGGAAAACACTGTTTAGGTTTCTCTGAAGAGAGATACAAATTGTTTGGTAATTGTGTTTTGCATAATCACCTGTTTAAATAATTACCAACATCATCCTCCTGCTGATGTTCTATAATAAACTTAATGATTTCTGAAAACACTGTATAGCCTTTTCTAACTGGTGCAATCATATCAAGGTTTTCTGGTCTAGCAGTCAGCAAGGGGAAGAAATTGTGCTGAGCATGTGTGGGACTTTTTCCTCCAATGCCAAAGCCAAATGTTCTGCCAAGCATCTTTCTCATGTGCAGTGTTTTCTGCACATACCCAGCTGTCACTGCCCTGTGTCACAGTGCATGTGGATTGCTGCTTAGATTAAGAAGACAGCAAAACATTTTGTCTTTGGGATAAGTTTAGTCATTAATCTCCTGAGTTTTTTTTCTTTTTTCCCAGATAGAGTAAATATGGTTATTGATGATGCTGTTTGAATTGATTATATTTATAAAGTCTTTTCCTGTTGGGGAATTGGGAAATTGACTCCTCAAGAGGGTTGAAAGTATGCTTAAGTAAACAGCCTTGTGAAATGCAAAGCATGTTGTGATTTTATTTTGCCATTTCTTTCAAAATGAAAGGAAGTTTGCAAAATACATTTCAGTGGAACAATATTTTTTCTTTAATTATGGTAACATTTTACCCTGATGCAAGCCAGTAAATTTCTACAATGACATATTGAATGCTTATGGTAGACAAGGATGGTGGCAGTGCCATCCCTTCTGTCTTCAACATCATCAAGCCATGGCTCCAGATTTGACAGCTTGTGGTGGCAGTGGGATTTCCCTTACTGGTTCTGCTTGCTTATGCTCCACTTTACTGGTACTTGCACTTTAAATTGAACAAAGATAAGATGATTTAATTATCTGTCTCAGTTTAGTGGAAGTGAGGTCATTATTTAACTGTTTAATATTTTCCTGTGTCAGCATCATTATTTTTTCCAATAATGTCCTTGTCTTCTCTTGTGCTTTCAAATTCCTGAGGAGATCATGGGTCCTTTGTAGAACGAACCTTTAAATATATTGACATTAAAGCCTGTAGATAGGGATGAGCCAGGATTAATGCTTAAATCTCAAGGGCTTCCAAATGTCAGTGACAACAGCTAGTTGTGCACAGAACTAGCTGAAAAATCCCATGAAATATGCCTGTCGAAAAACACTGATTTTCACTTAGTCCAGTCAGTTCACTTGAAATTCTCATTCTCTAAAATTAATATTTATAAAGTTAGACATTACTTCAGTTTCTGGGAGGATTTGTTACACCACTGAGTGCAATTATCATTGCCAACCTGTTGTGAAGCAAAGTACTTAATGCTAAAAGCAGCAGGGATGCTGGGCGTCAGGGGCTCCGTGCTAAAAACACCTTGGTCTGTTCACACCGGAGTTAATGCAGCCTCCTTTCCTCCTGGTTATACCTTGTGGCTGGCTGTCTGGTGTCTAATGAAGTGTGTGTTCATGTTGCATCTTTTAGTGCTTTACAAGCTCTCTTTGTCAGCCAGTTTTCATTAAACATCTCTGAGATTTCTGTTTGTGTTGAATTTGGTTGTGTTACAGCAGGACTGTCACACAGTTTCTCTGGCACGCACGCACACACCCAAACAGAAAAGAGCTGCATAGCCTCTATAACCTTAGAAAAAGTTTAAGAGTTTAAGATGTCTTGGCTGTAAATAATTAAGCTAATTCTGAATTTGCTAGTGGGTTTTGCTTGTGGGGAAGTCATATAGTAAAAGCAGGGCTGTAGCAAGCTGAATTGCTGCTAGCATAGTCCAGGGTAAGGAAGCAAGAAGGACTTTTGCATAAAATCCACAGATGTTTTATTCAGCCATGTGGTGAGATGATCAGGTCCCAGACACACACACATAGAGGGTCCAGCTTTCTCTCTACAGGGGCCTGGGGGCTCGCTCTGGTCTCAGGGCAGTGCAAAGCTGTGGGTCAATCAGGGAACAGGGAAGGAGTGGCTCAGGGACATAGGGACAGACATAGGGACAGGGGAAGGAGCCAATAACTAACTAACTGCTAACTCTAACTGCTTTTTGAGGGAAGCTTCTTGTGTGTCTCTAGACCAGGGAATGCCCCTCCCCAGGGTCTCCACACAGGGCAACCCCGACAATGGGAGAGAAATGATGGATCTGACTCCATGGACATCAGAAGGCCAATTAATTACTTTAATATACTCTATTGTTCTGTACTATATTACACTATATTACATTACATCAAAACAGAAACTGCACAAGCACTCATCTCAACTGCCCAGAATCTTATGACTGTCAGCCGACAGTGCCGACACACTCATGCATTCAATTGGTCAATGAATCACCAAAATCCACATTCACACCAAAATCCAATTACCAATTCCCTTCAGGTAAACCATCTTCCACAATGCATTCCACTTGTTCCAAAACACAGAAGCAGTAAATGAGATAAGAATTGTTTTTTTTTTTCTCTGAGGTTCAGAGAATGTGAATCCCAGAAAATCTTTGGGAAGTTTTGCCTTGTTTTTCTCTGTGAAGAGGAATGCAGCTGCAGAAATCACAGTTGGAATGGTCAGTTGGAATGGTTGTTGCACAAGTCCATGCCTCAACCTTCCAGTGACCTTCCTGCAAAGAAAGTTGCCTTGGGATTGTTTGCATCAGCAACCTGTTATGGCCATGAATGCTATTGAAAAGAATGTACTGGTTTGGAGGGTTTTCTTCTGCCAAATGAATGCCAGTGGATAACACTTCATGGATTGTAACCCAACCTGGTGATTGCAGTGAAATTACAACTCGTGGCAGAAACAGATGATGGCTGTGTCAGAGCATTTGAGGTTTTAATGAGGCAGAATTTTGTTACCCCGACCCTACATCCAGTAGCTTGTCATCTAGTTGTGAGCAGAATAATTACCAGTGATAAGGGCTCATTAAAAAGGTAATTCTCTTTTAACAGGAGCTGCTGTCTGAAGCCCAGCCTTTGGGCTATCAGACCTCTCAGTGGCAAATGATGGCAAGGAGATGGCAGTCTGTGCAGCTCAGGGGGCTGGGATGGAGCAGAATCCTTTGTAGTGTCACCCTGCAGTTACAAAAAAAACCCCACATTGGATAGAAGTTAGAGGAATGCCCTTTTGTAAGAACTGCAATAGGACTCATGACTCCCAACCCTTCTAACAATAGAAAATATGAGAAGATCAGCAATATCTGACTCCATAGAGGAGCACAGACCTCATAGCAGGGACAAAGGCAGCAAATTGGATCTAAAATGAATCAGAGAGGAAAAGCCTTTAGAACAACAATGACTCCAGAACATCAAAGCTGAAGAGCATTTTGGGGAGATAGGAAGAGAATCCTTTGTGCCTTTCAGGGACAATATCTTCACATCTTTTGTGCCCTTTGGGCTTATGAAGGAGTGATTTGGCTGACTAGCAGAAGAGACACGGATGTGGAAATTTGCTGGCTTCAATATGCCTAGGAGGAACATGAATATCACTTTTTGCCCTCCCATTGAGCTACTTGGTGAGAGACTCCCAGCTAAATTCCCTGAGATGCCCTCAGACCAAGTATGGGAATTTTTGAGGCTGGGAATTCATCTTCCTCCTTGGCTGAGAGAGAAAAGGAAAAAGAAAGAGAAAGAGAAAGAGAAAAAGAAAGAGAAAGAGAGAAAGGGAAAGGGAAAGGGAAAGGAAAGGAAAGGAAAGGAAAGGAAAGGAAAGGAAAGGAAAGGAAAGGAAAGGAAAGGAAAGGAAAGGAAAGGAAAGGAAAGGAAAGGAAAGGAAAGGAAAGGAAAGGAAAGGAAAGGAAAGGAAAGGAAAGGAAAGGAAAGGAAAGGAAAGGAAAGGAAAGGAAAGGAAAGGAAAGGAAAGGAAAGGAAAGGAAAGGAAAGGATTTCAAGCGAGGGCAGGTTCTCTTCCCTGCAGCAGCAAGTGGGCCACTCAGGACAGTGCTGACAGCCTCACAACTTGGCTGGTTACTGCAATCAGACTGTTCATTTTGTGATGTATTTGCATGCACTAATCAAAGCAGCCTTGGGAGTGGGTGTCAGTGGTGGTTTGATACCTGGAACACGTGTAATCAGGTTTTTCCACCCCAGTGTGGATAAAAGTTGGTGAAAAGACAGCAGTTCCTTGTCTTTGATATTCAGCTCAGTGCTCCAGAACAGCTGCCCTCCTGCCTTTGCAGCATCCAGCCACCAGGACATTGCAGGGGTCATTACCCTGACATTCTCCCAGCTCAGGTTTTGGGCATGGTTCCCCAACCTTGCTCAACCAAGAATCCTATCGGTCCAGAGACCATTCAAAACTATCTGCTCTGGGATTTTCTTCTTGTTCTGATCATTCTTTCCCTTTGTAAATCTCATTTAAGGACCTGTTTTTACTCTGCCTGCCAGTATGTCTGTGGAAAGAACAGAGGTTATATTGAGAAGATAAATGAAGAAAAGCTTTGGGTTTTTTAGACACTCTTCTACAAAAAACATCAAATTTCTCAAGCCCACATTCACAATAGGCATGGATAAAGACACAAAATTATAATAGTTTTATTATGCTTTATGTATTTTTTGTATTAATATAATATTACTATATTAGCAGGTTAAGTGAATGGTTTTTTAGTAATTCTCTAGGAAAAAATATCTTCTAAGCTCAGCACATGTTATGTTATTTCCTTCAGTTATGTAATTTCCTTCTCTCTTTATCTGTCAAGAATTTTGGTGTAGCTCATTTAGGGAGGAAAAGGATGGTGCCCCCCTGCACTCTCTGCTCTGGGGGCTTTCCTACACCTTGGAGTCACAGGGTCTCTTCTGCTCTGTTTACTGCTTTTACATCCCTTTTTGTAGCCTTTCAGGGCATGAGCAGCAAACTGGAGGCGCTCAGAAACAAGGATGACAGAATTTAAATTTCCTTGTGTGCTGGATTGTCCTACCTGAGACTGCTCAATGCATTTTATTTCTGTTATTTTAACTATTTTGCAGTTAAGGTTGAGCAGTAAAGATGAAATCCCCACTCTTTCTCTCTCTATTTACTTTTGTGGCACTGCAAAGAATATTTCAAGGCACTTTTTTGTGCTCTGTCTTAAGAATACAGCACTGACCAGGGGCAAATGGTCCCTGTAGCTCTATTAATGTTAAATGAAGCTTTTCATAAATCATGACTGAATTTCCTGTGTTACATTATGCCAGAAATCCTTTTCTAAATGCTCAGTGAAATCAAAGTAGCATGCAAAGATTGACATTTAAGTTGCATATCTACCTAAAAGTATTTTACACACTCCATTAAAAAGTTGAAGATAATTTAAACACAGTAATTCATATCGATGTCATTAAGTAGAAAGGAAGTATATTTTCAATGCTGAAAAATGTTCATCTGGCAGCTTAATCAAGTATTAGAACAAATAGAAAAGTCTGAGGTCTAATTTTCAAATGTTGCACAGTCATATTTGGAAAAGAGTAAATAACCCTGCATCTGTCTGCCTTTCCAAACAAAAAGGATCAGCAGAAGATTTTTATATCTCTTTTTGTCTTTCATCTGCCTAAAACAAATAAAATTCATGCTGCACCTATAATGATGGAAGTAATAAGGGAAATGGTAATCAAGCAGAATTAAACACTCTGAAATTTTCTAGCAATGTATTACTTTAAGTGAATGTTTAAACTGCATAATCATTTTACTGGAAGACTGGAAAATCTCATCAGGCACTGCAGATAGACAGATGGAGAGCTAAGGATTGTCTTTTCCCATGAGTTCCGTCCTTGCTGATGAAAATGCTCCTCCACTTGTTGCTGTGACTTGTAGCCCTCATTCTGCAAGGCTCAATCCTTGTTAAAATCTTTACACTTGAAGGCCCATCATGTTCATTCCACTTTGGGACTGATTTCTGCACAGCTTTTCCTCTCACTTCAGACACTGGGTTTAGAAAAATCTGTGCAACTCTCCTGGTGCTCTTGTCCTTCCCTGTCCCATGCCATGTGTAAATCCTGGTTCCTGTGTGAAGGGAAGGCAGCACAGAGGTGAGTGCTGGAGAGTTTACAGGGTTTATTTTCTTGGTCTCAGTTGCAAACTTCTCCAAGGGGCGAGGCTGGAGGGTACCTGCAAGGATGAGTGATCCAGAACCATTGGATTGAACAGGAGAAAGCTGTCTTGACTTCCCTTAGTTCTTTACAGGCACTTGCACAATTATCACTCAGTATGGGAGGACTCCACAACTGCTTAGTAGAAGGTGCTGGAGAATCACATCTTTGAGGCCCTTTTGTGTCTTCACACTGCAAATAGCACAAGAGAGTGCTCAAACCTCCCTGGGTCATTTCATCTTCCTCCAGTCTGGTGCAGGACAAGGCTTAGCACTGAGGTGAGATGAACAGAGAATTTCTGGGTGTCTCTGTCCTCCCTGCTGTGACTGCCACAGTAGGAACTCATTTTACTGAAGGAGAGCAATGTGACCTCAGAAGAAAACCAGTTATTAGTATGGCTGTCAGCAGAAGTGTTTTCAGTACTGAGTGCTGGTAATGTTCTCATCCAGTCCCAGCTGCCACCTGGCTGAAGCTTTTCTCCTCCCTGTTCTTTGTGCTGCCCTTTTCTGACAGCACTGAAGAGCCTTCCCTGATAGAAAATTGCTCAGGAACACACAGCTGATTTTGCCTGCCCTTCCCTCATGGTAGCCAAACATCTCTGAGAGAAAGACGTGTCACGGGCATATTTTATGAAAAATCCTTTTGCTAGGATCTTTTCTCCTGAGAAGCTGAGAGGCCTCAGAAATTAAATGAGAACAATAATTATCTGCTGCTGTGGAATGCAACAGGTGCATCTTTGATTGATCTCATGTGGTTGTTTTTAACTAATGGCCAATCACAGTCCAGCTGTCTTGGACTCTCTGGTGAGTCACAAGATTTTGTTATCATTCCATTTCTTTCCTTGATAGCCTTCTGCTGAAATCCTTTCTTCTATTCTTTTAGTATAGTTTTAATATATCATTTTCTTTTAATATAATAAAATAACAAATCAGCCTTCTGAAACATGGAGTCAAGATTCTCATCTCTTCCCTTGTCCTGGGACCCCTGCAGACACCACCACAAAGATGCTAATTGGGAATATACAATTCCTGGTTTATGCACCTGGATACACAAGACAAAGCTTTGCAGCAGAAGCAGGGCTGCTCTGAGTTATGGCTGATCCTCAATTATGGCTGACCTGTTGTCGTCTGAGACAACTTTGCTCATTTCAGCCATTCACCTGAGGCTGCCAGACACTGAGTAAGCCAGAGGCAAGACCTCATTGTGCCTGATAACAGCATCCACATATGAACAGCCTCTAATCAAACATGTGGCAATATTTTTTGGAGAGCATTGGCTCCAGAAGGGAGGTTCACACGTATTCCAGAGTTTGCAGACTGTGACAGTGCACCTGCTCCCATGGCAGCATCCCTGGCTTTGCACAGGGGTTGTGTTTATCTTTTCCAAGCAGTAGGTTACTGTTTGAAAAACTTCCACAGCCTTATAAAGAAATATTTCAATTGGATGAAATCTTTCTGACCCTCTATTATTATTCTGTTTGCCAGTTTCCCATGTGTGGGTGAGTCTTTTCTCCCCTCATTCAGAAGCTTAACAAAAGTCATTAAAATTGCCACAGTGTTGTCTATGAGCAATTCCTATGTGTGAAAGAAAAAAGGCAAGAGAGTGTTGGAAGGATTGTTTAGTTTTTAAAAACACTTTTCATTTTTCTGATCTCCTTGTCCTCTTCAATCATGTGAAGCAGAAGTAAGCATTTAAATAATAAGACGTTTGTGTAAAATTACTTTTTCCTTGCCCTAGTTTTATATTACATGAATCTATCCATTTTCCCTGAATAAACAAACAAGATTAATTATTCTTGGATTTTTGAGAATATTTCTGCCTCTTATCATCAAGCCCACTCAAATGATTGAAAGGAATAATAAAAACAGCATTTCATGTTGAATAAAACGTCTTTTATTTGGTCATTAATACACTGTGGTCCTTATGTACTAACACCCTAAGCAATTAAATTCTCATGAGGTAGATTAGGCTTTGAAGGCTAATCAGAAACCAAACAGAGGCACATTTGAAGGAGCACATATTTCAGGAGCTGGCTGAAGGATGGATGTTCAGAGGTAGCTTTGAACGCTGGCTGTTCATAGCAGAAAATGGTTTGTGTCATCAGAAGTGAGTGTGAATCCATTTTCCTGTCTTGTGAAAAATATTGAAGCTTCAAGGAGTTCTTTGTGCCAAACCCATGTGCATTGAAGACCTATCAAAATGACTGTGTTTGCTTATTTATTTTTCCTGAGAAATGAGAAAGGGGAGGTCAAGGAACAGAGCAGTCTTGGGAGAGCAAAGAGTTTGGTTGTCAAGTCCCTCTCCTGAACTCCCTGTGGGTGCTCTGCTTGTTAGGAGGGAAAGGGCTCTTTACATATCCATTTTTCCATCTTTCCATCTCCCCTCACTGTCTGCTACCACTCTGAGTAGCAACTGCACATGAGCACATAAGGGAAAAGAGTGAGTTGTGTCTCCCCCTCTACTCAGATCCTGACTGGAGATTTTAATTTTTCATCTTCTCCAAGAACAATGAACTGGTTTTGAGGAAAAAAATAAAAGACCAAAAGGTCTTGTTGATTCATCAGTTCTTACAAGGAATATCTCGCTGAACACTTCCCAATCAATTAGCTCTCCTGTTTTATGTGTCCAGCTCAGCCCCTAATTTTTCTTCTCTGTGCCAGAAGTGAATGCCCTGCTGTGGAGCAAAGAAAAAATTATTGCTTTTACTTCTTGAGACAAAGTGAGGAGAGATTGAGGCACGAGCAGCAGCACATTATTAAATTGGGATGAATCTTGAGGATCCACTTGTTTTCTTGAGAGAGAGACCCCACAGGGAGGCAGAGAACAGACCCTTCAAGTCTTCTGGAGCTGGGCCCAGTGAGTTTAGTTTGTATCAGCACCATTCCTGCCTATGTGAAATATTCTGCTGTACAAACAGGAGGACAACCAAGCTGCCAGCAACCTGAGGAAATCAAGACAAGGTGGAGTCTTCTCTCCCTCTCCTCCAGACCACCTCCTGGCTCCACAGCTTGGAGAGAGGACCTTCTTGGCAGTGAAGCATCCTTTTGAGTTGGATTAGCTGTGAGAGAAGGTACAGGCACGTTGGTACATGGCTGAGCAATGAGCTGCACTGAAGAGGACCACAGTGACCATTTGGAAACTGATACCATGAAATAAATTTCTACTATTGTGACAACAGTCAGTGGGTGTCCACATAGTTTGGGACCATCATCCCAGACAGACAGGCATGAAAACATAGTGGGTTTTTTTATTTCTACAATTTTTTTCCCCTGTCTTACCCTCCATGATCAGTATTTTAATGCTCCTGGAAACCTGAACTGAACAACTCAACAGTGAGTGCTGCTGACTGCAATGAGTTGTATTCCACAGCTCACTTTGACACATTTAGAGCTCAAAACATCTTTGGCCTTTGTCTTACTCCTACTGGCCTTGGTCTAAGTAACAAAGTTGACGTCTTTATTGTCTTTTAATTTATTTCTCTCTCTCTCTTGTGGCTTATGCTTATGGGAAATGTTTTAATTGAGTTCATCTTCAGTTCAGTCTTCTTTGATAAACACTACAAGTGTCAAAAATTTACCAGAGAAAACTTGTTCTGCCAGCAGAGGCATTCACTCAAGTCAGACCTGCTTGGACAGGTGGATGAGGGGAATACTATGTGACTGACTTCAGAAGGGTCATTCCAGCAAGTGCCACGGAATTGAATTTAAAATGCCAGACTCTTGCTCCCGCTATAGCTCCTGCTGGGCACCAAAGCCTGTTGAAAAACCCTAAAAGACAGCTGGAAAAGGGAGCATTGTAGCAAATGTCACTGTGTTTTAATTGAGTGATCTGAGCAAGGAAATCCACAAAATACTGAGAGGCCAAGTCCTTGCCCTCGGGTAGTTGGCTTCAGGAGAACTTGCAGGTGCCTTCAAAGTGTACGTCATGCATCCCTGTTGTCTAAGAAGATAAGAGTCTAATGCAGCTGGTGAAGTTCAGCTTTGAGTTTGGGAGGTGTAGGTCTGTGTTCAGCTCCACAGGTCAGGGGTTCAAACCTTGTTAACGACTTTTGAAGAGGCAAATCTCACACGTCTGTGTCAGATAGCAGCCCCAGAAGTTTAACACTGGCAAGTTCTCAGTAATCTATTGAAAAGCAATGATATGAAGGAGGGGAGCTTTTTTGCCTTTGAAAATGCAATCTCCACACCCTGCTGTACCTGAAAATGTGCTTTAGCAGTGGGAAAAGTGCCACCAATGTGCATTGGACAGATCTGCTCACAGCAGATAAGGCTCATTTGGCAAAATGTAGTAATGGTAGATATTCTCAGCATTCAAAAGACTTCAGCTGAGCTAGAGTTGAGCCAACCCATCAGGGAAGGCTGCTCTTATTTTCCTTAGGCATTGCTCTCCTCACACTTGTTCATGATTTTCTCCTAAGAAAAGTAGAGAGTGTGGGGAGGTGACTTTCTCTGCAGGGAGAAGACAGGGAATACTCATCTCAGGTGTGAATATGTGTTGTTAGGGACTTAAAGCCATAGGCATGGGCATGTGGAACATGTCAAAACATCTTGACTTGCTTTTCAATCAAAGAACAATGATAGCTTCCGTAAAAAAACATCCCTCAGGTATCACCTGAGCTAGTGTTACAATGCCTTTTATATACAATTCAATAAAAACAAGGCCAGTGTGCAGTGATTACTTGTTGCTCTCATGCTGAGTTTTTGGTCAATTCCACATATAGAAAAGTGCATTTGAGCTTTATTTCTAGTAATGATTTTAGGGACAACTTTCTAATATCTTACAGAGCACCAATAGCTGCCACAGGAGGAGAAACATCAGCATAGATGCACCTTCCCAGGACCTGGAACGTGTGTAGCATGTTGTGATGTTCATTTGTCACTGTGGAGTAAGAAATGACACAGACTTTCCAGAAGGCTGGTTAGTACAGTATTCTTGTTTTACTTTGGATTCTCTCTTTTTTTATACATTGTTCTGATACAGATAGACTAGATTGGTCAATTAATTAATACATTTCACCTGATTGGTTAATTAACAAAATACCTTTCCTATAAACAATCTGAGAAAAACAGGAAAACAGAGAGTGTGAAAACAACACCTACAGGTTGTAGGTTGTTTATAATAATAAGTTATCATTGTTTATCTTCAACTCCCTAAAGTCTCACAAGCTGATTCTGGGAAAACTTATCTAGTTTTCTTGCTCTCCGACCAAGCTGTCAAATCCCCATTCATTGGCAAATACAGACAAAATGGGAAAGAGCAGCATTAGCCAAGGGTTTTTGGGAGCAGATTTGAAGGAGCTTACTAATTTTAGAAAAAATAGATGAATACCTCTTCCTCTTGAGAGTGAGGAAAACCTACTCTACTGTAAATCCTCAAGCATGATGCTGAAAGAAGTAAGTGCTTCTCAAGACACTTGAAAGAATGAAAAAGATGCTCCTGCTCTGCTGAAGTTTAGTTCAAATAAAGTTCCAGTTTGGGCTTGTGAAGGATGAGCCACTTTGTTCCTTTGCCCTGCTCCCACCTGTGTCATTCACTCCCAGGTGTGCATCTGCTTGTGACAACACTCAGGACAGGAAGAAAAGAACAGCTCAGGTTTCATGTGGAGGTGGAGGATTAAGACAGACCCAGAACCTGAGGGGGTTGATTTCACTATAGGACACGAAATAACACGATGTGGACACACTGCTCCTTTCAAGGTAAAAAGAGGCTTTTTAATTTCTGACTCCAACATTTATAGATTTCCAAAAGTGACAGCGGATTGGAGGGTGAAAGTGCCACCTCTCCAATAACACTGGAAAAACCAACAATCTATCAAATTTCTCCTCCTCCATAAAAGAATGCAAAACAATGAGTTATTTACAGAAAGTGTGTGAGAAAGTTTGTTGCAAGAATGTAAACATCAGAAGGCTTAGAAAAACTTAAAAAATCAGAGCGACAGGTTGGTATACTTTTTGTGTTGTGAGAAGCACCAGCCAACAAAAAGAAATGAAAGAAAAATCCACTTCTGTCCCTAGAGAAAACTAAAGAGACAAGGTATGTGAGGAAAGGGATGCCTGGAGAGGTAATAGATTGGCCCAAGGCCACAGAGCCAGGGCAGGATTTGCAGAGGAGTCAAAACTTTCCCAGATGCAGCCAATGGTTTGTCTATTTGTTGGATGGTCTTGACTTAAAATGTCATTTTCAAAGCTGAGTTAGCAGCTGTAATTGCACTCCAGTCATCTTTATTACATTCTGATGGTTTATTCAGGCAGCCTCTTAGGCACAGCACTTTATGGACCTGTGGGATGGCAGGTGTGTGCTGTGAGGAGCTCAGTTTAGGCTGCACTTAGCACTGCAAGGTAATGGCAGACAATAAAGCAAAGCAGACAGGTGGGAGGGCTGTAACACTGAATGTGCTGATATATCAAAGGAAAGGTAATGAAATCCTGCGTGGGTAGATCATCCTTCATCTGTAAAACAGGACAGTTCTCAGCAAAAGGGAATTACATTTAAATGTAGCTTTGCCTTCTTAATGTTTTTTGGACACTGTCCCTTCTCTCTTCTCTGTGTTGCGATGACCACTAGACTTTCCTTTCAATCTCAAGTTTAGTGTGGACAAGAAAAGAAGAACGTTTCAATAATATTTAAGGATTAAAGAAAGATATAAATTAAAACCTAATTTTTTGCCTAGCATCACCTTTCAAAAAAGTGGATAAGGTTGGACCTGGAAGTAAAGGTATGCTGGCTAGTCAGAATTCATGGATGGAAAATACAGTGCTAAATATGAGGTAATAGTGAACGTAAAGAGATTAATGTGCTTGGACATTCTGGAGTATCACTGTCCTGCAATACCAAAAGTCAGAAGGGTGAAACTGCATTCACAGCAGTAACTCTATAAATGTGTGTTATGACTATTGGAGGAAGTGCTGTCCTTGAGAGAAAAATAAAAAAATGCCTGAAAAGTGATAGAGACAATTAAACATCAATAATCTGATTGTAATTGTACCAAAAGTCTTTTAATCACTATGAAAGCAAGGAAAAATCAGATACATTGAGGTAAGCAAAAAGCAGACTAACAGGCTTTTATCAAAGGGACAGCATGTTGTGCTGCTTGATACCTTTCTCTGATAAAGAGATTTTATCCATGGGATTTACCTTGTATAAAAAGACATTTGAGAAAGTGCCATGTGGGAAACTGCAAGTAAAACCAGAAAACATGAGTACCAGTGCAAGAACTGCACAGTGAAATGACAGAAAGGAAGCTCTAGTAGTTGACAGGAGTTATGTCAATCTCAGGGAAGTTACTGACAATCTTTTTCAATACTTCTTGAAAGATCACTTAATAGACAAATAAAGGGGAAATGGTGAGGAAAGATAAATACCTTCCTTCACAAAGTGCCTAGGAGACACCATGGCTATGAAAAGATAAATCCCTTGGCAGGCTGCACTGGCACCAGCACATCCAGTAGGGTAGGTAAGAAATGGCATCAATGTAGGCCATTGGTCAGGCATCAGGAATTGTGACATTTTTCTCTATAGAATGTAAATGTAAAATTCTGGCCACCTACATTCAAGTGAGCTGAATAACAAGGAATCAGGAAAGTAGAGTGGGTAGGAGCAAGAAAATGTCTTTTATGAAGAGAGAAATGAAGACTAAAACTTCTACAGCCTGGTAAAAGAAAAGATAAGCAGGTGTGTGGCAATCATCAATTAATCTGTGATTAATGAGAAAATGCACAGGATGGAGACTCAGCAGAAGAGAAGAGAAGAGAAGAGAAAAGAGAAGAGAAGAGAAGAGAAGAGAAGAGAAGAGAAGAGAAGAGAAGAGAAGAGAAGAGAAGAGAAGAGAAGAGAAGAGAAGAGAAGAGAAGAGAAGAGAAGAGAAAAGATTAAAACAGCTGAAGGAACAGACATACACAGACTAGTGAGGGATACTCTTTAGTTAAGAGATTTCTAACCATCAGAGGAGCAAGGCTCTGGAGCAGTTTCTGGATGGGGTCAGGATACAAAACCAGACTATTTTAAAGATGGCACATACTTTGCTTGCAGCAGGAAGGGTGAAAACACAAAACCCTGGGAAATCCCTTCTTGTCCTGCACTCCTCTACATTAACAAGGAATGGATGATGTCATGAGTGTATGTAGGGAACTAACCTCCACATGAATTCTTATTTACTGTCCTCAGCTGATGATTTTTTGGCTCTCATGCCAGTTTGAACACTGTCTGACTGAGTTTTGGACGTGATATATGTGATATCTCTTGAAGTAATCTGCAAACCTTTCTCCCCAGCCCTGTCATCCATCAGGGAGTACATCCCTGAGCACCCTGCCCTCCAAGGATGTGTCCCCAGGAGCTGAGTGTCAATGGGAGAAATCAATGAACCACTTGGGGATGAATGCAGGTATGTGGCTGTGAGAGATACTCTGGTTTATGTGCCTGCTGTGGAGAGGAGGAGGTGCGCAAAGCAGAGAAAATAAACTCTGGGACAAACACTGCTGTTATGGTTACTAAAAGACTTCACACTCCATCAATTCTAAGACCTCTGGTCTTTAATCCAATACCAGAGGCTTACAAACAACTTGCTACCATAACTCACTAAACCTTCATGACTCTCTGGGTCAGAAATGCAGCCCTGGTGATTAAGATTCAATAGATCTCCTCATCTTTACACCACACTTGCGTCTGGCCATGCAGCCATCCTGGTGGCCTTTGGCTTGGACTGTGTATTAATTTAGGTACAGCATTTATGTCTGCAGTTCAGCAAAGTTATCTGTGATCTGAATAATGTCATATGAAAAGGAAATACAATTTCATTTAGAGATCTGCAGGGATAATTCAGTGTTCCAAATAGCCCCTTGGCAGATCTGTAAATTAAAGGTTACTTTCTTCCTCAGCTTAATAACAGAGCTCTCCTTGATTCATCTATCTTAGTAAGAAAATAAAAAAATTCAAAATCTAATTTAGCAACTGTCCACATAGCACTGGGATATTTATAAGCAAATGATATCTGAATTATTTCAGCCCTTAGTAAATCTATAACTGTCACTTACAGAAGGAGACACTGAGGATTTTCTCCTGTGAGCTGGAATCAGAGGCCCATTCAAATGCTCCCCAAACACCCCTTAACAGCTGGGCTTCAGACATCTCACTGAACCCACTGCTAGAGTTGGAATAGAAGGCAACAGAGATCTCCATCTCAAATTCAAGTTTGTTCTTCTTATAAGTTAACCATTGTGTTTAAAAAATAATTAGTGATTTTAATTCGTAAGGCTGTTTTCTGACATAAAATTAAAAAAAAATATTTTGTATTACTCAACTTCTTCAATTTTCATATTAGTTGTTGTGACACAGTTGCATTTGTAGGATTTAACCCACCATTGATAGAAAAAGGAGTCATTGCTCTTAGTTCAGGAGAGAACTATGTGGTATTACAGAACAAACCCCTAAAACTTCATTAGATGTTGCCTTTTTTTTTCTTTTAGAGCATGTTTCTGTGTACCAGACATTGTACATGTTTTTAAACACTTAAAAGTTGGGATTGGTTAGACTGTCTCAAAACACACTTATTTAAAGACATTTTCATTATCCTAAATTAATATCATGCTAATTTATTACGGGACACGGCTCTCTGCACTCAGGAAAATGAGGATGGAAGCACAGCGCTGCTTCCTGCCTGTGGCTCTTCCTCTCCTCCCGGGGATGTGAACTCCTCTGGGCCACTATCAAACTACATCTCTGCAGTCTTTTGCTTCTCTGCTTAAAACTGAGTTTCAGACCAGATCCCAGGAAACACTGAACATTTTAAATTCCTCTTGAAAGGGACATGCACAGTGAGAGTCTTAACACCTACTCAGGTCAGGTACTTCTTTGATTCCGCTACAAAAGAGGGAAGCTGTGAGCTTCAGTTCCCACAGAGTGGTTCAGTGTTTATCTCCAAAGGGGTATGACATTTGAAGTGCAGTAACAAGCATCTATCCTCCTAAGCAGACAAAGCTAAATGCAAATTTCACGGCAATGAAAATACAGAATTTCCATTTCATGCTTGGAAGAAGGGGCAGGCTTTGTATGACCTGATCCAATTTCAGAGACTTCCTGAACTGATAGATCTGATCTGATCCAAACTGGCTGCTGCTGCCCTTGAGTGCCTGCAGTCCATGCTGTGTTTCTGTATTTCTTTCCAGAAATTTGATCCTCTGCCCTTCCCTGTCTCCCAGAACTGACTCCATTTTAGTGCTTTGCAAAGTTCCTGCTTTTGTCCCACGTGGGTGCATTTAGAAGTCCACATTACTAGTTTAAACTCCTATCTTTGACCACTCCAACCTCTCCAAATTCTCATATCTTCCTATCTACAGTATCAACACATCTGTTGACTATCCCATATCAAATTAAATCCCATGGGGAATAGTCCGGCTGGCTGGTAGGAATTATCCGGATAGTAGGCTGTAGGAAAGACAGCAGCCATTTAAACTGATTTTTTTTTAATTGTGGGACCATTCCACTGTGCTCAGCACAACCTGCTCTCCCACTGATGCTGTTCTGTGACACCATCAGGGCTGACCCGTGCAGGGCCAGGGGGAGGTTGTGGGTTTGCCCCTTTGGTTTTGGTGGCTATTTCTTTTCCCCAGATAAAGTTTTACCTTCCTTTTCCCTTTCTGCCAGCAGGTGCTCACAAACAGGATCTGTTGGCTGGGGCCGGTCCCAGATGGTACAGGGCAGCTAACAAGGGCACACGGGAATTCTGGGGTAGAACAGGAAGTCAACCCTCCACAAAAATGGCAAGATTTTTTTCTTATTCTTTAAACTGAGAGCGCAGGCAAAATGCCAGGCCCATGACTGCTGCTGAGGGGGAAGGAGGGGACTCTTGGTGACTTTATACAGGTGTTGCTGTCCTTAGAGCAGAGAGAAAGCCTGGGGCCATCACACAAGTGACCCTCCAAACCAGCACCTGTAAAGCCTTGGGGGCCCTCCATCCTCCAGCAAGGACACCGAGCTGCTGTGTGGAGCAGTGAGGAGCTTACTATCAATGATGTGCACCAAAGTGTGGGATTGAAGCTTTCCCAGCCTTGGAATACGAGTCATGAAAGTATGGCAGCTCCAATATCAGTTTTCCCACATTTTCAGGAAAGGCTGTGGTGTGGAAACCTCCTCCAAGCTGCACCAGATTCTCCAGACCATGGGTGTGGTACAAAGGAGTGTTGTGTTGTTGTGAGGGTCTCCAGGACGAGGTGAGAGATGAGAATCTGACTCCAAGTTTTCAGAAGGTTGATTTATTATTTTATGATATCTATTCTATTCTATTCTATTCTATTCTATTCTATTCTATTCTATTCTATTCTATTCTATTCTATTCTATTCTATTCTAAAACTATACTAAGGAATGAGAAAGGACACACCAGAAGGTTAGACAAGAATGAATAATAAAAACCTGTGACAGACTCAGAGAGTTTGACACAGCTGCCTGTGATTGGTCATTAATTAAAAACAATTCACATGTTTGGATAAACAATCTCCAGGCCACATCCCAGAGGAGCAAAACATGGAGAAGCTGAGGCTTCTCATCTTCTCAGGAGAAAAGTCCTGGTGATGGGATTTTTCATAAAATATCATTGGGACAAAGGAGAGCAGAGGAAGGGTCCGTCCTGCCCAGAGTGGCTCATGCAGAGCAGTGTGAAACCCTGCTGAACCTCTGCCTTCCCTTCAGGCAGGACAGTGCCACAGCCTTCCATCAAGCACAAGCAGCCCTGAGTGCAGCTGGGTCCTCTCACTGCAGTGCATCTGTTCCCACTAAGTGTGAGGTGCTGCCTTGCAAACTATTCCTCTCTTAATAAATTATTGATGAAGCTTCTCCCTGACAGATTGCAAAGCCAGGGAGCCTTGGGCAATTCTGCTCCTCCCCCAAAATGTTCTAACACTTGTATTTATCTGAAGAACATATGCTTGTTGTTCCTGATGACTTTGCAGCTTTTTTGAGTTGTTGTCTTCTTCAGGGATACAAATGCTTTGGCTTCCTGCAGACAGGAGAATCACTTTCCCCTCCTCTACACTCAACTTTTCATAGTGTTTTTGGAATTTAATAGGAAAATTCTCTGCTGGGGATGTGACTGGACTGCTTACTGATGGATTATGGAGTTTTAACTTAGGACTGACTGCTGGTATTGGTATAAATGCTCAACAAAGCAAGTTAACACAAAACTCTATTTTGCATTTTGTGAGTTTCTCTACAGCTTCACAACTGAGGAGCTTTGGATTGTTCAGGTTTTATAAACACAGGAGATTCTCAGAATAGTAGGAAAACACGATTTCCATAGATTTTTTTTTCAAAAATATAGACTGAAATTGACCACCTTAGAGTCAGTGTGGCAGATATGAGTTTCCTGTCAGTGTTTCTGGGGGAACTTGTCTGCCCTGAGTCATCCTTGTGTATCTTAGACCACTAAAAACATGAGGCAGAGCCATATCTCTGCTGGAAACTCATGCCTGAGCTCCCCAGGCATGCTCTGACTACAGCAAGTTGCCTTGGGGGTATGTTAGCAGCCAAAACCTGGCTTATCTCTACAAGCAGAGTAGCCTTCAAATGGCAACAGAAAACATATTTTACTGTTGGTAAAGCCACATGGGGCCATTGCTGAGCCAGCCATAACCAAGGCTGAGTTGGGCTCAGGGTACTCCTTGCAATTCTTGAGCCACACAGGTGGGCTTGGGGCAGGCAGGTCTGCTGGGCTCATGCCCATGCACAGGCCAGGTCATGTTTGCAGGGCTGCACTGAATGCTGCAAGTTGGGCTGCAGCTTTTACAAAGTGGGTTAACCATCAAACTTCACATGCTTCCCAGTTTTCCTCAAGTCATCTTTGTAAAACTCTTTGTCACCCTTTTACTGTGCCAAAAATATTTAAAAATATTCCCTTTAAAGTCAGCAGATCTCCTGCTATTTCCATATTTAACTTCACCATTATTTTTATCTGCTCTGTTGTGCTTCTAGAGTCAGGTAGAACTTTTTTTTATTCTCTTTGAAAGCTGCAAATGCTCACCTACCTGTCTGCTTTTGTGTTGGCTCCACTGGCTTAATGGAGAGGGCTCCTTTAAATTCCACAAGGAAAGGAAAGGTATAGAAAGGAGGAGGGATGGTACAAATCAGGTAGAACTTGGAGGTTGGAAAACAGTTTTCAGCACTATTTGTGAGTGGTTACATATGTTCTCCTTGGAAGCATTCAGACCTGTCTCTGTCAGTCCTTGCATGGTAAGAACTTGATCTTTTAGGGTTTTCATTTTTTAAATTTGACATTATTTTAATTTCCTAAGCCATCTGTTATCATACCCCAATGGCCATTGTTTCCTTGCACTGGAGAAAATACAAGCTGGTTCTCCTTCAGTACCTTTGTCCCAGTGTGCCAATCCTTGGTTTAAGACATGAAGTATCATAAAGTTTATGTAAGGCTGTTGTTTCCACTCTATTTTTCACTATTATTAATACAGACTTTCAGGCAAAGGACATAAATACTAAAAAAAAATTTTACTGCTTCTTCTATCTGACCTGGTAATCTGGCTAATTCTTGCTTTGTGAGTAAAATTTAAGGGTACAATCTATTAAACTCATTCTGTTTTTACTTATCTCCTTTGCTGCCTGAGACCTGCATTTAAAACATCCATCCATTGTGGAAAGCAGATAGGACAAACATTGAATGCTGGGTAAAATGGATATTTCTAACCATTAGATAAAATGGATCTCTCTTTCTATGAGATTTCTACATCTTCATCAAAGCTACACCCAGTTCACCCTCCTTAATCCTAAAGTGCAACCATTTTCTAAACATTTGAAAAAAATGGATAATAATGTAAAGAAACTACCTGGAGCATCCCATGGCAACATCTGTGGCAGCAATTACCTGCCTGGTGAAATAATCCCACCTCTCATCTCTCAAAGGTTACAGTTTTTCGTGAGAGGATCTTTTAAAGCCTTCCGTCAAGGTTAGGAGTTTTTGGAGGTCTTGCACTCTATTTGGAATCTCTTTATGCAACTTTCTTTTACACTACCAGTGAATGCTTTTTAAGTCACTATTGAAATGATCATGTGAAGGACAATGACAGAAATGGGACCACAGATTCACCTGTTACAGGTCTGGCAAAACACTGTCTCTAATTAACTGTGGACACGGTTTCTGGGACCTAATCTTAGAAACAAGAGGCTTATTTCTGAAACTAATATTGTAAGATTAATCTGAAGTAAATACACCAGCTTAAGCACATCAAAATAAGATATTTTCTCCTTTATTGGACAGAGTTTGGAGAAGAGTTTCCAAACTTTCTGGATAACAGGAATGTCTCAGGCCCAGGTGTACCTCACTCATTCATGGCCCTGGTGAAAGGTTTGCAGGGATGTGATCAGCTGTGCCCAGGACCTGTGGGACCCTACAAACCATAACTGGGTTGTTACTGTGCCTGGGCCTCATGGACATGAGCTGAACAAACTGAATACAAGCAAACATTGAATGACAGTCATGGTCAAGCTTTTGCAGCCTGGAACATGGGTGCTTCACTCCAGGAACTTTTTCAAAACTGGAAGACTGATTTCACTGCTGGTTTTGTGCCTCAATATCCTCACATTTTGCATGTTAAACTGTGGGATAGGATGGAAGACAAGGGCCAGCAGTGACCCGTGCTGGCACCACACACAGCACAGGGCAGCTCAGTGGGGAGATGCCAGCTGTGGCCTGGCAGCAGTGAAGCTGCTCAGGTTGAGGTCCAGCTGACCCATCTTGCATTCCCACAGGATTTATTCACTCAGGTCATAACAGACCTGCACCATTTCTTATTTCTGGTACCACCTTGGTCAAGCTCAGGGCTTGAGGGGCCACTTGGTGGGAAGCACTTTAGAAACTTTTGAGGATGATGCCCTTGAAGCTCATGCTTCTGTCTGGTAGGTAAGGAGTGTTATTTAGCAAAGATGTCAAAAAAGACTTTTAGAAACTTCCTAATTCACACCAAAACAGTGCCACTGTGTGTTTTATTTCTAAACTGAGCTCTGGAGGAACTAGTTACAAAAAAACATTTGGTTGGTTCTGGGTCATGAAGTCCAGACACCTTTCACCTTTGTGAACATTGTAAATCCTGTTCATAATCTGACAAACTCTATTCTGAGATCATCTAGATTGCCCTTCCTCCATTTCAGCAAGGCATTCAAAATCCTCACTCTTCTAACAGAAACTGCAATATGATTCTCAGCCCAAATTTACTGACAGCTAAGTCCTTGTTCCAGCATTTCTTTTAATAGTCCTCCCTCTAGGATTTATACTCAATCCATCATCTCACATTTTACAGAATGATCATCTCTCTTTCATTTTTTAAACCAAATGAATTAAACAGAAGATAAATTACTTTAGAGTAAGAGGAGATCAAACTTATTTTCTCATAGAATTGTGCAGCAAGTCTTAAGTATCTCTTTCAAATCTTCTTTTTTGTTCTAGAGCGCAGTGGTCTGAAGTTATGTAGTGAAGTATTAAAGGCAGGCATTTGTTTATTCCTGTGGGAAAATGCCTGCCATGCTCTGCCATTACTGGAAATATCACATCTGAAAAGTCCTGGCTCACAGTGATTATTTTCATGCTGAATTCCCTCTTCCCCCCAGCCATGCTATTTTTTTTATGGGACTATTCCCAATCCAGCAAACTTTTTACAGTTCCTGCTGTCAGGGTTGGATTTTATGTGCTGGGATTTTTTCCCCGGCATTCTGGGCTAGGGATTTTTCCATAGCCTGGGTATAATGAGATCTCTGGACTTGGCTTTTACCTGGATGTGACTTTAATCTTTTACCTGTGCTCCATTACTCTGATTGCCTGGGCTTTACAAGCAATCCTGCCTCTTTCTTCTTATTAAAACAAGAAATGTAATGCTTATTTCATATTTTTTCTAGAACTTTAATCCCCTCACAATCCCTACTGGGTTTATCCCTTTTCTTCCTTCTAGTAGGTAGACACCTTTCACCAGAAATAACTCAATTTGACTGCTAGGTTTTCTCATCCTGTTGACAGCGGTAACAGATCAGATGTTTTCCTGATGGTTCTGAGGTGATGGTCCCAATATATTTTTCTTGTTCAGGTTGGGTTACAGGAGTCATTTGCTAAGAGTGAATAAACAAGAACTGTTTACCTATAAACAGAACTTAATTGGTAGTGGAATAATTTAGACATAATATCACAGTGCCCTTCTGGCATGGGCTGCAGCATCACTTTCATGCTCATTGATCAAAGAGGCTGGAGAGGGGCTAGGACCACAAACCCTGTGAGGAGCCCCTGAGGGAGCTGGGGGTGCTCAACCTGGAGAAAAGGAGACTCAGGGCTGCCCCCATCACTCTCTGCAGCTCCTGAAAGGTGCCTGTGCTCAGCTGGGGCTGGGCTCTGTCTGCAGCAGCACTGACACAGCCAGAGCACACAGCCTCAAGCTGTGCCAAGGGAAATACAGGTTGGATAGCAGGAAAAGTTTTTCACAGAAAGAGTGATAAAGTTCTGGAATGGCTGCCTGGGGAGGTGGTGGAGTCCCCATCCCTGGGTGTGTTTAACAAAGCCTGGATGTGGCACTGGGTGCCAGGGTTTGGTTGAGGTGTTGGGGCTGGGTTGGGCTCGATGAACTTTGAGGTCTCTCCCAACCCAGTGATTCTGTGAATCCTCTTTAATTCCCATGGCATGCAGACTGCAGCTTCCATCAGACCTCTGGAGCCCACCATGGTCACTGGATCTGACATGTGCATCTCATTTAACATTCCTCACTAGTGGCTGTCCCTTGGTTTCTCATTTCCCTGACTCTCACCTCATGTAACAAGCAGGCAGAATTCGGTGGGTGGACAGCATCCTTCCTAGGTGTGCACCTTCCACAGGGCTCTTACATGTCACCAGAGCAAAATTAAATGGTGCCACTTCGATCCAGTTTAATCAGGTGTCTCAATTTCTTGAACATTCAAAGTATTTTCATGTAACTCTGACACCTTTTCCTTTTTTTTTTTTTTGTGATTAATGAAAAGAAGTAGGGTGAAATTAAATCCCTCTAAAATGTTTTGCCAGTTTTACCCCTATGTTCCAACTCTGCTTTGCACTGACTGACAAATAAGATGCATATGGAATTAAAATCACCAATGAATAACACATTTCTCCAAGAGAGCATGTAAAGCCAGGAAGATTGTCTTTCCCATTTATGAATTTAAAGCATGAATAATTTAGCAATGTACTGGCACGCTAAATATTTATTTGTGGTGTTGCTCTGAGCAGAAATGATTTAAAAAGGCACAGAAAACAAACTTGACTTTGACCATGAAGATATAAATAGGAGATTTACATGCTGACTTAAGAGGTTTAGGAACCTGTACCTCAGTTGCAATAGGATTTATGCTACTAAATCCACATATTTCTTCCAGAAATGCCCTTTAACATCCTCTGTGGTTCCTAGATAGTGCCTTGGTTTGTCTGGATGTGCCTTCTACTTCTGGCCCTTTTTGAACACAATATGTGGTAATACTCTGGAATCAGCACTTCAGCTGCACTGGTTTTAATTATAAATACACTTGATGCAATTAAAGATTAAATCCCCCATCCCTGACTAGCTTTTCTGAAACTGGGCTAACAATCAGAGCACTTGTTTTGCTGTGCACAAGGCAAATCATGATTGGCCCTTCCTGGAATCAGCCTCTGGAGGGAACATGGGGGTGGAAAGAGAGGATAACTGAGTCTATGTGCTGTAAATAGAGAGGAAGGAACCTGGGGATGTGTTTTCCACTGTCCAGTGTCCAAAGATGAAAAGCAAACAACACCTAAAACCCCTCAGGCAGCTCAGTGTCTCTGTTTTCTCTCTCTGTTCTCAGCTGTCACCATTTGAAATGGTTCTTAGGGTCCTACATCTCTGAGTTACTGAGGACGGAGTGGACAAAATGTGCAGACACAGACCCACTTTCAAGTACTTGGCTTTGTAGTTCATACACCATGGTTTTAAGAAGGAAGATGACTGCATGTATTTTTAGCTAGAGACAAACAACGCAGGTGAAGCTGGAAAGAGAGATGACATTTTAAATAGGGAAGCACAAGATGACTGAGCATCCCAGTGTTTGCATTTTGAATTATATTAGAAGTATCTTTTCAAAATGCTTTCTTCTTATTTTTCATTTTTGCAGTTCCCCTTTTTTTTTTTTTTTTTTAACAAACCAGTCATATTGCTTTCCTCTGCAGAGTGGTAAGATGAACATTGCATTTTCAAGCTGGGAAATGAGCTGAAATCCTGCATTTAAAACCACTTACTGCCAAATCTCCCACACAGGAGAAATACCCTGTGAGCCTAATAGCCTGCCCAGAGCAGAGTCCGGGCAACTCAGGCTTCAAATGCAGCTCCTTCCCAGGAGAGGCACAAAAAATGTGAAGTGTAAATGCGATGGCTTTCTGAAAGAGGACTCCCAGCTAAATGTTGGGTCATGCATGCAGAAGGCATTGTCTGGAATTCAGTGTCTGTGGAATAGCAGATGGTTGGAGTCAGACTAGATAATAGCATTGGCCTGTTGAGGTTGCATAAGCCATAAGTGGCATGAAGATAGGAATGTATGTTTGTGCTAACCCTGTAAAAACTCTTTGAAAACATCAGTAGCATTACAAAATCAGGCAAAGAGAGGCTAAGGAAAACCAAAATTTGGGGAAGACTACAAATTTATGCACAGCCATTCTGATTGCCTTTTAATGTGGTCATTAATGATGCACATTTCTTTGTGATGTGAGGGTTCAGGGGGAAAAAGAACTCTCTTCTGACCTGTCCTGACAGAGCCAGTGGGACATGTGTGTCACAGGAGTGCTTGGAACCCCTGTTTTTGGGTTTGGGAATTCTGGGAACGTGGATTGGGGCACAGGGCTTCCCTCTCACAGTGGGGTACAGAGCAGAACCTGCACACCATCAGAGAGAACAGATTTAGGCTTTGTTCTTGAATTACTGATCCAGCTGGTAATAACTACTCAGAGCTCTGCCCCTGCAGACAGGCTTGTGGTGACACTCAGCCCTGCAGCGCCCCAGCCCATCAGTGGACTAGACCTCAATCCTCAGGTCTCAGCTGGAAAACAGAGGCAGGAGCATTCCCCTGTTGCACAGGAATGCTGTGAGCCAGGCAAGGCCATTTCTGACAGATTGTAACTTGCTCAGACAGTAACAGCTAAATAAATGGAAAATGTCTCAGATGAACCTGTCAACTCCTCCACTGATCTTCTCCAGAGCAGAGACTGGTAATTACAGCACTGTAGATTAAATTAAGTGGTTAGTTTGTCCAGTAAAGCTTAAGTTAATTAATTTTTACTTATTCTCTATAAGATTTGCACTGGACTTGTGTTCAACGACCTAAGCCTTTAGTGTTTTCTAGTCTCAATGTTTTACTTTAGCTACAGCTAAACCCACCTCACTCTGAAGCTCGTATCATCCACTGGCCAAATGAGTAAAAGATGGGTTCTTTTCCCCACTTTTCCTAGTGGTAGGTGGCCACATATCTGCTATAAAAATCACTGCCTTAGTTTACTATTCTGAGTATCATCTTTTTCCTGCTTGAATTCCTGCTTTAGTCATGACAAGACTTCAAGCTCATTAATTATTTGACACAATGAGCAATTTCATCTTCACTACATAACTCTGTATATTTTAATTTCTTTTTCCTTTTTTTTTAAAAAAAGCAAATGATCATTCATTTTGTGCACCTTCCACCTGTAGCTGGAAACAGGAGTCTGCCATGACCCCCTCAGCAGCACAGGTTTTCCATCCCCTGCTCTGAAGCCTGGTTACTTCCTGCACAGTCATCTCTTCAGCTGGATGGGCTAAATGCACTTTTCTCAGCTTAACATTGCAGTAGCTGGATGTTTGTCACATTCACATTCTCTGAAAAATCCCTTCACCCAGGATTTTTCTTCTGGGAAGCTGAGGAGCTTCAGAGAAAAGGAAAACAATAATTATCTCATTTGCTTCTCCTGTGTTGTGCTCCCATGTGGAATGTGTTTGGAGATTGTTTACCCACAGGTGATTGTTTCATTGGTTTCATGTGAATTGTTTTGACTAATTGGCCCATCAGAATCAAGCTGTGTCGTGACTCTGGAAAGAGTCAAGAGTTTTCGTTATTATCTTTTTAGTATTCTGTAAGTACCCTTCCTGTATTCTTTAGTATATTTAGTATAGTATTCTTTAGTATAATATAGTATCATAAAATAATAAATTAACCTTCTGAGAACATGGAATCAGATTCATCATTCCTGCTTTCGTTAGGGATCCCTGAAAATACAATAGATGTTGTTTCTGGATTTCCTTGGCAGGGATGCTGTGGCACACATCAGTGTGGGAAGGTAGTCATGGTCACACACATCAGGGGTTTGGGCAGCCAGCTCCTGGAGGGGTGGGGTTATGCAGGGGGAAAATGACCTTTTGAGGGAAGAAATGTTGTCCACACCAGTCTCCCTAGGATCCACCTCCTCCCATTTCCAGCTGTGACCTTTCTCTGTCCCCTCCCCATGGCCCAAGTGATCTCTGTAGGATTAGGGTAGAAAATGCATCCAACTCTGTGCTCCTCCTCCGTGTGCTCAGCCTGGCACTGTTTCCTGTGCTATAGACAGTGCTGAAAAGTCCAGCCTCTTGCTGCTGGTGGTTTACTTATTCATCTCCAAATTCCAAATTCCAGGTCTCACAGGTAGGCTCAGAAATGACCCTTTTGAGGTAGGAAATTCTATTTTGTCAGACTCTGGATCTGGCTCTCCAATAAGTGCCCAGTAACAAAGGAAAATTGGGATATTAATACCTAAATATACATGTAGAAGTCAGACTTTACAATGGCTCCTGGTAAAAGATCATTTCCTTTGAGAATAAAAGAGTCACCATTCTGCATTTTGGAAATATCAGTCCTTCTTAAGGGCTACCTGGATTTTGTAGAATGGATGATTGTAAACATATGGAAAATTAATAGATGCAGTGTTGGGTGAAGATCCAGTCAAAGTGAATTCAAATGTGAACTTAAACAGAAAATCAATTAATTCCTGAGCCATATATATTTATATAATTAAAATAAATATATTATTTTACACTGATAAAAAATTGTGTTGCAATGGATTTCCACATCAGAGAGTACCTTTTTCTGTGGAGGAAAAGAAGTGGTTAATATGCAGCTTTTTATGGCTTTCTGGAATTAAAAGATGAGGAGAATGCTTTAAACTTTTTAACTTTTTAGTGAAAGATGAACCAATGACAAAGATGTAACACAAACCCACAGTCCACAAATACCTTTCATCAAATACTGCCCAATCAATAAAATGCTAAACAAAATTAGACAGCTGGGGTAAAAATAACACATAAAAGAACACTTTGAAAATTAAACTAAAAATAAAGACTAGGATTTGTTTAATGGTTTGGGATTAAATGGTTTAATCCTTCTTTCTGTTGGATTTTTTAAAAATTTGCAGGTGGTTTGTTTTTAGTTGAATATTGTTTGTGGTTCTCTGTGGGAGTGACATGTTAAAAAAACAGTGTTAATGGCAGGGGAACACAGAGGGACAAAGAGTTCCGATCACTGTAACTCTCCCTAAACTTCCCTCAGCAAACCTTGCTTAAAGCAGGTTTAATTAAAGAATAGGATCATGCTTTTACAAAGAGCTGGTCACCTGAGTCTCCCAGATGTGATATGTTTTACATGTGTTGTAAAAGCTGTAATTTTTGGAAGTGTCCAAAAAGCTAAAATTAATCTGGTGATTTAGTCACAAGCTAAAGCAGAAGCTGGGGAAGGCAGGTGGGAACAAGGGAGGGGATGAGCTTGGCTCACCAATTCCTTGTCCACGAACATGGGGGTAGTCTCCTGCTGGGTTAGCTCATCAGGAGGAGTTAGAGCAGGCAAAGTGCACTTTTCTGACACTTGCTGATTCTGGCACTTTCCAGTCACCCCTCTTCTGATGCATCCCAAAATGGATGCATTAGCTAAATCTGGTATTTTTGCAGTCTTGAGAGCTACTTTGTTTTGCTGCTTTAAAGAGACCAGAATTTGATCCTCTGTTGTGGCTCACAACCCTTCTGTGGGTAAACGCTAAAGAAAGTCAACTCTTTTCCAAAAGATTCATGTCTTTCCAGCCCACATCCACTAATTGATTGCTCTGTATAAATTGTAGTGGTGTTTGAGATAGTTTTACTATCTGCTGAGGTTTCTGATTCACTGCTTTATTTGAAGTGGCACTTTCTATTTCAAGGCACTCTGATTCAAGCACTTCTGATCTTATATTTAAAAGGTTATTTTGATCATCATTGCCTTCATGCAAGTCACAACACTGAGGAGATGCTGCACAGGTTGGGTTTGTGCTGCTGCTTTCATCACCTGGACCATTTTCAAGCTTTCCTACTTGACAAATGCCTCAGCAGTTCTGAGCATCCAAATGGCTTCCTGCTCCCTGCAGCTGCTGGAAGGAAATTATCTTTGTTTTCATGTGGAGATGGAGAGAGGCTCTCAGCAGCTTTTGGTTTCTGCCTTTAGAATGAAGTGAAGGCCCTTGTGTGGAAATACAAAGTGCTCTGTGTGGGCCGTGGAGGACAATGGGCCAGCTGGGGACAGAAATGACATTGCTCTGGTGAAAAGTAGGCAGTGGTCAAGCAAGGTGAGAATAGACACTGAAAGAGACAAGAAAGATAGTGAGGAGGTTTCTATCTGATGGGGAGAAAAATGCATAGAATGAAGAGAAAAACAAATGGTGGGCAAAATATATTGTTGAGATCTTGTGGGGATTATAACTGGGCAAAATGACATTTGCCAAGACCAGAGGAAAGGGTGTTGGAAGGACCATATGGTGAGAAGCAGATATCTGTCACTTTCCTCTAGGAGCTCCTTGGTTCTGATTATTTTTTCATTAACCTCACAACTAAATGTTTCTTGTGGCTGAAGTCCTCCTCTCTTCTGACAGAACTGAAGAGTTGTGGCATAGATACAAAATGTGGTATTACTGAGGAGAAAAAGAGGAGGTGAATTGTTATTAGAATGGCATTAGGGTGGTGCTAAGGTTTCTCAGCAGTGGTGGTGTTTACTTGCACTGTGTGAATTGTGTGCTGCAGTTTTACTGTATCCACAGAGTGAAAGGAAGACAGTTGAGTTACAATTTTCTGCAAGGAAATTGAGTGGTAAGATCTGTCCTAAACTCCCAAGAGGAATCACTGAGAGAAGTCATTTGATTTCTCAAGTTCATAGCATTGTGGTATTGGAAAAGACCTCCAAAGTCAGCCAGTACATTCACTGCCCAGGGCAGGACCACCTTTATCAATATTATTGCTGTCAAACTTGTCCTTGAAGATGTCCAATGCTAAGCACTCATCCCTCCCCAGACATCCCATTCCCTTGCTTATAAAGCATCTAGAAATAATTTTTCTCCTGGTTTACACTTTGTTGGCTACTAGTAAAATATTTCAATTGCCTGATTTGGAAGTCACTTCGTAGACTTGACGAGATGAATTCTTGTCAGGACGGCAAGGCACAACTCTAACTCCTGTTGCAACACATTTGCATCATGTGCTCTACTAATTTAGGGGCTAAGGTTTAGCAGATGTGCCCATGGTGGAGTCCAACACCTGCATGTGGCATCGTGCTGTTGTTTTACTGCAGTCTGGGACCTCAGCAACAACATCTGTCCCCCAGCTCTCATACAAAGACCTGGGATTTTTTTTTATTTCTCAGAAAAACTGGAGGCTGCCCCTGCTTTTTTAATGCAGAAAATAGGGATTCAAATGTAACTTTACTTGGGTTGCTGTTGGGTTCCCTGAACCTACTGCACTCCTTAAATAGTCATAGAGAAAAAATCTGAAAGAAAGCTCTGTAACTTGAGTCACCTGAGCTGTGATAATAGTTGTTTCAAATTTTTTGCAGCACGTACTTGTGAGAGTACAGTTGATGAGTTGATCCAGTCCTCATGCTTCTTTCTTTTTTATTTTATAACACATTACTGTAAGATTTCTTAAATATTTCTTTATTTTGTTATTCATGCAGAAACAAGACATTAAGTTCAATAGATTTGATAGATCCTCTTGCCCCAAAACAGCATCCTCGGCATAGAGAGAAATTGGAGAAATAATCTTTTAGATTTGTGCAGTTATAGGAAGAAATTACTTGTGTGCTTCAGGAAAAAGGGGGAAAAACCCAGGGGACAGATATTGATCTAAAGTTTTCATGTGAGATGTGAGCTCCTTGCATCAAGAGCTCTGATTAACTGCTTGTCTCCACAGCACCTCATGCTGTAAATGGATTCTCCTGACCATCAAATTAATAATGTCTAATAGGAACCATAAAATTACTTTTGTATCTCTCCTCCATGATCCAGTGCAGACACATGAAAGGCAAAATACCAGCTCTAAATACATATTTAATAGACAGCCACTGCTTGTAACCACTGAAAGGTCCTTCTAAAGCATGAAGAAGTTAAGGAATGTTTCAAACACAACTGGTCCTTACATATTTACCTTGAAAATTTGACGTCAGTGGGAAAGCAGTAAGAACTCCAGGACTGCACTTTGGGTGAATTTTGAATCAAGAAATGGTACAAGGACCCAAGGGAACAGGTTAAGTATTGCCTATATGATGTCCATGGTTGGACATGCCTCATTTAACCCAAAAATAAACAGAAATATTAATGTTTCCCTTTTTTTTTTTTGGCAAATTGTGTTGTTTGCTGATGAAAGAAATACACAATATTAGTCCTTGTGGTTATTATCAGTGTTATTACTAAAGATTTCATGTGCATTTTAGGGAATAGGAAAATAAATGTACACCCGCCAAAACTCCCAAAGCCTGTCTTTAGGAGCTGGATTGCTGTGAACAGGAGGATGGGGAGTTTTCTGAATTGGGTTGAATGGAGCTGTGTGTCTTGTGCTGTCCTCAGGCAGGAGACTTCTGTCTGCTGCTTCTGGCTGGGACAGAATCCTTCTTTCAAATGGACACTGAGCACTACCAGGATATTTCACAAGTGTATTGAGACAGTTCATCCTGGAAAATGTGATTTCACAGCCAGTAAAACATTAGACATGGTAATAAAATGGCTTAATATGTGTTGTTTGTCTTGCTGGCAACAGTGATTTTTTTCTTTTTGAAGCTGAGCAGAATGAAGCCTCTACAGGATTTCTGGAGCAATTTGGTTCAGATTTTAATCTGTAAGACAATAAGAAAAAAACTACACAAACATAACTGCTTCTCTGTTTTGTTGACAACTACAAGCACAGGCCCCAGACACCCCAGTCCTGGAGCTTGTCTAAAATACACACCCCGGGGTAGCGTCCTCTTCAGGCAAAAAGTGCTGGCCTGTAAAACTACCAGATAAAGACTGCAGTTTGATGGCTGGTTTAAGACAGCCTAAACCTGCCCTGCTCTCTGCCCCAGCATCCTGCCATGGCCCAGAAGCAGAGCCAGGGGACCTCGATGCAGGCAGACAAATGAGGCTCCTTGCCGAGTGGCTCCTATGGATTGCACAGCCCAGGGCAGTGGGAGGGATGGAACCAGCCCTTTCCACACTGATATCAAACTGTATAACCATGATTTCAGGCTTGCAGGCAATTAAGTCACTGCTGAAGCCCAGGATGTTAATATGAACTGTAGCTGGTGGTGATTTACATTAATCTGGGGGCTGTGATTGTGGCAGTTCAGGGGTAGCCCTAAGCTCAGTTTGGATATCTCTGTGAGAGCCTAAACATCAGCTACCCTTAAATGGACTGTGAAATGTGAGTCAGAGCCTTGATTTAATTCTTTATTATGGTGGAGAGGTTCAAAGTGAAGCATTACATTTTACCTTGGAGCTCTCAGCAGTGAAGGCCACAGGCTGGCTACAGCAAAGGCCAAGCATGGGGCACTGGCATGAGAATGTGTGCCTCAAGTTTAAAATTAAACATTTTTTCTCACCTGCAGAGTGCCAGTTATCTTCTATGATGCTTCCCATGTTTTCCAGTGTCTTGTTATCTTCCCTGAAAGTAGGGGTCTAAAGCTAAGGAGAGTTTTGTGCACTGAAACTCTCTGTACTGTGTCTGTGTGGCGGCAGCACTGGGGCAGGGGAAGAGACTGCAGGCACAAGGGGCTCTCAGGAGCTGCAAATCCCCTTTGTTTTAATGTGTAACATTTGGGATCCAATCAATGTCATCTGAAACAGGATGGGCCAAAAAAAAAAAAAAAAGCAGCAAGTGAGGAATGAAGTTGCCAGAGAAGCAAAACTGGGCTCACAACTTGCTTCTTTAAAAGCATACCTGAACAGCTGGACACCCTTCATGCTCCAAGAGCACCCAGAAAATGAGGAGGGAGCAAATCTCTTCAGACTTAGTGGGAACCAAAAATGTCAGAGAAAAAAAACCCCAAAGATTCCTTGATCAAGGGCATCAAAGACAGAAGGAATGTCTGAAGGAATGGGAGCAGATGTGTGACTGCAATCCATCACCAAGGAGATGCTGTGAGCTGTGGCTCTTGGAAATGCCATCATCTGGGAGCAAACCAAAGTCTTACCTGTCCAGCAAATTTTAGGAAAAAAAGCAAGAAGCTCTGGAATAAAAAATGATTTAATCTTTAAATTTTAAACATATTTTAACCTTTGTGTTTAATAGCTGCCAGTAGACCTGCCACCCATTAATACAGCTTATGACTAATCTGTTTTTTAATCCATTTATTCTCCTGGCTTCTATGATATATCACAGAAATGAGTTACAAAATTGAAGTGTGGTAAGGTGTTTGGCAGGCTGCTTATTCTTGTGGCCTATTTGTCATACTGTGAGAAATAGTCAACAGCTCACTCTTCTAAGTGCAATAAGCCTTCCCAGCTCTTCTTTTACTTGTCACCTCAGGGCTAAGAGAGCTTCTGTAGGGTAGGAATTGTGTGGCAGCTGGGATCTTTCACCTGTATTTTCTATTCCTTTGAGTTCTTTTCTGTCCTTCACTGCACTATCATTTCTTTTGCCGCTATGCAGAGTCTTCAGAATACAATAAATCACATTTCATTTATGTTTCTAGCAGGCTTAAACACATTTCAACACTTTAGACTCTCCTATAGAGTTTTGGTTTTATTCTCCCGTTGTTCAGAGGCTCACAAAATGAATTCAGGTTGATCACAATTTTTTAACATGCTCTCTGTAAGCAGTTCCAGCTCGCTCAGCACACAGTCCCTGAAAAGTCCTGAAGCCAGACACAATTTTACATGGACTTGAAAAAATGTGAATGATTTCACTATTTACCTGTTTGTAAGTTATCAGTTTCAGGTGACTGGCCAGTATATAACTTTGCCACTTCATTTATCTGTCCCAGCTACTGCATATAGAGATTTCTCTTCGTGCCACCCTGCAGAAGATCTTAATCTGCATCTTTGCAGAAAATGTCTTTCCCTGGCGTCTCCTTCTTCAAACCAAAGCAAACCAGTAGATTATTGATTCTCATGAGAAACATGCCAGCAACATACATTAGGTGAGAGTGGATCTGTTGGAGTGAGCCCAGAGGAGGCCATGGAGATGCTCAGAGGGCTGGAGCGCCTCTGCTATGGAGATAGGATAAGAGAGCTGGGTTTGTTCATCTTGGAGAAGAGAAGGCTCTGGGGAGTTCTCGGGTTTCTGTGGTTGAGATGACCCTGAGGTGTTAGAAAGTGTTTTTTTCCCAACCCTACAACCGAAGAGGAAGTCAAGATTCCTCAGTTCTGCTTTTCAAGGCTGTTTATTTTCTCTTATCTATTCCATTCTTTCTCTGACGTGCTGAGATCTGTCCAGCAGGTCAGGTTGTGGCACAATGTCTGCTCATGGGGTGGTGTTAACTTTTTATGCTAACAACTACATGTGCTTTATTTACAATAATTTTCCAATACCTATCACCTATGTTAGACAGTCTGTTTCTACTCTAAACCAATCCAGAAGTGTCACCATCACAGCAGAAGATGGGGGACAAGAAGAAGGAGAAAAAGAACAGGACACGCCCAGATTCCTCCATCCTGCTTCTTGAACCCCCATTCTAAATCCCCAAAATTCTACTTTTTCCCTTGTGACAAATTAACTATTATTCTACTCAAATTCTTGTGGCTTGTAACTCCTCACACAAAGTTGGTAATTGTTTCCATGGACTAAAATCAAAGGCACAGGTGTCTTTGACTCCGTGCCAAGGTCTCTGGGCCCCTTGCCAGGGTCTCAAATCACCCAGGGCAGCCAGAAGAATGTCCTGGGTCTTGACATGGAGACCTTATAGCACCTTTTAGTACCTAAAGGGACTACAAGGGAGCTGGAGAGGGACTTTTGACACAGGCATGTAGTGATGAGACAAGAGGAAATGGCTTTAAACTGAAAGAGGGGAGATGTAAATTCCAGCACTATCCAGATGAACGTATCAGCTATGGATGTAACAGACTGTCCTTCTTTGAGTGATGGAAAAGTCCCTCATTAGGGATTGATAGAAGAGTTGAGAGATTATTTAGAAAGTGTACAATGAAAGAGTAGGTGGCTGTATGCTGAGCAAGGCTCAGGTCTATTTGTTTATGACAGTTATAAAAATTGAAATGTTAATTACTGTTCACAGTAATGCCTCTGAACAGGCAGTACTGTAAATTCTAAAATGCACATCTAATCAGATATACTTCTCATGTTTGCACTTCTTATGCAGCTTATGATTCTTATACGGCTCACTTGCACTTCCTCTAGCCATCAAACAAAATGCATTAACTTTGAGCTGAAAAGAGCTATTATTTCTTCTGTCCTAACTTGGGAAGGGATAGAAGGCAAATAAGAACTATGTATTTCCTTGCATTTGTGTCCTCATTGTATGCACAGATGGCTAATGTGTTCATTGCATGCACAGAGGCAGATCTCTGACAGTGCTGCTGTGTGAACCATCATGGTATCTGGCAGTACAACCTAAAGCTGCAGATCTGAATATATATTCCTTTAATTGACAGGTCTATCCTAAACAAGCCCTCTCTTAGCAGGGAAGTAGGGAAAAAATGAACCATAACATTTTTATGAAGAAATCTTGGCTCAGTATCCATTGAAATAAATAGGAGTTTAATGCCTGAAGTTATTTTTTTAGTTGTTAGTGTGTAACTATGGAAACCTGAAATCAGTTGTTCAATCAATCAGTGTTCTGTAGTCTTGCAGTCTTTTCAGTCCTAGTATCAAACAGGAGTTAAAAAATACCTCCCAACAGAAATTTGGTCCTTGTGAAAATGGTGATGATGATATTACATGTTTAGAACACCAGCTTGGAAAAGTATTTTAAGTTATGGCAGGGAAAAATAGTTGAGAGTGGCCCACTGGTGCATTATTTACAATGTGATAGCTCTGGTGTTCCTGTCCTTCCAAATGAGCAGCCATGGAATTGTTTGGATGTATGAATACTGGGGAGCACGAAGTCACTCTGTGGCAGCTGCTTCATGACCATTTCCCAGGTACAGGCACTCCTCTAAGGGGATCTGACAGTAAATGAAGGACTTGGGGCTAACACAATTTTAAACTTCTGTTCATGAGACCTAAAAGCAGAAACACAGGTCAGCTGCTGAAAAGTAACAGTAAAGTGTTGATTTGTTGAACTAAGAAAATTATTCATATTTCTCTATTGGTGTTTGTAAAACTATTTTCTAAAAATAGAGAGATGTGCTGTCTTTCTGAGAGCAACAGTACTCTGCAGTATATAGTTATGTACATCTCAATTTTATGAAATGGATTTTTTTCCTTAATGACCAAAAGATGAATAATTTTGTCGCTGCTGCACTTTCAGAAAGGGAATTGTTGCTTTTTGCCTCAAAGTGTTGATGTGTCTGTTCTGTGGCTGGTTTTATGTCTGCCATGGCAAAGGTATTTGCTCATTGCTATTATGATGCTCATCTGTAAAAGCTTCACAGGCTCCTCATCTGAATAGCTTCTTGAAAACCAGGGCAGTGAAAAATTTGGGGCAGTTTGCCAAAGCTGTTAGAAAACGACAGTCTCTTTTTGTAGTGGGCATAATTTCACAAAGTTGATAATACAAGAATGGAAATGTCAGGGAACATTGTGACCAAATTAGACACTGAGCTGCCAGGTGTTTAGATGCCAATTTCTTGCCAGAATCAATGGGACATCAGAGCAGAAGTTTTATATCCAGAGTGGAAATGTGGTGTGCATCTACCTCATGTCAGTCCTCCAGCTCCTGGGGAATTGACACTGGTGGGGAAAAGGGGAAGGCAGCACTATTGGGATAGCTCCTGCTGGTAGAAGGAGGTGTCTCAGGGGAAATGGTTGCAGTAAATTGGGTTTGTTCTGGGAATGGCAGGCAGTTAGTCATGTCTCTGCTTACTAAATGTGTTCACTGGGATTTCCAAGAGAGAGGAGAAGGCTTTTAGTACAACTCTGTGCAAAGCGCTTGTTTCTGCCAAGGATAAAGGAGGCACCAGTTGCAGAAGTTGGTTCCTCTTTCTTCCCTCCATGTTACATCTGCACTCTGTTTCCTCAAAACCCCTTTTCTACCACTGGGCCTTTTGCTGCTTTTCACTATGCCCAGCCTGGTAGCTCCTTGGTTTTATTTAAATGTGAAAATCTCTAAGTACTAAAAAGTCACAAGCTGGGTGCTAGATATGACTGCTCTGCCTATGCTGTTCTGTGTTGCTTTTTTTCTCAGTACCTTGAGGCTGAAATGTTCACATTAAGGACATATTATCTGCTCTGTTTTGATAGGATAGGGATAGTACAAGGAGTAATGGATACAAATTAAAACAGTGGAAATGTAGCTTAAATACTAGGAAGAAATTCCTTCAAATTAATTAGCAACAACTGCCGTTCAAGACAGAGATCACAAAGTCTTGATCTAAAAATCACATGGAATATCTACCTCTTCTCTCTTTTTCTCTCTTTCTTCTTAGTCATACTGCAAAAGGAATAAGAAAAATGCAAGGCAGATATTTTGAAATGGGATGAGACTCAGAATGTGTTGAAATTTTTCCCCTTAGAGACATGAATTCAGAGCATGAAAAAGGTTGAGCCCCTCTGACCTGCTCAAAGGCCTCAGACATCCAGAAACGTTTCCCTGGCTGCTTGTAATAGATGTATTTTGAAAATATTGCCCCATTTAGAGTTTCTGAGCATTGAGCTCAGAGGAAATGAAGACAAAACATCCCACAGCTCAGTGCCTACCAGCAGACAAACTTCCAAGCAGATCCCATTGCCAGATGCTGCCTACTTTGCCTCTTTTATCTGCCATCACCTGCTTTCATACACTCAGTGATTAATGTAGGCCATCCCCATTCCTCAGGCAGAAGTTGTTGCAACTAGATTAATATTAAATACTTTTGGCTTATTAAAATAATGATTTTGCTTTTGCATAATTAAGATCTTTAAAGGATTATCTATATATTTTTCCTCTCCGTGTGGCAGCCCTAAGAGCTCAGTAGTTATTGATCACCACGAATCCTAATGGAACCACAAGAATTTGGGATACAGCTCTGATCTGTCTCTGCATTGCTAATGAAGGCACTTTAAGCAAATGAGATTAGCTTCAGCTTTATGTAGCTCATGTAGAAGCTTTGAAAATATATGAAATAAAAGTCATCCTGATAATTTCGGTGTTACAAGAGATGAAAGTCTTATCATGACCTGAGGTAGCATCCTAATTTTTTTTTTGAAAGCTGCACGTGTAAACCTCTGTCTCCCATCTGAGTCAGCACTCCAGGTTTGTTGTGTTCTGCAGCAAGGAGAGGTCAGCTTGAGATAAGGAATCATGATACCACAACAGGCTGTGGGGCAGTTAAAATAACAGCTAATGATGATCACAGAATCATAGAATACTAAGGGGTTGGAATGGACCTTAAATATCATTTAGTCCCACCTCCCCTGCCATAGGCAGGGACACTTTCCACTAGACCAGGCTGCTCAGAACCTCATCCAGCCTGGCTTGGAGCATTGCCAGGGTTGGGGCATCCACCACCTTCCTGCTCCAGTGTCTTACCATTTTCACAGTAAAACAATTCCTTCCAATATCCAGCCTAAATTTCTCCTCTTTCAATCTGTATCCATCACTGCTTGTCCCATCCCTGTCCTATCAAAACACCCATGTCAAACTCAGCCCTAGAGCAGTCTGCATTGTGTGTTCCATTTCTTCCTCTGGGAAATAAAGCACTGTTCACTTCAAAAGTGGATTTTTACTTGGAAGAGTAATACACTCTGTTCTGCTTCAGAGTGGAGGGCAGATTGGAAATAGTGGCTGGATATCTATTAACAGAAAAGGAAAGAGGGAAAGGGGCATTTTGCAACTTGTCTTTAAGTCCCTTCAGGAGGTTCTCTGGAGTGCTAGGTACTCAATAGGAGTCTTTAATTACATTTCCTATTTGGCTGTGGTGAGATCAAGCCCAACTGCTCTGCAGACAGGATCTGGGAGGGCAAACAAGCAAAGTTTGTCAGTAAAAGGTGCAACAAGGCTTGGCATTAACATCTCTGACCACTGAACCAAACTCCTCAGGCCCCAGATTGGAAATTGAAGTTGGATGAACATTTCTGACAATGAGGGCTATGTGATGAACTCCAGTGTGGTGGCAGTTCAGAACCCTCTTGATACTGTTCATGATCTCAGAGCCTGTGCAAAGAGCTTGCACAGTCCATGCACATTTTCTTAAACCATCACTGATTTATATTTTTCACTACTACATCTCTAGGGTGATAAAAGGACAAAAAAAATCCTTAATGATTATCAGGCCTTTGGATATTGTGGTAATAAAGCCATGTTAGTCACCAGAAGATCTGTCAGTAGTTGACTGAGATGATGCAGCAGGAATTGGACAATTATTTACTTTTAGGTAAGAAGTTTTTGTTCATTTTAGCAACGTTTCACACTAGCTCTCTGAACCCTGAAACTCTAACAAGGACCATTTCAGAAATTAAAAATGTATGGCATGAGGCTATTTGATGCTACCATTAAGGCACTTCACTGCTGTATTCCTGGATCATCAGGGGAGGAGGAGGAGGGGTGCCCTTCAAATCAGCAGGAGCTGCACATCACACTGCTCTTGGAGGGAGCCTGAGTGTGCTTTACTCAGGCAAAAGAGGCAGTGGTGGCCAGCAAGAATTGCCTTATGTAATGGAAATGGCAAACAGCCTTTGGGTGTGCAGTCAAGGGGGAGAGAGCCTCTGGACATGGCACGTCCAAGCACTTAGGAGATTTTGCCACCGGATCCCAGTCATTCAGAGAGCCCATTTATCCCACCACATAAATTTAATTTTCTTTACATGTTCATACATTCTTTGATTTTTGCCTTTTCATTCAAAACAGTTTGGCTGTGTCCTGGTACTCAGATAGCTTTTCCCTGACTTTTGTGTCACACATGAAGAATAGTCTTGGAAAAGGCAAGGGCTGGGCTGATAACACACTGCTGTTGTGTAGGTGTGCCCAGCACTTCCTTTAAGTTCCTGCTGGCTAAAGGGTTCAAAGCCAGCTGGCTGGAACAAGGCTTATTAACCCTGCCTTTAAACACCTAAATGCAAATGGCCTGACTTCTGAGAAATTATAGGGACCCAAGGAAATTTCCTGTCTTTCTCTGGACACATTTGGGGAATTCTCATTAAAACACTACAGCACTAATCCCCACATCTTCCAGCTGGCCAGCCCTGAGGGCTTGGCTAATTCCAAAGGACTGAACTCTGTGACCTTTCTGTTGAGTACAATATTTATCATGTGTGAGCTGGAACGAAGAACAAGAGGGCATCAGGACAAAATCCATGCCCTGAATCACAAACAGAACTGGAAAGACAGCACAGTTATGATAATTTTTTTCTTGTTCTAACTCTCCTTATGGTAAAGCATGGTTGATTATAGATTTTTGGTGCTCCTTATTGCCATTATTTTTCTCTACTTCTGCAAAAACTGCCACATTCATTCTTAGCATGGCTGTCTAAAGGAAGAGAGGTCAGAGAGCCAGTGTAAGACAAGGTAAATAATCTTTATTTGTCTGCAGGTGCTGGAGCACCTTCTGCAGGAATATGCAGCTCTGAGCCAATGTCCCACCTGATGGCAATGGACTGGCTTCTCTCAGGGTTTTGTAAATGTTCCTCAAGACTGCACTCATGAAAATTAGGCTTCTGCAAGTATTACTTGCTGTTAAAAACACATTCTGTTATCAGGGGCATTCCCAAATTAGGGTTTTGACTGAAATGTTCTGAATGGTTTGGCCATCTAAATCTATTCTTAGTTTCTAAGAATAGACTTATATGAAAAAAGATGAAGTTTGTTATGTTGAAGAGAGACAAGAAAAGTGTCTACTGTAGACTTCAGTAGGAAGATTTTGATTTTTAGAAGAGAAAAAAATATTTCACATATTAAGAACTGACTTAAATGCGTGTTTAAGTGAGGGATAGCTAACTGTGACATGATACAAAGATCATCTCTTCCCACCTCAGTGTTGCCCTGTGATGCTTCATACAAAGCTCCTTAAAGACTCACAATGATATCACCTGGTGTGCACATTTGCATCCTGGGCTTGGGCTGGCTTAAGTCCACAAGAAACTCTTCTCATGTTTTAATTTGTCACTGAAATTTGAAGCTGAAACAGCTTTAGTTCTTTCCCTCTGTAATGAGCGAGACACAGAAGCTGCAATGACTATGAAACTTGTCATATGGTGCTTCTTAGTCCAGAAGCACCTTTCTTTAAAATTCTTAGTCCAGAGCATCCTAGAATTGTTTGGGTTGGAAGGGACCTTAAAGATCATTTCCTTCCAACCCTCTGCAATGGGCAGGAACACCTCCTACTGCATCAGGGTGCTCAGAGCCCCATCCAACCTGGCCCTGAACATTTCCAGGGATGGGGCATCCACATCTTCTTGGGGCAACCTGTGCCAGTGCCTCTAATTTCTTAAAATTTAAGCCTGGCTTCTTGCAGTTTAAAGCCATTGCCCCTTGTTCTAGCACCAGGTACCCTTGCAAAAAAAGTGCCACGAAGCCCTGGAGGATGGGAAGGCAGCAAGGGCTGTGCTGTGCCTGCAGAGCTGTTAGCACTGCTGTGACAAGCAGGTCATCCTTAGTTAAGCAACCTGTTCATTTTCACTCTGCCTGAACAAGAGGTCAAGAGAAGTTCAGTGTAATTAACAGAAGAGAGATACAGGGGATGCAAAAGTATGAGGCAGTGTTTATTTAAAGAGCCGTAAACTTGGTGAAAAAAAAATTCCTACCAGAGAGGGAGCTGTTAGAATCAGCTTTCGTTAGGAATATTTCTGTAATAAAGAGTTGTGACTCCATAAAAGGGTGTAAAACTGTCTGAATAAAACCCAAGGAACAGATTTGTAAAGCCCAGGAGACACAAGGGGTAGGAGCATCAAGCTTTGTTCATAGCTCCCTTACCTGGAGCTCATGCATGTGAGAGAAGCTGCATTCCCACAGATGCCCCATTCATAATGATCCACTATTATCCAGTGGCTGAACTGGAAATTTAGGGAGTCCCAGTGAGGAACTGGTGCTCCTGCAGGGGTTGTGTTAGAAATGCTGGAGAGCTTTTACAGCTCATGGAACACCTCAGCACACTGCCCTTCATCACTTTGTTCTGGCTGCAGCTGTACCCCATGGTAATAATGTTGATAACTGTAATGCCATGGCTGATAATGATCTTTGATGTGGGTTTGACTGATAATGGTCCCTGACATGGGTTTCCCAAGATTCCAATGGTTTTTGTACAGTGAGGCTGCCCTGGGCTGTTCCTCCCCTCCTCTCCTGGGAGCATTATGGCAGGAGGGGAATGAGAAGGGTCAGAGGCACAGAGCTCAGAGCAGCAGGGCTGGGCCAGCACTGGAACCAAAATGGGACAAAGTGGGCATGCACAGAGATTCAGGGATTGTGGGTACTGTCAGTGCTTCCCCCTGGATCTGTCAAACAGGGCAGCAAGCATGCAAGAAAGGACAGCACCTAAAATATCTTTCCTGCTTAAAAGCACCAGAAACTAAAAATAGTAGTTTAAAAAATTCTGAATTGAAATTATGATTGGAGTAATGTGGTAAGTTTGCATGACAATGTTTTGATAGCAGGGGAGCTACAGGGGTGGCTGCTCAGAGAAGCTGCCAGAAGCTGCCCCTAGGTCTGATAGAGCCAATGCCAAATGTCTCAGTTAGTGAACAACTGCAGCCCATGGAAAAGATCCATGTTAGAGAAGTTTAGGAATGACTGCCATGGGAGGAATCCCATGCTGGAGCAGATAAAGAGGTAAGAGTTTGCCCACAGGGAGGAAGGAGCAGAAGAGACAGAGTGTGATGAACAATCCCCCTTCCTTGTCCCCCTGTGCTGCTGTGGGGAGGGGGCAGAGAAAATTGGGAGTGAAGTAGAGGCCAGGAGGAAGGCAGAGGTGGGAAGAAGGAGGTAATTATTTGTAAAAAGTTATTGGCATTAAGTTATTACCAATTAAATGAGAGTAAGATAATGAGAAATAAGAACTAAAGCCACTCCTGTGGCTCTTCCACAACCAAAACCTTGCCATGCCAACATAACACAAGTAATCATATTCCAAATGTAGCACGGCTTTAAAAATGATCCACCATAATGTAAATGTGGGCATCAAATCCTATCCATGGATCAAAGGTTCTTTCTAGTTAAATAATTTGTCCTGCCTTTGCTCCTCTGAAAGTGCTTAGCACAAATTTTGTTTCTGCAAAAATAATAATTATAACCATCCCAATCAAAGGTCACCCAAATGTAGGAAGCAAAAGTTTTATCTGAAAAAGGAATTTTAAAGCTGTAGGTTTTGGCTCACTGTCAAGGAGCATATTCTATTTCACATCATTATATGAGCTTTTGGATTTGCAGGGAAAGTAGAGATTCTGAAATAAAACCCTTTGCCTCTAAATGCTTAGATTTCACACTCTGTTCTTTATCATTATTGCTCAGTGAGATAAATTTCTAGTTAAAGTTTACACAGCATTTTATAAACCTCATAAGATATTTTCTATGTCCCAAAGTCCCCTGATCTAAGGAAAAAAGGCAAATCATAGAATTCAGGGAATATAGGAACCATGTCACCTGAAAAGAGACCTGAAACCCACCTTGCTTAGAATCTGCCTCTGACACCAACACAGAAACAGTTTCAGAGGGAAGCCACAGAGCCTGGCAGGATATAGGTGGATTTGGTATCCCACACCAGCCTCTAATCACAGGTGGATGCTTTGAGTCCTGATGGGTGAGGTTCTAAAATCCCTGAAGTCCCTTTGGGATGGAGGAGGTAGATGGAAGTGTAGGTTTGAAGATCACAGGAGTCCTGTGTAGGGGAAGAGAGAGGAAGCTGGTGGCGAGGTGGATGAGGTGCAGACACCAAGATTTTCTACTGGTTACACATGGACACTGCAGGAAAGACATGAATTTATCGGCTCAGGTAACACAGGGATTCTTTTGTAAACCTTGATCATGGTACGTCCTCCACGCAAGAATTCCGATAATTCCCGGAAGTTTTCAATTTCCAGGACAATAATTTCCACCCAAATCACGAAGCCAAATGGGAGTCCTGCACTTGGTGCTGCTCTCAGAATCACTTCAGCCTGAGCCTCAGCTGGGGAATCTAATTGCTGACATGTTTGAAGTAATGAGAATGCTCATTACTGTACTCTGTACTTTGGCAGGTGAGACTGACAGAGCTCCTCAGCACCAGCCAAAATTAAGTATCTGCATGAGCTCACCCTTGTGGCAGCGATTTCTTAAGCTTAACACCCAAATTTGTCTCAGACACAGATAATGACATATTTTTACCTTGTGGAAATATTTACACAGGTTTACCATGGGGAGCCATAGTGTCCTGGGGTTTTTATGTCTTGTACCCTCTTAAAAAGAAACAGTTTGACTTTGAAAACAACATTTCAGAATGTTCACATCAAATTCTCCTTCCTTTGAGGCGCTGCATGAATGGTTGCCAGGTAGGGGTGCAAAGGCTTTAATACAGCTTATTTATATTATTTATTTTTAATACTTATTATATATTTCCTCTGAAGAGGAAATATCAAATAAACTTATTTTGGAGAAAAACATTTTCCTGTATTTTCTTTTTCTGCTTTTTTGTTCCTGGAAAACAATGAAAGAAGAAAGCTTTCCATATCTGAGTTCACATTTCCATTTGTAGTTGCAAGATCGGAGAAAGATAGAGCAGAAAAGTTTTAAACCAGAACCATATGGAGAATAGAATTTCTATACCAATGGACGTGTTAATTCCTCAATATCTGCTTGCACATTAGAATGAAACAAACATGTGTTTTAAAATTTCAGAAGTTTTGCAAAAAGCTGACTCAAAAATTTTGGAAAGGATTTTTTTGTCATGATTTCTGTGAAAATAAACATGCTCTTTGGAAGCATCACTATTGCAAAATATTGATTAATGAGGAAGTACCTGGTTTTCAAAGTCCCCACCAGAAAATATAAATTATTGTATTCCCTAGCAAGAATTCTCCTCCTCTGTTGATTCATCTGCCAGCCTCCTTTCTTCACAGTGTAATTGAAGGAATAAAGTTAATCGAAAATGAGTGGTCAGCTCCACTTATTGGTGATCACACAACAAATCACCGCAGATCCAGAGGGCCTGGGGGATGAGTCCTTCTCGGGTGCTTCTGGACTCCACAGACAGCTTCCATCCCACAGTGCTGATAGGATATCCTGGGTGATAAGTGTTTTAAACTTGAGCTCTTTACCTTTTATTTTGCCTCCAATGAGTCAGTGGGAGTTTTACAATGATGTAAATGTGAGAACCTCGGGCTTAACCACAATTATACTACAGCAGCTCATTATTTCTTTAATTCTAAAATATATCAAAGGACATTTCCCCCACAATTAGGATATTGTTGTGTGTTCCTCCAAACAGGCAGTAGCTTCTATGACTGTGTTTATGAACAGAATAATTGATTTTTATGTCCTTCTCAGCAGACTGTGCAGTTGCTCCTCTGTGGCATAAAGGAGTTTATATTGGTCATTATAAAGCACACTGGATTTGTGTTTTCTCTAGGAGTCATAACTGTAGTGGAACATCTGAATCACTGTTGCAGAGGGTGTATCACTGGTGACAACTGGATGATTGATCCAAAACTAGTTCATTAAAAATTAATTTGATGTCTCTCGCAATGTTGGCTCCAGTGCTGCTGTCTCTGAAGTCCTGCTTCCTTTGAAGTTTTGTCACTGTCTTCTTCAATATCAAGATCAAAAACTTCTTCTGCATAAGTGTTACCATTCAGGGCAGCTCTGTGTGTGACCTGTTTCCTTGATCAAGATTTTCTGGTGACCTATGCAATCAATTTGTGTCTGTTGTGCTACTGAACATCCAGAGCTCAGTCACACAGCCTGGAAGACTTTCATGGCTTTTGTAGGGATTTTTATTCTTTTTTTTTTCTTTCCATTTTTAGAATTTTGCATTTTTTGTTCTTTTTTCACACCCTGAAATGGTTACAGAAGTTTGAGTTGGTAATCTGAATGCATCTAGAATGGATTTTATGCTTTATTCTTATACTGTTCCATCATGACCTCGCAAGAAAATCCCCAAGTGTCTTGATTGCAGTTGACAAAATATACATCACTTTTATTTCTCCTTGGGCTCCAAAAGCAATAAGAATTAGCAGTCTGATTTTCTTCATAGCCTTTTCTCCTTGTTTCAGAGATCAAGTTCACATTTATCAGACTCCCTCCAAGTCATCAGTGTTTCTCTGCTGTTTTGCAATTTCACCAATTTATGACAGAACACTTACATTAGTGTGATTGTTTCTTCAATTTTTCCTTTCTCTGAAATTATTCTTCTTTTGGATACTTCTTATTATTACTGCTATTATTCTGCAGGTCTCTGTTCAATCACCTTCTCTGATGAGGGGATTTCATCACCAGTAGATATGAAAAATACAGGAGATAGAGCTGTAGGTGGTAGTTGGAACAAGGAGAGTGAATGTGCAACTCTGCAAGTTATGCAAGTCTAGAAACTTACATTTTCTAATTTTTGTTGATGCAAATTTTTTAATTTTAAGTGGTTTTTTTTGAAAACAAAATCACAGATTAAAGGATTTTGAGGATGTGACTGTTGGAAAATTTCATCCTAGGTGCTTTGTCCAAGGTCTCATGTAAAGAGCTTGTGAAAGAGCTGGAACCAAATATCTGGAGACCTGATTAGCTGCAGGATTATGAGCCTTTTGTTTATTCCCTCTCCTGTGGTCATTGCAGCATCACACACTCCCCTCAGTCCCATTCAGCTAATGGAAAGGTTGTAATCTAATATGCTGGGGATATTGCTTTGTCTCTCATATTTCAAGCATCCCAAACTACAAAGCTAAAGAAAAAAGATGTCCTCAGATCCTCATTTATCATTTCTACTCTCACAGGAGCTGCTACTGCAGAATTTGTTTCCAAAGTGAGTTGAGGGAAAAATCCCTCTTAATTGCTAATTTTTTCTGGTTTATCTCTTATTAGTTGCAATTAAACACATGAATTGCTTAGATGTCTGTTTTTCATGAATAATTGTAATGATGTGTCTTTTTAAAACACTTCAAATTTAGTGACATTTTCCCCCTTTCAGGAATATTATGATGACAACATAGGAGGAACTTGCCAAAAATGCTTTCTGGGTGGGGTAATAAATTGATGTAGCAAACATCATCTCAAGTGATATTGAGGGCAAAAAGCTCTGTGGAGATTTGCCATAGGTAGGTGTGTTCTCCTCCTCGTGGGTGCTTTGTTTCCTCAGCTCTCATATTTCACCGCCAGCAGATTATAACCTGAATCATTTTGAGACAACAAAACAAACAGTCACACTCCAAATACTTCACAAATTACTCAATCCATTTTGCCATTTCCTTGGAAAATCAGTTCCATGTCTCTATTTTAGCTCTGGTGAGCACAAAGAGCACTGTTTGGAAAAGTGCTGGTGTGCCAGGGTAATCTGTGGCCAAGTGGGATCAGCACCTCTCAAAACCACATTAAATTTTATCTATGAGCACACCTGGCAAGGAAATGAAAGTATTTCTTGGTCTTTGAGGCAAAAGATGTGATGAAAACAAAATTTGGTTACTAATTTGGGCATGTATGTTAAACAGATGCTGAGAAATGCACCTTCAAGGTGGGGTGTTTTTTTTTTTCTTTTTTTGTTTTATTTTGTTTTGTGGTTTTGTTTGTGTTTTTGGCGGATTTTTGTTATTATTTTAGTTGTTATTGCTGTTTTTAATTTTGTTTTGTTTGGGTTTTTTTAATAGTAAGAAGTAATTTCCTCTGGGTTAGCACATGGTGACTCATGCCAGTTCCTGCAGCAATGGCACACAACAAATTACACAACTAGCACTTGACAATTGTCATCTGAAAAGCCAGGTTACAGACTGCAAAATTTGCTAAGATAGTCTGGGCACAATTGTTTGCAAATATGCATAATCATAATTTTTTAGCTTCCACCAGGCACTGAAATTATTTGTCATAGTTTTAAGGCAAATAAAGAAGGTAAAATGAGTTTTTGAGAAATGCTTTTTGCAACCTTGTGGTCCTCTAAAAATGTTAGGCAGGTGTCAAAGCTGTACACAACACCTTAAGTATGAATTCATTCTCTTTAGGCTTGGGCAGCTCCTGTGCTTTCACACTGAAAATCTCTGTCCAAGTACAGATTCTGCCAGGAATTTCAGCTGAAGGAAGTAATTTTCTTTCCAACCAACTAAACTCTCATCAGTTCCCTTTTTATTTAATCTGTACAAAGCAAGGAGTAAGACCCACACACCAGAGTGAAAATTCCAGCAAATAGCAACCAGCGACCCTCCTCTCCTTACCTTGAGGCACAGCCAGAACTCAAAACAGTAAACTATGACCCCCAGTTACATTCCAGCCACAACAGTAACTATATTTGCATTGTGGATTTAGGGCTGAAAAAGTGAAATATTTGGGCAGAGGACCTAGAGTTTTCCATCAGGCTGTCTACTCTTGTGTCCAGGAGAGGACAGCAGCTCCCAATGCTGCAGAACAAGGCTCTGTTGAGCAGCATGTAACAAGATCATGGGCACAGGCAGAGATTTAACAGAGCAAAAAAGTGGAGATGGGCAAGAAAAATAGAAATAGAAGATGAACCATCTTCAGGTCCACCCTCATGGCTCCATTGTCCTGGCCATCCCCTAACACAAGGCTGTCAGGCTTGGCAGAACTCTTTCTCCAGCCCTTTCTTTGGTTGTGATGGAGTCTGTTTTTGTGGGCATCTATTTACCCTGTAATCAAAACACTTGTTTTGAAATGTTTGGTTTCATTTAGGTGGGCTGTAAAAGCCTCCTGTTTTTCTTTGGCTTCTGAATGGAAAATAAGGCTTCAAAGTGACAAACCCAAGAGTTTCATTTTGGAAGCTGTTAAAAGGAAATGTTCCAGCATGTTAGAAAGTATTGATTTGTGAAACTGGAAAACAGAACTCCACTATTTCTAAAATCTTTCCATTTTTTTCAGCAGAAACAAAAAAATCTCCAACCTGAAAGTAAACCCCCAAATTAACAACAATCCTGTTCTGGAAATTAGATATCAATCTACTGGAAGTTTCACTTGCATAAGGCTGCACACTTCATTCCCACTGAAACTAGTTTCTTCATTCAATTTGGAGGTTAAAAGGAAAAATAAATATTCCTCTCCCTGTTTAAGGAGACAAGCAGAAGGGAATGACAGCAGTGTCACTTGCAGGCTGGGCCAGGGACTTAGGGAGTGCCAACACTACCAGTCCTTTTTCCATTTCTCATGGGTCTCTGCTAATGGGATTTTAGCCAGTGGGTTGAAGTGCCAGAGATGCCTTTGAAGTAAAAGCAGCCTGATTTTCAAAAATACACAGTGCCTGTCTTTTACTGACTGCAGGGAACTTCACTAAACTGAAAGAACAAACATATTAGTGTAGGTGTTTAGCCAGCTGACACTCAGGTTACTTTATCTCACAATTTCTGGTGCTAATACACAGTATTCCCCCTATAAACAGCGATGCAAGTGTATTTTGGAAAAGTGGGCAGTCTCTCAGAAAATAATATGATATTTGCACATATGCTAAAAAGAATTTACTGTGTGTGTACAAACCCTGTTGGACCCAGTACTATCTAAGGAAATTCTTGTAGAAACTTGACACTGAGGCAGTTGTGTTATAATGTTCTTTTTACAGACAGATTTAACAGTTATCTCTTGTTTTCCTTAATTTGTATTAGTTAATTGCTTTTCAAATCAAAATGAATTGAGGCAGAGCTCCTGTGAGACTCTGGGAGTGTGCTGGGAGCATGTTGTGCTACATCTGCTCACTTCACTTTGAATTGCATCAGATTTTGGAGTGTAACAGACTGTTAATGGGTGCTGTCACACATACTTTGATGCAACCATATCTCTACATTCTGAATTTTCAGCCCTAAACTTGACCCCACTGGACTCAGGAGAAGAATTTTAGTTCCTTGTGAGGGGCCTCTTTTGAACCTATACCAATGCATTCGAAAGAGTTTTCTCAGACCACACAATTGCATAGATGTCACTGGACAAGAATTTATTGTCAGCATCGCAGGCTTGTCCCAAAGATGCCAAAGTCAATGGTTTATTATTTATTTGCCACTGCAGATCCCTGACTGCTAGTGAAAGACCCAGTTTGCATCCCTGAATTCAAAGACTAGACTGAATTAGTATCACTAAAAAATAGCATAATCATGTGTGTGATCATAGTGTGTAGGAACAGCCCAAAGACTTAACGAGACACAAGAGGCTTTAGAAGAAATCTCAGTGAAGGGAAAGGGTTAGAACAGTGAGTATGGTATAAAACAGAGGGAGAAACAGGAAAAAATGGGCACATAGGGCTGGAGTGAAGATACAAGTGACATGAGGTGAAGTTCATTCTGTTCCTCAGGAAAAGAGAGAAAGCAGATGGTTCACAGCTACTGCAACTGTTCCTGCAAACCAGAATCACATCAGCAAATTTGCCTCCAAGATCTGGGGTGAGGAGTGATGGAATGAGGAGGAAAGAAAAGGATCACAGGATTCTTTAGTTCCCCAGGTAGGGAAAGATCTCCTCTGCCTTTAAGGCTGCTAGTCCTAGTAGGGCTGCAATGACACTGCACCCCTTTGCAGTGCCCTGGGAAATCTCTGCTTTCTGAAGACGTGCATGGATACCAGAGAATGAAAGCTGAAAACTGAAACCCTAAATTGCATTCAAAAAGCAAATATTCTACTTTAGGGAAATGAAAACTATCCCTGTATCAATCCATTCTGGAGAACATTGACCTAGATGTGGAGATCTCCAGGGTGAGATATTTGGTTTCAGCAGAGAAATATTCATTCACCCTGAGTCCTGCTAGAGATTTGCAAAGTATTAAACTTGCCTCTGATACTTATGCAGTGAACCAAATTCTTGCCTTCAGCAACATGAATTTCATATTGGAGTAAGCGAGTGGAGTTGGTCAGAACTCCTGCTAATGGAAATGAGAGGCACATCTAATCTAGAATCTCATGTGGAACCCAGCCATATAAATTGAGACACTATTTAAAAATATTTCACAGTCAATACTGTGACTTCAAAGCTCAATGTGATCTCAAGTCTCCTGGCATGGATACATGACATTTATTAGTAGAGGTGCTGAAGGACTGGCATCCAGTTGATGTCATCAGACAAATTACTTCTCCATTACCTATTGATTACTGTTCTGCCCAGCAAAAAGTACTTGCTTGCTTCTCATACCAATGGGGGAGAGAAAAATTCAATAGCTGACCGCTTTAGGTAATTATCCAGTTCTTGAAAAGCTTTACTATAGGCAAATAGAAGCTGTGGCTTTTCCAGCACCAAGGAATCAGTTTTCTCAGCAGAATAATCCAAGGGAACATTTTGCTTTTGGTTTCTTCTCATTTCTCTGATTCTTTTCCACTGATAGGTTAAATTAATGCTCCAATCCTTATTTTCCACAAGTGGGATACAGTTAATAAAAGATGACTACTTTATTTGATCCACAGGACAAGAGAGAATCATCTGAAGGGTTTATGAAAAAGTTTGGATCCAACAGGTTTCCACAAAAGAAATCCCAGTTATTTAAATAGAAATGTGTGTAAGAATGTGTCAGTTTTCACAAAATAGGACGAGAGAAAATCCAAATGATTTTTTCTCATTTTATTTTGATAGGAAAAAATTGCTTTCTTCTGACTCTATTGTCCAGACTCATTTTGTCTAGTCTGCTCCATCCCATGCCAATATGTATTTTTACAGCACTGCAAAGGCATCACATAAATTGATATATTATTTCCTTATCTCTGCAAAACATTTTGGCACTGCTGAAATGAACCCCTTCTGTAGTCTCAAAATCAAACAATAGATTCATATGTGTGAAAAGACTTCTGGTTTAATATTTTCCCCCCTCTTTTCATGAAACTACGTAATACAACCACAGATGTTAAGATGAGTTCTGGTGACAGAATAGTAAGATCTATTTCCTAGTTACAGTTGAGATTATGGTTAGAATATCCAGATTGCTTTGTGTTCTCAAAGTGCTGATTCTTTCACGTGGAGAAAACAACCCCACAACTCTCCTTCTTGTGAAATAAACCTGGTGTTGCTGCATCTCTGCAGAGGTGTTGTGGAGGTGACTGTTTATAGACTTTCTAATAGCATTTGAGATGGGATAGACACAGCACTGAGATTGGAGAGCTAAAGGGGAATTCATCAAGATGGGAAGGTGATGGATAAGTTTTCAGAGTGAAGCCCATGGAAAGAAGGATGGAAAATGGCCAAGTGCTCTTAGAATAGTGATGACAGAAATGTTTCTCTACTAGCACCAAGTCAAAAAGGGATTTGTCTCATTCAGGGCTCCTTTCACTGCTAAAGAATCAAGAAAACTCTCCAGGCAATTGTGACTAAGCTCAGACATTCCAATCCTGCTGTGAACCACAAGGAGAATGATTTGGGATGAGAAGTTGCACTGGAGTGGGAAAACTGAAATTCATGAGAAATGTGAGCACAGATAGCCTTTTAGTGACAGATTTAATCTCATTATTTGCATTTTAGTCCTTCCAAATATCTCTTTAAGAGTAAGGATGTGAAGAGTCATTGCTTTTGGAACCAAGGAAGATCTCCCCAAGAGAAGACAGAAACTCCCGCATATTTCAGCAGTGCTGCCACCACCACAGGAGTGCTCTGTGCAAGAGCAGGCAAGCTATTAAGATCTCTAAAAATTTCATGGAAAAGACTTTGACAAATCCTGCTCTGATTTACATCCCTCACAACTTCAAAGTTTCAGCCAGCTTGCACAGAGGGTAAATCAGAAGAGGGTTTGTCTCACTGTCTGTTTGATCTGCCTGTAGCTGTTTAGCAGCTCTCTAGATTGGCCAGGGAACTTCAGGAGCCCCTGTGACTTCTTGCAGAACATGAAGTAATTAATAAAAAGTCTTTCTTTAATCTACATTCTTAAGGGCAAAATGGTCACCTACTGGAAAAATGGTGAGTGAGATGGATTTCATCAGTAAACAAAAAAAAAAAGAGAAATGTAACACCCACAGGTTTTGTTTTCTTCTAAGTACAGCTGGGAGAAGGTTGAAACCTTCTTGCACTACGACATTTCAAATAAATAAATGAATAAAGAAACAGAAATATTAAAAAGCCCAACTACTCAAATCTATTGTTAACATTTACTCCATTGAGAGAATTTCCGTGTCTCTGTCCTACAGCATCCCTCTTTCTCAGACAACAGTGAACCTGTGTCCACCTCTTTGGACATGGATTTTCTCTGTTTTGGTGTTTCCCAAAGCAAAGAGAAGAAACACCTCACCAGCCTGCAGGGAGCACCTTGGTTATTTTGTAGTCTCTGCTATGAAATCTTCACATGGATGTCTGAATGCTGTCATTATTTGTCAGGATTGTGAATGGGAAAACAGGAGCACCCATAAAAATCAGAATGACCCTTGATGAGGAGCCAACATGGAGAGCTGGAATTCATTCCTAGTGGACAGCAGTGGTTTCTGTGGGGGGAGAGGGTGAAGGGGCAATTGCAGAGCTACAGAAGTTGTGTGTTTGACAAGGTTGTGCTTTCTCCATTCGTGAATAGGATCAGCATATTCTTTCTCTGCTGCCTCCAACCCTTTTGAATAGCATGACTTTTTCTCAACTAAAAGGACTCAAGTCCTGGCCCTTTTCCCTTGGCACAGTGAGCCCTACATGCCCCTACTGCATCCATGCACAATTGTCAGTAATAAGGAATAATATATGTATTTATTATCTGTGCTCAGGAGTTACTCATACCTCCCAGTGCTGAGTGAGGCAGCACTCAAGCCATCTTTCAGAAGATAAATAAATGAACAGACATTAGCTTTTTATTACTTCTGTGATATATGTAAGTGCTTTGGGTAAGTGTCTGCTTCAGTTTTAACAGCTGAAAGTTAAGCAACCTTAAAAGAGAGTGCAGTTTTGTGTTCACTGAGGTAAAAAGGATAACTTTTCTGGCATGATGGAGGTTTTTGAATGTTATTACATGCCCTGTGAGCAAGTGGGGTTTTAAGATTACAGTTCCAGAACCGAAACCTATTGAGTGATACATCAGGGACCTGAAAATGAAACATAAGCCATGGGTAGGTCTGTTACCAAGGATGAGGCATGTATGGCATATAATCAGTGTCCAAAACTGGGAGGGAGCATAGCTTGGGTATTGAACACTATTCCACACCGTGGAATGCATGTCCAGGGTATGAACTGGGGAAATTCCCTGGAAACAGGGACTGATGTGTGTTCAGGAAGGGGGATCTGGCATCAGTCAGGGAATGGTGAGCAACTCGATAGTTGCATCATTTTTTTTTTCTTTTTGTAGGTTGTTTGTTTTCCCTTTTTATTATTATCATTTTTTTTTATTATTATCATTACTATTATTATTATTTGCCGTTGTTTTTGTATTTTACTTTGTTTTCAATTATTAAATTGTTCTTATCTCAACCCACAAGCTGTACTTTTGATTCTCCTCTGCATTCCACAGAGGTAGGGAGGGGAGGAGGGTTGAGTGAGTGCCTTCATAGTGCTTAATTTCTCTAATTCCTGCTGGATTTGAGCCATGGTGCTGGTCCATGACATCCCAGTGCAGTTGGCTTTATCAGTGTGATCACACCCACAGGCTGATGGTTCCCAGTTTTTCCTCTTTGGATAGGGTACATTGCACAGACACTCCTGCTCTTGTTAAACAGCACTTTCTGCAGATGGCTTCCTTGGATTAACATCATGCCTTTGTTCAGCTGTCAAAAATAATTCATGCAACCCTGCGAAACATATTTGAGGCAAATAATAGCACAATAAAGAATATCAACCATGTAGCAGAGCAATGCAGATGAAACAAATAGAGAAGGAGATGAAAGAATTAATAACTACAATTGCTGGAAACAGATTCTCTTTTTAAAGGTAAACACAGAGTGATAAACATCAGCTTAAAAAGCAAAAGTGTGCGCAGCCTGGAAACAAGGTGTAGACAAGCAGAACACAGTCTCCCCTTAAAGCAGCAGAAAAAGAATCAGAAAATTTCTGGCAAGAGAAACTAAGTAATCTCTAAAGACTGCCAAAAAATAATGCATAATGCATTTGACTGCCTGCTTTGCTCTTTGCATATCCAGAGCTTTTGTTTCTTTTAGAGGAAGATCTGGCAAAGCCAAAGAGGTGAAGCCCTGAACAGGAATCCAACACGTATTTTGCTTCTCTTCCATCCTTCCCTGCCCTACATAGGCTTATGTGATTTCATCCCCTTGTAAATGATCCCATTATCATCACTGTAACACGTGAAAGCTGATCTCAAATGAACTGATTTGCATAATGTTACATCTGAGCTTATTTATTTGGAACAGCATTTCAAGCTTGGTTGACTCTTTGGGGGATTTTTTCTAGTTTGTTTGCTTAATTTTTTAACATAAATATAAAATATATATAGTGTTCACTTTGCAAAAGAGCAAAGCTGAAGATTTGTGAAACTCCATGAAAAAGAATTTCTAAGATGAAGACCTGACTTAAGCAAATTTTTGCAAGTCCTTAAATCCCTCATTGTTTAAATCATCACTTAAGTTTGTGCACAATGCAAAGGATGTTTTTCCAGCCCATTGACCACAAGGCCTAGTGAATATGTTTACCTAGGAATTTTTCCAGCTGGTACAAGAGTACATTTATTGGGCAAGGTTTCTACTTGAAATAATATCCATTATTTTTCTGAATAAGAAGTTAATACAAGTCAGGAGGAGGAGTAAAGGCGGGAACATCAGAATTCACACAAGGGAGGGATCTCCCAGCCCTGGTGCACATCCATCAGGGAAAGAGGGGAGATAGCTCAGACACTGTTTTATTGCTTTCTGGCAATCAGTAGGTTCCCTGGCCTTTGTCAGTCACATTGGTGGTGGTGGTGAGAGCCAATCCCAACATGTTGGTGAAAAACAAATGCTATTTTCCACAAAAGTTTAAGTTGCATGAAAGATTCTCTAAAGGAGGTGGTCCATTTTGCTTACAGAGGATTTTTAAATCATTGTATGTTAAATGAGTGGAAGTGGTTTTGATCCAAGAACTCGCTTAGAAAAACAAAACAAAGCAAAATCCCTTTTTTCCTTTTTTCATGTCCATGGACATCATGTTTATGCCATATTAACCCCTTGATTTGGGAGTCCTCCTGGTTATTTCAGGGAACAGGAAAGATTAATTTTTCCTATTTTTAAGCCAAAATTGGGCTGCTAGGAGGCAAGAAAAATGGAGAATTGTTAATTTTAGAGCTGTCATAAGGAAGATGTACTGGGTGTTCCTAGTAGCATCAGGCTTTTTAGCCCCTATTATTGTGATTTTTCTGCATTGAGGATCTAGAAGGGAATATTTTTTTAGGTTTATTTGTGTAAGAGTAGAAAACTGGATCAGTTTTTTCTGTAACATGAGCTGCATTTCCTTTCCTTTGGTGCACAGGACAAAGTGTATAGCAAAGGAGAAAAGGCACTTCACAAATCCTCCAGAGGAGGCATCTAAAGCAGGGAGGCAGCAGCCACACTCCTCTGCACATTTCTGATGTGGAACATCACTTGTGTGGGTTTGGGTTCCCCCTCTGTGTCCTTGGTCAGCCTAAGATGGGAGGAAGGTCTGCAGGGTTGAGGACAGATGTTCTCTGAGACAGCTAAACAAAAAAATCAGAATATGTCATATAGAAAAAGTGCTTTGCCTCTTTTTGTCCCCGATGTGTTATATTTTGTAAAATTGGACCTGAATCCCGAGATTTGGGTGGGAAAGGGAAGTGTTGTCCAGTAGTTCCTTTGTGTCCTCCTGGCTCACAGAGCTGTTCAGAAACAAGAAGTTCTGGCTCTTTTTAGAAGCAGGTGAAAAAAATTTTCCACTAAACCTTGTCTTTCTCATTTAAAATAATTACACATATTTAGTCTAAGACAATACACAGGCTTGGTATTAAAAAGCATTTTTGCATGTTGATATTAAATAGGTTTTGTAAAGTACCTTCATGGCTATTTATCTTTCATTTCAATGCATGCCAAGTGATTTAGAAAATTCTGATAACTGCCTTCTCTTTTCTTTCTATAAATATCTTAAAAATCTCTGACCTGCATGACCCAGATAAAAGCAGATAACACAGTGGCAATCTGTATGCTTTGTGGATGGTAAATGATCCACATGGATTGTCTGGCTCCTCTCCATGCCAGAGTGTCTCCTTCCATTGTGGCCCTGAGAAGGACAGGACTTTCTAAAGTTAATTCAAGTTATAGGCATGAGTAAGGAAGTGGAACTGTTCAAAGGGAGAGGACAGACTTGTCTGACAAGCAGGAGGAGCCTCCCAACACTGCAGAGGTAACTTTGGGAAATTATCACACAGGGAACAATTCTTGACATCTTCTGGGTCACTTTTCTGGAGGAGAGAACACTGGGAGTGGCTACATTTATCCACATGTCCTGTTCTTGTCATGGACACAGCTAAAATTCAGGCCAGATTTATTTGCATATGGATTTGCCAAGGTGTCAAACAGTTCCTAACATATCATTTGAGGATGCTCAGATTATCTAGGGATGATCTGAGATCACATCCTGCTGCAGAGGGAAAGACTTTCCGTGTCCAAATCTGTTCCACTTTTTGAGACTATATTAGAAAATAAAAGTTTGGGAGTTCTTGGACTTTGGGGAATTGTGGAATTTGAGAACTCAGATTACAAATTCCTCCTTGAATTCTTTATGCCTGCTTTCCTTTGCTACTAGATGTTTTTTATCAAGAGCGATAGAAAATATCCTTTGCTCTATCAAAAAATAGGAAATATCCTGTGGAGGACTGAAAGGGAAGTTACACTAAGAAAACTTTTTTGAGAGACATCTCCAGTGAAGACGCTTTATTTAATGTTGTTTGGAAAAAAAAATCCATTTCTCTCAAACTCTTGTTTTGTTTTTTCCCAAAAAATCACACTTGGGCACTGCCAACTAAGTCAGAAGGTTGCTGTCAGGGGTTATTAACATTTACATGCCCTTGAATGTTTCAGGGAGTGTTTCCTTGATATTGTGGTGTTTTTTTTATTCTTTGATGTCCTACCTTTTAAAATTGGTGAGAGCTTCCTAGAAGAGGGTAAGTGCTTTGCTTTCTTTTTAATTCCTGTCTTCTGTTGGCATCAGAAGCCATATTGTTGCAAGCTGAATGCCTCAGTACAGAAGTGGAGATATTTTGCTTCTTCACACTGTTTTTATTCTCCTACACTGCCAGCTCATGAGTTGGTCTTTGATAATAGTTCCCTTCAGCACAACTTTTCACAGATCCTCTTGAGGCTAAAACTTTTCAAAGAATCTCACTAAACTTTCACTGAACATGCACCAAACTGTACTTCAATATAAAAGTGTTCCTACCATCCTAGCTGTTTTGGAGAGAGAACTGAAAAAGAGAATAAGGTAAAAGAAAGGAAAAAAAGGGGAAGAAATGATTGTTCAAAACTCTTGACAAATCTTTCAGAGATCTCATTTTCTGTCCTTGGACATTCTTATGTCCAAATAATGAGTACTAATTGTGACTTGTACATGTCAGTAAGGGAACATTGAAGCAAAATAGGGGTAAATGAGGAAATTAAAGAGGCTGAATGGACAAATGTTCCATAGGCATGGCTCAGGAGTGTCAAAAGTGTTCTATAAATCTTTATGAGATGGGTAATAGGAAAACAGGACAGATTCAACAGGTAAAGATGTGCTCCACAAGCCAGATTATAACCCCAGCTATTAAACACCTGGCCTTCCCCACCAGATAATCCCCACAGGGATTTGTTTGCACTGGTAACCCTCAGTAGATTCTCTGCTGAGGTCCAGTGGCTGGAGCACAGATTGGGTAACACTGCTGCTTTGGGCCCAGAGTAATTGAAGCAGGTTTGCATCATTCTCCTGGAGCAGAAGGAAATGGGTCCAAGAGACTGTAGAGCATTAGGAACACCTCTCAGTAAATGAATTCCTACTTGAAATTCTCTGTACAGCCCTACAAAGTATAGATTTTCATAGGTTTCAAGGGTAGGTACAAGTGCCATCAGAGGAGCATCTTCCTGTTTCACAGAGGGGCATACCAGTTCTGCATGGGGCACACCATCCTGCAACTTCATGGGTGAGTCTGCACTGGCTGTGGTACAGTGGGAGAATGCAGCAGGGCTTTTATTTTGGTTCTGTAATAAAATATCTACAATAAACTCTTATGTAATTATCCCGGTTTCCATCAGAAATGTTCAACATATCTGACTTCAAAAGATAAGATTCTTTACCAGGTAGACTAGGTCAGTTATGTCTTGCCAGTAAATATTGCATCTTATATCACATCTATTTGTACTGAGGATGAAATGATTATTTTAATGCATTATTAGTTGTTAATTTTCCCCTGAATGTGTCACATCAAAATAAAACATTTAGCATCCAAACAAAGACGTGAAGAAATACAATTTCACCTGCAAAAATCAGAACAACAGAACAGGGCCAGGCACTGATTGGCTTACAGACAATGTCACAGCAAAGGACCCCATCCTGCCCTTGGTGCCACCAGTGTAACTGCAACCTGAGCATTGTCTATGAGCATTTCCATTATGGTCTGCTTATAAACTAGGATTTTTCAGAAAATATCATGGTGACAGATCCCCATCTGGACATCAGGGCTGCAGAACCCTGGTGGGATGGGTGGTCAAGGCCTTCAGCCCCAGGCAGATGGAGAGGAAAGGAATGCCTGGGTTTGCAAAATGTGATACACAAACTCTGCAGCAGAGCTGGAGATAATTCTCTTCAATACCAGTCAATAGTATCAATGACAGGGTCTCAAGATGTCTTTAGGAATTACCACTGAACTGAACTCTCTCTGAAACAGGCAGGATTGATATGGCTGTGAGGACTTCTATGCCAGTGAGGCAGCCTGGCCAGAGATCAAACTAGCCAACATAAAATCTCTGTTGGTAAGGGATGGTTTCCAAAAGCCAATGTCTTTTAACACTCCTACCACAAGAGTGATACTGGGATGTGCTTTGTGCTATCTAATTGGGTGAAGCCCATCCTTATTTTACATTATTTTGAAGTTTAATATAGTTTGTCTTCTTTTTTAGGTCACAGGACCCACAAATCAATATGTATTGAGTTGAAGAACCACAGTGAGATAGTTAATTCTCATCCACCATGATTTGAGCACTACCTGCATTGACTAGAGAAGGAGAACTGCCTCCTTACACTGAAAAGCAAGGAAAAGACCCACTAATGACATTGCCAAGTACTAACCCTAAGGTTTTCTAAGTTGGAATTTTTGCTGAATTAAACTATCAGTTCTTCCACACTGAATATTGACTTTGCCAAGCAAGCTCATAGGTATGCATTTGAAGTTTCTATCTGCACTGTATGTTTTGTACTCTACGGCCAATTTCAAACACATTAAAGGTAAAAATGCTACAATCTGACTTAAAATGACACCCCAGGTTCTTTCTCTGATGTATAAATCACATTACTTTTGCATTTCACTAAAAAGCCTCTATATAAAACATGGTGCCACTGGTGAAAGTAAATTTATTGCAGGGTATTTGGCAAATAGACAGCACCATTATCCCATCTTTGCAGCTTATTTTTGCACATAGACTTTAGCAGCTTGTGGCAAGTGGTTATCCTATCTGTAACAGTAGCTGTATGAAGCACTAGCTGTCAATGCCATTTTTTTTTTCACAAAGCTCAGAATATTTAGAATATTTCTTCAGACGCTCTCTGTGATCACGCACCGCTCCTCTCTACCTCTGATTGAGTGTAAACACATTAATGGCTTTATGATTAATGAGAAAAGCCTGGAAATGTCATTATTCACAACTTAGAGCTCAGAAGATAAACACTAATAATCCCAAAGCAATTGGCTTAAAATTAGTAGAGTTATATGTAAATAATAACAAGTTGAAGAAAAGAAAAAAAATCTACAAACAAAAGCAAATTTCATACTGGCAGTTATGAATTGCCTGGAAAGGCAATTTTATGGTTCACTAAGAGAGTGGGGGAATGTGTTTTTCTCAGGCCCACCATGGCAGGATCCTGAACCCAGGTGATGATTTCTTAACATTGCTACAGCACACATAGATAATAAATTTTTCTAAGAGCCGTGTTCAGAACCTCAGCATTGCTTAGCAATGCTGAATAGCAGATGACACCTCAGGGAGCTTTCAGTCTCTTTGGGATTAAATGAAATATTGCCCAAAACCCTGTGAAATTATTTATTTGAGGGTACCTACCAGGCAGTGAGAAAATAGAAATAAATCATGCCCAGCCCTGGTGTGACATCCTGTGACATCCAGGCAGAGCAGTGCCAAGATGTGACTTGTTTAGCAGTGAAGGCACCCAAACCATGGCATGGTCATTCCTGACCTGGGACGGGTCCAGGACTTGATTTTCCTGCTTTTGGAGCCTGCTGCCATGACCAGCACTGATGGAGACACCTGACAAAAGAAATGTGTGGGCTTTTGTTTCAGCTATCTCCGAGCAACATTCCTTCATTAATTCTTTACAACCCTTTTGATCCAAATTTTCTGTGTTCAGTTTTGCATTGAGTAGTTCTGCTCTTTCAGAAAACAGAGATGAGGAATTAGCTCAGCCAGATGCTGTTGAGAGATCTCAATATTTTAAAGTTACTGCCTTTGCAATCTGATTTTTATTATTGTTCTTTTTTATTTGTTTGTTTGTTTGGTTTTTTTTTGTTTTTTTTTTTTTTTTTTTTTTTTTGTTTGTTTTGTTTTGTTTTGACAGTCTAAAACCAGGCAAATGCCATGCTGATGCAAATAGAAATGAATGTTCCTTACATTTGCCACTTTTCCAGGTTTTCTTTTTACATAGTGGTGGGGTATTTGCCACCTCTCTTTTAGGTTTATAAACAAAAAAGCAGTGAAAATCATGTTCCAGTGACATGAGACATTGCAATATTCCCAGGAAACAGCATTTGTGATGGAGTCAAACAAAAACTATTTCTAATTCTTTCTTTCCTCATGACAGTGCTTAGTCAGGGAAGAATGTAATCTCGGTGCTAATTTTTCCAAAATACCCATATATCACTGTGTTTCTGTCTTTCTCTATTATTATTGTAATTCCAAAGAAATTTTGCGTGTCTCGCATATAACTATAAAACAGTTTTCTGGAAAAAAAATCATTTATCCCTCATATCAAACTCTCTGAAGAAGAACATGCTACACTCACATCTATTCAATCACCTCCCTAGACAGAGAAGCAGCAAATAAAGTCTTTCTAACTCATTAAATAAATGTCTTTAGGCAGGAAATTATAAACAACTTGTTGATATTGGTAGTTAGGTTACAGTGACAGCATTAGCACCATGTGGCTATGGCCATGTATTCTATTCTATTTTAGTTACTTTTTGTGCAGTGAAGGGTGTGCAAAGACCTCTAACAGACTTACCTCTCATTAAATGTTTTTAATACACTACTTTATGTGGACTGTCAATATCTACAGAGACATCTTTTCAAACAGAAGCTTCTGAGTTGATCAAGGCTGTTCTAAATGTTTGCTCCCTTCCCTTGGATCTGGTACCTCACTTAATACCCAGGTGTTGTGGGTTTATTTTTTTTTTGTTTGCCAATTTGCAGGGTTTTTTTTGTTTCTCTTACTGTTTTTGTTTTTTCTAGTTTTTTTTTAAGCTACAGTTAAATAAAATTTAAAAGGGCCAATGAAATCAAAGATTTAATGTTTTGTACATGCGTCTTTTCCTGAATGTATTTGCCTCCCTCTCATAATCTTTTTAAAATTTTGTAATTCAATCCACAAAGTCTGAAGGTCTGTCTAGCATTTCTCCTACTATCAACAGAAAATTGTTCTCTGTAATGCATCTGTTTCTTGTTTTGGTTGCAGAGAAGATTGTGTGTTTTCCTTCAAAAAGTGTTGAAGACCCTTGCAGTGCTTTTTATCACTCTGCTTCTCCAAATTTTTAACAGGAATGAAGTCTTTGCTAATGGCTCTCTTCTATTCTGCACTGTTCTCTATGGTGGCAAATAGGGACACTTAAAAAGGGATGGCCCACTCATTGTCCTAGTTCATAAAGAGCAACTGAAGTGGAAGAAAAATTATCATTAGAGAATTTTCCTGGAGATCTTCCAGGGAAAGCTTCAAGACTGAGCAAATGAGAAAGGCAATCTCCATCAGTTACACGTGGTTGTTCAGAGAATTAGGCTTGTTATAGAAATCATAACAAATGCATTTTCTGTCATTGGGAGGTTTGCTGGCAAGGCTAGAGCTGGAGGAAGAACTTTGGGCTGTGCCAAAATTATTCTACTTAGTGATGTTACAGTTCATACCTGCTGCAGCTCATTTTGAGCTGCCATTCCTGTTTCCTTCCTGGTGCTGGCACCCACAGAAACAGGGAATGCTGTTTCCAAGGTCCAGGCTGATCCAAGCCCAGCCAGCAGTTCTGGTTATGTCACTAATCAACTAAATAATGCAAACCAAGACCTGCCTAAAGGGGACAAAAGCCATTTAGAGACAGTCTTGTAACATCATGGAGAAGAGAGGGGCAGGTTGTGCAAGGGGCTATAAACAGAGGCAGAAAAGCAGATTTGTACCTGAATAGCACACAATGATTGCAACCTCTAGTGCTGCTGTAATACAGCTGAACCACAAAAGGATCTGAGCACAGCTAATTTTAACCTTCATGGTTGTTATATCTGGTTTGATAAACAGCCACAGCCAAAGACAAGGAGCAGCTTTTTATTCCTGTGTCCTGAGTCTGGATAAATCCTGCTGCATTTTGCATCCAAATACAGTTCAACTACTGCAGCTGCATTCTGGGATCACCTGGCAGAGCTATGGGACACCACAAGGTCCCACTGACCCAGGACTGGAGAGATGCAGGGACAGGTTACACTGTGGCCTGAGATTAACAGAGTTTCCTCTGATAAAGCCCTAACTCTGGATGTTATGGGTGGCAGAGGAAGCCAAAAGAATGGAGGTTGACACTTGGTAGAACTTCTGATCTTGCTACGACTTCTACAGGCAAATCATCCAAACTCCAAATGAATGAAATCAGAACCAAGAACACCAGAGATGGAATTTTCTCTCTCTCTCTCTCTCTCTCTCTCTTTTTTTTTTTAATTTTTTGGTGTGTTTCAGCAGTCTCTGCAATACTGTTTATGTCTGCCTGCTATGTGGGTCACAGACAGACTTGTCTGCTCCTAAAAGTCATCATGTTCTTTTATCTGCCATTGGGACCAGTCATGCTGCTGCAGATCTACCTGCCCCAGATCATTCCTTGCTGTGGCTCACAACTGTGAATTCTTCCAGCTCATAAGATGTGCCAGAAATCCCATTTTCCTGCAAAGCAGCATTGTTATAACAGGTATAAAATAACTAGAGGGTAGGCAGGGAAATCTGCACATGGATGGGCAGATGAGGCTGGATCTCATTTTTCTGTCTCAATAATTGCTCTCTTTCCCTAAGGGCAGCTCTCCTAAGGCTGGAGCAGGGCTGGGCTCACCACTCCTGGGCAGCACCAGCCCAGATCTGGTGCTCTGCTTTGCTCCCACTGTGAATATTGGTCAGGGTTTTTTCCTAATCATCTACTAAAAGGGGACAGAAAGTGTGAAGTTTTTTAGGGGATGGACACAGGAAAGTGTGCATATTGGTGCTTCCAAAGGATGTGCAGACTACTGTAAGGACCAAGGCTACTAGAAATGCCTGAAATTCTTATTCAATTATTAAATCAGTGCTTTCCACTTTTTAAAATACTTCCATGTGCTTGGAGGAGAAAGTTACTTAATTTGCACATTAGCTAGAACAAAAGCTTTTGTTCTGAGTTGATGAAATCCTACATCTTTCTCCAGGCAAGCACCCAGAATTTATCTACTGAAAAATATCAGCTCTGGTGGTAACTGTGCAGAAGTGGATGGGGATAGAGAAGATTTTACTGCCTGTGTTCTTTTGCAAAAGCTCATTCCTGTCTTCAGTCTCCAAGCAGTGGAGAGCACTGGTTGAAGATTTGGACACCATTTGCTGTCCAGCTGGTCCAGGTCAGAACCCAGAGGAGTTTGCTGAGGAACAGAGGAAATGCCATTTCAGCCTTTCAAAAGTCATTTATGCCTCTAGGGATGATCAAAATGTCTGAGAAGTCATTCTGGTGCACCACTAACAAACAGGCATCCAGTCAATCATGTTGCATTTGGGGTGCTCTGCCTGGACAGGGAGGAAGAGCTGAGGGAAAATGAGCTGCGAGCAGAACCCATCCCCGTGTGCCAGCTCAGCCATTCCTTGGGTCTGTCCTGCCTGCTGGAGACCAGAGCTGCAAATATTTACACTTTGCATGATCTGTTACATCAGGCAGCTGAAACCCCCATCAGCAGTAACTATTAGAAGCTATCATCTACACAAACCATGGATTTGGCAGTCATGGTCAAGGTGAGAGAAGAAAAGTCTTGCTTGATCCCTTCTGTGTACAAAAATCTCCATGGCAATGTGGGCTTAAGAATATTTTCAGTGGCAACAGCAAATTTTACAGAATTCTCCTCGCTCCTCTTTTTACTCCAGCCATCTTTTGAACTAAGCCTGTCAACAGCCTCTGGAGCTGTTCAGAACCTTTTCTGTTGGATATCAAACTTCTTTTAATAGTGCTGCTCACTTCTTTCTTCCAGCTTGCACAGAGGCAGGAGACACATCTGAACCCACAGGATATTTTTGGAAAATTAAAAAGAAAAATATTGTGTTTATCTCAGGAAAACAAAGAAGGCAGCCCACTTTTTGAACAGGGCCAAGGTGGCTGTTTAAAATATTGATGCTGTTACAAAAGGCCTGGTGACAGAATGGCATTTCATCTTTGCTGGTGTTTGTCTTTCCCTTTGTACTCTCCTGAGACAAGCCTGTTTGTTTCTGCTGGGGGCAGCTTGCTTGGTGCAGATGAGGCAGTGAGAATGAGCAAGGAACTCTCTCCTCAGCCCAGGACTGCTGAATTTAATTCAGGATGGTGCACAGGGATCGCAACTGCTCAGGGTGGGAGGGAAGAGCTGGCTCTTGAGCCCTGCTGGCTTAATAAATCAGCTGGATTTATTCTCACGTAGCTTTAGACATCTCTGGTATCATCCTGGGCTTCCTTTACACTCAGTGAGAGGAATGGGCACCCACAGCAGTGTTACAGATGCTTGTTTCCAGTGGAGCTGCACCCCCCAGACTCTGTTCCCTCTCTTGCTGAATATCCACTAACCCTGATGGGATCCATGTGGGTTAGAATATTTAAGCGCAGGGAGCTACATTTAGCCATCTGAATGCATCTTTAGTGGGGAAAAAAGCTTTTTGCTGCTATCTCCTAGAAGCTTTTTATGCTTTAAATGCATGTATTCCTACTTTTTATCTGCATCCACTCCCTGGTGGGAGGATGCATGTGTAGCAAATTTAAACCTACTGAAAATAAGCTTGTTTTTCTTATTTACCTTTCTCTGACTCTGTAGGAATAGTCCTCTCACTTGCCAGGCTCCATGGGTGACAGAGTAGAAACCACCAAGTTTTAGAAAGTGTTTTGTGAATAAAACTGTGAGAATAATGTGAGTGACACTGCTGGTGGCTTATGGCTTATGAACCAATGAGGCACCTCCAGAGAAAGAAATAGCAAATAATGGGGGAATAATGAATAAAATTCTGCTCTCCCTACCCTGATAGAAACGTGGAAAGCACTTACCTGGCAACTCCCTTGGTGAGTTTTGTCAAAGCAGTTGCTGCTGGCCTAATTCTGCAGAGTGAGCCAGGCTTTAACCTTTGTGACAGCAGAGTTAAGGCAGCTTAAATGTGTACTGCTGTTCCCCAGCACCCAGGTGAGGGTCTCTGGCACCAGAAGTGTGCAGGAGTCCCAGTCCTGCTGCCCTTAGACACAGCTCCATTCTGTGGGAATTTTGTTGTCTCCAGTGCAGCCTCTCATAGTGGAAAAGGGACATCACAGGTGGTTTTCCCCAAATTTAGTGCCTGTAATATAAAGAAGTACTGCCTTGACTGAAAAGTTCACATTTTTTTTTTCTGGGATACTCTAAAATCCCTCCATGGCCTGCTGCAGGTGAGGAGCAGCTGCCCATGTGTTTTGCAAAGAGACAGAAACATTCTGGTTTTGCCCTGTTAAAATAAAGACTCACATAAAGGAAAGGTTTCGAAAAATCAAGCAGGAGGAGTGAGAGTGCACGTGACTGTGTGTGCATGATGCATAAAAGTCTGAGTGAGGATTAATATTATATTAGAAACTTAACAGCTCTGAATCACTGCAGTTTTCATTTAATGTTTTACCAAATGCCTGTAACCTTACAAGTCTAATACATGACAGATACACTTAATTACCTCACTGTAAGGAAAATAATGATCAGGACTGTTAAGCAGGGGAAATGAAACATGACTAAGCTGGCATTTGTTACAGTGCCTAGTTTTAGACTTTTCCAAGCCATTTGATGGCAAGGCAAGTCTGTAAGCAGTGGGTGGTTACTAATGACTTTTCATGGTCAAAGTAACACCTTCTGTGCTGCTCTCCACGCTGGGCTTGGGATGGGCTGGGTCCTGCCCAGGATGCCCAGAAGAAAGAGGGGACTGGGATCAATAGAGGGGGGTAGAGCCTGAGAATTCCGATTTTTCTTCATCACTGACACCATTGGGACTGGGGGAATCATCTCCTCCAAACAAAGGCCCAGTGTCAGGTGAACAAGAAATTAAAATTTAAACTAAATTTTAAAAATATTTTACAATGTTAAATTATTTAAATTATTTTAAATTTTAAAAATATTTATTATGGCAAAATGCAATAGCCAGTTCGGTATTCAAGTTTCATAAATAAACATAACCTGTTTCAGAGAAGCAGACTTAGCCGTGGGCCTAATATGGTGTGCACCACCAGAAGGGAGAGATGATTTTTGACATAAATTGAATTAATCATTTTCTGTTGAGAGTTAGTTTAATTTTATTTTTTTTAAACTCAAACAAACCAAAATTGATATTAATGGTAAATCCAGCTATAGTCATCAAAAAATATACCTTGTGCTTGGGCATTAGTACACAAAGCTTCTGGAGCACCTTTTAATGTAGTATTTTTATTTCTCCTTCTTCTTCTTCTTTCCTCAAATTTTTTCTCATTACAAAGTCAAAAACTGTTGAGCTGAAAAATGATCACGTTTAAATTTCTTTTATGTTAAACATGTCAGTGAAGCAGCAAAGTGCTGTTTGTATTTCTCCATTGCTCATGGCATTTCTTAAAGCTTTTTCTCATGATCTACTTCTACCCAAATGCCTGGGAAAAGAAAAAAATTCTCCTGAATGAACTGATTTATGAACAAAGCTATTGGGTTTTAACACAATTTTCAGGTTTTCTTCTTTCTCTCTTGGATGAAAGATGTTTAGTCTATGAATATTATTGGTTCTAAAAATTCTTTCTTCTATTTCTCCTACAATCACAGAGATTAGAGAGAGACAGAGATGCCTTTCACATCCTTTAGTGTTTGTTGCAGTAATCAATTAAGGAGCCTATGATGAGCATTTTTTTTAAACTTAAACTCCTAAACACATATCCAGGAACCAAAGTATGTGCCTGAATTTCTATGTGCCAATGCCCAGGAGATCACATGGACACAGGGCCTTGGTAAAAAAGGAAAAGAAAGCAAAAAAGGAGAAAGAAAAGAAAATGAGAAAGGAAAAACAGAGAAAAAGAAGGAGAAAGAAAGGAGAAGGAGAAGGAGAAGGAGAAGGAGAAGGAGAAGGAGAAGGAGAAGGAGAAGGAGAAGGAGAAGGAGAAGGAGAAGGAGAAGGAGAAGGAGAAGGAGAAGGAGGAGAAGGAGACCTCTGCTTTATAAAGTTAATTCATTTCATGTAGTTCATTTTGGAAAAAATTATGGCCTAGGGACATCAAAATTTACTTTTATCCACTTAGGCAGACTTTTAAAGCTAGATTCACCTATAGCACTGAGCTGTGAGTATTGGGTATATGGGGACAGGCAGGTCCCAGAAAAGTTTCTCCTCAGAGGCAGATGCATGTGAAAGTGATGCTTCTTCACATCTGTCTTTCACCAAGGCATCACTGAACCCTGACCCAATCTCTCCATGACTGTGTAGCAACAATTCCAATTTTTATTATATAATATATATATTATATTTGATATATTGTGTCAGTTAACAGCTCCTCACTGCCCTTGCTGCTCACTCCATTGAAATTTTAGGGATATGTCCACAACCCTTATTTGATTTTTGGCCTAGGAGACAGTGGGTGAGGGTAGGTCCCAGCACAAGCATTTAGTGTCTGACTGTGTTTTTGCCAAGCATTTTTAAAGGCACAACTGCCAGACCTTGCTGGATAAAGATATGGTTTGCTTTAATTTTTAAAGAACAGCCTGCAAGATGCAGCACCCACTCCTCCTCCTCCTGCATATCATGCCTGCTTGGAGATAAGCAAATATCTGGAAAAAAATTAATTGAAATCTATATTTCTTTCTGGCTTAACACCTGCACTGCTCTGCTACCTGGAAGATGAAGTCATAAATCCAGTCTTTCCATGTGCTGAATGCTATGGCAGGAGAAGGAATTTTGGGGAATTGTTAATGTTTGCTCAGGTTTGCAGAGTCCCACATCCCTGTTCACTCACCTTTTGGAAAATTGTCGCACTTTCCCGGGGATTGTGGCTATTTCTTTGGAGCTGCAATTCACCCTGGCTCTTTTAGCTCTTAAATCAAACTATCATTATTAGTCTATCTAGGTTATCAGTGAGTAGAGACAGAGGATCCTTGGTATTTGCCCTAAAATACTCTGTTCTTTACCAGCCCTCTCTAAATGAGGCTGGAACAGGAGGTCACCAAGTAAGAAATCAAAGGCAAAATCAGCAGTAAGCAAGATTAACTAAAAGGATGAGCTGAATAACAACTAAGCAGCATAAAGCTGATGTTCTGTTAACGGAGGATATTCAATACAGGTTTTCCTAGTAATCTTCATTTTTTTTCCTATGAATTTCCAAAGAGGCTGAGGAAGGAAGAAATATTGGTAAAAACAGTGTTTTCAATTCTGCTTGAGGGACAACTTAAAATTCTGCCCTCTCATGCAGCTGGTCATCAGTAGAGCACAGAATTCCAAAACTATTTCTGTAATTCAGCCTTTTCAACTTGATTCCAAGCAGGGCTCTGACAACTGCAGACTACTTGGAGATATTCCCTTGTTCCCAGTTTAAGGTCTCTCTCAAAAACAGAAACAATAAAATTGCATAGATTGTTACTTCAGACACAGTCAGAAATCACTGATCTGCTTTCCATGATGTTCCCTTGGAGCTCATTACCCTTTTTTTGGGGAAGCACAGTGAAAGCCAACAGTAAGTGTTGTGGTGCACATCTGTAGTGGTAAAGTTTTGAAGGGGGCTATGGGACATGGGTAGCAAAAAGAGAGAGAGAACAGTGCTTTCTGTAGCTCTTTGTTGCTGTTGTGAATAGCATCACAATATCTCCTAATGAAGCAGATGTTCAGATAAAGAATTTCAGGCTACATGCACCGAAAAATAGAAGTTTCCACACAGCTTGAGTTCCAGCTCTGTTTTCCTTGTTAACCAGTTGTCATGCTCTGCCTGGCAAACCATGAGCTCAAAGGCATCTGTTTGATGGAAAGTATATCAGAAATATTTCCATTACAGTTTCTTAAGCACTCTTTCATCATGCTGGATGGTACATTTTCAGACTTGTGATCCCAATTCCTATTGCTCATCTCATTCTCATGTGGGGCACCAAGGCCCTAATGCACTGCTCTTGTAAAATGGGAAATAAGTTTACATAAAACAGATGAGTTTTGATTTAATTGCTTTTTACCCTAATTACGTGTTAGAACTTGCTAACTGGAACTGTGTCAAACAATCTCCAAAGTGCCACAAGAGGATTGTTATGTTAACATCCACATTTGGTAATACTCTAACACCTTATGGACTCTAGCTCATTTTTGGATGTATAAATGAGAAAATTGTGAGGGGAAGAGGATAAGATGTTTTGGAGGAGAGGTCTGGTTTGCACATTGAGTAGGGGGTAAGAAAGTCACACCTCACTTTGGAGAAACCTGGACCACTTGAGGGTATCACCATTCCCAGAGTGAAAGAGACTTGGAGACTACTTTCAAGCACAAAGAAACTGCTAAAAAGGCTTGGTGAACCTAGAATTAGGTGCAGAGCAAAGACAATTAGACCACTGGGGGGAAACCAGCATTTGCACTGGGAACATCTGCTCTGTGTTTGTGTCCAGGCTCTCCCAACCTCCTGCAAGGCAGAGGCTGGTGAACATCTGTTAGGGAATGTCATCCAGAGGCATGGACAAAGGAACAAACCCACCCATAACAGGATATGGTTATTTTTTAGCTGCCATGGTTGATGTTGAAGTGGCCTGCTTGGCTTGCTGACAAGGAGAGATTTGGCAAGTGGAAGCATGAAGCTGGCTAATGGGAAAGGTGCACAAATCTCTGCAGAAACAATAGCTGGCTCTGTGCAATCTGGAGGCACAGCCAAAACCATCATGTGCACTGAGGTATAAAATGAACAAAATTGAAAGAAAAACAGGACCATAAAGGGCAACAGCAGTGACTACAGTGTAGCTGTGCTGCTTATGGCCTCCCAGAGGCTGTGTTAGACAGCACAGATGCTGTAATCACTCCTCTCATGCTTCTCACTGGGAGACAAGAATTCTCCTTGTGCTGTGGAAGAGCTGTCTTGTGTGGTGGTGAAAACCATCTGCCAGGACCTGTGAAACTGCCTCCATCCAGCACACAGAGGAAGAGTGCCTGTCCTTGTTGTGACAGTGATACGGAGGGACACGAGTCCCCTGGCCACCAAAATTCAACCCAGATTATGAAGTTATGAGGTCTTGAGTTACAAGAGCCTTGCAGTGACACAACAACAACATCAACAACAATGGGTGGAAATTAAAGCTCCTGACCACTCCTGTGCTCAACCCACTCCAACCCCAACTCTGCCTCTGAACGTGGGTTTGTGTCCATGGTGTGAGTCCTGAGGTGTGGGAATGGCATCTGCCCTACAGGACCTGGAGAGGGAAATGATGAGGGAAACAAAGCTGAATTTGTCACCCTGCAAGGCAGAAAGGAACCTGAATGTACAAGGTGGTGCAGAGGGTAGAAATCATGTAGGTGATTCCAAAGTTTGAAGAGCTGGTGTGAGGTTTTCAGGTTTGCTAACACACATGGATGCTTGGTGGTCCTATGAGGACAGACTGATGCTGTTGTGTTATGGACAGGATTCTTCCCTCAGCCTCAAGGACAGAGCTGTCTGGAATTCCCAGATTCAGGAAAGGGAATTATCTGGCCTGAAAGTAAATTTTTTTCCCTATGGCTTCTGCATCTTCAAGCCTTTGCTTCTAAAAATCACATTCCAATCCTGGGAATCTATGCTAAGATTGGAATCCAATTCCATCTATGCTAAGGTGCCTTGGGAAGATGGTTTTCATATGTGAGTCTCTATCAAAAACCGCAGTACCATATTCCCTTTGTTTATTTTATTTAATGGCTTGAAATCACTCCAGAAAAAAGAGGGTATGTGAATAAGAAGGAATTTGTCAGACCTAAGTATGATTACAGAGGAATCAAAATAGCTTTACCCTTTTAGATTTATCATGAAGGTCTGCCTCAACGGGACTCTTTGTTGTCAGTGGGGATAAAAAGGCAGTTTGAGAGCAGGTCACCTGGCCTGTTTCAGGTGTCTCTGTCAGTACAGTGGTTTTCCCCCTCCTCTGCCCCTGTTCACTGTACCTCCCCTGACTTTAAAGGCAGCCTGCAGTGACTGGCTCAGCTACAGCCACTTCCATTTAGTCAGCTAAATCCACAAGCTGATGCACAGAGTCCGGGTCAGAGATGTCAAGTGCAAAACCAGGATAGCAACGAGCAGACACATTCATCAAACCCTTCCACTGGATGAAAAGCTGGTGCAGGAGCAGCAGTACACAGCTATTTCTTCTTCATTAAAATGTGCTTAACTTGGATTGCTATTCACTTAAAGGTTCTCCTTCACATTTCACCTTTTCCCTTAGAATTAGCCTTGGAACTCACAGCATTTTCTTTGAATATCACAGCCCCAGCCTCCAGGGTTAGTTACTTTTTAGCAAAATTGTTCTTGCTTAAGCAATGCTGTATACTAACCAGAACTATGTCAAAACATTAATTCACTTTCCTAATTATTTGGTGAGGGGAGGGCATTTGGGATATTTAAATAATGTTGTAAATCTAATTAAGGAAATCTAAAAGAGTCTGAGTTTTCCCAATTGACATTATTTCCTGATTTTCTTCCACTGATGCTGATGTTCCTCCCTGTCACCTCTGGATTCATCAGGAGATGTCAGATATCTTTGCAGAACAAGCTGTTTACACAGGAAAATTAAAATTGCTCAGTGCCATGCAAGTCTTCTGATTGATAATATGCCCAAAGCAGAGTATCTGGGCTTCTTTCTCTTCCTAGGCTGGGCTCTGTGTGCCAAGCACTGTCTGAAGTCTGCAGTGATTTATTTGTGCACCTCTGCAGCTGGGGGGATGGAAGGATGTTGCCACAGTCTGAGTTGGAAGTGCAAGTGCATTGCTCTGGCACTAATATAGCAGACTGCTGTATTTCTGTCAGCCCAGGCTCTGTCTGGAAGTGCAAGTTAAGACCTCTTCCAGTAATTTATGAGATGAGTGAGGAGCCAGCAATGTGAAGGAAGCTGCCAGGGAAAATCCTTAATAGCATGAAATGCAGTGCTAAGACAACATGCAGCCCTGGAACAATGTGACATGACTTCTGCTCTTCATTTTTCTCAAAGTACTGCAATTTCCTGAAGGTCATGAACAGCTTGAGAAGCCACATGAACCACACCAGTCCCAGGCCAGCTAACAGTCCAGATCATAGTAGGCCAAAACAGGACTTTTTTTTTCTCTTCAGTTGTCATGGACAGATTTTATGAATAATACTTTCATTAGGATCTTTTCTCCTGAGAAGCTGAGAGGTCTCAGAGATGAAATGTAAACAATGATTATCTGCTGCTGTGGAATGCAACAGGTGCATCTGTGATTGGTTGCAGGTGGTTGTTTCTAATTAATGGCCAATCACAGTCAGCTGGCTCAGACTCTCTGGTCAGTAACAAGATTTTATTATCATTCCATTCCTTTCTAGCCTTCTGATGAAATCCTTTCTTCTATTCTTTTAGTATAGTTTTAATATATAATTTTCTTTTAATATAAGATATATCATGAAATAATAAATCAGCCTTCTGAAATATGGAGTCAAAATTCTTGTCTCTTTTCTTGTCCTGAGACCCCTGCAAACACCACCACACTTCAGTGGTGGCTTCCAGGAAAGTCAGCACTGACTGACCCCCAAATTTACCAAACTATTGCTTCTCCTGTTTATCAGCTCTGGCTCCTCCTGATGGGTCATAAATCATAAGTGTCATAAGTATTCCATGTCACAGGTCACCCTGAATATTTGTGCAGTGCATAGGACAGAGGGAGCTGTGACCCATGGCTGAGGCCATTAAGCTCCTATAAAGCCAGAAGTATTAACAATAATAACAAGAAGCTTGAAGAAGTCTGTGCCTTCCTAGAGGTTCTGGGAAAGACATCTGCTGTAAGCAGTTATTTCATACAAGATGCAAAGAGACACTGTGAAAACCATTCTTGTGATTTGTCACTGATTTCTGTGTCATCATTACCCTTTCTCTAACACAAATATTTGCATCTTCAGTTGTTCCCATATTGTTAATCCTTTTATTGTCATTGTTGTTTTCATGGATATAATTTCTCCTCATAAGTGACTTTTCTTTAGTGCAAGCATTGTTTCATTGCTGTATTATGCTGTACAGCTGCTATTTTTCCTGGATTTGCATTCTTTGCCTGTAATTTCCTGCTTAGTACTTAGCACAAAAATCTGTTGTCCTTTCCTGTAATTTTTGCTTTTTTCCCTCCCTAGTTCAGTTTTGCTATTGTCTGTGATTCAGCCTCCACAGACTTCTTTATGGAGTGTCCTTTTCCCTCTCTATAATTTGCATCTTTTGAAATATTGTGTATTCTTTGCTTGTTTCAAAGGAAAGTTGCAACACTGCTAATCAGATTCTCTTTTCCTATGTGCTGTTCTCTTCAGGTTCAGCAATCTTTTCTTTTTCCCCTCATTTTCCACTATCATACTAATAGAGAATTTCCACCACTTTCCAGAGCAGCCTGTTCCAATGTTTGAGCACCCTTTCAGTGTTTAAATATTTCCCAGTATACAACCTAAACCTCCCTTTCCTTTCTCACAAGAATCTGACAACTGAGCAATCATTGCCTCTCCACTACCCTCTTTTTCCCCCTTCAACCCTTCTCCTTCTGTCTTTTCCTTCCTCACCTTTCCTTTTCTTTTCTATCTCACTGACCTACAATGTGTCTACCTAAGCACTCTGAATATTGGGATATAAATAATTATTTTGCTGTCAAATAATTATAATTAATTAATTATTATAATGATAAAAATAGAATAATATAATTATAATTATAATTAATTATAATAGTTATAAATAATTATTTTGCTGTCAAATAATTGCTGTTTCATTTTTGTTCCCTTCTCTGGACTCTAATTCTTTCATGAGTGGTCGCTGCATAGTTAATTCACTACATGGCTGTCAGAAATCCAAGCCATAGCTTGATATATTCAATCAGTGCCCTTGGCTGTTGTGCAGCAACGTGCAGTGGGCTTTAGATTAAATTGTTATTGTTTGCTAACAGCTTATGCTCCTTCCAGGACAGTCCTTGCAGGGCCTTGGGTTGTTTGGATGGAGAAAGAGCTGCTCCCAAGTGGGATTGGGGATGGAAGAGCAGCAGGGGCTGATCCAGGACTGGTGGCAGGGCTCCACTACCTGGGAGTTGTCTCCTGTATTGTGTGGCCAGAGAGGGCTCAGGGACCTTGGTCCAGGCTGCAGCCAAAGCAGATGGCACTGCTTTGAAAAGTCATGGAAATACTTAGTGAGCTTTGAAGCTTGTTGAATTGAGGCTGTAAGTGAAACAGGTTTTCTGGAGAGAGATGAAATAGATTTCTGGATTGATTTTCATCCCTAGCTAAAATAGGGAAACTGTTGGGTAAACAATCCCATCTTCCAGGCCAAAGTAAAATCTCTCACCTTCAAAGGTAAATTAACTTGATGGTGCAACTCAAACTACCTTGCTGCTCTGCCTTAGTCATGAAGGATGCACACTGGTATCCCATTCCACCCTTGGTGGCAGCCCAGCCTGTGCTGGAGCCTCAGCCTGCCCTGAGGACCTGTCAGAATTAGGCCAGCCTGTAGGCCAGCCTAAATATCCTGTCAGCCCAAACACACTCCCAAGTTCATCTTTAAATAACCCTTGCCAACGCAATTCCTTGTCACAGACAACTTTTATAAAAAATCCTTTCCTTGGGATTTTTTCCTCCTTAGACGCTGAGAGGCCTCAGGAACAAAATGTAAACAATGGTTATCTGCTGCTGTGGAATGCAACAGGTGCATCTGTGATTGGTCTCATGTGGATGTTTGGAATTAATGACCAATCACAGCCAGCTGGCTTGGACTCTCTGTCTGAGACACAAGCCTTTGTTATTCACTCCTTTCTATTCTATTCTTAGCCAGCCTTCTGAGATGAAACCTTTTCTTCTATTCTTTTAGTATAGTTTTAATGTAATATATATAATAAAATAATAAATCAAGCCTTCTTAAATATGGAGTCAGATGCTCGTCTCTTCCCTCATCCTAAGACCCCTGTGAAAATGGTCACAAATCCTCCTGACTCTTTGAACACAGGTGGGCACCAAGGTGTCTCCACACTTCAACAGCTTCATCAAGCATTTCTGAAGAGGATTAAAACCCCACAATTTGAAGCCAGCTTCAGTCAGCCTTTTACCTGAGAAACACAGGTGGTATCTGTATTGTCTGGGCTGAAATTTTGGATTCCCTCATTGGTTTCTAAGAAAAGCTTAAGACACTTCAGTCTACCATCAAAATATCTCTTGAATTCTCTTCTAGCAGCATCGAAGTCTAGCAAACCATGGTCAGCATAAAATGGTATCCAAAAATATAAAAATGTGCAAGTCACAGGCCAGTGAACACAAACCCAGCAGTTATCCAAAATCTACTAAAAAAGAGACAATAGGCTGTCAGGTTTTCACCACCATCACATCTGTTCTAAGGGCCCCCATTCCCACCTTGACAGTCTGAAGAAGCTGCTTGGAAAGTAAATATTTTCCACACAAACTGTTCTTTTATACTTTCTCAGAAACTTGCTTCAAACCCCTTGAGCTGTGCCATGTACCACCAAACTCATAATTAAAGGGAAAACCCAGAGAAGAATATGTACCAAATGGAATAATGTATTCCTTGAATAAAATGTAGGAAAAATGCCAATATGTCTCCAGTCTTAAAAATATGCCTGAATCTTGTGCCTAGGGCTCCTCCCAAAGCATAATATACTTCACCTACTACACAACATCCTCATGGAAACGTTATGGCTATAAAAACCTCCATGAGACAGAAAAAATAATAGGCAAAGCTGAATGGCAGAAACATTCAGTTATTAGTAGACTAAAAACTTTTTCCACACAGACACTCAATTTCCTCTTTCTCACTCTCTGTCCTCCAGGGGAAGCTCCAAAACACTTTCCAAAGGTGGCAATCAGAAGACATTACTCATGATAAGAAAAAGTCACAGCCTCAACAGAGACAAACATTCATGGCATGTTACAATTCTTCCCTTTCAGCACCACTCCAAATTGCTTCCCAGTGAAACTGCCCATGTGCAGTAAATTCTTACTCTCTCCTTTCTCTCTCTCTGTGTATCTCTTTCCAGTGGTAGATTATCTCCTGGCACCTTTTCCTTTGCAATACCCTTTCTTCTCCTCTACTACAGCTATCAAACTTTTTCTTTTACGTTCCCTCCACAACTGATTAGGAGAACATAATTAAATTCCATCCTTTGCTCTCAGCCCATGCTCACGTTTGAATTTTGTCCCATCTATTCCTGGCTCAGCAAGGAGTGTTTAAGCCTGAAATCTCTCTGTTATTTCAAAGTAAATCAGTTAATGTAACAAAAGGTGCTTTTTCCTCCAAATAACTTTGCCAAGCTTAATACATAACTTAGATCAATGCTTAGAAAAACAACACCTCCAAATCTATTTTGTTGCATGAATATTATTCAGAGTTGATTTCCATGGCTCAAAATGCATTTTTAAGGGATTTTTTTTCCTTTTTTATGTTTAATAGAGTGTGTGGGAGTTCTAGTGGTCTACTATGTTCTGTCCTTATAGGAATTATATGAACTGACTTAAACTTTAAAAAGTGTATCTAGGTCTATGTGAATAAATTCGTCTCTCCATCAGCCAGGATAGTTTGCTGGAGGAACAGAGCTCTTCTTGTTCCTCTTGTAATGCATGCTTAACTGCCTCAGCACCTCCATGTGAAATATCTGGCTTTTAGAGCCATGTGTCTGCGTTGAGCTGTGAGATGTGTTCTCGTGCATCACCTGCTGCAGTGAGATTCTGATGCATGGCTTGGTCCCTGAGGTTTTACTGCCCAAGCAGCTCCATGCAAGGCTTAATTCTGCCATTCCTGTGGAGTGGAGCCTTGAACTTAAAGTTGAAGTGGTGCTAGGCACAATGCACAGTGTGGGGAGTGCAGGCAGAGCTGGGTTAAGGATCCTTCTGGAGCACAAGTCCATGGATCAGAGCAGCTCTGGGCTCCCCACTGCAGCTGATCACAGAGGCAAAGCCCCCAGGTGATTTACATATCAAGTCTGGTACTTCATGGTGAACAGCATCTTTGAAATTGGGAAGGTTTTGCCCTTTCTCCCATTGAGCACAGCACGTGATGCGAGTGCAGAAACACTCTTGCTGCTCTTTAGGGAAGTGGTTTGGTAGTAAAATAGCCAGCAGACATGAACACTTGAATTCAGGTACCTCATTTATGTTGCCTTTGAAATTTAAACAGGCTAAGTGACTCCTTCTGAATTACCCTTATCCCTCTATATGAATCTATGATTGTATTTTACTTCTTTATTTTTTTTAAACTTGTTTTCTTTCTGTCAGGAAAAGCCCATCAGACTATTCTGTACTTCTTGGGTCCCTAATAAAGACATATTATCTCCTAATCTCTGTGCACAGGAATGCACTAGGGAAACTCTCAGGGACTGAAATTCCAGGGAAATATTTCTCTAGGTGAAATGAAAAAGGTGGGATGGCAGATTGTTTTTTACTGAAATATTTACCATGAGTGACTTTTCAGTTTGGGACAATATGTTCCCAGGCCTCTCTCTGGGTTCTGTGAAAGCAGCTTGTGTTGCAAACCTGCCTAGTAGCACATTCAGTCCTGCTTCCTTCAATATTAAATTAATCCACCAAAGCCATTATATGTATGACCCTGTGGCAGGGTGAATGATTATTCACCTGCTCCCAAACTGCTGGAAACACAAGGGAAATTTAAATTCTCAAAAATTCATGGTGTTTTGATGTTGGTAAATTTTCTAATGTCATTTTAGCATGTAATAGCAACAAATAGAGAAAAATCCTAAAAGCTGTGAATGTCTTCGTCAGTTGTTTATGGTAAAAGCTACAAAAGATATGCTATTGGGGATTATATATTTATAAAAATAGACCACATTCAGTAGCTGAGGAATGGCAAGTGCCTGGTTCCAGTTTGGTGGAGGTGATCACCTGCACAGAAGCCCTGGCTAGGGAGTGTTGAGGTGGATTGTGGTGCTGCAGAAAAGACTTTGGATATATGTGCAGGTGCTATGGTAAATGGGTCAGTGGGGTCATGGAATTAGGCATGGGATGATGAGAAATGGAGCTTTCCATTCCCTGCAGGAAAAATACAGATTGAGCTCAACCACAGCATTCAGTCCAGAGCACCGCAGTAATAATGCACACCACCTGTGGGAGCTTGGAGGAGTTAATTGGAGTTGTTCAGTAAAAGATGAGGGACATTACCAGCCTTCAGAGATGCAAAAAATATTATAAACAACAAGGAATAAACTGCTCAGCCTGTTCCTTGGGGTAGGAGTAAAGAACCAGCATTAGTCAGCAACAATGCAGAGTTTTGTAAAGCATTAGGAAAAACCTTTTAAGGTTGCTGAAACTCTAGGAGGGCCCAGCATTTCCACCTTTGAGGGTTGTTATGAAGAAGCTGTGCAGGCACCTGTCAACAATATGTTAATGATTCTGAGCAGAGCTGACCTCTGAAGGTCTCATTCCTATGAATGGGAAGCCAGTGGTTTGTGTAGATCCCATACATAATTTAGGAAGCCCACAGCTGCTGCCTATAGGCTTCCAAAAACAGTAATGCTCAAAAGTCCTTGGCAGAAGATGCTTTCTCAGTGGTACCCAGGGGTGTTTGTGGAGGTAATTTCTTTTTTCTGCCTGAGCATCAGAACCCCTCCATTTACTTATCCTTGGCAAACTCCATGCTATCATTAGTGAGGTAAAAGGCAATAGATACATTTTAGGAAGCTAGATCACTTGCTTTGCTTCAAACACTGGCTTGGCTAAACTGAATTTTTTCTTCAAACATGGCCAAATTTTGTTTTTTAACAAGACCTTTTTTTTAAATCCTGGTCATCCTAGCCATCCTGGCTTTCTTTTTTTTTTTACCCCAAGTTCTCTATTTCAAAATAAAATATTTGAAGAACAAAAAAGAATTGCACAAAGTCATTTTTCCTATTGATCCACATCAGCTTTAGAAGCTGGCTGGAAGGAGATAAGTCTAAGTATTCCACTTCAGCTACTTTAAGAGGCAAGCAAACATCTGAAAATCCCATTCAGAGCCTTTTCTGAAAGTTTATGGGTGTCTTATAATGCTCATTTCTCATTGATTTTCCTATGCAGAAAGTAACTAGGGAAGCAGGGTGCTCAGGCCAGGTCCTGCATCACTCTCCCTATGAAGAAATGATTAGATTTAGATTTGATTAGAGAAATGCTTTACTCTGCTTTGCCACTGATTTGAGCACTCTCATAACATCATAATCCATCTTTAAATTGATGCCACTGGAGAGAGCTTGACCATACTTAGCAGAAAACAGCACTACAGGACAAGGGATGTGTCAGTTTTCTTCTGGTGGAGGGCTGTGAAATAAACTGCTGAAAGACACCTCTAACAAAACTTATTCCCAGCAGTGCTACCTGAAAAGCAAAGTGCCCTTGAAAAATTATATATTCCTTCCTTAGCCCAGTATCTGCAACATTTGCAAGCTCATTGAGTAGTTGCTAAATAATGTATTCAGTTCCTAATTATTCCTGCAGATGAGAACAGCTACAGCACAGCCATCACGTAGCCCAGCTCTGCTTTTCTTGCGAGCATTGATGTTTGCTTAGCAGGTTTGCCAGCTGTGGGTGCTACATTTTTCTTGTTTTAATTGCAATGAGCATGAACATGGAAGATCTTATGATCCTTTTGCAAAGCATGAGTTTCTGTGCATCCTGACTCATTTCTGGAGCAAGCAGGAGGATGGAGCACCTCACAGGGTCAGACTTGTGCACAAACAGAATAATTTAGCATTAAAAACCAGAAAAAAATGCTGTTGTATTCTGCAAAATATTTCCCTCAAGGATTAGTGAATCTAAGAGGAAAGCAGAGGAAGTAAATGTTTGCCAGAAGGGAAATAAGATCTCTCCGCCAGTACGGGGCTCAGCTGAGCAATCAGTCTTGAACATGCAGCCCAGCATGCCCAGAGACAAGCACCCTACTCCTTATCCCCTGCAGGAATTTATTAGTTTGAGAAATTTTCCACAGCTTGCTCTCTGTACTCTATTTTCATAGCTCACAAGTGCTCCTGGAGGGCAGGAAACCCAAAAGTGCGCTTTGAGTAATTGTTGCTTTGCTCCTTGAGAGCTGCAAGGGAGAAGACATCCAATTCTCCAGCCAGGGTGGTTGGTGCTCAATTTTATGGTTTTTTTTTAGCTGAAGAGGAATGCAGCACACATTTGGTGGGGACACTTTCAGCTTGCTATCCCCTCAGTTTGGAGTTTTCCCCAGGGGCACTGCTGAGAGTGATGAAGGGTTTTTGAGCTACAGACAAGAAGAGCCTGAACCAACACTGCTGTTTTAGACCCATTATCCCTCATCCCCCTGAGTCTATTGCAGACCACTCAGGAAATATCTTAATCTTCTGTAGCCACCATATTTTATGAAAAATCCTTTCCTTAGGATTTTTCCTCCTGAAAAGCTGAGAGGCCTCAGGAACAAAATGTCAATAATGGTTATCTGCTGCTGTGGAATGCAACAGGTGAATCTGTGATTGGTCTCATAGAGCTGCTTCTAATTAATGGCCAATCACAGTCAGCTGGCTCAGACTCTCTGTCCGAGACACAAGCTTCTGTTATTGATTCCTTTTCTATTCTTAGCTAACCTTCTGATGAAATCCTTTCTTCTATTCTTTTTAGTATAGTTTTAATATAATATATATAATAAAATAATAAATCAAGCCTTCTGAAACATGGAGTCAGATCCTCGTCTCTTCCCTCATCCTCGGACCCCTGTGAACACGGTCACAATCTTCAAGTACAGCACAGCACAGCAGATATAGGAATTTTTGATAACTGTATTCACTACTTTCTTTTCACTTGTGAACAAGGGAATGGGGAACAGGAGACTGAGGGAAGGCCTCACTGCAGATACAACTGCCTCATGAGGTGGAGAGGAGGGGCAGGCCCTGACCTCTGTTCTTCAATGGCCAGTGAATGGAACTTGAGGGAATGGCCTGAAGTTGTGTCAGGAGAGGGTTAGGTTGGGTGTTAGGAAAAGGTTCTTCACACAGAGGATGGTTGGGCACTGAACAAGCTCTTCAGTAAGTGGTTGCAGCACCAGCCTGGGAGAGCTAAAGAAGTGTTTGGACAATGCTCTCAGGCACATGGTGGGATTCTTGGGGTTTTCCTACGCACAGCCAGGAGCTGGACTTCAATGATCCTTGTGGGTCCCTTCCAGCTCAGGATATTCTGATTCTGCTGGCCATCTCTGTCTCTGCCCAGCTGGGATGGCAGACAGTGAGACTTGCATTAACCTCACTGTCTCCTTGGGTTGGTCTCTCGGGTGGGATCACCTTGCTTGCCTTGGGGTGCCTGCAGTGAAATTCTGAACCTGTCACTCTCATGACCAGCATGGGTTGGTAGGCACAGGGAAGGTGTAACTCACCTAGTCCAGGTTAGACCTTTTGTTTAGGTGACTCACTTGAAATACATGTATTTCACCAATGTCTGCAATGGATGTCAGGGACTCTCTGTGACTCCAGGCCCCTGTGTTTGGTCAGAAGCAGCCCCATCTGTCCACTTATGCCACATGTGGGATATCTCTGGGGACAGGACACTGTTTCTGCCTGTTATGCAATGTTTAGCCCTGTGAGGAACTTTATTCCTTACCAAGACCACCAGTTCCAACATAACAGCTCAATAATTAACATGCTATCAACTTGCTATAAACTTGGGGTCAATAATAAAGATGCTATTTCTATCATCTTGTTTTCCATTGTTTTCCAAAGAACTATTCCCCAAGGCAGTAGCAAGCTGACTAGAAATCAGACCAGAGACATTGTTGACCTCCATTTGTGGGTGCCACCACTAAATCTCAAATAGTCATTACAGATAAGACCATGAAATTGTTTCTAACAGCTACTGCTTGGTTTGAATGATGCTGTCATTTTTAAATCTCACTTCCAATGAGTGTTCTGACATATCTTTATTTTGCAGAGTTGGTTAAAGATTTTGAAGAACATTTTTCAGGAAGGGATTGCTTTGATGATATACTTGGCACATAATACTTGAACAATCCCCATCTGAGAGCTGTGTTGTTAAGATTTCATTTTGCTCCTGGTGGAAGCAGGGAAGTGCTGATGAATTGTCTATAAAATGCATGAACAGGAGAGGCAGATTAAACAACGGGGTCTGAAGGAATAATTATTCTGTGTGCTTATCAGAGGAAATTGATTATCAGACATTCCTGATCAATTAATTTTCCCTATATCTGCTTTTTCACAAGAATGAATACATTTGGCTTCATTAAAATTTCATGGTCTAAGGGAGCTTTTAGTTCTATAAACCAATCTACCAATAAGCTTTTAGTACAAACAGTCCAGCCTACCAGTGATCTGCAAAAACTTCAAATATGGAAGCAAAACAGTTGGGAAAAAGAGCAAAACCAGGAACAGCCAAATGAAACAAGAGAAATGTGTAGTGAGTGGTAAAATTATCTTCGCCTCTTCCTCATTGTGTTACTCCTTCATTAGAGTTTTCTGTCTGTATCTCTGTCTGGAATTATCTCTTTTCTCTAAAATATAATGCAAATAAGGTGAGGAAATTATTTGAAATGTCACAATGTTGCTTTTGAGACTGGTTAGCAAAATTAATGAAATCTCCCAGTGCTCTTACAAAACTCTGGGCTTTGAAGTTTATTCCTCAGTGTTTGGAACCCACAGAAAGCAGCAGCAATCCAAGCCAAGCATTCTGTGGGGAGGCAGGGGACACACACCTTGGGCTGTTCAGTGCAGCCAGGAACCATCAGTTCCTCCATCTACACATATGCTGTGGTTTGCTCCATCTGGAGTGGTGACACAACTCTGCATGAACCTGCAGGATTGACTTACCCTCTTATTTTCCTCCTGACCCTTCTTGCTGTCTTGTCAGGACCTAAAATTTTGTTCCTCACTTGGTCAGGAGCTCCCCAGGAGCAGAGCAGTGGTTGAAGTTCAAGCAGGGGACCAACAAAGCTGAAACAAAGGGACTGACTTCACTTCTTGCCACCTTTCATACAAAATATATAATTATTCAGTGTAACTCTCTAGGTGGGAAATTTGAACTGTCCTGAACACTTCTTGTTTGCTGTACCTAGAAAAATATTTATGCTTCAGAGCAATTTTTTTTCATTTTGATGTGTGGATTAATACCCTGGATGGAGAATCTGAAGTATCTTAGGTAGTTCTCACTGCAAAACCAATCCAATTGTGTACAGGTAACAAACATTAAAGAATTCTCTTGCAGATACAGAAAGACTCAAAGAGGACAGTTCTTTGTTATTTTGTTTTGTTGCACTCTTTTACTAAGATGGTAAATGTTTATCTATGGTTTAAGACAACCAAGAACGCCCTGAATTGTGCATTTGCAATGGTGGTCATGTAGGAGCTGTATGTCAGAGCTGCACTTTGGGGATTATCATGCAACCCATATGGGTCTCCAGATGGAGATGCTCTTGCACAGCTGCTTGCAAGTCAGGCTCTGGGCACCATCCAGGCAGCAACCAGACGCTGCTCACAAACTTTGTTTCCTCATGGAAGCATTTCCTTTTGCAAAAATGTCAAGTTTTTGTCAAACATTCTGTTGGTGCAATAGTTCAGTGATGGAAGGTCAGACTTTCCTATCTGAACAGAGAAAACCAATTTCTACTATAGTAAATCACCTAATCAAGAATACAGATATGCCATATAGTATTTAGGAAAATTTATCAGGAGATTGCAAGACACAGTGCTTTGCTGCTGAAAAGCCCCTCTACCAGCTCATAGTTCTGCTTGTAATATTATTTCCTCCTCTAGGAACACTTTCTGCATCAATCTCAAAAGTAGGAATGTTTACTTCATGGGCTGTAGACCAGCTGGTCAATAGGGAATAGCAGCAAGGACGAAAGTGATGTCCTTGAATCCTTCATACAAATAATTTAGATTCAATCTGCTAACAGAGGTTAGATGCCAGTACTTAATTCAGATCCCATTAGACTAGAACATCAGGGGTGAGATGGTGTTTAGATAGATCCTACAAACACAAATCTCCTTTTCCTTAATGAAGTTAACCTAACACAAATCACCTTACAATGCAAAATAAGTACTCCGAAGAATCAGAAAAGATGAGTAATTTAAAGTAAAATCCCAGTTTCTTTATTAATTTGGGAAACTGCATTGCTGTTTGCATTGTTACAACTGTATTGCGTGACTACAACAGTCAGGAATCCTCTGAATTTCCAGGTTAAAAAATCAAAACAATAAAATAAAAGGAAATTCTTTCCATTACAGACTATGAAGGACAGAAAGGCAATCAAAACACTTAATTTGAAAATCCTTGTTGACTAGAATATTGACTCACTGTGATCATTACTGAGGAATTAATCTAACAGAATGTAGACACATAAAATGAAGGCTTCTGCGTAAGGGTTGCTAGTTATCCCTGTGTGGCCATTGGAAACTCAGCCAGGGAATTTTCAGAGAAGTTAAGATGGATTTTATCTCATCCTAAAGATGCCTACAGTCCTGACATGAAAATGTTTCTCTCCACAGACTGAAGGAAACACCCTGGCAGGCTCATAGACTGGAGGAGTGCAGTGTCAGCTTAGATGGAACAAGCACTGCCCATTTGTAAAGAAGCCACAGAAGCACTTGAAAATGCTGGCTGAAACTGTGAATACTAAACTGGCTGCTCTCTTGCTGGCCTGGTTCTGAACAGAGGGGTCGCAGCACCATGAACCCATGAAATTCCCAAAGAAACCCTTAGGAATGAGAGCCAGAACACATCCCTGTCTCAGGGAAGTCTCAGAAAACCTTGGTCCTGCCTCAGTGTAGGGCTGTGGAGAGGGGAAATGCTGTGCTCATTTTCAGGTTGCTAGAAACAGCAGAGCTGTAAAATGTTGTAGGAGGAATGGGAAAACATCTGAATCTCTGTTAACCACTGGGAGCCAGGGGCCAGCCTGATCTTCTGGAAATGGTTCCTTTTGAGAACTGATGAGCTGTACCCATTTTTATGACAGACGTTGCTCAGCAAGTCCCTTTTGCTCAGTTGTAATTTCTGCTGGAGTAAGTAACTAGATTACAATGTTACAGTGTACATATGGTCCTTACAGCCAGTGAATTAAAACTTCCCTGATTCTCCTCAGTCGCTGCTGCTGCCAAAATAAAGGTATTTTGCATTAAACATGAAATCTGTGACTTTAAATCTGCCTTGCTCCAGCAGCCAGGCTCACTTAAAAAACGATGGTTCAGCCAATGACCAGCCTGTTAATTTGCTGAAGAGATTATTGAATCTTGCCAAAATGCAAAAAGGAAAAGAAGAGCTGGGCTTTTCCATCATTGCTGATAAAAAAAAAAAAAAAAAAAAAAAAAGTGAAAGTGATGAGACAAACTGTGTGTACAGGAAATTAAATCTCTGGGACAAAACAACCTGGTTAGTTAGAAATGGAGCCAAGCACCCAGGAGACAGTAACACTGTAATCATAAAATATCCACATTTTTGGCTGCCAGGTTCCTAATAAATGCCCCCTTTGCTTCAGTGTTTTGCTCTCTGCCTTCTGTCTATTCATCTTCCCGTGGAATAAAGCTTTCCACCTCAGTTCTGCTTTTCAATTCTGAATTCCAGCTTTCTCAGAATTAATCTGTAATGTGCTGTGCTGTCAGTAGGTGCCAAAGTCTCCAACTAAGCTACTGCACAAATTTAGGAATTGCAACAACTTCCTCTACCAAGTGTTTTCAGCACAACGGTCCATGTTAGAGTTCCTAGGTCTTGCAGCAGACAGGTCCTGTCTCTTCTCACAGCCAGCCTGATTTGCTGTAAGACCTTGACTCTAACATTGTAAGAACTTCCAAAGTTGATAGATAAAAGTGTAGGAACAAACTACCACTTATGAGAAAAAGGCATCTTAATCAGGAGGACAGAACTCAATTTGGATTTTTTGGCTCAATGCTTGCTCTCACTCCTTGAAGATCACCTTAGGAAAGAAGAAGAGCCCTTGAAGCTTAACTTCATGAAGTCTGGCTTAACATTGGCAAGCAGAGTTATGAGAAACTCTTCCAAAGAAGGATGGTGTAGGAATCCTTCAGTCAACATGATTTCTGAGAAATCCTGTAGTACACAACATGAATGTATGTAGAAATGGACCAAAACCATCCAGGATCACTGCACAGTGACCAACATAATCTTCTGAGCATCCAGCTAGCACAGCAAGGCCTGTGACTCTCACAAGATGTGTTTTCTAAAACCCAAACACTCACAAATAGTTTGAAGACTGGTCGCTGCTGAATGCTCATTGTCATAGTTATTTTTAATTACAGGGCTTGTCATGGTGAAATGTTTATGAGGCTCCCAGCTTTCACTGGCTGTCAAAGGGAACTTAGTCCCTTCACACCACTGGAGAAACCGGCACAGTATAAACCCATCAAGTGGAAACAAAGAATTAAATGTCAGTGGTTTGCCAGAGCTTTGGTGACAGCCTTCTCCTCCCCTCTTTTCATTGCCGAGCCAACAGCTGAGAGATGCACAAGAAAAGGCAAAAGAAAAGAAGCCTTTCAACAGGAGACAAAAATGAATCACTTTAGAATAAACATAATTCCTCAGCCATGAAGGGCAATTAAACTTATTTTACTAGTGAAAAGGAGAGCTTAATAAAGTTATGAGCTTTTTAAAACTCATAAAAGCAATTTTTACGTTTCCCCTTCACGGATGAGCTCTCACATGTCACAAGTTTGTGAGCTCATTATCAGCTGCCATTCAGGGAGCTGCAGGTTGTTAAAGTGCTTTGTCAACTCTCTCCATCTCCAAGCTTCACCATTAATTCAAGACTGGGGTTTTTCCTTCCATCCAAGGAATTAGAACCCAATAAAAATTTTGATTAGAACAAGATAAACAATACATTCAATTGCCCATCTCTTCCCTTGGTGCCAGCTCTGTAAAATGATCAGCCAAACAGTTGGTAGATTTTCTGGCTTTGTTTCTCTCCAAGTAGCTATTGAAAACAGGTGGAAATATGAATGAAATATGAACCTGATGGAAGGAGCAAAGCAAGGCACTGTGGTGGAGCAAAACCTGAAACATAGGAATGATAAGCAAATAACCAAGTTTAAGGAAGGTATTTGAATGCCTGGAAAATATAATTTAACCCTGGTTCATCTGTGAGCATAATTGTCACTTCTGAGCAGATCCATATCACTTTGAATGTTTACATCCTCTCTGGGGTTTTCTGCATCATTTGGATTTTTCCTCCCCTGCTCTGGATGAACTTGACTTGCCATAGATTGACTTATTTTAGTGATTCTGGCTTAAAATTGATTTGGATTTACAGACTGAAATTGCCTTCTCTTTCAGTGCTTATAAAATCACTCATACAACAGGGGAGAGGGGTGAGCTGGGAGGATTCTTGATTTGTTTCTGGTTCCTAAGAGGTCACATACAATAGACATGAACCCTGGTTGTGATCTGCTGCTTTGAAAATTCCTGTATCTGCAAATGCTTCAGGAAGTTAAAGCAATTCCTAAATGAATAGTGAGTGAAAGCTGGATGGAAAACTCTTGTTTTTTAACAGCAGCTCCCTTGTGCTGAGGAAAATCAGTAGTGAGCTGAGATGTGGAGCTTCATTTACATTCTCCCTTTCTGTGGTAAACCAAATAAAATGTTCCATCTCAGACGAAATTTCAGACACTCAAAATAATAGCACAAAGCAGTCACACCCCAGGGGGTGTTTTCAGAGGGGTCACCATATGAGCAGCTACAAGGAGTCTGCCCAAAAATCATCTTCCACTCAGGCACCTCTGTAAGTGGCTACCTCTTAAAAGTCAGCTGCTTTGTTCCTGTGCATAAAACATTGAAAATGTTGAAAAATTCAGATGTTATTTATGAAGGCAACAACAGGGCAGGAAAATCACACTCCCTACAAACCTCTTGACCTTTTGTTCAATCCCACTCTCCTGCACATTTTAATGCACGATTTTAAATGCTCTGCAATGAAAGGGAAATCAGACTGCTGTGATAGAAGTGGTGCAGTTATTTACAGCTGCTCCTGGAGGCTGATTCAGAAATGTTTTTGCTGGACCATGCACCCTCATGTTTCTTTGAATATCCTCATCAGAACTCTCCAGGACCTGGGCATTGTACAAGCACAAGTGTGATGCGTGCACATGTGTATTTTAGGAAGCTGCTCCTCTTTGAACCCTCAGGTGCCAGGATTATGAGTAACATATTTGTTCTCTGGGACAACCACACCATGTAGTTCCTAACACAAGAAACTATTTTTGAAGAAAGGTGAATAAAAAAGGAGAAATCTATCAATTATACATTTTAACAACCTTAGCTATGCTGGAAGATTAAAGCTGCATCTAGACCTACCCACACCAATAATCTCTGCAGCTGTTGGCAAGGGCTTGTAGTGATAGGACAAGGGGGAATGGCTATAAACTGACAGAGGGCAGGTTTAGATTAGATATCATGAAGAAATTCTTTACTATGATGGTGGCAAGGTGCTGAAAGAGGTTACCCAGAGAAGCTGTGGATCCATCCCTGAAAGTGCTCAAACCCAGGTTGGATGGGGCTTTGAGCAGCCTGCTATAGAGGAAGGTGTCCCCTCCCATGGCAGGGGTAGGAACTGGATGATCTTTAAGGTCCCTCCAATACAAATCATTCCAGGATTCTATAATTCTAAGTATCTCAGACCAAAGAGAAAACAATTGTGAATATTCAGCCCTCTTACGTGGTCATTGGTGAATAATTCATGGATCAGGATCACTTATAACACCAAAGTCAGAGAAGTTATTCTTGCACCAGCCACGTGTTAGCAGAACAAGCTTCTGAAAATGATACACACTTTTTCCACTTGCAGTGCTCAGGTTTTTAACCAGTTTCCCATTCAGACACAAATTTAATAAGCCCTTGGTATTCTGTGTGGTGCCCAAATATAATATCATTATGTGATACAAACCATTTTACTGATTTCAAATGTAACAACTCTCCAGAGTGAAATACTGTTAATGACCAGCATAAAATAGCAATCATTTTAGTACAGGTGGTAAATCAAAATTTATTTTGTACCTGGTCTGCCATGAGGGTGTGATTAACTTTTATAAAATGGGCAGGATTTGGGGAGCCATTTGATTGGTCAATATTAGTTCTAAGCCACGGGTGTAAATCTTTATGACTAAACAGGTCGAAATTCATTAGTCCCGTGCCCCTCCTTCAGTTCACATTGCTGCAAAGTGGCAAGGAAAAAAGTACCAGTGAAAAAAAGTGCTTTTTTTTCATTTCCTGATCTATTTTCTGCCAGCAGAATGAAAGCATACTGTGGGCTTTAGGTGCAGCCTTGCTGAATGATGATTTCTCTCAGTTACAGCCACAGGCTGGCATCTGTGGGCAGCTCCGTGGAGGCTGCACAGCTTGGAGGGGCTTCTGAGAGCCAAAATCCTGCAAAAGGTGCTCACCCCTCTCAGCCAAGTCCTGGAGCCATCCCTTATCCCTTCCTGTGTCCAAGGCCAAGGCTGAGAAGAACAAAGCCACCTGGTGCTGCTTGGAGAGCCAAAATGAGGAGGAAAATGTGGCATGGATTAAACAGAAGTCCCTGAAGTTATCACCTCTCAGCTAAGCCATGGCCTGGAGCAACCCTCTGTGCAGATTCTATTCAAAAGGAGACACTTAATTTCACACTGCTTATTCATTCTCTTTTTCCCTTCCTCTCCAGGGCACAGACATAAAACTCTACAGGAAACAGGATTTCAGGAGTGCAGATGCTGCTTCCCAGAGCCACCACCACAGCAGAGCTGTGCTGGAAGGGAAAGAGAGCCTGCTTCTTGATTACTGTGCTGTTTTCCATCTCCCTGCCCAGGCAGGTGTGGGTGCTGAGCCACCTGGTGCATGGGGGTGAAAGAGCCCTGTGAGATCAGCCCATCACTGGGGAGGTGAGGCACATCCCAGTGCCAGCACTGCATTTCTCAGAGGTCCTCATGGAGCTGGAAAGAATTTCACTTCTATGCCTCCTTCTGGGCAGGCAGAGGGAAATATCTCCATGCCTTGACTGGGACATCTCATGACATTTCATGCATTAAAAAAATAAAGAAGAAACCAGAAACCTTGCTATCATGTGTGGGCACCTGAAGAGGTTTAATTCTGCTGGAGAGCTGCTTTCAGCATCTGCCAGTTATCCATCAGGCTGGTGAGGGGGCCACAGGAGGAGCAGCAGCACAGGAATGTGTCCCCAAGAAGCAAATGGCCACACCTGCAGGGGTGTGCACTGGTTCTGAGCTGGGGGTGAAATAAACATGGGCAGGAGACCTTTCTCCTTTTTAATGCCTTTAGAACCAATAGGTCCCTGCTCACAGCACCGCTGCTCCCAGGAGTGACTCAGAGGAGGAGGAAGAGTGCAGCTTTGTCCACTGGTCTGTGGGCAGAGCTGGGGGTTCCATCCTAACAAGAGCATCAGCCCAGTCCTTATTCAACATTTGAGCTCCTCTGTCTAGCCAACATCCTTCGTTTAGGGTGAGGAGTAAAAAGGGTCTTAGCAGGTACTAGATTCTGTTCCTCCCGTCTAGTCATCACTTTGATTCGTCAATTTTGTGTTGGCTCATTGTTTTTAGGGGTTTTGGCTAGGTTTGGTGAGGGGCTTCTCCCATTGCATGCTGGTTCTGAAGTCATTTGCATGCCAACTCCAAGGTCTCTTTCTCTTCACCATCTGGGTGCCACTCGACAAAAGGGGGAGTTCTTAACCATCAATTACAAGTAGTTAATGAAAAGGAGGTAATTACAACAACAAACAGTTAGATCTCCACCCTGGCAGCAACTGGCCCAACCTGTGGACTCTGCAACCTTTTAAAAAAATGGGCAACTTTTCTACTCATAGCAGGGGCGCCTGGTGCCTCAGCACCCCCATAGAGCTGGTGGCTAAGTGAGGGTGACAAGGACACACAGACAGCCTGTGCCACAGCAGGAGCCCAGCCAGGACCTTTGTCACTCCTCTGCACCACCTCTCTGGCAATAAATCTATGAAAACTCTCTCCAGGCAGTTAATGAGGTGTTTATGTACCAGAGTTTCTAACACTTTATAAGCGATTCTTATCATCCCTTTAATCATCTTCCTTCAGCCATTCTAAACTGCTGTTCCCACGAGATCTATAAATGAATATTATCCATCAGTGAACAATGTTAGTGAAGGAATCCAAATAGAATCTGGTGCTTTATATGTGGGAATTAGGAGGTTTTATTATGAAATCTCTTCTGCAATTTTAATTACAGTGGCTCTAACTTTTGACTGTGCATATTAAAAAAATTATTTATCTTTGATAAATGCTAAAATAACAGCCTCAAAAATGACACCAAGAAAACAACAGAAAATACATGGTGAAATATGTGGTTTTTTGTGTCCATAAAATAGTCAGGGCATGACTAGTGCAAAGCAAGATTTGGAAAATAGTAAAATTGCTATTAGATGGGAAAGGGCTTTCTTTGCATAAAGGAAACCTAAAAAGATTTCCTCACTCTTAACAACAAATTTAAAAGAAATCTTGATCAAAACTGGAAGGACTGTGCATGCAAAACTTATTAGGCGTGTTATTATTCATTTCCCATCTGAATAGTCAGAGATTTATTGAGTCTGTGAAGCAAACATCCTCTGCAGCAGATTTTAGCGCCTTCCTGACCTGGTGGCCAAAAAGCACAGCCAAGCAGGCAAAAACTGGCCCTGCTCTTTCCGAATGCTCACTGCTTCTTGTTTAGATAAGAAATGAGTCATCTGCAGTCTTAGCAGGCAGCACTGCTGGCCTCATTGCACAGATTTTTTTTACTTCAGAGGGTACTTCCCTGTCTCAGACTGTTCCTTCCAAGGCAGGATGCACTGCCCTGTGTCTGGAACAGCATCAAGCATGGCACAGCACTTGCCATGGTGCATGCAGGGCTCTTCAGAGCGATTTAGCCTGGTTTGGTGGCTATTAAAAGAAAACCAACAGATTAACATCTATGCTGAAATGTCACAGGCATCTTTTATGAAAAAGCCTTTTCTAAGGATTTTTTTCTCCTGAGAATCTGAGAGGCCTCAGGAACAAAATGTAAACATTGATTATCTGCTGCTGTGGAATGCAACAGGTGCATCTGTGATTGGTCTCATGTGGTTGTTTCTAATTAATGGCCAATCACAGTCAACTGGCTCGGACTCTCTGTCCGAGACACAAGCCTTTGCTATCATTATTCCTTTTTTCTTTTAGTATAGTTTTAATCTAATATGTCTCATAAAATAATAAATCAAGCCTTCTGAAACACGGAGTCAGATCCTCATCTCTTCCCTCATCCTCAGATCCCTGTGAACACTGTCACACTGAAATAAAAAGAGTTCCCCTAACATAGGAACATTTTGGGGACAGAAGAGGCTATTCTTTCTGAGGATGGGACACACTTAGCTTCTGAGATCCAAGGAGCAGCCACTTAACTGGGACTCATAGAGCCACACCAGTAAGAATTACTTTACCCCCAGTACTCCTTCCAAATGCTGTGTCTTCTCCTTTAAAACTGGTGGCTGATGTTTAAAACTGCAGGCTAGGCAGACCTTTAAGTGTTTTTATTTGACTTGTGCCCTCCACATTGAGGGTTGATTCACAGTCTTTAGTGCCTTGGTGCAGCCATCTGTTCCCCTGGCCAGCTGCCCGGGGACAAACCTGCTCCTGCCCTTCCCTGGACATATGGTGCTAGTGCTGAGCAGGGCCAGCCTGCCCTGCAGGGAAACTCAGGGAAATTCTCCTCTCTGCCTCAGCTCTGACAGGGAAAAAGAGAAACAAAAAGGTGGGAAAATACAGATAAGGAGCCTCAGGGTCTCCTGAGTTTCTCTGGTTGCTTGTGCTGCTCCCATAAGACCCCACAGCCAGGCTGAGGGGAGGTAAAGTGGGCAACCACCCTGGAGCAGTTTACCCTGAGGCCTCTTGATAATCTGCAGAGCTTTTTGCATTGGCAGCCATCTGAATTGCTCCAGGCTGTGCTCAGACGAACACAGCAGCTCCAAGGGGAGCTGGGGAGGGCTGGTTCCCCTTAGACACCCTGCCTGCAGGTGAGTAAAGTCCCTGCTTCCTCCAGGCTTCACAGCTCCCACAGGATGCTGCAGGGAAAGGCATTCTTGGGAGGAGCAGAGTCCCAGGGCAGCCACCCTTTAAGGCTGGATTTGCATTTGGCACAGATGGGTGAATGTCATTTTAAGGTCTGGCTGCCACAGCATCGAAAACGCAACTGCAGCTCTCCTGGGTGCAACTTGTGGGAAGCTGCAAACCTCAACAACCACAAAACCCAAAAAAACACCCCCAAATAAACAAAAGAACCCCAAACAACTAAAACAAAACAAAAACCAAACCCCCCCAAATCCAGCCTGCCCTTAACAGCAATTGGCAAAAAAAAAAACCCATCTCGCTGAGAGTTTCACAAGTTGTGTGCAGGCTGGCAGAAAGTGGCAGGTCACTCTCAGCACAGCACACTCACTGGGATAATGAGCTCCAGGCTTTCACATTTAGGGATGATTAGAGCCACAGAGCTCTCCCAAGAGAGGAGTTATCCATAGGGCAATAGGAGGCAGCAGGTCCAAAGTGACAGGGCATTAAGTCAGCACTCCTACAGAAGATACTCAATTTGCCACCATTTGTCATGAGTGTGTAATTCAAAAATTAATGTGCAGTTCTGCTCCTTCAGTTGTGCCTTCTAACGGGTTTTGGAAGGATTTATTTACTACTGCTTGTTGTAATATTTTATTAATTTTATTTCAACATTTTATTACTGACAACAAAAGCTGAGAAAATACTTTGAAATATTGCAACCTCTTATTATATTCATAAACTACCTTTGCTGGAGAGGGAAGTACTTGCTATTTTATATAGGAGTGAAATGATATTCCTGCTTCATGGTTCACTACAGGTTTGGAAGACTCCTACACCCAAACTCAGCTTTACTGCTGCAGAGTTGAAAAAGGTGGCCTGAAATGAAGTGCTAATTGTAAAGCTGGATGCATTAACTCAAGCATTTAAATGGTATTCAAATATGAAACTGAGGAATCACTAAGTACTGTTAAACTGAGCCTTCCGTGTGTGAGCAATGCAGGGCAATAAACACAATCTCAGTGGTAAATATATTATTACCCTTTAAAAAAGCTTTAGGAGTGAGAGATTAGTGATTCTGTCTTTCCCACCAGACAAAAAAAGTGTAAGACAATATAAAAAAAGAGAATTAGGAAGTACAGATACAAAACCCTGAAATATTGTAAAGATTAAACAGGATTTTCATTTTTAAAAAAAGAAGGAAGTTATGTCTTTTGCATATCTCAGGATTATTTGCAAGGAGCCAAAGAGCATGAAGATAATGGTTTTGTCATTGCAAAGGAGCTGAAGTTTAAAAAAACTTAAATATCTCACCAAAGGCTGTTAAGGAAACTAAGTTCTTCAGGGATAAGAAGGAAATTCCTACTCCAGATTAATCACTGAAAGCAATTAACCAGGAATTGCTTAATTAATTAGATAAGAACAGTTTGTTCTCACATTGGAAAGCAAGGTCCTGCATTCAGGATCTCTGGAAAGGTTGGTGTTGTCTGTGTGTTCAGAAATGACCCAGGAACAGGGAAAGACACTTAAACACATCAACCCCTGGCCGATGAGCTGTGCCAGTCTTGTGCTGTTCTGCAGCTCCAAGATAAAAAGTTGTGTTTAAATAATTTCATACCTCTGTCCCAGCTCTCACCATGGGGAAAACTCAGATGTTTTCTCTCAGAGGTACAAGGGAGGTCTGGTGTCTGTCCTGAAGGAGTCTTACATGGCATGTGGGCTGTCTCCTGAAGCCATAGGAAAAATGCCTTTGGAAAATCCTGTGCTTGGACCCAGACCTCTGGCCAGTGTGTGAAGTGTCTGCAAATGGTGTAGAGCAGTTTTCTTTCATGGCCAGTGCCAGAGTGATGGCAGGGGCAGTGGGAAAGAGTAGAGGAAAACCTTTGGGCTTATGACTGAGCCTCCCACATGCATCCCACACCAGCAGTAAAATAAGTCCAACGAGATGGAAAAGGTAAGGCAATGTCACTGTGGTGAAAGTGAAGCTCAATAAACCAAGAGAGAAGTGATATGCATATATCAGAAAGAATATTTGTGAAAGTTGATGCTGTAAGTCCTCTTAAATCTATCCCAGTTCTTGGTAAAATGGAAACCTGCCCTTTTTGTGGCTCACTGTCCTAGTGCCACACATAAATCCTCCTGGGAAAGAATTGATTCTGAATTTTTCTTGGCTCTTTTTTTTCCCTTTACTGTGTAACAAAATAAGTGACTTTCTGTGCTCAATTTTTAAGTGGTCAGTGTTCAGATGATGAGCTGAAAATTAGAGCACTTGACAGCACACACCATGGAAAGCCCAAACAGAGGAACTTTCACCCCAGAGGAAGGGGAGGAGGAGGCACCTTCAGTCCTTTACTACCTCATGTTCAATCAATTCTCCCTCAGTGCTGAACCAGTTCCTTTTACTGTTTCCTGTCTTTCCCTTATGCAGGGCAAATCAGTCCCATCCAGTATTTATGGCAGCCCTTATTTCATATTGATTATTTTTAGCTCTTGGTATTCAGCAGCAGCAGAATTCTCTATTGAAGTTCAATGTAAAATCTAACTACAGCAGCACTCTTGCAATAATTATTTTATGAATTAATTACAGGTAAGTGGCTGTACATAAGGGCAATTGTAATTATCTGTATCGCACAGTGAACTGCAGTCACACTTTTGGACTTGAACACTTTTCTTCTGCCTTTTAAGAATAAGCTCATGGAGTCTAAAAGAGCTCCTTGCACCAGAATTTGGCTGACAGACTTTGTTGATTGAATGCCATATTTCTGTCTTAGGTTTGTGGGTTTTTCCCCTGAAGAACCTATTAACAACTTTTTCCTTTCTATATCCTTGCTTGGTTGCTGTGTGATGTGAGCTCCAAGGTCAGGCAATATCATCATGAGCCTTCATTCCAACACCCCTTATTTGGGCAGAAATCTCATAAAAATGAATCAGGAAAGAGTGTGGAAGCACCTTTGTAATATTGCTCACTTTTTGGGGGGGATTTGGCTGAGCCCTGATTAGTTATGTGGTATCTCATGCCTGCTGCTTCACTCCATCCTCTGAATCTTTCTAAGAAGTGTATTAAGACTGAAACCAAACAATCATGAAATAATACAGACAATAAATTCAGGGCTTATACGTATCTCTCCTCACACATTCTCACTCACAGCAGCACGTCTCAGAAACCTTTATTATTTGCAAAGGTCAGGAGCAGATGAGCTGGGTGTTGCTGGTCCACGCCAGCAGGAAGAGGCTCCTTCCCCAAATCTCCTTAGGGCCAGTGCTGGAACTCAACTGGGATGATCTGCAGGAAGCTTCCCTGGCAGGACCTGAGCTGAAGGTGCCTCCAGCCCAACCTCCTCTTCCTGTGGTCTCACACCAAGCTTAGACACTGTTTGCAACTTGTGGAAACCCAGGGCACTGGGAATATTTCCCTTCCTGCTCTGGGGTGCCCTGACCCCCAGGGGAGCACTGAATTTGACCCTCGTCCATGGAGAAAGTTTCCTAAACTCCAGAATAGACTGGAATCCACTAAGGTGTGAAGTAGATTATAGGGAGTAGTGTAAGTGTATCACTTAGGTGGGAAATTTAGGTTTTGGAATTTTTTAGTGTGTTGTGGATGGAAGCAAGACGGAGGGCACAGGGTGTCATCCTGGGTTTCCTCTTCATGCTTCTTCTTCCTCCTTCTTCATGGAATTGGGTGGCATTTTGTAATTGAGTGGAAAAGTTGGCATTGCAGCTCTGTGGGATCAGTTTTTGGATTAAAAGGGAAATAATCCAGGCATCAGTTCTTAATTGGATAGTTCAGCTTTAAAAGACCTTGGAACAAGAGATTGTTGGCCATTTTTGCCGTGCTTTTCCAGTGCACTGAGCCTGGTGTGGACAGCATGCAAAACTCTAGATAAGATAACAATAAACAAAGATCCAGTGTGTCTCTTTCCTAACACAAGACCACACCAGGAGGGTCTCCCTTGACAGGGGAGCCCCCTGGGAGGGCCCAGCCAGAGTCCCAGAAGTCAGGGAATCAGCAACAAGTACCCCAACAACTATTTCTCATTCCCCCAGGCACTCAGCACCCCTGACCATCCCTCTTTGCTCTCCACATCCCTTGTCCTTCATCCATTATTCCTCTGGGCAGGACTCCAGATGCACAGGGGCATTTAAACACTTAATTCGAGTGTGGAGCACAGAGATACAGCCACCATTGCAGATTTTGGGTGAAGGAAGCTCCTTCCCACCCTGTGAAGATCTGTAGGGAAGACATCAGGGTTCTGTGAGTCACTTGTGGGTGCTCGGCAAACATCAATGTCTCGCACACTTTGTCTGGAGTGTGTGCAGCTGATCAGATGGGTTCTGATCCACCACAACACTTGGGAGGTGGGCAAGAACATTACTCTGAGAGCCGAAGGGTCCCTTTGCTCTCTCCTTCTCTCCTGGGGATGTCTGCACACATTCTGTGCAGCCCACTATGATCAGCACTGGTAGGGAAATGTGTCTGAAATCAGAGAAATTTCTTTCTGTGGGAAGAAGAGAAGATCAAAGACTAATTAACATCTTGAAATGAACCATGGCTCAAGCAAGGAGGAAATTAGGGAGATAGATAAGGGAGATCTCTTATCTATCAAAATTCAGATCTGGAGAGCTGCAGTACCTTGCACAGTCTGCAGTGAGACCAACAGGTCTGGAAGCATTTCAATAACAAAGGAGAGATGCTGTTAAAATAGGAACACCTTTCTACAAAACTGGTTACAAAACAGTCAAGGAAAGGTAACAAAAGCCTACCTCTGCTAAGTTAACCCCTCTCCAATGTAAGTTTTTTTCCAGTGTCAAAATATAAAATATGAGGAATAGAAACATTGCCTCAAAAAGTAACTTTGACAACATTTTTGTTACCACACTGGGAGGCACCACATATTAATTTCTCTTCAGCCCTTACTTAAGAAGTTCTGAACACCTTCAGAAATTAGTAGATCTGTAGTTTCTAAACAACTCCAATTTTTTCATATTTCCTTTTTCTGCCCACTGTAAACCATTTCCATAAAATTTCAGAACTTCCACAGGGGGAGTAGCTAGTGCACTTATCTTTTTCAAGCAAAACCAGTTTGTTAGACTTTCTTTCTCCCCAAATTCTCTGTGCTGAGCTAAATAAGAGAATCTCAATTAGTACAATGCACAAGAAAGGGTTAAAACTGAGAAAGGTCTGAAACTTGGCCCTGGTGAATCACATTAAAAATTCCATTGACTTCCATCAGGCAGAAAAACACATCTGCTTTGGAGAGGATGGGTTTAATTTTATGGTAGGATTAATACAGCTGCTTTGGAGAAGGCTCATTCAGCCCTAAATGCTTCCAACTTTCTGACAGTTTTGCAGCCCTAATCTTTGATGTTGAAATGGCTCAGGGGGTCCGAAGTCCAGCTGTAGTTCAGATCCCAGCCTTGCTGAGGAGATGAACCTTTTATAAGAGAAAAATTAGGAACTGGATTTTCCAGGATGAGCAGACTCTGAGGAAAGAGCTTTCCCATCCATTTTGCAAGAAGTATTTCAACAGATGTCCTTGCTTGGAGGTATCTACTGAGGGAAAAGTGTTCTGGAAGTACCAATGTGACATTTTGCAAGAGCTCTCACAATCTCGTAGTCTTGACAAGTCAGAGGGTTTGAGAAAGTTATGCCACAATTAGGCTAAACAGCAGCAATTTCCAAACACCTCAACAGGCCTCTGACATTTAAAAAAATTTGTGTGTTTAGCTTCTCTGAAAATCAGGCAGTGAGGCTAAAATTCATCTGCAGTGTAGACATCCATATCTGAGCAGGGTGATGGGGGCTGCACAGGGTAGGGAACAGTTCAGCAGTCTGAGACTGTGAATACAGGTGATAAATTATGTCCCCAAAGTGACTCTGTGTGCCAGTGACCATGAAGGGTGACCTGCTTGGCTCTTAGGGTAGGTGAGATGAATCACAGCACCAGTTAGCTAGAAAATGGTGCAATGACTTTACTGAGTTGGTCCTCAATAAAAATATAAATTTCACAGTTTGTCTCCTGTAATTGGTGTGGATTCAGAACCACTACTGAGTCCAGTATGGAGGGAGTTCTGCCCTCAACCTCTAAAGATCTGAACTACTCTAAAAGCACCAGTGAATGGTGGTTTTCTGAAGAAGCTGAGACAGAAATAAGGGGACATATCACTTGCCAGTACCATCAGGAAATGTTGCCAGAGTCAGGGACGGAACTGTAGCTGCCCTTGCTCTTCATTTCTGTCTCATGTTTGCTCATGAAGCCATTCTTTCTACTGTCCAGAAGAAGTGGCAGGATGCAGACTCCAAAAATGTATTTCAGTCTGCTTGCTGATGATAAATCACCTTTTATTGTGAAGGGTGGAGGACTGACAATCTGGTGTGCAGGCTTCTTAATCATGTCCTTTTGGAAGAAAATTGCCCCCATCTATTTTGAAATGTTTGGTTAAATAAGTTTAAAACAAGTGTCCATGTCCTGGTTTAAGGCTGACACGGACACTGACACAGCTCCTCCCAGTGGGATGGGAGACAATTGGAAGGGCAAAAATCAGAAAACTTGTGGGTTGGGACAAAAACAGTTTAAAGGGCAAAGCAAAAGCCACACACAAAGGCAGAACAAAACCAGGAATTCATTCCTCACTTCCCATGAACAGGCTCAGCCATCCCCAGGAAAGCAGGGCTCCCTCAGGCTTGAAGGTGATGCAAGAATACAAAAATCATCACTCTGAACATCTTCCTTCTCCTTCCCCCAGCTTTATGCACTGGGCATGATACCATAGAGTGTGGAATATCTCTGTGGAATATCTCTGTGTCAGGCAGGGTCAGCTGTCCTGGCTTTGTCCCCTCACAACCCCTTGTCAGGTAAAGAGAAATGGCCTTGGCTCTGTGTAAGCCCTGCCCAGCAATAACTAAAACATCCCAAGCATAGCTCCTGTGAAGGAAATTAACTCTATCCCAGCTAAAACCAGCACAATATAAAGATTTATTTACAGGGAAATAAATTTCACTTTTGTCCCTAGATAAACCCATAATCTTGTCTTGTACTGTGGTTGAAGCAAAGTTCAAGAGTGATGTGTGGCCAAAGACAGGTTTATGATTATTTCCTTAGAATCACCTATTTTTTTATGAGCTACTTTAACCTGTTTTAAGCAATATATTTGGCAGCCTCAGTTCTTTTGTCAGGAATATAAAATACCATGAGTGTTTGAGAAGTTGGTTCCTATTAATTCCCAACTCTTCCAAAAGTCAATTTTTCTGCAGTCCTTTCAGGTCTTCCTCTCTAAGACCGGGTGCTGACTACATCTGGTGAATTTTCTATATCAGGAATGTTCTGTGAGTCACCCTGGGAGAAGGCACAATTAATAGTCAGACTGTCTCAAATGCTTGGAGACAGACAAACATCTCCCCCATCTCCTTTCACTCTTGGGTTCGAGTGGCTCTCATATCTCAGCTGAGGTCACCTCTTTACTCAGGAGAGGACAAAGACCTCTGGTTGATGTCCCCACATGATCTTGGGGAAGCATCTAGCCATTTATGTCTGTAAAACACACTGCAAAACTGAATTCTGCAGGGACTAAGCTGCGGTATCAGCAGAATACATCTCTAATGTGAGTTTTTTATTTTCCCTTTTCCAGATTTTACACCCCCCCCTGTTAAGTAAATCACTTAACACACCCATGGTTCCCTACAGAGTTGTAAACTGAAATGTTGTTCCAAGTTGCCAATTTCCACTCTGTCATTTCACCCTTCCCTCCACACAGGTGAGCTCTAAAGAACCAATTCTCATCTTCAAAGATACTAAAGCAGTTAATTAGATTGATTGGGTTACTTTCCTCTCCAGATAAAACAGTCCAGATTTTACTCATTGTTCTCCTTGTCAAAGATTTTTACTCTTCCTTTGGAAAAAGAATGTCTAAAATTCATTCTTGACCCATATCATATAAAAATTTACAATCACAAAGGAAAGGACTGCTGACAGAACTAATTTTTCATTGTTTTAATGTTTTTTATGAAAAGGGCACCCAGAGTGATAACTTTTGAGGGATTTAAGGCTTCCACGTCTCTCACTTACAAGATGTGTTTATAGCAGGGAGAAATCTCTGCTGTCAATCTGTATTTCATATTTGACTGTTTGACTTTCCAGTAATGGTCTTTTAATGACATTTTTATTTAATATTAAGGCTCCTCCATTCTGCTTTGGTTAAAAGCCCAAACGAAACATCATTACCACCCAGGGTAAATCTCAGATAGTGGTGTGACATAAATTAGTCTGTGTCCCACAAGCAGAGAGTGAAGCACTGGATTTTGGTTGTGCTCATTGGGATCAGTGAATTGGAGCAGGAGCTGGTCACTGTTCCCAATGCAGACTGGCACTGAGGAGCAGGGCAGTGGCTGGCCTGGGGTTTCATGCTTTTCCATCAGTGGCAGGAGAGTCTAAGGAGAGTCTGAACCTCTTTTCCATCCACCATGCTCAGAGGTTTTTCTGCCAGTGCACCAGGTGTCTCTCCCTTCCCTTCTAGACTGTTTGATCCCAGCTTTATTTCTCTTTCCTTGGTCTCTTTTGTACCTCCCAGTGCTCATCTCTTTGTCCAAGCATTTTTTCTGATTTCCTTCCCTTATCTCTAATTTATTTACATTTTTAACCAGACTCTCTGTCTAGCCCTGCAATTCCCTTCTTCACCATCACACTAGCAGCAAAGAAGAAAAAGCTGTGGGAAGCAGAGGACAGAAACTGGCCACTCTGATACTGAGAAGCTGAAATGTAAGAGCATCTGGGTCTGTGTGACAGTGTTCACAGGGCTTTTTGGATGAGGGAAGAGACGAGGATTTGACTCCGTATTTCAGAAGGCTTGATTTATTATTTTATGATCTATATTACATTAAAACTATACTAAAAGAATAGAAGAAAAGGTTTCATCTCAGAAGGCTGGCTAAGCTAAGAGAGTCTGAGCCAGCTGGGATGTGATTGGCCATTAATTACGAACATCCAAGATAGGCCAATCACAGATGCACCTGTTGCATTCCACAGCAGCAGATAACCATTGTTTACATTTTGTCCCTGAGGTCTCTCAGCTTCCCAGGGGGAAAAATCCTAAGGAAAGGATTTTTAATGAAAAGATATCTGTGACAGGGTCTGCCCTGGAGCTGTGTAAAGCAAATTCAGTCACTGTCTCCATACAGGCAGAGTTCAGGAGGAGCAAGAGCTGAAAGGCAGGAGGAACCTCAGTGAAAAGCAAGCCTGGAAGATGTTTGCTGTCAGGCTTTCAGAAGTCTCTACTGATCCAGGGGAAAATAAGCTGACTTCCAAAAACAACAGCTCAGTATGTTTTCTAGGCATTGGCACAGTCATCCTTGGCATAAAGGTGACTTTTCTGCCATAGTTTCACCTGGGGAAAGGGGTACTAAAGCTGCTGAGAAAAGTCTCAGGTGTTGCCTGGCACAAGCAGTGCAGTGGTTGAAATTCCTTGGCAGAGTCCCTATATCAAAAAGTCATAGAAAAGTCAAAGCACACAAAACCCACCTTGCTCTACAGGTCTCAAAACTGTCAAAGCTGGCTGAATAGGAATTGCTTCAAGGATTTATTCAGGTGAGCATCATCCCTCAGCCAGGATACACGAGCCCTAGCTGACGGGATTCAGAAAACAGGGAGTAGAAAAGTGGTGGGAACAGACTCATCTTGCAAATATTTCTTAGAAAAGCAGTGCCAGTGTGCAGCCATGATTAAAAACAAAGAAAATTAATATAAACAGGCAGCAGTAGTAGCCACTGTCAGGATTTTCATGCTCTGCTGAGGCTGCACATTTCATCTGTCACAAAACCCCCAAAGCCACCTGAATATGTCCTAGCTCCTGTGAAGGGATCTGGTTTAAAGGAGGAATCTGTTTTTAAAGGACTCACAATGTGATACAGGCTCTACTTTCTACTATCAAAGACCACGTGATTTGATAAAAAAAGGGTTGTGCTTCACTGGCTTGTTAGAACATGAGTTTTACTGTCAGAGTAAAGGCTTCTGTGATGAAACCAATCACTGCATTGGGTAGGAAATTCATAAAGCTTTTAACCCAATTCTTTGGTTCCTAATTAAAATAACATCTAAGAAGCAGAGTTATACAGGCATGAGATATTAGCACAGTGCTTAAAATTAGGTTAATTCTAGAAATCATCTATTTTAAAAGAAAATTTAACATCCATGAGAGACTCTGCAAAAGCCATCTGTGGGATGTGAGATTTGTTATTGTTTATATTAACACTGGGTATAATGGCACTGAAATCAAGGTTTTCTGGTTTTTAGATTATGCTAAAGACCCACAAATGACAATGGGCTTTGAAATTGGACTCTGAAGTAATATCAAATAGTGAATGTGATTAAATATAGATAAACAGAGCACAGTCAGTCACGGAACAAGAAACCAAAAAAGCAGTTGTGAAAATGGAAATAAAGGGCTAAAAACTGACAAGAAAAGAGATTTGTCAAAGAAACAGAAAATTGTTCAGAAAATTTCCTGAGTTTAGGCAGCAATTTTGCTGATGAATGCAAACAGGACTTGGGACTTCTGGGGAATATAATAATTTTTAAATCAAAAGGAGAGGTAGTACAGTTTCTGTACAATGTACATAGTTAAAGACCACTTAGAGTAACTGACATTTCTTCTGAAACAACCTAATTTCTCTTTATTGGAAAAAATAGAGATGAAGTCTAACATTATGCCTCTCAAAAATTTGAGGGTTGCAGGAATTTAATTAAAAATTAGGCTTTTCCTTCAGTGCCCGATGAAAAGGCTGTTTTTGTAAACATTCTCACACCAGATTAGTAAAACTGCCCAGAAGAAAAAATACACATGGAGAGGTGCAAGAGAGAAGAAATATTGCCGCTTCCAGCAATATTTATCCAAATACCCCGTGATGGTGTTCACAGGGGTCTCAGGTTGAGGGAAGAGATGAGGATCTGACTCCATGTTTCAGAAGGCTGATTTATTATTTTATGATATATATTACCTTAAAGCTATACTAAAAGTATAGAAGAAAAAGTTTCATCAGAAAGCTTAGCTAAGAATAGAATAGAAAGTATGATGACAAAGGTTTGTGTCTCAGCTCAGTCTGAGCCAGTTGACTGTGGTTGGCCATCAATTAGAAACAACCAACATGAGACCAATCCCAGATGCACCTGTTGCATTCCACAGCAGCAGATAATCAATGTTTGCATTTTGTTCTTGAGGCCTTCCAGCTTCTCAGGAGGAAAAATCCTAAGGAAAGGATTTTTCATGAAAAGATGTCTGCGACACTCCCCTCCACTCCATGCTGTGCCCCTGCCATACAAGGGGGGTCACTGCAATGATGCTCTCAGAAGGACCCTCCTGAGGGGGGTTCAGCTCTCTGAGGGCTCCTTGGTGCAGCTCTGGAGGTGCCAGAGATGTCCTGGAGACCAAAAACTCCTGTTTCACTCAATTTACAAGGGGACATGCCCTGCTCTAGAGAACTTTCAATGCCCACAGAGCAAACACAATTGAGGAAAAAGAGAGGTTTGCAATAATTTAAGTGGTAGGAGTAGAAACATCATCTCCAGACCCCAGAATTTTACGGTTTAGCAATACACCACTGTCACCGACATCTTAGGATTTTTCCTCCTGAGAAGCTGAAAGGCCTCAGGAACAAAATGTAAACAATGATTATCTGCTGCTGTGGAATGCAACAGGTGCATCTGTGATTGGTCTCATGTGGTTGTTTCTAATTAATGGCCAATCACAGCCAGCTAGCTTGGACTCTCTGTCCAAGACACAAGCCTTTGTTATCATTCTTCCTTTTTTTTTTCCTATTCTTAGCTAGCCTTCTGATGAAATCCTTTCTTCTATTCTTTTAGTATAGTTTTAGTATAATATGTGTAATAAAATAATAATCAGCCTTTTGAAACATGGAGTCAGATCCTCATCTCTTCCCTCATCCTCAGACCCCTGTGAACACTGTCACACACCACTGTGTTTCTGAGCTGTACAACATATTTGCAGTGAAGATTAATTCTGTCCAAAGTTTGTTTTTTTTTTTTTTTGTTTCTGACCCTCAGTTCCCAGATCTGCCATGTGCCGCTTTCCTCTGTTGGTGCTGCTGTAAATCTGAGCTCTCCAATGCAGCTCCTACATCCGCCCTGTACAGCACAAGCTGCTGTCAGAAACAGAAACAGTTCATGCCTCAACAGCTGTTCAGCAGCCATGCATTGCTCCTTGCTTGCCTCTCCTGTTCCCATGACACTGCTGTTGACAGGTTCTGAACACGTCACAGACACAGGGGAGGGGAACAATATAAGAATCAAGCTAAAATCCCCAGCAATAAGATTTCTTGTTTCTAAGTACTTGTTTTCCCCTGTGTTTGATAAGAAAGTTAATTTATTACTCTGGTTTTAAGTGAGTTGTATATTTTACCTTCAGGATCCTAATTGCTTTTCAGATTGTGAATACCATTAATAGTGTATATCTTCATTTTCTAGCCTAGGTAATAATTGAGCATTCAGTCATTGTTATACTCACCATTCTGCCAAAATTTATTAAAATGAAGCAATTAACTATTGTCTTAAATGGAGTTTAGAGGTAAGGCTCATTAATTTTACACCCAATGCAATTAACTGGGATGATAAATGTAAACTTTTTTTATCATGGCTTTGTACAGAAACCTTTTTTTATTATGCAGTGTCAGTATTCCCTTTGTACTGCACATTTCTTAGTTTGTTTGGCCTCCTTTTATCAAGACAGCCGTCATTACTGTGTTTGACACTGGAATTGTGAATCACACCCGGAGCAGTATTTGCACCCCCATGGTTGGGAGAAGGCAGCACCCTCCTGGACAAGACCTTCAGATGCAGAAATTCCCAGCTGAGGGCTGTCACACAGAGTGGCTTGATTTCAAAAGCTGATTTCCCCCCTGCCCTCAGCTCAGCTACAAACTCTTCAGATGAAGTCCTTTTCTAATTAAGGCCCTTAATGCAGATGAACCTAATGATGTAGCTACATGTTCATGAACAAGGTCAGAGAGACGAGGACTCCTGATGGAGTCCAGAAGGAGCACTCAGGAGCATAATGTCAAGGCACATGATTAAGTGCTTTGCTGAATGAAAGCCTCAAGATCTAAATATACCCAGCCAGGCTCCCCAGAGGCCCCACAGCACATCAACTCAGACCCAAAGATGATACAAAAGTTTCATTCCATTAAATTTTCTTCTTTAACACGCAACTTCCAGGGCAATGTTATCCCTATTCCTCACTTTGGCTTATTCCTTCTCTGCTGAAACAAGGGGAAGAAATATGAATAATAGGTAAGATAGGAGAGACTGAGGAAAAAACCCCAAAAAATTATAAACTCTGTCATTTGGTCACAGCTCTGAACAGTACAGCTTTTCTGCATCTCTATCTAGCAGCTGGACAGAGCACTTTGAAAGTGTTTTTAATTCTTAGAGACTGGGTATTCTTGTCCAGATATCCAACTATAGTCACCTTGCAGGACATGTCTTCTGTTGCAGCTTTTGTGTAATTTGAGAGGTAAATTACATCACCACTTTGCTTATATTTATTTTAGAAGAGTGAGGAAAGCCATCAAAATGAGGAAGGATCTGGATCTGGCTGTCTCCACTCATTCCTACCTTCCTCCACAATGAGATAAAAGGGGGACAGTTGGTAAATGGCTCTTTGAAACCTGCCAGACTTTCCTTTTGATTCGTGACAGCTTTGAGAATCCCCGGGCTGGCTGCAGAAAATGCTGCTTTTGTAACCTTCACTCTGATCTGCTCCTGGGGGTAAAGGTACACAGCTAAAATCAAGAGGAGTTTGGCTTCTACCTGCAGGCAGGTTGTGATCAAACACCCAAGAAATGCCTGAGATCATCTGTTCCAAACCCCTGGCAATGAGCAGCAGCATCTTCAACTGGATTGGGTTTCTCACAGTTCCATTCAATTTAAGATAAAAGGAAATCCAACAATTTCTGAGTAAACGGAACAACTTGATCTTCTCAAGAGAAAAATATTTCAGAAAGGACAAGTACCTTATATTAAACTATTTTGTGTTAAGGGAAGACAAAAATAACCACAAATAAACAACACTTTGTTTGAGTTTGTGTTTTCATTGTGGTACCAGATTAAATCTCAAATCTGAGAATGCTTCTTGGGTCACAAATTTTGGTTTTCAACTTGTTCTCATTCCCTGGAAGAATTAGTGAGGTAGCAAAGGAGACTCCAGAGAAGTCACAGATATGTCAAGGACTGTAAATAATATTTCAGGAGAGGTCTTTTGTGATTTTGTCTGGGTGATAGCACTTCAATGCAATCAGCAAGAGAATTTGTGCCTTTCTGGGGATCTTTCACAGAATCTGTTGTGGCCATTCTTCAGTGTCAAATCCTCAGGTGTGCCAGTGTTCACAGGGGTCTTAGGATGAGGGAAGAGATGAGGATCTGACTCCATGTTTCAGAAGGCTTGATTTATTATTTTATGATATATATTACATTAAAACTATACTAAAAGAATAGAAGAAAAGGATCTCATCAGAAGGCTAGCTAAGAATAGAATAACAAAGAAAGAATGATAACAAAAGTTTGTGGCTTGGGCTCTCTGTCCAAGACAGCTGGGCTGTGACTGGCCATTAATTAGAAACAACCACATGAGACCAATCACAGATGCACCTGTTGCATTCCACAGCAGCAGATAATCAATGTTTACATTTTGTTCCTGAGGCCTCTCAGATTCTCAGGAGGAAAAATCCTAAGGAAAGGATTTTTCATGAAAAGATGTCTGCGACACTCAGGAGCCAACAGATTCATACTTTCAGCAAACAAATAAGATCAACAGTGAATTATTTGCTTCAGCAGTAACCTTCCAGGTAGAAAGTCTCATTTCTCTGGTTTGGAAAGGGAATTTAAATTAATAAAATTCAAAGCATCCAACTTAAAGTACTACCCTGCAAAAGGCCCATAACTCCTTAAAATCATCCTCAAGTCCCACCTCATCAGATTTTCTGCTCATGATACACATCAGAGTTTCTACTCATGATAAACCCATAACTGCTTAAAATCATCCTCAATTCCCACCCCATCAGAGAGTTTCTCCTCATTGTACACCCAATCTGGTTTCATAAATCTGCTGGCTGCAGATGAGGAAGCCCAGGTCACCCCCAGGTCACACAAGTCCTGTGTTTACCCAGAGAACAATGGCACAGGGGCACTGATTTACCAGATTAGACATGACCCCACTTCCTGAGCTGCACAGAAGAGCCTGCCTGTGATTAGTAGCTATCTGTGAAATGCTGAAAGTGAATTGAGACTTAGCAGCCTCATCTGACTCCCTAAAGGCTGTAATCCCTCTGCAGGGGGGTTCAGATGAGTTGATGTGACGTTATTTGTAATTAGGCAGCTTGACTAGCAGAGAGCCTTTAGGGGGCTGGGTAAAGTCTGCTTTCTCCAGGGAGTGTGTTCTACACAGTGAAAGGGGGGAAAAAGGCAGCAAAACAAACACACAGCTTCCTGTAAAGCCAAGAAACAGCCACCCATGCTGCCCATGGCTTCTTTGTTTCTCCCCCAAACAAGCTCTCTCCTAGGAGTTCCCTGGCTGCTTCCCCTGTTGGTGATGTGAATGTCCCACTTGTGGCCCAAAGGAAAAGTAAAGCAACACTACAATCATTCAGAACCTCATTTCATGCCTATTTAGATCACCACTGACTCCAGTAACCCTGAAAGAATTCTATTCCTGTCTGTGGCAGATTTAATGGTTGGTTGTCACTTTATTTTAAACATTAATACCGTGTTTTATTTCTATAAATAGAAGGCCCAGGTGTTTTCTCAGGATTAAAAGGGCTGTTTTCTTGTCTTCTTTCCCTTTAATTTCCTGCCTCAGCTCAGGGAGAGCTGGATTCCACAGCTCCTGACTCTAAATCCTTGCTAGGGTAAAAGGAGTCTGTGCCAGAGGTCCTGGCAAGGACAGTTTCATATTGCAAGTTCATCTTAAGTCACTCTATTGCATTTTCACTGTTCAGCCTCCAATCCAAGATTATCTTTGCCCATCTGTTATTTATCCTACTGGTTACATGACCTGTGGATTACCCAGCTTTTCTTTTATAATCTCATTCTGATTATGTCCATTCATTACTTGCTGCTTATTTGTCAAAAAAAAAGTTGCTAGCCTGCAATTTTACTTGAGGCAGTGGTGGGATGCAGAGTGTCCTGTTGAAGGCTTTGTGCACACATCTGCAGCTGCCTCTAACAGGGACAGCAGAATTTGGGAGAAGCACACAAGTATCCGCTGCACTCCCTGAGGAAGCCCAGATGGCCACAAGGGGAGATTTTTCCTGAGTGATGCTTCTTGAGGAAACCATGAGCGTGAGCTGAACATTGTCATTTGACATTTCCACTGATTGTTTTTTCACTGACCTCTGTAATTTTCACTCACAATCACCCAGTGCTGCCTGTGCTTGGGCTCCAGCCTTGCAGAAGCAGCACCAGTTGACTTTGGGATAATAAAAAATAACAGTTTTGCTGTTGTTCCTGAATTGCTGTACTTCTGCAGTTTTGGGTTCCAGAAGGGTTTTGACTATCTCTGTTCTTGTTGAGACATAGTATGGGTGCTCTAGCACTAAGGATGCAACATTTGACCAAAAAGAAAACACTCTTTCCCCCAAAATAGTTCTAATCCAACTACAGCTACTGTACGTGAATCGTGAATTAATACATGTAGCCTGTAAAAAAGAAGCAGAAAGAAAAGCCCATGGACACAAGAATAGTTAGAAGAGAGTTGTTACTTTAGGGGACTGTAAGCCATAAACTAGCTACACAGGAGTTTAACAAGTTGTATGCATTAAGCCCCTTCTGATTTTAAAGGCATTCTTCCTATCTTTTTTCGTAATAAATAATTTTTCAAGAGGGAGACTGAAAATGGGATATTGCTGCTATTGCTGGTGTGCACTTTGCATCATCCAGCTTCCTTAAAGCTTCACTCAGGGCTGAGTTCTGTTATGTTGGGAGATGGAAAAGCAGAGGGAAAGTCACTGCTCACCTCAGGGAAATCAGCTTTGAATTAATAGCATAAAACAAATAGCTGTGAAAACTTGGAGCTGGCAAGGCCTGGGAGCATGTTGTACAAACAGAGAGGAGAGACAAATGGGAATAGTTCAGACAGGAGGGGAATATATAGGGAGTTAAAACTTTATATTTTTTCTATCCTAACACCTCTCCACTGCAATCCCTTGGTGTGAAAGCAGAATTAGTCTCAGCTGTTTTGTTGAAATGTGAAATGTAATGAAATTATCAGGTATAAAAGGCTTTGAATTCTTTAAATTGTCTGTATTTGTAAAGTTGTTGTTATTACCTTGTGCTACAGCCCACAGTGTGGATATATAAACCAGTGACACTGCTTGCAGTGGACTGTGTGAGCCAGGAGATGGAACAAAGTCTCCTGAACTCAAACTCAGCATGGTTTCCTGTTCTCTTTCCCGTTGCTCCCTTTTATGTTTGTGTACAAGCTTTTGCTGCCTAAAGAACAAGTCATAATAGCCCTAAGGAAGACACAGAGGTACCTGGCAGCATCTTTGCCTTTGAGTGATTGTCCTGGTTTAGGGAGAATTTGGGAGGAAACTTCCAAAGGGATCCCTCTAGAAAGCAGATTCAAGCAGCTCCTGCCCCAATTAGTTCAGGAAAAGATTTTCTCGGAGAAAAATGGAAAAAACTGTTTATTTTACAAGCAAAGTATTTACAAGCATAAAAAACATAATGATATTAAGCAATAAAACCTCTTGCTGTTCTGAAGAGATGGCAAATTCAGAAATCCTTGTTGTGAGGGGTAGCTTGGCTCTCTCAGTCTCTTACCAGTCTCTCCTGTGCTGGAAATGCCACATCCCTGGCCCTGGTGGGCCACAGGTGTGACCTCCTGGTGTTTTATTGGGTTTTCAGTTCACAGCAGGTTTGAACAGTTGCAAGAGAAAGAAAAACCACAGTCCAGGGAACTTCACTGCCTCAGCTAGCTAAAAAAAAAAAAAAACAAAACAAACAACTAGAAAGGAAAGGAGAGGCTCTCTCCTGCTGTCCATCTGTGCTGCAGACAGCACAGTCCAGGAGAGAAAAAGATCTCTATCTCTGCGTTCTGAAAACAACCACCTCAGACATTCCACCTCTTCTCCTCCCCTACCCTTCACCCTCAGATTTAATTTTAAAGGTGCAAAACTTATTTCTGGTCTAAACAGACCAAATGAGGGGTACAACTCAGCATCATAAAGTCACCCTAGGAGAGTGATAAAGGATAGATGGATGGGGGAAAAAAAGCTGGGAAATGGTGCTGTGAAGTGTTACTGATGTTACAAGAGGGCTCTGACTGCTGAGCTCATGGGCACATCTTTTTCTATTATTCAATTATCCTCTTTCAGGCTCAGGAGGGAAGCAGGAGGCCAGGCCAGGCTGCTGTATTTTCTCCAGGCATGGTTTCCTCCACACAATGAAAAATACTGTCTGAAATGGCTGAAAACTCTTAGTCTGTACAGGTTTTATTGGGACAAGAAAGTTGTGCTGGCTCTGCTGGTGCAAAGAGAATGGAGATATTTTTTATTCTGAGAAACCTTAGGATGCTACTGACAGAAAAGGAGGAGCTGTGATTTCAGTCTCACAGCCAGAGGAGGATCCAGAAAAAGTGACTGTCCTCATGTCCCCTAAACCCTTATTTTCAGGGATGTGTCTTAAAATGCTGATTTTTGCTTGTGGAAAGCAAAGGCACCTCCAGTGTTCCCTTGCTCCAGTATTGCCCATGTCTGGGTTCTGAAAGCCAGGTGTAAAAACATCTGAATGGAAGAAAAATAGATTTTCCATAATGCCAAACTAAAGGCAACTTTTTTTTTTCCTAAAAACAATTTACAAGCCATTGCCCATCACATCCAGAGTATCACCAGAGCTGTCAGGAGAAAGAAATCAGTGTGGAAACAGCATTCCACTGGGAAATGTGAAATGGCAACAAGTTGGTCCCTCTGAAATATGTCCAACACTTAATATAAAATGATGTACAACTAACCTGCAATGAATTCTGCACAGGAACTCTCTACTGGGATGCTGGCTTGTGATTTACTTGCTTGCTCAGAAAAATAACTCCTTATAAAAAAATTTAATTCTTTGTTTCCCTTCCTTTTTTATCAGCACAGACTAATGAAGAAGCTGAGTGATTCAGCTGATGATCTGTTCATGAGGGGGATATGTTTCAGCATTTCTGATGATTCTGTGGTGAATATAGCTCTCTCTCAGTAGCTTTCCTTGCCATTCTCTCTTCAATATGAGTAACAAGTGGTTTCAGGCTCTTCTGTGGAGGACTAAGTATTATCTCAGTGATGAAGTCTTCTCCTCTCTCATCGGCTCTCTGTTCTTGGTGCTTTGTGTAGATCTCTTCCATTTTCTTTCCCCTCACATGTTCAAGCTCTTCCCCAAAATTTAATTTTGCATTCCAGCTTTGATTAACCTGTGCCAGTGTATGGTTAACAGCCAAGTGAGGGCTCAGGGACACTGGAGGAATTTCCTGCAAGCATTTGCCCTGTGCTCCTTCAGTTATAATTTCAGCTCCCAGATAGAATCCCTAGACTAACAAACTGTGACAAAGTGGCTCAAAGCTGCAGCCCCCTCCATCTTTCTTCATGATCTTATCTTCCTTCAGTCTCCCTTGTTTTTCTCACTCTGATGTCTCTGCTTGCTCTCTATTCCTGGTTCTTTCATCCATTGATCAATCCTGCATTCCCAGCTATTAGCTGCCTTTATATCCTTCATAGCTTCCTTTCCTGAAGTGGTCCAGGCCTCCAACATTAAACATTTCTGAGAAAAAAAGCACTAGCTAAGCTGATTTTACAAGTCGTTACCCATCACACCCAGCACCTTGCCAGAGCTGTACTCACCTGCTTCCTGTTAATCTTATCACCTCCTTAATTTCCTTCTCCTCTCAACTAACTGGAAATGCTGATGAAAACCATTAATTCCATTTTATATTCCCCCAGCCATTTTCTGGCTTGCTTTTCACCCAATTTTAGCTTCTCCCTGAACTCTCACTGACAACTCATTTTTTGGCCATGGCTCCAGATCTCAGCTCTCTCCCCATCCTCCTTGATGCTTAAGCTTCTTCTAATGTTATTACTCACTTTTCTTCAACAGTTTATGGCTTACAATCCCCTAAAGTAACAACTCTCTTCTAACTATTAATGTGTCCATGGGGTTTTTTTCTGCTTCTTTTTTACAGACTTTCCTCTTATTGCTTCTGTTCTGTAAATGGTGCCAGCCCCATTCCTCCCTTCCCAGTCCCAGCACTCACCCACATTTAACCCTGCAATCAGCTTTCTCTGTTGCCACTCCATCGTGTTTCTTGTCATGCTGGATGAATCATGATCACCCTCAAGCTCCGCACCAAAAAATCAAACAGGATTATGGTGGGGAGCATCTTTCCATGGGAGAGCCTTGGTGTTGAACAGCTTTCTGTGCATTTCACACTTCCATGTAAATTCAGTTGAGTTATGTGTAAATAAATATTGCCCAAAAGGCATTTTATGGGTTATCCAAGCATTTGTAAAAGCTAGGTCATAAGCAAGCACACTTTTACACTGTGGGAGAAGTTTTACATCAGGAATATTCCAGACACTATGTCCTATTAAGATGATCTGTTGTAACTGCTGTGCCTCCCTTAGGACACAGCAAAGAATCATTCCTTATACATTATTTACACAGAGCTCCAGCCTAGGTAAATACACATGGTAATGCTGACTGTGTCATTTTGCACCTCGCTGTACTCATACTCTTTTTCTTGCCGTGTAAAATACACTTGTTTGCAGCAGCTCTTTCATCAGAATATCCTTCAGCAGGGTTGGTAGTGTCTCTCAGGCTGTGGTGCATACATTTGCTGGGGGATACAGAGAAAATTGAAATAGAGGAGATTATTTTTTAAACCCCAAGATGTTTGTCACTTAGGCTGTAAATCAGCTGTGCATTATACAGATATGTTACTGCTTTTTAAAATGTTTGTATTAAAAATCCACTATGATGGAAGCTTCAAATTCCCTCTAGACTTTCTGCCATTAGATTATTTTAATTATGCAGCAACTTCGTCCTCATTTGAATACAAAGGGCCTGATTTTCTTTGTGTTAAAGACACCCAGGCACTTTCTAACCAGAGCAAAGGAGCATCAGCAGGAGCAGCTCAGACCTCTTCACCCTTGCTCCCACCAAGCTGCCAGCTTCCATATGGCTGGAGAGAAGGGGACAGTTCTGGTGACCAGACATCTCCAGTGACAGGTGCTGCACTTCAGGGAGGCTGCAGATGAAAGGAGGGGCTGGAAGCTCCTGGGAGCTCAGCCCTGAGGAGGGGCTCACACTCCCCAAGGGTGGGAGCATCCTGTGATGCCAGCCCTGTTGTGGGCACCTCCCAGGGCTCAGAGAGAGAGAGCTGGGCTGGGATGAGGGTTTGTCCATGCAGGAGAAGGTGGCAGGGGCTGAGCCTCTGTCTGAGTTTGGAAAGACAGGAGTCTGCTAAGGAAGGCAGGAGCCTCCCCTGAATTGGAGAATGTAAACCCCACCCCTCCAAATTGCTATAAATTTTAAATTTAGGGGCTCTCAGGCAAAAAATATGGGAGCAGGAAATAACAGTTCTTCAATAGGGAAGGAAAAAAAAAAGGATAAAATAAACAATGCAGTACACTAGAACAACACTGACAGAGTCAGAACACAACCTGACACCCTGTGGGTCAGGATGTTGGCAGCAGTCCCATTGGAATTGTGGCTCAGCCCTCCTGCAGTGTCAGGGGTGGTTCTGCTGGAGCAGGGATCCTGTAGAGAAGGATGTATTCTTCCTCTGAAGATCCAGTGGAAGGAGACGCAGCTGCTGTTCCTCTGGGGAATCCCATGGAGAAAGCCATGCTGGTGCCTCAAAAACCTCTGGATTATATCCAGGTAGGAATGCTTGGCTCCTCCCTCTGGGCTCACATCTCCCACTGGGATGCTGTAGTTCTTATCAGCCATGCAGTGACATTCAATAGCCTGTTATCAGCAGATGTCCCCTCCCGAGGGAGATGTGAATGTGGTCACTCAGACAAAGATAAGGCAAACTGCTCACTTGACCAAGGTAATCTGCCATACAGATGGCAATTGAAAACACCTTGCATTGCAATCTCCAACAGCCTCTGCTCTGGTTTTGCTAAGAGGTGCAAGCTGTCTTTTCTACTGAGCTTTCTTAGCAAAACCGTCTCTGACCTGGACAGTAACTGTACAACCTTAGTCCATTTTGGGGTGATATGAAGAAAGAATTGTGCCTCAGCCAATGCCTTTTTTATAGTTTCCAAGACATGCAGAAAAATGTATTTAATGCATTTTTGAGTGCTGCACTCACACAAGTAGAGAGGAAGGTGTGGACAGGCAGCTGCACTCACCCAGTCCCCTCTTTGCCTGGTCCAGGGAAGCCCAGGGACTTGGCTAATCCCTCTGTGCACCAACCCTTTTTCTCCCCTAAACTCATACAGTAATTTCTTTAAGTCTATGCAAACTTTTAGCATTTACAAAACCTGTAAGTCTGACAAAACTACCACAGCTTAAATATTCATTATGCAAAAACTTACCCACTCTTTTGGTTTTGATTTAAACTTGCCACCTCACATCATTTCTAATTATGACCTCTAACTCTTGTACAATGAGGGTGAGTGCAATCACCACCTTGCCTCCTCCACTGTGACACTCACAACTTGTATCTTTGCTGCTGGTTCTATTCAGTCTAGTGGCTTATATGGAAATAATTTTGTACCTCTGTTCACCTCTGCAACTTCCTCTGTGTATTATCCAATTGTCTGTATCCTTTTCAAGAGGAAGGATAAAAATTGCATGCATTACTTCAAACGTGGGATTATTTAATAGGTTCATATAATGGCATAATGATGTTTTCTGTTCTATTCTCTATTCTTCTCCTTTTTATTTTATTATTTTTTGATTGTCAGTAAGCATCCAGCTAATAGATGCATGAAAGTGACTTTTCTAACCTCAAGATGTTTTTCTTGAGTAGTAATAACTAGCTCACAGCCCACAATCATGTATGCAAAGTTAAGATTTGCTTGGATTTTTTTGGCATTTTTAAAATGAAGTTCATTACTTCGCACTTTGGTGTTAAATTTCATCTGCTGTTTAATCATGAAGCCACATAGTACTGTAATTCTTCCACAATTCTTTTTGGTTCACTTGTCTTTTACTAATCTGAATCATAAAATATCAGCAAATCTCCTCACTGACGAGGTTCTTCTCCACATCTTTTGTGTATAATTTGAAAAGTCCACGTTCTGGAATCCTCTGTAGGGTGGCACTGGGGACAACCCTACACTTTCCTACCCTTTTATTCCCAGCCATCTGCTTGTCCATGCAAAGATTGTTCACAGTCATATTCCAAACCAACTAACTTTTTAAGAATTTCTGGTAAAACCATTTTTCAAAAGCCTTTAGGAAAAGTGAGGAGCTACCTCATCAGACTACAGTCTTTTGTGCACAGACAAGTTTCCTTCAAAGTACGCCAATAGACTTGAGCAAAATTATCTTTTTCTTTCTCTGCAAAAAAGTCTCAGCTGTGGTATTTTTGGGGTCCCTCTTCAAGGGGAGGAAATGATGAATCTGACTCCATGTTCTTAGAAGGCTAATAAATTACTTTATGATACTATGTTATATTAAAGAATACTATACTAAAGAATAGAGAAGGGATACAAACAGAAGGCTAAAAGATAATGAAAAACTCGTGACTCTCTCCAGAGCCTTGACACAGCTGGCTGTGATTGGTCATTAAGTTAAAACAATTCCCATGAAACAAATCAAACAACCACCTGGTGGTAAACAATGTCCAAACCACATTCCAAAGCAACAAAACACAGGAGAAGCCAATCAGATAATTATTGGTTTCATTTTTCTCTGAGGCTTCTCAACTTCACAGGAGAAGATATCCTGATGAAGGGATTTTTCAGAAAATATGATGGTGACACTCAGCTTTTCCTAATATATCCCAGATTTGGTCAAGGTGCCTGTTAGTTTTTGATATACTACATCTTCTACCAATTTACCCAGTGTGACAACCATCCTGTCCTGAAGCTTCAATTCCCTGATTCTTCTTCCACACCTCCTTTAAACCAGCATCATAAGGTCATTTACTCCTTGATATTACAACAGTTTTATCAAAAGACCAGGTACTACCTAGCAGCTCACCTATTTTATACTTCAGTATCTACATAAATGTATTCAGCTAGTTTTTGGTGAGTACCATCTAGTCTATGCCTTTTGTTATTCACTTTTTCAGCTGTCTCACCTGGATTTACTCTTTCTCTGAGCTCTTTTTAGGCCTTGATCATCTTCTGGCACCAAAGCTTTTGCAGATGGAGCACCTGGAAATTATATTCAGAGACTTGAACAATAAAGGCCTTGGTTTGCATTCTGCTTGTGCATTTAGTCTGATAGGAAAAGTGCTTTTTTTTTCTTTGGTGCATAACCTCAGCTATCCAAGAAGTGATTTTTTTTCCCCTTAACTGCTTCCTCTAAGTTGTTCTTTTAACCACAATTCTTAAAAAAAAAAAAAACAAAAAAAAAAAACAAACCAAAAACCACACAAAACCATGGATTTTATCTGTATTTAAGCATGTTAATTTTTATCAATTTAAGCATTCTCTGAGCTGCATGCCAGCTTTTTACCTTTTCAGATTAAACTAAAAACTAAGGGAATAAAATGCTGGAGATAGATTGAGGATTGAATATGCAGACAGGGGATTGATTAGCTAATTTTCAAAGCACTAATTTTCTAGGTGACTTTATAAGGACTTTCTGATCTAGACAGGTTATATATACAGTTTAACAGAATGCACTAATTTTTCAACTAGATTTAAAGGTCTCTGAGAGAAACTTTTCATCAGTGTGAAATTGCTGAGTAATCCACCCCTCTGCCTTTGAAGCCTGTGCTCAAATCTCTGTTCCATCCCAGCTGTTTTGTACAGAAGGTGAACAATTGCAGCATATAAAAATTCTGGTCAAGTGAAATAGCAAAAAGAATCCCTTCTCTCTCATATGTGCCAGAAAAACAGGTTTTACTCTACTAAAAATAACATTGGTGAAAGATCCACATATGTGGGATCTATAACTTGATTAGAGAGAGCAAGAAAGGAACACATGACCAGGTAGAGCCAAATTGTGGTTCAGGTAAAAGGTAATTTATCCTTCAGATGGACCCAGCTAGAACTTCTAAAACACTTGGAAGAAAATCCTGGAGGCTTGAGTGCCAGAGGGCTTTCTAATAGAGGAGCAGAGAGCAGAAATAAAGGTGAGCAGGTTGAGGGTTTACCTGTCCTCTGCAGAGCAGATGCTCTCTCTTCAGTACTTGAGGCAACAATGGATTCCCTAACACCTTGTGATTCCTCACAAGGCCATTCAGCTGATTAATTAATAATTAAACTTCCTAAATTGAATGGAGATCAGAGAGATGAAGGTGTGTATGAAATAATTATGCTGGCTTTACATTTGTAGCTTTTCTTATCTGCAAACCTTGTTTGCAATCTTCCTTCTAAATGCATGGACTGTATGCTTCTTTTCTCTAAAAGTTAATGAAACAAGTGATGCAGTTTGACAGAGCCTGCTCTAGCAGCTGAATTCTCTCTGGCCCACAAGCATTTCACAAATAAGACATTCTTTCTCTTTTTTTTTTTTTTTCTTTATAGAAAGTCAAGGCTTGATATCTCTAGGAGTGATGATTTTGGGAGATCTAGGCAAATAATAATATTCTGGAATCTCAGAACTTTCACCAGTTTGCTGGTCCATTTAGTAATTTTCCTTTGCACTGCTAAATCCATGCATTGGAAATGGGTACAGCTAAACACTGCTGAACCACAAAATTCCTGAATGTCTCCTAAAGTAGTCATGCTCCACTAAGATTAAAAGTTAAGTGCTTCATAACAAGTAAATTATAATCTGAAAAATATAGCCTTTGCTTAGTTAGCCTTTGTGAGGTGTGGAAGCTCTGTAGGTAACAGTTCAGAAAAATTAAGGAAAAACAGGAAAACTTTGCTACCTGCTCTCATTGTATAAACATTGGGTGCTATCAGGACTTGGGAAATGCACTTTTGTAATGTTGCATAAAGGTTACATCTAAAAGTCTCCACTGGTGCAGGGTCACACTGTGCTGAGAACTCTGAATATAAAACCTGCGTAATAATGGCACAGCAGGAATTAGTAAGATTATAAACTCAGTTATGAAGTACTTATCTTAAACCTTCTTTGAAGTCAGAAGGATTTTAAATGCAACACTCCCTTGACTTGAAATTCAGTCCTTTCAACCCTTATTGTTTGCTTCTTAAAGTTGCCACAGACTATTGGGTCAGGTGGTGTTCTTACATATTGGAGACAAAAGGCTTTGATTTAGCTGTTCACAGAGTCTGTGCAGGAGCCTAAATTGTAGATAATCCTTAAGGACCTATGCAGGAGCACTGTGTTTCTCCTCTGGTACCATTGCTAAAGTTCTTATGAATAAAACACTTGGAGGCAATAAACTTGCAGCATCAAGTTTCATTCTCTTCCTTCTCAGTAAAAGTCTTCCCACAGTGAAGAAGCTGAGGGAATAAACTTTAAATTCACAGAAGTTTAGGACTGAAAATGGTGAGTTTGACTTCTTTACAACAACAATTACTTTGATAGCCTGACCTGCAGAGGGATGAGCCATGTTGACACACAGGCATGACCATGTGGATTTACAGGCACCTCCACATCTGCTTGGATTGCACAGGGTTGAATTGGCCCCAGCCAAAATGCAGAAGCAGGGATTCAGATGCAGCTGGGGGCCCCTATTTCTACCCAGGTGATGCTGGGCAAATTCACAGCTTGTTTCTGCTGCAGTAGATGCAATAATATCCCAAATACCCACCAGAGCCTCTGTACCTGTGCTGCAGCACAGCTGATCTCTTAGAAAAGAGACATATCAGAAAGTACCCAAATGGTTTGAACAAATGTATTGTTTTCCACTAAAGCAATATTTCCTGAAGAGGAAAAGAAAGTAAAAAGATAATAATAGATACCAAGTGAGAAAGAAAATTCCCCATCTACTTGATTTGTTCCTCATAGCTCTCAGTCCATATTTCACACTGCATTAATTTTAAAAGGTTTGCAAGTGAAAGGTACAATTTTTTTTTTAGTGTTAGAGAAAGATGTCCTAAACCAGGACACTTTGGTTCACCCATCCAGCTAATGGAAGAGATTAGAATCCACTTGGATTGCTGCTGTGGGAGTACTGATGTACAGGAGATGTCCTGCTTCTGAAAGGGCTCTTTAGCCTATAAAAGGATAAAGAGAACCAGTCTGGAAGTAAAGACAAAGCTAAATTTGAATAAAGGACCTGTTTTGTATTAGCATGATGATGTACCTGCTGGAAAAATTCCCAAAAGAAATGATAGATTTTCAACTTGTTTGTCCTTAAAGCCAGCATAGCTTTCTGAAATAAATGTTATGATCAAATACAAGTTTCTGGGCTAAACAACAATATCTGTTTGTGAATTGGAATAATGAAGGACACCAAAGAGGACAAAATGTTTCACGTAGCAGTTAAAGTCCTCCAGGTTTCTGAAGCTGCTCATATACCTGGTCTGAGTAGGGCTGTAGGGATGCAAGATTCACTCCAATATATTATTTATTGTTACTATATGTTTGCAATTCATTATTATTTATTTGCAATTAGAAAGATGATCATTTTCACTTTAATATTCAGCAGCATATTGCATTTTTAGGGAACAAGGCATTACCTTGGAGGGACAATATATTCTCAGTGCAGTCATGTTTGACCTGGTAATGACATGACCTCAAACAGGGACTTCAGCTTAAGCTTCCTAAAGAAAAGGTATCAGAGAAGAATTTCATTCCAGTTTGAACTGAGATTATTTGGGTTGACTTCCAATATTATTTCTTTCTGTTTCTAAAGAACATAAATCCTGTAACGTTAGGGCTGTATTCTGCATTAAGAGTCAGAGGTAGTGTCAACAGAACTTTGCCAAGACTTTCTTTTCACTTCATCTCCATTTACTTTAACAAGATGCCATGCTGAGATAAGATCCTGGTAATGTGGGATTTTACTATCTAACCCTTTGAATATTCTCGCTTCCTCAAAAAGCATCCTCTGATTTTCTGAAAGGAAAAGGCATTTCTCCTAGAAATCGATAAACTTTAGAGGACATAAAAAGCACCATTGCCTTTTTCTTTTTTCAATTTAAATCCTATGAGAAAATCAAAGCTGAATTATTATGATCTGTTCTAAAGTTTATTAACAAAAATATTGCCTAGCTTCTTTCCAGTGAGTTGTAGTAGAAAAAAAAAAAAATCACAACCTAGTATCAAGAGGGAAACTTGGCCCTAATTCAGCACTGTATAAACAACTGCTTATGAGACATTTGCTGAAAAATTATATACATGCTTAAATGTGTAGCTGAATCAGGGCTTTTCCATGTCCCATTATAGATTACATTCAGCTGCTTTTCTCAAGCACAACCAGAGTTGGAATGGAGGAGATGTTTCAGCTCATATTTAACCCTTCCCTACATTCAAGATAATTAACTAAGATGCCTGAGACCGGTGGAAATGCCTCTCTCCTCTTGGCACGGGCAGCACAGGGGCACAAATGTCCCCAGACTGCCCCCACCCCACTGTCCCCAGCCCCCTGGGAGTGTCACCCCCTGTGTGCAGCACTGGCAGAGAGGCACGAACCCCACTGGGATGAGCTTCCCAAGCCCCAGTGATCCACAAACACCAGCAAACATCCAGGGAGGATGGGAGGAGCTGCTGCTCTTCCTGGCACTGCCTCTGCCATGCCAGCACTGCAAACCCTGCCTCCTCCCAAAGGAGAAGTCCTTGGAAACTCCTTATCCCATCCCTGTTCTGGGGGTACCAATCTTTGGTTTCTCTGGGTCTGGATTGAAGGCACTAGAGACAGTAGTTCATGTTTGGACTCAGGTGTTTATTATTTCTTATCAGTAGAACAGTCTCAATACTGTGAGTTCAGCAGCTCTTCATTAGAAGGCACAAAATGGCCAAAAATCTCTTGTTTCAAGGTCTTTTAAGACTAAACTATCCAATTAAGAACTGGAACCTGGATTATTTTCCCTTTTAACCCAATAACTGATCCCACAGAGCTGCAATGGGGACTTTTCTGCCCAATTACAAAATGCCACCCAACCCATGGAGAAGAAGGAAGAAGCAGCATGAAGAAAAAACCCAGGACAACACCCTGTGTCCTCCATCTTGCTTCCATCCACAACACACTAAAAATCCCAAAACCTCAATTTCTCACCAAGTGATACACCTACACTGCTCTCTATAATCTATTTCACACTTTTGTGGATTCTGGTCTATCTTGAAGTCTGGGAAGCTTTCTCCATGAATGAGGGTCAAAGTCAGTGCTGCCCTGGGGGTCAGGGCACCCCAGAGCAGACAGGGAAATATTCCCAGTGCCCTGAGTTTCCACATCTCTTTCCAGTTATCCCAGCCCCTTCCATCATCATCATCCTGTCTTGCTAAGGAATTTGCTATTTTGCCTGTCTTTTGTAAGGATATGTGGTGATAAAATGAAGGTTTCTGTGCTCTTACCTCTCCATCTATCTCCACTATAACAACAAAGATTCAAAAGCTTAGTGCTGGGAGATGAATATTATGAAAATTAATGACAACCAAACCCTCTCCATCTGATTTTATCTCATGCTCTCCCCCTCCTTTTTTCCCTGCTTACTCTTGGAGTGGAGCTCTGCCAATTATCAGACATCACCCAAATCAGAAAGTAATCACTGAGATATGTCTATCTGCAGATTTTCTTGTATTGTTTTCTCTCTCTGTTCTCTGTACAAACCACTGGCAATTATTTTTTGCTTCTCTTTTCTGTCACTGTCTATTTCTTTTTCACCAGTTTCACAATTAAAGCATCTGAAAGTCATGCAGGACACTTCAGGTACCACACAGAGAGCACTGAGCTCTCAAAAGTCAGGGTAGGAAACATACAGTGCAGGAAAAAAATTACAAAATATGATTTTTTCAGAGACAAGCTTTGCTCACACTGTGAAATGAATGAACTCCTTTCTTCATTTTAGATAAAATATTTTATGCTTATAACTTCCCCACAGCACTTCTCTTCCTGGTTCAGAATTTAGCTTATGGACATTTAATTTCTATGACTTGTAGTTCCATTTAAAGCACAGAACTTCCCTTCTTTAACTGTATTTTGAGTTGGCCACAGTGGAGCTGTGGTGTTCCAACTCCATGAGACCCAGCGAGGGGATGAGCCATACAAGGAACACATTGCCCAGCTGTCCCTAATTTTAGAGACCAAGAATGAACTTCCCATGGGAATGAGATGAAACAATTCATTTATTTTCCCTTTCATCATCATCAAATTCACAGGAGTGAGGAGAAGGGGTGACATAATTTCCCCTTATTTCAGTTATCCTCCCATGAAAGTTATTTTGCTCCTGAAGAAAAGATTTTTTTTTTCCTTGAAAGGCAGTCTCACTATTACTTGAAGATTTATGTGAGGGACAGTGCCTAAGAAACATTCCTTTAACTTTCTCCTCTAACCTATACATGATAAAGGGAATAAAGTGTGAATAAAGACCAAACTCCACGTAAGAGTATGAAGTAAATAAAATATCTGTGTTCCCTAGACCTGGCCTTTTGTTCAAATTAAAAGTTACTACTGAAATTGTTCCTTCAATATGACTTGCAAGCATAAAAGTGGATGCACACATTTTAAGAGTTCCTCAAAGAAAATTTACTTCTGTGCTGCTTGTAGGCAGATGAAGATTTGATATTGAACATGTTTGTAGTAGAAAATTAATTGATACAATGTATTTGCAATGAGCTTGGCTTTGTGGGGAACTAGTATGGTACTAGCAAAATTTATTTAGAAAAATGCAGTAGACAAAAATTCCATTGCCAATTTATGTTTTAGAACTCTTAAATGTATTAATTTTCCTAAAAATAATAATCTAGAAGGTAGAAAGAGTAAAATGGATGGTATTTTTATCTGAAAAAGCACATTTGTAATCCACCAGCAGATGTACATGTACTCTACTATGGTAGTATCTATTACGTGAATTGCTGAATGGAAGGCCAAAGCAGCATCTATTTATTACTCAGCTTACATCCTAATTAGCAGTGGAGATTTGTGTGCTTACAGCTATCACACCTCATTAACTGGGGTGTCCCTATGGCACCACAGTCACCCCTCCATCACCCAGGGTGCTGGCATATTGGAATGCTCTGGAAAAGAGCAAATCCCTGGTAGCACCTGGCATGGAAGGTGTCATTCCAGCTTATGTGTATTGTAAATGGATGGCCACTGATAAAGGAAGGAATGATGTATTTGAATCAATCTTATCAGAAGGCTAATCTATTACTTTATAATACTACATTATATTAAAGAATACTATACTATACTAAAGAATACAGAAAGGATACTTACTGAATACTAAAAAGATAATAATGAAAATTTGTGACTCTTTCCAGAGTCTCGACACAGCTTGGCCCCAATCGGCCAAAGAGTGAGAACAACTCACACCAGAGTCCAATCAAGCAATTGTTTACCTTGGGTAAACAATCTCCAAACATATTCTACATGAGCACAACACAGGAGAAGCAAATGAGATAAAAATTGTTTACCTTTTCTCTGAGACCTCTCTCTGCCTTTCAGCTTCCCAGGAGAAAAACCTTGGGCAAAGAGATCATGTTCAGAGGATGTGAACGCCACATATGTGATGCTCCCTGTGTACCCTAGGCCATGGCAGGTTGTTGTGTAGGCACTGGCACTGTGCTCTCCATGCTTTGTGTTCCTGGAGGGATCAATTCCAAGCCAAGGCACAGAGTAAATGTGCAGGACTCCTTCAAATCCAGTGTCCTAACCAAGCTAACAAACCACAGCCTGTTTGGATTCAGAAGAACTTTTCTGATTCCAACCCAGAGGTTGGGGACCCAGGCTCACTGCAGTAAAGATGCTCAGGTTATGCCTGTACCAAGGGATTCAGGAGTACTTTCCCAATCTTGGTCCCACATCCTGATTGCATGGCGCTACCTCAAAAAAACCCATCCTTCTCTCCTCTCCCTCATTCCCCATGGTCATAGGAGTCAGTGCCCTCCAACCAGCTCCAGATGAAAGCTCAGGTGTCCTGAGGCCACTCATAGCCTCAGTGCTCTGCACAGTTATTTTGGAGGTGATCCTGGCAGAGAACTTTGTTGTCTTGGTCGTGATCCTTGGCAGGAACCAGGAAGATGTGCCTTGATCTGTGGTGGTTGGAAACAATGATCCCTGCTCAACCAGAGCTGGTTGAAGGTGGAACTGTGCAGGTTGTGGTCCAGATCTCAGCCCAGCCAGCTCTCAGGAGGAGCACCAGTGTCAGCTCTAGATGTACAGAGTGGCTTTTATTCTGAACAGGTTTTTATTTCAAGTTGGCACAGCTCAAAAATGAGTGGCCTTATTTCTGTCCCTGGAAACAATGGAGCTGTATCTCCATGTGCTTCCTCAAGGAACTCACTTAGAGCTGAGTCAGCTCTGAAATTCTGGCATGGAAAACCCACAGCCCAGGTAGCCAAGAGCCAACTGCCCTCAGCAGTGCTGTAACTTACACATGCATTTTTCAGGGGGGCAGGAATTCTGTTAAGTTTTGGCACTGTGAACCTCGGGAGAAGAACACCTTTGATGTCAGCTGAGTAAGTAACCAAATTATACTCTCTGGGAGAGCAGGCCAAGTAGTTAAAAGCAGCAGACACAAGTTGAAACCCAGAACAACAATCCTCATATTAGCAATACAGATGTTTTATAAGTACAACTGTTCAGCTCTGCACACCTACAACTCCCATCAACATCATGGTTAAAAATTTGCATAAGAGTGATGGGATTATGTTTGTGATCATCTGAGATTCTGTAAGGGAGAGCTGACTGCTTTTTCCAGGGAAAAATGAATAGTGAACAGGTCAGCTGCTGTAATGAAAATGTTCATCCTCACATCATACCAGGAAAAAAATCTCACTAGAAAATGGTTAGTCAAACCCATGTTGTCAGTACAGAAACGCTGACTCTTAAACGAAGGTATGAAATATTTACCTCTGTTTGGAGCAGCCCATATCCCAATGGTCTGAGTTCTTTGCACTCAGAGGAGAAACCAAGGGGGAATGGTACATTGACCCAAGTGGGAAAGTGGGTCACCAACATCCCAGGTTTTAAATTATTGAGGTTTCTCTGTTGAATTTTCCTATGTAAGATTATATTCTTTATTTTTTTTTTTATTCTGACACTGAATAAAACCGTAAAATCCTCTTTTTGCGAGCATGAAGTACACTGATTTATTTCTTTTCCGGCAAGGCTGTCAGCTCCTTTAGGAGCAGAAAGAGGGAACCCACACAGCATATGGTGATAGTTGTCTGCATTGCTGTTCCCAAAGAAAGCTGTCTGGCTGTCCTAAAAAAAGAGAGACAAAACATGTGAGGAGAAATGCTGCAGATTAGCACCAAGGATTACCTCAGACACCACTTTTTTTCTCTCAGAATATGTTATAAAGACACAACAGGAAAAGATATTTAAACATATACTTAAAATAGTGAATATTCCTGTGTGAATCACTGAAATTAGTCAATCTGGTAACCCCTCAGATTCTATATTCTAAATAATGCAGTTATAGTAGCTATGCTGGTACATTCATATTCCCAAGATACCTGGGAACCTGTACCAGAGCCTTCAGCCTGAGTCCTGACCTGGTTAATGCTCATGACACCACCTTGAGCTGTGCCTCAACTGCCCCTAAAACTTTTTGCCTCTTTAGGATCATCATCAGACTTATGTGCAGTGCAAATGTACCTGAGCAGGATTGCCCCAAGCAATCTCCTTCAAAGGCTGTGCTGAGCTGTGTTGGTTCTGAGTGCTCCCTGCCAAGAGTATTTGCCAGCAGCACTTGTTTCCAGCCTTGCTGGTGATAAAATTCCTGACAGGACACCAAGAAACAAGAGCTTTGCGGCTTTAAATTAAATGCTATTGCAAATTGTCAGCAGCCTTCTTACCCCTGGTTATCAAAAGGCGTTGGGAATGGATGGTTTAGTGACAGGCAGCAGGATCTGTCAGAAGAGCCTTGGTCCCTGCCCTTTCTCTTTGCAGTGGCTCACCTGGTGACCACTGACCCTCTGATTTAAGTGTGGGAATTGTTAATGCAGCAATTAGTGCAAGAGCTTAGAGAAGGGCAAGGTCTCTGCCTAACAGCATGGATAGGGTACTTGAGAATTCTGCTTATCATTTAAGTGGATTTCCTCTGTGCCTGGTTTTCGTGGTTCTCAGGCAACCTTAGCTACGAGTGCAGATTTAGATAAATTGTGGGGAACTACACCTTTTCAGAGATGATTCATCTGATATATTTTAGATGTCTATTCTACAGTGAGATTATCATGTCTTAGAGTCCATTGGGTGACAGATGAGTTCTGCACTGGCAAGAAAGTGAGGCTTTAGTGTAACTCACAGGGAGATAACTCCACTGTAGTTAACTCCTGCTAGGCGGACAAGTCCCATGCTAAATACCTGTCCCAGCAAAATCACTCAGTCTGAGTCCCAGGATTTTTGACTCAAACCACATGTGAAAGGTGAATGTGCCTTAAACCAACATTTTGGGACTCCTCTGCTTACATTTAAGTAATATTGCTGTCAATAGAAGGAGGGTTGTTTCATTTCATTAAGCAATTGAGTACCTGTTCTGCAGATCTTGTATGGGGGGGAGAAAAGCAATTAGGTATCCAAGAACTATAAATCAGTATAATCACTCTACTTATCTTGGCATATGGAGTGGCTACAACAAAAAATTTGGCTGATCATCTTTTTTCAGCTGTCAGCTGCTCTGGGGCAGTGGAAGATTTCTATCTTTTACAAAGAGCTCTGCAGTTGCCAAATGTCTCAAGCAATTCAGGAACCTGTCACAGGCTTTCCTGCGGCAGCCATGAGTGAAACCTCACTGCAGAGGAGAAGGAAATGAACTTGCTTTGCTCTTTTAGTATGGATGTAATCAGCATCATTACCCAAGAGAATTGAGCTGTAAATCTGATGTCAGCTTCAAGGTTAGTATCATCCAGAGGACTTCCCAGGGAGGGATGGCTTCGCTGTGATGAGGTGTTTTGACTTACTACTGTTTTGTTACTTTTGACTGTGCAGCCCTGCAGCTACACAATCTGTTACCTCAGTGGACATTTCCTGCCTCTGGTCCCTTAGGAAGGTGATTTGGAAGACCAGGACTATGGGCACTGAAAACCCACATGCCAAAGGAGGGGCTGAAGTGCAGGGTTGGGAGTGTTCAACTGCAGTTCTCCTTGGCCCTCATGGTCCCAAATCTGAATAAGAATGCATCTTCAGGACAGAGCAATTACCACCTTCTGCAAAACCACCTTCTACTCTCCAGCCCAGCCTGTGAACTGCAGTGAGCCTGCTTTCCACATGCCCTTATAATGAGATTTAACCTGCAGGGTCCAGAATGATGACCAGTGCCAGGGTAATCTGAGCCAGTGAATTCCTCTATTCTGTCTCCTTTGCTCTACCAGTTCTTTTGAAGAATAATCTTCTTCACCTGGGACTCCTTCAAGTTTCTTTAGGACGTTTGAAGTCAGATGTTCCTCCCTCCCATCTCTAGGTGCCTGTCTGGCTGTGGATGTGTGTCTTTCCCTCTGGTTTTCCTTTTCTGTTCCTGCAGTTCTTCAGGGAGAGCTGTGATCCCTTAGCAACCCCAGGGCTACAACAGTCTGTCAGCATCACTAGAACCAAGCAGGGTTCACCAAAAACCTTACTCTTACTGGGTACAGTCTCTCCCATTTTAGAGAGTCTTCAACACTCCTCTCCCTTCTCTGTCTGCTGCCTGCCAGCACAGTGCCACAGATCTGATGACAGATGTCTTGAGCTGACTCTTGCTCAAACAACCCTCAGGATGGGCTCAGACACAGCTCCAAAGAAGGACCTGAGAGTTGTCATAACCTTTCAGTGCCAGCTTCATGGTGGCAGACACATAGAGGTTCAAATCTGTTAAAACTAACTGCACCTTGCTGCTCCTTGTTATATGATGGATTCTGGCCATGGATTCTCCTGGAATGCTGGTGTTTCTGAAAGAAGCCAGAGAGGTTTCTCCAGAACTGCTACTCCCAAAAGCTGCACTCATTTTCTTATTCCCTTTCCTATGAGCCTGAAACCACGCCTTTCCAAATGCCTTTCTGGTGAAGGTAGGAATTTCAGCACTCAGAGATGTTATTATGGGCAGTGGCCTCATATTTATCTTAGCAAACACTGAGGCACTCCACTGAGCACAGGCTGTGGGTGGCTACAAACCCAGAGAACACAGGACATGGTGACACTCTCCGTGGAACATGGTTTTACATCACAGATCAAGGCTGAACAATTTAATCACAGCATAACCAGTGGTGCTGTTAAGCAGCAAAACCTCATGAAAGAGACATGAGGGGGTTTTGTTTCCTCTCCCAAGACTGCCGAGTGTGTTTCATCTTGAAGTATGAAATCTGATTTATTTTACTCACAAATCGCAATTCCAAATTGGCAAAAAGGCTTCAAATAGTCTTTCCCCTTTCCCATGAACTTTCCCTTCTCTTTATTTTCTTTCCTCTCTGAATAACTTGAAAGTGAATACTCTTGTTTAAACACCTGTGATTGAATATTTTTCTGCCTAACTCAAACAAATCTATTCCCAGTGCATTATTTTATAGTCTGCCTTCAAATCTGTATACTTGCTGATGTTGAGTGGACATTACAGAATCCTCTGTTGGAACTTCAGCACATTTTCTACATTCTCAGAATAAATTATCACAGTAATTCCTTGTAATAACAATTATAATGATGATATTAATAATAGATTCCAAGAGGACAGATTTTGTCCTTGTTTTATTCCCATGTAAACCCATGGGCAAAATTTCAGTCACAATACTTCAAAGCAAGATCTGTATTACAGATTTTCAGATTTGCAGAGCTCTCAGGACCAGATTTCTCTAATCTGAAGCTGGGCCCTAAGGCATATTAATGCGCATGGAGGTTCATCCTTGTGCAGTCAAATCATGTCAACTTCCATTTATAAATGACAGGATTTACACATGCAAGGGCTATAGTTGTTCTTGTAAATAAAATCTTGTGAAGGCACTTGCAATTATCTGCAGGAATAGCAGTCTCTTTTCTGGCCTGATGGCTTTTTCTACCATATTTAGGTGAGAAATAGATTTCAGCATGACTTTTGTATAACCCTTTTTATCATAGCTGCATGACTCCTTCCACTATCTTCAGCTGAGATGCTGACTGTGCACCTCAAGATCTTGGACTATTAGCTCTGTTCTCTCTCTAAAGGAAGTTTAACATCCTACACTTAGGCTGAAAAATGGGTAGCATGCCTGTTTCACTGTACCCTCCTAAGTTCAATTTCTGCAATATAAATTCAATTTCTACTACATAATGCAAGCCAATAAGACTAGAAACTGCTTTTGTAGAAAACCAGATAATAGCTTCTCCCTAGATTGCTTCTTGGCATAATAACCTTATTTGGTGGCATCTCATCACAAGACTGATGGGGCCATGCCTCTTTGTGGAGAATGGGTAATGGAGCTCTGCAACAAGGCCCTGACATAGTTTAATTGGGAATAAAATGCATTTTATGCTAAGTCATAACATACAGGATTGGAAAGTGATTTTCATTGTAACTCAGTTCCTCTTTCTTTCCTGTTACTTTTTTAGCAGGCAAATTAATAATCTGTAACATAGAATTATAATAATTGGAATTCTAGTATATAACAGGCATGAACATAATTTAAATGAGGCAGATCTGCATGGTGACAGCAAGAAGTGTCAACTTTCATGGCCAAGTCACAGTCATCATGAACATGTTTGTGTGAGTTCCTGGAGTCAGCACTATCCTGATATGGTTCTGTATATCTGTACTAATTATTGATGGTATTGAGCTAAACAAATATTGATGTGTCTTTCATCAATATAATTGCCTTTGGAAAGTTTGTATTCCCTCTTGCACTGATTCCTTTACAGAGATTGAATAGTGATAGTGCTGACCACATCCAGTTTTTCCTCTGGAGGGGATGACTGGGGAGGTTGGAGCAGTCTGACAGCCTTCCAGGACCACTTGGCCCGTGGAGGATCTGAATACTTGGTCCTTGCACTGCGAAATGGCCTGGCATCCTCTCAATGTCCTCAGAGGAGATTTCACAACCCGAGGAGGAAGGTGTTTGCACCAGTTGGTAAGAGAGCAGCAGGCAGACGTGTTCCTTAAGTCCCACTCTCCCTATGCTCCAACACTCAATGCATCACTTTCCTCCATTCAGAATTAATCCCTAACCCCTATTCTTTCCATGGGAAATACAGCGGAGATCTGTACTGCTTTCCAAAGGAGACTGCAGTAGGGCCAGGCTTATGTATCACACATATATTACATTTTTATCTTCATGTGGATAATTCAGTACTCTGTGTTGGATAATTCAGTAACCATAAAGGACCCAAATCACTTTTGAGGATATGAAACCTTTATTGTTCACTGCAGACAGTGAGTCAGCCAACATCCTCCTGCTTCTCCTCAACCACTGCCAGAGTGCCTAAACCAGCAGCTGCTTGAGCCAGGCTGTTGGATCTAGAGGATCTTTATCCAGAGAAGGTGCAACAAGAGGAAATGAGGGTGGTTTTCCTGGTTCCCAGCCTTCCCTCCCCTAAAGGAGTCCCATACACTTCCCAGGTTCACCTCTGGCCTCAGGGTGGGAGATGGACCCAAAACACCCACAGTAAAATAGAGCTGGACCGGGACCTGCAGGTCCTGGTGGGGAGGGTTGAGGAGCTGGTTATTTCTGAATTATGGAGATCATGTTCAGGCCAGGTTTCAAAGGAATGCCACAACCAAAGGTGGTTTTCTGCAGGACAGCCTCAGCAAAGTGCCCATCAGCCCAGGGTGTGAGGGGCAGATGGACAAACAGAACCTTCCCATGTTCTCCAGACACTTCTCCTAACTCTCCCTCCACTGAGAACTGGGATATCTGGGGACTTTTAGCATTCAAATTAAACATATTCATTCTTCACCTTCCTGATAATTGACAGGGCATCAGTGAGGGCAGAGGATTTTTTTTTTTATCTAGCCTTGTATGTTCCCCTCTGTAACTGGGGAAAAGCCTTTTTGAGAGTAAACACATTGAATATTGCAAGAAACATAGCTAGATGTCATGGTAATTGGAACAATGACTCAGTTGGGCAGAATCAGATTCCAGGGAAATCTCCTTCCCTGAGAAAATCAATCTGAAGCAAAAATCAAATCAAAATCCTGAAGAAAACAGAATTACAGTGGAGAAAATTCTAGTCCTCCACTTCCCTGAACCTATAAAAAGAACATCCCTATTTGACACTTCATTGAAATGGTATTACCTTCTTATCAAACAAACTGAAAGAGAATGAAAAGCCAGTGGTTTTATTTATACAATATACATTTGTTCTTGCTTCGGTTTTCTAGGTTTTTGTTTGGTTTTGTTTTTTTATAAAGAGTGCAAACCCAGCAAGAAAAATCTCTTGAATTTCAATTTTTGGCTGACTGAAAGAAAAGACTGAATCCTTGTAATTCTACTATTTTGCTCTTTATTTTTTTTTAATTCAGAGACACTTCTAAGTCATAATTTCTGACTTCCTGAGTTGACCCAAATCAGGTTGCTGTGTATGTTTACCTTTTTTTCTGTGTCCTAAAAACCTTTCCAGCATAAAAAACTTCCTGTTTAGTCAACAGATTCTTCCCCTTTCCATCAAGCTTACTGAGTTCACAGAAATGCTGGACATTGCACTTAAGCTGTCAGAGATGACAGATAAAAACTGCTTAGGTCTAAAACCTAAATTAAAAATAGTTTCAGTATGAAACTTGAAAAGTAGCCAAAGGCAGATTGCAATTCAGATTTTCTAACCCACTCCACAATTACAAAGGTATAACTCAGTAAGAACAAAAGCTTTGATTAGTCTCTGGAGATCAAAATGGGTTGGACTTTGTCATGCAGAGAACAAGAACCTCAGTAACAACTTAATAGGCTGAAATTAGGATCACCCACTTGTAAACTCATAATAAATCCATATCATCATCATCATCCATCTGGAATTAGCATCCTCAGAAGAAACTAAATAGGTACTGGCAGACATGTGGTTGATCCTTCAACTCAATTTGCTAAATATGTAGATAAAAATATAAATATAGATATAGATAGACATGATTGTGCTGTGGATATCTCTGTTAATGAGTATACATTGATCTGTTTATCTCAAAAACTTTCTGCAGGAACTGGCATTCTTAAGGCATTTTTAAGCAGACTGGATGGAGAATTAAGAGTCCCAGAGTTATTATGGGGTTCTTGGAGGTAGCTGGCCTGGGAGAACAAGGATCAAGACTGTAGCAATTCCTTATTGAGGAAAGAGATGCAGCATGAAGCCAAATTGTACTGGAGAACCTGTCAAGGACAACTGTTGCAAGCATATCAGCAGCAGAAAATGCTTCAGCTGAGCCTGGTCCTATTCTGGAGACCAGAAAACTCCCTTCCTAAAAGCCTAGCTCCAAATTCCTTCATATTTGTGGTGTCTCTCACCTGAATTACCCCATATTCTTTTTCCAGGAACAAGTTTGCTATCTTGGTTGTGCTGCATGGTATGAGAGAAACAATTAAAAAAATAAATAAACAAGGGAAAGAAAAAAGCATAATTTAGATGTAGATTCATTTTTGGGAGCTTTTGTTTGGGTTTGGTTGGGTTTTTTTTTTTTTTTTTTTTAATTTTTTCAGTGAGCATCACTTCTTTTTTGCATTTCAGCATTTTTATTTCTCAGTGTGCTTTTTTTTTTTTTTTTTTTTGCCAATTTCTAATGCTTCATTTAGGATCTCTGTTTCCAAGAACTTGGTGAGGCCCTCGGTGTCAAATGGGTGTTTCCATTTATTGCAGTCAACACCTTAGAACAAAAAGTAAGAGCGACAAAAACTTGTGTTGCTGATTGTAACACTAAAGGAATTTATGGCTGAGTCACTCTTAAGAGTATTTGTCCCTATAACTCGGGTGAGCTGGGATCTGCTGATTCACCTGAGCACTTTCAGCATCTGGATATTGTGAGATCCCATCTGCTCAGGACAAGGCACAGAATTCCTGACCCCTTCTCTGCCTTTTCCCATCCCATAGACCCATCCTGAGATGGCCTCACCAGAACCTTTCCTGAGAAGAACCTGAAACCAGACCCAATGACTTTAAAACAACAGCTGGAATCCAGTTCTTTTGCAACAAAAAGCCCTGCACTTTCTGAAATTGCCAGTGCTGGGTGTTGTTTCTGTGTAACCTTTAATGAAGATATTGGAGTTTTATATTTGTAATATCTTAATAACATAACCCTTAATCAGTCCTGCACTGATTAATTCTAAATGTAGCAGGTCAGCAAGAGCACTCCAGTGGCTTAATTTATTTGTCAGATTAAGGCTGTATGTGTGCTGTTATGGAAGCTCCCATGTGCAGTGCCAGGTCAATGTGCTGGCCTTGACTGTATTGCTTCAGTAGATTTTTTTGTGTTTTTTTTTTCTTTTTTTTTTTTTATTTTGAATAACTCATCACTAAAAAGATCAACTTAACTTCCCCCTCCCTTCCCTAGACAGACTGTAACTAACACAGACCACAACCCCTAAGAGATTTTACAGGTTTAACTATAAAAGCCACAATGATTTTTTGGTTTAAAAATCTGCTTGGTATTCCTTCAATATTAGTTAGAATTAGGTAGTACCTACTTGTATTGCTAGCTTTTTCATCTCAATGATCAATACTTTAGGATGGGTTTCCTATAAAGCATCTGTCCTGATTTCAACTAGGAAAGATTTGAAACTTCTTTCTTCTAGCAGGTATAGTGTTGTGTTTTGGATTGACCATCTTCTGTATCAACATCATTGTAGTAAAATCACCCAAAAATTCACTAATGAATTTTGGTGATAGAGCCAGACAAACACAGTGGTGATGGAGCCATAACTGATTTTAACCTGCAACAATCCAACACTTTGTGTGTATATCAAAAGACAGGAAAGATGATCATGATTAATTGGGATGAACTGGAAAATGTTGGACTTGGGCAAGACATCACAGCATGGGATAAGGGGTGGGTGCTCTTCTGGTTTTGGCTTGGATAGAGTTAATTTTCCTCTGAATGGCTGGCACGGTGCTGTGTTTTGGATTCAGTGTGAGAATAATTCTGGGAACTGCACTGGGTTTGCATGGCAAGGATTTGGTAGAGGGGACCAGAGACATTGTGTGGTGACCATAACCCTCATTCCCTGTGCCTTTGTGACACTCTGGGGGAGGGGGCAGAGAATTTGGGACTAAAGTTAAACCCAGGAAAAAGGGAGGGGTGGAGGGCAGGTGTTCTAATATTTAATTATTATGTCTCATTATCCTAATACCTTTGATTGGTAACCAATTAATTTCCTCAAGTCAAGTCTGTTCTGCCCATGATGGCAACCAGTGAGTGGTGATCTCACTTGTTTTGTATACTCTAACTATTTTACTACTATTATTATTATTATTATTATTATTATTATTATTATTATTATTACTATTTCCCTTTCTTTTTCTGTTCTATTAAACTGTATTTTTCTCATCTCACAAATTTGCTCAGTCTTCCAATTTTTTCTCCCATTATGCTGCTGGGGGAGTGAGAAAGTGGCTGCATGATGTGAGTTGCTGGCTGGGATTTGACTGTGTCATCACCATAGTGCAAATTATTCCTCATTGATCTCTTACATGGAAGTGGAGGGAGAGTCTAGACACAATCTGTGTTTCAAAGTAACTGCCTGTTAAATATTGATTCATTTAAGTTAACAAGCACCTTCTTGCCAAGTTTTCTCTAAGCTCCTATGTGATTTTCACTTTTATTTGGAAGTCCATATAGAAAAACTTATTTCTGTAGATGGTTTGATAAAGACATCAGAAACAGCATGCAGGAGGAAAAAAAATAAGAAGAAAAGGTACTTACATCTGCACAGTAATGCATGACTAGTTTTTCTGGTAACTGCTGTAACAATGATTGCTTCATTTGCTGCCCTTGATGCAGGAAGAATCTGTCACCTCAAAGGTTTTCTCCTGCTGTCTATTAATTCTCCTGAATGTATTTGCTGTGGGATATGCCATTTTGTCTTCCCTGGCAACTAAAATTTGTTCCCATGCAACACCACGATAAATACCCCTAGAGAGATAAAATTACCTGCCTTGAAAACCAAAAGAAAAAAAATAAAAAACACCCCAAAACCTAAAACAAGCAAAAAGTAAGCCATAGCTAAACCATAACAAATGTAGAATCTGGAATGCACTTTTAAATAGAATATGTTCTAATGTGTATTTTCAGGATTTGTACTAGCAGGATACTTTCAGATAGAATAAGTTTTGTATATGTCTGATATTCCTTGGCAGGAGGCTTTACAGGCACTATTAGCCCAGGTTTAATTTGGGGGGCCTGAAAATGCCACCTGATTGTGTTGATGGAAAGGCTGACCTAAGGCACCATCTAAAGTTTAATTGCAGCCACATTTTAGGGGGCCCATAGACCTGACCCAACCATCAGGAGCTTACCTGCAGCTGGTTGGGTTGCATGACCAGGTGTAACCTTCCAACCTGTTGTAACTTTCTGACTGTTGGAACCCAGGACATTGCTCTGGCTGCCCTGGAGGACTCCAGGCCCTGGCAGGGGCCCAGAGAACTTGGCAGGGAGTCACAAACACCTGTGCCTTTGGTTTTAACCCATGGAAACAATTACCAACCTTGTGTGAGGAGTTACAAGCCACAAGGGTTTGAATAGAATGATAGTGAATTTATCACAGGGTGAAAAAGTAGAATTTTGGGGTTTTAGAATGGGGGTTCAAAAGGCAAGATGAAGTGATCTGGGCATGTCCTGTCCTTTATCCTTCTTCTTCTTCTTAGCTCCCATCTTCTGCTGTGATGGTGACATTTCAGGATTGGTTTAGAGTAGAGACAGACTGTCTAACATAGGTGATAGATATTGGAAAATTATTGTAAGTAAGGTACACATAATTTTTAGTATAAAAAGATAACAGCGCCCTGAAGGCAATCAGGGGCCTCAACCCAACCTGCTGGACAGATCTCAGCATGTCAGAGAAAGAGAATGTATTTGATAAGAAAAAAATAAACAACCTTGAGAATGAGAGCCAAGGAATCCTGTCTTCTTCTTCTTCGGTCTTGGGGCTGGGAAAAAGAGACTTTCTAACACCTCGGGGTCATCTCGGCACCAGAGACCTCATCATCTGACCTGTTGCTGTTTTCTGACCTGTTGTAACTCTCTGCTGACAGGTGGGGAGCACTGGGGTGAGGTGGGATTGCAGCTGAAGGATCCAGGAAAACAGGCTTAAGGGAATCTGAACAAAGAGCTCTGAGGATGAGATGAAGGAGAGCAGGTTCAGAGCCCCATTTAATCTAAATTCAGGCCGTAACTAATATGCTGCTAAATCAGGCTTTAGTAGGAAACTGTGATTTAGAGCATACACAAAGTTGTTTTGTTCAGTGTATAAAAAGCTGTCTTGGTGCCAAAACTGTGCTTGAACTATTCTGAGGCCGGCTCTTCTGGAGCGGTAGAAGGTTTGTGAGAAATGAGCCAGAAAATGCAAAAATTTTGTGGCAGATGTGAAATTGTCACCTTCAGCTGCCTCTCAGAGTCCACCTTTGTGATCAAATTTGGCCTTACAATACAGAGCAGGAGCTGCAGTCCTGTGTTAGAGGATTCCTGATCCCATCTTGTCCTGCTGAGCTACTGATCCTGCTCTGCTGGCTGCTTTGTCCAGGTAATAAACAAAACTTGCTCCAAACTGAGCATTCAAGGCTAAACCCTTCCCTCTGGTACTCTGCTGCTGAAGGGGTAAAGAAAACTTAAAAAATCTTTATGTACAAAATTAAAGCAGCTCATTTACTCACTGTTTTTTGACATGTATCTCTGAGTACTTCCTGTGTTTAGGTTGTTTCTTGCAAGCAATTTAAAGTGCTTGAGAAGTGTTAGGATGGAATTGAGGTGGATTCCTGGGCAATCATTCCCAATCTTATGTGAGAGTTTGGGAATTTCAGTGCTGTGTTACTTCATGTGTCTGCTACAGAGTTCTCCAGAAATGTGATTTTAGTCTCTTTGACCTCTTCAGAGTTTGTAGTGGCCATGATAGAATTAGCCATGTAGTGGCCAGGGAACAGGACTCCAATGTGGGGTCCCAGCCCAAGGCTTCAGCCATGATTTGGGTTATTCCAAAGTGTTGAAATGAGGGATAATGGATATTCCACCCCAGCTTGCCTCTCACCACCCACATTTGTACCAACCCTCCCTGATCAACCCAGCATCACTAGAGAGATACCACAAAAAGGGAACACAGATTGATTGCTTCTGTGCAGCTCTTACTATTTATTGTCACCTTCACCAGCTTATTTGTGTTTCTGTACACCTGAGTGCAGTTTTCAAACCCTGGAGTTTATTTCAACAAGCTACTTTTGAGTTTATTTCATCAAATTACTTTTTTTTTTTGTCTTGTAAAAGATGGAGGTTTGAACAGTGGGTCTTGGAAGACAGCAGGGAGTTTGTGGTTGTCCCTAACAAATGAGAAGCCAGCCAGCCATTAAACACATTGTACTGATGTAGTTAAAAGAAAATATTTTGCAGAAAATTGAATTGTCTTAGAGTTTGGGGTTGAAAATGTTTTTGAATCACTTAGATTTATTTTAACTTTCTCTTCCTTGTTGAGAACAGGAGAGTAAAGGGAGAGCAAAGACCCTTCAAGCCAGAAGGACGTGCCCAGTCAGAGGTGTGAGGGGCTGATTACCTGCTGGGGGACTGTGGCACAGGGCTTTGCACACTGGAGGGACATGGGTTTCTCACCCTTGATTTCCACTCCAAGCTGACCAAATGAACAGCTAAAAACACGTTTCAGAACTCAGAAGCTGCTGCATGAACTCTTCAGGAGCCTAATGCAAGTCTTAAAAGCACCTGATTTTAGGGAGTGAAAGCTTGCAGCTCAGCACTTTGTGAAAATGAGGAATATCTTTTGAGCTTGTTGTCCAGTAACTGAAGCATTCAGAAGAACTGATCTGGTTTCAAGAATCTTGCCTTGAAACATCTTTTTACTGTTCCTTTTCCATCTAAGCAAATGCTTTAGTTGCCTTGGGGATACTGCGTGTCTGTGTTGCACATCCTTCACGCTAAGTAGTTCACACAGAATAAAAAATGAGAACTAAGCCTGCCTGGGAATTTTCCATCAAAATTGACCATTGAGAAATCCTCAGGAGGGGCAACAAATCCTCAGGAGGTGGATTCTATCACCTCCTCAAAGAAAAAACCCCAATGGTTTTCTTAACCACTGGGGGAAGAGTTTAATGCTTTTTGCTGAACGGTTTTAATGTTTTGATTTCAAAATATTGTAATTTTTTATAAAAATTCTAATTTGGTGGATCCAAATCTCCTTATCCTTCTCTGATGTCCATGATCCACTGAGGAACTGCAAACCCATAAAAACCCCACTGGGTTTTTAGTGCTTCTCCAAGAGGCAGCTGTTCTGCAGCATGACAGGTGAAGAGCAACTGAGAAGTGCAGGGAAGTGGACTTGGATTACTGCTCCTATGAGCAACTCTGAGACAGACATTCAACCTAAACTCGGTTTTTTTAATGAAATATTGTGGAGCTTAAATTTTTTTTTTTTTTTTTAATTTAATATTTTTTCAATTTTTTTTCAAAGATATTCCAAAGTAAAAGATCTCCCTTCAGTCTTCTCTGAAGAGAAACTTAGGGAGTATCTAGTAAACTTTTTTCTTTGTGATTATTATGGACTTTGTGTATTGTTTGGCAGTTTGGTCAGAGGTGACCTTAACTTTCAAAACATGTAAGTGGTGACCAGTGCAAGGGTCAGAGATGCTCTTTGAACATATCACCCAACCCAGGTACGGCCAAAATGTGTCACTGCCTCATGGTCAGCAGGATTATGGCATCACTGCCAAAAGCCTCTCATTCACCTGCATGTGAGCTTTAGCTAGATAGATGCCCTTCATTTTCAGTGCAGATATACCAATCTTTCATCTGCTTCACACAGCTTGCTTCTTCTGCAAAGGTGAGATTTGAATGAAATTATTTCCCTTTTTATTTATTATATTCAAAGGGCTCATGTAGCCTTAATCTAGCCTGAAGAAAAGTTGATGGCAGGGTTTATTGGATGATTTTTCTTATGTTTATAATCTATATAAATTATGCAATATTTTTGTAACATGTCATGTATCATGATGTGATTTAATATCCCATATATATTCTGGTGCCTGAAAGTAATGTGGAGAGATGTCTTTGAAAGGCCATTAAGTATAAATAAATTAGAGTGAGAGCTAGAGTGGTGCTGATGAATAACATTCCTCGATAAGGAGACCTCGTAGACTAAATGGAATGAGTAAATTATTACTTAATAATGCCATGCTTAAAACATTCCTAATAGTTACAGCATTCACCTGGGAGTGTTCATGCATCTGGCCAGAGAACTGCTTATCCAGCAGCTGCATAGCATAAAATAAAATGCAGTTCCAGAAGCAGGAAAAAAACCCAGAAATACTAAAAAGAAAAAGAACCCAAACTGCAGATGTTCTCCCTGGATATGTGTTCTTTGGCCTTTTAAGCCCCAATTTTGAACTGGGCAAGTTCAAAACTTTTAAGGAATGCAGGTTTAATTCCTCAGATGGGCTTTCTGGTGCTCAGTGAATTTAGAACCTGTGGGACCTAGAAAATATAAAGGTGAGGTTGGGTGTTTTCTAACTAACTTGGGTGTTTTGCTTCCACTAAATTCCTCTACCAAATCTAGCAGGTTTTCTGTGCCCCAAGGGTGGCAAAGCAGCTGCTTGGCTGACCTGCAGCTGGAAGAAAATGTGGATGATCCGGGGAGCTGAAAGGACTCAGTGGATCAGCAGCTGAGCCAAAAGCAAAGCTTGGAGCCCACATTCCATGCTTGTGCTCAAGTGTTTGAGAAACCACTTGCTCATGAATTATGGCAGTGGGATGAGATAGGCAGGCAGGGAAAGGCAAGAGGAATATTGTGGGAGAGCAGAGGAGTCCAGCATTGTAGAATTAATTGGTTTTTGCTTTTTAAGCTCTCTTTTGCCATCACATGTTGGGGAACAACAGACCAGGTAAAAAAAAATTTGGAAATTGAGGAGATAGGATGGACTTGGTTGGAATTGAGGAGATGTGAGCTGATGTGAGAGAAACAAGACCAGAAAAGTGTGGAGTTTTTTGTGCTCACATCCTTCTGTGACCCTCATTGGGTCAACTTTTTCAGGGACAATTTTGCCACCAGTCAGGCCTGCAGGCTGCAGGGGGCTGCAGGGGTGCCATGACCTGGCTTTGAATGCACAGGACTGAAATTGAGCCTTCTTGAGGAGTGGATATTGGCCAAGCTGGGCTCTGTGCTGGCAGCATCAGCTTGGGTATTCTTCCTCTTACAGTTAGCATAGATATGCCATGATACGGTCTGCTGAGAAGAGATTTCTCTTCAAGATCAAGGTTTCAGGGCACTCAAAATGCTTCTTTTTCCCAGCCTGATGACAAATCTGGAAGTCTAGAGAGATGTCTCTTCTGCGGAGTTTTAATGTTCCCACCAGTGTTACACTGGCATTTTCCCCATCATTACCTTATCTTTGATTAACCTCCACTGTGGTAGCAATGAAAGGAAATTGAGAGTGGAGCTGCCTCTTTGCAGTTCCACAGCAGAGCCACAGAGCACAGTGTGGACAGAACATGCCCAGGTGTTTCAGAGTTCCGCTGAGTCCACAGCACTCCCAGAAGCAGAGCTGCAGTAGAGGATGCTCTTGTCTGCAGGTATCACTTTGTCATTGTTAGAAGAAAATTAGAGAGAGGGCCCTGTGTGTGTTAATGGACTTTTACCCTTCATTGCTGTAGGGAGACTGAAAGCTCCTGTGAGCCTGCTCTGTGCTGCTGTCATGAGAAGGACTGTAACAATCAAACCAAACTCTGCACTAACTCTGTCCACTTGAGTGGATTCAAAAAGCTCAGTCGGGCTCCTGGCTATGACTAAACCATCTAATTATAGCCTTCCTGTGCTGTGCTTTTTGCATTCATTCCTGATCCATCGCCGCATTGATTTTTGGAATTGTGTTCTTTAGCACTCCATGGTCTCAATTTTCACATCCTCCTTGTCTCCCATGCTCTCCATTTCTCTGCCCTCACTGCATGTTGACTGCTCATCTTTCTGTTTCCCTTAAACCAGCCTTTCAACCACATTTCTCTGCTGAGGTGGAGAGCAAGGTGAACCTTGGTGGTTTCTGCAGCACTTTGAACTCTGTACAAGTGCCAGTTCACATTTCAGTTTCTGTGTCCCTGTACTGTGGCTTTGACCTGTTCAAAATGGATGTGCTTTTCTGGTTACATCACAAGTGGAGTCCAAAATTACTGCGTGGTGAGGTGTTGGACTAATCTCAGGCAGCTCCCTACTGAAAATACTGGAGAAGGAAATCAGCAGGGTTGTGTCTTTGCCATGTTATTGAGAAAACCTGAAAACCCCTGGAGTTCAGAGAGCAGCGCTACCATGCTCCAGACAGCTCAAGTTTAGATCAAAACCGGCTCCTGGGAAGAACTTAAAACATTAAGAAATATTTCAAAAGTCTTCATCTAAATCTAACCTGGAACTTGAAACCAGTTGCATGGCAGTCCTGTGTTTTTTCTCTGAGTTTTGTGACACTGGATATTTCTTCAAAAGACTCAGCTCTTGGAGTCAGGATAAATATGTAAAACTCAGGATTTCAGTTTTGATTTTCACTTGGCTTTACAGAGTTCATCTGCAAAGTATGTATTTGAAGAACTCAAAAAAGTCCTCCACACATTATTAAATTTTGTGGCATAACTTTGGCTTTAAAATTTTGTTTTGTTTTTAAGTCTTATGTCATGATTGCATGGATTTCCTTGCATTCATTTTGAATAGCTTTAGCTCAGCTCCAAAGACAGATTCCCAAATGTTCCCAAATGTTCCCAAAAAGTATGACTGAGATTCCTTTTTAATACTCTTCTCAGCCAAGCTTATGTATAATCCTTTTCAAAGTGTAAAATGCCAAGGGATGTTTATATGCCACAGCTTATATGACAGTATATTGTTGTTCCTTCACACTTCACTAAGCAGTCTACGAATACTAATCTACAAATCACTTACTTTTCTCACAGGCACTGGAAAACTGTGCTGTTTGTGGCATTGTCTGTTCTTTTCTAGATATATAAACCACTCTAGTTTTAAAAACTATAGGCTGTAATGGTTTCACTGTTGGTTTTCTGCAGAAGTTAGGGGCCTTCACCGAAACAAGGGCCAAAATGATGGTGGACACTGTAGGCTTGCACAGGTGTGTCCCGCCTTGGGGAGGTTGGAAGTAAGATAGGCAGAGGTGGGATGGGCAAAAAAAGATGGTGGTGATTTTTTTTCCTCCCAGGATCATGTACAGAGATCTTTGCAGAGTTTGAAATTGAATCAATTTCTCCCAAATTTCAAAGGCTGCACTTCCACCATGCATTCAGCAGCCTCCTTTCAAGAGTTAGTAAACATCAACATGCTTGCTCACATTTTTGAAAGCATAATCCTTTTTCTGCGAATGTTCCCTGATATCTCAGTTGGAAATTGTTCTTTCTTATAAAGAAGGCAGGTTCAGAGCCATAAGGTTTGTTTTGGTTTTAGGTGAGAATGGAGATGCCCATGATGGGACAGGCATTAAGTGGAAAAATGGGAGAGACCAGGGAATTTTCCTTGTGTCTCTCTTGTCAGGGAATAAGACAAAATGTGCCCTATGGTGAAAATAGACTCCCTGCCTGCTCTGACTGGTTACAGGATGGAGAGGGGCCTTCTGCTCAGAAATGAGGAATGGAGTGGTATCTTCTGCTTTGCTTCAAAAAAAAACCTGATAAACCCAGTGGGACAACACTCCCATGATCCATCTGTATAATGCAAAATATTTTTTGTGTGAGAAAGAGGGAGAAAAGAGTACAGATTTTTTACCTGCTCCATATAGTGGCCAGAAGGGTTTGCCATTTCAAATCTCTTTGGGCAGTTTTTCTTGCCCATCTCTTTCCCCCCCCCCCCACCCCCCCTAAATTTCTTCTGCTCACTTGTACAATTGCAAATAATCTAGGAACTTCTGCATGTCTCTGTGCAACAAATCATGCTGAGAGAGTATAATGATGCCAGGCCCCATCAAATATGCAACTCTAAGTGTATAATTGGATTTATTAGCAGGCATTTTCCTTGGGAAGGTATGAAAACCAAAGCACTTGAACGGAGCAGTCAGAGTAGGAAACTTCAAATCTTAATTAGTGTAAAATAGTGAAAGCCATCTTAGAGCTGTGGCAGGGAATAGTGATAATGTGGAGTTTGGGGCTGAGCATGCTTGATAGAGCAGCCGGGGTGCCAGCACTCACTGAGATTGGTGGGACACTTGTCCCTGAGGGGGACTCATTGGAAGCAGTGAGCTAAGGAGGAGCTGACACTGCAGGATTCAGGAGCAGAGTGTGGTTATTACAACAGGACAGCTGTCTGAGGAGGAAAGACTGACCCTGACAAGGTGGCTTGTGCCCAGAGGGACTTGTTTCTCTGACAAAGCCAGTCCTCAGATGACCACTCTCATCTCAAAAGCAGTGTGCTCTCTGACAGGAGGGGTGTTTGGCCATGCAGGGTGGCACTGGGTACTCTCTGCTGCCTCTGAGCTGAAACCAAGGGCCTCTAACTAAATTTACCTTTAAACTGCACTTTATTCTGCTGTCAGCCTCCACGATGGGCTCCTTACATCTCTTTTAGCCACATGGCCAGAAGATGCAGCCAGTTAAAGGTGGGCTGTTTGCCCTTCAGAAAAGAGGGAGCTGACCTTCTCGAGAGCAGCCCCTGCTTTGGGGCTGGACAAGCAAATATTTCTGTTTTTTCTGCAGAATCCAGAAAGGGTTTTATTTATTTAAAGGTTTTAAAGTATGCTGTAGGAGCTTAAAAAGACTTGAATCTATTTGGATAGATCAATTCCAAGACGAAAGAAACCCTCATTTGATAAGATGCAGTGTGGATCCTTTTAGCCTTGGCTATCCAGATCTTGTTACTCAAACATACACTATGTTGGGAGTTTTTTTGTTTGTTTGTTTGTTTCTTTTGCTACTCTGAGAACTGAGTTTTGCCATATTTTTGTTGAAAAAATACTTTTCTTATTTATTCTGAACTTTTATTGAAAAGAGGAGGTGGTGTCTGACCTCATGGGCTGGAGGGGTGGACCAGAGACAGGAAGAATATCCTGATAATGATATCCTATACATGGATATTTTATGTTTGTTTTTTAAAAAACCCTACAAAGTTAAAGCACCAATTTTTACCAGCAAAACAGAGCTGCTTGTGCAGCTCTTATCTCACCAAAACGAAAAACAACAAAAAAGCCAAACCCTAAACCCTGAACTCTAGCTCACCTGGAAAAGGAATTGCTCAAAAAAAGTAAGACCCAAATCTTTCAGCTTGGCCGTGAGGAAACATCTGCCCAGCATTTCTTTCTCTGTAAAGAGCTGGACTGGCTAATCCAAACACCAGCGGGTCAAACCCCAGCCCTGCGGGGAACCCGTGGCATCTTTAACGCGATTTCCCGCTGCCCACGCCGCGGGTGAGGGATTCAATAAAACGATGCTGAAGGAGTGAGCGGGTCTGGGGACGAGGCCGGGACCCCGGGGCGCGGAGCATCCCGCGGAGCGGAGCCGAGCCGAGCCGAGCCGAGCCGAGCCGAGCCGGGCTCGCCCTCCCCGCAGCCGCGGCGGCCCCGGAGCGCGGGGGGCGGGCGGAGCCGGGCTCGCCTCGCCTCTGCTTTGGAGGGCGGGGGAGGAAAGCGGTGCCAGGGCCGGGGGGGCGCTTCGGGTTCTGTTTTGGAGCCGGCAAGGCGGGAGCGCCGCCAGCGCGCAGACCCCGCGGCCGGGGGCAGAGTGGCGGCGCGGGGTGACAATCCCGGTACAGGGTGACAATACCGGCACGGGGTGACAATCCCGGTACAGGGTGTCAATCCCGGTACAGGGTGACAATCCCGGTACAGGGTGACAATCCCGGCGCGGGGTGACAATCCCGGTACAGGGTGACAATCCCGGTACAGGGTGACAATCCCGCTGCGGGCACAGCCCGTCCTGCCCTGCCTGCTGCCGTCCCCCTTCCGAAGCCCCTCGGAGAGTCGCGCCCGAAGCCCAACTTTGCAGCGCGCCCGCCGCTCCCAGCATGAACCAGACGGCCGGGGTGAGCAACCACGTCCGCTGCTCCGGCAAGGGCTCCAAGGTAAGAGCGGCCGGGCTCGGCATCGCGGGCAGCGGGGCTCGCTGGGGCGGGAGCGGTGCCCCGTTCTCGTTCTCGGCTCACGGTCCCCAAACCTACTGCTGAGAGAGTGTTCCCCAACCCGGGGAGCGTCCTTGCCCTCCCCGCTAGCCCCCCATCACTTGGCGAAGTTCAGCATCTCTGCCCGGCTCCCGGCGCCGCTCGGGGTGTGGAGCTGTGTCCCTGCAGGGCAATGGGGCAGGGATGGCTCCGGATGGCTCCGTCCCTCCGGACAGGGGTGACCCCTTGGGGCTGAGACCCGGGCGGGTGCTGGACTGGGTATTGAGGGTGCTGCGGCCTCTCAGCATCCGGTGCTGGAATGGTCAGAACTCGCGCACCTGCTCCAAACGGGATAAAATGCTTTGGAGGTGAGGGTTTGTGGAGTGAAACTAGGGGGGACCAGGTACTGCTCTAGCCACTGCTTTAACTTCTTGCCACAGTGTGCTTGCATAGCCAGCATGAAAAATAAATAACTGAGATAAAGCGTGTCATTGGGCATTCTGCTGAATTCAGTAGAAATTCTGGGTGCTCATACCTGATCCAGGTCAAATTTGTATTAACATTTTTTAGGTAGTGATGAACATAGCCTTTACATCTACACAACTTTATATAGCAGAGTATCACTGCTGTAAAGTCAGATGCATGTGCCCTCTTACAGGCAATTCTGTGGATGTTGTTGTTCTGCAAATCTTTGAAGTGTTTCTCTGTGTTTGTGTTTCTCTGTTATGGTGGACGCACCACTGTCCCCAAGATTTCATGTGCTTTTTGGGGCTGGTATTTGGTAGAGAGATATGATTCTATAATACATAATGGGATGCACCCTAAAGAAGTGCAAAATTTACATTTCACCACATATGGTGCTGTGCTAACTTTTTTTTTTTCAAATTTTATCTTTTAATACTGGTGTCCCGTTCCATCCTCTAGACTTGGTGTTGTGGTGTTGTTTGAGATGCTGGGTGCTGCTGCTCACCTGGTTGTATACTTCATGTCTAGTTAGTGTAAACCTGACCCTACAAACTCTTAGGCACACAGGTTTACTTCATATATTCCCTACTGTGAAGTGAATACAGTTGTTCCTCCTTTTTTCATATTGTATTTTAGGATTAAAACCGCTAATCATAAGGCTATGTGAATATTAAAAGATGCTACATGATGAGGGCTGTGGAAGTAAACAAACAGATTAGATGAGTCTGCTGAAATTATTTACTTAGCTCCATGACTAATCATATATTTGAAGTTGAACCTGTACCTAAGCTCTTTGCATAATTCAAGGGCCCTAAATTAAATGTCCTCTGGATATTGCCTGAATTTTGAATGTTGGGCCTCCTTCCTTTGCACTTTCTGCTTTTCTTTGAGTTTTGGGTCAAACAGCTAAGGTTATTGCACATCAGTAATAATTTATTGTATCAAGCTGCTGACCTAATACTTCAATGCAGAAGAAAGAGATGGGGCTCAAATGAGTATATTCTTAGCACATGATAATTGATACATTTTTATTTGCCTTGAAGGCATTTTCGTCTCATTTTCGAACGCTGGATATGTTTTCCATTGGAAATAAATACTTTTTTTTTTCAAGTCATAAGATTGAAATGATTGATGATTTCAGGACTTAATTAAAACACAGAAAGCTCCATGCATGACTGATTTAGTTTCAAGGAAACCTTGCAGAGTTCTGAAATGAGAGTTTATCAAATGGGGCTGAAAAATCAAGTAACTGATCCTTAAGAGGTTTCTGATGGAGTAGACAGGAGGCAGAATAGCCAAGTTTTTGTGACTCTGACTTGTAAAGCATAGAAATTAGAAATGCTGGTGAGAAGTTTCATATCTGTGCTTCATTTGTTTGAGTTTTTTTCTGAACAACAAACAAACAAACAAACAAACAAAACCTCAATGAAAAATAAAACAACAGAACCACAGACAGAATTTATCTGACTTTCCCAATCTCCTAAGTTTTGAACTTGTAGCCAACCAAGATTACTCTTATTTATACTCTTATATACTCTTATTACCAAGACACAAGATTACTCTTATTTTGTCAATTTTAACCAAAATTGATGAAATATGAGTAATCTTGTGTCAGTTTGCTACAAGTGTCATGGAAATCAATTTAATACAGAAGGATTATTTAATACCTGAGTAAAGGAAGAAGCAGGGAGAAATCTGTCCCATCCTGTCCCACATGGCTTTTGCTACAAGAGCATCTGTTCTTTTCCCATACAGGATATGCAAAGATTGGGGGGTAATGGGAGGAAGGAAGGAGGAGAGAAGGAGCTTCCAGAAGAACTGGAAGTTTATGGAGGCAAAGAGGGAGCTCTGGGTGAGGACTGAAGTCTTCCCAAGGGGGAGTGTGTTGAGCAAATAATTTGTCATAAATCACTTTGTTGTCACAGCTGATGAAACAACATGTTAGGGGTTTTTTCCTCCCCCCAAAAAAGTTGTGTTGTGTTAGCTCTAATGCCAGCTCAGTGAGGTAAGGTCACTCTTGTTCCTGGCTTCTCCTGAGCTTCCCTCTTGCTGGGCAATGGGCACTTAGACTTCACATTTCTTCTGCAAGATTTACAGCTGTGCTCAGTTGTGGTGAGCAAGAGAGGGAGCTTTTCAAAGGAGGGATACAATTAAAGCCCTTAAGTAGATGGGCTTGATTGTCATTCCAAACTCTAGTAATGCATGCCCTCTAAAAGGTGTATATATTTTTAACATTTCTATATAATGTTTTTCAGCTGTTTCTAACCAAGAGCTAGAAGCTCTAAGCCACTTGTGAGTGCTATTGAAAGACTGATTTATTGTCTAGAGAGAACTATTTTTGAGAAATAGTTTGTGTACATACAGCTTCTAATGCTCTTTTTTCCTGCCTGTGACTAATCCCTTTGCCTTCCCTAAGATAATTTGTGGGAGGAAAGCAAGAGGATTCACCCCAATGCTGTAATGGAAAGCTGTGTCACAGGAAGATTTCTGATGTGTTGGGGTGGTTGGGGTGGTGAGCAGCCCAAGTCTGTACAAAACCCACCCACCTCTCTTGTGTGGGCTGGGAGCAGGTTTTAACTCTGGTATAGGAAGTGCACTTCACTGCAAAATCACTCACATCCTGCCAGAGGAATTTGGGGGTCAGTTCCAAGCTGCCACATTTCGACAGATTTCTTGAAAAAATTAATGAGGGCTCAATCCATATGGGGATTGAGGCTTTTTCAACACTACGTGTTGCAGCTCCTGGCTTTTGGCTTTTATTCTGCAGTCCAAACCCCACACCAGCCAATACATGACTGTCCTGATTCCTGCATTAATTGTGTCTTGAATTTATCTTCTTTTCTTAAATTAATACCAAATAAGACACTGTGAGAAGGCACTTGGTTTCATGTTGGGGCTCCCAAATTTGTCTTCAGAGAAGAATATCTATAGAAATAATTTGGGGTACTTTCTTTAGAAACTTTACTTGGGATCCTTCATCTAAGGACCATCCCCATCCTCAACCAGTGAGAAAGGAGGTGTCCTGTGGAGCAGGATTTGTGGATCTGGTGTCCTTTAAATGTTGAGGATTCAGAGACCTATCAGCTTCCATCCTTCTGGGGACTGTTGTACCCATCAGGAGACAGCAGGAGCCCCATCCTGCTCCACAGCAGGAGCTCTCCCATCTCTCCTTTTGGGGAAGGGGCAGAGCAGAGTTCAGGGCTGTTCTTTGGAGTGGGTTAGATGGAAACTCACAGTGTCTCCTGGGCACAGGGGAACGCACTGTCTCTTTATTTTGGGTGAAAATGCCTTTAGCCAAACCATTGGCTCACATGCACAATTTGGGGTTCACGGTCTAAACCACCAGCTCTGTACAGCAACCTCAGCAGCACATTAGGACATGTTTGGCACAACCCTGCTGATATTCAGTCTCTTCTGACTTCTTCCTGAGTGTATTTTTGAACAATTGCAGCTGTTTTAGATGTTTTGTGTGGAGGTCAGACTTGGATATGGTCATTTCATGTATTCTGGATCAGGTCACCCAAACCTGATTCCTTTTGTCAGGTGAGATGTCAGTCCAGCTCCTTTGCCATCCTCATAGGCAGCTTATGACACCACTGACAAATATCCAAACTGGTTATGTGTTTGGAGGGTTGATTATGTGTTTATTAGGCATTTATATCTTTATTTTGTGCTGCCAGGCTTTAACCTCTCCCTCATTCCAATCCCGATGTGTGGGTGGGAGACAAGTGTTTTTTGCTGCCTCAACATGATGAGAGTCCCTGTATGGTAAAAGGAAACAAATCTGCATTAAACCTGAGCAAATGGGGCTTGTTTCCATCCTGGATTTTGTTGGTGTCAACACGTCACATTTTGGAATGTAACAAATACTAAAAGCCACCTTTCCTCTCTCAGCTTTAATTATGTAAGCATTAAAAAAAGCTTGGTGAAACAAAGTTATAATATTCACCTGAGTAGCTGTAACCTCACTTTTAATCAGCAATAATGAATGCTCAAGAATAACAGCAAATCATTTGGACAAATTGTTTTTTTTCTTTCCTTTTAAAGGAGAAACAATTGTCATAATTAGCAGTATTGGTATGTAAGAATGCAGTTATGAAAACAACTCAATGCAGTAATGTAAAGTGTTTGTTAAAGGGAAGCACACTCAATTAAGCTGAACTGAAAATGCAGTTATGATTGTACCCCCCGGCTGCTCTCTCTCATTGTTTTGAAAAGGACAAATTTAACCTCTGAGAAAAACAAACTGCTGATGTAGGATGTTCTGGATGCCCTGGTCTAAAGGGACAGGACAACAATTCTACAGCTGTGGGCAAGAGGTCCACAATGTCCTTTTAAGAGATTATGAGGGAATTTGGTTTTATAGTTTATTCCTTAAACGATTAGTAAGAGATTATTGCATCTACACTGGGTAAATCTAATTACCTTCTCTTTTCCATGAACTATTTCCCTCACAAGAATTCCACTGATTTCAATTGAATTACTGTTTATTTATGTTGATTTAATTGCAAAGACATTCAATACCTCCAAAGTTATGGAAGCAATAGAGGCACAGCATTTCTAGGACTCTTGGATGCAGAAAATTAGGATAAGGAAGCTGTGCTGGCTCCTCTGCATTATTGCTGAAGCAGAAACAAGTTCAGCTTTACTTGCACATTGTGTTTTACTGTGAGTGGTAAGTTACCCTGCATGGGCACAACTAAGCAGTGTATTTTTGAGTTTCCTAATTTTAATGCTCTAGAGGGAATTCAAGGCTGACTTCCACACCTAATAAGTATTAAAGTAGGACTGGATGTAGCTGCCAGGGCTTTAAAACATGATTGGTCAGCTATCTCCAAAATCCAGCCTTACTCAGAGTGCAGTCCCTTGGAAATTGCACTTCCATCTCAAAACATCAGCCCTTCAGAGTGGTCTAATATAGCATTGCATGAGAGAAACAGACAAGATCAACGCCCCATCCTGCTGGATGCTGTGACCCCACACAGACAGAAGTGCCTTGGCCTTCAGTGTATTTATGGTTTAAGTTGACAATAAGAAATAAAAATCTGGGAGAATGGGAGAATTACTCTGGTTTTGCCGGCAGTGAAGTACCAGGAGTAAACCCCCAAAAAATTTCAGACTAGGTAGAGATGATAGACTTAAGTTGAGCTTTTCTGCCACAGAAAATAAGGAAATACTAATCATTGTCCTTTTAAGAGCCAGCAGTTCATCAGCATGTGCTCTCCATATCCCACAAGCATATCCCTCTCTATGAAGCATGAAATCCCTTGTCCAGGGCAGGAGTCAGCAGGAAAAAACTGTGGGCAAAGAAGGGAGAGAAAACTGTACACTGGGGTCCTCTGTCCATTAGGGATCCAGATATTAGCTTGGCTCCTTAAGGAACAAGGTTTCATTTTGCACAAGCAGTGGAGCTTGTGTTGATTTAGCTCTTTCCCCTGTACCAATTTGTGAAGATCCTCTATCTTCTACATCCTTTGGGAGGAACTTTCACAATGCTGCAGAGGCAAAACCCATCAAAACTTCAAGTTGTGGACTCTAAATCAAGAAGAAGTTCCAAGGAACTTAAGGCAAAGTGTTTGAAACTGTTTTTTTATTACAGTCTCTGACTTTCTTGTAAGCTGTAATTTTCAGTGGACACTATCTGGTACAGATACTGAATTTAGTGACAGAAGTTCTGCTTCTGCTGATGTAAATGGAAAGATGATTTTAGAAATTTTACTGCCTTAACCAATGCAGCCCTAAGGATTTTAGGAGTAACAGCTGTGGGAACTTCTTGATTTGATCTTCCTATTATTTCAGACAGTGAAATCTGCTTTCTCTGTAATTCCACCTGTAAACCTGATGGCTTTTGGCAGTTAATTCCAGCCATGTTCCCTAGAGCTCTTCCCGCAGCAACTGTCTGAGTGTCAGCTGTCTCGTAAAGGTCCCCCTAACAGGAAATTTGGCAAGAAGAATGATGCTGGGTCAGGACCAGAAATTTCAGTGGAAGGCTCAAACACCCCTTTGAAGGATGGGAGGACAAAGGGAGATGGCCAGGCTGACTCTGTAAATGTCCTGAATGATCAGAAAACCTCCTGGCAGGGGTTGTGCTTCCCCTGACTGCAGGGAATCCAACCACAGGATGCTCCCTGAGGAACAGCAGGCTCCTCCAGCCCTGGTGTTGATGGAGCATCTTGTCTGGGATATTTTGGGTGATGGGGAGCAAAAGGAGCTGTGGTTTTTGTAGCCTTGAGCAAATATGCACCAGCAAGGGTGTACTTTGCTTACAACAGTTATTATTTTAGGGGCTGGAGAAAGAGTGTTCCTCTCCCATTAAATATTTGCTTGGAGCCTTATGGAGGAGCTGTGTGGAGCTCCAGGGGTTTCCAGCAGTGTGTGGGATGTTGTGCTCTGTATCCCTGCAGTGTCCTCAGGCACAGTGAGCCCTGAGCCCTGAATATGGATGAGTTCTGGGCATCAGCAGCGACAGAACCATCCCTGTTTGTTTGTGGGTGCTGCTCTGCTGCTGTTTTTCATCTTTAATGAGAGTTGAACACGCCATAAAGTTTTATTGGGTGTTTATGCTAACAAAATTAACTAACAGTTGGTGCTTTAAAAATGCAGCCCGAGCTCTGTGCACTATAACTGGGAATCTGCAATGGCTTTTTAACTGGCGTAGGACAGAGCAAATGTGTGGTTGCCAATGTCATTTAACAGCAAACCACTTTATATTAACTTTTTATAGACCAGAACTGATTAATTGAAATTTCCAAAATAAATCTTAGCATGATATGTTTTTAAACAAAATCAGATTTTCAGACATTAGGTAGCTGGAAGGTCTGTCAAAATTGTGGGGTTAATTTATAATACCAAGACTAATGTGCTGATAATCAAAATAAATTAGCTTAGCCGCTTCAATACTTCAATGCTTAAATCAAATAATAGGAAGAAGATTTATTTTAGCATTTTGATTATTGTGTTTCCCAATAAAATAGATATAATATCATGCTGTGAATGCTGTATGGATTACTTGAGGCCAGGATTTCAATGGGAGTACAAAGAACCTCTAGGCTACAGAAAAAAAATAAATAAAGGGATTATCTTCAAACTCAATTTCTTGCTCAGTAGAATGTATTTGGCATATTTCTATATCAGCACTGTTAAGTAAACCTAGGAAAGTGATTTGGTTTCATTCATTTATTTATTTAGTGCTTTTCTTTATTTTCATGCTGTTTGCCTGTGTCTAGTCTAGAGAGTTTGATGTTTATGATCTTTGCATTATACTGGGGAGTTTTATGCTGCTTTTAAAATAAGCAGATTGACATGCTGGGATTTTGTTTTATTTTATTTTTTTATCAGTGAAATAGCTTGATAATCAGGTAGCACTGATTTATGAAGTATTTATCTAGGTACAGTCAAGGACGATTTGCATTTCATGGCATTTACATTAATAAAGTTTGGCTAAAACACTTGAGGGGAATGTTCTGATTCCTGCATTAAGCCCTGAGTTACACTGGGGTAATGTCTGAGTGTTTTAGGCTTTGCATTTTCACACTGCTATGTTATCATAAGTGGTAGCTGATTTTCAAGGCCAGATAATACTGCCACAAGAAAAACTTCTTTAACCTGCCTTTAACCTGCCAGTGTAGGCATGGACTTGGTGATCTGATGTGAACTCACAAAAGTCAGCTGTAGTATTGTATTTGCAGGGAATGCCCGACAAAGGAAGGAATGGTGAATCTGACTCCATGTTCTCAGAAGGCGAATTTATTATTTTATAATACTATATTATATTAAAGAATGCTATACTAACTATACTAAAGAATACAGAAAGGATACTTGCAGAATGCTAAAAAGATAATAATGAAAACTTGTGACTCTTTCCAGAGTCCCGACACAGCTTGGCCCTGATTGGCCAAAGAGGGAAAACAACTGACAGCAGAATCCAATGAAACGATCACCTGTGGGTAAACAATCTCCAAACACATTCCAAAAGATCAAAACAGAGGAGAAGCAAATGAGATAATTATTGTTTTCCTGTTCTCTGAGGCTCCTCAGCTTCCCAGGAGAAAAATCCCGGGCAAGGGGATTTTTTTCAGAGAATGTGAATGCCACACAGTAGTTCCACTTCACTGAGAGTGGGACAAAGGTTCTGCCCATGCTTTAGTTCTTTAGTGAAAGTAAGGATGAGCATTCCCCATGATCTGTGAGCTCTTTGGTGGAGGAGGATAACTTGGTAATCCACTAAGTGGGGTTCCCATCTTTATTTTTGGCCTTGTTACTCTGCTTAACATCTGAGAATCTGACAAATTTTCGTGCCATTAATTCCTTGGAATGAAGGAAAAAAGGTAGAGGAGTGACAGAGATATGGCTGTTTGTACAGGCTGTTCCATGTCATCCAAATCTTGCTCCAAAAGACAACCTTGGAGGGAAGTGCACCCAAAAGACTGAGTTGTGTTGCAGGTGTGGAGTACATGGAGGATGAGCAGGCAACACATCAATTTTCAACTCACTTGAAAGGAAGGCTGTTAAAATTATAAAACCTTGGGTAATTTAAAAAGAAAACATGTACTGCTCTCCATCTTCTCCTGAAGGTGCCAGGCCTTCAACTAGGCAGAATTAAATACACTGCAGCAAAGTCAGGGCTTGTCCTTTGTGAGAGCTCCAGGGAGAAGCTTGGGGTCTGACAAAGATGGTGAGCACTGGGCCCCTCTCAGCTCTGCTGGCAAATTGAAAAAGGGCAGGACATCAACATTTTGAAATCAGCTAATTTTCTTATTTGCAGATGGCCTCCAAAATTGGAATGCTAGGAAGAGGCTGAAATTACGGCAGACAGATGTGTGCTGCTGGTAATTTACTGCTACTCAGGACAGCAAAGACACAATTTCTTTTTTTATGTATCAATTTATGCTTCTAGGCTTTTGACTTTTCTTGGACTTTCCCTTAGCATCCTAACCATCCTAGTGCTTGCAGACTTTTAGTGCAGTTTTATATTCAAGTCTGATTTTGCTAGATAATGACTTCACACAGAGCCTTTGCCACTGCTTTAACTGCTTCTCCTGAGTGGAGGATCAGAGAGTTTTTCATAGGTACAAGCCCAGGAAAGGGCCAGCAGCAGGGACTAACATCAGTGTTATTTCTATTGCAGCACTCTATAGGAATGCTGGTTGCATATTGGGATCCAATTGAACAGCCAGATAGCAGAATACTGCTTCCTGCATCAAAGAACTTAGGTTTTAAATTTTTTCACTGCTTTATGGTCATCCCTCAAGCTTAGGACTTTATTTTTCCCTTTATATTCTCAGTGCTTGGCTGAGGTATCACACAGTGACATCTGTGTGAGCTCACTGAGGGTCATGGAGCTTCCCTTACCCTGGAGAATACCAGAGCTGTACCTGGAACCCTCTGGGAGCAACAGTGGAACACATTTCCCTTGGCACACTGTGCTGTCTCGCTGCCACTCCTCTTCTCTGACCACCCACTGCACAGTTAATCTGCCAGCAGAGGCCACACGGAGGTTTTTCAGTCATTTGCTCCAGTTTTAGCCACTCTTTACTGTTACAGATCTCTCCTCCAGCAGCTCAGGGCTATCCTTCAATTTCCCAGGTCCTGATCTCTGCGTGCTCTGTGCCTTCACGTTTTCTGACTTGTTCCAAATTTAATCACCTCAGTTATCTCGATATTGTTAGAATTCCCTAAGGCTGGAACAATATGATAGAACATATCTGTGCCCTGTCTGTATCTTTCACTCTCTCATTTAGGGTTCATTCCTGCTTCCTTCCTATGCCTGCTCTGCTCCTACTGTTTTGGGTGTTTTTTTTTTTTTTTATGGCAGTATTACGGAATACTCCATTTTACAAAGAAGTTAATTCACTTTTTGTGAATAAAACCAGCTGGTTTTCCTTTACATTAATTGATAAGGGAAATGTCCCTGTATTTTTGTCGTTGTTGTTGTTGTTAATCTGTGTATAGTTTTGCCTGGACAGGGATTTGTAGCCCAAAATATAAACTGCCTTGCTGGCTTGCCCAGCTCAGGGGCACTGAAGGGCTGATTTGGACTGAAACACAGACATCTTCAATGAGCCACTGAAAAGGCAGTGGTGGCTCTTAGGAAGGTACTTCAAGCTGCCATTCAGAAGCTGCATTGAGAATTTCTAGCCAGGCATAATCACAGTGGAAGTGACAAAGATATTAGCCAAGGAAGAAGAGAGGAATGAAGTTGTTTATGAATCCTCAAACTCTTTAGTGATAGCAGGAATTTGGTGGTGGGTTTTTTCTCTTTTATCCTTTTTTATTTTTAGAAAACTTCAGTGATTTTTATGATTTTAATGGAAAGTGATCAATACTGTGCACCATCACAGCATTATGATCACAATGCTACAATTATCTTTGACAGCAGGGACCTCCAACAGTTAACCTTCCCCACATTCTTTCCTGCTGTAGTTTCATTATATTTTACAACATGTATTTTTCACCGGAGAAATTCTGATTGGTGGCTGATATAGACTAACTGAAAGAGAGGGACATTGTCCTGGTTTTCTTTAAGAACAGGAAATATATCCATGTCTGACTTCCAGTAATACCAGCAAAAGCAACATCCCTAAATCTGTGTGCTGATGGAAGAATTGCCCCTAAAGCTTTTCCAGTGTAAAACATAAAGTTTATTGAAGAATCAGCAATGAAGAATGATAGCTCCTGGTGCTTAAAGTTTCAGTGATTGTGCAAAAATGAGGACTATTGCACTTTAAAATATAGTTTGTAGAGACATTACCATAAATTACTTATTCTTTCTTGAAAGATCATTTCATATCTCCTTGTTAGCATTTGTTAGATTTGGATTTTGATATGGACATCATTAATGAAAAAAATCAATATTTTATTCAACAGAATTGCCATTTTTGTACTCTCATGCTTTGGAAATAGAAATTAAAAAAGAGGAATAGGGAGCAAATGTCATTGTGGTCCTACCATTGTCATTTCCAGACTTAGCAATTTAACCAAGACTAAAAACATTCATCTGAACACTAACTGTATTTATCTGACAAGCAGCTGTACTTTGGAGAGGCTGAAGTGCACAGATGCACCCAAATACTGCAATAAAGTAATAAAATATATGTGTTACCAGAACAAAGGTATATGTTTACATTGTGTGGTAGAAAAGGTATCTTCTGTCCTGTGTGTCATTTGAAAGCCAGCGTGCCTGGTCTTGTCAACAGCACCATGGGGTCCAGGTGATGGTGTTTGTCAAAAAAGAAATATTTTTTGATGAGTCAGAAGGATATTCTGGACAATCAAGGAGGGACATTGCCTTTCTGATGTGTAAATATGAACAAATCTTCACATTTTGGCTATCTGTCTCTGTGTGGTGTAACAGCACTCTTATGCACCTCTACAGTATTATAAATGAAATTTATTAATTTCATTTAAAAAAAACCAACCAAAAAAAAAAGGAAAATAAAATAAAGTGTTTATAGCTGGTGTTGTTGCAGAGGTGAAAAAATGCCAAAGTGCTTCAAGGGACTTGAATGAGTCCTCAGAAAGTCTTAAATTCCCTCTCTGCACTAATTGGAAAACCAATGTAAGATGACCCTTAAAGGACAGGACTCAGTTTAGGATTACAGCACCAATAATAAGACATTTATTTCTGCTCACATGTAACTCAGGAGCAGGATTTTTCTGCACTAGTGATGTGTGAGACGTGCCATGTACTCTTCCAGCTGCTGATGCTCGGGGACATGAACATCCCACAGCCCCTGAGTTGTGTCTGCTGGCACCACCAGAATGTCTGGGAGGGGATGGGATGTCTCAAATGATGCTAGATATCTTCATTTAGTCAGTGGGATTGGACAGGCAGCACCTAAGCTCCCATTATAGTCAGTGGGATGTAGTGATGTCCAGGGAGTGATGGAACTCAATGCAGGGCTGCTGTGGGCTGGCTGCTCCCTGCCTTGCTGCTTGTGTTCCATTGATTTCCTTTGACTAGACCCCTGTTGGCTCTAATAGGAGTTTGGACACCTGGTACTCATGTAAAGACCCCAATGCAGACATCCTAATCTCAAATTGCATCCCTCTTGTAGCATCAGCCTGGTCTGCTGTGCTACCAGTTGTCAGTGTGGGTAGAGTTATGGTATTAAATCCTTGCCTGCCATTTCCCCAGAGCCAGGACATTTCTTGTGTGTCCAGATGGATGGCTGAATACCAGAGTGTAATCAGCAAAGCTGAGAGTGAGTTATCTATAAAAATACAAGGCACAGCAGTCAGAGCTTGGGAAAAAAAGTCTGGGTCTATTTTCCTAAAATTCAGGTTTCAGCAAAGCTTTGTTTATTCTGATCTGACTGAGATTGATGTCTGCATTTCAGTCTTGATGAATCCTTGGAGAGTCAGCCTGTTGTCTGGACCAACAGAAAAAGGATGCTCACATGAATTTGAAGATACCAGTTCTCTTGAAATAGGCAAATAAGATTTCAAGAATGCTGATATCAGTGCACAGAAGATTTATGAATCTCTGTGTAGAGCAGAAGGCAGATGTAGATATAAAGCAGGCAAGGTTAAATCATGCTTTGCCAGAAATTGTGAGCGTGATATCAATGTCGTTGTCTCTGGCTGCTGGATCCTTTGGGAACCCTGATAAACATGAGCTAGTCACTTGTTGCTCAGGCCATGCCTTATTTTGTAGATTTTGCTCTAAACAAAGTTAATGAATGATGAGATCTTGTGTTGAAAAATACACTGCTTTCTCTGAGTACCATATATTATTTTTGCACAGCAGATTGCCCTCTCTTTAGTGCTCCAAGAACTAAAGACGGGGTATTTACCTCAGTGCCCAAAGGCAAGGCTCATTCTCCACTCCCTTAAGGGGGTTAAATGCCAGCATGGTGACATTTCCCTCAGTCCTCTTGTCATAACCTCAGTAGGATTAATTCAGCACATAGCTGATGGTAAAGAAAATTCAGGCTGTCTCGGTACTGCCAACATTTCTTGTTTTACTCACTGTTAAATCTTAGCATTTAGTTCTACCCTGGTTCTTTAATATTTAGGAAAGAAGATATAAAATATTTAGACCTCTGAGAGAGGCAAATGTCAGGAAGGTTATTTCAGGGGAAATAGAGTTGGTTTAATTTTTTTTTTTTTTTCTGGTGGGTTGCTCTGGCTTGTTGCATTTAGAGGGTTATTTAATTTAGTTGTGCTTTTTAAAGAAGGTATATTTTTCCATTATAAAATAACTTTATGGCCAAGTGACAGAAAATTTTGTAGAGTCTGTGGGGGAAACATCAACTCCTAAGGGGAAACATGCACACATTAGAAAGTAATATTCAAAACTCTACCAGAACTTAGTGAACTGTGTTTTAGATGCATTATCCTCAGAAGGGAGGAGATAAGGCTATAAAAGAGACAATCATCAGCTAGGATATGTCTGTGGGCTCCATTGCTGCAATGTTTTAGCTCCTCAAAGCCTCTATTGAGATTTGCTACAGATAATTACTGCTTTCTGTAGATTGGATTGAATGAATTACATTAGATTAATATTACTGTTTTAGAGTGGAACGGAGAAACAGGGACAGCAGGGACTGGATTTTGAAAGATATTTTTCACTTTTGTGTTTAAACATGACATTTGGTAGTCCCTGCACAATTGTCTTCCTCTACATGGGAGGTGGGAGCCCTTTGTAGGGTCTTTTATTTCCATTTACCACCTCTCTGGGCAACCTGTTCCAGTGCCTCACCACGCTCACAATAAAGAATTTCTTTTAAATATCTAACCTGAAGCTGCCCTCTTTCAGTTTAAAGACATTACCACTTATCCTATCACTGCATAGCCTAAATAGTAGAGGAAAAAGCTCCTCTACAATTTTTCTGTAGGCTGCCTTTAGGCACTGGGAGGTGCACAGAACTCCTGAGGGATAAATGCAGAATATTCCTAATTGTTTATTATTTCTAAGGTCACAAGCCTGCAAAGGGGATTTTCCTGTTTCATCTGGTCAGTTCTGATGGCTTTCTGCATGACATGCCCATGATTTGTATAAACACACAAATGCTTCACTTGGCTGGGAGCAAAACTCCTCTATAATATTTAATTAACCTTAATTTGCAAAGCCCTGAAGAAAAATCCCTGAGAATGTCTCTTCTTTGCTTTCTTCCCATGTTTGCTGCATGCAGAGAGCAGGGGCAGGGGGCTGTGTAGTGCCCTGAGTGTTTTAAGCCATGATTTTTGCTGAATGCTGCTTGGTACCTTTGCACACAGGATCTGCTGCATTCCCCAGCACAGTTTGTGGGGAGGAAGCAGAAATGCCTCTCTAGAATGGAGCTCTGAGGTCTCCTCACTCAGACTCTGGGTTTTGTTCATTTGGACCCGTACATGCTCTGCTAATCACTCAACAGCTTTGCTGCTCCTTAAAATGCTTTGATCATGAGGTTCTGGCATTTTTTTTCTCTTTGTAACATCCCTGCTTTCCCAATTCTTTCATGACATGAAGGAAAAAGGGCAGTGGAAGTTTTTGGAATACATGCATGCTTAATTTTCTGTAAGCTGACTTGTATCCTCCTCTGCTGTGGCTTGAGGTGAATTTTAGATTTTTAGAGCAGTGATGGAAACCATTAAAAAGTTTTGCTGTCTAACCAGGCACAATGCTTCTACAAAGCTGCCTCTTCCATCAAATAAAGATGAGAAAGAGATCAGACTGAGAAAATCACACTCTTTAGGAATGAGGAGCATGTTTTATTGATCCAGAACAGGGAGGGTGCAGTGCTGTGCTGTTGGTGTGCATCATCCTCACCTGAGCATGGGTTTGGCTCAAGGATTGATAGCCAGCAATAATTGGCTGCCAGTTTTAGGTCATAATTAAGGCCCGTGCTTGACAGCAAGGTTTCAGAAGAAAATTTGAATGTTTTATGAACAATTAAAGCATATTTTGACACTGAATTTTGGGTATAGACAAATATCACAAGGGAAATTGTGGAAAGCATTGGGGGCAGGGGTGGCTGTAAGGCTGTTCAAGCAGGCAGGGACTTCCAGCATCCCAAGAAAATTCTGCAACAGGCAGAGAGCAGTGATGGGCTAGCTGCCCAATACTGTCACCATGCTGAAATGTCTGAGCTGTGCTGGAACACAGGGAACTGAACTCTGGCATGCCCCTCCCAGCAGAAAGCAAGTCCTTTTTATCCCCTCACATTGGAGTCAAACCTCAAGGCCAAAGAAGAGTTGCAGGGCTGTGTTTCTGCAGCAGTACAGCTGCTTTCAGCAGGGCTCTTTTACTCTCTGGACATTATAAAGCCCTCATGGCACAGGACACCATCCAGGGCACATCCACACATTTCCAGCTGAATAAAACCCCTCAGCTCTTTCCCTTTCACAGCACCCCAGTGATGGAGACCCCATTGTGGTGGTGTTCACAGGACAAGGGGAGAGATGAGAATCTTGACTCCATGTTTCAGAAGGCTGATTTATTATTTTATGACATATATTATATTAAAAGAAAATGATATACTAAAACTAAACTAAAGAATAGAAGAAAGAATTTCATCAGAAGGCTAGAAAGGAAAAGAATGAAATGATAACAAAATCTTGTGACTGACCAGAGAGTCTGACACAACTGGACTGTGATTGGCCATTAATTAACAACAACCACATGAGACCAATCCCAGATGCACCTGTTGCATTCCACAGCAGCAGATAATCATTGTTTTTCTTTTCCTCTGAAGCTTCTCAGCTTCTCAGGAAGAAAAAAGTCCTATCAAAGGATTTATCAGAAAATGTGTCCGTGACACCCCATTTTCCAGGAGATCAAGCTGAAGATCCTCACGTGCCAGTGGCAAGTAGAGTCTACTTTCTGCCATGCATTATTTATCACTCTGTCCACCTTTGTGCTGCTTTAAAGGCTCCTTCTCTCTGCTCTGAACAGTTCTTAAGCCTGGCTGAAAATCAGGACTGTTCTGTGCAATTTGGTTTATCTTTTGGCAGAAGAATATTATTTTGTAATAAACCCCAGATGTAATAAGTTGCATATTGAAATCTGTGCCTTTCTTTCCTTTAACTTCTATATTTGTTGTGTTATGGGGAAGTTACATGTGTTTTTTTTCCTCTAGGGAAAATAAACATTGTTGGCCTGACTATTCCATTTTTGCCTGTCCCTTGATTTTTAGTTTGTGCTGATCTGTTTTGCACATGTGGTGGGTTTGTATGTTTTCAAGATGAGAACCAATGTCAAGCTATCTATTTTTTTTTTTTTAATTTTATTCTCCTCAGCTTTCAACTCAGATCTTGGCCTCTCTTTGGCAGGTTGAATAGCCAATACTTGCACCTGTTGACTGCTTTCTTGGCATCTGAGAGAGTTTTTGTTTCCAGTCTCAGATTCTCTGTCAGAGGACTGTTTCTAGAAAGGCTTTAGCTCCAAAAGAAGAAGAATGAGGCCATTTATTTAGCAAAGTTAGATACCTACATATCACTTCTTAAAAATCCTAACCAAAAGATATACACTGATTTTTTTTTAAGAGTGGAATTATCTAATTAGATTTTTTTTAATTTACCATGGCATCCACTTAATCTGCTCTTTCCCATCTGAAAATGTTCAAGTTGCAATCTCCTTGATTTTCAGTTACTTCTGTAATTCTATTTCAAAGTTCCTTTCACAGTGCACTGCAGAAAGAAAAAGAAAAAAGATGTGGAGAGACTTTATATGCTAAGGAGGCTACTTCAGACAGAGGCAATTAATTGGTGCTGTACAGTTCAGACAAGAAAATCAGGAGATGTGAACTGGAGATCAGTCTTTGAAAATGTGGTTAACAGGCAGAGTTAAAGCCTCCCACTGCAGCAGACTATGCTGAGGGCACTGGGGTTTGATCCTGGGTCCTTCCTGACTTCGACCCAAGATGAGGAACTTGGTTCCTTCTATTCTCAGATCTGTGATTATTCTAATTTTCTTTTTTTTTTTCTTTTCAGACCTCACATATGGAACAATGTAATTCCCTCATAAGAGAGAAGCAGCAATATGTTTATTGATATAAACCAACCATTTTATGAAGTTTAATTGTTCAAATTCAGTAGCAAGGTACACTTGATTATTTCCTGCAAGAGGACAGAGTTGAACAAAAGTGTCAGGGAGACTCTCCTCTTAAGCCATGAGATTCAGGCTCTGAGAAATTTTAATCTCTGCTATTTGTCCTTTGTTCTGTGTATTTTCTCCCTTGAAAATGTCCAATATTACAAAAACTCTCTCTTCTACTCACTTTACTAATTAGTATGGCTTTGCAGGTCAGTTACAGAGATTTGTGGTGGTTAATAATGAAGGTTACTTGCTCAGGAACTGTGGACCCAGAGACATTATTTCTTTGACAAAATCCCTTCCTTCCTTCCTTCCTTCCTTCCTTCCTTCCTTCCTTCCTTCCTTCCTTCCTTCCTTCCTTCCTTCCTTCCTTCCTTCCTTCCTTCCTTCCTTCCTTCCTTCCTTCCTTCCTTCCTTCCTTCCTTCCTTCCTTCCTTCCTTCCTTCCTTCCTTCCTTCCTTCCTTCCTTCCTTCCTTCCTTCCTTCCTTCCTTCCTTCCTTCCTTCCTTCCTTCCTTCCTTCCTTCCTTCCTTCCTTCCTTCCTTCCTTCCTTCCTTCCTTCCTTCCTTCCTTCCTTCCTTCCTTCCTTCCTTCCTTCCTTCCTTCCTTCCTTCCTTCCTTCCTTCCTTCCTTCCTTCCTTCCGAATTTTTGGACCAAAGGCTGGGTTTTCAGTCACCTTTTGCAGGAACTAGTTTCAAGCATGTTTTATTCATGGATTTAGGGAGATGGCATTCACAATAGAAACATTTCAGCACCTGCTTGAAAGCTGCAGGAAGAAGTCAGGAACTGCAGCATTTGCGCTTGCACCAGAGGCTGCCCATGCATGAATATGTCCAATGAAAGAACTGGGCTCTGTGTCTCTGCAATAGTGCAGTGACTCAGGGCTGGCTGAGCTGGCACAGTTCTGCTTCAAGTATTTGCAGGCAGAGCACTGACCATTCCCAAAGTTTTTCTTGCAGCTTTTCCCTTGCTCTAAGCACCCTGGCACATGTGGAAACCACCCATGCCCCACCATGCTCAGGAATTTAATGCGGTAGTAACACAGTGAAGGTTTTTTATTCTGACATTGAGAGCAAAACATTTCAAGTTTCATACCACAGAATGCAGAAATGATTAATGGTGTCATTGGATACAGCTCTTACTTTTTTTCATTCATATTTTTTACATGAGGAGCCAGGATATGTGGATATCTATAAAGGATGAGGTTTCAGTTCTGCATGGATTTTGTGCCTGAGTCAACTGCTGAGAGTGGAGCTGATAAAAAGTCAGAATTTTTCTGTCCTCAAAAATTTTGTCAAAATTGGTATGATTGTACAAACAGAGCTGGTTTTCTCAATCAGGCTTTTCCTGGTGGAAACTTATTCCTGTGGAAAACCTCTGCCAGATCTTGTTAAATAACATAAGGATCCTAAAACTGACTGTGGAATGAGGCAATTGTCTGCTTGTGCATTGAAAGGAAAAAAAAGAATAATCCACATCAACAACAGGAATTGCTGTTTTGAGACTTAACATTTATCCATCCATCCATCCATCCATCCATCCATCCATCCATCCATCCATCCATCCATCCATCCATCCATCCATCCATCAATCCATCCATCCTCAGTGTCAGCTCTTGGTCTGAGCAGAATTCCTCAACATTCCTGATTTTCATTTCTGGCAATAGAGTTTAAGCACAAATGTAGCTAAAATGTGTCTGGAGAAAACAAAATTGCACAAAACAAAATTCAAGACAAAAATGAAATAAATACATTTTTTGCCTGTGATGTAAAGCTGTAGGTGTGTGGCAGAGGCATATTCAAGCTCAAAATGCACAGCCTGCTATCAGGGAGCTGAATGAGCTGTCAGTTAAAACAAAAACACTGTAGAAGGCAGCACATTCATAGTAACATTCAGAAAGATAATATACTACAGATAAAAGTCAAGCATCCTAATACAGAGAGAATTATACTTCCTTACAGTGAATATGTCTTTTCTAACAGCAGTGCTGATTTTTTATAGGCTCAATTCTGTTCTTTTCACTTGCTCATGTGAGTACTACTTCTATCACAGTTAATTAAGAAGATTAGGGTTTGTGGGGTGCTGCCAGGCTCTGTATTGTTTCTCCCAGCAGAAGTGGTCACTGGCTACAAATTCTCCAGAGGGTGTCAAGAGTTGGGAGGAAAAAGTCACTGGGGCCTCAAGTTAAAATGGAAATGTCACTGATTTGCTGCAGTAAAGAAGCAAAGATGCTTCTTCCCCAATACTGCCATCCCAGATGTGCTCCCACATTATTTGAAATTCATGGAAATTAGATATTTATAGCACTGTGCTCATTAATTCAGATAGAAATGGGTCCCAAATAGTAAGCAAATGTTTTCAACTTTCATGTGTAAAGCTGCAGGAGCCTATTCTTAGCTTATTCATTTCAGGTTGTGATCAAACTGGATTAAGATGTGTATTTATACATAGTTTGACACAGTGTTAGAAAGGTGGAAGGCTAGCTAAGTGATTTCCACAGTTATCAAAGTATTTGCTTGTAATTAGCAACCAGAAGCATGAAAGGATTTGTTGCAGCAGGGCTAAATCTTTAAATAATGCCAGAACATTTCCCAAACTTCATCTCATTCTGGCCTCTGGGGTTAAGGCAAATGTACAGGAATAGAGATAAACCAAAGGGAAAAAAAAGATACTGGAGAGAAAGAGGCAAAAAATTCAGTTTCTTTTGAGGAGATGCGTCAGAGAATTGGTTTGTGTTTGAACCACAGTAGCCTTGTATTTCAGGTGTGTGCTAGACATCCTTACTGTTCACCATGCCCCAAAATAAACAAAAGATAATGTGTGAAACGTGGAATCAGAGATGCAGAGTGCAGATTAGTGGCAGGAGGGGAGGGAAAGGTTTGGATCCTCAATTCCCAGTGCTTGGACAGCGCTGGCTCTGCTCAGCAGCTCCTCTCTGGAAGGGCAGAGCCCCACCTGCCTGTCCCTGGGGGATTCTGACCTTGAGAGCTCTTGCCAGTGGATGGCTGGGAAGACCCAGGTCCCTCTATCTGCTGCTGTTGGACTAAGAAATGGTAGGGAACAGCAGCTTGGAATATTCAGGAACATTTAGGAGATGTGCTTGTGCTTGGAGCCCTGAAGCAGCTTGTTAGGGGAGGTCTTGTACACCCGACTGCTTCTTGTGGTGGGAGGTTTTCCTGTGCCAGGAGGGGATTCTTTCCAGGTGATCATAAACTGCAGAGGAAAATGTCCCTCTGAATGTGCAGAATAGATTTCATCTGTGCTCTGGAGAGAAGCAGAAGAAACTGTGCACTCACACACATATTGTGGTCACATAACACCTCATTTTCCGAGAAAACCAGACTGGAGATCTTCCTCTCTGTACAGGCCAATGAAAAATCACTTCCAGCAGAATGAAATTGTTCACACTGTACCACAGAGGAAAGTTCTCAGCATGTACTCATAGGGGAGGTCTTATACACCTGACTGCTTCTTGTGGTGGGAGGTTTTCCTGTGCCAGGAGGAGATTCTTTCCAGCTGATCATAAAATGCAGAGGAAAAAGTCCCTCTGAGTGTGCAGAACAGATTTCATCTGTGCTGTGGAGAAACATGGATGCTGCTACCTGGTCCAGCTGAGGGCTCTGGCATGAACCAGGGTGTCATGGCCCAAGTCTCCAGTGTGCCAGGCAAGATGATGGCCATCACCTTAAATGAGTTCTGATCCCTTCTGGCCCAAGTCTGTTAGCTCTGTGTCAACAGGAGACTGAATTATCTGTTGTGGCCCAAGGTCTGGGTGCCAGCAGATGCCTGGAAGTCCTGTGCCACTGCAGCACAACTTGTTCCTCTCCTGGCTGCACTCCTCAGGGAAGAGCACTCTTCCAAAACCCTGTAAACTCCCAGAAACAGCCTTTGGAGTGAGTGTTAGAGGGGCTGAATTGAGTGTCCCAGGTACCTCAGCACGGATCTCCCTCAGTGGGGTCTCTCCTGCAATGTCTGGGGAGGCAGCAAGAGGAGGGTGCATGATGTCCCTGTGATGTCCCCATGATGTCCCCATGCAGAAGAGCCTGCACACTGCTGCTCCCTGAGGCTGATGGGCTGCCCTGGCTCCAGCAGCTTTGGTGTGTCTGGGACAGCTCTGAGGCACTGAAGCCATCTGGAATCTGCTGCCTGCATCTCCACTGCTGAGCCTTGGAGCCCACCCAGAAAGGATGAAATCTGCTTTGTGACAATGGCCAGCACCTGTGCTAATTCCCAATGCACCCAGCAGTTGCTGGGAGGAGCAGTGGTTGTCAAGGGTCAAAACCATGCAGGTATGTGACGATGTTCACAGGGGTTTTTGGACTGGGGAAGAGAGGAGGATCTGACTTCATGTTTCAGAAGGTTTGATTTATTATGTTATATATTACATTAAAACTATACTAAAATAATAGAAGGAAAGGTTTCATCAGAAGGCTAGCTAAGAATAGAATAGGAAAGAATGATAACAAAAGCTTCTGTCTCAGACAGAGTCCAAGCCAGCTGACTGTGATTGGCCATTAATTAAAACAATTCTATGAGACCAATCACAGATGCACCTGTTGCATTCCACAGCAGCAGATAATCAATGTTTACATTTTGTTCCTGAGGCTTCTCAGCTTCTCAGGAGAAAAAATTCTAAGGAAAGGATTTTCCATAAAGTATGTCTGCGACACAGGTGATTTTGTTAACAACTTAAATCTGTAAAGGCCTCGGGGCCAGAGCCTAAAAATGGACCTTGACTCTAGTTAGTTTATTAACAGAGACATATGGCCCTTTCCCCTTTTATGTCTCAGGGGACCAATCTCACAGCCATGCCCAGTGCTGCTGGCTGCACAAGGGGCAGGAAATGCCAGCATTTGAGAGGCCCTAGTAAAGAGAACTGTCAGACCTTTCTTAAAATCACAGTTTCCTGATTTCTCTGTACAGCTCCAAGCTAGGACTAAAATCCAGAGGAAAACTTCTTCTGAAGTGTTTTACTGACTCTCACAAGTCAGTAAGTAGTTTCATGGCCTCTTTAGAGAATGGCAAAATGAAAGGACTGAAAATGAGCACTCTTGTCCCAAAGGCACCTTGGCTTATTCTCAGTGTCTTTTCAAGGTAACCATTCTGTTACTTAGATGTTGCAGGCACTTGGGCAAAGCTTCTTCTTTAAAGACCCGTGAATGGATAGACTGTGTGTCAAAATGCAATTTAAAAAGGCACATAATGAAAACAATATCATTCCATAACTCTCAGTACCATTAAGCCAGTCAGCAGGGGATGCAGAAGTCACCCAGGAAAGAGAAAGCATGATAATTTTTTCAGAAGAACATAGGCTGCTAAATTACTTTGCAGCTTCCAACCATCTGGGGAGAAAAATAAAGTACATTCATCCCTGCTTGAACTGATGAATAGAAACTGCAGAAAAGACTGGGTTTTTGTATTGCTGGTCTGCATGTTAATTCAGAGCCTGGAGCTGGTGGATTCTGCATCGACTGAGCAGAGTTAGCAGAGAGTACGTGCTGAGAACTCCTCTGTGGTACAGTGTGAACAATTCCATTCTGTTGGAAGTGGTTTCTCAATGGCCTGTACAGAGAGGAAGAGCTCCAGTCTGGTTTTCTGGGAAAATGAGGTGTTATGTGACCACAATGTGTGTGTGAGTGCACAATTGCCTTTGCTTCTCTCCAGCAGCTTTTTTGACTCAACCAACCAGTATCAGCCAGATGTGATGAAAGGTCTGACAAGCTTCATGAAAATCAATGGCTTCATAAAGGAGAGAGATTCTTTTTGTGTCTCCACCATATTAAAGCCTGCAGTATGGATTTACTCACTGAGACACTGGAGGCACTGTACAAAGGAGACAAGGGAATGCTCCAGCCAAGGAAGAAGCATCAGCAGGAGCTGATATCTTGTTAGACATCAGAGAATCTCTCCACGAGCCACAGAAGACAAGACTTCAGTAGTTTCATTTCCCAGGGAACCAATATTTCCCCCTTTTTCAGTTTCTCTCTGTTCTTTCAGAGAGCAATATAATGTTATTTTAAGGGCTATGAGTAACTAACAAATAAAGAAGTTAGGGCATCCTGCTAAAGATGGAAAACAGCCCAGCAGAGAAATTTCTAGCAAAGAAACTGCCATCTAAACAATGCTGCCTTCCTGAGGTAACAACATTGTGGTGGAGCATCAGGGGTCTGCTTCTTTCTTTGAACTTGTGGGCATCCTTTCTGCAAGGAAATGTTGGTTCCTTTTGGGGTGAGGAGCAGCAATGCTGTGCGCATTGGCTGTGCCATGGCACACAGCCTTTTGGAACACAGCCTGTCACTCATGCCCTCAAGACCAGAAAATTAAAGAGAAGTGTGTAGTTTTTAGCAGGTTTTGCTCATTTTGGGGTGAGCAGGTAATTAGTAATGTTTCATGAGTTGCTATGAGGGGCAGGACTCCTTGGGGAAATTATCCCAGATGTGTGAGGATTGGGGTGACCCAAAGGAGGCTGAGCTAACACCCATCCAGTGACAGCACAAGTGGCAGTGGAATGAAAGCATTTTCAGTAGAAGAATTTGGGCAGACGTGTATCTAGATCCAGACTTAGCATCCTTCAGTGCCTTTCAGTATTATTGTGTGTGCTGGAATTAAAAGAAAAACAGCAATAAAAACAGCTAATGAGCAGTTTGAGCCATCATCACAAGATGTGATTAAGCATGTGGGAGCCATTTACCCACATACATCTTCAAACAAGGACTCACTTTCTTCCTTTGCATGAGAGGAGCCCCATGTACACATTTATGAAACTATTTCACTATCATCCCTTACCATCCTTCAAATTATTTTTATTTTTCCTCCTTATCATCCTTCATTCCTTTCTCTGTTCCTCTCCCATCTGTCTGTCCATGTCTGTGTGCTGTCTCCTCTCTGAAATTTGGGATTTCTGGTGCACAGGCTCTTTCTGTTTCTTATACAGCACATTACATGATGTGAGCCCATTCTTGATGAAAATATTGTATTACTTTTATAATAATCATACTTTACAATACACAGAGGTTTACTCCTTATTTCTTTTTAAATGCAAAGAGAAATGTGAACTCTCTGACATTTTGATAAAGAATATCCTAGGTAGAATTGCTTATGAGATTTTATTTTATTTCGTGGTCTTTTTTCCCCAACTACAAGGGACTTTATCCAGAATTTTAAAGTCTTTTTGTTTTTCCTGGAGCCTGGTTGGTGTTTGGCTAGCACTTTATCAGGTTCTGAGTTCTTTTCCTGCCCTATTTCTTGAATCTTTTTTAGCATTTGCATGATTTTTGGCAGTAAGCCTTTCAATCATATCCATGTGATAGAATCCTCTCCACTTCCAACAGGCAGCTTCGTAACAGCAGCAGCATTTTACTCTTGATGCAGAACCCTGGTTCTCTTTGCTACAGGGACTTGTGTGCTTGGGTTCATCCAACCTTGCTGACAAAGTTAAGTGAGAAGTCTGGTCCCCTCCAGGCTCCCTTTATAGGTGGTGGAGTTTGATGAACTTGCCCAAAAGCAATTCTTCCCACCAAAATATTAAACATTCTTCACAATCCTCTGTCTCAGAGCTTCCAGCCTTGGCCTGACCAGTGTCAATGTTTGGCCATTGTTTCTCTTGTGCTGGAAAGTGTTGCAGAACACTCTTGTCATTCCTAATGGAAGATGGACTGGTGACTTCACTGCAGTTTCACTTTCTAATACAATAAGAAACAAGGTAATGCATTTTTTAGATTTATAGCTTGTGGTTTATGACTGCATTGCTGCAGTTTAAGTGGATAGCTGTATATTTAACAAACTTGAACATGAGGTTGATGGATCAATAAATAGGTGGGCAATGGGGGTACAGGAGTTACAAATGAAGGCACAGAACCCATGGTCTTTGGAGTCACCTGAAGTGTGGTGGAAAAGGAAGTTGGTGAGAATTGAGAGCCCAGGGCAGAGTCTGGCCAGCTGGAAGCAGGCACTGAGGAGGAGTGGAGTGGTTGCAGTGTTGGACAGGAGCTCTGCCTTGTCTGCAGGGTTGCAGTTTGATCTCTTTAGGAAGGGCCATATCTGAGCTGCTCAAGGCAGACCATTCTGGGACACAGACTGTAGTTAGAGGTACCTGCATTCTCAGCTTCATGCCCTGAGTCAAGAGGCAAAATTCAGGTGCGATGACTCTGGAAAATTCTTTATCTTTTTGTACACATGAGAAAACTAAGAGCTGTGTCCCATGACTTTTGTATGAAGCATTCCTTCCATATTTTGCATCCAATATTTCTAAAACCTCTCAGAGCATGTCTGGGGTGCAGGAGAGAGAGAATCTGCCAATATATCTAGAGAAGTAATATTTTATTGAAGTTATTCCATTGCTGTTTAATGCATTCTTTGTCATCTTACTCCTGGAAGGCAGGAAAGTCCTTTCACCTTTCTGCAACTGGCAACTGTGCCATGAAATTCTTTGTCCAAGGTATTTCAGGAATACCTTTCATTCTGCTGGAAGGACCAAGGGCCAACAGTCACATCTGAATCTGTGTAAGATGAGATCTCACTTGGGATCTTTGCTGATGGGCTGGGACTAGCTACAAAGGTAGGTTGCTTTTGACCAGAACATGTTCAGGACTTTGAAAGGGTTTCTGTTCTACCCTCAGGGAAGTGGTGGATACAGGGGTGGTTAGGAGGTGTTTGTGCAGTTCATTGATTTCGGGAAGGGACAGGAATTTAATTCCAAACTTTGGGGCTGACAGACACAAGCAGAATTTTTTTTGGTCAATAATACTCAATTTTCAGACTCACATCTGTCAGACTCTGTCTTTTGCTGTTTGTCAGTTTCCCTTCCAAACTCTATCTGTAGTTAATAATTTAAATTTTGCAGGCGGCTGCTCACTTTGTTTTGCTCTGCACTGCATTCTTTGAACTGGCATGGGAGCTTTCCCTGGGATGATAACAAAGACTAGGTATAATATACCCAGAGAGGTCTTATCACTTTCTTACAGTGTATAGCAATTACAGTAGTGCTTTTGATTTATGTTATATCCTCCTAGCAACCACATCTTTTGTTTGCTGCTTTCATTTCAGCTGCACATTGAACTAACTGATTTGGGATTCTTTTACTCACAGTGAAAGTCCTTAATCTCTTAAACAGCTCCAAATCATTTTCCTGATCTCTGTACTAAAACTTCTCATTTTTATAATTTTTAAAATTATTATTACTTTTTTCCTTTATTTAGACCTATTATTTTCTTCATTTTTTTGCATGAACTTTAAGCTTGACCACTTTATTGATTTAATACCCAACATATTTTAGATTTGAGGCATGGATACCGGTGCTCTGTGCCTACTCCAAGTTGGGATTTGCAAAATTACCAACCAAGTTTTCTGTGCAGAGTAAATGGTGGCACATGGAAAGTGTTTACTCCATCCACAAGACTTCCACTCTTTGTGCTGCTATTGCATTTCTGCTCTGAATGCTTTCAAGGGAAAAAAGCATTTTCCCCTCCCATTATCCACTGGGAAGAGAAGCACCATTCAGAAGAGCTCATTTCTGTTGAGGGGGTGCTAATTTATTGTGGTGTTCTAAATTTATATGTAAACAAGTGTTAATTCGAGAGCAGGTGGCTTTTATAGTGACAGAGCCATCTGTAGGGGACTGATTCTAATTTCATTTCTTTATTTCAGTTTCTATTTCTAGAGCACAGATATCACTCAGTCCATGGCCAGTGTGGGGACAGCCACAGGGAGGAGACAGTGGTTGTTGAGATGCAGCTTGGCTGGGGGCTGATGTGGGAGCAGTTTCCTCACGTGAATTGCTCCAAAGGGATTTCTCCCATTTCTGCGCCATAGTTAATTCCCATAGACTCAAACTTTAGGGCTCCATTTTGACAAAGTGTGTCCAGAGAAGGGCAACAAAGCTGGTGAAGGGTCTGATGGGGAGTGGCTGGTGCTGTGGGTGTTTAATCTGGAGAAAAGGAGACTCAGGGGGGACCTTATCAATCTTTACGGCTCCCTGAGAGTGTAGCCAGGCATGGGTCAGTCTCTTGTCTTAGGGAACAGGGCAAGGAGAAATGACCTCAAGTTGTACTAGATAGGTTTAGATTGTAGAGCTGGAAAAACTTCACTGAAAGGGCTGTCCAACATTGGACCAGGCTCCTCAGGGAGGAGGTGGAGTCACCATCCCTGGTGGCATTTCAGAGATGTGTGGATGAGGAATTGAGGGATGCGGGTTAGTGGCGGACATGGCAGTGCTCAGTTGAACTCAATCATCTGCAAGGTCTTCTCAAACTTAAAAGTTTCTGTAGTTCTTAAAACAAGCAAACAAAAAAAAAATGAAATATTGCAAGTAAATAGGCGATCAAGTCCTCTTGAAAATGCTTTTTTAATTTGAAAAGCAGTGGAGGATTAAGCATATGGGTACAACTGAGTGTTTTAACACAGTTTACAATCCAGGAACCTGCATCCCTCACATGGAAGACTGTAATTTTTTTTTTCTTCTAGGAGTCTCTCATGGAGTAGGATTTGTCCCTTTAGAATGCCATTGGTAGGGTACGTCCCTTGCCCTTTTTTTTGAAAAACACTAAAAAAAATCCTTGGTAAATTTAACACAGGACTTTGGAATATGTTCTCTTATTCTGCACGTTTCAGACTGTACTCACTTTTGCAAAATTTTTGGGTGGATTCTAATCCATGATGCAAGAAAATAAGGAAGTCAACAGGTAAAATGTAATGTTAAAACTCTAGTAGGAAAGCACAGAAAAATGTCTGTGCTGAATGAGAAAACAAATAGTTTCTGAACTGTAGCACCCCATATGCATGTGACATGAGGGCTGTGAAAGGTCTGTGCAGACTGATCTCCTGCCTTTGGAATGAAACATTTCCTTTTCATACTGCTCATCTGAGTTTACACTATCAGGAAGAAGAGAAGTTTTGCAGTAATTTTGCTGAATTTCAATTAAAATTGAACTTATGTCACACTAAATTCAAAAGAACAACCATTACCTGTATTGTTCATGGGAATGTATTTTTCCCTGTGACCTTGACACCTTAGATAGTGCCCCAGGACATTTTCTCTCATCATCTTGGTTCAAGCAAGATGATTATGAGGATAATTCTTTGATTTATATAAAAAGAAAGGAAAAAGAAACCTGTATAAAAGCTTTGAGCTTTTTCTGACCTAATGATTATTACTGCTAATATAAAATGTACTAACAGAGAAGATATTTCTGAGAGATGGGTATGGGAAAGATTCTACCAATTCCACTCCAGCCTTGATGCTCAAAAACTTACAGCAGGAATCTCAGACACATTGGAATTTATTTGGAAATGTTTCCTGTGTTTCTGAACAGAGTAAACTATGAAACTGTGTTATAGGAAGACCAGATGCTGTGAATTTGAAGTAAACAGCAGTAGCATAGCCTTTAAAAGGCAGAGCAAGAAGCTGACAGAGTGAATGCTGCTGCAGAACCCCCAGCTTTAATTTGTGGATCATTTCCCTGGAGAGATACCCTTTCAATGGTATTTCTGTGTATTGTAGGAGCTCATGCTTGACTTCTTCCTGCTGACTGATGCTGGATTCATTCAGCCCTCACAGTTTCAGCATCACTGCAGAGTAAGAGCATTGCTTCAGTACCAGTGAACTCCTGAAGGAATATTTATCCCACTACCTTTCTTGTTTCCTACTAACTACTGACCCTGAAATTCATAGCCCAGATTAGAGACATTAAAAGCCAGGATGAAGAGGAACATCAGGTGTACAGGTGAAAAGATTCTGTTCCATCTTTCATCCACCCAGCCATTTTTGCTGTCCTTTTTCTTCTATCAGCTGGAAAAAAAATTTACAGATTTGTAAAGCATTTAGTTGTATTAATCTCCAGGGAAATTTCATGTGTCTGAGGGCCCAGGATACCCCAGGGCTTTTTAACTCATGCTGTTTCTTGGTAAAGTGGAAGGATGATAACTCAAGATGACATATTTGCAGGGCAGTGATTATTACTTAACTGAAATGAGTTTGCCTTTGGCAAAAGCCAGGTCACGTCAATGGTACATTTGAAAATCCCACCCTCTGTGTGTACCTGCCATAGCCTTCAGGTGAAACTGTCACAGGCAGATAAAAGTCCGGAAAGTTTTAAACCACCATGGTAGCATAACCTTTTCATTTTCATCTTTATAATTTTGATGGTTTCATTACAGTTGCAGTGTTTGAGTTGTGACTGAAAATGCAGAGGTTCAAGCACATATTTATAAAAGTTTGGATTTGGCCACAGTGGCTTCATAAATTTGCCAGTGTGACCTCCAGCTGGGAGGGACCCTGGAAGGAGCAGTGATGGAAGGTGCCCTGTTACCTCTCTGGAAAGGAACGGGCTCCTTCTGCTCAGCAGAGCTGCTGGTGCTGTTCTGCATCCTGCCAAAGGATGGTGGCAGCACTCCAGGAAAGCGTTTGTGATGATCAATGCTTTGCTCTGGGTACCCCAGCCCTCTCTGGATTTCCACAGTGCCGCGGTCTCACTCTCCCCCTGCAAAACTCAACTCATTTGTCCCATGGGGATGCTGCCCTGCCCCAGTGACAGTGCTGGTGTCACCTCTAAGCTCTGTCCCTGCAGCTGGAGACTGAGCTGAACCCAAATACCAGCTTGGTGCAAGTTTAATCTGGAAGGAACTTGCTCTTCTCCCTGAGGACTCTTTTATGTTTCACCACTGATTAATTACCTGTCTTCCTTTCCATTTGCCATAGGAGAAACCACCTTTGTCACCCTGATCTCTGCAAAACACCCCCTTCTGCTTCATAGGTGCACTCTTGCCTTTTCTCTAAGGCAGTCTGATTCAGATAATTAAATTCTGAAGAGCTGTTCTTAGCTTGCACTTATTTTTGAAGGTGGGTGTTTGTGCTGGATCTGGAGAAGTTCATTGTATATCCTCTCTCCACAAACAGAGAGGTGGGCAGGTAAAATCTGCAGAAGGCTCTTTGATAGAATGTAGTGTTCTGCTCATGGCACACTTCAACAGCCTGCAAGTTTGAATTTCCCTTCCTAAACATTTCACCAACTCTGAATGACACACAGCAATCTCTGACACACACCAAAGAAAAGTAAAAAATACACATTTTCCCACCTTTGGGGGGCTATGTGCCATCTTTTCCAGAAACAGTGCAGGCTTGATGGTTCGGTTGTATACTAAATTCTTTCAGTACTTTCCACTTCTACTATAGCAAAATACTTTATTTGACCTTGAAAAGAATTATGCTTTTATGCCCAGACCAAAAAAAAAAAAAAATTCCTCTAGTACAGAATGGAGCTGTAAGCCTCCTCAGCTGCATGGATTACTGAAATCACATCACCTCTGTGCTCTGTTCATTGCACCAACTGCCTATATAGAGCAGCAAAAAGATTATGCAACTCTCTAATTGATTTGCTGTCATAACAATACCCAAAATCAGGTGAGTTTGGTCTAAATTTGGGTTGTTGTGAATGTTTTTCAGATAGGTCTGCGTATGACTCCAGGTGTCTCAGTCTGAGAAAAAAAGGGATTCATTAAAACTCAACATCAAGCTCTCTGATCTGTTTTTAATAGTTATATTACACATAATTACATTTAGACTCAAAATCCCTAGAAGTCTCTTTTATAGTTTGTCTTAATTAGCATTGATCTGGACATGCTGAGCAAAAGCGAAAATTTTAGCTTTGCCTTATTCCATTCTTTCCTTTACTAGAGCAGTTTAAAGGATCCACTTGTCAAAAAGAATAAAAGACTCTCTCATATTGAGAGTTCTCATAAAAGGCCCTAAGAGCTTCCACAGCGCCATTACTGTCTATTGTGCACAGCAGATCTGTAAAATACTGGCATGGGGTTATATTTAATGCACTGAACATGGTTAAAATCAGTGGGAATCAGCATGTTTTCCTGTGGAACTGGGCATCTTTTGCCCCTGTCTCCAAAGAAGCCCAGTGGTTTAGCACTTTCTATTAATTCCTTTATTTCTTTGAAACAGGGTGCTTTGTAGGGGAAGAAAGAAAAAAAAGGGAAAAATACAGGGGAAGGCAGAAATCACTGGCATTATAGGTATGAGTAAGCTGTGTGACGTGACAGTTTATGCATTAAAATGACAGCTGAAGGAAAATTCATTCCTATTAAGAGTGAAAGAACTGAATGTGAAATACACGTGAATGAGATGCACAGGATTGCTAGAGACAGAGTAAATAGTGGGTGTCACAAAACTGCATCAGCCTGAAAAAAAATGCACAGGAGGCAGCACTGAAACTTTGAAGAAAGATTGATGTGGCAACAGCTGCAGGTAAATACTGTGGGGGAAAAAAGTAATTTCCACTCAAAGTATGGCAACCCTTGCCTTTTAAATCTGTTTATGATGGCAGCAATGCATCAGTATGCACAGGAGGAAAAGAACACAGAGGATTTGTGTAAAGGCAATTAAGGTAATTAATCTTGCTCTTTTGGTAGCCTTCATCACTGAAAAGTTTGACATTATAGGGGAAATTATCCTTTGGTATTACTTTTGCAGTATTGTACGTACAGTCTGCGGGACCCTGACTAATTCAAGGAGGACATAATGAGGCCGTCTCCTACATTCTGAAATCTTGGCAGTTTTTGCAAACAGCTCCCCCAGAAATCCACCCCATAACTTAAAAAAAAAAAAAAAAAAAAAAAAGAAAATCTATGCCATTAAAAAAGGAGAGAATTCCTGTATCAAAAAGACATTTTATCAGCAAAAAGAAAAGTGGATAAGAGGCCACAGAGTCCATTAAGAATTTTGCTATTAATGCCAATACTTTAAGTCATGCTCCAACACTGTGTGAAAATAAGAAATGCTAAAATATCTTAGTGGAACTAGAGGAGCTCAAAAAAAAAAGATTGGCTTTTCATGAGGCTAGTGGAAGTGCCCACTGTTAATATATGAAACACTACAAGCTTCATCTTTCCCCAGTTTCTTTGCTTGCTTGGAGTGTAATTAATTTCTCCTAACTAAGAGCTGTGAGAGTTAATTTCTGTGGGTGAACTACTCACTGAAGGGACAATATTCAGGAAGAATAAGACACCTCCCACAGACTGCTTTTCACTAGCTGAGATATTTAGATGAAAACTGCTGGAAATGCACATTTCTCTCCATTGAAAATATCAAACACTGATGCCTGAGTGAGGTTGGGGTGTCAGAGGTAATGAGAGAAATGGTAACATTGATGTTCATATTTAATCTTAATCATCACAACGTTACACTTGTGGAATTTATTGCAGGCTGTAGTTTGTGCTGTTTTCTGTAGATTTTATTGCAGCCAGGTTCATTTTTGCAAGGACGCTGGCAGAACTTGAGAAACTTTTATAGAGCACAATGTTTGTGACAATCAGGTTCAGTGTTTGGTGGTAACAACCAGGGAAAAGAGCAGGATTATGGTGGGAGCCTGTTAAAAACCAGGATGAGGAGGCAGATGAAATATTCTATAGGCACCTGGGATAAGTCTTGCAATTGCTGGCTCTTGTTCTTTTGGGGGATATCAGCTTACCACATGTCAGCTGGAAATGCAGTACAGCAGAGAGGAAACAGTCCAAGCCTAGCTGAGAGTCCTTTGGGAGACTGAAGGGCAAAGGGGTCCAGGAAGGCTGGACGTTCCTCAAGAAGGAAATTCCCATGAGCTGTAGGACAAGCCAGCAGGGAACACAGCCTGGCTGAACACGAGGCTTTGGCAGGCACTCAGGGAAAGAAAAAGGAGATTATCCCTTTGGAAGAAGGCTGAGGGAGATAGGGATGTTGCACCTGTGGTGATTGAGTGGTTGAGGCACCAATCCTGGAGAAATTTAAGAGCTGTAGAGATGTGGCACTGAGAACCTGGTTTGGTGGTGGGCTTGGCAGTGCTGGGTTAAGTTTGACTCGATGATCATAAAGATCTCTTACAACCTAAACAATTTTATGATTCTAACTTAGTGAATCTTGCCATTCGACACTTCTGATTTTCTCACACCTTCTGATTTGTTTGTCGTCGCTTTGGATTCCTCTGTGCTGGTGGTGGAGGAACTCTCTTGGGGATCCTGATTTAGCAAGGGATGAAAAGGTGGAAGCAGCCAGGCAAAAAGACTAAATGAGCTGCAGGAATCTGGGCCTAGTTGCTGTTTCAGTGTCCAGAAGCAGGTGCAGAATAGGGGAAGAGACTGCAGCATAGTCCTAATGAAAACAAAAGATTATTTCACATAGGTTTTTCGCCAAAAAAGGGAAATTCAGTACTGTTAGCAGAAAGCTCTTCCTTTGAATTCTATTTCAGGACATTGCCTTCAGATGACGTTCCAGAAAAAAAAAAAAAAAAGAAAAAAAGGATTGTGTGAAGTTGTTTTCAGTGAATAAGCAGAATAATATCAGGGAAATATCTGACTGTCAGCCACCAAAACAAAACATCAAAGGCTGAATCAGCACTTGGATCAAAAAGAACTTTTAATTTCTTTGGTTTGACCTTAAAACTTCTATAATTGGTTTCTGATGTTTTTGCCTGCTCTTATCTAAATTTCCATCTCCATTTTTATTGTCTTCATCTCCCAGTGTTGTTGAACTTGTAAATCAGGTGTTGGCTCCTGTAACAGCTCAGCTTCACTCATTTCATGCACCAGTCACTGTGTTACTGGAAAGTACCTGGAAAAACAGCTTGTGCTTTGCATTAGCTAAACGTAGCTGCTTCAGAATGCATGCACCTACAGAATGAAGTATTTGTTCCTTAGACTTTTTTTTTACTGTTTGATCAATTTATATGCATACACTTGAAGGAGTTGGCTGCTCTGTTCAGAAAATTTGGTCTTTTTAGTTCACTTATCCACCTCAAAACTGTGCCCTCAGTTTAACTTGTCTTTACCTTGCAGTGAGGAAAAATATCAGGATTTTTATATTCCAATAGCATATAGTCCATATCCATGAAGATTCAGGAACTTCATCTATTTGCAGAACCTTTCACACACAGTGCTACCTCACTAATTTTTCAGAAGGTTAAATATAAAAATATTGGTCTGTTTTTCATAGATAGTCTATTGGTAACTCTTGTCCCTGTGGAGCAATCCTATTTTATGAGTGCCCTTTCATGCTACAGGAATTCAAAATCATCCATGATTACTTTCAGATTTTTTGGCAGGGCTGCTGTCACAATGCTGTAGCCAAAGTAACCTAAATTAATTTAGGTCTACTGGCTTTAGGACCAATTTACAGTAATTGATGATCTGTCCTTTATGGCTAATGCTTTTTATATGTGCTTATCTTTACTTGCTGCAGTAGCTTGGCAGTCAAATCAAAATAGGCAAAGTTTCATAATTATGTCAAACTTGGCATCCCTACATATTGGTCATGTAAAAAACCACTAGATTTTATCTAACCAGCCTATTGTTTGCCTTGTTAATGTATAAATACATTTTTTCAGTGCTTCCTAGCCTGACTACAGCTATTTCTCTTGCTTCAAAGTATTGCCCCCAAAATCAATAAACCGAAATCTTGGTAAAAACCTCTTTCTATCCTCAATATGTTGAAAAATACTATGTATTCTTTATGTTTTCCTTTTACCTAGTTATTAATCTGTGGTGTTACTTTCTCTCCCAGCCTAGTAGAAGCCACTGAAGCTCTTGTGAATGTCTTTCTGTTGCTGTTAGAGGGCTTTGGATCAAACACAGATTTTCCCCATAATGTCTTCTGAGGGATTTTCTAAAAAAAAAATAAAAAAATTAAATTGCTATGATATCATTGCTAGTCTCCTTTGCTCTGGCACAAAAGCAAGCTCCTGTATGACTACAGAAGTCTCACTTCCCTCTGAAATGCCTGATGTACTGGGCATGTCCATGCAGTGAACTGCCCAGGGCCAGGGCAGCCCCTGCCAGCTGCCTGTAGCTGTCCATGGTGCCAGTCTGTTTTCAGAGCTGCTGGCACAGTTTTCCTCTGTTGGTGCCCTCAGAAGGGTTTGGGCACAGCTCCAGCCACAGCAGAGGCTGAAGAACATTCCCAGTGGGCTGCCAGCATATGCTCCCTGCTTTGGAGGAGCAAGGGACTGCAGCTGGATGGCTGGAGTTCCGTGCTTGGCCTCTGGACAGAAGATGCTCAGTGGGTTGTTTTGTCTCTTTACATAGACATAACTGTGCAAAGCGGTAGCAAAACAAGCTGCTCTGAGCCATGGTCTTTGTGTATCACAATGGGTTGGTGCAGACGACAAAGTTGTGGTTGATGCACAATCTGGATGCTGGGAAATTGAGCGCCCCAGGAAAGGCTGGCAGGATTGCCCCTGATTGTAAAGCCTGAGGAGGTGCAGAAGGAAACGGGAATGAATTTTGATGTCCTGTCTTTCAGTCTTTGTCCCTAGGCTGGCCTCCTACTTGTAGCTCAGTAGGCACGAAGTATCCTGGGCTGAGATCACAATGGGGTCGTACCCCAAATGATCTGTGCAGGATGTTCAGTGGTGTTTTAAAAACTGGGGGTCCCCTGCTTGGTTAGTTGGACATTATGTGTAGGCAATTGGCTGCAAGAAATGTTATATATATCCTTTAATGTGTCATTTAAGGATATACCTATTCCACCTCTTTCACAATTTAACTGGAAATGTTGAAGTTCACTCTTGAGCGGTTCACATGAATAAAAACCCCACAACCCCAAAAAACCCCCTTATGTAAAAACTTCAAACTGAAAGCACAACATTGCAGCCAGTGTTCAATTGTACAATTCACTTTGTGACACCCCAAGCACCAGGATGACATTTAGACAATAGACTATCCTTGCCACAGAATAACCCTGTTTATGAAGTGCAATTTTCTTCTGCCCTTAAACACCACATCTGTTAATTTTTTTTGGTAGTACCTTAACTCAAAAAGATGAATTTTCAGTTATCTCTGAAAGGGAATTACTTAAAAAAAAAAAAAAGCCAAACTAAGAAATGCCTAATAAAACAAAAGCCAACTAAAAAATAACCCCAAAAAACAAAAAACCAAAACAAGAACAACAAAAACCAAATACAAAACAAATCCCCCCAAAAACACCCCCAGCCTCCTGAACCCCAACCCTGAAATCCCCAACCCTGAAAACAGTGAGAGGCTGCAACCCTGGGAGAAGGAATGTGCTGGGCAAAGATCACATAAAAGAACATTATCCTCCTCTTCAAGGTTTCTCACCAAACCTACCTGCATGATAATTTTTTTCCCTTTGGAAAGTGGTTTGGGAAATGAGAAATTTTAGTTGACCAGAACCATGTTTTGGTGAAGTAATCATTCAAATAAACAAAGTTTACTTGAATGATTTCCATTCCGTAAAATAAAAATAAATAAGCCCCAAATACTAAACACCAAAACACAAACAAAACCCCCCAAATAATTAAAAGAAACTCTATTATTGTGTAGGATGAGAAGTTCATGGAATAGGTGTAGCTGTATTCTTCTCTGCACACCTTCACAAAGACACCAGCACTTATCAAGGCAAGGGCTGGTACAGCCAGGGGGTTTGACAGGGTACCAAGGAAAAAATGTCACCAAGTGAGAGGCAGGAGGAAACCTGACTTTTCAGGTAGCTGGAAATGATGAACAGCCAGAAATGAGTAATCAAGAACTGCCCCTGTCCTCTAGAGGGCCACTTATCTCCATCTCCATCACTCAGAATTTTATGAGTGAACCTTAGTTCACAACTTTGTTTAAATCTGATTGAAACACTCGATACTTGGTGTATAAAGGATGAAGCAAGATGGAAATGTTAAGATTAAGAGTTGTAGGTCATGGTTTGTTTCCCTCAAAAGCTTTTTTACAAGGATGCTGCTCTTGCCTTGGCTTACCTTTGTCTACCACCCCCACCCTTGCACCCTAAACATCTGAACACCATTTTCCTTGTGCTCAATCTGGTGCATGTCTGGGAAAAAAAAAAAAAAGACTAAACCAGAACTCCTACAAGCAGGGTCATTTTTTTGGTGTTTGGAAGGTAATGGGCATGTCCGTGGTGTTGCATAATGGAATCACTCAGGAAAAACAATAAATTAGGATTTAGAACCCATTATGAGATGCCATTCAATAAGGAAGTGGATTAATACCTTAAATTACTTAGAAATGTGGGGCTGTAAAGGGCATCTGGGGCTGAGGCCGGCCCCTTGCCATAGTCAGCCTCTGTCAGATAAACCCTTTCATAAACTAATTAGCTGATCCATCTTAGAACAAATTGGGTCATTTACCACCACTACTCCCACGGGGAAATTGTTCAAGAGCTTCACTTCTCTGTTGCTTTGAAACATTCTTCTAATTTTCAGCCTCAATTTATTCATGGCCAGCTTATATCCATTTGTTCTTGTGCCAATGTTGTCCTTTAGCTTAAATAGCTCTGCTTCCTCTCTTATTGTATTCCTTGATGTATTTATAGACAACATTCACATCCCCTCTGGGCTTCTGTTTCACTAGGCTGAACAAGACAAGCTTCTCTTTTTTCCTAGCACAGGCTCAGTGTTGGTGTCATCATCATTCTTCTCAGAACCTGATCTTACTTGGATTTTTTTCACCTCTGTTTGTATGGTGACAAATACAAATGATTGAAAATAACAGCAGTCACCTTTATTCAAGATCCAATAGAGAAGAAATAATCTGCATTAAAAAATAGGAAATTTTACCTCCAGTAGAAGAAGTAGCAGCATTCCCTATTTTTGGTAGCATTTATATAATTCTGAGCTTATTTCAAAAGCAAAAGAAAACCCATTTCATGCTCTAGAAAGTGTATGTGTTGCTTTCCTCCACTATCCATATCTAAAAGTATAGAGTTACTTGACACTTATAGTTGATATTTTCTCCTCCCAAGCAGAGTTTTAGGCCACTGTTTTCTTTTTAGGGTCTGAGGTAAATTCAGAGGGAGAAGTTATTTGTGATATTTTGTCCAATGTCCAGAGGAGTGATGAGAAGGACTCCATCTTATCAGAAGGCTAATTAATTACTTTATTATACTATATTATTTTCCACTATATTAAACTGTATAACCTTACATCTAAACTGAATCTGCCAAGCACTCACTCACCAAATCTCGTGACTGTCAGCCGACAGTCCTGACTCACACACATGGATTCAATTGGCCAATGAATCAAAACTCTCATACCAGGATCCAATCACCAACTCCCTTAAGGTAAACAACCTTCCACAATGCATTCCACTTTGGCACAACACAGGCACAGCAAATGAGATAAGAATTGTTTTGATCATTCTTTTCTCTGCTTCTCTCAGGTTCAGAGAATGTGAATCCCACAAGAAGTAGGGGAACTTTTGCGTTGATGTGGCCACATCACTTCAGCAGAATTTGAAAGGATGTTTCCCCTTTCTGCCCCTACTCCAGATGCAGTTGTGTGCCAGGGAAGGAGCTGTTCCACATTTATGCACTGCACCTGAAGTTTCTCCCTGTCCCTGTGCAGAGGTTGGTGGCCAGAGCACTGCCCTTGCTCAGAAGGCTTGGGGAGCTGTGAAAGGGACGTGCCACGTGCCTTGGGACATGTGGCATGCCAGCAACAGGGCATGGAGGTCACTTTGGAACCCTGAGTGAATCCAAGGTTGGGGAGGAACGTTTGAAGGAGCTGGGGCTGTTTAGCCTGGAGAAGAGGAGGCTTAGACATGACCTTATTGCTCTCTACACCGCCCTAAAGGGAGGTTGCAGACAGGTGGGGTTGGTCTCTTCCACCAGGCAGCACTGACAGAACCAGAGGACACAGACTCCAGCTACATCAGGGAAGGTACAGGTTGGATATTAGGAAGAAATTTTTCACCAAAAGAATAATAAAGTACTGGAATGCTCTTCTCAGGGAGGTGGTAGAATCATCATCTCTGGATGTGTTTAAAAAAAGATTGGACATGGCACTTGATGCTATGGTCTAGTTGAGGTGTTAGGGCGTAGGTTGGACTTCATGATCTTAGAGGTCTCTTCCAACCTCATCATTCTGTGATTGTGTGTGTCTGGCTTCATCTGTTGTCAAACAAAGATACAGTTCTCTTTCATGCTTCCACACACTCCCAAAAGCACGTCCTGAAAACTTCATTATTTATTATCGTAGCTCTCACGTTGTGTTTGATTTAGAGCAAGAACCAAAGATGCTGACAGCAGTGTGTGAGATACATATGAAGATTGTTTCAGGGAGTTTATATTCTGGTGCTTCAGTTCTGCAGAGATTTCAGTATCTATTTCACTTCCAAAAATATACATCTTTTAAAAATGAACGTAACATTTAGAAATACACATTCATCTCCTTCAGGTTAAGCAACCATGAAAGCCTTTGAAAAACCAGAGCCTAAAAGAAGCACACAGCTGAGGTTTTTTGGGAGATGCAGAAAAGGTGTTAACACAGATTTATTAATTCGGTCACAAAACTCTCAACATACTCATCTCTTTATACTAAGAAATGTGACATTTGTGGGCCTCACTGGTAAAGTAAGACTCAAGCAGAGCCCTAAAACCTGATGTTTCAGGCGTGGGAAGTCATTCAATGTGAAGGAGTTAATGAGAAAGAATAAAAAATATTTCACAAACATTTCTGGAAATGTGTGTTATTCCTTTCTTTCTTCATATTCCTGGCCCGGGTTGTCATCAAATGGCCATTTGACATACCTATGGACATCTAGTCACATCTTTCTTTCTCATCTGAAATACTCTCTGCTTTGAGCAGTTTCTAGACTTTTAGAAGTCTCTCAATTAGAGATGATCAAAAACATTTCAAATTTAACAACCATCAGGAAGTACAGCTAAATCAAAGTAGGCACATTTTTCAGGAACAAATTGGTTTCAATTTTGATACAAGTTTAAATGGAGAGTGAATGTAAATTAATTGTGTCAGGTTTATTTTGTTTAAATATAGAAAATATTTTGTTTTTACTTTACCATTTTGATTAATTTTATTCTGGCTGTCATAGTAAAAAAATTATATTTCTCTTAATCATGCATTTATTTATAATTCAAATTTAATGAAAATGCTATAGACTTGAAACTTTCCTGTCACTTGATGGACTTTTTATTTCCCTTTAGAGTTTTGCATTAGTGAGGAATTAAATGGTGATATTTTTTTCAAATGAAGAATTCCTTTCTTCCATCAGTAAAATTGGAGTGAACCCCTTCTCTGTACTTCATATACTGTGGGGAGAATTAGCTTCTCCATATTTTGATATTTTTTTACCAAATGATCCACATCAGTTCTGCTCAGACCACCTTTGGCACCAGAGGGTCCATCCAGATATCACTGAGTACCAAAAACTCTTTTGGCAGTTAGAGATGTGCCTTTCTTGAGATGATTCCCCATGTGGAGAACTGCAGAGGGTTTTGGACAGGGTGGTTCAAAAGCTGTCTCTAGGAAGTGAGGGTGCAAAGCCTGGGGGAAGAGAGGCTGGCAGAGCCCAGATGAGTCACAGACTATCAGACAGTTCATTTAATGATAAAAAGTGAATTATTGTGGTACACAAGTTTTGTAGTTGAGAACACAGCACAGAAGGCTGAAATAGCATTACCCAGGTCTGGCTGCTTATAATGTGGATTTAACTGTCTTTGACATCTAGTGCCCTGTGAGCAGTTTATTATCTGGAAAGTTTTAGAGCCCCGTGTTTCACTGATGGTTATTCATCAAGTGTTGTCTTCCTTCCCAGGCTGTGCTCAGACGTCTTTCAAAATTATGGTAAATATTGATTTAGTGCCCTGCTTAAACATGCATCTCTGGCACAGACTGTTCAGCAAGTGTGCCTGTGTCAAACAGGAGAATTAAATTCCCAGCCAGACTTCACTATAATAGCTGTCTTATTCATCTAGTGCCTGCCTTCTTGGAAAGCATCGTCCTGTCATTTGTGTCTCTGAAGTACATAAATGAAATAAATCTATTAAAATGTTAAGAACTTTGACAGCAAAATACTCTCAGACCCTTAATGCTGGAAAAGTCAATTTTGAAAAGTCACTGCCAAAATGGTATGTTTGGGCTGTGTGTCTCAGATCCTGCAGGAGAAACTCCCTCCATTCCCTCTTCCATTCTCAAGTTGTATTTAGTTTCTAGTGTTAGCACTTCCTCCTTGAGAAGTTGTGCTTTGGTGACTGGTTCACCTCACCCAGTGCCAGAATTAAAACAGACATCCCTTGAAGAAACTGGTTTGTGCTTCAGCAATGAACCAGGTGAGCAGAGGAGATGAGAATGGGCAGATGGATGTTCTTTTGTGCATGGTGCCTGTGGTTACGAATGTTGGGCCAAATTTATATCTGTGGGTAGAGGTTGACAGAGAACTCTGCAGGGATTTAATTGTCTGGTGATCCTTGTGGAGAGCTTCCATGTGACTCACTGAGAAGTGCTCCAAATTGGGATCTTTGCCAGCTCAGTCTAATAGTAAAATGAGACTAATTCCTCAGTATCAGCTTCCTTGACCATAGTGTTTACAACAACAAAAATTGCTAATGCATGTAGAATTAATACAGCAAAACAGAAGAAGGTTGAGATGTTTGTCAGATGCACAGGAAAGATTAAGTACACTCAAATTAAAAAAAAAAATTGTGAATTTTTGCTTCATAAGAAACTATGTTAAGTTGTGCAAACCCCATCTAATTTCTCTTTAGTGAATGCATGAAACAACAAATATTATTCTTTTTGGTGTTGCATAAAGCCACTAGCAGCATTTAATCATTAATCTCTCTAGGAATTCATGTTACAAGAGGAATTAACTTTTCTTCATGAGAAATGTACTGTTGGTTGTACTGGATGTGGTCCAGTTTCTGGCCATGAGGACTTTTGCTGGTGCCCAATGTTGCCCCTGCTATTAACTGATCCAGTTCAGCCCCAAGCTGCAGGAATGGCACAGCTCTCAGCAGAGTGTGAGGGTGCTTAGCTGAAGGTTTCTGCTGCTCTGCTTGCACAGGACCTTTCCTTGGTACTCTCCTTTTTCCATGCCACCTGTGACCTGCATTTCCCTGTGCCTTATTGCTCTTTCCTAGAGCTACGTCTTTTGTAATCTACCTACACACACTCAAGACTCAAGCACTACTTCTTTTTATTTTTCCTTCCTTCTGCAGAAAACTCACCCATGAGGAAGGGATTGTGTAGCTCCTTCTCTGGTGCAGGATTTTTTCTGGGATGAAGAGTTCTGATTCCATTATATGCATTTTCCTGGAGAGCAGATGTGTAGATATTGGTCTGTTTCTCTGTCTAGGAGGTTAACCTTCTCATTAGCCATTTCTTTTCAGTTAGGCTTTAAAACTGAATGGGCAGAAAACTGGGCTGATTCTGAACCCTGCAGCAGCCTTTTTCTCCTATGGAAAAAGATTTAGATATTTCTGCTGATTACACTTCTTTGTCTTTTTTTTTTTCTTTCCTTTGTGTTCCCTTTCTGATTTTTGATGTCTTTGTCAGGCATCTTCAGGGGAAATAATCTGTTTTGTGGGAGGCATGAGGCAAGGCAGCTGCTGCTAACTCTGGGGAAGGGAGAGGATGTAACTCTTAGTGGTGTCAGTTTAAGGTGCTGATGGATGGGATGGCAAATTCACACAGACAGACTGGTGTCCCCCACAAGATCAATGATGTGAAAGGTTAATTAATGACACATGGCTCATTTAGATTAGGAAGAGCAGCAGCTGGGCAGACCATGAGATGGATTTGCTGAAAGCATCACAGCTGAAGTGGGTTGTGTTGGGGTTGTTCTTGTGGAAATGAGCTGATTTCAGGTGGACATTCCTGGATTTGCTTGAGTGTAAATGGTGTTTGTGCATGTTTGTCTGTGAGCTTTAAAAAATGTGTGCATGCCGTCATTAGCTCCCTAAAGAGGGAGAAGATTAGATTAGATACTTCAGAGAAGATTAGGTACTTCCAAGAGAGGATATCATTGATGGCTTCTGAAGAGCCAACATAAATCTGGGTCCTACTGAGCGCGCTGGCAGCAGGCTGGGGGTGTTTAATAGTGTGCTGAAATTTTAGTGTGGGGATGGTCACTGAAGCTCAAAGTAAAAGCATAAATGGGTGCCTGGTCTGAGCCAGGCTACTCAGCTTTCTGCAAGAGGGAGACTCCTCATAGAAATAGTGGCTTTTCCCAAAATTCAGGCACGAATCCAGTGCTTTTCATCTCAGCACTTTATACAGGCTGCCAGTTTGCCCTGTTGCAGTAACAGAGTAAACCTTTTACTCAAGGTTTACCAATCAGGTCAGTGGCAGCTTTACATGTAAAACTCAACTGTCTTGAGCTGTGAGACTGTTGGGGAATAAGTTCACCTGAGCCTCCCCAAAGGGTCCCTCTCACTATGGGTGGAACTCACAGTAGTGCAGTTCTGGTTGCTTTGGCTCTTCCATGTCACAGACATCTTTTATGAAAAATTGTTTCCTTAGGATTTTTTTCTCCTGAGAAGCTGAGAGGCCTCAGAAACAAAATGTGAACAATGGTTATCTGCTGCTGTTGAATGCAACAGGTGCATCTGTGATTGGTATCATGTGGTTGTTTCTAATTAATGGCAAATCACAGTCCAGATGTCTGGACTGTTTCGGTCAGTCACAAGCCTTTGTTATCATTCCTTTTCTATTCTTAGCTAGCCTTCTGATGCAATCCTTTCTTCTATTCTTTTAGTGTAGTTTTAATATAATAGATATGATAAAATAGTAAATCAAGCCTTCTGAAACATGGAGTCAACATTCTCGTCTCTTCCCTCATCCTAAGACCCCTGCGAACACCATCAGACTTCCACAAAAAAAAGTCACCACTAACAAGAAAAGTCACTTGTCCCCTAAATCTCACCTGTGTGAGCAGCACCCCTCCTTCCCTCAGTCCCTGTGAGTGATGATGTCCCCACACCTTTGCTCTGAGGTTAAGTTTGTTGTGGCAGTCTCTGAGGGCTCCCAACAAGAACAGGCACCAGCTTTGCTGTTCATCCCATAGAGCTGAGGAGCTGAGCTTGAGCTCCTTGCACCTCCAGCTGAGGTGAGCCATGATTTCTGTGACAGGAACAGGCACACAGGTGAAACAGACTTTGAGAAACAAAAATGGACCATTCAACTCATCTGGCCAGGGTAAGGAATTGCTGGGAAGGCTGTGGGCAAAGTGCATGGCCAATAACTGCAACAGGATTTTGTACTAGGGGCTAGAGTTTCTTCAAGAGAATGTTCTCCAAAAATGCTTGTGTTGCTTCACATTGCCCACAACCCCAGGTTTAAAGCAGACGTTACTCTTTTAGACAGCAGATAACTCAAAACAAATCTGCTTGATGCAGGTGTTCTGATATGTGTTATTAAGTGCAAGGAGGTGAATTCTTCATTTATCTGTTATGTATGTGGGCAAACTCCAGAAAATAGGTGTGTAAGTGCTGATTAATCAAATCTTGGAATTAATGGGATAAAACAGCATGGTAATGGAAAATATTCAAAGTGTATGTTGTTCCTCATCAGTTTGTTGATTTTGTAATAAACATTGATTTGTCTGAAGAGTCCCTGAATTATGGGTGTGATTGAAGCAGCTTCATCTTATAAATCCTGGTGCTGCAGGCTGCTAAATATCTTTGTAGGTTATCAGATGAAAGATAAACATGTCTGAATATCAGCCATGCACTGTCTTAGGAGCACTTTGAGAATATATAGGCTAAGTTTGCCCTCTACTGGATTGCAAAATTACATCACTGGTTTTATTACTGGCCAGATATGTTCTGGTTATTCCCAAGGAAGTTTCCCATTACATGATATATCACGTACACATCTCATCCTCAAGATTTGTGTCATCTTTCCAATCAGTCATCTTTGCTGTGTGAACTGCTCCCTGAATTATTTTGTTGAGAACAGTTGTTTTTACAAATGTCTCCACCCAGGGCTACTTTCAAACAGGGTTGTTTCGGTGCTTTTTATTTTGGATGGAAAGTTTGTGCAGCGGGAGCAATTCCGAACACCAGGAATAAACTAAAAACTAATTGACAGGAGCCAGCTGCACAAACACATCTGCTCTTTTCCCTCTGACAGCTTGTTTCTAGCAAGGCCTGGGGTCTCCAGCAAGCTGCATTCACAGCCAGGAAACAGCCCCTGAGGGGCTGCAGCTCCTGCTCTTTCCCTGCCAGTCAGGCTCCTTGCCACACATTTACTGAGCACTTTTAGTGGGGATGCAGCTACTTGCAGTCAAGGCATGAAGCGATGCTGCATCTTAATTCTAAGTATGTACAGGGATTTCAAGCCTCATTTGGTGTGTGCTTGAAATAATAGCTGCAAACATACACATCTGTGACAGGCTGCATTTGACACCAGCTCTACAAGAGTGATCCCAGAGGGAGGAGGTCATACCCATGAAAGTTAAATCTGCTGTGATGAATCATAAAGTATATGGGGCCAGGTGCTCATCTAATGTAAATCAGGGTAAGTTCTCTGACCTGAACAGAATTGTGTTGACTTGTGCTGGCTGAAGCACAAATCAATGTAATTTTTTTTTGTTTTAATGTAATTTCTCATTTGTTGTTCTCCCCTGTTGGGTGAGCTGGTAAAGAAGATTTCTTGGCCTCATCAAACCGCTTCAAATTTCTGTCCTTGGTCATAATTTTTAGGTTTGCCAGGCCCTGTTTATAACCAGAAATGCTGTGTCAAAAATAAAAAGTAAATCAACGTCTGACTGGACACTGCTCAGCTGTTCTTTGTTCTGTCTCTGTGTTCAGATTTTATCTGTACTGAAAAAAGACCAGACAGCACAGTGGGGCACTATTGTCTGTCCCTCTGGCAGTGCCAAAAGCGTGTCAGGATCAGCTGATGGCATTTGTAAGGCTCCTGTTACAGGTCTCCTTTAGTCCCTGGATCCCCTGGCAGCAGAGTGAACCAGAAAGCTGCTGAGAGCTGTTGTGCTGACAAGGTTCAGGGCTGTTTTTTGCTATGAAGTTGTACATCTGCACCCTGGTGTGCTGGAAGGTTGTGGTGAAAACCCCTGAAAGTCAGAAAGCTCTTTCCAATAGCACTGTAGTTTTCCAGAGCCAGCAGGTTGCTGTTTTCATGCTGGTTTTATATACAGATAACCTGAAAGAGGAATGGAGATTGAATATTATCTGAGCTGCTCCACAGTCAAAACTAAATTTGGAGGTGAGGAGGAAACCAGCATATCTTAGAGCATCAGGTAATGGAAGAGGAGATATTTCTGTCTGGCTGATTTATTTGTCTATTTATTTCACCATCAATTTTGGAGTTGAAGTAAGTCCCTGGGAAAAATGGGGTAGGCAACAAATGATCAGTGGTGAAAAGTATATGATGAATTACTGTGCCCATGGCTCTACAGTTCATTTCAGGGGCAGTACCTCTGAAAGAGCCAGAGGAAAGTCAGATGTTTGAGATTGGTAAGAAATTGTTAAAAAAAAATTTGGATATTTGAATGGTGTGCAGGCAGAAAAGGAGGACTCCTGTACCAGTGGAGAGCCCACTGACTGCACTGACCATGGAGGTTGCTCTTGAAGTCTAGGGAAGCCTCCCTCATCAGCCTTTGATTTCAGAATGTCCTTAGGAAAAGTCAAATCCTGGCATTTGTCCCAGTAATTGATGTGTTGTAGGGTCCCAGGCACCCTCTCAGTCTCTGTGGGAACTTTCTGCTGTGGTGTCTTAGGCTGGGCACAATCTGGTTGCTCTGGGAAATGTGTTTGAAGGCAGAAACTGGTGCGAACTCCTTGAGCCAGGAGATGTAACTGCACAGAGAGCAGCTCTGCTCTGTGAGGAGCTCCTGTGACTGTGGGGTTCAGGGTTTTATAATCATTCCCAACCAGCCCCTCTGTGCTGAAGTAGAACTGCATGGAGGTCCCATCCTGAATCCTGAAATTTGAGATTTCAGGATTTTTTGGGTGGCACAGGACTCCTCCATAGAGAAGGTGCTACAGCTGTGCTTTGAAAGGGTGAACAAGGCTGGGATGGGAGGCAGCTCACTGGACCCTGCCCAAAGCCTGGAGGGCCTGGGTGGGGGTTTATGGGTGCAAGCAGACCTGCAAATTCTGTTATTTGATTGATGTAATTTTTTTCCTATTTCAATAGTGAATATTCAAGAACAGAGTGTGCAGGTTAAGACCTGAACAGTTGTAATATTGCTGGCAAAGCTCTTTCCTTGACTGTAACGACTTTTGGCTCCTGAGTGATATTCTTAGGACAAATCTTGAACATCACAACCTCTTTCCTAACGAGAAGCCTGGAATAGAGCTAGAAATGTCCTAATTTTTCCATGGACTGGTGCACAGAGAAGCAAAGATCTGGGTCCTCATAGGTTATGGGTGCTTAACTCCAGTGTTGTGAGTGCATGAATTGCCCTGACTAGCCTCATCTTGCACCTGTGTCTACGTCTCTGGCCATGTCCAGGAGCTCTGTTTAAGCTTGTGCTCAGGTGTCCAGGTCTGCAGGTGTCCCTGAGCCCAGCCCAGCCTCCTGCTGTCCTTGCACTGGCTGCACAGGCACTGCCCTCCCTGGATTTACCCCTTTGGAGACTCTGGGGAGCATTCCCTGGCTTAGGGAGACACAAGAATCTTCCCTCAAAATGCTGTTAAGACACCATTGGCTCCTTCCATTGTTCCTATGTTCCTGAGCCATTCCCTCCCTGTTCCCTGATTGACCCTTATCTTGGTACTGCCCCAAGACCAGGGTCACCTCTCAGGAGACAGAAACCTGTACCTTCCACGTGTGTGTGCCTTGGACCTGAACATCTTACTGGGAAGCTGAATTAAACACCTGTGGATACCATACAAAGGCCCTTTTTGCTTCCTTACCATGGAAAGTGTAGGAGGATAAAATATAAGTAAAAAAAGATGGTATAGAAAGTAATCTTACCCTCTGAAGAGTTGCAGCTGGGTTAGTTATTAAAGATTAGGAGCAGGTCTGATGCTAACAGGCCACGCCTGTAGCCAATAAGAAGAGTGTTATAAAAGAGTGGATGGGTTGGTTGAGGGGAACTGGAGTCAGTTGGCTGCTGTGAGAACAAGGAAAAGTCAGTGCCTGGAGGAGATGCCTACAAGAAACATCAAGGAGGTGTGAAACTCTAGCAATATGGAACCCTTGCAGTGTATACTGACAATAGAATTCTTGCACTATAATGACAACGGGACTTTCCTAGCAGCAATTCTGGCTGCAACACACCCCCAAACCTTCCTCAGAGGTAGCTTGTCTCAGGCTGCTGGAGCTTGCTGGACAGACCTGCATTTGACACCCCATTTCACCTGGATGGGGCTCATATCAGCACAGCCCTGTCCAGGTCTGTGTGGTGCTGCCCTGTGTCTTCCAGCTCCTTCTCCCTTGAGGAGCAGCCCTGTTTTTTCTTCTCCCTGGCACTCAGCCCTGTGGAAGACAGTGAGTCCTTTACAGACATTTCAAGAACTGTGCCTGAGGTCACAGAAAAATATCAGCAGACATGACAAATCTTCACTGAACCATGTTTCCTTTGTGCTGCATCCATCCTCTGTAATTAATACGATTTACAAACTTACATCCATCACTTAATTGCTTCTGTATTCATAAACATGTCACAGCATTTTAGTTCCTTTTACATTTATGGGCTGGAGATGTGCAGGCTGTAGGGCAACACACAGATTTCCACTTCAATATTACACAAACGGTAAACAAGTGCACAAATGTGTTTGTTGTTAGCTCAAGCCTGAGAACTGAGCTCTAGACCACTGCAGAGCACAGGCTACTTTAAAGAAAAGGTACATGGAATATATCATGGAGAATGAAAGAAAACATGGAGATAAGCCATGGAAAACAGTTTGGGAAAATGAAAACAAATGTGAAGGGTAGGTTGATTTTCTTTGAAGACAAACCATTTAAAAAGGTTTGGAAGTAGATGGGGAGAGAAAGAAGAGGAGGAGGTCTGGATCATGAGCATGTTGCACAAAACCAGCCAGGAGGTTATGCAGCATCTCTCACAGAGGACTCAGGCCAAGCCATTTTTCTGCAATGTACATGAAAGAAGAAGAAACACCCACGTCCATTTTACCTGTGCAGGAGCCAGCCTGGATTCCATTCTGTAAGTATTGCAGAGGTATTGTGTGAACTCAACTGGTAGTCTGCCATTTTTAATTTGGAAAACAATAGCCATGGCACTAGAACTAATCTGTGGGAGTTATAAGGGAAAGAAAATAATTTCTCTTACGTTCCTTCATCTCGGCTCACATCTAATTTATTCACTTCATAGACGCATAAATTCACACAGAGTTCAGACTCAGCTGAAACCAGAATAGATGGAGTATTTATTGCACAGGCAAGAGCAGCCTGAGGAACATCACAAAAAAAAGAGAGCACCAGAAGACATATTCCTAGCTCCTGTCTCATAAGCACCTTTCATTTCAAATTCTCTTACAAAGGGGTAAATACTACCAGAGCAACTGCTTTAACAGACTGCATGTTACAGCTGCTTAGGGACAAGTTGTATCTCTTGTACCAAAAACTGCCTACTTTTTATTTATTAAAAAAAAATCAATTCTTTCAAGAGGAAGCAAAGCATACAAACTGTAATGGTCAAACTCATGCAGCATTTGGAGTTACATCAAATTACTCCACTCTGAATTTGGCCCAAATATGTAGGACCTGTTTTGAGTTCAGAAGGTATTTTCTTTGTATTCTGTAAAAACACAGAACACTTGAATTTCAAGAAGGTAGCCAGGATTTGTGTGGAACTGAATGAGAGACAAAAGAGAATGAGTGGCTGCCTGGGGTTAGGATCTCAATCCACTTCTAGCTACAGCAGCAGACACAGGAATATAAATTTTGTCTCTCAGTAAAGTTTTGAGAAAATAATGTCATTTCTCTCCATAAAAACTGCTTCCAAGCTCTCCTCCTCAACTTCTAAGGGAGTCTGCATGTGTGTTATATCTCTTGGCCCTAGAGGCCTTGGGGATCCACCTTGTTCCTTATGGAAAGGGCTGAGGAGAGGACACCTTGCCCCAAAGCTGTGGGGTGGGTGCTGGATGTTGGTTTTCAGGCAGCCCAGGCACACAAATGAGCTATGGAGCACCATGGCTACTCAAACTCAGGGCACTGGCTTGGGGCACCCAGGTCTGTGTGAACCCAGGGCAACTGTGCCAGTCACAAACCTCAATGCCCATGGAGCTGAAAAGGTACCAGGGTGAGGTGTGAGCTGAGCTGAAATTCTCATGAATCTCTGAATCCAAATGTCAGAATTCCACTCACATCTTGCTTTAGTGCTCCAAGTCTTCCGCTGGCTTTAATTCCTTTTGCTCCACATATTTCCATTTCAGAGCCACTGTGGCAAAGTTATTCTAATTCTTCCCATTTTGCTCTGTATTTGATCTCTGGGTCTTTTTACAACATGGATTGGTCAAAACGTGTTGTTTACATTTTGAATTTGCCACTACTTCATCCTTGGAATCAGTGATTCCACTTGCTTGATTGTTGTTGTTGTTGTTTTAACTATAAAAATGACAATTGAGGTGGGTTCAATTTGTAAAACATCTTGCATATAGGTATTACAGAAGTCAATAGCTTTTCTTATAAATATGCAAGTTTTGGTTACAAAAAGTATATTTTAGCTTAGTTTGAGAGAAATGGTAGCCTGATTTTTTTCATATTCAACAGTCTGTAAAACTTCATTTGTTGGGGGGCTTACAGGACTCAGCTTCAATAGAAATGAGTGACAGTAAATTCTTAACTATCAATTTTAAAACCAAACAGTTTTTAGACACAATTGGCAGGTTTTGATAAATAAGTTTTCATGGCTGGAATTCCCTCATAAACTTCCACATTTTCTCCTTGCTTGTGTAGGGAGAAGGTTTTGCCGTCTCATAACCAGGCTTTGCCTTTTTATGCCTTTGTTTCTGGTTAATATTCCTTTTGCAAGGCACATTGTCCATATCCATGATGTGCATAAGACACGTGGTAAAAAAATCCAGCAGTTGAAAGCCAAGATCAGCTAACCAAGGATCTATCCTATGAAAAGAGTTAATGTGTTATGAACCCTCATGATATAAAACAGCTGCATTTCAAAACAAGATCACTCATGAAGAATAGTTGTGCCTTTAAAAATGTCAGCATAAAAATATATTCTCATCTGTAAGAGAAGATTGTAATCCTCAAACTGTTTCCTAATGTTGTATTCCAAACACTGAACTTTGTTTTTTCATTTGTATTTGTGTTTAATAAATTGGTTTTGTTTTTCAGCCGCAACAAGGCAAGATGAATTTTGTGGAAAAGGGCAGTCTAATGGAGATGTGGTGTGTAATTTAGATGATGAATTATCAGAGCAACACAGTAGTCTGTGTTGCGGTCATTTTATTGTTCAGTGCAGTAATAGAGTTAAGTTATATTTACATTTTCTAATTATATTTTGTTATGCAAAAGATTATACGTACGTAACCTCTTGCCAAACCAAGCACTGAACTTACTTCTCTCTCAGAAAAAAAAAAAAAAAGAGAATAACTGAGACTGAAATAGAAAACAAAATAGATAATGAAAGCCCACAGAAATCACAGAGAGGCTCCACACTGAATTCCAGACAAGCATCCTGCATTTCATCATGGCCATGGCCCTCTCCTGTCCGCCAAGACTGCAGCTCAAAGTCTCCTCCTGCCAGCAGCCTTGGCCAGGATCCCTCACTCACTGCTGGTCTGGGAAACGCATCTTTATAACCCTTGGGTTTGGGATCAGTTGGAGAATGTGCTTGCTGGAGGTGGTGGCACCAAAAAACTGAAATTGTTCTCCCCTGGAAAGGTGGGTCCCATCCGAGGAGCTGCAATGGCAGCTCAGTGATCAGCATGAGCAGATGCCATCTTCCCCAGATTCCAGGAACAAAGAGTTTTTGTTCAAAGGGATGGCTCAAGTTTTGGTTCCCCTTTCATGCAGGGTGGTTACTCAGGAGCCAGGTGAGCTGCCTGGACAGTCATTTCAGAGAAAGAGAGAGGGAGGGACCCCAAAGTTTTCAACCAGTTTTTTTTTTCTCATACCTTTCTGTAGAGCAGCTGTCTTGGTTTGGAGAGGCAGGAGTCTGCTAAGAAAGGCAGGTGCCTCCCCTGAAATGGAGAATGTAAACCCTCCCCACACCTCCAAATTGCTATGAATTTTAAATTAAGGGGCTCTCAGGCAAAAATAAATATGGGAGCAGGAGATAACAGTTCTTTAATAGGGAAGAAAAATAAAAGGATAAAGTAAACAATGCAGTAAACTAAAACAACACTGACAGAGTCACAATTCAACCTGACACCCTGTTGGTCAGGGTGTTGGTAGCAGTCCCATTGGAATTGTGGCTGCAGCCCTCCTGCAGTGTCAGGGGTGGTTCTGGTGGAGCAGGGATCCTGTAGAAAAGGGTGGACTCTTCCTCTGAAGATCCAGTGGAAGAGGGAGCTGCTGTTCCTCTGGGGAATCCAGTGGAGAAGCCGTGCTGGTGTTCCAGAATCTCCAGATTATATCCAGGTAGGAATGCTTGGCTCCTCCCTCTGGGCGGAGCATCTGCCAATGGGATGCTGTAGCTCTTATCAGCCATGCAGTGACATTCAATAGTCTGTTATCAGCAGATGTCCCCACGGAGGGAGGAGTGGTTGTGACCACTCAGAGAGAGAGATAAAGAAAACTGCCCACTTGACAAAAGATAATCGGCCATGCAGATGGTAATAGGATACATCTTGCTTTGCAGTCTGGAATAGTATCCCAGTAAGCTGCTCTTTGCAGTCCTGTATTGAACAAAACCAATGTTTTTATTCATCTACTTGGACACACTGGGTCTGCCTAAGTCAACTGAGAGTCTCCAGAGGTTCCTCTCACCTCCCCATCATGAGCTTCAATAGCTGAATTTCCTGAAACCCCATTTATGTGTCTTCATAAGTGAAGGATGGCATAATCCTTATCTTTTCTTCTAGAGATAGGACTTCTAGAGCTTTTTGTTTGTTGTTTTCCATGCATTAGTTGCAATGAACACCATTTTCCTTACTTAACTGTTTCCTCAGTTTTAAATGACTGTATCTAAGTTAGACACAACAGGGTGCATTAGAAAGATATTGAGAGAATACATTAATTTATGATTCCAGGTCAAAGAGATCTTCCCCAAAATAAAGTCCAAGGCAGATTTAAACTCTGGTTCTTTTACCCCAAGGCTAGCAACCTGAACTAATACCTAGAAAAATAATAACTTTTCCAATGTTTCTTTTGATTCCATTAAGAAAAGTTCCACCTCCACATTAGGCAGCACTGTCTTTAACTGAGGGCAAAATGTTGATGGAAATTATTGTTTGCATTCTATATACCTTGATTTGGAGCTAAAATGGCAGAAGTAATTAGATACTTGACTATTCTTCCTAAATATTTTAGACATTCAGAGATAAACTCTTGGTCTCTACCATCTTACTAACAGTGGAAAAACAACAATTCTATGGTAATATTTTATATTATTGGATATATGTCAGAGCCCTGTTTGCTCCAATATTTTATAAATGTGAAAAAGTGAAGGCCCTAATCTAGAGAGTTCACACTTTCATAAATTTAAATAATTAAAATTGAATGATTGTCACAACAGATTAACTAAATCCTTGACTTCAGAGAACGCCAAAACACCATCCTAGTAATTGATTCACACCAATAAACAACAAGATTACTTTAAGCATGATATCAAGCTCTTCAAAAGGAAGGAAACTTAGGTACCTGGCCTCAAAAAATTAAGAAATTAGATTACTAAATACATCTAAGAATAGTAAACTGTTGTTAAAATGCCTACACAGCAATATTTGGTCATCTAATTCGGTCACTAAAATTCCACTGAAATTCCACTACAAAGTGGAAAATAATTTGCTGGTGATGTAGGAACATAATCCAAGAGCAAGAAATGTTATCTTTGCCCTCAAGGTGGAAAAGAACTCAAAGTGAATTGACAGGCTTATATCAACCTCTCATCATTAAGAAAGGGAGTAATGCAATTAAATGTAGTCTTATTTTGTTGAAATATTTTATGTCAGGCACAGGGTGTTCTGAGGTGATACAGATAATTAGCAGAGAAATTTAATCATCCATATCACAATGAAAGAAAAAAAATTGGCTCTTTAATCAAAAGATAGACCCACCTGATCTGAAATGAGAACGCTTCAGTATGTCTTCCAGGCTGGAAAGCCTAGTTAAAAATTAATGGAAGTTGGCAAGCATTAAATTATCTACCTAAAAGATCCTATACAGCTTCACAAATTAAATAGAAGTCCATTGATATTCACAAAATAAGTTATCTGCAGGACTAATGCATTGGAATAGTGAAATAACATATACCAAAGGCAGAATGCCTTCTGAGCAACGTTCCATCACTGGGGCTTGTGCTAAACACAAGGTTCATTTGTGGCTCCAGGTTTTCTGCTTGGTTTAAGTGGAAACTGTGCTGGTTTACCCCAGTAGAGCTTGACTCATGGTGGTGTTGAAGGTAAATTTAGGCTAGACCTGGCTGCAGCTGTGGCTTCAGTGGCAGGACTTGTGTTGATTTCAGTGGGATGAGCCTCCTTGGCTCTGAGTGCTTGGCATTTTCTTGGCAATATGTGAGATCCTTCTTGGTTCTGGGACTTGTGGTTTTGGTATCTTTCCAACTTGGCTGAAATCACTGTCAGGAGTGAACGCTTGAGTGAAGGAGATTTTGATGCTTTTTTGCATTCTCAACATAATTGTGATTAAAAAATGTAGGCTGTCAGAAGTGTATTGAAATAAAATTAAACTTGTTTCAGAGGATAAAATCTGTTGCATAACAAACTTTCAAATGTTTACCACAAGTCTGTCTGTATTTTCGTTTCATTGGTAATGAGAAAACCTTAGCACATATGTTGCTTTCAGCATACTTTATTCCAGTTAGGCTTTTGTGTGCATTTGTTTTTAAAGCTCTGTTGAGTCTCCACTTGCACTGGGAGAAGCTTGGTGGCACAGGATACTCTTAATTTAGCAATCACAAGGGGATCCTTTTGCTGGGCACTGGAATTGGTGAAGTCCAGATGGAAATCCAAAGTACATCTAAGGATGAGGATACTTGCTAGAAGAGATTAATGAGGAGTTTATCATTCTACAGCAGGACTTGTAGTTTTGGAAGTATAAAAAAACTTTAGCTCTGATTAACCAGAAGTGGTACTTGCTTGAAAAACAGGTCCCATAATGCTTCTTATTAGCATTTTCCTGTTACTGCTAGTAATTCCAATGATGTTGCTCAGATTTCCTAGCATCCCCATGCATTTAAATTTCATACGCCCAGACATGATGCAGAAATCATATTCTGAATGCTTTTCCTCCTACTCTGAATCCCTTAGCAACTTCAATTTCATTCATGGAAAAGTAATTATTTGAACTCTGTGTATTTTTAGCTTTCATTAATGGAGTTTAAAAGCTGGAAATGTGAAAAAACAAGAAGCCTTAAGGCAGAATCTATACTTCTAGTAGAAATCCTCCAGATTTTGCCCTCCTACAGCTGTCAGCATCATTTCATGCTTGGGCTGTACTACAGAGTTTATCTTCTGCTTGTCTTAGGAGGAAACCTTGTGCTCAGTCTGGACAGGGACTCATGTATGAAATACTTCTACCTAAGGAAGTGAAAATTCATTATTGTTGGGATGAGTCTGAGAGCTCCCCATCCAATCTGCTTTTGGGAGAGCACAGAAGGTTCTGCCTGGGCCAGGTGAGCACAATAAAATAAAAGGCACTGCCCCATGTGAGCCTGTGAGCTCTTGGGTTTATCATGGGCTACATGAAAGCAAGCTGGGATCTCTGCACTGACCCCATGCTCTGTTTGCAGGGAATAATTCACTCAGGGCTGGTGGGGAGTTGACTGAGTTCCAGGTGATGTGTCTCAAGCCAAATCCCTGGTGAATCTAAAAAATCACTAAGTTTTCTAAGAACTAAATGTCAAAGCACAAATGTCAGTATTTAGTGTCTCAGTATTGTCAGGAGACACCTGATGTGTTGAACTACCCACTGTTTTCCCTGGGAAATTGGTATATGAGGAATAAACTGTCCAATTATACCCTTGGAAAATACACTCCTGTTGGTGTAACAGGAACATATCAGTCTTCTCCCAAAGACAACAGTGTTCAGCTGTTCCATGGCAAACTCCCTGAACATGTGAAGTTTTAAAGTCCAACATTAAACTGAAGGGATGAGAAGTGAATGAACATGCTGTCAGAAAAATGAGGTGGAGAACAGGTCGGTAGTAACCCAAAAAAACCTAAGTATTAAAAAAAATATATCAAAAATATATATAATTCTAAAATTCAGAGGTTTCTATCATATTCACTTCTCCTTCAGGAAACAGAGGATGCTGTCTGATATAATATAATCTCCTTTTTTTCAGACTCTTCCATTTATGTTAACAAAGATGGCTTAAGCACCCTCATGCAGTAAGAGCTAGCAAATATTAACTTTTCAATAGCAGCTGCTCTGTCATTATTCTAATCTCTTGAAGAATTAGTGATCCTCAGAAGTAAATTTTAAGTTTATTTAACTGTGTATTTACTTTATCTTTCCCTCCAGTTTCTTCTCTGGAAGACTAGCCAAGACTTCCTTACAAGTCAAGACTAGAAGCTGTAAATACTTGGGCAAAGTTTTAGGATATTAGGAGTGAAGATTTTTCAGAAAAGTCATGTAGCTTGGCTTGAACAATGAAATTCTCAGAATTGATCCACTTAGGAAGAAAATCTTATTACTTGCTGTAATTCTCTGAGGGTTTTTTTCAGTGCTGCAATACTAAATGCTTTTAAGGAATATGTTTATTCCATAAGAGTATTTGGAATTACTAAAGCTGTTTCTGACTTATTTAGGATTGCACAGTGTAGCACTCAACCATTTCATTTGGGATCCCACCAATTCTGTTCCTCTTGAATATTATAATTTAATAACAAAGCAAGTGCTAGAGACAATCTTTGCCTCAGCTGTTGTCTCCTCTTCTTGGCACTCATTTGACCACATCTGTGGTTCTGTTTTGAGGCCTCACTGCAAGACTGATATAAATTGGAGCAAGTTCAGCAGAAAGCCCCCAGGATGGTCAGGGACTGGAGCATTTAACTCTGGTAGAGGGGCTGGGGGAAGTGGACTGGTTCGGTCTGGAGAAGAGATGTGTTTGGGGGGACCTGGCAGCATCTTTCCAATTATGTGGGGAGGATTTTGAGAAGAGAGAACCAAGCTCTTCACAGTGAGGTGTGTCAGGAGGATGATAAGCAACAAGCACAAGTTGAAACAAGAAGAGTTCAGACTGAATGAAGGGGAAATCTTTATCCCCGTGAGAGCAGTCAGCCTTTAGAACAGGTTGCCTGGTGAGGCTGAGCAGTCCCTGCAGGATTTCAGCATATGGCAAAGCTCTGAGCAACCTGGTCTGACCCAGAGCTGACTCTGCTTCAGCAGGAGGCTGGGGTGGAGACTTCCTGAGCTCCTTCCACTCTGAGTGATGTTTGATCTCAAGCCTTTGGGATGGGTTCCTCCTCAGCATTTCTACTGGGAGTCACCAGCTTTCACGAATGATGCTTTACAGAAAGGGCAGATCAGTCTTCCTCCCTGCTCAGCTCAGACTGTGGGCCCAGTGAAGGGAATTAAATGTGCATCACATGACAGAACAATGTGCTGGGGACCTGGTGGGATGCAGAGGATGGAGAGAACTCAGAGCAAAAGAGTAATATGGCTTAGCCCAATCTTAGAGAACACAGTCTTGAAATTAAGTTTGGACAGAAGCCTGGGCATAGGCTTGTGGCATCAAGCTGACAGGTAGAAGACAGGATCCTCACAAAAAGGTTTGACAGAAGAAAAAGCCATTTGTTGCATTTTGAAAACACAAATACTTTTATTGGAGACAGTAAAAAGTAACCTTAAATTAAGGAGAGGAAGTGAAATCCTGATGCTCTTAAAACTGCCTCTTAGTACAACAGCTCTTGCATTTGTCTGTGGTCTTACATTCTCAAAAGATTTTTCTTTCAAAATATTGAAAAAACGAATGTCTGTGCTCTGCAGCCAGCTAATACTTTGTGAAATTAATTCTTTCCTTCTATTCAGAAGGACTGTTCCTAGGCTTGTTTGGAGAGTCAAGAGATCCAGCATCAAATGCATTGAATGAGTTTTATTTGATAAAATAAATTCTCCCAGTCTCTTATCAATGTGGCTTTAAATAAAGTATTGTGAATAGGATGTAAGCATTGTAGCCTGTGTTCCTTCTCAGATAAAGAAAGTCAGCCTCAGAGTACTGAAACCCACAAAGAATAGAATATCTATGAGGCTTTATTTTTTTTTTCCTAGATCTCATTCTGTGAGAGATGTAAGAAAAGTACATTTTCTCAAAATGGCCTATAAAAATGTTGGGGGATGAAGTTGCCATGCTGGTGTTGTCATAGTACCTGAGGTACAGAGGCTATCTCTAGATCAGATTTAAAATGAAAACTTTCTGATTTCCCAGGATTTCCCTCCTGTTATGCACCTTAGATACAAATGGACAGATTGCAAAAAAACCCAAAAAACCCTTTTTGTACAGGGGTTTCACTTCAGACCTTGCTTTTAAGATGCAGCTGAGTCTGGGCCAAACCTTCCCCCATTCATATCAAAAGTAAATGTACTGGCAAAGGAGGTGCACTGAGACTAAAGCAAGGAATGCAAAAGTAATGAATTTTCACATTTTCCCTCTGAGAAAAAGCCTGATATGATGAAGGAATTTTTTCATGTTTTATTGAGGTTTCCTGGGCTAGATCTCTGGTCTTAAATACAGAGGCTTTTTAGCTACTTAAATCATACTACTTTATTGGGTCCCAGGGTGATTGTCTGTCCTTCCACATCATTCAAAGGAAGCAAAAAAATATGTTCCCTACAAAAATACAGAAGAAATATCAGATCATCTTTCCGCATTCACCATGTCACTTCCTAATAATAAAAAAGTTGATTCCTTGTTCAGTGAGAGTATTTGTTGCAGCTCCAGCGAATTCCCATTAAAATGACATGGAGAATATCCATCAAGAAGAAAAGCTCAAAAGATGTCTGAATGGTGGATGATAAGGAGTCCAGTCAGATTAATACACTTGAGGGAGTTATGTGGTGGTATCACTTGTAGCTGCCCTGAAAGTCCCAAATCTGAAGGAAAATGTCATTGACTGTTTGAACAGAATCACCTGGCCACAGCCTGAGGTAGAAATCTGCAGCACATCTTAGTCTCACACTTCCAGATCTGAGACCAAGCCTTGGCTATTCCATCAGCCAAGCAAAAGTGATTTAGGAGTGAAAATTACCAGCCAAGGTCGTGATCAGTACAACCTGAACTCTCTGGGAACACGAGGGATGCAGTTTTGGAATCATAGAAAGCAACAGGCAAGTCATTCGTTGAAGAGACATTTTCATCATTAATTAAAAGGGTCACTCTGTCTGGGGTGCTGTGATCCTTCAGGCTGGAAGAGGCCCCAGGAAATCTCCAGCCCAACCCAACCCAACCCTGCTCAGAACAAGGTGACCTCTCACTTCAGACCAGGCTGATCAGGGCTTTACCCACTCAGCTCTGGAAACTTCCAAGGGTGGACTCTGGTCATAAAACTTATCAGAGTCTTCTATGTCTTTTGTCAAAGTGTCAAATAAGTCAGAAAATAAGAATTAAAAGCTATAAACAAGAATTCTCTCTCATAAGGTGTTTGGCGTTTTTCCACAGCATCATCAGTGTCATTTTGTACAACGCCTAAAAACATTTTTGTTTCCTGTTTCTGGAAATTTCTGGATTATAGGGTCAGCCTTCAATGGCAGAAGTGGAAACACAGCAATGTATAATTCCAGCCAAATGGACCCTGGTTGATGTTTAATAAAAGAAAAAGCCCTAGATATTGTCAGTGGTAAACTAAGCATTTTGCCAGTAATCTCAACTTTAAACAAAGCTGTTTTAATCAAGATAATTGCTACTTTTATGCCAATAGTGCATAAATTAAATATGAAATGAAAATAAGAGATAAACACTGCAACTGCATTATGACAAATCTGAGGTAAAAATATGCAAAACCCCACTACTGCCAGAGTTCAATGTATGGTGAGTATTTCTATTGGTGTATGAAGTCATGCAGGAGGGAAATGGGACTATTAACAGTCAAGCACAGATATATTTTGCATTTCTTTGTAATTACAAACACCTAAGGGTAAAAACTGAGATGGAAGAGGATCTGCCTGATAAAACACCAAAATTAGAGAAATCAAGACCAGAGTTTGAGGAACAAAATGAAGAACTTCCTGTTCAAAATGCATCTTGTGTAAAGTATAAGCCATTCCCAAATAAAAACAAGGGAGAGAGTAGTCAAGATCTTCAAGTGAGGAGTGGGATTTTTCCAACAAAAACTCTCACAGGTAACTCTCAAAGGTTCCAGCATCACCTGCCATTGGCACTTCCCACAAGTGTCCTGGAGCATCACTTCTCCCATTGCCATCATTTCTGAGAGATCTGCTTAATGTCTTGCATGAGATTTTGTATTTAAATATCTTTCAACAGCTGGGTGGCTTGAAGAAAACTAGAGTGTGAACAACACTCTGAGATTGCACAGGTTGTGTCCTATTTCTAGTGAGCACCCATTGCCTATGAAGATGCTGCAGACTGAGAAGGAGCAGAGTTCAAAGTGCTACAGATGGGCATAAAACAAGGATGCATGGACATGTCTGCAGTTCCCTCACTGAAAAAAAGAAAGAAAGGCCTTTTGGTTTAGCCGTTGGCTTGGTTAAACCTTGGATGATAAGAAGAGTTCCTGCTTTTTCTTCTCAGATATTAAGCAAATCACTTCTCAGTTTCTTCTCTCCTTTTGTGTGAGCAACAGGCAAAGCATCCCCTTTCCTGTGAAATCAATGGACACCTAATTCTCCTGAAATGTAATTACTTCTGGTGCATCAGGGAGAGACAAGAGACACCACACTCCACAAGGATTATTTTTCTGTGTGCAAGCTGAGGTGTGAGCCTCTGGGATGTGTGGCAAGGCTCTGTCCCTGGAAAGCTGCACCAAGAGGAGCAGGGACCACGTTCTCACAAGGGCAGCAGGATCACAGTATTCCAGCCACCTGTGGGGCAGCGGGACTGCAGCGACAGCCAAGGGAAACCTCTCACAAGTGTGGGCACCTCTGCAAAGGCACAGAGGCCACGGCCGGGTCCATCTGCAGCCAGCGCGGGCAATGCCCTTGGCTTTGCATTTCCCGTGGGGGAACCGAGCTCCGGCATCCCCCTGCCCGCTCCTGCGGCGTGCCGAGGGCTCGCCCCGGATCCCAAACCCTGGCGCTGGGACAGTGCCTGGCAGCTCCGCATGCCCCGGGAGCGCCCCGCGCCGTGTCCTGCGGGCTGGCAGCCGAGGGTCGGGGGGCTGCGGGCGGGCCGGGGCGCAGCCATGGAAACGCGCCGAGCATCCCCCGCTCCCCGCGGCAGCGCCGTGCTATTCCATTCCCCACCCTCCCTGCACCAGCCGTGGCCTGGCCGGGGCCGCGGCGGCTCAGCCGGTGAACAGTTAACGCCGGAGAGGCGGCTCCTCTCCCCGCACCCTCCCCGGTTCCTGTTGTAAAAAGCGTGTGTAACCCCCCCACGGGAGAGCGGCGAGCCGGGCACGGCCAGCGGAGGGGGCGAGCGCCCCTCCGCCTACTCCAGCTCCCCTCTTTTTTTATTTATTGCCTCCAAACCCTCCCTTTCTCTGCAACTGCTCTGCGGGGTGGGCTCGGCTCGGCGGGACCGCCCGGGCCCGGGGCGGCGGCCGGGCATGGCCGGGGCGGGGGGCGTGTGTGCGGCTCCCTCCTGCCCACCCCGCCCCGCCGGCTCCCGCAGGGCAAAGCCTGGATCCGGGTGGTGACAGAGCTGGGTGTCCCCGCTGCTTCCCGCCTCGCCTCTCTTCTGACAGGGGTGTTTTATTTTTATTGCCTTTTTTTTTTTTTTTTTTTTTTTCCCCTGGCCTTTCGGTCAAAAGGAAAAATATATATTGAAAAGGGTGGGGAAGGAAAAGATAGCAAGCAGGCACCCTCCCCCCTGCGCTGCTCGTAGTCCCCTCCAGTCCACACCAAAAAGAGCCATCGCAAGTGCACGCCAGTTCTTCACCAAAGTGATCCAGCCGCTGGATTAAGTAACTCTCGGGGAACAGCACACGCACGCACACACACGGCAACAATGAAGGAAAAGGCAATGTTTCAAACGGCTAAAATGCAAGGGAACATGCTGGTAAGTGGCTGCTGCTGGCGCCGCCGGTGCCTGAGTGCGTGTCGGGGCTCCCCGCTCGGCGCTGCCGGAGCCGCGGTCGGTGCCGAGCCCCCGCTGTGGGGCTGGGCTGCCCGGGGACGCAGGAGAGGGGCTGTGCTTGCTGTCCCTGCCCCACAGCGTGGCGTCTGTCCCCCCGCCGAAGGGGTCGCGGGGGATTTGGGGCTGCTGGGGTGTCCCCCTTTGCCGGGGGAGCGGGGCTCGCTGGGGCTCCGCGCCCCGGCACGGCCAACTTCGCCAAGTTGATGACCACGGTGTGTGTGCGTGAGCTGGGGGCTGTGCGGGCTGCCTCGCCTTCTCCCCCCGGCATTACTACTAGAAACATTTGTCTTCATGCCATTAAAAAAAAAAAAAAAAAAAAAAAAAAAAAAAAAAAAAAAGGCAAAAAAATCCCCTACTCAGGATGCCTTTCCAATAATCCCCCTCCTCCCTTACGGAAAAAATCAAAGCATGCAGCTGCTGTGGCGGAAGAAGCGCTGGTTGCCATCTTGTGCTGATGGAAATGTATCGGTGCGCTGTGCCGGCTGGCCTGACCCGCGGGGGCCGGGGGTGCCGGGGCCCCGCATGCGGCGGCTCCGCAGCCGGGAGGAGCTCGCTGCGGTGGGGCGGGGGCGCGCCGCAGCCTGGCAGAGGCTTCGGGGTCCTTCGCCCTCGAAACGACTCCTTTCATATCACCTGAAGCTCATAAAGGGTACCTGTTGGTCTCCTGTCCCCTCTCTGCTCAGGCAGAGCGCTCCTGTGTGTGTTTTGCCTCCCCTGTGAGGGGAAATGCTGGTATTTAATAAAAAGGTGGTATCTGCTTCTCTCGTGCCTTCTGCTGATGTGTTCAAGAAGCAGGCAAAGTATTCACCATCCTTTAAGCAAGTTCTGTAGTAAAATGCTTTGCTGGCTTTTTAAGGAAGTGCCTCCTTTTCCAACTCCAATAATATTGCTTTTTCCAGCAGTAGTGTTTAAGAGGAAGGTGCAATGCTATGTGACCTGTGAATTCAAGTAAGGGAACTGAACAGGAACTTCTGCAAACATTTTTTTTTTCCAAGAGAATTGCACAGCCTGTGTGATTGCAGTGTGCTTCTTTTATTGTGCTTTTTAAAAGCCTGGGGAATATCTAGTGCTGGAACTTTTTCAACACGGAAAAATTTAGATTATTATCTGCTTAAGCTACTCATCCTAGTGGTCATTATAGCCTTTGGTTAGAATGTTCTCTATCAGTAAGAAAAAATAATCAGCCAGCTGAGATGACATTGTCTGATTCAAGTACAGGGTGAGCCTAATTCACATACACAGAATGTGTAAAATCACAGAATTAATAAAAACCTCTTGCACATTTTCCTTGCTGGTCTCTGAAGTCAGGGAATGAGGAGCAGGCAGGGATTCCCCCACTGCCACTCAGCGCAGGGCTGGAGCTTCTGCTGGGATTTCTACCTGGTGCTTCAGAGCGTGGCAAAATGGATCCACACATCCACAGCTCTGCAGGATGAGCAAAGGCTGGGAGATGGATCTGCACTAGGGGCTGCCCACAACTCCAGCCTTCAGCCACACACAGTAGTTTTTGCCTCTGACTCAGACAGGAGCAGGATCTGCCCCCTCAGGGTGCTAAGTCACAGTTACTTCTGTCACTTGGGGCAGCCTCCCTGGACTTGAATGCAAGGTTTTTCTTCAGAGACCTCATTTTTGAGACATTGGACATCACATTTAAAGGCAGGCAAACTGTTGTATTTGATTTTGGTGGGGGAGACGGGTGGTTTATTTAGATCATGTCTGTTTTTATGGGCCACCACAACCAAACACACACCTGGTTTCTGTGTTAGTCTGTGGTTACAGCTGGATCTGTAGTTTATTTAAGCAAGAACCAAGTTTAGGTGAATATTTGAGCTCTAAGATACTAGATGTTATATTTCTGCAAGATAGTATTTAGCAGACCTCATTCTGAAAACTGAGGTATGCCTTGGATGGAAGTTCCAACAAGTTAAGCCTAGTACTTTCTCCTTTTCCTTAAGCTGTTGTTTAAAAATAGTGTTTTTGCTTTTCTATCACTTTTTTTACAATTAAAATGAGAGTCCTGAAGTACACATGTCAAATCCTATGCTGTGGATGTCCTCCCTCAGATATTGGCAGTGATTTAGGATACAGGGTTAGGGTGTGGGGAATCCCAGGAGGTGCATTACAGTGTGCCCTGCAGTAAGTGCCTCAGCAGAATTCAAACAGTCATTGAAAATTCAAAGCCCACCATGACTTTTTTTTGTTTGTTTGTTTTCTGGCACTTTTGCTGTTGCTTAGAATCCTGACAAGCTTCTAACTACATATTGATTTCTCTTCTCTTTAAAAATCTTTGTTAAATTGAGCTATTTCATTCCTAAAATGATGTGACAGCAGGTGATAATACTGACACACTGGTCCCTGGCCATGCAGTGGACCCTTTTTAAGTGTGGTAATAGCTCATGGAGTCACTACACCTGTGATTTCTTTATTACCTAATTAGACCAGCAAAAAACGAAGCCATTCTTGTGACACTGAGATATATGTTTTTATCCCTGTGGCAGTATTTTACCAGGGCTTTGTTTGGTTTTTTGGGTTTTTTTCTTTAAACAACAGTATTTACCTGGAAAGGTGCCTATTTTTATTTTACTGCTGTATTTCCCATTCATCATTTGAGCCAGGGGAATGCAACTTACAGAAATAGCTCAGGCTCTTACAATGGGATTTCTCTTAATTCTACATAAAAGCTGTAGGGAGTGATTGATACACAGTGGTTTCTCCTGGTAAGAACTGACATACCCTTGAGTTTTCCACAGTGTATTTGAAGTTAATGTGCAACAATATGGTATGGAGATAAATGTTTATCACTTTTGGAAGTAAATTTAATGCACTTGCATTTTATCCTCACTCTAGGTATAGCTATATAATGTATTTGATTAAAATATTCCAGATTTCTTCCTTACATGTCCAGTTGTCAGGTGAAGGACAATAATGCCAACTGCATGTTTTATTCTACACTTCCCTGTGCTTCCCCAGGGTCTGATCTATCATGTACACAGGCTTTTTGTTTGGTTTTAGTTGATTGATTTGCAAAGAAATGTATCCAAAAGAGCTGTTTGGAAGAGGGCCTTGTCTGTAGTGCCAGATTCTTCTCTTACACGCACTCATGAAAATCCCAATTTGTTAGAGGTACAGTTGCAACAAGGGCAAAAAGGAGCTACCACCTTTGGTTGTAGACAATTAGGTGAGAGAAAAATGGGCTTGGAGGGGTACAGAGGGGTCTTGAAGGCAAATTAATGTGCTGTGTGTGAGCAGGCTGTTACTTTGGCACACTTAGTGGTCAGTGGGAGCAGTGAGCACCCTGCTCTATCTATGTGAGTTAGAAGGATATTGCTGTGAAACTTGTGTTCTGAATTTCAGTCTAACCTGCAGTTGCTCAATTGTTTGGAAGCTGCCAAGAGGAGCCATGGTGGATGTGTCATGTTTCTGCTTTACTCTGATGAAAAAATCTATGAATAGGGCAAAAGGGACAGTTTGGGTTCAATGACAGGAGATGAAGGGGAGTCTGGAGATTTAGATTTTCAGTTTGACCATTTAAATTCCAGCTCTGATAGCTGCAGTTTTGATGTACATATATAAAACCCAAATAAAATAAGCCCAGTGACAACTGTTATCTCCTCAGAAGTTTGCTAGCACCTCTGAGGCCTCAGAGACCACAAGGGTACAATTGACATGAAGACTGAGCTACTCTGTCATCCCAGGAGTGCTCCTGCTCTTCCTTGAGAAACACGACTCTGGTGCCTCTCAGGAGCAATAAATTCTTACTAAAATAAATAAGATCTTGGTGTTCCACTGTGATTTCCCTTATTTGCCATAATTTACCTACAGGTGTGTTTCTTGCAGTGTTCAGCCACATGGTGCTGAAACAGAGTGAAATTCTTCTCAGCCAAAAACGCAGTTTTCCTAACAAGGGCTAAAGAAGCTGGGTAAAGATTAATTTTTTTTTAAACTCACACTGAAGTGGTGGTTTGTGATCCAATGCAGCTCCCTGCTACTTTAGCCTTCCCTATGTCTTGTATTCAGCTTGACTTAGGAGCCAGATGCAATCCAGATTTTGTGTCCTATTCCTCAGTTGTCTGCTACCTCAGCTGAAACACAGGGAGCTCCTGAGCTGAAGGAAAAGGAGCTGTGGTAGCAGTTCCCAGGTGAGCTATCATGAGTTCAGCTGAAGTTTAAAGCCAGGCAGGAATTCAATTGCTGATACTACAGCAAGAGTTGCAGCGGAAAAAAAAATAAAATTCTTTGGGACTGCGGCTGGAAGGCAAGTTATGTTTGGAGGACTGTGACATTCTCGTATAATTTCTGGGTCAGGCACAAAGGGAAATAAGGGTTCCCCTTTGTTATGTGCAGCAGGTGTACAATCCATAGGAGGTGCTGGAATTGCTGCATTGTGGGGAAGCTGTAAGATATGCTGAAACTGTTCCAATATCAGGCTGCTAGTTGGTGGAAATCAGGAGTCTTTTTACATTTAAGGTGGGATGGCAGACAGCTCCACAAGATTTGTAGGATCCTAATATTATCCATGTAATGTAGTGTCCTTTTAGATACATCCTTATTTAGGGGATAGAGAAGTTCAAAGCCTGGAATTCTAAGAGACCAACTAAAGTTGCAGGACCTATGAGAAATACAAGGTGCCAGGCTGTCTCAGAATAACTTTGGGAGCTGTGGGAAGCACTACACATTGCTGGCTCTTTATTTAGCACTGTGAGATTGAAGGAGGGCATGTGGTCTAACTCTAATTTTCACTGTCAGAAGGGTTCAAAATCTTGAATCTGATGGTGCTCCTCACCCCTGCATCTTTTTCTTCAGTGTTCCTCGGCAGCTTCTCTGGTTCTTCTTATGCAAGGAAAAAGGTGCACTTTGTGTTAATTTCTCCCTTCCTCCTCTGAGTTGTCTGACTTTTCACAGGATAGTCTGTCTCCTCCCTCTCTTTCTGAATCTTTTCACTGTTTTCCCAAATAGTAAAGGGGAAGAAGTTGAAGGGACTGTTATGATTTTAATGAATGACAGCTGAGTAGGTGGCTGTAGAGCCCTGAGCAGCAACAGAGCCACAGAGCTGTCTGTGCAGCTAGAAAGGCAGCATTTGTGTTTGAGAGGTTACATTTATTCATTAATGAAGTCTGGATTTGCTTGTTAAGATAAATACCTAAAATGTAAGTTTTGTAGATGTTGATGGCCTGAGGCTTTATTTGATGAGGAGAGCTTCTCTTTCTGTGCTGTGGAATGAGTCTCTCAGCTGCCAGCAGATACTACACAGCACGATTCAAGTGTCACTCTTGCATATCTCAGAGGTCTCATTGCTTGGCAGAGCTTTGCCCTCTCAGTATTAGCATCACTGATTATGTAAAGGGGAAGGCAGCAGAGCATCATGCCCCAAGAACAACTCTAGTTTGTACACAACCCTTATAGTGCCAACAGGGTGTTTAATGCAGCTGACAAAGACAAAACAAGATTCAAAGCTGGAAGTTGGAGTTAGAGCATTCCAAACTAGAAGAGAAAGTGCCTGGTTTTTACTGTGAAGGTGATGAACTGCTGGAACAGTCTCCATGGGAGTGTGGTAATTCTTCATTAGAACAAGATGGGCATAGGATTCCTCTGACTAAACACTGGCTTCTTCAGTATAGACATTTATATCTAAGTTAGTCAGCCTGGGCTCTCTCTACAAATTAGTCAGTGGAGTCTGGGCCATGATTCATCCCATCTTCATGTAGATTGTGAAATGGGCCAGAGTACCTGCACTCTGAAATGCCAACTTCTCTCCATTGACTCAAGGAGTTATGGGGTACAAGCTGAACCGTAAACATCTACCCTGCACATATCTAAGTGATGAGTCTGTCTGTTGCTTAAACATAGTCATAGATATTCCAGAGCATCCTCAGTGAAGCTAAGAACCCTTTTCCAGTCTCCTCTGTTACATCAGACAAAACCCACTCTGCACGTCTGCCCAGGGTTTGTCAACTACATCTGCAGTAGCACGTGAAGATAGATGAGCTCCACATTTGGAGCTTTGCTCTTCTGCAAGCTTGTGCAGAAGCAGATCCAGTCTCCCAGCAGCACAGCCCAGCTGCAGCAGGAGAGGAGCTCCATCTCAGAAAGATGCCATCCTCTAGCAGAAATCTCTTGGTCTGTAGTTTGTGTAAACTGAGCTGTCCTAGAACATTATAATGCACCTTTGGCTTTAGAATTATATAATCCAAGTGGTTTAATGCCATCACAAATACAATATGAGGATTTATTCTTCTAGGTCTGTGTTTGCATGTGTGCTGTCTGTACAGTATTGTACTACACAGTGACTCACGTGAGATTAACAAGCAAAGCCCATTTATTAAATTGTTTTATGTACTCTAAATCTCATGTAATCCACTAATGCATAATGCTGTCACTTAGTAAGCTTGGCATTCCTTCCCAATGGAGCATTGCATTTAGCAAGTTCCCATAGTACTCAGTCCTTTTGAAAAGGGTGCAGTTGAGAATGCAATTTTAAAAATAAATCTGAACTATTAGAGCCTGAATGCTTACAATACACGGAGAACTGGGACCCAGCTGTAGCATGCATTCACCTGTAGATTGCATAGATTTGCTAACCTCTTAAGGAGGCTGTACAGACAGACCTTGCATTGTAGCATGCAAAGTTTGCTTTTGTAGTGTCCTCTTGCCCTTGGAGCAGATTATCAGGATTATGTCTAAATTCTGCTTTTGCAAAAACTGGCTTTGTGCCTCTATGGAGATACTGGTGAAGTCTTGGGAATTCCTGGAGCACCTGTGTTGTAATGCTTATGCTGTGCTCTGGGAAGAAGTGTGTGCCTTGCTGGTGATTTCTGAGCACAGCATTTTCCCTATGGCTTCAGTATGCCCAGCAATATCCTCTTCATCACTACAGAGGTGAAGAGTGGGAGCAGAAGCAGTGGAATTGCCTGTCATATCTTGATCAGAGGGATAATTATTATCTGTGGATCTGGATTTGAGTCCAACTCTCAGTTGTGAATAGTTGGTTCTCAAGTTGCCCACTTGCAAGGCATGATAGAAGAGCTGCAGTCTCTGCATCTCTAGCGGCTTGTTCAGGATTTTGTTTGTGAGAAGACCTTTTTCATAGTGTGCCTCTGTTTCTATGAAATATTCCCACCCTCTCATCCCTAATTACTATGGAATGATGATTTAAGTGGTTATACTGAGATGCACACAAATGTCCACTCAAAGCAAGTGTGAGAAAAGAAACAATTCAAGACAGTGGGATGAGCTGCAGTGGTGAACATTGCAAGCCCAGGTCAAGCACTGGATGCCAAACAGACAGGTCAATGCTGGGGAAAATCCCTCTCAAATCCCAGGGAATACTGGCCAGGAGATTTTGTCAACTCAGGCATGTGTAGACAGACTTGGCATGAATTCCAGTCACATACTGCATAGCCTCATTCTGTAGTCATTATTCAGCACTTACTCAAGCAAAACTTTTGCCAAACTTAATGGGTTTACCACTCCTGCTGAAATGAGTAAGACTTCTGTCTGAGGCTCAGGTGCTTTCAGATCTGAGTCTCAACACATAACCCAGACATGTCCTGTGTCACCAGGGATTTTCAGTAATTTTTAAAAGGTAACAGCAGTGAAATATACTGCAGTTGATGAGAAAAAGATAAAATGGGTGAACTGCATGATAAGAAAGCAAGCAGGAGAAAAGAAGAATGACATGGTCAAGACAGGCACTCTGTATATTTTACTCCATCTCATTTTGTAAGTTGTCCCCCATGGAAGGCCCCGTGAGCTGCTCCATCAGCTGCTCCCCAGAGCATGCTGCGTGCCTGCATTTCTGCTTATGTTTGTTTTAGTGATGATGCTAAACTAGAAAACATGCTGAAAATTAAAGATTTTTATTTGTTTATCATTTGGGACTGATGTTATTAAAAACGTGGAGAAAAATTGAAAATACAGCTTGGCATATTTTCTGTAAATACTGAGTAGTTTTCTCCAGCCTATGATATAACCAAAGTAACCTAGAAATAAGCTTGTATTGCCTTTTTCTAGTGTCTAATTATAAGGATATAAAAAAATATGCTCATAATAATGCCTTCTCATCTGGCTGTGAGGGGGCTGAAAGTACTACTTAGGAAGATCTAGTCTGTAAAGCAAGTGATTATAATGCAGGAGTATGACTATTCATGAGCTCTGAATTTATTGACTCTGTTAAAAACTGGATCTGTGGTCTACATGAAGGATGTATAAAATGCTGTGTGTATCAGAAATTAATTGTAGTTCATATCAGTATGACTGAGCCTTTCCTGATCTCACTATTTAAAGTTTTTTATCAGGGAGGAGAAGTTCATGTTATATTCTCTGTTGATTTTGATTTATTCTCTGTGCATTTTATTTCATTTGCATTAACCATGTACATCTACATTTGTAATGCATTGAAAACATCATTAAAGATGATCCATTTTGGTTGGATTTGGCCATTATGAATCAAAATCTTTAAAAGTTTCTAGAAAGTTTAAAATTAAAATTTTCTCCTCTTTTTTCTAGTATCTTGGGTTTTATAGATATGCCTTGATTTGTTTTTTGGGTTTTTTTGCATTTTTTATTTATAAAGAGAGTTTTTCTCACTATTTTTCTACTCAAATTTTAACAGAATTGCAGTCTGGGTAGGGAAAGGAGACCATTGGTAATATATAAGGGTAGCAAATAAATCACACGCAACAGCAATTAAAGGAAAACTCGCGTCCTCCAGAGGCGTGCTCCTTGTTATGTTCCCTGTTCAGAGCGTACTTAAGCACCTGTTTAACATTAATGGTAAGCATATGCTTAAATGTTTCTGCTGACTTGGGAGTTATGAGAAGCCTGCCTTGCACACACAATAGTTGCACAGCCCATTTTCCATCTGTGTGTGAGCCCAGAGCATGGTGCTAGCTGAGCATTTTCCAGGTTAATTAGATTGGCATAACAAGATCCCTGGTGGACTCTGTGCAGTCATCAGCTCTTCTGTGCTCTCTGGCTGTTGGGAGCTCTGCTTTGAGTTGTGCATCTTGTGCTGGTAACTGAAACAGAATATTGCACTCTATTTCACCAGTGTGCTCAAATGGAAACGGAATTGAATGGATTGCAAGTGCACCATAAATACAAATTTGGCTCTATATTGCTAGCATGAATATGGTGCATCCTTCAAATGCACAGTGTCTACCAAGGACTATTTATTCTACAGAGCTACCAGTAATGGTTCTGCTTTCATGAATTATGCATGTGTTTGTCCTTAAGCCTCACCTGGATGTGATATGGAGTGTTTAAGATTTGAAGCTGGCTGTATGTATAAATTGTAGATATTTTTCATAAAATATAAAGTCCTTACAGGTTTCTTTGTGATATTAGAATCCATCGTGCTTGTGTCTACAATAAAAAAAAAAATGGAATCAAAAGAATTCTAATTCAGTACAGGAGAAAAAAAGAGAGCTTGATGCTCAAGAGTCTCTCAAGAAAAGGCAAAATTATGTGAAGTCAAAGGTGATCTATTCATCTATTCAATAAAGCAAGTAAGATGAGATAGAGGCAGAGAAATCCATCTATGGAAAAATAAGGGGTTATTGTAGGAATAAGGGAGTTATTGTTTACCAAATGTGGGGGCATTCTGACCCTACAGAATGCCTAGAAGCAACTTGCCAAAGTGTAAAAATGTAGCAGCGAACATCACATTATCTATTCTGGTCTTCTGATGGATTGAAATTAGGAGAAAGAGCACCCGCTTTCAGGGAGATATTAAATAGATGTGGAGGAGTATGATCATTTTACCTCAATTCAGTGGCACAAAACTTAGCTTTTCAGTATTTTCAGGGAGAGGCTGCCTTGGTTTCCTCTAAAGTTTCCCCTGCTCTCACCATTTGTACTGTTCTATTGTGTTTGAATTTCTGGTTTCTAGAGAGTTTCCTAATATTTAATTTTCACATTCAGGTACATTGGTTGGTTTAGCCTAATCCCTTAAGTTTTTTTAAGAGTTATATGCTAGTGAAACATTGTATATTTAACAGTGCCATCACCAAAAACATTGAGATAGAGTGGACTAATCTGCAGAATGGTGACAAATGGCTGTAGTGCACTCCTGAGCTCTCTGCTTCCTGCTGTGGTGAAGAGAACACATTATGAATAGATGTGACTGCAGAAAGGCAGAACAATGGAAAGACTGGGAGGCTTTGGGCATTTTGCATTCGTGTAAGGGGAAGCTTTCAATCTTTGAATGCATCCTAAACTGATAGTTATTGATGGCTGCTGACGTTCATTGCCTGCTCACTCATTTTTGGGTACTGTGGGAGGAACAGAGCCCCAGCTGAATGAGGAATTGCCTTGAACCACCTTGTGACCACTCAGGCACTCTCTGAAAGTGACTGATGCATCCACATTGCACATAACTTGGCAGGAACCTCCCTTGTTCCCAAATGGCTTTGTTGTTACTGGAATTGAAATAAATTCCATGGGGTTTCTTCAGCTTGAAGAACAGGATTCAGTCCTGAAAGGTTATTTTTTTCTGTGATGTGTGAATGTGTGTTTGTTTCTTGCAAGGGTTGAGGCTACAAGGCAACCTGAGAGAAGGCTAGATCAGAGTAGGAAGGAGATGAGATGTGTCCTAAGTGTGCACCATGTCTGTGGGGAAAGCTCTGGAATGGGCTGTCTTTGTGATCTGTGCCTTTTGCAGGGAGCTAGCAGCATTGCTTGGAGGTGGAATTGCCACGTGGGAAACACCGATGCTGAAATCCTGGTTCCTGGAGTGAAATAACGAGCAAATTAAATTTGTAGTCAGGACACATGCAGTCTCCACTTGTGGGCAGTGTGACGGTGGTCACAAGGGTTTTCAGGTGAAGAGAGACGAGAATGTTGACTTCATGATCAGAAGGCTTGATTTATTATTTTATGATATATATATATATATAACATTATGACTATACTAAAAGGAAATAGAAGGGAAAGTTCTCAGCAGGCTAGCTAAGCTAAGAATAGGGAAGAAAAGAATGAATAACAAAGGAGGTCTCTCCGACTCTGTCCCAGAGAGAGCTCAGTCCTTGATTGGCCATTAACTGTACACATCTAACATGGGCCAATCACAGATGCACCTGTTGCATTCCACAGCAACAGATAACCATTGTTTGCATTCCTTTTCTGGGGCCTCAGCTTCCCAGAAGGGAAAATCTTAAAGAAAAAAATTTTATGAAAAGATGTCTGCAACAGGGTAGAGCCCCTATGCCAAGGAAAGTTGCAGTTGAAGCACATCAAGAACTTGCAGCTCATAGGGATGGAGGATACAAAGTCTAGTTCCAAGCTGTCTAAAGTAACTGTAGCACAACATCTTTTTTATTGGTGTAGGCTGGAGAAAATCTGCTTGAGGCTAGGAGAGTTCATAGGATCACACAAGCTAAGCCCAGTAAACACATTTGCTATTTGAAAAGTGAATTCATTTATTTCTCTTGTGCCTTGTAAATGTGTCAGAACAGCACATCCACTCTACTGGATTCTGTATCTTGTGCTTTCTCCTTTTGGAGATTCTCATAGTAAGCTGGTTTTCCTCTCATGTAACTAAACATGTGGAGACTTGTAGCAGAAATACTAACATTGAATGAAATACAGATGCAAATATGTCTCTGTAAACACTGGAAAAAAACAGTGAAATGAGTGTGAGAAGAATGACATATGCTGATAATAGAGAACATTGTTCCCAGCAATAAAGCTGAGCAATGTGCTGTACTGTCAAGCCCAAAAAATTCACAGTACAGACATTTCTCCAGCACAAGACCTCACTTTCTAAGGACACTAAAAGGCCACAAGGTACTAGAACATTGTGTTTGTGATGACAATTCTTTCCCTGCTATGCCAACAAATGCTACACCTGCCAAACAAATGTTTATATTTCAGACAAACTCCATATAAACAAAATCAGTTACTTAACTGCAACCTCACTAAGACTTAGGAATACCTAAATAGGCAAGATTTGGAAGCAAAGGATCAGCTGTTCTCAGCTGCTGACTCATAAAAATTACAAAAGATATGCCAAAAAACTTACTTGTCATTACCAGTCAAGAAAAAACAGAGTGTTGTGATGAGAACTTAATAGTTGATAACCCTTGTCTGCCATGACATGTGCAAATCATCTCAGCCAGACTACCTGAACACACATCTCAGTGCACTTGACAGTGTGATGGATGAACTCTGAGAGAGACAGAGAATGAGTGAGTGGATAAAACCAGCATATTCAAATTTTGCTAATAAATGCCATTTTCTTCCATATGGTATTGCACTGGAGCTTGTTACACGAATTTCACACATGCTCAGAAATAGATGTCAGTCATTTGCTGAATGCTAACAAGAAGGACCTGTGCTTTGTGGGAGGTCACATACAATATATGGGAATGGGGAAAGGTCATATCTCCTGATCTCCCCAGCCATGTGATGGCACTCGTGCCACTGAAAGATGTGACTGGAAAACATGAGAGCAGGCAGTTGGGGGCTGTGAAAATCCAGTGATGGAATGTGTTCAAATAATGAAGCCAAGTGCGTTTCCAAATGCCTGAGTCTGTCATGCCTACATCATTACCTTTATCAATCAAATCTGTAATTTCATCAAGAAATGAAATTGGCTTTTTTTGACAGGACCTATTTTGCAGAAATCTGTATGTAGTAACATTAATTATACTGCTATCCTTTAATTCTTTATTAATTGACTCCCATTTCAGCTTTACTACTTTTCCATTTTTAGACAGTCCTTCTAAAGGGAGACCAACCAAGCCATATAATTTCTGTAGGTAAATAGGGCATTAATTTTGGGAAGGCTGGTTGTAAATCATGAGAGTAAAACCAGCAAGGGTGAAGAGGAGATGTAGGGAGACACTTTATGATACGAGGTGAGACGGAGCACCATCAGCAAGAAAGTCCATTTGAGAATCTGCAGCATCAGTGAAATGGAGTGCTCACATCCATGAGAGGACAGGGGAGTGTGAGGCAGAGAGAATTGTTATCAGGGAAAGTCCTAAAGAATGGTATTGGTTGTTCCACATTGTTTTCAAGCTGTAGGAATGTATGCTGAAGGTGTGAGGAGAGGCAAAAATGGTATTGGTGATTCCATAGAGAAACAAGTTCATGAAGAGAAGAAAGGCATTAACAATTAACTACAGCAAAGACAGACTGGGGTGAGAAGCAAAGGAATATTGATGGAGTTCTGTGTGTGCTGTGCTGGAGTGGAAGTGTATGTCATGCAATCTGACTGAAAAGCCTGTGCCACGTTGCTTTGATGTGGAGCAACTTAAGGAGCTGTTAATGCAAATGTGTCCTGCCATGGGGGGAAAAGTAAACCTAGAGATTTGGCTGTAAACGAGAGTAAGGACTAACCTGTGGTAATGAAATGTAAAGTGTCTGATCAAAATTCAGCATGTTCCTCTGAACAGTAAATCCTTTATGTGAATGTGTCACTTGAGCCCCATAGTCTATGTAGTTTTCTTCTCACAGTGTATTTTGACCTTGATGTCCATTGTGACTGCAGAATGTGGTAACATTTCACTGTTCCCACTTTGTTTTTCTGCCAAAGCTGCATAGAGTCAAATGGCTTTAAAAGTTTCCTGACTACTGGAGGCTCCAGGATGTGCAAGGCAACTGTGATTTGTTGAACTGTAGGGCCTTTGCATGGGGTTGAGGGGGTGAGATATTTAACCAGTGGGCATTGCATTTGAACTAGTCATAAAAAATGAAAATTAAAGGAAACCCCATGTTTAAATGCCAACAGGTGCTGTGCTCTGTGCTGAGCAGGGGCCACTGTGGTATCCTCAGCTTATCTCCTTCATGCAGGCTCTGGGACTTCTCATGGTTTCTGAGGAGAAGCAGTATCCTGCAATGAATCCACTTTGGCACACAACAAATTTGAATTTGAAGGGAATATGATAGTGGTTTCCTGTGTGACCTTGGACAAATGCCATGCTGTTGCCATGCACAAGAGAGCTGTGTCCCTGCAGGGCAGCTCTACCACCTCCTTCTGTGGGAACTACAACCTGCCTGGAGCTTCTCCTTGGGCTTTACCTCCCTTTCCTATTTGTTGAGTAAGGTTGATAATTCCTTCCATTCCCTTTCTTTCTAAGTTTTGACTGTGGAATTTAAACTCCCATAATATCCATCTGTATTTGTTTAGTCCATAAACTGTGTCTTATTGTGCTAAATATAAGTGGTTATCTATAATTAGAATTATATTAAAGGATTCAAATGTAATCGATCTATTGAATATACAGTGTTCAATAAGGGATGATAGAAATCTACAAATCCATGCAATACTGGTCAGGGTACACTTGTAGAACAGGTTTATACCAAATTACAAAGAAAACTGAGGATAATGTCTTCTATTCATGTCCATGCTTGGGGCTGACAGGGTTTTAGTATGAACCAAAGCAGAATTTATCACAGACAGTGCACTGAAGCTAACTTTTTTTACTGAATTAGACAATATCCTATGTATTAGTAATAAAAAAATTGATAATATTTCAGTTGTTAAGAGAATTCTGGCAGATAGTGGAGTCTAGTACAAAATTTCCAAATAAAATATTTCTTTCTGTATTTTTGCCATTAACCTCATTTAGGAACATTATGGTTTTGATAATGCAGTGCTTAGAAAAAGATGAATTAGAGTACTCTGTTGAAATCTGATATCTGAAAAAAACTCCTTTGAAATGTAATCCTTGATGGTTGTTTGCTTTTATGTTATATAAATAATTTGTGGAATTATTTCAGTTTTAATAAAATGAAGGTTTGATTGATGGGAACTGATTTTGTTTATTGGGAAGTTTCAACAGTCCTTGTTTTCATCTTGCTTTGGAAGGAAAACAAATATTGAAATAATTTTTTCTGCTAAATGGAGATTTAATTTCCTCTTCTCACCTCGGTTTTGCTTTTTAGCACATAATTTTCCCATCCATCTACAGCCTGCCAATACCATTAAAAATATACTGTAAATTGAGCTGACTGAAAAAAAGCATTTTTAAACATCGGCTATTAGTCTGTTCCTAATTCATCCTTTGCTTATGCAAGACCACAATCTGCATTCACAACCACTTTAATATTCAACATGGTGTTTGTAGCCTGATTTGACTCCTTTCAGGTTGTTGGTAGGGATAAAGTGAGAAGAATTTAGACTAGAACTCCTTACAGGATGGAAAGTTTTTGAGAGGTGCCTGGTTTCTCTGTCTTCATCAGAAAGACACCTGCTGTTTGAGATCTATAATGGGTGTACATAGCTTTCTTTGTGTTGAGGCCCCAGAGAGTCATTACAGCTTTTACAATAAGAATGTGATATCTCCTTTGCAGCCATGAATATTCCTTTAAAAACTTGCTTTCAAAGTCACTCGTTACCAAGGGTGCACTGCTGAGTGAGTACTGCAGGCATCCCTGAAGTCCTTGGTGTGCACCATGGGTTGGTTTCAAGCAGAGCATTCTAAGATCTCCAAATGGACAAAACTCTCCAACATGCCTGGATGGATCCAATTCTCATCTGGGGTAATCATTCTTGCGCTGGAACCACCCATTTAGATCTTGATTCTCCATGCATATCATGTAGAGTTGTGTCTTTTAAGATGAGCACAGAGAGGAAAGTGATGCTCAAGGTGAGACCACAGTACATAAAGGCACTCTTTATCCTGTTTTCAAGTAATCACTGGCAGTGAATCTGGGTCAGGCAGCTGCAGCACCATCTTCCCATGACTAATCTAATATCATCCCAGACCTGCTTGGATAGATCTACCAAAGTTGCTGTCATGCCCTGACTACTTTTAAACTTGACCTTGATCACAGTCCCCACTCTGTTCACTCTTTCTAAATACAGTTTGTTCTGTCCTTGTTTGCCTTGTTAAATCTGCTGAGATGTGTGTCTTGGCTTTAGACAAACAGCTCCTAGAGAAATACTATCTCTTAGGGTAATCCTTATTCCATAGCAGATTTGCCTGGGTGGTGGGGTGTGGTGTGTGTGTGGTGAGAGATCCCAGGGTCCCAGGGCAGCCATCAGCAATCTACAGGAATGGTGCTTACTGACCCAAAAATTACTTGAGCATGAAAACTGGCCAGGAGATTTGCTGTCTTTTTATAAAGGACGCCCTTCAAAGTTTATGTGAGCTCCCTCAGAAGGAAGTAAAAGAAAAAAGAAGAAAAATACTGAATCATAGCACTCAATCAATTATTTGGAGCTAATATGCAAAGGATTAGTGGTTTAAATACTGTTTCATTTCTTGCAGTGTTGTTGCTCCTTACATGGACTGTGTGCTTCTAAATAATTTTCTAACATAACTCTATGAAAGCATCAGTAACAAAGTTTTTAGCTGTAGTTCTAACCTTGTTTTTCTCCCCAGCATGGAAGATCTAGCTTCCACACTCTCCTTTCTTCAGGCCTTTTCTGTGATCACAAATGTACTGTGGGATGAAAATCATGCCCTCCTCATGGTTTATCTCTGTACCATTACAGTACTATGGTATATGTAGGTCATAGGTTTATTTTGCTGGGAGAGGCAGACAGTCTTTTGAACTTCAACAGGAGAGAATTTGGATGACTGTGGTGTTCCTATTTCTTGATTTTTATTTTTTTTTTCACTCAGCAATGTTACCAGGAGCACTTCAGTACATATTTTTACAAAATGCAATTGATAAATATTGAATCCAAAGCAAAGCACTGGATTTAGCTGTTGGCAGTGTAGCTGCATATTTATGTACACTCTATCATGAAATTTAGATGCCAACTGCTATTGAGACTGAGGTGATGGGGCTTTTTTAAAAATCAGAACTGATGCTTCATTGCAAAGCTGCAGTGCATAAGGACCTTGTATTTCTAGCCACATTCTGCAGTCTTCTCTGTTGTAATGACAAGAGCTCCTGGCTATTAGTGGACTGACCCAAATAGACTAAAGGATGGTTGTGTTGCAGAGAAGGTTTTTGTTTCTTTTAGATTTTTTTTTGTTTCTGCCCCAGCACTGCACAGCAGAGACTCATGGGGCTGTGAGTATGCTGGTGTGATTTATAAATGACCCCGATTATCACTTTCATAAATAACTCTGAATTTTCCAACCAAATTACCGATGAAGTGAAAGGCATTGAACAAGATTTTTTATTATAACAGATGAAATCTGTGCTCTCTAATCAGATTGTTTTACAGGTGGCTATTATTCATAGCTAAAAGTTAGAGCAATTATACTTCAGACAGTCATTGGGCAGATTATATAAAAGAATCACTTCATTTGAAGGTTTGGGTATCGGTTTGTTGGTTGTTTTTTTTTTTTTTTTTTTTTTTTTAATTACTGTCTCTAGTGGAAACTCACAGTATATTGATTTTTCAAACCTGCCTAAAGGTGAAGTATTAAGACTTGTGCCAAAACAGCTGCTACAGGCGTTACTGTTATAGACTTGCAAACTTGGACAAAATTAATGTTGTGTCTTGATTTTGTGAGACAGTAAAAGTAGTAGAAGACAATATGGGGGTTTCTATTATTTTTTCATCTTAGTGTGTCTTTCAGGATCTCAATTTTTTATCTGCCTCTGAGATGACAATACCATGTCTTTTTTCCTTTTCATATATGTCAAAGCTGACTGCTTGCCTGTCATACAAGTATGGAGGGGGTATCTATTCTACCTCTTTTACAGACGAGGGTATTCTGGACCATCACTGAGGGTAGATGTGCTCTCTTTGTTCAGTCTGCAGCTGGCTGTTGATGCAGCTTGATCCTGCTTTGAAGAATAAGGTATATGGCTCCTTTGTAACATATTTGTGGCAGGGCTTTGCAGTGATATTGGTGGGAAAAAAAAAATCTCTATTTCTGCAAATTTTCTCTAATGGGCCTCATTGTATCTTTGTTCAGCCATTTGTAAAGTGGGCAACTTAACATTTGTCTGTCACATGGGAGTATTGTTCAGCTTGCTGAGGAGTAACTTAAAAAGCATTTAGAGATTCTTGGATGACAGACACTATAAAAAATACCGATTCTTTGCACTCTTTCACTGCTCTTCTTGTCCATTTTAAGTCCAGCTCAGCACTTACAGCAAGATGTCAGCACTCTGCTCCTGTACAAAAGCAGGTTCCCTGCCTTTTTTTGTGGAGACATAGTATTTGTATTCATCCCACATGCATAAACAATACCTTTAGAAATTAAGAATAAAGCCACCAAATCCTGAGTATATTTAACTGACAGCAGCATGTACCAAGAAGGTGCTTCTACATCCAGGTTGATGAATATTACAATAATTCCTCTTCAGCCTTTACTTACAGAAACAAAGAAGAAACCCAAGGCTGTAGTGTAATTGTGGTTCCTTTCAGGCCTTGGACATTTGGAATCACAGAATCAACTCATTACTTAAGTGAGCTTTGAGTGATGAGCTTTGAAGGATGAGCATCCTTTTTAAAGGATAACAGTTGCTGCTTAGTCGAACGTTTTCCAAAAGCCTTGATGAGATTTGAATGCCCGGTTCTCTGGAAATAGAATAATCCTCCAAGTGGCCTGGAAAACCCCAGCCTGAACACTGTGCTTTCAGAACAACCTGTTCTGTGCTACCTTCCCAGCTGAATCTGATTTCAAAGGCATTTCTTTGCACGGGCTTTTGGCAAGGCTTAAAATCCTGTGGGAGGAAGCGGATGGTGTGGGATTGGGCACTGTCCGTGGTGCTGGGCACTGTTCGCTGTGCTGAACGCTGTCCATAGGGCTGAGGCGCTGTCTGTGGTGCCGAGATACTGTCCACGGTGCCGGGGCGCTGTCCTTGGTTCTGAGTGCTGTCCGCGGTGCTGGAGCGCTGTCTGTGGCGCCAGGGCACTGTCCGTGGTCTGGGCTCTGTCAGCAGTGCTGGGCGCTGTCCATGGTGCTGGGGCATCGTTTGGAGTGCCGGGTGCTGTCTGTGGTACTGGGGCATAATCCATAGCTCCGGGCACTATCCGTGGAGCTGAGCACTGTCCGTAGTCCTGGGCACAGCCCACTGTGCTGGGGTATAATCCACAGTGCTGTCTGTGGTTCTGGGCACTGTCCACGGTGCTGGGGCTCTGTCCATGGTGCCCAGTGCTGTCCACTGTGCCACGCACTGTCTGTGTTGCTGGGGGCTGTTCACAGCCCTGGGGCGCTGTCCGTGGTGCTGAGTGTTGTCTGTGGTGCTGGGGCACTGCCTGCGGTGCTTGGGCATCCTTTGCAGTGCTGGGCACTGTCTGGGGTGCTGAGCGCTGTCCACGATGCTGGGCGCTGTTTGTGGTGCTGGGCGCTGTCCTGCGTCCTGAGTGCTGTCCATGGTGCTGGGGCGCTGTCCTCGGTGCTGGGCACTGTCCGTGGTGCTGAGCACTGCCCACGGCGCTGGGCGCTGTCTGTGGTTACGGACGCTGTCCCCTGTGCCGGGGCGCTGTCCTTGCTCCTGGGGTGCTGCTCCCATGCTGAGCGCTGTCCATGGTGCTGGGAACTGTTCGTGGTGCTGAGCACTGTCTGCAGTGCTGGGCACAGTCCGTGGTGCTGGGCACTGTCCATGGTGCCAGGTGCTGTCACCGTGCCATGCACTCTCTCCGGTGCTGGGGTGCTGGCCTCGATCCTGAGCGCTGCCCGCCACTGGCAGCAAGGAAGGCTGAGCCTGTCCTCAGCCCATCGCTGGGCCAGTGCCTTCCCACTCCCTGGTTTTTATCCCACAGACCTCTTCTTGAGAGTCAGCACATGGTGATTCATTTGGCACTGATTCATTTGTTTGTAGTGGAATCCTGTGTGCAGAGAACTGTATAGAGACTTGCTCCAAAAAAACCATGAGAATGGCGTCTTCTTAAAATGTGGCCACAATTAGGCTTGCAGGAGCCAGGATGAAAACATAATGCTACTATTCTCTGTCTCGCTCCTTATGTTGTAAAGAAGAAGGAACATATGTACAAGATCACCTGCCTCTTATTTCTGTTTGGCCACTGTCAGAGACCATCTATGTGGGGATCTTCAGCAAAGTTCCTCTGAGAAGTTGTGGATTCTCCATCCCTGGAACTGTTCAAGGGAAGGTTGGATGATCTCTGAGCAATCTGGTCTAGTGCAAAGTGTCCCTGTACATAGCAGGAAGGTTAGAATGAGATTATCTTTAAGGTCCCTTCCACCCCAAGCCATTCTATGATTCTATGAATTAACTAAAAATTTTTCAGTTGGCTATTTAAGCCACACAGAACTCTCATTCACAATTAAAGTGCCCTTCATTTCATTTTGTTTATTTTACTCATGAAGTGGATTAAGCTAAATTAAATTAAAAACATTTCATTCCATAGGGGCCATCTTTAGAGATTCTTAATGTGGTGTAACTTGTCCATCTACAAAGTAAATTTACATGTAACATTCCAAGAATCTTAGGGTAAAGCTCTTTAGCCTTTATCAAGAAAACCTTTATTTGCTGTTTGATAATATACTTTGAAAGTGTTTAAACTTAAAATGAATAAGGGTACCAACTGTTTGCCAGGGGAATTTACATGGAACAGCAAATGGACTGTGAATTCCTTGCTTAGTATGTTGTAGCTTTCCCTCCATATAGAAAAAGCGGGTTCTGTTGAGGTCTATAAATATTTTCTGTGGAATTTAAGACCCTGAGTTCTGCTTAGAAGCATGATAGTCACAGATTCATAAAGTGAATTGGGAATCTGAGGCCTGATTTAGCAGGAAATACTGTGCACATGCTTAGCTTTAAATACAGAAGTACTTTGATTGACTGGTAAAGAATTGCCCTGAATGAGAGCCAAAGTGCTGTGGCTTTTTGTGACATTTATATGGCTTCAGGATATGGATGTTCAATGAAAACTTCAATGACATTCTTCCTTAATAATTCAGAACTCCCAATTTTTCTTTAGAATTAATATCATTCTGGATGATACAATCATTCTGCAAATTTGAGTCCTAGCTCTATAAGGATTTGTTTGAAGGAAGTAGCTTACAGATAGCACTTTTATTAAAGGCCGAAGAAGTAGGCTGTAAACTCTTTTTTATTTTTTTTTAATTGAAGTTGCTTGTCTTTTATTAAAGTAATTTTAAAGCCTTTTTTTTAGTTTCCTGGGAAACACTGGTGTGCTTTCCAGCAATCTGTATTTTGTAAGGCCTCACCTGGAGTACTGTGGTTTGATCAGATCCTCAGCACAAGAGAGATGTGCAGCTGCTGGAGTGAGTTCAGAGGAAGCCACAGATGCTCAGAGGGCTGGAGCACCACTCCTGAGAATACAAGCTGGGAGAGCTGGAATTGTTTGTATTGGAGAAGAGAAGGGTCTGGGCAGGCCTTAGAGATCCTTCCAGGGTCAGGGCTATGTGACATCTGGAGAGAGACTTTTGACAAAGGCATGTGGTGATGAGAAAAGAAGTAATGGATTTAAACTGGAAAAACACAGGTTTAGACTGGATATTGGAAAGAAATTCTTTACTGTGAAGGTGGTGAGACCCTGGAACTGGTTTTCCAGAGAATCTGTGGATGCCCCATCCCTAAGAGTGCTCAAGGACAGGTTGGATGGAGCTCTGAGCAACTTGGTGTAGTGGAATGTGTCCCTGTCTGTGGCAGGGGGATTGGATTAAAATGATTTTTAGGGTTCTCCCAACACTTTGCCTCTGTAAAGAAACCCTCCATTACTAATCCTCTCATTAGTTTAAAAATGTAAAATAACATTTTTGTACATTTAAAATAATGTTTTGGAACATGAAAAATAACTTAATAACTGTAAGAACTTACCTGGACATTTGAAAATGTCTAGTATGAATGACCATTTCTCTTGAGTGTCATTGAAGTAGCACAGAAAAAAAAATCTGGTTTGTTGTCCCAGAATTCCTGCAGAATAATGGAAAGCAGATGCAAAGACCACAATTACCTGAGATATGAGGGTTCTGCCAGTTTGGCCTTAGGAAACATGAAATATACCTCAAGAAGGAAGAATTTTGTTTAATGCATATATATTATTCACTACTGTTATATGCATTTATTTTGCCCAAGTGTGTGGACTGAGGCTACAGACATATTTGAATATGCTGAAAAAATCCAACAACCTGAAGTTAAAAACCTTCAATAAATTTATGCAATTATCTCAGTAAGCGGGGTGGGAGGAAAAGACAAAAACCTGTATCTTCTTAAGTGCTTGAGAAGAATGAAATTCTCTCCATGTAAAAGGTTATCTCTTGACTTTAATTGCCAACTACGCTGTGTGTTTCTACATAGATGTATAAAAAAAATCTAGAAAGGAAAATGCATGATATGCATATATTAAAAAAAAATCTATTCTGTAAAAATAATATGCTTGCTGGAAAGTCAAATGTGCAATTGAAACAGTTTGGCCTTGAGCAGCCATAATTTCTCTCATCAGAGGCCTAGGTTGAAGTCAAGGCTTTGAACCTGTAAATGTTTAAGTGCATGAGCAACTTGCACCTGTGTTTTGTACTTGGAAGTCCCTGGGGACTGTGTCATGTGCAGGGATGCTTGTGTGGGTGAGTGTTTTCTGGCCAGGTCTTACACACCAGTGATGCAGTGAGTGCTGGGAGCTGCACTGGTCCAATCCTGCCCTTTCCCAGCTTCAGGGATTGTGGATCTTCCACAACTTCTTGTATTTGCCACAAAGACGCATCCAATAATTTTGTATTGCTTGTAGCCCTGTAAAAAATGAGCTACAGGCTTCGTTTTTGTGTGTCGATGTCACTATAGGACACAAAAGAACACAAGTGCACACTGCTGTTCTCAAGGTGGAGAAAAAAGGGAAGTTTATTTTCTGACTTTAACATTTATAGTTTTCCAAGAGTGACAGTGGATTGGAGGACGACAGTGCCACCTCTCCAATGACACTGGACAGATTAACAGTCTATCAATTTTCTCCTTCTCTAAAAAGGAATGCAAAACAATGTGTTATTTATAGAAAGTGTGTGAGAAAGTTCGCCACAAGAATGCAAACATCAGAAGGCTTAGAAAATCTTAAAAAACTAGGGTCTGGAACATGTCTGGACATGTCTGGAATCCAGTCAATAGAGATCTGGTGAAACAGGACCTCAAAGTGAGGCTGAGACAAATTTGGGATTAATGCCAGACTGTGCCTCTAGATCTTGCTTAAGGCTATTTATTATGTAAGATAAACCTTACTCTACAACCTGTTCCAAACTTTCATTGTTGAGCAAATGGATGTAACATTCATGCTCTTTCTATAAAGAAAATTCTACCATGGGAACTATTAAAGCTTTTTCTTTTAACTACTCTAGTCTGTGTTTTAGTACAGGACTATTTTAAATTAATTATCCTCTAATTTGTAGTTGAGGCACTGAGTGGCTGTAAGTGATAACATCTCCACTGTGCAGTTAATGTTATGCTTCTTTGTGTATATAAATACTTCACAAATGCATTTTTCTGTGATGTAAATTGAAATCTAATAGTCTAAACAGCATCATGTCTCTACAATCCTTAGCAATGCATTCCAGGTACTTGAAAGCAATTTCAGAGAGAGTGAAAAAATTTCCACAAATTCTTCATATCTTAAAATTTCTGTCACTCTCTGCAGTGAACCTCCTATCCTGTTAATTGGAAACATTGAAATGTTTTTGAGCATGGGTTTAGCATGGGTGCAAAGATAATGAAAAAATGTAGATTTTCTGGATTTTTGTTTGAGCTTTTTAATGCAGGTTCAGTTGAGAAATTATAATGAAAAATTTATTAAAATGTTAAAAAATGAGGCATGATTATTTTGTATGTTCTAATATGCAATCTTTTAAATTCTGCTGGTGTGAAAGCAATAATTGCAAGAATGATTTCTCTAGGAAGTTTTCATTTTTCCAGTATTTGAGAAGACAAAGATTCTTGCTGAAGGATCTCTGCATTTTTGGGCAATGAGGCCCCATAAGGGGCAGGTTGCATTGGAGAAAACATTGTGATCTGTCTTGAATGTCTTGGGTTTTGGAATTACAGCCTTCTCTTAAAAAAATTAACAAAGGTGTAGCATTTACTGGGATTCAAAAGACTTGTGAGATAAATGATTAGCACAGAGTAAATGTCATATTGGCACTGTTAATACATTGCTTTTCTTATTAATCCATCCACCAGTCAAAAAGAAAAAAAGACATGGTAACTAGATGGGTTTTTGCTCTTTTAAATAAAGCCTTAAACTTTTAAAGTGCTCTCTGATACACTATTATGCATGTCTTGATTGTTATCTCTCCATCATTTATGTTATAATGCATTACTGGATGATCTGGAGTAAATTTAATTTCCTTACCAGCTGCAGTCTTTTTCTTTTGGCACAGAGTGATTGCGTTTGGCTGTGTTTAGAATGAGAATATAAAGAGCTTTCCACAGGGCTTCTTAGACCTGTGGTGATGTAGAGAGAGCTGAAGTAGGAACTTGGTGCAGTAGAGACCCTGGAAGATGGGAAAAGAGGCTTTCAGCCACAGCAGCACAGTTCTTATTCTCCACTCTGCAAGAACTCTGAAGGAAATCACTTCTTTCTGTCAATACTCAGAACATAAACCATGTCAATACTGCAGGCAAGATCACTGAAACTCCAACAGTGAGAGAACAATCTGGGATGTTTTTTTATCAATTCTTCATCCAGGGTGATATAGTTAGAAGAGAGCAAAAAGCTTGATCAGCAGTTCAGCGACACAGATGTGATTACCAAAAGTGTCAAGCTTAGCAGAGCTCTTGTTGAAGTCAGCAGGCATTTTCTCAATGACATTATGGGTATGGGGAACTCATATGTTTTAAATAAGCAGTTTGCAAATGTATGTCCCGTGGGCACATTTCAGAGCCTCAATGGATCATCTTGCTCTTCTCATAATTTCTTTTGATTATACCAAGCTGCTGATGGCTGTTCTGATGTGTGGGATAGGTACACCCAGTACTGCTGCTCCTGAGTCTGTTCCCCTAGCAGTAAGCATTTACCCAAATCCCCAGTGTGACTGCATCTTCAGGAGTGGCTTTGCACTGAGAATGTTTGTCCCCCTGACCTTTATGCACTGTAAAAAAACCCCCTTAGAAAACAGAGTAAAAGATAAACACAGCGTGATAGCAGCAACAACTCAGCAAGCTTCAGTCTTTCCTAAATGCAAATCAGCGTAATTAAATTCTGCAGTTAATGACAGACTATACAAGCCTGATTTAGCAGATCCTCTAATGAAACCCTGGGGACTTGAAAAACAGAAGAGTGCTGCCCTCTGAGGTTATTAAGGCTCAGCAGCATCCTCACCTAAGGTTCTGGAGCTGCTACTGTGAGTGGGAGGCCAGGGCCCTTGAGACAGCCAGGCCAGGTTCCCCAGAGCAAGTGAGAACTGAGGGAAAGAGCAGAAGGGAAGCACAGCACTCTGTCATTTCTCCCACAGTTATTGCCTGTTTACTCAAGGAACAACAGGCAAAGGGTTTGGGCCTCTTCCAGTGGGTTACGTAACAAACGATTCCTGTTTTTTGCCTGTAATCAGAAGGCTCTCAATAAATGTGATTTCATGTGCATTTCTGAGCTTTTATTTGTGTCATGTTCAGAGAAAAATATCTTTGATTTATTTTATTTTACCTTGACAGAATTTGGTGTGATTTGTCAGAGATCTGCAACCAGTGCCCATTTTTGGCACTGTGTTTCAAAGTGTGTAGCCAAAGAACTTAACTGTGGGGAAAGAACCAATGCAATTCACTAAGGTAGAATCCCATGCACACTTAAGCAAAGGCCTTGAACTTTCACTTTGGAATCAGGGTAGACACTAATATTTGCCAGCTGTGAAATAGCAGTGACATGGAAAAGCATTGCAGGAATTAACATGCTAATAGGGGCACAAGTCTTTTGGTTTGTTTCCAAATTCCCACATTCAGTACTTTCACAATATACTCCTGAAAGCAGAACAGAGTTTGCCCACAGGACAGGTTTATAAGATCACTGCAGCTTATTCACTGGTGTTAGGTCTTACAACTCTGATGCACTGATTTGATTTCCATCCTAGGATGTAAATTCTCTTTCAGCCCACCTCCAGTTTTACAGGAAAGCAATGCCAGAGCTCTGAGGAGTGTGAGGTTTTGGGCAAAAAGGTGGCTGGTTTTGTTAGTTGTGTGTACTTAGAAAAAACAAAAACACCCCCTCCTCCCTAACCTAACAACTTGTTAATTTTCTTCTAAGCAAAGACCATATGAACACATGGTAGGCCATGGTCTCATGTAATCCCTTCATGAATCTACAGTGACAAACTTCTTAAAGTTTGTTTTCTGCCAAAAGTTCCCATAGTCTGCATCCATGAAGAGGTGAAATAGGTATGTGCTGTGATATTCCATTGCTTGACTAGTGCTAAGCATCCCCAAAAGGCCAAAGCAAGTGTTTGTTCATGTTGGCAATTGTTAGGAATTTGACAATGGTTTGTAGAACATTCAGCACAGTAAAACACAGAACAAAGCGAGGTCCTCATGTGTCCCATCACAAGAGGTGCTGCCATCACCTTCTTCCTGCTGTCACATCTTCTGAGAGAGAAAGTGCCAGCTGAAGCTCACATTCATATATTCACAGTGTTTTAAAAATGATTAATTTTCAAAGAGTAACAAGTAAAAGAAAAAAAGTATAAAGCAGACATTTCAATGCTACTCACCATTATAAATTATCACCAAGCTTTTTACATTCAGAACTATTTTTGATGGAAAGGATGTGAAGCTGGTTTAAATTTACATGTTGAAAGTTTTTTTTGACTGAAGGCTTTTCCAGGGAGAGGAGTGAGAATGAGAGCCACTCAAAAATGTTTAAGGATGAAGACTGGGAAAGGGTTCTTTGGGGGTGGAGAATTATTCTGTCCTTGTCTGACCCATCCCAAAAACCACATCCTACTTTTGTTAAAACAAAAGCAAGCCTGGGTCTAATTGTTTTTTGGGACAATTGGACTGAATGTTACAAAGTAATTTTTCATCTTCCCCAAGTCCAGTTCTTTCACAGCTACACACAAGAATTCCTTCTTCTATTTCCTCCAACCTGTCCCTAGTATTATGGATAAAGGTCTGGAGTCCATCTAGTTCCCCACTTGCCCCTTTTGTGTTTTGATTGTGGGATTTCACAGAATCACAGAATCACAGAAATTCAAGGCTGGAAGAGACCTGTAAGATCATCAAGTCCAACCCATGTTCTAACAATTCAACTAGATCATGGCAGCAATTTGTTCCATTCTTTGACCTTACTCATTCCCACTGCTGTCTCTGGAGGGATTGACATGTTTTCCTGCATGATGGTGGAAGATATTCTTCACCACAAAGCACAAAGTGCCAGAGCTGCAGAATTTTAGGATCTGCCCATTTTGTGGCATACTGCTGGGAGAGCTCTTGTTTTGAGTGCAGGAAAATTCTCTTAACTGGTGAGCCTGACTGAACAGCTAAGAAAAAGATATTGTGAGATTTGGGACATGATATAATCCTTACCCTTAATTATGAATGACTGACTCTGACTTTAATGCCTCTGAGGCCTAAATTACAGAGCAGTCCCATGCTGCTCAGAGCAAAATGAAACTAACAGTAATTGCCAGAACAAAACCCCATAAGTTAAGATTTCCAATCCAACTGATAGAAAAAAAATTGGTCTCCAAAATGTCAAGGGTGTGAGATAAAGATTTCAAAAGGACATGGGAACTCATCAGTGTGAAGGCAGATAAGAAGTGAGCAAATTTGTGTCTAAGAAGAAATCTGCCAGCCTGATGGTAGTCATCAGGATGTAAATTATTATTTTGAAGTATGTTTCATTAATACAGTTTCATTAATACAGTGGTTGGTTAAGTACTCCTGATGTCTGGTCCTAATTTGTTGAAAACTCCTTTTCCCTTTCCCTTTCCCTTTCCCTTTCCTTTCCTTTCCTTTCCTTTCCTTTCCTTTCCTTTCCTTTCCTTTCCTTTCCTTTCCTTTCCTTTCCTTTCCTTTCCTTTCCTTTCCTTTCCTTTCCTTTCCTTTCCTTTCCTCTTTCCTTTCCTTTCCTTTCCTTTCCTTTCCTTTCCTTTCCTTTCCTTTCCTTTCCTTTCCTTTCCTTTCCTTTCCTTTCCTTTCCTTTCCTTTCCTTTCCTTTCCTTTCCTTTCCTTTCCTTTCCTTTCCTTTCCTTTCCTTTTTTTCCCCTTCCAATTCCTCTTTCCCCTTCCCTTTCCTTTTTCCTTTCCATCAAAAGATCTTGAAAGTTCAAAAAATGATCATGTCATTCTGCCTATTACCAAAATGAGTAATAATTACTTGCATTTGGTCTGTTAGTATCAAGATCTGCTTTCATAAATGTAAAATATTGAGATTTACTTTCTTTTCTCTTGAAAAGTTTAAATATTGATTTCTAGGGCTGTGTGTACATGGATTCTTTTTTTTTTTGTCCATTAAATCCATGTCCAAATGAAGCCATTTCAATATTTCAAAACCAGCTTTTCATTTCTCAGTGAACTGACTAATGAGATTAACTTAAGTTTGATGTACAAACAATGCTAAATAAATACATAGTTTCTCTAACACAGCATTAATGTCTAATTTTCAGCATTTTCAAGTGACAGTTGAATTTTTTTACAGTGCAATCTGTTTCACAAGGTTGAGTCTCCTGCTGAGGAGTAAAGTGCTGTATCACTGAAGGTAGATGTCAAAGCAAAGTGCTTTTAGGTTTTTTTTTTTGTTCCCCTTCCTTCCTGATAAGGCACAAAGCAGCCTTAAGGGCCTATCCTCCACTGGGAAATCTAAAAGTGTCCCACTTGTTCATCTGCAAGTGATGAACTCTCAGCTGACACCAGTGTTTTAGTCCTCCATCCTGAGCAACCCTGCTGAGAGCAGGTCTAATAGGCACAGCTGTAATGGCCCCGAGGTGATGGAATTTCCCAGGTGCAGTCAAAACTAAAGGTTAAGTGGTGTTCTCTCATTGTGTTTTCTAGGACTAGCAGAAGTTTAGTTTTCCTTTCTTTGGGCTCAAGGGCTTTGTTTATAGCTCAGGTATTAAGTTATTCAGTGCTGCAGTCCTCTAAAGATGAAAAAAAGAAAGTAGTCAATGAGGATCTGATTTTTCCAGAAAAATAAATTCCAGCAAACTAGCACTAGCTTTGAAGATATCCCTTCTAACTGGGAAATGTCACTACTCTTGTTTCATAACTTCCTGAAAGTGTAAATTGAGGTAGGGCAGCTTGTGAGGGAGGCTGGAATAAAGGAGACACCTGGAGCAAAATAACCAATTACAAAATTCAGGATGGATTTCCTGGGCCCAGACCTGGATTGCCACAGCTGCACAGGCAGTGCTGAGAACTGGCAGGGAAGGAGAGAACATAGAGCTTGTTTGCAGAGAGGTCACTGCAGAGTTTCCACAGGGGTAAATGTAAACATTACTCAATATTATGGAGTGATTCTCTATGTGGCCAGACCTGTTCCATAATTGAGCTGTAATTGTGTGATTTTTAGGAATTAGTGTCAAGGTTCTCTTGACCTAGGAGACACTGGGATGGATTTGAGTTAAAAATAACAAGCAAATTGATAAAAATGTTGTAGAGAGGGTATTTTGGAAGCAGGACAATCTGCTATTTCAACCTGAAATTATTTACCTAAAATGAGGGGAACTTCTTAAAAAAAGACTAAACAACAGGATTTTTTTTTACTACTGTTCTCTTTTGCTCTATATGTTTTTTCCTTTTGGGGGCTGATTAAACAATGCTTTGTACTGAAGGTCTAGAGCCACTTTAATCAACTGGCTTTTCAGATATTCCTTGGAAGATTTCAGAGATGTCAAATGCAGTTACTTTTGTTAAGAGTGCTGGAAGATGGAGGAGCACAGAGAGGCAGAGATTGATCCCAGTGTGGGTAAAGCAGGTGGTTCTGCTCAGGGTGGTGCAGAAATACCAGCCTGTCATCTCAGATATAAATTAAAGGAATATTCCTGGGACTTTCTGGCAGGGGTCTCCTGGGGGTGTGACACTGCCTTTGTCTAATAAAAGCCTGTCCCCAGCAGGGTGAGTGACAACTTATTTCTGTTATCTTTATGAACTAGACTTCTCAACCTGGTACTTTTTCATTGCAAGCCTTTTTCATTACAAGCTGCAGAGTTTAGGGCAGAAGCATAAACCTGGATTTTCTTTTTACATTAGAAGTGACTAAAAGGTTGTCAAACTTCCATTTGTGATTTCAGTAATTCAGACATGGCTTTGAACTTTGTTCCATTTCAACAGGAGCTACTAATTTCTTATGCTATGGTGATTACATGTGAAAAACAAATGTGCTTAAATGGGCAAAGGGTCACCAGACTAACAATTTATGAACATAATTTAAATCATTCCTGTGAGGAATTCAGTTTAGATTTAAATTAATTTATTTATTTTAACTAGATAGAATAAATTTTAGCCCATTTAGTAATTTCTTAAAAGAACTGAACTTCTGTGGTATTTCTTGTCCACAGAGTAAAAAATTGCTTTTCAATGGAGAATAAATAACTTCATGTCAGTTATTCAGGAGTGAAACTAAACCACCAAAGAGGTGATATGAGCAAGACATGCAAACAAGTCCTCTACAATGTGGATTTCAGCTGCTTTTTCTGCTGCTTATTCTGGACTTCCTTGATAGTGAGTTGAGAGCAAGTGGCATGTTTAGGGTACAATTCCTCTGACCTATTTTAGACATCTACATTAGGAGGAGAGGAATCCAACCTTACCTGAGGGCTGTTGGCTATCAAACAAGATGAGGGTGGTCAGCTCAGAAGTCAGATAGTCAGAAGCATCTACATTTGATCAATTCCCATCCTTAATAAACATTTCATTTTCTGAAGTGATGCAGTGTCCTAGTTTTGCTTTGTGGACAGTGACCACATTGCCAAGGCCCTTAAGATTGAAATATTATATGGAGGAAGGCTGAAAATAAAATGTGGTACAAAGCAGAAGCTGCCAAATGAATGAGCAGTGTGGCTACCTTGGCACCAGCCTGGGTGAATGCTGACACACTCATTAATGGTTAATCAATCACTGTAGCAATGCAGGGTAATAGTCAATGCTGCAAGAATTTTCATTTTCCACTATGAAAAGCAATATGACTAGAAAAAAATTAATTGTACTTCCATTGCTATGTAGGTCTTAATTTCATAGTAAATATTCTTTCAGAATATTTACTAAATTCAAAAGCTATTTTATTTAAGATTAGAGTGCATATAATACAATGCTATCAATTTATCCATAGCCATGTATGTTTTTTCTGCTTTTCAGCCACAGCAGTTAATTTTCCTGTGCAGCTGGGTACTGAAATGGGTTGGCTTTGAAGCCCAAATGCAGCTGTGAGATGGGATACATTGTGAAAATTGATCTGAATGTCACAGCTTGTAATATAGAGGACAGCGGTTCCTGTTAGTACCTGTAATATCCTACTCCTCAGCCTCTGGCATGAACATTAGCCAGAGGAGAGGGCCATCTCAGACAATTTGCTGAAAATCAGTTCCTGTGTAGGTGTCCCTGCTAAGCAAGTACCTCATTTAAGCTTCATGCTGATTAAGGAGGTCTTTCTATTTACAAAGTTATTAAAATGAGTTCGTTCATTTTTTTCCCTTGTCGATTTAGCAGATATTTTTTCTCTGGGGAAGAACTTCATTATTATCTGTTTCATTTGTTAGTAAGTAATAAAGTTGCTTTTATTACCAAGTAACCAAGGAGAGCTCCCTGGTATCTCAGACACTGCAGGGACCCAGAATAGGCAGCTCTTACCCTAAAAGTGTGTGGTCTGTGTGAGGCAGTTTAGTGGGAAAAAGGTTGGGAGTCCTCATTTCAGACTTCACACAAACACAGAGTGCACAGAGCAGGGCAGTGCCCTTTGATAACAGCTTCTGGGACATTTCACTGTGCTTCTGCTTGTTCAGCTGGGACTCAGCTAAAAGCACAGCAATGAAGCAGGTGTGAAGTGAAGCTTGGGGGCAGAGGATGAGAAGCAGAGGTGGAGAGAGCTGGAGTTCACAGAGCATTAGTGTACAGTGGTGGAAATCCAGGCAGAACTGCAAGTGTTTCTGTGAATGGTGAAAGGCTCCTCATGTGTTTACTTCCACAATTGTTTTTATTTTTGAGGTGTCTGAAAGACTCAGCAGCTTTTCCTGGTGCTCATTGCTGGAGTGGAGACACTGGAAGGGCAGGGTTTATCAGCACAGCAGATAAACATTCCTCTGCTCAGTTTATAGACCAGAGGAGAGAGAAGCTGGCCTCATTGAATGTCTCATTACTTTCCCCATCTCTGTCTGATCCACCTCCCCATCTGGTAATGTGAAGAAAATCTCAAGTAGAATTGCTGCTGGTTTTTTGGTAATACAGGGGTTTTCTCTTTGTTCACTGTAGCAGTATTCATTTCATTTTAGCTTTCACTATGTGTTGCTGGGGTTTCATGTTAAGATGCAAACATGTTGCTAATGTTGACAATAATATTAATTGCATTTAATTTCATGGGGAGCATCCTCTCCATAGGGATAGCAGACAAAAGAAGGAAGCCGGAAAATAGTCCTGTATGTGTTAAGTGAAATGAAGACAATCACTGAGGTGTCCCAATCAAAAATGACAGCATTCTGTTTTAATTCAGACTGTCATGACACTTTCTGCAGCCCTGCTGGCAGCACATGCTGTGAAATGTGCAGCAGGATCCGGGCTGATTCTAGGATGAGACTGCAAAGCAAGAAATACTAAGCCTGATTCCCAGTCCTGACAGCTATTCCCAGTGACCTGGAGGGTAATTCTTGACCTGCCACATTTGCTCTTTCTAGGGCAGCTCGTGGCTCCTAATGGCCACACACTGCCCCATACCCCTGGGGGGATCACAGCACTTATTGCTGGCAGCTCTAAATAAGAAATTGTTTTACTGAAAGGGAGGGTGTGATAGGTGTGGCATTTAGTCACCAGCCCAGAAAACCTTCGTTCTTTCATCGCAGTTTAAATCATCACTACAGGAGAAAACCCAAGGCATTGTCATTAACCTCTATATCCCTGTTCCCCCATAGTGGCAGAGGAATAAATGTGGAAGTTTTTTAGACAGGTGTATTGCAGTGGTATTTATTGCCTCAGGACTCCACTTCAATGCAGATAATAAAATGCATATTGATATTGGCCCACGTACAGCTGTGCATAGGAAAACTCTGCTCTGGGAGAAGGGACCACCCCTCTTTCTTTTCTATAAAATATCAATGAAGTCTTGAGGTTAGTGAGACCTCATATGCATGGCTGCAGTAAAAATTATAAACGTTAACAATTAGGGCTGTATTTAATTGAGCAGGGTTCCTTTGGTATCTTAAGTGCAAAGCTGTTCCATGCCAGTGACTGTCACCACAAAGGATCCATCTCCTTTGGTGGTACTATTTCCAAATAATAGATCACTGAGCAATAAAGAAAACTGCAAATATCACTTTAAATCTTTGAAATGGGAGGCAAACTTTAACTGATGGGAGCTTTAATTCTCCCTCCCTATTGCAACCCAGGGAACCAATAGATAATGCCACAACTTACGTGCCAGATCTCTGTTAAAAGCAGCTTCTGACAGGAATCTAGCACAAGGGTTTTTTATTTTCTGGAGAATATGACATGGAAGAGATGTTCAGTGTTATTCTGTACCAATGTCTTTCTAAAGTGCATTGTTCTGGTGTTGGTTTTCAGCATTTTTATATGAGAAGGAACATCTGAAAAAAAAGCAACAATCACATATTCAGTCTTTTAATGCTTGGCTCTCTCAGTGATAAACCTCATTTCTATTGTCAAGTCTCTCTTTTAAGAGAGTATATTGAGAAAGAAGCAAATATTTGATTAACACAGTGAAAACACTACCTTAAAATCTCTTACTGAAGTATCTTATTTCTCTAGACAAACTCAGGTACAATGAACATATAAATTTATTATCAGTAATGGAGTTTTGGGTTTGGATAAACATTATTTGGTAATTTCAAAGGATTGTAACTGAGTATGTAACTTACTTTTACATCTATCTTTTACTCCAAGAACTTGCTTAGAAAGAGTCTCTGCTGAGGAGTTGCTCAAAAAGTGATTCTTCATCTTTAATGGCGATTTTGTTTTTAATCAGTACATATGTCTAAGTTAGGATTGCATTTCTTTTACCTCTACAGCTATAAAATAACTGTGCCAATGAAAAATTAGGGCAAACCCTGACTCCATGAATTTTCTTCAGCAAGTTGGGAAATGGAGCTATCTACCCCCCCTACAATTAGAACTTTCTATAAAGAAATACTAATTTATCTCCTTCCTGATGCAAGCAGACCATCAGGATAAATTTGGGCAAAACTTCCCGTAACAGAGTGCAAAGATTATTAACACACAGGCTCCTTGGTCTGGCACCCCTGTGGCATTACAACAGAAATTATATGAACTTGTAGAATTCAGCAATTCTACAACATTACCCTGTCCCCCAGAGTTACATGTGCAGAATGAAATAATTAGGTCAGTAATCTAGAGCTGAAACTTTGCTGCTGGATAATAATCCACTTTCTGGTAATGGTTGACTCCTGTGAAGAGCCAGCATGAGTTGCATTGATTAACAAGATGAGAGACTGCAGCTTGACAGGAACTTACACTTGTGACTGTAAAACAACAGACTTATTGCAAATTGCACAGACTAACAAATAAGACAGCAGGAATAAATTGGTACCTGGGCATTTTGAGATCTCTTGACCAAAATCTCTCTAGCATGAGCAATAAGCTCCTCCACTTCTGTCTCTAAGGGAAAAGGAAACCAACTAGTGAGGCAGAGAAAAACAAGGGATGTTCAATAAAATGTTGACAGCACATGTTGGTACCTAAATTGTGAGTCTACATAAAGAATTTATGGAGTGGTGACACAAGTCATAAATAAGGGCTTGGTAAAAACTGACCTCCTAGAACAGATAAGAAATCCAATAGCCTGTATCTGGTAAGATAATATATACATTTAACTTATTAAAAGTATATCCAGGAATTGCTTTGAGTAAAGCCTGAGGAGCTTTATGACAGACTCCATGCTTCCACTGTTCTCAGAGGAATGTAACATCTCTGATACTGAATACTGTAATACTGGCAAAAAAGCTGTCAAGAAGTCCCAAACAGACTTAAAAAGTTGTGAGGCTGCTCCCTTGAAGCCTGGGTACCACTCAGCTTTTCTAGACAGGACTGGGGTGACATCCCTGTGTGGATTAAAGGTCAGAGGGGATGAGATCACAATGCCTTGATAGTCTGTGGCAGCTTTTGATTGATTGTAGAGTGCCTCATATTTGTAATGATTTTGAGAAAAGAAAAAAAGAAGATACAGTTGATGGAGTTTTTACAGCCTTCATTTCTAGACTCTCATCATAAAGTAAATATCTGAGGCAAAAATAATTAAATATTGATTATGGGAAAAAATATAATAATTACTTGACTTTTCACTGTTTTGTAACTGGGACAAACTAATTTGAGGAAGAAAAATTATAATATAAAAGCAAAACAAAATCAGCAATTATAGATGAAAGCAAATAGAAATAGGAAAAAAAAAGTCACAGAAAACTCCTTAGCAAAGCAAAATGTTGGCATTCATGATAGGAATTTCCTGCTGACTTCAGGGAAACAGGGTTAGGAGCAAAGGTGCAAAGTTTGACAAAAGATGTTACTTAAACTGTCAAGACAATTCTGATGAGCCTGTCAACACTGTGTGGATGCCTAATCTCACATGTGATGCCAGGGCCATAAATCTGAGCTAATTTATTCATGGAGAATTAATCTGCCAGCATCAAATGTTTATTCTGAGAGCTCCCTTACTGATATATGGCCCTACTACAAAACAAAAATCTACTCAGTGAAAATATTTTTAACACATTTTGGTCGTAAATGCCTACATTCAATCATAACCATAAAGGTGTCCTCTTGGTGCAGTTGTGAATTTTTGTTATTGATCAGCAGTGCTTCTTCAAAGGTAAGAAATCCAAGTTCAGTAGGGGGTGAACATTCTTGATGCTTTCCATGTCCTCTGTAAATCTGAAAGATTTACAGGAAAGGTTCTTGTAACTCTTGAACCTGAAAGGTTCTTGTTACTCTGTGATTCCCTGCACAGCAAGCTGCCACGGGCCCCTGGTGAGCATGAAGGAGTTTGAAATTCCAAATCATGCTGTGTGTTATGTGTGCTTTAGGTGGGAGGGCTGATTAATGAGAAGCTGGACATGACCTGGCAATGTGCACTGGCAGCCCAGAAACTCATCTGTGTCCTGGGCTGCACCACAAGGGCTGCAGGTCAAGGGAGGTGATTCTGCCTCTCTTTTTGACTCTTGTGGGACCCCACCTGCAGTGCTGCATCCAGCTCTGGGGCCTCCAGTGCGAGAAGGAGGTGGAGCTGTTGGAGGAGTCCAGAGGGGGGTCATGAAGGTGATCCAGGCACTGAAGCATCTCCGCTGTAAAACCAGGCTGGGAGAGCTGGGGTTATTCATCTTGGAAAGGAGAAGGCTCTGGGGAAAGCTTAGAGCTTAGAGCCCCTTGCAATACCTAAAGGTGATGCCTTGTGAAGGCTGATGTAGAACAGAAACTAGACAGAACTAAGAATAAATTAGAGATTTATTAAGAAGGCTCAAATTGATCTACCTTGGGCAGCACAACCCAAAATGGCCACAAAATGGACTACAGGTCATGGAGTCTCACACTTTTATAAATTTTGGTCCATTTGCATATTGGAGCTAACTGTCCAATTACAGCTTTAGCCCATGAAGTCCCATCCTTCTTATTTTGACTCTTTTGTCCACCGTTGTTTCTGCTCTTGGGCCTGAGATCTGGATTGGCTGTCCTTGGATCCCCAGCTAGAGAAGGAATTGTTTTGTCTCCCTGTCACCCCATTCTTCTAAGTTCTTCTAAGCCTTCTGATGTTTAAATTTTCGTAATGGAGTTTCTCACTCATTTTTCATGTAAGTAATGATTGTTTTGCATTCCTTTCTAAAGGAAGAGGGAATTGACGGGCTGTTGGTTTGACCAGTGTGGCTGGAGAGGTGGCAATTTCATCCTCCAATCCATGGTCACTTTTGAAAGTCTATAAATATTAGAGTCTAACTACTCTTTCTTTACCTTGGATGTCTCAGCTTGTGTGTGTTGTTCATTTCATGTCCTACTGCAACATCTCCCTACTCTGTGAAGAGCGCTCACCATCCCTTAATATGAAGGCCAGACTTACAAACTAAAGCAGGACAGGATCTGAAAAATATAAAAGCTGAACCCTGAGGCATCAAAGGGGCTACAAAAGAGCTAGAGAGGGCCTTTGGGCAAGGACATGCAGTGATAAAACAGGGTGTAACAGCTTCAAGTGGAAAAGGGCGGGGTTAGATTGGATATTGAAAAGAAATTCTTTACTGGGAGGGTGTGAGGCGCTGCAACAGGTTTGCCAGAGCAGCTGTGGATGTCCCACCCCTGGAGGTGTTCAAGGCCAGGCTGGATGGGGATTCAAGTATCCTGGTTTGGTGAAAGGTTTCCCTGCCCATGGCAGGGTGTTGGAGCTGGATGGTTGTTAATGTTGCTTCCAACCCAAATTCTTCTATGATGGTTCTTTGAAAAATGGGAAACATCTTGTCCATTACTGCAAAGAAAGAGTGCAATTTGATCTGAAACATTGTGAGTCTCTTCTAAACTCTTCTATATCTCTTGGGTATGGAGAAACAAGTCCCATTATCCAAACCATTGGCAATCAATAACTATCAATTTACTGCAAATTCCAGTAGATAATGTTAGTTTTTGAAAATGGAGCAACTTAAATCAAGCTTTTATTCCAAAATCAAACAAATATATTCAAATTTGATCAAAAATTATCTATGCCATCATTCTCTCCTTCTACTCTATTAATTTTAACACACAGCAAGTATTAATTGAATCTGTAATAGGAATTGTTTCCCAGAGATAAGGATTGTGGTGAATATGTTCAGATGAGTTTTACTCAGTCTCATGGGCATCTTTTCCTCCTGCTTCTCCAAATTTATGTTTTGGGAGCCAAGCTAGAGAGAATTTTTTGTTTCCTCTCCTCACACACATCCCCTATTGAGTATTGATTTGCTGTCCCATTTAAATACAGCATTCAGGTGTTTAAGTGGGACATAAATAAAATGGCTTGCTTGGCTAAGCCAAAGGAACTATTTTCCAGGGAGCTGGTGTAGGTTATGGTAGGCTTGGCACCAGCATAAATATCATAAATTCATTATCATAACCAAATGGTGCACCCTTTTGGGCTCATGGAAGAAGGGTTGTCCCAAAGAATGGAGAGGAGAAACAGGAATTGAGTGCTGCACTGGTTGGGATGAGGGTTTGAGGCAGCCATGCCTTAACATGGCGGTGACTGGATCAGCTCTGCTCACTGCCACACACAGCTGGAGAAAGGAGGATGGTTTCCTGGAATGGGGATGATCACAGAATGCTATGAGTTGAAAGGGACCCACAGAGATCATCAAAGTCCAGCTCCTGGCCCTGCACAGGACAGCCCCAGGAATAATGGTGGTTTTAATTTTTGGTGATTGATTTGAGCCCTGAGGAAGGTGATGGGAGGCTGATGAGAAAACTGATGAGGGGCCTCCAGGCTTCAGGGACAAGAGCCATCAGCACCTTCAGCTGTAGAGGGGGCCTGGAGCAGGGTGAGCCTTGACCTGACTGAGGAGGGAGATTTTACTTCCCTTTCTCACTGGCTTTGTGATGATTTCAGCTTAGTGAGTGACCACCACATCCTCCTCCTCCGCCTCCTCCTCCATGGCCTGCACACCCTCAGGGAGCTGGCAGATGCTCTGCCCTCACACCCCAGCCATGAACCTCCCTGGCTGCTCACCCTGGCTCTCTGCAGCTCTCCTGGGGCAGGGCAGGCCCAACCTCCCACTGGTTTTCCCTCTCATGAGAAAAACCTCCCAGAGCTTTGCCTGTGGAACAGCTTTTCCCACTCCAGCTCCATCTCAGTGCCAGGGCAGCTGAGGCCGCTTGTTGTGAGGAGCCCCCTCAGGGAGCTGGGGAGGGGGTGAGTTATGTCAGCCTTTTAAACACAGCAGCAAGAGTGCATGTTGTAAAGCAGGAGGATAAATTCATCTCCACGATGCAGTTTCAGTGTTTCAGCAGCCTACAAATTACTATGGAAATTGTGTTTCTCAGTGGTGTCCCATCCCCCAGCTCCTGGCTCCCCTCAGGCAGGAAAAAGAGCTGAGAAATCAGTGAGAAAAGTGTGGGGAGAGGAGAAAGGAGTGGGAAGAGGGAGGGGAAACTCCACTGATGAGGGAAAAACCCTTCTGGTGGTCAACAGAGCCTCCCTGTGTTTCCCATGCTGAGGGAGAGGGGCCTGTGCCTCTGATGGACACAGCAGGGTGGGAAGCAGTGGTTCAGCTGAGACCTCCTAGGCCCCTCACCTTGCCCAGAAAAGCACCTCCTGTGCTTTTCACTGAGACAAAAAAGGCTGAAATCTCATCCAGCATGCTCCTCTAAATCCCAGGGAGGAGGGGCAGTCAGTTTTATTTACAGAGAGTGATCTGGAGCTGTGCACAATGCCAAACACTCAGGGATGATGGGAGGTCGGCTGGTTATTTATTTGCTTTATGAATCCTTCTTGTGGATGCCACTCCCCTTCATCTCTCTGATACTGCTGCCAGATTTTGTAATTTCTGTAATTACTGTGTGTGAGTGGTTTTTTATTATTAAACTATTATACTCCATCCCCCACATTTCTTGCTGATGTTTGTCCATGAGACATGTGAAGACTGTGGAACCCAGTCCTAAGATTTAATTTCTCACCTGCACATCTATAAGACCAATCACCTGAATTTCTTTAAAAGAAAGGCAAATATTTTTTGAGGATAAACCTAAAAGTAGCCTGAAAATCATTTCCCAGGATAATGTCTCTGTACTGCTTCACTTGGGTTAAAATGCTGATGTTTTTCATCCCTTAAGCCCTTGGCTAATAGAAGGTAATAATTGGGTTGATTATAATGTTTAGTTTATTTTGTTGGTTTATTCTGTTTCCTACTGTGAGTAGCATATTTAAAATGGCTTTGAACTGTTTCATTTTGTGGCTGGAAATCAAAGTTAATCATAAGCCTCTTTTTTCTTCTTAATATAATGAAGTGTTTCAAGTTGTAAGATCCAGCCTGCATTTTGCACCATCTCATATAAGCTTCATGCTTCACGGAGTTAAATAACAGAGTCAAGGCTTTTAATCATAAGTAACAGCAAAGACAGAAGCAAATTAAGAGCTGCAGGCAAAAGCAGAATGGTGTGTCCTGGTGAGTTTTGAGAATTGATGGATTATATGCTTATTTATGCTCCAGGAGCACCTGTGGTCTTTGCTCTGAAGAAGGGCCAGGTGTGGTAGGCACAGGTTCTGCAGGATGTTCCTGATGGACAACAAGAGGCAAAAAATGTGGGTGAAATAGAGATGGAGAAGGGGATGATGCAGTAGAAATATGCCCACTTATGTTTTTAGGAGAGTAGGTGTTAGAATAATGTAGCTCTGTGGAGGTTACAGGCAAGAGGTCCAGTGATGGCTCCTGAGGGAGTTTGGATGGTGTGGGGAAGCACAAGGATATAGCAGTGTGTAAAAAGCAGTTCCAGAGCACAAGACCTGCAGAGGAAAAGGTATTCAAACTCAGTGTCTGAGTGATATGTGAAGAGATGAGGAGTGATTTCATTCTAGGCAAGAAAAACTCGTTTTGGATTTGACATCATATTCAAAGTTGAATTTTAAAATAATAAATAATAAATAAATACACAAAGAAGATTTCTGGCAATATTGCTGAAGATGCCAGCTCTTACCCATGAAATGAGCACGCAGTTACAAAGCCCTGAGAAGGGACTTGCCAGCTGAACCTTGCTGATATTTGCAGATTTGTGAAAAAAAATCAATGCACATAAACCAAATTGATAGAATTTCAAATAGTAAGAATTTATATTAATATTTATTGATGTTCACCTCTATCAAAATATGCTATTTCAGTGCAATTGGCTCATGTTTGGCTGATTTCTTGACTCGTTATCATTTCCAGCCTGCCTCTCTAATGCCTTGTGCTTGAGGCAGTCATTAACAGCCTGGGCAAGGAGGAATAGCCCTCTGCCACATAAGAATTGTTGTGATTTACTCTCCCTTTGCATGAGTGGAAATAACTTCACTTGCTGGGAAATAGCCTGAGAGAATTTGGGAGTCCTGACAGTAAAATTGTCATAGGTTAAGGGATCTTTTTTACCTGATGTGATAATTTGGGCGCATATTCACTCCAGGTAGTCAAGAAATCGACAAAATTTCTGCTGCTCCTCTAAAGCTTTCCTCTTGTTACCTGTGCAGCAACATGTAAGTCCTATACAGAATCCTATGTAGTTCTTGTGGTTTACGATCTGCAGCATATTTTTGGATTTTCCTGTTAATAACAAGCCCTTTGGCAAACACTAATCAATTATTTCCTCTTATTACTGGTGAAGTTGGACCCTGCTGCTGACTGACACTGTAGCGATCCTTAAGCTTCAGTTTTGCTCCTTCAAAACAACACAAGCAGAAGTCTGTTTGCTTGCCCTGATCATCCCTTTTGATCCATATTTTTGTATTTACTCCACATTTACCTTCACTGTTCTGTCCCCACCCCACTTCCCCAGGTCCCTGGCTGTGGAGGATGCTCTGTCCTGCTGCAGTTAACCCCATTCCCTTTGTGTGCCTGTTTCAGAGCTGGAAGCAGACCAGATGTTTTGTTTCCAATGGCTTTGTGCTCTTGGATTCTTTCCTGCAGTAGGATGCCTCCCTGGTCTGAGCTTCCTTCGGCTGTTTTCTTGGCTTGATGATCATTTTTCTCCTAGGCTGCAGTTGCCTGTTCTGAAGAGACCAAGCAGGATCCTGACTTTCCCCTTCCTCTGCTGGAAGGAGATAACTGCAGTGTTTCCATGTTCTGGAGCAAGAAAACCATACTTTCCCCTCTTGCCTTTGCTGTTTAGTCTCTTGGTCACTTAGGCCCTTCTGTCTTCCTCCATGGAGTAATGGAAGGAACTGGCAACACATCACTTTGATGTTTCACTGCATTCTGATTGTGTCTACATTTTTAGTGTGTCTGAGCTCAACAGAGACAATGTGCTGCTCATGATCGACTCTTCTCTTGTGTCAACAGTCCATGCTTGAACATCTCCAGACCTCTCAGCTCAGAGAAACTGGAGCAGACATCTTTGAGCAGACACTTCCCCATGCAGTGCTGTAGGAAGTGGTTTTAAGTCCTCAATTTTTATAAGCTTCTTGTTTGCCACTGACAGTCTTAATTCCATTATAGTTTTAAATGAGCTTCCTATGAATTCTGTATTTCACTCTCTTCCCGGGATATATGACATGTTATTTTCAATCCATTGCCTGAAAATATGTTGCTTTTTTCTAAATTTTAATGCAATGCAGCATAAACCCTGTTGTGAGTGACACTTTTTATGCCTGCATCACTTCAAGTTTTCCTGATGTTTTACTGTGATTAAATCCACAGCCTGTGCTTCCCAGACCTGTTCAGTTCTGCATGTCAGCCAATGTGAACTTTATGCAGCACTTGCTCTTGGGTTATTTGTGACCCTCCTATTGACACCTCTCTTTTGGCCTCAATGTGTCTTTATTGTCTATGGCAGCTCTTGCTTACAAGTATTATGGTCTGCTGTTAGTGCCTTGTCAGAGCTGCAGGGATAACATTGCAGCTGGCTGCTCAATGCTGCTGGAACAGAATTGGTCATTGACCTAACAGCAAAACTGCCAACATGGTGATTGAATTGTTGGCAGTTCTTTCCTGTAGTGTCTACACACTCATGGCCCTTGGATTGGCTGAAGTCACTTTGTGTAGCTCTGTTTAATTGGAAATCCCTGTCTCCAATAACTGCATACATTGCCTTTCTTCTTCAAAGGGTTGTGTTTTTCAAAATTACAAGACAGTGATTTTCAGCACATGACCTGCCTGTCTTTCTTTATCCTCCCTCTGTGTGTCCTGGACCCAAATGCCTCTGTATTGGTTTGGTTTCTTGTTCTCCTTTGACCTCGGACTTCAGTACTTGGCCTGACTCTTCCTGTTTCAGATTTTTTCCTGTCAGATCACTTACCTTTGCGGCTTGCAACCATTTCTCTAAGAGCAGGTGCAAGTCAAGCCTTAATCCTACACAATAAAATCAAATGTTCCAAACATTTCTCTGACTAGGAATCTCTCATGACAATAGAGTCACATGTTAATTGCAGAAAGGTCCCATTTACTGCAAGACCTGCCAGCCCCTCATTCCTCAGGAATAACCAACCACTGTGTTCCATTTCTTGGTTCTTGCTATAAGAGGAAATGTATTCCTCTCTGTTTTTTTTTTCCTTTCTTTTTTTTCTCTCTTCCTTTTGAATGTTGGTACTTACTAAACATTCTCATTAGCTGTTACTGGATTTGAGGCATTATTCCTGGCAAGTCTGTCTCATATGCCTTTCATTTTTTTCTGCAAATGAATTGTAAAAGTTCTCATAATATTCATGAGGGCTGTTAATACAAATTGTTCTTCCTTTCATTGTCTCCAAGTTTTTGCAAAGGTTTTTTGTAGAAAATCACTTTCTTTCAGTTGCCAGCCAGAATTCCCATCTGGCTGCTTTAGTAGATGGTATTCTATCCTATTACTCTCACTGTTCTTTGCTACATTTCTCTGTTATTTTTATCAATTGTTAGGTCATAAGAATTCCCATTTTTAAAACTGTACTTGCTTTTTTTTTTCCAGGGAAATGCTTGCAAAAATATAATATGTTATATGATAGCCATGTGAAAATGTATTGTCTTACATCTTCACCAAACTCTTTTCAAGATCTGCTTTCTTCTCTTCTGCTTTCATGTTGTTTGGCTAATGTGCTAAACAAATGATTCAGTGATATATGAGGCAATGAAGAGCCTCATTCAATTTCTGGAGTGAAAATTAATTCATTAAGATTGTCATCCACCATTAAATATCTGTGTTTTCTGGGTACTCATCTTTCTAGTCTTTTGCAATTGATCATGTCATAATTTTTCACTCCTTTAATGGTTTGGTTTTTGTTCATACATGGATTGAGTGGTAATTTTGTAGTATGTACCTCTGGTTCTCTTCAGTCCACACCAGTCTTAATTTTTACACATACCAGGGGTAAAGTGATGATACAGACACGTTTATTGTAGGGAAGGAGAACTTAATAAAAAAACAGGATTCAGCTGATTAAAGCTGAAGCTGTCAAGAATTTAGTCCTGTAAACTAAGAATTACAGTCCTGGAGCACTTGGATCAGCTCTAGCCTAAAACTCAGGATATTTATGTGGGTTTAATATCTTCCTTTTTAATCTTAGTCTGCCAAGTGCCTGCACAGCCTGTTTTTGAATGATGAGGTTTGTCTCTTTTTCACAATGGAATAATATTCTGCCTGTGCCAGGTCAGGAGAAACTGTCCAGATCCCTGCAGGACTGTTCCAGTAGGTGCTGCTACCCTTAGTGGGATTCATCAACTCTTACTGAAAAACCACACAGCTGCTGCTTCAGGAAGAATGGTGGAGGAGCATAGAGCAGGGATTGTTTATATTTTTTTCTGCAAAACCTCATTGTTAGAATTTTCACCTATGTAAAGCATGAGTTTCATCCGCTGCCTAAGTGTCTCAAGCCCATATGTCCCTTCCTGGATGCAGAAAAGCCTTTTCTCTTTAGCTGTTAAAATTTTAACTTGAATGCAGTTTGGGATTCATGGGGCACAGGATATCACAAGACCCACTGGGCAGCTGATTAAATTACTTATCTTTGACTGGGGAGCCTTGGGCTCTCCTAGGGCCTGTTTATGCATTTTGAATTAACCAGTTACTGTAATTCAGACTGCCACTGCTTGTTTCATTGTATTTTTAAATAGCATATCTCTCCTAGAGAACCGAGTTATAAACTGTATCTGTCAGATCAAAAACTAAATAAATGTAAATATCCCTTAGGCCAGAGAAATTATCAGTTTACCTTGCTATTTTTGAAGTAATAAAAACACTTAGAAAAATCAGCACCTCTGTTTCAAGAGGAGTTTTATTGAGAAAAAATGAGCACTGGAGAAATGTGTGCAGAAGACATTGTCTTGTCAGTGGCTCTCTAAATTTCCCCTTTGTTTAACCTTTATCCACAATACACCTTTAAAAAGTATTCTCTTCACACCTGATTTAAGAATCCTTAATCAGGTCTCTGTCACTTGAGTGTGTAGCAAACAGAATTGGAGAGAAATCACAAATGCAGCCTTGTATGAACACAGCAAATAACCCCAGTGAGGTGCTTTGATTTCACCGCGCTGGCACCGACCTCAGTGACCTTGGGCTGCTCCTGGAGACTTTGTGTGTCTCTTGCTACCTGTAAAATGAAATAATAGATCTTGTAAAAGGTGTTGAGAGGTGTGGAGTAACATAATGAGATACTTCACTCCTCTGAAATTACTTGCTCTGTTACTAATGCTGGGGTGGGGTTTATACATAGATGTGCACATTCTGGATTAGGAAGTAATTAACATTTATTTCAATGAAAATGCATTTTCTGTTTATGCCATGGTCTTGTTATTACTTGTTATTATGTTCCTCTCCTATCTTTGTTATATCTGGCTATTATAATCTTATAATCTCATGCACGTCAAGGCAATATTAGCCTTTGTATTATCAGTTTTTATGTCTCTGAGAGTATGTCAGTATATAGTGAACTGCCTCCCATCTTACAGCCTTGCAGTCATGTGTTTAATGGAAAATCTAATATTCAATTACAGTATTTATAAAGGTAGTTGTTGCCCATAATGCTTATGAAGGAACTTGCAAATGGAAATCTTAGTCATTTGAAAAGCAAATGGCAAATAAAAGCACTAGGAATAAATAATTATTGGATTTTGCGATTTTTAGACTTCTTGCATTATTTAGGGAAGTTCATCACTCTAATTAATTCATAACTGCTCAAAACTTTCAGTCCTGATTTTCTGGTCTATGGTTTTATCATGTATTCTGTGACACCTCTGGGTACTACTTGGAAATAAAATCATAGAATCATTAAGGTTGGAAAAGATCTCCAAGATCAAGTCCAACCTTTGACTGAACACCACCATATCAGCTAAACCAAACCACCAAGTGCCACATCCAGTCATTCCTTGGATATTTCCAGGGATGATGACTCCACCACCTCCCTGGACAGCCTCATCCAAAGCTTGAAAACCCTTTCAGTGAAGAAACTCTTCCTGATGTCCAATGTGAACCTTCTCTGGTGCAGCTTGAGGCCATTTCTTCTTGTTCTGCTGCTTGATGCTGGTGAGAACAGACCAACACTCCCCTTGCTGCATCCTCCTCTCCTGACTAAACCAGCCCAGCTCCCTCAGCTGCTCCTCACAGGATTCACTCTCCAGACCCTTCACCAGCCTCTTTGCCCTTCTCTGGGCTTGCTCCAGCACCTCAAAGTCTTTTTGTAGTGAGAGGCCCAGAACTGGCCACAGCACTCCAGGCATGACCTGACCAGTGCTGAGTACACAGGGACAGCCCTTTCCCTGCTGGTCACACTACTTCTGGTGTAAGCCAGGATTCCATTGGCAGATCCTCTGTCCAGAGAGGATATGTTGGATTCCTGTTGGGCAGGATTCCTGCCCTCCAACAGATAAACACTCCCACACACTTTTGTGTCATTTGAGGGTGCACTCGGTCCCCTCATCCAGGTCATTGATGGAGATATTAAACAGAACTGGCCCAAATCCTGAGCCCTGCTGGACACCATTAGTGACCAGCTGCTCTCCCAGGAGCCTTTGTCTGTTTGTAAACATCAGATCTTAAAATATTATCTTGTATTTAGAAGGTAATTACTTGAATATTTATTTTGTTGATTTAATGAAAAATAATAGCATTATAAATGGGGCGAACTATAAAAAATATACGAGCATACAAATGATAGGACAAGGAGTAATGAGTACAAATTGAAAGAGGGGAATTTAGATTCTAGGAAGGATTTCTTTGCCATGAGGGTGGTGAGACACTGGAACAGGTTGTCCAGGGAGGTTTTAGATGCCCCATCCTTGGCAGGTTGTTCAAGGTCAGGTTGGATAAGGCCTTGAACAACCTGGTCAAGTGAGAGTTGTTCTTTCCCTTGCCAGGGGAAGTTGGGATAAGAGAATCTTTAGAGTCCATTCCAACTCCTTAACATCCTATGGTTGCATGATTCTATGCACACATAGATGGAAGAAAACACTGGAATATAATTTTTAGGATTATTCTTCAGTCTCAAAATCCCTATATGAAAACAGGCTTTTTGAAAACACAATAAATCTTGAGTGGAGTTCTGAAACTTGACTACAGCAGGTGCTACCGAAAAGATAATAGATCCTCAAATATCTTCTCATTAATTTCAGGTTATTACATACTGCACTAGACATATGGCACAGCATTAGCAGAATTGTAAGAAGTGCAGTTGGGCAGAGAGTGAAAGTTTATCTACTTTTTACCCATATTTACGAGGAAATGTTCACCCAATATAAAAAGACACTAATTCAGGTTGAGTAGTACCTATGAGCCCAATTCACAAACCAGAGCTGTGACTTTGTCTGGTGCTATCCAAAACCTGCACAGAGTTCTAATCCAGATGCTCTGGAATAGAAGCACACACATCTTTTCCTTCTCAGCTAGAATAACCACATGTCTGGGAAAACCCATGCATTGAAATAAGTTATTTTGTCCAGGAATGAGCCTTGATGGAGTTGTTGAAAATATTGAGGGATCTTCTTGTACATCAGGACCATTTTAAACAGGTGTTATTTTTCTCCCACATCTCCTGCCAGTCAGATGCAAATTGATGCTTTATTTTAGCCTCTTAAAATACACTCTCAGTTGCAACTCATTTTAAAAGCTACCACTGTCATATGGAACAGTATTTCAAAAGTTCTTCATAATGGATGGAGTGCCTGGATGTCTGCTTGTGTTAGTGAGATGTGGTTTTTCACATAGGGCTGAAGATCAATTTTAGTTAACTGCCAAAGTTCAGATAGTGCAGACTGTCATTTCAGATATCTAAACCCTTTAAAACAGAGTAAAAAGCTACAAATGTTCCTCAGTCTCCTGCTTGTGAAAATACTGTAGGAAAAAAACATCATCCTGATAGCAAATCATGTCAGGTTAAGGACATTTTTATTACCACACAATGATGTAAAAGTGACTGTTTTATAGGTTCTGTCTTTGTGACTTCTGCTGATGACTGAGTTATTAAATAGTTTATTATGCTTCTGTTTTAAATATTTTATTTCCCCTCAAAAAATGAGTGCAGCCAACCAACATTAAAGGCCATGCATCATTGACGAGGTAGAAATATTTGAACATTCTGATTCGAACATTCAGACAGTGGAGAGCTTGGTTTCTGTCTGTATTGAACCCCAGTAGTTTTTTCAAACTCTCTGTATTTCATGCATTCTCAGAGCACTTTGTAGGTGTGAACAGAAGTGGTGCAGCTGAGTTTCATTGCTGTCCTGGTAATGGAGAAATTCTGCTGGGCCTGCCCTCCAGGGCACGCCTGATTTCAGACTGCACGCAGCCACACCTATCTTGCACCAGTATTTTCCCTAAGAACTGTCAAGAAACAGTATGATTTTTCAATTGCAAAACTCATGATTCTTAAAAATCTTGCACGTGCAGAGAGAGAACAGGTTTTTTGCGTCACTGGAAAATGAGAGTTTTTCACAGGTATTACCCTCACCAGAAACAGTTGTTTTTTGTCTGAACTTTTTAAACACTGAAAACTAACCAAATTCTCAGTCACTCAAAAGCCTCTGAAGCAGCAAGGCGGGTACTATTTCTAACTCTCCTCTTTTGAGTGGTATTTCTGAGTTTCTCTTAGAATTGAACTGCCCAGAATTGCTGAAGCACTATACACAAAGCCATTTTTGCTACTCTGTGCTGTGGTCCAGACTTCCTCTTGCCCTGTACCACTGTTGTTTGAGCTTTTCAAACCCAATTAAAATTTGAGGCCAGTGGAAAACTATGGGAATAGAGAGTCTGTGTTCCCTGGAAAAGGCAGAAGCTGTGACTTCAAAATCATCTGTACTCATCTGCAGTGGAGTATTGGACCATGCAGCAAGAGGGGCTGGATCTAATTTGAGGTTTGGCACCTGCCCACATTTCTGTCAGCTCCTTTGGCTTCCAAGGCTGCTGTGGAAGGCAAAACTATACCTGATTTCACCAAAATATCTGCTTTTTTACAACCCTAACTTGTCCATACTTCTGTAATGAATTTAGCAGAATGAGCTTCTATTGGACAGCCCGGTGTGTCATGTAGGTAGAAAATTTCTGGTCTGGTGCTGTGAGCCTTACAGGCAAGTTTTCTGCATTACTGAACTGTGGTCTGAGTACAGAAATGTGAGATTTAGAATTTCTTGACTACTTATTTACTTAGCTCTGCTTGTAAATAGAGGGCAAGGACACATTTGTACAATTTTTGTGGCAACAGGAATTTTAATAAAACTAGCTCTACTAGAAACTGTCAAAAATTGCAGATTGTTATTAATAAATCTGTCTTATAATTTTCATAAAATTAGTTACATAGAAGGTAAAAATTACAAAAAATAAAATAAATGTATTTCATAGAATAAAAAAGCAAGAGATACAATAGCAAAACACGTCCCTAGCATTATGCTTACCCATAGGGATTTTCCTTATCTGTTCCAAGTAAATCAGCTAAATAACTTCTACCTGACTTGCTTTGGAGACTTCTCAGAGCTACATCTCCTCCTTTCCTTTTGCTTTTAAAAATCAACCTGCTTTCTTTTTCACAGAAAATAGAATGGTCTGGCCTGGATCAGCCAGACTTTTAGAAGACTGAATTTCTTTGCTACTTGTGATTTGACATGAGGACATCACAAATACTACTAAAATTATATCTTGTCTCTGTCCTTCCTATAGTTGCTGAATTAACACTTTTATGGTATATTTGGATTGGATTATATTCCTGGCTTTAATCTTTGAGCAGTCTACCCCATACAGCCTTTTTAAAAGATGCTGATATGAATTTAGAAAGTGCATTATGGGACATATTAGCAGTGTGCAGTAATCTCAAATATTGTAATACATAGGTCACCACAGGCTTTTCTCAGGTATATATGTCTATGTATATACACACAAAAAAATTAGATTTTCAGTGAGTATATAAGGCTAGAAAACCAAAACTGAGTAATGCTTCACTTCCTTTCACTTGTACTTTGTTAAGTTTGAAGGGGTTTAGCAGAATTTCCATTGCAGGAGTCTAGTGCTATGCTGTGTGTTCTGAGGCCTATTTTAGGAGCTACTGGGCTATTTTCTGACACAATACCTGACTTTAAATGCAGCTGCTGTGTGTCTGTTGCCTTCTGCTAGCTGTATCTCTCATACCAATTGCTATTTCTCAGCAGAGATGCAATTTTAAGCAGATATTCCTGGTTTGACTCCTAAGTCACCTTAAAACTGATGCCTGCATCAGATTGCTTCATAAACCTGTGTTCTGTGGCCAGTCAATGAGAAAAATACAGGAAACTTAAACACATAATTCCGTAAAGGACACCTCCATGAATTTTGCTCACTTTGCTTAGGGACAAAAGAAGTTTCATCTCTTTGGATACAATTGTACAATTTCAAATATTGGGAGGTTGTAGAGGTCTCAATGCAACTTTCCCTTCTCCAGGCTGAGTAGCCTCAATTTTATGGTCTTGTTCTTTTCTATGGTAAAATCTCAAAAAACAAAACCCCCACCTCTTCGATGTTTTGAGTTGGAAAATCTGTGTGTATTAAAACATTTTAAATGCTTTGATTATTTTGCAGAGTATTTTCCTCCAATATACCCATCAGTGAGAGAGTTAATCACATCTGCTGAGAAGAATCAGCCTAACTCTGAAGTGTTTACTGTGGCTGAGGAGCTGAAGACACCAGTTCAGAATTAGGAATTAATTTTGCATTATTACTTGTTTCAGGTAATTATGGGCAAGACAATCAGGAGAATTTCTGGATTTTTTAATCTTCCCCAGATTATTCAATTAGCCAGAAGCATCCAAAGCAACATGGATTATTTTGGAAACTGAGGCTGGTTTCATGGCTTATTTTAAAGCAGTTCTTTACTGTTCCTGTGTACTGATGAGAAGCAACAAGGAGCTTTAGCTTACCCTTTTTCACTAGTATATGTTTTCCAGAAGGTGGCTCTTCTTTCCTGACTCTTTAGTTGATGGATGCTGTGGCCAAAAAGCCAGAACTGTGCAGGATGTGCCTCACTCTCACTTCACTTCCAAGCCTGATGTGATGGAGTGAGTCAAAGGAGATTATCTAAACTTGTTATCCGTGGTGAGGGTCCTTCTAGATGAATGTGTACATTTAGGATCTCTAAAGATAAAACCCAGAGGAAGATTGAATTGCATCATTAAATTAGCTGATCACAGGAATGCATCAGGGAAAGCTGGTGTCTTGCCAGCTGGGAAGTTTACTGATTTGTTTCCAAAGCAGACTTTTCAGTTCTTTGAAAAGCTGTCAGAAAATCCACTCCTGCACAGGAGGTGGTGAGGGAAGGTTGGTGCTGTCAATACATCCTGGATTTTTTCCTTGGGTTCATTACTACAAGCAGTAAGATTTTTAAGAGCAACTGTTAGCCAATGTCAGTTAGGCAAGAGAAACTTCACAGACATCCAGGGGACTCCTGTTTGACTAAGCAAATAGACTTGATACTTGCCCTGAGTTCTGCAAATACTACAGTCTGTTACTGATGCACTGGATACACATAAGGACTCCAAGGAATTTATTTCAATGTTCCAGGTATTGATCGAATAGTAATCTGAGTTTCTCTAATGTTGACATCAGTTTACAAAATTATCTCTGATAATATGCTGGTTCAGAATAATAGATTTTGTGGCCTAAATTGGATCATTATGATAATCTAATCAGAGCTTCTAGGCAACACAAGTCCACAGGGGACCTGGTGGAGCTTCTGTGCTACTTTGGCTGGAAAATTTTACTTGCAGAGTGTGTTGCCTCCTGCCTTACATAAGACTGGAATGTTTCCTGAACATTTTTCTGCTCTGTGATTGTACTGGGCCCCAGCATTTGACAGTGGCTCAATCTGGTGAGGAAGGAGAAATCTGGAAGGATTTTTCCTTTTATTTTTGCAAAAGGTTATTCCTGTTTGTTCATTATACCGGAGAGTTATTTTGACCTTCTACAGGAAGTCAAGTCAATAATCCTAGAGAAACATAGGACAGATAAACAATACAGATAAAGATCTTGAAATCTTATCAAAGTACTGATTGGATAAAACAAGGGCTTGAGGTTTGGACTGAGGTTCCTTGTTTAAGAAACTTTTATAAGTAATTTGGAAATGGTAGAAAGAACGTGTTGATAGAGAGGGGAAACAAAAACCAAATGGGAAACCTTGGGTTTTGTAACTGGGGCAATTTAGAAGACATTGGGCTCTCTTAAAAACTCTTGGGAAGAGAGACTACATGTAATCCATCTCATGTGATAGTCCATAGTTCCCTTGCAGAAGCAGTTTGCTTTTACTTCAGAGAGGCTGTCTAGGGTCATTGTGCCTTTTTTGTGCCTCTCAAAGGAAAATTGCCCAGAACTGAATGCAATTAGGCCTGCGTGGGAAGCACAGGAAGTGTATAGACTCGTGGAATGGTTTGGGTTGGCAGGAAGATCTAAAGATCACGTAGCCCAAACCCCATTCCACAGGTAGGGCCATCTTTCACAGGATCAGGCTGCTCAAAGACCCATACAACCAGCCAACCATCCGACTTCTAGGTATGGGACAGCCAGAGCTTCTCTGGGCAATCTGTTTCAATGCCTCAACACTCTCACTGTGAATATTTCTTCCCAATGTCCAATCTAAACCTATCCTCTCTGAGTTTGAAACCATTGCCCCTTGTTTTGTCACCACAGACTTTGGTGAAAAGTCTCCATTTCTTGTAATCCCCCTCTCTTTAAGTATTGAAAGGCTCCAGGAAAGTCTCCCCAGAGCTTTTTACTCTCCAGGGTGAACAAATCTTTCAGCCTTTCTTTATAGGAGAGTTGTTTCAGCCCTCTGACCTCTCCTCTGAACCTGCTTTAACAGCTCTGACCCCAGATTTCAACAGCTCTGACTCCACAGTGCTCCAGCTGGGTCTCACCAGAGCAGAATGGAGGGGGAGAATCCCCTCCCTCGACCTCCTGACTCTGTTTCTTGTCATGCAGCCCAGGATACGGTTCTGGGCTGCAAGCACACATTACTGGGTCATGTCCAACTTTTCATGCCACTCTCAATCCAGTCACAATCTATGTGCAGGACCTTGCACTTGCCCTTGTCAAACTTCATGAGGTCTGCACAGGCCCAGTCCTCAATCCTGTCAAGGTCCTTCTGGATGGCATCAGAGTTACTAAAGGTTATGTCAGAGCAAGATCCAGATAAAAAGCTGTGTGAATTGTGACCTTTCATCTTAAAGTAGAAGCAAACTCCAGGTCTCCTGTTTGGAACATTTTGAGCATACCCTGATTGCTGCGTTCAGGACACAATTTCATTAGTGCTAATAGATAGTGAATGCCCACCAAAGCAAAGCATGCAGTTGTGAAAAATATGTATTTTATGATTGGCTTTTCACAAATATTAAAATTAATATTATATGTGTTGTATTAGAAAGTTAAGCTGTGTTAATTTTTTTAAGTAGTGTGTTAAATATAGTTTTAGGTTATAAAATAATCTTAAAATAGGAACTATGTATGTGGGATATTTTTTTTTAGAAAGGAATGAGTTACTTGCACCAGATAGCAGCCACAGGACATCTAAATCTTTTAGGAAAAAAAAAAAAGAATTTATTGCTCCATTATCAGAAGAAACAAACTTCTTCCTGCCTTGCTCAGCTCTGAAGATGCTGTCAGGACTCAGAGGAAGAAGTTGACACTGACCAGACAGAATCCTGTGTTTGAATGGAATTTATGCATCGTGTATGAGGTGTATGAATATGCAACAGGCTACTGCTTTTAAGGGTTAATCCTCTGTTAATGTGGGTCCTTTTTTGGGCTTATTTTGTCCAGACAGAGGTACCTGGATATCTGTAACTCTTTATTTCTAATGTCTCATATTGTCCTAATCCCAATTGTGCAAATTACTATTACTTTAATTATATAGTATTTGTATTACTATTGAACTTTGAAAATTTTTGAAATGAGTGATTGGTGTTTTTCACACAGTGATGCTGAGGGGAGCTCGAGTTCCCAGGTGCAGCCACTAGGCAGTTTTATTTTGTCATTGATTTCTCTATGGTTTTGCTCTTGTAGTTTCACTTCTGTGCAGTTTTTTTTTTTTTTTTTTTTTTTTTATTTCCCATGCAGTGCAAGGGTTATAAATTTCTGATTGATGCCACCAGACCTGCTTTTCACATTATTTCCTGCATAGCTTCTTGCAACTCTTAACTTTGAAGTAGTTTCAGAGATGTAGTTTTGCCATACGCACCGATTCCCTTAAACTGCTTAAGGCAACACACCGTTCCTGCATTCCCAAACAGCTTCACTCAGCTCCCATTTGTCAACAGCACTTCTCTTCCTCCAGGCTATTTTGGGTAGGAAATGTCATTCAAAACCAGGACATTCTAGCTATGTGATTATGTGAATAGCTTTACTCACCTATCACAGCACCTCCCTATTGATTAGGTGCTTGTTCCTCCAAGGTGATTAACAAACTAATTTTTCTGCTAATTGCCACAGGACTTGACCCTCGACCTGCAGAATTGCCATAGATTTGAGACAGGACAATGCTCAGGATTTCTTCTGTGAGTGGCTTGTTAGAGATGCTCGGAGCTGTTGGCAGCTTGCACAATCAAGGAGCAGTTCTGTGCTGAAATGTCTTCCTGCAATGGTGCTCTGCAGGAGCCCTTTCACAGGGAGCACAGGTGCAGCATTTCCTTTGCAGTGCTTGTCTTGATTGATGATCCACACAATGTTCAAGGCATCCTCAGCTAACCCCAGCTCTGGATTCAACATTGGTTTCCAAGTTTTATGGGCTTATCCCCATCTTAGGCACTTTCTTTTTACATCTTATCCAGGATTCTAGGGCCTTCTGCTTATAATATATGCAGAAATCAGAAATTGTCCTTTACAAAAGCCATCACAATTACTTCTCTTGTGAGAAAGGTGTTAGTAGTGTGGTTAGGTAGGCAGAATTTCTTTGCTGTGAAAGTAATGAAACTTTTTTCCACCTGAAAAACTCTTCTATCTTGCCTATTTTTACTTGAAAGGGAAGAAAATTTTGGTGATTATCACTTCTGTGGATTTCCTCAGATTCAACTTTCATGGAAGAGTTTAGCAAAAACAAAAGGGTCATGACATAACTTTTTGTCTCCTGGCTCCCTGAAATTGTCCTTTACAAAAGTCACCATAATGACTTATGAGAAAGGGGTGGTAGTGTGGTTAGGTAGGCAGAATTTCTTTGCTGTGAAAATATTTAAACTCTTTTCCACCTGAAAAACTCTTAACTTACCTATTTTTAGTGGCAAGGGAAGATAATTTTGGTGATTATCAGTTCTGTGGATTTCCTCAGGTTCAACTTCTTTGTTTAGCAAACAAAAAAGGGTCATGACAGAACTTTATGCCTCCTGGCCCTCTAAAAACCTCCAGATTGCCAGCTATCTTCGTAGGTGAGACAGAGTTTGGAAGGGGACTTAAACTGGATTATACTTCAATAAGAAAATGACACTTCAGTGTTTTGATTCTGTAAAAGACAGGTGAATTTTGAGAATAAAAACTAAAAGTTGCCTACTGTGACTTTCCCAGAGCCTTTAGATGTTAAATACCTTCTTGGGTGTAAGGACTATTTACTTTTGGAGGAGAACCCTTGGATATCCTTTATCCATGAAGGATAGTCTCTCAAACTAGAACAGCCCAGTGTTCTTGATATTAAATAGGTATGCCCTTATTTTGGATATATTCTCCTTCAGGGAGCTTTCCAAGATAAAAAGAGGCAAGTTCTCATTTATAAGCTTGTTGTTCAGATCTTACAAGTTCCAGTTTAACATTGTGAAACTGCAGAAACTTTATGTCTGAAAAAATGAAATTTGTGTTTGGAAGATGCCCAATGCTCCTGATGTATTCAGGAGCAATGATGTGGCACTGCTGGAGATCAGCACAGCTTTGATATTGAATGCAATTTTAAAACCCTTACTAAAATGGACTTTCAGAGTATTTCCAGTTAAGTTTAACTTGCAGGTCATTATAGTTATTGTTGTGGTGATAATGTGTTTCCTCAGCTCCAGCCAATGTGTAAAATTTTGAACATTATTAGGGCTTTTCTCTACAGGTGGACTGAGATCTGAAAACAGCACCAGATTCTCAATATTCCTTACTTGATGCTGCTGAATTAATGAACTCAGAAGTGCAGCTTACCTGAGGGGCTGAAGTCACAGAAAGTGAGTGGAAAACCCAGCCTTTTGAGGAAGCTTGTCATACTCAGTGAGAATTTTGTTACAATGAGATGAATCTGCTCAGTCACTTCTTGAATTGTTTTTAAACAGACTGCTGCATTCAGCTGCTTGCTGGAGAGCTTTTCATGTTACCTGTATTTAAAAACTGCTGGACTGAGTTACAGATCAATCTCACCCCAGCTGCAGGGTTCTGCAGGGGTTCATCTGTCTTCCTGGGCTTGTGGAAGCAAACACTGTCTTACACAAATACATCCCTGCCACTGCCATCAAAGAGACAATTTATAGGTATAAAGGAAACCTGGAGGACAGTAGTAGATGGCAAAAAGTACCCAGAAGTTTGAAATTGTGTAGTGCTAAATCCATTTTACTCATTTAGGGCTGGGTCTACCCTCATTTACATAGTGAGAGTAAAAACAGGAGGAATAATGCTGTTGAAGTCAGTAAAATGCTACCTATTAAAATGAGAATAGAACCAGACTATAATCAAGTGAGAAATATGGAGTATAATGAAAATCATCTTTAAAATACCTACTCTGAGGCTATGAAACTTTTTTTGTGGAATTTTATCCTTTCAAGTGTGCATAGTTTCCACAAAATACAAATATTTTTCCTTTATGCTTCCACCCTGCAATCTCCTGTCAGAATCTGAAAGCCAGGCTGTGGGCATTCTGCCTTGCTCACCCACAGGATAAACAAAACCAGAAAGAAACAATATTCACCAACAAGAAAGAGGGAAATACAGAGCTAGAGGGAAATATAAGGTTTTACTGAGTTCATTGCTCAGCTGCAATCCAGGATCATTCTGCCTTAGTCACCCTTGGGATGTGCCTGTTCAATGTTTCAAAAATTCTAATGGGGTAGGTTTCTCACTCTTCCTGGGTGATACTGCAGCATCCTTAGAATTCTTTTCCCTCTCTTATCTTCCTGTACTGTCTGTTCTGTCCACCACAGACACAGCAATATTTGCCTCTTCCCTTATAACCAGCTATTAAAAGCTGTTGGGGTTTTACCTTACCCTCTCAGTTACTTTTTCTTTTGCATGTTCCTCATTGTTTTTCTCCATCCTCTCTCCAAACTGATCAGCATTTTGTGTCTCAAAATGGGCACAGAACCCTAAATGTTAAATTTTGTAAAAGTCTTACTGGAAGTGTATTTAAAGCTCTTCTGTCTTTCACTGACTCCATTATAGTTTTTTGCACTTCCCATAAGTGTTGTGTCATATCAAGTTTAAGAACTGTTTTAGTAGAAAGTTCTTTTCCTCAGAACTTCCACATATCTGTAAATTCCTCAGTCCTTATTTTTGTACCTCATTATTGTTGAAATGCAATTTCTTGTCCTTATTGTATTACTTTTTTTTTTCATTTCTCCAGCTTAAAATCTGTCTGTATTTTGATACCCTAATGTTGACTAATGTCTTGGTCAGTTTTTTCCAAAATCAGACCCACGTGCTCACTGTAATGATCTGGATGCATTTACAGGTGGTGCACCCACATCTGTTGACTTGGCAGCAGGTGGAGGGGCTGCAGTTGTGCCCTTGACATGCCAAAATTAGATGGTGATTGCATAATATGGGATATTATGATCTCCTTTCCAAGCCAAACCTTAGTGGTCCATTAATGTAAACTGCAGAGTTAAGGCAAGCAATCTGCTCAGCTCCTGATACAGAGGAATTCATCACTTTGCAGAATTACACCCAGTTATATTTTATAAATAAAGAGATACTACAGCATTTTCCAAACATCTATTAATATCCAGGAGATACAAGTGCTAGTGATAAAAATCACTGCAGCATTACCAGCTCCTTCACAGGGAGAATGCTGCTGTCATTCTCTGGCTGAAGGCAAAGCAGAAGAAATTTATTTTTTCTGTAATGCTTTTACCCTCCAAAGAAATCAAGGTGAAATTAAACCCATCATAGCTGTACTGAAAAGTAAAATTTACACGAGGAGAATACGAATGCAGTTTGTGGGCAGACTCTGTTTTCTGCCCCTAGGAAATGCAATGAAAATACAAACCAGCTGGCTGAAATTGGTTTGTGAGTGTTTTTCTGAGGCTGTAGGCAGGCCTGATGGGTCTCATGCATGAAGTATAAGATCACACATTTGGCTTCCACCTCACACTCTCGAGTCCCTTGGTTTGAGCATCTCACATTTGAAGCACACGTGGCTTCCCCCTGTGCTGTGACCCCACAGGATTGTGCTCTCCAGCTGCAGCCTGTCTGCATGGCTCTTCTCTTTCTCTGGCCTGTGATGCAGGCAGAAATACCCACATCTGACAGAAGAGAGATTCCACATCTGAGTATCTCTATAGATTTAATCTTGGCTTCTCCTTACACTTGATTCTGAGTATAGCAGTCAGCGCCAAACTGGTTTTTCAGTGGTCTGCCAGTGGGATTTTAAGTACTCTGATGCTTGTCTACAGATGGTGCAGTTTTGGAATTGTTATGCAGACACTGTTCTTCTTTTTTATTTTTTTTCATAGTAGCTTAATCCTCTGTGAAAGAGGATTTAACAAGAAAACAGTTCTCTTCCTGTGAAAGGAGTTGATTGGGTATTACCCTGTCCTCTCCATCACCTTTGTGGCTGGGGCTGGCTCTGTTTGGTTTTCCTTTTGCATTCCCCGATGAGTGATTTCACACACAGGAAAAGCCAGACTATTCTTTAGGGATCTTTGCAGTTTTCACCACCCTCAATTTAATTGGCCTGTACATCCCAGTGTCACAAAAGAGTTAATGGTTGAAAATCAAAGGCATTTGTGCTCTCAAGTCAGATAAGGAATTGAGGCCAGGTATCTAGGTAGCTTGAGGTTTTGCAGACATTTAAAATGTACATTTTGTTCTTATTCTTATGTGTTTTCAGTGCCTTTATTTATGGTATTTACATAAATACTACAGAAGAGATTACACATGCAATTAAGAAACAATACTTGGTTTATTTCGATTTTGGTGTACTTAAAAATTATTTAATAATCATAGAAATGTTTCACAGAGAGTACTGGATACATTCAATTTGGATCAGACCCCAAGCATCTCCCTTGGTTTTTTTGCTGTGTCCTAAGTTTGGAAATCTCCTTTTACTGAAGTAAATTCTGCCCAAGAAGATGTCGGAATATGTGTTATTGAGGGCCACTCAGTCTCAGCTCAGCCTTGTCCTTCTCTGGCCACGCTGCCTCAGTAGCCACATGGAACAGCTTTAAGGATTTTTATTTATGATACTTTTATGTGAGATCAGTGTTCCAGCCCACTTAGGAGACACACACACAGGGCAGGGCTGATTCAGGATTCCTGATGGAATATAGACATGAGACGGGTGGATATTCTGCATCTCAGCTGGTCATCCCAGTTTCCTGCTGAAATCTGTGGAGATCCAGTGAGCTCTTAGCAAGGCTTGCACAGAACTCATCTCTGAGAAATAGGTGCTGAAATAGATCAAATGACTCCTGACCTACAGTGGATATTACTTATAAATGGAGCTTATGTAATGAGCTTAGCTATAAATATTTAAATTGTAGGAGGTTAAAGGTGTGAAACAAAGCTCAGCTGGTACAGTGAGGGTACAGCATGGCCCAGAGCTCGATGATTAAGGAGCAATGAGTTAACTGTGGGCTCCATGCTTTGTTTCTAAAGAAAGTCAGACAGAGTGTTGGCTTGAGATCCTTTTCTGTCACTGCTGGGTTTTATTTGTGTGACCTTGCAGACATAATTGAGGATGCAGGTTGAAAATGGGCAATGCATTGGAGGTAATAGTGGTGTTCATCTAAACATCACAAAGGAGAACTTCCACTGTGCAGGAGCAAATCCAGAGAAGTGAATTCATGTCCAGTAGCACAATTCACACTGCCCTATCCGTCCTGTTGCCACAGCAGGGGACAATCTAGAAGGGGAAAATTGATGCTGTTGTGTTGAAATGCAGGATTTTTTCTTTGCCTGCTGAATGGTTTACTGCATGCTGTTAGTGAAGTTATATGAAGAAGGAAGACTTACAGTGTTGCTATCTGAAAACTCTGAGGCTGGTGTTCAGTATTGATTTAGCCATTGTCCACAGGAACATGAAGAATTATGCCTGCTGTGCTTGTTATGCTTTCACATAAAGCCTTTATTGAGCAACCTTGGCCAGTAATGCTAATGGATGGAGAGCTACCAAACTCTGCTCCTGCAGGTCAAATGAAGTCTCAGAATTTAGTAGTTGCTTGGTGTTTCCTTTCTTAGTGATTCTGCTCACAGTTTTCCTGGAGCAAGATGTAAAATCCAAGTGGTGTGAAAACCCTGGTTTTTCAAACATCGTGCCTGCAAAGGCTCTGTACATGTGAGGCACCTGGACTGACAGTCACCAGGGGCATTAGGAGCTCTCACGCACACTTCCCTCCTAATCCTCAGAAGAGATCTCTCTTCCAGCCCTGGATACAGCTGAAGTAGGGATTGAGAAGAGTTTCTGGTGTCAGCACTGTGTTATCAGCTATTATATATGTTATCAGCTATGTGTAAATAGTGTTTTTCATCAAAGTTTTTGGAGTGTGGGAAAGCTGCTTGTGAGTGGTTGTAAACTGCAAAACAAGTGGACCAGAAAATTGCATAACTGTGTCATCTGGCATTATTAACAAGTTTTTTGAAGAGCTTAAATTTCCCTGTGAACGCAATGAAAGCTCTAGGTCAGCAGACACTACATTAGTATAGTAGCCTTTGATTCCATTGGAATCAGATATCAGCATAGCTGGATACCTAATTCCTCCTGTGAACTTCATTGATTTATTTGCACACAGCAGCTTTCTTGCTTTGAACATTGTGTTCTCTGCTTTGTCTAAAGTAAGGAAGAGCCATTGATAAAGGATGCCCAGAAAGAAGGGCTGCCTTTAGTTAAAAAATATATCCACACCAAGGGAGTGGGTAGATGCAGAGGAATGCAGATGGTATTTCAGGTAATGGCAGAGTCCATAGACTTGTGATTAGTTCCTAGGAAATGTATTGGATCTTAACAGGTGTTGGCCCTGAGGGAAGCTAGTAGGCTTTAAATGTAAGTGAAAAATTGAGAATTTTTAGGAACTACTTAAAAATCAGAGATTCTTAGTGCACTCTTTTCTGTTTTAATCTTCTAAAGAGATTTTCCTATTCCACATAATTTTACTGCTTATATTACAGAAAGGATCTGCCTGTTGCAGAAAAGCTTGGAATATGGGGTTATATCATTAATTTTTAAGGACATATGTCATTAATCTATTATCAGAAGCATCTTCCATAAGAGTGGAGTGTCAGAATTTCCATAGGATTGGAATGTCAGCATTCCAGTGTTTTTGTTTAAATGTCCACTGGTGAATCAAGGTCCTTCATGACTCTGGTGAACACTCTGTGTTAATGTGCAAAGGGAGCTTGTGTGTGCTATCTGCTACAGTCATAAATAGCTCTGGAATTATAGCATTGACATCCACCTCTTAATAGAGACAACCTGAATGCAGGCTCTGCTCCCCTCTGTGGGTTTCTCCAATCTTGCCTTGTTTCATGTGGAGGTGTTTCCCAAGAACAAGCATCTGTTGTTGATAACATCATTTTTTCGTGGTGTGAACTGAGACCTCTAGAATCAGTATAAACAGAAATGAATTAAAAAGGATGCAAAATAAGAATACTGAGGGGGAAAAAAGAGGTACTTGGTTTTATTCTATGAAAACCTCACATATTAGGCAGTCCAGGGTTTAAGTTGTTAGAGATTTTATTTTCTCAAGATCAACTTATTAAAATGTAATTAAGGATAATATGTGAATTATTGTGACTGAGAGCCCTCTAAGAGGCTAGCAAAGGGCAGTCTATCATGATGCTTGTAAATCATAAATTTAATATAAATGTGTACCTAGGAACAGAGAGGTCTGACACAGGGAGGTAAAAAAAAAACACATTAATTGCCTTATGTTAAGTCTAACATATTAAAACTCTCAAATAAAATTATTCTCTGACCTTTTATCACCCTTGGACTGTGCTCAAATGTTTTAGAGAACAGCTTAATGGCAAGAGTTCTTCTGCCTTCACTGAGGGTTTCATGCTGCCTGTGTTTGAGACATGCCACAGAAGCCTAACAAAGGCATTTGTCTATTCTTGGAAGTCGATGATGAACCTTGTAGTCATTCCCATACTTCTTTCAGCAGAGAAGATCATGCACACAAAGAGAAATAAATCTCCTTTATGTTTTCATAGTCTTACGGCTTCATACTTCAGGAGATGAGGTGACCTACTTAGGAAAAAAAAAAAAAGATGGTAAAAGAGAAATAAAGGACAAAGGAGCAATAACCTAGTGTAGATTCATGAAGATTTATAGCAGAATAAACTGATCATTTTTGTTTCTGGGTATGTGATTCAACCTGCTTTCTGCTTGGAGCTCCCCACAGCTTGGCTCACAGAGATCTTGCGGAAAGTGAACGTATTAAAGATGTCAAACTTGTGATTAGCAGGCAGCATGACAGACTGGACAGAGGGGAGGCTTCCGAGCCTGGAAAGAGACAATTTTACTCCTAGTTCTGTGACTGGTTTTGATGTGTTTATTTTAATTCTCTCTGTTTCTTTTCTCACCCCCCACCTCTCTTGCTTCTGAAGACTGTAATCTCTTCAGAGCTGGAATTGGCTTCCACTGTGTATTTATATGTTGGCTGGCACACTGATACTCAGATCCCACTTGTGGCTCCTGTATGCTGCATGAATATAAGTAATAAAACTCTTTTTTCTTTCAGTAATTCTAACTCTGCATCTCTTGATACTTCTTTAGTTGTGCTCAGTTATTTTACAAGATCACTGAGACATTTCAGGGAGCGCACGCAGTCCTTGCCTACCAGTTATCCTACAGATGTCAGAACAGAACCCCAGTGGCTGCAGCTGAGCTTGGGATGGAGCTTTACCAGAAATAAAATAGAAGTGATCCCAGATGGCCTTTCAGTGGCAACAGGTGCTGTAGTGGTGAAGGTTTTTCTGTAAATATGTTGCAGTTTTGCAACACTGACCTGATAGGTGAAGGAGGCTTTTTAGCCAAATGCAGCATCCTTCTCTTGCTGAAACAGGACTCACCTCACAACACATCTCAATATTCACAAATATCCCAGAGGATGTGCCACATTCATATCACAAAAGATCTGAATCTTTGCAATTTTGCCATGCTTTGCTTTTGTGCCAGCTGTGTTTCAGCATAAACAATGTGGTTGCTTCTCTTCCTAGAAGTCCTTAGGAATGAGCTTCAGCTCATGGAGGGGCTGCTCACAGACTGACACATCCAGGGGTTATTCCAATTTGACCAAGGAAACTCCCTGGCTTCACCGAGGGAATGTTTTGGGGGATCCACAGAGCTTCTGGTTTTCAAAATTGACAACTTGAGAGATTCATTTTCAGCATTCGGTTCAGATGTCTTAGAAAGGAAGTTGGGTCTCTAGAGCCAGTGGGGAGTGGGGTACCCTCCCAGAGAGGGATTTCAGAGCTTGTCAGTTTTAAGTATGCTTGATTTCATTGTCTGAAGACCCCAAATGCAGATGGTAATACTTTTCTAATGTTCCCTTGTGAAGGGATAGAATGTAAGACAATAAAGACAGTTCAGAAGGTAATTCACACTTGAGGAGTTGCAGCTGTACTAATCACCAAAGATTAGAAGCAGGCCTGCCCTTAATAAGCCACAGCTGTGTCCAATAAGAAGCGTGACAAAAAGAGTGGGTTAGCTGGCTGAGAACAGAGATGGACTTAGTTTGTTGGCTGTGCTGATAAGGAGTCAGTGCTGTGAGGAGTTGCCCATAAGAAATCATCAAGAAGGTATGGGACTTTTGCAATAAGATGACAACCCTCCCTCTTGTTTGCTTCTTTTCCAAAGGAGTTGAGGTACACAGAGCCATGTTTGGTGTGTTTCTATCTGATTTTGCCTCTTTCAGTACTTTTATAACCAGCTCTGGAAAAATGCTACTACAATATTCTTTAAAATAGGTAGCTTGGTAAGAAAATACACAATTCAGAGGCTTTTAAAGGGAGAATACTATGCAATTTTTTTTGTCTTATCAAGCACTTGTGGCCTTCTGAAAGAAGAGCTGTTATAAAATGCACACCTGCAGGATAAATTCCACCTGGAACTGATACCTCATTGGACACTAGAGGATTTAATAATCGCTTTTACCTAGCTGGAAAAGTTTGCTTCACTACTTCTGCTCCACAAAAATATGTGTTGGGGTTTTTTTATTGTCCTGCTTTTTTGGTCTGGTTTTAGGCCAGTTTTGATTTTGTTGGTTTTTATTGTGAGTGGCAAATCCCAGTACAGCCATCTGCAAGCAGCAGCACAAAATACCATCTGCTGTGAATGACTCTCATTGCTCTGTACCGGCTAGAGTCCCACCAAAGATGTTTGTTAAGATGCAGGGGAAGGCTTCAGGGGACAGAAATGCAACTGGAGCAATGGTTTGTGCTATACATGATCCCACTGACGCCAGGAGGATTATCTGAAGTTTAAATTAGCATATAACCTGACCTCAGCTGTTTAACATTAAGCAGTGAGGATAAATCTATTTCCATTAATCATGGCCATGGTGGATGTAAAATGCCTGCATTAAGTCATTGTGATGATTTAAGAAAGCAAAGATTGCTGCTCTGACTTGAGGTGGAAGGAAATTTGCAGTAGGGAAATTGCAAAAGTGAGTTGTATCAAAAATTGCTTTCATGCAATGCTTTTTGTGCTGCATTAGGTTTTTGCATTGCTTTTCTAAATGGAAACTAGTGTTATTCCAGCTTGCAAAGAACATTGCCCACTTGTATTAAATTTCTGGCCTGCATTGCAGAGCCTTTTGGTAATTATACAAATAGACCACTGAATTTAAGGATTCCTCTGCCCTTTTGACACGTATAGAAGGTTATTGCATTTCCTGTGCATATTTGCTCTTCAAATAGTAGAAAGAAATTTGGTTATTGCAGGTGGTCACTTCATTCAGACTCATAACATTTCTCATCTTGTAATGTCAGAGCCTAGGCAGGGAAAATAAGCAGAGAAATGGTGTTTTGAACTTCTCCCTTTTATGGGTCATCAAAAGAAACAGGTTTTGGAAAGATTAAAATGTATTTTGTAGTTGCAATATGCTGTGTATTCTACCACATTGTGAAATGACTGGTGGTGCTTTGAAATGTCTGTGGTAGTCATTTCTGCCAGAGTCATGAAAGATGTCTATAGACAAGGGCATCACAGGTAAAATTCAGAGTGCAGGAGGGGGAGTGAAATATTGCCCAATTGTATAAGTAGGAAAGCTTACTAAAAGATCAAAATACTGCTCATTTAGACAGCATGCTGTGGCTGTGCTTTCTTTACAGATAAACAAGAAGCCTGGTTCTCTAGATATAAATAATCCCAGGGATGGACATAATATCTCATCAATGTTCTACTCCCCTAGCCAGTACCTATCTGAGTTTAATTTGCTGCTCTTGGGAGAATTCAGTTGTTTTTTCAGTACATAGAGGCCTAACACCTGGAGCCTGTGAAAAGACTCTTAGTTGGGCTTTGGATCAGGCCTGAGTTCCAGCTTTAGACTGCTGAGTGTTTGGGAGCCCTGCATGTCTCCAGTCTGGACTGAGGCTCCAAAATCTGCCAGTGCTTTGTTTCTGTATGTTTGTGTGTCCCACCATGTGCCTAAGCAAGCACTGAGGTACTTGGGAGCATTTTCAGAGTGAATCTGGAGTGCTGGAAGTCAGCTTCTCTCTCCAGTCACCACTTGGTGTGGATTAAAGCAAACTGCCTGAACTCCATCTACAGCAATGTTGAGGTTTTGAGGCTAGGATGTGGAGGCAGGTATTTTCTGTGCTTTAAAAGAAAGAATTGCATCTGATCACCTTTGGACAATGCCTGTTGACCTTCCTTTTCAGCTGCCTTGTCCATGCATGGTCATCTATTAACAGGTTACTGTCACACTGTCATAGATCAGCTATGGAGATGCACATTTGCAGATGCAAGGCTCCTCCTTCTGAGGAAGACAAATAGCTTGGCATGGCCAGCCCAGGGTCTCCACTGGTCATTTTGGGGTCATGGATGGTGCACAAGATCTGCCAGCTATGATCTGTTGTGCTGGGAGCTTGTCCAGCACAAGGATCAAACTTGCATCATCAAGCTGAGATCAGAAGGGTGCCTGACTGTGGGGGGGATAGAATGTAAGAAAATAAAGATAGTGCAGAAGGGAATCTCATCCCTGAGGAGTTGCAGCTGTACTAATTACCAAAGATTAGGAACAGCCCTGCCCTTAACAGGCCACAGCTGTGTCCAATAAGGATGAGAGCTATAAAAGAGTGGGTTATCTGGGTGAAGGGAGTTGGAGATTGTTGGCTGTGCTGTGAGGAAGAAGGAGTCAGTGCTGCAAGGAGATGCTCGTGAGAAATCACAAAGAAGGTATGGAACTTTTGCAATAAGATCATGACACCCAACCTGTGTGTCTGTGAGGAGCTAAGGCAATTAGAAGAATGTTCTCCAGGACTCTGGAATGAGTTTCTGTTTAAAGGACTGAAATAATCCATATTTAAAGAATTGGAGTACACTGCAAAAGGCAGAGTGGACTTCTACCTGCACTGAAGCAAGTGATAGCTCAAAAGTGGTTTTGCTGCCTAGGTTTCTGTGAACCTGATGACTTTAGAGCTGTTGAAATTCTATTGAGTAATTAATGGTATTAGGGCACTGAGACCCGTGGAGAGGCAGATCTGTGAATTCTTTTAAATCTAGATAAACAAATGTTGTCATAGCACATGGAGTATTTAAATTCTGTTTTCTACCAATCCTTCTTTTCCTCCAGAACTGCCTCTCCTCAGTGCTGCAGACAGAAAACATCTCTGTGATTTAGTCTGATGGTTTTAAGAAATGGATGTGATTCTCTAGTCACTTCCTCAGCCCACCAGTAATCCCAGAAACAGGAAAGTGTCTGGGCATGGAAACACTGCTTCTATGGTGTGCTGAACTGCACTGAAGAGCCCTCTGTGTGTGCACACAGCCTGGGAGCAAGAACAGCTCCGGTTCTTATTCTGTGGTTCTTTTTGTACAAGAGAAGTGACAGAGGGGTGTTGCCTGCTGTCAGCTACAGAACTTGCTCACCTGCTGCCTAAAGAGGCAGCCAAGAGCCCCAAGAGCAAGAAGGGGACTTTTACTAATACACAGCAAACGAGAATTGCTGTGAGAGGCAAGTACAAGTGCCTTCCTCAGCTATGCCCTGAGGCTTGGCAGAGCTCTGGAAGGGATGCATAAATGGCAGACTGTGATGGGGCAGTATTTTTTTACACATAGCACCATCAGTGCGTAATGGGAATCAGGCCACCACCTACTCCAAACACCTGAAAAGCTCAACCTTGAAATTGTTTTTTTTTGAAATGGATATTCTAGTGAAGACCGTCTCCTTTCAAGAGCAAAGATGTTTACTGGTGGTTTGTCGCTCTGCATTTCAGCTCAGAGGGAACAAGGGTGACACAGACTGAGGAACTGACAGTCTGGCAGAGTGTCTGGCCAGGGCTGTGCTTAGGAGAAGGGTATGTTTGTGCCAAAAAGGAGTACAAATGGTGATGAGGCTTAGGAAGCAAAAACGTGGTGTGGTGATAAGCTTGGGGAAGAGCTGCCTGTGGCCTAGGAAGAAGATTATGGGGAAAATCCCTCTGAAGAAAAAAAGTCTTCTAGAGGAAAACGTGGTTGGGCACTACCTGAGTTAGCATGAAATGCAGGATGAGTTAGTTATAGCTGTTTTTTCTAGGGTTCCTGAATTAAAACACAGGGTTGTTAAGTCTTAATTCTGCTTTGTATGTTTCTCACTTTCCCCGAGGAGCAAAAGAACTTATGAAATACTGAGAAGTGGTGAAGATTTTTTTCTTAACAGGAAAGCGAATGATAGAGCTGGAGAAAGCAAGGAGTGAAAGAAGATTATAACTCTACACAGGCCAAAGGGGAGGATACTGGGTTATGAGGTGACCATACCAGAAAGCTGTAGCCCTGATCTTGCAAAGATTTCCATGCAGACTTGTCACTGTGATATTTTATGAAAAATTCATTTGCTGGGATTTCTTCTCCTGGGAAGATGAGAAGCCTCAGCTTCTCCATGTTTTGCTGCTTTGGAATGTGATTTGGAGAATTGTTTACCCAGCATGTGAGTTGTTTTAACTTAATGACCAATCCCAGTCCAGCTGCATTGGGACTCTGGTCAGTCATAGGTTTTTATTATTCATTCTTGTCCAGCCTTCTTGATAGTGGAACCCTGGAAAAAGTTAAAGATAGAATCCAAAATGTTAGGCTTTGTGCTTTCCCAGATCAACTGCACCTGCGTAAGCAGTATGATAAATGATATGATTGTTAGATGTGATGATTGTTTAGTAATTAAATGTAATTATTATATAACCATAAGAAGAATAGTGAGAAACTATGTTGGAAATTCACAGAGGGGCTAAATTTATGTATACAATAGAACAATATAAATTTAATTATTAACATGAAAGTTATGTAACGATAGAGTATAAAACATGATCATTTCAGATGTATGGTTGGAGTCAGATTTGGGTTGATGTCTCCTTTCTCTTTCTTTAGTATAGCATTTTCATATAAAATACAAAAAATAAATAAGATTAAACAAAAAATTTTTAAAAAATTTGTAAAAATTAAAAAAATTAATAAAATAAACATAAATAATATAAAAAATAAAAATAAAATAAATTTAAAAAGAAATGAAAAATAAAATAAAAACTAAAAAATAAACTTAAAAATAATAAAAGTAAAATAAAGTAAAATTTAAAAATTAGAATTTAAAAAAAATAAAAATTATTAAAAATTTAAAAAATAAAAAATTTAAAATAAATATAATTTAATAATCAGCCTTCTAAGAATTTGGAGTCAATTCTTATCTCTCACCTCATTCTGGGGACCCTCACAATACTGCAACAATTGATGACCACACAGACTGAACAACATTTCTTACAGAAGTTGACTGAATTATCACTTTACTAGGATTTGCCATTTCCAAGGATAAGTATTTTCAACTTCAGGTGCAATTCTGCTATCACTGAACTCAGTGGAGAGTTGTACAGGTGATCTGCTCATGTGGGATAGATGTTTGAATAAATTATATAATGCACAAAATTCACGTTTTCCTGCAAAAAATTGGGTGGCAGATGGTAATTCTGGAATTCTGGTGTGTTCTAGCTGCTTGCTTTCCCTCCCCTCCAGCTGTGAATTATTCTTTCTGGTTTGGATCTTAAGGGAGGAATTATTTATCCTTTGTTATTTGTGTTTCAGTGAAACATTAACAATCTCTTATTAACTGCCTGTGCTAATTATCTCTATAGCAGCAGTATTCCTGCTCATCAGTGAATCCTTGAAGGAAGAATGTGGAGCAGGAATAATGAAATCACTTTGTTGTCCCCTTTCTCTGCATGCTGCCCACAAATGAGTAACAGGATGGCAGATCCTAACCCTGCTATGCACAAAATGCAGTGCTCATGGTCTTCTTGTAGGAGGACAGAAGTTTTGAAATGCTTCTGTGGAGAAGTTTTTGCCATAATTCAGTGTTTGCATCGCTGGCTGTCTCTCCTGTGTGTGTTGACACAAAACAGCCACATGCTCCTTTGAATGAAATATTTCAGCCCAAAAGTTTCAATGTTTTAGAAACATTTGTGTGTAGGAAACCAGAGTGGTCTAAAGTGTCAGTGCTCCTCCTCTGTGATGAGTGCTCACAGGAGTCTGCTCTGACACCAGTTATTTACAGGAGGAAAATTAGAAATGTTACCCAGCATGTTACTGATGTAATTAAACTGAACAAAATATAAAGTAGGTGTGTTTATTGTGCAATAAATAATAACATTATTTATTGAAAAAGCAGAGGGCTCCTAACACTTAGAAGAGATTTTGCAGTGGCAGACTCAATAAATATGCCTTTTCCACAGTGCTGTTTGCCACAAAACATAAATCCTTTTTGTTAAATGAGATGACTGAAAGAAAGCAGTTATGGAAATACATGACTGATGAAGGGAAGGTGATATGAGTTATTCTAATGTGAAAGGCTGTCTCCTATCTCTAATGCTGACCTTTTCCCAGTGAAAAACATTTCCAGTGTTACATGTTACTTGTTAATGGTTTCAACTATTCTGGTGTTTGAGTTCATAACTCACAGCTTGAATATGTCTTTTAAAGTAACCATGACCATTTTCTGAGAAACAAGGGAGTTCTGATCATTTTTCATAGACAGACATAACTGGGACAAATGTCTGTCCTTGGGATCCAGGTGCTTTCCTGCCATTAATCTTCACAGCCCCCTCTGGGGTAGGTGGAGGTTGTTCTGCACACATTTTATTCCTGGGGAAGTGAAACAATCAGAGAGGCTTGCCCAACATTTAATCCTGGTCTGACTGAAGTTGAGAGGAGATAAATGTTTTGGTAAAAGTTGCTGGAGGCACAATTTCCTATGCAGTAAAAATGCATTTCAATAATCACGAGTTCGTGTCTGTGCATCCAACAGCCAAATCACTCTGGCCTGTTTGCTGACACTTCCTGCAGGAGAAGGCCAAGCTGGAGCTCTCACCTGTGTGAGATGGAATTACATTTTAAATGAGGCCAAGATGGTTTTCTACCTTCCTTTCCTATTTTTGTCTTTCATAAAAAGTCCTCACAGCAGTCCTTTAACTTGAAAAATTGTACATATCTTTTGTTTTCCTCATTGGGAATATTTCTCTGGTATTTTTGACTTAGGGAAGCAGATATGTCTTGGGCTAATGTTAATCATGTGTAAAGGCATTTATAAAGGTATTCAAAAGGTTGCCATTCTCAATGGAATAATCAGGGCACTTTGTGCAATGTAATGAAAATTTAAAAATAACTGGTTGAACAATGCAATGTAGAAATGAATAGGCTGTAGAAAAACTCACATAGTGTCAAGGTTTTCTGCCTATTTCTGACACACTTTTTATAAAGAGAGTGAATATTGGCATATTGGCTCTAACTTCAGATGTTTTAATAAAACAATGTCTTGCTACATAGCCTCAAAGATTACTCCTGTCTCTGTAAAGTGCCCATAGTAGGTTATTCTCTCTGTTTCTGTTGCTGAGTATTGCAATCTAGGAGCCAAATGGCTCTGGGCTATTAGAGTGCTAAGGCCAGAGAAGAAGCACAGTTTGCAGAATGAATTTCTGGCTCTTCACACCTTCACACAGTCACCCTCATCTCATTGCTTTCCCTCTGTCATCTTTAGCTGGGAAGGAGAGGCTCAAGCATTCAATGGGCAGTGCACAAGCACTGCAGAAAAGTGTTCATCATGTTGAAATCAATCTTCTTCAAAAATTGGAGCAGTTCCTGATTTCTGAGAGCAGAGCCCTGGACAATGCAAGCTGTGGATCAGGGGTGGCATCCACCTCAGCAGCTGCTGTTGAGCAGTGCCCTGAGGGAAGGGACGTGGAAAGAGGGGGAGACTCTTTCCCGGTCACTGTGAAGATCTATTCCTGGTGCTTTCCTGGGTTCTGAGTTGTTGGAATGGCTCCCAAGGTATTAAAAGTCTTTTTTCCCAGCCCTGTGCTCTCAGAGAAGAAGTTGAGATTCCTCAGCTCTGCTTTTCAAGGTTGTTTATTTTCTCTTATCTATTCCATTCTTTCTCTGACCCACTGAGGTTTGCCCAGCAGGCTGGGTTGAGGCACATTGACTGCTCTTGGGGTGGTGTTATCTTTTTATACTAAAACCTATGTGTAATTTACTTACAATAATTTTCCAATATCTATCACCTATGTTAGACAGTCTGTCTCTGCTCTAAACCAATCCAAAAGTGTCACCATCCCAGCAGAAGATGGAGGGCAAGAAGAAGAAGTACAGGACATGCCCAGATTCCTCCATCTTGCCTCTTGAGCCCCCATTCTAAATCCCCAAAACTCTACATTTTCCACCCTGTGCTAAATTCACTATCATTCTATTCAAACCCTTGTGGCTTGTAAGTCCTCACACAAAGTTGGTAATTGTTTCCATGGGCTAAAATCAAAGGCACAGGTGTCCTTGACTCCTTGCCAGGGTCTCAAGCCCTCCATGGCAGCCACAGGAATGTCCTGGGTTCCTGGTGCTTACCTGTTTGCAGGTTGTGCTCAGCCCTGCACCAGGGCACTCTTGCTCTTCCAGCTGATTTTTGTAGTACTTTGACTTCATGGTCAAGGTCCAGGTAATCAGCATCATTTCCAATAGTTTCAGAAAGAAAATTTCAGAACATCTAGTGGGCAAGAAGGTCAGAGCTGAGAGAAACTAAGGTTTCAAGAGTTCAAAAACTTTGCTGCTCTGAGCTGGGATGGGTGATAAGTCTTGCAATTGTCTGCTCTGTGCCAAGCCAAGGAGTCAAATTAGTTTGGTTTGACTTCAATGATTTAATTTCTTTTTTTTTTTTTTACTCCATTCTTCATCCAAATTTTGAAATCACTTTATTTTGGCATATAAATTGCTATTATATTCAGGCTGAAAGTGGCTCATTGAGATCTTCTTACCTTAAGCAATAAATCCCCCTCCATCAATGTCATTGAACAGGGAATTTTCTTTTAAACTAGCTGTTTTACCACCAGCAGTTTTAACTTGGATGGGTCAGCATTTCCCAAGAATATCACGGAATAGTTCCTGACCAGCTCTCTTGAGTACCTGATAAGAGTCAGATTAAAAAACTGGAATTGGAGAAAATGTATGAAATTTCATACATTTCAAAAGATACATCATTATCGTAATTTATCATTTTTTTCATGTTTTTATATCCTCACAAGCAAATAACATTTTTTAAAATTATTATAGAAAGGAGTTTCTACATAATAGGAAAATCCTAGATTATGTTTGACACAGGCTCTTCATTTAGGTTGCTGTGGCTTTTTTGGAACATTTTCTACTGTATTTTGATATTGCTTTGTGTTTTACTGGCTATTCAATATATTTCCCACAGAGACCAGTTCTGTGTGTTTCCTGTAGTGAAGACTATTCAAAGAAGCTATAATCCTGCAATAGTTTATAGCAAAATCAATTTGATATGCCTTGAAAAATACTCACTTGTATTACAGTCAAAGGAAATGCGTGTGCAGAGCTGAGAATTTATACTTGTAATGAATTTCTCGAAGCTGGAAATGCATGTGGTTGTGTAATTGAGGGTCCTCTTATGTTTGATTAAATTTTTCCTTTTCCCAGCTCTTTTGAAGGAGAATACTGGTTTATCACTGCAGTTAGTTAGGAAGGTTTTTAGGATTTTAAACCTCTATTTCAGAAGAGGCTCTCCTGTTCAGCAGTATTTTGTGCTAATTTAGTTCCAAATGCTCTGAGTGCCTCCAAGGAGGTAATTAGGTGAATTATTGTGGCGTAGCTCTGTGTACAGTACCTGCTTGGCAGCACATCTTTGAGCTGATATTTAAGAACTACTGCAGCACCCTCAAGTGGTGATGCTGATCTGTGTTTACAGTTGGTTTTCTTCCTCAAATGTTTATTTCTAGGCTTATGGATAATTTCAATGCTCAGGTATTGTCAGTCCCTGCAGTCCTTACTGAGGTGAAGTACCCACTAAATACAATTAATCACACTGGGATCTTCACAACAGTCTCAGGGAAGTTTTCCTTGGATTGTCAAATGATTTTATGGAGCACATAAAGTGTTCTCTGTGCCTGCAGTAACTGTGGCTTTTGGCTAGAATAAATAACCTGAGAACCCTATAGAAAGAGAAACAGCACTTGGGGTTTTCCTCAGACCGTGGTGCAAACATGGAACAACTGTGGCATAAGAAACACAATTTCTTGAGCACACACACCAACCCCAGTGACATCTATAGCAAATGACTTAGGAAGAATGAATGCTATTTCTTAAGGAATTTTTGCTATCTGTGTGGTTTAGGTCCTTTTCCATTAGGTGCCTATTTTAAACAAGCAGCTGGGCACCAGATCAGATGAACAGCCCTGGTTTGGGGCCTTGCTACTTCCAAAATTAGCAAGTGGCACCTCTCCTGATGTTTCATCTCCTCCTAATTCTGCCGAGCCTTCCCAGCAACAAGAGCCATTGCCCTGTAAAACAAAAGGCCAAAGGACAAAAAGCCTGTGCACCCTCCTGCCCCCAGGACAGACCTACATGAGCAAATCCCTCAGCTCCACTGGCCTCTAAAACACTGATGAGAAATTTCATCTCAGAAATTTACTGTAAGCCTTAATGGGTGTTGTCTCTGCTTTAAGGGCTTTAAGTGAAACCAGATATCACAGATACTGTCTTGTCACTTAATTTGTACTGGACACAGTGCACAGGGTGGGGGAGTGGAAGTGCTCCCTCACCCCCAGAGCTGCTTTGTGCCCCGTGTGCTAATGCTGTGGGTTAGCAGAATGGCACAGCTGCTAGTTTATCACCCCTTTCTTCCACGTCTGGTGTCTTTTCTGGACCAAACTCGGAGAACAGGCCTGAAAAACATGATAAAAAATTCAGTTTTATTTCTGGAGGGTAGAAGGCAGTCCAGACTCTTATTTATAAAACTGTATTGATCCAAATGAATTTTCTTCCGATTGTTATTAATACTTAATTTAAATTTATTTTTTCGTTTTTGCCTTCTCTCAGTTACTTGACATAGAAAATAGACATCACTAGAATTGTAAACTTTGTCCTCCTGTCTTTTTTTTACCTTTCTTTTGAAAAAAAAGACTCATTTTAAATGTGCCATCTAGGTTTCCATCTATATAAGAGACTGCATTGTGTTCAGAAGAGAAGCATGTCAGTAGAGGGCAGGGTCCAACAGCAGTGAGTTTCCAAAGGGATCTGATAAAGAAATGACAACTATTTTCTAATACGAGCTATATAATAGACAAAAACTTTGTGTGATGGAATATATTTAATTTAAAGTCTGTGCTCTGATCTTAAAGGCCTGCTGTCAGCTTAGAAATCACAGTGTGATCTTTTTTATTGTATTTTTTTTTCCTATAGAAAAGCACTACTGGTACCAAAAGAGAGAGAGAGAGAGATTACTTTGTAAACTTGCCTTAGGCTGCTCCTAAAATAAGCAGAAAGGTGCAGTCAGGCATCTCCCACCATTGCTGCAGTACTGAGCTGGGATATGCAGGCAGCCCACACTGCAGCTGACCCACAAACCCATTTTGTGACATTTTGGGGCACGTGTGGGGCTTGCAAGGTGCCAGGGCAGGCAGCTTCTGCTGCCTCCTAAACTAGGTGGCCTGGCTAGAGAATTGCCTGTGGTGGAGAGGGGAGCTAAGCTCAGCATGAGAATCCCAGTCAAGGTTCAGTCATGGTCATATGTAGGCACATTTCTCTTCACAGAGAAAAGCAAGGCACGGCTTCCCAAGAATATTTCTGGTTTTCCTTTCTCTGAGGTTTAAAGAATGTGAAACTCAGCCCCTCATGCCTGGATCAGGAGCTCAGGAACATCCCAGATAATGTGGGGCTCCTCTGCAGCTCCCTGGCAAAAGCAGGCCAAAGATGAAATAATTGTCACTGTACTCATTTAGAAATAGGCCTCCATGAGTTTTCTGAAGGCCACACTATTTCAGGTTTAGGAGACTGGGAAATTCCAAATATTTCACTCCTTTCAGGTGTTTTTTTTCCCTTTTCCATAGGATCATGTAATCATAGAATTGTTTAGTTTGGAAAGGATCATTGATCCCGACTGCTGACCCACCTTTAAACCATGCCCCAAGTGCCACATCTATACATATTAAATACCTTCAGGCAGTGACTCCACAGTGCTTTGGACAGCCTGGTCCAGTGCTAGACATCCTTTCTATGAGGAAATCTTTTGTAATATCCAGCCTAAATCTTCCCTGCTCAACTTGAGACTGTTTCCTGTCATCCTGTTTCTTGGAAAAGAGAGCAATCTCCACCTGGCTACAAGGGAGCTGTAGAAACAATAAGATCTCCCCTGAGCCTCCTTTCTTCCAGGGAGAACACCCTCAGCTCCCTCAAACACTTCTTATAGGACTTGAGCCCTGATACAAGCCAGTTTCCAAAACTTTCTTGCAAATCCTTTAACACAAAGAAAGCGCTGTGCGTTTCAAGATACGACAGATGCTTTTTGTAAGAAAATCCCACGTCATTTAAATTCCTACATGTCCTATTCTAGCCAAAACACAGTTTTGCCCCATTTTGGGGTGGCTGTCCTACTTTCTGCTTATGTCATCACTGTTATCCAGCAAATGTTTCCACCTCTGACAAGTTGTTGCCTGCATTTGTCATAATGCGCCGCAAGTGTCGGTGCCACGTGTGCTCCATCTTTAAGGACCCGTATGTTCCTGGGTGACACAACTGGGCCATGCTCATTGCTTTTGAAGCATCATCCACTTCCAAGAATACCAAGCAGCACCAGTAGAAGGACAGACAACTTTAAACGGGGGTATTCTTTTCTCAGAAAAGGAAATTTTCACTAAAATGATCACCCCCAGAATCAGCGGCGTGTTCTGTTTTGCCAAGTTACTGGATGGGCAAAGATATATTTAAATTGGTGAATAATGGCTAGAATAAACAATTTCCACAGGAAAATGGTAAAATTTTCTTGGCCTTATGAAGCTGAAGAAGGTTACATTGTGGTTGTTTATATGAAATCATTGAAGATGTAGCATTGAGAAACAATTTAGTGATTTAAGAACCATAAATTCCAGATAAATGGCGATGCCGGTTCCACCTGCCCATTGCTGATAAGGTTCCTGGAGGGATGGCATCAACCAGTGTATCAAGTGATATTTCATTAGAAGTTACTTCTTTAAGTCATGGTGGCCTCATTTTTTTCAACAATTGCATTCAGGTGTTGGTGCTTTTACAAAATGCAGCTCTGGTTGTGCTGCTGAAGTTGTGTTGGAGGGAATTAGATTATTTTTCTCTGAAAGAAGAAACCTTTTTCAGGGGTTTGAAATGATCAGTTGCATTCAGAATTTTCCAGGATTGAATTTGTCAGGCTCTTATTCAGATAATGATGAAGCAGTTTGTTTTTTTCTCACTTAGTGGAGTCCTGAATTGCTTTTATCTGTGTGGTGAAATTATTGAACATCTCTAAAGTTCGTTTTCATACTTTCTTCAGTTCACTTGACATGCTTTTATGATTTCTTGGCTTATGAAAATAATATGGATCTATCTATAGATCTCTCTCTAAGTCAGGAGTGACTAGGTGTGTGCCTGGCTTGTTTCACAAAGCATTGAGTTTGTTTTTTAAAGATATTACTGAACAATCCAATAAGATCTCTGTCACTTTAACTAGAAACTAGAAATAAAATGCTCCTAAATTTAGGTACATGCAGTGAATACATCAAGGCTCATGTGAATATCCACTGGAATTTTCCAAAGCAGCAACTCATATTGATTATACAATCACTGATCTGATTTTGATAATTCCAGTGTGTATTCCAGTGCCTCACATTGCTGAATACCCTTGCAAAGTTTAGTGCCTCTGGCATATGTTGAAAGAGTGCACTAAAATTAAAAGGAAGCACATATGCTGGTGAGTTTAATCCAGGTACATCCTAAGAGATGTTTAAAATGAAAACCTCTCATTGGTTGGCTTTTTTATTGACCCTAAACATCTTTGCTCATAAACTTTTTTTAAACTGGTAAAGATGTAATTTATTAGTCTCCAATCAGTATTCAATTCTTGTCCTTGTGTCTCCCACCTTTTAAAAAATGAATGCACTGTTTGACAGCCATATATAATTCTCTATATTTGTTGTTACATAACGGCACTTGACCAGAAACATTTACAAACCTTTAAAATAACTTCCATAAAGTTCTATAAAATAACTTCCTCAGCCATTTTTAACTTTGTTACTGAGAGAGGTGAATTGGACAAGCTGTGTAATTTGTACTTTAAAAACAATGAGCAAGCCTGTAAGATTTTTTCCTTAATCAATTTATGAAGCCAGATAGGCAGGCAGGAAAGAACATGCACCAGCACTGAGAGTGAGGAAGCACAAATATCAACCAATTTAAATTAGTCTCAAATCCAAAATGACATTATTTACTTTGAGGTGATTTCAGGGGACTTCAGACAGTTAATCTAGAGCTGTGATCTATAAAACCCTGGTTCACAGCCCACTTAGCTCCAGATGACTGGAACTCATCAGATGCCTTTCTGTTCAGCCTGAAAACTTCCTCAAGTAGCCCCAGTGGCAATTCTGCATATTCAGAACTGTCCATGAAGACATCCCACAACAGCTCCTCACCTGTCTGCAATCCTGCTCTGGGAGTCAGAAACTGGGATGAATTGTACCTACAGCCTTCAAGATTGATCTGGTATTTATTCCTAGAGAATATCCAACATGCTCCTCACAGGGAGAGGTTTTACAGACCTTCATCATTGCTCCTTCCTCTGTAAATGCTGCAAGAGAAGAACATTTGAATATGCTGAATCTGTGCCAAACTGGAGGAAGAAACATATGTCTGGCAGGGCCAGAAGGAGAACAAAGGAGTGGGAGGATATTTGGTTAGCCTAAGGTAGCCTTTTTGACATGTCCACTTCTCTAAATACACTTTTTTCCTTGCATATACATATTTCTCTCTAGGGTTTCCTTTCATCTGGGGGGTTCCAAAATCTAAAATTGTGTCATTACATCCCTTGAGTCTTTTAGTAAATCTAGGTTTCAGTTCTCTTCCAAGCAACAAAAAAAAAAAAAATCTGTGAATTTAGTGACAGCTCATCTAAGGAGTCAGATCTGTTTAAAGAAAATCTTTGTATTAGAAAAAAAAAGTCTTCAAGTTAAATTATTTTGTCTTGTCTGCTCCCTTTGAATCTTGTGGCATGCATTTGAAATGCTAACTCATTAAATTCCTTCTGCTTCTCCAAGATTCTTCATGCACAAGTGCTTTTTGGGAGGTGGAAATTCAGAATTTCTCCAAGGTATTTTGCTTCTGCGTGCTGCCAATTTTACAGTGGTGAATTAGGCAGGAATTGCATCAGCTTCTCCCAACTTGGGCAATTAAGGATGTGCAGATGTGGCTCGTGCACACAAATGGAGCAGGAACCTTTCACATCTAGGGCTGAGTGTATCTCTTGCCTTGAGTCAAGGTGACAGAAGGATGCTTTTGCAAGATGGTTGCATTTCTGAAAGACCTCCAACAGCCTGCTTTGCCTTTCTGAAGACAAATATGTTCCCTTTCCTTTCTGAAAACCCCCTTGAGAGGTCAGATTAATCAGGCAACCTGGTTGCTGTCGTGGCATATCTGACTTGAGTACCAAACCCTGGCAGGTTACACAGCAGAGAGGAATGTGCACGGTGGAGATCAGCTCAGGGATGTTGGCCAAGTCTCACATGGATGCCAGCAGCTTGTGGCATCCAAGGAAAGATGTATTTATCTGTAATGCTCCAATTCCTGGCTTCTCTTGAAGACACAGAATTGGGATTTCGTCCTAACTTCTCTCAGATAAAGCTCCCAAAGACAGAATGTTAATTAAGACAAGAAAGAGAGTCTGCAGTACAAATGTTATTGGTATGGATGTCAGTTCCAGCTATGGGGCTAAGCCAGGATCCTGATGTGGTGTGCAGCTGTACAAACACATGTACATCAGTATTTTCTTGTACTTAAGCTTTGCATAACCTTTTCTAGCACCTTTTTTAGCACTTGCACAACCATTGTTCCCAACTCCTCTGGTCCGTGTTGGTTTCTTTTTTTTTTTTCCTGCCTTTCATCACCTCTGCACCAACTGCAAAATCATAAAAAAACATATAGGAAAGACCTTCTTGGTCATGTGATCTATACTTTTGCCAGTTGGCAGGATTATGCCTTACAGCACATTTTCTAATGCCTCATACAGGCTATTTATAAGTGCCCTCAGCATTAGGACTTTCACCTATTTCCTTTGGACACAGTCCTGCTCACACTACAGGGAAGAACCTGCTGATATTGAGCTACCTGCTCTTGATTTCATTTAATTAGGCCTTGGTGGGTACCAGGACTCTCACTGGTTAAAATCACCTGTTTTGCTGACTCCTGAGAGAACATTCATCCACCAGGTGCTGGAATTGCCCTCTGCAGCAGCTGATCTCCCTGGTTTTGAAAATACTCCATTGTGTGGCTCCAACTAATCCTGTACCAGCCCAGCCAGGCTCCTTGCTCCCCAGGCACATTGGTGCTTTCAATCTCTGACAGTTTTGGTCCATTTCCTCTCTGCCTCTTTGACGTCTCTCATCTTCGTCTCCTTTTTCTCTCAGCCCTCCTGGTACTCCACTGTGTCCCTCCCTCTTCTATATGCTTTTGATTTTTTTTTTTCTTCTTGGCTCCCTCTGGGCCCACCTCTTCTCCTGAAGAGCCTTTTCTTTCAGCCTACTTTCATTTTTCCCCCAAAATCTTGTATCCTGTGAAGCCACCATTATCTATTATTCTCAGTACTTGAGTATCAGTGTTTTCTATTCCCCACAAAAGCCTTCATTCCACCACTTGTGGAAGACTGAATTATTCTTGTGGTGTTCAGAAACAAATTTTACCAATGTTTCTCTTAGTCCAGCTTGGAGAGCTTCCTTGTTAATTTAGGGACTTCAGTTTGTTTTATTTTTTTTAATCATTTTAAGATCTGCAAGATTATTTTTCTGAATAGAGTGTGATTCCAGAGAGAAATATTCATCTCTATGTCCTCACTCGCTGTCCAATGCTGCATTTCTACATCTCTTGCTCTGAGATGCTGTTGGCACAAATAATGAGCTGAGAAAGTGAGCACTCAGCACACTAATTCCACAATATCCACTGCCCCTCTGCAGCCCTACTGTCACATTTTGCCACAGTGCAGTGCTCCCCCCAGCACACCCCTTAGATCAAAATGAATGATCGAGTGTGTCCTCAGGGACTGACACAGGAAAGGGAATTCCTGTTCTGCTCTGGTTGGGTTTCCAGTTGACACCAGGCAGCAGATGTATAGGAGGCAAAAGCCTGGGGCCATTAGAGATTCATGAGCTGGATGGTTTTATCTTGGCTGACCATGGGAATAGGAGTTACAATATTGTATCTTTGTCTCTCTAGTGCCTAGACAGTTGCTATTATAAAAATCCTTGGTGTTTTATATTAATAAATACAGTCATTTAAAGAGAAAATATTAAATTGGCCTTTTTGGGAGTGATATTAAAAAAATAACCGGGAAATTCTAAGCTTCCTTTACAAGCTCATTGGAAAATGAAACTATAATAGTTCAAATAATAAAAAGTGTACTTGAACTACTGAAAAAAAATCTTTTGTTAAAAAATACACTAATCAGCTGCTTAATAGCTGTCACCACTTGAAAACTAGAAACATGTTTAGCTCTGTCTGCAACAAACTCTATATTATTTAGATGGCAAGCTCATAAATTGCTTTGTCAGAAAGAAGAATGGAACATGAATAACAATGCATGAATTCCCTGACAGATAGAAGTTATATCTAAATAAAAAATGTCCAGGAGTAATATTGCAGGATTGTTTCTTTGCCAGTGTTATTCTGAGCTGATTTGTCTGAAACCAAATATTTAATGTAAAGTTTTAAAGGCAGTAGGGCTTGGGTTTGACCTGCTTTTGATTGTGTTACATTAATAGTGCTGAAATATGGGGACACTGTTTATTTGTACAGCATGGGGAGAAATAAGTGTCATTTTTTTTTCTGAATGCTTCCAAAATGTCAGTAAAACAGACTTTGGTGCTGCAGGGAAAATGTCTTAACTAACACACTTTATTTTGATGGAAATGTCACTAGTTAGGAATCAAACCTCCCTTCAAAACTTTGGATACTGAATTAAATACATGTCTAAAAGACGCTTGAGGACACTGTTTATTTTGAAATGCCTTGATTTTTATCTTGGGATCTCATTGCAGGGTTTAGGGAAAGGATTTTCCTTACATGTAGGATGTGTGTTTAAAGACAAGAACCTTATGTTCGTACTTTTGAAATATTTTGCCTCTTTACACATGTTTCATAACAAAAATTGCTCACTTCTCAAATCTTGGCATGGGCTGGGAAGGTTTTCTGCTGCAATGCAACCCCAGTTCCTGAAGTGGTGTTTGTTTAGTGCCATTTTGCTGCCATGTTTCCTGTGTTTCTTGGCTTTGGCTCCATGTTTTCCATGCCCTGTCAGTGTGCAGCTTGTGTGCCACTCTCTGGTGACAAAACCAGGACATTGTAGAGGACTCTGGGCTCCCAGTCATGCACAGATGAGCAGCACATTAACCAGGGCTTGCAGGTGGAGGGGAGTGGTGCTGTTCACTGGGGTTCTTGGACTGGGAAGAGATGAGGATCTGACTCCATGTTTCAGAAGGCTGATTTATTATTTTATGATTTATATTGCATTAAAACTGTACTAAAAGAATAGAAGAAAAGGTTTCATCAGAAGGCTAGCTAAGAATAAAATAGCAAGGAATGATAACAAAGACTTCTGTCTCAGACAGAGTCCCAGCCAGCTGACTGTGATTGGCCATTAATTAGAAACAACCACATGAGACCAGTCACAGATGCACCTGTTGCATTCCACAGCAGCAGATAACCATTTGTTTGCATTTTGTTCCTGAGTCCTCTCAGCTTCTCAGGAAGAAAAAACCTTAAAGAAAGGATTTTTCATAAAAGATGTCTGCGACAGAGGGGAGAGGAGCTTCCAGCCCTGAGCAGAGCCTCAGGAGCCCTGGGCTCCTTCCCTAGCAGGCAGCCAGGGCTACCATAACACATTTGCAGGGACATCCTGAGCTGACTTGTGCCCTGGCAGGCTGGAGTGCTCTCCAGAGTCCCTAATGCAATCATCTGGGTCCCTATGACTCAGAAAAATCCTCCTGCTTTCAGCAATGGCATTGACAGACTGATCCTGGTGCATCTTGTTGCAGGGGGTTGTTTAAGATATTTCTGCCTCCAGCTGCCTGCAAAGCCCTTCCACACAAGGTCACCCTGGCTGAAGCAGGGTGACAGAAATGTGTCTTGCAGTTCCCAACTGGTGCAAACATCCTTCACCCACCATGATACCCAGAAAACAGCATTAAATTGTTTCTGCTGTCCCTGGTTTGTCATGGAGGGGAGAGCTCGAATCAGAAGTGCCTTTAAATAGCTGTAATTATTTATTTTTGGGTGAATGAATCACAGCCCAAAGCTACATGATCAGGATCTCTTGGTGGATGAGAACCATTTGGCTGTTTGTTTTTTTTTTTACTGAGCTTTTCAAGTATTTGACATTGCAATTCTGTGTTCCCCTAATATAATTTTTCCAGGAATTGTGTACACACATGCATGTCCAGTATATGTGTGCATGACTAAGCAAACTCAATTATGTGAGATCTTGGTTCTTAAGAATTAAAACCACAAGGTATTTAGATCTGAATTGGTCCTTAGAGGCTCTTTTGGTTTTCAGCTAGCTGTGATGCTGAATGTTTTCTTTTTTCTGTACTTTCTTTGAAACTTTTTAATTCAGGTATTTAATCTTTGTTGTTTTTTCCTGCCTAGTGATTTTGTCTTGCCTTTTTGTGGCTTTCTTTGATTATTCCTTTGTGTCCTAGTTTTTCCTTAGAAGTTAAAAATGCATTATTTCTTTTAATTTTATTCTCTTGTTCCTTTTTTTTTTTTCAGTGCTATTTGTCACCAATTCCAAATATCATAAAACCATGACTATTCCAAATATCATTAATGCAGTTTGAGGTGGAATTTAGCTGAGCTATGTGTCCAGATTTTTGGTAGTCAATTTGTGCCTGAAACAGAATTTAAAAGGGGTCCAAGTGGCTCCTGGAAAGTTACCTCTGTTATGACGGATGTCACTATGACTTAGAAGCCAGACCTTTGCTTCAGAGCATTGTGTGCTCATCTTGTTTTTTAATTAAATGTCAGCCTCTCAATTGTGAAGATCAAAATGATTCCTTCTTTGAAGTTCCATCAGGAAGGAGATAGAGCGTTTGTTTTTGTTTTCTCTCCTGATGAGATAAGGTTCCCTTTTCATCTAAATGTTAAGACATTTCATGCCTGACTTTGAAGGCACAAATAAAAAGGAGTGGATGAAACTATTCAGACACAAAGTGATTTTTGATCAGGCAGTTACTGAATTCATAGAGGGGGGAATTTTTGTGCTCTAGAATACTGTATACATGATCTACTGAAGTGGGTTTTTTTAAGACTGGTGAAATTACATATATTAGAGATGGTATTATCTTAACAACTAAAACGGCAAACAAGGACAGTGTTTAGAAACAGAATTTTAGCCCATAAAATCCACTAGTTAAATTAGAATGAAGTCTGTGTGCTCTAAAGCAGCAAGTTTCTCAGTGGGAATGAGCAAACACCAGTTTATGCTTTGTGCGTTGTGATCTCAATATCTCTGGCAAATTTAGAGGTCAAAGGGGAGGATTTCGGAGAGCAGAAGAGGGGACACCAACCCTGCCACTTTCCTTTTAACCTAAGCATCTGTTGCTATGGAAACCCCTGTGCCTGATGCTGGAGCAACAGGAACTGTCACCGCCAGTCCGGAGCAGCCGGGCCGGGCAGGACCTCGCTGTAGCTCCGCGCTGCTGCCCGGGCCGTGCGCGGTGTCCCCGCTGGCGGCTCCGGTGTCTGTGCCCGGTGTGCCCGCCGGGGCCGTGCCCGCTGTCCCCGCCCGGAGCTCGGAGCGGCGGCCGCGGCTCCAGGGCCGGGAGGCCCCGAGCAAAGGCCGTGCTGGGGCTCTCGGTGAGTCCCGGCCCCGACCCTGACCCTGACCCCGACCCCGGCCCCGGCCCCAGCCCAGCCCCGCTCCATCCCCGCCGCCGGGATCGCGGTTGTTTATCCCCGGCCGGAGCCGCCGGCAGCAGCTTTGGGCGGATTTCCACTGAGGGGCGCTGAAGCACGTTTTAATGCAGCAAAAATGAATTAATACAAAAATAGTAAGAGACGCGATTTACCGGATTATTTTAAAAAGCGACGACAACGACCACCTCCAAAAAAGCCGCATCCCTCCCCTGTTCTCGCTCCTCTCCGCGGCCGTGGGGGGCAGCAGGACGGGCGGAGGGACGGGCACCGGGCAGTGCCCGCTGGCCGGGCTGAGCCGAGCCCTCTGGGGCAGGGCAGGGCTGGGGGGAGGCTTCGCCCTCCCTCCCCTCGCCCCTTGCTGGGGCTGAGCCTCTCCGCGCCCAGCGGCCTCCCAGAGCCCCTCCGGCCGCCGGTCCCGCCTCCCAGCCTCGCCTTCCCCCTCCCCACCTCTTTTTTCCTCTCTCTCGGCTGGCGATCAGGTGTCTGTTGCCTTTTTTTTTTTTTTTTTTTTTTTCTTTTTTGAGTTGTTTCCCCGGGAAAAAAAAAAAAAAAAAAAAAAAAGGCATGAAAAAAATCCCCAGAAGGTACCGAAAAGGAGATGATCGTAGAAGAGCCCTCCTTCCCTGGAAGAGCAACGTGCTTTGAATGAGGCTTCCCAGCCTCTTCCACTCCGTCTCACACACTCTGTCACTCTGCCTCTCGCTTGTGCACACTGTTGGTATGCGACCTCGGAGGCGACTGCTCCGCCACCTCTGCCTGGGGAGCCACTGACAGCCAGCGATTGAGCCAGCCCCCCTTCCTTTTTTTTTTTTTTTTTCCTCCGTGCTTTTGCAAACACACACGCACACCCCCAAAGCACATTTAATGCTGATCCACTCAGGCGCCATTATCGGGGGTACGTCTTCGTGGAGTGTTTTGGTGATTTTTTTTTTTCTCTTCTATTTTTTTTTTTCCTTCCCAACACTGGATGGTGCAGCGTTCCCGGGGCCTGTGGTGTTACGGCTCGATCGCGTTTTATTATTTATTTATCTATCTTCTCTCTTCTTCCTCTCATCACTCCCCCGTCTCTGCTCTCTTGAACCCCCCGGCTTCTCTCCGGGTGCCGGTGCAGAGGGGACCGGGGAGCAGCATCCCTCTCTCTCCCTCCCACTGATGTGGGACTGATCCTCACCCTCATGTGTAGCATGCTGTAGCCAAAAAAGAAGAGAGGAGGGGAAGAAAAAAAAAAAAAAGAAGCGGCTCTCTTGCCCTCCCTCTCCCTCGCTTCCCGCGGATTGACTTCATGGCTTCGCTGTACCAGCGGTTCAGCGGGAAGATCAACACCTCCCGCTCGTTCCCCGTTCCCCCCGAAGCGAGTCACCTCCTGGGCGCCCAGAGCAGCGAGGAGGACGGCGCTGCCGGCAAGACCCCGCGTCCATTGCAACAGGAAGGCGCCCGGCCCCGCTTCCAGTACCAGTCGCGAAGTGACTGCGAGGAGGAGGATGTAAGCGCCGCTGTGGCTCGCGTGGGGCTGGGTTGGGTTTTGGGTTGGGTTTTGGGTGCCCCCCCCTCCCCGCCCCCTGTCCTGCGGGATGGCTGTGTGCCCCTCTAAGCTGGCAGCGATTTTCTTGCGCTTTGTCCGCTCGTCTTTCCAGGCGGGTGTTTGCGCTGCTCCTCTTGCCCTGGAGTGCCGGGGATGGTGCGGGACGGAGCCCGCCGGGAGCCGAGCGGAGCCGGGACGCGCCCGCCCCGCGCTGGCCCCGCAGCTCTCCCGGTACCGAGCTCCCTGCGCGGCTCTGCGCTCCCGGCAACGGGGCTGGGGGCGCGGGGTCAGCGCCGTGCGAAACGCCAGGTGCCAGCCCCGTCCTGCTGCCCCCAAGCTAGGCGACAAGCCTCCCCATCCCCTTTTTCATTTCTAAATTTTTTTAAAAAAATTTAGAATTTTTATTCCGTGCTTTACCCTTTAACACTCTCCCGGGGCAGAAGTCTTTACCTCGTCCCTCCCTCCTCTCCTTCCTGTCAGCCTCCTCCTAAGCTGGCAGCAGGGAAACTTTTTAACCCCTGAGCAGCCGTTTCGGGGTCTCTCTGTGCCCCCTCCCCGCCGTCCCCGGGCGGGCTCCCGCGGGGAAGCCGAAAACTTCGGCCGCGCACCTTCCTCTCCTTCAAAGGGTGCATCTGCATATCGCCTTAGTAACGAGTGACTAATCCAGGCCGCTGGCTGCCTGCTGTGTCCGATGGAGTTAAACTAGTCAGGGTCGATTCCCCCTGGTTCTTTTGGGGTGGCGAGGAGGGGGACAGACTGAGAGAACAAGGACCAGTGATAGATCAAAACGTGTGGCTCCGCATGGCAGGCTGGTGTTAGGTTTGCACAGGGATTTGAGTGTGTTTTGCCTCTGTGGAAGCACACGCAAGGGGAAGCAAATGGCTGCAGCTGGGAATAATGTTTGTGCCTGTTAAAAATACTTCTTGCCCGAGTGGGACGCATTAGCTTTGCAGCAGGGTTTAGCTTTGGCTCTGGGAGCCTTCCCAAGCAAGGCACAGCTTCAAGCCACAACAGCAGGGCTGCTTCACTCCGTGGAGAGAGTTGTGTATGCAGGGAAATGCTCTCGGTTTATCTTTTAAATCCCTGTCCGTTCTCCCGTCCCTTTGTAAAGACTTTTGTGGTCCACAGAGCAAGGGCACTTCTGTCAGCGATGGGGCCAATCGACCTAAAGGTGACTGAATCTCCCCGAGGTGACTGAATGCTGACAGCCCCGGGGGACAGCAGTGGCAGGGACCTGAATTGACTCTTCCTGTGACTCGCTCACGATCTTGGCACTGCTGCCCCTTGGCCCCGGCCAGGTGCAGGAGGACACCAGGCCCTTCCCCGGGTGCCCGTACCCGCTGGTGACTCTCTCCCGGTGTGGCTGGGGACACGGGGCCCTTCCCGGCCGTGTGCTGGGCTCTAGATGTCGCTGCGAGCCAGCGGAGTGCCACCTCCAGGGCTGGGCTCAGGCACATTTTCCTCATTGTTTTAATTCCGTTTTCCTGGACTTGCAGACAGCAGATGTCTGGAGCCGCTTCTCTGGTCACCAGAAGCGCTGAGTGCGGAAGCAGAGGAAAGCCTGGAAAGCCTGCAGTTTATCATGTGCGAGGGATTTCTGCTGACAGGCTCCAGAGTAATAATAATAATAATAACATCCTTTAACTTCTGTAAGGAAAGTTTTTCTCTCTTTCTTTTTTTTTTTTCCCCCCCTTTCTTTTCTTCCCTCATCCCCTCAGAGTTGTGTGGGTGCCCAGTGACTGCTGGGCACGGTTGAGGGACACTGCTGTCTGTGCCTCCCTGGTGTCTTCTGCAACGAAATGCAAAAAAGTGTGCCCAGAATCAGGGATTTGGGGTGACACTTTAACGCACGTGGACACTTAGCGTGATTGTTTCTAAAAGGGACAACCTGTCCTAGAAAGTGGCTCGGCAGTTCACAAGAGAGCCCTTCAGCAGAGACTGGGAAATCTGAGCTGGTGGTCTCTGGCAGAGGGTTTTTCAGGTCGTGAGGACGAAGTCGTGACAAACCAGTGGGAATGTCTTTAAATTGCGTGTTTCAGGGAGCGGGGCCCGGCGCCGGCAGGAGGGGGCGGGCGGCTGGAGGTGTCCGCGGTGCTGAACCGGGGTGGAGCGGGACGGTACCGGGGCGGCTGTCCGGGGTGCCGAACCCCTGACTCCTTCTGGGTCAGAAGGAGCTGCCCGAGATACCGAACCCTCTTGTCCCGGGTTAGAAGGAGCTGTCCGAGGTTCCGAACCCCTCTGTCCTGGGTCAGGAGAAGCTGTCTGCAGTGCCGATCCCCTCCTGTCCCGGGTCAGGAGAAGCTGTCTGCAGTGCCGATCCCCTCCTGTCCCGGGTCAGGAGAAGCTGTCTGCAGCGCCGATCCCCTCCTGTCCCGGGTCAGGAGAAGCTGTCTGCAGTGCCGATCCCCTCCTGTCCCGGGTCAGGAGAAGCTGTCTGCAGCGCCGATCCCCTCCTGTCCCGGGTCAGGAGAAGCTGTCTGCAGTGCCGATCCCCTCCTGTCCCGGGTCAGGAGAAGCTGTCTGCAGTGCCGATCCCCTCCTGTCCCGGGTCAGGAGAAGCTGTCTGCAGCGCCGATCCCCGCCTATCCCGGGTCAGGAGAAGCTGTCTGCAGCGCCGATCCCCGCCTATCCCGGGTCAGAAGGAGCTGTCCAAGGTTCTGAACCCCTCCTGTCCCAGGTCAGGAGGATCTGTCCAGGGTGCCGAACCCCTCCCGTCTGGATCGGAAGGAGCTGTCCGAGATGGAACCCCTCCTGTCCCGGATCAGAAGGAGCTGTCTGGGGTGCCGAACCCCCTCCTGTCCCGGATCAGAAGGAGCTGTCTGGGGCGCCGAACCCCCTCCGGTCCCGGGTCAGAAGGAGCTCTCTGAGGTGCCCAGAACCTCCTGTCTCGGATACGAAGGAGCTGTCCAGGATACCAAACCACTCCTGTCTGTGTCAGAAGGAGTATGGGATGCCGAACCCCTCCTGTCTCGGGTCGGAAGGAGTATGGGGTGCCGAACCCCTCCTGTCTCGGGTCGGAAGGAGCATGGGGTGCCGAACCCCTCTTGTCCCGGGTCAGAAGGAGCTGTCCAAGGTCCTTAAATCCTTCCTGTCCTGGGTTAGGAGGAGCAGTCCAGGGTGCCAAACCCTCCTATCCCGGGTCAGGAGGAGCTATTTGCTCTCCGAACACTCCCAGGACCGTGCTGGGGCGAGCTGACAGTGACATCTCGCCCTTGTCTGTGGCGACAGCAGCAGAGACAGAGTGGCAGCAGTCAGGCTCATTCAGGATGAGCAAATGCAGGCCTGGGCATGAGAGCCTTGAGGGAAGGGGGATAGTGAGGCAGAGAGCTGGCAAAGAGCATGGGACAGGTCCAGGGAGGGTGGTCTGATTGTGCAGGGTGCCAGGAGTACGTGCTATTGCTCATCATGGGGAAGGGCAGCACTGGAAACTCTTTCCTAAGATTAGACTTCTGTTTTCTGTCTTGCACAACTGGGGCATTCACATTGTCTTTCATCTTTTCTTTCATCTTTTGACATCAATGTGTTAGGAGAATCTAGAACTTAAACATATAGAAACAAAGGGTTTTCTCCCTTCCCACACTTGGAAATATCAAAACAAACCTGAGAACGAGACTGTTCTGTTCCTAACTTTGTCATGAGATTAATAAAAGGGAAAGAACTGAGTGTATTTTATGGGTTAGTGATGATGACTTTTCCTACTGAAATATGTGTGCTGTATTTTTAAGCACCAGCACAGAGCTCAATGCAGAACAAAACAGAGGGAAAGACAGGATGTTGGCTTTGAAGGTCACAGTATTATAAGTAAGCATTCTGCCCACTGGAAGTACTACTGATGGAAAAATACTGCTTGAAATCTGTAAAGAGTTAAAAGTGGGTAGTAACTCCCTAAGAAAATTAAAATCAAAACCACTAATGATTTTATATGACAACGGCTGACCTACAGGCACCATTGAGACACACTTGAGAACATTGTTTTAGTAACATAAAAGTAGAGGTCACAGCATTCTTTTGAATTTTAAAATTTTTACTATGATTTTTAGAATTTTAAAGTTTTTACTATAACTCAACTCATGGCAGGTATATAAGAAAACATATATAGTAGACCAAACTACTGGAGAAAACCTGAATGAAGTCTTGCAAAATGTTCATAATAATTGTTCATCTGATGAGACATTAATGTTATTTACAAGAGGACTAATAAAGAAACTAGGTTCTGTATAAATGACCCCTGAAAAACACTTCCTAGTTGGCTCTGTGGCATCATTGGTATTAAAGTTATTACAACCGCTTTAAACAAAATTCAGAATACATATTTACCTTGTTATAAAATTAGCTTTTTACTACATTTATTTAGATGAGGAAACATCTCTGAGAACTCTTCATTCAGTTTAATGTGGTGGTATAGCAGGTTATACAATTTTGTTAGCATAATTCTCTTTTTTTAGATTGATGAGGTTACTTTTGAAATGGTAATTTTGATTGGTTTACCTTTTAGACTGATGAGAGAAATGCTTTGCATATTGTAGAGTGGAAGGGATTTTCTCCTACATGTTGACTTGAGAACTGTTTTCCCATAAAATAGAGCTTCTTCATCTTTTCCAGGCTTCTTTCTTGGCATCACAGTGATTAATGAGTTTAATTTTTGCAGGCAACTGCCAGGAGGTGCTGAGTAAGATGTATCATGCTGATTGTGTGTAATGCCGCTCCTTTTAATTACTGGGATGATAACAATGCATTAATCAGGTGCATAAAAAATTCAACACTTCCCTGTAACGTGGAATATTGATCCATTTTATAAGTCACTCACAGAAGTACTTTTTAAAGTGAATTGTTAAGTTATCTGTTAAAAATATTGAATCCTCCAGTGAAATATCATAACATTTTTTTGTATGAAAAGCCACATGCTGCATTCTTACAGGTTCATTACTTAGCCAAAACTCTTTTTGGCTTTAATTGGAGACTTCAGCATATAAAAAAAAAGCCAGTCCCAAAGTGCAAAAGCTTTAATTCCTCTCAATATTCCTTCAAAAACTGATTTCTGAATATTTCTTTCTTTTTTCCATTTGTTTAAAATTACATTTGGCCATATATTATACTTTATTAATTCTGCAATTGATTATTCAGACTTATTTACCTTTTGAGAAGGTTTTCATTCAGATATAAATGCAGATTGTTTTGAGATGCCTCAGTAAAACTGTGTTTTGTGCTTGATTAAATTAAGGATTTAGTAAATCAAATAGTCTTTGTTAACAGAGTGAGTCTGAAAAAGTGAGAATCAAAGCTATCAGTGTAAAAAAAATAAAATGTAATTTGGTACATCGGACTTGCTGTTACTTTAATTGAAAGTGTTAATATTTAGTTCATTATTTGTCTAACAGGAGGAGATATTACCTCCCAGAAATGTGTGTCAGGGACAGAACCTTCAGAAATATTGAGGCCTGAGATTCAGGCAACAGGCATTTCAAAATTGGGCTGTTTTTCTCCTAAAGAGATGAAGGAACTGATTTTATGGAAGAGTTTGTGGGACTGCAGAAACCCTGACTTTGTTGTAAACTATAACAGCTTGAACTGTATCAGAAGTCTATCTATAGATCTGTAGTGCTGTGTGTATGGGCAAAACCAACTGTTTAACTCTGCAAGAATCTCCTGTTCTTAAGTCTGTAAGATTCTCCTGGAATCCTCTTGGTGAGTTCTTTGAGCTGAACTCAGTTATCCTCCAGCCATTAAGATGCAGAGAGTGGGAATGGATATTTCCATGGAAATAGTTAGGCCCTGCTGACATTCTGTAAGCTCACCTTTTGAAAGGAATAAAAATTGCTGCTTACTTCCTTCAAAAGGAATAGCTACAAACCTTATTAAAATCATAGGTTCTATTTGCACAGAAGCTCATCATATATTTTATGATTTCTGAATATTGGACACTGATCTGCAAGTGATACACTTTTTGCACTTCACTTTATGGCTATATCTATAATTAAACAAACTTATGATATTTGCTGCCGGTTTAAAATCCGCCTCTGTTTCTGCAGTCTTCCCCAGCCGTGGTGATGATGCACACACTAAAAAATCTACCAGAGCAAATGTATTTTTAAGTATTCAGAAATAACTGTGTGAAGAGGCTGAATCATTTCTCTAATAGTAGTGAACTGTGCCATAGGTTGGGATGCTTCACGTGGAGTACTCGGCTCATGTTATTTCTCTTTCTGAGCTGGGAGCTCCAGTGCAGAAAGCAGAGACTGAGCCCAGGGCTGGAGCAGCTCAAGTTGGTTTCCAAGGGGTTTTAAAGACATAGGAGGTGGGAAAAAAAAAAAAATCTGTGAATACGTGCTGTTCTCCACCTATTTATGTATTTTTGTTTCAGCAAAGGCCAGACTGAAGGGAGTCCTTAGGGTGGGTACCCCAGCTTGGAAAATGGTCTTTGAGAGTCAGAAAATTTTGTCCCATAAGATAAAAAGCTTTACTTTATTTTGGGCTAACATATTTATGCTTGTCCTGGTGCTGCAAACCCTCCCATTACAGTTCACTAACTGCAGGCTGATTTTTGGGGGATTTTTGCCTGATTCCCAGCACGTTGCTGTGAGGTGTGAGCATTTTCATCCCGTGACCAAGGGGTGGCAGCGTGTGGTGATCACACTGCTCCTATGGAGCACTTGGCTTTTCCTGGATTTTGCAGGGAAACATCAACCACCCCCTTGTTTACACACTCACACCGACACGTGGGGGTTCTTCAACTCCTTCCTGCTTTCTCTGGGTCTGCTGGAACTCGTGGCAGTTTTGTAACTCTCTTTTTCACCTCCTGGTGGAAATATTTGTTTTCAAAGCTCATAAGAAAGGGTTCAGCAATAGTTTTAAGTACATGGAGGAAGGAGGGAAGAAATAAACCTTCCTTGTAAGGGAATGTTTTTCTCTGTTCTCCCAAAGGAAAGCAAAAAAAAAAAAAAAAAGCCAATTTTTTTTTCCAAAAGCCTCTTTCACTCACTGATTTTCACCCATTGGTTGTGATACAGTGTGTTTTTTCAAAAGTACATGCAGAAAATTTAGGTTTGTCATTTCAAGGCGTTTCAAAACATTTGTGGTCAAACACAAAAATAGATACTGAAATATATTTCCTATTTAGTTGCACAAATACTCATTTTGGATTAGTTTTTTTCTACTGATATATGCACCTTTGAAAATATTGTATGTATCCATTAAATTGTGGGTGTTTGGTACTGCTAAGATTCAATGTGGGTGAGTTAACTGAGTTAAAGCACATTTTGAGTGTGTTCATTCATCTATAGGAATAGAGACCACTGTGCCATAATTTTTACTGCCACTTTATAAAAGAGAATGGGAATGAGTATTGGCTCATGGATGTTTTGCAGCACAGAGCAGGAGGGAAGAGAGGGAGAATGTGGTGGGACAGTCCAGGAAAGTGTTCTGAAGGGGAATGGGCAGTGGTTTCTCTGTGCTGGAAAGAGAAGTCCTTCACAATATTTCCACCTGTAGAGTGTTTGGCAACATAAATTTTCCATATGCAACCAGAGCTTTAATTGCATCTTATTTTTTAAGCACTTTAATTTAGAGATGTTTCATCGTTTATTTTGTCAAAACAGTACTTGAAAGTCTTCCCAAAGATTACAGCAAAGATTAATACAGTTTTTAACCCTCAGAGAACTTGCACTACGGAGGCAGAGGGAGAGGTAGAGAGGGGTCTGGTCCTCATTCACTCTGAGAATATTTAAGTTTACACAGAGGTACTGAAGTGTGTGAGGTAATTAGAAAAAGATCAATTTTGTGACTCTCTACTGAGGAAAATGGAATGTTTTTAAATTGTTTATCACTTACAAGGTGTAAATTATTTTACTCTAAACAAGGTGCTTATAAGTTTGAGCTCAGCTATTACATAGATTCTTCCAGGAGTTGCAGTCTCTGTGCCTGTTAAAACTGCTTTATTACTATTATTATTATTATTATTATTATTATTATTATTATTAATATTAATATTAATATTAATATTAATATTAATATTAATATTAATATTAATATTAATATTATTATTACTGCTACTATATTCACTTTGCAGATGGAAAATTGGGGGCTGAGGTGGCACACAGACAGTTCATGTCAGCTCTATGGCAGCAATGGGCTGCTGTGGCTCAGCCCTGTGAGCTATTGCAGTTTCTGGCTTTGGGCCCCAGGGGTTTTAATACTAAAAATTGTTCAAGTTATCACCATGGATATTCTTACAGGTGTAAAGCTAATTGTGAAGTCTGGCACATTTAAGTCTTTGTTGTATCTAGCACTCATTTCTGACAGTTTTCCAGCTCTTCAAGGCTTTGGAGTTTGCTTTGAGCAAAAGGAGATTTAAAGCATGCAAAAGGAAGGACAGGAGTATCTTAATGCTTTCATTATAGTATTTCAGGGAGGGGGTGGTCTGGGGCTTTTTATATTTCTTTTCAGTATTTGTCAATAGCATCTGCTTCAGCATTTCAAGCAGATTTCAGTCTAGGCAGAACTCAAAAGCAAATGCAAATTTCTCCCCAGGCTTTCTCTTTTGGATATACAGAGCTACATGAAATGGAAATGCAGCAGTGGGAAATGCTTGGTAACCTCAGCTCCAGTTATACCACAGTCATTGATTTTAAAGTGTTTATGACAAAAGCATGCTTGTGTTCCTTATTCTCCATTAAAATAAGCTCCAACTCCCTATGAAAGAATGTAGCTGAGGCATTTTGGTCAGAGGAGAAGTGAAACCCATGCAGACTGAGCAATTACAGATGTTGCTGCAGTCTCCAAGCCCTGAAGATCTGAAGGCACTTGGTGAGCAGAGCCTGCAGGAGGTTTGCTCAGGGTCCCTGTGCCTGCTGCTTTCCTCCTGTTCTGGCAGGGCCAGAGGGAGCAGCCCAGCAGCAGGAGGCTTGGTTCTGGCTGCTGTCCCTTCTCAAGGGTATGAGCAGTGGTGTGCAGAGCCCAGTCTGTACGGTTTGTGCCTGCAAAGAAGAATTCCAGTGTCCTGCAGTGCCTCTGGCTAAGGGGATTTTAAAAGACTTTTATTTATAAGGCCAGCTTTAGGCAAAAGAAAAAGTATGAGCTGCTAACAGCAGCAAAACAGACACTTATGCTTGTAGCAGGGTCACAGAAAAAGAATCCTGTGGCAGCTCCTGCTGCTGGCTGGTAGGGTGCTGTTGGAGGTGGCTCTGGGGTGGAGGGCTCTTCCAATTTGCTCCCAAAACTTCTGGATACCTTATAAACCATCGGGGCAGCAAGCACAGCTCATCTCTTCCTCTCTCCCATCCCTCAGCTCTACCTCATGGAGAAGAATTCTGGGATTTTTTTTGCTCTGCTGGGAAGCCATGAGTCAGTTCTTCCTCCCTATCCAACAGGGGGCTGCTGGCAGCCTTATCTCCCTGCCCTGGCTCCTAAGGATGGTGCCCAGCAAACCCAGATGGCTCCAGTCCAGCCACTTCCCAGGGATGCTCCCTCTGGCACTGCAAAGTTCAGCTCCTGCCTGGTCCCTGCCCTCCCCTCAGGATAGGCTGGGCTGTCTTGTGTTTCATGGGAAAGCACGGGCAGACTTGAGCAGAGAGCAAAGGGGATGTTGGGATCTGCTTTAAATAGAGTTTGACCTCTTGCATAAGAGACTGATTGTCCCAAGATAAGTTTATTGCATACACAGCTCTGAGATTTGCACAGATTGCTTGTGGGATTATGTTTCATGTGACTGCAGAATCCTATCTTTGTTTGTAATTTATTGCTTAATCTTTCCTCATGTTTCTGTATAACCTCTATTAAATATGATTTGGTTTTGAATTTGTTTTTGTACTTCTATTTCATCTGGGTGCTAGAAAAGAAAAGCAATATTTAAAAGACTGAACTTCTATTACTTTGTTCTCAGGGAAGCTGTAGAAATCAACAACCATGTTGCCATAGACACATAAATATAGTGAACCAAAGATTTTCACTTCTACTACTCTTCCTGCTAGGCATATTGAATCTCTGCACTGTATTGATACAGTTCCTCTGCCTGCTCTATATTAACTTCTTTTTCATTTTTTTTCTTTTCTTCTTCTTTTTAAATATTTCTTTGGTGTAATGCCAGATACAAGAGGAGACACATGGAGAAAACACTGAAGGTATTATAGTGCTTCACAATGGTGTTTCTGATAAAGTGGGAGCTGTTGAAGCAGCTCCTTTGTTCTGTTATGAACTGCAGCACAAACACTTGTCAGAACACATACAGTGAGTCATTGCAAACAAGAGTAATTAATTAAAACTGACATAGCCAAGGTTTAGGATCACAGTAACCCCTTCTATTGTACTTGCCTTGTTTATACTCTCTGTGTTTGAGGATGGTGAGATTGACACAGGTTTCTTCAAGGAGTGGGCAATTCTCACTGATTTCTGGGCACATTTGGATACCTTCTGTTTGAGGGGACATGGATCAGTGGTGGAGCACTGGAATAACTCTTAGAGAAGTCTTGCAGTTGCTGGGTCTGTCACTGACCTGCTGCATGACCTTCAGCCAGTTATTTACCTTTGTGAGGCAGGACCTGCATCTCTTGGACACCAAAAAGAATCAAGGCCTTCACTTTGTTCATGGCTTCCTTGTGAAGGGTGCAGAATTAAATAATTTTTGCTTTGGGCCTAAATCTTTGGGCTAAAAAGAACCCATGGACAGAAACATGATATTATTAATAATTAGTAGTGCTGTCATTAATTCTGACAGTGGCAACATTTGTAGGAGCATTGCTAATAACCAAAACAGGCCCTGATTGTGCTTGTTTATGGTGGGCTAAAGGTCTCTCTCATTACAATGTTTCACAGGCACTGCCAGGAACTGATAATCACTATAATGCACATTTTTTCTTTTAGCTAAGAAAAGCTAATAAGCATCTGTAGTTTTGAAAATGTCAGATTGAGCCAAAGTGCATGCAATTAGATAAGGATAATGTAGCAGATAATAAGGAGATACATGATACTGGGTGAGCAGTTATCAGACTGTTGTGCTTTGGCTGCTAAAGTGGAAAAGGGAGCAGTGGTTGGCAGAGGGAAAAAATGCCAAGAGTTGACAAAAAGGGAAACCTGGCTAATGTGGTAAAGTGACAAAGTTGGTCTTGGGGAAGCATGAATATAGGTGTCAAGATTTGATAGATGGAAAGGGTGTCTGGGTTAAAAGTCACGTACTAAGGAGGTGGGAAAGGCCACTGAGGAAAAAAAGGGAAGCAAATATGGAAAGGAAGATGGGCAGAATGGAGTAATTTGTGGTTGCTGTCCCTGAGGTTTCTTTTTTCTTTTTTTCAAAGACTCTCTGCCTTCTGTGTGTGTGGGGTGTCTGGGCTGTGCTGGCAGCTTTAGTGAACGAAAACCTTTCTGAGATTTCCTTTGCCCAAAAGGAGACACAGCCATGATACACTCATTAAGAGCCTGGATGGGAATTTTCAATCAATGTCCTCAGTTTAATTTGTCTCTGGGGGAAAGAATGAGGCAGACTCTGGGAGCAAGATTAAAAACAAGAGGATGAGAAACAGACCGAGGACAAGGAAAAGAAAGAAGAAAGTGGAAAGCCATGAGGAACAGCACTGGAAGCCAGCTCTGATACTGGAATAGAAGGAATTTTTCTTCTAATTTTTTGTTTTTTCCCTATGGGGCAAAATATTTTTTGTGGCTGAGACAGAATATTCCATATTTTCCTTTTCCTTCTATTTAGCCTAATCTAGCAGCTCATTCTTGACAGGAAGGCAGGCTCTTTGTAATCTGGAAGACTGGACATTTTTGTCTGATGTTTTTTCCTGAATTGTCTCTTCTACTCTTATTCCTCTTATGAAGTGTTCTGGTGCCTCCAGAGGGAAGAGATTGGAAGCCATTTCTGCTGTATTTTGGTTCTATGATAACTTTTTCCAATTTTTTTTCTCTTTAGAATTCAGCAAACATTTGATATCTTTATAAAACACCTGACAGAAAAGCTGTATAATTCTCAGTCTCATCTCCTTTTTAGTGTCTCTAAGAAGGTATTTTATAAATACTTAACTTGTAACTAGCTATGTAGTGTTACACCTGCAGTCTAAGGAAAAAAAATATCCTTATGATATGTTTGAAATGTGAATAAAAAATTCAAGGTATATTTTGTCAGTTAGAAAACACTTTACAATTTAGTTTACACCAGAATATGTTCTCTTTTTTTGGTGTACTTTCAGCCTAGATTAACTGTGTTTGTATTACAGGGTTGTATAGCAGTGTATGTTTGATGTTTGGAGAGGTCTCTAAGAGAATAATGGAAATCACAGAATTGTGGGTTGAAAGGGATCTTAAAAATCTTCTTTCCCATGGACAGGAGCACCTTCACTGTCTGTGACCACTTAAATCTAGGGGGGTTTGAAATTTTCTTCCCATGAATGTTCAGAGAAGGTAACAGCACATTCACAGGATGTAAATTCAGAGCACATATAAACATGGCCAAAATGGTTATTTTTTGTTGGTGTTTTGTTCTGTTTTTACAATTCAGTCATTAGCAAGCTATTTGTTCCTCAGTAAGTTGTTCTTCTCCAGGCAATGGGCAAACTTGATCTTAGAGGAGAGGCAGAAGAGAGGAAATCCTCTGTCTTCTCTCATGTTGGGTCATGAGGGAACATTTCCTCTCTCCCAGGGGTGCCCATTGCAACTGCACAGCTCTGTGGTGGCTCTCTCATTTTTTGGATGAGTTACAGAAAGTGCCTCATGGCGCTGGGCAGAGAAGGTGAAGGTTAAGAGCAAGGTTAAAACCAGTTTAATCCCACTCAGTAAATCTGCATGTGAAATCCCTCAAATTATAACCATGTTCCTTCACTGTGCCTCCCTATGTGTGCTGAGCTGGAGCTCTCCTGGAAATAGGAGATTTCCAATTTGGAAATAGCGCAGATATTTCCAAATAGGAAATGGCAGATAGCACCTGGCCCTTGGGCTGGAAGGATGCCTGAGAGTGCCACAGTCACCTTTGTAACTGTGCAGCTCAGTGCAAAATGCAGGGAGCAGCACTGTGAATCAGAGGGTTGAATTTGCTCCAGAAGTTCCACACAAGGCCCCCTCTTTTGCTGAAGACAGATTGTGCCAGTCCAAGCTGAAAAACTGTAATTTAATTTGAAAGCACCGTTCTGCTTCCCTTTCAGCTGGTCTCGATTGGTGACAAGCCATAAAATTTCTCTGTGGTCCGCTGCAGTTTAATAGATGAGGATTTCCTAACTTCATAAAATGATTAAAAGCACTCCAAAGGTGTACCAATAGCAAGGCTTCAGTGAGACAGCTCAATCAGCAGGCTCCAGGGCCCTTTGAGAAAGGTTTGGTGAGCCTTGCTTCAAAGGCAGATTGCTGAGATAGCTCATAATTGAGGGAAAGACTCATAAACTGCAAGACTTAAAGTAACTTAAAGAAAAAAATTATAAAGAATCTGTGTAACAGAGGTTTTTCCTATTTGCCACAGTGCTGTGAAGATGAATTGTGTAAGGATCAATGTGTCTAGCAGGGATAAGTGATAACTGTGGGGCCCATTTTGGCAGCAGCCCACTCCTGGGTTTTTCTTTACCTTGGACAGCACTGAAAAGCAGAAAGGAGCAGTTTGCTTTGTGTGTACAGCCTGTGTCTCATCTGGAAAACTCATCTTCCTCCAGCATGTTGGATCATAAACCAAAAGCTGAATCCACTTTCATCAAATGTTTGTAAGTAATGAACCATTCCAGGAGTGCTCTGTTCTGCTCAGGGCATTGCTGCAAAGAGAAGAAGGATGATTTATGGACTGGTTGTAAAATGCATGTTGGGCATTAGGGAATGCCTTTCCTCTCTCCTTCTCTCTTCTTTCATATGGGCTGGCTGTGACTTTCCAAACAAGTGAGAAAATGTGACTGTTTTATTTTTCTATCCCATTTGTTTTCATGAATGTGAAGCAGAGGCTGGTTAAGGGGTAAATGGGCAACCAGGAATTTTGAAACTGAGCCTCTTAACCTCAGTTTAGATACCCCAAATTTCTAAGATTCGGTGCAGAAATCTGGTGGCAGCTTTTAATCAAATGGGTTATTTGAGAGCTTGTCTGCTGACATTGCTGAACTTTCTGATGAAAACAGTAAATATCTCATAGTTAGTGCTTACTTCTCTTTTCTTCCTCTGAAGCTCAGAGAAGTCCAGAGAGATATAGCACCAGAATATGTTTGTTACATCACAGTGACATAATCTCCAGAGTTTCCAAATGTAAATTTGTGTGCTGACTAAAAGACAAAGAGGCTTTTTATACTTAATAGGTCTTATCTCTTATCAAAGCAGGAGATTAGAATTTTCCATGACTTAGGCTCTCCTTTCTGCTGATAATGGTGGAAATGGAGAATCTGTCCATCCTCAGGATATCTATCTAGGAGAAAGTTTCATTGTCAGACTGAGGCATTTGCAACATTTTTCTTGGTCAGCTTCAACAATCACTGATTCTCATTTATTCAGGTCAATGGGCCCTTCTCTGGAGACAGTAAAGTTTTTTTAAATGAAGGATATTGTTGGAATAAGAATTGATGGCTCTGATCTGGTCATAAATTTTTTTAGGCAGGAAATAACAAGATTTTCATGATCTTGAGCATTGAGGTATTGAAAGAGTCTTCTAGAAAGGCTGGGCAAAGATAAAAGTTATATCTAGCTTTAGGCTAGATCTCAGAAATCCTACTTTTATGGGATTGTATACTTGCACTATGAAGCAGAGAAAACATAAGGGCCACTTTTTAAACTAAACATATTGAAATTTTGCATGAGCCAGTGAAGAGGTCTCTGCCTCCAGCTAGGTAACAGGAACTCAGTTTTGATTATGCAGGCTAGACATCTTTTCAAAGAGTCTCCAGATGAGGTAAAGGTTATTAGACTCTGTGTTTGTTTAAAAAAATAATCACAGTCAAATGGGTTATACAGGGCTGAATTTGTCCTTTAAAGGTATTTTAAGATAGTTCAGTCAGGTTTACTTGAGAGTCCCTTGATTGCTGCATTTCAAACAACTTGTGTCAGATGTCTATGATATTTCTCTAAACATTTCCAGCTCCCTCCCCTGTGGGCCAAACACTTTTTCATTTCCAGAGGGAAGATGTCAAGAGGTCTGTCGCTAGGAGGGCAGCAGCATCTATAGACATTTATGCTGCAAATATTCTGTGGAGGAAAATCTAATTCAGTGCAGTTCTTTTTCCCTTATTGTTGTGGAATTGTAGGTTCTTTTTTTTTTTGCTTGGCTTTAGTGTTTCTACACAGTCCCAGAGTCCTTCATAGTAACTTTGCCTATCTCCATAAAAAAGACAGTTTGCAAAGAAAAGCCTATGGATGAGAAACTCAGAATATCAGACAGCTTGTTTTCTGTTATAGGACCACTAGAATGTATGAACATTATCTCCAGACTACCTAAGTTGTAGATTTTAGGAGAATTTAGTAGCTCAGTACATTCAAATGATCAAGAACACTGAGCTGAGTTTGAATGGCCTCACTGAGTATTTTCCTTTTTTAAATACAAATCACCTCCAGGCCTTAGAAGCAGTGCTGCTCCTGTGACAGAATTTCCCAGCTGTAAGCACAAAAGTTCATAAAGTTTCTCCGTTTTTCCTCTCACAAACAGGCAGAGCAAGGGTTCACTTCATGCAGGAACACACCTGGTGCCTTTCAAAGTCTCATTGCACTGTATGGGCTCAGAGTGGTTTAACATGCATTGGAATATTTGAGTAATGAAACACAAAATGTTTTAGAGGCCTCACCTGAAGGAGTAAAACTGCCCTTAACTGTGTGGCATTTGTCTGGTGAGAAGTCTGGGATTCATTCTCAGCCTTGTTCCAAGCCCCATCTCCCAGGCTGAGCTCTTGGCTGCTGCTGCAGAGCCAGGAGGGGTCTCCTCTCTCCTGTCCTTTCTGAACACAGGAAACATGGGAGAATTGGAAAGAAAACTGAGGAAAAGTGAGCATGGTTTGGTGTGGTGGTGATGGTGAGAGTGCCAGGAGGAGGGGCTGTGCTCCTCAGAAGATGAAACACAGGAGAGTTGGAAAGAAAACTGAGGAAAAGTGAGCATGGTTGGATGTGGTGATGGTGGTGAGAGTGCCAGGATGAGGGGCTGTGCTCCTCAGAAGATGAAACACAGGAGAGTTGGAAAGAAAACTGAGGAAAAATGAGCATGGTTGGGTGTGGTGATGGTGGTAAGAGTACCTGGATGAAGGCCTGTGCTCCTCAGCAGATGGTGAGTGCAAAAATGACCCAAGAAGGGCTACCACAGGCAATGCCAGGAAATTCCTGTTGGCTTCTTCCCCTCAGTATCCCAGTGCTGAATTTTCAAGCTCACAATGTTGCCAGTGAGGGAATGGCTTGTGAGCAGCTGTGTCCTCTGGTACGTGTGGCCCTGAGCACTTGTGAGAACTTGACCCACAGCCCAGACTGGTTTCATGCAGCCACTCCTCCAAATCAAGTGATGACACGTGGGAAGAGGTTTAATGTAGCAGGATTGCTCTGAGGCAGCAAATTTCTTACCAGTTATTCCAGCACTGAGAGAGGAGAGGGGAATTCTGCTCTTTTGAGCAGTGCAGGAGGGGAGCAGCAGAAGTGGAGCTTTCTGGAATGGGTGCTGAGGGGAAGCAGTGACAGTGGTGCTCTGTCAGTGTGTTTAGAGGCAGAGGAGGCAGGGGACAGCTTTGCACAAGTGCACAGCAGTGGATTGGGTGCTCAGGACAGTGATGATGATGGTGGGAAATTGCCAAAGCAACCTCCAGGTATCTCATCCCAGCAGCAGAGGGAAGGCAAGCTGAATGTGAGCAGTAAATCAGCCAGACCCATGGCTGTGGCACATGGCTGGGAGTTAGAGAGCTGCCTTCTCCTCCTGTGTGGCACTTAATTTTTCAGGAACATTTAAATCCCTAGGTTGTATTGGGTAGATTTTTCAGAAGATTTTGGTTATGCAATAAAAGCCATCTGATATTGTTTCCACACTGCTGTTAAGATGAAGTGTTCTTGTTATATCCTATAATCTTACTTGAGCTTTCTGTTCTTGATGGTTTTTCTAAGCCCTGGGCTAAAAGGCATTGTGCTAGAAATTATTCAGCCAACAAAATGTCCAAACTGTGCGGCACTAAAACTCTTTTTATTTTGTACTTCTCAATACAGCAAAGATCAAGCAGCAGAGCTCACACTGCTTCAAAGTGCTAATATGTGTTGAGGACTCAGGATTTTTATGGTTATTTGAGCTGGAATTTCACATGTCACCAAACACACAGTCAATCTAAATCAGTGCCTCCCCAGGGCTGTGTGTGCCCCAGGGATGAGGGTCCCTCGTGCCAGAGCTGTGCAAGGCTCCTGTGGGAGAGCTGAGGGTACCACGAGCTTTTTGTTGCACTGATGCAGTGCAAGCTTTCAGCTGCTGATCATTCACATTAGTCAGAACTAATTTATCCACTGATTACTCACCCTGCTGTAAACTTTCGGTTTGCTGATTGAGGTTTTTCAGTGTTGCTTTAGATGCATCAGAGGAATCACCACTCAAAAAATATCAACACTGCTGGACTTTTTGTTGCTCTAGTGAATCTCTTCATTAATTTTTTCTTGTATTCATTACTCTAATTTCCTTGAGTGTTTTGTGCATCTTTAATTAAATGATTTCATTTCACTGTGGTTGTGTTTGGGATTTTTTGCACAGGACTCCTCTTCCTGTGCTCACAGTCATTTAATGAAAACCTCTTCAATGTTTGATTTCCTGCCCATTGTTTAATGTATGGCCTTGGGCCTTAGTCTGTACTCTTTTCAGACACTGTTTAATTTTCTCTTGCACTCTTTTCTGGCATTTACTGCCATGATTTTTGAAAGGTTCTCAAAACCTAGTGAATTTGTTTTCATGGGACAGCTGCTGAACATGAGGAGGGGTTTATTCCCCTGAGCTAAGGAGCAATTGCTAATGTATCCCAAATACTGAGAGGTAAAGACTCTTTTTGTGAGAGTCTAAAACACAGATCTGTGACCTCAGTGGCAGTGCTGACCCTCAGCATTTCTCAAATAGTACCAGAAGTCCCAAAGGTGAACATTTGTGAAGCAAGTAACACTGTAGTGCTCACTCAGCAAAATTCAGCTTCAGTGTTTTGCCCAGCATCACAGAATGTGTCTGTATGAGAAACAGGGAAATCATCTGTGTCCTCAGCATGTCTTGCTTAGTCATGAAATTGTTCCTCCTGCACCTTTCCAGCTCAGCACTTCATTTGCTGCACGCTGCTGCTTTCCAGTCATGCATGTCACCATGGCCCCAGTGACTCCCTCAGGAGGGCTTGCATCAGAAATCCCTGAGTGCTTGAGGATGAGGCTAAATTAAGGTTGTATTGCACTGTATCAGTTCCACAGACACCCCAAAAATGTGCTGTGCTGAGAGTTAAAGCAAGAGTTGTAGGGAGAAGTAATTTCTTTTATTGGGATAACTGGTCTTGTGGGTAGAACAAGTTTCAAGTGCATGAGCCCTTCAGTTTCCTCTCTCATGAGCTGACTCTTCCTAAAACTGACCCTTTTTTAGACCCCAGCTGAGTCTACAGAAACAACCTCCTCTTACAAAAGCCAGCAGGAAAACAAGAGGTGGCATTGCATGTCAGCAAATGGAGTTCCCAGAGGTTCATTAGTGGATTAAATGCAGGAGAGTCACCACAGACCTTTGAGTTAATGGAGGAACTGAATACAATTTTGTTCTCATCCTCTTTAAGGATCAGCTGTTGTGGGGAAAGAGGTTCATTTTCTCTTTAGAGTCACAGTTGTCAGAATGCAGGAAATATTTAAGGAATTTGGAATGCTGAACTGTTTTCTGAGAGCAAAGGGTGTTTTTTAGTAATTTCTACCTGACTCATTAGGAAATTAGATCAACAGCTCTGACCCCTTTCAACTATCTGTTCCCCTTTTGCATGCATTTGAATATCTTCTGTAATATGCACTAACAATAAATTATTTTGGTAAAACTTACCTTTCTGTTGGTATTGATATAGTTTCTGGCACAGAGGGGATGTGATTTGTGCTGGGCTAATTAGGTAAACTTAGCTGAGCAGTTCTCCAGATAAACTGATTTCTTTCTAAACTCTCTAATTTCAGTTTACATTAAACTGACAAGGTTGTCCTGACTTTAGGGACAGTTTTGGCAATGACAATTTAATTTAGACTAAATTAAAATAGAATAAGGAAATCGTAGCAATCTGTCCAGATGGGTGAAATCATCTTTCAGAAACTTTCCTAATCACAAATACACAGGATTTTATGGGTCTGCCTTATAGAAGTCCTGCCATCTTGTATAGATTATTAAATAGGCCTAGGAGCAGTTTTAAACCCAGGTATGTGGGTTTATTTCCAAGAGTGGGTTAGAACCCCATGGCTGAGGATTCTCTGACCTACATAATCATTTAAGCTGATCCATGCAAAGTGGATCAGTTCACATGGAAAAGAATTACAGTACCCCCCCTCCAAGCATATTTCCAAAATCTTTAGCCAGAGATACATAAGAATAAAATCCCAGGAGGTCAACGGGGGGACAAAAACAACTAAGTGAAAAGAAAAACTTTCCACAAAAACATAATTATTCTAGTTGTTAATTCTTGTTGTTATCTCACCCAGTTTTCCTCTACCAAAGCTATTCAAAAGATGTTTATCTCTTTTGTAGTTTCAGTGTTTTTATTCCTGAGAAAGAAGAATTGAAATATTGTCTCCCATTCATCTTTCTGCTCTGTGTGAATCTGCACTGAGTTTGGGCAGAGCTTCACAGCTGATGTAACATATCTAGAAATTTTTCCTACTTTTAATAAGACAGAGCATCCTCAGGGTTTTAGAAGGGTTCCTGGAGGAGTCAACAGGAAGAAATATTCATCATTGCTTAATGGAAAGCAGGAGTCCTCCTGCTAGGAGAGAAATAGAGCACCACAGGATGCTTTATTTTATTGCTTTATATTACAGAAGATCTGCTTCCAAATTCTGAGTCTGGAGAAATTTCAGGTACCTGGAAGATGGAAATTTTCCTTGTCTTGAGAGGCTCAAAGGACTAAATTTGAGGAAGAAAATGAAGAGAAACAGATTTATGAATGAATGCTGAAGAAATTATTAATGTGTGTACTCTGAGGACACAAATGTATTTTGGGAACAAAATTTGCATAGAATTGGCCACAAAGAGGAAAACAAGCTTAAAGTATAGTGCATTTGGAAGTAAGGCTAGTAAGGGTGAGGTTCCTGAGACTGTTGAAAATTCTTTCTCTAAAGAAAGTTAAATTTCAGGGTTTTGGTCTGCAAATATTCAGTAGTTTGCATCCAGGGATAATAAATTATGGATTTAATATCAAATAGAGCAATATTTGGTGCTATGTCCTATGCTAAAAGGAGTAATTGTAAACTATTTGGAGACATAGGGCAGATCTGTTCACTGTTTTCCATGATTATGTTCAGTTCATCTGATTCCCTGGGCACAAAAATCTGCTGGATTAGAGCTGTGATTTCAAGTTTGGACAATAAACCAGTAAAGAGCTTGTAACTCTGAGAGCACCGGCAAATATTCAATATTCCCCAGTCACCCTGAGCTCCTGTGTTGGAAAGAACAGGAATTTGCTGCATTGCTGGAAAAATGCTGGCATATTTATTGCAAGCAAGGACAGCTTGCACACCTGATGTTTGCAATGAGCTTGCATCTACCTGGTAAAGCAGAAATCACAAAGTTTAGGCACAAGTGGCAGCTCTCAGACAGTAAGTCCTGTAAAGGCCAAGCTAAGCCAAATTACCTCACATTCCCATGGGCTAAGAGTGTGCACAAAGAAAGTTATTGCACATCAGCAGGCAAGTGATGATTTTACTGCTTGCTGCAGCTTGTCTGTTTGCACCTGAGCCCCAAGGAGCAATCCAACCTTTAGAGATCTTGAGTCCCAAGGAAAAATCCATCCTTTAGAGACCCTGAGCCCCAAGGAAAAATCCATCCTTTAGAGATCCTGAAGCCCAAGGATCTGTTTGTGCCTCTCCAAGTGCAGTCTTGAGCTGTGAGTGGCACTGTGACGACACAGAGATGGACTGGTCACTGTGGGTGAGAGCAATCTGCTCTGCTGCCTCAAATCTCAGACTAAACTTGTGATGTTCACTTGAATTTTTAGTGCATAAAGTTTCAGCATCCCTGTCCCTGTCCTAGTCATCTTGTTCTATATTTCCTGACTAATGATCACCGGTTGCTTTAACATTCTACTAATAATAGTGTATATTTCTCTTCTTCCCTGAGACTGGTGGGAGCCTCTCATCTCCTCTGCGGATGGACAGCTCATATGTCTTACCCATTCCCAGAACAAATGTCTGGGTATCCATGTGTTGATTGCGTCTGCAAGACTCAGAATTCATAAGGACACATTCCTGGCATGGCATTTCATCATGTCAGTCTAAACTGGACTGTAATAAATTAAGAAATGGTGACTTACTAGAGAAGGTAAACTTAATTGCAATCATCCAATTGATTCTGGTTGTTCTGGTATCTCACAGGTCATCTGTGATCCATGGTACAATTCCATCCATCCATCCATCCATCCATCCATCCATCCATCCATCCATCCATCCATCCATCCATCCATCATCCATCCATCCATCCATCCATCCATCCATCCATCCATCATCCATCCATCCATCCATCCATCCATCCATCCATCCGTCCATGCGTCCGTCCATCCATCCATCCATCCATCCATCCATCCATCCATCCATCCATCCATCCATCCATCCATCCATCCATCCATGCGTCCGTCCATCCATCCATCCATCCATCCATCCATCCATCCATCCATCCATCCATCCTGCATCCATCCATCCATCCATCCATCCATGGATCCATCCATCCATCCATCCATCCATCCATCCATCCATCCATCCATCCATCCATCCATCCATCCATCCATCCCTCCATCCATCCATCCATCCATCCCTCTCTATTAGCTTTAGGAACAGGAAGGTTCTTGCTCTCAGGAAATGTTGCGCTTCCTTTGCCTGTGGGATGAGGGGATCTGCTGCTGCTGCTGCCTGGGTTGTGTGGCAGGTGCTGGGAGCCAGAGCTGTGCCTCATCCCACCCAGGCATGGCCCAGCAGAGCAGGGAGTGTGGCTGGAAGCATCTCCCCAACTGCAAAGTGCTCCTGAGGTGGAATGGTTCTGAAGCTGTGAGACTGACACTTTCCTTCCACAGGTCATGAGCTTCCAGGAGTTGTGCTAGCTTTGAGATGAGGAACTTTCTGAGTCTGGTTGTGACCTGACCATGCCCCAGTGACACAGAGTACATCAAAGTGTTTAGATCATGCAGCCATTAATGACTTTGCTCTCAACTCTGTGCCTCACTTTTCACCTGGATTTTTCTGCATTTGTCTGGCTTCAGATTTCAAGCATTGATCTCTTCTGGGAGGCTGAAAACATTGCTATCACTCAATATATTTGTTAGGGGAAGAAACTAATGCTCTATAAATGTGGGCCTCTGATAATATCACTTTTTCTAACTTCTTTTTCTACATACAACATTTAATGCCATTAAAAATACCTGTTCTTTTGCTGCTGCAAATGTTTGGAAAGGAATTACTGCAACTGTGGAGGTAGAGCTGCAGCTCCTATAGGTGTAGCCATGTCTGATAAAAGATTATTTTGACTGGATGCCATTAGGAAATTATTTCTGGCACCACAAATCTCACTGTGGGCTCCTCATGGCTGCCAGAGACAGGAAGTTTGTGTTTGCATGGCCACCCTTGCTGAACTTGCTGCTGGGGCTTCACTGCTCCAGGGACCTGAACCTGTTGGAACAAAGAGAGTGTGGGCTGCAGTCTCCTGCCACTGGGTATGGAGATATACTGTGTTTCTTAATTTATTTCTCCCTGATCCCTATCTCTTGTCATGAAATTCAAATTAATTCTTGGCACTTAGGAGTCAGAAAACTTCCTGTTTATTGTCTATATGGGAGTGATCAGAATGGAAATTCTGTGGAATGATATTGCTGAATTTTGAGTGAACAAGGTCACTTCTAGTAGTGTTTGCCTGTTATATTTTTAACAGAAAATGAACATTTAGGATGTGCCACTTTTTAATTTAAAAAACCATAATACAAATAATAATAGTTAACTTGAATATTGGGTTTGGTCTGGGAAAGAACTGAATTTTGCTTTTGGCTTTTAAGTATCTGTGGAGGTAGCCTAGAGTCTTCCACCAATATTGTCCCCTTGGACATATAAATGATGGATTTGTGGCTTCTGTATGCAATCCCAAATGAAATTCAAGGACAAAAAAAAAGAAAATGGAGGGGCAAAATAGGTAAGGAGGGGAACAGCCAGTTCCCCTTACAGAAAATGTACTATAGGTGTGTGATCAAACACAACAGCCTATTGAGAGAAAAAGCAGAAATAAAAATACAATAATGTTCACAAAAGCACAAGAGAATAGTCTGGGAATATGTGCAGAAAAACATTTTGACAGAAGCCATTACTGATGCAGAGAGAAAGATTAATTTCCCTTTCCTGTTAAGGGGGCAAGGGGGTAGATGGTAAACTGACCCTGATAACTTTGGGTATTTTGAAATTGAAATTGAAGCTGCTGGAGAAGCTGATTTTCAGAGATCTGATGATTCACCAGGTACATTTCCAAGTCCTCAGCATTGCAGCTAAGGATGGTTTTCCTGATGTGCTTAGGTCTGATTTTTAAACAGGCTCTTCACAGGATGGCCCTAATGTAACTCTACTGGGAAAAACATTTTCCAGTTAAAGTTCTTAACGCAGTTAAGAAGTGATGAGGAGAGATATGAGACTAAGAAGGTTATCTCCTATCCTTCCAAAATGGGCTTTTCTGCATAATGCATTCTTGTGTTTGTCCAGTTTGACTTTAAATTATTCAAACTGTGGGCATCCCTGAAGTAACCTGTTTTGTAACTAGAATCTCAATGAGCCCCTCAGTTCACAGAACAAACCCCTCTGCGTGCCTCTGGAGAGCTGCATGTGCTGATTTTGGATGGGATATGGGCCATGGGATATAAATTGTTCATGGCCTGCCCCAGGGCTTGAGAATGACCCTGTGATCTGAGCTGGGGATCTCAGCTTAAAGAAAACCAGCTGACCATGTGGGCATTAACCTCTCTGTAGGAATTTTGAAGTGCTGTGAGGGCCATGAGGGGTGTAGGCTCCAGTGGAGCCTGGGTTATAGCTGCTCTGTTGGGACAGCATTAATGGTTTGAATTTGGGTTTATTCTGCCATTCTTCTTGACTGCCAGTCTCCAGATCAATGCACAGAGTGGTGAACTCCTTACTTTTCAGAAGCAAAGTTGATGGAAATCCCCAGGGAAGCATTGGACTCCACATTGATCAGTTGGGCTAGTATTTCAGCTTCAGCTGAGCGTGTCTGTTTTGCCCCCTGGAACAGTCCTGGGTAGCTTTCTTTCCCTCCTGGGAGGGAACATTGTACTTTTCACAGAATTCAGAGAATTCACAGAATCACTGGGTTGGAAGAGACCTTAAAGATCATCAAGTCCAGCCAAGCCTCAACACCTCAACTAAACCCTAGCACTGAGTGCCACATCCAGTCTTTTACAAACACATCCAGGGATGGTGACTCCACCACCTCCCCAGGCAGGCCATTCCAGAACTTTATCACCCTTTCTGTGAAAAACTTTTTCCTAATATCCAACCTGTATTTCCCTTGAGGCTGTGTGCTCTGGTTGTGTCAGTGCTGCTGCAGACAGAGCCCAGCCCCAGCTGAGCACAGGCACCTTTCAGGAGCTGTGCAGAGTGATGAGGGCAGCCCTGAGTCTCCTTTTCTCCAGGCTGAGCACCCCCAGCTCCCTCAGGGCTTCCTCACAGGGTTTGTGTTCCCAGCCCCTCTCCAGCCTTGTTGTACATCTCAACATCCTTCCCAAACTGAGGGGCCAGAACTGGACACAGCACTCAAGGTGGGACCTCACCTGTGCCCAGTGCAGGGGCAGAATGAGCTCCCTGCTCCTGCTGGCCACACCAATCCCAATAAAGGAATTTTCTGCTCCCTTGTTGCCTCTGGGATGGTGCACAGGATGTGGAGGCACTCCAAGGATTCCCATTATGGCTCCTTTTCCGTCACAGGACCAGGAGTGCTGCCTGTGGGTCTCGTGTGTCCCCTGGCAGGGAATGCATTTGCTGCTCTCTTACACATATCACAGACAGGGAGAGGAGCACCCAGAGCAATGCACAGCCCAACTCCTGCTGCCTCCCAGCTCCTTCCTGCCACAGGACAGCAGGAGAAATGTTCTTTATTTGTTGATTAGTGCACTGTCTAGGAGAAATAGAGGAGGCAAACATTGAAATGAAAGGTGTGTAGCATTAATATTGCAAATTCCCAGCAACTGTAAACTCAAGCCTACACAATTTAAAATTTGATTAATTTAATCAGGAGATTAAACAATTCTAAGTCCCTTAAGGCCTTTTATGATTTGCTTCTATAATTTCAGGTGTTGAGCTTCTAAAAGAGAGCTGAAGTCACCAAGTAAATTCCAGTACTACAGCATAGCAGAGTGTAGACTGGATCACTCCAAAGGTCAAATTAGTTTCTCTTTTCATCTCCTTGACAGTTGTCAGTAGCCTGGAGAAAGAATATTAGACAAGTGTAAACAGACTCTGTAGCTCCCCCAGCACGTCCTCCCTGCAGCCTGTGGCTGAGGATGTTTCTGTGCCCAAGGCCATGTCACTGGATTTTTCATACAAACACATATAAACTTCTGGCACACACAGAATCCTGGGGCACTGAGCTTCAAAGATTAACTCTCTGCCCTTGGAAAGGGAAAGGAAAGAAAGAAAGAAAGGAAGGTCTTTTGTAAGAAGAGAATAAATTGAAAGCAACATTGCTGTTCCTGTGCCCCTGAGCCCTGATGTGCCCTTCACTTCTTGCTCCATCCCTGCAGTGAAGCCATCAGTTCTGTGTTGCCACACAGGACCTGGCCAGCCCCTAACCCCTTTTTATTTCTAAGAATCAGTAAGGTAAACTTTTTTTTTTTTTTTTTGGGACACAGTGGAATTGCTCCCCTTATGTCCTAGCTCAGTATATCAAGGAACAGGGCTCCCCTCTGCAGTTTAAATTACTGCCTAGAAATCAGAGAAACTGGGACAGAGGCTGACCTTGTGTCTAGTTAGAGCAATCCCTGGATGCAATAAATTTGCCAAACTACTTTAAGCAAGAAATGTATTATTATTTACCAGTGAGGTGAAAAACCCCTTTGGTTTCCCTAAGTGAGGGTGACCAGTGACGTTCTGGAGGTCTCTGCATTACATCAGCAGTATGTTTGGAATGCATGGTGTGGGGAGGGCAGAAGAGATTCCTGTGAAGTTAACATGCTGAAGAAAATGTGTGGGAGCCCAGCCTTGCTGTGCTTCTGCCCTCGCGCTGTGAGTCTATGCTGGAGTGGGGACAGAAGGCCCCAGTCTCTCCTAAGCAGTGTGACTCAGACTTCACTTTGATTTTCAGCCTCCAGGTGAGAATTGCGTAAAACTCACGAGTTTCAAACTGCTCTACAAGTTCTCCACATTTCCAGGAAAAGAGGTGAAGATAAAAGGAAGACAAACTGAGAAATGGAGTAAGGGACAATGAACACAAAAAGGGAGGAAAGAAGAGATGTGTGTCATTGCTTTTCATCTTAGTGGCTTTGCCACCAGGCTGGCATGCTCGTGCATTATAAGGCACTTTTCAAGTTACAGGGTGGTTTGAAGCCGTGGCTGGTATCAGAGATGGGAGTGAAAGTAAAAAGCTGTCTGCCTTCTGCCCTGAAATTCACTCCTTGCCTTGGCTGGAAGCCACTAAACCACAATTAAAATAGCATGAACAGGACGTGTCACTGAAATGAAGATCACAGTGTTCCCTCAAAGCCTCTGGTGGTGCCCTCCCGAGGCCCTGTGACAGAAGGTGAGCTCAGTGTATGGCTTGCATCCCTTGGGCACTGAGGTACAGGAACAAGGCTTTACAAGCACAGCCAGGAATTTATGGCAGGAGCAGATGAGGAGACAAAAACAAGAATATAAAGCAAGCAACAGAACTGGAGACAAGACAATTGCAAGTAAATTGCCTCTTCTCTCCCTCCTTTTCCAGCAATTTAGTACTAAGAACAGGCTCAACATTGTCAGCAGTAAAGAAATGTTCTCTGTCTCCAAGCCATTCAGCATGTCTTCAGTAAATTAACAATTTGACAATCATTGCAACAGCAGAAATCCTCCTTTGCATTGGCACAGCTGTGTGGGCTACCTGAGCTGATAGAGCCCCACAGTGCTGCAAATCCAGGGCCTGAGCCACTGGCCCTTGCACTGTGCAATTTCAGTCCTACTTGGAACTGGTGCCACACACAAAAGATTTTGGAAGATCCTTGGCTTTTTTGAAGCAATCCTTGAAACCTCATGATATTTCACCAGCCTCAAGGCACCTGGGAGTGGCACAGCCCATCTTGCTGGCCATCTTGTTCTGCAGTCTTTCTGTAGAAAACTGTATTGAACTCAATTGTCCAAGCTTGCAGCTAGATGGCAGGGTGCTCTGGCTTCTCCCACTGCTCCAAGTTCTAATTGTGCCCCAGATTTTCTGCTTCTTTGGCACATGTTGGCTCTTGACACCTCTTGAGCTCCACAGCAGGTCTGAGCTGCTTTAGTGTCACATTGACTTGAAGATATGCTCACATGTCCCTTAACCATGAGTCAGTGCCCTGAGCCCAGAGCCACACCTGAGCCTCCTGCTCTGTTTCAGCTGCTGAGGGTGCTTGCACAGCTGCATCCCTGCCTTGAGATCAGCAAATCAGGAACTCCAGGCACTCCTGTGGACTCCTGGCTCAGCACAAAACCCATACTGGGTTTTCTCACTCCATACTGGTTTAAGCATTAACTTAAACGCACACACATGTAAAACCTTTGCTGAGTCAGGGTAAGTTACAGTAAAATCCTGTGCCATGAATAGCAATAAAAGACAAGAAAAAAAAATTTAAGGGCACCATTAACTTGAAAATCCCACTCTGCCTGAAAATCGTATCTATTCTTATTAGCAGTAGGGCTGAGACTGAGAGAAAGTAGCAAAGCATAAAATGTGTCTCCTCTTAGCCTGATAATTGTTCTCTTGATTGTGCTTTGAGCTCTGTTGTTCTTACTGCTTTATTTGTTTTTTTCATGCCTGCTTTGCCTTTGCCTCATGCATTAGCAAGAATCGTAGAATCCAAGAATCATTAAGGCTGGAGAAGACCTCCAAGATCATTGAATCCAGCTATTAATCCTGTTCACCACAAAACCATGTCCCCAGGTGCCATTTCCACATGTTTTAATAACCCTTCCAGACATGGAGATTCCACCACTTCTCTGAGCAGTCTGTTGCAATACTGAAAAGCCCTTTTAGTGAACAAATATTTTCCTAGTTGTAGGAGCATCAGGGGGTAGGACGGTGGGGACAGATGGAGATGAGAGATCTCTGCAGCCAGGTCTGGAACTTGTTTATTGCAAAGGGCCTGGGTGCAGGGCCCTGCTGGGATTTGGGGTTTATTGTACAGGGCCTGGGTGCAGGGCCCTGCTGGGATTTGGGGTTCATTGCAAAGGGCCTGGGTGCAGAGCCCTGCTGGGATTTGGGGTTTATTGCACAGGGCCTGGGTGCAGGGCCCTGCTGGGATTTGGGGTTCATTGCAAAGGGCCTGGGTGCAGGGCCCTGCTGGGATTTGGGGTTCATTGCACAGGGCCTGGGTGCAGGGCCCTGCTGGGAGCTGCCAGCCACAGCTCAGAGTAGGCCCGAGAGAAGAGAGGGGGAGAGAGGATGAGAGGGTAAGAGAGTAAGAGAGGCAAGAGAGCAAAAGGGGTAAGAGAGTAAAAGGGGTAAAAGCGTGAGGTTCCCGTTACAATACAATAAATCTTCTTCCGTGTTGAATATTCTGATTCTCACTAACCAATCTAGTACAAGATACAAATCCTACAGCATTTCCATACAGCCTATAAGAATCATTACATCACCATACTGTGCTACATTTTAAACCCTATAAACTCCTCTTTCGGCCCCTTCTGCCAAGCTGGCAGGGTCTGCTCTGACCCTTGGACCTGTCTGCAAGCAGAGGGTGTTGTTTCATCCAAAGGGGATTACCTTCAGCTGGCCACACCATTGTTGTCCTATTGTTCAGTAACTCAGGTATCTCAAAGCTTGCTTTCATTTCAATCTCACTTATAATTTCTATATTCTCAAAATCTTTTCCCAGACAATCATATTTATAAGGCCTTCCTATTTCATCTTCCCCAACACCTAGTATCTAATCTAAACCTCCCCTGCTGCAGCTTCAGGACATTGGGTGGCTTTGCTCTTGCCTGGGGCACTCTCCTTGCCTTAGGCTGTGCAGAAGGACACTTCCCTGGAGCAGCAGCAGGAGCACCCACACTGCTTTTGCTGGGTTTGGTCTCTGCAGGTGTTTTGCTTCCCCAGTGAATCCTCTGGGCCAGGGGAGCAGCTTTGCTGACTTGCATGATAAGCCAGCAAGGGAACCAGCAGGCATCTTCTGCTGATCAACAGCACCTTTCTCTCCCTTGCCTCTCCACTGCATGAGAGTTAGAAGAATTGTTCAGTTTTTGGAACAGAATGATGGAAAATGGAAATTATTTACCTGCCTGCTCCAGTGCTGAGAGCCAAGGGTGAGTTCTGGGTAAAACTTGTCTTTCATCCCTTTGCTGGGGTAATTTCTGGCTTCCCCATGTGTGTCATCATGTGGCCCCACAGATATTTGTGTTCCTGGCAGAGGATGGAGGGGGCAGGAAGCTTCTGGCTGTGGTATCTGTTTAATACCGTCTCAAGCCATCTTTGCAGGAGCTGTGGTGTTTAACACCATGGAATGAGTGGTGTAATGAAAGGAATAGAAATGCTCTCTGTTAACCAGTGTTCCCAGCTGTTTCCAGCCCTTCACCTGTCCTCCAGTCCCAGCTAAGTGCTCTGGGGTCACTTGCAGCCTGTTTTCAAGGCTTCTCTGCAACCTGGCACCCAACTCTTCCTCCACTGTGCAGCTCTCAGCCTGGGACTGGCAAAAAATGTAATATTTTGTGGTGTGCAGCCATTGGACAGGGAAGAAATTGTGATTTATGGGCCTCTCCCCTCCCTTTCTACCTGCCTGTGCAGGTGTGTCTCAGCATGACAAGCTTTGTGCCAGGCCTTGATGCTGCCTAAAAATTGGCAGGGAAAAAAAAAAAATCTGCTGAAAATTCTGGTAACTCCTCAGTTTTGGAAGAGAAACACAATGTGTGCACCTGGCAGCTCTCAGCAAGTTGCCAGTGAATATATAAACTCTGGCAACTGCTAAAAATCCAGTGACCTGCTGATCTCTGCCCCTCAGCTGCTATTTTAGTTTTGATGCCTACCTGGATTTTGATTTATAGCAATTGGAAAAAGGTGTCTATGTTACAACCACACAAGCTTTTGTACCATGGTAGGGGGGCAGGCACTGTTTATAATGCTCAGAAATTAGCACAGTTGTGTGCTGAGCTGGTTGCTGTTTAGGAAAATAGTTTAGAAAATAAATTTAGATAAAACAGTTGAATAGGAATTCTGAAAAAAGATTTTTGTCAAAGATATGTGCACATCTGGATTTCACAATTTTCTTATTGTCTGTGGAAGGCTTTGATTTCTAATTGCACAAATGTGATGTTTGTCCATCCAAAGATATCCATTATCGATGGACAATAAATCTTTAGCACTGTGTGACCAGGCTGGTTGTTTCCAGAGAAAAGGGGTGAATATAATATGAAATATTTATATACATAATGTGCAGGATAGGTAGCATGAATGCTTCTCTGAAGCAGAAGAAAAAACCCAATATTTTTCATTAATATCTGAAGAAGGAACAAATAAAATCCAAATCGTGCCACTGAATGGATGTTTTCTTGCATTTTTTGTGGCAATGTATGTGCAAAGAGGCAACCCCCCAAATATTTATATATGCATGGCACTAATGGCATTTAGTCACCAGAGGGCAGGGTTTGCTGAGCAGAAATTCTTTCTGCTAAGAGAAATAAGGCTCAGGAAAGAGCTGCTGAGTCCCACTCTCAGTGCTTTAATGCCCTTCCAGCACTCTGCTTCCCGCCCTCCAGTTAAATTCATCTCAGTTTCAGCTTGCTTGTTGAAATCTCCTTGAATAAAATTTATAACTCTCTGTGTGTCCACCTCCAATGTACCCTTAACTCTTTGGTCCAGTTAAGCTGTTTAGGATATATTTATGAGCTTTGTATGTTCAGGGACTATATAACTTTAAAAATCTTTGTGGGTCATAGTCTGTATTCTGGGAAATGTTTAAAAAGTGACAGAGCTCAACAAAGTAAAATTGCAATACAAAAAGAGTCACGGGGAAATTTTTTCTGAACTGAGGTCAGGAAAAAGCCAAAAACTCCAGCAGGAAGGAGTTTCAATTACAGTGAACAAGAATAAATTCTGGAGTTTCTTGTCCTAGGATGGTAATAACCAGACAAAAAGGCTGGGGAGAATATTAAGTATGCTCAAAGTCTTTAACCTGAATTGGTGGCAAAAACATTTGAGGCTTTAAACCTTTCAGACTATGTGTGGCAAATTATTGATCTATTTATGTTATCTGATATTGATATGGAATACCTGTAAGCAGCCTGCTAGAAGGGAAGTTTCTTGAACAATATAAAAGCCCCAGTGTGTTCCCTCCTGTGTTAAAATTGAGATTAAATGGCACAGTGCAAGGACTGATAGGCAGTGAATTATGAGACAGTTGATTCCTCTTAGAAATCCCATGAGGAAAAGCTGATTATGTGTAGGAAGACTTAAATCTAGACCTGTTAGCTTGAAAAGTTTCCCTTTAGCTGCTCTCATCTGTGGCTGAATTTTAATCAGGTTTACTTGTGATTTGCCATATGAAATGTGTGCAAGGTTGTCTGGAGGAAAATGTAGAGGAAAAAAGAAGAGTCACAGAAACAGGCATGAAGCTGTTTGTAATCTCTGAAATGCTTGAGACAGTTTAATTTTCTGTTAGCCTAATTCTGCTTTCATTAAATTCTGGAGTTCCTGTTGCTTTTTTAATGTGTATTATTGGAGAAGTTTTGTCATTTGGTGGAGCAGTTGAATTCTGCAGTAATCTGAGGAACCTGCCTAATACAAGGGGGAGGGTGAGAGAATTTGCTGCTGCAGCTTCTTTGGTTTTCTTTCCTGCTCTGTAAGAGCTGCTCCACTGAAATGCCACTGATCTGCCTCAAATAAATAGTAAGGAATGTGGGAATAGTCACATTTTTGGAGGGGAATGAATGTTTCAGGTTAGTTACATCCTCAAGGGGGGAATAAATATTTAGTCTAAGAGAGAAGTCTCTTTTAAACACTAGCAGAGGTTCTGAAATTAGGACCTTTAACCAACAACATTCTCTTAACCCAATGTAGAATATTAAACCAAATATAAAAGGATTTAGGTAGGAAAGAGTTAGCTGATTAATCATTAATAGTTACTTAATTTGCTTTTTTGGGGAAAAAGAGTAAATTAATAGGAGGGACAGTCTGATGTCTATCAGAGAAGTGGGAAGTTTAACACATGGTGACAGTGTGGAGTCCCCACAGCTCCCACCCTCTGCCCTGGTGTGGTTTGTGGCCCCAGTGCCTGAGACAATCTCTGGTGAATTCAGCCTGTCAAACAGGGAGGGCTCCAATTTCCACGCAGGAAATTTCCTTTTGGAAAGTGGCTCCCATTTACCAAATAGACACCACCTATTTTACATGTGGTGAATTGAGGATAGGAGAGACCAAGAATGTTGCTTGTGCTGGCCAGGGAAGGCTGTGGCACCAAAAGGAATTAACTCCAATTCCAGGCTCACCAGATCATGGTCCATCCCCCCTTCCTGCACCTTTTACCATTCATTATAGAGAAAGGAATTTTATTTTTTTTTTTTCTTCCATGTCTGACTCTTACACAGGCTCACTCTTGGCTTTGCTGTTCATACCTACAATCTTTCACAGAAATATAAGCAGGTAAAAGGCAAGCTAAAAAAATATTTAAAAAAAACCCCCCAAACTTTTCTGGAAAGTTGGTTTCAGAAGTAAGTTGTGGATTTGTTGGACATGTTCAGATTAATGTACACTGCAGTGCAGTGAATATTAAAGGAACTGTCAAGAAGGAAAGTCTGTGTATGGGATAAATTAGGACTCTCTAGGGATTAAAAAGATGTAGGATTTTTATTAAGTAGCTAGCCTCCTATTGAAAAATAATGAGTAGTTTCCATAGCAACCTCACTTTCACATGGAGCAGACATACTGTAGCAACATAAAAAAGAGCAGTATCAAAGAAGGAATAAAACTCAGCTGCACTATTTGGATTTTTAAAAATATCCCTCTGTCCTGAACTCTCTGTTTACAAGGCAAAGATCAGTATATCGGAGAACTTTTTTTCAGAGATTGTAATTGTTATAAATTTCATCCAAGCACTTGGTAAAAGGAAGGGAAATGATAAATATTGCTGAAAAGACAACAGGAAAGGATTATGGTTCTTTTCAGTCTGTACTGTTGATTGAACAAAGGCAAGAGCATTTCAGGTTATCAGCATCTTGTCACAGCCCCACGTCCCTGGGTGAGCTGGGTTTGGAAATGCTGCTGGCATTTCCCTCGTGCAGGAAAAATTGTGTGACAATTTGTGCTACGCTCATGTTACTCAACATCTGACCTGTGCAGAGTACTTGTGAGAAAAGGCCAGAGAAAGTCAAACTCTCCTGGTTCTAAATTCTCAAAATTCAGGTTCCAGTTCCTCTGAAGGTTGACTAAGGGTTCAGATTTCTTCAAGCAAGGCTGGGTTCCTTAATAGTTTCATGGAGAAATCAAGTAGAAATTACACAATCTCAAAAGAGAAAGGCCAACTGACAGCTGACAACTTTGACAGAGGTTTGCTGTGGTTTTTTCATGTCAGTGAAAATCCAGAATTCCCAACAAGTGCTGAAGGCCATGAACTTCCAGGAACTAAATCTCAGGAATGTTTCAGATACACTAACTTTGGCAAGAGGGCCTCTCTCTGTTTTCTGCTCAGGAATAGTCCTCTAAGTGACCTGATTTACTCAGTCTAGAAAGAAAAATTACTATTTTTGTTTTCTAGCCTATCTTTTCGAGAAAAGCTGCAAGGAGATTTTTAAATACAGCTAGAGAGGAGATTATAAATATAAAATTCTAAATCAGGATGCAAGTAAAAAATAAAGTCATTAGTAGTAAGAGTAAGAAGAGACAAAGATGATGAAATCCCAAAGATATCAACATTCTCAACATGTATATAAAAATTGGGCTGTTATCTGGCCAATAATTTTAAAATAGTGTAATTGTACATGAAGAACCATCACAGAGTAAATGTGCTCAGTCCTGCATGAGATTCTTGGTTCACCCTCCCAAAACTTGTGTAATTCACCCATAAGGGTGCAAGAGGCAATGGCAGACCAAATTTTCTGATTGTGTTACATTGACATTTATGTCAATACTAAGGATAATGTGACAAACGCACGATGGGTTGGATCTGTTGAAGGAACACAAACCCCATCTGTTTCAAGTCAGTCACAAATGACACCAAAAAATATGGGTCATATTTGAAGGGTGAGGGAAGTAATGTCTGTGAAAAAAAAAAGATTTGGTGTCATTGAGGGATATCAAGTGAAGAACAAGCTCCCTGTACACTGGTGTGTTCAAAAATGCTCACATGTATTTAACCCTTCAATAAGAAGGAAATAACAGTAGATTTTTACTGATCCTGATGGGATTGTTAATTAAAAATACACATGAGACAAATGCCCATGTTTCAAAAAGTTTTGAGCACAATGAAGAGGATCAAGAGATTTTCTGCTGTTGCATAAGGAGAAACATGTATCACTAAGTTGAGTGAGTTTGAAATATTTGTTTGTTGAAGTGAAAGTTCAGGTCTCTATTGCATCATCTCTCTGATCTGCTTGAAAGAGAGGTAAATAGAGCAGAGTAAAGAAAACTGAAGGTAAGGAAATATTTCCAGAGGAGGCAGGTAGGTTTAGTCTGCTAGCTGAAAAAAATTCCCAAGAAATTAGTAATGAACTCCAGTTTGGGATTTTCTTTAGCTAGGAGTAATGGATTATCTAATTAAAACAGAACATATTCAGAGAAGACCTGCAACCGTCAGGATTTCTGGATAAGTGACTTTAAACATCCTTTCCAGTTGGTGAATGTGTGAGCTTTCCTGATTTGTGAAGCTTTGCCATGGCCACCTGTTGCTGCACTACAGGATTTGCCTCAGGGCAGCTGATTCAGAGCTGTTGGTGTGAGCCTGTTCTGCTCCACCATCGGCTCTGGGAGGCAGCTCCTTTCTCCCCTTTTGCTCCAGGTATCATTCAATCAGCCCAGGCTTGATTAACTCAGCTTACCTCACATTCACCTCTGAGTGCCAGGTCATAAAAGTGAAATTGTGCATATTTACTGCAGGGAAATTGATATCTAACAATTTCCTGTGCTTAGTCCTTTAGAAATGCCAGCAGGTTTATGCTATAAACTGTATTCTTTTTTTTATGGCCCCAGCTCACAGAAATAGAAGGAAACTATTAATTGCAAACAGGTGAAAAATGCCATAAAGATCATGAAATTTTGCTTTTGCAGCAAAAGTTTTTACATAGAGTAAAATGTTTTGAAGCCTGTCCTTTAAAATGTAGAGAGTAGATTAAATTTTGAAGTATCAAGTGTGGTTCCAAAAAGCTTGTATCCTTAAAATTAGGAATTTGCTTATGTGATTTACTGAACTGGGCTATTTGTTAACACAGAAAAGGGCCATTTTCAAGTCATAATGTTGCAAATAGTTGTTTTTTCTTGATGATATTTTCCATCTTTCTTCTTCCTTGTACAGAATTTTTCATATGGCTTTAGTTTCATTAATATTCAAACAAAATTTTACTATAATGAAAAGGTTTTGATTTTAACTCTACAAAGGCAAATTAATAGATACAACCAACAGTCAACTTTTCATTAATACTCTCCAACATTTCTGCTCGGGCTACTAACAACTATGGCAGCTTTCTTGATAAAATACTTCTTAATGCCAAATGCTAATTATTCGTGGGAATATGGTTTTCTGTAGCCCCAGGCTGTTGCAGAAAATGACAGCTTTTGATATTACTAAATAAAATAATGTCTCCCCTGTGGCATTTATTGCGTACCGCGTTTAATGAAATGTAGATTTTTAAGGTCATTTCATTAGCAGTGAACCCAATAGTGTTTGCTTTTGGTGTCTGATTGCACTATAGTAGGGGTTTTTCTTAAATCTGAGTAATTTTATTTTTCTACACAGTTTCTTGGGGTTTCTTGAACTTTCAAAGTCTATTTTCTCAACTTGCATAAAGAAAAAAAATATATGATTGCTAGGAAGAAATCTGTAATGCGAAAAGCTGAGAGATTCCAACTTGTTTTTGTGAAGATCTGAAGTGCATTTCCCCTTCATCAGTTATATGACTCTCCATCCTACATCACGTACTTTTCAATTAATAACTTTTTTTTTTTCCAAATCCATGCCCTTTGGGGAACAGATTTTTATTATGTCAGGAATCCTCTGCTGCTTTTTACAACTGTTCAGACTGTTTTAAATACTTTCCCTGTGAACTATGAAAACCTCTAGCTGCTATGACAAGACTGGATGCTCACCAGAGAGTTGTTTTCTTCTGTGCCTGCAGGCACAGAAGATCCTGAAGATCAAGGCACAAAAGATCCTGACCCTTGGGAATCAGTAGGGAATTTTAACAGTGATGCCATGGGGATGTATCCCAGGCACAGGGGTACAGCCTGCAGTGTTTCTGAAGGGGAAAATCTGTTGTCCTTGCAGGAATTTCTTCCCTTTGGAGCCACCCTAATGACTTGACCCATGTGAGGCCATAACTCGTGGCCCTTGATCAGCCTTTGCAAAGCCTGTCCACCTTCAGGGCGTCCTTGCAGGATGTCTCTGCCTGGCTTTGCCCACCTGCCATTGCTCCAGAGGGACATTTGCACTCCCAATATCCCTTCTAAACATCACTGTAGCGCTGGCCTGTGTCACAGACATCTTTTCATTAAAAATCCTTGCCTCAGGAGTTTTTCCTCCTGAGAAGATGAGAGGCCTCAGGAACAAAATGGAAACTTTGATTATCTGCTGCTGTGGAATGCAACAGGTGCATCTGTGATTGGTCTCATGTTGGATGTTTGTAATTAATGGCCAATCACAGTCAGCTGGCTTGGACAGAGTTATCATTCATTCTTTTCTATTCTATTCTTAGCTAGCCTTCTGAAATCTTTTCCTCTATTCTTTTAGTATATTTTTAATGTAATATATATCATAAAATAATAAATCAAGCCTTCTGAAACATGGAGTCAAATCCTCATCTCTTCCCTCATCCTGGGACCCCTGTGAGCACGGTCACGAGCATGGTTAAATAACTGCCCCTTTTTAGATACCACTAATGATAAAAAACTCCTTCAGGTCTTGTTTCAGTTTCATGCCAAGGCATGCTGCTGGCTGCTGGTGGTGTGTCTTCTTCAAAGGATGGCTGCCATCCTTGCTTATCTCTCTGCAAAGAGTAAAGACCCTTTGAAAGTACCTTCTGCCTCTCTGGAAACTTTAAAAAGCCCTCACCAACCCCAGAGCCAGCTCAGTCGTTCAGAATTTTGCTGGGTTCTGTGTAATTAATTAAGATTTTTTTAAGCCTTGGTGGCCCTGCCCGCCTGTGTATCTAGGTTGTGCCAGTTTCCAGGGTTCCCCTCCACCCCTGTCCCCGCCCCTCGCCCCGGTTCCTGCACAGCCCTGAGCAGCTGCAACCATGGAAGAATTCTTTGTGGAGGAGGCAGCTCCAGTGAAACAGGTAGGAGGGCTGGGGTGGGCACCCAGTGCCCTGAGTGGGCTGTGCTGGATGGAAATATTTGAATCCAACAGGCTCCAGCCAGCTCACAAGCCCCTGCTGCCTGCAAGGATGATAGGATGTGTCAGAGACACATCAGGTGTGGCCAAGAGCAGCCTTTAATTCTGGATGGTGTCCTGGTGTGCATTGGGAGAAAGCTAAAAAGTTCCTTGTGCAACTGGAAATCTCTGTGTTTTGCGCATGGGGGTGGGAGTTGCTGTAATCAAACCTCTGAGTCCCAGGGAAGGGGGAATTCAGCAGGAATGATGCTGAGCAGAGAAGTTCTGAGGTTTTGTGGGAGCAGGGAAGGGGAGGAGAAGTCTGGAGGTTTCCTGTGCAGGCCTGGCTATGGTGGGGGTGTCACTGATCTGCCCTCAGATGGAACTGTTGGCACTGTCATTGCTTCTGTGACCTTTCCATTGCAGGATGTGTTGGACACAGATAACTGCGGACACTCTTGCCGCACAGGTTACTTCAGGGCTGGATTTGTCCTGTCTGCCTTGCATTGACATAGAATGTTTTCTTCTCATGTGATTCCTTTTATTTTGTTGTTGTTTTTATTCATTTGGTTGGTTAGGATTTTTTTTCTGTGAGTTGGTCACTCTTTAACTTAATATTTCTACCTCTGCCAACCCTCTTGTTGCTTCAGCCCTGCCCTAGGCAGAAAAATCTGTGCAAGCAGCACCCTTGGACAAAATTATTTACAGCAATCACAACATGAGGTAGAAATGTGAAGCTGGTTAATGCCATGGAGTTTGACCAAAAAGGATGCAGGACAGCAAGTGACTTGTTATTCTTGCAGGTTCTTTAGGCCAAACCTGTTGTGGGGAGTGCTTTCTTCATTAGGAAAAATGACAGCTGCAGAATTGCCTGTACGCTTCTCTCATTCCACCATACTGATGCTGCAGTGTTTGAAGAGTTGTGCATTAGCACATAGCTGGGGTTTCTATGATGTAACTGTACAAACTGAGTTATTCAGGGTGGAAAAAAAATGTTAAATAAAAGCTAAATGTTTGAACTGGCTTTTTAACCCATGGGCATATTTTGAAATGAGCTATTCTCTTTGGTCACACTGGGGATGTTTCTGCTGCTGCTTTTTGCTGCTCTTTGAGTAACTCCTGCAGACATCTGCAGCATTAGCAGCATCAGATCCTGCCACACTTTTCCAGTGACCCTAACCCAGATAACAGCTGAGAACACACAGTGCACTCACTGTGCTGACAGGTAAAGCTGTGAATACAGGAGAAATCCACAACCTGTGGGAGCTGTGGACGTTGCTGGTGGCCACCACAGTGGTGCAAAATCTGTTTGCTGAAGCAGGACTTCATGTTTGCATGATGGTTCACCCAAAAATACATTTCTCAGGGGATTCATGAGCAGACTCAGCTTGTACCAACTTTGGGAATCATTATGCTGAGCTCTGCTGCATGGGTGGGCAGCTATTCATCTATTGGTCTTGCAGTCCTTCACTGTTACAGTGGGATAACAGCATTCCTTACCTCCTGGGAATGTGGTGAGGATAAATACTGCATCAGCCTGCCAGATGCTATGGGACTGTAGCTTCATAAGAGGGCCATAAGTGGGTAGGCTATGTTCACTTCATGCCTGAAATGTGTTTTGGAGCTGTTAGGGAAGTTGAAGAAGAATTTGAGCTCAGTGAATCTAAAGTGCTCAGGACATTCATCTTAAAATAATATTTGGAAATGGAAGATTAATATTTGCAAAGTCATGTCATGTTTCAAAACTTTTTATAAACTGAAACCTCATTGTTTCCAAACCAATTTGGCAAATAGCTGTACATTGAACTTCACAATTTTTTTAGTGGATAGCTGACAGTACTTGTGTGAAGACTGAGGAGTTAAGTTCCTGTGTTAAATAATGAAGTAGGCACATCAGTAACAGGCTACCACTTCTTTAAGCAGATTTGAGTAATTTAGACATAAACTTATAGTTCAGTCTGTATGGGCAATTTGCTTGTGCTGGATAAGTGGTTTTTCTCTGCAGTGATGGAGGTACAACAGGACTCCATCTTAATGTTAGTGTCTATGTGGAATTTATGACTTTGCCCTGTTAAAAGGCCAGTTTCCCTTGGGAGTGGTGTGTCAGCATGTAAAAATCACTGTAGGATCCCTACAAAGGGTTGTGTTCAGCTGTTTCCTTTACAAGTACCCCTGGAAGCAGGAACTGGGGAAAAGTGGCTTTGAATTTCTGAAATTCTGAACTGAGGACATTTTTTTGTGTGTGTGTGTTTTTCATTTAATACAATGATTATACCTTTCTACAGATTTCCACATGCTTGCAGTCATTTTTCAAAGGCTGATGTTTTAATATGAGTAGGAGAGTTTGTGCACTATATCTGCATATTTGTTCTGTAAGCATTTTTGATAATGGAAGAGGGAGTACAATTAAAGTTTTCAAAATTGTAATTGCAAGCACTCTCAAAGAGGACGGGCATAGAATTTCAGATGATCATGATAAATGTGAGTGGCAGTGTGAAATCAATAAGATAAAAGTCAAGAAAAACAAATGCTGAGTATTGAAGTTAGGAAGGAAACTCATTTGACACCAGGAAAAAATGGGGAATAACTGCCCAAGCAGCTCCCTGCAGAAAAGGGGGTTTGTGGTTTTCTTGGATGCTGACAAGTCAAATATAGATCCAAAATGTGTGCAACTGCAGAAATGGTGGTGCTCATTCCAGGATATATTGATGGTTGTATTTAAGTTTTGGGAAGTAATTATTCAGTTCTGTTTGGTACCAGAGAAGTCTGAAATTGAATGCTGGGTGTAATGCTTGGAGGGAAATTAGGGAAGCTGGAAGGACTCCAGATGAACTCAGAAGGGTTGAGGAACATGAAAGAAATGTGAAAAACTGTATTCATTTAATTGAATAAAAGAGAAAACTGAAGAGAAAAAAAATATAAGTGTCTTAGCTATGAAAAGGCTTTTTTTTGTAATGAAGTTTTCTACTGGGAAATTTTAATTTGCAACAAAAATTTGTTGGTCAACAAAAATTTTGTTGGCAACAAAAATTTTAGAAGAAACTTTATAATTATACATAGTTTTAAGAAAGAATGAAGAGTACTTTTTGTGAAGAGAACAATTCAGAACAGAGGACACAAACATCTGTCAGTGGTAGTTGGGAAAATTTGCTGTAAGGGACTGAAAATTCCCCTGGGCTGTCTTCAGCAGAGTCTTTCTGTACATTTCATTGCTATGGAATGTGCAGGCTATGTGCTATGCTCAAAAATGATTTTTTTTCCCATCAGAAGAATGTTGTGGTGGCTTAGAAGAGAGATGCAGAAACAAGAGCTATGTAGGTGCAATCAGTAGTGTCCAAGGAGTCAGGGGAAGGGTGTGGATGTCAGGGCTGTTTCTCACAGAGAAAGGGGTTTGCTGCTTTTGATGTCCTTCAGGTTAAGTGCCAAGGCGGCATTCCTAAACACCTGGAGATGAATGGCTATCAACAAAACAGGTCTTTATAAATACCCATTTTTGGAAGAATTATGCTTTTTTAAATGGAATGACTGATCCTACATTGCTCAATGCCATCCTCTAACATCAGGTAACCACCTGTCCCTACCACAGAATTAGCTACCAACATGTTTGAGATCATTATTTAATAGCTATCCCATCTTTTAACTAAAAAGATATTTCACTATATTATGTGTTGAGTTGGTGCACATGTAAATAAGAGGGTGAGTCAGAGAGAACTTCAAGGGTAACTCCTATGATTATTTTCCTGAAAAAGTTCCCATTTTACTGCTTGGCTAGCAGGGAAAGAGCTAAACCAAAAAATGTTTTCCCCACGGGTTCCATTAAACAAAATCAGGCATCAAGCCTTGTCATGTGCCCAGTTTTAAAGAAAGAACTATAGCTGTTATGTAGCAGGCAAAGAGTTTTTGTTGTGAGTCACTATCTAGCAGAATCCTCAAGTGAAAACAAGCACAAACAGAGGCTGGGTGGGGAATGTGTTGAAGGAATGTGTTCCTTCCTGAGTGAAGAAATTTGGGGGTGTGGGTTGATGAGAAGCTCGGTGTGACCAGGCAAGGGGTGCCTGCAGCCCAGAAACCCAATTGCGCCCTGGGTCGCATCAAAAGCAGAATGGTCAAGAGAGAGGATTGTAGGGGGATAGAATATAAGAAAATAAGGATAGTGTAGAAAGAAATCTTACCCCTAAGGAGTTGCAGCTGAGCCAATTATCAAAGATTAGGAACAGGCCTGACTTTAACAGGCCACAGCTGTAACCAGTGAGAAGAAGAGTGTTGTAAGAGTGGGGTGGTGTTGAGAAGGGAACTGGAGTCAGCTGGCTGCTTTGTGAAGAAGAAAGAGTCTGTGCTCTGTGGAGATGCCTACGGGAAACACCAGGACGGTAAGGAACTTTTGTGATAAGGGGACAACAGCGTGGGACCTGTGCAATAAGGTGACAACAGGGAATTCTGTCCCTCTCTGCCCCTTCTACTCTGCTCTCAAAAGATCCCACATGGGGCTCCCAACATGGGAAGGACGAGGAGTGTTGGACCAAGCCCAGAGGAGGCCATAAAAATGCTCAGGGGGCTGGAGCACATCTGCAATGAAAATGGGCTGAGAGAACTGGCTTGTTCAGCTTGGAGAGGAGAAGGATCTGGGGAGACCTGCCAGTGCCTCAAGGGGTTAAAAGAGAGCTGGAGAAGGACTTTTTGCAAGAGCGTGGAGTGATTGTGCAAGGAGTAAAGGATTTAAAGTGAAAGATGTTGTATTTAGAATAGATATTAGAATGGAATTCTTAACTGAGAAGGTGGTGAGGCCCTGGCACAGGCTCCCCAGAGAAGCTGTGGCTGCCCCATCCCTGGAAGTGTTCCAGGCTGGGTTGGATGGGGCTTGGAGCAACCTGGGATGGTGGAAGGTGACCCTGCACATGGCAGGAGGGGTTGTGCTAGATGGTCTTTAAGGTTCCTTCCAACCAATCCATTCTGTTTCTATGACTTATAAATGAGGGTGCTGCTGGTGGGTATTCTTGGATTTCTAAGCCTACTGATATTTAGTAAGGTTATAATGCGAAATGTGAACAACTTTTAGAGCTTTCTGCTGAGAAGAGAAGTTGTTAGAGCTTAAGGACGATTTAACAGAGCAAACTGACATTTTAAGAAGCACACTGCTATGTCATACATTTTGATCACTGTGATGGAGCTTTGGATTATCTGTTGGTGTGAAAATCCAGAAATCAAGTATAAAGCATGACAGGGGCTAAAGCCATTAGAATACATCTGGTTAACTTTTTTTTTTTTCTGGAGTAGAACAGCCCAACCAACAACTTATTCCCTTGATGGTTATGACTCATGATCAGACTGCTTGAGTTTCCACAATAAAGTTAGAGGAAATAAGAGAATGCTGTACTATGGTATCACTAGAGTTGGATCAATGAGCAATTAAAATAAATTTACCCAATTAACTTGGCCTTTTCTTCTATTCTCCAGCTGTTTTCAGATCAGCCTTGTCTCCTGTGTATTTGTCTTTGCCATTGAGTACAAAACACATTTCTGTATCTAGATCTCTGTAAATTATGATTGCAGTGTTTTTCCTGTTCAGTGGCTGATTAATAAATTCTTTAAAGAATGCTCTAAAAACAACACACTCTTTTCTGGTTAGGTTGTTTAGCTATTAACCAAGCATCTTGAAATTCACAGATTTTCAGATTTCCTGAACATGCTCCTAGTTATTTTCAAGTATATTTTTGTAGCCTCCAGCGATTTCATAAGCCAGACCTCTCCATCTTTTTAGCAGTCCTAAACTAGTTTTTCTTTTATGAATTTGTCTATTAGCTTTTGAATCCACATCCCTTTTCAGTGCATTAGATACAGTGTTGCATAATTATCATATTGAAAGATAGAATAAATAAGCATTCCCTGCTCACCTTTTATGAGCACACCTACTTGTTCAGACCCTTGTCCTATGTGTTTTTTCTGGTCTGTTCCCTGTTTCTTGCCTAATGACTTGCAGCATTTGACTTGCATCCTTGACAGATCCTGATCACCAGGTGACATTTTCATAGATCTGTTTGTTTTAACCCAAGCTCTCCCCTCTGCGTGCTAATTACTGAAAACCCATCACTCTCTATGTAAACTTTAGGGTCATTCTTCTTTGTGCATCACTTTGCCTCTGTTTAAACTGGGCTCTTGTGGGACATTTCATCATTTCCTCATCCTTGAGGGTTTAGCCTCAAGACACCTGAGAGCCACTTGAGCAAATCCCAGTTTCATTCTTTCCTATCCCCCAAACTCTCTGTGACATCTTGGCTCCTCTCTCCATTTGTTGTTAGAGCTGGTTTCTGCCTTTAATTTTAGCTCCTCTGAGGTTGGTGGATCCAATCACTGGGATGGATGGATGGATGGATGGATGTCCCTCACATGCCATGCTAAACTCTCTTTCCAGGTGGTCTCCAACCTGCTGGTTTGATGCAGTAATTGATGGTGCTCATTTTCTATCTGCTGGCATAACCAGAGATGTAGTCCTTTAGTTCAGTAAGATAATAATTTTGCTACAAGTTAAATAATAAATCATAAAATAAACTGTCATTTTGGGGTCCTTTTTATGATTCCTGCAGTGCTGCCACTACACCTTGGGAAATTATGCCATCTGAAAAATTTAGTCCATCTATGGAGATGCTTTGTCAGTGGTTTAAAAATTGGATATGTGAGATTTATGGCTCTGAAAAACCAATGATTTCTATTCTCAATGCTTTGTCAAACCTTGCTTGGCTTATGCTGCCCATAAACCAGTCTAAGCCTTGGTGTCTATAAGGGAATATGTTTTGGTGATTAACAAGGTGTTGTTTTCATCATATATTTATTACTCTGAACCTTGTCAGAACAGTTCTGATCCAGCACATTTATTAGATTCTGTCTCTTCATGCCACTGTGATAGTTTCCTCTGCCTGGTTGCAACAAAATTAAAAAAAAAAAAAAAAGCCAAGGAGCAATGTATATATTTACATAGATTGCTTGGAAAGGTGCTCAATAAAATATTGCTGTGTTTTTATGTTCTGAGAATGTCTTGAATTGCAGCCTTAAGCCAGATGATAAATTCCCTCAGTCAGGTATGGCTGAGTAAGTTCTTCCCTTGATAAGTCAAAATAAAGATGTGCGAGTGGCTGTTTGGAGAATTTGTTAGGTGAAAGAAATACAAAAGTTAGTGGCTTTAGGAAATGCAGTGAAAGTGGGAGAGTGGATATGCTTTCAAAGCCTGGGACTGCTCTCCTTTGTTTAGTTTTAGTTTAGATTAGATTCTAATCATGTCTGTGATGTGATTAGAATACAGATTTATTCCATGGTAAGAAGAAATAACAAAAAAACTCCTTTTCTTTTAACAGTAACCAGTAACTTTGGGTAATATGTGTCCCCTTTTCTATGTGTTTAATGGAAATTTCACCAACACTGTCACTCACTTCACCTTGCAATTAATAAATAAAGTATCCCTGCAGAATCATAGAATCAGTGAAGTTGGGAAAGATCTCTAGAATTGCCAAGTCCACCCTAAACCAAGTGGAGAGCCACATCTGCACACCTCCAGGACTTGTGCCCAGCGTTTCCCTCGAGCCTGTTCCAACCTGTTTGACAACCCTTTTGGTGAAAAAATTTTTCCTAATATCCAACGTAAACCTCCCCTGGCACAACTTGAGGCCATTTCCCTGTGCCCACTTGATTTTTATGTGGGAGAAGAGACCCACACTGACCTCCCCAAACCCTCCTTTCAGAGAGTTGTAGAGAGTGATAAGGGTGCCCTGAGTCTCCTTTTCTCCAGGGTAGACACCTCAGATCCCTCAGCTGCTCCTCATAGGAATTCCTTGCTGTTATTTAGAAATATTTGAAGGAAGGTTTTTCAGAAGCACAGCAGGCAGGTGTGCTGATGTTCTTTGAAAGTCAGCAGAAACAGTCATCATTCTTGTCCCATGTAATTAAAGAACTGATGGTGCAGTGCCTGTTTCTGGGTTTGCACCCCTGTGCTTTGGGAGTAGCACAGTATCACTCTACAATGAAACGTGAAAAAAAAAATCATTTTAGCTCCAAATGAAAAGCTCATTTCCTCCTTTGAGCTTTAGTGCCCCATAATGTGCTTTATCTGCCAGGATGTTGATGTGTAAGCATGGGAGCCTGCATCTTTCTACATTAGTAGGATAGAATTGCAGTTGGTATAAACCACAATTAAATAAAGCTATGGAAAGAGAAGACAAAGTTAGTAGTGGCTAGGAGATGTTTATTTTATTTTGTTCTATTTTAGTTATTTTTGCTGTAGACAGGAGTTGGAGCTGCTAAAATTACTGGTAATTTTCTCCCCAAATAAAGTGCTTTTCAATTTACGTTTTAAATACTTTCTTTTTAAATACATTCTACTGCATCTATAAATGTCAGCGAAACCAGTTTTAAAAATCTAGCTAATGTCTGCATTTTGTATCATATCCTGATCCGGCTTTTTGCTAGGCATATTTTCTTGCCATTTTTCAGTGCATCTGATAAAAATGTTGCATATTTTCACGTCCTTCCCTGTCTCCAGCTACTTTCAGACTGCAGGTTTATTTAATAATTAAACACTGTCGCAGCAGCCACTTGTTAATAAGGGTATGAGAAACTTGGCAGTGATTTCCTGAGTCCTTATTAACAAAGAAGAAGAGAGAAACACGGAGGGCATGAAAAGGATCTCTGAGAACATAAGGGCTGTAAGGACTCTGTAACAAAGGTCTCCCAAAGAGCCCTCCAGAATAAGACACAGCTTAAAATTCACCCAGAGCTTTTTGCCAGTGCAGCCATCTGACCCTCCCTTATCAGAGGACCCTTATCAGAGAGCCTTTGCAGAAGGCACATCTATTGTATTCACAGGGAATGTCCCTACCAAGGCAGGAATGATGCATCTGACTCCATGTTCTCAGAAGGCTAATTTATTACTTTATAATACTATATTATATTAAAGAAAACTATACTAACTATACAAAAAATACAGAAAGGATACTTATTAAAGATTATGCTAAAAGATAATAATGAAAACTTGTGACTCTTTCAAGAGTCTTGACACAGCTTGGCCCCGATTGGCCAAAGAGTCAAAACAACTTACAGCAGAATCCAATGAAACAATCATCTGTGGGTAAACAATCTCCAAACACATTCCACATATGAGCAAAACAGAGGAGAAGCAAATGATATAAGAATTGGTTTCCTTTTCTCTGAGGCTTCTCAGCTTCCCAGGAGAAAAATTCTGGGCAAAGGGATTTTTTTCAGAGGATGTGAAAACCACAGAACATGGACCTGTTGGTGCAGGAATGTCAGCAGGAGGGGTGAGAGGCTCAGTGTGGGGACAAAGGTGCAAACAACCCTTTCCAGGGTGTGCCTTTGCCTCAGTGAGGGGTCGTGGTGTCCCCTCTGATGCACAGGACACAAATGTGACTGTGCAGTCTATTTAAAGCTTTCTTCCATACTCATGGATGCTGGTGGGAATGCTGGAACCTCAGGGCAGACTCCTGCATGGTGGGAAGCTGCTGGAGGATGTGTCTCAATGAGGGCAGATGCACCTGCTGCAATCAAATTCAGGCACCAAATGCCAGTTCTCCCAGCTGCTTTGTGCTGTCCCTGCTGTGACACCTCTTCCCTGACAAGTGTCTGTGTAATCCTGAGAACTGATCCTTATTACCATTTTTCAAGCCTAAAGTTTCTTTCAGAAAGATTTTTTCCTTAAAGAATTTTGACAGCTAATGCAATCTTCAAGTCATTTTCCTGCAATCAGCTCCTCACCCATGACCTCTCCTGCCCATTCCGTGGAGAGGTTTGTGTCCTCCATCAGCCTTGCACAGACTCTGTGTCCCACATCCACTGAGTGCTGGGCTCCAGCTGGGTGTTGGGTGCCTGGAACTGAAACCAGGGAAAAGAGCAGCAATGGTTTGGGAGGCATTTCAGGAGACAGCTCAGGGCAGCTTGAGAAAATGTGATCCAAGAGATCCAGCCCAGTATATTTCTGCTATACTGACTGTAGCAGCAGCATCCTGTCCAACCTCAGGTACAGAGTCACTCCTCAGCAGCCCTTCAGATTAATAAAAAGCATTAAAAGTCAGATTATCACAAGTCTGCCAAACAGCAGCTAATATTAGCACACTGCTCTTCTGTCCCAGTGCACAAAAACAACTGATGAGAGGACACCAAAGTCACGCTCACCAACTACAGGAAGGAAACCAAAGGCATTTTATATTTCATCCTATCAAGCTGTATTAAAGCTCAATATAAAGGCATTTGGGAATGAAGTAAACAGGGGCTTTAGGTACACAGCAAGTGCAGTCCTGGTGGATGTACTCATGGTGTAGCATTTCAGGTAATGACTGCTCCTGATTAAACAGCAGAGACCAAGCAAGACCTTGAGCTGAGAAGGTGTCAGTGTTCCTGCAGGATTCACTCCTGCTGCATGTTGAAGAGGCTCTGTGTTTGAGTAAGGACATATTCTGTGTCTGGGTACCTGTAAGGACACATTTTGTGTCTGGGTTTGAAAGCGCAGCTTCATCCATTCACTCAGACTTGCAAAACTGTAATGGAAATTTATCTGCTCAGCCACAAAGACTAATCTTCCAGCTTTAGCAGAATGGAAATACTAATGGCAATTTACTTGCCCATCAAAAATAATTACTCATCCCAGCTGAGCAGGCAAGTAAAATTTGCAAGACTCAATTAACTACCTGCACTGAGGAGAGTTTATATGATATTCTTGTTGCCAAGCACTTTGATTCTTACTGGAGCTGTATAAATTAACCACTTCAGTGCTTTCCAGGAAACCCCATGGGTCAGAATTCAGATTCCTTGACACCTTTTGCACTGTTAAGAGTGGCTTATACAAAGGAGAAGTTAATAGAAAATGTCTACATTAGGTAATAGGAAATGTCTACAGTAGCAAAGTAATTGCTACCAGATGCATTGGTGGCAAATACATAATGCTAAATGATACATAGTAATAAATGAACTGACACTGTATAAAAATGAGCAGCATTTTTTGCAAATCTTTTAATGCTTTAGTCCTCACTTAGCCAGTTGGGAACCACACGTGGAGCTGAGACCTGCTGAAGCAAAGCCCAGCAGTGAGGACTGGTGTGGAGCCAGTGCAGAGGTGCTTGTGAAGAGGTTAATTCCATGGAGAAATTATCCTCATATTTGCTACTGTGCCTCCAGAGTGAATGTCCTGGTTAATTCCACGGAGAAATGATTCTCACATTTGCTACTGTGCCTGGTCCTGGTCCTCTCTGCTGCCCACCACAGCCCAGCCTTGGGGGACATGGTGGAATTCCTGTGCTTTTGTTCTGCCTTGATGAGGAGACACAATGCTGTCCTGGGTGCTGTGGGGAGGAGAGGATGCAGATGGATTTCAGAATTTTAACAATGTGAACCTCTCATCTTAGGGTTGTGATAAGGGAAGTCACTGGATCACAAAAGGGAAAAGTTTCTGATAAATAAAGCACAAATTTATCCACATGCCAAGGGCCTTCCTTATGGTTTCTGTGAGCCTGCTAGGGATGTTCCTGGAAAATGTGGGACCAGTGCTCATTACCTGTGGGGACATTGCATAGATGCATTTATGCCTCCCTTTGTGTGAGAGAAAGATTCCTTGAGCTGTTTTCTAGACCCTTCCAAATACCCCAGCAGCTTAAAATTTTGTTCCAAGTTGCTGCTTCCTACTTCTGTGAAGGTAAATATTCTCTAGATAGGCAGCTCAGGGTCTAATTTCTGACAAAGAGGAGTTTAGTTCAGGATTTATATAATGAAGCCTTGAATGCAGGGTAAATTGAACAGCTCCATTTGTTCACACATAAATCACAAATCACCTGCAGCCTGAGTGGCTGTCCCCTAAATATCATGGGGAAATGGGTCATGTTGCAGGTCTGAGTCACACACTTAAATAGAAACATGAAAATCAGGAGACAGCAGGCTGTCAACTCATCAGGCTCATCACCTGGCTTGTACTGAACATGCCCTGAGACCCAGAGCAATGTCTGCTCCACCATCAAATCAGCTCAGTGCAAATCTTGAAAGGTACCAACTAAATATAAATGTGAAAGGCTCTGATGACATAAATGCATTCAAAAGTCATTTTTTTTTTTTTAACCATGCCTGGATAGGGATTTAGAGCGGATATTTCTGAATAGTCTAAGAACATAAAATGATTGTTACTGAAAAAGGCCAGGACAGGAAGACTTTGGTATGTTCTGACATTTTTTATAGTTAATACTGAGACAGTATGCCAAAAAATAGGGACAAATTAATAAAGAATTTGCTTCTTAAAATAAAAAATCCCTTCCATCTATATTAAAACCCATAGTCCACCCACCAGTTAATTAAGCCTGCAGCAACATAATGACCATTCAGCATTAAGCACTCTGAATTAGGTAACAAATTTGCTCAGCCAGCCACAGGCATTAAATAACCATACATACATAACTTCCACTAGTCAATAAATCAAAGCTACACAAAATCATTACTCACTTTCCTGCACATCTTTTCTTCTCTGAGATTTCTGCTTTCTTTCCAATAATTGTGCACATTAAAGGCTTTTTCAGAGTGTGTTTTGAAAGGGCATTGTTGAGATGAGCAAGGAGAGGGAGCAAGTGCCAAGACTCCAAGGAATGTTCTGCTCAGGTCCTGCAAGAAGGGGCTTATACCTCTCTTTCTTGCAAATGGATGGAGGTGCTCCTGCAGGCCAGGCTAGTTGTGAGTAAATTAGTCCTTGTGCTCCATTTCAGTGTTTTTGCATTGTAGATCAGTGCACTTATTCCTCAGTTCCTTGTTTTTCACCCTTCAGAGGGTACATACCAGTTCCTTTCATTTTGGAGAGAATAAATATGCTACAAATGGTGGGGCAGTCAAACACCAGAGAACTGAAGCCAAAAAAACCCCTTAAATTGTAGGACATACATGACCTGTGTGTTACAATAACCCAAAGGGCTGTTCTCAGGGACCCTCAGCTCATCAGTCACCTTCTCCATGGAACACTTGATGCTCATTGCTTCACCCATGAGCAGGTACAAGGTGAGGCTGGAGAGTGTTGAGTTTGCTGGGGCCCCCAGGATGAGGGGAGAGATGAGTGAACCTGACTCCATGTCCTTAGAAGGCTAATTTACTGTTTTATGATATTATATTATATTATATTAAAGAATGCTATACTAAAACTATACTAAAGAATAGAGAAAGGATACAGGCAGAAGGCTTAACAAGAATGATAATGAAAAACTCTTGACTGACTCCTCAGAGTCCAACACAGCTGGCTGTGATCGGTCATTAATTAAAAACAATTCCCATGTTTGGATAAACAATCTCCAGCCCACATTCCAGAGCAGCAAACACAGGAGAAGAAATCCTGGCAAAGGGATTTTTCAGAAAATATGACAGTGACAGGAGAGTGCCTCACACTGAGCTCACCTTGCAGGTGCTTGGTCTTCTGTCCCATGTCATACAATGTCAGTCTCTTCTGTTTGAGCATGGCTGGGTCATCCCTTCAAGCTGAAAAGTTTTACCATGGAAAAGAAGCTACTGGGAGGCACATTGTGACCTGGAGAATTGTCCTTGCCACTAGGTTTTTCATTTTTCTTAAACCAGTAATTTATTCCTAAGGCTTCCCTCGAGCAGATGTTTCTAGATGTTGATTGTCAATATGTGAACTGCAGGCAAAAAATGTGTTAGAATATTCTTGTAAAAAAAAAGAAATTCCAGATAATTCTGTTGAAACTCCAAAATAAACTTCTACTGCTTCTGCTGATTTCTATGTCACTCTAAGAACTTAAGAAGTACAAGGTTACATTTGAAGAATTAAAGCAACAAAGAAATATAGACAGGGTAGAGATGCAGGTAGCAACCAACTCAGTGGGCAAGAAGATAAAAGAGCTGTAAAAAATAGGTAACAAAACATCTATCTGTAGTAGGCAGAGAAATGTAGAAATATTTGGAGATAAACTCTTTATGAATATTTATCCATATTATTCTTGTTTTCTAAAAATGGGCTGGGTAAAAGAAGAGTCATGTCATTGTGAAACCCAGTGTTCAGAAGGGGAAATGCTGGATGGAAGAAAAGTGCTTGTTGTATACACTGTTCTGTTTTCTGTATTCTATTAAGGAATCTAGTATCAAATGATTTCTAGCCTTTCGTTTGTAATCATGGTGTCTTTTGGATTAGGGAAACAAGAGATCTCACCAAGAATCCAAATGCAAAATCAGGTACCTGTAGAAACAGAGTCCAGAAAGCCAGAATTTATGTTTCCAATAAGCTCTGTGTAGCAGCTCTTGCAAATTAGACAGAATGCAGCCATCCAAGACTGCCAGTTTATCAGGTCAATTGGAAAGTGCATCATTGCCCAAACTCCATCCAGCACCAGCTGGATCCAAGGCTCTGCCAAATCTCTTCAGACAGTCGTGGTGTGTGAGCAAAACCTCGGCTGATCGGGTTTGCAGCACAAACCCAAAATGAGTTTGTCACCCTCTAAATTCCCACATACACTGGTGGAAAATTGCTGGAAAATGAAATAAAGAAATGACAGAAGCAGTTTAGTTTCCTGTCAGCTACGAGGTACAGACAGCCTTACACAAATATGATTCACAGTCAAGCTCTTGTCAGAGTGTCCTGGTTTCAGCTGTGATGGAGTTCATTTTTTCTGTGTGGCTGGTGCAGGGCTTGTGCTTTGGATTCAGAATAATGTTGATAACACACTGATGGTTTGGGTTGCCAAGCAGTGCTTACCCTAAGCCAAGGAATTTTCAGTGTCTCATGCTCTGCCATGGAGGAAGTGCAAAAAAGGCTGGGAGGGAGCATGGCCAGAGGGATATTCCATACCAGAGAACCCCATGCCCAGTATATAACTGAGTGAGTTACCCAGGAGAGGGGCTGATCATGGTTCGGGATGGGTTTGGCATTGGCCAGCAGGTGGTGGGCAACTATATAATGCAACATTTGTTTCTTTTAGTTTTGACTTCTCTCCCTTCGTCATCATATTATTACTATGACTGCTACTATCATTATTACTATTATATTAATATTATATTTCACTGAATTTCAGTTATTAAACTATTCTTACCTCAGCCCATGTGTTTTATATTTTTCTGATTTGCCTTCCTCATCCCACCAGGTTGGGGCTAAATCACAACATGGCACAATCTGGCATCAAAGAGAAGGTGCTCAGGTAGGAATGGCCCATGGCTGGTTCTGCTCCTGGGTCTCAGTAGTCTCCTCACAGCAGAGGTTTTCTCTACTGATTTACCCCACTCCTGGCTTCTCAGGTAGGTTGGTCTCAAGCTGCTCATCCTACAGCTGTTTATCCCCATATGGGAAGATAGGGAATCTGCCAGGCTCCTGGCGAGGCTCACAGTGCTGCAGCTCCAGGCTTCTTCTGCTATGTCTAGTATTGTTTAAATGTGGGCCCAGCACATTGTGGCACTGACTTCTTCTGGACCTCAGGGCATGGTCCAAGTTCTGTTTATGCACTAAAAATTAAAAAAAAAAAAAAAAATAAGGCATCAGCAAGGTCTTTTTTTTGCTGGTTGTAGGGTTAGGTCTTCCTCATTTTTAATGCGGGTGGAAGAACACACAAGTGTGTCCTTGGTACAGGATACACAAATGCATTCTGTGCTGTCACACAAGTGTGACCCACACAGGTGGGTCCTTGAAACACACTTTGCATATTTATATATATAAGACTGTGCACATAGTGAGTTATTTGTAATAGCTTCTCTTGAACAACCCTTTCTGGAGTAATTTCTATTTTAAACAAGCCCTTGTTACTTGATAGCTTTCATTCTGCCATGTTCATACCTGACTTTGTTTTAGCCTCTTTCCAGAAGCCACTTACAATTGGAGAGGGTGCAAAAGCTACAGAATCCAATGGATTATCATTGCAAATACTCAGTTTTAGTACTAAGCTGGGCTCTCAGATCCCTGGCTAGGTTTTAGGCACAGGAGAGAAACAGGGGAGCAGAAGGTGTACGGTACATGTTTTCACATCAGAGCATTACTCCTGAGAAGTGCTGAGCATTTCATTATTTATTTCCAGGACATATATTGAGAGGCAGATGCAAAGGTTCTCAGATGATGGGGGCCCAGTTTGTGGCACAAATGGAGCAGGATGTGGGGTCACACCTCCCATACAGCAGCCAGTGACTCACAAAAGGAAACCAGGCTGGTTGCAAACAGGTGTCACATCACTTTTCCTATTAAAGTGATCAAATGGGTTGGAATCCCCAAAGATGAAGTTATTGAGGTTTGTGCTTGAGGCTACATAGCCCAATTGCCTACAATCTCAGGGGAGGGGGAGCTTTGCACAGGAAATGAATTCTGGCCATTGAATTTTCTTTAATAATTGCCTCAAAGTCTATTATGTGTGCATCACATCAAATAATTACAGGTCTCTCTTTTTTTTGGTTTTTTTTTTTTTTTTTAAACTTTTTACCTAGGACTATTTGCTTGGAAAATCAAGCTTAATTTTTTAGTCCTTGAACTCTTTCTTCCTCTACCTCTACTGCATTTAGGGATTTATCACTGGTCAGAGTAAAACCCCATGAAGCAGTAGTAGTTTTAAAAGTATAGTGATATGTGAATTGGATGAAAAAAAAGCGTGAAGTCAGGCTGTTTTCTGCAGTGTGGATTAGTGGAATAAACCAATTTTTGGTGCTCACAGGTTTTGAAAAATGTTCCTTTCAGCTGTTTTCAGGATCATCTTTCACTTTGTATAGGGTAAATGAACATAGGATGTTTATTGGAAACAAAGCATTTTATTTCCCAGTGATGAATTATCAGTCAGTGAGTTATTCCTGTGAACCCAGTGGGGTTTTTTGTAATCTCTTAGAACTCTCTTTTACTTCTTCTTGCTGCTCTCACTACTTCTCAATGAGCAGGTTCCATCTCTCTGCATGTGAATGAAAGTTCAGGTTATGTGGGTAATTTCCCTTATTATTTTTCAAAACTGATAGAACAACCCAGGGGAAGTTTTAAAGGCAGGAGATGCCCTTCCCCCTGCCAGTGCCCTTGTCTGACCACCCTGGGCTGTTGGAGAGCCCAGTTTAAAAGCAAATACCTACCCTTGAAAGCAATCCCAGGCAAGAGCTCCCATTAAGCAGTGGGTGGTAAATGAGGCTCTGATTCACAGCCCTGCTGGGTGCTGCTGCTCTGATACCAAAGGGTGGCAAATAACACACAAGCACAGGATTTTCCCCTGCAATCAAACCCTTTCTGACTGGCTCTAATGGATCTGTGCAGGTGCACTGGAGCACGTGGATGCTTGGAGAGAGCTTTGGATTTCAGTTCCTGTTTCAGGCTGGGCTTTTTGGGTGCAGTGTTACAGTAAAATTCACCATCACATTAAGCAGTCAGAGTGATTGCTTTGCATGCCAAGTAGCAGCACTCACCTTTTTGCACCAGGTAACATCCCAGCTATCCAGGAATGCCCAATCCCAGCCCAGTTCCCTTGAAGTTAAGCTGTTCCTTTCAGCCATAAATCTGATCTAATTATGGTGTTTTGTAGCACTGCAGCCATCAGACTGCAGTCCTTCTGCAGGTGTGCTGCAGGAAGCCATGGAAATGCAGCTGCCACCAGAGTGTCTGGGAGAGCAGGGCCCAAATTACTCAGGCTGCATAGCAATCAGCTGAAATTGCTGCTGCTTTGATGGGAAGGACAAATAGGTTGACAACAACACATGGCTGTATTGACAGACAGCCCTTCCCCACAGCTGGAAAAGCTGAATAGGAAAAGGTGCCCCAGGACTCCAGTGCAGAGCCCAGCAGTCAGATTGCCAGCTTCTGTTTTATTTCACCCCCAAATGCTATTACACTTGACATTTCTGCATGTTCACCACTATAATTTTAAATTGTATTATCAAGATAAAGAATGGTATGGGAAAGCCGCAAATGATAGCTCATTTGGTTCTTTCCTTGTGGCTTTGGCTCATCATGTTTTTTATGACTTATGAAAGACTTGGCAATTACACAACTGGGCACAGTGAGGGGAAAAAAAACAAACCCAAAACCACAATACATTTCTGGATCAGATTTTTAAATTATTTGAACTTTCTTTGCAGTTGAATTGTGTGGTCTGGTAGGGCAGGTTCCCAGGTGGGATATTTCTGTGATCATAAAAATTTGTGCATCTGAGCAGATTGCTTGGAACATGATGTGGGGGAAACTCTGTGGCATGATGGTTTTCTGGTATTTTCTATTGTGGGCAAAAATCTACATAAGGTTCAGCTCTCAGAGATCAGACTGTTTCAAAAGGTAATGTGAAGGAATACAAAATAATTTGGAAAGAGAGGAGGTTGAGCTGAGGCACAGAATAACTTGCAGCAAGCAAGTCACCTAAAGCCACAACAAAAAAAAAAACCCACTATGAATACATTTAGGAACATATGAAAGGCAAAAAAGAAAAAGAAAACAATTACATAATATGGAAAGGAAAAACAAGATGGCTGGGAAAAGGCTAAATTCTTTATTCTTAATTTCAGTCTTCTATGAGAAATTTGTGACCCTTTAATTAAAGTGATTAAATTTAACAAGGAGACTGATGACCTGGAGAAAAGAGGGGAGGAGAAAACACTATAAAATATGTAGATAAGAGAAACACATTCAGTTTAGGAGTGGCTGGGTAAAATTACCTGTGAGAATAAATCACCCTTGGGGAATGAACCATGAGGAAGGAAGAAGAAACCTGAGAGAATGGTGCACCAGTCCAGCTGACTCCAATAGCCCAAAGGAGAATGGATCTATTAATTAATAACCCTGTGGAGCATAATTAGGAGATAAAAATAGATCCTGTGGGTTTGTCAGGTATAAATTGTGTCATCCCTGTAAAAGAATAGGATCTGCCAAGTGGATGAAAAGTGGTAGGTGTGACATATCTTGAATTTTAGCAAGGCTTTCGATACCATTCCAAATAATTTTTCCCAAAAGGTGTAGAGGTGCCATGGTCTCAAAATGGCTGTAGAGATGCCTGAAAAGCAGTAGAGTAAAGTTGTATTCCTATTGTTGTATAATTATATTTCCTGAGTCTCATAGCTTCTTGGTGGTTTTCCCATGGCAGATCTTCACAGCAGTGGTGTTGTTGCTTCTCGGTCAGGGCTCCCCTCCCAGGCTCTCCCTGACCACCCCGCCCCCTTTTATCTCAGCTACCTCCATGGGCTACAGCTGCTGCCCAATCAAGGACATCACAGCTGCAGCCCATTTACAATAACCAGAATCAGGGCAGGGTCACTAATACAATAGAGAGATCTTTAACTGCCATACATATATTTACAATACATAAGTTAACTCAGGCCCCCACAGAGTAACTTATTCATAGTTTTATTTAAAGGTAGGAGAGCATTTCACTGGAATGTACACAGGCATCAAACCTTGGGCCTTGGTGTCTGTATTTGCACTGGTTTTGATGATGGAGGAAAATCTTCCCTGCTGCCATTTCCTCTTGATGCCAACCTGGGATGGGTTACAGACACTGCAGAGTGCAGAATAAGGACACAGTTTAACATGGAGCTACTTGTCAAATAGCCCTAAATCACTAAAATAAAGGTAAATAGACCAAATGCTATCTACAGGGCTGAAGGGAATCAAATGCAGAGATATAAAATAGGGAATATTTCACTGGGCAGCACAGAAAGAACTGATATTTCTTCATAAATTAAGTAGACATTGGTAATGCTGTTGTAAAGATGTAAGGAATTTCTTGAGGGAAGTTTTAATAAGAGTAGCATTAATGGAATGTGGGAAATAGTTACTCTGCTATAAATAACTTTTTTTTTTTTGTGGTTTGAGTTCCAGTTTCAGAATTATAAGTACAAATCAAAAGGAATCCAGAGGAAAGCAAAAGTGGCAAGATTTAAAAACTAAGCTAAGCTTATTTGAATGCTGACTTTGTTTGATTTAAAATGAGAAGATTTCAAGGCATCTCCAGTGCACAAGAACTTCTTAGGAAATGGAAAGTAGTGAGTAAGGAGCAGGACAAGAGTGAATGGACTTGATTTCAAGTAAGAAACAGATCAGTTTATTAGCAGGGAAAAAATATTACTCTAATAAAAATTAAGCTTTTTGACAATCTTGAAAAAGATTGAATTTGTGGATGCCTCATGCTCAATGATTACTTAGTAAAAGATAACTAAAAAAATCAAACCACAATGCAAATATATATGTAATTTTGTATACTACTATTGCATAATAAAAATATTACACCTAACATGAAACTTGAGCAATTTGCATCAAAATTGGTTTGAATCTAAAATGTTTCAGTTGGTCAGAAAATGCAAAAAACTCCAATAATTTCTGTCATTCTTTAAGTCCTAACTTCAGGCTGCAATATTGTCTAGAATTTGAGAAACTGATGGGGTTTATAACATTTTAAAGAAAGAAAACTAAGTCCATTTGTAGACTGTCCCTTTCTTAACAATCCTGTGTATGAGTAAACATAACACAGCATAGATCTTTATATGGTGGAAATTAGTTTTGAAATTGAAATGAGTTCCATTTCAGAAATGGTATAATATCCTAAAGTTTAAATATGAGCTTGGAAATGTGGAAATAAATAAGGCCTTTCATTCTCTTACTAGTAAACTTTAAAAAATAAAATTTAATACCCTTGAAGGACAAATGATTCAGAGCACTGGAAGCAGAAAGCCTCTAAGGATTTGGGTCATGCCCTCAATCATTTCTTCTAAACTTAAGCATAGATATGAGAAACACTCCTGGTTCTTTATACATTACAGCCTGGATCTAAACTCCATACTTTTGTCACAACTTGATATTGAGATATAAATCACCAAACAGAAATCTCTGTAAAGCCTCATTATAAGAAGGGACTTGTGTTAGAAGCACTGGGTGCTGATTTACTGCATCCTCATCACTGAAGTTCTCAGTCTACTAAATGTATTCCACATGCATCAAGGGAAGCCGGTATTTACGAAATCAAATACACCAAAATGCACCCAGTTGTGCCTTTCCCAAATGTAGTTTGATCTTGATAAATCATGGAATTGTAACATGCATTTGTCATCCTAAGCCCAGTAAAAGGACTCATTTCTGAAGATGGGCTCCTGTCCCTTTGAAATCCACAGTATTTAAGCTCATGCCTAATTCTGTTAATTTGTGCTTTAATTTACCCACATGGGAGCCATGGTTGAATAATTGTGGTTTAGTATATAAAAAAGATGCTTGATCTTGTTTTTTTGTATTATTATTATTATTACTACTGTTATTATTATTTTTTTGTAATCTTTATGATTATTCTTTGGAGTCTGACAGATATTTAAACACACCTGTGGTCTGAAATATCCAAAACAGGCTCTAAAATACAGCAGTTGCAATCTCCTTTGGTAGAATAAGCAATAAAGTGTGTTATTTCATAGCTTTGTCACAGAAGAAACTTGATTCCTCTTTTATTATATTTCCTTCATTCAAGGGCATGTTCAGATGAAAGAGGGATTTTATATGGTTTTTCAATGTTATTGATCAAAATAAATGCAGTCATGGGCATTTTTTCCCTAGCTGGAAATAGTCAGAAAAACAAACACACATCAAATTGGAAGCACTTTGGCCATAGTGATGTTGGTGATAAATAGATTTATTTCTACTCAGGTCTTATTGTTGTGCCTCATACTTTCCATAGAAACAAAGTGAAGAAAGCTTAAGAAAAGGAAAATGAGTAGGAGTATTTTCTTGGTTCAGACTTACAAGTTCTTACTTCCAACATGAAATTTTAATTGTGGTCTGAACAACATGAGTACTTTGTGCCTCGTGTAAAATAGGAAGGAGTTTCTTGATTTCTATTTGCAATCTCTTTTATTACTTGAGGTCTCACTCTTACTGTGGAGAGCATTCTCAGACCACTCTTGTATGACACTTAATGGTCAGGGTACAGAAATTCTTGCAGCACCATTAGAAACTCATGGATCTCATTTTTGATGTTTGCATTCAGAGCATAAGCACACTAAAAAATCAAAAGCAACTAAAGCCCAGATTATGGCAGATATTTAATTGGGGGAGCCATACTTCATGCCTCATAGTTTGATGGTAAGGAAATATTTTTTCTAAAAATTTCAGCGTAGTCTTATTCAATCAAGAATAAGGAATTCCTTCTGAAAGAAGGAAAACCACAAGGAAAACCACAACAAACCACAGCAAGTTCCACTTCAGTGAAACAGACATCTGAAAAGCTTCTGAAATTCATAGAGCAGGCACTTATAGGGTAAAATGTGAGCAAGACACTGTGTCATAGGCTCATATTCATGCACTGCACACCTGTCAGTTCAGTTAACCTCTCTCTGATGAAATAATTACATCGAGAGCATGATGATGTGCTGTTTTAAGTCTGCCATTGCTGATGGCTTATTATTTTGTCTACTTCAACTTAAAAAGGTGCAAAGAATGTGCAACCAAGTATGCACAAAGCTCTGGTCCCTCTGGAAGGAAGCCTGATGTACCAGATTTTCTCCAAAAGCCTGACTGGAATATCTGAGGAGGAAGAACAAATGTGTCTTGGAAGAAAAAATGAAGCCCAGATTTTGCCCTGTGCAGAGTCCTCATTTGAGCTGTGAAATTATTTTTTCTGTGTTTGCCAGAGGAGGATCTCACCCCTCTTGCTCCCCACCTATTCTTGTGACAGATTTGCTGAATTTGGGACTTATAAACATTTGTATCTGCTTCACCCAGGCAGCTCCACTGCCCATTGACCTAAGCTGGCTTTTTTACCCAACAGGGTTTACTCCATTTGGATTAGCTGGTCCTTTCTGTCGTACTTGTTTGCCCTAAAAGCTATAAACCATTTTTAAAAGTAGCTTTCATGAGAGCATTTTGTATCTTTCAGCGTAATTACTATGTCTAATCCAAGAATTGTGGTGAAACAAATTCACCTTTGTGTGTTCTGCGTAAAGATGTTTGTAACCCATGGTTTGTATTGGTAGTCAACACATTTTCCACTTTGTGACTTCTGAAGCCTTGAAGATACTCGATCATCTTTAAAAAAAATCATCAAAGATGGCAATTTACAGCAGAAGGTGGAACTCTCCATTGTTTGGGGATTTTAATTATTTTCCATCTCTACTTTAGTGCCCATTGTTTTTAATATCTTTGAATGGGTTAAGTGATGGTCAGCACCTGTCTTGATGGGAGGAGATTGAGATAAACCCTCCAGCATTTCTGACAGCTGCCTGCTTCGGAAGAGCAAAATGGCTCATAAATCCAGATTGGGACAGTGGGAGGATTTTTCATTCTTTCCATCTTCCTCTGGGAACGAGCAGGGCCCTTGTGGGGACTGCACTCAGCCTGCCTTGAGTGGAGGGGATGTTTAAGAAACAGAACCTTCAGCCCCAGTTCAGTGCAAATGCTCTGAGTGAACTCATCAAAGAAGCTGGCAGCTAGATAAAGGCATCTCACACTCTACAACACTTCAGTTTTTCTTCTCTGGTTTATAGATGTCAGATCTTGCTTCTTTGATATTTTTTCTTCTAGTTCTCTGCATCTCTTGTAGTAACAGCTGAGAAGGATGAAATCTTTATTTTTTCATGGTCAAGCAAGACAGTGCTATTTAATAAGAATTAGAAAAGACAATAACACCATTGGGCTTTGGCTTGTATTTTTAGAGAGCATTTTAATGCCAGTAAATGGCATGTCCTTTGGTTAAATGCAAATGTTTCCAGAACAGGAAAATCTTAGCTGCTATGAGTCCATGGCCATGGCATCTTAATAAAGCAGTCAAGGTCATTGTTTACCCATCAGTGTTCCCAAAATACAGCCTCTAAATTACCTTCAGCTAAAAGCCAATAGATTTTTTTAACTTTTTAAACAAAGACCCCACTGGGCTTGGTTCTGTCTGAGCACAGAGCAGACAGATGGTCCCTGCCCTGCAGAGCTGGACTCTGAGACCTTGCATTTCTCCTGGTGACTTTCTGTGTTTTCACTGATTAGGACATAAGCACTGGCAGGCCAGGAGGCCTTGTCAGAGCCTCCTTCCCCTACTTCCTCCATATGTATGGAACATTTAGCAGAGGTTTGGACTTTTAAATTTTTTTGTCATGTTCTTTCACAGTCCAGTACTACTTTATAAACTCAGGCTCTGAATGGGGCCAAGTCAATGCAATCCTTCCTTGTTATTGCATCCCATGAAAGCTCTATCAATTTTCTGGTGTGTTGTTCTTCATCCTTGAACAAACTGGCCTTTTGGATGGAGGTAGAAACATTCAATACATAATTCACTGCACAAAATTACTCTTTGATGTTCAGTAAATTGGAAGATCTGCAACTGTACTGCTTCACGTTAATAAAACACAGATATAATATTAGCAGACTTGCTATCATTTATTAATAAATTAGTCCTTATTTTTTCTCTAAATGGACTAATTGTTTGTGTGGGCTGGAAACACATAAAGGAAGTGACTTGCACTTTGTTGTGGAGAAGAAATTCCCTGTCATTCCCTCCCTTTCCCACCTTTTTTTACTTGAGTTTGCTATAAAGTTGTATACTTTTTCCAAACTAAACACAATATTTTTGTTCCACTGTTCTGGTCTTCTTTCCTTTCTCTCTGCTGTCACCTCTCTGGAGCTGAGAAAATGTTGGTTTGTGCCTTTTCCCCTTTGTTTGGAAAAAAAGGAAAGAGAGGAAGAAAGGAAGACAGAATAAAGGTGAAGATTAGGAAGAGGACAGGAAAAAAAGAGAAACTTTCTGATTCACTATGATTTTTTCTAAACTCTTGATTTTTTTCTGAAATATTAACACAAAAAATATATTTGTTTAAAAATCCCTACTAGTTATATTGAAAATGTTTTATTGAATGATTTTTTTAAGCTCTCTTGTGGATTTTCTTTCTGTGATTTTTCTTTTTAATTTCTATCTTTTTGAGGTGTTTCGGGTTTAGTATATTATGCATCTTTCCAGCAGACACCACTCTGAATCTTTGTTCCTACTCACTCTTGGGCTGTAGAGCACCAAAGTGCAGAGGGTGCTTCCCATTTTATTGGGGCAGAATCTGCATCATTTGCCTTCTGTTTCTACCATGAATAGTAGGTTTATTGAGGCCGAGATTGTGCCTGTCAGGCTTTTTAGAAACCTGTTTGTTATTCATAATTTCTACATCTTCTCTATCTTATCCTGTTTTCTGCCTGTTTCTCCAGCGCTTATTCTTCCTTGGTGGCTGCCATGCATTTTTTCTCTCCTGATACTCACTGCCTCCTCCCCAGAATTCGTGTTCCTTCCCTGCCTCACCTTCCCATCTTCCCTTCAGCCTCTCCCAGCCGGGATCCCCCTGCACCGTGGAGGTTTCCCCAGGGAGTTGTTGATGCCTGGTCACAGTGTGCAAGCCATCAGCAGTGGTGCACACTGATAATTAAAGGGTTGGTAAGATAATGCACTGCTGAGTGTAAAGGATGTCAGATTAAAGGTTATGCAATGAACTCAATTAAACTGACAGTGGAGAGCTGGGGATGCAGGAGTTCAACTTCTTATCCCAACAGGCAGTTCTTTTACCTCCCTAGCTATTATTAAAGAGAAAAAAAAAAAAAAAGCTAAACCCTGGAGATATCCCTAACTGCCAGTGCAAATATTGTCATGAAACTACAATAAAATCCTTAGCACGTAGATAGGACTAAGCAGTGCACTTGACAGTCCTTAATCCTGTTGACTTAAGGCGTTCTCTGAATATTCCTTTCACATTTCTGTAAGAAAGTCTGAGAAGTGGGACAGGAGATTTTCTGTCAAAAATGGTACATTGGCATCAAATCCATTTTGCAGCTTTCAGATGTAGATTGTACTGAAAGTAAACAGAGGGATTTGGGAAGATAAGAGGAAACACCTTGGATCCAATTACATATAAAAGAAGTAACCTCAAAGTCAAGAGATTTTGTAAGTCACAAACAGTCTGTCAACTTTTGGGCTCTCCATGCTGTGGCTGACCACATGATTCACCATGAATAAAATCACATTTACAGATGTTGGGGGCAGAAAGGATTGTACTATCTGAAATCCTGCATGCAAAGGTCATTAAACTTTCACTTGACACCCTTGTATTCACCCCAATGGCTTCCAATACAGATTCTAAAACATACTGGGGAAAGAAAAACTAAGGAATCAAAATACAGATGTGTGACAGTTCGCAGGGGTCCGAGGATGAGGGAAGAGACGAGGATCTGACTCCATATTTCAGAAGGCTGATTTATTATTTTAAGGTATATATTATATTGAAAATATACTAGAAGAATAGAAGAAAGGATTTTATCAGAAGGCTAGCTAAGGATAAAAAAAGAAAGAATGATAAAAAAGTCTTCTGACTCAGAGAGTCTGAGCCAGCTGACTGTGATTGGCCATTAATTAGAAACAACCACATGAGACCAATCCCAGATGCACCTGTTGCATTCCACAGCAGCAGATAACCATTGTTTGCATTTTGTTCCTGAGGCCTTTCAGCTTCTCAGGAGTTAAAATCCTAAGGAAAGGATTTTTCAGAAAAGATGTCTGTGACACAGATGCAGCACAGATTCTTTGCAGCAGCCTAAGCGCTAAATTTTTGAAGAAGAAATGCTAAATAGATAATTCTGATTTGTAGTTGTAAATATAATCATGTATCCTTCCAACATGGTGTCATGGATGGACAAAAAATCTACAGTTCTTTTAAACACAAATGATTTTTTTCTATTTTTTGACAGAATTTTAAGAGGAGTTGGGAAGTAGGGTAGTTCTATGGTCATAGTAGTCTTCCTGGATGGCTGCTCTGAAAGCCACTGCATGCCATATGTGTCAGCTCATTTGGTAATATTATGAGGTACTAGAGGAGGGAATAAATTCACGGATCAAGACACCTGAATATCAGCGTCCTCAGGAGGGTCTAAACTCCCATTACATCCTGTGCCATATCTAGCCAATACAGCCAACTCTTCCTAGAGAAATAAAGATGATTTTCAGGTTAATATAAGTTCTTAATTTTAGGTATTTGAATTGCAAGTTGAATTCCACCCTTGGTGTCCCACGACCCTCTGATGACAATCCCTAAGAACTTGGCACAGATTTCCTGGAGATGCTGTGGGATTTTTAGCCTTGTGGAAACCTGGTGGAAACCCCACATGTGGGTCTGGCCATTTGCCCTGTCTGTGGCAGGTGCCACATTTAGGGAGCTGCAGGGAAGCTGTGTCTCTGGGAGCAGCAAACCAATCCCATCAGGGATGAGGAGGGGCAGAGATCAAGTTTTCCCCTTTTGAAGCTCTGCCTTCATCAGCCATAGAGCTGTTTCTACCTCTGATATTCCAGATTATTAATTACCTCTGCCCTCACCAGTGAGTCTGGCCACCTCCTCCAGCCTGCTCCCTTTATGTGTAAACTGTGATTAACTCTGCTCCCCAGCCCAGGACAAGTGACATTGCCAGGACACCAAGGACAGCATCGTATTAATAACACAGCAACCTCCTCTTCACAGAGCAGACGAAAGAAAATGAAGAATCAAACTGTCCTTGCAGCAAATTCAATGTGATTTCATGGCTTCTCAGGTCGTGCCAGGAATTTCCTAGCTGTGGAATACTCAGTGTTCAGTTCCAGTGTTTTCCCGTGCAGACCTAACTGAACACAGTTTGTCAGATCAGAGAACAGAGAACATTTCCTTGGGGTTGGGGGAAAGTAGCTGTTACTTCAGGTGCTTACTCTACCACCTCAACGCAGACTAAAAGGCTGATTAAGCCTTTAATTTGTATTTACTATATAGGATTGAGTTGTTTTTTTTCTTTTTTTTAGGCTGGCAGCACCTTTTACTTTATTCTTTTCTCATGTGAATTGGATTTTCTTTAAAGAAAAGTGCCAACATTGCTAGCAATACTATTTTAAAAGTGTCTTACGTATCTGTAGGGTTCATTAAAATCAGTATTTTTAGCAATCACTCTTTCTAATATAAAAGCCAATACATCTCACATACCATCTGGAGCTAGGCAGCGAATTCTTTCAATTTTTTAGGTATTTAATTAGACTGAATGCATATAATGGTTTTCCAAAATATTTTTCTGACAGTTATACTTTACTGAGCATAAAAGTTTTATGAGAAAGTCAAAGTTATTTATCATACTTTCATCTGCTTTCAAGTGATGCCTCTTATCATGATGGGCTCTAGATGGGATTGTTTGTTAGGATGTAGAAAATGCTGCTCTCAAAGAGATTTGCTCCTGTAGCACCTTCTTCTTGTTCCTTTTTCTAAGTGACAATTCTAACAAACCTAAAAGTGGGTTATACTCTTTGCACTGCTAGAATTGGAGTATATTTTTGTGGCATTTCTTTACACAGATACTGATTTATGAGTTTCTAATGTTTTCCATATTCCTAATGCAGTAGAATAATGTAGAACACACTGAGGTTATCCTGGCCCCTACCACCTACAAACAGTGTGAATTTGCAGCCTGCTTCCACATAGATAGTAAATTTTATTCTGGAAATCCCACAGAAGGAATGAGACACTGCTCAGGACAAAAAATAATGTACAGGCAGCAGCCCTTAACAGTAGGTCTGTAAATAAAAGTCAACACAATAGTTGGGGAATTTGAATTTTATTCTTTTCTTTTCCCCAGAAGTTTAATTTTTCTCCATGTGTTTTGTTAGCAAAAGATGTGTCTTTCTATTCTTTGTGTATTTGATCTCCACACATTGATTAAGCAGACAAATGAAAGCACTGCATCACTTGTTCTGTGGTGAGACAACAACAAGTGGCTTTTAAAATAATCTCTAATTGTGAGGCCCAAGTAAAAAGTTCAAATAAAGCCACGGGATACCAAGTAGAAGATCCTTATTTTTCAGAATCATAGGCACTGACTGCTTTTTCTTTCAGGAGTCCTTAAAGTCTGCCTCACTCACTGTGCAATTGTAAAGGATAAGCTTCAGGACCCTGGAGTTTATGTGACCATGCATCACTGCAAATGATGTAGTGACATTCCTCTGGCACACCTCCAGACAAAGCAGAGAGATAAAGAGCAGCCATGTCATTGCAGCCAGATAAAATGTGTTTTATCTGCAGATGCTTCAAGGAAGGACAGACCAGAGCACTACCTGGAGAATACAGTTAAAACAGCAAAACTCAGAAAAACCTCACCATTCTGTGGGTGTGTGCAATTCCTGACAGGCACTCAATAGATCTTTTGATTTACCTTTTATAGCATTCATGAACAGTGAGCTTTTATCCATGCATTTTCCATGAATATTTGGGTTACCATATCACCTAGGTCTTTCTTGATGTAAAGCAGTATTTGTAGAAATACAGATTTTTAAAAAAGACCAGTCATCTTCCTCAGTTGCTGGGCAAACATGGCAAGAGGATTTTTTTCAATTTTCTTTATTTTCTATTAGAATTAAGAAAGAGGAGCAGTTTCCAAACTTAGTGATCACTGGCAAACCATACTTCTCTGATAGAAACCTATCCACAACCTTAAACCTGTCAGATTCAGCAATTTTATGGTGAAGCATGTAACAGTACCTGTTGGAACATTTGCATGGTTCAGATGATAGTTTAAGAGTCACTTATGTAGATCTTCACACAATTAATTGTAATTCTGCTCATTGATCTGCCCTGGCATTGGCTTGTGCTTCAGAAATAAACAAGACTGAATATTTGAGGGCAGAAATTTTGGGTTTATTCCACCAAATGAAGAACATTTGACTAGAGCTCCAAGAGGGATGAAAAAGCTTGGGGTTTTTTGTGGGTTTTTTTGGTTTTTTGTTTTTTTTTTTTTTTTGTAAATTAAATAGCAGAGAGATGAGTTTGATACTAATGCACTCAGAAGGTCATAAGATATTTAAACAGTGCAATTGAATAGCAAAGGCCATCTTCCACAACACAAGCCCTTCTCAGGAGCCAGCTGGAGCTCTGCTTTCCTTACAGTTTTTTGGATGGTGCCATTACCTGCATTTATGCAACTGAAACAAACCCTGAAGATGAAATCAGAGCTGTAGGCAGCTCAATGTGGTGCAGCCCACTAAGATCCCATGATAGTGGAGGTTGTTGATTAAATTAGTGGAATCAGAAGAATTCAGATCACCCTAACACAGAAATCTATGCCTCATCAATTGAACTGTGCCTGGAACTTCATTGCCTGCATTGACTGGATCTGCAGGGGCTGCAGTGGGAACTGGGAGATGGTTTGTGTGGTCACACTCAGGTATCCCTCAGCAAGGCCAATCTCACCCCAAAAGCTACTTAATCTTCTCTACCTTTTTTGGTTTTATCATTGCATGAGACTCTGCAGATGCTGTTCCTTAAAGCCTTGTGGAAGTTATCATAGTGGAAATGGGAATAAATAGGGTATTTGGCCTGAAAAATGCCTGTAAGTGATTGGAATACTGTATGATGATTATACTTGCCATGATTGCCCCAGTTCAGGGTTTGAATTTCACAGCTGAGAATCTTTTGAGGAGACCAGAACAGATATTGATCTTCCTTTGACTCTGTTGTCTCACAGACATCTACACACTGAGGATTAATTCAGTGGTTTTGCTCAGATGACATATTTTAGGGTTTTTACAGCCCTTGCAGCTGCAAACAGCACCTCCAAACTAGAGCTGCAATTCTATTTCATGCTAATGAAATAAATGTGACAGCAGCCTGAAAATGTCACTAATCACAGCTCTGCCTGGGGACATGAACCAGGAAAGCATTATTTCTGCCCTCTTTGGTGGAGTATTAAATACTGCTTAGACTCCAGTGAAAGTAACAGGTACAACAGTGAAAATGAACCATCCATCCCTGCTTCAAGTAGTGCCTGCTTTTGTTGCAGTGGGTTGTCACAGACATCTTTTATGAAAAATCCTTTCCTTAGGATTTTTCCTCCTGAGAAGCTGAGAAGCCTCAGGAACAAAATGTAAACAATGGTTATCTGCTGCTGTGGAATGCAACAGGTGCATCTGTGATTGGTCTCATGTGGTTGTTTCTAATTAATGGCCAATCACAGTCAGCTGGCTCGGACTCTCTGTCCAAGCCACAAACCTTTGTTATTCATTCTTTTGCTCTTCTTAGCCAGCCTTCTGATGAACTCCTTTCTTCTATTCTTTTAGTATAGTTTTAATATAATATATATCATAAAATAATAAATCAAACCTTCTGAAACATGGAGTCAGATCCTCATCTCTTCCCTCATCCTCGGACCACAGTGAACACTGTCACAGTGGGTAGTTTAACTTGTTTAGGGTGTATTTTTCTAGCTGTAAAAACGTGTGCAGATGATTGAGAATTGCTGACTCCACAGCAAGAATCCACACTTTTGGATCTCTTAGCCTCCATCAGTCACAGTTCTGTTTCTCCTCAGAAATCCTCTTTCCTTTCCCTTTTTTCACCACTGCTGCAAGAAAGAGGGCACTGCCATCCTGCTGCTTGGTGCCTGCAGCATTGGGGCTGCCTCTCAGGCTTAGTATTGTGAGGCTTGGAAGAATTTTGGAGAGAGTGGAAACTCTGCTCAGCCTTAAATTGCCCTGCTAAGTGGCCACTGGCTTTCTGTTGTGTTCACTGCCTGTCTTGCAAGCTCAGTTCAGCCTGAATGAGTGAATGAGGAACTCAAAGGTGGTGCAAGACACCTTTCAAGCCATGTTTAATGAAAAAGTGTCAAACCAGGAAAGAATGAACCTTTCTGTCTTTCTCAGATCCTTTATAGAGGCCCTGATTTTAATTTAAGTTTAACCTCATTGAACCACGGTCCTTTCTCTCATTTTTGCTGACACTTCCAGGCAATCCATTAAGACTACATCTAGTGATAATTAAGGAAAGTTCAGTAGGAGCAGATTCTGCTCTGGGCTTCTCAACAGTTACCAATAATTATGTTAGAATGAAACAACTGCTCAAAATGCAGAATCTGTATTTACATACAGTAAGAGAGATTGAACAGGTAAGATGAAGGTTTATGGTGCAGGCAGTGTGTGTTCTGCAGCTATCCTTGGGAAGTCACTTTTTTCCATGTCCCTTTGCTCTTCTTACGTCCTCTGTCTGATTTTTTCATTTTTTTTTAATGGTAGGACTTAATAGCAAATAGTACCTACTGGTAGATATTTACATGACAAGTCCACAGGCTCTAATTTCAGAAAGGGCTGTGGGCAAAATTATAACCATCATTAATTATCCCTTCTGTAAGTAATTGCATTTTTTTGGATGAGTAGCTTGTTTGCAGAACTATCAGTCTACTATATAATAGCAGATTTACATATTAAAAATGTAAAGAACAAGAAAATTGTCTGCCCTAGAGCATCAGAAGGATACAGTAGTTAATACAGGACCTTACCAGCTCTGTATTGCTTCTTTACTTTTCTTAGGCACTGTTGATTCAAGGGAAATTATTTCCCGATGTCAGTTCAGGATAAAACCAGCAATTTTTCTGATGCTGGATTTCTGGTGGACTGAGCCCCCTCATCCCATACTCATTGCAGCTCTGCAATGAAGTGCACAATGAGTCTTGTGAGATGTAAGGATTCAGGGACACTGAGGTGATGTTGAACACTTTTTTAGTATTTCCCTCTTATGGAAACTGAAATTTGATCTCTACAATGCTTAAATGAATTTAAACACCACCATGAGTATCAAAGACTTTTGATTTGCATGTGGCCATTAAGAAAAAGAGTTTGATTTTATACTTCCGATGTTCTTTGTTGTTCAGCTGTTTGGTCTGCTTTGAGGGCTGTGGTTTTTCTTTTCAGACTGTGAGTATTGAGGTCATTGGAGGGACCAAGCTGTTTCTGGTTGCCCTTGAAATGCAGGCAGGAGGAGGGTTTGTGATGTGACACTCGCCTGCTCCTTCCTCTGGCATCTATTGTTTCCATTCAAAGGGGAAATAAAACTGAGCGCTCAGTTTAAATACAATGTTTAAACCTGTGAGGTTATTTTCTTTGAATGTGAGGTAGGCAGGTGAATTTCTAAAACCTCTGAGGTAGTTTTGAAGGCAGGAAAAAAATTGTGAGTGGTTTTATGTCTCACTACCCCATGGTACTTATGTAAATGGCCATTTGAACTGGTAGGTGATTGGGAATTCTGGAAATGCACTTTTGAGATACAGAAGCTATTTTTATGCACTATTAGATAATTTCTGAATCCATCCTGAAATGACTCATCCCTCATTTTAACCAGGAGGTGGCTGTTGGGTCCTGTTAGAGGGGCTATGCTGGGGAAGCCCAAAGTGGGTTTGCTCAGCAAGGGAAAGTCATCAGGGACTGGGGAGTCAGGGCAGGGCACAGCAAGGCAGGCAGAGCTGGCCTGGCCATGGCAGCCAGGCTCTGCCAACAAGGGAGCTCTCCAGACATATCTACAGGATAAACAGGTCCACAGTCAAGCCAGAATTCAAATCAGCACATTGGGACCAGCAGGACCCATGGCCGGGCTCAGGCATGGGGTCAGCATCGCTCAGGGCAAGGGCAAGGAGGGGAACAGGCATCACCCAAGTGAAGGGTTCAGCCCCTGATGGAGCCTCTCCCAGGTGCTCTCACACAGCCCCTTTCCCATGGCCTGGACCCAGACTGTAGCCAGGACACATCTCAGTGGGCCTGACCCAGCCAAACCTCCAGAGTGGGGATGAGGTTTTGCAGGGTCTGTTGGTGCATCCAGGTCTGGGACCACTGGCATCTAGGGAGGGAAATGTTGAAAGCGAAGGGAAGCCAACCCACCTTGTTGTTGATCAGCATTGACTTCGATTTATTGATCAATCAGCCACTTTATATAACAGTGTTAATTAACTTCATGCATATTGCAAAATCCAAGCTCATGATAGGTTAACAGAGAAAACTCTAACCCCTCCTTTTGTTTTACCATACCTATGATTTGTTTATTGAAAACAGGACCAGCGTTCTCACTGTGATATGAAAGGTTCCCAAAACTTCCATATCTGTTCCCAGGGAGCTATCTTTTCCCAGAGAGCCCAAGGACAGAATGTTTTGCCTGTTATGGGAAGACTGTCTGAGAATCTTATTGTTTATAAAGTGGTGCTTGAGAGAGCCTAATTGTTTATAGAATCAAGCCTGGGAATTGCTTTACAACTACCTTTTACTTTTCTCTCAACTGTATACCTTCATGGCCTCTTTCTTTAAGCCATGCTTGAACCAGACTCTCCACAGGGAAATCTCCCTTTCCTTGCTGCATTCCCTCTGCATGAGCCAGTTATCTACAGGATTTCCTGTGCCTGGCAGCCCCACAGCACAATTCTGGATTTTCTCCTGGGGCACCTGCAGTGAATGCCCCTTGCAGTGTCCTTTCTCAGCTGTGGTTTTTGGGTGTAGCTTAAAACTGATGTCTTGGCTACTGACATCATCTCCAGCCTGTTAAATAAAAGTAGAGATGATCCCTACTCCCTCCTCAGTGTCCTTGAACTTGGTTAGACACACGAGTCACCCCTGTATTTTCTGTGCAGAAGGAAAACTTATTGGTGTCTGTTGCTGTAATGGATTATTCAGAGATGATAATATGTCACCATCATATTTTCTGAAAAATCCTCTTTGCCCAGGATGTCTCTCCTGGAAATCTGAGAAGCCTCAGAGAAAAAGGAAAACAATATTATCTCATTTGCTTCTCTTGTGTTTTGTTGCTTTGGAATGTGGTTGGAGATTGTTTATCCAATATGTGAATTGTTTTGACTTAATGACCAAAGACGTTCAGGCTATGTTGGACTCTGAGGAGGGAGTCATGAGTTTTCATTAATATCTTGTTAAACCTTCTGGCTGTATCCTTTCTCTATTCTTTAGCATTCTATAATATAACATAATAATATAATATTATAAATATAATATATATAATATTATATAATATAATAAAATATAATATAATAAATATAATCAATATAATATAATGTATCATATCATAGAATGGTATAGTATCGTATAATATTATATCATATATCATATATCATATATATCATATCATATATAATATAATAATAAATTAGCCTTCTAAGAACATGGAGTCAGATTCATCATTTCCTTCCTGCCACAGGGAACCTTGAAATTACCACAGATAAGGTGTCCTTCTCTGTGATCCAGGAACACACATGACTGTGTTGAAGGATGCTTTCTTATATGGAAGTCATGCATCAACTCCAGGGAAGCTTTCAGCTCGTGGCTGCTGCAGTTCAGCCTCTGGTGTCAGCCCAAATTGTTATGGCTTTCTTATCTCTAAAAGCTGAAGTCATGTTCAGCTGAAAGCTTAGCCTGGTGTTTGTGCTGTGGTTCTCTGGAAACAGAACCTTCTGCTTCAAATGCAAACACTTGCTAAGAGAAGAAAGAAACTATAAAACATAGCTATAAGATATAAAATATCCCATTTATTTGTATGAGATACTATACAATGCTGTTTTTATATGAATCAAAAATATCTAGAAGTGATTTTCTGCAAAATCACTGCAGTTTTGGAGGAAAGGTGACTCTGCTGTGCTGTGTCTTCATGAGACATGCAGAGAAGAACCTAGGAGAGCAGATAGCTCAGAATGCCACAGAGCCTCCTCCTTCTGCTGTAGCAGAGTTACAGATCCTGTGTCTCCCTCCAGGCCCCTCTGGTATCGCCTGAGAATGGATGGGCTCAGGATGAGACATGATGTGCTGTGATTCTAGAGATATTCTGGACTCTCTGTCAACACAATCTGAGATTACTTCATGTTTCCTGATCTTTGGCACATCTGAAGAATCAGTTTCCTGCTTAGAATACAGAAATCTCAAAAACTCCATCTCTCTTTGTTTTATCTGTTGAGAGCAATGTGGTGAAAGTATTTTTGTGCTATAGAGGATTCCAGAGTGTAAAGCTACTGAAGGCTCAGGCATTTGGGGGTGAAAAGGAGGAAAAGGAGGGTGAAGATTGCTGTTGGCATGTTAAAGAGTGATGTCCCAGTGCATTTACACCCCTGAGTGCAGAATGAGTGTCCACAGCCATGGTGTGCATAATGCAGACAATCAGTGCAATGTCATGGCTGCAGCCAGCTCAGAAGTTTTGGCATGTCAGATTTTCTCTATTTTCCAAGTAAAGGACTTTAAGAAATCAAGGGTATGCAGAACAAAACTATTCTTCTAGAAGAGCAGACTCATTTTCTAATGAGCTTATCATAAAAACATAATCTGTTCACTGAAAAACGAAAATGTTTTCTTCTTTGCTTTGATAGGGAGAAATGGGAGGCAACATTAGATGAAAGTTATTCTTAAGAACTTAAATAGGTACTTCTTCCTTGAAGTTCCCAGTGTTGCCTTTGGCTAAAGTGACTGAAGTTAAAATATAAGGCCCTTTTTTGAAAGACTTTGAATTAATGAAGACTCTCTGCTGGGCTTTCTTGTTCAAAACAAAACACTGTGTCTGTGCAGGGAAGAAAGGGAAATGGAAGTGGTTAAACACTCAAGGAAAGCAATGACAATGAATAGAGCAGAAAGTATCTTTCTTGTAACACTGATAAGAAAGAGGAGAAACCTGGTGTGACATTGTGTGTGGGGCTGGTAAAGCTCCTGTCTTCATTCTGGCAAAACAGAGCTTTAAAGAAGTTAAAAATCAACTTAAAGAAGTTTAAATGAACTTGAGTGAGATATTAAACTTTTAGGAAGATGATACCTGCAAGAAGAAGCAGAGATGGTACAGGGAAAGGCCAACAAAGTAGTGCACAAACTCTGCAGCAAATTCTAAATGGCAGGAAAGTCAAAATCATTGAGCTGTTTTTAATACATGAAGAGATCATGCTGTGCTGAAGTTACAAAACAATCCAAATCCATAACTTTGCCCAATAATTTTAAGAATTTAAATTTGGGTTCAGACAGTGTGGTAGTGAGTAGCTTAATGAGCCAGCTCCCAGACAAGATAAGCTGTCTGGCCAGGAGGTGTCACATTTGTGATCAAAGCCTGGCAGCCTTGTCACTGCATTTTCCACATCTCACCCTGGAATAAGCTTAGTAAACCTCATTAAAAAACATTGTCTTCCCTTGCAGGTTATTTGTGCCTCCTGTTTTTCACGTAGTTTGAAGTATAGTGCTTTACAAGTTTCTATTTTTTATAAGATTAACATTCTCAAAAGACCACAGGATCATGCAATGTTTTTCCTCTTTTATTTCACCTGTCTCTGGGTCAAACCCTTCAATTCTTTCAATTTGTCATCCAAGAAGACATCCTGACTTGTCTGGAGATATAAACACCAGAGAATCTTCCCCTTCCCTCAGCAGTGCTGTACACCTGGCTGGAAAATCAGAATCTCTGATATTTCTGATTTGACCTGCCAGACACTTTGTTTGGCTGAAGGGAAAAATCTCAGTGCCCTTAAACCAGATTTTTTTCAGATGCTGGAGTGAAAGATGATGGGGGCATTCAAAGATGTAATTGTACAGGCTCTGTGTGCTCCATCTCACACCCAGACACATCCCTGGGATATCCAGGACACACATGGGGCTGCCAGCTGGGTGTTCTGTCACATCCACCTCAGACAAAGCTGTGACACCTGGGAACTGGGTCTGAAATGAAAATGGGGACACCAGGCATCTGACCTGTGACAGCTGCACCCTGCTCTGTCCTCATCCTGATGGTTTAACTCAAATGAAGATGTTTGCCCTCGTTTTGACAAACCAAAACATTCTCTTTCAGTAGTGCTGTTTTGAAAAACTGAAATATGTGAGCTGAAAGACACAAGGAAAATGTTGATTTTCCCTGAAATTGTGTTTCCTACTGCAAAGAAAAAGTTATCTGAGTGGTGGTTTATTCCCAATTGACTCTAGCACAGATTCTGTCTGAATCTTAGTATTGCCATCTGGCACCCAGTTGGAGAACCACAACAGCATATGCTTCTTTTATGTTACTATTTGATATTTATGAGTAAGATGACTTAGCAATATATTTGGATAATTACTTTTTAAAATTCCATGTCCAGAAAATTCATTGGAAAGGTGGTGTAAAACTTTGTTAAACACAAGTGAGCAGGAAACTGTTTTCAACCTGCAGTAAGGAAGAAACATAAAGCAGAGACACAGCACACAATCACACTGCAACCTGCAGTAGTGATCATACCAGGCTTCATTGCCCAGGTGGGAAGTGATGAGCAGACAAATAAAATCTTGAGCTTCCAAATCTGAAACATTGACAATAATGATCTAGTTAAAAATCATTGCTTTTAAATGTAATGGTGCTGTGTTGGCCCCCTCTCCTCCATACCCCTGAAAAATAAGTCTGTTTTCTAGAGAAAATACAAAATATTGATTGAAGGGAAGACATCTGAGGAGTGCCTGAGGTCCCTTGGTCTGTGCAGCCTGGAGGAGACTGAGGGGAGGGGCAGGCACTGATCTCTGCTCACTGTGACAGTGACAGAACCTGAGGGAATGGACTGAAGCTGTGGTTAAGGTTGGATTGTAGAAAGAGGTTTCGTACCCACAGGGTGGTTGGGCACTGAACAGGCTCCCCAGGGCAGTGGTCACAGCACAAACCTGACAGAGCTCAAGAAGTGTTTGGACAATGCTCTCAGACACTTCTGTGACTCTTGGGGTGTCCTGTGCAGGGCCAGGAGCTGGACTGGATCATCCTTGTGCGTTTCTTCTCTTAGTGTTGGAGAACAGCAATTAGGAACAGGGATGGACACTTTTGGCCTTTATGTCGTGCAAGGAACTCTTCTGGGTGTTGCATGAGCTCCTCATGGTTTGAGAGCCAATGGTTTGGTTTGGGAAGTGAGTGCTCGGTGCATTTTGGAGGACTACACAGTCTGTGGGTTTGGACCAGAGACTAGAATCCTGTTATCACAGCAGAGCTAAGAGCTGTGGAGTGTGTTACAGTACCACGTGGAAACACCCTGCTACTTTTACATGGGGGCAACAGTTGTGGGAGTACCAGTTGTCACTTTTTCTGGGTCTGGATTGAAGGCACTTGAGACAGTAATTCGTGTTCAGATTCAGGTGTTTATTATTTCTTATCAGTAAAACAGTCTCACAACCATGAGTTTGGCAGCTCTTCATTAGCAAGGCACAAAATGGCCAACAGTCTCTTGTTCCAAGGTCTTTTAAGACTAAACTATCCAATTAAGAACTGAGACCTGGATTATTTCCCTTTTAACCCAATAACTGATCCGACAGAGCACACAATGGAGACTTTTCTGCCCAATTACAAAATGCCACCCAAACCCATGGAGAAGGAGGAAGAAGAAGCGTGAAGAAGAAACCCAGGATGACACCCTGTGGCCTCCATCTTGCTTCTATCAACAGCATACTAAAAATCTCAAAATCTAAATTTCTCACCAAGTGATACACCTACACTTCTCCCTATAATTTATTTCACACTTTTGTGAACTCCAGTCTATCTTGAAGTCTAAGAAACTTTCTCCATGAATTGGGCTGTTACAGGAATACTGCTCTAAGTTGTTATTAATTAATAAATGGAATAATTTTAAAACAATTATTATTAGCAGCAGTCTTGGGTGCAAAAATATAAAACTCTGACTCTTTAGACCTTAAGCTGAATTAGTAGGTACTAAGGAAAGGACAGTCACCAAATTTGCTGGAAGGTTGCTCAGATACTGAGAGACTGCATAGATCCATATATTACTTTAATAGAGCCACATTTCACAATGCAACACCATTTAACAGATTTAAATTGCAAAACAATGAGTGCACTATTTTCTAAAAAGCAGTATAAAAACCAAAGCTACCTTTGCTGGAGTCTGTGCAGAGGAAATGAGAAAGGAACAGATGGGAAAGCATTTACATAGGAGATGGCAGGCAATTTCATTTTTTTCTATTGGCATGCTAATTAATGATCTTTCCAAAGCAGGAATGCTGTATAAATCTCCTAAAGGAAGGATAATAGCAAGGTCAGATGTATCTGCTAAACTATGCAGGAATTTGAATGCACAAGTATTGCAAAATCATGTGTCAGATTAATAACCTGTTATAAAGAAAAATTTGAAGCACTTGGTAAATACAATTTGAAATGCAGATAGGAGGTAGAAGGACAATGCACTGGAATTTCAAGTTGCAAAACTTGAACTCTTGAGCTGTCCTGGATCCTCCAACTTGTTTAAATTTATTGCACAGGGTGAATGCTGAAAAGCAGAGATGGGGCTCAGATCTGTCATTTTCTTGTCTTTCCTGAGTGCACAGATGCCTTTGAAAGCCTGCATGGTTTAGCTGAGAAATAGGGATTCAAAGACTTCAAAGCATTCTGTTTAGCTGAGATAAACATTTGAAATAGGGGAGGCTTTTCTATAGCCTGGAATAATAGTCATCATCTTTGCAGTTCTTGATGTAACTAAAAGCTGTGTAATGCTGCTATTTCTGCTGTGCTGGGAAGTGAGCAGTTCTCCTGGCTGGCCCAGAAGGAGCCCAGCTCACAGGAATTCCCAATGCCATGTCTGGAGTGCTGCTCAGCTGATGCCACAGTGCCTCACACACACCAAACCTTTGACAGAGTAGGAATTTTCCTTTTTCATTAAAAAAAAATTAGAAAAATTGTCTAAGGTCACCCTGATAGTAGAACTGTAACCTGGGGCTCCATCCCAGCTTTGTCCAGCTCTGAGGTTGCACTTCCTCAGTGTGTTTGTGCCACCTCTCCAGCCTCATCTCTCTCCTCATCACCTTTGACATTTTTGGATCTCTTCTTCTGTGATGACTTTCTGCCCCTGAGAATCCAGTGTTTCAGTATGCTCAATTGTGGTTTTTTAGATTATAAACCTAAAATCCTCTGGGGCTGGGGACCACTTAGAAAACATTTTGAATAGGATGATTGTGAGGAGAGTTAAAATATGTGTTTTGTGCAAAAGACCACAGGGCCATGCTATGCTGTAGAGAAGCCTGAAGACCCTTTGGTTTTGGTTACAATGCATTATGTACATTTCTTTGCTGAGCATCTTAATACAGTAGAACCAATCTATACCTTAACTTTTATCTATAGCCTATCATAACTACTGTAATTACAATGTTCATGTTACTGTTCTCCAATCACTAAAAGTTAGTACATTACAGTTTAAGCTAGAAGTTGTTTTTCAGTTTTCTTGCAGTGGAAAATTCTGAGACCTTTTTTCCACTTGCAACATTGACAGAGTTGTTTGCCTGTGCAATCTTTCTGCTTGGTAAAAACATCTTCTTGTTTGAGGTGGGTTTATCCTTTGTTCTAAGCCATAAAAACCCCTTCTAACTAACACACCCTTTGGCTCCTTGGTTATCCAGTAAAACTGGCTCAGAAATTCTTTTCTTCGATATCAAAACTTGCTTTCATTTCCATTCCTTCTTGATATTCTACATTTAAAAATCTTTCTGCCAAGCACACATATCTGTGAGACTTTCTTGTCAAACTTTCATCCTTCCCAACACTGTGCCTCACAGGTTGGCTCAGAAATTCAGGATAAAGAAACCAGTGTGGAGTTGGAAATCAAAATGCTGAGGAATTGTAGCACAAATGTGATTATCAGAAGTAGTATTTGACAAAATAATAAAGTCTGCTAGTGAGTATTCACACATCATCAAGTGGAAAATTGTCCCCATCCCAATTTTTAAAATGAAGGAATTTAAACAGGAGGAAATAGCATCATGATATTGTTCTGTACTTTCAGTAGTAGATGAGATGCATTAACAAAATGTGACTTAGAGAACTTGGCAAGCAAGTAGGATTCAGATGAGTGAGCCTACACTGAAAAAAATGAATGAATTCAGCTAAAAATACAACAAGGCAAGCATTAAAAATTAATTTTAACCTTGACATTGAAGGAAATGGTAGGTATTGCTATACTTGTATGAAAAGGTGCCAATTCTAACCATTGCATGAACAAAAGAGACTCAACTTTCCAGCAATAAATTTTCTCAAAGATTTTTAAAAAATATTTAGAAATAAGTGTGGCTGTTAGCTTAACTGCGTTAGCATCTAACTTAATGGAAAATGAGGCACTGGCAATAAAATAAATAATGCTGTTTAATTATAGTCATGACCTTTAGTAATTGCTGCTTTATTGCTTGATATTGTAAGAGATTTATTGTATTTGCTGTAACAATTGTGTTTTTTTTTTCTTTTCCAAAACCATCAAGCACTGGAATTGGAAAATATCTATTAGATTATCCAGTTTGTGTATCCCCTGCTGTGCAATGTCTTGTCCAGTTCTGTTGCAAATATCTTGAAATGTTGTTTTGCGTGAAATGCACCGGAAGGTTATTTTACAGACTGAAATACAGATTATTCTTACCATGGAAATATTTTTCCCTCTGGTGAGTTGAGGTCTAGGGTTACTTCCATCCCATTTCTGCTGGTTGCTCCTTTTTTTGTGCTTCTCTTCATTTAAAATGATTTTATTAACCCATTCTTCCTCAATTCACTCTTTTCCAAGACTGAAACCCATATTAAGAGGGATTAGTTTTTAACAATTCATGTGATTGCTTCTCTGATATTGATAAAAATAGGAAAATTTGCATTTTTTCATTGAATCTGTAGAACTCTTGTGCACATATTAGTGAAAAAAGGCAAAAAATAAGCATAGTAAAGCCTTTGAAAATCAAACTCAAAGGGATTCCCCAGTGCCCCTAATTTAAGAGCATCCTGATGACAATGGAATTCCTAGGGCAAAATGTAGTAGAAGTTTAAAAGCAAAAAATCAAATGGAAAAACAGAGTCCTCCTAGCCTCTTTTGTTTGTCCAGGCATAGTGAATAATATTGGAAAGACTGTTAAAAAACTTCTCTACAAGAGATAATAATTATCACAAGGAACTTTAGCTACTATGAAAGAAGGGTAACCAACAGATTATAGCCTGGCACATGTAATGAGCTCTCATATTCTTCCCTCACATCAAACTTGAAAGAATCTTTCAAAATCTGCAATGATCTGCATTGTGCCAATCAATTTATAGCATTTGGCTTTTGGGTGGCCAGGTGGACCATGGCAAAAAGGAACTCCTGGGCATATGTATAAATTAAAGGTTGACATGTGTGTATGTACCTTCAAAAGTAGATTTTAAAAAAATCTCTAACTAAATGTATCTAACTCATACATCAAGTATACACAGGAAATTAATACCTGAACATCGGGGGGGAAAGGAAAATGTAAATCAAGAATTTGCAAAAAAAATTATCTATTTTTAGAATAAATAGAGGTCTTAGATTCAGCATTGAAAGTACATAAAATGGTTACTGTGCACTCTCTTGCTGTCACCCTGTCTGCAGTCCCCTCTGCCTCAGTTTCCCTTCAGAGCTGCTTCTCACTGGTTTTTTCCTGAGGCTCACGTGTCTGAGTGAACACAGGGGTCGTCTGTATGGCAGAAAGCCAATCCCAGCCTTGCTGGGAGCTGAACACCATGAAGGGAGCTGAAATTAAGTAATTTACCCCTATGAATAAAACACTGAGCACTATTTTTAGAAGCTTGACTGACTTCTGACAGACTCAGTGCTTTATTTCAGCTCATCTCACCACTCCTGAGCCCAGGGGGATCCTCTGCACTCCAGAATTCAGAAAGTAACATCATTAATGATTTTGATGGAATTTGCCACCTTTTAGCCAAGCACATTCCACTGGGGGCTGTGGGCTCGTTTCAGAGGCAGCCTCCCATAGATAAGCTGCCTTGGCCAAACCTCCAAAAACTCACTCAGGTTATTTAATTGAACCTCTCACTCTCAAAAGGAGGCATTGCTTATTCTCAAAGACTTAATAGGTCTCCTGGTCTAGACAGTTCCCTCTGATCATTACAAGAGGCAGAGTCATTAATATTAGCCCTTCAAGTTTTGCTGCTCTGTCATATTTCCCCTTCTTTTAATTTTACTGAAAGTGTTGCTTTCACAGAGTTCTTCTGAAGAAACATGAATATTTTTGGTCTGATTTTCCTCTTGACTGACCATATTTACAAAACAGGTAATTTTCTTCATCAGCCTGTTTTAGTTTTAAAAACTTTAATTTCCTTCTCAAACGATGGGAAAAACACTTCAGACCTGAGGGCTGCTCCAGGATCCAAATCGGGGTCTGATGGATGCAACCAGACTGAAAAAGCACATATTTGCCAATAGTTTGCATACAATTTAAATTAGGGGCTTAAACACAGCCCAAATATCTCACTTTTTGAGCCATTGCAAAACTCATCACTTCTGGGGAGAGAGCAGTGTGGGAGAGAGTTTCCACTGACAAAACTGATCTCTCAGGATCTTTCTCACAGGAAGTTGCCTGGATTGGTGATACCACTTCAATGTTCTCTCTGATAGACACACAAGAGGCTCCCAAAATCTTGCACTAGTTCACCTAATTCCAGTAGTAACAAAAGAGGGGCATCTTCAAAGAAACAAACAGGCTGGGAAATCCAACAGGGAACCTCTTTTTAATCATCCTACTTATTTATTGAATAGATTGCAAATTTAGACACCTGTAAAAATCAACAGAATGGGTAAAAATTGCCCAGCAATGCTTCTGATAGTAATTTTAAAGAAAAATTAAACGTATATTTTAGAGAACTCAGCAGGATGCTGTCATTTCTTTCTTCCTGTTGTTGTTTATTATATTCAGGATGGAATGAATTATTTTCTCAAAGGCTTATTCCTTTCAAAAATCAGTTCAGAAAAATCATCTGTCTTGACAAAAGAGCCAGAACTCTTCCAAAGCAGGCTTTGCTAACTAATATATTGCTCCTTGAACTCTGATGACCCTCACAAGCACTTCAACTCAGAGGATAAATCTCATCTCACACCAGCCTCTCAGAGCTCAGTGCAGGTGAAGGCAATGACACAAATGTGCTTTACCCCCCACACAAATGATGAATCTTCCATGTGAACATTAGAACTTGCTTAATGTGACTTCAGACAGTTGAAGATTTTGATGGAGGCAACGGGGGAAATAAAGGCAAAATAATGTGTAAGTTGTTCAAACATGTCTATAGATAGGAATTGTCATTTCCTACTCCAAAGAGGGGAGCAGATCATATTCTATTCTGGGAGCTGCTCTGCCCCAGATAACATTTCTTCTGTCTGTTCCCACTTTGTCAGGACCAGGTATCTTTCCTCTTGGCATCTTCCTTTGCCTTTCAGCAACCTCCTGCTCCTGTAACCTTCTCTTATTCACATCCTTCTCACCAGGCTGCTTTATCGCTGTTTCCTTGAGATTCTCTGTTTCTTTCTTGCCTGGCCTTCAATCTTTTCTTTCTTGCCTGGCCTTCAATCAAAGGTGTGCTCTAAGAGGATCTTTCTTATCCCGTATCTCTCAGCTCCAGGCTTGCCTTCCTACCCCTACTTATAAATTGTTTCTGTCCTGGTTGTACTCCCCTGTGCTACACTGGCAGTGTTGGTGCTGCAGGGATGGTTTTGGGGAGATACAGGGTGATATGATGAGGCAACAGGCAAATTTGGGCCATATTTTAAGGAAGTCCTTTTGTATTTGCAGAGTGCCCAGTGGCAGGAAGGAATGATGAACTGACTCCATGTTTTCAGAAGGCTAATTTATTATTTTATGATACTATATTTTATTTAAAAGTACTATACTAAACTATACAAAAGAATTCAGAAAGGATACTAACAGAAGGCTAAAAAGATAATCATGAAAACTTGTGACTCTTTCCAGAGTCCCCACACAGCTTGGTACTAACTGGTCATTAAGTCAAAACAATTCACATGAAACCAATCAAACAATCACCTGTGGGTAAACAATCTCCAAACACATTCCAAAGCAGCAAAACACAGGAGAAGCAAATCACACAATTATTGTTTTCCTTTTTCTCTGAGGCTTCTAGCTTCCCAGGAGAAGACTCCTGGGCAAGGGGATTTTTACAGAAAATACAATGGTGACAAATTCCTAGAACTGCATTTTCTATGCCCCCTGATATGGAAAGAGCCCATTGGGACAGGCTCCCCAAGGAAGTGGTGGAGTCACCATTCCTGGAAGTGTTCAGAACAGAAAAGGATGTGGCACTTTGGCTATAGTTTAGTGGTCTTGGTGGTATTTGGTCAAAGGTAGGACTTGATTACACTGCAGATTTTTTTCCAACCTTAATGATTCTATTATCCTGTGATTGCATGAAATACAAGCTCTGAGTGCCTTTACATCCTCTAAGAAGTTGCCCTTCTGCATCCCCAGGTGCTTCCACTGCTGATGTGGGTGCTTGCTGTGGACTCTGAACTCACTCAATGAGACTGCATTCATTCATTCATGTATTCACCCCTTTATCTCAAGCTGTTTCAATTCTTTATGTGAAAAAATGCAGTCAAATTATTCAATTTGGTGTAAATCAGACACTTGGCTACTCAGGCAGCAGGAAAAAATTCTCCAAGTGACATTTTTGAGACGCACAGTCTCTCCCAGGGCATTCCCCCTCTCAAGGCTGCCTGTGCAGATGCACTCTCACAGGACTGGGTTAAGCCCAACTGGTTTCTATTGTGAAGCAGAAAAACAAATCTGGCAAAGGCTTGTTATGGGAAGGAGATCACACAGATGTGAGGGGTGAGCTGAAAAAGGGGCATTTCAGCAGGAAATTTTGGTCTGTCTGAGCTCTCTGAGCTACAAGTCCTTCTTTCGTAGGGTGACAGGAAATGGCAGGACCCTCTTGTCCCTAAATCTTGGTTTTCTGGGCTCTGGTGTTATGAACAAGAGGAGCATTTGCCTCAGTATTGGTTTCTCTGGGTCTGGATTGAAGGCACTTGAGATGGTAGCTTCATGTTCAGACTCAAGTGTTTATTATTTCTTATCAGTAAAACAGTCTCACAACCATGAGTTGGGCAGCTCTTCATTAGAAGGCACAAAATGGCCAACAACCTCTTGGTACAAGGTCTTTTAAGACTAAACTCTCCAGTGAAGAACTGACACCTGGATTATTTCCCTTTTAACCCAATAACTGATCCCAAATGGGGACTTTGTGCCCAATTACAAAATGCTCCCCAAACCCATGAAGAAGCAGCATGAAGAAGAAACCCAGGATGACACCCTGTGCCCTCCATCTTGCTTCCATCCACAACATGCTAAAAATCCCAAACCCTCAATTTCTCACCAAGTGATACACCTACACTACTCTCTATAATCTATTTCACACTTTTGTGGATTCTGGTCTATCTTGAAGTCTGGGAAACTTTCTCCATGAATGAGGGTCAAAGTCAGTGCTGCCCTGGGGTCAGGGCAGCCCAGAGCAGACAGGGAAATATTCCCAGTGCCCTGGGTTTCCACACCTTAGGGTGCTCTGATGTACCTCAGGCTGATGGCACCAGTGATGGCGCAGTGATGGAGTAGAGATGTGTCCTCTCTACTCCATGGAATGTCTTACTGGTACAAACCCACCCCAGAATGTTTATGCAGAAAACTCCATTTAAGCAGTGATGAGTGTGTGATTGCTGGTGTCGCCCTGAGAAACTCGTTGGATAAGTCACCACTTTGCCATTTTATCACTGTAACTTAAGGGAACAAAACCCTAACAAAAATTACACGAAAATTCCCATTAACTTTTAAGTGCAATCACAGTGTATATTTTAAATGGCCATGCAGAGACAAGGAATCCTTCATGAACACAACTGCAAAACAACAGATCTATTTTTACTGGATGTTTTCAGGCCTTATTCAGTAGATGAAAATTAATGGGCAAAATTTTTCTGCATTCCTGTGCTATTAAAAAAGAAAAAATATCCAAACCACCTCATTCAATTTCTCATCTTGTACCAGCCTGTTCTAACAGGAACTGAGGCAGTTTGCCAAAGGCTAATGATTCCGTTTTATATGATTAGTTTCTTTAGCCAGAACCAGATATTTAGAGGAACTAATAATTTGTTGCACTGCTAATCTCTAAAATGCCTGCAAGAACTCCCATCTACCCACACTGAAGTGTAGTCATGAATCTTTTTGTTCATATTTTTGCTCTGTGTTTTTGGAATTAATACATTAATGTAAGAAAAGAACAGTGAAAAGATTATATGACCCATATAATTTTTCACAGCTTGGCATCACAAGGATGTATAAGCACAAACAACATAAGGGAGAAGTATCTAGATAGAAGCTGGAGGTTTAATTTAAGAAAATTATGTGGCTATAAAATTGTCAGTATTATTCATAGCTAACATTGATCAATCAAACTGTCTTCAAGTGGAGGCACAGCATAACCTGACTGTGTTTGTGCAGTTTAGGACAGACTTCTGTATCTCAGAATGGCATTTTGATGGTGCCCGATAGCTTGGGATGCCTTTATTCTTGAGTGCAGCATGGAAAGAATTCTGATATTCAGAAATGTGATGAAAATCAGTTCTCTTTATGATCACTTGTGCTGGGTCTTTTGGACTCTGATATGCTCAGGATTATTGATCATTTCTGCAAATGCGGCATGTTGTAATCATAGACTTTTTTTGGTATCCTTCTGAGCCAACACAACTGGGGTTCATAAGGGAACCTTCAGGCCTCTTTATGATGCTGACTGTAATACCACTAAATACTCCATTTACTGGTGCATATCTCACAGTACTTAAGCTCCTAAATAGTTGAAAAGACATCTGCCAAATCTGCAGATAACAACTGTAAAAAATGTTCCCCTTTTCATTCTGCATCTGAGGCAGCAGTGGGAGCTCACCTCTTAACTCCTGAAATTTGCAATGCCTCTTTTTTTCTCCACAGGTGCTGCCCTGGGAAAACCAACATTAAATAATTAAAAAAAAAAAAAGTGCTTCTCAATAGAAAATGAAAAGGGGAAAAAAAGAATTTTCCTATAATAAATTGACTCTGATTGGGCCCTGTGGCCAATGCCCATCAAAATTGTCATAAAAATTAACATAGGAATTACCAGATCAGAATGTCACAGACTAATGCTCCATCTGGTCCAACGTTCTGTTTCCAGAAGTGACTTACACCAGATGCTTCAAGGGAGGAATAAAATATTAAACATTTAGAGAATGCTATAATTGCCCTAACCAGCCACTGACGTGGTCATTGGGCAGCTGCTTGCAAATCCAGTGGCAGAAGGAGCCTGCCAGCATTTCTGCTTTCCCAGTAAACAGAGAAAAGAAATGCACTGCCCTGTGGGACATTGGTGTCTGCTGGTACCCAGCCCTGGGCACATTTATCATCCCTCCTGTCCTGGTGTGCTCACCTGCATCCAGATGCACACACAAATCCTGTTTGCTTAAGTGCAAAAAATGGGCATGGGTTGCAATGTGAAGGATTTTATCAGAGGTGGGGAAAAGTTGCTCAGGAGGCTCACAGGGCAGGGTTTGTTTTGATGAAGCAAAGTCATTTCCATCTGATGCAGTCACCTTAAAATCCCTTTATAATCCAAAGAGCAATGATGGCACTTCCAGGTGCTGCCTCTTCTCTCTGGGTTTAGGTGCCTCCTTCAGGAGCCCCTGATTTCACAGACTTGAGCTCCATTGACTTCCAAAAGTGTCCAGGATGGCTTTGCTCAGACCTCACGCGTCTGTGTTTCACCGAATGAGTCCCACCTTTGGAGGCAAAGCTAATATTTTTAGAATGATAAGGGGCTTTAAGGAATTAAGATCCAAAGCATTTAAGGCTCTTGAGGTCATATTTCACTCCGTCCCTTTCCTTAGCCTCCCTTATTGCCCATCAGTAATTACATCTAATAGAGTCTGAATTATTATGGGAGTGGGATAAGAAGCTTTTTCCCTCTAACTAGCAGCTCAAAATGATCCATCTTCATAATGAGCCAAATGTGTTGGCAGTAGATGGCCGTGAATGGGTTGATTGCATCGCTAATGGTTGATCACACAAAATGCCCTCTGGATTAACATTAATTGGTCACCTTGATGGAGACCTCAGATGAAAAATCTGTCTGAACAAGGGCAGTGATTGGGTTTTACTTCCCCCCTGTAGAATTTGTCCTTTAAAGGAGGAAAAACCCTGAGGAAATGGTGGCACATGCAGAGAGTGACTTGTCCTCCCCATGCCTGGCACCTTCGAAAGTCACTGCATCTGTGTCCTAATTGTTCTGTATTTCATGTTGTCTATAATCTAATATTTGTTTATCTAAAATGAAGGTTATGTTCTTAGGGGTAGAAAATTGCTTTCCGTGTATTTTCTTTAAGCCTAATTTGTTCACCTTTCATGTAATGGTTTTTTTGCCTGCAGTGACTGAGGACAAGCTGACTTTAGGAGGCTGAGCAACTCTAGTGAAAATAATACCAGGGCTGGTGAACCATTACTATTCCTAACAAGCCAGGGATACACAGGATAGATAAACAAAAGCAGAAATCTTCAAGGCACAGTGTTGTATCACCAATCAGTGTCAGAGAGCAGCACAATTTAGAAAGACAAAAAACAGAGTGCAATGCCCCATTAAATACAATGCAGACAATTTTATCTGTACCTAATAAGGGAGAGAAATAGAAACTGTCTCTATAAAATAACATCTATAAAGTCTGAGAATGAATCTATACCATATATGGAAAATTAATTTTTAAAGCATAAACCCAGGTACTGTTTAATGCCTGATGTCACAGGAACACACAGTGACATTTTTTATTTCTCTTTAGAGTAATGACAAAGAGGAAAACTATCCTTAGGTCTTGATGTAGACATGGCATAGGATAATGAGCTTGGAAATATAACTTTCCAGCTCTAGCTGCTGGGCTAGATTGCCTACAAAGGTCGTCACATCTCCATCAGTGGAAGTTTCTAAACTAGGGATGGAAAAATATCTGACAGGAACTGCTTAGCTCTTTACTCCTACTTTGGAAATTTAATTCCAGAGAATTGGGACTTTCTTACAACAAGGTGTAATATAATTTTCTGTAATTTGTTATATGTAGAAGAGGTTCACAGTGAGCTGTCAAACTCCCAAGACTCAGTGGAGGATGGTCCTGGAGCTGCTTTCCCTGAAATTTTCTGCTTAGCTGTGCTGCCCCAGCTGCAGGGTGCCTGGAAAGAGGAGATGCTCAGAGACATCTGGTAACTCTGACCAGTGCATCTTCCCATGGATCCACATCTCTTGTTTATTAATATTTGACAATTTAAACAAATTTGGCCTTTCAGGAGGGTTGATTTGACTGGTTTTGTGTTTCTATCTGTCCACTTCTCTCTCTTACTCCTTTTCTTAGCCCTCTTTTTCCCAAGCAAGAAGAAGGGTTTGTCCAAATGTCCCTTAAAGAGGAAAGAGACCCCAAAGTCCTGAGTCTCTTTTGCTGCAGACCAGAGTCCAAGATTTTGAGCTCCTGAATGCACAGCATGTCACAGATCATCAGTGCTGGACCAGGAATCAGGACTTCACAGATAGCCCAGTGGTGCAAATCAGGAGTGGGTGTTGCTGTGAATCTGTCATGTAGGTGAGAATTGAAATTTTCAGGGAGCTGATTTAGAAATCACAATTTAAAAAAGAAAAACCCTCTTTAATCTCTGTCTGGTTTTTACCTTTAATATGAGTAAGAAGATTTTGACTTTTGGCAGTGAATTTCCATGAAGATGTTTGATATCTTGTATGCTGTGGTCTGAACATGCTGACAGAAATGGGACAATGTTGCTTTTTCTTCTGTGCAGCTTTTATACAAGCTGAGACAGAACACATGCAGTGGAGGGAAGGAGAAACTGTTAAACACCTCATACTGGGATCCTAAAATCTGTGTAGCTGAGTTTGATGAAGACACTGCTTGCAAAAAGTATAAAATCTATAACAAATGGGGCCTTTTAGTGACAGCCAGTGGAGATGGCAGGTTGTCTCAGATTATCTTGTTCCACCAGGAGCCCACGCTGCTTTCAAGCCTCCTCTCTTCCATCTCCTGCAGGCTGGAAATCAGCCACTGAGTGTGACTTGGAATAACTAAGCAGAAATAGGTGCTGCATTTTGCAAAGGCTCCATGCCTGCCAATGTTCACTTACTTATGAGAAAAGACATTTTTTCCCCTTTCATATTTCTCTACATAGCACATGGATGTGGCTGAAGCATTCATTTGAGTTAATATATATGCAAATAGTAGAGACCATTAAATAGACATTATTTCATGCTGCTAATGATCTTCTGTACTCTCACTCTGCTGCACTGTGGCTTCTTCCCAGTGCTTTTTGCTTGCAAACAGCTGACTCCGTGCCCTGAGAGCGCTGGTGTTTCCATGAAGCACTGGGCAGGCTCAGGAGTTCAGTGCAATCCCAGCACGAGGGGCTGGAAGGCAGGGCCAGAGAAGGGAGCTGCTTGTCCCCAGCCTGCCAGCACAATGGTCTGTACACAATGGCCTGCTGTGAGCCACATCAGTGTGGGATAGGTGAACTGACCTGCCCTGAAGATAACCTGGTAAAAAAAAAGATGAATTTTCTGAGCCACCTCGCAATGTTTTATTGCCATAACCGAGGTGGCTGCACGCTGCAGTGTGCTACACACTCTAGGGAGGAACTTCATTAAAAGTGTCTCCTGGGTTATTGCAATAAAGTGAGCAGGATTTAGCGTTCAGACACCTGTGTGGCTCACATGGGCAGTGTGGGATAGCAATGGGCATGTTGTCCTTAGTCTCCTGATAGTGGCAGGAGGAGCAGGAAAATACTGTTTGGGGGTGACTTATCCCTCTGTTGAAAACAGGGAAAGATTGACACCCACCTCCCTGCTCCTGAGCATGCAGCAGGATCAGAGCAGGCTTATGAGTACAACCAGTCCTGGAGGAAAGGCAAAAACAGAATACGTCAGTTTTCTGTATTTTGGCCAAAAGCTGCCATCATCTTCAGAGGCTACAATGGGCAGCTCAGGCTGGAGAGACAGGGGAAAGCTGGAGGTGTGAAAATTCTTCCCTCCAGGCTTCCATCCATGAGTCACAGCCATCTGTGGGCAGAGCTGGGCACAGCATCTTCCTCTCACTGTGGCCTCGTGTGTTTGCACCTGTTTTCATCACAGCTCAGCTGCACTGACACATGTCCAAGCCATTATAAGATCTTCAGGAGATGAGATGGAGAGCTGGGTGTTCCAGTTCTGCTCCTTTTACTTCCAGCAGTTACTTCTGCAATAATTCAGGGAGTCTTTTTGCTCTGGTTTTTCCCCCATGAGTTTGGAATCTCACATTCCCTGTTCATTGGTTTGGGCTGTGGCTCTGGGGTACCATATCCATTTCCAGAGTCAGTTAATGAGCTGTGACGGCAATCAGAGTGTGATTCAGCTTCTTTCACTTCTAAGGACATCATCAGCAAACAGGACTGCAGATTGACATATTTTTCCTCTTTTGTAGATTTTGTTTGCTAGCTTTTTGTTAGCTTTTGGTTGTTTGTTTGTTTGGAGTTTTGTATTTTCTTCACTTGTCAGAACATTCTGCATTTGGCTGTTGCCAAAATACAGGGGTATGATCAGCTCATGTCCTGGTGAGGAGGTGCCAAATGGACCCAGGGTCTTGCATAGGTAAATGGAGAAAGTTGGAACAGTCCTAAGATCACTTTGTGGGGCAGTGTGTTCTCACTGGGAGCAGAAAATGGTCACAGCTGGGGCTCACAGTGCAGCTGAGCATCAGGTCCAGTTTGCAAAGATGTTTGCCTAATTCTGTCAGGAAAGCACTGTGAGGAGTAGGAAATTGGTAGCAGCTTTTCAGGATGTCATAATGCAGGCACCCTGTCAACCTGTCCCCCTCATAAACCACTCAACAATGATCTTAGATTTGTGTAATATTTATTCCTTTCTGATTCTATTAGGAAGATACCCCAGATTTGGATGGTCACAGTCCATTTTTTTTATTTTTAGCTTGCATTTGTTCTTTCTGGTTTATACATATCTGCCCTGTGTCAGTGCTAAAGTTGGGGTTAAATAGCTTTTCCCCACTTCTGCTTCCTTTCTCAGTATATTTATAGATTGCACCCTTACTTTAATTAGGCTCCAGTATTTTCTGTCATGAGACAGTTTCTCCACTGCCCCAATAATTTACCAGCCATTATTTGCATCTATTCTTGTTTTGTTTTCATTTCTTATAAATATGAGTGACCAAAATTGTATCCACTATCCAAATGAGGTGTCAGCAGTGCTCTGTGATTTCCTACTAATATTTCTCAGCCTTTACTGGAAAGCAAAGACTTTCCCAGTATCTCCTTGCCGTGCAGATTTTGTTTTCCCTGCCTTCCACACCGGTGGTTTATAATCCTGTGATCGATTACTGCAATCAAATCTTCTTCCTCTTCTGTTAATTTGAGAGCTGCTATAGGAACCAAATTATACTTACAGGAACACACACAGTGTTATTGCACTCAGTAAATGCAGCTGAGGTGGGATTTGGAGCTTGCAGCAAATATTCTGGGATGATTTCACTCCATTGTGTTTAACTAAATTACTGGGTAAAAGCTGAGCATCTCACCTTCCTGGAAGCAAAGCAGCAAAACCCACAGCAGCAGCAGCAGCCACTGCTCAATGGCACAAATGTGCAACCCACCAAGAAGCCAAATGGAGAAAGTTAATACTGAAGTATCATCTGTAAGAACTTGTGGGAAATTTGACAGTTGCTGCTGCTTTTTTTTTTTGAAAATATCAATACGACTCTTTTTATACCTGTGCTTGTCTCCATTTCTTCACCTGTTTCTCCCAAAGTGCAGGTCATGCCGGAGAAGTTCTATGGTTCAGTGAAGAGAGAACAGGAATTACACTTACATCTTATATTTGCTGTAAGGTTTATTTAGAGGTCAGAGTTTGTGGAAAGGAGTTGAAGGACATGAGAGAGTGATTTGGTCATTAATAGCTGGGCTCTGCTCCAACCTCCTCAAACCCCCTCACCTTGTCAGCAAGACCTAGGAAATTTCAGTGCTTTGACATTTGTGGGCTTCGGACTTCCTAAAATGTTTCTGTCAGAGTAATGAGTATAGTGAATGAACCACAGCAGTTTATTTCTGAATGAGGATTTTACCATGAAACAATGTTAAAAATGTGCTGAAAGCCACTTTTCAACACATTAGAATGTCAAAAGCCCTTAACTTGGTGAAAGCATTTTGAATGATTCTGCAGTGGCTTTAATTCAGAAAAAATATTTCCCCTCTCTCCTGACCATAACATTCAAATGACAAAGGAGAAATCCACAAGCTAGAGTCACATTTGGCTTGACCTTGGCCTGGATGTGGTGTGTTGTTTATCAGCCCTGGTCACAGAAAACAAAAGGATTCTCCTGGACAATTTTGCTTCTTACAGCATGGAAAGCCAGAAGTCCATCCCCATCTTTTGAGGACAAAGGAATACAAAGCACATTCTCCTACTGGTTAGAGGAACCATTTCAGGGAGAGACTCCATTGCATTTTGGGTATCACCGGAATTTAGGAAAGCACACTTTTAGCTGTAGGTGTCTAGTAGTGCATAAACAAAGACATTAAAGAGTAGAATAGCTCTCAGAGAGTGACCCAGCTTAGTGGGCAGGCCCATATCTCCATGAAGCTGTCACTCTGGGTTTGCTCCATGCAGAAGTCACACAGCTGTGCCTGCAGGCAGAGCACGTGCTCCCAGAACAGCACTTGTCTGCACTGAGCTTCACTGAAGTGCTTGGGGCCTCAATACTAATTGCATCACGTCAAGAAGGGTTTCTACACATTCTCTTACATCTAACTAATCATTAACTAATCTGACTAACAATAAATGCAGAGAAAATTGAAATATTATTACCCATCCCATCAATGGCAGTCAGATTAAGGGTGTGTTGCCAGAATGATAGAAAATTAAGTCTGAAAAAGTTTGGAATACTGTTAGATAATTGAGAGGCTGATTACTAAGGGGGTACGAAGAAATTTAATGAGGTATAGCTAGTCCTTTCAGATAAACATGAGATGAGAAACTTTTATTCTTTATTGAACAAGGGTCAGATTCCACTGCCATTAAAATAAATGGGAATGCTCCTCATGGAACAACATTAGGACTCTAATACTAAATGTGAGACTGAAATAGTCAATTAGATGCACAGGACCAGTCTGTCATTTCCACAATTAGCACATAACAGGTCTTGATGTAAACTAAATTTGGTATCCACATTTGAAATGGATCCTTACATTTAGTGAAACATCTCACAGCCATTAGGAAGCATGAGTCAGGTCCCAAACTGCAGGTCAATGCACAGCCCCATGTGGGTTTGCTTGGCACCTTGCACAATTAGAACATCACAGGTTCAGACCCACAACTCTTCTGCCTTTCATTGCAGAGGAGAGAAAAGGTTTCATAAGGGCTGTGTGAGTATTGACCAGAATATCAAATGTGGTCTTGTAGCGGAATAGAATACAAGTAAATAAAGGTAGTATAGAAAGTAATCTTACCCCCTAAAGAGTTGCAGCTGGGTTAATTATTAAAGATTAGGAGCAGGCCTGACTTTAACAGGCCACACCTGTAGCCAGTAAGAAGAGTGTTATAAAAGAGTGGATTGGTGGGAGCTGGAGTCACTTGGCTGTTGTGAGGATGTGGATGAGTCAGTGCCTGGAGGAGATGCCTACAAGAAACATCAAGGAGGTACAAAACTCTGGCAATATGGAACCCTTGCAATGTAATGACAACAGAACTCTTGCAAGGTAATGGCAACACGGTCTTATGTTAAGTGTAATCTGATCAAGTACAGTTGTACTGTGTTGTAAGAAGGCAAGAGGAGTTGTGATGCTCCTTTTGTGCTGCTGTAGCACAAAGATGAAGATGTATGGTATGGAGACCCATGTTGGGTGCCAAATAGAAAGGTGGGTGCTGCTGCCTAATTCTTGTCCCCAGCAAACCTCTCATGTTGAAAGGTAAGCTGAGTTAACATTCAGGCAACATGGTCAAACCTCCACTCAGCACTCACCGTGACTGGCTCAGTAATACAGGCGAGAAAAAACCTTGCAAAAGAGCCTATTCCAGCAGAGTAACACAGTTCCTGAAAGGAAACCTGACTAGAAAGAGGAGGAACCATGTGGAGCAGGCAGCTTGTAAAGGGGAAGGGGTGGGAGGCAGAGCTAAGGGCTGGGCAGAGGGGACTGGCCTCCAGGGGAAGGGGGTGGCCACCAGGGATGCCGAGCCAGTGAGAGGGGAAGGAGAAACCAGAGGAAGCTGTGGCACAAAAGTCCATGAGGGAGTCTGTTTTTCCCTTTGGGAGGGCTAGCTCTATGGTTGAGTAGTTCCAGGGCTGGGGACTTGGGGATTGACCAAGGTGGGAGAGTTCATGGGATGCTGCAGTGTGGTAGCACAATGTGACAAAGAAAGTAGCATCAATCACATAAGAATATGGTGGCCATCCCTTTTCTTATTGAGCGAGCCAGTCACAACACCAGATATTCAAAGCAAATCTCTTTTATAACTTTGCTGGAGGAGTTCCTTCCAGCACCTGCGTTATACCCCCAGGATTTCAATCAGAGCTGACACTTCAAAAGGGTGTCCTCTGTGTAGAGGTGGCTCCCCCACACCGCAGAATATCAGCTTTAGAGTTGTAACTGCCAGTGTTTGTCAAACAAACTTGTCTTCTCATTCCAGAAATGGATTCACGATATGGTAGGGGGTTTTGTGTTTTACCAGAGAGGGATATTTCACACGCTTTCTGCTTTCTTTTCCATTTCCTGAAATTATAAAAGGGAACATAAGAAGTCCAGATGTATGAACAATAAAACCAAATGGTCCTTCTCTCTTATAGCATCCTATGAGCTGGGTAGCATGAACTGTGATCAAAATTTTTATGGTTATGACTTTCTATGGGATCTCCCTCCTGGATTCTCTCACTGATGCCTTTCCTTCCTAAAAGAATTGGTACAATTTAATGAGTAACTGATTGATTTTCAGGAGACATAAAAAGTAACATCTCTGTGTTTTCTGTTTTATATGATATTTTATTTTTATTTAAAGAGAAGCAAAGAGTTAATTTAGGAAAAATGGCAGGTCTGTAGATGGCCACCATCATACAGATCTCTCACCCTTAAAAAACCAAGAAATAAAGTAGAAAGCACTGTATAAGGTATTTCTCAGTTTTCTTCCCTTGCAGCACATTTAAGACATTTTTATAACATCATGTGATTTCCATACTGCCTAAGTAGCTTGGATTTTTTTTCCTTTTTCATTTTTTAATATTTTTTTCCCATAGGATTAAAACAATCCCTTTGTAAAGACTCATCATGACGGTGCTTTAAAGTGCCATGACTGTCAGCTCACAAGTCATCTTAAAGTTGGATGGCTGACATAATAGCATCTTTTCTTTTTTTCACTGACCTAAATCAAGCATTGGATGGCTCAAGACTTCTTCCTATATCATCTCAAAGAAGGGATTTTGGCTTTCCTTTCTTTTTTTTTATGCTTATGTTCAGCTATTGGTTACTTTATGCTGAGCTGGGAACTGTGTGGTTGTTGGAAGCAGCATTAAAAGCAAGGGAGTGCCTCTGTTTTCAAGAATATCCATCACTCTGCTGTTTTAAGCTCCTGACTGGTTGTAAAACATGTTTACAGCCACATAGGATATGTATTTGATCTGCAGACCTCAGAGATGAACAAAACCAATTTGTCCAGAATGAAGAGATTTAAAAAAATATGGAGGGTGAGTGAAAAATATGCATCAATCTATTAGAAATATTGCAATGGTAGCAAATAAATTGCAAGCAGATGATTCTGGTGTTTGTGGACAAGTTGTCTGGCTGCATGCATGTTGCTTGATCAGAATTTTTTACAGGGCTTGATTGTATGCTTTTACTTTTTTTTTTTTTTTTTTTTTTTTGCATATTAGCTGCATCTTTGCAAATTTCTCGAGACATTAAGCACTCAAGTTTATTTGACTTTTGAGAAAAGTTTCCAAGAATTTGCAACAACAACATTTATACAGTAAGAGCTCTTGAGGAAACTAAGCTAAACTGATTTCCTTTGTGGCCTTTAAAAATGCCATTTAAGGTTGGATGAATATAAAAAAGGCATTAAAAAAAAAAACCCCAAACAAGCCTCTTTTCCCCTCAGGCTGTATTTTAGAGCTGGTATATGGTGTAGGGCTGAACTAAGTGGGATATGGTTACAGCCCTTACAGCATTGGAAGCTAGCACGGTGGTCAAATTAAATAATAATAGATTGCCATATTTACTTCACAAACAATTGAATGTCTCATAGGTTGGAAATAAGAGAAATTAAACAGAGAATTTTTTAAAAAATGTGAAGTTAATGTGGTGCAACAAGTGGAATTGGCATCTCTATTGTCTCATGAACTGGGTTTCCTTGAAAAGTTTGGGGTTGGTTTTTCTCATTGTTAAATTTGCTGCGAACAGTAGCCATTTCAAAAGGAATTTTAAAGTCTTTAAATACATTGTTTGGATGCTTTCAGCAGATGGGTCTCTGATATCAATTAATTATGTAAATTATATTGCATTATTAGTTAAATAATGTGTATTTTCCCTGTTCTGAAGCTCAGTTGACTTAGTGATAACATTGATTTGACTACTTTAACTTAGCTTTGGTTTTATATTCATTTATTTTGTTTGATATTCAGTGATGAGAAATGGTTAATTTCCATAATATTCAGCAATTTATAGTCAGGGCATTGAGTACTAGAGGACATTCACATTTATAAGTCTGTCTTCAAATAGATGTAACATCTCTATTTATGGTTTTGTTTGTTGAAAAGTGTTATTGCCTGAGTGAAAATTATATTTTAATCATCATACAAGTTTCATTTGTGCAAACAGGCAGTTTCCTTAGAAATTAAAACAGATCCATTAAGCATAAGTAGATATTATATCATATTAAGCGACATGAGATAATTACTGTAGTCAAAGCATGGAGCTTAAATGGGCTCTGGGAGTGGTTTAGTTGTAAGAGACAAAATGTCCTTCTTGGATAGAAGTATTTTATTTGCATATAGCTGTGTCTGCTGTTGTGCAGCTGAACACTTTGTCCTTTACCTCCTATTTGTGAAAGCTGTTTAACTGCAGGCTATTAGGCATCCTTTAATTGATGCATTTTCTGCTCTTCTCCCTGAAGCATTTGTCCCTGTTCCATCATTGTGGTACCTGGCATTTCAGGGTAATATAGCTCAAAATTAAATTTCTGCAGAATCAGATGTCAGTTTTAAATATTACTCTTTTCTTTTTTCCTATTCCAAACTATTCTGGCTAGAAGCACATCAAAATCTCCAAGAGGGCTTTTATGGTTGGGATGAAACCAAAAGGTTTAGTCCTTATATTCTGCAGTGTGTGCTTTTATAATAAGCCATAATATATTTATGCAGGAGATTATATGTCTATGATATGGCACACAGTCCCTTCCTCCACTTAGCTCCCACCATTAACTTGCTCAGTATTTATGGATATATCAAAATTATGATTTACACTGTACTTATCATTAACATCCCTTGCAAAAGCTCTCTGCAGTTCTTGCCATCCTTCAGAAGCCAGTCATAAAATGAAGAGATTAACAGATAATTAAATTAAATCCTTAATTATTTGGGGATGATGAATTCACTCTGTGATTCCAGAAAGGTATAGAGAGTCTTTTTCAGAAGCAGTATAAATTGAAACCAGTGGAGCTGTGATGATTTATGCCTTCTTGATGATCTGACTCACACTGTTAATTCTCTGCTCCTCTTTTAAAAACATATTAATAAAAAATGGATGTAGGAACTGTTTATTAAAATATGAAGCTTTCAATATATTTTTGAAATATTATATACACTCCAAGATAGCGCTGCTTGAAAAGTATGTCATTTTTCACAGCAAATAGAATGTCCTTCAGAAAAAGGCAAGGAAACTTCACTTTTCTTTTTTCCTCCAGAGGTTTCTGCCATCCATGGGAAGCCTCTCATTGTTTTCAACTAATTCTTGATCTGGCCTGTGTTTCATGCTGATCTCCAAAGGGTTGAAATATATCACTGACAGTTAAATCTTCCAAAGTGTTCAGCAGGTACCCACTCCTGCTGGAGTTGTGGCTGGTTAATAAACACCCCTGAAGATACAACCAGCTCAGCCCAATAAGGACATAAAGCCAAATTCACCAGAAAAACAACCCCAGGGAAATGAATTATAGGGTCAAAAAGAGCAGAAACAATAAGCAATCAGTCTTTCTGTACTCAATTCTGTGTACATTTGCTCAAAAAATCTGCCTACAGTCATTATAAAGCAAATTACAGATTATGGTATTTGATGGGACTGCTGGGCTATGGTGAGGACTGAGAGTTATAATATTTATCTCAGGTACTGGGCTGTTTTGAGACCTTGTTAGTAATGGTTCTTCCTGATGCAGAGATATCTGGTTAACACCTGCTCCAAGCTCAGAAGAAAACACTGCTGAGTTTTCTTAGCAATAAAAAAGTGAAGCAATTGTCATGGAAACATGGAAATTGGTAGCAAAGAACATAATGGCTACTTGAAAGCCACTGATTCTCTTGTGTAAGCCTTTATTTAGAAAAGAGTTTGGAGCAGACATTATTTACTCAATAGGACGCTCCATTGTGATCCATCATACCTGTTAAGTGTTTAAGCTCTGGGGTTTTTTAATGCGTTTTTGACCCAATAGACTATGACAGCTATAAAACCTTATTATGGCCTTTCATGCTAAGTGTTTGAAGGGGTGTTTGGAGCAAATATGCCTTTTTGAAAAATCCCTATAATTTGTTCTGGGAAATGCTTAGTGTAGTGGGCTGGAGCAATTTGTTCTCTTCAGGAAGGGCTCCTGGAACTGTCACTGATTCCATCAAGCAGCTGTGCTTTCCTACTTCATAATTTTTGTATTTTAGTCTGTAAATTGGTATAAAAACACTGCTTCTGGAGCAGTTTTTATGTCTCTCTGATTCTTAAATACGAATCTTGGTAAAGATTATGTTAAGTAGCTTGTGTTAGCATGTATAGGGACTGAGATGCAAAAATAATGCCTTATTTAAATGCTGTTAAAATACATTATTTTTTTAAAGAATTGTAGCCTGAACCCCAGCCTTAAAGGCAACAAGCCTGAAGGGTTTTAGCCTGTTAAGAGAATGTATGTCCAGACTTTTAGGGCTTTCCTTCTTCCTGGAGTGGCAGTGATCTGCCCTGCCATTGCTGAGCACAGGGTATGAGTGCAAGTTCCTGATTGTCTAGCACTATGGTGCAGCTTTAAATCTGGAAAATTCCATATTCTCCTTGCAGTGTGCAGGACAGCTGCTCCTGGGCTGTGCTGTGTCAGAGCATCCTGCAGCAGCTCTGCCCAAGCAATACTGATGTAAGAGTTGATGGCCCCAGGTTTGAGTGAGCAAAGATGGATTTAGGAAGGGAACACAATCTCTGGAAACTTCTTGATGGTTTTCTTTTTTGCCTCTCCCTCTAGTGGCTTTTGACAGGAGCCTAATGGTTGCAGCAGCCCATCAATTAGCACTCTCCCCACTTTCCATTTCCGAGGATGCTGCTCCCATCCTCTGCAATAGGCACTAATGGGGGAAGGATGACTGGGAGATGAGAGGGAGGAGGCACCTGAAAGTCTGGGAACAGCCCTCAGCACAGGCAGGTGGGGAAAGGCTTGGGCTGAGCACATCCTGGAGGAAAGGTCCTGCAGCAGAGGATGAGCCTGCAGCACCCATGGGTGCAAGCCCAGGAGGGGGAGCAGCCCTCGGGCAACTTGAGCAGCGGGGACCTGCCCGAGGATGATCTGGTTAGTGCTGGCAGGTAGGAATGGGGTCTGAGAGGTGACAGAGACCCCCGGATCTGAGGTAAAGGTGTGGGAGGTATCTTGGAGGAATTACTTATTGTGTTGTCTTGGAGGGGTCAGGATTTCTGCTTTTGTGGTTCTCCCTTTGCTTTCTCCTCTCCTCCCTTTGCTGGCTTTGTGATCAGGGGGAAAGGAGGAGGAAAGAGGGATTTGTGTGGAACAGCTCATACCACCACTGCTTCTGCTGGGACCAACTCCAGTCCCTCAGACTCCTTTGTCCCCAGGTAAGGAGCAACAGTGAAAGAAGGTTGACCAGTGTGGGTCAGCTCCTTTCTCACAGGTGATGAGCAATAGGACAAGAGAAAAAGGGCTAAAGTTATGCTAGGGAAGGTTAACATTAGATATTAGGAAAAATTTCTCCACCAAAAGAGCTGTCAGACTTCTCAGGGAAGTGATGGAGTCACCATCCCTGAAAATGTTCCAAAAATATCTGCATATGATATTTAGATACACAGGTTAGTCATGGACTTGGCAGTGTCAGGTTAATGGTTGGACTCAGTGATCTTTTCCAGTCCAAAGAGGACTTTTCTGGGCTTAAAGATTCTATGGTTGCGTGTGGATTTTAGTTCCTGTGATTATGGAAAGGTTTGACTTGGTCCACTCAAAGTCCTCTGCTTTCAAGGACTTCTCATGGCTGAATCAGGATTCCTGTCCTGGCCCACGACTCAGCCATGGACTCACTTGGAAAGTGCTCAGACAAATGAACCAAGAAAACTGTTCAAAACCAACCATTTCCACGTAAATGTGAATCAATCACTTGTAATCTTCTATTTATGAAACTGAAAAGGTCAAATGTTCACCTTGAGGAGGCATTTGGCCATTTGTTGCTCTCTGTGACATGCATTTTGCTAGTGAGGGTGGCAGAAAACAAACTGCATTGATTTAAAATAATAAGGAAAATAATTTTTATATATTCTTGAACATAACATTTTAATGTGTTCTTGGGCATAACAATTGGTGCTACAGAAGCCTTCCTTACAAAGATGAATTTGCTCAAACTGGTCTTAGTTATTCAGGGCCTGTCCTTTATGTCATGAAACTAGTGAGAAAAACCTTATAGATCAATAGAAATGTACATTACAGATTTTGCTGTGTGTTGCTCCTTTTATAACTCTTATAAGTTTTCTAATTATGCTTAAATATTAGTATTTGGTATATTGGTCCAAAAAGAAGAACTTAATTCACTTGATATTTAAGAGGTAGATCTTCTACTGCTCAGTCCCTGAGGTCAGTAGGGGACTCTTAACTGGGGTAAAGCTGTTAAGTGCAAACTGGATTAGAGAATAATTTACTCATGCTTTCAAATTGCAGTGAGCAGGCTTTAAATGTCTTGATTTAAGGTTTTAAGTGGACTTGGTAAAGCAATCTGCAAATACATCCCACTGCAGCATTAGATACAAATGTAGCACAAACTATTTTAAAAAGCTGCTTTCTGCTCCCCATTTGAATTTTGCAAACTCATATGAATAAAAAATAATATTGAAACCTAACAGACTGATCCTGCAAACCCTTATTTTGATGAGTGATTCCATTAGTGGCAACAGCTCTTTTGGTTTCTGTGGGAACTGCCTATAAAATTCAACATATCTATAAATGTTTACTGCCCTGTCAGAAAAAAAAAAAATAGTGAATTGTTGAAAAATGAATGGCATTAGATGTTCACTGTCCTGGCAGTGCTGTGAGATTTTTGGATAGAGCTGATTGAGATGTAGCTGAGCCATAACTACACAGACCAGGGACTCAAGGGTGGTCCTCTGATGGACTTGGATTCACCTCCTGTCCTGTGGAATGTAAAACCCTGGCAATAAACTGCAAAGGAGACCCTCCCAGGGTGGAAAACCCTTTGCCCCCAACATTTTGGCTGCCTTAGCAAGTTCCTTTCAGGTCATTTCATCTGAAAATATCAGAGAGGCTGCTTGTTTAACACCAGGGATGACATCAGGGTGTCTGTAGCACAGGGGCAGCATTTCTACAGAAATTACACTCTCAGAATATCTCACTATTGTATTTGCTGGGTCCCCCATGGCGAAGGAAGGAATGATGAATCTAAATCCATGTTCTCAGAAGGCTAATTTATTACTTTATGATACTATATTGTATTAAAGAATGCTATACTAAACTATACTAAAGAATACAGAAAGGATACTTACAGAAGGCTAAAAATAATGAAAACTTGTGACTGTCTCCAGAGTTCTGACACAGCTTGGCCCTGATTGGCCAATGAGTGAAACTCCCACCAGAATCCAATGAAACAATCAACTGTGGGCAAACAATCTCCAAACACATTCCAAAGGAGCAAAACAGAGGAGAAGCAAATGAGAGATGAATTGTTTTCCTTTTCTCTGAGGCATCTCGGCTTCCCAGGAGAAAAATCCTGGGCAAAGGAATTTTTCACAAAATCTGAATGTGACACCACTGCAATTCAAACACTCCAGCAACATATATCTAAAATGGAAAACTGAGTTGGCAAATGAAAATGAGTATTTCCAGCTTAACTCTTTCTTTCTAAATCACTTTTCACCTGATCCACCTTTCACAGCAGACTATGCTAAGAAGCTGACTGCACATCTGTTTGTGAGACACTGATGCTGTGCTGATGGCTGTAATCACTGCTAGCAGTGACAGCAGGCTGTAAAAAACTTCAGCATTTCTAGTCAGCATTTTCACTGTGAATGATGGGATCTGAGGTTTCTGGAGTGAAATCCTTGTAGTCATGAGTAGACCTTCAATAAGTTACTATACTTCAAGTGTTAGGTGCTCAGGGTCTTCTGGATGAATGCATCTGATTTAACAAGCCATGTGGCATGGGGGCTTAGCTGCATTGCTTGCACAGAGGGGCAGGTTCAAATTTTCTGTTCTTATTTAAATGAGATGCAACATATTCATAATTGCTTTAATTTATTTTTAAATTATGAAGGGAGGGGAAACGAGGAGGACAGCACAAGAATTCAGCCCTCCTATTCAGGGATGACACGAACAGCTTCTCTGATTTTGTATTCATAGAATCATAAAATGATTTGGGTTGGAAGGGACTTTAAAGATCATCATTATTTACCTCCAGGGTGGAAGGGTCTCTTCCCACCACAGCTCAGGCTCGTATTGCTCTCTTCTCTACATCGGCACATCCTAAAAGCAAGGATGGGGAGCTGGGACTTGGCCTTTGATTCATTTTCTATAGCCACAGTTTTGTTCTTGGCAGAGTTTTGTTAATGGAGGTCTGTGTGTCACGATTGGATATAGGAGCTTTACTCTAGTCTTGCTAATTAAGCTCCTAATAGGGCCTAGCCTCTTCCAAGCAGAGAGAGAAAAAAAATCTATTTATGCAAAAAAATGAACTTTTTACTGCCTGTATTTAAAGGACTTCCCAAAACACTGACGTCAAAAGAAAGATTTTAATGCAACCAATGGACTTCTTGCTAGAGGGATGTGAGGATGTCTCTGTGTGAGAACAGGGTGATTCTTGATGTGCAATTTCTGATCTCCTGAGGGCCTGCTGGAGAGATGGGTTGTGCTGCTCATCCCTGGACCATGGCCCCAGCACAAGGCAGATCTTCCTTGGGGACACCTGCTGCCACCCCATCCCTCAGAGAGTGAGGGGTCCCTGTGCTCTGTGGGATCTGGGCTTGTTGTGACAGAGCTCATGGGCACAGCTGGACCCTCTCCAACACAAAAACCTGAGCAGGGAGCAGCCCTGCCCCTTTTCCTGACATCTCCATTGAAAAAGACCTTTCCTACAGAGGCTTTCTTACTCATCTCAGTTTGAGTTTTCCCTCTTCTAAGTGGAGGACAAGTGTTTATTACACAAGCTCTTGCCTCTTTGATCCCAGAAATAGCTTACATGAGAAAGAAAACTGGTGAGCCTGGTCCAGGCTGGCACCTGAGGAACCCTGCTGCTGGCTAATTTGCATGTGCCCTGCTAAATTGAATATTTAATCTTAAAATTTTTTAGGTTATACTCATGCAGAATTTAATGGCAAATAACAGAGTCAGTAAAGGTCTACATACAGTAATTTATTATAGGGTTCTCTGTGTGTTGTTTTTTTGTGTTTTAAAGAAAGTTGAAATTGTCCTGGGCCTTCTCTTGACCCTCTCTCCCTAGAGGGTAATTGTGGCTTCTCCTCCTTTGCCCAGCAACAGCACTGGAGGGTGGGAAGGTGAAAGTATCCTTGAAGCATGGCACAGAATTACTGTTTGGTAGATAGCTGCTGCATTTACAGAGGGTACAGAATTAATGGTATGGTGTCCTTCTGGCAAAAAAATTGCATGTGTTAGAGAAGCAATCCTAATAATTCAGAATGCCTCTGGAAATGGCAAATGCAGAAATCCTCATAATTGCACCAATTTGGTAACTGTAAAAGCCATGTAAAAGTAATGATTTCTGATGGCAATAAATAAAATGACACGTCTTTCAGTTCATAAAGAATTTGTTTATGCAAACTCTGGAGTCTACCAAGATCTGAGGGCTCACTCCCATTGCCTTTTACTGGGTGCTCTGTGGCAAGGTGTTTCCAGCTCCTGTCTTCAGGGAGGGTCACTGGCTGCTGCCCACACCTCATACCATGTGGTGAAAAATCCATAATCCTCCTTAATCTGGAGGATTGGTCAGGAAGGTTATTTCCTTCCCCTCCAGTGATTTTTGGACAGTTTTTCCACAAGTTAATAACCAGAAAATTTTTCCTTTGCATTTCACTACCAGATCACTCTTGTCCTCACTTCAGACATACCACTGAGTATGTTGAGTTTCTGGCCATTTTTCTCCCATGATGATTTCCTTTTGCTACCAGTGGCTTCCAAACAGCTCACATGTGAGGCAAACAGGAAAAATATTTCTGTGTATTGACTCTCCTGTCATACCTATAAGAGGGAAGAAGGGAGGTTTCTTGCATCCTTATGAGGTCAGTCTTAATCTCATCATTCTTGCTCATTGACAAAAAGGAAATGCTCTTTCCTTTTTCTGCACAAAGAAAAGTACAACATCTGGAGCTGAATGGTGCCAGCAGAAACCCTCCTGCTGGCAAAACAGCCAAGAGGGCACAGATATTTAACCATGAGTTTGGATGGAGACCTTATAGGGTACATTTGAGAGCTTAATTTTGTTAGCCTCAGAGACTGAGGCGGTCTGTTTTAATATGTTATCTTAGTCCCCACCAATCTAGGAAAGCCATTTTTGTTGTGGAAATCTCTCTATAATTAAAATTCCCCATTTGTTTTGAATATGTCTGTTGTGTTGGTGCATCCCACAGATGTTCTTAGGGGGTAAAATGTGCAGTGACAAAGAAGGGGGGCTATTCTGGTGCACTCCACAATCTATTCCCATCTGGATTTTGGATTTGTACAGAGCTGAATCCTTGGAAGGAGGGAGGCCTTAATGTTGCCTTGGGAATATGGCCAGACTCCAGGCTGAAGAGCCAAAATTATGATAGAATTTAGGATCATTTACTTTGAAACAAGGATCTGACCTGTGCAGAGTTTGAAAAGTGCTCTCTAGTGGGCATTTCTTGCCATTCCCTCTCTTGTCCTGTTGTTGCTCCCCATAAAGCTTGGAGTAAGCATTTGCTGGACCACGCTAAGCAAACAGGTTTATGGCTGCTTTCTGAATTTCACTGATTTTTTTGCTTTTGCTGGGCTGTTCCTGAGAACCAACCATCTCTCAAATAATAACTTAATTGGCAGTAAGGAGATGAGATATTGCTCTCCACAACATCTGCTAGATTTTCAGCAGCTGTAGAGCAAAAAGTCCTCTTGCAGAAGGAGAAATCACTGCATTGTCTTTCTTTTGGTGAAGAGCAATCCCTTCTGGAGCACATGAGCACTGATAGATGGCTGACACTAAAAGACACAGTAGGGTGGACTGATTTTTTTTGACATTATTTCTTCACAGAGGTGCTTTAAATAGATGTTACACACAGATTTCCAGCTCTCAGATGTAGTGGTGCTCCCTGTCAAAACTGCCAGAATCATTTGTTTGCTCAGAAAATGAAGCAATAAGGACATATGTTACTTAGAACAAATCCAGCTTGTTTTAAAGCAACAAAATAATAAAATGAAGCTGAGATCTTATTTTTTTAAACACACATGGATATTTTCCCACAGATCATAGGGTTTTTGGTGACACACAAATTCTCTATGGATTCTTCTTCAATAAATGTTTGAATGTGTTTGAACTGCATTTTTGTGGTTTTTTCCTTGGTTCAGGCCAGCTATTTGTTTCTGTGGAAAGTCCTCCTCCTGTTTTATATCTCTCTGCTACTTCTGATGCTACAACCAGAGAAAATTTTCCATATTTCTGCTCCTAAGCACTCTAAAACCACTGGGATGCTCCAAGGCCCATGTCTGAGCAGCCAGATAGACCTCATGAAAATTTTGCAGAGAGTGTGAAATTCATTATTAAAATCTCTCAGGCTCTTTTTTTTTGGCCTCTGGGAGTGCCCTGACTGTGAATCTGCTCCTGCTTCCCTCTCACTGGGGTCTCAGGGGCCCGTGGGATTCCCAACAGGAATTTTCAGGGTCTGGGCTCAGCCTGGTGCCCAGGATTTCTGCTTTGCAGGGTTTGCTGGTGGGTGTGTTGCTGCTGGTGCCCTTCAGGTATCTAAACTGCACCTATTTTCCTTCCTCACTCTCTCCTCACATAATTTCTTGGTGCTGTAATCCAGCACAAAGTAAAGAGGACTCGACTTTTTGATTTGTGATGAAAGTCTTGAAGAGATCCCCTTGGCCTCTCTTCCTACCAAATCAAATCCAGAAATCATGTTTGCCGCTTTGCTTTGCTTTCTGCTATGAATTATTTTTGTCTCCTTCAGCACTCTTTTATAGGATTACACTCTGACTGAAAGAAATGATCAAAGGATTGGAACAATTAGTGCAAGAAAGAACATTAAAATATGTATAAAGTGCTTTGATTTAATGACAACTAATGTGGATGAGAGTTTATAACAGTTTACATATTTATGAAAGATGTAAACATGGGGAAAACAAGAAAATATTTGTCATAACAAGTTGGAGTTTAATTTACACCCATGGAATGAAATTTTAAATGGAAAATACATGCTGAATATAAAGAAAATTGTACTGCTTATAACATCTCTTAGTGATAAAATAGTTCACAGGAGATGCAACTAAATCCCTTTTCTATTATATTAAAATTTTCAACTGACCTAGAGGAAGCACTAAAATATTGATTTGGGAACCAGTCTTGCATCACTAAAAAGGTGGTCTGAATGAGGTTGGGGCTGTTTTCCATCACTAATTCCCAAGATCCAATAGTCTTTGAATTTGGTGAGATGTGCAGAGGGCAAACAACCTCAGAGATAGAGTTTATAGTTTTTTGTGCTGTGCACTGAGCTAAACAGCAACTGCTGCAATGAATTCCAGCCTCCATGAGCCTGGGATGGAATTGCATCTAATTGCTTTGCAGACTGTGTTATATTTTAGTTTGACGCCTTGTAGGAAAAAAAGAAGTTTCTTAATTCCTTTTTGCATCAGAAGTGCTTTCACAAAGAGGTGCTAATGTTGTTCTGGCAGAAACAGTGTCTGTGCAGAGTGGTTGATATGGTCCAGAGACAGCAATCTGTTAGACCACCTATGGTAAATTTATTCCTCAGCCCCTCATTTAGGAATTTCTCAGGACAAAATAAGCAGTAATTAATTCTGAAGGAGTTCACTGTGGCAAGCAAGCCTCATTTTCCAGGTTCGGCTCCTTGGAAAAGACGGCACTGGTGAGGCAGCGCCTTGAGCGCTGTGTCCAGCTCTGGCCCCTCAGTTTGGGAAGGATGTTGAGATGTTTGAGGGCATCCAGAGGAGGCAACGAGGCTGGAGAGGGGCTGGGAACACAAACCCTGTGAGGAACCACTGAGGGAGCTGGGGGTGCTCAGCCTGGAGAAAAGGAGACTCAGGGGTGCCCCCATCACTCTCTGCAGCTCCTGAAAGGTGCCTGTGCTCAGCTGGGGCTGGGCTCTGTCTGCAGCAGCACTGACACAACCAGAGCACACAGCCTCAAGCTGTGCCAAGGGAAATACAGGTTGGATATTAGGGAAAAGTTTTTCACAGAAAGGGTGATAAAGTTCTGGAATGGCTGCCTGGGGAGGTGGTGGAGTCCCCATCCCTGGGTGTGTTTAACAAAGCCTGGATGTGGCACTGGGTGCCAGGGTTTAGTTGAGGTGTTGGGGCTGGGTTGGACTGGATGATCTTTAAGGTCTCTCCCAACCCAGTGATTCTGTGAATTCTGTAAAGCTCTCCCAGAGTTGTGAATATCCACTGCTGCATGCACTGGAGTTACGCAGCACCTTTCAAAACCTGCTTGTTTGTGAGAACCTACAAAAGGCCTTACACACCTTGCATGAGCCTTCTAGATTAGAAAACTGCACCTTTACACTCCAGGCTGAAAGAACTGCAGGCAAATTCAGCATTTAAACATAAAATCCAACCACATCACACTACTGGGGTCTGGCAGAGGAGCTGCTGAGAGCCTCAGTGTGTCCCTGCCCAGAGGGCTGGCACTGAGAATAATCTGGGGTAGCATTTCACCTAGTGCTGTAATGGAAGGAAAGGGATGGACCTGTGCAAGGCTCTGAGAACCTGCCCATGCTTTGCATTGTCAAAGTGCCTTTATCAGGCAAGAGAGCACACCAGGATGCAATTTGCTGTGTAGACTCCAGATATGAGTTGGGAACCAGGAGATACTGCATGTGGAGCTCTCAATCTAGTGAATACAAATAATTTTACTTTGAATTTTACATGCTTACTTGAAGGGCATACAGAGATGATGTGGCAGATACATGCATTACAGTCACACGGAATATATGAATGTGTGATTATGTGGATAGGAAGTGATAAAGAAAATAAATGTAAAAAAGAGGAGATTTTATTAAAATCAGAAAAGAAAAAGAACAGTAACAGGCAGGTAACTTAAGAGTGGAGAAAGTCTTTCCTGTCTTACCTCAGTCTGTGTTAAGATTCATGAGAGGTTTGAGGCCATCTGCTGATGTAAAGCAGGCTCAGTGCTAAGGAACTCCATCTTGGCACAAACCAATCTGCCTTTTATTATCTAAAACTTGTATAACATTAGCTTAATTTCTCTAAGGCAACTAAATATGGTATTATTAAATTATCTTAATGCAACCATTGTAAACAAATACCCGTACTGCTGATATGATTTTTCTCTCTGTAAGGTAATGAATATATTTATTCACTGATTTGTAACTCAGCTGGATTTCTGACTTCTGCCTATAGAAAGCTCCAGGCCACTTCTTTTGAATCTCTTTGCTTCTAATCTTTTCTGGAAATCTTTATTTTCTATTAGCATAACTAAACAGAGCAAATGAAGCCTACAGCTATTACTTGCCTATGCTAAGCTCCTTCATGTATTGTTACATTATTCTGGATATCTGATTGTTGTTCCTTGTATTATCATTTGCTCTACAATACTACAGAAAGACTTAAGATTGAATGATAGGACTGCACTTAGCTCAGTCTTCCTGCTGTTGTATGGAATTATTTGGGATTTAGGTCAGTCATCTAAGGATTCATCTCCTAACTAGAAGATAGATTTTCTTTGAGTCATTAAGTCTCACAGGTCTGTCCTACCCTCATTTCTGAAGTGGTTCTTTCATTTATAAGCTCCTGGCATGCTCAGATAACTTTCTTACATGGCTTGACACAGTATCAAAGTCCATTACTCACTCACCAACCCTAATCCGTCCTCTGGCCTCGCTGCAGTGGAAGGAGCTGGATCTCCATCTTCCCTGGGACTCAGCCAAGCCCTGGCTGAGGGATGGCTTGTGCAAAAAGCCTTCTCTTAAACAGCAAAATCCCCTCACTTGAAAACCCAGACCTGGGGACAAGGATTCCTCTTATGCTCACAAATACAAGGGGCAGGAGGAAGAATTGAAAAAAGGCAAAAAATTGACACACTTCGATACAAATAGCAGTTTGACATAAATCTGGAGTCCTCGGTGCCATATGTAATTCAGAAGAATATAACTACATGTATTTTTTTACACACACAGACATGAAAACCCCACAGACACAGTGCACGTGGCTGTGGATGTGCAAGTGCAGCAGTGCTCTGTCGCAGACAACTTTTATGGAAAATCCTTTCCTTAGGATTTTTCCTCCTGAGAATCTGAGAGGCCTCAGGAACAAAATGTAAACATTGATTTTCTGCTGCTGTGGAATGCAACAGGTGCATCTGTGATTGGTCTCATAGAGTTGTTTCTAATTAATGGCCAATCACAGTCAGCTGGCTCAGATTCTCTGTCCAAGACAGAAGGTTTTGTTATCATTCTTTGCTATTCTATTCTTAGCTAGCCTTTTGATTAAATCCTTTCTTCTATTCTTTTAGTATAGTTTTAATGTAATATATATAATAAAATAATAAATCAAGCCTTCTGAAACATGGAGTCAGATCCTCGTCTGCTCCCCATCCAAGAACCCTGTGGAGACCATCACAGTGCTCCTCAGGGAGGAGAGGTGTGTTGCTTCATCAAAAGATGTTTAGAGAGAACTTTGAACACTGTAGCAGCGAAGCCATTCCAGCAGTACAAACTTGGGGAAGATGAACCTCTCTTAACTGAAATGAACTCTGTGTAGGTTGAAAATCCCCTTTTCAACACTGCCACGTCTTTGAAGTGAAAATCTGCACGTTGCGAGGGAATGATTGAAGTGTGAAAACCACCTGTCCACCAGAAGGATCCCCAGCTACTCTGAGCAGTGTGAATGTGGAACGTGAGCTATTGTTGTGTGCTGCTCTCTCTTTGTGCTGTGCTTTTCTCCAGCCCCAGTGTCAGTGCTCAGCACATGCCACAGCACTGAGGAGCTGCCTGTCAATGTCACACAAAGGGCCACAGGACACAGAATTTGGGTGGCCAGCTTGGCTGGTGGGCTGGCACAGGGTGGGAGACTAAAAATATTCGTAATCCAGGGATGCAAAGAGAAGTTTTGCAGTGAGCAGAGATCAGATATGTGAATGCTGCTGCTTGGGTTGTATGAGCATGTCACAGGCATCTTTTATGAAAAATCCTTTCCTTAGGATTTTTCTTCCTGAGAAGCTGAGAGGCCTTAGGAACAAAATGTAAGCTATGATTATCTGCTGCTGTGGAATGCAACAGGTGGATCTGTGATTGACCCATGTGGTTGTTTCTAATTAATGGCCAATCACAGTCAGCTGGCTCGGACTCTTTCTGAGCCACCAGCCTTTGTTATCATTCCTTTTTCTTCTATTCTTAGCTAGCCTTCTGATGAAATTCTTTCTTCTATTCTTTTAGTATAGTTTTAATATAATATATATAATAAAATTATAAATCAAGCCTTCTGAAACATGGAGTCAGATCCTCGTCTCTTCCCTCATCCTTAGACATCTGTGAACACCTTTACATGAGCATGGCAAAGTTCATAGGGAATTGGAAAGAGAAGCTGACCCAGGTGAAGATTTCCTCTGTTTTTTAGTTGAGGGAGAGAAACCCTCTTGTTCTGGGTCTGTAAAATTTCTCACAATAGAATTGGGCTTCTGCAATCCTTTTGGCCAAGGGACCAGCACCTTCCTATTCCCATCTTCACAGGCACAAGGCACTTGCACTGGTCCCTTTCAAAGCCCCAAAACTATGCTTGAGACCTAAGGCTACATTCCCAAGGTTGTGCAAGCCCACTCTTGTTACTGGGGTTTTTCTCAGGCTGTATCAAGGCTGCTCTCCACCACAGTCACAGGCCAGATTTCAGAGAATGTGATCAAAATGAAAAGTTGGTGGCAGTAAGCTAAGGTGAGGTGATGCCTGAGTAGGGAGTAAAATAACACTTGGGCAGAGGTACTCTTACAGGTACTAGTGAACACTTGTGGTAACATTTTTTTTTTTTTTTCTACAGGGACAAAATAACCCCTTATGGTTTGGGGCTTTTTTTTGTTGCTGTCTTTTAGTGTGGTTTTTGAATTGAGTTTCTTGTTTTGTTTGTTTGCTTGTTTTTGTGGTTGTTAGGGTTTTCTTCCCAAGTATTCTTATTATCAATTGTTACCATAGAGGAACTGCTGTGTATTTCTAAAATAGAAGGCATCCTCCAATATCTGTTCAGAGATTTTGACAACCTGATTGGCTGAATGTCCTATAACTCGTGAATTGTGAATGCCTTATAAATATTTTAAAACAACTGTTCCAGCTACAGACTCACTGAAATCCATACTGAGACTTCATTTTCCTGACAGATGCCTTTGTGTTTGCAGTTCTGCCTGGCCTTGCTGCTGCAAAATCTAATCAGGAAAAACAGGTCACTGCTGGTTTGAGCTTACTCTCAGGTATCTGGTTTGGGGTTGCAGCTGTCGCCAGCTTCTTGCACAGTCCTGCAATCTCAGACCATTTCTCAGATCATTTCCCAGACCATGGGCTGCAGATCCCTTTGCTGAAATAACACTTCCACTGCACAAGAAAGCTGGGAAAATAATTTCCACTGAGGGGGGAGGAAGGTTTAGACACAGCAGTGATCAGGATTAGATTTGTGCATAGATCAATGACACTGAAACACCCTTGAAAAATCTGTGCCTCAAAGCAAAATGTGACTTGGCTAATGTTCTTATTTTGTCTTGTTGGGTGAGGTTGTGATAAAAGGTTATGATAATCTCAAGGGAACTTGTAATTCTTCTGCTGAATCACTGTTTGCAATAGGGATGCTTTGCTACATAAACATGAAAGAAATCAGAATTTCAGGACTTGGTGGCTGGAGGAATTTCCATAAGAATTTGGGGTATGAAAGGAATACAGTGCCTGCCCCACTGTTATTTCCATTGGGGTCACCAAGAAAGGTGTAAATTAGCCCCAGCCTACGTGTATCAAGTCAATAATGGCAGGACTAACAGAAAGAAATGTAGATTAAAAAAAAAATTATCCTCTAGGAGTCTAGAGTAATTATTTAGCATAATTTTATTATTAGCATAATTAATTATTCTAGCATAATTGTATGTTTGGCTTGCCCATAGTGTTCATACCTACCAACACCTTCCAATTATTTACAAATACTCACTAGAAGGCTCCTACACTGACCAGACGTTTAACAGTAGATTTTACTATTAATCTGTGATATCTATGTGGTTTTTACTTTAAGAGATCTAGAGCTTTCCACAATCTTTCAAATCCTGCACTTTCCAAAAAGCCAAAAGCCCTCAGCTGATTATCTCACTGAAATATTTCAGAGAATGACTCCAGTTGTGTTTTGTTTTCTGCACTCCATAATAAGCACCAAGAATTTACTCTCTGGTTATGTGATTTATAAAATTCATCTGCTAACTGAAAGTCAGATTCACTGACAAAGAAAAAAGTAAAGGCAAGTAAGATGTCTTCTGTAAAGGTTAAGTGCATACTTTATTTGCAGCAGAGGATTAAGGATCTTCCCCACAAAGTTTTGTGTATCTGAGTAACCTTGCAAAAAATAATTTGCTTTCTTTACAAGCTGTAGTTCTGTACTTAGAGAATTTTCTGAACCCTCTCTGCCATGGATGGTCTTTGGGGTGAATTCTCCACTGCCCCCTAACAGGATTGCTTTTGCCATCTCACTTCATTTTGTACAGATGTTTACTCTCATCTGTCCTCCTTACCAGGCTGCCCACTTACACAAAACTTGTGACAATTTTAATATATTTGTTGAACTTTATTTTGTCAATTATTTTTTCAGTAGCCAGACGTCCAAAACTGAGCAGGGCAGACACACATACAACACAGTCATATCAGAAAATCATTAGAAACGTGGGTTTAACAAATAGGATTAAAATAAGAAGCCAGTGAGGAGTTCTGTGAATCCTTTTTCCAGTGTTTTTGAGGGCATGATGTTGTTCTGCAGGGTCACAGCTGAGTTTGCAAACACAATCAGAAGCAAGAGCAGTGAGAGGTGATGTAGGTAACCATTCATAAACTGCTCAGGATTGTGTGTGACAGATTCTCTGTACAGAAAGCTGGAGAGTGGCAGAGAAAAAAACAGAGCAAAACTTTCCTGAGCAGGGAGCAAGAAAAAGATGAAGTCAAGCTGGAGATGCACAAAATGTTTGCTATTTCTCTCTGTGCCTTCTGCATTCTGGGGTCACATGAAGAGAGAAAAAGCAAACTTCTTCCCTATACTTGGCTTTACAGGCTCTGGTAACAAATCTGCTTCTCTAAATTACAAATGTGTTGTGCACCAGGACAGATAGGGCAGAATTAGTCCCTGTTGTGCTCCCCTAGGTAAAGCACAGCAAAATTAAATCCAGGAAAGAACAAGACTTGATTCCTTTGCATAGCAAATATTTCCTGAATATTCAGTTGAAAATCATTTGTGTAACTTCTGTGTGTGGCATCTTAGTTTTGCAGCTTGTTATACTCATTCTACAGGACAAATACCTATCCCAAGAGATCACAAGATGAAAGAAAGGCATAAATCTCTAATATTCACAGTCAAAAGGCAATGAGGCTGTATCATGTGACAATCTAACTAAACAGAGATTTGGATCCCATTTTCTGCAGCCTTCCACCCTTGAGTCTACCAAAGGCACTAAATTAAGCAGCACAAAACCCTTTCTAGAGTAAGATGAAATGATGTTTAAGCACCCTGCCAGTTAATGGGTGATTAGTGTATGCCTTTGCTCATTACTCCATCAAGGAACTTGCTCTCAAACAACACGCATTGAGAAATGCTTTAATTGTTCCTAAATTATTTGGTGGTAATTAGTCAGCTGAAATCCCAAAGAAGAAAGGGACTTGAGGATGATGGTAATATTTCCTGATTACCTAAGTGTTGCTGCAGTGCTGAATGTGGCTGAGTTGATGTGTGCCTATGGCAGAGCCTTTGCTGTGTGTTTTTTTCAGTATACAGATGAGCATAAATACCAAATTTCTGACCCTTTTTACATCTTGACCCATGATTCACGCTCCTTCCAAGAGCTGAATCCTACAAAAAATATAATTAGGGGAGACTTAAGTATTCTGTAGGCTGTGTGACTTCTGTTGTAAGGTTAAATCATGGAATCACAATTGTCCATTTAATTTGCCTCCATTTGCATTGATGACTTAATATCTCTGTCATTTTTTACCGTTGCAGCTTGGTGCTTGCTTGAAGGTTTCTTGGCAAAATTTGAAACCCACAGAAGCAATGCCATGAATTGTGGCTGTTGCATCATTATTTATCCAGTGGTAATGCAAGGGTGGATATTGCAGTGTGGAAGCAAAGAAATGCCTTGAAAATTGAATGTCCACAGCTAGCTGAATATGCAAACTCACAAAACTCTGTGCTTGTGTATTTGCAGACTTGTAGATGTAGTTTGATGTTATTTTATTATTGATAATGAAGCAAAAATTGTTTAGAATCAGAGCATTCCATAATTTCATTTATAACTTTTGTATTTCTGGGCACAAAAGATGTAATTTCCTCTGTCATCATAGTTTTGAAATACTTCCCAAATCTTCCATGTTAATCTAATAAATGTGTGTTTTCTTTACCTACTGCTAAGTACTATGTGAGTCAAAAGTAGGGGTTTTTTTCTGCCTCAGCTACCAATAAAGCACTGTGTATTCTGGAGTATTCTGGACAGATAATTGAACAGCTGGCAGCAGTCCTGTCAATGAGTACAAATGATACCACAAAAGGTAGCCCAGCAGCTTTTCTTCTGTTGTTGTAACTTGTACAGTGCATCCATTTCTCCCCTCTGTCTAAATCAGGCATCTGTATAGCAGTTACTGTCAGCATAAATTGAGCAAGCTTGCAAATTGTCTTCAAAGTCATCCAAGAAAGTAACTTTATCCTTTAAGCTATCTGAAATATTATGTTGATATTATATGCATTATATATATACAGTTATTCATATAATTTATAGGTATTCACTGGGACAAGTTAAGTGCACTTTATGTGTTTTTTCTGGATGACTCCTAATGCATGGAAATGGGAATTATTCATAAGCTGCCTTTTGGTTATAAGAGTCTTTATATAGCTTTTGTTTGCTAATGCATTTGATAGGCTATTTTGCGCACTAACACATTATATAGAGAATTCTGGCAGTAAAATAAATGCTAAATTATACATTGTGTAGTTCTGCATTAAGACCTGGTAGAGTCTGCTTCATCATCTTTGCTTTGCTTCACAAATCTAAAGATAATTGATACTGTGGAACTATCACTAAGCTCATCAAAAGCACACTGCCACTGAAGTGTATGTTGGTGCACAACTGGCAGGGCTGGCCAGTTCCTTAGAGCAGTAAAAACCTAAATATGGGACATGGAAGCTGCAATATAATGCATGGAGTCTATCTGGGGCTTCTTAAATGAGAACAAATAGAATTTATAATTACCATCCAAACCAATTAGCAGAGGTTTTGAGTGTTTGTGTGGGTCTAGGCAAACTGATGAGGGAAGGGAAGGGAAGGGAAGGGAAGGGAAGGGAAGGGAAGGGAAGGGAAGGGAAGGGAAGGGAAGGGAAGGGAAGGGAAGGGAAGGGAAGGGAAGGGAAGGGAAGGGAAGGGAAGGGAAGGGAAGGGAAGGGAAGGGAAGGGAAGGGAAGGGAAGGGAAGGGAAGGGAAGGGAAGGGAAGGGAAGGGAAGGGAAGGGAAGACTTCCATACTTCATTCACCCAAAAGACTTGTTGCTCAGAGTATGAATGAGCCAAGGTGATTTAGGGAGGACTATGCAAGCACAGAGGGTTCTATATGAGGTGGAGGGGGGAGAATGGCTGACTCCAGTTACCTCTTTCCTGATCCTTTAAGTGAGCAGCTCCCTCACACCTTTCCCCACCCAGGCATTGCTATGATCATTAATGAGCAGCTTTAACACTGTCTGGAGTTTAAGTACTTGTCATCAATTACTAATTGAGTTAATGGCATTCACTCATGCTCTGGGACCATTTGCACTATTGGAACTCCTCAGAGATGTCAACACTATGGCTGTGAGGCAGGGCTAATCCCTCTGGATTGTTTACTTATATCCTTGGAAACAATGGGCACTGTGTTGGCATTAATCATGGTCATTTTTCATGAGCAGGGTCTTCTTCATACACTTTATCAGTCTCTCAAAACTTTTAATAAGATTTCTATCTCCTCTCTTGGACATCTTGATGTAGGATGGCTCTGGAACTCCTGGTTTGCACAGCCTGATTGGGTGTATCTTTCCCCTCAAAGGTCAGCATTCAAAGGAACTGTTGAATGACTTGAAACTTACTGCAGTTTCCCCTAGGCTCGTCTGTGCTGACTCTGCCCAGGGTATATCGAGTGGTCTTTTGTGGATTTGAACGCTTTGGGACCACAGCATCATTTGTCTTACTGAGAGTTCCTATTATCAAAATGTGCCTGCTGTAGCAGATCCTTGTCCCTCAGGTGCACTGAGGAGATTTTTCACTGGAAATAGGTATTTCAGCCAAGAAAGCAATAAAAGAGTAACCCTAGAAGGCAAGTGCCAGACACAATTAACAACAGGGGCAGGAGCCATCTTCTAAATCAGCGACGTTACCTTTTAGTGAAAATTATAATTATTGCTCTAGCCTGGCGTCTTGGACATTTTCACAGCCATTTGAATCCTCAGGTCACACACTTTCCCTACCATGTGTAACATTTCCTCACTGGTTTTGGTGCCAGCACTCCAGGCTACCTCTACATTATTGTTGAGGAGGACTGGTGTCACATTCACACTTTCTGAAAAATCTCTTTGCCCAGGATTCTTCTCCTGGGAAGCTCAGAAGCCTCAGAGAAAAATTAAAACAATATTATCCCATTTGCTTCTCCTCTGCTTTCCTCATGTGGAATGTGTTTGGAGATTGTTTATCCAACAAGTGACTGTTTCATTGGATTCTGGTGTGAGTTGTTTTCACTCATTGGCCAATCAGGGCCAAGCTGTGTCTGGACTCTGGAAAGAGTCACAAGTTTTCATTATTATCTTTTTAGCATTCTGTGAGTATCCTTTCTGTATTCTTTAGTATAGTATAGTATAGTATAGCATTCTTTAATATAATATATTGTAATATAATATCATGAAATAATGAATTAGCCTTCTGAGAACATGGAGTCAGATTCATCATTCCTTCCTTTGTCTGGGGGGAACTCAAATACAATAGGCTGGAGTAGATGGGTGACCCATTTCATACCTAGCAATTCAGTCACGGGGGAAGATAGTCACCATTTGCAATTTTGTGTTCAACTTGAGCCAAATCCGTGTTTCAAGTCCAGCCTGAGTCCCACTTAGTGCCTGGTTTGATGGTTCTAGTCAAAAAGGTGTTCATTTATTGGGTTTGTACCTTGCTTTTGGCAACGATCAATGTATAATGTCTCAGAAAAGGGACTAAAGGAAAAAAATTCCAAAACATAATTCACTAAGCCAGTTTCACACCACCATTAATTTACTCTCAGTACCATATGAGCAGTCTTGTGAGTTCTCCAGCCTCAGCTGAGTCTGGTCTTAAATTTTGTAAATAAAAAGTAATTACTGTTAATGAACAGTTTTCACACCTGTATTGAAATTAGCTAATCCTTAGTTTTTGGAAAAAGTAGCAGTCTGAAATACAACTAAAAGCTAAAGATGATTCAGACCACCAGAATTCTTATTCTTTAGGAACCATTCAGCTTCATTTGTTAATCTTTTACTTAAGCTTTCCCATTTCATTTGTGTGGATTCAAATACCTCCTATTCTGATGTAAACCAAAAGGCTCCCAATAAGAGCATTACACCATTCTTAAGGATCCTGGTTACACTCACATCTGAATTAAGCTTTCAAAAACAGGGAGTGTGTTAACATTTAGCGAGTTAAGATTAATGGTTATTACTTGAAAATAATCTTCCATTAATTATTTTTAATTTCCTAATGCTTTCTTGGTGATGGGCTGAAAATGTTCTCCTTTGCCACTGCATTATCTTTTCTTTTGTTACAGTTTTTTATTGCTTCTGATAGTTCAGTTGATTTAAGCAGATTCATTCAGAGGAGCTGCATTTACCAGAAAAAATGGCAAAATATATTTCTGCTTCTGATAATGCTATAAAGTGTTTGCTTTTTTCTTTTTTTTTTTTTTTCTTCAGGTAGTTTCATTTTTGTATTACCATTTCAGTGCATTTCAGAGGTTCCAGGGAAACTATTGGTTGAAAGTCATCAGAGAGTAATTATTAAACTCTCTGGAATTAAGTGTGTGGAGGAATGAGCAACTCTGGAGGGAATCCAAATCTTTGTAAACTTTGTGAATTAGGATATAAGCACCTATTAAAATACATCATTATTCAATTAATCTGTAAGGTAATGGGAGCCTTATTTCCAAATTACTTAATTTTTATGCTTGTGAGTCTACAAAATATTTCCAAATGCAGTAGAATATATTAAGGATTACTGCTTAAAGTCTACCATAAAAACCTTATTTTCTCCATTACCTTGTGACTCAAGTAGTCTTTTCACACTAGAGAAGATTTAGAGTTAAATATTCCTAAATGAGAATTTTCCTTTCACATCACTTGCAATCTGATGTTACCCCATAGATTTTTTTTCCTGGGGAAGGAGTTATATGGCAAGAGCTGCAGGCTCAAATGTTGCACAGCTTCCCCTTCCTGGGTTTGAAAGTAATTTCCTGGAAATTCCTGTCATTCCAAGACTTAAGGGGACTGTGCACTTGACCCCTGGAATCCATCAGCAGAGAGCATAACCTATTCAATGTCTGTTTTTTGTGTAATTGATGTATCCACATTGAAACCAACATGGAATTTTTGTTTGTTTGCTCTTTTCTTTTCTGCTGTTCTTGTTGGGAAATTATTTTACAGAAAGCAAGAGTTTCAACTCCCCAGGTTATTGTAAAACACCAGCCAGACTTCTCAAAAAAGAGCGAATCTAATGTCTTTGGAAGTTCCTCCCTGTCAAGTTCCAAATTGCAGAATTTCCCAAATATCATGTATAGGATCATTGCTAAGGGGATTAGGCCTTAATTTGTGCAGTTGGTTCTAGAACCACCTAATTTAATAAAAACATGAAGTAAGTGTGGTCATCCTGAAGAAAAGAGAGAATATTAATGAGGCAATCATTACATTTGATCTCCAAAAATAATTTGATTAGTTTTTATTTTAACAGGGTAATTAGAAAAGATGACTCACATTTTACTGATTTCATTTCCTTTAGCCGTATAAGGATATAAAAATTAGAAATAAAACCTCTATGTGGAACATTGATTTAGGTATATCTTCTTATGCTCCCTACTTAAATTTTGTGTTTGCCATTATTCTTCATGTATTGCAGCGCTTTACAGCTGAGATTTCTGAGATATACTCTTCCCACTGACATTAATGGGAACGGTACATCAAAATCCGCTAGGTGGCTTTGAAAATTTCAGATATATTTTCAGTCTGCTGTGGGAATACTGCTGAATTTATCCTTACAGCACCCCTCAAAGACAGGTAAATACCCTTTAAATATATTTTATTGAAGTTGAACTGTGCAGAACAGAGATGTGAGAGACATAATGGGCCTAATCCTATTGACTTATCCTGGCATTGGAGGCATAATCATGAGCCAAAACCATTAAGCATTCATCAGCAAAACTAGACTGATATTGTAGTGGCCTAATACTATTTAAAGACATGATTTAGAAAAAAATCTGTAGCACTCTGAGTTCTTTTTTTGGTGTACAGAGGGCAGAGAGTGCATTTATATATTTTGAAGTGGAAATCAAAATATGTCTTTATAATTGGAATTATAATGCTTCATGGGAGGAATAGCTCTTGAGCTTGATATTCTCCTCTTGGCAGAATCACATGAGGTTTTCTCTTTTTGGATTCAAGAGCAAGTCAGGTCATGTCTACCACAAAATAAATTCCTGGCTGCTGTGGGTCATAAATGGATAAAATAGGCAACATTACCTTTACTTTCTGAACAATTAATCTCTGCTCTTTATATCTGCTCTTTCCCCATTATCTACCACTTCTGAGACTTCATCTGAGGGGCTGTGTCCAGTTTGGGGATCCCTAGAAAAAGAAATACATCAATAAACTGGTCAGGGGTGGTCACCAGGATGGTCAAGGGCTGTGTGAGGAGATGCTGAGGGGCTTTATCCAGCCTGGAGGAGAGCCAGACTCAACACCTCTTGCAGGTGCACAGCTGAAAGGATGACAGAACAGGGACACAGGTTACAGCAGCAGAAAATTACTGAGTACTGTAGAAGTTCCCTTAAAACACTGTGCAATATGTGAGAGAAAATGACACTGTAAGGAAGCCTCAATTAAAAGTGTTGGAAAGAAGGGTTACAAATCATGTTTGTTGTGATTATGGCAAGAAATTACAGGCTTCAGTAATGGGTGATTCTCATCAGACATCAGGAAATAATGGCAATGTTAAGTAAAGGAAGAATAAAATAAATTTTCAGTAGTGTGGGGTCCCACTACTTAAGGAGTAACAGGACATGCTGGAGGAGCATCTTTCAGGAATGGCCCAGGGGAATTCATTTAGTTCTTTGGAGGAGAGTCATTAAAAATAACCTCTCCCAGACTCTTCCTCACCTGTTTTATCTGGTTTTGTTGATAAAAGTGCAGGGCAAAAACTTGGGGCCAAAGGCTTGGCTGAGCTGCAGTTTTCTTGTGCGACCTTGGGTACATCAGTCAGCTTGGGCTGTGCTTCAACACTCCATCTCCCAAAAGAGATTATTGTTATTAGTGTTTAGCATCAGAGGTGCAGTGAAGGTATAATCCATTAATGCTTTTAAAGCACTGGCATACTACATTAATGATAAAGAAATGTTATGTCCTTGCAGAATTTGTAATCTAAAAAGATGAAAAAATGTGAGAGGAAACATCAATATCCTTACCTTAGGGACGAATGACACAGCCATGGGAGAAGTGATTTGTCAAATGTGACAAAGCAGGACTCAGAGAAAACACCCAGATTTGTCATGTATTCCTTAAAGACAAGGCCATGTTTCCTCTCTTAGCATAAGTCATCACAAATATTGTGATTTTGTTTCTTTAAGCTCCCCCATTGGTGTTTCTTTGCAGGAGTAATTTCTCCTGACAGCATCAGTAGGAGAAATACAACCTGCAGCCATTCAGTTTGACTTTATTTTCAGATGGCAGTGAGAATTACAAAATTAACAGGACTAACCCAGTGGTGAAGCACATCCTCCGTCCTTCTGCCCAGCCACAACCTTGTTCACTGTCAGCTCTCTCAAAGGGTGGCTTGCTTTACACAGTGCAGGCCCTGCTATTAATAATGCATATGTTACTCATTTTTCCTGGCTTCTGTTGCCTGAAATCCCTTTGTTCTTTTTGGCTTCAGGGTCTTCAGACCAGAAATTCTGCCAGTGGGTTTGACCCAAACCTCACTCATGCTCAGAGCAGTGTCCTTCACACTGCCATGAGTGTTGAACCAGACCTGCTCTTATTGTATAAGTAAAGACGACCTCTAACACTTGGCTGGGTTTTGTAGAATTTCCTGAGATCTGTGCCAAAACACAGTAACTTACTTATTTTAAAAACAAGAATTAATACAAGGAAAGGCATAAAAGGCCTGGGGAAGGCTTCACCCTTGGGTGAGAACTGTTTTCTCCACACTAAATGGAGGCACACAGACCTGTGACTCATGGGATTATTGTGCTGTTGGAACAGTTTGTCACAGGCTGATGAATGATGTCAAGGCAGGACACCATCTCCTAGCAACTCCTCTAGCCCAGAGTTGTTGCCTTTACATTTAACCCTTCTACATTCCCATGCATGCCTGTCACCCTGATATTTTCTGAAAAATCCTCTTTGCCCAGGATTTTCTCCTGGGAAGCTGAGAAGCCTCAGAGAGGAATGAAAACAATAATTATCTGATTGTTGCTCCTGTGTTTGCTGCTTTGGAATGTGGCTTGGACATTGTTTAACATCAGGTGAATGTTTGATTGGTTCCATGTGAATTGCTTTTTCTTAATGGCTAATCACAGCCAGCTGTGTCAAACTCTCTGAGTAAATCACGTTATTATTCATCCTTGTTAAACCTTCTGTCTGTATCCTTCTCAATATAATATAATATAATATAATATAATATAATATAATATAATATAATATAATATAATATAATATAATATAATATAATATAATATAATATAATATAATATAATATAATATAATATAATATAATATAATATAATATAATATAATATAATATAATTCAGCCTTCTGAGAACATGGAGTCAGATTCTCATCTCTCACCTTGTCCTGGGGGCCCTCACAAACACCACACATGCCAGCATGCCACCAGGATGTGTTTGCACTCCAGCTTCTGCCACAATTTTATCAATATTCTCTTCCCCTGCTCTTTGAAGAGTGAGCAGGGCAGGGCAGAGGGCTCCAGCACATTGACTCAGCTAAATGGAGTGGATCAATCTGTGATGCCAATGTGATTTTCCCCTTCTTTTGCCTCTCTGTTTCTTTTCCTCCTGCCTTTTAGGCATGGGATTGTTTCTGCTTTATCATGTGTTAAATAATCCCTATGGATTCATTGAAGTCTGCCTTAAAACACACTTCTCTGCATGGCTCTGAGTTCGTGGTATCCAAAAAGTGTATTTGTAAATGATCAAATCATTTAAATAATACAGGGAAAAATCCAGCAGCAGACTGAATTTTGAGACTTTCCCTTTGTTTTAGTCTGGTAGATAGATGATGCCTCTCCAGGATGCAGCAGCTCTTCTTCAATTCTGAGTTCCTACCACATGTGACACATGTGCCTGGTGGCAGCAGGAAAGATAGGAAAGATCTTTACTTGCTGAGAGGAAAATTGGTAACAAAACTCTCTGCAAATCCTTTCACTATGCTTTTCTAAAAAAAAAAAATAGGATATAGGTGGTTTTGTGGAACTAATTCAATCTCTGCAAGCTGAGTAAAGGAACTCATAGTGTCATTGATTTAGAGATATGTAAGAGTTACAAGGCAAAGGAAAGCATTTATCAGCTGTGTAAGGGATGGTTTGTGCCCAAGCTGCTGTGTTTGGTAAACTGACTTTTGTCTCAGATCGCAGCAGGAAAGACTTTCAGTCTTTGCTTAACTCTTCCTGATGTCTGTGCATTCTGTTCAGAGCACTTCCTGAATGGAAAGAAAGCTCTTCATATTTTGCCTCAGTTTTAATCTTTGAATCAATGAGGCATTAATGTAAATGGGATTAGGGAAGTTGGCTCAGGCCAGTTGCTGCTGGAATTGTGCTGCTCACACCAGTTTGGTGTATGAACTGACGTTATCCCCATGTTTTGCCCATAAGAGCTCACATGCTTTTTGGCTGCCTCATCTCAAACCATACGCAGCATTTAAAACATTTCCTACCCAAAGCCAGTGGGAGCTGAACAGCTGGCACTTGCTGAGCATGTGCAATTTGAAGAATTAGTTTGAAATTTGAAAATTATGACCAAATGGAGTCCTCAACCCAGACTGAGTTGAGAATAACCAAGAGGAGTTTGTGGAGACAGGGTGCCCACACTGCCTGTCTTCCCTCCATAACCTCACAAAGGCCCCTCAGTGAAAGGTCCTTCATTTATCTGTGCCTACCTGCACTAAAATCCCTGCTACAAATCACTTCAGCAGTAGCTGCCAATTTGTGAATCACCTCGTAGCAGCAGCCCAGCCTCTGAGCAGCAGTGCTTTGCTGTAGTGCAATCTGTGTTCATTACAGAAAAAAAAGTTTGAGCCTCTTCACAAGTTTGGGTAATATTGCAAATCTTTCAGCATCTATTAGAGCTGGAGCTCGAGGCTGGAATGCTAATGATACTGAAACAGAACACGAGGTGATCTGACAAAGTCGCCTAAGGAGGTTTTCATAAACCTTTTGTACAATTTCTCTGCTTCTTTGCCAGTGAAAATTAACCTCTACTTGCAAAAAAATGAGACTTCACCTAACTCATTTAGAAATAGCAGAGGGAAAGAGAAAATCAATCCATAATGAACAGTATCACATTAAGAAAATCTAATTAGAAATGGCTTCTCTTTTATTGCACTGATAATGGTAAGCTCTAAGAATGACATCACTACAAAATTCAGTAGCTTATAAGGGAGTGAATTTTTAAAAAAGTGTTTAAACTACCAGATCAATAACTTCACACACCACCTAATTAAATTGTACAGAAATTCTCAATAAGCACTAATGTTAGAAATGTGGTGCTCTATTTTAAAATAAAGTATATATTATCTTGTGCTGCATGTACTTCTAAAAGTTGCCTTGATATTGCTGAAGAGTGAAATTTTCTCTACATGGCATTGAGGACAAAGTCTTCCCTACTTAGTCTTACTTATTTTTCTTCAACTGGAGTTGGGTGGAATTTATTTTTTGAGTAAATGTGCCAGCTTCTCCTAGAAATGTTATTTGAATATGGATGGAGGTTTTTAAGGCAGGGACTTGAACAAGTACAAACATTTGAACCCTTCCAATGTAACTTCCAGTATTTTCTTTTCAAATTATTTTTCATTTCTTCAGAAAGAAACAAAACTAAGAATGCTCCTACTACCTGGAAACAGGCACGAATTTTAAAATTTTATCGAGGGTTCCCTCTGTAGCACAGCCTTTAACTTCAGTTAAAGCTTTAAAACTTCAGTTTTACAAAAGTAATGCACCATTAATGAGTTTTTAATCAGTTACTGCATGATTTGATATTTGAAATAATTCATCAGGTTCTGGATACAGCTAAAATACAGTGATGTGCTGCACACATGTTGTATCCTATGGCCTAAGGTGTAATTTACTGGAGGTAAAATTATTGTTGTCTAAATGCACTCAGATAATCTGCACTCACAGTGAGGGAGCAGCATATCTAATGTGTAATCTTTTTGTAATGAGCCTATTATTCTGGTTTATAGGTAGAGCTCCACCAGGCATGTCTGTGGGCAGTTTTGTTCATACTCTCATTAAAAATGTCTCAGTAAGATGAGCTGCTGTTTGGCAATTTACATGCCTGGATGTATTTGTTTTTAACAAGAGCAAGAGATAATTAATACACTTTATGCAGAAAGCTTCAGCCATTTAAATAAAGAGGAACGAGATAAAATCAGTTCTGCTTTCTTTTCAACCAGTCAAGGGTTGCAGGAGTTTCAAAAAGTTTAGGCAAAGGATTCAAGGTTACACAACAAAAGAATTTCTCTAGTGTGGACCTTGCAGATAAGAAACAAAGTGCTGCAAATAATACTTGTGAGATGTGATTAAAACTGCCAGGGATATTGGCAGTGGAGAGGAGCACTGTAATGCACTGTTCTGCAAAAGGAGTTCATCACTGCTAACAGAATTTGAATTATGCTTTACTAGATTTCCTGCATATGTCAAAAATAAGTAATTGCCAGTTATCCTGCTCAAAAGAGCTGGTGGGATACAATAATTTAACTTAAGCATAAGTCCAGAGCTGCAGAGCTCTGAGGAAAAGCTCTGCAGAGGGAAAGCTTCAAGAAGTAGTTGCTCATAAATCGAGATAACTTCAACTGAAGCAAAGGCCAATTTTAACTTCATCCTAGCATGCAGATTTTCAGCACTGCTTCGTGCTCTGCAGCAATGCACCAACTGAGGCAATGGGTTGATTCCAACTGGCTCAGTAAGGCACGAGTTTTATTCCTCAGGAAAGAAGCAGCCACAGAGATTGTGGCCTGCTTGGAACAGATATGCAAGATCAGGAATGAGCCTGGATCACCACCCTCAGCATTGGAGGCTGCTTTCTCTGGATGACCAGCATAGAACTAATGAAAAACTATGATTCCTTATATAGTAGGCTCTTTTTAAAATTTTCTTTCTCGCTGCAAAGGTTATTGAATCCATAGAGGAGCCAGAATTTTTAATGGTTAGATCAGAGATCAGAGCTAGAGCTCCAAATTTCTATTCCAGGTTCTGCTGCTACTTCAAGAGACCTAGGCAGGTCTCTTATTAGGTTCCCCAGTGGCTGAAATGGAAATAATTACATGGAGCTTATGGTGGTGTTTTGAGAAATCCTTGATGGTTTAGATTGCTTTGGGATCTTTGCAAGAGAGGTGATGGAGAAATATGAAGTGTTAGAGCACTGAAATCTTTCCAGTATCAGAAAAGGTACACTGAGAAACTGAACACAGTATTAAAAAAAAATTAATAATTCTAGAACACAGAATATAATCATATCATAACTGTCGAGGTTTGTCTACAAATATACTCACCTGATAAAATTCTTGGTATGACTAAACTCTGTGTGGCACAGGCAAAACTGAGTTAGACTCCAAGCATCAAACAATCTTAGGTTTTTTGCATATTCTTGGGTTTCTGCATACATTTGTGTGTTAATGCTTTAGATTAAGGAGAGCTTTTGTAAATAGATTTCTGTGAGTCAGGCTTCATGGCAGTTTAAAACAGTAAGGCAGTAAGGAAGTTTCTAAAATGTGTTCTCCCATTTTTTGGTGCCTACACATGAATTCTTAAGAACTGAGGACAGCAAATGGGACTGATAATATTTGTGTGGGAGACAGACAGAGAATTCCCCAGGAGCAAAGCAAACAGCCCAATAGTTCCCTGCATTATCAAAGCAAGTTTTTATCTACCTTGAATAGGAGAAATTATCACCTAGACCTCCCAAGCCCAGCCTGCTGGGGTGATATAATCAAATTACATGCAATCAAATGCTGTAAGTAGCACACCTGCAGAGAGAATGGGCAGGTCTGCCCCAGGAGATGCTCATGGACATTGCAGGGTCCTGGGGTTGCTCTTTCTCCCCATCAAGTTGGCAGCTTATGCTGGGGCCTGCAGGCTCTAAAGGTGTTTTAGGGAGATCCTATGGAAATCTGTCAGGTTCCTGGAGCTTCCAGGACCTGCCCAGCACAGGCTGTGACTGGAGCTGGAGGACCAAAAGAGCTGAGAGGTTCTCATGTAGGCTGCACATCCTGCAATCACACCTGATGGTTTGAGCTCTGTGTTCACTGGTTCTGGAGCTGGGATCCTGAAATAATTGGCATCCTGACCAAATTTGCCAATGGCAGCATAGCCAGTGGTGAAGTTCACCCTTGAAGATCCATGGGTCTTGCATTGCCATTTAAATTAATCTGTGATTTTTGGCCTGACCCCTTCAAGCTGTTTACTTGACCTGACAGATCTGGCGGCCAGAAATCAAGGGAGTGCAAAGACTTTTTGCTTAGAAATTAAGGAGAGAAACTATATAAGGCAGTTACCTCTAAGAAATGAAAGTCTTATTATTTTCTTAGTCAGAATCCTAAACAGAGAGAATGAGAATTGAGGGGGAAGAGGCTGATAAATTGACACATCTGAAACTGCAGCAAGATCTGAAATGAATTCTGGGATTATATCATCCTCTCTGGGCTTTTACAATGTAGAATGTGTCTTGTGAGCTGGTGGCTAAACCCATCACTGGGGCACTGTGGTTTCCTTTGCCTGTCCCAAACCTATGTAAAATAGCATCATCAGATACAGTTAGGTCATTGAAATTATTATTTTGATCAGATTTGTGCTCACCTTAAGGCCAGAAAAAAGTGATCTTTCTGATGAAAGCAGGATTAAATAAATAAAATCTTTTTGACAGGTTTTTAAAGTTTACGTTTCCCTCTTCAAATGAAGAACATGCACAGAAATTGTTATTCAGTTTGCCTGTAAATTTGGTAACTCCTGAGATACACTGGCCTATCTGAGTGAATTCATCCTATTCCCCTTCTGTGGGAGATTGTGGCCTCAGCAAGATTCAACATGCAATGAAAATCCAGCCATGTTCACAGCACTGCCTTCCATGGGGAAACAGCTGCTGCATTTTAACGTTTGACTGGAGAAAAAAGTAGGTTAGAAGGTTTTGGTGTCCTCCCTGGAGCTTCATCCTTGGCTGAGCAGATAATAACTCTCTAGGAAAACTCTCCAGCAGCCTGGTGTTTGCATCCTCCTTCCCTGCAAAACCCACTTTTCTCTAAGGAGGTGAGGAGGGCAAATGCTTGCAATTAGCAGATTCAGCATTGAGGAGTTTGAGAGATTTAATTCATATTTTGGTACTTTTGAAAGGACTGGCCCCCCTCCTCACTGACATCCTCACACTACTGAGAAATGATGTGCTGCAAGCAGGGCCCTGCTTGGCTCTGGAGCTGGTCTGTAGTTTTGGCATGTTCCCTGCAGGCTTTATACACATTTTCAGGGGGAAAAACAAGAATGGTGCCTTAAAGGTGTGGAGCTGTATAGGATATGTCCCTCTGAAGTACAAATGCCAGAAAAATTAATATCTGGGTATGTATTTGACCTGGTCACTCCAGGCTCTCTTTATAGCCATGAGAGAAGAAAATGGCACATTAAGAGTATAAATTCTGACCTAGGTTTTCTCAGGCTTTCTGTGGGATATATTGATGGATAGCTCTTGACTAGGAAGCCACAGATCCTGCGGAGAGCTCAGGTGTGAGCATCTTCCTTTGGCCACATGAAGCTGGAGCCACTCTCTGTTGTTGTGTTTGTGAGGGTCCCCAGGATGAGGTGTGAGATGAGAATTTGACTCCAAGTTCTCAGAAGGCTTATATTATATTATATTATATTATATTATATTATATTATATTATATTATATTATATTATATTATATTATATTATATTATATTATATTATATTATATTATATTATATTATATTATATTATATTATATTATATTATATTATATTATATTATATTATATTACATTACATTACATTATATTATATGAAAAATATACTAAAACTATACTAAAGAATGAGAAAGGATACATCAGAAGGCTGGACAAGAATGAATAATAAAAACCTGTGACTGACCAGAAAGTCTGACACAGCTGGACTGGGATTGGTCATTAAGTAAAAACAATTCACATGGAACCAAAGATGCACCTGTTGGTAAACCATCTCCAGACCACATTCCAAGCAATCAGATAATTATTGTTTACATTTCTTTTCTGAGGCTTCTCAGCTTCTCAGGAGAAAAATCCTGGCAAAGGAATTTTTCAGAAAATATTGTGGTGACAACTCTCCAGTTTTAGGACTCTCTTTGCCATCACCCTGCAGGGTGCCAAAATAACTGCACATGTAATATTATGCTGTTTTTCCTAAAGTGTGGCAGAAATCCATTCCCCTCCATGCCTGGGTTTTATTACTCAAATGACACTCTGAGGACTCTGGAATGACTTTTTGGGAATTCACTGTTATTCTTAATCTTTTTTTTGTTATGTCTCTCTGGAGAAGGAGTAACACAATTAGTGGCTCGACCTCAGCTTCCCCTTCTCATCTCATTTGGCTCAATTGCTCTGGCAAATGCCCCAGTGGTTTGTGGGTTTGCCCAAATCTGCCCATTCTTTATGGTAAGCACTGAAGTGCCTTTACCCATTCTTTCTGTCCTCATTCAGTGTCCCCTCTGCCCTCCCCTGTCACTGAGGCAAGACAAGGTAATGCAAAGCTCCCATCCCTATCTCACTCTCTGGCATCCTTTTTAATAAACAGACATTGCAGCTGTGATTCAAATGCTTTAATACTAAAATATACATTTATGTTGTCACTCACCTTCATTTCTTCTCCACTCTTGGAGTGATACCAACCAGCCTGAGTGATATATTGCATTTTAATTTATTGAACTGTTCTTTCACCTCTTTTCTTGATACATCTGCCTTTGTGAGTACCTTGGCTTCATTACCTGTAAAGCATCACCTTGAGATGGATATTTCCCATTCACCTTCTGAAGTGGCAGAGAAATGAAAAGAAATTCATTTATTGCCTTGCACTTGGGTTGAATCATTTACCTTCTCATCCTCTTTGATTGCCACTTTTACACCACAGGATTGCTACTAACAAACTTCCCTGTGGGCACCCTGCTGCTGGAGAGCAGGGTTTATTTCTCACCTTCATAGTTGTGGTTAATTCATCTTCACCCCTGTACCAGCCCATTTCCAGCAGGAGGTTTGCAGGAGACACAGAAATCAGAGCTGCACATGAGGAAGTGACTTTATTACTTGCCTCTCTTTGCCTGAAGGTTTTTCTGGCCTGACCTCCTGCATCCTGCTGGTTAATAATATTTGGGGAAGGATCTCTGGTAGTTTTGTGGACTGCTCCTGGGTTCTTACAAACTATGCCTTGTAAGTTGATTTTGTAGGATATTTTTTCCCCAACGATGCCCTGAGGGGGAAAAAAAAAAAAAAAATAAAAAAAAAAAAGATTGCTCATAATTTACTGTGACTTTCTAGGTTATTTAGAAACTCTCTGAAAGGAAAATTTAAGAGAATATCAAGAAGTATGTTAAATCAGCAGGGCAGTAGGTAAGGATCACCTTGCTGTAGCTCCTGGAGGATTGTCAAGTCTGTAAACAGAAGCAGATGTTGTGCATATGAAGAAAAAACCCATCCCTGGAGTCTGAAAGCACTCAAAGAGGGAGGGAATTGCTGCTGGTGCTGCAGGGCTTTCCATCTCCTGGGCCATGAGTGAAGGAAGGGCTCTCAAATTCCACCTACCTGCCCTGGGGCTGGCTGGTTGTCCTCTGCTTACCCAGATACAAGAGAGGGTTATATCAGGACAAACATTTCTGCTGCTCCTAGTAGAATTTAACTTCAAGCTGTTCAAAACGTGGCTGCTTAAACTTGTTGACTCAGTCAGCACTAATTACAGAGGGAGTGATTGTGTGATGCTGGAATTATGTAATTCTCTCATTCTTCCTTCCCTGATTTTATTTATTCTCATTCTACATTCTATTCTTGGCATCAAAAGATTTGTCTCTTTCTATTTTTTTTTTTCTTTTCAGTTCAACAGAAATGGAAATTTTTAGACATGAACCAGTTTCTGATTTAAAACTGATTTTTTTTTCTCAAAATTTAGCCTATAGGATGGACTACATTGTATTTAGCAGCACTGGGGTTAATTTTTCTCTCAGGCTTTTTGCATTTATTCTTGTTGGACTATTCTTTATTAGCCCTGCCTGCCAACAACTAAAACACAGTTATCTAACCCATATAAATATATAGTTCTGCTCTTTGTAGGATTAATCACCTGACATGATTCTTCCAAAGCACCTTTTGACTTCCTTTCCTCATTTACCAAATCTCTTCTACCATTTGATCAGATATTATTTATTTTCATTAACAATGGTGTTCATAATTATTTTTTTTTTTGTCTGGCGGGTAAATTAAGCCTTCTTAACTGGCTCCAAAAAAAAAAATCCCTGGTGCATTTAAGGTAATAGTTGACCACGATTCTTCCACTTCATCATTGCCTTAACACATGGAGACAATGAAATTGCGAGTAGATTTTTGCTGGTTGGTTGGTTTGTTTGTTGGGGTTTTGTTTTTTGTGGGTTTTTTGTTTGTTTTAATTTAATGGATTTGGATTTGCACCTCTGTAAAACACAACAGTTGTTGGTTTATCCTTCTATTGGAGCAGCTGGAATACAGCTGTCTTCAATTCCAGAATATGTTTGCAGCCTTGATTAAGCATTACTTAAAAGACAAAACAGTCAGACTCACTGTGCTTTTCATTAAATGGAATTAGTTCTTTTTGACCAGCACCTCTTTGTATCCGTAGGGAAGTTCATTTTCTACCCCAATTTTTGAACAGAGATTCTGCTATGATACATTTAGCAGCTCCAATGCTGAACTTTCCTTTTGCACTGTTTTGTGACTATACGCTTTATACTGAACTTTATATTTCATTCTTGGGAGATTTTATAATTTATTAGATTCTGCTTCATTAGAAGCATCATTTAGGTTACATTTTCATTAAAAATTCTGTATTCATTAGGACTAGACCCTTCTTCTTTATTAGCCCAGAGATTTCTATTCCTGACCCACATGAAAAGCAGCTATTGTCCAGTTTTCAAGCCTTAAAAAATATCTTCTCTATCCAGTTCATCCTAGGAAAACAACCATCAGCAGCCATCCCTAAACTTTTGTGTCACTACCCAAACCTGTCCAGCACTACTGAAGGAGCATGGAAACCCACAGAAACACTTGTATGAAGAACCCAGAATCTGACTGAGTGGACTCACTGTGGAAAGAAATTTAGAGAATTTTCCTGTAGATAGTAAACGAATTTGTTCAGTTGGTCAAGACGCTCACCTACTCAACCCACACAGGCACCTGGCAAAAGATAAACAATTTCTAATAGGAAGGTTTGGGTTGTTTCTCACTCTGGAAATTTCTCATCCAGCCTTCTCATTAATAAAAAAGATATTTCTGAATCACCTAGATGGACAGAGTTCCTTGAGGATGAAAAGAATGTAATGAAAAGAAGATAATGAACAGAACTTGCTTGAGCAGGGTTAGCAGTTTAAAAGAGCACAGGAAAAGAAAGGTCAGGTCCAGGTCTACACAGAAAATCTTCTGCAGAGCTGTAGTTAATAAAAAAATTCCTGATTCAACATCCAATACCTCCTCTTTGCCTAAGCATGAGTATCAAAATCAGCAGATAAATAAATAACTAGAACAAAGCCAATTGTTGCAACTCTGAGGAAATTCACAACAGAGAAGTAGACACTAGAGATGGGAATGAGGGGAGGTAATTAAAACAAATTGGAAATCTTGATAGGTAGAAATAAAAACGGAGAACTTTCTATCAATGAGTAATCTTGATTGCAGAAGTTGTTGCAGATGGCTTTGAGCCTTAGAGGATTTCAGCTGGGAGGTTCTTCAGCAGCACAATGAGCTCTGCGAGTGCTGACCCTTTGTAAGTACCTAAACTAATCTTCATTCGAAATTCCTGGGGAATTGGGAAACAACTGACACTTAGCCGAGCTTTTCTCAGGTGTGTTTCACAAAAGGCTCCCGGCAGAGCCCATGGAGCTGCTCACAAAGACGTCAGTAATCTTCCCAACCTTATCTGTTCTTGTATTGTGTTAAAAATGAAAATGCCCTGCTGAAATTAATGCAAAATACAGTCGGGAACATAATGAAAACCCTTTTCTGATAGTCTTTACACTGCTGCAAGCATCCCTCACTTCTCTTTTTCAAAAAGGATATAATAGTCCTTTTCACTGTTTTGTTATATTCGAAAGAAGAACATGTGTTTTCTACATCTTTTTTTTTTTTTTACCAATTTTTGGTAAAAAATGCAAATTGGATGAGGACAACATATAATCTCCTGGCTTATTATTTTTCTTTTTCCTGCAGAAAAGATATGCTCAGTATTTTAATAGCACCATCTGTCACAGTAGCAAGTGCCAAGCTGCAATATTGATCTTGTCACTTTGGGGAATGGTATGGTATTTAGGATTATAAATAACATTTTTCTTTGCTCTGTTCACGTGTTAGTTTTTATAGGGAGTCCAAACTCAAGAAACCACTCTTGCCATCTAATAAGACAAGCAGTTTCTTGGGATCCACAGCAGAGTGTCATTAGGACTGAAGCAGTGTTTGTGTTATTACCTGTCACAGCTCAGTCGAGTGAATAACCCAATTGGCCCGTGAGATTTATACAGTGGCAAGTACAGCCACAACTAAGCAGAGATAAGATTTTCTAGTGACCATAAATCATCACTGAGGACTGGTTTCCTCTCTTTACAAGAGAGAAGATTATGCTGATGAGATTTTAAATTAAGAGCACTCAAGTTGACTTTACAAAAAAAGCAAGTGCTGCATTTTTTTATTTTATGTGTTGAACAACAACCTTGTTTTTGGGGTTTTTTTAAAGGCTCTGTCCCCTTCAGATCACTTGGATTTTGCTTAAAATTTACATTTACTTTGCCTTGGGAAAGATAACATGCAGTATTGTAGGCAGTTTTTATCTCCAAACAGACACTCTGGAGAGGCCAGAATGGTGGGGTCAGGTTTGAGGTTACCATGAGCCTGGAAAGGTCTCAGTGTGTTGAGCTGCCTGATTCAGAAAGAGACTTTTCCTGGCAAGGAGGAGACAATTATACTTTTAATGTAAAATTTTTTGGGTGTTTCCTCCCCTGTTTACATTTCTGGATGTAGATGTATTTTTTCAATGCACCAGGCAAAACTCTGATGCTTGTGAATGGTTCAAGAAAAAGATGGTCAACAGATGTGAGGGGTAATTAAATTTTCTGAGGGGTTATGATGGTTTCCAGGATTCACAGGGCTGGGTACTTCTCTCTGTAATATTCTGTTAGACAATCAACATTTTAATAATATGCCAGCATGTTTTTTCTGCTCCACAAGTTACTTTTCTTTGGGTTGGGTATTACTGAATTTTGTGTCTGATAAAGTAAGATTTCACTTGGGGCTTGAGGTGTTAAAGTGTTAGAATATGTTTGAATATGTTAGAATAGAAATACTTTAATGCTGTTTTTTTCTGTTGGTAGTTCTCCTGCTGCTGAACACATATTTATCCTCTGCATGCAATTTCACTCACAACTTCAAGGCAGCTCCATGGTGCTCACAAGTACTGCATTTTATAGATTTTCAGCAGTTGTCATTAAACATCTCTCTTGAGGAACAAAAATACCAAAAACATTTACACAAAACATCAAAAGCTTGTACTAAAATAATCCATTATAATCCCATTCTTCATTTTTCACAGTCTCTGCAAATTGATTTCATCTAAGATATTACCCAGCTATATTCAAGTTTGGGTCTCTTTTTTTTCATCTGTTCCATTTCCTGTAACTCAAGTAATTTCATGAAATGCAGTATTTTTACTGCAGAAAAATAAAAAAGTAAATAGTCTGCTGTGTGTTGGGATCTGAATAATCCATTCTCTACCTTATTGCTTGCTTTTGCTGCCTGGTTGTTCAGACTCTTGCTCAGCCTTTTCTGAGTACTGGCATTTAATTAAATACCTGGTGTGGAGGACAGCCAGGCTGTAGCCATGGATGCAGCAGAAATTTATACAGATGGCACACTGAGCTGTTGTACCTAGAGGTACAAACATCCTGTAGCATAAGTCTGCAGAACTACAGAAAATTTCATGTATTGTGTGTGTATGTATGTATATATATGTATATTTCTAAATATGTGTACCTATATTGTTTATATTTATATTTTATATTTATATTTTATATTTATATTTATATTTATATTTATATTATTCATATTTATATTATTCATATTTATATTATTTATATTTATATTTATGATAAGGGCAGTTGCCAAAATCTCCACAGTGGTCTTAGCCTTTACCTTTGAATACCAAATGTGATTTCTTTCCTGGTGTTTCCTGTGGTACAAAATGTGAGCCCTGGGTAGCCCCTCAGCACCGTGTGAGGCTCTGGCAGGGGTTGGTTATCAGCTTTTGTGGCCATGGGAATTCTGTTTGGGCAGTGTCCAGCCCATGATTTGTGGGAGCTCAGCCTGCTCTCCATGGACCTCAACATGATGGCAGCAACGTGGTGTGGCAGATCCAGGATCCTGCTTCTCCAGCAGGGAACAATATTTTAGAATAGGAATAAGCGTTATTTTGCGTATTATTGAGTATGGAAAAAAAAAAAGAACCAAAAAGACTTTTTTCCCCCCTTATTTTTAATCCTATATTTTTCAAGCAAAAGGGAGTATCTGGCTCACCTTCTCCTTGCAAAATTGGCACAGGGCACTCCTCCACCCATTGCCTTATGTCTGTAATTATTCAATGCTAGTGTTTTTTCCTATATGTGGGTCGCTTCTCACATGGTAATTGCAAATGTAACCTCCTTTACCGATGCTCCACTAGCTCAGAGCCAGCAATGCCTGGCTGCAGGTGGGAAAACAGACAACAAGAAGCATTGCTCTGTTTGAGGCTTGACACAATCAGCTTTTCATGTACACTCCTCTCCCGTGTCTCTTGGTGATGGAGGGAGCTGTGCTGTCATTAGCAGCCAGCAGGGTGTTGGAAGGGATGTATTTTTGCAGAGAATTCAACTCCCCTGGTGCCTCATGAGCATTTCTGCCTTCCCAGCTGCACAACACGGGGGAGGCTCTGGGCTGTCTGGGTCAGCAGGAGCCAAACTGCTGGGGAGAATGGAAAGCTGGCAATAATCTCAGCTTTTCCTTTGAAATGTGGGGTGGCTTGACTTGCCTGGCCTGGGGACGCAGGGGGGATGAGGTTCTGCCCAGAGCCAGGGCAGCAGGAGAGCTGCAGGGAGCTGGAGGGTGTGGGGTGAGAGCCTGGCTTGTAGGTAAATGAACAGAGGGAACGGAGGGAAAATGTTTACACGGTGATCAAAGAAAAGATTCTGTGTGTTTCACCAAGAGTTTCATCTGCCCTCTGGGCTGTGTTACACAACCAGCTGTCAAACAGGGCTTTTTAAAAGAAAACACAGGTAGCTTTTTCCCTTTTGATGATCAAACGAGAGATGCACAAAGTTACCCAAAGTACCTGATTAAAACCAAATATCCCTCCTTCCAAATGCCTGAGCTGACAATTGTTTCTAAATGGGAGAAGTTTTGTCCAGCTGTATGCAGACTTTGCCTGGGAAAAAGGAACAATTAATAACCCCAGGGAAGCAGGGGAGGATGTGGTGAGTGCAGCAGGGAGCACAAAGCAGAGCAGAAGCATTGGTCAGAAGGAAGGAGAGATGGGAATTCTGAGTGCAAATTAATTAAGCAGCAGATTTAATCTGCAGACTATGGGCATGAAAGAAAACATGTCAGCCTTAATACAGTTAAAGCATTTATGTTTGTAAATAGATTGTGCAAATTCACAAATGAAGGAGAGCATAAAAAAGCAGCTGTTTTGGAGATGGGGATGGATGTAGGAAGCTACATGTTCACTCACCAGCATTTTGGGAGTGGCTAGGAAGGGTTTGTGGAGACCAAGTGTGATGGTTAAGAAGTGATAAATGGGAAATTATTCATGTCCTTGTTTGTTAAGGAAGAGAAAAACAGAGGGAAGATATTTTTCTCTAAGTATTATCAGAAATAAAGACTAGAGACAAGTGCTTTGATGCAAGTGACCTCTTGTGATAAATTGTGCGGAGGATCTCTTCGTTAGAAAGGCCAAGAGGGTGGTTAGAAGTGTGAAAAATGCCAGTAAGATAACTGCAGCAGGACTTGAGGGATATCTTGCTTCAGGGAAGGGCAGCCTGAATGATGGAACAGACAGCAGCACTGCCAGCAGCTTCCCAGACACATCTTCCCAACGTGAATTTCTGGCTGGTGGGTGACCCAGGGGAGCATCCAGAGCTCAGATCTTCTCTGATGCAGCATGGGAGCCTTTCCTCATGACCTTGGTGTCCTGATGTTCAGCAATTCCAGCGTTTATCTTCCTTACAGCCCTTGCTGGATTTCCCACCCTTGAAATGAGGATTTGGCAGGACACTGAGCAGCCAGTGCCTCAGCCAAGGGGTCTGAGGGGAGATGCAATCCTGGAGCAGCTGTGGGTGCATTTGGGGTGCAGAATGCAAGGCTCAGGGCTGCAGGGCTTCTGCCTCTGATGGCTGATGTCTGTGAGAGAAATTTGGGCAGACAACCTCCCCAATCAAGGCACCAAAGAAAATAGGAATGGAAAGGATCTCTAAAGGTCATCTAGTTCACCCTTGTGTCCAAAGGCGAGTTTAATTATACCCACACCATTCCTGAGAGATGTTACATCTCCTCAGCATCTGCCTCTCTAAATTAAACCATCTGAATGCTTTCAAGTCTTCCCTCAGATATGATGCATTTTTGGACAATTGTGAGCCTCTTCTGGGCTCCTTCCAATTAATGTGAGTTCTTCAGCAGCCCAGGGCTGGCTGTGGCTGGTGCCCTGCACACAGTGGTTCCAGTTGAAGAGAACCACACATTTTCAGTTTTGTTTCATGGCTCCATAAATGTATTCAGCCTTTCATAAAGGTTTGGAGAGAGCTTCCTCAGACATCAGTTTAATGTCTTGAAGTTGAATGTCTTGTTTGAGTTAAGGGTCTTTTTTACTAACTTCTGTCAAGGTAAAATAATGGTTCAAGTCTGAATTTGAAAACTTTTAGAAATTGCCTCCATGTAAATAACTTTGTGTGGACTAAAAATTACTACAGAGTTTTTGATAAATGGGAAAGTCTCTGTTTACAAGGAGATGCTTAGTGCAGCTGTGTTAGGTCAGGTCTCGTTTAGCATCTCCATTTAATGATCCTGAAGAGGGAGTAAAGAGTCTGTTAATGAATTTGTGTGTGGTTCTGTATAGGGAGGAACTGTGAGTAATAGGCAGGAAAGAAAAAGACTACAAAGGGACATGGAGATTAGAAACACTCACAGATAATGGAGTTAACTTCATCTCTGCTAACACAAATTAATGTGTTTGGGTGGAGGGGAGGAAGGGAATATGCTTAAATAAACTTGGCAACTTGAGGACATTTTATATGAGAAAAGTAGATTTGTATGCCAAGTACCCTAAGAGGGCCTGCAAGAGAGCCCTAAAGGGGCCTTTGAAAAGGGCAGAGGACAAGGGGGGTGGCTTAATGCTGAAGGAGGGTAGATTTAGATTAGATATGAAGAAGAAATTCACATCTCTGAAAGTGTTCAAGGCCAGACTGGGTGAGGCTTTGAGCAGCCTGGTCTAGTGGAAGGGGTCCCTGCCCATGGCAGAGGGGTGGAACCTGATGATCTTTGTGGTCCCTTCCAACACTAGCCCTTGATTGTTGCAATCAGATTGGAAATTGGAATCAGATTCTATGATTCTGTGTGATATTACTCCCAAATAGCTGAATGTCTGTTTGGACTATTCAAGGAACTGCTCAGACACACATGGGACGCAGGAATCTTTCCCCTCTGTTTGACTGCTACTGGTCTGTGTGCTTCACTACCAAGGAGATGTTTAGATATACACAAGACCTGTGGTGAAGATGAAGGAGGAGTGGTCAATGAGCCTGAATGGAAATGTCCTGGAGTGGCTGATTACCCTAAGGGACAGAGCAGCCTATGGCTGTTGGTTTCAGCAGAGAAAACAGAGGTACCAACATGGTAAAAGGGAGTATGTCTGAGAAAATGCATTTGAGAATGGGGAAATTGTCACCAGTCATGAGGTGTTTGAGCTGATCCCATGTGGTGAATAGTTCAGCCTGGTGTTTAGAGAAGTGTGTAGTATTTGGAGGAAAAATACCAAGAAAAAGCTGAATTTCTGGGAAAGACAGAGGATAAGGGGTGTTATTCTCATTCTTATTTTAATTTATTTTACCTCCCCTTACATTTTTCTGAGAAGAGTAGCATGGGAGGAAGCTCAACAGGAATGAGAGTGTGGCCCTAAGGGTCTCTGCTGAGAGCAGGTTCCCTCCAATGTTTCAGCCCCTGAATCCCCTCTGCATATAGAGATGAATTCAAGGATCAGATGTATCAAACCCTTAAAGATTTGGATGTAAAAACTTGAAGGACTTTTTTTTCAAATTATTTTTTCTCTTCTTTTTGTGAGTATCCCAATGTGCTGAAGGTTTAAATAAGGAAAGTTACCTATCTAAACTAGAATGCATCTAAAACCTATTCCCAAATGCATATTTGTGTGCATGTGTATAAAGAGATTGAGCGAATGTTTAATTATGACTTTCCTTAAAAAAAAATGCATAGAAAATAGAAAAAGGCATTGAAAAATTAAACTGGGCCTGCTAGACAGTAACTGGCTTATGTGTAAACAGCAGCAACGTCCTTAAATATCACAGCAAAAATGTGGGAATGCTGAGGTCAATGGGGGCATTCAGAGACATGAGTAGGGAATGACAGATGAGATGGTCATTGCAAAAAGCCTCCATGGGTTCTGTGCCATTCGTATTTAGAGAAAAAGCTGAAGGTCACATCAGAGACTAGAGTACATTTTCCTGGGGGCAAGATGAAATGCTAAAAGGTTTTATGATTATGCCAGGGCAGATAGTTAGGCAATTAGAGCTGTTAAAAATTGTCAAGGCACGGGATCCAGATGAGTTACATCTGAGAACTGAGATGGGAGGAGCAAGTGGAATTGGAAGCTTTGGCAGATATTTTTTGATCCCTCTCCAAGGATGGGGTGGCTGGGGAGGATTGGGCAGCGTGGCTGATGTGGTTGCTCTGTATAAGCAATGCTCCTGAAAAATCCAGAGCCAAAGCAACGCTTTGGTGAGAATATGACTGACAGAGGATATTTTGCTTGGACTTAGGGAGTTCTTGGCTTATCAATTCACTTGACTTTCTGAAACACATTAGTGTGGCAGAAGACAAATGTCAAACAAAGTCCATAATTTATCTGACTTTTCTGAAAGCATAGCATGCAAAATATTGATCTGCTTAAGGAATGCACATTATCTCCTGAAAATGGCTAAAAATTAGCTCAGGGAGGACAAATAGTGTCAGTAACACTGCAGAGGGATAACAGAGCAAACATACATTGTGCATGATCTATTTGCATCGGGTTAGACATCCTTGTGCAACATTTTCCTTGTTTTGAGCTTTAGACTTAAAATGTAGAAGAAAAAGGGGGAAACCTTGTGCTTCCTTGTGCTGAAGTACAGGTGCAGTGAGGGGCAGAAACATCACAAACCATTCAAGGCTGTGCAAGTCTTTAGGCTGTACAAAACTTTGTTTCCATTGCTGACAGGGGCTGCCCCTCAGGCACCATTCTGATTGAAAGGAGCTCAGCTCTGCCAGGGGTGAGGATTGGCCTCATAAAGTATTAATGATGGCAAACTAGATTGTTTCCAGCACAGCTGAATGCCATGTCAGCAAATATTTATTAGAAAAGAATGAAGAATGCAATGTGATATTTTTAACATTTCTCTCTGTGCTGGGCTCCTTCCCCAAAAAGAATTCCTGCTCCTGGCTGGAGATGGGAGCTTGTTACATTGACATTTTCTGAAAAATCCCTTCGCCCAGGATTTTTCCCTGGGAAGCTGAGAAGCCTCAGAGAAAAATGAAAACAATAATTATCTTATTTGCTTTTCCTTTGTTTTGCTCACATGGAATGAGTTTGGAGATTGTTTATCCACGGGTGATTGTTTCATTGGATTCTGCTGTGAGTTGTTTTCACTCATTGGCCAGTCAGGGCCAAGCTGTGTCAGGACTCTGGAGAAAGTCTCAAGGTTTCATTATTATCTTTTTAGCATTCTGTAAGTATTATTTCTGTATTTCTTTAGTATAGTATAGTTTAGTATTCTTTAATATAATAAAGTATCATAAAATAATAATTTGGCCTTCTGAGAACATGGAGTCAAATACATCATTCCTGACTTCCTTCCATTGTCTGGGGGCAATGCAAATACAGTGGGAGCTCCCAAAGCAACAGCAATGGGCTGTTTTTTCTGTGTGTGATGTTTTCCTTGTCTCTTCACCTTCCAAAGTGATATAGGTCAGCATTAAATTGACCCTCTGTGTCTCTGTGGGGCAGTAGATACGCAAAGGAGTAATTTTTTTTCCCCTTCCCCACTTTTCTCTTCATTCTAGGGGTGCATTTATTTCTAGGGGTGTCCTATCTCCTTTTGCAGACTGAAAAAGCAGTAGCAGGGGTCTTGCAGCTGAGATTTTTATTCCAAGTGGGATCTGTCCATGGTGCAAAGGAAGCACACCTCCCATACCTACCTGTGCTGCACATCCTACCCTGCCAGACAGCCCTCTTGCACTGACCCAACAGGAATTCAAACAGGAATTGTGAGTACTCAGCACCTTGAAGGATCCAGCATTGTGGTAATCTCCTCCTCCAGCATAATCTTCATAGCTGAACCACTGCTAATGTGCTTGCTATTCATCTGTTGGAGCATTGAAATAGTAATTATTAATGGCATATTCTTTTGGGTGATCAGCCCAAAAGCTGCAGTGCAAGAGTGTGACCTTGAGTTTTCCTACAGACAATGGAAATTAGTTGATAATGGACAAGAGTAATTGCTTGGATGACAGTGCACCTCTGGAGCTACATCACCACAATACATCACTGAGGCCAGGAGCTTAGCAGGACTCAGGGAAAAAAAATAAAAAGGGAATTAACAAAATGCATACAAGATGTTGAAATGTGTTAAAAATGGGACAGGGGATAATACAGAGGGTAATTATAATGTAATTATATAATTGTATAAGTAAGCACTGTGGTTTCCCTGGGAATGTTGCAAGCAGGGCTGGGCTCAGAGGTGTCTGAGTATTTTTAGAGGCTCAAGTAAATCTTACTGATTGGAGAATTCTTAAACAGTTGGATTATTTAGTTTTGGAAAGGAGACCACAAGGAGGGTATCAAAGGTATCCTGCCAGGAATCCTCAATTTTGGAGCCCTTTTCTCTCACAGTAGAAGAGGATGAAGGGAGGGAATGGGATTAATCAGATTATCAGTACATCTTTTCCCCTTCCTCATATGCAAATACTCATGGTCATTGATGAACAGATGCACAAGAAGCTACAGAGAGGAAGAAACCAGGGTAGCAGAAACCAGAGCAATGAGATTCCCCACCCAAACTCCTGTTAAATAGTTGTCCTTACCAACCCCCTAAATATTTCCCTATGTCTCTTGAAGTCCTGCTGCAAGGCATGGTCCAGAGAAGATAAAATAAAAGCTTCTGAACAGACAATAAGTCTCACATTTATAATATTTGAGTTCAATATTTGAACACACAGATGTTATTTTCACACAACTCCTTTTGTGACAACAAGTTCCATGAGAGATTAATTCTCACAGGTTTGGGAAAAATATGAAAACATAACAAAATCTAGAGTACTGCCATTGTTTTGATTAGCGGCAGCACCTCTTAGGAGGGATAGTCAAGCTCCCCAACATAAATTAAAATCTAAGTATAGGGGATGAAGATAAAAGCTAAACTGGAAGCACAGAATCCTTCCTGGTTTTTACACTTCCTGGATTTAATTATGTTTTGTGCACATTGAATTCACCGATTTGTATTTCTAGTCAGGTCTTCTCTGTGCTCCTGTATTTACATGAACGAAAAGCATTCACAATCATCAGCATAAAGATTAGAAATATATAAAAAGAGCTTTTGGTAGGAATACTAATAACAGAAAATTTGTGCCTTTGAGCAGGTTTGTGAAAGTATTTTTGTAGTTTAATCTGGCTGATTCTGGCTGTCATAATGCAAGCTGTATTAAACTGATCATTAACTTGATCCAATGTAATGTGTTTTGTGCTTTTGATCTTGCTTGCTGCTGCAAATATGTCCTTCATTCAGAAATGCCCTCACATATAAGGCGGCTGCACTTGCAGGCTCCAATTTTATTACATTTGCCAGACTGATGCACTCAGGCCATTTAGTATCACTTTATCACAGATAACAACAGCACAACTAACTACAAAACCACAAAAAGCCTTTAAATTTTACATATTGGAAACTACTTAAAATTCACTTTTAACCAGGGGGTCTTCCTCAAGCTGAGAAGAAAATGTAAAATGTACAATTTCATTACCCTGCATTAAACTTCTATTTTGCCTTTAGAGTTTCACTAGCTAAATCAGCATGACCAAAACCCTCTTTGCTTTCTCTTCTTGATTTTTTTTTTTTTTTTTTTGCATGGAACTTAAAAATGGGTAATATTTCCATGATTTTTCCATTCTGTGGTTTTACTGCTGGGACAATATTGTTTCTGTTCCGGCTTGTGAGCAGTACTTTGTATCTGTTCTTAAACAGATCTGATGCATGAAATGATGATGTTCCTGTGCTTTCTCAGGCTCTCAAGTTATTAGAGCTAAATACTGTCAGGTTTGCTAAATGTTTAGGTGAATGAGCTGCTGTACTGTCAGACCTGAATGTGCAAGTAGTAAAAAGTAGTACTAAAAAGAAAAATTTATCAGCATTTAAAATAAAGAGAAAGAGTGCTGGCATTTTAAAAGGATATTTTCAGGCCTCTTTTTCTCTCTACTGGGTTTTGCACTTTGTGTTAATGAAGTCAGTCTTTCCCCTTTCTTCAGAAAGGCCAGAAATTGATTTTTTTTTCCCTGTTTTTAAAGGAATTTGGGCTTCTCACATGCCTCACTGTGTGAGGACTTTAAAGAAATCTTCACACACGAGTCTTCCCTGAAGATTTAGTTGTACCTAATGGCAACCTCTCCAAACATACTTGTCTGCACTATCCCTTATCATAAATACTTCCCCTCCTTGCAGATGAATTTTAGTCCTGAGTAAGGGATCAATAGCTGAAGGGAATCCTGGAAAAATGAGGCTGGTGCTGTTCCTTAGTGTTTGCTATTCCTATCATTAGGGTTTGCTGTGCCTCAAATCACCCCAGCACCGATGGAGTTTCCATAGTGGGGAAAGCAATTATTGCCAGTTTGCTTTGTAAATGTTGAAAGGCATCTGCTGTTCCTCTGGGGTGCCTGGAGAAATGGAAATTGATGCTGATAATAAACATAATTATAAAGAAGATTGCTGCAAAGTCTCCTGGTCTGTAAAGGAAAAGTGACATTTTAAGGTCTGTGCTATGGATAAAATGAGAATAGATATTGACTTTTAAACCATTATACTGAGGCAGGGATGGATGTTTGATAAAGTCTCACTCATTATGAGACACTACATTGCAAAAAGTTTGTGTTGTATCAGTCCATGATGGCACAAGATTGGAAATTCTTTATTCCCGTGTGTCGTTTGCAAACCTCTGGATCTGGGTTTTCATTGGGGTTGGTTGGTTTATTTAATGCAGAAAGGAAAGGTGTCAAAGACCTTTCCTCTGCAGACTCTCCTAACTCCAGTAAGGTTCAAGCCTGGCCTGTCCAGACCATCATCAGGGACCTGCTGGGTTGCAAAAGACAAAGGAAAATGAATGTCTGGGTTTGGTGCAAAGGCTCTGGCTTGATGTGCCTGCACAATCTAATCTTGAAAACAGCAATGTCAGAGAGGAACAGGATAAGAACACGTTCCATAACAATTTTGCTACCTGATAGTTTATGTGCCAGATATTTAGGCTGAGGTCACAAAATACCAGCTTTTAAATTAGAGACAGCTTGGTGCAAACGCCAGTAATAAAAGAGTCAAGCTGAAAATAATATTGAATAATTACTGTAAAATAAAACTACTATTTTGAAGTTGTAATTGAGTTTGATGCGTCAGGATTATGTTATTGGTAGCAGTTCATGGCTCATCCAATGTTATTATTGCAGAATCAATGTTTTCATTTAATGTTTTCTGGATCGTTGTTGTCATCTGTGGTGCTTAATTGAATAAAAAACAAGATTCACTTGGAATAGATGCAGATAAAAAGTACTAAATTTCTCAGAGGAAGAATGTTTTCACTTTGTTTAACCCAAAGCATTAGTTTATTTGCAAATATAATTGATACTGGCTTGAAGAGCATTCCTGGAGTACATTAAGCAGGACAGCCATAACAACAGTATTAGATTTATGGCAGATGAGTGTAAACAGTGCAGTATTAACTGTAATGGATTCTGGGCTATAAATACACCACCACATCCCACTGGGCAGGATCAGGAGTCTTATTCATGAATGATTTTTAGATGTGCATTGTGTGAAAGGAAAGAAGCCCTGGACTTTGAATTGTAGCACAAAGTTGCACATTTTGGTAATTCTGATCTGCAGGGTAAATGCCAGGTTCAACCCCCAGCAAGGTTGTGGTCTTGGTGTCCAAGCCCAGCACTGAAAGTGGAGACAGAACGCTGAGTTTGGTGCAGGTTCCATCAAATCTCACCTGCCAATGAGCTTCACCTGTGCAGGGAACTGCACATTTTAAATCCTTGCTCAACCCAAACTGAGGTGTAACATCCCAAAAGCTGCTGAATGTGAACCATTCAATCTTTGTGTGTGCAGGAAGGCTACAGAGATGCAGTGCTGCACACATGGAAAGAATCTTCTGCAGGGTGCCTCCAAAGTGAGGGCTGGAAAAAGATATACCTGTCCTGTATGGAGAGAGAAAATCACTGATAGTAAAGCAGTCTCTTCAGGAACAGGCAGCAGAGTGCTGTGGAAGGGGATGCAAAATATTCTTGTTGGGAATGGAAGGTATTTTCTGCAGGGTCTGTTGTTCTGTTGAAAACTCCTCTTGCCCAAAGCACAGGGAGCCCTCAGCAGTGCAGCTCCTTGGTGTTGTTGTGATACAAATATTGTATAAAAAGAAAAATTATAAATTTTCATTTAGAAAATTTTCATTACAGTGATCTTATATGGTGGCTGTATTGATTGCATACAACCACACCACAGGACTATTCTATGAAGAGATGCTTTTTTGGGGTTTGACTTCAGCACACAAAAAATGGGTGTTCATTTTAACTGTTGGAATTGCACTTTCTCTGACTGTATAAGGAGGCTTCAAAATTGATGTGCCTTGCACTTAAAGCCACTCTGAGCCACTTCACAGAGGCAGAGTAACATCAAGGAGCTTCAGTACCTGGGAGAGGATGTGCAGGATTTTGCCAGGGTGAAAGCTCTGTCAGACTTCTTTGCAATCACTTATCTCTGATTATAGAAATTTAAACCTCATTTACAGTGCAAAATCTGATGAATATACTTAAGTTTCTGTATCCCCAAAAAGGATTAATCCCAAACAAATAAACTACACCTTTTCCTCACTTTTCCTCATGGGAGGAGAGTCAAAGTGATGTTCTGATATCATGTTCCACAATTCAGTGAGAGCTCTACTCTTTCAGCAAAGGCCTACCTGCATCACGAGGGCTTATTCTACCATCTGTGTTTGCATAAACTTCTGTTAACAAACCATATTGTTATTGGGGAAAAAAATTAAATCTTTAGAACAGGTTTCTCTGAGGCAGCTGTCTGAATCTTCTGTGTTGCTGGAGAATGTGTCTGTATCAAGGAATGTGAGACAACTGCAGAGTTTATTTAACAGTGAGATAGAAAAATTGTTCATTTTACTGCAATTCATGCCATCCTAATGGACCACTTGATAAGAAAATATTAAAATGTAGTGCTGGATGGACCGTAAGTGAATATTTATTTGCCTTCTACCACTACCACAAAGCTGAACCAACAATCTGAGGCTGGCACTCAATGGTTAAGATGAACTGTTTAATCAGGTCTGTGGCATCCTGCTGTCAATATTATCTGAAGTGAAATCAGTTGAAAGAAAATGCCAATTGAAAGCATCCTTGCAAGACTGTATCTGCTATTTTTGTAACTTTTAATCACATGCAGCCTGTCTCTGGCATCTATGAAGAGGGGAAAAGGTTGGAAATAGATTTATCTATTTTGGAAACCTTGTCTCTTCATTTCTGGACATAATTAAAAGCCTGATCCGTTGCTTAGAGTTTTCCCATGTACTTTGACTTTTCTTTGACTGCTGGAAGGAGTGAAGTGATCAGTGCAGGTACTTCTGAAGAATGATGTCTGTTAAAGCTTTGTACAACAGTTTCCCTTTCATGCTGAGCTCAGATACATTGCCCATCAATCTCCTTATTTTCTGCTCATATTAATCCTCTCAGAGGAGCTACTACTTGTTCTGGTGTCACCAAACTGCAACTCAAGGTGAGAATTAGTTAACTTGGTGCTCTGGATGGCTCCATAAGGCAGATGGAAATTTTATTTATTTATTTATTTATTTATTTATTTATTTATTTATTTATTTATTTATTTATTTTAATGCTGGCCAACTTCTATTTCTATTATTTCAGACTCTTGCAGATTAAGCCTCTAAACATCCCATCCTGCAGTCACTTCCCACACCAGTTGAAGTCTTGATCTACCGAGATGAACAATAGAGATGAAAAGACTGCTGATTCCATGAATAAATATAAGCCCTAAGCTGCCTTATTATCCCTGGAAAATATGTCCAAAAGGATGTCTTTGGGTAATATTTGCAATAAAGGGCTGATAGTGTTCTCAGGACTGATGAAATCTGCCTCTTCTTGTTTCAAAAATTCTGATTTGTTCAACAGAGAATGCAGTGATGGGCGATGCAACTTTTTTCTAGCATAAGTTCATGCATGAATGTGAAACTTTGTGAGTTTTTCAAAGATACTCCACAGGCAGAGCTGGCACTGACCCAGGGTTTTTCAGGACACAATAATTACAGCAAAGCCTGATCTGAGCACATGGCATTGGTCTTCTGCTGCCCACCCTGCTGGGTGGGTTCTAAGTGCTCCTGCATCTCCTCTTGTAACCAGGGCAGGATAACAACAAGCTGGGACAGGAGTGGGCTCAGTTTCTGTCTCTTTGTGAGCTGATTTTTATGTGTGCACACACATGGGGATATTTCATATGTGCGGTTACATGAAATTTGAGAGGTATGTAAATGAGACATGCGTTAATTATCTGTGGCGAGAAAATGGCTCACTCTGGTTTGCTCTCTCACACTCTAGCTCACATTTGATATTTGTGTGATTTCCTAAGGGTTTTATGTTCAGGGTGAAAAGTCTACATTCCTGCATAGCTTTGTGTAACCTTGTTATGGAAGTTAGTGTCAAAATATCTCAATTTTCCTTCTTTGTGCTGTTTTCTAAACTAAATGAAATCACAGTTTGGGTTTGTGGTTTTTTGGTTTTTTGGGGTTTTTTTTTGTTTGTTCGGTTTGTTTTTTTTTGTGTGTGCAAGAATTCAGAGGCTCCCAGCTGTAGGCTACTTTGAAATGTTTGTGTCATTATTTCTACTTTTCTCTCTTCAGAATATAGTAAAATCAGAAGGTCAGAGATACCAAATCAAACAATAATGTAGGAAAACTGTGTTGGAGACAAGCTTACTAGTGAGTGTTATAGAAAGGACACAGCTCTTGTTATGGGTTGAGTGTGGGAAATTATGATTAAGTACATCAGAGTGTCATGGACATATTTTATGAAAAATCCTTTTGCTAGGATCTTTTCTCCTGAGACGCCTCAAAAACAAAATGTAAGCAATGATTATCTGCTGCTGTGGAATGCAACAGGTGCATCTTTTATTGGTCTCATGTGGTTGTTTTTAATTAATGGCCAATCACAGTCCAGTTGTCTCAGACTCTCTGGTCAGCCACAAGCCTTTGTGATCATTCCTTTTCTATTCTTAGCTAGCCTTCTGATGAAATCCTTTCTTCTATTTTTTTATTATAGTTTTAATATATTGTTTTCTTTGAATATAATATCTATCATAAAATAATAAATCAGCCTTCTGAAACATGGAGTCAAGATTCTCATCTCTTCCCATGTCAGGACTGCCTGCAAATTCAACAGTTGGTGACCCCAAGTGAGGAACAGTTCAACATCAGAGTACCTGCAGAGTACCTGCAATGTTTTGGGGAGGCTGTATAATATTTTATTCATATTCATAAATAAATGTGAAGCTCTGTAAACTGGGTTGGAACAATCTCAAATCCTGAGTCCCAGTGAGTTAAACAGAGGTCCCCCAGTGAGTGTTGCTCAGCACTCCTAGCACCCTTCAGCAACACTCAGACATCCAGAGCCATTCCCTGTGCCTCAGCCTGGCTGTCAAACCCCAAAGGAACAAACCCCTCTGATGGGAAGGCACAGGGAGTAAGAGAGATACACTTTTGGCAAGAGACTTTTTTATGTTTCCTGCACATTTTGGACATCCCATCTCTGCTGCTGCTGCTCTTGTGCCACTGACAGTCACAGCCTTTTAAAGACTCACCCCTGTTTCCAGCAGGGACAAGGCTGAGGCACCCTTTGTAAATTAAAGTGGCAATGTGAGGGTTTCACCCCTTCTGCCTGCAGGACATCAGGGGCTGTGAATCTGCCCCTGCTCCAGCCCCACCTGAGTGCCCAAGGTGGCATTGCTGAATACCTGCTGAGTCTCTGTCATTAATGAACATTATCAAGGCTAAATAATGGATATCTTTTCCCCTTTTAGAGGTCTTTTGCTGTGCCCAGAGCCCTGCTGTTCTACTCTAAGATGTACAGCATTTATAGATGTTATGCCTCTCTTCTGCATTAATTTTCTTGTTCTACAGCTAGATCTAATAAATACATGAGAACAGGACTTCACCACCACACTACTTGAATTATTTATTCTATTTTGGTTTCTATTTGGGCAGTTACACACTGCATGTGTTTGTACATCATGCTGTAAGGTTTCCACTTTCTTTACTGTGTCATCTGGCTACAAGTGAGCTGGGAATCTGGTTTGGTGCAGTGTCCTCAGAGCTGAAGAGTACCTCTCTGAGGCATTTGAACCAGTGACACAGTACTAGCATGCTTGTGAAAATGAAAGCTCTTTAAGGTGGTAGAAATGCCATGTCAAAAGTGATGGTCAGTTTTTTTAAAAATTGAAGCAAGGCATTGTTCTGGTTTCTGTTTGCTTCATCACAACAGAAGCAACTCTTGAGGTTACAGTAGTAACAAGCCAATTCTGTTCACCTCCTTTATCTATTTTAGTAAACACACACTTGTACCTCTGTGTTGGGGTTCTGAGTAGACCTTTCCAATTGGCCCATTTTCCATAAATTGCATTTCCCATAGAGGGCTTTCAATGTACCAGTAACAGTTTTGTGTGTCCTCTGGGATAAGTACATGTATTGTGCAAGACCTGCAGTCCAGAAAGGTGAATGCAGGGTGGGTAATGAGGCACACAGGGGGAAACTGAGAGAGGTGACATGAATCTGTGCATTACTTGTTTTATCTGCTCAGTGGAGTTTTGCCCAAGTGTTTTTTTCTGCCTCTTCCTTCCACTTTCAGACTTGAGAACAGAGATCTGAAAACATTGTGGGTTTGCCTTCTCCAAAAATAAAGACATGAAGCAGACAGGAAGGGCTTTGGGTCCCTTTGTGCCTCTTTCAGAGAAGACAAGTGTTGGCAGTGTTTTCATTGTTCAGACTCTTGAGGAGGTTATTTTAGGTTGGAGGAAAAGCTTATCTACCACAGAGCTAGCAGGAATGCAGCAACATATGCTCACCACAACAGATTTAATACCAAGAAGTCTAGAAACACTTGATAAAAACCACACCAGCTTACAAATCCTCACAGTCCCCACCAGAAACTGAGGGCAGTGGTCACCACAACCCATCCAGCTCCCGTGAGGGACTGAACACCAGAGAAAACAGCAGGGCAGGTGGCAGAGGTGACATCTTTGCACCTCTTGGTGTTGTTTGGGAATGGTTGAGAGAAGTTGTGAGGCTAACATGGTGTTCAGTGGGTCACCACTCCTCAGGGCCCAGTGGTCACAGCCTCTGCTGCAGGTGATGGAAGCCCTGAGGAGATCCTCTCCAAATGGCCAAATGTGGGCTCAGCCTGCCCAGCCCGCAGGATCCACATTTTTATGTTCAGAAACTGAGGTTGTTTGGTCTTTATGCCTCCATCACCTGTGAGACTTCAGAGATTGTCTTGGTACAACTTCCATGTATGAGACATCTGTCATTATTTTGTGTGACCGTGTTCACAAGGGTCTGAGGATGAGGGAAGAGACGAGGATCTGACTCCACGTTTCAGAAGGCTTGATTTATTATTTTATTATATATATTATATTAAAAATATACTAAAAGAGTAGAAGAAAGGATTTCATCAGAAGGCTAGCTAAGAATAGAAGAAGAAAAATGATAACAAAGGCTTGTGGCTCAGACAGAGAGTCTGAGCCAGCTGACTGTGATTGGCCATTAATTAGAAACAACCACATTGAGACCAATCACAGATGCACCTGTTGCATTCCACAGCAGCAGATAATCAATGTTTACATTTTTTTCCTGAGTCCTCTCAGCTTCTCAGGAGGAAAAATCCTAAGGAAAGGATTTTTCATAAAAGATCTCTGTGACAATTTTCCATAACCTCACTATTAAAAGTGTGTGGTTCATGTTGTGAGTTCAAGTATTTTTTGATTTTTTTTTTTTTTTGTTAAAGCTGATACAAAAGTAAATGAAAAATAACAGTGATTGTGATGAAAAGTGTACTTCATAAAACAAATGCTTAAAAAGCCACTTGCTCCAGCTGCAGCTTTTATGTACAAGGATCTCTCAGGCAATGTATGTGCTTACATAAGAAGTCTTTCACAACATTTACATTTAAACCAGTCATCATCTTATATGCAGATCATTTATTCATCCTATAAATCACTTTGGAGCTAAAAATGAAGATGAGGCTTCCTCTTTTCCAAGCAGTAGGCTGCTAAACAGCCTAATGCGTTTGCAGCTGTTGTGAACATGGGGATCCTCTACTTGATTCTCAGTGATTTGGGAGGTATTTTCTCATCCCTGGTGATGTCTTTTACATTTTCTCACCTGGATATTTCAGTTCCAAAATATGTGTTAGGGAAGGGAAGGGAAGGGAAGGGAAGGGAAGGGAAGGGAAGGGAAGGGAAGGGAAGGGAAGGGAAGGGAAGGGGGAAGGAAAAAGAGCTGAGAAATAAATTCTTCCATTCCTAAAACAACAATTAAAAAGAACGCATACTGAGTCAATAAGGAAGGAATTCAGACGCTACCTAGAAATAACCAGGAGCTATGGGGGGAAAATGTCAGTGAATATTGATCCCTAAGAGCACAGGGAGCAGGAACACTGAGCCAGACTGTGAGGAAGCAAACTTTGCAAAAGCAATTTGGAGACCATTCACAGCTGGCACTGAAGCTGGGGCCTCAGAAGTCTCTCTCACACGGATAAACAAGTGAGAAAGAGGCATCTGTTGCATTGCAGCTGCCAAGGTTACAGCAGCAGGAGCAGACAGAGGGGCAGAGAAAAGCCAGCAGCAGGGTCTGCATTCCTTGCAGGGATAACAGTCAAACAATTGTGGCACTGCTCATCCCCTGCCTTTGAGACTGAGATGATGTATTAAAATATATACACAGACTCAAAAAATAACCCCACAGTGGATTCAAAGTAATGTTTTTGAACAGTAACTACTTCAATAGAAAAGTCTGACTGTCACACTTGATCTTTAGGTAGGCAAACCAAAGTGGGTGCGGAATCCTGAAGTGAGAAGAGCACAAGTACCTGCCTGCTGTGTTCCCCAGAGACACACTCCAATCCAGGCAGGAAAGTGCTGTGCAAAACAGCTCTAGCTGTGCATGAAAGAGCAGACTTCTTCACAGCTTGCATGCCCTGTGTTGTCTTATTTGTTTACCATGAACTGTGGGGTCCTGGAACTTGGAGCGGCAGCGGGAAATGGGAAGCAGCAGAATACAGTGCTTCAAATCACCCTATTATAATAATTTTAAACCACCTTCTTCTGCTCAAGATTAAAAAAATATTTTTAAAAAAAGGCAACTTAGTGAGGCTTTGGTAATGGACAAATGGTAACAACACCACAGGACTTTTATGTAGACACACAAGTTGTTCTTGCAATTCCCATTGTCCCTGTGTCCCCTGCTGCCACACACCTGCTGTCTCAGATAGCAGGAGTTCTCATACTTGTGGGAACATTTTGAAGTGTATCCCCTGTAGGAACAGATATTCATGCAAATGACTAATTAATGGCATTGACTGAATAAACTGGATTTGATCTACTAAATGAAAATAGCACACCAGATTGCTTTCCTAATGATTTTGGTCATGCTTTCTTAATGGCTTTGGTCATGCGTAATGGAAATGTGATGTATTTTTAACTGTAACTATATTCATAATCTGTTACTGCCTCTAGTCCTTTCACAGAACCTCTGAAATCAGGAAAATCATCCATCTGAGTGGATCCCCAAGACAGAGAGGTCCTCAGTGGAGCTTCTGAAAGTTCCTCTGGACACAGAGACCCTCCCATGACTGACCCTTGGTAGAACCAACACGTTGGAGACAACCAGAGAGGGGCAACAGTAGCAGGGCTGATGCAAGATAAAGCTGATTAGTGCATCTCCTTAAAGGCCAAAGATTTTCCTTTCTTTTATAATCAAATTAGTTTTGGGATGTCCATTGACAAAGAGAGAAATCTTGCCAAAGCTAGGGATTAACTTGGAACAAGACTTAAAGTGGTTTTTTGGTCTTCTAATAATATTGTGACAAGCAGTGCTGGGGATGGTGTGTGGGCAATAGAGATGCTCTGCAGCCTTTGTAGGAGTAGGGCTGATGTCAGCTGATCTCCCACTAAGTGTTTCCAATTCCAAATTCCAACTGGGGACGTTGCTGTGCAATAATGTGATATTAGTGTTGTCACATTCTTGGAGAGGGGCAGGGCACAAACTGTGCTTTCTGAACAAAACAAAATTAAATTCTCCCTCTCCGAGGCTCATTCAGATGAGCACAGAACAGAAATCTCCAGAATGAACAGGCAGGATGTCTGCCTTCTTCTGAAGCATCTAAAGCACAAACTCCTGTAAAAAGAGCTTCTAACCATGCAGACCTCATGGGTTCAAAGCTTTCTGTTCTTTGGCATCTTCTGTATGAGGAGCCCTTGACCTCCAGAGGGATCTGCAGAGGAGGTGCAGCCCCTTGTGACTCACTGCATCTGAGCCATGCAGGTACAGAAGGAGAGGGGCTGTGCCATTGCTTTGTGTGTGGATGAGATGTTGACACTGGGACTGAGGAATGGTAGGTGGTCAGCATCCTACCCTGGCACATCTTGGGACTATGGACATCTTTATTTTTATGGACCCTTTCCTCTTGTTCCTCTTGGAATTTCTCTATGAAATTGGAATGGTGGTGGAATAGGGCACCAAAGGTATTTTATCAGTCAAAGGTATTTTTATCAGTATTTTTATCAGTGGAGATTTACCTTTTCTGGAGTATGCTGCTGGGCTTAGAAGAGCATTGTTCAGGCCTTGTGCTCCCACCCTGCTGCCTCCACACCTTGGACAGCAGCACCAACACACACTGAGCACTGCTCCCCTTCCATCCTGTGGGCCAGTATTGACCATTTACTGAATGCTAAAATCCATGGCTGCAACATTTTTAAAGGTTTATCTCACCTTTCTCATAGTGGATGCCTGTGCTGGCAAAGTCTCTCTCTTCCTGGGTTGTCTTTAAAACATCTGCTACCTACAAAACTGTCCTAAAAACCTGTAGCCCTTACACCTTTTCCTTTGAGTGGAAACATGCCTCTGAGTGGATTTTTCTCTTGCCATGTGCTTTCCTGGGTATTGTGTCCTTCCTGAACCCAGAGCAAATCAGCCAAACCAGTGGGAGCTCTCAGCAAGTATGAGGCCCAGAGGGGCTGGCTGTACAAAACCACATTGAGTGATGTGTTCTGCTGGATGCAGCACATTACTGCACCCCAAATATTAATGATACTAATGGATTAGAACCCCCCAAAATTTCAGATAAATAACTCTCCATGGGACCTGGTCATTATCTGGAGAAAGGAGTACATTAACAGACTGATCAAATGTATGGTTAATCAAGTAGAATTAATTTCTACCCACTTTGCCCACTGGCTTCAACTTCCTTGCTGTGGTAATAAAAGGGAAATAAATAACCCAGTGTGGTACAGCTAAAGCCCCAGGTTTCAATGGAGCAGAAGGGTTCTGCATCCAATAAATGTACCTGCTGCTGCTGCTTATCCCTGCTCTAGTCTGTGCTCCCTGGAACAGATGTGTGCAGCTGCAGGGCTCACTGTGAGCCCAGGCTGCTGGTGGCTCTGCCCTCTGTAACTCACAGGGAGCAGGAATGCTCTGCACTGACTCCTGAGAGCCCCTTGCTGCTTCCCATAAAGGAGCTGCTCTGCATCCAGACACCTCTGCTGCCAGGGAAGGGCAGAATCAAGGATGGCCTTGCACCCTCATCTGCTAAAAAATGTTTGGCAGCAGTAACAAACTGCTCCTTTTGCTATCACGTGTTGCTGTAATGCTTCATCACAAAAAAAGGTTGTGTGCTTTAGCTCCTAGGAGTTCACAAGTCTTTGTGGTGATGACTCTTTGTGGTGGTGACAGTTTGAGCTTTTGTTCCACCTTATCCTCCAGAGCCACTGGAACATTAATTCCTCTTTGCAGTGCTCAAGGTTTTCAACAATCTTTGAGCAGGAAGAAGCTTTGTGGTGACTTTGTGAACTCCAAGGAGAATTTTAAGAATGATCCCAGGCCACAATCTTGTTCCTACCAGTCTCAGGAGAGTGAAGCACTTTCCTTCTAACAGAAAATGCTCCAGGACATGTGTGACTAATTTGTTACAAGGTAATTAAAAATTATCTGTATTACTGCAGTGCTGCATGATTTTGTTGAAGCAAGCACTCTGGGTGAAGATGAGTGGAGAAGCTGGAACAGCTCCTTTCACCTGTTGCTGGTTCCTCTCCTGATGGGAGGGAGTTGGCTCTGTCCTGCTGTCAAGCCTGGGGATGGCATTCATGTGATTGTAGCTGGCATTTTGAGCATACATCTTGGTTAATGGGGAGAGCTGTCTGTGCTCAGAGTGGGCTCCTGAGCTGTCCCAGTGGTGGCACAGTGCAGACCACATGGATTGATGGAGGATGCTCATGGCAGAGATGCAGTTTGTGTGGGCAGGGAGTGAGTCTGGAGACTGACACCTTCCCATGGCATGGACAAGGAGTGGCTAAAAACATGTTTCAGGTGTGGGTAGTACAGGTTGGACAGCCTGTTGTACATTTGACCCTGGCAGGGAGGAACAAGCTGCTCCCTGTGTCCTTGTGATCACTGGGATGCTGTGGGGAGGGATGGATGGGAAGGTTGCACTCCCAGGGTCCTTGTCTGCCAGTGCCTCCTGCCATGCCCCTAATGTGGCTGTTTGGGACCCATCCTTCTGCCTGCTGCCTTTGGCAGGGGCAGATTCTTGTCCTTTGATAGGGCTGTGCTAATCCTTCATCAGTGATGGCTCAGCCAAGCAATGGCGTTGGTACCCTAACACTGCCCAGAGGTCAGGAGGGACAGCCTCACCCTGCTGCTGTGTGAGGAGATCATTCTCTGCCTGCGACTAATAATCACTCCTGGATGGCAGTGGCCACTGCTGCTCCTCCAGTGTCTCCCCGGGAGGTGTTTGGCAAGCTCAGAACCCCTTTGATGGAGGCAGGAGGGTGACAGAGAGCTTGAGGATGTCACTGCCACATCCTCAGGCAGTGAGCAGCTGGTGGCCACCTGATGGATGGGACAGCCTGCCCTGGTTGGAGGTGACAGCCGGGCAGGGAGATCAAGGATTTCAGAAACACTGGGGTGGCTGTGCCAGAACAGCAGCCTCCTAATGCACCCCTGTAATGAGGCTCAGCCACATGCATTTGCATTGCTAACTGCTGGACTAATTAGCACAATTAACTTCTTCTGTGTCCAACAACAAGCTCAGTGGGGAAAAAAAACTACATTGTGAGGAAGAGTGGCCATTTCCAGAACAACAGTTAAAACTGTGTCTTAAGTTGTTAACTGTGAAAGAATTGAATCTGCAGGGGGAGGGCATGCAGTGCAATTAAGTTTAGGGATTGCCAGTGTAGGGCGGTCAGGGACACAGTGAATGGCCCATGTTTTAAAAAGGGATCTGTTTTGTAGAAATTTCCAGCATGAACAGTGGAGGAGTAAAATAAAACAACCAATTAAATAACAAAAATCCCACAACTAAAAAGAAACCCTAAAACCAACACACCGATTCCAAATACAGTTTTGTTTCATTTGAATTCCTCTCGGAAAGAAAAATAGCAGAAGTGTGGAGTAAAGCAAGCCTTCATTACCACTCACAACAGGTAGAAAAGTAGACCAAGCCAATTGGAAAATTCAAACTGATCCACTTATATAAAACCTTGAAAACAATTTTGTTCTGATGGCTGGGGAAAAATGTATGAACAACAACCTCACAGTAAACATTTAGAAAATACTGTGACTTAAACTATGGGGACTGAAGGGATGGAATTGCAATGTAAGCTAGGACTGTGTCAGAGTATAATTCAGCAAGAAATCAACACAGGCTGTTAGATTTGAATGCAAATTATTGTTTCTTGTTAGAGAGGTGCTATTCACTTATTTTTTAAATGAGCTGTTGCCTGAATTGTGGCACCTGGGAAAAGGCAAGGTTGTCCAGTTTACTACCAGCACAATTTTGTGTTGCAGATCTTTTATGCCATGGTTCCTATGAACTCTTGTGGATGTAATGGTGAAAATGCAGAAACAGTTAGGGAGTCTTGAGTGGTGCCTTGTAGAGATCTAGGGAAACTTGGCCTGGTGTTGGTCTATTCCTGAACCAAAGATGAAAATTATCCCAGGTGTAAGGAGACATTGACTGCAGTGGTGTTGGTGAATGTGACCTTGTGTAACAACTCCGTGTTGTAGAATTGGGTATCAAACGAGGCATAATCACTTCCCCGTCAGATAAACACTGTGATGTTCCCTTTCCTTAGCAGGCTCAGCCGAGATCCCAGCACCACGTGAGCGAGAGAACATTTATCTTTACACAGCACTACAACAGCCCTGAGCTCAGCTCCGGGCTCCATCCCGGCTGTGCTGGGTAGGAGGTGAAGATGGGAGAGGCAGCAAAAGTGGCATTTTCGTGTCACCAGGTGTTGGGGTGAGTGAGGGCTCCATCAGTCCCGAGCAAACACCGAACTGTGCTGCTCTGAGTTTTGTCCACCCACGCCAGGGCTCCTTCCCGGAGCGTGGCCCTGGCTCTGTGCCCCATGCTCGGCACATCCCGTGATGGCAGCCAGGTGGGCGAGCGGGCTCGGGAGCCCCCTTTGCCAGCTCCGATGTGCCGGAGCGATCTCTGCCGTGGCAGAGAGGCTGCAGGGAGCGAGCTGCAGCGGGGAACGCGTGCCCGTGTGTCACCCTGCAACGTGACCTACATGGCAGCCGCCACAGCGCGGTGGCCCCCGGCACATCGGGGACATGGAGGGGGCTGGGGGAGGCTGGGGGCCACCTTTCACCCTTCGGCAGTGTAGGGGCTCACTGGAGCTCCCTGAGGACGCTCCCCGGAGCGTCGGTCCCATCGCTGCCTGGGTACCCTGGCAGCGCGCTGCATCCTCGGGAGCCGCGCTGGCAGCTGGGCAGAGGTTACCCTGGGCACGGCTCTGCTGGGCAAGGGCTGCTCTGGGCACGGCTCTGCTGGGCAGGAGCTGCCCTTGGCACCGCTCTGCTTGGCACGGCTCTGCTTCAGAGCCGGGCACTGACGGAGCCTCTGTAAGTTGCGAGAAGACGGGAGCGCGCCTGCCAGAAACTCCGCGGGTGCGCGGCCCCGAGGGGATGCGGGACGGGGGATGCGGGATGGGGGATGCGGGACGGGGCAGCGGCCCCCGGGGGATACAGGATGGGGCAGCGGCTCCGCAGGGATGCAGGAAGGGGCAGCGGCCCCCGGGGGATGAAGGACGGGGGATGCAGGACGGGCCAGCGGCCCCCGGGGGTTGAAGGACGGGGGATGCAGGACGGGCCAGCGGCCCCCGGGGTTGAAGGACGGGGGATGCAGGACGGGGCAGCGGCCCCCGGGGGATGAAGGACGGGGGATGCAAGACGGGGCAGCGGCCCCCGGGGTTGAAGGACGGGGGATGCAGGACGGGCCAGCGGCCCCTGGGGGATGAAGGACGGGGGATGCAGGACGGGCCAGCGGCCCCGCTGCCGGCGCTCCGGAGGGGGATGGAGCAGGGCCGGCCGTGCACAGCCCGGCGATGGCTCCGCCAGCCCCGGTGCATGCGCAAGGCGCGGGCGGCCGCCGTGGAGGTGGGGAGGGAGGGAGCGAGGACCACATCGCTGCCTCCGGCTCCGAGCTGCCAGTTGCTGGTTGCCAAGCAGTTATCATTGTTTCTGTGACGATTGCAGAGGCTGTTGCTAATTGAAGAAGCCCCCACAGCATCCTTCTCTCTGCTCCTGCTTCTTCTTTTATTTTAGAGGCTCAAGGGGGAAGACAGCCAGACTAGTGCTTTTTTACATTGCATTTTTATTTATTTCTTTTTTGTGGGGGTGGGAAATTTCTCAGCTGGTGATTAAGTGATGGACTAGTTACTCATCCGTATCCCTTTAGTCTTTGTGTGTGTGTGTGTGTGTGTGCGTGTATGTCTGAACACACAGACAAGCTTACACACACACACACACACAGAGTAAAATCCTGTTTGCCACTGCAGTGGGCACAAATAGGTAAGCATGACTACAGCCAAGGAGCAAAATGCATCAGGGAAACAAGCCCAACAGCAAGACCAGGTAAATGCTTATATTCCTCAATTTCAAACAGATACAGATGTGCAATGTGTAGCTTTGTGTTTCTTGCATGATTGTTATGATTTTTTTAAAAAATCTTTTTGGTGTGTGTTCTTAAAATTGTCAACTGAGTCACCAGGCAGTGGCAGGAGGGAAGTGCTGTGTAGCTGGGTTCAAGGTCTGCTTTCTCGGTGTGTGTGGAGACTTGGGGGGAAAGCTGAAATTGTGATAATTTTAACAGCCTGCTCCTCTTGCTGAAGGGAACAGAGGTTTGTTCTGTAACTTGTTCCTTAAATGTGTGCTGGGAGGGGGAGTATGTTGGGATGAAGGCCCTTTCTCACTGGAAGAAGGGGGCAAGGGTATTTAAAAGCCCTTCTGCAGATGGATATAAAATTGTAAAAGTCGTGTGCAGCTTCTCACTTTGTCGTGCACTTTCAGTGAATTTTTCTTGCCTGGCATTGTCTTGGAGGGGCACTTCAGGGTACAGAGTGTGCCCAGGCTGTGCACAAGCAAGCAGGGATGGCAGGGGGGCAAAAAGCAGCTGCAAGTAGGCAAAACTCCTACTGGCTTCGGGGCAAATTGCTGTGCTCACAGCATCTCTGAACTCGGGTAATCTATTTCTCTTGGTAGGTGCTTTATGTGTTTCTGGAGAGGTAGAAAGTTAAAGATTTCATTTTCTCTGTCAAGGCTGTATTTTGGAGGATATTCCTCTCTGCCTGCACTTACCAGGATGGAATGAAGTCAAAACTTTCCCTGTCTAAAAAGCAGCGGGTGGCAGAAAAAAAAAAAAAAAAAGGGATTTATCCTCAGCTGTAAAGGATGGGCAGAGTTACGAAGTGGTGGCATAAGGGAAAGCCTGGCTGCGATCTCGGAGCTCCAGCTGAGGCTGGTGGAGGCTCCTGGGCTCTGGGGGCACTTGGCACATCAACATCTCCCTTCTCCTCATCCCCACCTTCCCCTCCCCGTGCTGGGGCTCCGCGGTGGAGCCCAGACCTTCCAGTCCTGCAATCCTTCCTCATCTCCTTGAGACACTGGAAGTTCTCCACTTTAGTCTTTGGTTAGGACAGCACAGGAGGATAATTTAAACAGATCTCTCAGGGCACAAATTAATTCTTAAAATAGTTCTTCCTGGAGTGATAGGCTGAGAGCCTCACGTACTGTTTTTCTTTTTTTTTTTTCTTTTTGGTACAGTATTTTAGGGAAGGAGAGAGAATGGGAAGACACTAAGCACCACAAATAGCATCATATAATCTGCATTTTCAGGGTGACATTATACCAATGACCAAAACAGGCAGGCTCAATGGTTCAGAGGAAACAAGAAGAAAACAACTTTGATATTTGAGGTTAAGAAACTATACCTTCATCTAACCCTGCAGGTGTTGGACTTTCCTTCTCTTCTCAATGCTTTTGGAATATATATTTTTGTCACTGTTTGCTGCAGGTTAAAATGAGTCTACCTGTGTTTCTGGGAGGCAGGGGTTTATAAGTACCTTTTCTGAACAAAGAGGGCTATGGAGCTGTCCCTTCTTCCTTCTTAAAGCTGTGTAAAAGTGTTGAGTTTTGTAAGTCAAGAAGTATGTGCTGCATTTTTATAAAGCAGGGGTGGTTTTGTTTCAAGCAGTGTTACCTGCCTAATGCCATTTTGCTGTGGGCATGCCATGTCTTTGCTACTTTGCTCTTCCTACATGAAGTACAAAATGCTCAGAATAGGTCTCTAGTATATGCAGAATCTTGATCGAGTATATTCCATAACTGGCTGAATTGCAATTATACCCATATGGTACACTTAAATATTCTGGGAGTACGTGCTCTCTCAGCTCTGCCCTAGTGTGAGCATGAAATAGAAATATCAAGAATATATAAATATCAATCATATTGATGAATATTAATGTCTGAGTCTGTGAGCAACTTTGCTCACTGCCATCATTTCTTTTATTGTTTTCACAATACATTATTAGTAAAATGGCTTGACAGCAGGGGGCTGAATCCAATCTCTGTCTATTGATTTGAGTGCACTTTTATCTTCCAACACCAAAAGCAGATCTAAACCCTTATTTTATCTAAAACTGTTCATAACAGAAAAAAGGCTCTATTCAAATTCTATTTCTAGCTGCAATTCTATTTCCAGGCTTATGCATATCAAGAATTACTGAGCCTTTTTTTCCTTGCTTAAAAGTGATCAAGAAACTGAAAAATGTAGCTTGGAGAAGAATTGAAGGCAAAGTGCTGGTCTGGCTGTAGAGGACTGAGTCTCTTTCAGTAGCAGCTGCTGCTGTCGTAAGAGATTCTGTCCATCCCTTTTCTGTGTTCCTTGCTGTGACATTCCCTGGATCCAGAGGCAAGCAAGTGTCACAGTTGGCTTAAATCTGTGCTGTGTCCTACCATACTAACCCAAACAGGAGCTGGCCATGAAAAGACACTGCAGGAACAGGGTGGGGAAAGTTTGAAAATGTCTGCAGGAGCTTTTTAGGCATGAATTTGAAAATCTACTTTAGACTCGTGTGTCTATATGCAAACGAAGTCATGTTCTGTCTTGAGATTTACAGAAATGATAATAATTACAAAATGATTGGGATGTGGAGATAAGCAAAGCACTGCTATAGCTGCTGAAGGCAGGCAATCCCTTTCTTCCTCAGGCAATTAAAAAATGTTTCTATACAATTCCTTTCTGATAAGCAGTGCTGCTCACCTCCATGCCAGTCAAACTGCTCAGAATTCCAGTCATTTATCTCCTTGCTTATCTGTCTCGTGGGTCTGAGCTCTTAAGTCTTTTGGACATCACGTACAGAGAACATTCTGTAAGTGATAAGTAATGCTGTCTGTTACTGTCAGGCTGTGATTGCTTGATCAAGATGTGAGCTGGACGTGGTTGTCCCTGTGCTCCTGGCTGCTCCTGGTGCAGCTGTGGTTTCTTGTTCCGAGGGTTGGAGTTGGGCACAGTGCAGTGCACCAGCGGCACAGCTGCTTCCTGCCCAGCCCAGAGCTCAGGAGTGCGTGGCAAAGACACTGATAGACTCAGGATGCGACTCAAGAGGACTTGAGAATCTTGTTCTCCTCCTCGAGGTTGGTTAGCTGGATGTGTGGATATGCCATTAAAACACTTTTCCATTAAAAAAGGGGAAGAAAATAGCAACAGCAGGTCAAGTACTCTGACAACGCTTTAGCTATTTATACAGGCTGGAGATCTCTGTGTTTTAACATAAGCCTGTAAATTTGTTATCTTAGTTTAGCCCAATTCTTGCTACTTTTAATGGCCTTTGGGAATGCAAATAGCTCTGCAGTCATATATAAAGATAAGGAGGCTGATTTTTTAATGAAAATGTGGTAACAGGCGTAATGCTAAAATGAGCCTTTTTAAATATTTTAAAAAGTGAGTCAGCATATCAAGTATAACAGGATCACAGATTCTCAAAGAACAATTTTTATAAAACATATTTAAAGGGTTGATTGGTTAATTGGGTATTTGAACACTCAGGATAAGGATTGTTCTCATTTCTTTTGCTGTGTAGAAAAGAACTGTCAAGGGCTTATGGGGAGCAAGATCCTGTTCTGAAATGTGCTCATGTCCTAGGCAAGGTTGTTAATGACTGCATGGAATCCATGTAAAAGACCAAAAAATAAGTGAGGAGACAAAATAGCTTGAGGGCTGCCTTATTGAAGTGGGCTCCATGGAGGAGTGGAATCAGATCAATAGAACAGTTCTGCCTATTAGCTGTCATTAAGGTAATCAATTCTGAATTTTACAGAACAGCTGGAATTCCAAATCAGAGGTGTGGTGTCTTCAAGTGGAAAGAGAACACATTTTACTTGGAAAACCTAGGCCAGACTCGGGAATAAAATGATGGAAAGATTAATATTTCATGCTGCTAATGTTCCCCTGCCACTCTACTTCACAGAAATAGCCTGTAGTATCTTGAAGAGTGAATACTGTTGGAGTATCTAATATGCTATGCTGAAATGTGCCTCTACTTGTGTAACTTTATCCAAATAAGAAGCTAAGTGTGCACTTAGCTGCATTATGCAGACAGTCCCCCTCTGTTGTTTTAATTCAGGTAATTCTGGGATTCCTGTACCAGGAGATGCCAATCCCTGTGTGCCCTGCTGTCTTCCTGCAAGGTGGTAAATGTTCTCTGTCATTGTGAGCTGAGTCCCGTGCTGTTAATTCACTCCCAGAGTAGATTAAACTAAAAAATATGGGTGTGCTCACATTGGGAAGTGGTGTGTACCCACCCTGTGAGAGTGAAAGAGATGACACTGAGTTCTCAAACACATAATTTTGATTGTGGGATTATTTCAAACAAATCCCAGGCTGGCATGCATGTTCTTTAGTAGCTGTTCAGCATCTTCTCTCTAAACATCATCTGAAATGAAGCCAGTTTCTGTACTCTGAGTCTACTATAAAATGTGAGTGAGAGCATGGTAGCTGTGTACAACTGAGAGATTTGGTCAGCAGTGCAGTTCTGAAAGGAACAGAAGGACTAAAAGTCAAACAAATGTAACTTCATGTGAGCTACATACCTGTATCCAAAGATATTCTTATACATTTAAACATATATTTTTTTCCTCTGAGGTGTGACTCAAAATCATTCCAGATCTTCTCTGCTCACTTGGCTGCTGTCCAGAAAATCACTGCCCCTGGGTACCAAATGTCTTGGTTGGTTCTACATGCTTTGCATGAAAGAATGCAACAATCCTGATTCTCTGTGACAGCAAAGCCTCCCTGCAGCACATGAGCAATACAAATTATGTCCAAAGAGTGCAAGATCCCTTCACATTGTAAACAGGCAGTGCTGTACAGCGGTGAATTATAAGTTGTGAATTTTATCTTTTTGAAGCAGGGAAGGGACTTTGCCCTTTTATTTGTCAATATATTTCTGTTGTATGCTAGATCACAAAGAGCCACTGCTGAACCTTCTCTCTTTTCCAGCAAGGTTTGAAGTTCCACATTTTAACTGAATGTTTGTAAGCAGATTGAGCTGTGAATTCACAAGAAAGCTCTGATTCACAGGGCCATTATCTGGCACAGTCAGATTCCCCAGAATCCGTGCAGAGGAATGGAGCAGCACCATGGAATAGCTCTGAGGTGCCCAGATCCAGCACTGGGCTGAAAGGAGCCTGGCCTGGAGCTGTTGAACAGGTGGGAGTCTCCTGGGAGATGAGCTAATTTAGTGTGTTATCTCAGTGACTTGTGACAGCAGAGCTCCTGCGTTCCTGGCTGGAGCTGAGAACTGTCACCTCCCAAAGGTGAGGCCCTGCTTGTGAGGATCCCTCATTCTCCTTGCAATATTCTGGCTCAGGTTGTTACAGCTGTGCAGAAATCGGGGGCAATGCCCACTCTGGGGAGGTGTCTGCCAAAGAGAAGGGAAAAAGGAGAAAGCTCTGATTTACATAGAAAATGATAAGTTTCTTTCGTTTTAATGGAACTATTTAGTATTTTATGTTTGAGGACATAATTAAAAAATTACTAATATAGAATACTTTTTATTATTAATATTTTATTATTATTTATTACTTAAAATATTCTTTTTTTCTTGATAACAACTCTTTAAATTACATATCTTATTATAGACCCAACACAGGCTTTCTCCAGGAAGCATAGAGGATATTTTCCCATTCTCTTAATGGTATCTGATCTATTCCTCAAGAGATTAAATTTCTGTAATAGCACTCCCTAGGACACTGTATTCACTGTATGGAATTGCATCAAACTGGCAGTCTTTTCTAGCTATTAGCTGGCCACAAGGAATGCAGTCAGCTAAGCCATGTAGAGGAGGAGACAGAGGTGGAAAGGAACATGTTTGGTGCAAAACTGGTATCTCAAAAAGAGACTGCAGAGAAGTCTTTTCATTATCCAGTGCTGAAGTGGAAATGCTTCTGGAAGGCCTCTGGAAGTCCACAGCCTCTAAAGTTCATACTTTTCTATAAGATGCTGCTTAAGACTGTGTGTTTTACATGCTCTTTATACCTTGACCAAGTGGGATGTGCTGTGCCACTGTCCTTGGTACAGCTGCTCCCTCCATTCCTGGCAGAGGTGACTCGTGTTGCATTCTTTCCCATTAAATATTTTCTTTTTTTTTTGGTTTTGTTTTGTTTTTGTTTTTTGCTGTTGGATAAGGGCAGAATAATGTATCTCTGAAATTCACTGTTTATCTGGGGTCATGGGGCTTGAATGCCACAAGGCTCTCACAGAATTTGATGTGTCATTGCAGCTGTGGTCCATTAGCAGTGCTGTGCATTGCTACAGGCATTTCATGAACAGTGGTTGTACCTGCTTCCAGTTCTTTAATGCTGCTTCACTGTGATCTTTATCAGGCATTAAATTGTGGTGAATCATGGTCACTTTGGGTGATGTGATAGAAGGCAGCACTTTTAAAATGATGTAGAGTACAGTATTTTAACACAGTATATTCTCTATGTTTTACATTCACATTTTTGGATCTTTTGTCCATTTTTTTTTTCATCTTCTCTTTCACATTTCTGTTCTGCCCACTCTGATTCTTAAGTGGGATTTCAGTAAATGAAAAAGAATCAGAGAAAGGAGAGTGCCAGCAGCAATGGACCAGGAAAGCTGTGCACACTCCTGCAAAGTGCAGATGTGAAGATGTTAAGAACTAACTGTGAGAGGGGTGCATTCAGCAAGTTTGATACCTTTGTTAAAAATAAATTTGGAAGGGACCTGTATTTGAAATCAATGAAGTGTGTCAAGAATGGAAAGACAAATTAATATGAATTTCTGATTTAATGACAAATTTTGAGTGGGCTTATTTGTTGGCTTTGAATGACAATTCCGTGATGGATTATGGAATAATCCACACTCCTTCCTGTGTTCAGACATCCACTGAGGCTTTGAGCAAGAGTGTTGAGTCCTTAGTGGCAGTCAGCAGTTTCTCTTCTGCTCAGACAGTCCATGTTGCCTAAAATGGGGGACAAAATAAAATATCTGGGAGTCTCCTGAGGACAGCTATGTGAAATATGGAGTTCTGAGATACAACAGTAACTCAGGCTGCACAAGTACCTGAGATATCAGAGAGATGCACTTCTTGATGTTTGGAGAATGTAGGGAAAGGGTAACAGGAGAAAACCTGAAAGTTAAAACTCATTCTGAAGGTTTAGATATGAATAAGAATTTCAGCAGAAAAATATCAAGATAAAGGTAAATGCTGTCAGGACTTGAGACAGTTATGAAAAAACTTGCAAATGAGAGAGAGATAATGCACAGAATTGCATGACTGTAAGATTTTGGGAACTTAGCAATTTTATACTTTAAGGTAAGATGGAGATGCATCTTTCAGCTCTCCATTGCATCATACAGAGACCTTTTCCGAGAAAGAGTAATTAATATCTTTTTCAGAAGAAGTATTGCAGTATAATTGGGAGCCAGGGAGGTTAAATGGAAATGCAAATGGGGGGATGGTGAGCCAAGGATATGTGTGGTCATAGGTTAAACCAAAACCTTTCAGAAATGGAAGCCAGAAAGCTGAAGTTTGGTGCTGGGCAGGCTGATGGATGGAGAGCACCTTCCTGAAAGTCAGGATGAGGGGATGAGCCAAGGCTGGAGCCCAGGGTCTGGTGGTTTTAGAGAGAAAGCCCTGAAAAAAGCTGTGGAAGTTGCTGGAAGCTTTTCAGTGTGATGATAGTGGAGAGGACATAGCTACTTCCCACCTCCATTAGTGAAAGTCCTTCACTATATAAAATCCTTTCTATATAAAATTTAGGAAACTGTTGATATTCAGAGGTCCCTTCCAACCCTAACTTTTCTGTGATCCATGAGAGAGGAGATGGTGAGTGGGCTAGACAGTAACAACTCTCTGGACTAGTTATGGGAATTACAGAAGCCAAAGTAGGATTGGATTTCGTGAAAAATGCATATTTTATGATTGGCTTTTTGTAAATATTAAAATGAATATTATATGTGTTGTGTTAGAAAGTAATGATGTATTAATGCTCTTAAGTAGTTTGTTAAATATAATTTTGGGTTCTAAAAAATGTTAAAATAGAAACTATGCTATGTAGGATAATTTTTTTAAAAGAAAGGACTTGCAGCGAGATAACAGCCACAGGACACCTGAATCTTTCAGAGAAAGAGAATTTATTGCCCTCTTATCAGAAGAAAGGAACTTCTTCCTGCCTCAAAGGTGCTGTCAGGATTCAGAGGAAGAAGTTGACACTGACCAGACAGAATCCTTTGTTTGAGTGGAATTTATGCATCATGTATAAGATATATGAATATGCAACAGGCTGTTGTTTTTAAGGGTTAATCCTCTGTTAATGTGGGTCCTTTTTCGGGCTCCTGCTGCCCAGAAAAAGGGACCCAGGTGTCCGTAACTCTTTGTTTCTATTGTCTCATATTGTCCTAATTCAAATTGTCCAAATTATTATTACTCTAATTGTATTACTATTTTTATAGCCATTTTATTACTATTAAACTTTTAAAAATTTAAAACCAAGTGATTGGCGTTTTTCACAGATTTGGTGGTGAAAGATGCTTGTGGAGGAAGTGGCTTCAGGCCCTCGTTCACCTGCCTGCCTTGAGCAAAGCAGCAAAGAGGGGTTTATTTTGGGCAGCTCTCAGATACCCTGAGAGAAACACCCTGCCTTCAAAACTAGTACTTAAATAACACAGTAACCAGAGATATGGCCTGCTTTTCTGTATGAGGGGTATGGTGGGGGAAAGGCAGCAGCTGTCTTTGTCAGCTGGCAAAAAGATTCCCAAAGCAATAAAAGGGAGAAAATTACCAAGATCATCCCCATTTCGGTCAGGGAAGGGGCTCTGCTTCTCTCATTTTCCCTTGTACTCCCCATCCCTGAGTGCCCTGCTTGCCTCTGCCCTTACTGCTGCTGGACTGAAGCTTTTTGTTGAGAGACAACTGTGTGCTGTCTGCATGATAAATGCTCAGTGGCAAGAAATGTAGGGCTATTGCTATTATGAGATACAATTTTGTGAAGGAAATTGCAGGTGAAAAGTGCAGATAGGCCATAATTTCTCAGAGAGGGTTTTGCCCTAGACTACTAAACAACATCTGCTCACAGAGGCATAACAGAGGCTCTGCTTTGGGATCTTGTCTTGTCAAATGGCTCTGCAGTGCCAGCACCTGGGAATGTGCCTCTGGGCTAGTGGCATTGGCAGGAGAGGCTGGTGAAAGGATGGGACAAACTCTTTGCTCTGCTGGTGAGGGAGGAGCATTTCCCTGTCTCAAACAACCACCTTAAAAAGCTGAAAATCGATAATCATGGGTGTCGCAGACATCTTTTATGAAAATCCTTTCCTTAGGATTATTTCCTCCTGAGAAGCTGAGAGGCCTCAGGAACAAAATGTAAACATTGATTATCTGCTGCTGTGGAATGCAACAGGTGCATCTGTGATTGGTCTCATATGGTTGTTTCTAATTAATGGCCAATCACAGTCCAGCTGGCTCAGCTCTCTGTCCGAACCACAAACCTTTGTTATTCATTCTTTTCTATTCTTAGCTTATCTAGCCTTCTTATGGAACCTTTTCTTCTATTCTTTTAGTATAGTTTTAATGTAATATATATCATAAAATAATAAATCAAGCCTTCTGAAATATGGAGTCAAATCCTCATCTCTTCCCTCATCCAAAAACCCCTGTGAACACTGTCACACATGGTCAGAGGATGGACCAGTTTTGTTAGAGCTGGTGAGTGCTGGCATGGAGAAGAAGCCGTGGTGGGATCCTGGAGAGTCACAAGGGAGCAGGAGCATCCAAACATCATCTCTGCTGCTCCCTCAAGCTTGGTGTGTCCCTTTCAGTCCCTTCATGTCTTTGGTGGGCAGCCACCCCCCACCCCAGAGTGCCAAAGCCTTGTGCCCTCATTGCACCTCCATCAATACGCAAGTCTAAACTGAGCAGGGAGCCAAGCTCTGAACGTGTCTCATGGTGAAGGAGGGTGAGAGACACTGAAGGAAACACTTTTGAAGAGTTAAACTGAGCTTGCAAGTTAAAAGATGTAGGGGGATACAGTATGGAAAATTGAAAGTGGTATAGAATGTAATCTTACCCCCTAAAGAGTTGCAGCTGAATCAATTACTAAAGATTAGGAGCAGGCCTGATGTTAACAGGCCACACTTGTGGCCAATAAGAAGAGTGTTATAAAAGAGTGGATTGGTGGGAACTGGAGTCAGTTGGCTGCTGTGAGGATAAGGAAGAGTCAGTGCCTAGAGGAGCTGCCTACAAGAAACATCAAGGAGGTCCAGCAATATGGAACCCTTGCAATGTAATGACAATAGGGCTCTTGCACTATAATGACAACAAAAAGAATGTGCAAAGAGCCATTAGAAAGGGGAAGAGGATGAGTTTGAATGAAACACCAAAACCAAGCAGATCTGGAGGCTGAATTGTTGCCTTTTTTTTTTTTTTTAACCTTTCCACTTAACATTGTTTTTCAGTCTGAAAGCAATTGGCTGTTCCTTTTATTGTTTATGACATCATAAGACATATAAAATAAAAGTAAATTTTACATAAAGTTTCACAATGCTTTGGCTAAAGTAGTTTCTATTGCTGCTTAACTGCTGCTGAGCTCAAAATTGGAGAGATAATAAGGCTTCATCTGCAGCAATTAGTCTGCAGTTTTTGACTGCATTACCTTCAGTTATGTCTGTGGCCAAATAGTTACATGCAGATATTTAAGACTTAGTTGTAGTAAGATATTGTCAAAAGTGAAATCACAACTTAAACTTTAATTTATTGTTAATTTAGACTGTCAGGGATACTGTAATAAACATGTAATAGCATATTATGTGGAATGCATTTTGGGTCATTAATTTAACTTACTTGCACACTGTGACCAACCTCTCAACTCTTTTTGTGTTTGGTTTAAAGAGGTCTGATACTTAATCTTAATGTGGTTGTTGGAATTAACAAATGGTATATTAAATTGTAACTGTGCTTAAGTGTGCTGAGAGCCTCACACTTTGATTTTTCTGTTTTCATGGCCAGGAGCAAACAGATTATTTTCAAATGCACTTGCAGCATTTTGTGCCAACTGACAGAAAGAAACTCAAGGATGGACAGGAAAAGCATATTGCAACTTAGCCCATGTTAAATGAGAGAGAGGAGGCATGTGATGATACATGGAAAATCAGATTATATTCCTTGAAGGATGTAGTAAGGAAAAACTTCATGGTTGTTATTACTCTGAGATATGGTGGTGTTAGAGAAAGAACAGCAATTGCTCAAGGTGGGGAAGCATCATGAAACTTCTTTTTTTATTACCTAAATTTGAGATTCTGCAGACGGCATTGCAGTGAGTGTGATAAGCACTGACTAGTCCTCAAAGCAGGAAATTTGTTTTAAACTTTGCTTCTTCATAAGAATCCCTGGCACATCACAGTGTGATATAGTTGAATCTAATACACTAACAATCTTCCTTTTTCTCATTTTTATGTCCCAATATCTGTGATTTAAAAGTTAATTTACAAACATTGCTGAGAATGTTGATACATTGACTCTAACAAGAATTTGAGATTAATCTTTGTAAGTTTAATCATTGGAGGGTGCAGTTGCATTTAATTGATTTATTTTCCATGGTGTTTTCCTTGTAAGGTACAACACATGGTTTTACATGAGTTATATTGGTGGTTGACTTTGCCATTGCAAGTCCTGGTATAATTGGAAGTTTTATTCCAACAAGCTAAACAAGCCAGATAAACAGCAGTTGTAAAAATACGCGAAAGAAAAATCCAAGGAGAAATTGATTGAAGCAGCCCTGGAAAGTACTTAGCACAAAGTTTGTGCATTAGGGAGATTATATTGATTGGGAAATGCTTTGACTTTGGTTGCTGAGGGCTGTTCAGTGCCTGCTTGTCCAAATCAGGATCTCTTGGCAGGACCGGCTCAACTCCTCTGCTTGAGAAATGTTTCCTTCCCACCTCTGAGAGTGATAATAAGTAAATAGATCATGTCTTCTTTTGGTTTTGTGCCTTATTTACAAACTGGGCTTTCCCAAGCCCATCTGAGAGACTACAAGAGTGAGTTGTTGTGTATGAGGCATCTTTCCCTCAAATGAGTTAAGGAATTCAGTGTTGATACTGGGCTGTAGGATGACAGAGCATCCATGTGTAAAACAGAACTATAAGAAATTTTGGAAAGTGTGTTTATCTGAAATTTGAGATGTTTTGCATGAGTGTCTACACTGAGAATAAATCTGCTGACTTCATCAAGCCATGAGCTGGTCTCTATACTATGTTTTAATATCTCAAAAAGTCTTATGAAGAAAATTGAGACTTTTTAATCGAAAAAGCAACAAACCTGTAACTAACAGAATTATTTCAGCTGGCTCATTCTGTTTTCATGTGGCTTTTAGTATAGAAATGGCTGATATATAAACAGTTCTCTGTACTGTTCTATCATGGTAGAGAGAAGTTCTTCTTCCAGAAATCAGATTTCTTTTACGTCCTCAGAGGTGTGGAAATCTGATGGATTCTGTCTCCTTCTCTGTCTGAGAATGGACTTCAGGATTAGGACCACAATAGAAATTAGGACTTGTATAGACATTGGAATAAGGTTGTGTGTCTGGTTTCCTCATTATTTGTTTCAGAAGATTTATTTTATTACCCTTTGGCTCTCATCCTCTTGCTTGTGAGGAGATACTGATCTCACTGGTGTTCTCCTGACCTTGAGGGCGGAGGTAACAAGAATGAACTTGGGGACCATGTAGGCTCCCTGCCAAACCATCTTGTAGTGTGCTTCCTATAAATTCCTGTATGTTCCTAAAATTCCTGCAATCTCCTATACATTTCAGACTTTCTCCAGTCAGTTATAATGCTCTTAGCATCTGGGCAGTAAATCAGTGTTATCAGTAAATAAATTGTCATCCTGTCTGTCATGCCAAAAGGGAGCATCTTTTTTTTTTTTTTTTTTTTTTGTGTTCTTCAGCATCCAGCAGTGAATTGTGGAGAGACTCTGGTGATCAATAGCACACAGCCCCTGTCACAGGCTAAGCCCAGGTTTTAAGTCTTCAGTGATCTCTCTGCTGTAAATTACAGCTGTTTGAAACTAAGATGCATGGCTGTTTTTTCTGCAGAATGCAGTTCATTTGTGCAAGGACATTCCCATTAAATCATCCAACTCAAAATATATTGGGGAAACCTTTCAAATCTCCATGGAGCTCTGCCTGGGGATGGGTGAGGAGCTGGTTAAAAGTTTGTGGCTCAGGGTTGAAAGGAGGGGAAGGACAGGTGATTTTGAGAGCAGCCCTGAGGAAAAGAACCTGAGGGTGTTGGTGGATGAGAAGCTCAACATGAGCTGGTGTCACATTTGCATTTTCTGAAAAATCCCTTTGCTCAGTATGTTTTTCCTAGGAAGCTGAGAAGCCCCAGAGAAAAAGGAAAACAATAATTATCTCATTTGCTTCTCCTGTGTTTTGCTCCTTTGGAATGTGTTTGGAGATTGTTTACCCACAGGTGATTGTTTCATTGGTTTCTGATGTGAGTTGTTTTCCCTCTTTGGCCAATCAGTGCCAAAATGTGTTGTGGCTCTAGAGAGAGTCACGAGTTCTCATTAGCCTATTTTCAGCATTCAGTAAGTATCCTTTCTGTATTCTTTAGTATAGTTTAATGTAGCATTCTTTAATATAATATAGTATAATAAAACAAGAAATTAGCTTTCTGAGAACATGGAGTCACATTCATCATTCCTGCCTTCATCTGGGAGAAATGCAAATACAATAAGGTGGCAGCCCAGAAACCCAACCACATCCTGGGCTGCATCACCAGAAACGTGGCCAGCAGGTGAAGGGAGGTGATTGTCCCCTTTCACTCTGCTCTGGTGATGCCCATCTGGAACCCTGTGCTCAGCTCTGGGGTCCCTGATGGGAGAAGGACAGGGGAGGCCACAAAGGTGGCTGGAGGGCTGGAGCACCTCTCCTATGGCTGAGAGATTTGGGGTTGTTGACCCTGGAGAAGAGAAGGCTCTGGAGAGACCTTAGAAAACCTTCAAGTGCCTAAATGGGGCTATGAGAGAGCTGGAAAGGGGCTTTATGCAGGTGCGTGTAGTGATGGGACAAGGGATAAGGGCTTTAAAATTGAAGAATAGGGTTAGATTAGAAATGAAGTCTTTACTGTGATTGTGGTGAGGCTCTGAAAGAGGCTGCCCAGAGAAGCTGTGGCTGCCCCATCCCTGGAAGTGTTCAAGGCCAGATTGGATGGGGCTTGGAGCAACCTGGGATAGTGGAAGGTGTCCCTGCCCATGGCAGCAGGTTGGAATGAGATGGTCTAGTCCTAAGTCCCTTCCAATCCAAACCTTTCCATATAGAACCATTCTATGGTTCCAAATTGAGTATGTTTGGACCATAAACCTAGTTTTACCTAATTTGTGTGTGTCTACGTTAAAATGTAAAACCAAAAAAGACTAAAATAGCATCCAATGGGACAAAGAATTACCAAATTAAAAAACTTGTTCTAAAAATATTTCTGCTGCCCAAATGTGCAACAAACTTCTGGGTTTATTCTCTAAGATATCTGAAAACAGAAACTTTTTTCCCACTTTGATACAACTGGAGTTAATTACACCCCCCCCACACACACAATTAACATCATAAATCTCTTTCCCTTCTTTCTCTAGAAAAGTAAAGAGGGCTTGGCTGGTTGCTATTTCTGCAATAAAGCATTCTGGAAATACTGCTCTATGTACACAAAGATATGAAGTAATTGAGCTCAACAGGCCATGTAAAATACACATGAGAAATAAAGTATGTACTTGAGGCTAAAAATATAATCCTAAATGAATCCTATTGGGATGGTCTGTGCTCATGCTACTTCTCGCCCTCTTTCTGCAAGTAGAGCTTATTTGTCTTTGCTTTTGTTTCCCAAATAGCTTTTTTGTCATTTTACTTTGGCCTCTATGAAAAAAGTTGGAGAAAGAATTGATTCTTTCTTCTTATAAGTTGCTACAGCAAGGTCTACTGTAGTACATAAATTGTGCATAGTCCCACAGTGCAGAAAAACAGATGTAGCAGATGTTTGGGGAAGAAATTCATGAGAGATTGTAATGAATCTACCTGAGTGTGCTCTTTCTCTGTGAAGTCACTGTTCAGGGAGACTGTGATACATATCTTACAAACCATCTTCCAGATTATTTTTCCTTCCATTCTAACCAAGCACTTCCATTTTTGCTCACAAATGCCTGTGGGTTTCAAGAAACACAGCCTCCAATATCCACTGAGCCTTTGTTTTTCCTTGGCCCATTTCTTGAGTAATGGTTTAAACTGTTCAAAGAGAAAAAAATCAGGAATTCACTTGTTGCAAGCTAATCACCAAGTACTGTTTGTACTTTTATGTGTGGTTTGCTGCTTGTCAGGTGTAATGCATAACTTTTATCTATTTTTGTTGCTGAAACTGCTGTTAAAACAAGAGATGACAGTTGCTCCAAGGAGACTGAATTGAGGTGACACACAAATGTTTATACTTCATTACTTTTCATTGCCTTGACAGTTTCTGTAGAGTTTCTTTCAATCACAGAAACCTTCAATTATGATTAGTTCTTGGCTCCCATGCCAAAAATCAATTGAACTGTATTTTGTGTAGTATTCATCAACACAGATGATACAACTAAATCAAGAATAGCTCAGCTTCAGTTAAGGGATTCTTCAAGACTTGTTGTGTTGGCAGGATGCAAAAGTGAAGATCTGTCTGAAAAAGATGTGGCTTTCATTTGTCCATTTGTGCTGATTGTCTTTGCAAATATGACCTATCATTACATTACCCTTTTGCTTTCATATTCTGTGAGGGAGGAGAGGATACTCAAAAAATTTTTAGCAAGCCAGACTGTTGGCTCAAGACTGATAAAAATCCCTCCTGACCATTTTGTGGAATTTCAGTGAGCAAGAGAAGACTGGGAGCTTTCTTTAATATAAATAAATAGACAAATAAATAAATAAAATCCACCTGTGACCCTAGCCTGCAGGAATTACAGATTTAAGGGAAGAGAGATGTTTGCAGAATCAGCTGCTGCTGTTGCTGGTCTCTCAGATCCCCTCTCAGTGCCTGGGAGGTGTTTGCAGAGGGCTCTGGAGGTTCTGTTGTTTCCCATTCCCTATTCCCTGGCTGCAGCATCCTGCTCAGGCACGGGCAGATGGCTCAGGGTGCCACAGAAGGCTCCTGTCCATTTTTAGCAGCAGATTGCACTGCCTGCTAGCCACTTACTCTATTTGTCATTTGGGCAATGCTTCAATCACTGACCACATTATTTAGCTTTTAATAAGCTGGGGTACCTCCTTTTTTTTTCTTTTTTCTTTAGAGCATTTGGGACAAATGTCCTCCTGAGTATTGTCCTGGTCATGCTGCTGAATGATGTGATTCTGTTTGTTGTGAAATGCACTCTGCATGCATAAAACACAGCTAGAGCTACTCAACAAGCTTCAGGGACTTATTTAGCTAGCTGGGATTTGGCAGGAGATGACCAGTTAACATGAAAACCCAGGAAGAAAATCAAATAGTTGTGAGAGATGTTGAAAGTAACAGATGAGAAGAGATTGCTTGCAGAATTTTAATTCTACACAATAAATTATTGCTGGCAAATTGAACTGCTGCTTGCTTTTCAGGGATATTAGAGAGCTGGAAATAATGCCTATTTTAGCCAAGCAATCATCTACTGCCTTTTGTTGACAGACAACTAAAACCTGAGCAGGGAAAAAGACTAATTAATCATTACTTTATGTAACCTTTACCAGCGTGATACAGCATTTGCATTTGAGTCCTAGTGTGCAGTGCTCATTTAAATTAAGTCTGGTTTGCTTTTTTTCTTTTTTTTATTCTTGCTGTAAGATCCAGGAAGAAAAGAAGTGGAATTATTGTTTTCAGGGAACCTAATACAGTTAATTTTCCAAGTCCAACCAAAAATGTCAGTCTCAACTGTCTCCACTTTCTGTAGACCACATTGCTGGTAAATGATGCCCAGGGGAGAAATTGTTGAGTCGTGATAAATTGTTGAGCATCCAAAAGCTATTGTTGGTCTCACTGGGGACCACTGAAAGCTCAGTGCTCTTGAAAACCCAGCCAATTATGCAGGTGCTTATGCATGGGCTTTGAAGGCTCAGTTTTCTTGCTTATTAAAAAGGATGGTTTTTTAAAAGCTTTCTGTCATTACTGGTCATTTATTTTCCCCTCTGTTTTCTTTTGAAAACATCTGAAAAATAGCACACTTGAAGCAAACACATTTGAACTCCTGTGTAGAAATGATGGCATTTAATTCAGGAAACTGAGGGTGGTCTTTTGGGCAGCATTAAGAAGGAAAAGGCAGCAGTTTCTCAGATTTTAGAGCATTAGACAGCCCTGTTGAGTTTTTGTCTTTTCCTTTGCATCCAATTGTGGAGCTGAAGTGTCATTTTAGTTATAGAATGTTTTTATTTTTCTTTTTTTCGTTGGAATATAACAGATTCTGAAAGATCTCAGACCTCAGGAGATGCTCTACAACAACTGTTTATATTATTAATGAAAATCAATTTTAATTATAGAGTTATGTTATTTAAACATATCTTCCTTGCAGAAAGATGTGTGTTGCTAAAATGGCTCTTTCCACATATAATACTAATAATGCCTAACACATCCTTCATGCTTTATGTGTTTGAATTGCTTTCAAAAATATTCTTTCTGACATCTCAGTGATGTAGGTAAACTGCATTCCCCACACTTGGCAGAAGGGGAAGATTAGAACAAGAACGGAGTGCCTTGCCCAGGGCTGTGTTACTCCTGCATTTCAGGCTCCCAGCCCACGAATTGCAGTGATGATCAGTGCTGTGGGGACAAACACTCTGGGTCAGCACTGGCTTCAGGCAGTTTGTAGACATGTCCTACATTGCTTAGGCGTTTTGAGAATGTAAACCATGATTTATTCATCCATTCATTCCACTACTCATGTTTGGATTCCTTTAAATGAGATCAGGCATACTTGGGTGTTTGGATCTTTATGGGCACTTCTTGAGATTTGACAGTCTTTCAAAGAATCTCCTCCTAAGCCAGGCTGTAGAAAGCGTCCATGGATATTAATAGTCCATCAGGAGAATATGTGCACACTGATTATATATTCTCATGTGTGCACACACAGATACACAGACATACAACCCACGATGAAAATCACCAAATGAGTCCTCACTCCTGGCAGCATTCAATGAACTCTGAACCTGAGAGCAAGAAATCACTGTTAGAAATCTAAAGTGCTTCCAGAAAGGTGTTGGGCCCTATCTCTCCCCTTGGAGATGCAGCATTTTTCCAGCTTTCACTGGATTTCTACTGGCCTAAGTAATAACTGACCAGGGAAATAAAAACAGACTGGTGCACCACTCTCAAAAAATAGTAGAAAATAATGCCTTTCCCCTGCAGATGGTTCTAAATTTGAAGTGGTTGGTTATTTCTTCCTGAAGGAAGAAGAATTTCATGATATCTGCTGCTTTGTGTCAGAAAGGTATCCAAGTGCTGTGGGTCAGTGCTTTGCAGTGACAGGATAAAGTGAGCCCCAGAAGTGCCTGTTGGGTGCACTGATATTGCCTCCTCCTGTGCTGAGTGCCTCACAGCTCTTGGTGAATTTAACCTCCGTGCTGGGATGGTGGCAGAGCTCATGGAACTGAACAGACGCTTTTGGCTGCCTGCTTATTCCTCCTAAAGTGAGAGGCTGCACTTTTACCTTTAATTCCTGCTTCTCCCTCCACAGGGAGAGGACAGAGACACAAATTGATGACCCAGCCCTGTCTCAGACCCTTGCCTCCCGTGCCTTCAGTGCTTTCCTCAGTGAATCAGCCTTTCTCCCAGGAAATTCAGTGTCTCCTGTTACTGCCAGTGAAAGGAGTTATTTTATAATCTGCAAGGGTGTTTGCTTCCCTTGAGCAGCAGAGTATATGTCATTCCTTAGTGGGCAAATAGGAATGGCATGAGGGACAGGTGGACAGAGCTGCTTTGAGCTGTCCCCCTAGACTGATTGTTCTGTAGCCATAAAAAAAAAGAAATATGGTGAGGTTTTCAGGCAAATCCTTGAAATTCCTCTCTTTCTGCTTTTCACAGCATGGCAGTGACAGCATTTTCTCTAAGCTACAACTAATGAGGGCAAGAGGACCTAGAGAAAGTGTGGAGGCTGTAGGAGGGGGAGCTTTCCCTTGAAAATAGATGTAGAGTGTTAAAAATACATATGTGGGGATGAGAAGTGACTAGTAAAATAAATCATCGGCAGCCTCTGCTTCTTGTTCTTTCTGGAAATTCTGCATCTGAAGCTATAGATATTTTCTGTCCTGAAATACTCCAGTGGTCTTCCCCCTTTCCTTTGGCTCTAGCAATGTTAGTGGCATAGGGCTGGCTTTATTTTGCAAAAGAAAAGTATTCTGGCGCTTGATTAACTCCAATAAATGCTGATTTTAAGAAGTATTTTTCAAAGTATAATAACCCTTTAATGAACTACTCAAGGTGCTACTTTTATTTTCATTATATCCACATATTATCAAGCAATAAATGCAGACCTGTGCATCTAAGTGGAAATACCCACTCAAAACCAACCTTCCTTATCCAAAGAAAAAAGCAAATAAGTTTTGAACCAAATCTTGGGAAGCTTGAGAGAAGCAAAAATGCCTTATTTAAGGATTTTAAAAAGAGAAATCTTTGATATTAAGAGTGATTTTTGGAGGCTAACACTGATGTGTTACTATCTAGGACTTCAGGCTCAGTCATTGAAGGTATCAGATGCAGTATAAGGACCAAGAAAGATGTTCTGTTAGCTGAGGAGGTTAAATGCTGTCATGGGGCTCCTCACACCTTGTGCTGTAGTTTCTACATCATTCTGAGTGATACCCTTGGCCAAATTTTAGCTCTTTCCCATTTGTCCCTTTTTTTTGGTTTTTTTTTTTTTTTTTTTTTTTTTTTTTTTGCTAATGCTCAGCTGGATATAGTTGTTCAGTAAGAGTCTGGATTCTAAACTTTCTTATTTCTGACTTTCAGAAGTGCTAGACATTTCTAACTACAATTGAACTAGATAGGAGCTATACTCAACTATATAAAGTTATGATAATTGCTCTGAATAAAATCAGATCTCAGGCATCTGAAATTAAACACCCTAAATTAGCAAAATGTTTGACCTTAATCATTCTCTGACTCAGCTCCCCATCTGTGTGATGGGATAACATCCTCCCTTCCCCACATAGAGGTGCTCTGCAAAGAAAGTGATGAATATTTGAAGCACTCATGCATTGTAGTGATGAGCTCCATAGAAACCACTGTGAGAAAATGGATAACTCTGCCTCAAGAGCAGGCTGGGATGGTGGGCTGCAAATGCAGGGAGGATCAAATGAAATATTGAAGAGACCTCATTACATGTGAGCACCAACCCCTTGGTGCAGTGTCTGAGGCATTGAAAGTGTGTGGGATGTATAATTGAGCTTCTGCACAATACATAGGTACAGGGGGCTGAACTACAGCTCATGAACCTTGAGGTTTGAGTTTGATATTGCCCAACTTACTGCCTATGTGTGAACCTTAACCTTAAGGTAGATTCAGTCTCTTACTGTTGATTACAGGTGAGATTTTCAAAAGCTTTTCCTCTGTTGCCAGTAGAGACAACAGGGCTTTATGGATGGCTTTAGTGGGAGCACAGCTAGATCAGTGTTGAGTATTTCCAAGTCACAAGCAAGGATTTATGTTGCATACTGCCTGAAAAATACACTGAGGAAAAAAAATGCAGTGTTTGATGCTTGAACTCAGTGAAGTTCTTGTCTTTCCTAAGGGCTGTTAGCTTTTTCTATTAAGAACAACCTTGCGTGTGAGATGCTAAAATTAGGTATTGGCAGTGTTTGTTGTTGTTTGCCAGTGCATAACATGAGTAGGCACAATTTCTCTTATTAACCTTGAATGCAGAATTCCATTGACCTGGTTCTGAGCATCACAAACCTTGTGGTAACCTCCAAAGGTTTTTATCTGACGTGCACTGAGTGGTATTTAAATGACCCAGAGTCGAGTTTTAGTGTTATTTATATTGCAGAAAGCATCAGAGATCAAAACCTCATTGTGTCAGGTTCTTATCAGACACTGCCATGAAGATCTGGCAGTATAAATTGACAAATTGAGTTTTCTTATTCCTGTTTTGCACACAGAGGAGGCAGAATCTGGCCTGCAGAGAGCAGAATTTGTTTTATGCTCACTGAAGAAGAGGAGAGGCTTTCTCAAAGTCAGGCACAGAATCTTTAGTGGAGTCAGTAGCAGGTTCCAGAACTGTTGGGTCAGAACTGTAATTTTAGCAGCATTAATTCCTTTCTCATCTCCTTTGCAGATAAAGTCTTCCAGCCTGCATGCTGAGATTTTGCTTTTTTTCCACTTCTCATTTAAGACTTTTTCTGTCCCTTTTACATAAGCAATGTCTTATATTATTAGCAAGTAATTGTCTTCTTCTGCAAAAAAGATTTATTTTTTTTTATCCTAGCTGTTCCAATGGCACTTACAATGTCTCTCTTGAACTTTGGAAGTCAGAGTGTACTGAATTGATGGTACAGTGCATTCCTCCCACCTCCAGAATAATTTTCTACCATACCCTTGGCACAGACTCCCTGATCCTGCACATTTTCTTAGCAGTAAAACAGAGCCATTTGAACTGCTACAATTTATGTGATCTCACAGGGAAGAAAACATTATTTCCTTAGAAGCAGCAAAAGCAAATCGAAGTGTTCTTCACTGCAGGAGTAGGAATTGGATTGAAACACCTGTGTTAACCATGGGAAGCTTTCCTCTCTCACAAACCAATGGAATGTTTTGGAAAACATCTGTCAGCTCCCATGGAAACCCACTGGTCCAGCACTTGTCTTTTTTTCCATTGTTTCATGGTTTCCACTTATTGGGGTGAACAGTGGTATCAAGGAGCAAAAATAATTTTTCAGTAACACAAAACTGAGATGCTCATCACAGGAAAATGTTTCTTTGCCATGCTGGAAAGGGGCTGCCATGCTGAATTCTGGCTCAGAGATGACCACATCTAGAGGTGGCAGGAATAGATGAAGATACTGTCCTTTCTGTGAATTCATTGAATTTTTCTAATTCAATTGACTTTCCAATACCCTTCATTTTCTCTCAGTCATAAATCTAACTCCCATTTTTAGGTTATCTTGTATTTATTCATATTTTGATGATATCTGGTAGCTCTGGTCATTATTATGGTTTCTGTTTCCAAGGGAATGAAGAACTAAGTGTAGAGCAAGAGATTATGTTGTTGATGGGCACAAACAGTGAAACAGAAAGAAATAAGATTATAAAAAGGCCACTTTACTAAACTCTAGGAAGAAAGATCCTAAAGCACAGGATTATACATTACAATACTGAGAATCCATGATTAGGAATGAATAATGTGCTTATCCCAAAGGAGTGGGACTTTTTAAAAATCAGGGTTTTCTTCAGTGGGACTCTGAAAAGGAGGAAAAGTGGTTTCTCTTCTCTTCTCTCATTGTTGTATTCAGGAGGGAAGTTCAACATGCAGCCCAGCAAGCCTGACTGGATGGTGGCAAAAAGAGAGGCTCTGCATTGCTTTTTGTCTGCTGTGATTCTGGCAACACAGTTCTGAGGGGAATTTGAACCAAGTGATTTCATTATTCTCTCTCTCCTACTATCTCATCTCTCTGGTTAATGACTACCAAACTCTTAGCTTTAAATCCCATTTCTGTATTGTTTCATTTTTCATTGTCTTTATTATTATTAAAAAAAATCCAACAATCCTAATAAGGTAGCAGCAGTCTGTGTGATGATGAGATTTTAAATGTTAGATATAAATTAGTCAAAGGAATAACAAGGCTTTGTTCTCTTACCCAACAGGAATGTACCACAAAATCCCTAATATTATGTGTCAAATGCATTCTTAAGAGCAGTGGTGTGCACTCAGGGATGCCCATCTCTAAGAGATGGAAGCCTCTGTTATTTCATAGCTTGAAATCTCACTCCATCCACCCCATTTCAGGGTTTGTTTTTACAAGGAGCAAGATCATTGCTGAGTGACCAAGACCAAGCTCCATGTGCTGGGGCACATCCTCAGTGGTTGGTGGGCATCTCTGAGGTTTCTGTCTGTACCTCTGAAGGAAAAAAAAAATCAGTCCCCTGTTCCAGCTTAGCTGATTTTGCAAGACAGAGAATAAGAACTTGGATCCCAGAAAATTTCTGTAAGATAAAGAAAACATTATGAACATGAGATTTCACCAACAATGGAATCATGGTGAACACTACAAAGCTGCATTTAATGTATTTTCATACTGGATTGCCTCAAAGACTTCAGCTGTTTTTGTAGAACTGGATGGCGAAGTTACTCTTCTGCTGGATTGGAAAAGTATTTATCGCTACTGTGGCAGGAAAATTCTTGGGAGGAGTTTATAGGAAATAATTTTGTGAGATGTAGGAAGGTTTTTGCAGCTCTTGAGCTCTCCATTTCTCCAGGTTCTCCCCTGCAGGGCCACCTCAATCTTTGCAGAGTACAGGTTCACCTGCACAAGCCATTGCAAATGGCCCCACTGTTGGGATAATTTTGTTAAAGTGAACAAGATGTGGGTCTGCCATGTTTATAGAAAGCTGACTAAATATACCAGTTTCAATCTCCTCCAGATCATTACAGAAAACACTAATGGAAAACAAAAGCGTTTAAACCACAAACCCAAACCAAACTCTTAATTCTGGGAACTGATATTTATAAATAAGGAGAGAATGCAGTGTAACCAGGAATTTCTCTCAAAAGGCTACATGAAATGTCAGTCTTATTTTAAAAGTACCTACAAAGCAAGTGTTATTTGGAGGCACAAAGCCCTACTACTAGAAACGCTGTTTTCCTTTTAGTTCTATTGATTTCTTTTGTGACTCTTGGTTTCATTCCCAGGAACTTACAATGCTTGCTAAAAGCTCGTGTTATTTATCTTTCATGAACTCTTGCATATCTATGATTGTTCAGCAAAATTCTGTTTCTTAGCAATTTGCTCTAAATGACTTATATTTTCTAGAATTTAACCACAGGCTTGATTTCTTTTTTCACCTGATATCCAAATCATTCAGAATATGATGATTAAGAAATATGATGGACAATAAAAGGAAAGGATTCTGGGATTTTTGGGTGCAAAGTCAGTCAAAATCAGGACTTTTTTACTTTTTTTTGTGAGCCTTCTTTCAGCCCAGCTGTGATTTAATATTATTCCATGCTTTCATCCCTCCTTGCTCCTCTCTTGAGTTCAGAATGTCAGTCATATCAATGTTGGAAAAATATCTTCAATCTGCATAGGATGTGCATTAAGGAAGAATTGTGGGCTCAGTTTTGCTGGAAGCCTGCTTGGATTGTAGGGGCTATTCAATAAATCTTAAATTGCACCTTTGCTACTGCTGCATCCCTGCTGTCTGATCTGTAGCAGCAGCACTGCCTTTGGGTGGCTTCCTCCTCAAACACCTTTGGATGTTGAATTTGGGTGAGACATCCTCTCTGTCTCCACTAGGGCAATGTCTGCTCCTCGGAAAAAGCAAATGCAGTTATTGTACATATTTATCTATTGGCACATGGGCAGAGAAAATCTCCTTGGAAGCTTTTTCTCTGGGATAACTCACCAGAATTTCCCTGTGTAGTTGTAAGAAAACGCTTCTTCGTGTCCCTCTTTCAGCTTACACACAACAAAGATGTAACAGGTATCTCTTGATAAGCAGGCTTCTAGTTATGCTTAGTGGCTGCCTTTTTTTATAATATTTTCCAACTTTTTGTATGTTATTATTAAAAGTAGTTCCGTTGCATTCCATTGCAATATTTCAGTTTTAGTACTGATTTTAGGAAAACGTGTGGTATTTAAAGCTTTCATTGGATCCATGTAAACACACAAATGGCTGCTCAGCACTGCCTGAGCCTTGAGAGGAGTTTTCAGATGAAGATTATTGCTCAGGAGAAGCCACTGTTACACAGAGCATGAGTTTTCTTGAGTTAACAAAAGGATGTTGGAAGTTCCTTTAGGAATAGTCTGGCAGTGACTTCATCACATTCTTTGAAGTGCTGTGTTGGAAGCAATGCTTTATTTCTGATAAAGGTATTCTATTTGAAATGGTATGAAACAATCATTACTCACTTCCCTCCCTTTGACCAATGAACTTGAAAACACCCTCAGGCAGTAAATTTGCATTTTTCTTAACAACCCTACTGTACCAGGGCAAGGATAATATTGAGAAATTTCATTGCTGTTTATAAGTGGGGATATCATTAGTCATCAGAGTCATTATTAAATTATATGATTTGTTTAATAGATCTACAATATACTTGAATTGCTGAAAAATCAATTGTCTTTTTTTTCCCTAGGAATTAGAGTAGAGGGCCCACAAGCACACATAAATAGAAATTTATGTGAAACTGTTCTAGCAGGAACCAGACTGAAGTCTGAATTGCTGTGATAACTGCTTAAGAAAAAGCCTTTCTTAATTCTGAGAGGTGGGAGTTGGTGCCATTGGAAGATGGAAGTTAGGCCAAAAGGAAGTTACCCACAAGCAGTCATTACCTCAGAGCCATTCATTGCCTGCAAATGACTTCAGACAGGATTGTGGGGGGTTTCTCCCTGGCATTAAGAATGGCATTAAAATATTTGAATGTAAATGTTTAGTGCCATTTCATGTCACAGACAGAGAACTAAAGAGCTGCATCCTTCTGGAGTGGCAGGGGAAGCCAGGCAGGGTAGACCATGACATTTAAAATAGCACATGAAATCTGTGATTAGGGAGCAGAATCCTGCTGGTTCAGAAATATTATTTTTTTTACTGACTTTTAATTTCTGTCTGGTTTCCTGCAATAATCTCTGGCAGCTGATGTCATTTGCCTTCCACACAATCCTGCAGAGCTACAATATTTAATTTTTTGAGAAAGTGTTCCAGCTAAAGCTCTGCTTAAGGACTTTACATGAGTTGTTATTCTTCCAGTGGCTTTTGTATCCCATAACATTTTCATAGTAAGTTCTTTTTACCTCATCTCAGGTAACAATTATATACATTTATGAACAACTAAAAGATAAATGTTTTTCACAAAATATATACAGACATTATTTCACCTTTCATTGACATGAAAGTAAGTTCTTTGGATTTTATAAAATATTTCTCTTTTACTTGAAAGAGTTACAGCAAGGATTACCTCCTCTAGATGAGTTTCTAGTATGCAAAAGTGATTTTCTCTTCTGTATTTATCATGGGATAAGCTTTACATATATGAACTATATAAGCTGAAATCTATTGGTTCAAGAGAGTTATGAAAGAATAAATTGAATGTTTATGAACTGATCTACTTGCTGTAATTCATACAGCAGAAATGTTTCATTTGCTTACACTGAAACCAGATCTGAGACATCATGCAATTAGAGTGGATCATGAAGGTAGTTCCAGTGTAATTTCAAAACCAAAAGATCTGAAATTACTCTTTATTTCGTAATCAGCAGGAAACATAGAAACTGATAGTGGCTGCTGAGGGATGAGAAAAAGGATGTCTGCATCACTCAGACATACAGCTTGCGATATGAAAAAAAATGTGGAATAAAGTGATTTGCAAGATTATACCTAAAACTGTACATTCTGGTAGGATACAGTCCTTGCCTATTGATACAAACAACTTTTCCTTGAAGAAACACCTCTAGGCTTGATTTGGGAGGATGTGTTCAACACGCTCTGTCTGTGCCTTCACCTTTCTGCCCATCTCTGCCCATTGCTCTGCAACCCAGCACTGATCTCAGTCAAATGTGATGGAACAGGCAGTGGTTTCAAGTGTATTAAATCCAAATGTGCAAATTGGTGGGTGAACAGGAATATACAAGCTCAGATTAATGCCTCTGAAGGGGGAATGGGTGGAACACAAACCCAGCAGTGGCGTGGCTGAGCAGAACATGGAGTAGCTTCCCTTTTCATGGCCAATTTCCTGATTTGGGCTGTAACTCTGTCCAGATCATAGCTCTAAATCTTCCTAACCCATTTTTGTGTGTTGGAAGAGATCTGAGAGTCCCTTTTCATCAAGACCAACTTTCAGAGGAAGAAGAGAACCAGAATTAATGCATTCTACACAGGGAAATGTTGAGTTAATGTTGAAGAAGAGTCTGTGTAGAAAGTGAGGCTTGAGCTTCTGGGAAAAAAAGCATTGGAAATTGTTCCTTTTGTAGCATTGGAAATCCTTCCTTTTGGCTCCCATTTCTCAGGATTCCTTGCGTTTTTAGCACTTGTCCCACAAGTTGTCCTCAAGCAAAGAAATTCAGATTTCATAGTGGTTAGTGACAGGAACATTGCAGCTTGGGAGTGGGCTGTAAATCCTGGGTGGCTGTAGAATTCCCAAGGGAATAGCATATGTCACCACAAATGAAGTGTGAAGCTGATGGATTTTCTGTCTCAGATACATCAGAGGGAAAACTCATGTAGTAAAGACTCAACAGCTCTGTAAACCTCTGCCTAAAAAATGTAGTTTGCTTGGAGGAGTCCAGGCAGACTAATGGATTCCAGCTGGAATTGCATGGATGTGTGGGGTGTGTGTGTTGGACAGTTATATTAGCATAAGTAATGGGTTTGTTTTCTGTGAAGGTCGGAATAAGGAGACAATTTTAGAGCTTTGAAATTTATTAATACCCACACAGAATATAGCCACTGGAGATTTATAGCTGTAATGTTTGGCTTTCCTTAATTTCCATAATTTTCTGTTTCTTCTCCATCCATCTGCTCATCTCCCTGTATTTTTTTAACAGACGTTCATTAGCTTTCCTAAGGTGTTTTTTTTTTTTTTTTAGTAGAGGGTTTCTACCATAAATCCTTTTATGTTCTTTGATTCTGCTATTTTTACTTTTTTTAATAAATTAGTCTTTTTTCGTGGTTGTCATATTTTTCTCTTAATACTAGAGTTTTGATGAGATGTCAGCTTTGTTTGAACCATCCACACCATCAAGTTTTAATCTGTGCTGAAGATTTCCAGCCAAAATGAGGTAGATTAATACAAGCTTTCAAATGAGTGTGCAGAAGTCAGTGCCATTCCCGTTTCTCTTGAAAATTCAGGATTTCCCTGATGCCCGGGGCCAGCAAGTTGATAACCACTCATCAGCAGAGTTCATGGCCCCAGAGCTTTCTCTCTGTAGCAGAACATTTGTGCCCACACAGCTCTGCAGGGAGGGACACGAGCCCCTGAGCAAAGGCTGCTGCAAATGGCAAAGAATGGCAAATAATCCTCCTTCATGATTCATGTGAGCCCACAGGAAGTAATAGTGGAGATGAGGCTGCCAAACTGGAATTTGGACTCAGACTCAGCTCAGGCGAGGCTCTTACATTGTGTTGATTTTTGAAAAGCACCCAGAATTCTCCCATTTCACAGACACATTTTACGAAAAATCCTTTTGACGGGATTTTTTTCTTCTGAGAAGCCTCAGAGGGAAAGAAAAACAATAATTATCTGCTGCTGTGGAATGCAACAGGTGCATCTTTGATTGGTCCATGTGAGTTGTTTCTACTTGATGACCAATCACAAGTCCAGCTGTTTTGGGACTCTGGTCAGAGACAAGATTTTATCATTCCGTTATTTTCCTTTCTACCCTTCTGATGAAATCCTTTCTTCTATTCTTTTAGTATAGTTTTAACATATAATTTTCTTTTAATAGAATATATATCATAAAATGATAAATCAGCCTTCTGAAACATGGAGTCAAGATTCTCATCTCTTCCCTTGTCCTGGTACCCCTGTAACCACCACCACACTCCCAGCCCACACAGATGTTTTATTATTGTATATTAATAGGCATTATTGAAATACCACTGGAAGGCCAGGATCAATTTAGGCTGTATTGTGCTGACATGAATAAAAATTGCAGTAAGTAACTGATATGGCCCCCAAGGGACTTTTGTCAAAAAAAAACCAACATGGACTATTCAGGAGAGATGGGCAGAAATAGGAGGTACTGAGGGGAAAGGGAAATACGCAACTACTAATGAGATAAATGCAAGCTAGTATCAGGTGTGAAATAATTCCAATTAAATGCAGAATTTATTCAATAACAATTGCTGTCTTGGTGAGCTGGTCTCTCCAAGAAGACAAGCATGGGATTGAGGGTATCACCATTCACAGGCATTATTGAGATTCTGTACATGTGGCAATGCTTTTGATTTCCTCCAAATGCAATTGAGACAAAAAAAATTCAGCTACTTTGGAGCCAGATGAAAAAGTCACCAGGAAGCTTAATTTTTCAAGATGTGTTGCAAATATACATGATCTAAGTTGTAGCCCAATGTGTTTATTAAGTACCAGACTGTTCTATGCCCCCATATTTTTTGCACTCATTTCTTTTTCTAGTTACATGCGAGTATTAGTTATGTATCTGCAATGAATAAAGTATAAGGTGTTATTGCAGTTACCACCTTCTCAAAACTTTGTATTATTGGTTGTGCCATATTTATGGGCAAATCCTGTACACATGACTCAGGCAAGCAGATCTATTAAGTGTAGAGAAGATATCTTTAAAAAAATAATTTTACTCATACAATGAAGACAGATCACACAATGGCATTCATCTGGGAATTTTTCTGTCAATGCTAATTTTAGAAGTACCCATGAAAATACATTTTGTTTTCTTTGATTCTCTTCCCTTTATGAAGAGCTGAAGAGAGAACCATAAAATTCACAGTGGTGGGGCTTTGAATTCTGCATCTCTGTCGGGCTGTCACAGTTTGCATGCTTTTGTACAAGGTTCTCCTGCTGTCTCCCACCCAAGGGAAGAAATCCACTGCAGGAAACATTTTAAATGGTCATATAAACACAGAATAAAATTCAATTTTTTTTTATATATAGGTATGTTTGTACTTGCGTTTAAAAAAAAAAAGAAATTGAAAATCAAGGATTCTAGCTCTTTTGATTTCTTATTTTGAAGGACTACAAAAAGTCAGTTGTGCTGTCTCTTGTTTTATTAAAAGCCATTACAGGCTGCTTGATCTACTCCAAAGATCTTCCTTTACTGAAAATTTTAGGTGATCATTGAAAGATGTGATAATACAAGTAATTAAATAAAGCTTAATATTTTCATGGGTTGTTTATTGTAACCACCATGCAGCAGAAGGGCTGTATCAAGTAGGTGAGACAGGATAATGGAATAGGAAGCAATCATTTTAAGTCCTTGCTTTTCAGAAACTAAAGTGTGGAGATTAATTAAAGCGTCTTGGTGTGTGCAAGGGTTAAGAATAATGTATACGTCTATGTGTGGGCTGGTGCATACATTTATGTATGTGTTTTTAAAGCAAATTATAGAAATAATAGCTCTAATTTCCTGTTTCTTTTATATTATACACAAGATTTCTGCATAGAGAATCCTAATTCTTAATAGTGTAGATCATTATTTAAACTTGTTTTCATTTTTTGTCATATGCTTGGGACATTTTAAAATACTCTGCTGGCTACTTACTGTTTGTTAATAGGTTTTTTCAGGTGTAAGGTGACTTTACAAGATGTATTTTGATTCGAGGGAAGCTCTTTTGGTAGTGTGGATTTCAGAGGCAGCAGTTGTTGCCCTCAGGGCACTCATTGAGCTGGCAGCTCTGAACCAGTTGTGATTAGGTGCATGTGAGAATGATATTTTGCATCTCTGTGTACAGAATTTTGTTGAAGATTATTTCTTCCCCCCAGCATATTTAGATAAGAGAGTTCTTGGATTTTTTTTCTCACTCAGTAGTGATGCTCTCAGTTTTAAGTGCTGGCATTTTATAGTTCCCTTCTGAAAAAAACTTATGACTATTCTGTGCCATCTCTCAGTAAAAAAGAATTTGATGTTGATGGATTATTTCTTGATCAAGCAAGTCAGCATTATGAAGGTTGAAATATTATCCTAGCTTAGTAAGAGCAAACAAGGGGACACCTCCTAACCTTAAATAAAAGTACTCTTAACCTTAATACACAAAGATAAATACACTGCCCCCCTTTCCTGGGAAGCAGATGAATAAATACACCTCTCTGAACCTAGTCCTTAAATTTCATCATAAAGTCAAAACTGAAATTATGGACATTTCCCAAGAACATACATATACTGAAATACTCCTTTGGTGAGCCTGCAGTATCTACTTTTTATTGAAGTAAATAATGTTACTGAATCATTTGAAGTATTCATTCAATTTGGGAGTTTTAAGCTATCCCATACAGGGCCAGGTTTGCTGCTTATCCAATCCTGCATTCTCTCCAAGGCACTGCTTTATTCTGAAATGTGCTGCTATCAAAGAGTCCTGCCTGGTCTGGGTTCCTCCCACTTGTCTGTGGAGCACAAATGCATCTCTCTGAGGTTAAAAGTGTTAGTGTGAGTTGGAAATAGGGTACCCACTCAGCTAGAGCATTATTCTGATCCTCAATATAGAAACTAAGGCTCGCTTTGTTGTTTTGTTCAGTTTGATTTCACTTCATCGGAGTTTGAAAGTGCAAGGGGAATTTTGTCAGTGCCCTATTTCAAGGAAATCTTATTAATCACTTTCAGTCATGCTGCATGGCTTCCTGCTGTGTATTGTTGCTGAAGAAGGAAATTCCAGACTGATCTTTTCATTAATGATTGCAGAAAGCTGGACTGGTACTACCTGCAAATATTGAATGGAGAGGGGTTATGTGAACCCTTTTCATAATGTGCACCTCATTGTAAGAGAAAAGTTGTTCCATGTTCATGTTCTGTCTGCACTAAGGGCTATGCCACATGAAAGCAGCAGCTCAGGAAGTTACCTGCAGAGAATATTAGCCTTAAGAAAGCACTGAAAGGTTTTTTTTTTTTGCTGTCTCATAATATGTTGTAAACTTGCAAAATATAGGGAGTCGAGTTCTCAGCTGTTTCTTGTAAAATGTGACATTTCTAACGTGGTTAATGAATGAGAACCAAGGTGCACCAGCACCATGAGAGCATCCCCTCTGTGAATGACCTCTGCATTTCCATCATTGCCTTCCCCCTTTGACATCTCTGTCTTCACCCTTTCTTATTCACAGGTTATATATTCTTAAAATAGAATTCTAAATCTTCTTGTGCAGAACAGCATAAGAAAATAGCTCAGTTAAAACTTTGAGTTTTCATTCCAGGTGGGAATTATTTTATCTTTTGAGGGGCTGTTTTGTGGACCAGTAGTGGCCCAAAGATTACAGACTGAGGATCCACTTCCAGGCATCACAGTTGGGGAATCCATAGCCAAGCTATAATTTAATGAACCAGACCTCATTAAAAGCTTCTTCCTCTAATATTACAGGATGAGACATCTCAAAATCTTCTGAAAATATAGTTCAGACTTAGATGCCTGCCATCACTTAGGATAGCTAGCTTGCTCTCCTGTTCATCTGAATGACATGAAAGATAAGGATTTTGTTTCAACTTATAGGTAGTTCTGTATTTGCAGTCTCCTGATTCATTGCTCCTATTGATACATTACATGAGTTGATAATTGAAATGTATTTTAAATCCCATTTTATTTGCAATATATTCTAAGTATAGCACTTAATGCAGTGTTTCACAGTGATTCAGAACAGAGGCAAGTGACTCAGAATCAAGGAGAAGTAACTAAATTTTTTTGACTGCTCTTGAAGGCATTTCTGTGACAAGGAGATACTGGGAAAGAATGCAAATATTGCATCATAAGAGCACAAATTAAGTCAGAGAAAGAAAATGGAGTGCTGCAATGGAAAGTAATGATACTCTGGATTGGATAAAAGGTAAGATTCTTGTAGAAGACATAAAAGCTGGTGTTGGCATGCTCCAACATGATGCTTGGAGACAGAAACTACAGCCTCAGGGATTTTAAAGTATAAAGAATTTAGAGAGCAGTAGTTACAGAACTATATTGAAAGGGAAAAGAAGTAAAAGTTTCTTAGTGAAGACAGATATAACCAATTTGTTCTAAATTATTGCTGATTTAAAGTTTATGTAGTACTTATCAAGAATTTTTTGATGTAAATTGGGTGTTGTGTCCTTGCTTAGCATTTGAAATATTGCATAAACTACAGTAGTTTTGAATTCTTTTTATAACTACTGAAAGTTGTCTCAGTTTTTCAGTTCTTCTTGGAAGATGGTTTGCTTAGCTTGTTGCAGCAGGACTTTTTTTATTGAAATCTCGTGGAAGCTTCTAGAATTCTTACACATGAATGAAGTGTAAAGTCTCACTTAATTTGTCTTGTGTTTTTTTCCACTGTCTACTGAGTTCACTTTGCTTCCTGGCTGAGTTTAATGAACTTGCTGTCCTTAGGGAACATTGATATTAATGCTGTGTACTGCTCAGGGGCCCCAGGCAGGACTGGTGCACGGTGTTGTGCAAACTCTCAGATATCATTGTGACCCCCAGTGCCATCTTGCCAGATTTATTACTTCAGTTTCACACATGCATGCAGTAACTTCAGCTAAAAAGTGTTTTCTTTGAGGCCTCATTGTGGTAGCCTAATTACAGCTCAGCAGCAAGAAGGACAGTCCCTTGAACCCCACAGAGCTGAGTTCAAGGAACTGAATAGCTGGGACCAATAAAAATAGTTTATCGTGTCTATCCCTGTCTTTGAGTTATGCAGAATTGTGCAGGAAAAAGAGCAACAGGTCCTCCTCTATCAGCCCTGACAGCTCAGCTTTCTGGAGTGCAGATTTAGTTTTTCTGGATCACCTGGTTCACTGCTGTATGACTGCAGGGATCACCACGCCGCGTGATGAGGGGGACAGAGAATATCCTCCTAATATCAAACAGATACCAAGGGCTTGACAGAGCTGTCACTCCCCACTTTAATAAAATAGTGTGGAGCACAGAAGTGCTGGAAAGGAAAAGCCAGTTCTCTACAAACATCTGCTTCAGTGAGAGCAGAGGAATTTTACAGAGGGATGGATGTGACAGTGTTCACAGGGGTCTGAGGATGAGGGAAGAGACCAGGATCTGACTCCATGTTTCAGAAGGCTGATTTATTATTTTATGATATATATTATATTAAAACTGTACTAAAAGAATAGAAGAAAGGATTTCATCAGAAGGCTAGCTAAGAATAGAAAACGAAAGAATGATAACAAAGGCTGGTGGCTCAGACTCTCTGTCCGAGCCAACTCACTGTGATTGGCCATTACTTACAAACACCCAACATGAGACCAATCACAGATGCACCTGTTGCATTCCACAGCAGCAGATAATCAATGTTTACATTTTGTTCCTGAGGCCCCTCAGCTTCTCAGAAGGAAAAATCCTGAGGAAAGGATTTTTCATAAAAGATGTCTGTGACAGATGGATGCAGAGCTGTGTAACCCCTGCCCTACACTCACAGCAGCCTGGCCCAACCAAGTGGGACCCCAGTGCCTGGCAAGGCACGACAGGGCTGTGACAAACTCACAACTTTTGGAAAGGTGAGCCTGGAGCTGGACCACTGCTCTGGTGCCAGAGTGACAATGACATTCTGTCTGTCATCCTCTAGATGTAGGATCGATAAACAAAACAGCTTGAAGGCCCTAATTAGGAGAATACAAAGATGAATCTGATATGCAGGCAGAATTAATTTTCATTAATTTAAATTCATTCTTTAAATTTTAAATTAATTAATTTTAATGCAGTTGTTTCTATTAGGAGATCTGGCTGCTGCAGGCAATCATTGTGATCACCTCTGCAATTGTGATCCCTCTACAGTTGTAGAGGGAAAAGTACTCTTCTAGGATTAATGCATGAAAATTGGACTGTCACTTTCTATTCCTGTTTCCAATTTTATCACTGATTATTAGAGTAGCCTTGGTAAGATCACTTGTTCACCCTGGACATTTCACTTTTTCCTCTAAAAAAATTCTATAATGTAGCTTTTTAGCTCCCAGGGGTGATGTAGGTTCAGCTTTACGAAGTAAATGTGTTTTGAAATCACTGGATTAAAACAGGTTACCAGTGCAGGGTATTGTTAAACTATTTCACTGCTAAATGGCTCATTTAGAGAAGTTAAAAATAGAGTGCCAATGGGTTTTTGTTGTTCAGTTGTACTGTGACTCTGAAACTATCTTCCCACTGTTACATGGCCAACTCAAAGGCCATATCTTCCTACTGTAAGAAAGACTTGGCAAGCCTCCCCTGCTCTGAGGGTCTCCAGGCATTTGAGTTGTTCTTTTCTGGGGCAGATATTCACAAGAGAGTTTTCATTTGAGCAGGAGGGAATTGATGTTTTGGAATAGTTTTTCGTGCTGTTTTGAGGGAAAAATTTCCTCAAACTTTAGTCTTGCACTCAGAAGGGTTTTGTGGTTTTGGTAGCTGCAGCTGGAAGGTTTGCAGTGAGCAGACATTGAGTGTGTGTTCCTGCTTTCCTTCCTCAAGTGAGCTTGATGAAATACTCCCCATTATTCAGCTCTCAATCAGATTTATTTCCTCATTCAGGCTCAGCAGTGCTCAGTGTGCTCCACTGTCAGATGTGGTGAACAGTCAGGGTTCAGTATATATCCACTTCTTCAGTTTTGGTTCATACACTTCTGTATTTGTCTTTGTTTTGTTTCACTAAGGTCAACAAGCAGGCAATGGGAAAACAGAAGAGGAAAATGTCTGTGTGATTTTGCACAATGATTTCTGGCCATTTGTTTTCATTTGTCTGAGCTAAGACTATGGCATTCAAGCATTTTTTGGTTTAGAGAGGAGTATTAAAACCCATCAATGAGTGTCTTCTCACTTGACACCAGCACAAGCTGCATGTGAGAGGAGGAAAGATCAGTTCAGCATTTCCCTGCCCTTATCTCCTCCATCTGAATATGGCAATGAGTCCCCAGATTCACAAAGTTTTGGTGTCACCAAATCCCAGAGTTTTCCATGCCTGTGGAGGTTTGGGGGCAGCAGAAAAGGTGGCAAATGTGTGGCACCTGAGTGAGATCAAGCCTGTGTGAAACTGGGCCTGTGATGCTCCACAAGGAAATCTGCTCTTTCACAGAGATCACTCACCAGTGAGCTTTGCTCCAGCTTTGCCACCCTTTCCATTTGTACAGGGACACTGTGGCTCTCCTGGAAACGGGGTATTGATGCTTTCTGTCTTTCAACTACAGTCTTTCATTTTATAGACCTTTTCTCTGTTCTAAACTGATGAGGTATACCCAAAATGCCATTTTCAAATGTCCTGCCCCAGGAAGTAGGCTCTTTAAAGTGTAATACTTTCTGAGATGCTGGAGCCCATAAGCTTCCCTAGAGTTTTGTGTCTGACCTTTACAGTTCACTTTCTGAGCAGGTATTCAGAAGATGTGGGTTTTTATAGTCTCCAGTGTCAGTAGCAGCTCTGATTGCTGATTATTGTGATGAGACCTAAAAAATCATTTCTTTTGCTCTTCATTTTCACGTTTCTGAACAATGACAGGTCAGGGGGTGCTTTGGTTCTCTAGAGAGTAGCTTCTGTAATGTGAGCTCAGTTATTTGACAGGATACTTCACACATCCCTAGAAAGTGGTCTGGGAGGGGATAGAAAAGGTGACTCTAATAATTTAGGAGTCAGTTTGGTGAATCAGGTTCATTCATCCAGGGGGGACCTGCCCTTCAGGAAGTGAATCTCCTGTATGATGCTCCTGAGTAATTACAGCACATGGATTGCAATAGGAGAGAGGAAAGCAAGTCTATAACAGAATTATAGACTTATTGAAGTTGTGAGCATGGCAAGAGCATCTTGGCATGGTGCAACCTGGTTACAAGTCAAGAATATCAACCTTCTCAGGCTCTTGAATTTTTGCAAAGCAAAATTTTTATTACTACAAGTTTTCTATAAAATTTCCCAGAACCAAACTTGGCCATAAATCTACAGGCTGGATTTGGATTCTGGTGTCTCTGTGTGATGTTTCAATGCCTCTTTTCTGGGAAACATCTGTGACAGTGTTCACAGGGGTCTTATGTTGAGGGAAGAGACAAGGATCTGACTCCATGTTTCAGAAGGCTTGATTCATTATTTTGTGATATATATTACATTAAAACTACACTAAAAGAATAGAAGAAAAGTTATCACCAGAAGGCTAGCTAAGCTAAGAATAGAAAGGAAAGAATGATAACAAAGGCTCTGTCTCAGACTCTCTCCGAGCCAGCTGACTGCGATTGGCCATTAATTAGAAATATCCAAGATGGGCCAATCACAGATGCACCTGTTGCATTCCATAGCAGCAGAAAACCATTGTTGACATTTTGTTCCTGAGGCCTCTTAGCTTCTCGGGAGGAAAAAATCTGAAGGAAAGGATTTTTAATAATAGTTATCTGCAACACACATCCTTTTTCTGTGTGGTGTGAGGGGCTTTGGATGCAGGGTGCAGCTTTACTGGAAGGACTGGAATGCTTGGATACAACTGCAGAGCCCACCAAGCTGCTGAGCTCCTCTGAGCTTATAGGACATGTTGTCATCACAGTGCAGCACAGCTCACCAGCACCTGCAGGGCTGATCACAGCCTGCATCTGGAACTGGGATAGGGGATGGGAGAGAGGCTGCAGGAATGTGACGGCAAGATGGGATTCAGGAGGGTGGTTTCATACTGAACGCCTTGAGCTTAACAATTCTGGTGACCCTTTTGGTTACAGCACGATGATGTGGCAGTCTGGTTGAGTGGGACACCTTGCAGCTTTACAGGAGTTCTGGTGTGCCTGGGGTTCTCGTGTGCCTCTCTGGAGACCCACAGGGTATCTCTTGCAAAAGCATATTTCTAACACAACTACAGGTGTGCAGTGAGCTAAAAAAATGTTTGCATAACCTTGATATGTCTATGTAAGAATTAGCTTTTACATCTGGTAAATAAAATACTGTGTAAACTTTCTGTGACCAAAGGATGACATTAACACAAAATGAATTGTAATTAATCTTAGTTAACTGCTAATTACCTGTAAAATCTGATTAAAGGGAAAACTAAATTTGCCTGCAGTAATTAGTGTTTCAATATGAAGTCTATGTCCATGTAAATATGTCTAGTTCTCTGTGTTAATTTATCACCACTGTTATTTATGAGCTTTTTTTTTTTCTCTCTGCAAAGGTTACAGAGAATGAAGGACAAAATTAGAATAATGAATCCTTGTTTGTTAGCACAGCAACAGAACAATTATTGTATAGACATTTTATAAACTCCAACATCATGGTATTGTCAGAGAAACGTAGTGTTTCAAGCATATTAGCATAGAAATAGGCTTGTTTCTTATTATTTCAAATAGTTCTGCTTGCACTGGTTTGTCATTCAGCTGTCAGTGGAAAGGCAACAAACATGCAGTGAGAACTGACCCCAAGAAAGGACTGGCCATTCTGCTATTCATTGACAAATGGATTTTGAAATATTCACATAATGAAATCCCCAGAACAAATGGACTTGAAGAGCTGATGGGGTTTTGTAAAGCAACATCAAATCATAGATGGATGTCCAGAGTGAATTTTCAGTGGGGACAGCAGGGAAGTAAATACCCAGTTAGAATGTGATTGAAAGGAGTAGGACTTGTAATCCTTCAGCCTGACAAGTACCAAGTCTTTTCTCTGTTTTTTTAGCACAAATACATTAACTACCTTGTCCTCCATCAAACTGTCTTAAAAATATTCCTACACCAGGAAAAGTTGGTAGGTATCATGTTCAGCAGCAAAGAGAGCAATCTATAAAGTATTCCTTATAGAGAACTCACAAGCCTACACAGTTCCACACAACAAGCTTTTACTGGAAACAGCCCCCATGCCTGTGATGGAGTCAGAAATTGCTGCATCTGCATCCACACTGAGGGGAAAATGCACACAGCCTGTCCCAGCCATCTCAGGGCAACTTCCATGCAGCAGGATGCTTTTCCATGGAAATAATTCCATCTTTGAATCAAGGACATGAACAACACTCTTAAGCACTCAAATAGAAAATGCCCAGAGGTTTCATGCTACTGTCCCGGAGGGGATACAGAAAATCACCCTATGACTCCTGAATTGGAAAAGTAACACATGCTCACCCTCTCCTTTAAACAGCTCTCCTAAACCTTACCAAAATGATTATTAGAAGCTCGATAGATTAAGGGGGTGTGAGAACAGCAAATAGAAAAGCTGCCAAAATATCTCCAAAGCCACGACAAAAAAAACCAAAAAAAAAGTTATTGTCAACCAAATAACCAGTGAGCTCTACACATAGAAATGTTACAGTGTGATGTATTTTCTCTAGTGCTCCAAATAACCTCCTGGAATTATGTGAGTGAAACAGTGACTTTGCAGCAAAATACTTCTCTGCTGATAATTGGAAAAAGACAGAAAACTGGTATTCAGAGAAGTAGCAAACAGCTACTTTATCTCTGTTTCCTGAGCTGGGTTCTCAGGGGAGATGTATAAAATACCTTTGAGGAAGGCAATTTGGGATAAAGTGCGTAACTTTGGTGGATATTAGAAATACAGACACAACAGCTTCATTTTTATTTTGAATTACAATTTTTTTCTAAGCCTTTCTTCTTGATAAACCCTTTCTGCTCCGCTTTCTGTCCAGCTGATAAGGAAATGAGCCTTATCACCTCTTCCCCTGATTACCCTTCATGAGCTTTTCTCTCAAGTTGTTCAGCTGATTAACACAACTAAATGAAATTCAGAACAGTGTGTCCTGCTTTGTACTGAGATTGAAGTTTGCTGCCTCTGTTTCAGCCAGAACACTATCAATTCCTCTATGAAAGATATTAAAATCTTCAAATCTTGCCAGTCTTACACAGATAAAACATGGGATTTAGATGTTTACTGCAAGGCTACTGGTAGCTCCCTCTTGAAATTGCTCTCCCATGAGAACAAGGGAGCAAAAGTTGAGATAGGTTTTGTCATTCAAGTAGGAACTGGAAGGAAATCAAAGCAACTCGCTGGATGTTTCTCTGTTTCTCCTTGGATTAAGGGCATATGAGTGTTCTCCTAGAAGATATGTACCATAATGCTCTACTGACAAAAAATTTAGCAAGAAAACTGTGAAAGTTTTCAGCAAGATCTGCAAAAAAAACCAGTCCTGAGTTAGGCCTTTAACACTGTCCTAACATGCCCAAAGTTTATTGTGTCAATGGTTAATTCCTAAGTGATCTCATGACACAAACTATTATATCACCCGTGTGAGCCTCCTTGAAAATTTGTAGCGAGACACAAATCAAGGCAGAACAGAATTTTTCCCGATACATAGAAATTGATAAACCATTTATGTAACTTATTCATGATGATATCCTCGATAATTTATATGCAGCTTCATAATTTTCAACATCTAACCATTTGTTACAGAGAACCAAGTTCCTTAGAAAGAGAAATAGACAATATGCACACAAAACCTCTAAAGAAACAAAGAAGAAAAAAGCCAGGAAAAATACGCTGGTAAATCCTGGGGCCTGCAACTTCTAGCAAATGTTTTACTGGTGTGAGATTACCTGGACAAGGCATGGAAATCTCACACATTGGGTCCTCAGTGCTTTGTGTAATTCTTGACTGGGCCAATGTCCTCAAGGAAGCTTCACCTCTCTCTGAAACAATTATAGAATCATGGAAACAATGAACCCTTAAGGATGAGAAGACCATTAAAATCATCAAGTCCAACTGTTGAGCCAGCACTGCCAAGTCCACCACTAAACCTTGTTCCTTTGTTCCCCTGTTCCTTTGTGCCACATCCAGCCATTTTTTTTTAACAATTCCAAGTATAGTGACTCTACAACTTCCCTGGGCAGCCTATTCCAGTGTGAGACCACTCTTCCAGTGTAAAACTTTTTCCCGATATCCAATCTAGACCTCACTGGTGCAACTTGCAGCCATTTCCATTTTTCTGAACACTGTTTCCTTGGGGGTAAAAAGTGTTTCACATGGCTACAGCCTCCTTTCAGGTGGTTGTAGAGAGTGATAAGATCCCCTGAGCCTCCTTTTGTGCAAGCTGAGCCCCTCCAGCTCCCTCAGCTGCTGCTCCTCTGTGCTCCAGACCCTTCCCCAGCTCTGTTTCCCTTCCCTGGACACAGGCCAGCATCTCAAAGCCTTTCCTGCAGTGAGAGCTCCTGTACTGAGCAAATATAGCTAAGTCCTTCTCTTTTCCTTTCCATTAAGTTTAATTTAACCAAAAAGAAGGAACACAATCTTACAAACCAATGACTTTATTCATTTCTGTAACAGTATTGACACTGAGTTTGAAGATAGTCAAGTTATGCATTAATGGGACTGTGTTATTCTATTGCCTTTGTTCTTCATTTCTTTTCCATATTCAGTCATTCCATGAAATTCAAATAAAAATCTGCTTGTCTTTTAACTGGGGTGATGCATCAATAGCATTGCCTGAAACTGTGAAAGCAATTTCAGCCAGAACCTTTTGCTCTAGACACAATATTGCAGTGGAAACTGTTCTTACATGTTCAAAACATTGCAAGGGCATTGTAACAGATCCTTTGTGGCAGATTTTCAGACTACTGGGCTTGTTCTCATTATGGGATGAGAAGGCATCTTATTCATTTTATTGAGGGGAGCAGGAGGTGAGCTCAATATCCTTTAAAGAAATATTCTGTTTGTTTAGAGCTTTGGGGTTCTTTTTTCACAGCTGTATTTTTCTGCAGTGATTTCCTCTGATATTTGATCATATTTAAAATTCACTCATTTTATTGTACTTTTCAGAAACTGTTGCATCAGTGGCTCATATTCAGCTGATAGAAGCCAAAATTATTTTGATCATTAGGTACCAAGGAAACTTCTACTCTTCCCTTGTGTCTTACACAGAAACAGTTGTAAAATTGCATTTCTGCTTTTTCTGCTCTATAGATAATAATTGGTAATTCTGAGAGGCTGAAACACTGATGCTTCCTTTGGCAGTGCAGCTCAAGAGAAAGGCCTACAGAGGTTTTTGGCTATTTAGAGGGCAGGGAGTGTGTCTGTATCTCATTCCTGTAGTGCAGCTCAGTTTCTCTCCAGAAATCCCTGAAGAATATGTGAATTGATGCTTTCATGCCTGCTTGATTTTGTTCCAATACTGCTAATACAACCTAGATTCTCTGAAAATAGGAGTTATACAATAGTAGTTTACCACTTTCACAAGTTTCACCTACCAGAAATTGTTTATCACTGATTATTCTTGTTGTAAGATCAAAACTTCCAGCCAAAATTGTCTAGAAACCAGAGATTCAGAGGAAGGGTAAAAAATCAATTTTTTGCATGACACTCTGTTCTTGCTCTGTCTTGCAGAACTTTTAATAATTTTTTTCTAAAAGCCTCCAGTCTTCCAGGTGAGTTCATTTGGAAGGAAATAGTTATACCCTGGAGTAAGAAATACTTATTTCCTCAAATCTAATTCCAGCATCCTTGACTGGATGGGAGATGTAGGAAACTGTTGAGCCAAAGTCCTGAACTGGACCCTGCCTTGCTGCAATCTTTCATGTCTGGCCTTGTACCCTTGTAGCTTGAATTCCAACCTGATTCTCCTGTTATGACAATTTTATGTATTAAAAGCCCTTGAAATGCCCCCAGGACATGAGGAAAACTTAGATCATCTCCGTGAATAGCAACAACTTGGCTGGCCAGGAGCAAATGGGCATTTCACTTGTGGTAGGAATTCCTGATCTCATTGTACTTTTGGCTAACACTGAGAGCTCAATCCATTAATTTTGAAGCAGTCTGCTTTAATTTCCCTTCTTTTCCTGAATATTCTGTGTAGCAATGATTTCAGAAATGATTGTACCAAGTTTTAGAGAATTGGAGCTTGACTACAAAAGACAACCTCTCCAATGGTGTTTTCTCTCCAGCACTGGGCTAGATCTGTATCGTTTCCTATGCCCCATTGCTGAAATTTAGGGATCCACACAGCAGGATAATACTTTGAAATGTATTTGAGAGATAAGATTTGTGAACCTGGCTCTCCTACAGAATATTTTGCACCAGGGTGATACACAGAAGTGGACAAATGTACCTGTCATGGGGAAATATGTCTTGTAGTGCCAGTGTAACTGAAACACAGCAAAACTGTCATTTATAGGTAAAACTTTTAATCTGAAAATGGAAAAGTCTAGATTTGAGAGAAAGGCAAACCTGTAGGGTTTTTTTTTAGCATCTTGCAATAATCAGAAAAGGTAATTTATAAGATCAAATGAAAAAATGTCTTTTGTCTCATAGGACAACCTGTACCTGATCATTTTTAGATGGTAAAAGGTAAAAGATGAGAAATGACAGAAACTGTCAGGTGAATTTTCCTATGGAAAATTTAGGGGCAGTTCAATGGTAATTGAATAGGGTGAAGTGTGTTGGTTTTCTGACGATCATTATCAAAGAGCTGGCCAAATCTCTAACCAGATTAAAAGCTCTTTGGTTACTCAGCATTGGCTGAGGGGCTTTAACAGAGCTCTCTTTATGCAGTAAGCATGTGGGGCTTTTGGCACCGGGAAGTAGAGTCGGGTTTTTTTTTTCCTCCTAGTGTTTGGATTTAGCTCCCATTACTGAGGCTGATTCTTCTTTTATGTAAGAGACAAAAGCAGCCAACGACTCCATCCCTTAAAGCCAAACTGTATAGGAATGACTGGTGATTCTGTGCTGGAAATCAGCAATGGGCTACTGCTTGCTTTAGAGCAAAAAAATATCCTGATAACATCATTGATGGAAGGCTATCCCGTCTGCATCTTTAAAATTCACAAGAAAAACAAAGGCAGACTTAACTGCTGAATTAATCAACACAAGCTGAACTTCTCTCCACCAAACAGGTTATCTTGAAAAGAAAAAAGGAAAGAAAAAAAAACAAAAAAGAAAAAGGAAAAAAAGGAAAAAAAACCAAGAAAGCAGGTGAGGATGATGTATGACAGGAGTGTAAAATGGAAGTTACAGAAAGCAACAGACCCTTAGAAAGCTTTATACAATTCTGGTGGAAGAAAACAGATAAGATTAAATCCCTCAGCTTCATAAAAAGGAGTAGAACTCTTAGGAGAGTAGAAAAGCATAGAACTCACTGCTTTGGGCTATTGCACCACCAGAAGGATGTGTGAGGGTCTGAGACAAGCTCGAATATCTTTCAATGCTCATTTCCAAGTGCCTTTTTTGGCTCCTAATTCCTCTAGGCTTCTAGTTTGCCTCTTTGACTCAGCCTGAGGGCTAATTATGTGCTTGAAGAATCCATTAGAAAACAAACGGCACAGGAAGGCAGCCCAGCAAGATGTGCTGAACGCATGCTGAAGGCAGAAATAACAAGTGTCCTCACAAAATGCGAGGAGGAGAAGGTGACGGCAAGTAGCCCCTGCAGCAAGAACCTGCTCCAGCTGCTGCCCTTCCTCCTCCCTCTCCCCTCAGGAGCTGAGCCCTGCAAGCTCTGATGCTGATTTTCACTGCTGAGGATTTCTGGTGGTTTATTCAGCATGAACTGTTCCTCTCAGCTGTTCCGAGTCTCTGAAGGAAGTGTGATCAAGGACAAGTCAGGGTGAGAGATAGGGTTCCTAATTCAGATCATGTTCTGTAGTGGGTGTTGTATTAACAGGTTAGTGCATATAAGCTGTGTGATCTGAGCTGGGTTTCCCTGTCCTTTAAAGCACATAGAAAATTGTCGCAGACATCTTTTTATGAAAAATCCTTTCTTTAGGATTTTTCCTCCTGAGAAGCTCAGAAGCCTCAGGAACAAAATGTAACCAATGATTATCTGCTGCTGTGGAATGCAACAGGTGGATCTGTGATTGGTCTCATGTGGTTGTTTCTGATTAATGGCCAGTGACAGCACAACTGACTCAGAGAGAGTCCGAGCCAGCTGACTTTATCATTCTCTTCCTATTCTTAGCTTAGCTAGCCTTCTGATAAAACCTTTTCTTCTATTCTTTTAGTATAGTTTTAATGTAATATATATATCATAAAATAATAAATTAGCCTTCTGAAACATGGAGTCAGATCCTCATCTCTTCCCTCAGCCTGAGACCCCTGTGAACACCGTCACAGATAATGTTAAAAATGGAGCATATTTAAGTAAAATTTATCATTTTGGGCCAGAATCTCTATGGGAGCCAAACAGCTCTGACTCTCTGTGGAGATGCTGAGCTATGAAAGCTGACAGACACCCCCAGGAGGGACAGCAGTTTGTTTTGTGTACTGTCTCACACTTCTGGTGGAGCTGGGATTATCATATTTCCTAGGGGAATTAGGCAACTTTGTTAGCTCCCTGAGTTCTTTTTCAGTGTTTTGAAAATACCAGATTAATTAATTAGTAATTAGTGTGTTTTCTCCTAATGTCTACTGTGTGCAGTTTTCTATTCCCATGCTGCCCAGGTGAATCTCCAGGGTATGGGAATGCCAGAGGATCATGGATCTGCTCCTGCTCCTTCCCATTCCTGTCACATCCATGGTGCTGTGCAAATGATGACTTTTTCTCTCTACAGCAGTTCCAAAGCAAAAATGAAAAATGGTTCTTTCCCAAGGGCTGGGGAGAAGTTAATAGCTTCGAACCAAATGGAAAAGGCTGTTGCCTGTCTTGGTTTGTGCTGAGTATACCTTTGAAAAGAGACAGGAGCAGACCCAGTTTGAAAACATCACAAGGCAAAAAATCAACTTTCTATTAATCAAATGCTTTGGCAGAGACCTTTTGTCAGAATGGTTTTCATTGCTGCTCTTATTAATGTGGTGTTTTGTCTCTGAAGCTTTGGCTGGCTCGAGCTCTGCTGTGCCCCTGCCCTTTGGGACTGGAGCTCTGGCCCACCTAAGGCAATGTCAAAGCTGCTTTGCAGTCTCAGTCCTTCACTGAGAACCCACAAGGGTTTGTCTGTGCCTTCACCAGGCAGAAGGCTATGAAAAGCTGCCTTATTTATTTTCCCACCACAGACTGCAATTAAAAGATATTTAGGCTCTTTGTCACTAGCAAAGGTGTCCTGCTGTTCTTCATGTCATTATTCCAGCTGCAGCTTCATAAACTGATGTTCTGGCTTAGAAAAAGAATTTATGTGGAGTCAGATATCTGAGATTAAAGCTAAAATGCTGTTTGACTGCTTTTGTGTGGTGTCATGAATATAGATCAGCTGAAACACTCCATGTATCTGTCTGTATAATCATATACCTACTTCTTGAATCAATAAAGTTAAGCACATGGAAATCTATTTGAAATACAAATCCAGACAAAAGACACTTGCTTTCTTTAATCTTGGACCAATACTTGGCTATTTCATTAATATATTATCTCTGAAAGGTAACTGGGTTTGTCAGAGTTGAAATAAGATTAAATGAATCAGCTATTGTAGTTCATCTGTTAAATCACAGCACTTTGCTCTCAGTTTGTAAAACACTCTCCAGACTAATGAAGTAGGGTCAATCACATGCATTTTTGCTAGAACAAATTGCCATTAATTGTGCCATCAATTGTATGGATAGGTCAATAAATGTTGCCACTGCACACTCACTTCTGCAGTGCCAGAGGATGAGCCATTTTCTCATGGTGTGGGGCAGATTCAGATTCTGCACGGATCAGTGTCTGATTTCTGCAGCGTAGGAGCTCCCAACAAAGCTTGTGATTTCCTGCAGGAGCATCCCTGGCTGTGTCACCTGCAAGTGCCCCATGGCTGAATGGCTGACTTAGCCATGGGCAGCTGGTATTTGGCACTGCCTTGGTTTGGAAAGATAGGAGTCTGCTAAGGAAGGCAGGAGCCTCCCCAGAAATGGAGAATGTAAACCCCCCACCTCTGAATTGCTATAAATTTTAAATTAAGGGGTTCTCAGGCAAAAATATGGGAGCAGAAATAACAGTTCTTTACTAGGGAAGAAAATAAAAAAGATAAAATAAACAATGCAGTACACTAGAACAACACTGACAGAGTGAGAACACAACCTGACACGCTGTAGGTCAGGGTGTTGACAGCAGTCCCATTGGAATTGTGGCTCAGCCCTCCTGCAGTGTCAGGGGTGGTTCTGTTGGAGCAGGGATCCTGTAGAAAGGTGTATTCTTCCTCTGAAGATCCAGTGGGAGAAGAGGCAGCTGCTGTTCCTCTGGGGAATCCAGTGGAGAAGCTGCGCTGGTGTTCCAGAATCTCCAGATTATATCTGGGTAGGAATGCTTGGCTCCTCCCTCTGGGCTCGCATCTCCCAATGGGATGCTGTAGTTCTTATCAGCCATGCAGGGACATTCAATAGCTGTTATCAGCAGATGTCTCCCTGGAGGGAGGATTGGGTGTGGAAGAGATAAGGAAATCTGCCCACTGAACAGAAGACAACTGCCATACAGATGGCAAATAGAATACAATTTGCTTGTCAATCTAGGACAGGCACTCTGGGAGGTGTGGGAATCACTCAGTTCCCAGGGATCCCTTTGTAACTTTGGTGCATTGAGCAACTTGTGAAGAAACATTCATTACTCACAGCTGTGCTAGTTCAATTTTCAGTTCACTGGCAGAGGAGAAGCCTTTGTGATAAGTTATGCAAGCAATGTGTTGAGAGGCTGCTGCAGTGGTGGCACCAGGGCACACATTGGGTGTTTAATTTGTGAATAAGGATCACCCTGGGGCAGGAGGGAGGGAATGGCAGTGCTGGCTGGTGGTGTCACACATCCTGGGTGAGGTTTCCAGGGATGCAGGGGATGCAGAGCATCTGCTGTGACACACTCCTCTGACACTGCAGAGGGGCTTTGACCAGGCTGAGAACACAGACAGTGACCTTGGGAGCCTTTCCAAAAGGCCAGGGGAAAGGGGAGGAAAAGAAGGAAAGAGCTGCTCCCTCTCATAGGGGGTAAGGTAGAAGTGACCTGCATAAAAGCCTTGGGTAAACAAGAAATCACAGATTTTTCTTTTCTGTATTAAAGCTTTTTTATTTTTTTCAATTCAGTTTTTTATATTTGTTTCTTTTTTAAGATTCGATGATCTTTGGCTAATCTGATCCCTTCTACTAACTTGGGGTTCAGTTCAGAGAGAAAAGTGTCACTGCCAAAACCAGCAGGGCTCTGGGTATAAGTGCTACTGCTGTAGAACCTGCTGTGAAATGTCTTCAAAAGAGGGGGAATAAGTGGATCTTTTGCTGAAGAGCAGAAGTGGGAAGAGTCTCAACAACTCTGAGAGTCCAAAAGGGACCAAAGTTACACTGCACTGTGGATATCCGTGGAAGAAATATTTCTGTCTAGCAAAGAGGCTCAAAATTGTGATTTGAGTATTTTTGTTTGCTCTTGTGGGGGTTATTGGCTTTTTGGGATTTGTGGTATTTTTCAAATATGCTCTTTTTTCCTGTTTTGTGTGGGTGAAAACCCAAGAACTGAGCAAGTTTTTAGTAAAAAAAAAACAAAAAAAAAAACATACAGCTTCTAAGCAAACAGCAAAGAGATGAGAGCATTTTCCATTCTCCCATTTCCCCAAGGAATGTGCTAACCATTCAGCAGTTAGCTGCTCTGGGCTGGATTCCTCTCAGCCTTTCTTGTTGCAGCTGCATAAACAATTAAATATTAATTGGACCAGGAAAACAGATTGGCCATGTGCAGAATAAAGACATTCACCTGGGACATGAGTGGCCAAGTTCAGCTTCCAACTCTGAAACTGGTAAAGTAAATTTTCTGACCTACTTCTGAGTTAACTGGTCTCAGCCACCTCAATATATTTACCTCTCTTTGTTGCTCTTGCCCATGGTGTCTCTCATGTTCAGACCATTCTAAGCATAAAACACCTTTTCTAAAGATTTAATCAAAATTAGCACATTCCCAGCAGAAGTGTTACTTTCTGGGACTGGATTGTGGCAGGTTCAACACTTCTGTTCCAAAAAATTTGACTAGCTCCAAAGTGTTAGAAATATTTATTTTAAAATACCTTCTGCCACAGTTTGGTTTTTTTCCACAGATCTTGGAAGATTAAGGATGAAAAATATGTGCCTGTTAACTTTTTCTGTCCCTTCTACTGGGAGGATAAATATTGTGTTGCCTTTTGCAAGTTGTGAGAGGTTTTCTTAGCACAAAGCATAGCATGTGCTATTTCTCTGTCCATATATGGTAGTTTCTGGATATTCAAATGCTGCATTTGTTCCCCCAAAAGTGCTCACAATCCCCTGTATTTTATCAGCACGTGTAGTGCAAGAAAAGGGCTAAAGTGAGAAATTTAGGGTGATGAAAGTGTCATAACTAATTCAAAAAGCAAGCAAAGACCAGGTGTTAAAAAAAAAGACTCCGGAGATGGTTATACATTATGGATGCATACAGGATGGAAAAAAGTTCTGGTTTTTGCACTTTGAGTACTTTTCATGTACTAAAACACTTCTATGAAATAACTTTTGATGTATATTCAGGCTATCCTGTACTTTGCATTCCCAATGGAATGGAATTAAGAATTAACATTAAGAATATTGCTCAGAGGGCTCTTAGCTAATATAATTATTTTTTTTTTAGCTTTGAATTTGATCTCTTTTTGTCTCAGAAAGGTTAATTATCAAATGTCCCCTATTTACTTGTCAAATTCTCTCAAAATTTCTCTAACTGAGATTATACACTGGCTACTGGACAAAATTTAGCAATGATGCTCTGTATTGAGTCAGAATGTTCTGAAACCAATCTTAATTGCTCTCTGTACCCTGTGAATCTCCTTTGAAGTTGGCAGGGCTGGTGTGGGAAGATCATTTGACTACTGCTTTTGCTGCCTGCTGCAGCTCATCTTAAAATTATAAACTGGGTAAGGCACAAGGGAATTTCTCTGGAGATCTCAGTTGTCAAAAGGGCAGAAGTTTCCCAGTAATTCCCAGAAAAGAGCTTGGTTTCTTGTTGTCATAGTTGTTGTTCTCTATTTGTCAATACTGCAACAGCTTAGTGTGCTGCTAAATTCAGCTGGGTAACAACACTTCCCAAAAATTGCTATCCAGTGAGCCAAATAGATAAAATAGAGGGATTTTTTTGTTTTGTTGTTTTTTTTTCTTTCTTATGAAATGAAATTATTAAAAGCCAAGTTATACAGACTTTTCTTTGAGTGGTTTCAATCAGTAAACCTGCAGTAGCACATGTATTACAGGGGAATGTTATGGGAGGATGAAAATTATCATAAAAGGGTTTGAGGCACTCAAGTAAGAATTTTAGAGGAAGGGGAAATATATTTCTTAATGCAGTCTGGTGTGGTGGTGTTCTCAGGGGTCTTAGGATGAGGGAAGAGACAAGAATGTTGACTCCATGTTTCAGAAGACTGATTTATTATTTTGTGGTATATATTATAATAAAACTATACTAAAAGAATAGAAGAAAGGATTTCATCAGAGGGCTAGCTAAGAATAGAAAAGGAATGATCACAAAGGCTTGTGACTGAGACAGTCCAGACAGCTGGACTGTGACTGGCCATTAATTATAAACATCCAACATGAGACCAATCCCAGATGCACCTGTTGCATTCCACAGCAGCAGATAATCAATGTTTACATTTTGTTCCTGAGGCCCCTCAGCTTCTCAGGAGGAAAAATCATAAGGAAAGGATTTTTCATAAAACATATCTGTGACAGTCTGGGTTCAAAGATGCTCCCCAAAGCCAGATCCAGTTTTGTCACTGCAGATACAGTAAAGGGCAAGGAGGCAAACTGTATTAATCAGGGCTCTGTTCTGATTTTGTCATTTCTGATGTCTTCTGCTGTAGCAGAGTGTGACTTTGCCACCAGCACAATGTTAAAGCCTCCAAGATCTCCAAGTCATTCAACTGTACACATGCTTTTTCCCTTGCATTACAATTCCTGGAGGGCTCCTGGGAAATGCAGCTGCTGGGGCTGGACCAGAGCAGGATCAGAGAAATGCCTGGAACTGGAGCTGAGTGGAGAAATCTCCCTTGGGCCCCACTCAGCACGCTGTTGGATTGCAGCAGCCCTGCAGGGAACTGATATCTCTGCATGCAATGTTTCTTTTGTACATATTTCTGCCCCTCCAAAGAAAGCCCAGCTGCCAGGACAGTGTTCACTGGTATTTATTTGAGATACCAACATGTGGTTGCTGTGCTGCTCAGGTGAAGCATCAGGGAGGGTTTAACCATTGCAGAGATGCTGGCCTCAGGTATTTATAAACCACAGGCAGGGACACCTTCCAATAAACCAGGCTGCCCAGAGCTCCATCCAGCCTGGCCTTGGACACTTCCAGGGACTGGACATCCACAATTTCCTCTTATCAGTGCCAGTGCCTCCTGATTTGAGCTCTCAAGAAATCACTGTTTGCCCTAGAAATCTGGAAGTTTAAACAGTTTTGCTGTTTTGAATTACTGCTTGGCTTTCTGAATCTCTAAGGGATTACTCAAATCATGTTAATAAACTCCCTGGACCATAAAAGCCCTTTTTTTTTTTTTTCCTTAAAAAGAAGCATTTTTTATTCATCACAAGGCTAAAGGAAGCAGAGTTTCCGAATATTGGTGAGTAAATCTGCATGCTCACAGCTCTTATTAAGCTAAACAAGAGTTGTGGGAATTGGAAGACTCTGGAAAGGAAGTTTTAAGTCATTAAATCATTCTGATATCTCTATGAGGGCCTGCATTCTCTAACTACTTTATTTACAGCTTTGATATCATGCCAAGCCAAAAGACCCACGCCCCTGGCTGGGCACTGGACCCCTAAAACTGCTGTTAGGGTACAAATGAAAAGCAGACTTTTCCAAGATGTCCCAGTTCCAATTTCACTGCAGAGCTCCTGTGGGACGGGAAAATCATTCTGTTAAGGGAGAGACAGATAAAATAAACACTTTTTCAGAAAGTGATTTATAAAATTCACCTGTAGCGTGTTTGGATTGGAGATCCCGGGGAACTCAAGGTCTGCAGAGCAGCTCTTCCCTGCAGGGGAAAGGTTTCACCTCTGCAGCAGCTGGTCTTTTTGCAGTGTGGGCTGTGTTTGTGAGCTCTCAGCCAAGGATATTCCCTGTGGCCCTGTGTGTGGCTGACTGGTAATTGGGAAAACCTTTGAAGTGTGCGCAGGATTTCTGATGATCCTTCAGCTTTGGGGTCATTAACAGACCAGAGGGTGGCAGGGCTGGTGACAATCTGCTTTTCCAGGAGAATTGCTGCCCTAGCTGGCATGTAAAATGTGCACTGTGTAGTAAATCCAAGAGGTTTTGTGTCTCCACAGAGGTGAGGGAGGCTCTGTCTGGTGGCTCTGGCACTGACTGGGGACCTGGGTGCTGTGCTGGGAGGCACTGGAGGAGTTTGGCAGGGCTGACTCCTCTACTGGATCCAGTCGGACTAAAAGCTTTTCTTGTTAGTCTCTGTACCTTGAGCCCAGGAGTACCTCAGCATTCCACAGGAACAAAGGGCAGGCAGTTCCTTATGATTTGCCTGAAGTGAAGCTAGTACAGTTCAGCCTGACCAATCATTTAAAAATCAAATCGGACACTAAATCAAAAAATTGAAGTTATGAAACTTTGTTTTCTTTTGTCATAAATTATCAGTGAAGGGGTGCTAGGGACAGTTAAAGGTGATACAGAGACTCCATCATCAGAAGGCATGAAAAGACACTTTATTATTAGAAATCTACAGTTCTTATAGAGACAATGATGGACCTAAGGCCTGACTGGCCTTTAGGAATCTTCTCTCACATTACTTGTGAATTATGAATAGCACATTCTGGAGAATCGTATCTATAAACAATGGTTACAGAAATAGAGATAATAATTGTTTTAATTCTTTCCTTAAGTTTCCTAGGCTCAGCCTGGGAGAAATTTTCTCCGCTTTTCTTCAACTGAGAATATCCACAATGAATTCTGCTTCTATAAAGCATTCCTATAAGCAAGGAACCCTTCTACTGGTCAGTCTTAGTTAGCAGGGATAAATAAGGATCCAGCCCCAGCATTTCACAAAATCCTACAGGGCTGAACTGACACAAACTGGTTTGTTCCACCACTTCAAAAGACAGATGAAGTAGAAAATTAATTGTAATATTGATTCCAGATTAGCCAAGTTAAATTAAATGGTTTGTTCAATACCAGGTGACTTTTAAAATTTATTATACAGTGCATTATTTACGATCACCACTTTAAAAAACCCAAATGTTTTATGCCGTTAAAGAAATGGGTTCTGAGGTACAGCTCTACAGGCTAAATGAATAGGCTAGATGCACTCTGGAGATATTTGCTCTACACAGAGCAGAGGAATGACCTTAGGAGACCAGACAGAGGACCCTTGTAGTTTAGTGCCTTGTCTCAGGCGATGGTCACTCACAGATAGTTGTGGAAGAGTATAAAAAAGGGGAAATGTACAACTGTGTTTTCTCAAAACAAATTTTCCTGGTGGAGAAGGGCTTGCACTAAGTCAAATACAACTTTCTCTAGATGTAACCGTGGTATTTGTTGGGTCCCCAGGATGAGGGAGGAATTGAGAATCTGACTCCATGTTCTTAGAAAGCTAATTTATTATTTTATGTACTTCCATTAGGTTAAAGAATGCTATATTAAAGCTATACTAAAGAATAGAGAAAGGATACAGACAGAAGGCTACCAAGAATGAGAATGAAAACTCGTGACTGTTTCCAGAGTCCTGACACAGCCTGATGGTGATTGGTCAATAAATCAAAACAATTTACATGAAACTAATCAAACAACCACCTGTTGGATAAACAATCTCCAACCACATTCCAAAGCAGCAAAACACAGGAGAAGCAATCAGATAATTATTGTTTTCATTTTTCTCTGAGTCTTCTCAGCTTCCCAGGAGAAGAAATCCTGGCAAAGGGATTTTTCAGAAAATATGATAGTGACATGTAACCACATGTTATGTCACTGAAATCAGTGGTATTGCAATAGATTTACACTGGTGAAACAAATATAAGATCTAGCCATTGAGATCTAGTCATTGAGTCCCTCACTGACTCCAAACAAAATAACAGGAAAAGGTGATTTTATTGCATTGTCTCCAAATAACACCAAATGCACACCTTTAGCAGGAGTCAGACTACAATAAGAGCCAGAAGAGTAGTAGTATGTCAGTGATAAGAATCACACACCAAGATTATGAAGATGAATTATACAGTGGATGCTGTTTCTTTGAGGATTTCTCTAGAGAATTTGATGTTTAGATATAAAATGTTTCTGGCTGATAGAGTTGCTCATATGGTTGCTGTATCTTGCTGATGTTTTCCCCTAAACTGATATATTTAAATGACATCTAAGGTTTGTGTCCTGCAGTCCTATCATCACTGACACTCTTTAAGCAGCAGAAAATGAAAGGAGATTTGTATCTCTGAGCTGAAGAGACTGGGTTTGACATTGCAATTTCCAGGGTTAGCAGTATCTCACGATTGTCACTATAACCATGCAGATCTCATGACCCAAAATTTTGTCTTTGGCACTGATGAGTCAATAGCTCAGTGCTGAGATGCGTTCACGAGGCTGGAAAAGCAATAAAAGGTTGTGTTCTCAGCAGTCCCTGTGGAGCCTGTTTCTCAAAAATACCCCAGTGCTTGTGTTCCTGACCCATGGCACTAAAATCCTGACCACACACTGCTGCTGCAAAGGCTTTAGCCTTCTCTCCCACTTTGAAGGGTGTTCTGTAGGCACCAAAATAGCCACAAGTTTCCCATGAGAATCTGAGTGAGGCAATTCTGGGGCTCATCTGTCTCCCTCTGGCAAAACAGGAGTGGAGGAGGAGGCTTAGCTGGGTTGTGAGCCACAGCTTTTATCACAGTTCTTCACAATATTTGGGATTTCTCCTCATGTCCCCACTCCAGGAGGCAAGTGGCTACATGCAGACCTCAACTTAGAGCAATCAAACAGGTGAAGAAAAAAAATCCCTTGAAATGAATGTGCTGGAAGGGTCAAATCCAGAAAGTTAATGACAAATTTTAGGCTTCCTATTTTGAAAATATTTGTCTCTTTGCTAGTAATATCATAATTTGGTTTTTATTTGAGTCTGATTGATGGTCTTTAATTATTGAAAAGTTGGCAGAGCTCAGTTAGCAAAAAAAGTTGAGAATGGTTTTTGTCTATGTCTGACATGATATTGACATTTGACTTTCCTGTGCAGGGCAGAGGAGCTCAGTGTATGAGATGTGCAAGTCAGAGCCCTGGTCTGCAGCACATTTTCTTTTGACATGGGAGAACTTCCTAAGAGAAACATGTCAAAAGTTTGCTTACAGAGGGTTTATGTGCAGCAAAACAGGGAAAATATCTGCAGTCATACAAGGTACCTGTGCCATGGAAAGAAGGCAGAATCCTTGAGCATAGCAGAGATTTTCCTCTATCTTCTATTTTTTTCTATTTTTCTATTTTCTTAGCTGTTTTCTGGATGAAATCCCAGCCAAATCTCTCCTCTGTGGTGGTGAATCAGTGGGAATGCTCTGTGCATACTCATTAGACTTCAAAATCCTCATGCATAAAGAAGGGCTCGCAGTCAGGGCAAGTGACAGTGTTCAACCAAATGCATTCCTACTGAATCTCTTTTATGTCCAGTGCTAAGAATTGCCACACTTTAAGTTGCAGTTTGGTTGTGGGGTTTGGGATATTTTCCCCTCTTAGCATGTGTTTTGCCACTTGGGATATACTGTGCTGTTTGGTGGATGTTAAGCAATTAATAAACTGGCGTATTTTGCATCCCGTTATGTGGAAAGAGTGACAGAGCTCTTCTTGTGTGTGCAGATAAAGGCAGGAACATTTAATTCCCTCTGCACTGCTGAAACATGTCTGGTCTGTGCTAGACTTGCACTGTAGTGCTGCTGCAGGATTGGGGGGTTTTAATGCCACATATATTAGAGTACCTTACATGCTGTGCTATTTTAAAGGATTTTTTGTTTCATTATTCAAGGCTGTCAGGAAATGATTTTTACATAATTTATCTTACCCTTTTTTCTAGTATTAGTAATTCTTTATGGTGAGTCAGGTTCGTTATTGGCTTGGGACACAAAAGGTTTGATTTCATCTTCTGCTGCCAAATATTTCATGTGACTTTGGGTGCTGAGTGTTTGTAAGAGCTTTTTGCTGTAAACAGGTCACAGGCAGGTAAGGATTGCTCTAGCATCTTGATTACCATGCAAAATTTGTGTTTGAAATTTACATGACATTTATTTAGAGAATATTGGGGAAAAAAACCCAACCAAATAACCCTAATCCTGTAGTCATTAATTTAGGGCCACATATTCTTCAGAGAACTCTACAAAAGAATTTTCAGTCTGGATTGAGACCTCTTGTATGGGTCTTAGTGCAGGCATGGCCAGATCCTCCTCTGGAATCATCTGTCCAGGACTTCTGCTGCACAGTTTACCAATAATCAGGGAACCATATGCTGTATTTCATAGTTAAATTGAAACAGCCTTCATTTCCACCAATAAGAGTAGTAGGAATAATTTTATATTTTGCATTTAATTAGGAAAAATGAGTAGAGAGTGTGTCATTTTCTTTTATATGACAATTAGAAGTATGCCAAAAAATTCAGTCTGGAATTTATGTGCAGCTATCCTTTGCAATTAGTCATCGTATTTACTGCCAAATAAATGTGGTTTTTAGCAGAATTTCTGTGAAACTGCAATTACAACGAGGGAATGAGTAGATTAATCCCATCTGCATGTTTTGTATGGATCTTCCCACAGACACTCTGCATTCCCTCCCCACATGCTCTATTCATGGCTGACTTACTGAATCCACTAAAACTGGCAGAAGGAAATTCTCTGCTCTCCTCAGATGAAAAACTGAATTAATATAACTTAACCTTGTTTACAAAAAAAAAAAATACATTTTTCTATGCCACCTACTATCATGGCAATTTAAGCAGGCAGAATGCATCATTTTCCTCTGAGGAGAATATTGGTTGGAGTTCAGGACCTAATCCTTCAGACCTTTCTCCCTTTGCTAAAAACAGGGTGATTTAGAAGAGAAAGGACTAAAGGATCAGACCATGACACAGAGAACAATTGAAGTATTGCATGAGGTGAAAGGGGTAATAAATCATGTCAGGATTAACTTCTTGGTTTCCATTTTTTTTCTGAGACAGTACTTGCTTCCAGAAACTCCTCTCCTTTAAAACAAGTATGGTCCAGAGGTTTCTTTCTTGAGAACTAATTGGGATTATTTGCTGTAGGAGTTGCTGGGTGATAAATTCAGATGATGCTCTGTGGATGTCAAGAATCATGTTTTGCACTTGTATACAATACACAAAACCTTGCCAGAAATAAATAACACTGTGCTGAGGTCTTTGTGCAGCAGGAAAAATGTCTCCCAGGCATATTCACAGTCCTGCACTGCAGCACTGCATCAATAAATGAGTTGATGTCAGGGCTGGACAGAGAACTGAGCGCTGTCCTTACTGTTCCCCTTGGCTGCTCCTTGGCACTTTTTTGGCTCATGGTGGTCAGGAACATGAGAGGAACAATTTGGGGCACACAGGGGCTATGACCCTTCCAAAAATGACCATCATGTTTTGGCCTCTGAATTGGTGATTAAGTTCTGGCCTCTTATTGAGCCAAATGTAGTTTTCCAACATCATTTACTGAGGGTCGTGCTGGTCTTGTGTTTTCACAAGATAAGACTTCTGAACTGCCTCAGATAAAAGTTGTTCCAAACTAAAGATGATGAAGTCAGCTTGACATATTCATTATTACTAACGGTAAATCTGTTAATTGTGGTCATCTTTAAGTTCTTTGTTAAATTAACTTTTGAAAGCGGAAAAATTTTCAAAGGAAATATCTTCTGAAATTTTACTAAAATGTTTCACTGAGCCTACCCAGTCAGAAAGTTCTGTTCACATTTGCAGGTTGATAGTTCTGCAAATATTGCTCTTTTAACATGTCTTAGGGAGTTAAACTGTACCCATATGATGATTACAGCCATTTGCAGGACCATCTGTCTTTCAGGACCATCAGAAAGTCTAGATGGATGATACCATAATTTGGAACAAGGTATTTAATTCCCTTGAATTTACTAATGTCAGACAATATATAGCTCAGTTCTATTTCTGGCAATGATGACTATCTAATTGCCTCAGCCAGAATGTGTCACCTCACTGGGAGAATAGATTTGTGTGATGGCTGCTCAGTCATGGGGTGACCTAGAAGGGGTCATGCCTAAATAACCAATCATATGATAACCTGAATAACCAATCATATGATTGTACAAATGAAATATTCAAGATTAAGTGGGTCATGAGTGTGATCCATTTATTTCCCTGTCATCTGAGCAATGAGCAGGTCCACAGTGCAGGAGGGACAGTGTCCTCCACTGTGCAGCACAAGCTGTTGGACGGGACACAGGACAGTCACAGAAAACCTTAGATTGGAGGTTCTGCTGCAGAAAGGTGGCTCAAACTCCCTCCAAGCTAGGCAGAATTGCAGTTCCATCATGTTACTCAGGGCCTCATCCAGTCCAGCTGTGAAACTCTTCAAGGGTGGGGGTGACAGCCTCTCCAGCCCTTGTTGCAAAGATTTACCACTCCTATTATGATGATTTTTTCATGTCCTATCAGAATTTCCCATGTTACAGCTCATGCCCTTTGCTCTTGGACTTTGTTGTCCATGAAAGGAATACCAAGAAATCTTTCTCTGTTCAACAAAGGTCCATAAAAGCAAAGAGAAGAAGTCTCAGGAGTGTGAGGGATGCTCACATTCCTTGCAGTGTTCACTCAAAAGATGTCTGTGCATTGATCAGCACAATCAGGCTGCATGCAAGGATAAAGTGTCCTTTACACACATGTTCCATAAAGTGTCCCTTATCCTTGCACAGTCTTTAATGCTCACCCCAGGTTTTTTCCACTGGATCCTCCATCCTATTCATTCTCCAAGCTTGATGAATTCAGAGATTAAGCAGAGCTTGCATAGTGAAGTTTTCTTCCAGATAAGTTGCAGAAGGTGAGATTGACTCAGTGAATTTTTGATCAGTCATCTAAATTAGAAGTAGATTTGGACATTTATCTGTCTAGCCTTAATTATATGTTTGTAAAACAAGAAAAATAATTCTTACTTCCTTAAAAACAGTTGTTAGGTGTAACGGTGTTCACAGGGGTCTGAGGATGATGAAGAAACGAGGATCTGACTCCATGTTTCAGACGGCTTGATTTATTATTTTATTATATATATTACATTAAAACTATACTAAAAGAATAGAAGAAAAGGTTTCATCAGAAGGCTTAGCTAAGAATAGAATAGCAAAGAATGATAACAAAGGTTTGTGGCTTGGGCTCTGTGTCCGAGCCACCTGGGCTCTGATTGTCCATTAATTACAAACATTCAACATGGGCCAATCGCAGATGCACCTGTTGCATTCCACAGCAGCAGATAACCATTGTTTACATTTTGTTCTTGAGGTCTCTCAGCTTCTCAGGAGGAAAATCCAAAGAAAAGGATTTTCCATAAAAGTTGTCTGCGACAGTTAGGAAGAAAGATTCCATAAGAGACTGCAAGTCTCAGCAGAGGTGGTGTCCAGGCAGGCTGGTGCCAGAGCCATGCCAGTCCTGTCAGGCAGGAATGGGAGCTGGAAGCAGTGCTGGAGGGCTGAGCTTTGTCCTGGAGGATGCTGCAGAGAATGTGCAAATCCACCATGATAACAGTGGGAGAGCCCAGACTTCACAGAGGGTTTAGAAATGCTAATGGGAAATTTTCAAGGGAGTCAATAACCTTTAAGTGTAATGAGATTTGAGTGGTGAGTTATGAAAAAATGATATATACAAATAGAATTAAAATAATCAATTAAATAGTAGCATTGAGCATAGTGTGAAACAAATTTTGTGAAATATTAGAGATACAGTTTTAGGCAAGGATATGCTAAACCCAGGACATGGTAGGGTATCCAAATGCTTACAGCCTGATGGGACAGTGTAAGTCTTGGCTTTTTCTAATTCCTGAGATCTGACTTTGTAGCCTGGGTCATTTAGTATGTTTTCTTTTAAGCATTTAGCAGTATTACAGCATCCAAACCTGGACAAGCATTTTTGCAGACCAAATACATAAGCGCTCATCTGTAACGAACCTGCAGCAAATTCAGATTATTCATGTGGTGCTTTGGAGAATCAGCTGGTAATGGGTATTTTCCTGGACATGTGGAGATGTGTGGTTTGTGGTGAAGGACAGACCAGCCATGGATCTGAGCAGATGGTGGTCATTACTTGTGCCAACATGCCACTGCATTTAATTACAGCAGAAGTGCTGAGGCAGATTATTTTGCTGGGCTCTTCACATATATCTGCCTAGCAAAGTGAGTAAGTGCTCAAGGAAGCATTGCATTTAAGGATCAGAGCTGAAACAGACTCACTGTAATCACTGCTGTATGACACAGTGTCTAATATTCAGAAATTCCTATTCTCACACACATTTGCAGATAGTTCTGCCACTTGAGAGCAACAGAGTATCTTCTTCTCAATGTGCAGCAGCTACTTAATGCAATTCAATTTGATGGAAGCTACATTTCTCCTTGAGTTCACAAAACAATAGAGTAAACTGGCTGCTCGTAATAAATATGTCTGCACACCTTAAAACACAAATGCAGTTTGCCATTTTGAACCACATTATCTGGAATTATCTGTAGTGCAATATGATTTAATCTTGGGAACCTCACTGTTTTATGTTTATATGCTCTCACTAAGTCATATTTTCAATTTTTATGGGTTATTTTATTATTGTTTTGCTAATGACACTTAAACCTCTCTGTTTCTCCCTCATAATGCATCTTCAGTGACAGATAGTGTGGTCTCTTGGCTGTGAGTTTGCAGTTGTGGAGTAATTTTTAGCAATTAAGCATGTTATAGATTAAACTGTTCCTTCTGTTCCATGATTCATGTCACCAGACAGTGCACAGGGAGCAAAAAAACAGCTGCAAAGAGAACAAAGTGTAGAAAATGAGCGTTGTGTTGGATTCCTCCTCATCAAGCCCAGCTTCCACAGCCTCAACAGCATCTTGTAGCCAGCAGCTTGTGGTGAAATGGTGCAGTAGAAAACCATGTTCTGGTGGTGTTTGAGGGTCCCCAGGATGAGGGAAGAGATGAGAATCTTGACTCCATGTTTCAGAAGGCTGATTTATTATTTTATTATATATATTATATTAAAAGAAAATTATATACTAAAACTATACTAAAAGAAATAGAGAGAAAGGATTTCATCAGAAAGCTAGCAAAGAATGATAATAAAATCTTGTGACTGACCAGAGAGTCCAACACAGCTGGACCATGATTGGACATCAAGTAAAAACAATCCACATGGAACCAATCAAAGATGCACCTGTTGTTAAACCATCTCCAGACCACATTCCACAGTCATCAGATAATTATTGTTTGCATTTCTCTTCTGAGGCTTCTCAGGAGAAAAATCCTAGAGAAGGGTATTTTCCATAATATATGTCAGTGACATCACGTAGCACCTGCAGAATTAGCACACAAAGTGAGTGCTGCTGGAAGCAGTACTGGCATTTCCTGTGTGCCTTGAGATAGGGACTGGAAAAGGGGAAAAAAGTTACAGGCTTAGCAGTCTGTGACACTGCATGGCCTTGCCAGCCTCATATGGCTGGGGAATGGTCTTGCAGAAGCAGCTCTGTCTGGGATTTAGGGACTCTTTGTACTCAGAGAAGGTGCAGTCAGCATTCCTGGAAGTGCACAAAAAAGGAGAGGATGTGGTACTTCACCCCATGGCTTAGTGGGTATAGAGGTGTTTGGTCAAATGTTGACCTTGATGGTCTTAAAGATCTTTTCCAACCTTGATTCTATGATTCTAAAGGCCTTTCTAGTTATTTCAGAGATTCACCTCCCTGCCTTTATTCTAGGTCCCATGCTGTCTGCTTTGTGTCCTGTAGCTTGGATTTCCATGGGCCAGCACACAATTTTAATGTCAAGGGAATTATGATGAAACCATCTGAAAGCATTTGTTCCTTTAAGATTGTAAAAAGCAGTGAAAATAAAGTCCTTTCTTTAGTAATAAAATCTTATGCTTGTGGCCATATGGCTGATTTTGCTGCCCACAGTTGCTGGATCATTTCCTAAACCTGGCTCCCTACCCTAGCTCTGAACAGAGCCCTGGTTCTGTTCTCCTGCTGAGGAGGAGCTAGAGGCAACACAAAGTCTTGCTATTTATTCTTCGAAGCTTTGCATGCAACTGACCTCCACTTAAGCATTTTGTACTATATAAATATTTCAAGTGAGCCATGAATCAAGATTAATGTGTTAGGTGACTACCAAATCATTAGCAGTGCAGGATGTAATGAAGTTGTTGCTGGGTTTCATTAAGCAGGGTGTGCTGGTCTTTAAGGCAAAATAATGGTGTTGTGTAAATGTGAGAGCAAAACCAAATTTCTTCTGAGTGTCTCACCTTAAACAGGCAGCAGTGGTAGGGATGGCAAAGTAGCAAGGCAGGAAGTCAGGCATGGTTAAAGTCGCTATAGTGAGTGAATTCTGATTAACAGATTTCTGCATCTCTTCTCACAGAGAAGATGACATCAAACCTCATTTTCTATTGGGCCCCAAACCCATAATTTGGTTAGTGATGGGAGAATTGATTTGTCAGAGTCAAAATCAACGCTGAAAAGAACATAGAGCTAGAGAGCAAGGCAAACTCAGGGTTTGCAGCAAGTACACAAATGTCTCGTCTTCTCCTTTTTTTTGCTAGTTACAGAATAAGAACAGGCAAAACATTTATGATTCATTGTCAAATAACTTTTCAGAGAACAAATAGGAAAAAAAAAAACAGAACCTACTAATTGTTTCTGTGCTTGGAATTTCCCTAGTTTATAATCAGCACCCACTTAATTTATTCCTTTTGTTTGTGCCCCCACATATCTGAGCTTATGCTATGAACTAGATTAAAAAAAAAAAAAAAAACAAACACACAAAACAAAACACTATTGCAAAGAATTATTTGGCTAAGAGCTGAAAAGTCCCCTATGCTGGCATTTTCCTTTGTGTGCATTCCTGTGAATTCCAAGGATGAGTAAGAACATCAGCCTGTTGAACAGATGCAGCCAGGATTTGTATTCAGGCAGGAATTCCTGCCCTTGTCCTTGGGTCCTTACAGGGAGGGCTGTCACTGTGGTTCCCAACTCCAGATTTCTGTGACTTTTAGGCCATTACTATTGATTTCATAATTCTTTTGACTTCCTGATGATATTTTATTTTTTTACTTTTAGCAAATTAATGGCTTGAGATATTTGTGTTGATTTACCTGCTTATTTCCATTGTAGTCTTGTTCAATCTTGTTTTGATGCCTTGTGAAGGCTGACCTAGAGCAGAGACTGGACAGAGTTAAAGAATAAAGTCGATTTATTAAATGGCCTAAATGGATCCACCTTGGGCAGCGCAAGAGCCCAGCCACGACTACACCCAAGATGAACCAAAACCGTCACAAAATTGTCACCCCAGTCATGAGGTCTCACACTTTTATCAGTTCTGGTACATTTGCATATTGGAATTAATTGTCCAGTTACAGCTTTAGCCTATGAAGTCCCATCCTTCTTGTTTTTCTCTCTTCATTCTGCCATTGTTTGTGCTCTTGGGCCTGAGATTTGGATCATTTGTCCTTGGTCCCCAGCTGGAGCAGGAATTGTTTTGTCTCCCTACACTGTGCAGAGAGCTCACCATCCCCAAGTATGAAGCTCAGAACTGCAAACTAAAGCAGCACAGAATCTGAAAAATATAAAAGCTAAAACCTGAAGCATCAGTTTGTTTCTATCTCAAATAGCAACTTTACCACTCCTGTTTTCTCATGAAAATACAGCTTTTATCATCTTTACATCCCCTTTAGCATTTAATTCATCACTGGCTTTTCTTACCCCTTCATAAAAATGTGTTTCAGGGATCCATTCAAATGATGGATCCAATACACCCTGGCTGCAGTGATTCTCTAGCCAGGAAGGGAGATTTCTTTCTTTGATAATTTTTTTTCCCTTTTGCATTTAAAAACAAATTCTGAAGGTTTAAGATTTTTATCTGCTAGTTGCTAGGGGAAGGATTTTTTTCATCAGTTTCTCACCCTCAGCATTCTTCTTGAAATATCATCCACCCTCTTCTTCAGATTGTTTCCTTCTTTGCAGTCTGGAGCCTTTATAAATAAAGTAATTACAGGTGAAATGCCAACATAACATTTTCCAATTGGTAAATTTTGCAAACCAGAATTATATAAGCTTTTTGGGGAATAATAAAAAAAAAAAAGTTCATGGTGACTTTAGAAACTGATAGAAAGGATTAAAGTGTTTTACTGGAGGATTTAACTTTATGCAAATGTGTGTTTTAGCTGATGGTTTTGCCCTGCATTTTGTAATACACTGTCCTTAGCTGAAGTTAACATACTTTTTGCATTTCTTATTTTTGTGAGCAGTAACAAACTTATGATTTAAATGATCAATTTATAACTCTCTGAGGCTTCTACCTTATTTCATGGTGATTTATTTTTGTGTAGAATGTACTTTTACTGCAAGTGACATTTCAAGAGCGTATTGCAGTCTCTGGAGTCCTTGAACTACTTCCAAGCAGCGAGCCTGCTGAGGTTTAAGCCAGTTTGGAAATCTGTCTGTTGGGTTGATGGATTATAGTCCATGTAGTGAGCACTCAGCCTCCACAAGGTTCATGGCATCTTCACCTTTAAGCATCTAATTTATGTAGAAATGCCAATAAATTATTTAGAAGGGCATGCTTGCTGATGTCAGCAGTTCTGGAGTAACTAAAAATGGTATGACTTTGAAAATCATTGGAAATGTTGGCAGATCTTCAACAATTCTTTATAGGTTCCAGGTATTAAATATTTTAGAATTAAAAAAAAACAAAGCTGTTTTTTATTCTTTTCCCCAAGATTTTCTTGTCAGTTCTTTAGGAATTTATCAGATTGTTCTTGGAATAAAGTTCACATTGAAAAGCCTCCCAGAAACGTGAGAGGAGAGCAAATATTCAATAAAATAGCAATATAAAAAAGCTTCTTCCTCACTTCCTGGCTCATTAAGGATTTGTTCCTGAGTTTGCAGGAACCTCACATCTCCACCAACAAACTTCATATAGGTACATTTATAGGGGCCAGGCAAGGATCCAGGTTGGCACAACATGCAGAGCAGTTGAGGATGTGGAAATCTGCCCTGGAAGCCCAGGTAGTCCTGCTGGAGAACTGCAAATGTTGACTCTCCAGGTTAAACACCTAAATCTGCCTGAAGGTGTCTATTGAAACAGCAGTGGTTTTGCAAGTGCTGAACACCTAAGTTCTTTACTAAATCAACAGGAATTTGAAAATCACCTTTGAGACAGACCTTGTTGTCGGATAAAATTAACATTTATTAACATATATGCTTTAGAAGAGAGAGAAAAACTCAGTTGTGCCTCCTCTGAACTTGGGGTTTGTAAGATACCATCAGTCAGAGGAACATTTGCAACTCTCTCCTTCCCACAAAACTTCTTTGCCCCCCACAATGAGGTATCCCTGGAAGCAGAAGAGACAAGCAAAGGAAATATAAAAAGTGAAAATGTAGCTTGTATAATTTTTATTTGATTGCAAATTGAAATCATCATTGCACTTCTGTGTTAGATTAATAAAAGTCTACTGGGCTGCCTCCCCTTTGGGTGGCTGTTCAGAACCAGGGCTCAGCCTCCTGTGTCACTCTAAAGGTCAGGGCATTACTTGGCCACCTATTCTAAAAAGAAACATGCAGGTATAGAAGGCGATAGTCCTTTTACTATTTTATTTAATATTTATAGCAAATAAGCAGTCACTGAAAACTGGACCTAAATTTTAACTTCCTGCACAAATGAGAAAACAAGTGGTACTGTAGATAATATTTTACAGGAATATGACAGAGTATATTGATTTTCTTTAATGCTGAAATTCACAGGAGTAGTGGTGCAGATTTGACCTTAGCTGAGATCTGTTTATCTAAAACTTAAATGACTAATCTTTCTTTTTTTTCCCCCTGCAAAATCTAATTGAATTTTGCAGGCAGGATTAGATCTTTAAACTCTGAGGCATTGATGGGAATGATTATGGAAGACCAAACTAAAGGAATTGTCTGTTATTTGCAGTGACAGCACAGCAAGCTCCTTTCTAAGGGCGTCATGTGCAAACACCTGTTAACTTAGCATGGATCTGGCTTTGGACTTCCCAGCACTTTGGGGAGCTCGCGGGTTTTCACCTGGAAGAGCAGCTGTGGGACGCAGAGCCCAGTTTTTGTGTGTGAGCACTCCCTGCTAGGGAGGGGAGCAGAGGGAGGCTGTGCCACCTGCTTGGACTTGGGTGCTGCACTCACCGTCTTGTGCATCCCTGTGTTAACCCCTCGCCTGCTTCAAAGGAGATCACATCGCCCCACATGCATGCAAGGATCTTATTCTAACCAGTTAACATATGGTGAGCATAGCAGAAAACTGAATTTTCAGCTGTGAATCTGCTGCAGGGCATTGCCTTGAGGCAGGATGAGGTAGCAAAAGACAAAGCTTCCTGAAATAGATCCTAATTCACGTGAATTTGGTTCCTATTAACAAATTTACTCTTTGACATCGTGGAAATGTGTAGAGGTAGAGGAAGACTCCAAAAGTCCTTTGTTATGCACAGGGTTGGTAGAATCACCTTAAAATTTTCAGAGAATGCCATGGGTTTTGTGTGCTGGCTGTGTCAGAGGTGCACTAATGATGCTGAAACATTTCAGGTTGTCAGCAGGTACTTGCTTAACGGGGGCTTTAGGGTCAACATTGCCTCTTCTAATTAAGCCCTTACAAGTAATTTCAGGACAATTTCTAACACAGGGAGGTCATAGTTATGATGAAAACATTTACTGTCCACTGCCAAGACTGAGGAGAATATGAAAATCTGGTTATTAAGCACAATGATAGCCACAAGTGGTATTTTCTCTTTTGCTTGTGGTGGGTGTATGAGTACATTAATGTCTGCATCCTACCCTTTCAGGGCAATGCCAACCCAAGCATCACCATCTTCTTTGGAAGCTGCAGCACATCCTGGTAATTACTGATTTATCCAATCATCTCATTACCTCTCTGGGAGGCTGCCTGAATTTAGAGGAATCTGTAAAGGAATGAATAGTCTGAGGAGGAATGAATATCTGAGAAGGGAGCAAAGAAGTGATGTTAGTATAGGAAATATCCTTTTTTAATAGTTATGTTTCTGTGGTGGTCAGTTGTGGTCAGTTAAGGTCATTATATTTTATTCCCACATATGCTTCTTGGTTGCTGCAGGAATATCTTTACTTTTGCATTTAGTTTCAAGCATTTTTCGAAGTATTTGATGTGTGCTGGGCTTTCCCTTTTAGCTGTCTCTGAAAGCATTGCTCAAAGACGAGTAAACACCTCTCTGTCTATCTCAGGCACTATCTCTGATGGCTGCCTTGATGAAGGTGATGAGGAAGGAACAATCTGTCTGAGGGCAGCTGGCATTCAAGTAGGAGGAAAGACAATTTAGGGCTGCAAACCAAAATAAAATTAATGGTTGTATCCTACAATGCTTTACAGCATCGTCCAGAAGAGCCTTGTTAGTCAAACTGAATGAGCTGCCTCTTGAAATGCTTAATCCTCCCTGAGCACTCCCAATCTAAACAGAGACAGCAACAGAGAATTATTATTCACATGTTATTCTCCCAGAATACCTTTAAGAAGGGTGTAAGTATGTGAAACCACAGTTATATAAATAGCTCTGAAACAAGAAAAATTCAGTATGAAAAATGATGAAAAGGGCAGTAAGGATGAAGATGGAAGTACAAGATCTGTATTTCCAGATTAGTTTTTAATCACTGTCAAGTCCATTGAAGAAGTGAAAACACAGGATGAGCAATTGATATAGAGGGCTTTTTTTTCAAATATGTTAATTTTTTTATTATAAAGTAGCACCTGCTACTGCTTTGGAAGTTATTAGATTGTGTGTGCATGAAGCAATAATAGAAGAATTTAGATGAAAAACTCATAATAAATCATATATCACAAGTGCATGCAGTTAATATCAAGATTAATTATGCAGTGACTTGTAAGTCATTATATCAATGTTGAGGTTTAATTTTTCTCTAAAAACTGATGAATTCTGATATAACTATTTAACTATTTATAAGCTCCCTTGAGACGCAGGCAAAAGCAAGGCAAGGAACCTGACACTGGTTTGCTTCTGTAATGGAGTGGTTAAGTCTACACCATCAATCATATAGAAATTTAATGGAAGTTTTTGTTTTCTGTCCCTTGTTTTCTGTCCCAACCAACCTTGTGGGAGCACCCTGTTTTTCTCATTTTTACTCTCCTGATGATCTTCTCTTGTAATGTTATTTTGTGGTATCGTTTTTATCTGATTTATTAGAATTATTAAAAAGCAGGAAAACACAGGATATATTCTGCCATGGTGATGAAGTTTTATGAGCTCTTTCATATATTATGTCAAACGTAATTTATATTCTGGAGCCATTAGTGTGTTGTGTTAGGTTTGAGAGGTTGGGTTTTGTTAGGGGGGGCTGCAGGCATGGTTTTTGTGGGAATCTTCCCCCATGTCCAGGCAATGCCAGGCAGCTCCAGGATGGATCCACCACTGGCCAAGCACATCCCTGTGCTGCCTGCAGGGAAGAGGCAGAGCTCAGGGAGGAGGGATAGGTGAGGGGAAGCTGGGTTTAAGATTTAAAAATTTATTTTACTTGTTATTATCCTGCTCTGGTTTTATTGGTAATGAATTCAATTTACATCCCCCAGCTGAGTCTGTTTTGCCCACGATGGTTTTTAGTGAGTGACCTCTCCCTGTCCACAGCTCAACTCATCAACCCTTTGTTATATTTTCTCCCCCCTGTCCAGCTGTGGAGGGGAATGATGGAGTGACTTGGGTGGGTGCCTGGCATCCAGCCAGGGTCAACCCACCACACATGTAAAACACCACAATATTTAATTTCCTTTTCTAATTAAGGGCCAGATCCTCTTTGAGACAGAGACCCAAGAACTGGGCTCAGCTCCCCACGCTGCACAGAGAGGGCTGGGTGCTGCAGGAGTTTGTGCACAGGGCAGGCATCCTCCTGCCAGGGAAGTAATATCCCTGTTTAGACACCTGCCTTGGATCTTGGGTCTTTCTCTGCAGAGCAGATGTTTGTGTTGGGAAATCATACACCAAAAAGTCTAGGAAGTGCTGAAATACTCATATCTGCACACCACTGAAGTATGTGGGACTTGAACACAACTCTGAATATTACAAAAACGTATCTTACTAAATGCTTTTCATGAGTTCATCTACAGCTGAGCCTGTGGGCATGTGGGGCCAAAGGAAACCACTGCCCTTTCTGGCAATATTTTCCTTGTAGGTGTAGGAGAATATCCTGTGAGAAAGGAGAGAGAAAAGCCATTGTGCAGGATCATGCATTAACTGACAACTGCACTTCTTTATTTGCACCAAAAAGATTTAGTAAAGTAATAAATACAGTTAGTATTTTTAGAAACAGCCTATTCTCTCTCAGTGTTAAATTTTTATTTGGATGAAGAAATCAACAATACTCTGAGGCACATTGCACTGTTACTTAATGAAACATTGACTGACAAGCAAAGCCTAATTATGATAGAGTCACATTTTTCTTTTTCTGGAAGTTACCTATTTTCTATTCCTTTGCTTAATTGCCCATGTTTCCCTTAATATATATATATTTTTTTTTTTTAATTTGTGTGCATGCATACATGGCTGACACTTGCAGCTTAGAACTGCACACACCATCCCTCTGAGCTCAGACCTTAAGTGGTGTGTGGAATTCACATTTTCTGAACAGAGACAGACATAATTCTCTCCCCCAGTATTTTTTCCTGGGGAAGGCAGTGAGAAGCATAGACGGAGAAGAGAAAGCAATTCTTATCTCTACTTGCTGCCCCTGTTGTTTGGCACATGTGGAATGTGTTATGGGGATTGCTGCCCGTGTTGTTTGGCACATGTGGAATGTGTTATGGAGATTGTTCACCCAGAGTGATTTATTAATTGGATTCCAGTGATGGTTGTTTGGATTGATTGGCCAATTAGGTCAAAGCTGTGTTGTGACTGTCTGGAGACAGTCATGGGTTTTCCTTTAGTATCTTTTTAGTATATCTCTTTAATATACATAGTATTAGTGTAAAAAAACCTAGTTTAATAAAGCATTTGTTCAGCCTTCTGAAATCATGGAGTCAGAGCACATTATTCCCTACTTTGGGGTCTCCCTGAATCAATATTGGTGCACAAAAGGTGATGAGAGCCACGTGGACTAAGGTAAATGTCATCCCTAATGGGCATGGGAAGCATTTTTCCAGAGGCTGGTTCCAAGTGGGCTCCCCACCAACAGACAGAGCAAGCATCCCCACCTCTTGCTGCTCCCGTGTCTGCCCACGGCAGCATCCTCTGCCAAATCAGGCTCTGTGAAAGAAGCTCAGGCAGTTTGTGAGGGAAAAGGGGTTCTGCTTCCCTCTGCATCAAATGTTTTAATAATTTTAAGTGAAAGCAGCAAGCTGGAACTCTTTGTGGTGCCCATTCATGCAGCATAAGAGGAATCAATAAAAAGCACAGGGATTACATCTCCCTGTGCAGAGCAGCAGGTAACAGGCAGCATGGTGCTCTCTAAGCCAGGTTCAAATGCTCCTGTCCTGACAAGGATGGAAACAGCTGATCAGATGTTACCTCCTGCTCCTCTTACTGGGAATTCTGCCCTTACATCCCCCCCTTGCTGATCACAGCACAGCTGTGCTGCCCCTGGGCACGGGTGTGAGAGCAGCTGCAGCTCAGGATGCGTTTGGTGACCTGGCACAGCTTCAGAGAGGATGCTGCTGCTGCCGAGGGACAGCTCTGGCCTGTCCTGGTGAGCAGAAGTCAGGGGAGCTGCACCCTTCTCTGTCCCCCACACAGCAAAACTTCTTGTGTGTTAGCCGCAACTTCAAGGCTGCTCCCCTACCTCGAAACTATTGTGGGGGATTGAGGTTTTTTTGCTGTATGTGAGGACAGGAAATGGTTGTTAAATGATATTCAAATGGAGAGGTGCTTAGGCACTGGGCATCAATCTTCACAGATGTTTGGGAGCCTTGCCTACAGGGAAACTGAGGGCAGTCAAGAACTGAAATGGCTTTTAAAAACATAATCCTGCTTTTGATGCAATTGCACAAGTATCTTGCATGGATGAGCAAGTAAAATCTCCATATTACCCAAAAACTCTATTCTGAGTGAGGGTGTTTCATCTCCTCATACTGTGGAAGGGAAAATTATTGGGGAAAGAGTGGCAGCAAAAGCCACAAACCAGTGAGGAAGCAGAAAGATGCAGATTTGGGGATCAGCATAGATACTGAGGGAGGTTAATGAATTGTCCATTACTGGATCAAAAACTGGATCCACACCATGGGCTCCTCCCCACATGGTTCACTCCTACCATGGAGTGACCAGCTGATAAGGAGAAGGATTAGTTCAAAATCAGAAAAATTAACTAAATTAACTAGTACAAGTATGAAGTAGTCTGTCAAAATTAAACTTTTTTCAACCATTTCTCTGATTTAGTCTTTCCATTTTTTTTTTTTTAAAGGACTAAAGGACGTGCATTTTCTGATTTAAGAATTTAAATTCCTATTATAAGGCTTAATGCAAGCAAAATTGCAGTTGTCTTATAATTAAGAGATATATAAGAGTGGATGCTATAGGATATGAGAGGTTCTTGTGAAGTCCATGCTGACCACAAACCCAAGCACAGAAGTTTCATAGGCCCATCTTTTGAGATTTTCTGAGTTCAGAATTCTCGCTGTTAAAGAATCACGATGATCTCAAGATGTCTTTCATTCCCATGGGAGACAATGACTCCCTGTGTGGATGGCAAATGTTCTCATTTCCATTGAAAAGTTATAGGGCAAATGTTAATTACCTCCTGTAATTTCACAAAGAAATTTGATAGAAGCCTCCAGCTATTTTTTTTCTGTCTGTGCTGGGCATTTTTTGTTGTTCTGGAAGCTGCTGGCAAGGTACAGGCTGTAGCACAGGGGCTTGTTAGGGCCTTGGCAGATTGATTATTTTGCACACCACGTCCTCAGCCTGCAAAGGGGCTGGGCTGTGCAGTGGTGGAACTCAGAGCACCTCCTCACGTGGCACTTGCAGCTGGCCTTGGCATTGCTGGAATTGTGTCACCAGACCCCAGGGAAAAAGAAGAAATAGAACTGGGCTTATTCCCTGTAAAGGAATTTTTTTTAATGTATTTTTTATAGAAGCACAACAGAAGCAAACAGCTTCCAACTCTTTGTCCTATTACCCAGGAGAGGTTATTCTCTCTCACAAGAGGGGGAAAAAATACCAAAAGCACAAATAAATGGTGATGAAGCCATTAAACAAAATGGAAATTAAGGGAAAAGTGGGAATGAGATGCTGTTGATGTGAATTTTAAGAGTCCTTCACAAAGGGTTATGTAAGAGAATGAGCTAGATTCTGATTATATTTTTGAATAAATTCTAGTAAAATGAGAAAAAGAGAGCAATCCTAGGTTTGTAGTGCCCCATTAGTTTGCTGTGAGATTTCCTGTGCATAAGATGATTTTTTCATTTTACATTATAAGACAATATTTTAAAAGACAAAACATTGCATACAAAAAAAATCAGTGCTGCTTCTTTGCTATTCCAGTAACCCAGCCGGGCACTAAGGAGCAGTTTTAACTTATTTCTTATTAAAAAGGAGAGGTCATAAAGAATATTTTTTTCCTCCTCAATCCTACTACTAAAAAGTAAATGAATGCTTTGCAGTCACTGTCACAAGTCATAGCTCTAAATTGTCTCTCTGGGGTCCCAGGACCCTGTGGCTGCTCTGGCTGCCCCAGCCCCTCTCCCAGCTCTCAGACAGGTCCATATTCCAAACACAGCTCAGCTCAAGGTGCCCTCCTGAGCTTTGGGAGGCTCAGGGCAGGTACATGACCCCAACAGCATCATTCTGTCAGGAGCACAAATAGGAATGAAGGGAGCTTTGAGATTTAGAATATGATTTGTGTTGGGAGGGACCTTAAAAGCTATTTTGTTCCAGCCCCATTTCCATGGGCAGGGACACCTTCCACTAGACCAAGTTACTCAGAGCCCCATCCAACCTGGTCATGAGCACCTCCAGGGACTTGGAGTACACAACCACCAAGGGCCTTTTTATTCCCCGTGAACCCAAACAAGGCCATGGCAAAAAAAAGGAAATTGGGGAAGAAAAAATAAAAAGAAGCCACTGGCTTTACTTCAATTCCTCTGATTCTTTGAACTTCCGATCAGACATATTTTAATAAATTATTCACTAGTCATAGACCCTGACCATATGGGGAAAGGATCAGGTGAGGGGGTGAAAATGCTGCTGTTCTCCACTGCTGCCTGATGGGGAGGAGGCTGCACCTACTGACTTGTGAGCTGCTCCTTCTGAGAAGCCAAAGCCCAGCTCCACTCAGCATATGGAAGAACAGTATATTTCACATTTAAAGGAGATAAATAATAGTGCCTGAAAAAGAAATTACTTCTTGCACAAAGCTAAGAGTGTGTAAAGGGTGAGTCTCCCTGCTTTCTCAAGGCATGGAGAGAAAATGTTGTGTCTGTCTGTCAGTCTATCTATCTATCTATCTATCTATCTATCTATCTATCTATCTATCTATCTATCTATCTATCTCTATATATATATATCTACACACACACACACACATATATATATGCATCTATACTTCACTGCTGTAGCAACACAAAGCAGTGAATGAATCTGTGCAAGCCAAGTTGGTTTTGGTTGGGTTTCTTTAAACCTCACTCCCTCACAACCCTTGTCCAAATTAAAGTAATAAAAACTATTGCAATTTTTCTAGTACCATGGCTCACTTCCTTTCCTGTGTTCAATTTTCAGGTAAAATGGTTGCTTTAACCTTGTGTTTTATCTTGGCAATCAAGAGTACCCCTTGATAGTCCCTTTATTGATAGGTCAAACCAGCTGTAAGAGTAGGGAATAAATGGTCCATAGCACCCTCACCAGATATAAAAAGTACAGTTATCTTTAGTCATATAGTCTTGCCATTATTTACCAACAGATGAAGAATTTCTGGAAGTAGAGGTGGAAAATCCCATGGTACTGTGAAGACACGGGCAGGGAAGTGTGGAGTCTGATACTCAACAAGGGGAACACTCCAGGGGTGAAAAATGCCAAGAGCAAAACCACCATAGCCTCTGTTCCTCATTTGGCAATGAATGAAGATAAATAACTGAGATTCTCTACATTGACCATTATCTGCTCTCTACAGAGGAAAGTTCCAGTGGTGGAAAGCTGTTGAATACAGCTTCCACAGGGGGAGCAAAGTGGGTGCTTATGTCAGTGCCATGGAAGGAAAATAAATAATGATAATTTATCCTGAGCAGCTCACAAGATCTGTCTGCTCCTTCATGTGCTGTGGTATCTTTTGCCAACCAGCACAGCAGCCAGCAGAAGAGCACAGATCAGTTGTGTCATGTCCTCTCTTCATTCCGTTGCCATAAAATCCTGCAGTCCTCAGTGCCACCTTTCAATTCCTGAGCTTGGTGGCAGCAAATGTCACTTGAGAAAAGCACAAGGGCTGTGATGGGTGATAATTTTGGGAAACGCAGTGTGGGGCTGTGTCGCTTCAAAGACGCATTCTGATTGTGGCTTTGAGCGTGAATGTCACTGTCCTGCTCTGTGTCCTCTCCATGGAGAGAAGACACCCTGTGCATAGTTGTGAGGGGGAGAGAATTCCAGGGGCAAGCCAGATGATGGGGAGTGGAGAGCCTGTGGCAGTGCCATGAAGTGCTTTGGATCTCTTGAAAAAACAGGATTTCAGCTGAAGTTTGCTCTTCTGCCAGCTGAAATTAGTGGAAACCTGAAAACTGTTACAGGTCTTCTAGGCAGGTGCCATGAACCCGGTGAAGCTTCACACCTTCAGCTGTAGCAAGGCCAAGGTCAGGTCCTGCTGAATGGCAAGTCTCAGAAGCCAAACCCTGCTTTTCCTGAGATTATGGGAGTGTGTGCAGGAGGAGCTACAGGGGTCACAGCCTGGTGATGTGAGGAGAGCTGACAAATGGATTTCCTAACCAAAATGACTTTATATTGCATTACAGAAAATGTTGTGCTTTGCAGGCTGGTAGGAGGAAGAGTCCTGCTTTTAATTATGGTTCAACATTATTTTTCACTTTTAATAGCTTTTTTGTAATCAAAGGAGGTAAAACTGAAATGTATGTTGATGCTTTTTTTGTGTGCACCAATGAGCAATACAATCATAATGTAGTTTTAGATTAAATTCTTTTGTTCCTTTTGTTAATTTGAGTTTGATGGCTTTCCCTGGTACCAGAGCATAATTTACAGCAGACAAAATTCCCTTGAATTGATTTTTAAAAATGCTCTTACATACACTACATTAACCTTTTCATTCCCTTATGGTGTGTGTCAAAGAGAAATGATCCCTGTAACTCTGCTCATTGAAGACATACATCTGTGAAGTGTATTAATTGGTAGAGCTCCCATTCTGCTCTGAATGGATTTTTCACATGGTAAATGAATTCCTGGCTGTGCTGATGCTCATCTATCTTTAAAAATACCAGCATTCCGTCCCCTGTCATTTACTGTCTCTTCTCCATGTCTGATCACCTCTGAACTCTTTTATCACTTGTGGAGGAGTTTTATCTTTTAACTTGGATCAAGTGAAGAGAGGCACCAAGGCAAAGGTCCTCAGGAGCATCCTTGTGCCTGAATCCTGGTGAAGCCAGAGGGAATTCAGGGCCTGAGCAGCTCTGAGGAGGTGCAGGGTGCAGTGTGCTGCTTGCAGCACCACACCAGAGGGCTCACGCTGGGTGCTGGGTAGGGAGGTCTGTGCTGGAAGGTCCATCCAGCATCACAAGTTCAGGATGTCTTTGAGTCTTGAAGAGTAAGTGAGATGGACAGGAGACAGAGGATCCTTATAACGTGTCTTTAGATCACAAATTGATCCAAATCTCTGTGATGTCTGTAGGGAAATTTGGCCATGGCTCTGCCTGCTGGGTTTGATAAACCCTTCAGTTTCAGAACTCAAACCCTGCTTCCCATGAGGATAACAGGTTGGTGAGGTGTGGAGAGTGTGGAGAGGAAACTTCTTTCTAGGACATTGTTTTCCTTACCATCTCCGGGGCATTTTTCCATGGGATGCAATGAAGCCGTCACACAAAAGTTATTGAGTCTGCATGAGTGATTTTTCTCTTTCCAAATCCTGCAGCCTGTTTATTTCAGTATAATATACTTGCACTTTTGAATAAACCACCTGCATGACTCAGGAGAAGAGGTGTTTTTGCCAGTGGTCCTGATAAGGTAACATGAATTGTTGAGGGAGATTAGAAATTATCATGATAATGCAATGGTTTTACTGCTGGTGGCCCTGGTGGCAGTGACCCTCATAAAATGATAGAAGAGCATCAGGAGGAAAAACAATTGCAATTTGTGTCTTAATCAGTTTTGCTTCTTTTTATTTAATTTCTGTTTTGAGTAGGAATGTGGGTGTTTCCATTTCATTCTGTAATTTACTTATTGAATCTCAGAATTGTGTTGAATTGAGGATAACTCCTTCAAATGAAAAATGAGCAATAAAAATGTTCTTTCTATACAAGGAGTCACACTGCCGTGGTGTTGTGCCACAGTTAACACAACTCAGTGTGGGAAATTTGGCATCTTGCTTTCCTGAGGAAAAATGACTTCATGTTTGTTGGTTGTGTTCCCTGTCAACCAGAAAGTTTTGAAAATTAAAATAAACGACTTTGCAAAGCCTTGTAGTGTGCTGTGAGAGCCCTAGCAAAAACACAAATCAATTAAAACAGACCAAGCATAAGACTCACAAAGCTTTGGAGACCTTGGAGTCGCTTTTCCTGACAGCAGCACCGGGGCTGAGCCAGCTGCTGCCATTTCATGCCAAGAGCCCAGGCACCCTCCAAAGAGCAGCAATTCTTCAATGCACAGTTGTCCTAAGATAATGCTGGACAAGGGCCTGGGGAAAGTTAAACTTAAAAAAAACTCCCAACTTTATGAACATCAAATCAGGATGTCCATGAAGTGGTTTCTGGTTCAAGAATATCTGAGAAATGCCCAAGCAAATCCCACTGGGAGAAGTGAGGGGTCTCCCAGCTACTTTGAGGACATTTCACAGCCTGTGGATTCTGCCTCATCGTCCAAGTGATGCCCATGGATGTCAGCACAGGTCACTGCTAGGCAGGAACAAACAGTCAGCATTATTAAATACATAAAACAATCTGGTTTTTTGCTGTTGTGTCCCTTTCTCTTTACTTCTGTGTGAGTAACAGTGTGGGCTCAAGCAAAAGATTTTCCTTAATTGAAAGAATTACACAACTGGGGGGATTTGGGGATTAATGCAAAGGTTTTGGGATGCTGAAGGAGTTCGGGGCTGCATTTCTGTGATGAGTTAACCCAGAAGGGTGGAGAGCACTGAGCACAGGGGATCACTGGTTTGTCATTGTGCTCCCAGGTGTTTCAATACAACACAAAATGAACGACACTCACATGCTGAGATGTCCAAGGCAAAAAAGGCACTTTTATTTCTGGAACTCAATATTTATAGAATTCCAAAAGTGACCATGGATTGGAGGACAAAATTGCCACCTCTCCAGCCACACTGGTCAAACCAACAGTCCAGCAATTCTCTCCTCTTCCAGAAAGGAATGCAAAACAATCATTATTTACATGAAAAGTGTGTGAGAAACTCCATTACAAAAATGTAAACATCAGAAGGCCTAGAAGAACTTTAGAAGAACAGGGCGACGCCCAGGTGTGATTTTGGTCCATTATAGCAGGACTGTCCCAAGAATGCTGCAGAAAAAGTTGATGTACAGAGTGGGACTGTTTTGCTAAAGAAGTTGTGGTGGGGTTGTGCTGCACTCCAGTATCGGAGAGTTTGGCTTTTAGGTGAGAGAAGAACACAGCCAATTACCCTTGAGACAAGATTTTGGGTGATTTTATTTACTGGTTTGTATTCACTTGTGAAACCAGGAATGAAATTTTAAAGAGATTAGAAGAAGGGGACAGAGACTCAGCAAACATTCTGGGCTGTGCAGACAGGGGAGAAAACCACTTAGCTGGGAGAGAAGAGCCTCCATTCTGGATTGTGCTCTCACAGCTTCTCATTTCTTTTAATCTAAAAGAATTGTGTAAAATGCAGGCTCTCACACATTCTTTTTCCATTGTTTGACTCAGTTAAAATTTATATCAAAGAATATTCTTTCCATTACTTTATTTAAAATCTTGGCTAAATGCTGTAACATTAGATACCTACATAGCAAAAATTACTTGATCCTAGAAACAACAGTAAATTAAAGTTAAAATTATCCCTTAAAGGTAAAATTGCAAGTATCATTTTCATATAAATATTAGTACAATGATGAATTATGCAACTGCACTGTCTTTGAAACATCCATGCATGAAACAATTTGTCTTTTTCAAAATTTTAAATGACTGGTACTTGAAAATAAGTTGTGTAAAATCCATTTTGTCCCCCACCCCCTGCTCTACATATGGATTTCATATTTCTCTTCCCACTATCTCTGCAGCACACTGACCTCAAACCTTGGCTGCCTTCATAGCTCTTCCTTACATTGCTCCCAAGCAAATTATTGAGGAATGAAACTTTGTTTGCCTCATGTTTTCCTTCCTGTACCATTTAGAAACAAATTATTTGTAAACTAAGATATAAAAAAGCCTAGGAATTTATAAAATGTAGCATTGAACAAAATTTTTAATGCTGTCTTTCTACCCAGGGGGATTAAACACCTCACCCTTATCACAAATTCTTTCTTGGTGTTCAGAGTGATAAATTGATGTTGAGACCAAATATCTTCAAACCCCCACTGCCACAATAAATTGAATGTTTTGTATTTTTACTGAAATACAGTTTCACTAAAAATTGCAATTACCTTTTAACAAATGTAAGCAGAATGCCATTTTGTTAGAATTAGAGAGGACGAAAAAAGCTGAGACATTGTTTTGCCAAGCTCTCAAATCTTTCAGGAAAGCTTATTTTCTTGCTTCTTGAGATCCTAATTCCTTAAGAAATGGAGCAGGGAGATGCCATCCTGGCCTGCCTTGGCATCAGCACTCTTTGCAGATGCTTTCTGCACGGGTGTGAGCTGTCCCAGGGGTCCTGTGTGCTGTGGCTGGGTTTGGAGGGAGTCAGGCTGTGAGAGCATTGTGGTGGAAAAAATAGATCTAGGCAAGTGCTGTGGCACTGAGGAGTCCTGAGATCAGTGATCCAATCTATGGCATTTGGGCTTTTCATGGATTTGGGGAACACACAGCCTCCTCTGGAATAAAACCCTAGGCATCAAAGCAAGTTTTACTGGTGGCGTGGCAGGTATTTCACTGCAGGAGATGATTTGCAGGTTAATGTGTGTGCTTATATCAAACACTGAAATAAAATCAAAGAAATGCTGTTGATTTTATGGGCTCTGTCAGTGCTGGGAATGGGTCTTTAATTATGATTTGAATTACAGTAGCAGCTAAGGGCCCCTGAGAGGATTTACAGTCCCACCATGCCAGGTGCTATAAAAACATCTGGGTTACAGCGCCAGAATGAACCAAACTAATGGGGGGAACGGAAGGACATTAATAAATGTCATTAAATCAATGACAACACAGTTCTTGGCTAAAAGTATATGTAGTCACACATGTCCTGTGCCATACACAGGTACAGTATTGCCATCTCCTTCCTCCTGGCCACGGTCAGAATGTGACTGTGCCTCTGGCTGGAATCACTCATAGTTCAACAGGTTCAGATGGTGTTTGCAGCTTGAATTTTGTCACCTTGAGAACAGGCTTCTGGCAGGATTTCAGAGTCCGCGTTCCAAGGTTCTCATTTATTTTGAAAGTTCCATGGAGTCACTGTGTCCTGAAGCACTAGGAATAATTTGGGAATGTTTCAAATGGCAGTGGTGCTTATTTACATACGCTGGAAGGGCATAGGAGAGTGTTGTAGTGTGGTAATTCTACTTGGGTACAAAACTAATGTGAAATGCCAGTTCCAAACACAGAGAATCCAAATTAATCTTTTAGTACTACAGGGTCTGGAGGTGATCCAAAACCATTTCATCATAATGCCTGTAAAAAATGATGGGAAGTTATTAAATATCCATTTCTGCAATCCAAAACAGCTAGGAACTCCAGATATTACTGGATTTAAATAATTTTACAGATTTATTTTTCTTCTAACTTAGCAACAGCGCTGGGTTTCATTTGTAGCTGACAGACTGGCTGGGCTCCAGTGGAGCCAATGATCTGTGTCAGTCAATGCTAACTGAGGATCTGGTGCCTCCTGCTCCAAACTGTGGAAGACTTGTCATCTGTTAAAGATACACTGAGGTGTGTGGGATGCAGATGGCATTCATTTTCTTCTATTGGCTTTGTAATAGAAACATGCAAGACTGAAAGCTCTACCAAAGCAGAAAACATGCAAGGTTTAAATTCATGGGGAGCTGAGTGTTTTGGGTACAGCCTTTCCTCACGCACTTTCAAACCCATCATTGGTGCCCAGCCTGTGTGCACTTTGCAGATAATGGTGGGAGGAGATGGAGCCAAAGAGAATGGCTTTAGGGCATTCGTAAAAGAGCCTCCCAGAAATGCTGGGCAGGGGAATGTGCTGCACTGTGTGCAGGGTAAAAGGTTTGTCTCACAGTGCTGGGGAGTAGGCAGCAAAGATGTTCACTGTTGCTAAAATCATTGCTCCCTATTAGTAAAAGCATCAACAGAAGATGAAGAAAAACATAACATAGTTGTCTTTCATCACCACAACAGGCAGATGGTTTTATCCCTCCTATTTCTGTTGGGGTTTTGCAGGAAAGCCCACGTACATGCCACATCTCATTTGTAAAAACAGAGCAAGTTTTTATTCCTCTCACTCTGAAGTGCCACCCTTAGCACCTGAACAACTGAGTTTCTGCAGCCTGGGGCCCAGGCTCTGTGTCTGTCTGGAACCTGGTTGTTATTCTGCATCACACCCAGGCCCAGGGTGGTCTGCAGCAGCAGAGAGGAGGGAGGCAAGGAGAGAGGAGAAGGGAAGGAAAGGAAATACATAAAATATCCCCAAGAGAGAGTAACTCAGCTTGACTTCAGAGGTGAGAAGGTTGCAGTTACATGCTTATTATTGTTTATCTGTGTTGTGATACTTCCTAAATTCTGTAGTGACTGAGGTTCCCTCTGTGCCAAGTGGGATATCAAAAATGATTCCTGCCCATGAAGAACTTCCATCCTAGGTTTAGGGTAGGGGAGGATTCAGGCAGGAGGATGGTGATGAGACAGTAATGCAGTATCAATCAGCAGAGTAACCAGGAGTCTCAGTGAACCTCCTGCTGTAACCACTGCAATTCATTTAGTTTACTGCCATTATCATTGCAATTAGTGTTTCATTTTTGCAACATAAGGTTAATAATCTAATAACTGTATGGGTTACCCACTCCTCAGCTCATTTGTTGTACTATTCAGCAGGTATAATTTGCTGCAATTTTGTATTATAAAGAACTAATTAACAACAAGATTATTTTTCCACTGAACTTCACAGGAGTTTTTTTTGTCTTGGACAAAATTTTATTTTTATTCTGAGCCATGTTCTGGACTTAATAAGCTGAGTTGTTGACAACAACAGTCACTCACATTTCATCAGGCAGAAGTCCTAATTCAGAGCCAGGTGGCATGAGTGAGAGGTATAATACACATTTTTCAATTAACAGTATTAACAAGCTTGTTAGAAGAATATTTCTTTCCTGTGTTTATAAGTGTAATATTTAAGGTCAAAAATTAGAAATAAATCAAAAAGAAGAAAGAAATAGAGCTTGCAAGAGTAGTGAGTGTGGAAATTACAAAATTACTATTAATTATTATACTTTCAAAATTATAAATCTCCATCATGCCACCTCTGAGGCCAACAAAACATCTTGCACCTGCTTTTATTTCATACCATTAATTTCTTGGATTTTCTTTTGTCTTTTGCTTCAGATTTACACCAGTATAACTGAGTCCAGAGCTCAGTCTCCATGGCCCAGTGTCACCTGCTTTGGCAAGGAACCTCTAAATCCAGCACCTGTATCTGGAATGTATCTGTTTAATATAACACAGCTAGGATTTATCATTATTGCACAAAAATGGCAGCTCTGTGTTGAAAAAGACTAAGAGGCCAACCATGACTATCTCATTACTGATACTTGAAAGATTTTGGTCCAGGATGTATTAGTTTTATTAAATAATACCTATACTTCATAAGTGATGTCTATATTGCCCTTCAGCCATACAGATACGGTTATTAAAAAAATAAAAAAGAAGTTGTGCTTGATGAGTTGTTTTAAGAAGCCATTATATTATTGTAATATGACCACTGTGCTGGCAGGCTTTTGGCAGGTTTCAAATAAACATGCCAGGAATAATTTTGTTGACAGCATCTTGGGCTGGAGCACATCCAGCCTTCATCCATAACGTGTCAACACAGTGATTCTTTCACAGGCAGGAAAATATGTCACCTTGGATCTGCATTTTAGAGTCTTAAAATACCATAGATGTCTAGATTAATGGCTCCAAAATCAACTTCACAGGTGGTTAGTGAGGTTTTTCAATCACAAATGAATATGTAAGCGATAGCATTTGCAGGTTTTAATATGCAGCATCAATGAAGTGTGCTTATGTGGAAACATCTGGTTCACTTTCCAAATCCAAAATCAATTTAGTTTTCACGTAATAGGAAGAAGGAGGTGAAAAACAAGCAGCAGAGGAGAAAACCAGGCTGAAGGGCTTTAGCTGGTTTGCAGAGGTCAGGAAGATGTGCTAGTGCTTCCTGTGAGGCAGAGAGGAGGTGGTTCCTGCTGGTGAGCGACTTCAATGTTTTCTTTCATGTTCTTTTCATCAGAGCAGAAACCACATGTGCTCGGTTTATTCCCCTTTGTGTCATATGCTCAGATTTCAGTATGAAACCCAGATTTGGTGTCTTTAGGATTAACACAAAGGCATCTTCTTGCTGGTCAGTTTAGCTCTCCATGTTTATCTGCAATCTGGGTCTTTCAGGACCAGGCAAACTCCAGCTCTGAGCTCTGTGCTGGAAATGCACCCTTTGAGCTGCCTCTTCACGAACATTATTTATGTGCTTGAATCAGCATCTGCTCAGGGCTGAATGAAACATGTTTCTGGCTTCAGTCCCAAGTGCAGAGGCTCCCCTGAGGAATCCCAGTGAAGGGTGAGGGTTTGCTGCCAAGGCCAGGGGGTATCACAGGCAGGTGCAGCTGTAATCCCCTGGAGGTAAAAGATGGTCGCAGTGACACAGCAACATCCCTCTGGAACCAACAGAAATACAGACAGGAATAATCTGAGGTGGCCAGCATGAATATGGTGTGACGTGTCTGCAGCTTTGCTGTAAGTGATTCCATCTAAAGAGACTTCAAATGACTGAGAACAAAAGAGCAGCTTTGCAAACCTGTGCTGAATAAAGCTGTTTGTCTTTCTTTGAAAAGTCATTTATCTCTCCTTGCTTTTTACCAGGGGAAATTTCCTGACAGAATTTTGAAAAGAAAGTGAACATGCTTTCCTATTTCTTTGCAGTGTATTAAACCCCAATATTTTGCTTATGAGTAGTTTTCCTCCTCTTGGTACTCTAGAAATTCACAGCCTTTTTTTTTTTTTGTTGAGATTTTGCTCAAATATTGATTGAATGCCAGGAGAATTAATGGGATTGACTTGATAATGGATTCAGTGCAAGTTCAGCTTTCCTGAACACTCAAGTGTGTGTGTGTATTTCTATCACACTGGGACTCATGGATGGGAAAATCACACTTCATGCAAGGTGTTATTAAGCTCTTGAACCACATCTGGGTTTGTAGATGTTATTCAAGTCCATGAGCTAATTTTTTTCTTCATTTTAAAACTTCTGACCATTTGTGGTGACAGTGTTAGATTATTTTCAGGACTGTGACTGTTGCCATCAGTTCTGTAACACTGTCATTGTTTTACCTCTGTCCCAAGACACTCTGAGGGCTTGGCTGGATTTCTCACCTGCTTCTCCACAGTTCTCCCATTTCTCTCTAGATCCTCCTGTACCCTGATGTGAAAGAAAGAACATTTCTGCCACTATCTGAGAAACCCTGCATTATTTCCCTGGCTTGTTTATAAATTTCCTTCCCTTGGAAAGCCACAGACTTTTATGCCTTTTTTGCCTTTTGTGCCTCTTGTGCCTTTTGTACCTTTTTGCATCACCTGAAAATTGGAGATCGTAACAGTTTCCTAAAAATGTTAGAAGACTAAATTGATTAACATTTGTATTCATGTTTAGGGTAAAGAATCTGTAGGAATGGAAGTATTTATTCTGCTTGCTCGATGCTAAAATTGCATTTCTCAAAGATCCTGACCTACTTTTCAAATTTTTCTCTAGTAACAACAGCAACTACAATTTTATTCCTTTTAATTATTTTTCAATTCAAATAGAAAGCCAAGTACAAACAAGGGGGAGACAAGGAAGGGAGGCTGTTCTCACCTCTGCCCCTCTTTGCCAGAAGAAAGAGAAGCCTCATGTCTTCTCCTGAATTAGAATAGATGATGGAGCGCATCAGGTGTTTAATGCCTCAAACTTGGCTTTTCATTGCAGATTTATACCTTTTGTAGTGGCTAGATCCCCAAACATATAGAAAGTGATTCTAGACATTATCTTTTTCTATAAAATGAATTCTAGGGAAAGGTTAAAAAATACTTCCCAGGATATTCTGAAAACAAAACTGTGAGGTTTGCCTGACTTCTTTCTTCCAGTCTTGTTGCTATGTATAAGAAGTAAAAGTAAAGCAAACTCTGAATAACAGAAGAGCTGAGTGTACTAGAAAGCTTTTTGTTTTCATAAAAAATTTAAAATGGAAAGAAAATAGTCTTTTAAAGAAGTACCAGCAGTTCTATTTTAGACAACCCATCCCTCATAATAAAGGAAATGAGGCAAAAAAACTGAAATAGATGAGTTTCACAAGGAGGAGGAGCATCCAGAGTTGTTCTGGCTGTGACCAGATCCCTTGAGTGAATTCAGCCTCCCAGAAAAGCTGAGTGCACTAATATTTCATACAGCTCCTGTGGGCGCTTCAATGCGTGCATGAAACCACATATAGTGCAAAATGCTAAGAGGAATCCAGCAAAACACATGAAAGTGGAATAAATTTTTAAGATCTTGCGAATGTGAACACAGCACATCATAAAAACCTCAGTCCTGAGAGCAGGGCTGCTGTGTACATCAGAGGCAGAACATATGGTGCAACCACAGTGCAGTCAGAGCTAATCACTGAGTGGTGATGGAGCTTTTATTCTGAAGTTTTAAGGATGTGATTAAATTTAATGTATATGCTAGACAAGAAGCCTGTCTTCAGTTCCTCAGACCTACCAACCCAGGAGTGCACGCAGCATGCCCTGAGGAGATGTCATGTTTTCTGGGAAGGCAGGAAAGTTCACCAGGGGGATATCCTTATTGATTTTTATCTCTATGCATGCCCCTGTGAATTATTTATCTTCCTGTATGCTTCTCTGACATCTTATTATGAAAGTCTCTTGAAGGTTACTGTAAAGCTCCTCATTCCCAGACTTAATGAGGGCTGGTAGGAAATCGGCGTTGATGAGTGAGTTTGGATGAGTGCTGGGATGGGGGCTGGTGCTCATGTGCCAGGAGGTAATGGGGAGTGTGGGTTCCACTGTGAGCCACCTGTGGGTGCATTGCATTTATTTGCTGTATAATTATTTGGGATGAATTCAATTAATGGCACCATGAATCATAACAGCCTGAACTGTGTTTGGCTCGAGGGCGTCACCCGCCGTGGTCACAGGGTGTAGATCTGCAGACATACATTGCTGTCTGGATTCTGTGCTTGTTTCCTTGTCTAAGTGCCCTTTTCTAAATGTTCATCTTCTTTTGATGTTTCTAGGAGCTGGTGGGGAGTAATCCTCCTCAAAGAAACTGGAAAGGAATTGCAATTGCCTTACTTGTTATTCTCGTTATCTGCTCGCTGATTGTCACCTCTGTCATACTCCTGACACCAGGTATTTATAACCTTTAACTCACTTCCAGTCTGGTTTTCTTCTGTAATTTTACACTTCCAAGAGTAAAGGGATTGCAAACTAACTGCAAAGTCGACATCAAAGGAATTCTCCTTACTTCCTCACTTTATCTCAGTGTGATGCTGAGTTCAAGGCTATTCTTAGGGAGATTGTTTTAGAGTTTTACATTTCAGTTCAGAAATCAGGGCTGCTGACCTGAGGGCACAAGCCTGGAATTTGATTGCCTTAGCATGGATGGGGAATGTTATTTTAGATGTGCAGGGTAGGAGAGGAACCCACATGGGGCAGTCAGTGAGGGCACAGGAACTCCTGAAATTCATGTCCATGTGGAGCAGTAGTTGCCTCTTGAGTGTCATATCTTGGATCATTGGAAATGGCATTAGGTGCCACCATTAGATGCCACCTTTAGGTGCTTTGGCACCTAAATCCCATCCCATTCAGTTGGATAAATTTCTAGTTCAGACCACAGTGTTTACAAAGCAATTTCAGATAATGATATACCAAATTGCACTTATCCACAGCAAATAATTAGTAACTTCCCAATAAGGAATTCTTTTAGTTAATCCCCTTACCAAGTTTCAGCAAAGTTCTGTAACCTCTGTAAATTACTTCTCTTACAGTAGCTGCTGACATTGTAGGCTTGAATTTTAATGTGGTGTCATTATGATTATTGATTACTATGCATTTATACAGCCCTGAAAATTTCCATGCCTACTTAGGGAGTAGAAATAAAGCGCTTTTGCAGCACTGACAAGATTGTGAACTGAATATGAAAAGACAAACAAAATGAGAGACAAGACACAGAAAAAAGAATTCAGTGTCAGAAGGGGTGAGGAGCTACAAAACCCAGGGGGAGGCAAAGGTCCCTTGCTTAGGGATGTAGAGGAGAAGAACAGGGACTCCTCCTTGGATGAGTACATGTGAGTGGTAGAATCCAGGGAACAGCAAGAGAGAGAGCACAGAGCTGAGGAGCAGAATGGAGGCAAGAGAGAAATGAAACCTCAGGAAGTGGAAGAGCACAGGGTAGGGAAGTGGAAAAACGAGACAGAAATTGTAAGGCAAAAAATTTCCAGCTCATTACATGCAAAACACTTGCAGTCCAGTCCAGGTCTAGGCCATCTTCCCTGACAAAATTCTCATTCCACAGTCCTGCTGTGTGAGGAACTGGAGATAGGGACAAACCAAGAAATACAGGAGTGCATTGAGTTAATTTGAAAATGAGTGAAGCAATCAGTGCATTATTTTTTCAGTTATTTATTGTCATGCCATATTCAGTTTATTTCGTGTTATCCTGAAGTTTTCAATGCAAATTTAAGTTCCATGTGGTCATACCAGCGTAATTATGTGATTAAATTAATTAAGGTAAAACTTCATTAAAGATCATTTATTAAAATAATTTTGTTGTTGCTCAGATTCAACATCTTTGGACAGTGCTGTTCATCCCTGAGATATTTTGGGGTGTGGTGTGTGGCCTACACTCACATCAGGCACAACTTGTTAGGTATGCAAATGTTGCCTGCAGTTTTACAGAAGCACAGACTTTTCAAAGATGTACAGGAAAGCCTTGATTACACAGTCCATACCCATGAGCCTCAACAAGTCCTCTTGAAGCTAAAGCACTGCCTGGGTGGGACCATGGGTGTCACTTCCACCAAAATCCAAAATCCTTAAATCCACTGGCTTCCTTTAATCAGCAATGTGGGAATCCCTTGATCAATCCCTGTCATGATATGAAATCAGGTTTGATGAGCAGGACTCTGCCCTCATGAGTCTTTGCTGGCTGTGACCAAAGACTGATTTCTCTTTTAGGTGTTTTTCAATACCTACCAGAATAATCTTCTCCATAACTTTTCCAGGCACTGAAATGTCACTAACAGGCCTGTAGCTTCCAGGGGCCTCCTTCTTCTTCTCCTTCTTTAACTATTCACATTAAGTTATAAAAAAAAAAATCATAAGTGTATTTTTTATATATTTTTATATGCATGCACAAAGACATTCTCCCTTTGGGGTGTGTGTGCACACACATGCACACATATAAATCATACAATTTTTATTATGTACCCAGCAACACCTCCAGATAACAGTGTTGAGAGGCTCTCTGTGCTTTAAACTGAGGAATATATAAAGTAATTTTCTCTGCTGAAATTTCCATTCACATTTCTTGAGATTTCTAATTACCTGATGTGCTGGTAAGCTGAGCTTGGGTTGGATTTTTCTCCCTGTTGATATTTAAGAATTGTGTCCTACATGCACATACAAAAACTCTTAGCTCAGTACTGCTTCTGTTTTTATTATGGATCCAAAGTGGTGGAAGTTTACATTTAATTACACTATAATTATATCTATATAAAAGGTGGAAGTTTACACTTAATTAAACTATAGAACAACACACATACACCATTGCCTGGGCTGAACTTCTCCAATTTCACGGTGTGCGAGTCCTTTCACCCACCTTTGAAAAATGTTAAACCATTTATACAAATGATGACAGTGCTGTCCTCAGGCTTTCCTAACTGGCAGCTCCTCACTTGTGACAGCATGTGGCACCCGTGCAGGTCCCATTCCATTGTTTGTGTATTTATATAAAGATATAGAACGTGTAGAACTTTCCAGAAGTCTGCCCATGCACACACACACACAGAGAAAAGCTGAAAAAAAGACCCAGTCCTACAGAAATTTTGAGTAAAATAGGGCCTTCCCAAATTCCATTAGACATTGTGCTTAGGAAGAGGCTGATTTCTCATACATCTGTTCCTGATATTTAATGCTTTCTGGAGATATATATCACATTTGCTCCTTTCAAATCTGACCTTTTAACTGAAAAAAAAATAAAAATTACACCCTAATCCATATTAAAATTTTTGAAAAATCCATAAGAACTATTTCTCAGAAGTGTTACTGAGCTAGTCATTGCATAGCATTAATTCACAACATTCTGTCTGACAGTCAAAGGCATTACCTAGAAGGCTTTTTAGCTCTTGTGATACTCAGAGCAAGGCATTATCCTTTGACCAGCTGTGCAGGAGAGCAATTTTTTAACCATAGTTATATATAAATGCGTATTTTACACCAGTACAAACAGGTGGGGTTTTTCAGAGGGGAGAAAGATTGTCTGTTTGCCTTGTCTGGTGTGGCTGCAGCTCTCTGGCCACAGAGAGAAATGCACAACTTCCTCAGGCATCATCCTGGGAAAGGCTGTGAGAACGTCAGAGAAAAGAATGATAAACAATTCTTGTCTTCACTTGCTGCACCTGTTGTTGTGAACTTGTGGGAAGTGTTATGGAGATTTATTTACCAAAGGGTGGTTTCTGAATTAGCCAGTGGTGATGGTGTTTGGATTCAAGGACCAATTGGTTCCACTTGTATCATGACTGTCTGTAAGGGTGAGGGGTTTCTTAATAAGTATAGTGTAATAAAGTGATGGATCAGCCTTCTGGAATGATGGAGTCAATGCTAATTATTACCCAGCTGGGGGCCTGCAATGACATCTGGCCACTGCCTTTTGGGTACAGAGAGGCCATCTAGGGGAAAAGAGAGCTTGGGTCCGCCCAGGCATCAAGCAGGTATGCTGAGGTGGGGATGGAGCTCCTGGTGTGCTGGCCACAGAGGGATGGAGGCACTGTCCCTCTCATGCAATGCACAACAGCCCAGGAGGTGTGTGAGGAGAGAACCCAACACCAGCCTGTGGCTGAGCACCGGGGTGATGGAAGGAAAGGTGGGCACCCAAAGGTGGCTGCAGCCTTCTGACCTATCATGAAGCCTCTGAGTGTGGCTGGAGATGAGGAAAAAGCTTGAAAGAGAATAAAAAAAACAGGCAGTGAGGTCAGCTCCTTGCTCCTTTTTGTTGGGGTTTTCTGGATTTGTGGAGGATCTTTGTTCTGGAGAGCTGTGGGTTGACAGTTCAGCCCAGGCTTGGGCTGAATCCTTGCCGAGGGTGCAAGGATCAAAACTTTCATCCTGGTTTGTTTGGGTGCACGGAGGAAGATCAGGCAGATGAACCCAAACACAGGGCTCCTGCCATGCCTCTAATATTGAATCCAAACCAATATGGAAACCAACATGGAAACCAACAGCAGGCAGACGAACCCAAACACAGGGCTCCTGTCACGCCTCTAACATTGAATCCAAACCAATATGGACACGGTTTCTGCTTGGTTCTCTCAGCCTGTAGCTGTGGAGTTTGGATGCTGGGTTTGTGACTTGGCACTGAGCTCTCAAGTCCCTGTGCCACTTGCAGGGCTGCCATCTGGATCTGCTGGGCTGGGGGATGTGAATGTAAAACAAAAACAGTGCCACATGCTTAGTCCTGTCCTTCCAAAAGCCCAAAGAGGCCTCCACGTCCCTGCAGCTGGGTGTGGAGAGCACAACCTCTCCATCAGCTGGTTGGCACACCCTGAGGCGCACAGAATCTGGACAGAGTGAGGTGCCTGAGATCCCACAACTGCATTTATTCCTCCATAAATGTCTCCATTAGGGCCAGAGGAATGGGGCAGATGTGCTTAGTAAGCCCTCTGACCTACCTGTCTGTTAGAGGAGAGGCCAGTAAATCTCTTTTTTTTTATTTATTACTGAAATTCATGGATGGATGTATTATTTAGTTTATTTGTTTTCTCCCCAGCTCTGTGGCTGAGGTGAATGTAGCCTATGGTCCAGTAGAGGACTTCTTGCATCTCTTGCAGCCCAAGGCAGGGGACAGGAAGGGGATTTCACCACATCCCTTAGAGAGGCTCCTGAAGTGCAAGGTCCAGGTGCTGCCTCTCTCCTCATGAGGAGCTGAGTGCTCTGGAGGAACAGAGATGGTGCAGCTCCCAAACTGGCTGTCCCCATCCTGCACAAAAAGGAGGAATAGGAAGGGCTTCCCACCCTGCTTCTTCCCAAATCTCCAGCACAGAGGTTTGATTGTGCCAGTCCTTGTGTCCTCCAGTGTTCCTCCAGAGGGCATTTGGGAAGCATCTCCTGGACAGGCACAAACCTAAGGATGTGTTTGGTCCCCAGTTCTGGGCACTCTCACCACAGTGAAGTTAATTGGAATAATTTCCTGGGTTCCTTGTCACCTATATTTTCCATTTTAATAAATAAAATGTTGCAGAATAACTTGGCATAATGCTGTCACGCAGAGGGATTTGGCTGAGGAGTTGTGTGAATGGGTTCTGGAATTTGGAAGCCACCGTGAACAGTGTGGTTGACGTCTCAGCCAGACTAAGGAAAAATATGAACACTGAAGAATATAATTTAATTTGGTAAAAGTGAAAGTTTGTTCTGAAACACCTTTTAGTGGAACAAAACACTGTTCACAGGTATTTTTATGTCATCTCAGGTAGCTCAGGGGCTTCAATTTAGTACAGCAAAGAAGATTTTTTTTTTCCACAAATAAGTGCCTTCAGGGTTTGCTGCCACTTCTCTAATCATAAGTGTTCAGTGTAAGTTTAGCACTAAACAATATTAAAGATATCTAAGGCTGCCAATAAACCTCAGGCATGAGGATACTGTCATGAGGAAAGATGCTGAAACACATTCCGGCAGTGGAAATATTCAGAATGTGGCCTCCTCTTTTCTTTAAAAGAGCAAATGTATTTACAGCTGACTGAAAGGTTTCCATGAAAATATTATTTCAGCAAAACATTGAATGTTGACAACAAATTATTCATAGAGAGTGACTGCTTGTCAAAACAAAAAATATTAGAGTTGATGGGAGAAAAGGAAAGAGGAAACATATTAATCAAAATTGTTGGGTTTTCAAATTTGTTGGTTTTTCTCTAAAACTTTCAGCTTTGATATTTCCATGTTTACAAATGAAACTGTATATTCTTTCACTAAAAATTAAAATCAGTGTGGGCAAGCTATGCAACACCTAAAGATTAAGGGTTATGTCTCATAGACTTTTCAAAAATATTTCTGAAACCAAATATTTGATTCTCATGGAATATCTTTTGTGAATTTCTGAAGTAATCTGTATGAGCCCGTATAAGTTTAAACACCTTTCCAACTATGGCTTTATGTTAAAAAAAATTAAGGAAATAAAAATATAAGCTATAAAAAATGGGCCATTTTAAATACTTTTTTAATTGTAGCTCATAATTTCAGAAATATTTTAGGGTTTAGCCATCAAATAATAAGCTTTATATATCACTATGACACCTATAGGTGGGTTTGCATAATTTAGATTCTTTTTTGATCATGTTATGTCTGAAAATGTGTGGTTTAGACAATTTCTTGGTCTTTTTGTAACTGTTAAGACCAGGCATACATAGCAAGGAGGGTTCTGTTAATGAGCCATTGGGTGCTCCTTTAATACCACTGACAGTGGGAAGGGATTTGTGTGTGACACAAAGCTCAATGTGGACTGGATCCAAATGAGATATGTCACTATTCACAGTTTCTGTACTTTCAGATGCATTTCAAACCTGAATTAATGGTAGTTTATTACTGAATGTTTTCCAGTGGAAGATAACAGCTTGTCTCAGAAGAAGAAGATAACAGTGGAAGATCTCTTCAGTGATGACTTTAAGATTCATGACCCAGAGGCTAAATGGATAACTGGTGAGTTTTGAGCACTTTGTAGCATCTTTGCTTTGTTTCCTTACTCCCTGACCATTGGTTTTTTTAATGTATTTCATAGTTCCTCCAGTTCTTTGTGCTGTCCCTGAAATTACAGGATCAAGGGCTGGTTGGGGTTGGAAGGGCCCTCTTGAGATCATCTCGTCCAACTCCCAGCTCCAGCAGTGAGAGCTGTTTGCCCAGAATTCAAATTTCCCAAATTCCCATCTCAACCTTCAAATTCTTATTCCACTTTTCCTCCTGTTAAACATGCAAACACCACAATTCTAACTTTTTATCTAGGACTGCCCAGTGAGCTCATAGATATGTATGGAAAACAACAGCCTTTTTCTCCAAGACCATCCAAAACTCAGTAAGTGATGTGACACATGGTTGGAAGAAGTGGTTGGGGCACCATCAGTGATTATTTTACCATAAACAAAACTGGAGGTTTATATTCTCTCATCAAATATGTTTTTTTCCTGGCAGGGAGGAGAAGCAATGCTAAACAAGAGGCAAACAGTGCTCCAGCAGCAACTGGGCTGGGGCTTGCACACAAGCCATGTGCTCTTTTTATCCTCTGCTGCCTTACATTTTCCAGTCAGGGGAAAACCAAATAATACTTGAATTAATGCATGTTGGATTTGCTGGAGTGGAGCTACTTTGGGGGATGTAGATTCCAGCTCTCCCTGGAAATTGCTGCAGTCAGAACAAGCTTTGTTGAGAATAAAATGATTTGTGCTGTGCTGCTCATGTGATTTCCAGTCCAGCTCTTATTATCATGGAAGTTATTAGCTTTTCTTTTGAATTTAATGGGGAACTGGATCAAATCCTTCCTCTGTTTAGCTTTCCTTTTCTGCTGTGGCCATTGGGAACAATTTTAATTCCTGCAATGAGAAGGGAGAGTGTTAAAGGGTAGTGCTGAATGAACACATTCCCCAGCTGCAGGTTCTGCCACCCACTCAAGCAGAGGGAAAGCTGTTGCAGACAATAAACACCTTCACAAACACACCTGCAGAGTGCAGGAGCTCTTTTCCAGGCTGTGTTCTCCATGGGAATGGAGCTCCCCACAACCACTTTCTAGGAATGGTGATAATGGAAATATGAGCTGCATTGTAGTTCAGGGGTTTTTGTCCAGAATCCTTTTCCTTTCAGCACAGGTATCCTGATGGCCCTAATGAAGGAAAAGGTGTTTTACTGAGACCTTGACTGCTATTTTCTTTATTTGCTAGATTATAGCAAATAGAACATAATGCAGAGAATAACTAAACTTTTACAAGAACAGAGAATGAAGTATTGCTATAGAGCTGGTATAATATCCCCCACTGATGAGTATCACTTTATGTGGACATCAGGCTTGTTTTCTACAACTGCAGTCTGCTGTGAAAAATCAGCATTTCCTTTGCTTTTTCAATTATGGTCAAATACTAAAGTCATATAAACTTTTATGAAGATTAAGGTTCTGATTTTGAGTGTTTTAAAATCCACCTCTGCCTTCTCATGTACCCTAATTACTCCAGTGATGTCTTGCTTCTGAAATTACTAAAATATTGTTTCTATAAGAGACAAAATAAAAAGAAACACTATTAAAACATACACAGAAATTTTAGAATTAATTACTCTATTATTTTGACAAGAACAAACACTGACACTGTTTTTAATACATCTAAAGAAATTTTATGAAGCCAATAGATACCTTGTAGATTTACCCAAGGGTGACTTTGCATTTAAGGTCAAGATGCTCATCTACAATGTCATTCATCCAAGGACCCAGAGCCATTTTACAACATTAGTTGCTTTTCTGTACTAAAGTTGGATTTTTCATAATCTTTCTCTACCTGGCTAAGGGGTGAAATTGTGATTAAGATGAAAGACCAGTAGCCAGATTCCTAAGCACATGTTGTTATTGGCCTCTTATTTTTCAGTATGCAAATGAAAGACTCCAAAAATGCCAAAGCCAAACTAATTAACTTAGTGTAACAAGATTGCTGGAATGCCCCAGCAAAAGAAAAAAAAATGCATATTTGAAAATAGCATATTAAAATTGGATGACTGCTTACAGACCTAACTGATGCTTTGTGGGGATCAACACAGTTAAAACTGAATTATATAAATATAAAATAAATGGGTAGCTGTTGTGTGTCCTTCCCCTTCCTCTCCTTTTAATCATACAGGAAAATATCACAGTCATCCAGAGCTCTGCACAATTCAGTCCTCCTGGCTCATCAAAGCTCTGTTTCCTTCCTTTCTCTCTACATCATTGCAGAAGAGAGGAGGTTGGTGGCCAGAGATGAAGAATGTTGCATGTTTAGGAGTGTTTGAATCATCTGAGGGATTTGATCCCAAAATAATTCATTCAGTAAAATATCTGTGTGCTTCCCAGTAAGCAAGGGGCTGATTCAAACACTGAATGAGGAAGATCTTTCCTTAAACTAGATTGAGTCTTAGAGTAAGTATTTCAATAAATAAAATATTTATATTCAGGGTTGCACTTAAAAATATGCTGAAAGTTCCACAAAATTGATGCGTTGAGCTCATGTTTCAGTGTTTTCTTGATTCTCAGCAGGCATGTGGAAAAATAACATATTTCTAATCAATAGCTTTGTGTCATTCTATTCTATTGATTTTAAAGGACCTAGGACAAAAGAAAAGAACCAGTCTGAAAGCTGACATAAATGCACTTTCAGTGTAAAGATTACAGGCTTTGTCTCAGCTTCCAATCACAACTTGTGGCTCATTTGTGGGCATATTTGCATTTTTTTTAATTGGAACTGCAATTAAATTTACTTGCACCAAGTGAGGAGTGACAAAGTTGTAAAATTTTGTAAATTTGAACATTTTACAATTTTTGTGATGCTGCTGTAATTTCAAATTTCAGTTTGAATTTCCCTGCACTTCTTTTAGGGAGAGGAAAGAATAATTTGTTTAATTAGCATCTGTCTTCTACTGTCCTGACCTCTGTTGTCTTTGGCTCTGTTCAGAGTGATCCAGAGTGGAGCGACGCATTCATAGAGCACATAGTGACAGGCCAAGGGGGAATGCCTTCAAACTGACTGAGAGCAGGTTTAGACAAGATATTGAGAATAAATTCTTTCCTGGGAGGCTGGTGAGGCCCTGGCACAGGTTGCCCAGAGAAGCTGTGAATATCCCATCCCTGGAAGTGTTCAAGGCCAGGCTGCATGGGGCTTGGAGCAACCTGGGATAGTGGAAGGTGTCCATGACCATGGCAGGGGACTGGAACTGGATGATCTTTAGATCTCTTCTAACCCAGGTTATTCTGTGATTCTGTGACTAGAATAGACTGCTCTAGAGTTTATTTCTAGATCCACTTCCAGGGACTGCTGTTGGTTAGGTTTTCCCTGTAGTGTGACTAAAAGCTGACTTTACTATGAAGGTTTCGTTTTTCAGGACAGCGCAGCATTTGTGTTATACCACAGTAGGTGTAAAGCAGTGAAGTACAGGAAATTTGGGGTTCTGCTGGTGATTAATTGGCACCCCCCTATTCAGCAGTCCATCTGAGCTGTGCTCCTGTTCCAGTCCCATTCATCCCACCCCTCCTGCACTGTTCTCATCCCTCCATGTCTCACATGCTGCACTGAACTTCCCTTTCCTGTACAATTACAATTATATTGCCCACACACTTAACAAGCATATGAGCTCCAATCAGTGCCTTTTTTTCGCACTGTGTATCTTAAATGCAGTATTTGAACATCTCCTTGTTTTCACATCCCCCTCCAGAGCCTGTCAGGAGTGTCCTGTGCCAGCCTTCCTTCAGCCCTCTCCCAGCTGACAGGTGGCCTGCTCGTTAGTTGGGTCCCTAATTGTTCAGCAGTTCTGCTCATGAGCACCACATTACCTTGTAATTAGGCTTTGCAATTACTGGGCTTTTCCTGTAATTTCTCTGACACAGCAGTTTAACTCAGGTTTCTGAAAAGCTCAATGGGATGGTGCAGTGTTCCTGTGATGTTCAACAAAAAACAGGATAAAGGAATTTGTTATAATTTTGCGCTGAAGAGAAGCTTGGTCGTTCTGGTTTCTTCTATAAACAATAATTCATAATCATTACTTAAACCTGACCTGAGAAGACGGTTGAAGTTGAGTCGTGCATTCTGGTTTTGTGGCCCTTTTGAGCTGCAGTGATTCCTGCCAGCTGTGAGTCTGATCCTGGGAGCACTCCTGCCTCGTGGGGAGGGAGCATCATGTAAAAGAAACCAGTGGAGACTGAACTGTATGTGCCACTTGTGGAGACTTATGCTAATCTTCTGTCTTTGTACTTAAATGGCAAATAGATTTTCCCACTTTGAAAGTACTTGGATGCTGTTTTAGTTGAGAAACAGCAGAGCAGCCTTTAATATCCTGACAGAATTGCAATGGATTGGGTGCAACGTGTCAGTCTTTGCTCTTTAGAGGATATTTTTCCAGCCTTGCTGTAGGCATCTTGCAAGACATTGTATCTAGCAGTGGCTCTTGTCAGGATTCTGGGCTGTAGGTAAGTGACTGGAGGTTTCAATTAGGAGAGCATTTTCCTTGGCCAGACCTGGGGAGGCAATCCTTGCAGAGTGCCAAATGGCAAGAATAAAAGTTAAAAGTAGGACAGCACAATATATTCAGTCGGGAAGGAGCACCGAGGTACAGGACAGCAAATGACATGTTTAGGGTCACAGGAACTTAAAAAATGTGAAAATCAAGCCCTTCTCTCTAAGGTCCCTGCCCACTCACTTCACCTGTAATATTGGAAAAATAATATTTATTCTTATGAGTAGAGAAATAATGAGTGAATTAGCAAAAGGCTTCAAATGACATTTTCAGAAATGTCTCAGTTATTTGGAAGCCTGCCACTCAGTGAGAGCCAGGAGCATGGTGTGCCCAGCTTGCCTCTGAGAATGGCAGCTGGGCTTTTATCTCAAAAGTCCCTTTGAAAAATACACTAATAACAAATATCTAAATATAACAAAGTAATTATTTTATCTGTAATACTGAAGCACATATGTTCTGTTGCATGTTTCTCTAATAACATCATAGAATTTCTGGGCTCTTTTAAAGCCTAATATTGAATTTAATGACCTAGAACTAATAGGTTTTATTTACCATGCTGAAAAAACCACAGTGTAGTGACTGAGGTAATTTATTTCAGTTTACCTTTAGTAATAATGCTCAGATCAACAATACTTAGATAGCCCAAATGCCCTCAAGCCTCTTTTCTGCAGTGTAAATCCATTGCACTGTATTGATAAAAGCACTGATGCATTTCAAATGATCCAGATGCTGTGGAGTAAATGAATTATTTATAGGTTGCTTTGCATAGATATTAAGAACTTTGTAAGTGCTAATATTTTTCACTATGAAAAAGGTTTTGTGCTAAGGTGCTGCTTTGACAGCTCTTTAGACCTAAATTGCCCTCTTAGAAGATACAGCAGATACAGCGTGGCTGGCTGGAGTGCAGGTTTCTCTGGGTTGCTTCTCCATGGGCCAAAAAGATTCCTGGAATCATTAAGGTTAGAAAAAACGTCTGAGTCCAACCATCAACCCAGCACTGCCAATTCCACCATTAAACCATGTCCCTAAGCTCCACCTTGACGTGGGGTTTGAGCATCTCCAAGGATGGTGATTCCACCCCTTCCCTGAGCAGCCGGTTCCAGTGTTTGACCAGTGAAGAAATTTTTCCTAATGTGCAGTCTAAATCTGGCATGACTCAAAGTCATTTCCTCTTGTCCTATCACTGGTTACTTGGGAGAAGATGCCAACTCCCACTTTACTACAACCTTTTGTCAGGTAGTTGCAGAGAGCGATTGACAGCTTGCAAGTGACCGTCCAAACTGTAAAGGCAGCAGGACCCTTTCTCTTGGCAAGGCTGGGCTGTCAGCAGGAAAGGAAAGCTCATTTTTTCTGTTTTGCATCCAAGGGACAAAGCTGCCTTCCTTGGGCACTGCACGTTGCAGTCTTGAGCACATTTGGGGTCTGTGGTAGGAAGGTGAATTTCCTGTGCAGCCATCCTTGAGCCCCAATGCCATCCCAGCTCCTGTCTTGTGTTAAATGAGTTTAAGGTAGAAAATGCTCACAGGTGGTTTTGTTAGTGTAAATCTGGTGAAGGCATAAAGAAAACTGGGTTACTCTACCACAATATTTGCCCACCTTTTAATTAGAGATATTAGCTCGTTCATTTCAATGTGTTTTAAATGTGTGTTAAAAAGACTGAAATGAATGGGTTTACTGGTCTTATTTGTTCAAAGAAACCTTTCTCCACTCTCAGTTGAAACCTCATATCCAAGCTCATGGCTGCTTCTTTCTGCAGTATTTTTATGTGTGTTTTGACTTTTGAGATGTTTTTGAAATACTTTCTGAAACACAAAGCAAGATACCTGGTGCACAGCACATTGGATTGTGGTATCTAAGGTTTAGTGAACTTCCAGGCCCCATTACAAAGAACCCCACAGCCTATAAGGATGACTTTATGCTGAGAGTAAAGATATCCACACTAAAGGAAAATGTGTGTGGGCCAGAAGAAAATACAGGGGAAGGACTAAGAAAGCTCTTTTTGTCTAACATAGCATGGTTTTGCTGGGGATGGCCTTCAGAAACCCTCTGTTATGATTTATAAAGATGTGAATGTTTGTCAAATGAACTTCTGGGTAGTATTGGTGCCAGTAGAAATGTCCATGCACTTCAGAGCTAGTTGATCACTATTTTTATTCTAAATGCCTTCATGAAGTGACAGGAAGTGAGTAGGTAAGAGATCTTGCTCTGTCATGACTGCCACATTGAGGAAGAAGTGAGGAACATGTTAAACCATTTGAACCATAATTTTAATTTTAGATACCCTCCTGGATCATATTTTTTTGAGATTTCTGTGGCTCTGGGATCTGAAAGCACTGGAGAAAATTTTCAGCCTCTGGGCAGTTGCCGAGTTCAGCAGTGACAGTAACCTGTTCACTAAAGACAGGAAACTTGGGAATTAATGGAATTTTAAGAGACTATAATAGGCCATGGGGGAGAGCATTCCTGCCATGTAGCTGTTTTGTTCATTACTGCTAGAGAGAATGAAATGGGAAATCAATTTGGCTCTTTCAAAAATTAATACAGCCTGCAGGAGCAAGCTGGGGAGGAGTGTGGTGCCAAGGATTGGGCAGTGCCTCAGTGCACTCTTCTCTGCAGTGCTGGAGTGCTGGTGGGACACATGTGCTGGTTTTGGGCTGAGGAAATAATTCTTTGGCATTTACAGCAGCTTCTGACTTTAGAAGGAGAAATGTGTTGCATAAAGTCATGTTTGGGAAAAACATCACACCCTGGAAAAGCAGAAGTAACACAGTAATGGTCAAATAGGGGTTTTGTGTGTGGTGTTTTTGAGTAGTTAGAGAACACCTAAAAACCCACATGCATTAAAAAGTGGCCCCAGGCATCCAGTGCCATAGCTTTCCATATGTTATGTCTCTGCATCTTGCAGATGAGTGCGGAGTCAGGGACAGGGCTGGTGGCATGAAGGTCACCTGGGAGAACAGAGGCAAGGAATGAGTGATGAGGAGGGTATGTATGGAGAGTGTGGTGCTGCACAGTGACTCAGGGGAGAAGCCCAGGCAAGCAGGAAGGATCCTGGGGGTGTCCCAGTTGGAGCAGGAGCTGGAGTTGTGTGAAGAGTGAAAATGAGTCTGGAAATAGGTACTGCCGAGAAGCGGCTTAGTGGCCTATGATGAAGAGCTGGAAAATACATTCAGATGCTCTGGCAGTATCAAAGAGAGCATTTAATGAATCAAAGATGACTGGAGGAGGCAGGAGAATTCCTTGGACTTTGTTTCTTCCTGTCTAGGTTCTGTTAACACCTACTGCCCATAACTGCCTAATTCTGTTCCCACCAATTTTTTTAAAAAGCAAAGAGGAAAAATAAACTTCCCCCTAACAGCCAACATCCCACTCTCACAAGTTGGACCAGCAGGTTTTTGTAGACTTTCTATAGCCATTAACAAAAACAGATTCCCCATTTCCATTTCAAGCCCTACTCCACTAAAATTAGTGCTTTTCCTCAAAGTAGCTCAGAAGCAAGGCAATGCCTCCTGTCGTGACTGTGTCTGCCAGCAAGAAGCAGCTTCAGGGAATAATTTGAAGTTGTAAAAGGTGTGTGAAAACTAGAACAATTTGGGCTCCTTTGTGTGTTAAATTTCTCTGTATATTTGAGATAGAAGTCCCTGGGAATTATGTTGAAGCTGCCCTCTTTGCTCCTCCCCATCAGCTGTGTGTTGCTCTAAGGTGCACTGCAGCATTTCTAGGCCCATTTCCTGGTGGTGAATGCAAAGCTGATAAATTCAGTGCTGGGTCCTTTCACCTGCCAGCCAGGCAGGTACTGCAATGACACTGGATTCACAGTGGGGAGCCTTTTGATTAAAAAAAAAATAAAAAAAAAAAAAAAAAAAAACCAAAAAACAAAAACAAAAAAAGGAGAACAGCAGGGATGGAAGTGGGAAGGAAACACTGCCACAGGGAGCAGTAGCATCTGTGGGGGACTTTGAAGAATGTGGCTCACAACAGAGATGTCACTGAACCACAGACACAGAACCACATGCACAGTCCTGCCTGTGTGCTGAACAGTTTAAATCCAGTCAGGAAAAGGGAAAAGGATCAGGTTTTTTTTCATCCTGTTAAAAGTGGCTTGAAATCAAAATGCTGCTGCTCTGAGAGCCAAAGGAAAGGCACTGGTTTTTCAGGAGTTTAACTGGGAGAGGGATTTGGTGTTCTCTCAGTGGGTGTTAGTTATAAAATCCATGTGAATAGATACAAGAAGAGTGAAGAGATGCCCTTCCCCAGCTGACACCTGTGAACCAGGTAAGGGTGAGCTCCCAGCTGTCCCCAGCCCTTGGGCAAGGGGACACTGCAGGGACAAAAATTGTCTGTGCTAAGCCTTAAAAAGGATGGCCATAATTGCAATAATTGCCTTCCTGTTGGCTGAATTTGGACTAAAATAAAGTTGCTGATTTTTTTCCTTTGACTTTTCAGAGGAATGCAGCACAGGCAAGGGGAGGGAGAGGAACAGGAGCTGTGCTCTGCTCCTGGGTGATGGGGCAAGCAGGGCACAGCAGAGGGTGGTGGTCTCCCTTCCCCAGGAGCTTGACAGTGTTTCACCATGAGGAGGATTGCTTCTGGAGAGAGGAAGAAATTTTATTTTGCTTGGATCCAGCTCTGCTTAGAAGATGTGGGTAGATGGAAAGGAGACTCAGTTTTGAACTGTAGGAAAAGAAGGTCAAGAAAGAGGGTTTACACGGACTTGTTGAAGGTTTTCTTAACAGTCAGGCGGATTTAAGGATGGAAACATTTTAGGAAAGAGGCACTTAAGTGTGACAGTGTTCACAGGGGTCTGAGGATGAGGGAAGAAACGAGGATCTGACTCCATGTTTCAGAAAGCTTGATTTATTATTTTATGATATGTATTATATTAAAACTATACTAAAAGAATAGAAGAAAGGATTTCATCAGAAGGCTAGCTAAGAATAGAAAAGGAAAGAATGATAACAAAAGCTTGTGTCTTGGACAGAGAGAGTGAGCCAGCTGACTGTGATTGGCCATTAATTAGAAACAACCATATGAGACCAATCACAGACCCACCTGTTGCATTCCACAGCAGCAGATAACCATTGTTTACATTTTGTTCCTGAGGCCTCCCAGCTTCTCAGGAGGAAAAATCCTAAAGAAAAGGATTTTTCAGAAAATATCATGGCTACTACTTAAGAGATAAGCACCCAGGAAAGCACAGATGGAACAAATGAGGTGCATAATTGCAGGATGTGCTGAGCAAAAAGCACATTCAAGTGAGGACTGCAAAGGGCAATGGAGAAAGGAGAATTTGGGGCTTTCAGGCCTCTTCTTAAGCCATTGATCCAAATTACAACACACTGCTGATACTTCAGTAGTGATCTCCAGAAATGTTTGTCTTTTGACACAGTCCATACCTGGGAGCTTTTTGTTTTCTAGGATGCAATTTGCTTTCTTTTTAAAACTTTTTTTTTAGAATATTTTAATCAAGGCAATTTTCTGTATTTCATGCTTCCCTGCCCAACTTTGATTGCTTCTTGGAGATTTTTACTTGGTGCAAAGAACATTTTCCTGACTCAGTAGCTTTCCCAGAGCTTGCTCCACTGCTCTTGGACACTTGTTGAACACTGAATGCTTACCAATTATTAATTAAAGCAGTGTGTATTCTACTTGTTCCTATTAATGAACATTAAATAAATATATGCTGTGATACCATAATTAAATAATTTGAAGACAGGAAATACTGTATTTCTGGTGATTAAATTTCATATCAAGTCTTGTAACTGAAAATGTAGCAGGCAAAGATTTACTTATCTAAGAAAAAGTCCCCAGTGATCTTGGATCTCCTGACTGGATTAAGATGTTCAATGTAAGAAAAACACTTTTTTTAAACAAGAAATAGTCCCAGACTTATATAATTCATTAAAAGAAATGTATAATGAGATAATTATCATTGATCAAGGGAATGTAATTATACTTTAAAACCTCACATCAGTGGAAATTCAATTAAGAGCACAGGAGACCAAAGGTTTGCCCAGCCCAAAATCCTGTTTCCATGGGAGGCAAAATGTGTGTGCACAAGAATAAGTAAGAGGGAAATGAACTTCACTCACTTTTTAGCTCAGAATCCTCAGTTCCTCTTGTATATTTTCTGTTTATTTGCCAAAAATATTTTTCTCTTCTGAGACACTTTCCAAGCACCCTCCAGAGCCTCTTGCATCCAGCATTTCTCCCATTGATGAGTTTCACTGACCTAACACCTATTGCAAGAGGAAGGGTTCTTGGGAGCTTGTTTCTATTTGCTTTGCTTGGTCAGTCTTAGATCAGGACTTTGCAAAAATGTTTTCCACCTCAAATGTGTAATTTTGGAGAAGATGGGGTGGGAATTACACACAAGGGGTGCACAGAAGTGTCTGAGTTAACTTCTCAAAATGTTCAAATTATTTTGAGTTTCGTGACACTTGAAGACAAACGTATGCATGCAGTGTAATTTGTTTGACCTTAAAGCAAAGCCAGATTATTTTGCTGTGTGTTAAAATCTTTAGGTTCCGGTACCAAATCATGCCACACCAAGTAATCATGAAGTCATAAAATCATGTGATCCAGGTCCCCAGCAGAGCTTCATAGTTTCATGTGAAATCTGCACTGGGTCTGCTGGGTTTGTTTTCCTTTTGCTACTTGACAAAGTCCCAGCCTCTGGGGAAGGCAGCACACAAAAATACTCTACTTTGATTCAAAAAATAAATGTAATGAATAAAAACATTTTTAGTATTCGGAGATATTATCATAATTATTTCTAAATGGTCCTTCAAATGTTAAACTTTTCTGGAGGTAAATGGAGAAAAATTCATTTAATAGCATTTGAAAAGATGTTTTTAAAATATCAGGTTCTTTTGAAGCTTTATACCTGTCTTCCAATGCTTAGGTTTCAAAATAATTGACAAAGATTGGGTAATCACCCTCAAAGCATTTTAGCTTTCCAGGGAATGCAGAATGGCAGGGGTAAAAAAAATTTTGTGTAAACAAAGTCCCGTAAGAAGGCAGTGTTGAAACCAAGAAAAGTTAAAAAATCATCAGTTCATAAGTGTTTGCTCCATAATGGGCAAAAGTCTGGATCTATTAGATAAATCATTATTTATTGGCATGCAATTGACTCTATAAAAATTGACTCAACGTTGAAAAGTGGTGAATCCAGCAGTTCAGAGATTGTGTTCTTATTGCAGTTATGTTCCATGTGGTCATGTATGCAGAGTAAACCATTCCAGGGTCTGGCTGGAAGTCTTGGCCTTGCCAAGCAACGTGGCGCCTTCGGGCAGACTGAAAAGAACCATCAAGACTTGAACAAACACCTAAAATCCACTGATTCTCCCCAGACAGCGTCCAGAAATTTTTCCCAATACTCTAATTTGTCACCAAGCTAATAAACACTTATTCTGTGCTCAGCAGTCAATTTTCCCATTTCCTGGAGGACAGCAGCCCACGGCCAGGCCTGCTCCTGCAGCTGGCTCTGGATGCTCAGCCCCTGGCAGCACCAGCAGGGAGTGGGGCCAGGGGCTGGGCTGGCCCGTTGCCCCTCAGAGGGGTTAATGCACATGTGCTGGGCCATGGGCAGCAGTTTCCACTGGCTGCTGCTGCCTCAGCTCATGGACTGACTCATTTTTACAAGACAAACTGCTTGGAATACTCATATATAAGTCAAAATGCTTATTAATAATGTGCAGGTATCTTGTCTTTCCTTGTTCTCCTTCCCAGGAAAAGTAGGCTGTGAACAGTGATGTAAAAAAAATCTTAAAACACTTCTTTAAAACATGGCCAAGAGAATATATGTGTGTATGTATGTATGTATATGTGTGTGTGTGTATGCATATATACATGTATATATGTATATATATGTACATATATTCCCAAGAATACATTTGTATATATGTATTTATGTATATATACACATCTATATGTGTGTATATATACACAAATATGCATGTATATACAAAGCAAATATATATATGCATATATATATATACATATATACATATATATATATACACACACATATATATATACATATATATATCTACACATATATATATATGTATTCTCCATGTATTCCATATTTTCCTTCTTCCAGGTGTCAGTTTCAGGGGCAGCATTTGTAAGAGTTTGCTGTTACCTTTTACCTTGAAGCTGATACCAAATACAGCAGCAGGCATAAGAAATGGCCTCAAACCAAATTAACCTTTATCATAAAAGCATGTTATTTATGTATTTTTATATATTATTTATGTATGTATATATACATATATATAGGTATATATATGTATATATATATGTATATATATGTAAATATATGCATATATGTATATATATGCCCAAGAATACATATATATATCTATATGTATATATATACATATATACATGTATATACAAAGCAAATATTGTATATACATATATATAAATTTAGATGTATATCCATATACATATGCACACACAGACATATCTATATGTCTATATATCTATATATCTATATCTATAGATATATGTTCTCCATATATTCCATAGTTTCCTTCTTCCAGGTATCAGTTTCAGGGGCAGCATTTCTAAGATTTTGCTATTACCTTTTGCCTTGAAGCTGATACCAAACACAGCAGCAGGCACAACATATGGCCTTAATGGCCTTACACGAAATTAACCTTTAACATAAAAGCATGTTTGTTAAGGATTTTCTAATGTTAATGCCTCACAAAGCAAGATATTTTAAAAAATAAACACCAATAATTATAATATTTCTGATTTTTTTCCCTAATTGGCACAGAATGGATAATATAGCTAAACTATCAAGCCAGAAGGCTTTGAATAAGAAAACAGGAGAGGGATTATTAGAATTCCATAGTTTCTATTTGTTTTCCTTCTTCCAGGGCAGGAAACTGAGAGCGTAATCAATTTTCTGTTGCAATCAACTTTTCTAGGAGAAACAATATTGAGCTATACTCAGGAGAGAAAAATACTGAGAACAGCCTTTTTTTATCCAGTTTAAGGGATATCACCTTGATCACTGGAGTGAGCTTGGGTTGCTCCCTCCAAAAGAGATAGATTGTAATGGGAATAGAAGTGGTCCAGAGAAAGATTAGGAGCATGACAGAAGCATGGAAATGCACAATAAAAAGAATTGCCCCGAGTTATTATGAAGTTATGTAAGGATAGAAAATAAGGAAAAAATATGAAGAAGTGATGCTCTTTTCATGGAATAAGGGCATTCATTGGATTTAATCTCCTCTGCTGAAAGTTCTTAACCCATTGAGAAGGTAATTTTGGACGGAAGGTTCATGAGAATTGGAAGGAAGGAGCAATCATTTTTTTTTTGGTATAACTATTTTTCATCCATTGCACTTGAACCAGATGTTCATATCAACCCTTTTGGTCCTGCACCAGCATCAGCACAGATCTCTTCTTAGAACTGCTGGTGCTTCAAAACCAATAGAACAAAGGCAGTAACAGGTGGATGATGTTGGTTCCATGGTAGAGAGAGGAAAAGGAGCAAGAAGTGAAATAAGGAATTCAGGAATCTTTTCTGGGGTTTGGTGAGGACTCTGTGTAAGAGCTGACCCAGCAACTGCAGGCAAACCAAACCAATGTGCCATGCTAAGGAAAAGCTCCTCACTCATCATGGAATCATAGAATGGTTTGGGTGGGAGGGGAAATGAAAGATCATCCATTTCCAACCCCCTGCCATGGGCAAGGACATATTCACTAAACCACGTTCCTCAGAGCTCCATCCGACCCACCCTTTAACACTTCCAGGGATGGGGCAACCACGGCTCCTCTGGGCAGCCTCTCCTATTGCCTCACCACCCTGCTTAGCTGACATGATTTTTTTTTTCATTCCATCATCAGTTGGTTTAAAAACAGTGGGATTTTATCAATAATTGCAAAGTGTTTCTCCATTAGTGTCTCCCTTGCAGCTGGGTGCAGGAAGACTGTTCTCACCCAGGTGCCATTTCCTTCCCTCAGTGCCATCTCACTCAGCACACCAGTCTCCTGCCCAGCGCCAAACTAATTATTATTAATGGTTCTTTGAAAGTGTTGAAAGTGTTCCCATTGGCTCTGTAGCAGAGTGCCCTCTTGTGACTGCTCCAAAACCAGAAATAATGCACTGATAACCTGTTGGGTTGTGAGGGTCCCCAGGACAAAGTGAGAGATGAGAATTTGACTCCAAGTTCTCAGAAGGCTGATTTATTATTTTATGTTATGTTATGTTATGTTATGTTATGTTATGTTATGTTATGTTATGTTATGTTATGTTATGTTATATTATATTATATTATATTATATTATATTATATTATATTATATTATATTATATTATATTATATTATATTATATTATATTATATTATATTATATTATATTATTATATTACTAAAGAAAGAGAAAGGATACAGACAGAAGGCTAGAAAAAAATAATCAAAACCTGTAACTAACTCAGAGAGTCCAACACAGCTGGCTGTGATTGGCCATTAATTAAAAACAATTCACATGTTTGGATAAACAATCTCCAGACCACATTCTCAAGCAGCAAAACAGGGAGAAGCTGAGGCTTCTCATCTTCCCAGGAGAAGAAATCCTGGCAAAGAGATTTTTCATAAAATATCACGGTGATAGTAACCAAAATGTGTATTGGGGTCTTGGATTTCATCTCTTGTCTGCCTTGATTTTCAAAAGCCTGAGGTCAGGGTGGTGGCCATGACTCTGACAGACTCCTCACACATGAAGTTAGACTTTATCACAATCATTCCTCACCAGACACATCTGAAATGACAGGCTGACATAAGAGGGACTGTGAAATATTGCACACAAAGATAATTAAAACTTCACCTGTAGCTGCACACAAAGCATATCTGCTTGTTAACATACAGCAATCTCCTTCAGTCTGCACTGAAATTCAAGTAATCTTCCCATGATAGTAATAATGAAAAGCAAGAAAAAACACTTTATGTGTTCTTCCTGCCCATTATGGCCATTAACAAGTGCAATTTGTTTAGGAGCAAAGAGAAGGAGGCAAGGGAATGCACAGAGAAATTAAGTAAGCGAGCTGTGGGGTCACATTGTAATGAAAATTTATTCATGGATTCCTTTTTTTCCCTCAGTGTCAAGTGGATTATTACATTTAGGTGCAACACTTTGGATCATGCACTCCCCTGTGCAAAGCCAAACCAAATGAGGCAGAACAGACCTGGTGCCTTTGGCGGAGAACAGGGAGGTCACTGTGTGATGCTGCCCTGGGACTGGGGCACAACCAGGGAGGGCTTGGAGCAGTGTCCCTGCATGGAACAGCCAAGCTGGGTGCCACCAGCAGCAGTGGTGACTTGGGCTCCCATCTGAGCTAGAAACTACAGTGGGAAAAGCTCTGGAATTATTATTTTCCCTGTGAAATCTGTGCCATTGTGTATTTGGGGCTGTGCACCCACCCCAGTCCCTTCATGGAGCTGGGATAAGCTGATTCCTGCTGCTTGTTGGCTGCACTTTTCTTTTTTTCTGTCTTCAGTTGCATGATGAAACTGAAAAGTATGCAGGGTGTGGATAAAAGCATTAAGGGCCATTTTCTGGGAAAATAGTTGTCTGGGGTTAAATTGCTTCTGGCCTGTGTTGAATGTGAAATGTTTCCAGCAGGGAATCAAAGGGATGAGTGTAATCTGCTGTCTCCAGCTGTCCAGTAACCCAGGGGTCATCACTTCTCCTCCTAGAACATCCAGCATTTGAAGAGCACATGCACAGCTGAACAGAAGAGTGAGATGGCAGAGAATTTTTGAGGGAGATTTCTCAGCTCTGGAATACACCAAAGTCATCTCAGTGTGGTGCATTCCACTCCTCCCCCCAGGCATTAGAAAGATAAATTGAGGGCACCAAGCAGCAAGGTGTGAGGTTGCACTGCTGTTGTTAAGGTTTTGCAGCAGTTTTGTAATAAAGATGGTTTCCCCTGGATGGAATAAAAATGGATTTAGACCAGAGAGTATCTCATTCAGTTTTTGCCTAATTGTAGTGTCTCTCTTTTTGCCCCTCTATATGTTATAAAAGCAGATAGAAGTTGGAAAGGAGTAAGTTGAAGTTGAAACAAGGTCTCAGTTTCTCACATGCATTTCAGCTCTTCATGCCTGTGCCACTGAGTCATTATCTGAGCCCACAGTATTGTATTTGTGTTTCTCCCAGATGATGGAAGGAATGATGAATTTGACTCCATGTCCTCAGAAGGCTAATTTAATATTTTATGAAACGATATTATATTAAAGAATGCTATACTAAACTATACTAAAGAATACAGAAAGCATATTTACAGAAAGGTGAAAACAAAATAATGAAAACTCGTGACTCTCTCCAGAGTCCTGACACAGCTTGGCCCTGATTGACCAATGAATGAAAACATTCACACCAGAAACCAATGAAACAATCACCTGTGGAGAAACAATCTTCAAACACATTCCACATGAGCAAAACACAGGAGAAGCAAATGAGATAATTATTGTTTTCATTTTTCTCTGAGGCTTCCCAGCTTCCCAGGAGAAAAATCCTGGGTGAAGGGATTTTTCAAAAAATGTGAATATAACCAGAGAGTTCCCAGACTGGGGCTCTTTGAGGAGGAGTTCATCTTCTCAAATTAGGAAGGAGCAGAATTTTACCTGGTTTCAAATTTAGGACCCAAATGTCAAAGGTGTGCTCTGCCTGTATTTCAGGCTTGATGTTGAACTAATGGTTTTTTTTTTTTTTTTTTTTTTTTTTTTTTTGGCTTGAATCTTGAAAGAATTAGGATTAGATAAAAAAGAGAAACACACCAGCATTGCTGATTGTTATAGTTTTAAGTTTTCCCAAGACTCGATCTCTTGGAGCTTTTTGACAAGTTAATTTACAAGCCTGCTAGAGATGCACGTTGATGTGGGAATTTTCCTGAGCTATAATCGTGTTTTATTTTACTGGTACTACTGTAAAAGCATTATATTGGTGCACCAAGTGCAACTGCATTGAGATGATGAGCAATTAAAACCACTTCTTACATAATAAAGCACATTCTGTCTTGTTGCACTTACTTAATATACCAATTCAATGTGTTATACAGTATTTAGCTAGATTATAGTAAATCACCTATTTAAAGAAGTTTTTCTTTCAGCTTTGCATGTGGTGAAAAAAGTGCTGGGAACAGTAAAAGGATAATGACCCATAATGGCAGAAAGCTAAAAATGAGATTCCAGTTGTCTCCTGGAATTAAAGGCTGCAGCAATGTTGTTAAAGGCAAGCTGTTCTGTGTCCCCTGTTGCTCCTTGTATCAGCATCACAGAGTCTAAGAAATTCTTATTTATTTCTTCCAGGCAAAGTAGCAAGGCAGAAGAAAAAGGTGTTACTGGTGGGGGTAGGTGCATTGAAAAAGAGGCAGGGTGGTGGCAGGGGCTGTGAAAAATTATAAATGCCAAACTCTACAGGGCCCATCCCTAAGGAGAGCTCACTGAAGGCACAATAAAGCTGTGAGCATGGAAATGGGGTTTTGCTGCTCTTCCCTATTTGTGATCCTTGCCTCCCACTTTGTTATCCCAGGCACCAGGGGACAGGGGCTGGGAAACCTTCCCTGTATTTTCTCCCTGGGAAGCAGCTCAGATCAAAACAGCCTTTGCTTCTGCTCTGGGGAGGGAATTTCAGAGGCAGTTGTTTGTTGGGTACATGCTGTAAATATCAAATAGATGCACTGCAGCACGTCTTGAAAGAACAACAGATCACAGCATTAAATGCATCATCCCAACAGCCTGCTTTCCACCTGAGCTTGTGATTGCATCTCTCTGGACACCTGAATGGGCTTCCATTGGGAGCTGATTGTGCTTTTCTTTTGCATTGTGACCTGTGTGGTGAAGTTTTGCAGAACTGCTGCCTCTGAAATTCAGTTCTGGGGCTCACCTGACCCTTCAGAAAATTTGCTGAGCTGCTAAACAAGCAGAAGATTTCTTTTTTTAAACTCCACTGCCTGATCCTCATTTATCTTTCCAAAGGAATACAACTGTACTACATCCTGTTGAAAATACCAATTTTGTGAAGAAACATCCGTCCTACCATTGCAATCTTCCTGCTGTTATCTTGTTGGATTGTGAATGTTATCCAGGTGTGTCTAATCAATACCTGCCTGGGAGGACTCCAAGAAGCCCTTGGGTGGTTCAGGTGCTGCTGTCACCTCAGTGAGGGTGGGCTCAGCCTGGCCAAGGGCTGAGTGATGCTGAGCACCACTCTGGGCAGGGCTGCAGGGCTCCTGCAAGACTCCTTCAGGTGTAAAACACCAAAGATCTGACTGCTTTGGGTCATTAAAAACCCAAAACCATTCTTTTTTCCCCCATGAGGAATGACAGAAGGGTGCCAGTGATCATTTGGTGGCCCTGTGACATTTGCTGTGCCAGTGCAGAGCTCCATCCCAGCATCCCTGCACATGGCCTGGGGCAAAGTGGCCTCTGTCCCTCGGGAGGGGACACAGAGGTCCCACAGGAGCCGCTGCTCTCTGCTCTCCTGACACAGGGTAATGTTTGCCAACCCTGCTGGTGTCTGGAGGCTCATTTATCTGAAATGGCTTAGAACAACCTCAGGACTCAAATTTCCTTTATTCACCAATCTTCCTTAATCTTAGGGATTGAAAATGATCATTCCCTCGATGCTGGCTTTCATCATACTGAGATTCATTCAATTATCTTTCATGTCTGTTGATCAGGGCTCAAGAAGTTGCCTTTTCCTCAAATCTGTTGATCTAAGACTGGAGTGGCCTTAACAATTCTGACTCTACCTTCTCTCTTTCACTGTCTCTTGCTGCTGACTTGATGCATGTGAATTTCATAACCTTTTTTGCCTACTTTTCATTCATTAGTTATAAAAATTATAGAAAATTACAATTTCATTAAAATATTTTTTAGAGATGGATTTAATTTTTTTGTTTGTTTTCATATTTTATTGCTCAGTTTTACTTTCTGCTTCCATAATCTCTCACAAATAATGAAAGTTTCCCTCACAGGCATGGTCCTGCTAATGTTTTATAAACCAGTCTCTCCTCTCTGGTAATGTGGACTTGTGACAAGTTTTACTGCACTAAATTTTTGGGTGCTGATGCTGTGTTTTTGTCAATGGATGTAGTTCCTTCAAATTCTTTGCACTCAGACTTACTCCTGCTAGAAGTGAAGTTGTCCCAAACCTTCTTGTCCTCTGTGGTGAGCTGTTTGGTCTGGTATTCTGTCTGTGCTGTTCCTGGGGAGGGCTCAGTGACTTCAAGGGCCATGAGCTCCCTCTCCCTGGGTCTGTTTTCTCTGCCTGTGCATTTCCTGACTGAATTCAAGACAGAGAAGCAGATGGGGTTTATGATTTCACCTGTTCTGCTTAGCAGGTTTTTAAAAGTTTCTCCCCAGGCCTCCCTAATCCTCTGCACTGGCTCTGTAGAGCCTCAAGGCTGATCCATTATTTCTGGGAATCGTTGTTTTTTGTCAATCAGTCACTTTTTTCCAAGTGTGATCACACACCTGTGCTTACATTCACAGGCAGAAAATGTGATATACCACCCAGACAATTTCCTGGAAGTTGAAAGAGAGGTGAGGAGTTGGAAAAGTGAATTTTGCTATTGAATCATAGAATCAGAGAGAGGTTTGGGTTAGAAACCTTAAAGAGCACCCAGTTCCGACCCCACTGGACACCTTTCCCTAGACCAGATTGCTCAAAGCTCCAACCATCCTGGCCTTGAACACCTCCAGGGATGGGACATCCATGACTTCTCTGGTGAAGAACAGATGGAAAAAATCCAAGAAAGATTGAAGAAATTGAACAAATGGCTGCATGCCTGAAAATTATAATTTTTGGCATCATTTATCCTGAACACCAGCCCCAAAGAAAGGCAGATATAAAAAATGAGATACAGTGATGACCTTTATCAGCTCTGGTGACAACTATAAATCAGGCTGCAAAACCTCATCAGCTTGCTGGACAGAACTCATTACAGACAGAGGTCACTGCATTGCTTTCTGGCTTTGATTGAGGTATGTCCCATTTAAAAAAATGTTCTTGCACTGGAACAAATCACAGAAGTCCAGGAATATTATTCATCTTTTGAGGACTGAGACCCAGCTAAACTTCACAGTGTTTTGTTTGGAGTATAATGCAGATCAATTTGTTCTTCTCTTAAACAGACTAATTTTCTGTTCATTACCTCAGACAGTGTGTTGATGGCTGGTTTTGAATATAATGGCAAGATTTAGAGCCCTAACAAATCAGCACTGCTTCATTTATTTCTTTTTTTATGCGTTCTAGAAGTACATGTGGCAGATTAGCACCTGATTTTAAACTTGTTATGTTTTAACAAATAATGGGAAAGTCTGTTATCACCTACTTCCAACCGTGGAACAACTCTTATGTAATCTTGAAGTTTCATAGTTTATTAAAATGTTATGAGGGGCTTTTTTGGAGCATAAGGAGCAATAAAATTTGGTAGCAATGTCATTATGGGCAGTAATGTGACTTCCATCAGCTCCTGCAATGTTCAAGAAACAGCTTCATAGACTCATTAGATTAATAGGCTACTTTACCTACGTTCTGAACTTGGAGCTGAATTTCATTGCTCTTTTCTTTTATGTAATTAGGAAATATCCTGAGAGCCTTACAATTATCCAAATGTTTTGCTGGCCATGCCTAAAACATTATTTTTATTTCTGTCTGGAACTTTGTGTGGATTGGAAAACATTCTGTGTTGTTGACGGAGGGTGATTTATTAAACCAGTAATATTTTTCAACATGTCTGATAATTAGATAATAGTCTGTCTCTGTTTTCCTTTTTTTTTTTTATCCTGGAATGCCCAAAATATTTCTGGAAAATAAAAATTTAGTCTGCATAATTTCCTCTTATAACAAATAATGCTTCAGCCTTTGTGGCCTGAGTATATAAAGACCAGGTATGTACAGAACATTAAATCTTTTATTGCCTCACTTCCTAAATTGTTGGCATAAACACTTTTCTTAAGGATCTGGACACAGAAGCTGGAAGTTAGAGTTGTAAATAAGTTAGTGCTGGATCAAACCCCAGGGATTTTCTCTTCTGGCATAAGGGCTAGGACAAGGGAAGATTCTGAAATGTAGGCAAATCTCTCAAGCTGAGGATTCAGGATATTCCTTTAGTCCCTCCCAAGGGCTGGTTCCTGAGCTTCCTGAAAAGCATTCCCCTTCAAGAATCTAATCTTTGAGGGATTTTGCTTCCATTTTTCTAATTCTAATTTGGATCCACCTGCAGCCCTGGCACCTGCTCTGGGACTGTGACTTCCACAGTTTGTTTGCCTTCAGCATGAAGAAATAATCCCATTTATTTGTGTTGAACCTGACACTGGCTGGTGTCATCTGCTGCCTTCCAGTATTTATTCTGGAAAAGGAAGGGAATAAGCATCCCTTATTTATCTTCTCCATACCGCTTATGACTTTCTTGACTTCTGTCCTGGCTCTGTTCAATCAGTTCTTAAGTTTAAGTTTCTTAGTTTGTTCAGTCATAAATTGTATGAAGGAATACTTTAAAGATAAATGTAAGTCAATCTAATTCAGATCCCTTTTTTTTTATTCAAGACAGACGTTTCTGATAAAATTTATTCCATAATTCAAAAAAGAGTTTTACTTTGAGAACTTTGCCTATGAATCTGCAGGGCTGCTGCTCTGATTTGGATTCTGAGAATCTTAGTGTCTCTAAAACCTTGTGGTTTTGAGAGGATCAACTGTATTGCAGCAACCATTTGCCCTTCCAGACTCTGATCCATGCAGCTTCAGGGAAGATTTCTTCTTCCTCCACTTATGTGTAAATCTGTGATATGGAGGAGATTTTTTTTTTATTGACAGCAAGAAGTAGAGGGTAGATTTTCATCTGCACCTTCAGAGCATTTTATAAAACTGGTTAGTGACTGTGATGAGGATTACCATGACCAGGTTGGAAATAAAAGACTGGAACATGAATAAGGAGTATGCTAGGTCTGTACCCCCAAGTTCTGAAAGAACCAATTCTCCAAACCCAGTGTTGCCTTTAGCAGGTAACCCCAACTGGGCAGCGCACACCTCTGCAGGTACAGTAAGCTGGGTTTGTGCTTGTACCCCTCCTAGGGGGTTTAAACTCAACTTGGACTCATTCTAGGACATCCTATGTGTAATGTTAAACCATCCACATGTGTTGTCATCTTATAGCAAAGCTCCCATACCTTCTCAGTGATTTCTCATGATTGTTGCCATCTTATTGCAAAAGTTCCATACCTTCCCAGTGATTTCTCATAGGTATCTCCTCACAGCACAACCAACAAACTCCAACTCTCTCCCCAGCCAGCTAACCCCCTCTTTTGTAGCACTCTTCTTCCTATTGGACGCAGCTTTGGCCTGTTAAGGGCAGGCCTGTTCCTGATCTTTGGGGATTAGTGCAGCTGCAACTCCTCAGGTGTGAGATTACCTTCCGCACTATCTTTATTTTCTTACATTCTATCCTCCCACACACATGTCCCTAGCCCTTGTTGTATCATGGTGACACTCCTGGGGCAGCCACCATAATGGTAGGTGGTGAGGAATTGTTTCCCTAGCTGGAACTTGAGGTTTGGTGACATCAGAGAAAGAAAGCAGAGGTTTGGTAGAATCCATAAGTTCTCAGTTTAGCCAAGCTGCAAATAAACCATAACCCTAGTCCTGTGCCAAGAAAAACTTCTGATTCCTTTAATGGCAGAGTGCTTGGGACTTAGGTTTTGTGTTTTATCTGCAGGGCAGTGCATGTAAGCACTGATCAGACTTGAACTTCAGTTTATGACATCCCTTTATTGTTGTAATGTTTTTCATCCTGAACCTTTGCCCTGCTACCTAACCCTCATTTGGAGTCCCTTTCATATGTCTGCCCCAGCCGTTCTGTCAGGCAGGCTGTGTGCTTTGAGAGCTGGACACTGTCTCCAGTATTTTTCTTCTTGTCCACCTGTCTTGAGAGCTGGAGCAGTCCCAAAGTGCACAGAGACAAGATGATTTGCCTTGTTTCATGTGCAAATGGTGATTTCTCTGCATATTTCTCCTGCTGGCATAAGTCTGCAGCACAAATGTCAGAGTTGGAGCACAATATTAGGTTCCAGAATCTGCTTTGTTAGGGGGTCATTTGCCTTTCCCTTTCAGAGATTTTCCAGGCTTATTAAACTCCTACAGAGACTGTGGAACTGAGAAGCCTTTAATCATAAAGAATGGGGGTTTTTTACCTTGTTTTCCACACTAACTATAGAGCATGCTGTGTATGTACATTCAAACCAGGTCACTCTTGCATTCATCTCAGGGAAAGTGTGGCACAACAAACATGTGACAAACACCAACCACATCATTTTATGGCTGTCCTCAAAGCTACTTTTAGCAATGGCTGTGTTAAAAAATAATTAGAGTTCTTCAGAAAGAAGTTCCCAGCAGTACTTTTGGCTTTAAGTCCATAATTAGGTTCCACACAAACACAATTTCAGATTTCCTTAATGATGTTTTGTTTTCCTCCTTGCAGATAATGAATTCATTTATAGAAACCAGAATGGCACAGTGATTCTGAGGAATGTCGAAACCAACAGTTCAACAATATTAATAGAAAACAAAAAAATTGTAAGTATTTTCTATGACAAGTAGCTGAATTTCACAGCTCTCTTGCAGTTGGATCAGTAAAGCAGAAAATGACTTGGGTTTCAACTTCATGTATTGTCAAGGAGAAGCAATTCACTGGTGCTACAATGGGCTATGCAGTGATGGATAATGTGAGATTGAACTCCAGCTTTTGTTATTATTCTGCAAGCTCAGTTTCTCTCATACTTCTGGAAAGTATCATATAGAGATTTGCAGCTAGTCTTGCATATCATATATAATTGAAAGATGCATAATTCTCGTCTCTGCATGCTTAATAAAAAGGACAATTGATATCATTTACTGTCTATTGCCATTCTCTACATTCCTCCATGCAAATACTTATTTTTTATTTGTGCATTTGCTGATTTTTCTTGCCTAATGGTTGAAATGTGATTTCAGTGGTTTTTATGAGCAGTGCTAAAGAAAAGAAGTGGAGCTGTATTTGAGAGAAACCCTAATTGTGGGAAGAAGTTAGTAGGTGACTATTACAATGAATGTAAAGAAAACAAAGTCACATCTGATACAGCTTATAGTGATAGAAGTGTTTTGTAGCATTGTTTTGTGTAGTAGATGAAACCAGCATAGTGGCAGAGGTTAGTACATCAATTGTATTAATTATTTTTTAATGCGACAAATAATTCATTACTGAATTATTATGTCAGGGCCCAAATTTAAACTTCACATGCTGCATTTAACCTTCAAACTTTACTGCATCACATAAGCAATCCTCTTTTACCAGAGTGTAACCTCCTTTTTACAATTCTAAGGGAATGGGCTGGCTTCCTTCAATGTCAAGGTCTGTTGAAGTCAAATTACTTCCATTTGGCCTCTTGTTTATTCCACTGGATTTTAATTATTGCCATTTGTAAGAAAAGCACAGTGCTACAAAGATAATCCTGCATTTTCATGCCATTTTCCACCCTACTGCCTCTTCTACCTTTGCTCCTCTGCCCTCTCAGTAAATACATCTGCAGGTTACCTCCACATTAATGCACAAAGCCCCAGTGCAAGAACCACTATTATATTTACTCAGACGCATTGTCTTTTTCCTCTTCCTTCCCAGCCCTGGGGCAGAAAAGTTTTCTACTTGGTCATGTTTTCCCTTCCCAATGTTATTAACATAAAATTAAATCAAATCTGTCTCCTGTCAATAAAATCTAAAACCCATCCCTCCCATCCTGAGCTGCTCTGGGTCAGTGGCCTGTGAGATGTCCCAGAGAGCTGCTGGGTGCCTCTTCCCTGGAAATGCTCAAGATCAGGTTGGATGGGACTCTGAGCAGCCTGGTCTGGCTGAAGTTGTCCCTTGTCAGGACTCAAGACATCTTTTTGGCTGTCTTGAGCAGCCAGGACTCTTGTTAGGGGTCTCAGAGACTTTGGCACAGACCTTAAAATGCTTGTGGTTTTGATTATGACTTGTGGAGCAAGTTACTAACTTTAGATGAAAATCTGCAAGCTACGATAAATTAAGTAGAATGATAGTGAATTTATCATGAAGTGAAAAAGTAGATTTTAGGGTTTTTTAGAATGAAGATTCAGAGAGCAAGATGGAGGGATCTGGGCATGTCTAGCTCTTCTTCTTCTTCTTGGCCTTCATTTTCTGGGTGATGGTGGCACTTTTGGATTGGTTTAGAGTAGAAGCTCACTGTCTAACACAGGTGATAGGTATTGGAAAGTAACTGTAAACATTGTATACATAGTTTTTAGTATAAAGACATAACACTGCCAACAGTGCAGAGAGAATGCCTCTGACTGTCTTGCTGAGCAGATCTCAGCTAGACAAGAGAAAAATTTTTATAGGTAAGATACAATAAGCAACCTTGAGACCAAGAAATGAAGAGTCCTGACTCCTTCTTCAAGCGCCGGGCTGAGAAAAGAGACTTTCTAACATTTCTCAAAGTCACTCTGACCAGTGAGAGACCCCAACAGTCCCTGCTCATTGCAGGGGTTTGGACTAGACAGCCTTTAAAGGTCCCCTCCAACCCAAATAATTCTGTGTTGGTGCCACCCGTCCCCTCTGCTCCTGGCTGTCCCCAAGCACATCCATCCCCCTGGCCTTGGGGAGGACTTTCCCCAATTCCCCTTTCAGTTTGGCCCTGTGGGACTCTCTCAAGGACTCAGATCTAATTTGTTAGATAAGAAGGTGAGATTTAAAAGGCAGTGCATGAGTGGTGTGTTAGTGGCACCTCTCCTTGACCTTGGTGCCATCTGTGCCAGCAATGCATTATACTGAAACATGCTGGGGAGGAGAAATGGCTTCACTGCACAAATGAAAAGTGGGGCTGGAAAAAGGTAATTCCTGGCAGGTCTGAGATATCCTGGCATTCCTTCTTGTTAGCAAGATTTACAGTGCTGATGTTTGCAGAGCTCAGGTCAGGGTGCGCTGGATCACTGCAGCATCCCAAAGACTTTTAACAGAGTTAAAATAGTTTTCCTCTGGGTTATCTTAATTGAGGGAGGTAGTGGTGTCTTTATTACTAATTTGCTCCAGAAGCTATTTACATTTATCTTCTGCACTGGCCAGTGAATACAGATAATGAGAGGAAATTAATAAATTGCCATTTATCAGAGCTTTCCACTAACTACTGCCCACACCTGCCACCTCACCAGCCACTGTGCAGTAAGGAAAATTCTGGGGTTTTTAATATAGCTGCCTACTCTGAGTCACATTGCATTTATTCTTTCTCTTATGAGTGCCCACATAATATTTCTGGGGTTTGAAAAAAAAGATACTATATATTTCAAGACAGTTAATTCTGGTAGTATTCTTCATCCTTAGAGAGATGATCATAACCATTAACCATTAGTTCTAGGTGTCATTAGCTTGAAAACTGATGAATATTTGTTTCAAAACTGTGTTTATTTTCCAGGTCTCCTTAAAGGCTATCCGGTATGAGGTGTCACCTGACAGGGAATATGCACTGTTTGCCTTTGATGTTGAGCCTGTAAGTAAACAGATTTCATTTCAAAATACACAGCCAGTGGCAAACTTTTTCTTTTTTTTAATTTTTTTTTTTTTTACTTTTATGCCAGCAAGATGATATTTTATATTAATTGCTTCCTATGAAAGAAAGCAAGAAACCCCCTCACTTAGCAATTCTGAGAGCATGTCACACTGCCATCTAGTAGAGGAGAAAGGTATAAATTAGACTGTGAGGAAACACTGTCACTGCCAGGGTTTTATAGCCTCTGGGAGGGGGGATTGTAAGGACATGTCTTTGCTACAAGGATTTCTATTCCTCTTCTGTGATTTTTTTTTTTCCACAGTGCCTTTTTCCATCACCCTATAAATTTCTTTCCTAGAACAAAAAGCTACTGTCAGTGTCTCCCACAACTGAAATTATACATTAATTATGGTGTCACCATTCCCAGTGCTGCAGTTAGGCTTGAGCTATCACTTTCATTATAAATCCTTTTCTTCTGAGGGTTAGGTATAAATCATTTGTAAAAAATCACCATTAGGTTGATGCTAAATTCTGGATTACAGCAAATCTTTTACCAGACTTCAAAAGGGAAAAATGTAATGAGTCATTTTTAAATGATGACCAAAGAATCAAACATAGGGGAAGCAATTCTTCTGCATGAATAATATTTTTGTCTTTCTCAATTCTGCTGGTATAAGGCCTGAAATGTTTGAGTGATAGCTATGCTCTACTACTTGGATGAACTATAAGCCTTATATATTTTGTTTCCATAGTCTAGAATATCACCAATTCTTCAAAATGAAAATAATTAATTCACTGACAGCTGTAATTGTTTTTGTCCATAATGTAAATAACATTTCAGCTGCTAACCAAAGGAAATTTGTGGGTCCTTTAGGCAGTGAAAGTTGTAGCTCTGTTGCATATCTCATTTCTATGCTATCATCTTTGTGGTTTTCCTGACTTGGTGCTATGAAAGCCAGAAGAAGCATGTCTGGTTTTAGAAGAAGGGAAAATAAAACTATATCAGAAACTTAAGGAGTAATTCATAATGATTTTTCCTGGGAAATTACTGGTGGTGTGACTTCACTTACCTGAAGCTTAGCTGAGTTCTAGACAGAGATGGATGGGGAAGTGTTAAGTTAATTCTAAACATGGAAAAGACAGCCTAAGGGTCACTGAGCAAGCAAAGCCTTTCTCTCAAATTTCCCTGCCTTGTAAGCCAGAGATGTTTTGCAAAATGCATTTCTTCTAGTGGAAATCAGCCTTTGTCTGTGGAAGCCCTGTGCCAACTCTGCTCAGATGGACTGTGCAAGCTGCAAGAGCCCTGAGGAGGGAGGGCTTCCTCAGTTCCTCTGAGAATGACAGAAACATGCCTTCAATGACAAAACAAACAAAAAAAAACTAAAAAAAAAAAAAAAAAAAAAAAAAAAAACAAAAAAAAAAAAAAAACAAACCAAAAAAAAAAAAGAGAAAAATTTAAATTTCTGAAAAACTGTAATGAGAAAATAAATTTTTATTCTCAACCTTTATTTACTGAAAGGACTGCACGCTCTAAAGATCTGGAAGAAGCAGGGTTAGGAGGGGACTTTTACAGCCCAGATTTTGGATTCAGTCTGTGGAGGAGTGCTTGATGTGGGCAAGGTGGCAGGAAAGCCATGGGAATGGAAAGGGCTGGGCTGGATGTTCTTCCTCTGCATCCTCCTCTCTGCAGGCCAGTGCCTGCAGACCTGTGAGTTTGAGGCACAGAAAAATACTGAGTTTGTGGTTCTTAAGATGCCTGTCTGGAGAAGAGAGAGAAGCACACAGCCAGGTGCTTCCTGCATCACAGCACATCTTTTTCTAGAAAGGAAAACCCAGGGTGGGAAGCTGAAAACATTTTTGGGAATGATTCAGGATGTGGCATATACTCACTGTAAGAGAACATTGCAAATTGTTCAGTTATTCTTATACAGCAAGAGCTCCTGAAAGCAAAAAAAAACCAAAACAAACCCTCTTTTATTCCTTTAAGATACATGTTTATGGAGAAAAGAAAATTTGCTGGGTTTGTTTTGTTTTGCTCTGTTTTGAAGCACACTAATAAAGGGGTAGTTGGGTTCAGTCTTGGTTATTGCAGCCTTCAGCCATGATGGGTGGCTCTCTGTATTAAAATGGCAATAACAGTTACATTATTTCTTCAGCTTTCTTCTCCCTTGGTATGCAGACTGTGGCTGCAAATAATTGCATGTTAGTTAGCTCTTCACATTTTCTGCATTTCAAACTGTACTCTTGGACAAAATTCAAATTACACTGTTTTCTGCAACACAAGGAATTGATCAGGAAAGCCTTGGGCAGTTGTCCTTGTTGCAAAGTCAAAAGGAAATTTCAGGAGATGTATTGGCAGAGGACATGTCTTTAAACTTTAATTCTACAATTTCAAAAAAGGAGCTTCTTGGAATTATTGCATACTTATTTTTTAGCCATCAGAAATTGTTTCTTATTTCTTTGGCATTTGAAAGTGTGACGTGCTGCCTTTTAATTGTTTGTGAGTATAGATATTTTCATCATTTTTTTTTACACAGTACAGTTGTGCTGCTTTAATATGCATAGTATGAATTAATAATTTGTCTGAATTCTGAAATGAATGGATTCAGCCTCTGTGTTTAATACCAGCCCGGAATAAACATCAAAATAGAGGAGCACAATGTGTCACTCCAATGAAGCGGAATATTTTTAAGAAAAGTGCCACAAAGTCATTTCCTTCCAGTAATAGCTGCTTCTATATTTTTCTATTTATTTGCACAGGAGCGTGTCTGCTCAGTGTTGGTCTGGGTGACAGCACTGACACCCACACTGGAATAACACAGCACTGAACTGCCAGACACCTATTTTGCAAAGACACTGAGGCAGCTAATGTGTGTTTTCCTGTTGTATCACTTCATCATTTTAAAGGATAATGAATTAGAGCACATTCCTTAAAACATATTTCTCCCAGGAAGCTTGGCAGACAGCTGTGAGGCTGGTGTGGGTACATTGTGGCTAGTCTGGCTGTCAGATTTCATTGTAATGCTTTTTTTTTTTTTTTGCAGTGCTTATATTTACAGAAGTTTAATCTTTCAGGCAGCAATATTCTGGGTAAGCCTTGTGCTAATAGGGAGCTTTTCTAACCTTGAACACAGAAGATTTGTTCTTTTTCTGGAAAGGTCACAGGAAAGGCACCAAGCTCCTTTGTCTTGAAATACTCCCACAGTTTTCCTGCTGTTTATTTTTAGTTTCTTTACACCTCAACAAGGTGCAAGCTGAGGCTGTAACAGCAGAGTGAAATTTCGGGAAAGCATCAGGGAATAAACACCTCCATGGAGAAATTTTGATTTCAAATCATCCTTCACCAAAACAAGTGTGTGGGGCTCTGATATGAGGTTTAATAACCCCAGAACACGTGGGCAAATGGGGTTTGGCCACAGCAGCTCAGCAGAAGGGGGGCAGAGGCTCAGGGCTGTCTCTGGTGGTGCCCGGCCAAGGACGCTCTTGCCCAGCCCGTGGCTCCAGCAGCACTGATGGGTTTGGCATTCACATCCTCTGAACAGGATCCCTGCACCCAGGGCTTTTCTCCTGGCTGAAAGGCAGTGAGAGGCCTCGGAGAAAAGTAAAACTGTAAGAGCCATAATGAGGGATGTGGGACTCCAGGCAGCTCTCATCAAAATGCATTTATTACATCCAAGATGCTACAGCAGTCCAGGGTCGTGGGTGACAGAGCCTGTGCCTACAGATGTCACCTCCAGCTGCCACCTCCAGCTGCAGGCAGCCCTGGAGACCCTTTGATTTTGGTTACAATGCATTATATCCTTTGCTTTGCTGAGCATCTTAATACAGTAGAATCAATCTATACCTTAACTTTTATCTATAGCCCATCATAACTACTGTAATTAACGTATTCATATTACTATTCTCCAATCACTAAAAGTTAGTACAGTTTAAGCTGTTATTACAGTTTAAGCTAGAAGTTGTTTTTCAGTTTTCTTGCAGTGGAAAATTCTGAGACCTTTTTTCTACTTGCAACATTTGCTGACTTGTTTGCCTGTGCTATCTTTCTGCTTGGTAAAAACATCTTGTTTGAGGTGGGTTTATCCTTTGTTCTAAGCCATAAAAACCCCTTCTAACTAACACACCCTTTGGCTCCTTGGTTATCCGGTAAAACTGGCTCAGCAATTCTCTTCTTCTATATCAAAACTTGCTTTCATCTCTATTCCTTCATCAAACTCCACATTCAAAAATCTTTCTGCAAAGCATACATATCTGTGAGACTTTCTTTTCAAAGTTTCATCCTTCCCAACAGATAACAATTCTTATCTCATTTGCTTCTCCTCTGTTTTGTTCATGAGGAATGTGTTTGGAGATTTTTTTACCCACAGGTGATTGTTTCACTGGATTGTGGTGTGAGTTGTTTTAACTCTCTGGCCAATCAGGGCCAAGCTGTGTCAGGACTCTGGAAAGAGTCACAAGTTTTTCATTATCTTTTTAGCATTCAGTAAGTATCCTTTCTGTATTAGTATAGTATAGTATAGTATAGTATTCTTTAATATGATATAGTACAATAAAGTAATAGATTAGCCTTCTGATAAGATGGAGTCAGGTGCATCATTCTCTCCCCTTGTTGGGTTGCCTGCTTTTGCAATAGACAGGCAAGCTCTGTGCCCCCCATGTGCCTCCTGGAGACACACACAGGACTTTGGGCTGGCACCACCTCTGTGGGTACCCCTGGTCTCCAAAAGGGGTCTCCCAAATAGCCAAGGGACAAAGCAACCCTTAAATCTCAAGGCATTTCTGTGACTGAGGTAAGAGGAAAGACTTAAGTAAGAGTAAAGTAACTAAAGCTTGTGCAGCTTTGTGTGGCAGTCAGTTACCAGTGCAGTTTGTGTAATGGAATCAAAGAAACTGAGGAAATATGTGAGAAGAAAACCTTTTTACTGGAGCGATGTAGAGAGATGTTAAATAGTGAATATTTAGTTGCCTTTATTAGGAATCAGTGTTGTCATCATGCAAGAGAGGAATTAAAGCTGCCAAGATTCCTTGTAAAACTTTTTGCTCTTTGTCTCCAATTTTACCAGCCCATTACTGTGTTTATGCCAGTTAAGGGCAATTACACTTAGAAATGCTGGTTGATTAGCATGGACCAAACTGCAAAGGCTCTGAACAAAGTTAGCTGATACAACAGATGCTGTTATCTATTTTGCAATAAAATAAATGCTTTTTTAAATCCAAATGGCTGGAAAGAATTAATCATTGTTGTAATTAGAACACACTCAATAATTATTTTTTAGCCTAGTTCATATGGTGAGTTCAGTATTTCTGTTCTCCCTGCCTCTATCTCTAAGAGAAGTGGTGGGAGCAAAGAGATCTCAGAAACACCCAGAGCAAACCTTAGACTTTGTATTTACAGTGTGAATGAACTGAAAAAAGCATTATTTATAGAAAGCAATATATTACTATTGTTGTTGTTACGACCTCATACTAATTTAATTAGTTGTGTAAAAATTAAAATAACGCAATTCTTGTTATTTCCAAAACACTAATGGGTATAAATATTAATGAATCCTCACAACATCCTTTTGAGCTAGGTGATAAACATTATTATGATAAATATACCTCTAAAAATTGAACACTGTCATAACTATCATCAGTAATACTGCTCAGACTGTAGTCATGATATTTATTGCTTAATTGAAATGGATTTACCAGGCCTAGAAATAGGCTTACATAAATCTGTTTTCTTTATATGACAATAAATGTATTTCAAATTTATTTTTTTCATTCTCACCCAATGTTATTTTCAGAAACACTGAAAGTGTTTAGTGATTTCATGATAAAGTGAGCACAGAGAATATTTCTGTCATAAAATAATGCTACCTGTTTTATTGATTTTTATTTAATTTTTGGTGTTTGTTGTAAATTATTAGTTTTTGAAGGGGCCATTTTGAAGTGAAAAGCTTATGTTTATGGTTTTTCATATCCTCTTTTTAATGTGAATACAGTTTTGAATCGTTATTCATAAACCAGGACTCCTCTATTGGAAACTGTACAATATAAGGGCATCATTTACTTACATCACAGGCTGCTGGCTAAAATTATTTTTTTTCAACATTTTCAAGCCTAAAGCACTGTAATTTCATATACTTGTGAGAAATAATTACTGTTATTAGGATAAATAATGGATTAGGATAAAGCACATACTAAACAAAAAGAAGAAAAAGACTCAATACAAATGCTGCTTATATTAGTTAAAATATTTTTGTTATTACATTTGTTCATGTGTGTATCTTCAGGCAGAATATCTTCTCTTTTCTCAGTTCATCAGCTGTATGAATGTGGTTGTGAATGAAGGATGAGCTGTATCACTGTAGACATCCAGTGCTTTTTTAAAGAGCAGAAATAAAGTTATTAATGAATTAATGGAAACACATAGGCCAGCCACTCAACAAATCTGAAAATTTCCTAAATTTTCAGGAAAGCAACAACTTCAGTTACTTGCCATAGAACAAATTTTATTAATACCATTCAGCTAATCTTTAATATTTCAATGAAATGCTCACAGCTTCTGAAAAGGGCAGCATTTTTATGTGTGTGCCCGTGTGGGCTGTCAGTGAGGCTGTTCTGGGGTGTCAGGGCTGAAGGTGTGGACCACCTTTCTTTTTCCTTCTTCTTACAAATCCTCTTTTGAGTGATATTATTTTAAAGGCCAAGATTAGCAGTGTGATTATCTTGTTTGCTAATTTCTGTTTAACCTCTTTGTGGTAGAACAGCATGCTCCAGCTGCATTTACATAACTAAAGCTAAGGCCTGTGTGTCCAGAAGTGTTGCACAAGAATGTGCTAGCCATATAACCATATAAGAGGTTAATTTTGTGGGTTATAGTTTACTTTGGATTTGAAACTGAAGCAGCAGCTATTGTTTGAAAACACCTAAAGGCAATATTTTACTTTAAAGGAGCTTGTTGTGGAAATTTTTAATTACTAATCTGGTCTCTGTGAAAGCCTGTATTTTCCAATCTCAAACCCACCATGAGCAAATTCCCTCATCTGCTGTTTTCAACAAGACAGACAAAACAGAACTTTCAAAGGCATCAGACAAGGTTGATTCAGAAACATTTCCACACTCCCATTTGCTTTTCTGTCCAATCCAGAAAAGTCTGTCTAAGGCAGGAGATGAGCTCTTAACTTTCATTGAATAAACTAAAGCTGCTCACCCTCAGCAGCTGGGAGGTTTTTCCTACCAGTGGATCTCAGCACAGGCACAAGCAGCAATATCTCTGTCAGAGGTACCAACGTGTGTCATGTGCAGGTATCAGTAATTGTTTCAGGCTAATTAATATTTGATATCTGCAGTGGCACAGAGAGAGAGGGAAGTTTGCCACACAGCTCTCAGGGGATCCCTGGGTTTTCAAAACTCGATTACAGAGCTGTGCAAACATTGCCTTCTCAGGTGTCCTCAGTGTGCCTTCAGCAGCAGGGCCCTTTGGATGCCAAACCTTCTCTGCTGCCTGTGCTTACAGAATTAAAACTTCTTACTCAAGGAGGGTGAACACCCACTCTAATTGAGCAAACATGTCATCAAATGGGGAGAATATTTGTTCTTCCACCAATTTCTGTCCCATTGTTTAGAACTGAAATTTTTGGACACAGTTACAGGCCAGTGGAGCAATAATTAGTGATAAGTTGAATCCTAGAGTTTTCTTTTGAGGGAGAAACTAAATAAATTAATTTAATGTTGCTAAATTTCAGGGCAAATTTTAGACTAACACAGGGGAAGAAAATGGGTCGAACTTATTCTTTATTTTGGTTTGGGGGGACCCACATGGTTCATTTGAAATCCTGACAAAGTTCCAGCAGAAACTGTACTCCTTTATGTAGCCTGAATGGTTCTTTTCCTTTTGACAGCAATTCTTCTGCTTTGGAACAGCTTGATTTAATGAGGAAAAAAAAATAGTTTAAACAAAAAGTTAGAGGCGGTTAGGAACTCAAATATATTGTAGGGACATTTTGGCACTTAGGATCCTTGAGCAATGGGTTCTTATTTAAAATTAAGGGTGTGGCATTGTAACTGAGCAGAAACTGGGGGAAAAAAATGGAATGTAAAGACACATCCCAAGTCTGCATACTTTGTTTTCCACTCTTAATAAAAGGGAAAGGACGGGCACTGAGTGTCAGCAAGGAGGAACAGCTGATTGCATTTATTATCCATGGAAAATTTGTTTGCACCTATAAAATACAAAGAGTGGGTACTCTCCTCATTTTCAGCAGCTATTCTTGGAGTGGGATCATCTCCACATTGAAGGAACCTGGTCTATAGAAGGTGTTCCTGCCCACAGCAGAGAGGTTGGAACTGGGTGATCTTCCAAACCATTCCATGATTTATCACTGGCAGCCACTGTGGTGACTTAGGACCTGCAGCTCTTCCATGGCCAACAATGAAACCTCACTGGATACCAGATTTTTGGCTGTACTGCTCCCTGCTTTTGGGGATGTCTGTGCTACTGAAATGATGGTCTGGGAGCATTCATAAGGCACAACATGAGGTGTTTGCCTGAGCTGGGAAGCAAAACAGCACAACCTCCATCCCCACATTCCAGCTCTGCTGCTGCCTGCTCCCTACATAGCAGTGGTTTTGGGAAAACTGCACCAAACCCCAATTTCAGTCTCCATTCTCTCCACTCCAGGGACTGTTTAGTCTGATCACTGCAACAAAACTTGAAATGCAGAGCATTAAAAACAGAGTCTGCTGATTTCAGTTGCTGAGCTTTAACTGCTTTCCTATTAAAAACAATGGATTAAACCCTTGCTGTTCTCCTAATAATGCAGATAAATTGAATTAGAACTAAACCTGAAGCCTCCTGAATTGAGCTGGGAGACTTCAACAGAAATTGCACAAATATGACTGAGTGCAAAATTGTTTTTAAGACTAAGTTGGACAGCCTTGCTTATGTAGCAAAGGCCAATAAACTGTATCCTGCACTTATTTATAGGCACAGATAGACATCAGCAAACTGCAAAGGAAATCCACAGTTCCAGGGGAGACTAGAGGAGCATCCAAACTCAGAAATAATTAGCCTGTCATGCAAAAGTACATAGGTGCATTATGTATCAGCATCAGCTATCAGCAGTCTTCCTCTGTAAATATTTTCTTTAGTAAATGAGATTTTCATCAAGCAGGGAAGGAAAAAAAAAGCCTCAAGGCAAAACACTGTGATACAAAAATAAACAACTTTTCTTAGCTTGCATAAGGCTATATTTCTCATTCTGCTTCCTTTTCTGAGTGTATGGATGAGCTAACTTGAACAAATTGGTAGGGGTTAATGTCCTAATAAGATCCAAAAAAATGTCTTAAGAACAAATTGCAATTTGTTTTTGATTAAAGCCTTCATAACATAATGTACAAGGTCTCCTAGACAGTCAAAATCAGATGGACAGCATTAAAATAACCACAGTTTTATTTCTTTTCTTTCTTGTGTATGGGAATTTATCTTAATGAAATGTGGGGTAACTTTTTTTAAGAGGAATGAAATTAATATCAGTATTAAAATTATTGAAAAAAATTAAAATATGACAAATAATTAGATTCATTGCAACATAGAGAGGCTTCAGAATTACATTAGAGATGAGTTCCTGCTTTTTAGCATTAATTTTCTTCCTAAGTTTTTAGGGACAATGAACATCTGGTTTGTGCTGGATTGTAATAAGTACAGGTGGTTATTTTAAAATGTTAAGGAAAGAAATATATTAGGAGTAGCATCCAAAATGAGAAAACAACAGTGATTTTAAAAGCTTCAGAAGGAAAAACTAGAAAGAATTTAATTCTGGTGTCTCTGCAGAAACATATGAAGCAGTCTATAATCTAATTCTTCTGGTTTCTATTCCTTTTTGGTTTTTTTAATTTTTAATCACTGAAATAGTAAAAAATATATCTATTTAGTGCCCTCTTCTGGAAAAAACAGCTCTTGCTATTCAGGGCACCCCGATGAAGTTCCTGTACTCAGAAATGCAAATCTTCTGACGTCGATGTTCTCCTCTTTAGCTGAGTTACATCCCAAATCCAAGGAGTGAGTGGCTCTTTGTGTTTACCCTGAACAAGTGCCTTTTATCTCTTTAACTGCCTGCAGAACTCTGCTTTTACCAGCGTGATGTTAAAACCAATAATTAATGTTCCTCCTTGGGCAGCTAACGACCCAGATTTGAAAATGGAATCTTCTATTCTTTTTTCTTCTATTCTCTGCTCAAAAGAAGCTCATTCTTGAAAAGGGAAGAGGAATCACAGGGCTTTAGTCATGTCTTTAAATGCTTGAATCCTCATATTTCTGTGTGCAGGAGTGATGCTGCTGGTGGCAGAGCTATGGAGGGTTCTGCAGCAGGAAAGGAGCAGGGCAGGCTCTGTGCTCCTTCCTCTCCCCTTTGCTTTCCAAAGATGCTTTTCCTCACCACAGACCATTTACCCCATGGAAGTTACCCACAGCATCACAAAGATAACACAGAAAATGTCTTTCCTGCCTTCTGTGTGATTTCAGTTTGTTTTTTTCCTGTCAGAATATAGAATTGTCTCCTCCAGTGAATTAGATCTGTGTGTACACTGAGGTACAGCTCTGAGTCTTCTGATCTCATATGGAACTGGAAAATGAATCTCTCACTGAAGGGGGAGAGGATTTTTGACCAAGGTTCCTAGCATGCATCTCAATATTTTCATTTCTTTCACATCCACTTCACTGCTTTTAAACTGTTGCTCTCTAATGCTTTCTGACAGACTCATATTTCTGGTCTCAGATTCTTTTCTTTGAGCCTTCTAAAAGTGCCCTGGGCCTAGGACCAACTATAAAAATTTCAGTGTCAGTACTAACTTCTTTGTAGTATTCACATTCTCAGCTGCTACAGTAGAAAAAGCAATTTTTACATGTTAAGAGTAAATTTTAATAGAAAGAACATGTGCTGTGCTTCTGTAGTTGGTAATTTCTGCCTCTAAAGTGAATTATTTAAGAATGAATAAATTAATTAGATATACTAAGCATTCAGCACTTTTTCATGGTTTGGTTCTCACATAATTGCTATAAAGCTTTACCATTTGCATTGTAAACTTCACAAAAAAGAGGCTTTTAGAATATTTCCAGAGTCAGTGTCCACACAGCTCAAGAAATGTTTGTTTGAAAGAAGGCATTATGCAATGTTTCATTAAAAGCTGTATTAAGATTCATTTCTCATGCTGTCCTTCAGCCCTCAGACCTGCAGCTCCAAAGACAATGAAGGTGAGAGAGAATGTGGATGTGAACCCTGTAAAACCCCACCTGCACCAGCTAACCCAGGCTGCCTCTATAAAATGTATAATTCAGGGTGTAATTCTAAAGCTAAAATAAACATCAAAGGCTGCTGACAGGCATCCTAACCCACCCAAGCTTTTGGCACCATTGTCTGGGAAAAGGGAGCTGCTGCATGAGTTTGTGGGTGCAAAAAGGGGAAATGCTTGTAAAGAGTGACTGGAGGGGTCAGCAGCAGGGACATCCCTCAAGACATACAGCTGCAAAGGGAGGCACTCCAGGTTGCCGAGTGCAAGAGCCTGGGAAGGTATTTTGGGAAAGGAAGTCTGTAAATCAGATAACTCTTGTCTTGTCTGAATTGGCTTTGGGCCACTGAGCCAGGGAAGTGAGCTGGATGGACTTTGGGATTATTATGATCCCAAATGTTCCTAAGGAATCATAGCTGTGTGTTTCAGTGGGTGTATTTGGATGGATCTGAATTTATTCTATGTTTCCTTCATTTGGGGGAATTGCTATGTCCTTCTAAATATTTTATTTGGCCTCAGGCTACTTTTGTACTCATAATACATAATGATGTTACTTCATCTCTTATTTCTGTTCCTTAGACATATTGTTTGGTGTGTTAGAATCACAACTACGTACTAGATAATTTCATTCTCATTTCTGAGTTCTGAATAGACGGTGGGAGGGGAAACCTGGGAGTTCATATGATACGATTTGTTGTCGTTACATTGTAAGGGTTCCATATTACCAGAGTTTCACACCTCCTTGATGTTTCTTGTAGGCAGCTCCTCTAGGCACTGACTCTTCCTTATCCTCACAGCAGCCACCTGGCTCCAGTTCCCCTCAACCAACCAATCCACTCTTTTATAACACTCTTCTTACTGGCTACAGCTGTGGCCTGTTAACATCAGGCCTGCTGCTAATCTTTAAAAATTAACCCAGCTGCAACTCTTTAGGGGTAAGATTACTTTCTATACTACCTTTATTTACTTATATTCTATCCCCCTACAAAAGTTTAAAAAGATAACGAAAGAATGAGCTCATTATTGATAATGTTGATTCCTAATTCTTTGTAACTTCACTGCAGCTACCTCCCAATAACCTGAGCACCAACAAGTGCACAAAGGCTGGTGCAAAAATCCCACAGAGAGCTTTGCAGCCTCCATTTCATTTACCAGTTAAAAACATAGCTGTTGTCCTTTAATGCAGTGGCTGCAGGGCTTTGTGGTGCCAGGGCAGCGCTGTGAAGGACAGGTGGCTCTGGAGCAAAAGGAGCCTTTTGTAATTGCTTGGCAGGGCAGAGCTGCATCAGAGAGCAGCAGCAGTTGGCAGATTGGATTAACACTTTCTGAGGGGTGAGAGCTGGCACACGAGCTGCCTCTTAATACCTGTGGCCTAACTTGCTGCTGGAGCTGCATTTGCAACAAAAAGAGCATCCACTCCACCCCGCTGCTGTCACAAAGTCATAAATCCTCAAGCTGGCCTCAAAATTCCCTTCTGGCGCTGGCAGCAGAATAAGGCTCTCAAAAGTGTCATTTGAAAACTAATCTTTTAACCAAGAATTATTATCATGAAACAACTGAGATAGATAATCAGCCTGTGGGAGGTGAATTAGCAGCATGCTCTTACAGCATGGCAGTCCATCCATTGCTGTGGTGGATGTTGCTATCACACTTTATTTATGGTTGATTTGCAAACTTGAGACAATATTATTTGCCAAGGAATAATGCCTTGGCTTTGATGTTTAGAGACCTTTGGTTTGGTCCTTGGAAAATTAGTTTCTAATCCCAGCCCAGCCTCTGGATGTTTGTGGGAGAGATTTGCATATTAACCATGTGTGCTGCCTGTGGTGCATGACCCCGCCACAATCAGCTTCAGCTTGGTTAGAAATGCTTCCAAAATGCAAGTCCCCATGGCAGGAATGTGCTGTCCCTCCCTGATGTCACCTTGATGTGAGACTGTGCTCCAAGGAAGCCTCTCTGGTGTGGGTGGCTGGGCATTCACAGCTCTGCATGGCTGGAGAGATATCCTGGTTGTCCTTCAAATAACAAGGACAATGATTCAATTTTCAGTTTTAAGATATTAAATGATTAAAAGATTTTCAAAATAGAGACATGTCCTGGTGATCCACTGCCTCTTGTATTACTGCCTTCTTCCAAATCAAATGCTGAGGTTTCTTCCTGGCTCTGGAGACACCCAGTTGCTGATTTCCTTCATGGAAATGAGAGGAATGATGCTCACTGATGCTCAGTGGTGTGACTGAGGTGAGCACAGACCTGCTGGCTCTCTCTGAGGCACTGACATGTTACTGCTGGCTTTGTCACCCCACCCAGGCACAGCTTCACTGCTGGGTCAGGATCCTTCCCCCCTCTTTGCATGAAAAAGCTTTACTTCCCTTAACAACTCTAATATATTCATTCCCCACGTCTGTATCTTCCTGCTTTTGCAGAAATGTTAAATTAATTCCTCTGGAATACAGAGACTATTTTTATTTTTTTTTTTAATAGCACAGGCAACAAAATTCTCTGTATGTTGATTGATTCACACACCCCTTTCTCACCACCTTTCTTGCTCAAACCCATTTCCCCCCATCTCTGCCCTCTCCTGAGCTCCCCAGACTGTCCTGGAGTGTCCCAGCAGTGCCAGAGTGCCCTTTCTGTGGCTGTGAGCACATCCCACATGAGGCTGATCAGCTGGATGCAGCACAGCAGGCAAGGGCATCCCAAATCAGGTGTTTGATGGCAGCTGTGGGGTATTGGCTGCTCAGGAAATGCTCCTTGGTAGCATTTCATTATGGGGTTTCTAATTTATTGGAAGCACGAAGAGAAATGGGCAGAGTTCCTTAGAGGGCTGTGCAAGCAGGTTGACACACAGCATGAGACTCTACTGGAGGAGTGATAAAATGTAAAGGGAAAATTCAATGCAGGGACAAAAGAGAATATGCTGTCTCAGAAGAAAGCAAAATAGGTCAGTATCACAATGAATCTGAAAGGTGAGAATGTTGGAGACACCTCAAATTATACAGCTTTATTGATTTGTTTTGTTCTTGCAAGCAATCAAGATTCAGTGAGTGCAGGGTACAAAATACCAGTATGGATTTTGGTAGTGTTTCTTTTTTTTTTTTATTGCAGTGACACAAAAAGAAAAGATAGCATGATGTTTCTGAGAGAATCTAATTCCAAGCTGGTTACTATGGAGTGCCTATTAGCAATAAAATAAAATCCTTTGCAAAAATAGTTGGGGTGAGGAGAACACTGCTGACCATTCTGTCTGCACAGAGGGAAAAAATGAAAAGAGCATTTACCAACCATGCCTCAGACAGAGGTAACCCCTTGTGCTCTAAATCACAAACAGAGGGGAGAATAAAAGCACAAAAATTGAACAAAACATTATACAGAAGTTGGTGGTCAAGTGCAGGAATGGATTTTTCATCTTTTTGGAGGGCCAGTTCAACATGTCATGGTGAAACAAGGATTTCTTCTCAACAGAACAGAAGGGTTCAGTGAAACCAATGGTACCATAAAGAGTTTTGATCAAGGCAAATGATGTTGACACATTAAGTGAAAATTCAGTTTTTAATGTGGACTTTCATAAAAGATATAGAATATTCTGCAAACAGGTACAGTGCTTTAATCCTCCACACACTACCATAACGCATTATGTCAATGAGGTATTTTTAGTCAAAAAATTATCCTTTCCTCTCCTGGAAGATCTGATGAACAACACAGTTACCCTGTGAAGTGAACATCAGATTTGCTTATTGTGGCTGACAATAGAAGAATCCATATGACACTGTGGTATCCTTTACACACATGCTGTGTCCATGCAGGAGAAGGAAACTCAACCCCTGGCTAATGTTTCCTTGGTATTTTCCTCCTGAACTTGTTTTCCCCTCCCTTTCATGACACTGTGAGAAAACAAGGTACAGAATACATGAGCTGTTTGCCAATGCATAGCAGCAGCCTTCCTGCATTCTACTTTATTCCTTTTCCCTGTTAATCTGTCAGCTTCAGAGCCTGGTTAAATATCACAGACACTAAAGGCCAAATGGCAAATCATCCTTTACCTGCATATTTTGCATCGCAGTGTTAGTTACTGTTTAAGGGCGCCAGGACCATTTTGAAAGGTGGAATATGTAATTATGTCAAATGCTTGGGATTACTCAATTGGCTTGACATTCATGTGCACATTTGGGGATTTGTCTGCTCATATAAGTAGGAAAATGGGCTGTGTAATCTATTTCCAGCAAATGTCTTTTTAGAGACTCTTTGTGGGAAACCCTTTAAATGGATCTGGCAGTTCCTGTTTCACCAGCCACTTGTGATATATTTTTACTGTCTTACTGCACAGTGTAAAAGCAGAGAGATTCTTGAGACAACCAGGCTCTGTTAAGAATCCTGAGGGGATCTATTATTTGTTGATATACTTTATTGTTACAGAATAAAAAATGAGTCATTTTACCCAGATAAATCCTGGGTGCTTTATGATTAATCACATTAAAATATATTCTTGCTGTTTTCAGTCTTTAACAAACTGTTGTACATTTTTCTTTCTGATGACTATTTGGTATGTTCAGTTTTATTTGGAGGGCTGGGATGGATTTTTGGATAAAATGTGTGATTCCTGAAAAAGAAAGACACTAAACACTGAAAAATTTGTATTTAGCCTTGCAAGCTGCAAACAGCTGCACTTCTGCTCTGCCCTGTACTGGTCCCTTGTGAGCTCTAACTTTTATGGGATTTTTTTGTGAGTTTTCTGGGCAATTCTTTAATGTAAATAACACTACTGTACAAAGGGCCAGGGGCTCAATGGAGCCATTTAGAAAATGGATGCAAAGCATGTTTTATTCCTGTATTTATCAAGTGAGTAACAATAATGAGCTCATGGCAGCCAGTCCACCTGGGTTCAATCCCAGATCCATGAGCAGTTTTATACACTGGGTGGTAAGATCCTAAATCAGCTCTTTTGGTAGCAAAGCTTGCTGGAAGATGAGTGGATTGGACTGTTTTGGGGAGCCTTCTTCCAAGGGCTTTTCCCCCTTTCTTTGTTTGTAAACCTCCTCAAAATGAGGTGCCTCTTCTTTGTATTGATTCAGCACCTTGTCATGCAAATATTAAAGAAAGCCTTCCATAAATGCTGATTATTGCTGGTGCTGGCCTGGCATCAGCCCACAAAGTGAGATAGAAACCCACAGAGAAGAGGTGGAAGTGTAAACTAAACTCTTTATTTTTTTCTGATGCCTTGGATAAACCCTCAGCAGGTAGTGCAATCTTTCATACCAGCCATAAGGTGCTGAAAACCCATTTCACAAATTTCTTGGATGTATGTTACATATTTCTGCAGTTACTCTGGGGCAAATACAAGAGCTATGGATTCTAATTTAAAGTATATTAATAAATTAGTCCAAATTAACTCTATGCTTAAATAACATATAGTTTCTATTTCAGTAAGCCCTGCTGGACAAGGACCTGTGTCCTTATAGCTCTTAAACCAGTGTTTCCAAGGAGACATTACCATTCACACCACACTGCTCTGTAGTGACAGAGCACAGAAATTGCTTCTTCCATTTTGTTTCTGTACCTTGTTGGAACCCCAATTTCCCTGTTTCTTTGGAATTTGTTGGCCTGAGAGAGGCACATGTCCTTCTCTGCTGCTCCATGTGCTGCAGTGTTTCCATTTCTGCTCTCATCTGACCAGGTCCAGGTTCCTTCTGTTAGTTGCATAAAATGAGGTCAGTGGCTTCACAACAAGGTGTTGTCACATGTAATTAGCCCTACATTCTTCTGAATTTTAGAGAGATAATTGCCTTTCCAAGGCTTCAGTGGAACAGATAGATCTGTCTCTCAGTCCCTGTATGGTTTCAGTGTAAACATGCACATGTTGCAGAGCATAATTTAGATTGAAAGTAAACAAGATCTGTGCTGTGACCTGGGATGAGAAGCCCAGCAGGAGAGTGTTTCTGGCCCAATGGTTTTGTCATAATGACTTTCACAGCACTTGTTGGTGACAGCTGGCATGGGAGCTTCTGTGACCTGATTGTGGTGATACCCGGAGCCCTTCAGAGCACTCCCAAACCTGCTCTGACTCATGTGGGTGGCATGGTTTGACACACAGAGTCCACAGAGCACAGCAATTGCCAAAACCTCTGCTACCCCCAGATATGCCTCTCTGCTGAGAGGAGCTGTAAAGCTCCTGGAATCCAGCTAAAAATCAGGGCTGGGAGCATCAAATCAGTCAATGGCATCCCCTTTGATAAAAAAGGAGAACATGGAGTTTATACAGCTATTTTTGTTGGCCAAGCCTCAGCTGCAGACAGGATTAATGCAGTGAATACTGACTTTTAAGTACTCTCCATTCTCTGAGGCTTGGTTTGGATTTGGGAAGGATGCTCCTCTCTCCCCTACACTTTTCCCTGCTGTGGGATTTCCCTACTGCTAAGTGAACAGTCAAATTCATCTTGATCCCAGCAGAAATTTAGTAGAGATATTAAGTAAGCACAGTCATTCTCTCAAATAGTTCAGTTAACTTCATTTAGTTTGCGTGTCGAAGAGGAAAGCTGCCATTTAATTTCTCAGAAAGACATAAAGTGATTTTTCTCTTGGATTCTTCTCTGCTTAGTACCATTGCTGGCAGAGTATTTTCCAAATAGGTTTGAAATAGTTGGGCTGAGAGGGATTTTTGAACTGCCTGTGCTTCTGTCCTTAAGTGTAATGTTAATAATAAATATCTGATCCTGAAACCTTTGCACATACAAGCAGTTCTTTTTTACATAAGCAAACCTACACATTGTAAGGATTTATCTGAGAAATTTTTTTCTCCTGTGAGTGAAATCTGCCAGCTGCAAGCCTTTTAAGTCTGTATACTATAGCACAGCTGATGTGAGATATTTTAGAGTCTGGCCGAAGACCCAAGATGATGACAAATGACATTCAGAAAATGAAAGAGCTCTCTGAGTGTCCTGCAACTTTTGTTTTCCTCAGTCCTAAGCTCTCCCAGCAAAGAGAATGTTTTGCCTCAGTCTCCATTAAAACCTCTAAGACAGCTCTGAGCTTTCCAGCAGGGCTGTAGGACTCTGCACCACAAGCAAGGACATCACCAGGTGTCCTGCTCAAAACTCCCCTGGCTGCTTCTTTTCCCCCAGCCTGCCACATTTTATGATTTTCTTCTGAAGGCATCTGTTCATACTCATTTTGGGGGGCTTGTTTCTCTGTTATCTGACAACACAGCAGGGTTTATAACCATGAACAACCATCCCAGCCTCAGATCAGAATTTATATACCCACATCATTTTCTCCAACCTACTGCCAGGATATTGGAAGACAAAAATGTCTCAGTATTTAATGACAATGTATTACCAGGTTTTTCAGATCTTTAGGCAGATTCAGTCTTCCAGTGCTTTCTCTTTAAGGAATTGTATCAGTTTTAGGACTTCATCAAAGCTGGAATAAACTCTAAGGCTGCATGCATCAGGCAGGTCTCAGGTATCAACATCAGAAGATTCAAGAGCTCTTTGGTATGATTGGGTGAGGATGAGAAAATGGAAATTTATTTGACATAATCTGACACAGGATCTAAAAATGACACTTGTACTAAAATAAATGCTGGCTTGTGGGGAATTCACTTGAATTCCAAGACCTTCCCTGATACCAACACACCAGAGAATCACCTTGTGTGAAGAGTCCTTATGGATTTGAATGCCTGAAAGGAGATAGGATTTGGGGATGTGCCCTCATGATGTCCTTGTAATGCAGGGAGAAATTGCACAGGCAGGAAGGAAATCACTGATCACTGCTGATCAATCAGCATCAGTTTCTGCATTTCATGGGTAGAAATCCAGTGCTGTCACCTCTGTGCCTGTTTTTCAGGGAGCTCATGCAGTAGTGTGAGGATTCAGTGCTTGGTTTCAAAGAACGAAGTTTGATTTGATATTTGCACGGTGCTGTGCCTTGTGTTTATTGATGTGCCTCATGTTTATCTGCCTCTTCTGAGAGCCCAGAAGCTGCAGGGCTGTTGTGGACAAACCCTGCAGGTTTGCCCTCCAGAGGGGCAGGGAGTGAGCAATGTTTGCTTGTGATACTGATGATGTGCTTGGCATGGCCCCTGCTGGGGCTCCCTGCATAAGCATTAAATATATATATATATATATATATATATATATATATATATCCTTGTGCAAAACCAGAGTAGCCTAGGAAAAAATAACTTTCATCAAACTTGCTTGGAGAAGCAAGTATTGAAGAAAATTATTCTTTGTTTTCTGGGACAGGATGCTTTCTGAGAGCTGCTAGACAGCAAAAATGGTTAAAAGATTTCAGTAGAAGCCAAATGAAATAATTGCTAAGAGATTTATTTATTTAGTTGCATATAGTAACAGGACAGAATTTCAAAAAGTGACGCCCTGTATAAATTTGTATAAAATCATTCATATTTAAACCTTTCACACTGATGTTCTGACTCCTGATCACTGTAAAGGACTGCTGTCACCAGTGGAAAATCACCACCTCTTCAATCACTGGCATTGACTCTGCTGTTATTATTTACTATTTAGAAAACAAGTAATAAACTGTCCCCTGTGAGATGAGCTGCAGTGCCAGCTGCCCAGCTCCTCCCCAAGGTCCACAGAGCACAGACTGATATGAAGATGCAGCTTAGCAGGTCATACAAACATGAGGTCAACTCTATGCCTTGACTGAATAGAGTTTTATTTCCTGACTGACAGGGGCCTGACAACCCTCTCTGATATCACCAGCACCACTCCCTGCTTTATTTATGTGGAAAAAAGCAACAAAACCCCCATGCCTTGTGTCTGGTTATAATGATGGAGAATGTCTCCAGCTGACCAAGGTGTCCTCATTAATGGCTGTTCTAAATTTAGCCCTTGCAGATGCTGTGTGCCCCCAGTTTAATCAAAGACCTGGTGGCCATGACAATGAGCATCTGGGTGTGTGAGCTCTGCCAAACTCCATCACAAAGTGCAGGGTGGGAAACACAACAGCTCCAAGTGCATTCATGCATTGTTCTTTTCTACTACATATTTTGAAATGGTTAGGAGAGCTTCTCAGCCACAAATGTTAGACTGGTTTTGCAAAAAAAGAGCTCTGTTAACACAGGTGGCAGTTACTAATCTCTTTTTTGTTGTTGTTTTGTCTTTTTCTTAATTTTGTTTTGCAGGTGTATCAGCATTCATATACAGCATATTATGTCCTCAGCAAAATACCTCATGGGTAAGCAATTTTTCAATGTCTTCATTTAAAAACTCAGCCATTAAGAATCCTGCAAAACAATGTGCATGGTGACAAATGGCTGCCTGTGACAGCCCTCTGCAATGGCCTGGCTTTCAGCTGCAGCCTCCACTGAGCTGTGTGCTGCGTGTGCAAAAGATGAGGAGGTCTGGAAACAGAAGTACTCAGCTTCCCCAGAGAGTCAGACTACATGAATTTCATATTGCAGATTTCAGGGTTTTTGTCTGGAATATAGATGTGGTGGTGTCTGGCTGAGAGCCATGGTTGGCCATTTACCAGAGCACTGGAGAGGAGAAGGCTCTGGGGAGACCTCACTGCAGCCTCTCAGTGCCTGAAGGGGCCTGGAGTGGGCTGGAGGGGACTTAAAACAAGGGCATGGAGTGTTGGGACAAGGTTCACACTGAAAAAGGGCAGGTTTAGACTGAATATTGGGAATAATTTCCTTCCTCTGAATGTTGTGCAGCCTGGCCCCGAGGAGTGGTGGCTGCTCCATCCCTGGGAGTGTTCAAAGAAGGGTTGGGTAAAGCTTTGAGCCACCTGGTCTGATGGAAAGTGTCCATGCCCAGGACAGGGGGTTTGAAACTGAATGATTTAAAGGTCCCTTCCAACCCAAACCATTCAATCATTCTGTGATTCTTTAGCTTTGATTAATTACAGTTTGTTTCCATGTATGGCTGGAACATGAAAATTAGGAGATTTCTCACCATCAACCCTGTTAAAGCTGTAGTGTCCATGTGACACACTCCAGACTTCTTCAGCCTCTTCCCTTCACTTCCACAATCTGCTCTTTGTTTTTTGCTTTCTTTTTTTGGGGGGGAGGGGCTAGATTTGTGTGTGTGTGTGTGCGATTTTTTTGTTTGTTTTTGCTTTGGTTTGTTTCAGTTTGTTTTGCTTGGTTATATTGTGTTTTGTTTGGTTATGTTTTGTTTTGTATCGGTTGCTTGGTGGGTTGGTTGGTTGGTTGGTTGGTTGAGCTGGCTTTTTTCTGGGAATTTCCTCAATATGCTTAGTTTTTGAAAACTCCATCTCTCTGGCAATATATCTGAGCAGTAGCTTGTGGGCTGAAAGTGTTCAGCAACAGGATGAAGCCACAGCAGGAGCACATAAGCCTTGTGTCTGCAGCAAACCTGGCTAAGAGCAAGAAAGGCTTGACTGACAGCGCAGTTCTATTCCAGACAAAACAAAGGTGGAAAAAATAGAAGTATCATGCATAACATGTATTAGAGATGCTAAAAAATAGCAATACAGCTGTCCAAGAAGTTTTTTGCGGCTGCATGATCTTTCTTTGTCCTTGTTCCCCCCAGCTCCAACTCTGCTGTGCACCCACCTGGGGCTCCCCTTGTTCTCTGTGTTTGGATGGGCAGTAGTGCAGGGAACTGAAGGGTTGGATACGTCAGAGGAGAAGTTTCCAGCATAAAGGGCAAATCTGGAAAGTGAGAGCACACCAGAAAGCACACAGGTGTGTCAGGCATTGGTGTCCCCACAGCATGATGTGGTGGTGGTGGACCAGGAGGCCACGAGATGAAGAAGGGCTGGAAGGATCACTGAGTCTCCTGTTGGTAAAGGTGTGGTTTGCAGAGTTTGAGCTTTAGGCATTGCAAACTACATTGTGCAGTGGATGTTTCATTGACCTTCCAGGTGATGATGGTGCACGTGAGTGATGGACAGGGCAGCACACTGCCATTTCCATGGAACATGGGAATTTATCCTTACTGCGGAGCTCTCTGTATATTTTAGGGTGGTGCATGAACAAGGAGGGTCCAATATGAATTTTCTTAGTCATTCACATCCTTCACTGAAATAAGGGAAATAGAACTTAGTGACTTCAGATCTAGGAGGCGAACACTGAATGTGATGTAACAGGTGGTGAAATACATCAGCTGACAGTAGAGCCTCTGTTGGATGAAGGGATAAAAACCTCTTCATCGCCTAGTTAACATTTAACACAGGACTATTGCTCTGATGGATATCTGTGGATGAAGGTTGCTGAGGGCAGGGCACAGCACAAGGTTCAGTTCAGTCTGACATTCCAGCTTCTTTGGCGATGATGAATATGCCATCCACAAGCAGCAATCCTTGTCCTCCACCTGCCAATAGCAGGAATCACAAAATTCTGCACTGAGCAATGACCCCTTTGCCATTTTTAAAAAACTGTTTTCAGTTTTTCCTCCTCTGCAAGCAGGCACAGCTTTCCACCCTGTTGGTGTGTGCCCATGGCCCCTGCACAGTGTCCCTCCTGGAAACTGGCTGTGACAGTGTCCCTTTCCCTGTGCTGCCTCTCTCTGTCCTGTTCCCCATCCTCACCTATGATGTGGAAGGCCAGGCAATTTAGAATTTGCATCCACTCATGCCCTTGCTACTTCCCTGCTGAGGCTAACTAATAAGGAAGCCAATTAACCTAATCTCTGGCATCACTTTTTAAATAACATGCCATTAATCTGCCAGCATAAATTGGTTTTTAAAGGGAATTTTCTAATTATTTTTGCCACGTTCTGCATGCTCTCCAGATTCAGGCTGTGCCTGAAGTCAAAAGGAGCTCATACCAATGTTTTCCAGATTTCATTTTGAGCTCTCAATAAGTTTGACAAACCAATTTGGGAATGTCCTCAGTACCTATGTTCCCAAATGGTATTTTACACAGCACTGCAGCATTTTTCCACAAGTGCTGTTGCCAAAGTAAACTCCTCACTCTGGCTCTGTATAGGACAACTAACAGATGCCACTGACACAGACTCAAAGGATCTGATTTAAAAATTAAAACAAGCCCAAGGTAGCAGAAAGAGATCACACGGCTTTAGTATCTCCCTTCTGTTCTTTCAGCTTTCTCACAGCCTCTTGGTAAATTTGGGGTAAAACCCACCACTGCTTTTGATATAAAGTTTTCAATAGTCAATCTGAATTTTGTTTCTATATCTTTTATTGTAAAGAAAGCAAGCAGTGCTGGGTGGCCAGGGAGTCACCGCTCCACTTACGGCACAAACCATTTACAAGTTTGGCAAAGTATATATACTGTTTTAGAATTTTATTTCTATGTTTCTATTTTATTTCTTTATTTCTAACTTTGGAATTTTGTTACTATATCTTTTATTGTAAAGAAAGCAAACAAGCAGTGCTGGGTGGCCTGGGAGTCACCGCCTCACTCACGGCACACACAACTTACAAGTTGGGCAAAGTATATATACTGTTTATAGACTTACAAAGCATTTTCCAATGTGCTTGGTTAGTCCAAATCAGTAATTATCAATAAGCTGTGATCAGCAATTTAATGATCTTTCCAGATAGTCTTTGGCTTCCTGTCCTTGTGGTCATCTGGAGGGAGGCCTTACACTGGTGTCTGCTGCATGATTTTGTCAAGTGCATCAAGCTTTATATTATACAGAAGTATTTAGTTGTTTTGTTACAATATCTCTTAGCTTTACCACAGCTTCCTATATTTTGTTTTAAGCACCAGTCATCTTGCTACCTCATCTCTTTCACTTCTATATACTTCTTTTATTTCAATGCTTTATTTGGTGTGGTGGTGTTCACAGGATGAGGGAAGAGATGAGAATCTTGACTCCATGTTTCAGAAGGCTGATTTATTATTTTATGATATATATTATATTAAAAGACAATTATATATTAGAACTATATTAAAGAATAGAAGAAAGGATTTCATTAGAAGGAAAGGGAAAGGGAAAGGGAAAGGGAAAGGGAAAGGGAAAGGGAAAGGGAAAGGGAAAGGGAAAGGGAAAGGGAAAGGTAAAATCTTGTGGCTGCTCACAGCCTCGACACAGGTGGCTGTCATAGGTCACCAAGTACAAACAATTTCACATGCTGGGTAAACAATTCTCCAAATCATATTCCAAAGTAGCAAAACATGGGGAAGCTGAAGCTTCTCAGCTTCTCAGGAGAAAAGATCCTGGCAAAAGGATTTTTCATAAAGTATGTCTGTGGCAATTTGGCTATTTGGTCAGAAACTTTCAAAACCTTCCTTTGTGTCTATTTTCCACACAGCAGGTACAAACATTTGCTATTTCCGTTGCCAGTTGTCACAAACCACAAAAGCATTTTTTACTCTGGCTCATTTGCCTTCTGCTTTCAGTGGCTCGTGGTTTGCACGGGGGCCGAGAGCCGCGGTTCCCGTTCACCTGGGTGATGTGAGCAGGGTTTGTGCTCCATCCCTCTTTCCTCCTGTCCCCAGCTCTGCTCCTGCTGCTGTCCCAAAATCGCGCTGCTGGCTCCGGGTGCCACCTAGTGGAACCATCCCTGTGTTCCTGGGATGAGCATCTCCGTCCTGCCCCACCTGCTCCCCTCTGCTGCTTTTCGCATGCAGCTCCGGAGAGCTTCTTCCAGCTGCCTCCATTATAAATGTTTTCGCAAGGCTCTTCTCGTAGCCCCACAGCTGCACTCGCAGCACTGCAGTTGCCAACAACTTTGTAATTTATAGGTACTGAAATCCAGATGCAAGTCCAGATGTGGAACAGGGAGCTCTCCTGCAAGTAGCTGGGGAAATGTGGCACTCCAGCACCATATACAGTTATTTACTATTATTATTTTAATATTAGTTATTAGTATTAATGTCATGGATTAAAGTTATTTATATTTCATAAATTAAAGTTATTTATATTTCATTAATAAAAGTTATTTTATTGATTAAAGTTAATAATATTAATTTTTTCATATTAGTAATCTACTAATATTATTTTTTATTTAATTAATAATTTTTTTCCTAATTTTGGAAAATAAAAATATAGCCATACAGGCAACAACTTACTTAGGAAAGCTAGGCACTGAAAATTGTGCCTTGTGAAAATTTACTCCAATATGAATTATCTTAGTCATTCACATCCTTCCCTGAAATAAGAGGAAAAAAAACTTAGTTACTTCAGAGTTTTTATGGTCAGGCTGGGACTGAGCAGGGTGTTTCCCTAACCCAGCTGCAGGATTTCCCTCACCAGTGTTAAGGTGTTTTCCCACCAGTGCATGCTGCTGGACCACTGGTGTGATCTGGCTCTGCAGGTCCTAAGCAAGAGCTAATTTTGGATAGGATACCCAAGGGGTACTTCTGTATTTAATCTCTTGCTGTGGCCAGCAGAAATGTTACACATCTTTACAGTTGTTTTTGCATTCCTCCAAATAAAGCCCAGCATAAAACAGGTTTTTTTTCAGACCTGCCAGCACCCACCCAGATCTGCATGAACCATTTCCCTCTGCACACAGCCAAGAGTCAGGGATTGGTGCTGACCCCCTTGTAGGAGCTCTTAGCACATCCAGCTGGGACTTGTCAGTGGGAGCTTCCAAATGTTCTTACCAGGATCAGGGAGAAAATCAGCAGTTTTTAATACTCCTCACTGATTTTGCATTTGAGAAAGAGGGAATTGTGCACAGTTACTCCTAAGCAGAATCCAAATTTCTTACTGGATTTACGTGTTGGGCTCAGAGGAACGCGGCAAGCACAAACAGGAGCTGAGCTCAGCTCCTCCTGCCTGCACTGCCAGGAGTTTCACAGGTCTGGAAAATCCTGCACGAGTGCCCCATGCTGAGCCCCAGTAACTTCAAGAGAAGTCCCAGGAGTGGAGTGAGTGCACAAAACGTGCTGGAGATCCACAGAAGTGATAACAGGGAGAGGAACTGAGCCAGTGCTTCACTGTGAGTAAATTTTCAAAGTGCCGTCGATAGATCTCTGTGCAGAGCTCCCACTGTTCTTCCTACCTCCTTTTTTTTATAATTTTTTTTTCACAAGCCACTGGCAGGAAAGAAATGGACTTTAAATTTAATTAGAGGAAGCTTAATCAGTTTTTTACGTATCCTATTGTATATTTCAAAAGACAAGAAGTTTCCCCTTGCATGTGTTCCCATTTCCATGTTCACAGTAAAAAGAAATTGTGATTCATTATTTAAAAACATAGATAAAATAACTTCAGGGAACTGAATTTACTTCAGAAACCTGCCCATTTGATCAAGTCTGTTCTATTTTATTTCCATCTGGCCTGTTACACATCATCTCTGTAGCACTAAAATATCTTGTGCCTCAGTGTCCCCATCTGCAAAACAAAAAAAGAAATTGTACCTACCCAAAGGATGCAAAATGTGATAATTGTTGTACAGATTGCTGCACAATTTCACTCTAACATTTATAAACTTGTACTAGTTGCCCATATTTTATTTTAAGAGGAAAAAGTACAGTATTTAATAAAACCAGTTTTCAGCTAATTAAATTTTACTTAGAGCAGATGAATATTGTCCCCCAAGAACGATCTGTAGAGGTTGAAATGATCTTTATGAAAAGGTATGTAAAACCAAATGAAAATGTGAAATTTGTTAAATAAGTAAAAAATTATGTTCTGTAGTTCATGGAGAACCTGCTGTTTCTACTCCTCTCTCCTCCCTCTCTAGCAATTATCATTCTATAGATTTTATCACATTTTGAGATAATTTATGCAGTTAATTAGGGCACTTCTGCACAGTGTGGTGGCTTTTATGCCAGACTATAAATAAGAAGATCCTCATGATGTCAGATGCTTTTTCAGTTGCATTTTGACAACAGAAAACTTGGAATGGTTACATTTGGTAGCTTGATGGTGGAGCTTGACCTTACATCCTCTGATGTGGACAGGAATTTTTCATCTGAGTTTGCTGGCACTTGCCTCAAGCCCTGATGGAGCTGTTTGGCTTCTTGCTTTTTATAATCTCCTGAATTAAACACTCTGTAAATCACTGGAATAGTGGTTAAATCACACACCAGCTTTCTGCCTATGAGCACATTTTGGGCCTCTTTGGAAAGAAAGAGCCAGCATTTCATTAGGCAAAGCTGCTATTTGAGCATCACTCAGCTCCAAGCTGCGGCAGGTTGAAAGCAGCTCAGCCTGGGAGGCAGCTCAGGAAGGACTCTTGGCTGTGCTGGTGGGAGGAAATCCACTTCAGCAGCTCAACACCACATCACTCCCCCAGGGGATTTGCTGCTTGCTCACCCATGCAGGTCACTGCACAGCTTTATTTTATTTTCTTTTTTTTTTTATTAATGTGAAATGTTCCTTTCTTGTGCAGGCAAAGCAATTCCTACCACACGCTTCTTTCTTCCAGAATCAGTTGTGATGTGGGTGGACACCTTAGAAACCATGTATAGTGATAATAATAAGGAATGGTCCCCTGAGGGGAGGATTTGATATCAAGAATTAGAGTAATGACTAAAAAAAAAAAAAAACCCAAGAAACATGGGTAATTAATAGTTAGACACTTAGCACTTTAGCAGAGAAAAGCCCAGCAACCAACCTCCTTATGTTACAGAAAAGGTCAAGAGCTTATGGCGCATCAAAAAAGAAAAAAAAAAAAAAGGAAAAAAAGGTTTGAAGCAAACTCTCTCATTGTGATTTTCTGAGACAGCACCCTCTTAAATGGAGGCAGGGCTCCTATTAAAGTCTAAACAGTGAATAAAATGTTCTTTACTGGTGAGAAACGTGTCTGCAGATGGAAATGTTTTCATGCCTTGGGATGAATGAGCCCCCTCTGGACCCCAGGCTGTGGTCAGCCCAAAGCACAGCCACTGCTGGGGGGCTCCAGCACCAAAAATCAGCACCAAAAATCAGCTCCTTGCCATGGGTATTCCTCCTCTTTCATGCTCAGTAATGTTGAGTTAGTGCAGAATTTTGACAGGAAAAGGAAACAAAGGTGGATGAAAAGGAATTTATAAGATGATGTTGCACAGCACTGACTAACCACAGCCTGTACAGTTGCTGCTTCCATGAATCACCTTCCCAGGAATAAATTGTAGGTGGATTTTCACAGTGGGGGTCAGGAATTTTTGTGTGCATTTTTGCCCTGATGTTCTAGGTGCTGGATGGAGTTTCCATGAGGATACAAACAAGAAACACAGGTTTCCCCAGGGAGCTGGTTTTTGCTCCGCTGCTGTGGGATTGCAGAGCCACCCTGAAGAGTGAGCCTGGGTTATTCCTTGCTGTGGTTGGGTGATAAATTTTCAGCCCATTAAACACTGTGCTGTTTGATTACACAGGACGAATAATGTTATCTTACAAAAAATCAGACTTGATTTGTTTCGTGGCCATGTGAAAAAAGTCAGTTTTGAGGACCCAAACCTGCAAGATTATGGGAATTTTCTCACTGCTGTGGGGTTTAATGGGTCCTGAGCTCAGATCACATGGTGTGGGCTATACAGGGAGCTGTGCCAGCCACTGAGGACTGGACACTGCCCCACCTCTGGGAATTATGAGGCAATCCATGCCACAGCTGTTGTGCACCCACCACGTCCTGGGGCTCCCTGTTCTTTTTATTCGTGCTGTGACCCCTCCTCAGGTAATCACTAACCAAAAAATGCCCTGTTATCTCAAAATGGGCATCCTGAACCCCTGTGTAGCTCAAAACATATGGGGAACAAGGATATGGGGATATTTTGGAAAGCAAGAGAGGACCTCTGGGTGGGAAATGGATGCTACAGCCAGAATTTTCCTTGGCACAGTGACCACTGAGAAAATCTCTTTGTGGCAAAGGTGCAAAATACCTGGCTGATAGCCCAGACTGTGTCATTCCAGTCCTGATGCCTCTTCAGCCTTTACCCTGACATTTACTGCATGCTCCACTAGAAATCTGAGGAGATAAGACTGGAATAGGAAAAGTTGCTTTCCCGTGTCACACATGAGAAGGTGATAAGAGAAATGAAGGGACCTTCCATCTGCAGATCCCTGAGGGCAGATGTTATATGTAATATATGTAATATATGTAATATATATAATATATTACATATATGTTATATATGTTATATATGTTATATATGTTATATATGTTATATATGTTATATATGTTATATATGTTATATATGTTATATATGTTATATATGTTATATATGTTATATATGTTATATATGTTAAACTCCCTCTCAAATGCAAATATTCTCTCTTGTGTAGCTACTTCAAGTGTCTCCACTTTGGGGCAGAAGTGCAGAGTTAGAGTGGTGCTTTTGTCCTCTGAATAAGGAAAGTACTTTGCCACCCAAAAACCAGTCCAATTGTGGTGGGGTGGTGTGTAAAAGTGATCACATCACTGATGATAAAAAATTGAAATAATGGCACAAATAAATGTATGCCTCATTAATTTTAACTGATGATGACAGTCTGTGCGGGGAGAGGCTGTTTAGAAAGGTGTCTTGTCACTAGGACACAAAACAGAAAGACACGGACACTGGATTTTCTAAGACAAAAAAGAGAGCTTTTAGTTTCTGACTCTCACATTTATAGATTTCCAAAAGTGTCTGTAGATTGGAGGGTGACAGTGCCACCTCTCCAATGACACTGGACAAACCAACAGTCCATCAAATTTCTTGTCTTCCATAAAAGAATGCAGAACAATAAGTTATTTACATAAAGTGAGTGAGAAAGTACAAGAATGTAAACATCAGAAGTCTTAGAAAATCTTAAAAAAAACCAGGGTGACAGTGTCTCAATCTCCCTGAGAACCTACACACAAACCTCCAGGACCTCCTGACATGAGTAGAAATAAGATTTGCTCGAAGACTTAGTTTTCAAAAAGAAGACAGAGAATACTGAGTCATCTGGTTTGGTTTGAAACCAAGTAGCACAGGCTGTTGAATTTTAGAGCACAAACCCAAGAATCAATCTCTTGCCCAATTAGAAGTGTGACCCAGGGAAGTCTCCTGGTAACGAGGCCCTTCTGCTGTCTCTGGTGATAGGAGATCATTTCTGTGTCTCATTTTATGTACTAGTAATCCCAGATTGCTCTCTGCAGGCATCACATCACTGTGCCATATTTTTATTAGTGTTTGAAAGTCAGACAAGGTCAGCTGGATGGAAAATGCTCAGGTTTCATCACAAACATCCTTCCCTGTAGATTGGCAGAGATTCTCAGAAGAACCCCACTCAACCCAGGCTCATCCAAAAGATCTTCCCAGTTCATTCTTAAACATCTCAGTGCTTATCAAGCTGTTTCTCTTCAACCTGCATTTTCCCCCCCAAATTCTGAAGAGCTGATCTTTGGCTAGCTGCAATTCTGCCTAGCCTTCTTTACAGCTTTCAAATATTTAGATTTTATTTTTCATGTCTTTGCTGTGGACAAATACTAATGAAACCCTGGTAAATCCAGGGTTTGCCATATGCCTTGCACAGTGCTGAGGTCAGAGCTGACTGAGAAAGATCTACAGAGTAAAAGAAAATTACATGAGTAAGAGAAAATTGCTTTTAAGTGGTTGCATTTATCACCTGAGTGCTATCGCCTCTCATTGTCTCTTTAGGAGACAAAATATTACTCCAGTAACAAAAGTTCCATTTAAAAATACAGTAAAAATTCACTCTGTCTTCTGTGATTTAGAGGGGTCACATGAGAAGCATGATAATGTCATCATTTTAAAAGTAATGTTACCAGTGCCCAAGGTCCATTTCCACTGTTTGCTTACTCGGGGAAATGCAGAGTTTTTGATCAATGTTTTGCAGCCTCCATCACTCCAACTCAGGGCTCTGTACCAGTCTCTCTTTTAAATCTTTTTATTTATACACTTTTAAATCTTTTTTATTTTTAGGCTAGAAGGGCAGGTCCATGCCACCATTTTATACCATTACCAATGGAAGTTGGAGGCTCCTTTTCAGAAAAGTGATTGGTTTTTGTGTCATTGTCCATGGCAGGGGGGCTGGAAATAAATTATTTTTAAAGTCCCCCCAATCCAAACCATTCTATGATTCTATGATTTTAAGGTGGTATTAGCAAAGTTTAGGGTTTTGCAGGTTCAGTACCAAATATTACATTGATGGGGGGTTACAGACACAGGCAGACTATATTAAAAAAAGACCTCTGAGCTCATAATTGTTGGCCTGAATCCAAAATAATTGCCAAATTAGAGACAAATGCTTTAGATTACCTTCTTTTTAGATTTTATACACTAAATCCATGGAATTCGTTCATCCTGGAAAAAATGGTTGGTGAACACTGATGTTTCTAAGAGCAGATGAATGAATTGATATGAATCTGCAGTTTGAATTAATAAATTCAAATTACTTTCATCTCCTCCTTCTACTTTTGTTCATTGAAAAGATTTTTTTTACATTGCTGTAAAGAAAATGTTTGTGTGCGAGTGAGAATTAAATATTTAATAGTGGATGAGCCTAGATGAATGGAAGAGCCTTTGCCATCTAATTAAGCACTTTTATTAGAATTCCAGGAGGGTTCTTTTAGTTGCATCTTCTAACAGTATGATTTCTTGATTATCTGTTCTGGCAAGTCTTTATTCCCATTTGTATGATATTTTATTTTATCTCACTGTGAGTCTCAGCAGGGCTCTGTATCTCCTGGGGAGAAATTTTCTTAATGGCACCTGTCTTCTCTTCTCCTTGGTGAATTTTGAAGTAAACAAGTCATTTAATAGTGTCAAGTCATTAAAAACAACTCATTAAAATTGTGTGTGTGCTACTCATGGAATTGCATTCCTGCCTCTTAGAAATCTTCTTCTCTTCCTCCATATCCTTATCTATGGTTCTTTGTAGATTTATTAATTAACCTGTATGTTTTATATCCTTTTATTTGTTTTTGCAAAGTTCCTCAAGTTTGCTTTTGTTTCCTCATCATGCATCAAAAACTTTTAAATATTAAGAAGTTTCCAGTTTTTTATTGCCCTTCTGAATTTAATCTTTATTTTACTCTCTATTTTCTTTCCCTTTTTCTAAGGAAGAAGAAATCTGTCTTAGCTGCTGTCAGATTTTATGTTATTAGAGGTAGATGTGAAGACATTGAGTTCTGGTTCTGAAACAGATAGTTTAGGTAGATAGTTTTTTATACTTAACCATAAAAAATGCTTAAAGTACTGTGAGCTGATGTCCTTAGGACTGTTGTCTTCCAAAATATTCAGTCCTGGCTTGAGGCATATAACAAGAGGAGATATTTCTGCCGTCCCCACATGTTTTTGTAGCTGTCTTTATTTCTTCAACTTTTATAAACTAATTACATGTAACGTACTAATTACACAACTAATGTTTTCCAAAATTATGACATAGTGAAGTAAGAAGGTTTAAAATTTTTCCCCAGTAAAACATATATACATAGTTTATATAATTTCTTTAGAGGATGGACATATCAGAGCAGCCTGTGCTGAAAATTGTTGCATTTCTGTTCACAGTGACAGCATATTCAAAGAATTTCCATACCAATTCTGTTGTTCTGTATTTGAAATTAAAATGAAGTTATGAAAACAGACCTTGGAGCAGCAGGTTATACCATACCCCAGAATCTGACTGCTTTTATCAGGTTCAGACATTTTGAGTCTCACCTTGTAAAATATTCTTCTTGAAGTAAAGGGAGCCACTCCCTGAATTACAGTGGAAAATTTCTGGGTATTTTTAAGGTGCTTTTGAAGAATTTTATATAGAAGAGTTCATAAGGTTTGTGCTCAGAAAGAGAACCAGTGCCACAACGTCTCTGAGGGAAATTTGCCTTCTTTAGGAGAAAATGCCAGAAGAGGGAACACATAGGTATAAAAATTTCAGTGAAAACCAGGACAAAGTCTTTCAGACAAGTTCCTCATTAATCAAAGTAATTTTTAAAGTCAAATGCAGGTAACACATGATTGATCAGTTTGTTTTATTCTACATCTTGTTCTGAGCTCAATTGCAAGCAAAGATGACTTGGCAGTCGGCACTTTGCTTGCACTCAGGAACTTTCCTTGTCTGGAAATTTTGAGGGGAGACTTTTTGGCAAATAAACTTCACTTAAACGAGCAAATTTCTCAATTTATTGCTTCAGAAATGTTTTTTGAACATGGTGCTGAGGTCATGCTCGTGTCTGGAGCAATTTAACAGTCTCTGGTCCAGACAATGTCATTTTAATGTGGAAGAGTTTATGTAGCACCTGCTCCATCTTCTGTCTGGTCTGAAATGTACTATTCCCTTCTTTCTCAGCTATAAGATCAATCATTTTAAAAGTGGAAGGAATAATGGCAACAGTTTAATAAGGTCTTGCCTGTTCTTTGGCCGGAAATTAAGATTAAGGCTCTTTTTTGGGAGGAAATAGTGAAAATATTGTGAGGATGCAGTGAACCTATTTCTTCATCCAAACCAGGAGCCAGAGATGTACAGACTGCCTTCAGAATTGCCCATTTCCAAGCCAGCATCCTGCACAAATGAGCTCACAAGGGACAGGCTCAAATCCAAACAAGCCCTAATTATGAGGGTCTGTGAGGAGCACTGGCTCTTTGGAGAGGCTGAGATGACCCATAATATTGATTGATTCGGGGAAAAAAGTACAGAGGAATTCTAAGCAGGCTGTTTTGGAGGAGAAGGAAGGGTGTAGCTGTGTAGAGCTATAGCTTAATAGGCATAACATACTTCCCAGAAGAAGCTGAGTGGCATGAGATCCCATTTATCTGTAAAATGGAAGAGTGCTCCTGGCACACAGGTGTGCATTTGGCCCGGTTCCCCTACAGGAAGTTAACAAAGGAGAGTTAAATGCCTAGAGTAGCATGGGATAATTGGAAGTGTGGTTGATAAATGCTCTCCAAAAGGGTTTTTCAGTTTGAGGATCCCTAAGAGCTTTCTCAAAGAGAGCATCACGGAGTTGTGCCAGTCCTGCCCGGAGCAGTTGTGCAGACAACTCTCCCTCCTCCTTCTCCTTCCAGCTCATAAAATAGCCCACAGAAGTTATCTTATAGTTAGTTAGGACACAATTTGCCCAGAGAATACCTGAAAGTGTTCAAGGTCAGGCTGGATGGGGCTCGAAAAAACCTAGGAGAGTGGAAAGCATCCCTGCCCATGGCAGGGGGCTTGGAATGAGATGATCTTTAAGGTCCTTTCCAACCCAAAGCTATCTCTGAGTGAGTCTTTGATAATGGATTTGTATCTGTGAGTCCTTGATGATGGGTTTGGAATGGGTTTCCTGGGACTACCAGAGCAGGAGTCCATGCATATTCCATCATGGGCCTTGCCCCAGATGGAGCCCAAATACATGTGTGGGAATTTGAGCTTTCACAATGAGGTTCTGAAGTGAGGGAACTCCATTTCCATGCCACCTTTGGGCCTGCTGACAGCACAGGTTTCCCTGGCTACTGCTGGTGCAGCCCAGCTCCAGGTGACTCCTGTGTTGCAGACATCTTTTTATGAAAATATTCTCCTTAGGATTTTTTCTTCCTGAGAAGCTGTGAGGCCTCAGAGACAAAATGTAAACAATGATCATCTGCTGCTGTGGAATACAACAGGTGCATCTGTGATTGGTCTCATGTGGATGTTTGGAATTATTGGCCAATCACAGAGAGTCTGGGACAGCTGTCTTTTTTATTCATTCTTTACTATTCTCAGCTAGCCTTCTGAGAACCTTTTCTTCTATTCCTTTAGTATAGTTTTAATGTAATATATATCATAAAATAATAAATCAAGCCTTCTGAAACATGGAGTCAAATCCTCATCTCTTCCCTCATCCAAAGACCCCTGTGAACACTGTCACATTCCTGTGGTTTCTCTGAAGCCTGAGGGATCAGGCTTGGCCAGGAAAATCACCTCAACCCCCTTGCACATGGTACTGAACTTTGCTGCAGGTAGGTGAGTGAGTGTGGCTACTTCAGAGAAGAAGATTCTCTTCAAAAGATGAGAAACAAGCCAAAATTTACCAAGATGGATATGTGCATCACTCAGGAACATTTGTGGGGGGTTGGGATCTTGGTCTGCTTTCATAGCCTGTGATAGGAGGGAATAACTCACAGCATGAGGATGGATCTACACAAGATTTTGCTACAAAAGAAGCTTCCCAACCATATGAAGCCACTTAGAAAAGAGTCGGGAGATGCAACTCTGGTTTTCCTTGGCTATACCCACGAATGACAAGATGACTTTATTTTTTCTTTTTGTCTGCAGCACAGGTCTTTGCTTTTCCTTCTGCCTTATCAGCTACCAAAGCTGGTTTACGCAGCATTTTTCACTGTATTAGAGGTTTCCTCTTCTAAAAGATGATGCAACGAACAGAACTGACAGGATCTGTGTGTGCTCTGGTCTGAATTATTTGCTGTAATTGGCACGTCTGTCCCTTAGCTCCACCTGTGTTATCTGAAACATTACAGCTTTAAATTCTTACAATTTGTATAATCCGTTTATTTAGGGATGGTATTTCCCCCTCTGTTTGTAATTTCTTGCTCTTCTTTTCACCATGGGTAAAATAACCCAAGAACTAGATAGTTCATTTGACAAATAGTGAAGTGCTATTTTTTTCTCCCAAAAGAGGTTTTGATTTGATTCACTGTTTTTCTCTTTTCCTTCTACCCTCAGAGGTTACCCTCTGTTAAGATAATCAAGACAGCTAACCAGAGAGATTGACCCCTAACAGGCATATCTGACTGGAAATTTAAACAGCTAACACACACAATCCAGAACAAGTGGTGTGGTTCATCTTTCTACAGCAAAGGGAATTTTGTGGCTGCTCTCAGTATGAGCACTATGAGTTTTCTTATCCATACCTTACCAAAACGGCTTTAGGCTGCTCACAAAGGCACCTTCTAGGTAAAAAAAACATAATAAAAGACACAATTTTGCTCTACAGGCAGCAGCTGTGGATGACATTTTGCATGTAGAAATGAAAGCTGTCTGTGTCCCTTATGGCACACTCAGACTTTGAAGTGTCAGTGCCTCAACCATCCCCTCTTGCCCCTCCACACCCTCTGTTCATCCCATCTCCATCAAACCTCCAGCTTTACTGTGAGGGTTCCACCTGCAGGAGTGATGGAAGGAGGAACCTGTGGCCATCAGGGTCCCCACCTTGGACTGTGACTGGGGTGCTGCACCAGGCCCCAAAAAGGCTATAAAGATGTGAAAAATGCGTCTTTTATGATTGGCTTTTTGCAAATATTAAAATGAATATGATATGTGCTGTTTTATAAAGTTATACTGTATTAATTCTCTTAAGTAGTGTGTTAAATATAGTTTTAGATTATAACAAAATGTTAAAATAGAAACTATGCCATGTAGGATACTTTTTTTTTAAAGAAAAGACTCACACTGATATAGCAGCCACAGGACACCTAAGTCTATCAGAGAAAGCGAATTTATTGCCCTCTTATCAGGAGAAACGAACTTCTTCCTGCCTCGCTCAGCCCTGAAGATGCTGTTAGGATTCAGAGGAAGAAGCTGACACTGACCAGACAGAATCCTGTGTTTGAATGGAATTCATTTATCATGAGATGTATGAATATGCAACAGGTTATTGTTTTTAAGGGTTAATCCTCTGTTAATGTGGGTCCTTTTTCAGGCTCGTGCTGCCCAGAGAAAGGTACCCGGACCATCCATAACTCTTTGTTTCTATTGTCTCATATTGTCATAATTCAAATTGTCCAAATTATTATTACTCCAATTAAATTGCTATTTTCATAACCATTTTATTCTTTAAACCTATTAAAATTTGAAAATCAAGTGATTGGCGTTTTTCACAAAGAGAATTCACTTTGTGCTGAATTACTGCATGCAGTTCTGTTCTGTTTTGAAAACATGTTCTGCAAAACCCTGTGCAAGGCCTTTTGCTTAAAGGCCAGGCAGGGTTTGGCTGTTTCCTCTGGTTTTTGGTGGTGTTGGCCTCAAATTGCCTTGTTATTCCTGTCTGTGGACCAGTGATGATAATGGCCTCACTTTTTCAAGCAGTTTGAGATCTTCTAATGAGGCCCATTTTATACAGGCTTTATTAGAGTTCTTGTTTGTAGGATGTTACAATACACAGGGTTGTTGCAATGTGACTTCAGAATATGTAATGTAATTATTTGTGCTGAGTATAAATACAGTTAAGGCAATGCTATCTATGCTGGGAGAAAATGACATTATGCTGCTTTGACATTTACCAAAAAAGCCTCCTTTTTCTATATTGCATTTGCTGTGTGTCACTTGTGTTCTGCTACCAAATGAAGGTAATGGATGAAAGAACAAGAAAAGCATTTTGATTTTATTTTCTAAAAAAAAGTAGATATTTTGTGTTAATAGGAGTTTTTCCATTCGAAGTTAGTCTATCTATCAGTTGTTATACAGTTGTTAATCTTTTCCATCATATTCAAAGGAAATTTATGAGGCAAAAAGTCTTTGGGTGCAGAAGACAAAATTTTATTTTTCTTGTGGCAGTAGGATTAAAATATGGAATTATTGTTTATACTTTGTGGACATGATCAGAGTTGATAAATACAATTACATTGTTTGCCATCCCTGAACTAATTCTTAAGGCTTAGGCAAGTCAGCAGTGGAACTAATATGTTTAGCTTCTTATTAATAAGAAACAGAAATTGTCACTTAAATGCTTGACCTTACCAACACTTGCTAGTGTTTACCTTACTGTTAAAAATCTGCTGAAACCTGGCTGAAAGGCATCTTACAAGTTTGTGGTGTATTTCCAAAGGACACCTGTGCAGCAGCTTAAACAAGGGGACATTTCTGAAGCTGAAATCTTATTTTTCTCTTTTTGCAGGGATCCCCAGAATTTGTATCCCCCTGAGGTCAGCAATGCAAAGCTTCAGTATGCTGGTTGGGGTCCAAAAGGGCAACAGCTGGTAAGAGAAAAAACAAGTGTGCAAATGCATTTAGAGACCATGCTGCTATTGCTTGGAAGTAAAGAAATAATAATTCCTTTTCTGAATAGTTTCTTGAAGCCTGTGTGGTAGCTTCTAGCAGTTATTTATGATTGTTCTATCATGTAATTTATTTATAAAATTCCCAAATATATCAATTCACTTCAAAGTAATAGTGTCTAAAAATGCAGAGAAAGAACTGTTCATGAAAGCTTTTTGAGAGGATGCACCTGCTTCTCCCAGTGTTGGACACAGGACACATTATAGAGATAATAGTTTGATTTATTTAGCATCTCATTGCTTCACAAGGGCATCTTCAGACTTGCAAACTTGGCTCTGGGGATATGTTAATATTAGCAGCCCCATTTGGAGAATGCATCTCTCCAGAACAGAGCTGCCCTGAATTTGCCCTGTGGTTGTTTGCAAAATAGACAGAATTAGAAGAGGATCCTGGAAAGTTTTCAGAGCTGCTTTAAAAAAAAAGCAACCACACCACTTGTCAGGGATTCATTGTATCTCATGGAGCTATTCATACTGCAAAAATCTTAAAATCCCCAGTATTTTACCCCTCAGCCACTGCCATCCTGGATGTGCCCATTTTTCAGAGCATGTATTTCCTGGCCACATCCCCTGGCTTCATTCCCTGATGCAAATCCAATATTAAGTTTTTTCTATATTCCAAATGTTCTCTTTCTACCATAACAAGAAATGAAAAAGTGGCAACTTATTTTTTGATATGGAGGCTTTACACCAAGAAATGAGCTTTGAAAGCTCATTATAAAAGAAAATGTGGCATGGATCTCCTGTTCCCAGTCCTCTCTTGGGGACTGTTTGTCTGTGTCCTTAACTAGATTGTTTTAAATTCTGTGATTAAAAAAAAAAAAAAAAAAAAAAAAAAAAAAAAAACTAAAAAAAAGGAGTTATTGTCATTGCAAGCCTGAAAATCAATTTAGAGAAAACATAACAGATACAGGAACAGGAAAGTCTTTCCTCCACCAGGAGGCTTTCCTCCTCCTGCTGCTCCATCAGGAAAATTGTGTTTGAGAGTCATTGACCCCAGATCTGATCAGAGAGGGGGCTCAGCAGCTTTATCTCTGTGCAAAATGTTTTCTGAAGAGCTCTTTGCCTTCACTGCACACGGCTGGGGGAACTCACACATCATTTTGTTCCAATCCCCCCCCCCACGTGCAGGGAGTACCTTTAGGACCTAAAAAACAAAGCCAAAACATTTTTCCCTTCACTGCTCACTAGCTCTGTTTTAAGTCTAAAGTCAGAATTCCACAATATGTAACAAAAGCTACATTTTCTAATTAAAATCGAATATTGAGCGTCATTTGTCACATTCTCCACCCCACAAGTGAATCTTCCTTCCTTTTACAGAGTTTTGCTGTGAATTGTGTGCCCTCAGCACCTGTGGTCACAGCTCACTGCTCACTCACATCATACTCATTTTACCAAGCTGAAGGGCTGCACCTGATTCCCACCTCGGAAAGAGATCTTATACCAAAACAAAGAAAAATAGTCATACCAAAATAGACAAATTAAATATATTTCCAACAGGAGAGTATGCACAATCCAGGAGAAGAAAAGTCTTCTTTACAATAAACTTTATAATTTAATGCTGAAGGGGGCGGTATCAATTTCCACCATATTTTTTAAGCAATTTACAGTGAAAACTGTAATTTACAGTGAAATTTACAGTGAAAGCCCTAGGAATTCCTGAAGACATCAAGTTTCATGCATGTTCCTTCTTCCATGGGGTACATTCTATATATATATATACATATATATATATATATATATATATATATATATATATATGCTACCTTTAAAAGTCCCTTTGTTGAATTCCATATGAATCTCGGAAAAATCTTGCTACAGCAAATTTGTTCTGCATGCTTATTTTTTCCTTTTTTGTTTTGTCTTTTTTTGTCTTTTTTTACTTCAAGATTTGTAAAATTATTGGCCTGTAATTGAACTCTATTCCCTGTTCTTGCATTTGGAATCAGGGCAGGTGAGGAGCAACTCACTGATAGTTAAAGCATTATTTTTTCATACTTCTAACATATGTGCCTTTTTGCCCTTTTCTTTGCCAGTCATTGACCTTGAAATACAATTACAGCTGTAGTTTATAAAATAAACATGCTTTTACATACATCAATATAATCTTTTTATATCTAATAATCAGCAGAGAATTGCCAGAGGAAAAAAAAAAAAAAAAAAAAAAAAAAAAAAAAGAAGCTTTTAAAATTAAAAAAAAAAATAAAAGAAAACAAGAAAAATAAATGAGATCTAGAAACACACCATGTTCATGTTCTGTATTTCAGGACTAATTGAGTTACTCAGAATATAATTGCCAGTGAAATTCGTGTCACCTTCTTTGGAGATGCAAAGAGAGGAAAAATTAAAGCCTATTAAAATTTGATAGTGGGAATGTGTTTGCTAAATGTGCACTGAGTGGTGTTGCAGGAGAAGGAGGGAAAATGTGTTGAGTGGGAGGGAAAGGATTTGTGGTTTGGGAAGCACAAATCATCTCCCCTGGTCCCAGGAGGCTGCTGGGGGTGTTTGAGGGGGTCCTGCAGCATCAGGGGGACCCCAATTGTGTGTCAGCCCTGGTGCTGCACCCCTGGGCACATCTCCCAGAAAAGGAGGGAGCCAAGGGCAAGTGTGCTTTGCATCACCTTGAAGATACCCCAATTTTCAGGAAATAAAAAAAGCCTTCCCCTTGAAATCTCCTGGTTTGTTCTTTTTTGGCAACATAAAGGGGAAGGCAGGGCAGGAGAGTAAGAGGGCTTGTTTCCAGAATTTTTATTCTCTTTGTAGCTTCTGTTTCATCCTTCCTAGGGGAACTTTGGGTTGCTGAGCCTGACCTCTTTCTCTCTTGCATGTCTAATCATTCAAAAAAAGAAATAAATCTGAAATGGAAGGAGCCTGAATGATCTGCATTCTCTGCAATTAAAAATATAGTGGAATATTCCCAGGAGCAATTTTCTATTTATCTTGCTTTATTTTGTCCTTTCTCATTAAATTATATGCCAATTTTTGGATGATTAAGTCCTCGGAGCATGTTTCTTGACTTCTTACTAGCCTGCAGAATGCCACACATGCCAACTGAGCTGTTTAAATAATGGCAGATACTGGATCAGAGAAAATCTGTCAGAAGATCAGAATGCAAAAAAGCTCTCACTTCTGGCATCTCAGAAAAAAATGCTTCAGCTTTTCTCTGATCTCAGCCAAAGCCTTGACAAATTAAGTCTCACAAAGCTGTTGGAAGAATGGGGCCCTCACCAATGGGAGCTCCAGAGTCATTAGAAAGAGAGCCACTAATTTCAATGCAGGAGGGAACACATTCCCTAATTTTGGCTGCTAATAAAGGGCTCATTCCTCTCATTTGTCCTACAGCATGAGTCATCATTTATGCCTTTCCAGAATAAGTGAAAAACACTGTTAACTTGGAATAGCTGTGTGATATATTCACTATTTGTGGGTGTAAATGACTATGCAAAATGCCTATGGGAAAAATCCATCCTTTCCATGGTGCACCTGACAGCCCAAAGCCACACTTAGAATTCCATTTCATCAGCCTGCTGGCCTGCAGCATGGTACTTGGTGGCTTTTTAGTGAACAGACTGTACTATCCTCTGTTTGTGTGATATTTTCCAGCAATATGAGACTGTGGGTGGCATGACAGGATTGCAAAAAAGTGTTATTCTGTACCTTTGTCCTGTTCGGGGTATGCTTATCTGCACAAGAATCTTCACTCCTTGGATTTCTTCTCTTTCTCTGATCATGCCATCTTATGACTCAACAGCTACCCACTTCTGATTTTGCCACCAAAATATAAAAACCTTCTGTTAATTGATCTTATTGGAATATTTTACCAGTTTCATCATGTTCCCCATCTCATGTTCCAAGGCTCTGCCCACACGCTGAGAGCTCAGCAATGTTCCTGTGCTACATTTGCCCCAACAGCATCTAAGAAAAGGTTAATGATACCTGAGATCCTGAGCTCAGCTTCATGAAGCTTGTGTGGCTGACAGACCTGGACCTGTCTATTTATCAAGAAAAGTGAGTGCAGTGTGAAGAGGTTTTCTTTGCTGTTTTTCTTGGCAGCACAGACAAAATCAGGGAGTGTTTCAGTGCTTCAGGGACTGCCCAGTGCATGTCTGTAACTGAGGTGCTCAAGGAATCCAATAAACGCAAAGATTTCAGGAGGCTTTTAACTGTCATCCCAAAACGAGCACACCCAGGTTCAAAGTATGTGCATTAAATACAAGGTAGAATTATCCATGGGCCTTGCTGCCACAAGGAGAGAGGATGCAGAGATCTTTTCTAATAAAATGCAGTGAATATTTGTCTGCATTGACAGCACTAAATACAGTTCACAGGAGCTGTTAATCTCCAATATCAAAAGCAGAAGCACTTCTGTTGCGCTGCTATTTTCTTTTTTCTTTTTTTTTCAAAATCAGAATCTGTAACCATCCTGACAGATATTAATGGCAATGGTGACACATCAGATGCTGGGGGAAGCAGTTTTGCACAACTTCAGAGGCAGCAGTTATAATTCTAAAAAATCTCTCTCATAGATCATAATATTTATTCTTCTACAAAGAGAACTATTTCTTTTAAAGTTCTCCTGACCAGTCAGTCTATTATTGTTTACACAGTTTCTTTAAGTTCAAAAAAGATCCAGAAAGCAGACTGGGGCTGCTGGAAGTTTTGCATGCCCTTGCATTTACTGCAGCCCCACACAAGAGCCAAAGCATGTTTTTCCTGCATTCATAGGCAATAAGCCTTTTTCAGTGTCAACTCTTTTTGGAGCAGGAACTCTCTCTTTTTCTTGTAGATTGTGCTGCAATCAAGTTTATAATTGGTTCTAAGGTAACAGAAGTTAAGTTTCACAGCAGGTGCAGAAGATGCAATAAGAAATCTATATTTCAGGGAAATGCAAATGCCAGGGGGAAAATGGAGTGATTCTTTCAGCCTCTTCCAGGTTAGGGGTTTGCAGGTGCCTTCAAACAGTGAATGCTGATGCTGGTAAACAGCTTAGTGTCATAAATATTAAAAAGTGCAATACAATTAAGTGAACCATTGGATTTTTTACTATATAAAACATTTGAATGGTAGATCCTGCTGCATGACCAGAACCTACCCATTTCCCTTATAATTTTTTTCAATGCTGTAGTACAATGTTTTTCCAACTAGTCTATCTAGATGCAAAAAAAAAAAAAAAAAAAAAAAAAAAAAAGCTGGTTAAGTGATGACACCTGGAACTAAACTGGAGTGACTCCTCTAATTAGGAGCTTTTTCCCTGCCTGAATTTGTGCCTGTCGTGCCAGCTTAGTTCCAGGCAGAAGGGCTGCACAGATATCAGGGGAAGGGCACCATTTCCACAGGAGGCACTGAATCATCTGCTGTTGTTCCTATTCCAGAAGGGCTTTTAAACTGCTCTGTGAATAATTGCTGTAGGTCTATTTGTCTCTACCATTCTTTCATAGATTTTTGCATCATTATTTTCAAGCTGTTGTTCCCTCACCTTTTCTTTTTTGCAATGACATATGAATCAATATTTAGCTGTGGTCTACTGTATGTAATTATTCTGGATTGCTTGGATTGCTTGTCTTGCTAGTTGGAAAAATAAAAAGACTTCTGCCCTGTGTCCCTCTCCCCCAACCCCAAAGTTTATGGAACCTCTATTTAAGCATAGTGAGAGATATTCAGACAGATTTTAACATGGTCCCTACATTCTGGAAAAGCAAGAATTTCAGCATGATAATGTGCCATCTCCTCAGTCCCTTCTTGAGCATCAGAATATGATTTTTTTAGGAAAATTTAATTTAAATATATTACATGTAGACTGAGCACCTGGACAGGTTACTCCTTTCCTCTCTCCCCTCACTTATTCAAATAATTCCACTGGAAAGTGTTGTGTTTAGGTTTTGTTTTGGTTTTTTTTTTGTTAGGGTTTTATTCCTTTGATGCTCTCTCTTTGTTTACAGTGGCAGCAGTGTCCTTTTTTTAACTTTTCACATCCTTGTCATTCCTTTGTCACCCTGGGCTTGGTGTTGTGTCCTTGTGCCCTAAAGGGAGGCTTTGGCACAGTCAGAGTTTTGTTCTTTGCTGAGAAATTGTCACATCTCTTCTCCTCCCAGCATCTTGGTGCTGCATCTTCATCAGGTGGCAAAAGAGCAGGATATTTAGACTAACTGCAGGTGCTGCAATAAAATGTTACTGAAGGAATATTCAGGTAATTTATTTAAAATAGGATGTTGCTCTTTTTGTGGCTGTGAAATATTTCAGAGGACAAAATGAAATTTGCTATTTGCCATAGAATTTCACCAATAAATCAGAAAGTAATTGCCCTTACACCCAAATAAGACACATAGGATGATGCAGGCATTTCCCCTGGGGGTGAGACACTGCCACAGGCTTCCTCTGTGATTTCTTATATGTCACTTTGTTTTCTGGTGAAGTTTGATTTTTTTATATGTCACTCTGTTTTCTGGTGAAGTTACAGCAATAGATTCCTACTTTTAAATGGACTTACAGAATTGATGCATTAAATGTCACTGACATTCAGTCTGCATTAAGGAAACTGAGTGTGTTCTCACAAGAAATGCAAATATCCATGGATTTGCTAGCTTAGAGGAACTCACCATCCTGTTCTTTTACAAGGAAAGTACTGAGTTCTCTTCCTTTATATGTTACCACATTTCCTCACCTGCTTCTGTACAATATTCCTAGCAAGAAAACGCTCCAGTATTGGCTCAGTACCACTGGAACTTATTCCCTCCCTTTACAGAAATTTCTTGAATTTCAATTGAGATTAATGGATATTGAACCACTCTTTTTTATTAGGGGCAGTTTTCATTCCAGAGATCTGACTTCCAAAAATATATTCCTGTCTGTGCACAAGTGTTTCCTGACATCTTACAAATCATTGGTAGGTGGAGGATGTCCTTTGGAATATGCGCTTAGGAAAAGTGTTGTTCTTGAAAAGTGCAGTGAAAATATTGACCTTTTCTTTTAGATAGCTGCCAGGAAAATATTGACCTTATCTTTTAGACAGCAGCAATTATTGCTGAGAGTGTGGGGAAGTTACAGACACTGGGATGCCACAGGCAGGACTGGGCAGTGCCACCCAAGGAGGGTCCCAGCTTGGCTTGTGCTGCTGCTCTCTCCTTCCCCAGGAGCTGCCATTTCCCAGAGAGATGAGGAAAATTCATGGAAAATTCTGTTAGCTCTCCTCCCCACCTGCTGGAATAGGTGTTGAGTGTTTCTACAACCAAGCTTCTAATTAAAGAGGAATATTGCAGTGGCCAGCTCACTGCCCAAGGTCAGATGTGCACCTGGAGGAATCCTAAATCCCAATTGCCAGTTTCTTTGTGCTGACACAAATAATCTTTGTGCTGCTCTTAGTCAGGTGTTCTCTCTGTAACACAATAAAGTATTTTAAATGGAACTCTGTATCATCTCACATTAAATAATCTAATTTATAGTCATGCCCTACATAACCATCAGAGATATTAGGTTATGGAATACACGATAATCCATCAAGCAGAACTTAAAAGCAGAAGCAGAGTTCCATACTAAATGGTACATTTACTATTACATTCTTTTATATAACAAGGCAGTTATAAATTAAAATAACCCCATTAGAATACAGGGCAATGAAATACAAGCAGACATGGCTCTTTCTCTTTGTTGAGGTGAAGCAAACCCTCCTTTCTTCCCTGAAGAACAGAAAATAGGACAGCAGATTTTTCTTGAAACATACATTTTTAAATCTCCAGAAATGTGATAACTGTTTATTTACCTGTACTTTGGCAAATTCAAGGTGTGATTAGAATCCATGCATATTGTGGTCTATCCTGCTCACAGAATACAAATGGAAATGCACAGCATCTGTAACAATGCAATGTCAAAAATATTAAAAAACTTGTAAAAAACAGAGAAGAATATTAATGCACTGAACGACTTAAACTGAGAGAATCAAGAGGAAAAAAAAATCTTCTGTACCCAGTTTAAAAGGAAAAATTTTGGGAATATGTCTCCATATCATAGAAATCTGCCATTACTTCTATAGTCTATTATTTGGGACTTTATCTCAAGCATTAGTTTTGACAATTTTGGATTGTCCAAAGGTATTTAAACCCACAAGATCATAAAAACTCTACTGATTTCCTCAGAGACACTGCAAGGGGGATACTTCCAAGCAAGTTTCTGAGTAGGCCAAAATCTGCTCTCCTAAATTCCAGGGCTTTATTCTTTTTTCTGCCATATTTCCTCTTGTGATCCTGAATTTCACCATCTCACGGTGTGTGCAGCATCAGCTACTCCCAGCTTTCACCTTGCCCTGAAATTTCTCAGGTTTGAAAGTGTGAGGTCCAGCAGAGCATCTCCACCAGCTTCTTCATCACCTGTGTGTCAGGACAATCGCCCTCCACAGACCTCTGGGTTATTGTGCTTGTGGTTTTGACCCTGCAGGAGATAAAGGTTAAGGTTCCCCATGAGGATGAGGGTATTTAAATGTGAGCCTTATACCATTTGCATGGAGAAGGGCACATCTCCTTCCTCCTGAGCAGAAAGCCGGGATCGGGTGCTCCCACTGCTCCTTTCCCTCCTCCACCCATACCCAGGTGCCACAGGGAGATCACTGACCCCAGCCCCAACAGGAGTCACCTCCAGGCCTGGAGAGCCACATCCCCCCTGGGCAACCCTTCAGACTCTGCTCTGGAGCTCTGGACACTGTCCACGGAGACAGGAAATGTTTCTTTATTTGAACGTATGAAGGAATGTTTTTTCCATTCTCTCTGCTGTTTCGGTTGCTTTGTTGATCGCACGTAACAAAAGCAAAATTAAGTTCTTAATGTTTATTTTGCAAGATATATTGGCAGTTTCCAACCTATGTGGCTAAAATCAGCATGATTTACTGTGGTGACTCTTCTGCAAATTACTCTTTTCCCAAATATGCAATCAAGGCCACTGAAGGCCGGAGAATTTTTGTTTGACTTTTGCATTGGTCCTGTTGGTTTCCCTTGCACAAACAGCTGCATTTCTTTTCACTGCACTGATTTCTGTGCAGCCAAGCTCTTATACCACTGGAATCAGATGTTTTCAAGTCTTTCATCCCTAGTGATGAGTCATGAATATTGGTTTTGATGTGTTCATGGATCAATATGATTCTTATATGCATCAATCTTCACTTCTGTATTCTCTGCCTGCAGTGGTCCCCTGGGTTTTTTCACCATCTCTGTCCTGAAATCTTCCCTGCAGAATAATTTTAAACAGGTTTAAAATTCCCTGTGATGTAAACATTACCTTTTCCTATATCTGGGCCAGGTAAATTTTGAATTAATCTGAGATTTATCTTTGTAGCATACCTTCAGAAATTGCAATGTCTTCTAAATCCCTGGTGTCTTAAGGAGCTAGCTTCTTACTTTGACTTAAAACAGACAAATGGTCTGGTATGAAAAACTGTGACTGTAGCCTTTTCTGTCAATTATTTATTAAGATGAGATTCTTTGCAATGTTCTGATTGTGTGGAAGAGTTTAATTGTGTAATCACTGGTCTTAATAATGACATTTTCATTTTGTGAAGAAAAAAATGTTGATTTAAAATTCTTTATCTCATTCCTCTATCACAATTGTATTCTGTCTCTTTCCTAAGTTATGAACATGAACCAATTGAAGGAGAGAATGAAAATATTTTGAAGTCTTTTGTCTTGTATCTTTTTTATCACCTGCTATCAAGCTATTTTTAAATGACAAGAAGAAAAACCTAATTAAAATACTAGATCTTATTATGCAAGCTCACTGGTGAGGAGCAGTTTATGGTTTTATTCCCCTTTTTGAAGAACTGATAAGAGCTGGTGTAATCACATCATATGCATTAGGAAAAACACTAATGACAGAATACATTAATGACAGCTATTTGAACATCAAAGTTTGCATTTTATGAGGCTCAATAGAAGAAATTGGCAGAGTATTAATTAAATAATGCATAATCAATCAGCAACAAGATTTAGAACTGATTTTGAATTGATCACACATTTTTTCTGCTGAAGTTGATGTAAGGGCAGGAACTGCAAAATGCCAAGACCTTTCTGGTACAATGCTTGTCACACTTCCTTGGGATCACAAAATGAAAAGAAAATTATTGTTTCTGCTTCAAGATGCTGCATGGATGAGGACAGGCCCAGGCTGATTCTGGGCGGCACAGACAGGATTTAACTCAAAAAAACAGCAGGGAATCTCTCTCTTTGCAGCTTTTCATTCCCACTGTCCTCAGCTTCCAGGTTTCACATGGCAGCATGAAAACAAAATTAATTTAGGAGGGGATATTTCCAAAATATTTGGATGGAATTAGAGAGCACTAGAAATGGTGTCGAGGGAAGGTCTTTCTGTTTGTGTATTTCCAGGAAGGGTTTGATCACAATCAAAGCTACTTGTGTCCATGGTCTGACATTTCCAAACCACATTTACAAGCTGTGGCTCTGTTACAGACCTCAGCCAGCTACTTAGCATATAAATAAAGACATAATACTTTTCCACTTCCTGAACATATTGGTAAGATAAATCTGTGTATTTTCCAGAGGCATTCTGATCAATGTGATGAATAACACCATATAAATATGTAGACAGTTAATATACAGTTCAGCACAAAACATTCCTGTCACTGAACCAAAAAAAAAAAAATGGACAGGAGTCAGACTGTTCTAAGGCAGTGCCTTATGATAAAAAGTTTTTTTAAAAGTCCTTGATTAAAGAAAATCTTTAAATCCCCTTGTGGGATTATTGTGGTGGGTTGCCCTCCATGCTGCTCTATCACTCCCCTTCCCCAGTGGGCCTGGGGGAGAAAATTCTATGAAAATCTCATGGGTGAAGATAAGGACAGGGGAATCACCTGCCAGTTGCCATCGGGGCAGAACAGACTCCATTTGGGGAAATCAGTTTGATAATTTGCTATTAATTGTAACAGAATTGTGAGAGTGAGAAATAAAATAAAAATAACCACAGCTTCTCTTCCTACCCTTCCCCATCTACTGGTGACCTTGGTGTTTGTGGTGTCTGTGTTTCTCTCACAGTTCGTCACTCCTCTCATATACATACAAACCCAGCATTTTCACCCTTTTATAAATACATTTTCACAGATGCACTAGCAGTGCCCCTGATGGGCTCGTCTTTAACCAGTAGCAGGTCTTTATTTTTTTCATAATTTTTTTTTTGTTTATTGATTCTTCAAAGTAAATACAAGTGTTTCTGAGAGGTGCAAAAAAGTTTAAAATTATTCTCTTTCTTTTTTTATTATTCAGAATGTGCTCTCAGGTAAACTGGTTTTCCAACAAAAGAGCAGAAAGAGAAAAAAATAAAGGTTTGACATTAAAAACAAGAAACAATGAAATACATCATGTTGGATGAGGAGAGGATAGTGTGTTTATTTGTATTTCTATTTCCCCACTCACTGTGTCTTCCTTTTTGTGCCTGGTCTTTTTAAGCCTCAAAGGAAGATTGAACTGATTTTGAATTTAAAGCAGGGTTCTGTGGCTTAACCCCAGCCAGCAGCCAAGCCCCACACAGCTGTTTGCTCCAGTGGGATCAGGGAGAGAATCAGAAGAGTAAAACCCAGAGCACTCGTGGGTGGAGATAAATGCAGTTTAACAGGGAAAGCAAAAGTTGTGCACACAAACAAAGCAAAACAGGAATTAATTCCCTGTTTCCCATGGCTGGGCAGGTGTTCAGCCACCTGCAAAAGAGCAGGGCACCATCACATGTATCAGTGACTTTGGATGACAAACACCATCCCTCCAGAAGTTCCCCTCTTCCTTCTCCTTCCTTCTCTTAAAGTCATCATGCTGACTTTAAGAGTCAGCATCATGATGACTTTAAATACTCATCGTGATGCTGTGTGGTCTGGGACAGCCCTTGGGGCAGTTTGGGTCCCCTGTCCTGGCTGTGTCCCCTCCCATCATCCCAGGCACCCCCAGCATCCTCGACAGCGTGGCAGCGCAAAAAGCGGAAAATTCTGTGTAAGCCCTGCTCAGCAATAGCAAAAATATCTCTGCATTATCAACACTGTGCTCAGCACAAATCCAAAACACAGCCACTGGGAAGAAAATTAACTCTGCCCCAGCCAAACCCAGCACACGGTGCCAAGGAAAGATTTGTGACTCTGTACATGAAAACCAGTTCTTGTTGATCAGACTCTCCATGTCAGAGTGCCAACCTTTCCATGTCACCTCTTCTCTCACAGGTAAATCCTGTGGGCTCACCTTGCACTGTGGAAAGGTGTGGGAAACATTTGCACTTCTCAATGTGCTAATAACTTGCAGTAATGAGCATCCAGGCATTAACTTTATGAGAAATTTGAGTGATGCAGCTCATGCAGTTGACAAGTTATGCATTAGGAATTGTGAGGTAAAGAGAACATAAACTTAGAATGCCACTCTACAGCTGGTAAATAAATAGGAGCACTAAAAATGCAGATTAGTGCACATGAATTTCTTTTCTTTTGATCTATGGAGAAGTGGGAATTTCACACACCTCTTTGGCTGGATGGAAGGTAGGCAGACCAACTGTAAAAGGAGGCGTTCACCTACTCAAAATAGTTGATCACTGTGACTTTTTAAGTCTTGAGGAGATGATTTTCATTATATTCTTAAAAAAAAATCCATAAATGAATCCATTTAAAAGTACCAATATTTTAATTAATGCAGCATAATTTCTGAATACCACTCTGGGTCAGTTTGGTGGAGAGTATTATTTTAGAAACTCTTAAGCAGTCGCAAAAGCATTTTAAATAAATCCTTGAATCAGTCAGTGTCATTAAGGGTCTTGCATGTTTGAAGTGACTTAAGTTTAATTTGTTGTTAGATCAAATATTTACCCTACTGTATAAATTTATCTTACTGGATACTTAAGCTTTGACTTTTCTTCCTGTCTCAAGCTTGTGGAAGAGGGCCCAATCACCCTCTTTTTTTTTTTTTTTCTCCAATTTTAATTGTGTGGTGCAAGGATGTCTAATAGTTTGGGGTTTTCAATTCTAACGCCATTTGCATACAGACAGAGATTTCTTCCCAGATCACAGGAGTTAGTGTTGTGCTGATACCTGACGATAAAGGGGTTACAGCTCAAAGTCACAAACTGAGCCACATAAAGCAAAATCCATTGATTTTTATTATCCTGGGATTAAATGAATGCATTTGAAAAACCCCAAACTTTATCTAAATCCCCTCAGATGTTGCAGTTATTTTTGTTAAGTGTTTAATCTTGGGAGCATTTGTTAAAACATCCAGCAGAAAGAGAGGTCTTCTGCTAGATCCAGTGGTGAGAAGTTTCATATGTTAATTCTGATTTCATTAGGAAAAATATTCTAGGTTTCTTTGGTTTGGCTGTTGTTTTTGAGAAATAAAATGGTAAAAATAGATTTTTTCGTTTATTCTGTGTCTGTCCATCATCTTGTAAAACTTACATCTTCCGTTTTTTTTCTGTAGAGTTAGCAATTTCTGTTTCTTCAGTCTATGAATGGATGTTTCCATTCTTCTTACTTCTTTCAGAATATCTTCTCTTTCATCTGTGTTGAATGTGTCATGATGAAAAGGGACGTGGTATTGAGCACAGGGTTCTCCTGGCTTAGCACAGCTTGGTTTTCCATGCCAGCAGTTGTGTTCAGTGCTGGATTTTAAGGCACATGTGCTGCAAGAGTGTCTGGGTTAAAGTCTTGCTCAAATATGCACAGCAAAAGAGAAGATACCAGAAATTTGGGCTCTGCTCTTTATCTCCTGTACAGAGAGGCATAAAACTGAACTTGATCCCTTCTGTCATCATTTTAAATTTGTCTAGGAGTGCTATGCAAAGCTGACGTGAAGTAATGTAAAAGTGATGTCTGAACATATTTTACTATTTTTCTGTACTGAAATTTCTTATCCCCTAATTAGCTGACAGGATTGATCATTTGATAGAAAGCACTGCTTTGATGCCAGGAAACCAAAACAGTAAAAATTGTTACACAGGTATTTCACAATAACTTCAAATCTGTTTCTAACATGGGATGTGAGGTAATCCAAAGACATTTCTCTCTTGATGAATAACAGAAGTCCAAAAGCTTTTTCTTAATTTATAAGATACATTACACAGAAATCTTCCTTGTGCTGCTTCAGTTATCTTTTATCTTGATTATGGTTGACGTTTTTAGGGTACAAGGCACTGTAGTTAGGAGGATAATTTTCAAATCTCCATGAGGTGCTGCAGTTTGGCTCTGAGTTATATGGGAGGCAGTTTGAAGTCAGAGCACTATATTATTTCTCCACTGCAGCACCAGATACCTCACACAGCCTGATGAGTGCAATGAAGCTTTGAAAGATCAAACAGTGAAGATGGAAACATTGCAATACTTTAAAAAGGGAAGGGTGGGAGCAGGTTGTCAATCCACCTTCTTTATTTTTCCTGTAAACTCATAAAACATTGAATATAGTACAAAATATTGCAAACCTTATTTTGCTGGAAGAACGTGGGCAAGGGAAGGGTTGCATCACTTGAATAAATCCAATTGATTGTGTGCCTGTCATAGAAGAGCTCTTACCCAAGCACCCCTTAGCACATTTAGTACTCAGACACAGAGATTTTGATTTATTTGAACTCTGAGTATCTTATTCTGCTTAGTCTTCACAATTTTTATGCACATTTAAATTTCAACAACCTCCCCATATGCATATTAGCTAATACATAAAATTCTTTACTTGGAATACCTTATCTGGCTGCTCTGTTTACTAAAACTCAGGGTAGGAAAGAATGTAATATCTTTCACAATGTATTTTTTACTTTTCAAATCTATTCATTGAATGCAGCTCTTCCTAGCTTAAAAGGAAGTAGAGCAAGCTACAGTTTCAGTAATAATTTTTACCTTTAGGCAAACCTGCTATAACTCCTGCCAAAATTAAATTAAGATCTATACTTTCTTCTGGAATCTTTCCAGCTCATCTGTGGGTGAAACATATACCATAATAGGATGTGAAACAGAAGATGAAAGCAAATAATTTTCCCAATTCTGCCTTTTCATAACGTGAGAAGCTGCTTTCTAGTATCATGGTAAAAATACATAACAGTTATTCCAGTATCTTCAAGTGTAGAAAAACCCATCTATAAATGTCTACTAAATTATGTTAATAGTTTGCATTTCAGTCTAAGTAGCTTACTGATAACATTTTTTCAGTTTTAATAGAGTTAAGAAATGTTGAAATGTTTAGAAATGTGTTAAAGACAGGGATGGGGAGCAGAATAAAGGTCCCATGAGGTGAAAGGGTCAGTGACCTGCCACAGCTCTCAGACACACACAGTCCATGGGACTGCATGGGATCCATCCAAGGGAGCTGTGGGAGCTGGCAAAGTGCTCACTGAGCACTGCCCCATCATTTACCAGCAGCCCTGGCTAACTGGGGAGGACCCAGGTCACTGGAGGTCAGCAGATGTGATGCAAAAAGAGCCTACAAAAAAATGTCTACAAAAAGAGCTAATGGTGAGAGGTTCAACAAGGCCAAGTGCTGAATTTGGGTCACAACAACCCCAGACAGTGCTACAGGTTGGGGACAGAGTGGCTGGAAAGTGGCCCTGGGGAAAGGACCTGGGGGTGCTGGTTGGTTGACAGCAGCTGAACATGAGCCAGGTGTGCCCAGGTGGCCAAGAAAGCCAAAGGCATCCTGGCCTGAATCAGAAATGGTGTGGCCAGCAGGACCAGGGAGTGATTGTCCCCCTGTCCTGGGCACTGGTGAGGCTGCACCCCAAACCCTGTGCTCAGCTCCCTCACAACAAGAAAGACTGTGAGGTGCTGGATCATGTCCAGAGAAGGGCAATGGAGCTGGGGAAGGGTCTGGAGCTCCAAACTTGGAAGAGTGGCTGAGGGAGCTGGGATTGTTTAGCCTGGAGGAAAAGAGGCTCAGGAGAGTGGATGCCTTGTAAAGGCTGACCTAGAACACAGACTAGAACAGATGGAGTTAAAGAATAAAGCAGGAATTTATTAGGAGGTTTCAATAGATCCACCTTGGGCAGCACAAGAGCCCAGCCAGGGCTACACCCAAGATGAACCAAAATGGTCACAAAATGGTCATGGGTCTCTCACTTTTATAAGTTCTGGTCCATTTGCATATTGGAGTTGATTGTCCAGTTACAGCTTTAGCTTATGAAGTTCCATCCTTCTTGTTTTTCTCTCTTCATTGTGCTCTTGGGCCTGAAATTTGGATCATTTGTCTTTGGTCGCCAGCTAGAGAAGGAATTGTTTTGTCTCTCTACTCTGTAAAGAGAGCTTACTACCCCTAATATGAAGCTTAGAACTGCAAACTAAAGCAGTACAGAATCTAAAAATACAAAAGCTAAAACCTGAGGCATTGGGGGACCTCATCACTCTCCACAATTACCTAAAAAGAGGGTGTAGCAAGGGGGGATCAGTCTTTTCCCAAGGAGTAACTGGTAAAACAAGAGGAAATGCCTTCAAGTTGTGCCAGGGAGGTTTCAATTGGATTCCAAGAGCAATTCCTTCACAGAAGGGGTTGCCAAGCATGGGAACAGGCTGCCCATGGCAGTGCTGAAGTCACCATCTCTGGGGGTATTTAAAAGATGTGTAGATGTGGCACTGGGGGACGTGCTCTGGTGATGGCCTTGTCAGTGCTGGGTTAATGTTTGGACTCAGTGATCCTAGAATCAGAGAATGGGTTGGGTTGGGTTGGGTTAGAAGGGACCTTAAAGACTTTAAGGGTGTTTTACAACCAAGTGATTCTGTGATTCTGTGACTTTACTTAGAACCTGGTGTGGTTCACTTTGGAGTGAGGGGACAGGAACTTTTCTATCAGTGACAGAGAAACACAGAACAATTTAACCACACGATAAAGACAGATGCCATGAAACAATTTTTTTATTATTGGCTGGCTAAAGCTTTACTTCCTGATCAGCATTTAAACACATGAATAAAGAGCCTGATTCACAGGAGCATTTCACAGCAATAGCTCTAACAACTCTCAAAACCTGAGCAATGGAACTCTTCATCTCATGCTTTCTGACTGAACTGTTCAGTTTCTGAAATGAAGACAGGAGTGAGAGAAATAAAGCTTATATCAAAGCACCAAGGCTTCAGTTTGTTGTAAATTAGCATCTTTCTATTAGCTGATGGCACTGCAAGCAAGTTGTGGAAATCCTTTTTTTTTGGACAAAAGATGCCATAAAACTGTGATATGTGATTTTGTACTGCGAATTATTGTAAAAGCAAAATGCAAGATTTTATGCTGGAGCCACTGCTTAATGCTGTTCTCTTTTTCTTTTTCTTCTTTTTTTTCCCTTCAAATCAGATATTTATCTTTGAGAACAACATCTATTACTGTGCCCATGTGGGGAAACAAGCCATCCGAGTGGTCTCCACAGGAAAGGAAGGTGTTATTTTCAATGGGCTCAGCGACTGGCTCTATGAAGGTAGGACACAACATTTAGGCCAGCAGTTAGTCATGAGTTTAAGTCACACTCTAGAATAACAGACCTTGCTGGAATTAGACATCCAGCATTGCATTTCTGGGCACTGGAGGACCACAGAGCTGAAAACCTGCTGTTCTAAGAGTTGCCTGATGTGCTGCAGTGGAAATAATGTGAAATGGTGTAAGAATTCTGTTTTCAGGCTGTTTTCTTTCCCTTAGTCCAAAGGTAATAAATCACTGGGCTTTAATGAACAGAACTGCTTCATTATTTAATGGCACCTGCAATCACTCATGGACGTGGCAGTTTTCAAATCACAAAAAAGGACAGAAATGGGGAGGGAAAAGGGTTCTATCTTAAAAGAGAAAGTGAGAAAACAATTTTACTTGATTAGCTGTTTTCCACAGAACTAGGTGGGCCTTGGAAACTGCCCACATCTTGCCACCTAAAAAAATTTCTAAAAGCAGACCCCAGTAATTGGCTTCTTTCCTGTGAAAATGGGCCTGACAGGGTGGAGGGTCATCTCTGAAGCACTGTTCTCTTTGATCCTTTTAGTTGGCAAATGGCCATTTTGGTGTGTGTGAGCAGCTGCTTGAAAAGTGATCTCAGCTGCTTATTAGCTTGGGAGAGGGTCCTCACCACCCCCAGTTCTTTTGGGTGTTGTTGTAGGCTTTTAAAGTAATATATCAGAATAAAAATTTAAAACACACACACACATATATGTATATGTATATGTATATGTATATGTATATGTATATGTATATGTATATGTATATGTATATGTATATGTGTATCTATATATCTATATATCTATATCTGTATCTGTATCTATATCTTTGTCTATTTATCTTTATCTATATGTCTTTATCTATATCATCTATCTATATCTATATCAATATCTATATCTATATATATATCTATATCTGTATCTATATCTATATCTATATATCTGTATGTATATCTTTGTCTATTTATCTATATATCTATATTTCCTGGTGTATATCTTTGTCTATTTATCTATATATCTTCATCTATATCATCTATATCTGTATCTATTTGTCTATATCTATATGTATAACAGGCACATATCATGCATCCCTCTCTCTGCTGCTGACTAAGCTGCTGCCAGCAGTTCCTTCTCACAGGGATCCTGGCTTTTGGACCTGGCAGTGTCTCTTTCCTCTCACGCAGCTTCTCTCTAAAGTCACCCTTTCTCATACAGGTCCCAGCATAATTCCAAGGTTTTCTTACTTCTACAGAGAGAAATTCCAGATACATCTATGAACTGTGTCCTGTTGGCTGCTCCCAGTTCTCTTGAGGCTTAATGGAACAGAATAGGTTACAAAATGCCATTAACAGTTAATTGATGAAAAAATAGGAATCACTACTTACATTGGTCTGCATCACAGCTAGACCATGATCCTTAGATCCAGAAATGAGGGAATTAAAATGAATGAGTTTGTTTGCCCCTCCTAAAGATGCTGATCCCATTAATCAGTGTAAAAACTCATCAAACACATCAGTGGAAAAATCTGATAGGATTTTATTATTTTTTTATATTTAAATATGTGCTTCTACTGCAATACAGCATATTTGCAAGTGTCCTCCTTGTGCTGTGAAAGCACTTTGTAACCAGAGAAGTGGCTAAGAATTTACAAAATGCTAATTTTCCTTCACTTTATTAATTTGCTGGTGAAGTTGTGGGCAGGCTGTTTGACCCTGGAGGTCAAATGTGCCTACTCCTACGACCCATATTTGTCTGATAAACATCATTTAGTACATGAGGTCTCCTTGCAGAGTCTCACACACAGCACCACACTGAGAGGGGTTTGTCAAGCCCATGAACCCAGAGCACATCAGCAAGCCCAGGATGACACTTGTTTTGCTGACACCTGTTTTTATTCAATTACAGGATTGCTCAGGCAATTTCTTGACTGACATTGACTTTCAGGTTTGCCCTCTATAATGAATTTGCTTGTTAACTTTATGTTAATGTGCGTGGGTAAGAAATGAATGTCTGATCGAGTGCAGTCTGCTTATGCCAAACCAGGTTCTGTAACCTGTGAGGCACAAGGCAGATTAGGACCATTGGACCTGTTGTTCTCTGGGGTTATGTTTGTAAGAAATTAGGATTTGGAAATGTCAATTTGTTTGCTAATACAGTTTATATTGAACTAAATAACTGTCTTTTTTCACAAGCAATGTTTAGAAGGTCCCACAGGAAAACCCGATTTAAACGTTCCCAACTAATGGGAATCCAAAATCAAATCCTGTGTGAGCTGAGCTCCTTCTCTTGTCATCACTTGTGCATTCCTCATGGAAATAAACCTGGGACTGGTGTCAGGACTGAGGATGTGTGCTTGAACCAGCTGTGGGGCCATGGTGTTGTTGGGTCTGCAGCGCACAGACACCAGCTGCCTACCTGCACGGATGGATGGAGCAGGATCCAGAAGCAGCTGGATATTCCATGGAGATAAATGGATAAGAACAACTGAGAAATGAGAAACACCTCCCCAGTGGGCTCTAAGAAAATCCAGTTATGGCTACCAATGAGATTTAACCTGGGATACTCTGCCAACACACCATCACCTTTGTTTTTCCAAAGCTTTTCCTTTTCTTGGATGCCACCTCTTCAGTGGGATCAACTTGGACCTCATTTTAACTCCAAACTTACCTGACTGGAAATGCTTGAAAACTTGGCAAAGACTGAACTGTGCCACCTCAAGACCACTTTTGCTTTTCACCCATTCCTGCTGTGGTTTGTAGCCCTGTCTTCCCCACCTCCCTTCCGAGCTGGGTGGGATGCTCAGGCCCGTGTTTGTTTGCACTGCTGCCATCTCAGTGAGCACCAGGATGAGTGCTGAGCATATGCAGAGCCCTCTCTCCATCTGTGCAGCCAGCTCCAGCAGGCAGTCTGCAGAGGAGCTGCGAGAATCAGGATCACGGGGAGTTCAGCACACTCCTCTTCCCTTCCATGCTCTTTTCGTTGCTGTGTTCTGTGACCCCTGGCAGCGACAGCAGAGCCTCCTTGCAGCGCCCACTGGGTTTCTGTCACAGCTCACACCCTGCTTCTCACTTTCCCTCAGTGCAGAATGGAAAATAAACCTCAGGGTTTTCTATTTGGGGAAGATGACTTTTAATGATTTTTAGCGACTTTTATCTACACAGCAAGAGCACCCCGACAGCAATTCCCCCTCATTTTGTGAGAGCTGTTTGCACAGTGAGCTCTGCAGATGGCAACCCAGCAGTGCCACCCTTTGGGGTGGCTCCTGGCACTTCACATGCATGGCAGACCCTGGGGGACACTTTTCTTCACAATGTCATCACTCCTGTCGTGACAGAATAGATGCACTGCACTATTAATCACAGGTTTTTACTGAGTCCACAAACACAGCAGATCTAGAGTAAATTTGACAGGCTTTTTGCCCTGGAAAAATGCAGAAGTTCATTGCAATTCAAGTTAAGCTCTGCTTTTGTAAATCTGCCAAAGGAGAAAAAATTTCTTCGAGGTATTTATGCTGATCTGTAGACTTTTGATAATATAGTGAAAAACATTTCAAATCAATCAGAGCTTAATCTACTTAGTGCATTTAGCTGGACGGTTATAGATTGATACATAGATTACTGTAACATGAAAGCATAGATTAAGCATGGGGTTTATTACTAAAATAAACACTGACAATGTTTTCATAGTCTGACTTAACATTTTCAGAGCTGTGCCTGATAAATGCTTGTACTAAAATCGAGTGATATCCTATAAAACAGAGTTTAAAGTTCTGCCACTGGAATCAGCTACACATTTAAATGCATAGCAGCAGCAAAGAGTGGTTTTTATTTCAGTTTGCTGTATGATCATTGTTGGTTTGAGAATATGTTTTGGCAGTGATAAGTCTTACAGATAATTTTAAAGCAAGTGCTGGTGTAGCAAAAAGGACTTCCAAAGCAATAAGATAAGAGTATTTATATGTTCTGTGTATAAGGAGTAATATCTTAAAAATAACATGCATTTAAAAAGTGAACTGCAGGTAAAATTAATTTCATTTATATGCTTTTTTTAGAGCACTCTTCCAGAGAAGTTAATTCTGTCATGGTGTAATTAAAGTGCCTTAATTTGCTACCAAGCACTTGGAAAGGCTGTTGAGCAGTTGTGAGGAGGGGCGGCAGCAGGGCACTCTGATGGAGGTCACCTCCATGATTCTGTTAAGTGGCAAAAGATTGAGATGTCCCTGTGCTGCAGTTTGAAAATTTGTTGATTTTGGGATTATGTGATGCTGAATCTTGAGGAATGGGGCAGGAGAACTTCCCTCCATACTGGCATGTTGCTGCTAGACCAGGAGCAGCCCAGAATGGTTAATCAGGGTCCCTGTAGCAGGACAGGGACCTCTCCTGGGCTGCAGTGCTAGAAAGTCCTGGTATGGTTTCCTTGAACAAATCACAGATAAAGCTGGATAACTTCTGGTGTTATGCTCTGAGTGCATGCTTGGAAATCAAGGATGTGACACCGTGGAGTGTGTTTCTATGTCACTGCTGGGAGGATTTTCACCTACAGATGGTCCTATGCCATGCATAAAGTGTGGCATGAGGAGTTTGCTGCATGTGTCCTCAGATATTAGAGTAGAAACTAGGAAAACAAAGGAACAGTTTTGCAGTTTGCTCTGTGGGACACACCTGTGGGTATTAGATCCTTTGGTAGGAGTAGCATGTGAGTTAAAAAGTAATAATTGCATATGAGTTACTCCCTTATCTCGTGTCACTGTCAGAGGATCAGAGGATGTCTCTAAATTTGGAAGTCCCTAAATCTCAAGATCATCTCAAATTGAGAATCTCCATTCCAGACTTTGTCCTGACACCATGGCTGGGATGTCTGATCTGGACATCTCCTCATCCTCAGACATCAAGAGGGAGTCACTCCTGGCAGCCCAGCCCCAGCCCCAGCTCCCACAGCACACATTTAAACCTCTTGAGTAGTATGAGCTTTACACAGTCATCCCCTAAAGCTGATACTCTGCTTTGCTGAGCTTACCACACAGTGGTGTTGCCGTGTTTCCTTTTTTGGCCTGGAACCAGGAGGAGGAGGAGGGGGGAAAAGCCTCTTTTTCAGAGATGACTCCCATGCCCTATTAATCTTCATTTTGTCGGCGTGATCACCAGCAGATCCTCTTGTGCGACTTCGCAGTGACACCTGGTGGGAGAGGCCAGGATGTCATCGCCATTAAGGCAATGAAACTGCAGATTTTTTTTTTTTTGCTGCAAGATCTAGGGAAGGCTCCCAATTTCCACTCACATACATTTCCCTGAAACTCTCTCTCAGCTTATGGGAACTCCGCATCCAAAGCCACTGGCTGATTCACGCTAATAGTGCTTCTGTTCTTTTGTACACTTTATAAAGAGAGGAAAGAGAACACAGTAATAAAGAAAAATCTTTTCCATAATTTAATCAGCAGCTCACAGAAAATATCAGAGGGTAAATTTAGATCATGTATGACTGGTCTCGGAAGTGCAGCGCCTGGCAGGAGCTGCCAAATCAAATATCAGTTATTTTGAGCAGTATCTTTTATGCCTACAGCATTTCTAGCAAGTGAAGTAGACATATTTCTTACATTTAGAAATATTAATTCTGAGACTCTGGAAGTGGTCTTAGTACTGGGAAAGCAGTCAGTAAGTCTGCTGAAGCAGTGCCTTACCTAATTCGTCTGTGTGCTCAATTTTTCATTTTATAACATGAGAATGCTGAACTTCTGCTAGGAAGCAGGAACTTTGATGATCAAATTATGCCTGAATGTGAAAAGGAACATTCATAATTAGCCCAAAAGCAAGTATGTCCCAACGTTCCTGTTTAGTGCCACCAGAGAAGGAGATGACATATCCTCATATTTCACAGGCAGGGCTAACCTTTCCCAGTAATTAGAAGCTCCAAAACCTGGTTGGGGAGAATGAGATGAGGAATTAGACTGACTCATCGCTGCATTTTTTAAGATAGTCTGGATAAATAAATCTCCTGCCATACTAAAGTCATTTCTGCAGACAGTGAAAGAAACCAGCCTTAATGGGACTACAAATTATTCTATTTTGACAAGAAATGAAGAATCATTGGGACAGAGAATCTAGATTTTACTTTAGGAACTTTCTTATTTTCAGTCACAAAGTAAATATTCCATGGACATGGGTAAATTTGCAGTTCTACACAGCTGCTGTGGGCTAAAGGGAATTTGGAAAACATATGGAACTGGGAAATGACATCAGATAGTGCCAGAAATGCAAGTCAAAAATCCATTAGTTTGCTCTCAAGTACATGCTGGTGTTTTTGAGGGGTTTTGGGGGAATCTGCATGGAATTTGTTCCCTCATTTGTGTGCTTGCTCAGGCAAGGTAGCAGAAGCAGAGTGGTGCTTTGGTGGCATTGTCCCCATAGTAAAATAGGAAATTTTCCTCTGTTTTGCATTTGGACATCATTGAGTGTTGCCCATTGGGTTCATGCAGCTGCTGTGCAGCATTTGGAGCCATCCAAGCCTCAGTTAGCCATTATTTAGCTCATTAAGGTGACTAGATTTCTGTGAACTGTTATGTGCACACTGATTTATACCAAATGTGCATAAAACCTGCCCAGTTTCGTTGCATTCAAAGGATGAAGAGCAGCTCTTGACCTCAGCCATTTGTTTGAAGTGGATATTTCTACCATATAAGATTCCATTGCAAGGAAGATGAACTAGATGCAAAATTACTTTGCTTTATACATGTCAAAGCAGAGGGAAAGAGTCTTAAATTTCACCAGATGATGTCATGAAAGGCTCTGTAGAAGTGCCATCACGTGTTGGCTTTGGTGGAGGTTCCCCTGTCCCAAGGAAGCTCCCATTACTGATTGCATCACCAGGAATAAACTTCTGGCCCTTCTCAGCTGGCAAAGGTCAGGGAAAAACTGAACCATTTACAGTGCACATTGTGAATGCCTGCCTGGAAACCAGCAAGCTCCTCAAAACTTTAAAATTTGCTGCTACCTGGACTTTAGAATGTGCTTTAAAATGTGCTATTACCTGGACTTTAAAATATGCTTTAAAATGTGCTGTTACCTGGACTGGCTTCAAAATCCAGCACTGCACCGTGAGAAACCCTGCCAGCTCTAGCCCAGTCCTCAACCTTCCCTCCCTGCAGAAGGTTGTTTGGAAGGAGGATGCCAGCCAAAACCAACACCTGTCATCCTCTAATTTCTGGATCAGCATCATTCAGGCTTCAGGATGGCTTTTGGAAGGAAAGGAGAACATCATTTACTGTGGTCAGTGATCTCCTTGGGGCAGTGGAAGGAAGCCAGCTGTTCATCCTGATGTCACAGCACAGCCAGCAGCTTTAAAGGGTTCAGTGAGTGAAGTTGTTCTTGTTTGCCCTGAAGCCCTGGTAGGTATCACAAAAAATAGGTGTTGTATCACTGGAGTCAAATATTTCCCAAAAAAAAATGTGTATTGTGAGTTGTATAACAGAGCTACTCTGGTTTTCTGCTTGCACACAAGTTCTGTTTCTCTGCACCAATTTTATTACAGTGGCTTTGGGTTAAATTGCCTGTTGGAGAGCTGTGTCCTCATTTTCTGATTATGCTGATATTTTTAATAACTAATTAGTAGACCAGCACTTTGAATCTTGCAGAACAGATTTTGACCTATGCCATGCTAAGTTGAAGTCTGGAATAACTCCCTGGAGATAATTGTGATGCCCTGGATCTGCACCAGGATGCTGAATGAGAGGGTCCTGCTATAATATTCATGTTTTATGTCCACTTTAAGGGTTTCAGAGAAAATATCTTAAAACACTGTTATTCCCAGAAAATAAAGAGTGGCATGTTAGAGACTATTTTCAAATCCAGTCAAATTTCAAAGCCATGTTTTTCCTCCATAGAATAATTTCTATGTTTTAACAGTATAAAACACAAAAAATGTATTCAAGTGATCAAGTTCACTGCATGTAAAACAAAAATGCATCATTTCTATGTTGGTAGAATTGAGCTGGAGGGCTATGACACATGTAGGAGTCTTCCAGGCTGTAGAATGTTGTAAGCGATTAAAAGAATTTAATTAAATTGTACAGAAATGCTGTACAGTATTATAGGGTGGAAATATATCTGTTAGGGCATGTTTCCCAGGGATACTGCAGGGATCTCTCTGCTGAGGGATTTTTAAGAGTGAATTAAACAGATTTTTGTCATGGGTTGTTGAGATAAACATCAATCCTATTTCAGAGCAAGAAGGGGATTAAGACTTCTTTGGGCTTCTTCTGGAACTACAATTTTATGATCTTGCGTATAGTTTTGATGTCTTTTTCTCACATCTTTGCAGTTAGGCATTTTGGCTCTGGGATTACAAAGAATGCCTGTTTTTATATACAACAGGGTAAATACACATAAACTGCTTGTACATGATGGTTGTAGGGGATTGAGCTCCCTATCATAAATTTATATGTGCCTCATTATTTCCCTGAGGAAAATTGGTAATTTTCTTCTTCTGAGGATGTCCATGAACTGTTATTTGAAAAACATGTTGGAAAGAAAGAAAGAAAGCTTAATGTTTTTAAAGTGCCGCAATCAAGAAATTATTACAGAAAGAACAAAGACATTGAAAGATAGTCATAGAAATTTTATGTTAGTGTGTAATTCCATCAATTTGAGTTAAAAGGTAATTATTTCCTGTAGGTTTTTTTCTTGGTACAGCCTTGCTTGTGGAAATTAAGGGGCCAGTGCAAAAGCTACAGGCTGATTAAATAACTTTCCTATTTGTCTCTCTCACTGCTGGCCTGAATAAAGAGTATCTGCCTTAAGAAATAAAAAAGCAAAAATGAATGTACTCTGTCCAAATTAGAATGAGAGAAAGCCAAATGAAAAGGATGAAAATTCTGCTGTCATTTGTGATTCTCACTAGAGAGCTGGCCTGTCCATTGTTGTATAATAGCAGGAAAATGAAAAGAACATCCAAAATTATGACAAAAATCATATTATAATTTGTTTACATCAGCTTCCCTAATTTGAACGAAAAAAGAAAAGACAAAGAACCAAATTGAAATGCAGTTTAAAATACACAACTCCAAACCCTAATGCCATCTGGAAGGAGAGGTCAGAGCGGGTCTGGGACTGGAAGAGCAGAGGAGTAATGATGCGAAGTGCAAGGGGTGTATCAGTGCTAAGGGCCGGCTGGGCACCTGGGAGGGCCCCACAGAGCTCAAGTCCATGGTTTCCTCCAGCAGAGATTAAGTCTTTGTGAAATAAGCCAAAGGTCAAATCTTTGCATGCGAAAAACAGCCTTCCATATGCCTGTGCTGCCTGTGCTTGCTGCTGTGGGAGGCATGATGCCCAACATGCTCAGATCCTGCTGCTGGATGTACAAGACTGTTTTCCAGCAGTGTTCCCAGTACCAGCTCTCCACAGGACCTCAGCCCCTGAAGACAAGAGGGATGGGGGTGATACAGTGCAGGGAATTGTGACGGTGTTCACAGGGCTCTCAGGTTAAGGGAAGAGACAAGGATCTGACTCCATGTTTCAGAAGGTTTGATCTATTATTTTATGGTATATATTACATTAAAACTACAAGAATAGAAGAAAAGGTTCTCATCAGAAGGCTAGCTAAGAATAGAATAGAAAGGAATGATAACAAAGGCAGCTGTCTTGGACTCTCTGTCTAAGCCAGCTGGACTGTGGTTGGCCATTAATTACAAACATTCAACATGGGCCAATCACAGATCCACCTGTTGCATTCCACAGCAGCAGATAATCATTGTTTACATTTTGTTCCTGAGGCCTCTCAGCTTCTCAGGAGGAAAAATCCTAAGGAAAGGATTTTTCATAAAAAGATGTCTGCAACAGGGAATTCCTCAGATTTTGCCAAAGAAGCCCAGTGGTGACTGCAGTGTTGGCACCAGCCAGGACAAGGAGCTGACTCTGGCTGGGTTCTACTCTGTGTCAGGAGAGCTGAAGAGCAGGTCTTTAAGGCTATCAATTGACACTCCAGCAGTTCCTGAAAGATAAAACACCCAGGGATTGTTCCACCCTCAACACTCAATTAGTTTACATTGCTATAAGTAACAACCATATGGCGCAGCTTCTGCACCAGCTGCTCTCTAGTCTTCAAGTACAGGTCTAAGGGGAAACTGTGCCACAGAGTTTACAGCAATTATAAAAGCAGGGGGAAATGGCAGGTTTTAAAGGTGACCCTAAAGCTTTTGGATGGGTTAAGCAGTAAAGTATAAGTGGGCAGGGATGCATTGGCTGCTGTGTGCCAGGCTGGGGGCTCCAGGTGCCTGCAAACAGCACACACAGGTGGAGAGCAGCCAGTGTGGGACAGCAGGGACCAACTCCAGAGGGGTGGCAGACACCTTCAGTCCTCTCCTGGGATGAGGACTGCAGAGACCAAGCAAAGCAGTGACATGTAGGAGATGTTTTCCTTCAGATCCATGGCAAACAGCAGCAGGCTCTGCTCAGACCTGCACCTTTCCCTGGCTCCCTGCAGCCCTTGCCCACATCCACCAGGATTTCTCAGAGTCTGGAGATGGGGGATAGATATTGAGCTAGGTTTCATGGCCCACCAAGGCAGAACCAGACCCTGCAGGGGGGAAAAGACCAAAACAAACCCATGGTGAGATGTCTGCTCAGCTCTGCAGCCTCCAGCAAGAACAGCCCCGACAATTCTGTGTTGCCCAGCCTCTGTGCCTGCTTTCCCTTCTTTCCACTGAAAACAGAGTTTCTTTGAGAACCATCTCCACAGCACAGATGAGCCTTGTAGAGCTGGATTTGCTGCCATTCTTCCCAGTTCTTTTCTTCTAAAGGGATTGTGGTCATTTCTGTGTTTGCCTGTGTCATTCTGGTGCTGAATGAACTTTCCCTCAGCCAGTTTACATACCAGAAAATCGTGATTAGAATACGTTATTTTATTTTATTTTATTTTATTTTATTTTATTTTATTTTATTTTATTTTATTTTATTTTATTTTATTTTACCAAAAAGCTGTTATGCTGTAGTCTCAACCCTAAGAAATTTTAAGACCATGAAAGTCCTTGCATGTTGCTCCGTACTGGAAAAATTTATTCTATTGCTTTGACTCTCATCAAACAGCACAGGAGCACAAAATGCTGCTAAGAGCTAAATAGTGTGTTTTATTTATAGTTATTTAAAATACTTCTTCTTAACAAGTTCCTTAACTGAGGATTTAGAAGGGAAGTCTTTTCACTTCTAAAGTTTTTTCAGATTTTAATGAGTGGAAGTATCATATCGTACCAAAGCAAACTATTAAGTGCTCTGTGTTTTTATTTATTAAATTTCCTGTGGGGTAGTGAGGTGTCCTAGATGGTTTTGTGTCTGTACTGGCTATATGGATATAAGCTGCACCAAGAAACTATTTACTCTCCATCTCACCTGGTACTGGTTATACAACAGAGATGACCACAACAAATACCCTGTTGGACACATTATTTGAATTTCAAACTCCTAGCTGAGAAATATTTCCCATAGTTCAGGTAAATTTGCCAGAAATTTAGATGTAAAATTCCCAGTTACAATCTCATTCAGTATGTACAATGCCCTGATTCATGTATTAGATCCAGATCAGAATTATACAGTTAAGCAGAAGCTGATACCTATAACAAATGTACATATTCCTTAAAGCTCTCTGAGTTTTGCTTCAAGATTTTTTGAGTGTTTTCACTGACTTATTTAATGTTGTGTTCTTGGCTATCATTGATTAAGCCTTAAATCTGTGGTTCCTGGTCTGTGAACCAGAGAACAGAACCTTTCTTCAGAGACCTGGTATAGTTATATGTTATATTTATATATGAGAAGTATCCACACTTTTCAAAAGTGCAGACAGAAATGTTTACATTACAGTTTAGATGTAGACTTTTGATGCATACTGATTTTAAAATTAGTAACAAATAGATCTTGTTTTTTTTATTTTCTCAGTATCACAGTCATTTAAAATTAAGACAGGTTTACTCCCTAGAGTGATTTTAAAAGCGTGTTTTCTCATGGATCACCTTTTCTTCTGCACCTGTAATTCCTTTCCAGGCTGAACTTTTTACTGGTTTTGTTGTTGTACATATTCCTACTTTTTCTTTTTTGTGTTTCATTCATTCTTTTTAAGGTGCTTTTAAATAATTTGAGACTGTTCTCAATTCCAATGAGGCAACAAAAGCAACATAGTCTAAAGAGAACTCCTATCTTGAAAGCAAAGGGTTAATGCTGAAGGGCACATGAATGCTTGTTGGCAAAAGGGAACAGCTCCAGAGTGGTCCTCAAAACTTCATTAGAGATCAGAAAAACATGCAATATTGCATTAACTGGAAGAAAAACTCTTCTATTAGAGAGTTAATGTCCTTAGAAATGCTGCAGAGTTTATTTGAAAAATAAACCCAACAAGCCTCTATTAAATTTATTGAGGAAATAGAAAGCAGAAACTCAGAAAGACTGTAATTGCCACCTACAAATATGATAATTAGAGTGAATAAGAAGTAATGAAGGAGGAAACCAGAGGCAGCTCACCTCCTGAGCAGGAAGGTGGAGGTTGCATTGCCACCATGTGGCAAAACTGTGGAGAGCCAGAGCAGCTCCTCTCCCCATCAGGATTCGAGAGGAGAGCTGCAAACAGCCAGAAATCTGCATGATTTGCTGGGGGAAAAAAAAAAATATAGTATGCAAATGGCATCCTGATTGGAAAGAAGCAATGTGAGATTAAATCCTCTTCTGCTTTTGATTAGCCTGTGCAGTTGGGTTTTTGGTGGTGTGTTTGTGGGGGTTTTGACTTGAATTTTAATACAAAATGCTGTTGCATAAAATATTCAGTGGAAAAGTGAGCAGAGTGCAGAAAAGGAAAGAAAAAGAAAGTTCTCTCTTCAAAATGATGTCATTCATAAGCTTTTTTGAGTACAAAAATCCATCATTCTGTTGCATGTCTTCTTGAAATCATCCTTAACGTTTCTGCATGAATTTTTATTTTTTCAAATTTTACTGATAAATCTGGGATACTTCCCAGTTCTATAATATTTAGAAATATGAGCCTTAGTGTTTCATAAAGTACTTTTTAGAAGAGATTATATGGAAATATAATTTTTTATGGAAGTTCTGCCTACAGCAGGATTTGGGATTCACAAAAATGCGTCACCTTGCTCTCCCCCTACCCCTCAACTCCAGCTCCTAATTCCTCATGGCATGACAACTGGTTGCTGCAGAAATTATTAGGATTCAAGAGCATGATTTCACAGCCTGAGTCGGATGAGCTTTTCCCAATCCCCTTTTTGATCAGATTAGTGCTGACCCCTGAGCTGACCCCCAGCCGAGGGGAGCTGGGCCCTGCCAAGGCAGGGATTGCTGCTGATCCCTCCAGACAGCTCTGTCCTGCTGCCAGCCCTGCTTCTTGCCTTCCCTGCAGCCTGAGCCTTTCCCTGGTCGATGCAGGGTTCATAAAGGGCTTGAATTGATGCTAAATGCAGTGGCTGTTTCTGTATTTAAGAGCAGCTCCCACCCTTGGCACCCCCACACTTGTGGCTGAAGTGCAAGAAAAAGATGAAATGACCATCACAGCTGACGCTCAGATGTAGCTCTTGGTACAAGTCTAATTATGACCTCCACTGAGGCAATTATTCTGTCTTGATCTTAATGCCTTTTGCAAGCATCAATTAATAAAACTGCACATAATGTCCTGGTAGGACAGGAGTTATTACCATCTTTTTAGAAGCAGGCAAACTGAGGCACAATTATTGACCTGGTTTTAGATGAGATGAGAGAAATTAGGACACAAAACTGAAGTCAGAGTTTCACCTTAGTCCCTAGAACCCAGCTAAAGTGTAGAATGTTGTATAAAAAACCAGATGTGGGTGTTTCAGCACAGACCCCCTTCAGTTGTGGTCACAGGACAGGAGGGATGCACAGCTGGAGAGATGTGTCACTCTGCAGGAAGGCTGGGCTAATTCCAAGTGATTTCCACAGGAATAAGAACCTTTCCAACCCACAGGTCATCCTGTGAACAAAAGGCAAATACCTGTTTTTAAAGCTGCCCCAGCTCTGTCAGACTCTTCTGCATCCTTAAGGGACTAATGGGCTCTTACCTGCCTTTCAAATCCCAGAAAAAAGGAGCAAATCACTTCCCTTTTTACACAAATGACTCATAAGCACTTGCCTCCTACATTAGTTTTGCTTTTGCTCAAAGTTGAGTCATTGTCTTGTATTTGATTTAACAACAATAGCAGGAGGAAAAAAAATGGCCATCAGTAGCTACTGCATAAGAGTAGATCAAAAGCAATTCCTTAAAGGAGGCTTTCATGATTGCTAGATTAAACATTTGAGAAACTGGTAAGAAACAGAGCTGAAGAAAAACAGCTCCTAAAACCAAAGCATTATGTTTTCATGCTATTGTGCTTTTAAAATTGAAGGCAACAGTCTGAAAACAGGCATCAAAATAAATCTTACTTGAAGGGAATTATCTGGAGATCATTGTATTTATTGCATTTGTTTTGATTTTCCAGCCTTTGCCTCATACTGTAGTCATGGACATGACTTAAAAGATTCAATACCTCATTTAAAAAATTAAGCTTTACTTGGTTATTGAGTTGACCCATGCTAACCCTTAAATTGTCATGCATTTTGGAGTATCACCAGCAGGCTGGAAATGGTGAGAATAGGACAGGAGGCAAGAATTGTGTCCCCAGCAGCTGATGGATTTCAAATGCAATAGCTGAGGCTGTGCTGCCCCTTGGAGGCACAGCACAAAGTTGCATAAATCCATGAGGAGGGAAAGGATTGGTTATGGTGCTTTGGTATGATCTTGTTTTTTAACTCTGCCTCCCCTCTACCCTTGTGCCCCAACGCCCAAAGGGCTGCATGTCTGAAGGCACTCCTTGCCCACATTGGATTGTGTGTGATGATACACTGCATAAATCATTTTCCAGCTAAATGTTGTTCTTTTATAGTCTTTTTGTGCTCCTCATTCATTTTCCATATCTGCTACAGCTGTGGATATCTCAGCAATTATAGAGGGTGAGCAGTGGTGGGAAGGGAGGGTCAGGAGGTGCAGGGAGTTCTGATTATTGTCTGGCTCTGTGGGGCAGGGAATGGATTTGGGGATTTCCTTCCTTGTGAGTTTCCCCATTTCAACAGATCCAGTGGAGCTGTGAATCTGGCTTGTGAGCACTGCTGATAAACCAGACCCTGAGCCATGGTGGGAGAAATTGTCACCCTGTTCATATGGCCTCAGTGCCAACACACTGAGACAAAGGAGCAGCTCCCTCCTGCCCACTCAGGATCCTTTTAAAAACTCTCTCTGGAGAATGACACAGCTAAAATATTATGTTCTTTGAGAAACAGCAACACAAGGCTGCTCATGGGACACCTCTTGTTTAAGAACTTGCCTGTGAATTTTGGGCATCTGATGTTGACCTTGCAACTTAGAGTAATTTGAACAGGAGGCTGAGCTGGCAAGTAGTGAGCCAGGAAAGCTGGGCATGCATCAGGAATATTTCAGTGCTTTTGTGAGATTTTAGATTACTCAAGACAGAATAATAAATCCCAAAGGAAGAGTTGGTAGCTTTAGAAATAGTAATTTTAGTGGAGTTTTTCTGGCTGTGTTAGCAGAGAGCCTGCAGCTCCAGGTGAGAGGTGGGAGTAACACGAGAGAAGTGCAGTCCTCAAAACAACTGAGCTGACATTTGGAAGGGCTATAGTGCAGGATCTCCCAATTACTGAGGTCAAAGTTTGTCCTTAATGAGGAGATGTCACAGCACAGCCCTGCAGAATGGCCCTGCAGCTGAAGGGAGTTGCAGGAGGAGTGGAGAAGCCAAGAGGTGTGTTTTCCTTCATCCCACTGAGACTTCAGAATCCAGCCCTGGCAGAGCTTCTTCCCCTGGAAGAGGAAAAAGGCAGCAACATGATGGATCTAGCCACGTTGCTTGGAGCCCAGGCTTGTCCCTGACTAATTTGTTTTAAACCAGTTTCCAGAACCTTCCAGAACCAGAACCTTCTGTTCCCTTCCAGAACTGGTGTTGATCTGCATGAATTACTTGCTTGGACTTCATAGAAATCGCAAATGCAAGTCCACTGAGCGCAGTAAATACCAGATCACAAAGAATTTGGCTTTGGTTCCAGCAAAATAACTTTCCTAGGACATCCAGAGATGGTTCCTGACCTGCCCTGTCCCATGTTTGACCTGATCTTTTCCTGTAGGAGAAAACACACATTTGACAGCACGGCTGAGAGAGGGTTTAGAGGGGAAACAGCTCTTTGCCTTCTGCACAACAGCTAAATTGTGCCTAAAGATGGAGTGACTTCTCCAGTCTGACTTAACTTCTTTCCAAACTTTTAGTTTAACTTTGTGGAAAGACTTTGCACTTTGCTGATCACTTAAAAAATGAAAGAAAGCATAAAATCATTGCTTGGCTGCACAGTTTTCCTAGGTAAATGTCTGGTTTTGGTTTCAAGAGAAAAACAAAGAAAAAACCACAAGTGCATTCACAGAAATTAAAGGAGTGGATTTGGCCTTTTCAAACAGGAGTCCTTAGTGGACAAACCTGACAGTTGCATCCTTTGTATATTTGATAAAGAAATTACAAAATAAAAACTGGATCCTTAGTAAGTATGTATTACTATTTATACCAGTTATGAATTTGGACTTAAAACCACATTAAACCATCTGTCACAGTACAAGAGGCACAGAAAGGTAATTTGCAGGCAATTAGTCAGCCAGGTGCTTGTGTTTGTAGCAGTGTATCATGGTCACATTTTCAGTCTGGAAACATAAATCAGCAAAAGAGAAACCAGATATCCTGTTAGTTAAGTTCTTTGCACTAAAAAAAAAAAAAAAATGATAATGATAAAAATCTGTGTAATCATGGTGTAACCATGCTTTGAGTATTTTCATAACCTGGTGGAATCCTGCTAAGCCTGATGAAGATGAAACCTTCCACCCAACACGCCAAGAACATAATTGGGATTTATAGCTGCAGGCTGGAGCACACAGTCTTTGGGGACTGGAGGGCATGACAGAGAAATATCACTTGGAAGCAGCCTGAGGAGCAAGTCCCAGTCTCCCTGCCTGACAAACACCCCCAAACAGGAGCAGGGCTGAGCACCCTCCTCAGGCACTGCCCATGGCATCTGCAGGAGGGTGCTCAGCCAGCCCAGAGCTGCTGGGCTCTCCAGGAGGAAAGTTAGCTACCAAGAAAAGAACGAAAGGCAGCCAAGGAAGTCTTAGAAAGAAAGGAAAATATGTATATTGAAATTGGCACCTCTGAGTGTAACCCACATCCAAATGTTCCAGGAATAACCTGACTTTGAAAACTGGGTTTTAGTGATAAGTGATAAATGGCAAAGAGTAAAAATTACCATTTCTGGTCCTACTCAGCAAGGACAACAGCATTTTCTTTGCAATTTCATGGTGTTTGCCATCAGAACAATTTTTCAAAACCTACATTTCATAGTCTGGAAATGGGAAAGTTCTCACCAGCTTGTCCTGTGGCCTGGCTGTGCTCAGTGCTCAACAAACACCCCACAAAACCAGAGTTGGTACCCAGACCACTGCAGGGAATAGTGAAATATTGCTCAGCCGTGGCCTCAACACAGCAACACTGCCAATGTCATGGATGTTGAGGTAAAAATATACTGGTGGGAAAGGAGCTGCTGTAATCAGTCTTTTTTAAATGGTTGCGGTTTGGGTTTTTTTTTTTTTTTTTGTTTTGCTTGTTTTTGTTTTTTTATGTGGGCACTGTCCTCAGTACTAAATAGGAACTCTTTTAAGAGCAGGCTACAGCGACCTTGGAAATTAAGATTATGCCACGTTAGGTATTGTGATCTGTTGGGCAGATAAAAATAGAGCCATCTCCATCCTGCCAATAAGTGCAACAGATAAAGAGGGGAAAGGAGGGTATTTCTTTCCAAAGCCACCCTTAATCAGCAAAAAACAGCAGACAAAATTATCTTTGGTAGATGGGGATTTGTGCAGTGTGGGTTACATTTATTATCTGGCAGGTTATAAGCTGTATTTTAATTTCCGGTATTTTCCTGCTACATCTGAAGGAACAATACAAGCTGGATCCTCTGCATGGCATTTATAAGCCTGTGCATGTCATTTATATGGTAATGGGGGAGTTCACCCTTATCCCCAGTGATTTCTGCAAAATTCTGCATGCTGGTTCTCAGCATATTTAGCTTTCTCCAGCGTAAATTAAAATGCACATTCATGATCTTTGAACAAAGCGGGCAGGGATAATTGGTAATTTGAGCCTGTTCTGTACAATGCAATTCAAAGTAATACTTATAATTTGCAGTTAATTAATCAGAGCTTTTTTTTCCCTTAAAATTCTTAATTGCCTTTCTATGATATTGATTTTTAATAAGTTTTACTCCTACCAGTTTCGGTTCCAATTATACCGGCAATTTCTTGTCACTGTTACTGCATGGCCCTGTGTTTTTTTATATGTACATTTCCGTATATTTTGGGATATTTTTTCAGGATTTTTTTATGCTGGTTTGTGGATAGAGTTTTTGTTGGCTGAAATTAAAAAGTTGAAAATAATAGAATCCATGTACAGCCAAGAGAAACAAGGTACAACAGGGAATAGAAAAATCAATACAATGAAATTTTTAAAGAATGTTAAATAATTGGCATTCTATTGCCACATTTAAATATCTGGAATTCTATGTCAAACTCATTTGGTATTAAATTCACTATCCAATTAAAACTCTTTGTAGAAGACTCTAATTGTTGTAGCTTTAAAGTAAAAACAGTGATCATTAGAGGTACAAACTTTGGGCTCTCTGATGAAATTCAGATGGTCATAAATTCAAAAATAATAATATTAGTGAATAGAGATGTACATGGGGGTGGTGCCTGTGATGGGAAATATGCCATGAGCATCCTAAGCCTGACCAAGCCCAGCTCTGTCCAGACTGATCTTGAATGACCAGAGGTGAGGCATCCATCACCTCTCTGGGCAACAACCTGTGCCAGAGCTTCACCATACTCATTGTAAAAGCTTCTTTTATATGTCTAATCCACCCTTCTTCAATTTAAAATCATCACCCCTTTTCCTACCACAACTGGTTATCTAAAAAGTTTGTCCCCATCTTTCTTAGGGGCTTCCTCCTTGTTGGTGCCCCTGCCCCAGGGACACAGCTTTCCTCTTATTTTATCCGGAGATTTAGGATTACTGCACTAGAGTCTACAGATCAAAAATATTGATAAAAGAAAGTATTTCCTGGTAGCAGGGATGAATGAGATTTTGGTGCATGGACATTATCCTGCGGGGATGTTTGTCTTTATTCTTACTTGGGTCCAGAGTGGATGACCTTCAAAACACACACCTAGGAAGGAGCAGAATTGTGCTCAACATGCAAGTGCCACAACTCTGATAAACACAGTCATCAAACCCCACTGATCCATCAGTGGCATAACCTGATTACATGCCATTACATTCATTAATAATAAATGTTCCTCTTATTTGATAAGAACATTTTTTTTCTGAAATATTGCTGTAAGCTAATTTGAATTCTGGTTTTATGCAGCTCTCTTTTTTTTTATTATTCCTTGGTGATTCTATTGATCTCAGTAGTTCCTCTGATTATTCAGTCCTGTTAAGTCAGATTCACCCTCTGAGTCATTATTGAGCTAAATCTCTCAGTTAGCCAGGTCCTGAGTCACTGTTCAAGTTGAAACCTCTGGGAATATTGCTATAACAGGGCAATATATACCCTGAGTGGTTTTTTAATGGCTGTTCAATGACTTCAGCTGTTTAAACTGGGTAAGGAATTAGGAGCTAGACTAAATTCAGTCAGTGTGCTCCAGTTCCCATTCCATAAAGCAGGGCTGTATTCTGCAATATTAACTGACGTTTATTAGCACTCAGACTAGGTGACTAGCAGGTGCTGCTCAGGGTGAATAAATCATGCAAGCAATTCACATGAAAGACAGCTTGTGCAAGCGCTGATAAAAATCCATGGGGTTGAAGAATCAAGTTCTTTAATAGCAATGTCAGGCTGTTCAGTCTTCTTATCTCTCATATTTCTTTATGAAACATTAAAAGAGATTGCTTTTGGGCACTTGTGTTCTTGAACTATTGCAATCGTCTAATGAATTTTTGATTCCGAGGGTTTTGTGATTACCAACTTTCTTGATACATCTGCAGCTATTGAAATGGATCCCCTGTGCCAGGTCTGGCTGTCCATCTTCCTCCTATCATAAACCCCACAGATTCGTTAGACAGAACCTGTAACTTTTAATTTAAAGGAAAGGTGAAGTTGAAGCTGCTTGAACACGTCTGAATAGAGAAATATTCAGCACATAATGAAAGCCCTGATTTGTCTCGCTGCATTGCACAGATAAGCAAATTGTATTTCCAGCCATAGCAACCTGTTCAGTGGCTCCAGAGGGGTAAAGAAGAAAAGGATTTGTCTGTAAGGAACCCTGCTTCATTTGGGCCATGTGGATTCTCTCTGCTCTGGGTCCTCAGCAGCTGAGCAGGTACAACAGGACCTTGCAGTGAGAATTCACTCTCACATCAGTGACCTGCACTGCAAATTGCTCCAAAGACTTCTGCCAGGAAATGTTTCACAGATTTAGTGCCTTTACTAACAGGCTTTCATGAGGAGCTGACAACAGGCTGTGGGTTTAAGTTTTGTGGCAGGTGGTGGAAAAACACATTCTTATTGTACATTAGTGGCAGACAGCAGTTTCCCACTGCAGATGGGCTTCCTAGATGCATTTGCTCTTTGGAGTGAGTGCAGGAAACAGGAATGGCTGAGGGTAGGATGGCTAATATTTCTCATTTCATAATTCAAACCCCATTTTCATTATTACATCTGAGCATCCTGACCGATCACAGCCCTGCCCGAATCTGCATGTCAGTCTTGTCACCATGGTCCAAAGGTTGTCACTGACACTGAGAATGACTCACACAAGCAAAGGACACTTGCTAATTGTTAGGAGCAGTTGTGAGCATTAATCATTAATGCTTTTGAAAATCAAGGATTCCTAAGGATGGGGTACAGGTGACAAAAACCCAGAAGCACAGAGAAAGAAACTTCAAAAAAGAGGAGAGGGAGGATGTGGAGGCAACTCTACATTTTTCTGGTGTGTTTATTTGAAAAAGGACGACTTTTATTAAAAATCAGGCCCCAAAATTCTGATATGCCAAGAGGATAGTATGGCTTTGTGTATGACACCTGGTAACGCTGCCTGCCTGCTGTGATGGCTCTGGAGAGGTGCCAAACCTCCGCTCATTGCTCCTGCTGGGCACCAGGATCCATGTGAAACCTGGAGGACAGCTCCTCTCCATGGCTTTTTGCTCCTCAAGTAGGATTTGCAGAGCTGGGTGCACTCAGTGTGTCACAGTGTGAAGGTGGCCGGGAGGAGACACTCTGACTATTTTCAAATAGCTGAATTCTTCTTTTATTTGTAAGAATCCACCTGTATGTCTCAGCTGACATCTCATACCTGTGTGTATCTGTTTTGTTAGTTGGTTGATTTGGGCTTTTTTTCCAACCAATGCATTTGCATGTTTGAGGGAGATTTTAAACATTCATGATTTCTTAGTTATTGAATTCTGAGCTTGGCCTCCTGTGTGTATTCTGTAGGGGCTGTAGAGGTGTACCTGAAAATGGCATCAGGCAGGTGTTCAATAAATTCAGCTTTTGAAGCCCCAAGCAAATCAAACACTCAAGAAACTCTGGCAGCTACTTGCCAATAACCTTATAAACAACATTCCTAATGCCCTGACTCGTATGGCAAGCACAGAATCCTCTAGTGTTGGAAACACAACAAATTAGAAGAATCAATGGGTCAGGGGGAAAAAAACAAACAAACAAAACCAAAACCAAAACAAGGAAACCACATTAAAATAACAGTTTTGAAAGAGAGTGAATTTAATAGCCTCAGAAATTCTCTTCTGTCTGTCAGGAGCTTGGTCCCATGCTAACATGATCTTGTCTTGCTTCTTGGGGATGGGTGTCCTACAGATTACCCTGGGGAAACATTGGTGGTTACTGCTGGTAGTTGGGAGAGTGGATGAGGAGGCCAGGTTGGAGTGGTCAGGATTTGGCCAGGTTGGCTGGCAGATTTGCCTCTGATGTGCCCACTCTGGCTTTGCTGGACACTGTTTGCTCTTCATTCCTGTGTGTTCCCTCAGGGATCCTGGCCAGGTACCAGCGAGCATCCCACAGTGACTTGTCTGCTTCCAGAGCTTTGCAGCCTGTGGTGTTGTCACCCAGAGCCACCTCTGTAGCCATGATATTTTCTAAAAAATCCTTTCCTTAGGATTTTTTCTCCTGAGAAGCTGAGAGGCCTTAGGAGCAAAATGTAAACAATGATTATCTGCTGCTGTGGAATGCAACAGGTGCATCTGTGATTGGTCTCATGTGGTTGTTTCTAATTAATGGCCAATCACAGTCAGCTGGCTTGGACTCTGTCTGAGACAGAAGCCTTTGTTATCATTCTTTCTTTTTCTATTCTTAGCCAGCCTTCTGATGAACTCCTTTCTTCTATTCTTTTAGTATAGTTTTAATATAATATATATAATAAAATAATAAATCAGCCTTCTGAAACATGGAGTCAGATCCTCATCTCTTCCCTCATCCTCAGGCCCCTGTGAACACGGTCACACACCTCCCTCTCACAGCAGTGCAGGTGGACCACAGCCCATTTGTGTCCGCATTTAGTGGGGTTTGCCCGTTTGCCTCTCGGAGTCTCTGTGGTCAGGATGACCCCAAGATGTGTTAGAGAATCTCTTTTCCCAGCCTGGCAGCCAAAGAAGGAGTCAGGACTCTTCTGTTCTGGTTTTCGAGGTTGTTTATTTGCTGTTATCTATAACATTCTTTCTCTGACCCACCAAGGTCTGTCCAGCAGGTTGGGTTGAGGCACACTGACTGCCTCAGAGGCGGTGTTATCTCTTTATACTAAAAACTATGTGTAAATTATTTACAATAATTTTCCAACACCTATCACCCATGTTAGACAGAGTGTTTCTACTCCAAACCAATCTAAAAGTGCTAACATCGCCCAGAAGATGGAAGCTAAGAAGAAGAAAAAAGAAGGACAAGGCATGCCGAAATCCCTCCATCTTGGCTTCTGAACCCCCATTCTAAAAACTCAAAATTCTACTTTTCTATCTTATAACAAACTAACTATCACTCCACTTAAACTTTCATGTCTTGTGAATCCAAGGGCTAAAATTGAAGGTAGAGGTTTTTTTGACTCTGTGCCAAGGTCTCTGAGCCCCCTGTCAGCATCTCGAGTCCTCCAGGGCAGCCAGAGGAATTTCCTGGGTTCTGACATTTGCCAAGCCTGGGTTTGGCTTAGGCTGCACAGTAGCTCTGGGGCCCATCAGAGATGTGGAAGCAAGACATGATCCTGCTGACTACACAGAACACATGAAGAGTGGTTTTCCTCAATGTCCAACATGAACCGCCCTGCTGAATGAGCTTCTCTCCTGGCCCTCAACATCTGGCAACAGGGAGGCAAAAGCAGTGGCCAAACCCTCTCCTGCTGTCTCAGCACGACATTCTGAGCAGAAAACAACCCATGTCCAAAGAATTAAACCAGATGTCTAAGAGGAGCTAATGACACTTGCAGGCCTCACCTTCCCTGTGCTTGAGGAGATGCAGAACTCTTTTCCCTGATAAGAGGGTCTGCCACCCTCTCATGGATATCAAACATGCAGGAGCTGCTCACCTTCCACCATGAGATTTTGGATCAAGGATTTGGTATTTATCAAGGGCTCTCTAAAACAAGAATGCCATTAAAGCAAGTATTAGTTTATTCTTCCTAAGCTTGTTGCCTATCAGTGGCAGAGGAGACTCTGTGTTCTGGGTAGCAATAAAGGGTCACAGGGATGAGCATTGCAGCTTGTTTTTTCCTGAGGATCTCTGGAAGCATTGCAGCTCATTTTTCTTAAGGACCTCTTGGACAAGAGCACGAGCAGCTTGAGAAGGGTTGTTTTGTTTGCATACGGATTCACAGAATATTCTGAGTTGGAAGGGAGCCACAAGGATCATTGAGCTCAAACTGGCCTGCACAGGGATCAAACCCAGCCCTTGGTGTTATCAGCACCTTGCTCTGACCAGCTAAGCTAATCTCAGTGTCAGGAACTGAGGAATTGGGCTGAGCCCATAGTCTGACCTCAGCCACATAAATTTTTATGTTGTCTACAAAAGGTTGTTGAATTGTTCAGCAACCCTGCAAAATTGCAATTTTTTTCCACCTGGCTCAATTAGACAACTGTGAAAGAGGATTAATTGCTCTGAAATCAATAGTGCAGCAGTGCAGCCGTGCTGACATCAGCGCAAAATAATATCAACACAGGAAAATGTAGATTGGGTATGGTAATCTAAAACAGTTTTATACTATTTGCATACACATAACTATTTTTTGCACTCATTTTATATCTATTACAATGATTTAATGGAAGTCAGTGTAGACCTACACTACAGCAACTGAGAGAAAATCTGGTTGCATAGAATAAAAGGTCATTTTCCACATCCATCCCTGAAACACATGTCAGTAAAGGAGAATATGAGCAATGAGTTTTCCCTAACTGGCTAAAAATACTTGCTTTCACACTCTGCAATAGTAATCGATTTGGACATGTGGTTGGTGCTTTGAGATGATCTAGTAATTGATTTTAAAACAGATGGCAGCTGTCAAATAAGCATTTGTATTTATTTGATGTTTCTATGAGAACCCTTGGGGTTTCACTATCTCAGTACTCTTTGTTTTCTCCTTTCCTAGAGCCTCTTGCTGTTCTCTGATCTCTCTTCCTCTCATGTTCTTTTGATGCATCCTACTGACAATTTCTTTTGAGCTTTCTTTCCCAACATAAACCACAGCCTTTATGTCAGGCTTTAATTTCATTTTGCCTGAAATTCCTTTTTATTAACAGTTTTAATAAAACAGCAAAATGTCTTCAGCACACCAAATACTTCATAATCTGAGCATCAGCTACAATGCATCACACAAACAGAACCATTGGTTATACTCCCCAGAATTACTGTAATTTACCATATCAGCAATAAACACTGGCCCTGAGAGCTTTAGAACTTTAAAATGCTGATGTCTTCGATTTTTTTTAAATGTATTTTATTTTTAGTGATAGAAAAGAGTGGCAAAGGTACAGGTTAGACTGTCAGAGGATTGGCCTGGCCAAGTATCTTTGTCTTCTTGTGCAAGTCTTTGTTTTTGTTAACTCACACTTAAAAATTACAAGTTCTTTGTGTCTTCTAACAAGAAGGCCCAGGAAAAGGTGGGTTTGTTTTTTTTTTTTTTTTACTTGCAAATTATCTTTTTTATCATTTTTTTCTCCTGATATCATCGGAAGTAATCCCTAAGCTACCAATGGATTTTTCAGTCAGTCACTGGTGAAGGCTTCATCTTTTCCAAACAGCAAGCCAGAACTTTGCCACCTTCAGCAGAAAGGCAAAAATCACAAGTATGCCTCAGGATAGGTTGCAGAACTAGCTGGATTTTAGAAAAGCATGAAGAAACCTCCATGGCCATTTACATGCATGTGTTTATTAGCAAAGAGGAACTCTGCCAGTCTAGAGCTCTGTGCAAGCCTGGGAAATGGATTTGTCATGGAAATGTCTTTAGAAATGCCCCAGTGGCAGATTATGGTTCAGAACATTAAAACCATCTCAGTGGGTTAACAGATGTGGTGCATACAACAGGGTTTTTTTGTCCAGAACCTGCTGGTTGCCCCAGAGGTGGCATAAGACAAAGGCCTGGTGCTTTTCCCTGCATTGAGTCTATCAAGGAATCCCGAGGTCTGAATGCTCTTCACCGGACTGTTCAGTGTTTGGACAGAGGTGGACATCACAATTATAAATGTTTGAGTTCTATGGCTAAAGTTGCTATACGAGTATCACAAGGAATAGCAAAATCCACTTGTGAAGGTCCTTACAGGATTGAGGTGGATATTATCCATGGAGGAACGAGTCAGAGGATTTGCAGGGTCTCTTCCAAATTCATCTGCTGTGATTCCTTGAGAAGTTTGTTACCTGAAGTGAGATAAAATTCTCCCATGTCACTCTTCTTGCAAGTGCTGCTGGAATTAAATTGCAGTTTGAAACAACCTGGGTGCCTGCTTAACTTTACACATGCTGGGCTAATTTTTGATGACAGACCTACTGGAAATGTCCACCCAACTTCTAATCCACTCTTCAGTCTTTCCAGGGATTACTCACATGCTATCATAGCCAAATGCTCCATCCAATCCCATATTAACCACACAGCCTGCTACTTGTCTGCTGAGAGCCACCACAAGGGACTTCTCCTTTTGCTCCTTGTTGGTGAGCAGGAGAGCTCCTACCAGGAAGCACATCCTTGTGAAGATATGCATTCCCTCTTTGGGCAGCCTGGTTCACTCTGGGTATTGCTCAGGTCTTGATCCCAAAGACAGACACCCACAAAATGCACAAATGCAGCAGCATTGAATTCAGTTCAGAGAGTGTGGAAACCCAGGGCACCAGGAATATTTCCCTGTCTGCTCTGGGGTGCCCTGACCCCCAGGGGAGCACTGACTCTGACCCTCATTCATGGAGAAAGTTTCCTAGACTCCAGAATATACTAGGATCCACTAGGGTGTGATGTAGATTGTACAGAGTAGTGTAGGTGCATCAGTAGTGTAGGTGTATCACTTAGGTGGGAAATTTGGGTTTTGGGATTTCTAGTATGTGGTGGATGGAAGAAAGATGGAGGGCACGGGGCTTCCTGGGCTTCTTCCTCATGCTTCTTCTTCCTCCTTCTCCATGGGTTTGGGTGGCATTTTGTAATTGAGTGGAAAAGTCCACATTGCAGCTCTTTGGGATCAGTTATTGGGCTAAAAAAGGGAAATAATCCAGGTGTTAGTTCTTAATTGGATAGTTTAGCTTTAAAAGATCCTGGAAGAACAAGAGGTTGTTGGCCACTTTGTGGTGCTTTTCCAGTGCGCTGAGCCTTGTGTGGAGAGCGTGCAAAACCCTAGATAAGATAACAATAAAGCTGAAGACCTAAAAAATCCAGTGTGTCTCTTTCCTGACACAAAACCATTCCAGGAGGGTCTCCCCCCACAGGAGAGCCCCCTGGGAGGGCCCAGGCAGAGTCCCTGAAGTTAGGGAATCAGCAACAGGTACCCTGACAAGGGAGCATCCCTCTCATCACACCTCTGGTATTTCCTGCTGTGGCTTTTCTCCTCCAAATGATATTGAAGTCTCTAAGAGGGATATACACCCAGTTGTCACCGAATATACTCTGACCTAGGACTTCAAATTCTCTTCCTGAGGGTCTGGTAATTTTGAAGACTCTTTGTTTCACACAGCTTCAAAATGATCATTCAATTGGGCCATACTTGACTAGAAAAAAGGATTAAAATACCCATCCTGTAACATTCCCTGAGCACAAACACATTACTGTCTAATACATTTCCCCACTGAAGAGTCACTACTCAAGAGCAGGGTCATCCAGCTGTTTCAGAGTGATTGATTACTAAATGTGCTGAGATGGAATAACTTGGCCCAAACCCTGTGCTTGAAGCCAGCCAGCAGGTCTGAACAGCCCTTGTTCAGCTAAGGCAGCCACACACTTTAATCTCATTATTTTTCAAGTTTGGATGTCCTGTAGGGGCTGGCAGGCAAAAATGTGGAGAAAGAAAGAGCACAAAGCCAGCAGGATGTGACTGTGAGGAATCTCAGCAGCTCACTCATAGCATCCTGGCACCATGGGGCACTCAGCAAGCTCTGGGGAAGAGGGTAAAAGTTTTGGTCAATTATCACTTCATGCTCTTGGTCAGGAGGTCATGATCCAAATTTGTTGGGGGGCTATAGTGTAAAGGAGAATCTGTTTTTGCACACACAAGGCAGGATCTGAACTAACTTTAGAAAACCTCAACAGTTTTGAATGGAGCTGATTTTCAGAGCATGTGCTAAATGCAAACACACTGAATAAACTGTCTACAAGAGCAAATTGTCGGCAAATCATTTTTTCTTTCAGCTGAAAGAACTTTCTGGTACTAATCCATTCTGCAGTCCACGAGAATGTTCTCTGGTTTGCTAAAACTAACTGATCTCTCCAATAGCAGCAAGGTCCTGGCTTTGTTTCAAGGCAAAGGTTCACTCAATTAAATCTCATTAACAGAGGACCACAAAACCTGCACTAAAACCTTCCTGGGTATGTGACCTTCAGCAGAACTGCTTCATTAAGTCTGAGATCCTGGAGAAAATGTTTGCTGAATAAAGTCATCCCTAATTAATGTTAAAATGTCAATGATTCATGTGCCATCCATCTTTACTCCTTTTCCTTTATGCTCTTCATTATCTCTTTAATGGGCAACCAATATAAAAGTCAAAAGCAGAATCTTTTAAATGTACATAGAACAGGTGGAACAATGCAGCAAAGTAAATTTGCCAGATGTGCTTTCCCATGAAACATTTGTAACTTCCTAAATATCTTTCAAAAACCCCACTTCCATGCTGCATTAAGAATTGATTAATTAATTTGTTATTTCTGAAAACCATATGCATTGAGGATGAATTTTTCCTTGCACCCTTTCTGATGTTACCTTGAGTTTTATTCCAAGCCATATGCAAGTCTTGATTAACAAAGTGTTTATTTACCCTGTGATGGATATAATTGTCTTTTCTCCAAGGATTGCTCATCCAATTTTTTTTTTTAATTAAACAGTGTCTGGTGAGTTTTTACTCTTTAGACCAGAGGGATGTCCTGGTTGGACTGGGGGGTCATCAGAGGGTGCTGTACAAACCTGGTGGGTCTGATCTCAGAAAATGCTCATCCCTTTTTCAATAACCAGTGATGGCAGCAGATATTGGAGCTGCTTGGACCTGTGCATCAGGACTTCATGGTGAAGGCTTAGAAACACTCTGTAGCCTCTCTAATTTTTATTCTCACATTAAAGTAATGGGACCCATCTTCCTGCCCATCAATCTGTACAGCATATGCGAGCCCTTCTGGTGGTTTAAATAGGAATGACTCACATGATATTCAGCCTCTTAATGAAAATGTATTACATTATTGTCTTTCACAAAATGGGAGGTTTAAAAAGCCAAGTTAATGTCTTCCAAATGTCAGTAACTGGAGACACTTTGGACCAAGAGGGAATTTTATAGCTTTTCTGCAGATCTGTAAGATGAACTCATCTTTACAATGAAGGACATTCAATTACATGAAAAGTATTAGAAATTAGCAGCTATTTGAATTTGAATTTGAATTTAATAAGAACTAGGTTCTGCCAGTATTAAAAATAATTTCACATTATGGCAATATTGTTTTCTCCTTACATACTTGAACTCTGACATGTTTGCATTGGCATTTTTCTGAGCACATTTTCATTGGTAATTATATTACTGAAATCTCAAAAATCCCAAATTTCAGTGGTATAAAGGATCAGTCTCTAATCCTGGCTCTTTATGGCAAATTGCCTTGCAAAAGTGATTTAAAAATGAAATAGGGATAAAAGTCAAGATGGTATCCAAGGCACAGACTTTATAGCCTGGTACCTTGCTTTGGAGTTCCAGCCTTTCATAAATTACAGAAAATTTATACATTTATTTATTCCCAATTGGCAACAGAACTTAGGAATATTTAAATTGTTGCTGAAGCACTTGTATAAAGACTGTTTAACTTGATTGATTTGTGTCTGGTCTGATGTTGTGAACTCTAATGATGTGCAGGACACATGGCAGGAGCAGCAGTGCCTTTTATGCTGTCATGAGTGTGTGTACTAATATGAATAATTTGATGTTTCTTCAGCAAAGGTAATTAAGCCTAATAACCTATAAATACAGAGTAATTGTTATCAATTGTGCTCATTTGTGTATATGGCATAATTTGATGAGTATTTTTGATTGATATTCCTGTGGCATCCTCCCTGTGCTGTGATTAGACTGGGATTTTCATATCTGCACTCTTTAGTTTATTGCTAACTAGTAATTTACCTCTAATAGCCTTTTCTTTTCTGTTCTCTCTCTCTTTTTTTTAATTAGAGGAGATCTTGAAGACTCACATTGCTCACTGGTGGTCTCCTGATGGCACCAGGTTGGCATATGCAACAATTAATGCCTCCCGAGTCCCCACCATGGAGATCCCAATATATACAGGCATCCTTTACCCTACTGTTAAAACATATCATTATCCAAAGGTAAGGGAAAATAAAAATATAATTCCTGCTGCTCTATCAGAAATAAATAATTGTTTATTTCCAGTAGGCTCAGACAGGAGACTAATAATGCATGCTCATAAGCAATGGAAATAAACAGATCAGCTGTTCCTCAGCAAATGTGCACTTAGCACATTCTTTAGCTGCATTTGTAAAATTGCACTTTTCTGGTTCTATGACAATTAGTTACTCTGTGTACAATGAAAATAAAATTTAAAAATCCTTGCTTTTTACACACACAAGAGCAATTGTCCTTCCATGCTGGAATGGGTGGAAGTTGGATGTAATCTGTGGATTTGTCTCCAGGCTGGAGTTGCTGGTGTCTGAGGGCTTGGAATTTCTTAATTTCTGTGTTTGGATATGTTTCTATATTTAGACATGTTTCTATATTTAGATACATTTACATATTTAGATTTTTTTATTGATAGATGATAGAGAGATAGAGAGATAGAGAAATAGAGAGATAGATAATAGATAGATAACAGATAGATAGAGACAGATAGATATAGATTATTAATATATAGATAACAGATAGATAGAGATAGATATAGATAATAGATAGAGAGATGGATAGATAGATGGATAGATAGATAGATAGATAGATAGATAGATAGATAGATAGATAGATAGATAGATAGATAGATAGATAGATGATAGATAGATATAGATGATTAATAGATAACAGATAGATAGAGATAGATATAGATAATAGATAGATAGATAGATAGATAGATAGATAGATGGATAGATAGATAGATAGATAGATAGATGATAGATAGATATAGATGATTAATAGATAACAGATAGAGATAGATATAGATAATAGATAGATAGATAGATAGATAGATAGATAGATAGATAGATAGATAGATAGATAGATAGATAGATAGATAATGATAGATGATAGATAGATAGATAGATAGATAGATAGATAGATAGATAGATAGATAGATAGATAGATAGATAGATAGATAGACACATACATACATATATTCTATATTTACATAGATTCCCTTTTGTTTAGAAGGAAAATGTAGTATTTGGGCATCCTTAGACTATCCAGGACAGCTTAATGTCAGAGGAGACATTGCTTTTAGAGGTTTGCTGTGCCTGAAAGACAGAAAAAGACCTAAGAGCCAATCTGCCCTTGGCTGCAGACCTGCAGGGAGTGCCCAGCACTGGCACAGCTCTCCAGCAGCACAGACTCACTGCTGCTGGTATTGCTGTAATTTCCTGCTCTAAAGCAGCACAGGGGGGTCTGCTGCACTCATTCCTTCTGGGTTTCTTACTTTAAGCACTGGTTGCCTAAGACCTCACATGCTGGCTCAAATTGGAGCATAATTTAACAGGAGAGATACCCACAAATATGCAGGTTTTGTGGAAATCAATGGTTCAGCAGGAGATGCCCTGCCCTTTCCTACAGTACAAAATGAATCAGTATTTCACTGTATCAGCCATCATCCCATTAGACAATCTTTTGTCAAAAGGTGCAGGAAATAGCAAGATTTCTAGTTGCCATGAAAAGTAGGGGTTTTTTACTAAGGTTAGAAGTGTCCTGAGTAAAACTGCCCTTTTTTTGTGCCTGCCAGCCTCTCCACACCTCTGTGCCACATCCCTGGATTTGCAGCCTCCCTGTGAAAGACCACAGCAGTCCAATCCATCTCCCATTCAATGGGAATGCTTTTCATAATCCATGGGGATGCAATAAATCAAAACCATTCTGTGTTGTATATCGCATGGTAATTTATTCTTTTCTAAACTCCAGGCTGGAATGGAAAATCCAACCATTTCTTTGCACGTGATTGGTCTGAATGGACCCACTCACGACCTGGAAATGACTCCCCCAGATGATCAGAGAATGAGGTAGGTGCTTTCTCACCCTTCAATGATGGCCCCAGTTCCTTTGGGGAATTTTCAAGATAATTTTTCAGTTTTTAACACTGGACCTTTCTCTGCTGCTATCAGAAAGTTTCATTTTGTGTAAATCTGCTTTTTTATTTTTTTCATGAACTCATTTTTTACATGTATTTTATAGAATGCTATATTATAACAGACTTACACTGAATAGCTTTGAATTAATCCAAACATATTTATGCAAAAGAAGATGTATGACCTGTGGCCAAACCAAATGGGTACTTGCCTTTCAAAAATAAAACTTCACACCTGTCTACAGCAAGTGGGAATTCAGGATCACAGTATCCCCATCACAGTAACAGAATGGTGGCTCCTGAACAATATAATTTCTCTTTGGTAGCATTCTCTGTGAACAGAGAGACTCAGAAAGGTTTTAATTACAGCAATAATTCCTGACTGCAGGATCCAAGTGTTGTTCATAAATTTGTTCTATATGGTTATGGGTGGCCATAATTTATTTATTTGCAATCAATATTCCAAAATGATGCAAAATACATCATAATTAATTAGTGCCTGTATATTTCATCAAAACCATGGCAATTGCCATCTCTAGGGATGACAGAAGTAGTGCTGCCAGAGCAATAGGGGTGTATTTTCATTATGCATATGTTTTCTGAAATGAGAAGATCAATGTGATAAAATGTTATTAAAACAGGCAAGAGGGATGTACTGTACATTCAGTTACAGAAGGGAGTCTCAAGAAAGCAGGGGAAGCTGGTGATAAGGATCTTCCAGCAGACCCATCCTATCTGAAGCATTTCAGTGTGCTCAGTGCAGATGATATATGGACAGAGTGGGATTTCGTGTTCTTTTTATCTGGAGCAAAGTGATTTAGTACAATTAATAAAGCTGAGAATAAAGTGGAGATATGCCACGGCCTTTTTTTCTTTCAAAATTGAAAGAAGCCAGAAATTTTCCACAGAAATTGGATATTTTTCAGTTAAAACCAAAAAATAAAATGAAATGAAATGAAATAAAATAAAATAAAATAAAATAAAATAAAATAAAATAAAATAAAATAAAATAAAATAAAATAAAATAAAATAAACAAAGAGGAAAATAAACAAGAAAAAACGAAGCAAAGCTGATGACAGGAAAACATATTTGTGGGTGAAATGTACAATATTGATCATTTGTCTTTTTTAAATATCTTTCATTCTGAACATTTTTGTCAAGTTTTCTCCAATGCTATGCTCTTCTGTGAAAAAAAGACAGTGAAGAGAAGGGGTGGAAATTGAAGAGTGAAAAGTAGTACTATAGCATTCAATGCCTGACAGGCATTTTTTATTTTGGTGAAAACCACTGGACCTCAAGAGTTTCATCTGAAGATGGTCAGAATTGGATCATCACCCAGCTTATTTCTCGTATTTGCCTCTCAGGTGGCAAATTGAGGGATGATATTATCTCTCTCAAGTGCAGAAATCATCACTGGCCCTTGCATGGGCCAGAAACAAATAAATAATGGAAAAACTCAGACAACTCCAGTCTGGCTGTGAGGCAGTGTCTGTGCCCAGGCACCATGGGCTGGGCTGCTGCCTGTCCCTTGGCCTGTCATGAGTCCCTGTCTGCTCTTTGTGCTGTTTGTGGCTTTGTCACCATGGCCATGCTGCAGATATTCACACTGTAGGGTCACACCTCCTATTTGGGATTCCTGCCATGGAGAGCTGGGGCATGGACGAGGCTGCTGCACAATAACCTCAGTCTCAGATGATTCAAACCAAACCAAAAATGTCTATACCGGGATGTGCAAATCCATCGCAAAACCCAGGATGGCTTCACCCTTCCTGGCAGGGCTCATGCAGGGTGTCCCTTCCCTTTTGCTCTGCTGTGGATGTCTGTAAATGCAGTGCTCAAGGACCTGCTGGTATTTTGTTCTATGGAAGAAGCAAGTTCTCCCTTAAATCAGCTCCACATAAATTGTGGGACAGGTCAGGCAGAGAGGGCTTGGCAATTGCACTGATTTCCCATTTCTCTCCACTGGTGCTCAACCAGTGCAGCTGCAGGAGCAGCAGATGTTGAACATTAGCTGAGATGAATCACACTTTCTTGTCTCATTTTCCTCTGCAAAATGAGAACCATAAAACTTGGGTGTCCCTATAGAAGAGATGCGAAGGGGAGTAAATGAAATTTAAGACTCCCCACTACTCAAAAAACTAGAATAATGACTATCCAGGTATCTGCAGTTACCTGTGGGCTGGGTTATCCATGGTCTTGATGACTGGAAGAGTCATCAAGGGAAATTGATGGGTTATCCATGATCTTGATGACTGGAAGAGGGTTCAGAGGGGAATTGAGACTCCATGCCCTTCTCTGGGGTGGTAGGGAAGACCATGATTCACCCAAAATAAAAATCAAAAGTTCCTGAGAAAGAACTGTGGCTCCTGTGTTCAAACAGTGAGAGGGATGTAAAAATTGAATATATGTCCTTGAAACTTTAAATTGGATTTATAGAAGAAATGCTCCAAGCCACAATAAGTACTAAAATCACAATCCTTTTCTGGGGAGACTGAATCTGCTCAGTTCATTTTGGAGAGAAAGAAGAGACAGCTATACAGTTTAATTTTGCTGTGTTGGTTTTTTTTCCTCTTAGGGCCTACACTGTTGCTGATGAAGAGTAAAATTACAATTTTATTTCAGGCTCTAAATTTTCAGATTGCTGTTGTCTCACCTGGGCATATTCTTCCCTCTAGTTCAGTAGATGCAAGCATTGAGGCCTTTTGTTCATTTTCCCTGCAGCCAATTTCAGGCACTAAATATTACTGAAAAGTACAAAATCAATTTCCAGCTTGTTATTTTTCTAGACAAACAGACCTTTGTGCTTTTGCCCTTTCTATTCAGTATATGCAGGAGCTCTTGCCAGAACACAAAGGGCTCTCCTGTGACACAGAGCATTATTTCCAACGAGAGCAACAATTCCTTATACATATTTTATAGCAAACAAATGAACTAATAAATTTTTTATAGACTGCGTGCTGTAAAAAGTCTTATTATGCTTTAAGGATGTCTTGGCCCACATGGCCCAGCAGAATATTATAACATCATAGCTTTGGCAGTTCAGCCAGAGTTGTGCCCTACAAATGAAGTGGTGGAGCCCTGAATTGCTGCAGAGGTGGATATTGGTAGCATCATGCCCTGGCTCTGAGAAAGCAACCATCCTTTATTGAATTTATTCAATAAATGCAGAATTTTTTTCTGCATTTTCCAGCCCAGCCCAGGTGGCTGCAGTCCTCACTATTGAATGGGACTTTTCCTGGAGGTATCAATTACAGGACTGTGCAGCCCACACCCATGGCTTGCTCCAAGTATCATCACAACCTGAAAATGTCCAGCAATAAATGGTGCAGGCAGTGTAGGAGGGTGGTTTTGCTCATGCAAACTATCTCTGCTGATGTCTTTATGGCAACCAGCTGCATCTGCTTCACAGGAACCCTGTGTCACTCCAAACTCCATCCTTCTTACTATTTGTCTTTTAATACAACACTCCTGGACACTTTGGTGTGTAGCCAGCAGGCCATCAGCTTTTCATAAGCATCAAGAACCCAGCCATTGATAGTGATGGGTCTGAGTCAGCTCACCTCAGTGTGCTCAGAATGGAAATGGTTTGCAATTTCTTTTCCACCTGTGCATAAATGTGTAGCTCCAGGCAGTTCAATCCCTCTTGGAAGACAGAATAGCTTGAAAGATTCTTTATCTCTGTATTCGTCTCTTCTTTGAAAATAACTTCCAGAAGTGGCCGATAAAACACCTGCTCAGTCCTAAAAATGTCATTTTTAGGGGTTGAAATCCATACATAAAGCAGTCTGGATACATCAGGACATGATGTTCTCTAAAACCACAGCTCTCTCCTGGCCCGTTTGCCTGCAGCAGATGCTCTGCCATGTGGCAGTTCAGGATGGCAGTGTTGTGATCTGGTTCCTGTGTGTATGTGTTTGCAGGGATTACTACATCACCATGGTGAAATGGGCCACCAGCACCAAGGTGGCAGTGAACTGGCTGAACAGGGCCCAGAACGTGTCCATCCTGACGCTCTGTGACGCCACCACGGGGGTCTGCACCAAGGTAGGAGGGGTCTGCAGAGCACTCACTTGCCATCACTGTCCAAAACCCATGCATGGAGAAACTATTACACTTATTTTTCATGGTGAAAAGCCAGCTGGAACACATTAATTTTGTCAGACAGAACATAAACAGTGTTCAATTTTTAATTTTTTTTAACACCCAGTAATCCAAGAACATTCTGTGTTTGAAGGGAGAGTGATTACCTGTCTTGATTACCTTTACCCACACACAAGCAACAATTTGCAACCTAAATACCTTTGCAACATTCAAGCTGCATTATATGTATTTAATGGCACCAAAACAAGCTCATGCTTATCTACGCATACCTTAATTGTAGTTAATTAATCCCTTCTATAAATGCACTAACACAAATGGTGTATTGATATAAGATCAGCAGATTCCATTAGCAGATTCCACCATTTAAACTGGCATGCATTTCCACTGTATAAAATTGTTCTAATACACCCATCCCTTGAAAAAGATCATACAATTCTGTGCATAGAGCATGGTGGTAAGTTTTTTTCTTAAAAACTTTCATTTCAGCCTTTATTTATTTCTTAAGATTTATTTCTTTGGGGAATAGTACATCTTTTGGATTTATGTGTTTTTTTCTGTATGTGTAAAATGCTTTCTTGAGCTAGTGAATGTTTATCCACCAGGGAGGAAAGTCAAGAAAAGCAACCACTGGATTCCACTCCAGAAGCACATATTTAAACAGTTTCTCTGTATTTCTGAGCAACTTTTCAGCTCCAATCCAACAGCTTCATGCATTGATAGGCAAAACATAATATATGACAAGTATGGTATTAATGATCTTTTTGTCTTTTAGAAACATGAAGATGAGAGTGATGCCTGGCTGCACAGACAGGTAAGAGTGATCTTCCCCTTGTAGTCAAGTTTTTGGTAGGATAATTTCTTCGCTGAGTTTTTCCCCAAAGAGAAAAAGCTGATTTCCAGATTTGAGAGAGCTGCTTGGAAGATGGCATGATGTGTGTAACAGAAAAGAGCTTCTCAGTAACAAACAAGTTCTCAGTAAAGGTGCCATCCACTCTGGTTGGTCCAACAGTCCTTAGCCTGCAATTTAGTTGTATTTTAAAGAGATGAAAAGCTGATGTGGGTGGGAGTATCTGTATATATATATATATATATATATATATATATATATATATATATGAGAACTGGCAGTTTCTGACTCATCAGCCTCAGAGACAACCCTTCATACCCTGCCCTGACACTGATGATGACAGTTTAATGACAGTTCAAACACTTTTGTGGTTGTTGTTGTTTTCTGGTCATTTTATTGAGAGGATCTCTGTCCATTCAGAGACAAAACCATGCAGATAGACTGTTGAGTCACTTATATATCATATATAACACTTGCCCAGGATTCAGTTTGTGAAGGGACCTCAGATTAAATGAAGCTTTTTTTGAGAGAGAAGCTGTGATCTCGATTCAGCCACAACACCAAACTGTTTTTCCAGCCTTGTATGAACACCAGACAGGGAGCAGCGTGTCACAAAATAGCTTGTTCAATATATTTTTTCAAGTCCAGATTTAAAGCATTTCAAATTTTTGTCACAGCCTGCTCAGAGGAGCCGAGACCCTGTAGAAATGGCACTTCATCAGTTCACAGCAAGAGCAATGCTCTCCTCTGTTCCAGTGGCTGTCCTGCAGCAATGGACTGTGTGTGATCCACATGAAAACTGATTTTATGGGGAAATAGATTTTGTGCTCCAAGCATTTAAAATAATCTTTTGCTGATATAGAGTAAAAATGGTGCTGAAATATTCTTTACATTCGTAAGGACTGTATTGGCTTGAGTGGGAAACAAAAGCTTAAAAGACAAGCCAAATCAAGGGAAAATTAAATTGTCCAGATATTGCATATTAAAAGAAAAAAAACAACAACCCACTCTTACCTGGCATTATTTATTTTATAAATTTGAATGCAATAGCAGTGAAATAATCCTTTCATTGCTATTTACTGCAGTATAGTAGAATCTGTGTTTTCTATTACTAATACAGCATAATAGAACTTGTGTTTTTACACTGCTGTGGTTATTTCATCACCTGCCACGTGGACAGGCATTAAAAGATAGTGCTTTATCCTCATATCTGAAGTAAATGATCTGTCAGTCTCTAATGGGCTTGCTCCAGGGAAATACATTTTGTTTTACTACATCTCCAAAAAGCATATACTTAGTTTGAGAGCACACTCTTAGTTTAATGTTAGAGAAGGATGTTCATTACAGCCAAATGAGTCAGACATCTCAGTGCTAAACCAAAATAGCATTTTCTATGGACTTTGGAGTCATTTGATAGCATCCTTCAAAAGCCTTTGTAGCAGTCTGAAGAATCATATAGCTCTTTTGCCAGTATTTCTGACAACAAAATTACCTAAAATTCTAATTTTGACTGAACATGATTACTAGGATAATTGTATTTCCTATATTTGCCTTTTATTCTATGACACAATAATCTAGATAACTGGAAAGGTATTTTCATGGCATGTGTGCCTGACTTTGAGGATGATGTGAAAATGTTAAATGCTGGTTTGGGTCCACTAACCTCATCAAGAAGGAGATGAATTGCACATCAGGCAGCTGCTGAAGGAGCTCAGGAGTGTGGCTGGGCTCAGGATGAAGACTCCTTGGTTGAGACATTTCAATATAAGTGTTTGCAAGTGAGACACCAGGGTGGTGGCAGTGGGGTCACACAGCCAAGGGACCCTGGGCAGGGCTCAGCCCACCCCAAACACCTCCTTGTGAGCAGTGTCCCAATTTTAAATCAGCAGGACCCAGGAATCCAACTGCTTACCTTGTTTTTTTTAAATACTCCTTTAAAATTCTCCATATGCCTGGTTTGAAAGGATTTTTGCACAGATTTTACCTTTTTCCTGGGAATTTCATAGGGACAAACAGTCAGCTGGGAGCAGGAGACAAGACAACACTCAACAGGGACACGAGGTGATCTCCAAGGATGACAGGGTTGACTTTTTTCAGCTGCCTGAAATCCTGGGAGATCTGAGATAAAGCATACAAGCCATGAATTTGAATTTTGTTGTTAGGTAGTTTGGTGACTCAGTGGCATTTAAAAGTTTGTGTTTGGAAGGTCGTGGTAAACAATCTCTTGTTTCCTTCTGGGCTCAAGTTCATAAATATATTTTATGCAAGTCCAAAATCTTTGCAGAGCCTCTCTCCAACACAGGCAAGGAGAAATAATGCAGCCACTCCCTGTGCAGCTGAAAAATGGAATAAACTACCCAAAGAATAAACTACCCAAAGTATAATGAAGAATATTTACGCAGGAATTGTTAAAAACATCTGTCACTCTTTGTCAGATGAGGTGGCACATGTTCACTAAAACTGCCTAGGGGCTCTGCAAGTTTATATTTCTTTTATTTATATACTTGCTTGTGCACTTTTGATCACAAGAGCCAGACTGAACTTCACTCATGCTTTTGCTTAAATACGCAAACTGTTTGAAACACTAATTATGGCTGTAAACAATTTTGTTTCAATTTCTGTGAAGAAGCCTTTTTCCAGTAGTTCTAGGGATGGTCATGTACAGGCAATGATTCAGCAAGGGAGAAATCAGGCAATTTCTGAGCACCTGCTGATGATAAACTTTAGTGGCATTTTAATTGTTTTATTTATTTAATTGTGAATGTGACCTGAAAGAAAGATTTCATTAGAAACCAGGGTGCAATTGCAACTCCATCAAAGGCTGCAGTCTTTGGCATTGACATTGGCAGGACCAGGAGACCATAAAATTGTTTAGAGACCTATAACCTCTAAAACTGCCTGCATGGGCTGCCTGCCCTCCCCTGATAACAGCTTCTTTGGGTTGCATTTTTCTTTCCAGTCCTGTTTGCCCATTGTTTTAGATGACCTCAGTCTGAAGCTAAAGACTCACTCTCCTAAAAGGTGGAGGTGATGAAAACCTGGCACCGTTTTTCTTTTACTACTCCCTTGAGGAAGGGAAAATGCATCAGAGAATCAATTGGAAAGGATCCAGTTATTCAGATTAGTTTGTTTCCTTTTTAAAACCTGAGGACAAACCAGAAAATCATAATTCTTATGGAAGTATAACTCTCAGTCAGTAATAAAACCAACATGCAAAGAATCTGCTTTACCACTAATTTCTGTGGGGAAATGTGTCCAAGAGCATGTGAGGCCCTGTAGAAGGGCTGGGAGTGTGTTGAGCATGGACAAACCAGTTTGGAGCTGCAATGTGTGGTGCCGAAATCTGAGGATTGTTTGCCCCATGTTAATGTGTGGGTGGGTTTGGTGGAGCTGTCCTTCTGTGCCCACTAATCTTTCATAAATTCCAGCTCACCATAAATCAGTTAATTCCTCTTTCAAACATTTGTCCTGATGTGTGTTTGATCATGCAAATCCCCAAAGTCAGAGACACCTGTGCACTCCACACCATCCTGCACACACCTTATCTTCCCTTGTTTTGCCAGAGAAGTCTTAGGTGGCTGCAGATCCAGTGATTCTCAGTGATCCCTCTCCAAACACAACTGAATACACTCTACCTTTTTCTCTTTAATTGTTATTCTTTACACCAGGACTTTGTGTCCCTCTCTAGGATCTACAGAAGCTCAGAGTGCCTTTAGCATTGTCTCCTCACCCATCCTGATTCTGCCAGACTCAGGATAAGCCCCTGAGGCACTCCTTGTTTTCTTCTCCTGACCATTTGCAGATACACTGAGCTGAGTTGTGCAGCTCTGAGCTCCAGCACTGAACCCTCCAGGAGGTTCTGAGCCCTCCAGCAGCCTCCCATGACCTTCCCTTTTCCAATAAAGCTGAAGTACCTGGTGGCATAACTTTCTCATATTTCACTATCATCTACAACAAAAAGATTACTGACGTTTGAGACTATAGCCATATCCTTTAAAATGTATTAATGAAACATGAGTTTGTTCAATACCTTTTTTCACCTACTGATTCCAGCTGTGTCTATAATCCTCCTGTGACAAAAACTTCCAAATATCCCATACCTGCTGCATAGTAAAAGTATTGTCTTTACTAGCACTAAACTCATCTATTATTTTCAAGGAGGGCTGTTCTGTTCTATTATTGTGGGATTCAGTCAACAATAGTTGACAAAAGGTTCTGACAGCTCATATCACAAGCAGAATAATTATGTGCCCAGTGTAGCTCCCTAAATTATAAAATCCTGTTCCAAGAGAATTTCAGCCTGTCTCTCCATTTACCCCCTGGGTAAGCCATCATCTCTGTCACAAAGTTCTGCCTCATTCATTCATGTGTTGCCTTTCCCGCAATGGAACATGCAAACAGACTGTCCTGTATCACCAGCCCATCACATCTGTCACCTGTGCCATGAACCTCTGTCCCCTGCAGCTCTGAATGAACCTCAAACTCATCAGCACAAAGCCTGCTCTCACTGGCAGAGACATATTGCTGGAATACATAATGCAGGAGGCACAGATACAGAAATGGAGGGTGAGCTCATTGCTACCTACCTCAGCAAAGGAAAACCTGTCCAGCAGAAGGTTTGCCTGAGCTATCACAGTCATTATTCCGTGAGGTTTCTGCTGTCATGAAAGACATTTGGAAATAATAAAGAGTTTCGTGTTTCAGGTTCCAGAACAATGTCAGAAATAAATGAAACCATTATTTCATTGAGCTGCAACAAGCTGCAAATGGGCACATTTTAAAATACACTGAAAACCTAAGCAGGGGAAAATAAAAGGCAAAAAGAACAGTTTGAACACCTAATAGAGCAATGACAAATCTGATAAACAGCAGAAAAGAATTAATCAGTAAAGAACAAAGGAGCAAAGGAACATAGAGTAAAAGTAATGTGTTAGCTTATGGGAAATAAAAATGTTTATTCCTTTGCTGTGCCATAAGTCTCCATGTACAATCAGGTTCCTGCTGGTTCAGTGTGGTTCAGTGCTTGGCATGTGCCAAGCAGAAAGTCAGGGGATTTGATTAACAGTGAACTTCAGAGGACCCAGAAAAGGCTGGCATCAATCTCCTTGTGAATTGCCCTGGATAAAGAAAGGTTAACAAAGCCCAAACAAGGAAGGGCCCATCCAGGCACAGAAAATCATGATATCACAGGACACCCCCAGAGCACACCGTGAGCACTGTCACAGACATCTTTTATGAAAAATTCTTTCCTTAAAATTTTTCCTCCTGAAAAGATGAGAGGCCTCAGGAACAAAATGTAAACATTGATTATCTGCTGGGGAATGCAACAGGTGGATCTGTGATTGGCCCATGTTGGATGTTTGTAATTAATGGCCAATAAGAGTCAGCTGGCTTGGACTCTCTGTCTGAGTCACAAACCTTTGTTATCGTTCCTTCTTTTCTATTCTTAGCCAGCCTTCTGATGAAATCTTTTCTTCTATTCTTTTAGTATAGTTTTAATACAATGTATATAATAAAATAATAAATCAAGCCTTCTGAAAAATAAAGTCAGATCTTCGTCTCTTCCCTCATCCTAAGATCCCTGTGAACACTTGTCACAGAGACTTGGAGTTAGCTTCATGTAGCCAGTCCTGTTGGTTCAGTGCTCCTGAATCCCACCACATGGACCAACTTTCTGCCTTCCCTGGTGATCTGTTCCACCTTTTCCTGTAGTGGAGACTTCTCATGTGCCTCAGGGTTCTTGTTCACAAAAAGAATGCTCCTTTCCAGGTGATGCTTGCTTGCCACTGTGGTGTTTGATTTTGCTTCTGCTGAGTCTCTTTCTGTCCCTGGGGGGACATTCCAGTCACCCTATAAAAGTCAATCACCACGTTCACCTGGGAGCTCTGTGTCAGAGTTCTGCAGGAGATCCTCTCCTTCATCCTCTCCTTCATAAATAATTCAGTGAAATAAGCATTTGTAAGGCAGTAGGAAAAGACAGCAGTTAATGCTGTTCAGTTGTGTTTCCCTTGGAAGAACACAGAGGTTCTTCCAGCAGGGTAAGCAGGGTTTGTCACAGCAGTTCTAAAGGCTCCAAGTGCCCCAGGCAGCCAGCTGTGTGTGTGCATTTTGGCTTTGAAAATGGGAATTGACTTTATAGCCAAGGAACTCTCCTTGCTGCCCGTCCTCCCCCAGCTGAAAGGTGTCTGCTTTCCCAGGAGCAAGAAGCAAAACTCAAAACTTCCTCCAGTGTTCAGTGGGCTCTTTGTTTGCCTCAGCTTGCTGTCAAAGAGTACTTTCTATTTGCTGTGAATTCATTTTACATAGTGTTGGAGGGCTGAGCAATTCTAAATGCAACCAATTAGCACTAACACACCCCTAATTTTGCTGCTTTTACAGAATGAAGAGCCCGTTTTTTCCAGGGACGGTCGGAAGTTTTTCTTCGTCCGGGCCATTCCCCAGGGAGGACGTGGGCATTTCTACCACATTGCCATGTCATCCTCACAGGTAACTCCCTGCTGCTGCCCTGGGTCTCACCTGAGGCAGACAGCAATAAAAAATAGTGGCTGTGCTTGTACCAATGAGATGGGGAGGTGCAGATGTAAAAAGTCTTGGGCATAAAAGAAAACCTCCAATGATACTTCATTTGGGCATAAGGTAATGTGAATTTCCAAAGAAAAAGGTCAGTGGACTGTCTCTTTCCAAACATTATTATTGGTTTGGTTTGGTTTTTGTGATGTCACCTTAGCTGTAGATAAGTAAATCTCCATCCTCCCATAAAAAATTAAATAGAAGTATGTGGGCACCTGCATTAGAGGAAGGGGTTTGAAGTTGCTCTGGGCTGAATTCACCTCATTGTCTTCAGTGGAGTCATGGTTAAGATGATTCTGACTCTCTGTTATTTCTGTGCCTGCAGATTCACATAAATGGCAGGTGTAGTGGTGGAAATTGCAGATGTTTTGTTTATTTTGCATGGACAATGGAGCCAGAAGAGCTCCCTTTTTCAGAAGTTTTAACAATAAAGAAATATACTTTTGTTTTCCTTCTGGCAGCCCAACAGTAGCAACGATGACTTACAGGCCATTACATCTGGAGATTGGGATGTGACAAAGATACTGGCATATGATGAAAAGAGGCAGAAAATGTAAGTAGACTTTGGCCTGACAAATCAGACTTCCTTTGTTTAGCCCTGGGCTCTGGGTCAGTTACAAAGGTGTTGTGCAAGCACTGAAACCTGTGAGCGTGAGGAGCTGGGGATAAGAAAGCAGGGGAAGCTGTCTCCATTTTGGCTTAACCTCTCACATACTACATTTGTGTTATTTTGGATAATTTGTACATTTCAAGCGTCTCTTTCTATGACTGTTAAATATACTTTAGCAGACAAGTAATTTCTCCTGGTGTAACTTCGGATATTTCCTTCTGTAGGAAAGCAGCCTGTTTCCATCAAACACTTCAGTCAGTTTTGGAAAGAATCTTTTGTTGACCTGCAAAAATACCAATGCAGTGAGAAAAAAAAAATTAAAAAGTATTTAGTTAGAATTAGAGGAAGAAAAAAAAAAGAAAAACAAGGAAAGAAAACCCACACTTCTTCACACTTGCTCTTTATGATTTTAAAATAAGTTCTGTAAACATTCACTTTTTCAAATACATAAGAAAATATTTAGACAGCTTCTGGAATCAAATAACAGATTCCTTTCCACAAAAACTTTTGGGTGGATACAAGGTTCTCACCTCTCAGTTACTCAAGGTCTCTGAACAGTGGAGTAAACAGTCTGTGGAATTTGATAAACTTTGAGAGATCATTAAGAGCACAGTGCTTCCTCAAGATTTTGAATGCTTACAATTACCAATAACTTCAATATTATGAACAATACAAAATCATAGAAATATAGAATCACAGAATGGCTTGGTTTGGCAGAGAAAGAGCATCCAGTTCCATCTCCCTGCTGTGAGCAGGGACACTTTCCACTGGACCAGGTTCCCCCTCAAACCTGGCCTTGAACACTCCCAGGGGTGGCCTAAGTAGCAGACTAGCACCAAAACCTTATTGGCATTTTAAGTGGCCAGTCAAGCAGAAAATGGCACACACAATTTGTAGAATCAAGATGTGTGCCTAGGCAAGTGCAGACCATTAGGGATGAAAACCCTTCCTGGCATTGTTCACACCATGGATGTACATTTGCTCCTGTGCTCTGGCATCATCCACGCAAAATGCATCTGGGGTTTAAATCAGATTTCACAGGTGGGACTGAGGTTGCCTCCTCCTGCAGCATCACTTTTACCTCCAGAAGCTGCCAGTGCACAGCAGAGTCTGTGTTGTTCATCCAGAGAGGAGCTCAGCACAGACCAAGGACAAAAAAATGTTCTTCAGCTTCAGGCTCTGATTAGCTGACTAGCTGGGCAAAGAATAAATGTGGCCAGAGAAGTAAAAGCTTCCTCTAGAGAGAGAAGAAAGAGCTTTAAAATAAATTCTGACCCATGAATCTTGAGGTAAATAGGTAGATGTCTTCCTTTTAATCACTTGATCCTTTTTTGATCCACTGACATGATCAGTGTAGGGCCCAAAGTTTTCCATGCTTGTTTTAACTGCAGTGCAGTGTGCAATTACTTCCTTGACCCTCTCAGTGATGTGTCCCCCTGAATCCTTTCCTAGTTCAGTTTAAAACTTGCCTTGCTTTTACAAGATCATGAAAATGGCAGTATGAGTGAAGATGTTGCATGAGACACTTCTAAACACCCTTCTAAAGGTGCAATTCACTTTTATTTTCCCCCTCCAGCTATTTCCACAGCACAGAAGACTCACCAAGAAGAAGACATTTATACAGGTTTGTGCTTTACTAACTTCATATACAGAATTTCCCATTTCTTCAGTTTTACACGAATCATAAGCAATTGGAGTAGGAGCAGTTTCTTAAGTTTTTTTCTTTAATGGCGTTGCAAGATCTTTCAGTCTGTCACTGGAAGAAACAGTGTAACCATAGCAATCAAAATGCTTGACACTTGGAAATGTTTTACATTTAGAAGTTTTCTCATATCATTTCAAATTTTAAATTGGTGTCAAGATTGACTATCACAAAAATATAGTTCACAATAGAACTGCTTAGCACTTGAAGGAATTCAGAGATATATAAAATAATGGTATAGACTTTATAGTCTTTATACTTTTCAAAAGTGGTTTTGACAAATTTCATAGTAGCTCACCTCTTCATGAAACTGAAAAGAATAAACAATATTTTATGTTTACAAACCTTTTTCTGCTGTTCCAGAAGATTTTAGCATTGTCCCTCAGTATATGATGAGTAAAAAGCTGGTTTTACAGCAAGCTACTGGTAGTGTTGCCATTGTGAAATGTTGTAGAAGCAGATTACAGAGTGGAGGAAACATAAACTTTTAAATAAACATTTTGGAATCATTATTCCATTTGTCCTGTTTTTCTTCTCAGTCACCCTGATGCCATCACAGCATCTGCCATGAAGGGCAGAGCTGGTGAAGGCATCAGTGGACAAGGGACAGTCAGTACATTTTCCTTCTCTCACATGACATCATATCTTTTTTTTTTTTCCTCAGTGGGAAGGAAAGTAGAGCAAAGTAAATTACCTGTAATGGAATATTTTTTTCCTTTAAAGACCTGTATGTCTGTTCACTGCACTCCATAGTTTTTTGAGTGTTTATTTTCCTGAAGAAAATTTTAATAATTAAATTAACCCTTCATTTCTATTGAAATGAGAAGGAAACCTCACTTTAAAAACAGAGTCCAGGCAGAGTTCAAGAGCTGCTGGCATGAGTGAAAGCACTCCCCACTCCTCCTTGTCAGCATCCACCTCACCCTGGTACCTCATCAGCCTCATCTCCCCACACAGACAACAGAGACAGAGCAGATGAAGACCTGTTTAGGAGAGTTTTTCCCCCTCCTTTTTTTGTGTTTGATTTAGTAGATTTAATTAGGATTGTAGTCAGAGATAAAATCTGAGCCTAAACAAGAGCCCATGATTACTCATTTCAGTCTCTGTGATCCTAAAAAGGTTGCTCAGCCTCATCTCTTGAAAGGGTAGCAAAAAACACTCCTCTCCTTTACAGTAATACTAGAAAGATCTCTTGGTTACTATTCTTGAAGTTTCAAAATGCTATCTAATAATATTTGCTAGTAATCTGTAATTCTTCAACATTTATTGGACTCTTAGGTGCAAACCTGTGAGCAAATGGACAGCCCACATTACCTTCCTCAACAACAGATCCCTAAATACAACCTTTCCTTTCTGCTTGGGGGTTTTAAGAGCAGAAGATTTTTATTTAAACCTGTACAAAGGGCTTTGGCCTCTGAGGTAGCAGCTAACAAATCAGACCAGTGGTGAAACCAATAAGAAACTTAGAGGAAGCAATTCCAGCTCTTTATTGTCTGTTATAATATAAATAAGTGCTGAAATGTTGTTCCTTTGTTTCATGCCTTCATCCACCAAATTATTACTTCCTCTTGTGAAATTGCAACCATCATTTTCTTTTAAAAACTGTACCTTCCTTCATCATCACCTGACCTTGCAAAATGACATCAGTATCCATTTATATATTCTCTATTCAAGCAGGAGGGGAAAAAAATCCATCATTGCTATTTAAACTCAACCAAATGGAAATACTTTGTCTCTTGCTAATGTTGGACACATTAGATTTATATTCTTGTTCTAAAGAAAGGTTCAAGTAATGTTGCTTTCAAATAACATTTGCTCAGTGACCTTCATGGAATTGTATTAACTTTTTCAGTGCAAGCACAAACGGGAACTTCAACAGGAGGTGCCTGTCCTGTGATCTGATTGAAAACTGCACTTATTTCAGTGCATCCTTCAGCCACAATCTGAAATACTTCCTGCTGACATGTGAAGGTATGTGCTGGGTTCTGTCACTGCAGTTGTTGTGCCTCAGGGACAGGATTTAGAGCCAGCACTGACATCTTCAGACATTCTGTGTACCTGAGGTCAGCTTTGAAAGACTTGCCATGAATATGTTTCTTTTAAAGCTTCACTCTTGACATTTTTATTTTCTTTTATATTTTTACTTGTAGCTGGAAAGCAAATATTTACAACTTTTTTTCTGTGTATACACACACAGAAGGTAGATGTAGATTCCCCAGCCACCACAAGCATCCTTAAAGGAAAGTAACAGCAAAACCTGGAGGATATAAAACATCAGAAAATTTATGAGAGAGAGGCCAGCAAGGTGGGGTTGGCTGGGGGTGACTGGGACTAAGTTCCAGATACATCAACCAATACTGTGAACAGAGGGATTTAAAGTAAATTACAGAGAGAAGACAATTTGCCAAAAAGGCAGCTTACAGAAGTGCTCCTGATGGACAATGTGAGTACAGAATATTTGGTGCTTCCCTGCTCATCCATCATAGATCTGTTTTAACTTGGCATAATCTGCAGGTCCAACGAGGATTTCATATTTTGAAAATGCCTGAGCGTATCCAAGAGGCCAAAGATGCATTTCAGGAGAAGAGTCATTGAAGTTTTCTTCAGCTCTGTCAAGACTAAATGCACAGCTCCACTAAACTTAATCCTATATAATTTAATTCTGCTTGATTATCCAAAATTGTATACAAAATGCATGCACACCAGTCATCTGCTCCTGAGAGTGAAGCTGCTCAAATGGCTGCATGTCCTCTGCAGAGAGACCTGGAATGGCTGGGTGGATGAGCAGAGTCTAACAAGATGAAGTTTAATAAGTCCAAGTGCCAGGTTCTGCATTTTGGCTACAATAACCCCTGCAGTGCCATAGGCTGGGGACGGTGTGGCTGGACAGTGCCCAGGCACAAAGGGACCTGGGGGTGCTGGTGACAGTGACTGAACACGAGCCAGAAGTGTGCCCAGGTAGCCAAGAAGGCCATCCTGGCCTGTATCAGGAATGGTGTGGCCAGCAGGAGCAGGGAGCTCATCCTTCCCCTGTACTTGGCACTGATGAGGTCCCACCTTGAGCGCTGTGTCCAGCTCTGGCCCCTCAGTTTGGGAAGGATGTTGAGATGTTTGAGGGCATCCAGAGGAGGCAACGAGGCTGGAGAGGGGCTGGGAACACAAACCCTGTGAGGAACCCCTGAGGGAGCTGGGGGTGCTCAGCCTGGAGAAAAGGAGACTCAGGGGTGCCCTCATCACTCTCTGCAGCTCCTGAAAGGTGCCTGTGCTCAGCTGGGGCTGGGCTCTGTCTGCAGCAGCACTGACACAGCCAGAGCACACAGCCTCAAGCTGCACCAAGGGAAATATACAGGTTGGATATTAGGGAAAAGTTTTTTATGGAAAAAGTGACAAAGTTCTGGAATGGCTGCCCAGGGAGGTGGTGGAGTCACCATCCCTGGATGTCTTTAAAAACAGACTGGATGTGGCACTGGGTGCCAGGGTTTGGTTGAGGTGTTGGGGCTGGGTTGGACTCGATGACCTTGAAGGTCTCTTCCTACCCAGTGATTCTGTGAATTCTGTGAAAAGGCCTGAAAAGCAAACAAGAAATTCCTTATTTTCAACAGCTCAAGAGAGAAGTGAGTAGGTTTTGAAGGGATATTAGGAAGGAATTCTTTACTGTGAGCAAGATGATGGCCTGGCACAGGTTGCCCAGAAAAGTTATGGATGCTCCATCCCTGGAAGTGTTCAAGGCCAGGTTGGAAGGGACTCTGAGCAATTTGGGATGGTGGTGCCCATGGCAGGGGGACAGCAGTGGGCTCTGGTCATGCAGGGGCTGCCCCTTCTCTGACTGCCAAGTATCCACTGCTGCCACTGTTTGTGGTGAGCACCAAGGGTAAGGAAGGAATATTTGAGATGGTAAAATGGGAAATAATCAAGATAAAGTGGAGAAGTAGAACCGTTTGTATAAAGTAAAATACCTGGACTAGGACAATTGTAAAAACATGTTTTTCACCTGGAAGGCAATGATAGGTTGCATGTCAGAGGCATTTAGAGGTACTAAAAAAAATATCTAGCAGCACAGTACAGAAAAAGAGCATTAACAGGGCAATACACTAATTGATTTAATGGACTAATTAACTTAATGCACTTATCTGTAAATCTGCATTTATAGTTATGGCAGACACATGCAGAGAAGTGTCATTTGTCAATAAACATTCAATTCTGTAGTAAATATCATGTTTACTAAGTTCTTCCCTTAAAAAGAAAAACCTTGCTTAGTTTTCTTCTTGTTTCCATTTCAAAAACATCTATCAGGAGCTACCAGAGACAATGTACATTTCCTTTGCACCAAGATAATTCTTTTATTGTAATTAGAAGCATTTGTGAATAACAAAATTAAGGTTTCTAAATGGCCTTATCAACAATTATGAGGTGATTTGTTTTTGATTACATTATATCTCATCCACAAAAAACCTGCAGTGAAACCTGAAGAGATTAATTAGTTTTATTAGTGTTTACATTAATCGAGTACACAAGATAATGATTTTGAAAAATAAACTATGGGTCTGATCCTCAGCTGCTGTAAACAATAACTCAATTATAAGGTCATTAGGATTATATATATTTACATCTGCTGAATATATCTTTGTCTGAATTTTAGTTATTCAGGACTTCAAGAGTAAATCCTCAAATCTCACTGTAGCACAAATTCAGCTTAGATTCATCTGTGGAGCTCATCTCAGTGTCTCCATTCAGAAAACTTTAAAAAAATATGCATACATGAGAAAGTCCAGAAACCTTGGCAAAATATCCATTTTCAGTGATTTTATAAAAATATCAGTCTATTGCATTTGCTGGAGTTATTCCTTATTTACATGACTGAAAGTGAGAGATCTTTTAACCTGTTGGCTTTCAAGCAGTTTGCAGGAACCACATTTCTTTTTGGCATTTTTCGTGTAGGATCCATCCAATTCAAATGAGTGCTGTGGGTGCACTTGCAGCAGGGACAGCTCCCTCTGGCTCCTGCTGCAGCTGCTGTCAGCCAGGTCAGTGGAAACCTCTGTTCTGGATGAAGCACAAATTTCTGGGTAAAAACATCATCCTGTCAGGCTTTGGTGATATAAACATGTGGTTTCATGGAGAATCACCTGGATCCACTAAGAGGACAATTCCTCTTGCACAGCTCCTCAGACTGCTCAGCCACAGCTTGGCCATGCCTCAGCTCCTCAGGGTGTTGGGTCATTGCTCAGAAGCATTCATGCTCTGATATTGTTTAGATTAACAGGAAATCTTATTTAATCATATGCACATATAACACAAAAAAGGAAAAGCTCCTTTGTCACAGACATCTTTTATGAAAAATCCTTTCCTTAGGATTTTTCCTCCTGAGAATCTGGGAGGCCTCAGGAACAAAATGTAAACATTGATTATCTGCTGCTCTGGAATGCAACAGGTGCATCTGTGATTGGTCTCATGTGGTTGTTTCTAATTAATGGCAAATCACAGTCAGCTGGCTCAGACTTCCTGTCCGAGTCACAAGTTTTTGTTATTATTCTGTCTTTTTCTATTCTTAGCTAGCCTTCTGCTGAAATCCTTTCTTCTATTCTTTTAGTATAGTTTCAGTATAATATATATAATAAAATAATAAATCAAGCCTTCTGAAACATGGAATCAGATCCTCATCTCTTCCCTCATCCTCGGACCCCTGTGAACACTGTCACACTCCTTGAATGAGGATCTATCAAGGGACCCTGCAGATCCTGTGGTTGATACAGCAGACAGAACAAGCCCACCAGGTTGAACAAGAGTTTGCCTTCTTCCCCAAGGGCTTCTGCCACAAGTTCCCATCTCTGCTTCCTCCCAAAAAATCCCCCCAGAGTTGGAGCCAATGCTCAAGACCAGACAGTGGCAGACAGTACCTGTGGCTGTTTAGTGCTTTTTTTTCTCCATAACACGTCTAACACACATAAATTTATATCTAAATATGTGTCAAGTACATAAATCTCCATAATATATAAAATTCATCAATGTGTATAAAAGCACCCAGAGCTCGGGTCTTGCTGTCTGCTCTATGACTGTGACATGAAAATGTGTGTTCATACTGGTGTACCCAATGTCAGCCCCATATGTATCTTTGGAGGTAGCTAAATTAAATTATTTTCCTGTAATCAAGCCTGTAATAGCTTAAAAATTTGTATTTTGTCAGCTGTACACAGGACAAACACATGGACAAATTTTTATGGCTTACAAACAATCTCTGTACGGACAGAGAATAACCTCCGCCATACCTCAGCTTCACTCTGTCTCTTCTTTTGTGACATTTTGTTGCAAATTTCTTTGAGTTTAGAGCCACAGACATGCCTGTGGCTCAGCTGAACTTCTCTACAATGGATGGCAAGGTTTGTAAGATTTGAGCAATCAATCAGTGCTTATAAAATACTTTGTGATACTTAAATGAAAGGCAAGGGAAAGGCAAAATATCAACCCTAAAAGAACCCCAAGAAAACAAGAAAGGACTGGCATCGCTCATTTGATCCCAAAGGCCATGAGCTGGAAGTTTTCTACTCACTCTTTTGATGCTTTAAAGGGAACATATAATTTCTTTAAGAGATTTTTTGCTGTCCTGCAGAATATATTTCACAACTTTGCTACCTGGCACAGGCTGAAATGAGAGCAGCTGCTGCAATAGAAGGTAACCTCTCTTGAAAGAGGACAGTGTAGTGCTTGCTGTCAGGAGGCAGCATTTATTGCAATCAGTCAGTCCCAGAAGGCCAGTTACCTTATTTTTCATTTAATTTTATATGCTCATGATCGAATTACTGTAGCAGGATCTAAGGAAACATGATGCTTTGCAGACTGCTGTTAGATTATCTCCTCTAGACATGGTTGAAAAAGCAATATCTGCTTGACCAAGGTCACTCCTACTGTCATTTGCACCATGAAATATATGGGTTTACACTTCTGCCTCTTCTCATAAACCAGCACAAGCACCTCCACTGATTCCCTCTAAGATAAACAGAAATAAAATCTGGAAGGAAGTGGTTTGCTATTTGATACATAAATTTAATTGAGGTTGTATTTTTCTCATCTGAAATGGGATGTAAATTTTACTTTCATTTAAAAAGCATAAGAAACAGCAAATTTTGGCTATGGGAAGCAATTTATTCCTGTTTCTTGAGTGGGACTCAGATATGTAGGAGGCAAGTCTGAATGACACCAGGCAATAATGCACTAAAGCCCATTTTAGGTGATAGCTCCTTCTCTGAAGGATGAAGCCCTATCAATTTCTACCCCTGTAGTCAACTGTGCTGTGTTTTAGTATTTCCACTGTACATGGGTGTGTGACAGTATTCACAGGGGCCCGAGGATGAGGGAAGAGATGAGGATCTGACTCCATGTTTCAGAAGGCTTGAAACATTTTTTTTTACTATTTTTGATGTATGTTTATTTATTATATATTTATTTAATGTAATATACATCATAAAATTTATTATTTTATGATGTATATTACATTAAAACTATACTAAAAGAATAGAAGAAAGGATTTCATCAGAAGGCTGGCTAAGAATAGAAAAGAGAGAATGATAAATGTTTGTGGCTCAGACTGTCTGTCCAAGCCAGCTGACTGTGATTGGCCATTAATTAGAAACAACAAACATGGGCTAATCAAAGATCCACCTGTTGCATTCCACAGCAGCAGATAACCATTGTCTACATTTTGCCCCTGAGGCCTCTCAGCTTCTCAGGAGGAAAAATCCCAAAGAAAGGATTTTTCACAAAAGATGTGTGTGACACATGGGGACACTTTGTCTTCAGTGGTTCCTTCTGTCTCTCCCCGGTGTAACCAGGCAGCACCACCAAAACCCAACTCCTGATGAGGCTGTTCATGGGGAAAGCAAGGGAAGCAGCCCTTCCTGGCACAGCACAATTGGCACTCTGGCACTCAGGTGTTTTGGCTGCAGTGTCTTCATTGTCATAAAAAAATCTGTGAGCTCACAGAGACTTTCAGCTGGACTCACAGAGCTGGCAAATGTTTCCTGGAGCCTGGAGTGCAAGTCCCTGACATTACAGTCTGTGGCATCAAAGCATCCTTTACATCAGTTGGTCCTTTTCCATCAGCTGACCTCATCCAGAAGCTCATCCTGGACCTAGGTTTTGTGTGGTTTTCCCCACAAAGGGTTAATGACTCCTGAGGCAAGAGGATTAGAGGGGAAGACCTGGCCTGTGCATACATCTCTGCAATAAATGACATTTAATACACACTGAAAATTATGGGAGAAGGGCAGAGTTGTTCTTGGGATGCTTACCAGCCTGCTAATCAAAGTTCTCCCTAATCATGCGTTATCAAGAAGGGATTAATCATTTTTAGGGATGTCACAAAGAAAATTGGAGGGGAGAGGGCTGTAACAAGTGCTAAGGGGAGATTTGTCTCACACTTGGCCTGGTTGCTGGGGATAGAGAAGTGCCTTGGCCACTACACTGTGTGTTATTCTTCAACCAGCCACCAATCAGGGAAGAAACAGCTTTCACTTTGAGGAGGGGCAGCAGTGTAACTGAACAGGGAATTATCTTCTTCTATAGCTCTTCCTCTTCTTTCAGATACAATACAATTGCTTTGTTCCAAAATGCCATAAAACCACTATTATTTATTCTGTCTCTTTGAATATTATCTCTGCTGGAAGCTGTGTCTGTGGCTGACTGACAGCCTTTATTGTCAGTCATGTGCAGGCCAAATGACTTTAAAGCTGCCTCTCTCTTTGAAGAGAAGAAAACAGATTTTTTTTTTTTAAGAAAAATGTTAAAATATTGTCACCTGATTTGGCTCCTCTCTGGCACAGTGGCTCTCAGCAGCTTAGCCTAGATGCTGTAGATCAGTAATGACAGGTAACAAAAATGAAACCATTTCTGCCTTTCCTAGCAGGCAACTCTGCAGCTGTGGAGCAAAATGTTATGCTGTAACTGAGCTGTGCTTGATTAAATACCTAAAGAACAAGTACAAACGGAATTGGTCTGGGTATATCTGCTTTTCCCCGTTGTGACAACAGCTCTGTCACTGCAGTGCTGGCCCTGAGCACTGAGGGGTGCCCATAGGCCTGGGAAATCTTTAAAATCCTAAAAATAGGATTTATTGCTCTTACATCTTGCCAGACAAAATCGTGTTTCAATCCCATTCACAGATAACAAGTGGCACAAAAGCACTGATTAGAAAAAGCTCTGCAATTTAAGGATCTCCTCTGAGAGTGATTCACACTAATGAAGGAGCAGCACAACCAAATTAGCAATGATCTGAGTCAAGTTTCTCATGCCATTGGACATTCATTCATTCCGTCTGTGCTTTTATGAGTTTTAAAGTGCTGCAAGTTTTTCTTCTTTATAGAAGCAGCAGGTAGCTATAAACTTCTCAGCTCCTTAAACTGTTTCTTGAGAATTTAATCACCTTCTTTCCTCCCTCTTGGTGAAACTTGGAAAGACCATCTGGAGATGGGAGCACTTGCGAGCATCACTTGCTGCTTTCACTTAATGGGTTTATGCTGAGCCTTGAAAAGTCCTTTTGTTGTTCCACATTTGTTTTATTTTCCAGAATTTTGCTGGGGTCAGGAAAGATTTTCACTAACACGTTTCATCAAATGATCTGGCTCTGCTCTTTGGCAGGTTGTCCTGACTTTGCTGTCAAACACATTTTGGCACCAAAGAGCCCAGAGCATGATTTAACAAGGTTCAGCCTTCCACTGTGGAGAGGTCTAAATCTCTAGTTTGGAATCCTTTGGAATCCTTTGTAAACGTAAGATAGGGGTGAACTCAGTTGCCCAGATGAAGTGCATGTATACAAATGCACGAAGTTTGGGCAACAAACAAGAAGAGCTGGAGGCCATGGTACAACTGCAAAGCTATGATGTAGTTGCCATCACGGAAACGTGGTGGGATGACTCATATAACTGGAGTACTACATTGGCTGGATACAGACTCTTCAGGAGAGATAGAAAAGGAAGAAGAGGAGGTGGCGTAGCTCTTTATATTAAGCAAACCTTCGATGCCATTGAAATTGAAACAAAGGAAGAAGGTGTCGAATGTTTATGGATAAGAATTAAGGGGAAGGCTAACTACGCCGACATCACATTGGGAGTCTGTTATCGTCGACCTGATCAAGAAGAAGAAGTCGACGATCTATTCTATAAGCAGTTGTGCAACGTTTCAAGAGCATCAACCCTTGTTCTTGTTGGTGACTTTAATCTACCAGATATCTGCTGGGAATTTAACACAGCAGTCAAGAGGCAATCAAGAAAATTCTTAGAAACTATGGAAGATAACTTTTTGTTACAACTGGTAGATGAACCCACCAGGGAAGGGACTACATTAGATTTGTTATTTACAAACAGGGATGGGCTGGTGGGGGACGTGATGGTTGGAGGTCGTTTAGGGCAGAGCGATCATGAAATAATAGAGTTTTCAATACTTGGCGATGTTAGGAGGAGCACGAGTAAAACTCGTACATTGGATTTCCGGAGGGCGGACTTTGGCCTGTTTAAGAGATTAATTCAGAGTGTCCCTTGGGAAGCCGCCCTTAAAAATAAAGGAGTTCAGGAAGGGTGGGCTTACTTCAAGGCAGAGATCTTGAAGGCGCAGGAACAAACCATTCCTGTATCCCGAAAGATCAGTCAACGGGCCAAACGTCCAGCCTGGCTGGGTAAGGAGATCTTGGAAGAGCTTAGGAATAAAAAGAGGACGTATCAGAGTTGGAAAAAGGGTCAGGTCTCCAAGGATGTATTCAAGAGGGCTGCTAGAGTATGCAGGAAAAAAATTAGGGAGGCCAAAGCCCAGTTTGAACTCAGGATAGCGACCGCTGTTAAGGATAACAAAAAATGTTTTTATAAATATATTAATAGTAGGAAAAAAGGTAGGACCAGCCTTTGTTCCTTAATGGACACAGGTGGGAATTTAGTATTTACAGATGAGGAGAAGGCAGAAGTGTTCAATGCCTATTTTACCTCGGTTTTTAAAGAGAAGATGACTTGCCCTCAAGACTCCCGTCCGTCTGGACTGGTAGATGGTTTTAGGGAACAGAATGGTCCCCACATTATCCAAGAAGAGGCAGTTACAGAACTATTGAAATGTTTGGACATTCACAAATCTATGGGACCAGACGGGATCCACCCCAGGGTGATGAGAGAGTTGGCAAATGAGATTGCAAAGCCACTCTCTATCATTTACCAACAGTCGTGGATTACTGGTGAGGTTCCGGATGACTGGAAGCTGGCCAATGTGATACCCATTCACAAAAAGGGCGCAAAGGATGATCCTGGCAATTATAGACCAGTCAGTCTAACATCTATACCTGGCAAAATAATGGAACAGTTCATATTACGTGCCATCATGCAAAATTTGCAGGATGGCCAGGGTATCAGACCCAGCCAGCACGGATTTAGGAGGGGTAAATCATGTCTAACTAACCTGATCACTTTTTATGACCAGGTAACCCGGCTAGTGGATGCAGGGAAGGCTGTAGATGTTGTTTTTCTGGATTTCAGCAAGGCCTTCGACACTGTATCCCATAGCATACTCCTACACAAGCTAGCTGGCCGTGGTCTGGATAGGAATACCCTTTGCTGGGTTCAGAACTGGCTGGATGGCCGGGCCCAGAGAGTGCTGGTGAATGGTGTCACATCTGGCTGGCGACCAGTCACCAGTGGTGTCCCTCAGGGGTCTGTGTTGGGACCAGTTTTGTTCAATATTTTTATTGATGATATGGATGAGGGCCTAGAGTCTTTTATTAGTAGTTTTGCTGACGATACCAAATTGGGAATGAGTGTAGATCAATTAGAGGGGTGTAGGATTCTTCAGAGAGACTTGGAAAGGCTGGACATATGGACAGAATCAAACGGGATGAGCTTCAATAAGTCCAAGTGCCGAGTATTGCACTTCGGCCATAATAACCCCCTGTACCGATATAAGCTGGGGATGGAGTGGCTGGATAGTGCCCAGGTGGAAAGGGACCTGGGGGTGCTGGTTGACAGTCGATTGAATATGAGCCAGCAGTGTGCCCAGGTAGCCAAGAGGGCCAATGCCATCCTGGCCAGTATCAGAAATGGAGTGGCCAGCAGGAGCAGAGAGGTCATTCTTCCCCTGTACTCGGCACTGGTGAGGCCTCACTTGGAGTATTGCATCCAGTTCTGGGCCCCTCACTTCAGGAGGGATGTCGAGTTACTTGAGCGTGTCCAGAGGAGAGCAACGAAACTAATAAAGGGCTTGGAACACAAGCCATATGAAGAGCGACTGAGGGAGCTGGGGTTGTTCAGCCTGGAGAAAAGGAGACTAAGGGGTGACCTCATCACTCTCTACAACTTCCTGAAGGGTGGCTGTAGTGAGCTGGGGGTCGGCCTCTTTCTCCGGGCGACAACGGATAGAACAAGAGGACACAGTCTCAAGTTGCGTCAAGGTAGATGTAAGTTAGAAGTAAGAAGAAAATACTTCACAGAAAGAGTGGTCAGAAACTGGAATCATTTACCCAGTGAGGTGGTGGAGGCATCATCCCTTGAAGAATTTAAAAAAAGACTGGATGTGGCACTTGCTGCCATGATCTAGTTGAACAGTTAGAACATCGGCTGGACTAGATGATCTTATAGGTCTCTTCCAGTCTTGAAATTCTGTGATTCTGTGATTCTGTGATTCTGTGATTTGGAATCCCAGGTTGTTCTGCCCACTGATGTGGACACAACACAAGATGACAGAGGTCTGAAATGTTTGGTGCTTCTGGAGTTTACAATAGATAGAGAAATTTGTAGTGTGGGTGAGTCTAAGCCATGGAATCCTTTGAGTGAAATCAGTGTTTTCTGATGAGAAATATGTGTTTTCTGATGTGAAATTAGTGTTTTCTGATGAGGGCTGCTTTAGGAGAAGCATTTGAGGTGTTTGGGCCAGGATCCAAACCCAGGTTTGTGTCCTTGAGCAGTGCCACCTCTCTAAACCCAGTCAGGGATTGCCCACCAGCATTTCTCCCGCTTTCTTTCAATAATATGGGAAGGTTTCCTACTAAAACTCACAGACCAGCATTCCTGGGCAAGGGAACTTTTAATGGAGGCTGGAGGTGGTCAGAAAAGTGGGAAAACTGGGTCATTAATGCTGCTTTGTGTGCAGCATATCCCATGAACAGTGTGAGATAAGCTCAGCCAGCAGCTGGGTGGGTGGGAAAACCTTTGAAGCACCAGCTTCAGCATCCAGCATCACTCAATAGCTCAGCTCAAGATTTAAACCCCAGGATTTATTTTTTTTTTTTCTTAATGTCAGCAAACATAAAATTCTGAGCAATGTTTCTAGTATTGTGGCAATACTTCATGTCATTACTGCATAAAGATGTTGACCTTTTTTGAGGAAACTCATATTTTGGAAAATCTTTATTCTCTCATGGGATTTCCAGCTGATTTAGACAGAAATGAATGTGTGCCATAGAAAAGATAAATTAAAATCAATAAATCACATGGATTTGTTGATGAATTTCACTAACAAACTAATATTTTGCTTTGTTTTGCCCATCTACATATGGATTCAGTCTGTTTCATCTGGACTTCTTATAAATGGCTTTGGAGAATTTTTACATGAAAATTGCTTAAAATATCACTCTTGTGAAAATTTTGAATGCAACATTCATCAAAAAACAGGGTCTCTACTCATAAAGACTTAGTTTGTGAATAAAAGTGTCTGAATCCTTTCTGCCTCAGGACAGAAGATCATGACATTTGTCTTTCACTGTGAATGAATCAAATCACATTATTCTTCTGTGACTCCATCACAATCAGAGGGCCATGTCACACAGATATTTTTGGCATCAATTTTTACATTGATGGATCCTTCAACAGAAAGAGCTTAATATTATTTAATATCTCAGGAAAATCCTATACTGATATCTATCAGGATACAGGGAGTAGAAGTTTTATTGCTGGCAAAATAAATACTGCACTAAGTTTTAATTTGAATTATGGAAAGGTGTGAGAATCCTTTTGCAACCTTTCTCCAGATGGTCATTTTCATGCTTTTTCCAAGTGGGGAGCAGAGGCACAGTGAGAATTGGGGGCTTGCCTATGGACACATCTGGAGTCAAATATCGTGACCCCCATTTCCATCTTCATATTGCAAGGCAGTGCTCCAAGGAAAAGCAGCACTGACTCCTGGAGCAGACCAGAAATATGACTCCTTCTGCAGCCTGTCTCCACTGTGGCTGGTGGATAATTAACCCTCTTCAGGATTTTTGCAATAATGTACCCATCAGGGATGTGTCTGCCCAGCTCCTGCAATAAGAGGTTGGTTCATGCCCTCAGGCAGGAGAATAATGAACCTCTCTCTACATCTTCCTCAGTTCCTTCATTTAATCAGACCTTTTAACCTGTGCCATTTGGGCCAGACCTACCATCCCAGGAAAGCAATGGAAAATCTGGAGACGAGGATATTTTAACTAACCATGGACAAGCAGAATGTAAATCAATGATTCACAAAGCACAAGTGCATAAAGCAGTGTTTTAAACCTCTCTGCATTGCCCATGTGTTGCCTTAAATATCACATAGAAATGTTGCATGTCACAGTCTCATCAATAACATCCCTGGAAGCAGGTTGTAATTAGCAGTTGTTATGCTCAGGTAAACATCAGTGCAAGCCATAATGGAAGTACACATTGGCTCTTCCCTCAGTGTACTGGGCTATTTATGAACTGTAAAACAGCTCCATATTTAGGCAAATTTATCTGCAAAAAGCAGGTGGATTGCTTCTTTGTTCCCCTTTCTGTTACAAAATAATCATGTTTTTTGGACAGTACTGTTGGAGTCTCTAAATCTTGACTTGGATGTGGATCCCTATGATACATACACTTGCAAACAGGTGTTTTTTACAACAGTTGCTTTAATTTGTTGACCCACATCCAAACATGGAGAATTCAAGGACACATTTGCTAACAGTGCTCTGAGAAGTCCTAACCAGCTGCCAAATGCTGGACAGGAGACATGGATTTGGGGTTTTTTTTCTGCTGTCACAAGCTCCTTTAAAGAACTCAAGCAGGTCTTGTAATTCCAGCTGAAAATGAAGTCCATTACTGACTGCCATGCTCAGGTGTGCAGTGACAACAAGGGGCACAGAGGCTCCGAGACAGATAAATTTCCAGAATGGTTTTGAAAGCTTCAGTGAATCCTCAGTCTATTCACTGCAGAGAAACCTTCCTAGCACAGCAACCCAGCCATCAGTATGCAGGAGAGCACTCCAGTGACAGGACCAGCATGAAAAAGTGATTAAATGGCCCTGGAGTGAGGGGCCAACAAGGCATGGCTGGAGACGTTCGCGCTGTGCCTCGTCTCAACAGCACCCCAAAAACGAGCCTGTGATTACACCACGGGCCTCATTAAGTGCAGGGCCAGTCCTCCCAGGTGCTGCAGCATCAGAGGAGCCCTCTGTGTCCCTCTGTGTGCTGCAGGACAGGGCTGCAGCAAGCCCAGCCTCCTGTGCCCCCATTGCAGCACTCAGTGCCTTTAGAGACAGGCAGGGATCTCAAACCCGATTGGGGTGTGAGTTGCAGCAGCACTAAAAGCAGATATGGAAAATGTAACAACCCATTTTGGTAAAAAATGTTATTATGTGTTTTCACAGTACTGGGAGTGTATCAGGATCTGGGAATCCAGTGCAGATAATTGCAAGGGGAATTATCTTCCTGTGGCTTTTTTTCACTTGGAGGGTGCTCAGACATGCATGTGTGTGCTAGCTGCTTCTGGTGGGTGATATGGAGCTACTGAGCTTCTTAGAAGAAGAATTCTTAGAAGAATTTGCTTCTCAAATGCTACTGGGCTAATATTTCATTAGGAGATTTTTCTGTCCATAATGCCCAATTTAAAATAATCTAAACTCTTTTCCTAGAGAGACAAAGAAGCTGAAGGTCCCATTTAACCTCCCCAGGTAACAAGTCCATGGTGACTTCGAGCATCTCTGGCAGATAACCAGGGAAAGCTTGTGGTTGTGGATACAAATATCTCACTCCTGGGCCTGAAAACAATATTAAGTGCATGGAGAGGAAATACCTTCACTTAATCCCTACATAAATTTAGTTAGGTAGAAAGCCTGCTGCTTGGCAAGATTTCTGGATTTGTGTCAACTTAAAATGTCATAAAACTGCCCATCATGGTAAAGGCAAAGCATCTTAGAAAGGCTCACTTCCTACTGGAATTCAAGCAGATGCTTTCCAAGTGCAGCTGGTCCTGCTAAGAGGGCCAGATCTTGGCAGGTGACCTTTGGCAAATATCATGATAAATTAGGTTGTTGAGATCTAGAGAGACTTAATTGGATGCTGAAATAACTATTAGCACTGAAAATGGGTTTTATTAACCAAGTCAAGAGCCTATGGATATAAAAGTGCAGAAGGCACACCTAGGTTTAAACAAATGTGAAAAGCTGATACCTGGATTTCATTGCTGGGATATGCACCAGCTGGAGGCTGCAGCTCCATGTAGACATGCCAGTAGCTCTGAAGACCTCAGGCAAGGTTGAGATCCTGCTTTAAATATTTTTTTTTACTGCTGAAACCATAAGCAATAACTGCCAGGTGGTGACTGGGAAGAGGAAACCCAGGGGAAGGTTGTTTCTGCTGCTGTCCCAACAGGTTCTGCCTCCCTGGGCACCACCTCACCCTCCTGAGAAATGCAATAACCCCCTGTTAAGCTCCTTATTGTATTTTTCCTCAGTACATCTCAGAGGAACACAGCACTGCCTGTCCACAAGGACTGGAAGGCAAAGTCAGGGCAGATCCATTCTCTGGCTTTTTCACCAACCTGCTGCCTGTGCCACAAACAGACTCACTCTGAGCTGGGCCCAGGAACTGAACTAAATTAAAATTAAATGGATTTTTATTTTTTTTCTGCTGGGATCAGAAGTTCCAGAAGCTGTTCTGCTGCTTTACTGGACGATTTTACAAACATTTCTGATCTTGCAAGGGAGTGGGACATGCTGGCATGGGACCAAAGTGCTGAGGTGGGGATGAGAATGGACAATTCCAAATTCAATGCCTTAGGGAACCTCAGTGAGGATTTCATCATCATAGAAACATGGAATACCCTGAGTTGGAAGGGTCCCACAAGGATCACCAAAGTCAACCCCAGTCCCTGCACAGGACCATCCCAAGCATCATTTGGAAATTTTTTATGGGCCACCTGATATCTACAGCCTATTACTGCTGCACTCCAGAGTAGAATGATATCTATATTCTATATCATTCAAAAATAAAATCTGGTTTTCATCAGTCCACCCAGATGTAATTTTTTTTAAAATCCCACCACTATAGTATTTTTCAGTATAAATTTTTGCTACTTGGTTATTGATGTGCAGGTCTTGAGAGTTGGTGTTTTCTGAACAGCCTGAGCTATCCTTGGCTGGGTTCTGGGTATCCAGCAAGGGGCAGAAAGCCAATATTTGTCAGTGTGTGCTCTGGGGGTCTGAACACAGGTAGTGCTCTGTGACAGTGTTCACAGGGGTCTTAGGGTGAGGGAAGAGTTGAGGATCTGACTCCATGTTTCAGAAGGCTTGATTTATTATTTTATTATATATATTACATTAAAACTATACTAAAAGAATAGAGGAAAAGATTTCATCAGAAGGATAGCTAAGAATAGAATAGCAAAGAATGATAACAAAAGCTTGTGTCTTGGACAGAGAGTCGAAGCCAGCTCACTGTAATTGGCCATTAATTACAAACATTCAACATGGGCCAATCACAGATCCACCTGTTGTATTTCACAGCAGCAGATAATCATTTTCTACATTTTTTTCCTGAGGCCTCTCAGCTTCTCAGGAGGAAAAATCCTAAAGAAAGGGTTTTCCATAAAAGATGTCTACGACAGTGCTCACTGTGTGCTCTGGGGGTCTGTCTAGGTAGAGCCGGGCACCCAAGATACCCAATATCTATCTTGGGCTAGAACCCAAGTGGTTCTATCTTTATGTGACCACAAAAGCCAGGTATCCTGGCTTGGGTTCTACCCCAAAACACCCGAAATACCTGTCTAAAAACCCCAGAACCACAGAGGCAATGTTCACACCCAGCTGAATGTCCTGCAATGCGCTCAGGGCCTGAGGAACGGGCTCTGCCCCAGCCATGTGCCTGCAGGTTGCCACCCAGCGGGATGCTAAACGGGCACAGCAGCGTGCTGGGGCCTGGCGGGCATTCCCAGGGCTTGCTCACATCCCAGGACACTGGGGGAGTGTTATCTGCTGTGACCAGAGTGGTTTCCCACACAAGGAAGATTGCCACCACCCCGGGTTGTTGTGTACGCGGTGGCAGGCCGCTGTAATTAGCGCTCCCAGGCACACTGTGACCTTCTGGAACTTTTCCTGAGGCTTATGAAGCCTAAATTAGTTTCTGCTGTTTGAAAGCATGCACAGGCTTAATCTCTGGGCCCTATTTATATTATAATTACTATATAATTCACATTTGCATTCACTTGACTCCTTTTCTTACTTAACAGCCGAGGTTGGCTCTGGCTCCTCGAGCCCTTTGTGTGAGGTTCATGGGTCACAGATCCTGTGGGTGAAAGCAGGGTGGGGTATGCTCATTCTCACTCCCCCACATACTGTACAACTGCACAACAGCAGGCTGGCATGAAAAACCCCCTTTTGGCACAGAAGGTACCACCAGAGGTTTTTCTGCCGGAAAAGAGAGGATGGTATTGTTGGTTTGGGAGTTGGGTGAGAACTTCTTTTCTAACTCTTGTTAACAATACAGTTATGAATACAGTTTGAGACTAATTAAAGTGATGGCTTCAGTTATTTTTATAGTCTGAGATAAATTAATATGGTGACTTTTGTGGATATTCCAGAACATTTTTTCTTCCTTTAAGCAGATCTCTCATTTATGTTATAAATGATTACACTCTAGTCTTATACATCTTTAATGTGTTGTAGACTCCCCATAAACACTCAGTAACATTAAAACAGGTGAAAAAGAACCCAAACTAATATGCATGAATATTTAACAAGAAAATGGAAGGAAAATGTCTGTGATTTTCAGTGCTTCAAAAAATAATGTGGAATTAAAGAGAAACTCCTCTCCTCTTTGAAATGGCCCTCTCCTGCAAAGAACTCTGTGTTCTTTGCTTTTAAATATTTTCACCCTGTTTTCATTTTGGTTCTTGCTTGTAAATATGAGCTGCCTGGCATTGCCCAGAGGAAGGTGATCTATCATCTGCTCCTAGCCAGGGCTCTTGTCACTTGGTCATTCTGTACATATAAAATTTTATCTGAGCTCCACTGGCAGGAGATAAATGACCGTGACAACAGGCTTCCTCTGATGCTCCAAATAATGAAGCCTCACAAATCAGGCAGAAGCCTCCTGCATGTCAAGACCAGGGTGCATGTGCGTTATTTCCAGCTATATGAGCAACCTTGGATGAACTCATTATTCTGCACTGGGTAGTACAGATGTTACCATCCCACATGATTTAATGCTTCCTCTGAGGAAAACTGCTTCTTTCACCTTGGTTGCCAGCTGGACCAGCTGTAAGGTTTATTGCTGGCTTTTGTTTGCTGTTTGCATGGTAGTTGCTAAGCCCTTTATTAATGCAGTCAGTGCATTAAGGGTGTATTAAAACCTGGGAACTCATGAGAGGAAAACAGCTTAATAACTAGACAATGTGAAGCAATGGTATTGATGGGTTGTTGGTGGTGTTTTTTAAGTTAATATCCAGCACCAGTTGTTACTTAATTAGCTAGGAAGCCATTATTTTGTTGCAAGAGAATTTTACTTATGGAAAAGAATAAATTAAGATTATCTAAATCAATTTATACTAGGTTTTTAATGAAATAAACAGAAAATATTAAATGGGGTTTTATTCAGTCTGTTAATGAAGTGTAAATGGCACTGAGACAGAATATTTTATTTCATGCTGCAATTATAACGAATTATCTTTTTTTCCCTGAATATCATAGAATCATGGGATGGTTTGGATTGGAAGGGACCAGCATGTGCTAATCCAATAAGAAACCTAGTCTTTAAAAATAGGGACAAGTGTAAACTTTTGGTTTCATCTCTTTCCAGACTTTGCAGGAAGCCTGGATTAAAACTGACTTGAAAGAGGTTAAATGAGGTATTCAAATAGAACAGAAACTGGAAAAAAGAGTGAGTTGAGCATGGAGATTTTTCTGTTCAGATTTCATAGCTTGGACCAGCACACTACAACAAAATAGCCTGGGATTTTGGAAAGTCAAGTACCCCCATGTAGACTGGAGTTTTTCCCTCCTCCCTCTGGTACTTGCAGCTCCAGCGGGGCACTGTCAGGCTCATGAACTCTGCAAAAAAATTCTCCTAATCTATCTCCTTTTCACAGCTGATCTTGTCACTACAGTGACACCTGCTCCACGCCCTGGAATTTGTATGTTTGCCATGTTCCTCTTTGGATCTATCCACATGCATTATTGCATTATGCTTCTGAAAACCTTATCCAAAGCCTCATGGAAAAGAGGAAGTGCTCAGGAAGCACTCAGTGTGACACCTCATTGGCTGATATTAATTAAGAAGGAGAAGAGGGAGATTAGTGAAAGAGTTGTGAGCGAAGGTTAAGTGCCAGCAAAAGGAAGTGGATTATGATGAAGAGGGGTAAGAGGCAAATTGCAGATCAGCAGCAGGGCTCATTAGGAGCTGCTGTGGGAAATGACCTTACCCAGATTGCTCCCTGGCAGCCTGGGAACCCAAAGCTGGTTGAAGCTGGTGGAATTTTAGAGAAAAAGCTGATAAGCATCATCAGAAGGCAGAGATAAATACTAGCGAGGCTGGATGTCTTGCAGGGCTGGATTGGGAGAAATTAATAATAGAAAGAGAAAAATTTAGACAAATGGTGACTCAGGGTAAGAATTTTTCATGTATGTTTGAAGCTCAAAAGTTACAAATGCCTCAGCACAGAAGATGGTGCCTGGGCACACAAGGCTGCCCACTGGATGTCTGCAAACTGCCTGCCTGCTGTGGAGTCATGGAAAAGGTGAATGCTCTTTTAGGATGGATCAGGCAAGGAATTTTCCACAGAATGAGCAAGTAGCAGTTTCACTATAAAAACCAATTAGGACATCCTCAACAGCAGGGATGACCTGCAGTTCTGGTCATTTCTGTTCAGGAAGGAGGAACTGAATGTAAAACACCTTTGCATCAAAGACTAAGATGAAAAGCAACTTTGTCCTACAAAAGGGAGTTAAAATAGTCTAGTTTATCTGACAGGAGGAGAGCTTTTGGGGACACATGACTGCTCTGACTAAAATGGAAATACTCATGATTAGTAGAAAACAGATTATTGAAACAACCCCAAAAAGATGTAAACAGGAGTGACAGCCACTACAGCTTCAAGTTGGAAGCAGCTTCTCCCAGAAAAGCAAGACATCAACAAACCCAATTATATTTAGAGGGTTTTTGTCAATATTTTGTAACACAAAATTTCCTGAAGCAGCAAGGGAGGATCTTCTCAGACCCAGAGGCTCTGTGTCCTTCAGTGTCCATAGGGCAGAGAGCGGGATGGGCTGCTCAGCGCCAGCCCAGCTTCCCAAAGCTGTTCGCAGGCACCTCTCAAAATCCCATGGAATGGACCTGACCATGTTTATTCATTCCAGCAACCTTCTGAAGAACCCATCAGCCTTGTTCTGTGTAGTGGAATTAAGACCAAATGTCTTGTTCATTTTCCCTCTAGTCACTGCTAACCGATGCTGCTTCAGAGCCCCCAGATTTATTTCTGCTCCACACAAAGTAAGCATGAAATTTATTACCAGTATCACACAGGGCAGAGACAAGCAGCACCATCAGAGTGGTTGCCCGAGAACAAGCCAGGATTGATTATTTTACAAGACAAGCTACATTTGAGGAAGTAAAGATTTGATTAAAAAATTAAATGCCTTGGGGAGAGTGAATAGCAGCATAAATCTGTTTGATGTTTATGTCAGCAAGGTTGCCAAAGCAAACAGCACAAACATCTGTCCACAGCATCAGCTGGAAAATGCTGCAAATTGGGGAAATCTTTTAATTGTGAGCAGTGGTTCATGGAACTCCCCATGTCTTTATTTATTAGGCTGATAACATCACCCCCAACACATGAACTTTATGCAGCACATATAAATAATTCATGGATTAGCAAATAAAGAGATCTGGAATCTGTACACAGAGATGGCTGTTGCCAATTATCTCACTTGTGCAGAGCCAGACCCTTTCAGCTCCCATCCCTTGCAGCTGCTCTTTTAAATCATTCATCAGTGCTTAAGAGATATGCTGGTGGCACTGGCAGAGACTATTTGAATTTTCATTGTTTACACACTGTGAATTTAGCTTCTGGTCTGAATTATCTGCAACATTGAAGCCTTTGAGAATATAGATGAGAAGAATAAGACAATTCCTCTTTTTATCCTTTTTAAACACTTCTATAATTTTGATTAACTTTTCTTCAATTTTACTTCATATTCTTTTCATAATCACTACTTTCATTTTAAAGTTATATTAACTGATATAATTCCCTATGCTGTTTAGATCATCAGGAATACTCTGGAATATAGAAAGTATTACAAAACAAGTGTTTGGTAAATATTTTCTTCAAGGTTGTAAAATGATTTTCCATTTTTAATTTAGAAATCTAACCTTACCTTATATCTAGAGTTGCTTCTTTCCATTCATATTTAAGCAAAACCCTCTTCGAAATAATAATAAAAGATGCTTAAAAATTGATGAAAAACCATGGCCAGTGTTTTTTCTTATCAAATTACTGAGGCACTGAGTTTCTGTGCCCATTCAGGTCATGATGGGTTGCCCTTCCTGGATGATAAATTCGCCTGTTGTCATTACAGCAATATAGCTCAATTTACTTCTTGCATGGATAATTACAGTAATGGTTTTAAAGTCAAAGGCCTTATGATAAACCCAGACTTTCAGCTGTATTAATTGAAAATCTAATTGATGTAGCTAGAGTCTTGTGCAGCATTATTAACCATGCAGCTATCTGTGATGTACAGAGTGTGATGGACACAGAGGTTCTGTCAATAGTTTTGCTCCTTTCTCTTAAGCTGTAAATAAAGAAACATCATTCAAATTTCTGTCAGGGTGCTGGAGCTGGCTGGTACAATGCTGGAGGCAGGAGAGGGGAGTGCAGCCTGCAATGGCATTCAAGCACAGCCCATGCCACTCACACAGGATGCAGAGAGGGACAGCAGGAGCCTGTGTGGTGCCACCTCTAAAAATTTTGGTGGAGGTGTCAGGGAACATCAGTGCCAGGCCCCACACCTTGGGGAGTGTCACAGCCCTGCTTGGAGCCACCCCTCTGGGGCAAGAAATCCAACAGCATGCTCTTCACCATGGCATGCAGAAAGTGCCCTGCCCATGATTTTGGGGACAGTCATGGGGTTACAAGGTGTGAGCTGGATCTCTCTTGCCCTTGCAAATCAGGGCAAAGCAGCTCAGTGTCGGGATCTTTAGCTTGTCACAGTGACACCGAGAAGGGTGAGAAAGTCTCTTTTCCCAGCCTGGTGCTCAAAGAAGGAGTCAGAGCTCTTCAGTTCTCAGTCTCAAGGTTGTTTATTGTTCCTTATCCGTAAAATATTTTCTCCTGTCCAGCTGAGGTCTGTTCAGCAGGACAGTTCCAGGCACTCTGCCTGCCCCGGGGCAGTCTTTATACTAAAAACTACGTGTACAACGTTTACAATTACTTTTCAATACCTATCACCTATATTAGACAGTGAGCTTCTACTCTAAACCAATCTGTGAGTGCCAACATCACCCAGAAGATGGAGGCCAAGAAGAAGAAGGAGAAAGGCTGGACACGCCCAGTTCCCTCCATCTTCTACACCATCTTCTACTTTTCCACCCCATGATAACTTCACTATAATTCTACCTAAACTGTTGGGCTTGCAGAGCTTCAAAGTTGGTAATTTGCTCCACAGGTCATAATCAAGCCCACAGGTGTTTTGGGCTCTGTGCCAGGGTCTCTGAGACCCCTGGCAGGGCTCCTGGCTGTCCTGGACAGCCACAGGGATGTGCTGGGTCCTGACAGCTCAGTATCTCTTTACTTTTTAAAGTGGAGGGAGAACTTTGTGTTTTATGCTTCAAGGAGCACCAGTGAGTTTCACCCTTCAAGGATCCCAGCACTCCCATGCTCTCAGGGCCCCTGTGAGCAAGAGGCAGAGCAGCCACAAGGTTCCTGAGGAGGGCAGGTGGACACAGGGGGATGGATCATCAGTGCAGATCACAGAGCAGAAGCAGCAGAATGTGCTGGGGCTCAGGAGTCCCCATCAAAGCCCCTCTGGATGGCTCTGGAGGAAGGAGACAGAGCAGGGGATGTCCTCACCCTGCTTCTGTCAGCTCCCAGCAGCTCATTGAACAAATTGGGTTTCCCTCTCAGATCCACACATGACAGTGGATGGCATTTAGCAGATGGCATGTGTAATGGGACTGTCACACCAACACAGGTTTAAAAATAAAGCTGGGGAGGCAGTTAATGAATATACAATTCTCCTTTCAAGGAATTCTTTCTGTCCCTGTCAGGCATTAGGCACTCAACTTGTGAGTGCTGAAAGACTTCTGATGTGTATGCATTAAAAGACGCAGTTTAGCATGTAACTCGGTTGTTTTACTTTAAAAACCTCAATTGAAATAAGCAATTTATGTCATTCCTAAAAAAAATTGACTTTTTCTTCTTGATGACTTTCAGCCCACTCACGAGTGAAGTGCATTCTCTAGCTGGAGTGTTATCACTGAGAATATTTAATATTAAGACTAATCCTTTTCACAGAGATGATTCTACTCTGTAGTTTTCTGTCTTTATTATTTTAGCTTGCTTTTTAAAAAACAAAAATCAGGCAATTTAAAAATCTACTTTTCCAAAAACACTTGTTAATTTTTAATTACTTTTTTAAATTTCATATTATCTCAAACTGAATATCTTTATATAGGACTTTGCTTAAGAACATTGATTTGGGGAGATGGCACAGTAACAGTAGCAGTAGTTAGTAGAGAGACTAACACAATATATAATACATCTAACTTACTAAACTACACACTAGAATTCCTCTTTATTTAATAGTTTCTCACATCTTTGTCAGTGCCAACAACAACAAAAAAATGAAAAATATAATAGAAAATAAAAGGATTATATGCATTGTATTTCTTTCTTTATCCCTTTCTTTTTGTTGGCATTTTGGTGTTAATTAAAGGATTGCTCTAGCTCCAACTGAAGCCATTTGAGAGGATTCCTTTTATTTTCAGTGATGATTTTATCATGCCCATGTTTATTAGGTTTCACTGCTTTTCCAGCAGTCTGGCTTCTGGGATTACAGGGAAAAAGCAGGGCAGATTTATAAATAAATATGGTAAGCATATCAATGTATATCAGTAGAAGAAAGGTAAATTCAGCTAAATCCTGGTGAGCAAACCTGTTTTCCTTAGTGCATTACAATTCACCTTCCTGCATTCTAAAAGATGGTGCTAACAAAAGAGTTGGATTGTCACAGGAGAAGATTATTGATTCCAAGGAAATGAAATCAGGTGGCAACTGATATTAGTTGCAATATTAGTTTAATTATAAGTAAAATAATTTTCTGCCTTTTCTCTGTATAGGTAAAGTCTTGATTAAACACTGCCTGCAATGGGATGCGGCAGCACAGGGAAAACCACTGACACAATTACAGCACCTTAAAGCTTTTCTTTCTCTCAAGAACTTATTTCATGCGCCAAAGCAGTGTGAATGGCTCACAGGAACCTGCTTTTGTTGCCATTTGTGTGCACACTCCCATTTACAGCATTTCAGAGGAATGCTCCCAGCCAGCCCTACACAAATTGCCATTGCACAAGTGGTGATCCCACAGGATTTGGGATTTTTAGGTTGAACAGCTTCAGAAGGCAACTTAAAAGTGTTGAAATCTCAGGGAAAATCATCTCTTAAAGCTGTCTTACTTTCAAAGCCTAAAGAACGTTGGGTTTTTTGATATTCAGTGTTCAGCTTTGGGTCCCTCACAACAAGAAAGACATGGAGGTGCTGGAACCTGTCCAGGGAAGGGCAATAGAGGTGGGGAAGGATCTGGAGCACAAGGAGGAGGAGCAACTGAGGGAGCTGGGGGTGTTTAGGAGAACAAACTCAGGGAGATCTTATCACTCTCTACAACCTCCCTAAAGGAGGGTGCAGCCAGGTGGGGTTGATCTCTCCTCCAAGGAATAGTGATAGTGAAGAGGAACTGGCCTCAAGTTTCACCAGGGCAGGTTTGGACTGGATATTAGAAAAAATTGCTTCTCCAAAAGGTTTCCCAAGCATTGGAATAGGCCAGGGAAGTGGTGGAGCCACCACTCCTGGAGGTATTTAAAAGACAAGTACATGTGGCACTGAGGGACGTGGTTTAGTGGGCTTGGCAGTGCTGGGTTAATGGTTGGACTCAATCATCTTAGAGGTGTTTTGCAACCTAGGGGATTCCATGGGTCTCTGGTTCTGGGATCTTCCCACAAGCGCAGCATGGGAACCTCCTGGCCCTGCTGCTGGGATCTCTGCTGGGCACACAGCTGAGATCCCCCAGCTGCTCACGCCTGCTGCTGTTGTACCACGTTACACTGTGGGGAAAGGGAAGGAAAGTGAGATCTCCACTGTCTCTGAGGCGAAGAATTCACCATTTCATCATGATAGTGGAGCCCTGGAAAAAGTTAAAGATAGAATCTAAAATGTTAAGCTTTGTGTTTTCCCAGATCAACTGCACCTGCGTAAGCAGTATGATAAATGATATAATTGTTAGATGTGATGATTGTTTAGTAGTTAAATATAATTAATATATAATCATAAGATGAGTAATGAGAAACTATGTTGGGAATTCAGAGGGGGGATATGCTTAGCTGAAATCTATGCATACAATAGAACAATATAAGTTTAATAATTAACTTGAAAGTTATATAAAAATAGAGTATAAAAACATGATCATCTTGGATGTATGGTCGGAACCAGATTTGGGTAATACCCTGATTCCCAGAGCTCTTAAATAAAAAGCAGTGCATATAATCGCTCCGTGATTATGTGTTTTTGAACGCTAACAATCACTGCAGGGCCACTTTCTCCATCCTGAGCAGTACTGTCAGGGCCAAGGAAAAATCTACAAACAGGCATGGGAGCAACATGTGAGTGTTTGTCCTGGGTCAGCTCACCTCGGCCCAGTGTCCTGTCTCCAAGAGCAGTCACCAGATGACAACTGAAAAATAAAGAGAAGCTGACAGCCATAATATGAGTTTGATCTCATGTACCATCCCTTTTTCCTATCAATCACTCACCTGATGGTTTTCTGAACAAGAAGATGAGCTCAGATCACTGTGCTAAGGACTAAAGCACCCTGCAGCATCTTGTGGTTAAAATTGTGGCATCCTGAGTGCTGCAGCATCCTGTGGCAGGGAATTGTGTGGTTCACTCATGTACACTGCATAGTAATGATAATCCTCTTTGTACAACACTGACTGGTTTCAATACCCAAATATTGCATTTTAAGACAGAATATGTGGCCCTTTTTAGTGTGAGAGCCAAGCTGGTGTTTAATTCATTAAGAGAAAGTAATATGCAAAACAGCAATATTTATCCATAGCATACAAAATGTAAATGCTTTGTGCTGTGATGTTTGGGTGTCATTAGAATAATTTTAAAGGCAAGTGATTTAATTGTGTTTGTGCTAATTATAATGTTTACAAATTAGGGAAAGATGCATTTAGTGGTCTGTTGGGAAAGAGCTTTGAAACCTCACATGTCTTTGAGTCTACAGTACTGTCATCTAGTCATAAACTCTTTCTAACACCAGTGTGATTTGCTTTTTAGATTACTCTTGCATGAAAAGCAAGTCCCAAGAGCCTTCAGCTCCATGGAATTCAAACCCAGGTTCACGTGTGTCTGTGTGTGTGTTTTGACAGAAATTTAACCAAGTTCTTTTCTCTTCCTTTCCAAGGTCCCCGTGTCCCGATGGTGACTGTTCACAACACAACAGATGCACAGAGTAAGGATGGGCTTGAGCTTTGCAACTCTTCAGAGAAAAGCAGCCAGGCAGGACAGTGAGATGTGGCTGCTCTTTGCTAAACTTACACTCCTGGGGACTCCAGACTCTGCCTAAATGCAAGTTTTCTGCAAGGCAGAGGGATGTGCAGAGCTGTTGTACTGCCATCACAACAGCTGCTGTTTGGGGTGAAAAAACTGGTTGGCGCATGTTTGTTATCCTCTGTCTCAAAAAAATGCATAATTCAAATTTCTCTTTTTGTTAGTCTTCCTCTAATTTTGTTTTGCGTCTCATATATAAGAAATAAGATAAGATAAATATGAGAAATATTTAGCCTAATCTGTGGTTTTAATAAAATTACTCTGATATGAATTATCAGAGATAATGCAGGGGAGGGAGCCCCACAAGTGGTGCCTCTGCCTGGTTCCCAGATCTGTCCATGGAGATTGTAGCACTTATTGTTTGGTAAAGCTTTGTCATGCTAATGATTTGCATCTACATCAGTGCAAAGCTGGAATTATTCCAAAAACAGGTTTCATCCCATGAAATATTTGGCACCCTTTATAGCCATTAGCAGACTGACTATGCAGAGTCCAAAAATCCGTGGAGATTCTGGGGTCCCACTGTGACAGAGTGTGGCACTGAGTCTCATGTGAAACCAAGATTTATCTGCTCCCATCATTTTGCTAGGAAATATCATATTTCATTTTAACAAAGAATTAGCCCTAACTGCAGTGAGGGACTTCAGGCACTGATATGATCCAAGTATTAAGCAACACCTTTATTCTATTTCTATCTGCTTTATACACAGTCAATACCAGTTTGTCAAGTATAAGTTTTACTTATCTGGATTTACAGCCACTCACTGGTCTTGTCTAAAAAGAAAAAAAAAAGAGACTGAGGAAATCAAGAAATTTGGTTTATATACTAAAGATTTACTGTGAAATGCTGACCTGTTTCATTTCCCACTGGAGGCAGTGAGTGTCACAGGAAAGGCTTTTGGCACCAGGGAGTGTCGGGTCCTTCTTCATCCCAGCAGAGCCTGAGTTTGGCAGTGCCCTCCCCAGGGATAACCCCAGAGCAGCCCAGCTGATTTTCACAAGGCCCTTCAGACAGGAGAGTTTCTTCACCCTGACCTGCAGCTCCAAAGTCACTTTCTTTCTCCCCCACTTTAAATAAAACACCTGAATTTTACCGTAGACATGGAGGTGTCTGAGTGGCTATACCAGCATGGGATAGGGCTCTCATGAGTGGTTTCATACCCTCCTGTACAGTTTTGTAAAATACTTTTATGTGAATAAAATGACAGACAATATAAAACAGAAACAGTAAATGAAGGGCTTTAGAAACTAAACCAAAACACACCAGGACTAGTTTTGCTTTGACAGATGCATATGAGTAGTATCTATTACACAGAGAACTCAGTCTACTCATGTGCAGAACACATCCTCCACTGAAATTCATGATTTTCTGCATAAAATTACCATTTCCCCTGGTTCTTTTCTTTTTTCCCCCTCATTCTTTTGCTTTTGAATAAAGGGCAGCTGACAGTTGCATGTTACTGAATTTACTTATTTAATATGAGCCCATTACTCTATAAAAGGGACTCTGCCTCTGTATTCTGCAATAATCTGATAATAGTGAGTTGCACTGAATATTAGAGAATGCTTACATTTAATTAAGCAATGACCATTTGTACTCCACAGACTCAAGCTCCCTGTGGTCCTAAAGCAAAAAGGAAAGTCCTTTAGGAGATATGCCAATCTTTTTTATTTCCTCCCCAGTCTTCCTGGCTTTCTGTGAATGCAATTATATGAACAAATAAAAGGGCTTGACTAAATTCCCCTACGTGGCAAGCCCCTTTCTGCTGATAAAGCTACTTGTGTATGCCATAATTAAATGAGAATCTTAATATTTAACTAAACGTAATAGGCTGTTGCTCTGCCACTTTTGTGGGGGCTGTGGCTTTGATAAAGGGCCAGGCTTTGCAGAAGCAGGGTGAATAGTCACTGAAGCAATAACTACTGCTGAGAGATCTCTGAAATATATTAACTGGGAAGGGCAAGGGTTTGTCTGCCTGGCCAGCAGAGATGGGCAGTGAAAACAGGATCAGGTACCTGAAGTGTTATTTGAGGAGCTGGGGTTACATCAGAGTGTCTCAAAAGGGAAGTTACAGTCAGTGACACACAAAACGTCATGTGAAATCTCACATCCTCCTTGGGTTCATTGGCAAGATAATGCCCTGGATCCCCCTGGTTCACACTCAGACTGGTACCAGGGGAATGAGCTCTCCCTAGACCAGGATTCCCTCACCCCTGCCTCCCTCCATGGGGTTCAGGATCTTTGCCCACACATGGAGACATTTCCCACCATGTAAGACACACAGCCTGAGGTGTCCCCTAAAGAGAGGCCCTTTCCCTGCCAGCTGGGAAGGACTTTTTCTGCTGCTGTAGGGAGCTGTTTTTTCTAGAAGAGGTTCAGCAGGTAAAGCACATGGCCAGGATGAGGGGATAAAAGTTAAATCCCAGGAAGGAGGAAGGAATCCTCTATTTGTGACCCAGGCAGTCCTTGGGTCAGACAGACAAGCAAAAGGAAAAAAATTTTGAAACACTCCAGAAGTCCAGACTGCTGCAAAACCTGACCTTGCAGGATTGTATGGGCTTTGTCCACTCTCCTGCCCCCATGGCTTTCCCTCCCATGGATTTTATCTTGCACAGCAGCACAACTTTGGCTGAAGCCCTCCATAGTCTCCTCCCCTTCCTATTTATTATCTTTAATTTGGACACAGCCTTGAGGACCTCTTCACTTGAGATCTATCTTGGCAATGCTGGGTGGTAGTGTCCCAGGTCACCTCTCCACCTCCTGCAAATCAGCTGAATGTCTCTGATTTCAGGACTACAGCTTTTTGCCAATGCAGAACTTGGGAGGGGTTTCAAAGATTTAAGTGAAATGGACTTCTGTGAGGACTAGAAGGAAATCCATTTGTAAGGAAACTTGTTTTGTATATATCGAGGCGACTATAAAATGCTAAAATGCATTTTCACAAACTGTGCCAAAATTTTTTGATTTTGTCTTGTTCTTCTTTCAGAAATTTTTGAGCTGGAGGTAAATGAAAATGTGCAGCTGGCTGTAAATGACAGGCAAATGCCTAAGGTAGAATACATGGAAATCAAGATAGATGATTACAGTAAGTAGCACCTTTCTTCTCACTTATTTTTCTCTTTCACTGCTGTAGCTGTGAAATGATACAGCCATCCTGACTAGATTGGCAGGAGGAAAAATGACTTTGACTCTCAATAAAGTCACACAGTTTGTAAAGCACTCTCCTGGAATGTGCTACATAAGGAGGTTATTACAGAGGCAGAATTTGATGAGAACTCAGCTGAAGAAAGGCAAAATGATAGGGTTGGGTTTTTTTTTACTCTTAAAACTTTCTCTGTGAAGAAAAAGCCACTCTGGGAAATGACACGTTGGGGTGCCCCATTGTTGGAAGCTTTTGCCCTGGGTGTGTGTGTGTCATTTGAAATGGGTTTGGAGTGGGATAACGTGTGTGCTTGCTGCCTACAGCTGTGGCTGCCTCCCAGCGCACAACCTGAGCTGCAGTGAATGAAGATGACTCTTGCATGACTGCCCTTTGGAGTCACTCAGGATTCTTTGAAAAAGCTATGATTTGGGGAGGTTAAAAAAAAAAAAAAAAAGAAAAAAAAAGAAAGAAAGAAAAAGAAAGAAAAGCTTTATGTGGAAAAAAAAAGGAGATTTCACCTGTAGTAAAGAAAGCAGAGACTAAGAGCAGTTTGCACCTGCAGCTGGTGTTATTTCTACCACTTGTATAATCATTCTTCACATACATATATATATATACATATATATATATACATATACACATACATATATATATATATATCCCAAAAAGGGAGAGAAAAGCCTGGTGGCAAACAGCCAAAATGCAAGCCTGTCTCTGGAGTTGTACCTGAAACAACCTAAAAAAAAACCCTCCTCTGGCTGTAGGCAGATACCTTCCCCATATGGGGAAAATCCACATACTCAGAGATGCACAATGACTCCCCAAATTCCCAGCCTGCATGTATGGTGGCGACTCTAGGACAAAACTCCAAAGACTCTGGGTTCAAAGTGTGGCCCATAATGTTTCCCATGCCAGAAGTGTATTTCTCAGGCCAGAGGATTGGAGTGAAAGCAGCAAGCTGTGCTGGTGGCAGGTTACTGATTGCAGCCATTTCCAGAAGTTATAAAATGTGAAACAAAGGCTGGGAGATGGCTGCCATTTGAAAAGGGCAACAATGGCCCTAAAATGTTCTGTTTGCCACATGGGCATAAGGAACATAAACCAGTGCATAAAATAACAGGAACAGACATGCAATTCCAAGTTTTATGGACAGGAAAGGATGGATAAAGAACCCACATTTCCCCCATGAGCCAGCTCACGTGAGACTGGCAGTTTATTAGGGATAACTCAGCTTGATACTAAATTTTTTTAATACAGGCCTCATTGCAATTCTTCTCATTTAACCAAAATTATACTTGTGTGTATATAAATATAATAAATACAAACTGGCCATTCTGCTGTGCCATCCCTGTGTTTCCAAAGCTTTGGGCTGAGCAGCCTGGGGAGCACTGCACGTAGCACTTTGGAATATTTAAAGTCAATCCATGGCCTTTTTGGCTGTCCCTGGACCATTGATCCAATTTGCAGCTATTAGCATTCAGATGGAATAACTAATTAGGCAGAGTGTCAGGCAACGATTGCAAAGCAAACCACTTAAACCATGCTGCTAATCTGTGTATTAATCTACTGAAAATGCTCCTAATACCGATTTAATTGCTGAGCCTTTGCTAATCTAGATTGTAGTTAACATTTCAAAAATGAATGTGCTGTTGTTGATGCAGAGAGTGTTTTTACGGAGGCAGTTTTGGCTACTGATACAAAGCCACAGAAATTACATTCAGTTAAAAGAAACTTCAGTGATCACACCCCTTCTTTACATTGGTTTTGTAACAGTATAACTTGGGCTTCAGTACTTTTGCCTCCTATTTATAACAAAATTTAACCCTTTGAAAGTTAGGATTCAAATACTTGTTTCTCCCTCTGTCCTCACACCATTATAGCAAAATAATTCTATTTCTCCCCCAGCCACCCTACTTAATTGGGTTTTAAATTACCATTTTCATTGCCAATTTTCCTCCCTCTCTGCTGCCCTGAAATATTGATTTCTGTCTGCATCACTCATCCAGATGCCAAAAAAGGAAAATTGTAGCTATTGACAGGTGTTAATTGAACGCTGTAAAAGTGATGCATGACTGAGCAGCTCTCACTGTACTCCCCATTTACATTTCTTGTCACCTCAGCTATCACAATGTGGGTCTTTTCTCTGGCAACATCGGTGTTTCTAAGGTGATATTCCATTTTGCTCCTACTTATCTGTGGCCAGAACAATCTTTTGGAATCATGTCAGCATTGCCATATCAAAGATACATTGTTAATTGTTCTTTTTTTTTTTTTTTTTTTTTTTTGCTTAGGATTGCCAATGCAGATCTTAAAGCCAGCAACCTTTGCAGACACCGCTCACTACCCCTTGCTTTTGGTTGTGTAAGTTCTCTCTTGTCCTTTCTGTTCACATTATCAGGGCAGCTTGGAAACCTTGGTCATGATCAGAAACCTTCAATAGATGTTTTGTACAAGAAATGCCAGAGTCCAGCACACTGGTTCCTACCCCATCTCACTTCAGAGCTGGGAGAGGCCAGATGTACATCCCTTCTTTCCCAGGTTTGAACCAAGGTTTTCAGCTCCCTGTTGAAATCCTGCAGAGCAAATTTGGGATTTTGTGAAGGCGTTTCATGCACACTTCAATCACTTGTGGGGCAGAAATGGGAGGAGGAGGAATACAAGATGTATTTTGGTTTCCTGTCCCAGTGCTTAGGGCACCCACCTTGCGATTAATAGGTAATTTTAGAGTGGAATTCAGTCAGCCTTACTAGAGCTTAAATTTAAGTGCCCTCATGCAGAAATCATTCTCCTTTAAGTGCTGGTGTTTGCTGAAGTGACAGTAAAGAGAGAGCTGGAAACCTTTGAATATCTCCACAAAGTTAGCATTTATATTAAATAGGAAGGTTTTCCTCCTGGCAGGCAGAGCAGATGGGTATTTCTTTATGCAACATTTAGAAACAATAATGCACATTACTGAGTGGGGCTTTTTTGGCAATTTGGAAAGAAACTGCAGGAGGGAATTCACTGACCTTGGAAGAACCTGTTTGGCCCTGGCTGCATCCCAGTGCATCCCTTGCTGCCTGCCAGGGAACAGCCCATGAGAGAAAAGCCTCATGCAGGAGGGATGAATGCCTGGTGAACGCCTGTGCCACCCTGCACAGCCCTCCATGAAGGACAAAGGCACTGCAGGGAGCGTGTCATTACATCGTGGACCTACTGCAGAGAAAACCTGCTTCATTTCCAAAGTGCTCCAGGAAGATTGGCTCTCATCAGGCACCCAGCACTTGATTAGGCTGCCCCTGGAGCTGGGTGGGCCAGGGTCTCGCTTGGATAAATGTAAATGACTGGAGACACATGTGCATTGAAGTCCTGCAGAGAAGTGCCTGATGTCTCTGAGAACCACAAAAATGGCAAAAAAAAAAAAAAAAAAAAAAAAAGCAGATAAAAATGCCAGTGGCTCTACAGTAATCCCAGCCTAAAATTATCATCATCCCTTATTTTTTCTGAGCAGGCTGGCTGAAGCAGGGTCTGTATTTTTCAAGATGGTTCTCCTGTACAGGATCAGACCCTAAGCAGAAGGGTCAAGAGGAGGTCTTACCCACTCCTTTCCCCTTCTCAATTTGAGCCAAACTGGGCAATATTAAGTTGTTTTTTATAACTTTAGAAGAGTCCTTTCCCTCTGTAGTTGTGTGAAGCAGTGATGACAGAACCACTTCAGCAGAAATTTATAAAGAACTTTAGGGAATGTAGAAAACAAATATACATTAGAGCAGGCATAAAAAAGGGAAAACTCAACTGACACCTGATTACTCACAGGAGGAATCCTGACCAGTTAGAGATGTGCTTGCTGGTATGGTTCAAACCTCAGCTTGGGGGCTGCTGTGCACAGAGGGAGGCAGAAACCAACCCACAGCTTCCACCCAGCCTCAAAAAACCACCCTACACAATCATCCTCCTGCACACCATTGTGAGACACAGCCGCTCACTTTGAAAATATAAAAAGGTTTATTAAACCTCAACAAAAATACAACAAAGAACTACATAAGGAAAAAGCTGCAGTGGTGGGAACTGCCCTCATGGATACCACGTGGCCAGTTCATCTTCAAGACAGATGCTCAGTCTTTTATACACCCGGGGGCTGCATCAGCCAGCCCCGACCCTTCCCAAGGTCTGTCAGTCAGCTCTTTGCCATTTTTTGGTGGAGACTGCTTTCTTGTAACTGGATTGGAGGTCAGGTGTTGCCATGCCTCACCCCCTAAGCACCAAGGTTTTCCATTCCCAGCTGCCCCATGCAAGGGACACCTGTGCAGCTTCTTTGTACCTGTCCTGGACAGCCCAGGCTGTTTGATGGCAGCAATACAGGGGGGAAAGGGAACTGTGGGGAGAAGAGAGGACATCTAAACTACAATAACATAACTATGTTACAAATGCTGTTCAATTGGTGTTAAATTAGGGCTGAGTTGAGAATTGTTGTTTTGGGGTGGGTTGATGAATATTTGCTGTGGGTCCTGGGGAGGGACATCTAAGGTTTGGTGGGAGCGATGGTCAAAGGGGGCAGGGGGTGATTGGACTTGACCAATCATTCAACGCCCTGAGGAAATGATTGGTCCAGAATGAATATCAATAAGGACCATGAGAACGCCAGAAACTGACCAATCAACACATGGATCCAAAACCCACCAATCCTGGACCTGAGAGGGGTTATAAAATGAGGGTTTCCGTTGAGTTTGGGGTTCTTCTCCTTCTGAGGCACTTAAATTTTGGGGGAGAATCCAGTATGTTTTGTTATCTTTGGGTTGTTGCATGGGAGTTTGAGCTTATCTCAAACTCTCCATTCTCTGTAGTTGGTTTTAATAAACAAGAGCCTTTTTCTTCTCAAAGTCTTGAGAAGAATTGTTTAATTTTAAAACAAGTATACATCACTAAAATTTTCTTAATAGTTACAAAAGAGTTATCTATTAATTGCAAGAGCCAATCCTCTCCTTATCCATCTACAACACCATCCTTGCAGAGACTGGAGTCCCCTTCCAGAAACCTGTGTTCCCTTACTTTGCCCAATGGGGCTGTGTGCGCCCATCCCACAGCAATCCCCCAGCCCTGGGGAGGGTGTTGGGTGCTGTTACCCTTCCTTGACGCCCGTTTCTGTTCCAGGGACGGCACGCCTGGCAGCCAGATCGTCACGGAGAGGTTTGAGGTGACGTGGGAGAGCGTCATGGTCAGCTCGCACAGCGCCATCGTGCTCAAGTTTGACGGGCGCGGCAGCGGCTTCCAGGGCGCCAAGCTGCTGCACGAGGTCAAGAGGAGGCTGGGCCTTCTGGAGGAGAAGGATCAGCTGGAGGCTGTCAGGTGAATGGCGCTGTTATTGAAGGAATTTGTTCATTGGGATAATTGTTACCGTTATCTTTTCTGGAAAAATCTCCTTGCCCCGGATTCTTCTCCTGGGAAGCCTCAGAGAAAAAGGAGAACAATATTATCTCATTTGCTTCTCCTGTGTTTTGCTGCTTTGGAATGTGGTTTAGACATTGCTTAACAACAATGTTTCATTTTGGTTTCATGTGAATTGTTTTTACTTAATAACCAATCACCATCCAGCTGTGTCAGTGCTCTGGAGAGAGTCACGAGTTTTTCATTATTATCTTTTAGCCTTCTGTATGAATCCCTTCTCTGTTCTTCAGTATAGTTTTAGTATAGTATTCTTTAATATAATGTAGTAACATAAAATAATAAATTAGCCTTCTAAGAACATGGAGTCAGATTCTCAATTCCTCCTCCATTCGGGGAACCCTGAAAATACCACAGACAATTAATCCAAGACTCATTAGCCCTGACTGCTTTAATCGTGTGTAGGGTAGAGCAAGGAGATGGGAGGGAGGGAAAATGTTGTGCAATCACAACTGCATGTGAGAGGCAGCTCATGTCAACCAGAGCAGAGGGAGAAAACAAGCCTTAAACAGAGCTAAATTAGAGCACACTTATCTGTATCACATGTTCAAAGCCTATTTATTTTTAGCTCTGTACAGTCACACAGCTACAAACAAGCAAGCTTGAATATCTGTTCCTACATTAATCTTTTGCTTGCCTGGTAGTTGGAAAAAAATCCGTCTTTAAATCCTTAAACTTTTTAAACAGAATAACCAGGGCAAAACCCTAAATGTCAAGTCCTGTCATATTGTCAGATTTATTCTGCACATAATCACGTTAAAACCACTATCAGAGTATTGCAATAGCTGTGCAATGGCTTATTATGGCTTCCAGAGGTAGTGCAGGTTATTTGTTGCCATTGCTTGGTCAAATCCAACACATGAGGTTACAAGATTAAATCAGAGAGATCCATGTGAAAGCAGCTTGGCATGATTTAGATTGTCTGTGTCAAGGGGAAAGGGCTTTAAACTGAAAAGGCGTAAGTTTAGATTAGATATTGGAAAGAAATTCTTAAGTGAGAGGATGTGAGAACTAGCACAGGTTGCCCAGAAAAGCTGTGGGTGCCCCATCCCTGGAAGTGCCCAAGGCCAGGTTGGATGGGGCTTGGAGTGATCTGGGATAGTGGAAGGTGTCCCTGCCCATGGCAGAGAAGTTAGAACTGGATGATCTTTAAGGTCCCTTTCAACTCAAACCATTCTATGAATTTTTTCTGGGGCTAGTTTAATTTAAATCTGATTAAAATTACTCTAAGTTTTGCTCTTAAAGAGAAAAATATTTTTAACCCATTGTTTTTCCTCTCTCATGTTCTAGGACAATGCTGGAGGAGCATTTCATTGACAAAACGAGAGTCGGTGTGTTTGGGAAGGTAATGCTGTGACATTGCTCCTCTGTGCTGTCCCAGCTGCCTGATATGGCTAAACAGCTGAGTTAAACCCTGACTTATTGAATATATCAGTGGTGGCTTTTTAATTATTATTTATGTTTGGGATAGACTGCACCTTGCTCAGTGATGTTAAAGATGGAGGCTTTCATATCATCAATGTATTCATCAATGACTTCTTTTAAATTAACTTCCAAGTACAAAAAGTGACTGTTGCTCAGAAAACATCATCAGATAATTTGGTTTTTTTTTTTCCCATTGCAAACTTTCATTTTATATTCACCTTGTCTCCTAAAGCCTGTGGGAACGTGGGTACATCTAACTCATGTGTACAACAACCCTGTGGATTTCTGAGGCTGATTTGCCGTGTGTGCCTGGCTGGGTAACAGCCACTGTAAAGTACAAACAGTTTGAGATGAGAGTGGGACTGCGAGTGTAAATTGTTTACTTGAGAGACAAGGGCTTGGAGTGGGCGAGGAGAGCTGCACGTAGAGCAGCATCTCTGCAGGGAATTGTTAACAGGCTGGCAGCAGTCACTGAAATTGTGATGCTCATTTTAAGTAGAGAAAGTCTGTAAGAGAAAGCAAACATTTTGGCGAGGTAACAGATCTGGTTAGAGCTACAGCCATAGAGTGAGATGAGAAAGGCCAGCTCTTGGGCACACAACCCTCCTGCCTCCAGGAGATGTCCCTTGGTTTGTGTTTCTCCAGAGCAAGGTGTTACAGGCTCTGTAATGGCCAAGCATGTGCTGCAAGGTCTCAGCTGCCCTGTTTCTGAACCCAAAAGCAGCAGTGCCTCCCAGCAGGATCACTGACACCCCTGCCCTGTTTCTGTTCCAGGATTATGGTGGTTACCTCAGCACTTATATGCTTCCAGCTGGTGAAGACAACCAGGTGTTCACTTGTGGAGCTGCTCTTTCCCCAGTGACAGACTTCAGACTATATGGTAAATCCCATTCCTCAGCCCACAGATCCCCTGCTGACCACAGGTGATGTTTCTTCCCTATCCTTTAAAACATGCCATTTTTCTTTCCCAAGATCTTGCTTATTTTATATTCTGTGTCTTTTTAGGAGTAGCCATGCACCTTTTTTCCCCATTAAAGCAATTTAGCTGCACCAGTGAGACCAACCATGGTAGTTAGAGCAATCAAATCACTTTATTAGTCCTTTTAAATAAAGGAGAATCGTCTTTAAACCCCTCCAGCCGTTTCCACCAACCACCCCCACTGCCTTGAAGATGCTTCCTTCCTGCCTGAAGCACCCACCCATGCAAGCTGAGGTCCAGTCTGCCTGGCCCATCCTGCCTCTGACCACAGCACTGCCCTGCACATGAGGGTGCTTTCTCTCAGGGATAGCAGTTCCCTTTGCACTTAGTGCCACTGAAATTCAGGGGGCTGCCAGGGAACTCAGTGGTGTTCAGCCAGACTTCAGGAGCTGTGCAGTCATCCCTGAGACCAAAGGGAACTTGGTTCATGTGAAAGGAGAAAGGGACACAACCTGATAGAGCTCTTCTATCTCAGTTTCTCAGTTGCATTAACAAAGAAAAAAAAAAGGTTTTTCTGTTTTATTTAGAGACCAGAAGTCCATGGTGATGATGACAGACAGTGGTATCACACATATCCTTAGTGCATTTTCCAAATCTTTTAGAAATGCATCCTCTATAATTAAGGCCATGTTAGAAAATAAGGTGTTTTTTTAGCATTTACTATATTTGACAAAAAAGCAGCAGTGTATTCCTGACTGAAAGTGATATTTTCATTTTTTCTCTTCAAGCTTCAGCCTTTTCTGAAAGATACCTGGGCTTGCACGGGGTTGATAACAGAGCATACGAGGTAATGCATGGACACTGCATTTCCCTGATAAAATGTGAATTGGGCCTCAACTCTCCTTCCATGTGCTCTCCTTTGGGGAGGCAGCAAGGTTATGCAAGAGGGACTCTCTAGTGGAGCTCTGAAGGTGTCCTTCAGCCTGCTTACTGCTTTTCTTGTCTTAATAGTAATCGTGGATGAAGTTTTTATTGATTAGCCCTGGTGTCTGCCTCTGTAAATTGGGTAAATACAGTTTTAGAGACTGAAGGAGCTGAGTGACTCAAATGTGCCCAAGAGGACGCAGTGTCATGAGCTCCTGGAAAGTTCTTGCCAATGATCTTGCCACTTTGATTCTCTCTGAGATAAACAAATTCAAATGAAACTCAGCTTGACTTTCTCAAGCTTTGTGATATTTCAGATAGGCAGAACTCTGTGCCAGAACTGAGCAGGACATGGAAAAGGAAGCACAGCACCAGTTAATAAAGACATTGTTTAATACACGTGATGGGATCAGTTGGATCCTGTGCTGAAATTACTTGGAGGCAAAACCTGATAAAGAATAGTCACACAAACAAAATTAATTACAGAGAAAATCTATTCAGCTTCCAAGCCTTGTGTCCAGCCAGAAGACACGAAGGCAGCAAAGGTCTGGCACTGTTCTCACAGAGAAAGCAAATACCACCCTGTGCCCTCACAAGGGAAGATTTATCCTGGCTACCTAAATTCTCTGAGTTCATTGTCTCTCAAATTTTGTGCTCATAATCTTTACATTAGTGCAAACGCTTTTTGTTGTTTTGGAAATTGTTTGTATTTATATTCCCTTGTGGATCTGAAAGACAGCTGAGAGCAAAGGTGTTCTCAACAGTGGACAATTGAATTTCACATCAAATCATCTCACAAGCTGCCAGAACTCATTGAGGCAGCTTCCAAAACACACCAAAGTCCCTCCAGATCCATGAAGTGTCCTTAGATATAGGCACCTGGGCACACTTTTCATCAGAGTTTTTTATTCACTTTGATATTTTCCATGTATTCTACAGTTCAGGCTTTTATGGAACAATATCAGAAGAGAGGAGGGTCTCTGACAGGTTCCTGCTGCTGACATTGCCCTGCCAGCACAGGGTGGGGGTTTATTTTACCTCTAGATTTATATAAGTAGCCAGGAGAATGTGCTGTGCTGGTGCCTGCTTGTTATCCTGGTGATAAAGCTTTAAATGGAAATAAGCACTCCTATTGCCTCCATATAAATTGCTAATTCCTTACAAGTTTTTTAATCTTATTGCAACCTTTACCTCCACAGATCAGCAAATTATCACACAGAGTCTCATTACTAAAGGACCAGACATTTTTGATCATTCATCCTACTGCTGATGGTAAGTTAGCCCATCATTTGAGTTCATTATATGTTTGTGATAGCTTTGATTTTTGTTAATTAAATTTGTCTCTTTAATGATTGCAATCTGTTTTTACAGAAAAAATCCATTTTCAACATACTACAGACCTTATCACACACCTAATTAGGGCAAAGGCTAATTACAGCTTGCAGGTACAGTATATGTTTCTTTTTTTTTTCTACTTGAACAGTTATTTCCCTATTTCAACTCAAGCTGCTGTTATGAAGCAAGGTTTGAAAAACCACTTGCAAACTCAGGCTGGCAGTAGAAGTAGCACCAGCATATCAAATGTTTCTATTAGTCCCATGCTTATGTGACATCAGAGTTTTGGTCTGGACAGTTGTAGAACAATTATTGAATTACAGTAAATTAGGTTGGGACAGACATTTCCCTAAAGAATTTATGCATGTTGACTTTCTTTGGGAACAACAGAACAAATTCAGGATGAATTTTGGGGAAAGAGGGTTTTATATTAAATCAACCAGAAAGGTTACAAAGATACATGTCGCCTAAATCTGACATCCCACTGGGAATGGCACAGCTCCACTTTCACCAAATTATATCTCTGTTTTGCTGAATGGTCCATGTCTAAGCCATTAAATCTTTCAAAATGAACCCACCCTAGCATCCCTGCCTAGACAACCCATTATGATCTGCTTCAAGTTACCTGCTTCATTTTATTGAAAAGTTGAGTTTAAACAATTTAATTTCTGGCTTCACCATTTTTTTCCCCAATTTATTTACTTCTCCAGCAATTTTTATTATATTAAATTTTTTTAACTAATGACATTTTTGCTTTAAAGCCCTCATTTTAGTCACTATAACTGAATGCCATTGCTCTCCAAAACTGCACGTTTTTTGGTTTTCACAAGGAAAATGTGTGCTGGTTCTTCTTAGACTGAACCTGTTCAGAACAGACTTAAGTGGAAAATCCTCCCCCCCAGAAAGGTTTCTTGTGAAGGAAGATGCAGGGCTGCACGCAGAGCACTGTGGTGCCCAAATTATCCTGGGCTCAGGAGCATCCATGGGAAGCCCCGGGATGCTGAGGAGATGCAGAGGGTTTGCAGCTCAAGCTGCAGGTGTGGGTGGTCACTCCTGAGACTTTCACTCTAAAAGTTGTTTATTTACCTGTTTCTTTGCAGATTTACCCTGATCAAAGCCATTACTTCAGCAATGCAGCGTTTGAGCAGCACTTGTACCAGTCCATTGTCAACTTCTTTGTGGAGTGTTTCCAGGTTCCAGACAAGCTCCCACTGGCCCCACTGAAAGAGGAGGAGGAGGATGATTAACCCTACTTGTCCGTGCTAAGCACAAGGCAAGATCTCTCTGACAATATGCAACTGGATCATTTTCCTGAAGAAAGAGATGTTGTTAGCATGTATTTAAAAACAAAACAAAACAAAAAAAAACAAAACCAAACTGAAAGCAGCTCCTCTGCTTTACTTGACAGCAACTCCTTCCTAAATGGAAGAACATTAAGCATGGTGAACTCAGCAGAAACTGCTGTCTGAAATAAATCCATCACAACCAACATCTTCTTTTTCTTTGTTTGGGTTTTTTTTCTTTTTTTTATTCCTTTATTTTTTTTTTTTTTTTTTTTTGTTTGCCACAAAATGACTTCTAGAATGAAAATGGGAAGACATTGAACTTGAAGGAACACTCCAAGAAACCACTTTGAGGACTGGAAGATTTGATGTCTCTTTGCAGTCAAGCAGTCAAGCAGTAGCAGTGAAATCCATCATCCACATTAAGGTTGCTATAGTTAGCATCACCCTGTGTCAGAACAAAAAATCTAATCTAATACATGGAGAAGATTATAGCACAATTATTTTGAAGGATACAGCACTTGCCTGCTCTTTTCCATCTCCAGGAGGTTTGTCATTGCTACAGGATACACAAACCCAGTTGGGCAAAATATCACTACAGCTACACTGATCTTAACCTCCCTGTAATTATTTGTTAATTCTGTATTGCTTTTACTTCTGTTGTTCATTGGGTCTCATGCTTACCTTATTAGCTTCTCAGCTTGTTCTGGATGGGGAAAAACATAAAATTAATTAACCAACTCACTTTAGACCTCAGGGGTCTAATGAGGCAATGGGACTTGAGCTACCCAGATATTAAAAGATCTATTGGAATAAAGCAAAGAAAAACTCACTCTTGAGTTCCCAAAATAGCTCTTGCCAGCAAGATTGAGTATTTTCTTTTGCAGCCTTGAAAAATATGCACATGAATAAGCTAAATCAGCTTACATTGAGATATTTTTTATTGCGATGTAGAAAAATATGCGACAGTCATGATTATTCTTTCTCTTTCTTTAGAGTTGGAACAAATGGTTGGTAACCTGCTAGGGAACAGCTAGGTGAGGCTATGGTACAGGAATTTGTACCAGAGACCTCACACATCATCTTATAAAGCCATTTAAACAGAGACAATGTGCAGAGATTTACTGCACATGCTGTCTGTGGCTTAGTTTTATTCCAGGTCAATGATTAGCATGTTCCAAACACATTTAATTGTCTCTTCTTTTCACACTAGTTTTGACAACCGTAAAAGGGGAAAAAAGGAGGATTTTTTTTTTGCTTTAAAAGGTCCAACTGTTCATTTGAGCAGTGGAAAGCAACTTTTAAAACTCCTTGTGAAAACATTCAGCTTTCAGAAAGGAATCCGACCTCCATCCACTTCCACGTGCTGCATCATAGGAATTTTGACAGTGTCGCTCCTTGTAAAATATTCTGACCAAATGTACAGCCAGTATTAATACTGTATATTTCATTTTGTTGTATATAAAGGAATGTAAGTCAGCTCTTTGTCAGATCCCCAATCCAATATTAGTCTTGTGTTCGACATGCATGCGGGAACACTTCTTTGCTGGTCAGGACTCCTTAGAAGCACTAGCTTGGAAATATAACAATTAATGTCATTTCTTTTCTTGTTTTAACAGCTTGAATGTCAATGCCAGTTCCTACTTTTTACATAGTACTGTGGGTAAACTCACACCCTGACAGCAATGATGATGTTTCCATTGTGTTCTTTAGTGTGTCTTTTTTCTTACCTTTATTTTAAGCTTTGAATGTTGGTTGTACTTTGACCATCATGAAAAAATATATTGATAAACCACAAGAATTACCTAGTTTGGTTGGGATTATCTCCTTTAATTTACAGTGCATCGACATTGTGTGAACAAGAACTACAGTGTAAATCTGCTTTATCTGGCAAAAAGCCAAATAGACCATGAAAATGCTGCGTGTCCAGATTTTGCTACGCTGAACAGGCTCGAGAGCCTGAAATGAACTTGAACTGAGAAACGTAAAAATCTGCTCTGTCCACAATCTTTTTGTAGAAAGAACTTTAGGATGTGGCATGGTAGTGTTTGTTCATTCATGGAATAAAACATTATTTTACCACCCTGGTTGCTACTGCTGTTATTTTGTGTTAAATTACTAAATTAGCATTAAGTTTCTGGAAGTGCTGTTTCTGGATGAATTGAGCCCAAACTGGCACGTGCTGATTTGCTGCTTTTGTCCCATCACTTGACACCCACTAGACCAAACCAGATTTAGAAGAAGAGAAATTTAATAATTCAAAGCAAAACCAAGAAATGATTGAGGACACTTACTCCAGTCTTTTTTTCCAGCAGATCAGGATACAAGAAAATGGAGCACTGGGACAGGGAAGGACAGATTGCAACAGTACAAAATAGCTTTGTTGTTTATTTTGTTTAATTATCTAAATGCAACTATTATATTTTATTGTCCAAACAAATCAAGCTTGTACTCTCAGCTCCCTGGCATATCTGGATGCCATAATGTTCAATTGTGGCATCCCAAAGAGGAAGAGAACTAATGAGCAGTGCCCTAGTAATTCAGAAGGAAACCACAGAGGGAAAAACGAAGCATTGCTGGTAGCTAATTAACAAAGCCAGGCAGCCAGCCATGTTTGTGATTGTCTGTGGGTTCAGGCATAGAGCTCATAAACCCATCCAAGCTCTGCTCACAAGCTCAAGCCAAATAAACACTGCTTCTTTGAAGGGTGGGAAGGAAAAAGATTGAACAAGAAAGGGAATGTGGGATGTTCCCATGGGAAGAACAGTGCAGTCTGCTGTTTGCAGTGGGGAAAAATGACATTTTGTGGGGGAAACCAAAGGTACCAGGCCAGTGCTGGTACCTGGAACATGCTCCTGTATCACAGACATCTTTTATGAAAAATCCTTTCCTTAGGATTTTTCCTCCTGAGAAGCTGGGAGGCCTCAGGAACAAAATGCAAACAATGGTTACCTGCTGCTGTGGAATGCAACAGGTGCATCTGGGATTGGTCTCATGTGGTTGTTTCTAATGAATGGCCAATCACAGTCAGCTGGCTTGGACTCTCTATCTGGAACACAAGCCTTTGCTATTCATTTCTTCTTTTTCTATCCTTAGCTAGCCTTCTGATGAAATATTTTCTTCTATTCTTTTACTATAGTTTTAATATAATAATATATATAAAATAATAAATCAAGCCTTCTGAAACATGGAGTCAGATCCTCGTCTCTTCCCTTGTCCTTGGACCCCTGTGAACACTGTCACACTCCTGCATTTGCTGTCATGCCCATGTTGTCCCAAACCTCACGTGGGTAGGCAGTGACCAGGCTCTGGATGTTTTAACTTTGCTTGTTGTATCTCAGGGCTCATCTGCCTGCAGCCCTTGCTGGGGCTGGCACAGAGCTGCCAGACCTGCCTGGCTGAGACCTGGGCTGAGGACAACTTTCTTCCTTGACCTGAGTAAGTGCTGGCTCCCTGTGGTGCTCATTCCTCCCTGGACTTCTTGCCTGCTTTCCACCAGCAAATGAAGAGTAAATGGCAGAAATGGCAAAGAAATACAGAAAAAGCTCAAGGTCTCAGCTGCCAATTCCTTGATCTTGTTGTTTTACTGAGCCCAATGTTTGCTTATTTTTATTCTGCTCTCTAAAGTAAATCTCCCAGCTGGAGGCTCAGAGTGGAGCTTAGGGCACTTGCTAAGATCTGCCTCCTCTTCCCACTTCATCTTTCCATCCTCTCCCCATTCAGCATGGTTGCAGTCTGAAAGCAAACCCAGCTTTAGAACCCCTTTGGAAACTAGGAATAGACAAATATAAAACCAGCATGGTGAGCCCCCTCAAAAAGCCATAACCAAAATAAATTCTTTATTCTAATAGCTAATGCATGATGAATTATTTTTTGCTTTTTGCTTTGAGACACTCATGAAAAGTCTCAGATTAAATGATGCAACATTCTGCCTCCCCACTGGAAGAACAGCTTTAATCAAGATGTCCATTTCCATGACTGAGCAGAGAAGAGTAAAAAGCAAATACAGATGGAACAAGGCCCCAGGAAAGCACAAAAGTAAACCATGCTCCAATATTCCTGTGGAGTAGCAAGGTTCCCTCCAGACTGTTTTGTTGGGGTTTTTTTCCTTCCTTCACTTTAAATCTATCTTTTGGGTCATTTTAAAGCAAGAAACAACTCTCTGAGCTGATGTGAATGCTCTCATCCTTGCTGGGAAAGGAATCCTTGCAGTGGTAACAGCTGTTGTCAATGTCCTGAGCTGCAGCTTGTGCTGAGCAGTTCCAGTAACTCGAACTGACATGTAATTTCCAGGGAGTATTTGGAACCTGCCTGCAGAAGATCCTGAGCACCTGCTCCCCACCACCCTATTTGGGAGCACTCAAAGTGAGGTTAGTCCTTTACCCAGAACAAAGCATGGACAAGGCAAATCCTCTGCTCCATGTTCTGCTCTGAAACACCACAGAAAAAGTGTTGGAGAGTTTTGTTCAGACACGGCTTGAAGGAAAAAAGGCCATGATCATATACAGCTGGTTAAGCAGTGAAAAGCAGCTGTAAGCAGTAAGTTCTCAGCCTTCTGATTACAAGAAAAACAAAAACACTGCGTCCTTGATCAAATGTTGAGAAAAACATGGTGAAAAACATGGAGTCCTTGAATGTAGTCAGCAGCACGATAAAAAACAAGTATTAGTCTCAACAAGAAAGCCACAGGTATTAGCAACAAAGGAGAGGTTGACATGTAATCTGTAACCAATGATGAGCTCAGCTTTTGCAATATGTATGAGCTTAATTAACACTACTATAAAAGTATGTAAGCTGGATCAATACATTTGAGACAAAGATCATCACTAGGATGTGCTCGTCTCCCTTCACCTTCCTCAAAAAAGAGTGCAGAGAGTCAGGAGCCCAGATTCTGGCTGTGCCAGCTCCTGGTTGACTTTTGCTCCCTGTAAATTCCCATTTGAATGTGCAGGAAGCAGGGAATTGAGGAGGTTGCTTTGCCCAGAAAGCAGGGAATTGAGGAGGTTCTTTTGCCTGTACTCAGCTCCTTCACCATCAGAGCGATGCTACCATCACAGGAGCCATGGCACACACAGGGACACGTGGCCACCACAGGAGGCTGGCACGTGATGCCAAAATTTGTCATCTATTCAAAAGTGTTGCAGAGCAAAGGGGGAATAAGCCCAGAGGTGGGATAGCCCATCCTGAGACACAGTCCCTCCTCTAGCAAGGTTAGAGAAACAGAAAGACTCTCCAGACATTTTCAGTCTGTACACTAAGGCAGGTGCCAAAAGGCAGATGAGAAAAGCAAGACTAACACATTAAACACAAATTTCCGAGCTATCAACCTTCTGTGGGAACTCTGTTGGAGTCTAAATATCAATGTGAGCTGAAGACAGCTGAGATCCAGCTCCCAGCTCCTCCTTGGAGCTGCTCATCACAGCCAGCACCCTCGGAGCTGCCAGGAGCAAGAAGCACATGTACCCATGATGACGTTGAGAGTGCTGGGGGTAACAGATATGGGCACATTCTCACCCAAAAGCCACCAGCCATGCCTGCAATTTTATTCTGTACCTTGTGCTCATGGAAGGTGATGGTCACTGAGGAAATCAGCACTGGAATGTGAGCAGTAAGCACACAAAAGACAGAGAGGGGCTGGAGCCATGGCAGGAGCAGAAATCACTGCTGCAGGACTATCAGCACCAGAGCTGGTGATAAGGTTTTTGTTAGATGATGGTGATGAAGGTGTTGTAAGGAACAGCAGCAAACAATGTCCCAGCACTGAGTGCAAACAAAAGCCAGAGCTGTGGAATCATTTTTAATCCTTATCGTCTCTGCACAGTGGGCTGCTGTTCCTCTTGAAAAGGCATTTTTTGAAAGTAGAAGCCCCAGAAACATTTAATTCAAACCTCATGTCTCTGTGATCCAGTAGACTTTTGTTTTTGCTGTGATGATTCTGATAATTATATCATTTACAAGGAAATTGGGATAGAAGAAAGTTTTTCACTTGTCTCTAGAGACAGGCTGTAAACAATTTATCTGCAACACAGGAACAGCAGCCACAAACTCAGCCCAAGCTTCCTTTAAAGTATCTGCAACTCTGCCTCAGCCAATAACACTTGGAAAACTACAGTCTTTACTTACATCAGGATTTTAAAGAGAAAATATCCTTCATCTCTTCATTAAGCATCATCAGAAAAGAAAGTGAAAAAGAGGAATTAATCCCCACTTCATTGGATGCAAAGACTTTATCTGAAGTAGTCCTGGGTTACCTCTTCTGGGAACTCCTGTAGAAAGATGTTCTTAGGAAAAAGTTACAGTGCCACAGTTTTTTCAGTACAGATGTCAGCCAATCTCATGGAGGGGTGTCGTAAAATGCAGATGTCATGAAACATCTACATGGAACATCTCTGCAGCTTGATGCCTCAGGTTTCAGCTTTTACATTTTTCAGATTTTGTGCTGCTTTAATGTGTAGGCTTGAGCTTCATATGAGGGGGTGGTGAGCTCTCTGCACAGGGCAGGGAGACAAAACAATTCCTTTCCTTCTCTAGCTGGGGACCAAGGGCAAATAATTCAAATTGCAGGCCCAAGAGCATAAACAATGGCAGAATGAAGACAGAAAAACAAGAGAGGACTTCATAACCTAAAGCTGTAATTGGACAATTAACTCCAATATGCAAATGGACCAGAATTTATAAAAGTGAGAGACCAGTTGTGAATTTTGTGACCATTTTGGTTCATCTTGGGTGTAGCCCTTGCTGGGCTCATGTGCTGCCCAAGGTGGATCCACTGAGGCCTTTTAACAAATCCCTACTTTATTCTTTAACTCTATCTGTTCTGGATCAGCCTTCCCAAGGCATCAGCTGAGACAGCCACTCTAGACTTTATAACTTTTCATTCAGACTAACAGGCACTTTATGGAACAATTTCATAGAATCATGGTTTGGATTGTGTCCTAGGGTGGCTTTATGATGCTTGTAACCCAAGTGGTCTGTCCAGTTTATGCTGGATATTGAGTTTTGCACATTTAAGACTGGTTCCAAGAGCAAAGGGGGAGAAGAGCATAGTTAGTTTTCAGAAGCTGCACATGCTCCCCCACATCCTTCTCCAGGACTGTGCTGTCTGCAGCATAGACCTGTGGGAGAGAGCTCTCCTTTGCTTTTTAGTTTGTTTATTTTTAGCTAGCTGAGGCAGGGAAGTTCCCTGGACTGTGGTTTATTCTTTTTCTTGGAACTATTCAGCCCTTCTTTGGACTGAAAACCCAATAAAACACCAGGAGCTCACACCTGGGCCAGGGATGTGGCATTTCCAGCACAGAGGGCCTGATAAGAGACTGAGTGAGCTGAGCTACACCCCATGATAAGGCCTTTCTGGATTTTCCATCACTTCAGGACAGTAAGAGGTTTTATTGTTTAATATTATTCAATTTTTATGCTTGTGAACACTTTGCTTGTTAAATAAACAGGTTGTTTCCACTTTTCTCCAAGGAAATCTTTTCCTGAACCAGTTGGAGGAAGGGCTGCTTCAATCTGCTTTTTAGAGGGACACATTTGGAAGTTTCCTCCCAGATTTGCCCTGAACCAGAACAGGCTGTAAGGGACCTTAAAGATCACCTAGTTCCAACACCCATTCCAACCCAAATTTATCCAGCCAGCTCCCTGTGCCCCCTTCCTGAGGGCACACTCTGTGGGCTGCATGGGCCAGGCAGATCAGGGTGAGCAGAGCAGATGCAGAAATCCCTTTTCATCCCAGAAAACAGGGACAAGAAACAGATAAAGTATTTTATTTGTAAAGGAATGCTTCCTAACCCCTCAGTTTTCTAGCAAGTTGCTGAGCAGAGCACAGGCACTTGCTATTTTGTATTTATTACACTTTGCAGTGCTGGGAAGCTTTGGAGGGGTAGGATGCCATCTGCTGCTCCATTGGGTTACTTGCTCCCTCCTCATCCCTTCACAGTGGGCAGCTCCCACTAATAGGAGAAATTTGAAATATATTCAGAACATTTGTGAAGTGAAAATTTTTTCATCCATTAAAAAACATACACTCTCAGATAATAGAAAATGGAATGAAGGGTTTAATCTCACAAGCGCTGGCTCAGTTATGGAGAAAAGTTTGTGCAATGAAAAAGGCATCCTAGAGAAGACACACAGTATTTACCCACAGACCAGCTTGCCAAGAAGATTGGATTTTGAATAATTCCCAGTTTAGTGCCAAGAATTGCTGCTAATTCTGCCAGCACCCATCCCCATAACCACAGGAACAATCACCTCCATATCTGTGATGGCCTGTGATCCTGAGATATGGCCCCAGCATGGCTTCCTAAAGCCTGTAGAGTGAAGAACAAATTAAAACACCCCATCAGCTCTCAGAGACTGGAACTTGAACCTGCAAGCAAGCTCTATTAAGTCCAGTAATAGACACCAGTCATACTCAGCCACACAATGGAAGTAAAAGGGGATGAATAGCACTCCATCAGCTCCGGCACTCCAGAAGTAATAAGCATCATGCTGGGCTCACTGCACTGACTAATCCATAATTTATTTGGCTTCATAAATATCAAAACATACCACAGCTGTTAGTACTTCAGTGCAAACCCTGCAAATATTGCTTCAATTATTCAAGAGCTCATTGCAGGAGCCAGTCGAGTGCTCCGAAGGTGCAATTACAGAAGGTATCTATTGCTTGGGAGCCTCAGCAGAGCAGTTGCCACCCAGGCCCCTGAGGCAGTTGGTACAGGGAGTGCTGGGAGCACCAACAATAAGAGAACAAAATTGCTTTTCCCTCAAAAAATAGCCTAAAGCCTGGAGCCCCCCACAGGAAGGGATGCAGGAGCTTGGTGGCAGCGCTCAGAGGGGTTGTGTGTGGTCCCTGAGAGCCTTCAGAGACATGTCAGCTTCAGCATCTCCCTCTGTGGGCTGCACAAATGGTCATTAAATCAACAATCCCAGAGCTTGCACTCCCAAACTCACCCTTCATGCAGGACAGGACCCTCCATGCAGACAGAGCCAGACTTGAATGAACAAGTCCAGCAGACCAAGTCACATCTCCACCAAGGGACTTTGTGACGGTGTTCACAGGGGTCTTAGGGGGAGAGAAGAGACAAGGATCTGACTCCATCTGTTTCAGAAAGCTTGATTTATTATTTTATGGTATATATTACATTAAAAATATACTAAAAGAATAGAAGAAAAGGTTTCATCAGAAGACTAGATAAGAATAGGAAAAGAAAGAATGATAACAAAGGTTTGTGGCTCAGCTCTCTGTCTGAGCCAGCTGGGCTGTGATTTGCCATCAGTCACAAACACCCAACATGGGTCAATCACAGATGCACCTGTTGCATTCCACAGCAGCAGATAACCATTGTTTACATTTTGTTCCTGAGGCCTCCCAGCTTCTCAGAAGGAAAAATCCTAAGGAAAGGATTTTCCATAGAAAATGTCTGTGACAGAACCCCCACCTGAAGCCACCCTAGGCTTTTCCTCCTGAAGATATCTCCCTCTCCCAATGGTGTTTGAGAGCCAGAGGCAGGACGAGAGGCTGTGTCCAGCTGCTGGTTGGTTTGAGGGTTTGAGGGCAGGGTTACAGTGACCAGATCAGCTCCCACACACATCATCTCTGTCCATGCCCCCCTCCTCTGGGGTCCATACATCAAACCCCCTCTGTTTAAAGCCAGGTTTCAGGCTGGACCATGTGGAAGTTGCTGGCTGTGTTTTGCAGCCCAATTCATTTCTCCTCTGAAAAAAATAATTAAACATTGGTTTAATTTTTTATTTCTTTCCCATTCCTTCCTCCTGCAAAGAAATGGGGAAAGGGAAATCCCAGGGGCCAGCAGCCCCTGGGATCAGGGGATCAGCTCAGCACAAAGCCTGGGTTTGGAATCCCCACATCCTCTATGAAACAACACAAAGAATTTTATCTGGATTTGACATTAGATATCCTTGCCAATGCCTGCAATGCCTTCAGTTAAGCAAGCTCAACACAGAAAGTCCCATTTGAGGATATGAAGCCTGGTTTCTAAAATACACTCAAATTTAATTTCAAGTCCAGATACTGGAGACCTGCCAACCCAATTTGGTCCACCCCTTTGCTCCAAAAGTGGGAAGCTGCTTTCCTGCATGTCCAAAGGTTTTAATGGGGTTGTTTTTTCTGATCTTTAATGGGACCAGAGCAAACTTCTGATGTTTCAACATGGCCAGAGCTGTCAAAAAGCCATCCAGGACTCCAAAGCCCAACTTTGCTTTATTTTTTTTAACAGACAACATCCTTGTCCCACCACTTTTTCAAAACAACAACAACTACAGAAAAACCCCTTTGAATTCAGTATTTCTATTAAAGGGTTTGCTGGAGCACAGCAGGACCTTTTCCTGCAGTGAGGGGAAAGGCAGCACAGCAGGGAAGGGCTCCTGCAAGTGAACAGGATGAAATTTTCATGCAAATTTCCCACCAGGGCCTCTGGAATAAAGCTCCACATTCCCCTGCCCTTAATGAATAAATCACTCAGCTCATTAGTGGAGTCTCTGGCAAGAGGGCAGCAAGCATCACCTTTGTTGCTGAGCTGACCAAAGGATTGACATGACCAGGGATAAATATTGCTCTTAAGTGGTGCTGATGAAGCCATGAAAACCGTGTTAGCTCATAATCTCACACACAGAGAAGCAACGTGCAGATAATTGAGATATAAGTGCTGCTCAGGCACCAACTTCAGAGATGGTTTTTCCTCCCTTAGTAGGCAAACAAGCCATTTCAAAAGCAGTGAAGCTCTTTAATGTATGTCTGGAGGGGCTTTTGCAAAGCAGCAGAAACAAAGGGGCTCTGAAAAGGGTCCTTTTATAGAAATATGTATCTGTCAATGTGTATGAGCTGCTGGGGCAGATGTGCTGCAAGAGAGGTGCTTCGGTCAGTGTCCTGTGCACAGATGTGTCCTGGGGAGCTATGCAAGGCCAGTAGCTCAAGCATTTCCCATAAAACACATCCCAAGAATGTCACACAGCCCAGTCTGAGCTAGGCCCATGCTGCAGGAAGCTCCACAGACAGGGCCAGTGATACTGCACAGAACAGGAGTGAATCACTGAAAGGGGAATTCTGTCACCCCCCTCTGATGCCCATTAGGGTACCCAATTACATCTGACTGCGCCTTCTACCTCTTAAATAAAATAAAAAGTAAACTTCCCAGAGCTCTGTTGACACCTTATTGCAGGGGTTCCACACTGTTGTCTCCTTATCACAAAAGTTCCATACATTCTGGGTGTTTCCCATGGATAGCTCCTCAGAGCACTGCCTCTTTCTTCTTCACAAAGCAGCCACTGACTCCAGTTCCCTTTTTAACACCACCCCACTCTTTTCTAGCATCTTCTTCTCACTGGTTACAGCTGTGGCCTGTTAAAGTCAGGCCTGTTCCTAATCTTTGATAATTGGCCCAGCTGCAACTCCTTAGGGGTAAGATTAGTTTCTACATTATCTTCTTATATTCCATCCCCCTACAGAGCTCACCCATATTTCAGAGCATCTGGGTGTCTTAGTCTCCTAATCAGGCAATTTGGATGTGGCAGCAAGAGTTCCAGCTCCAAATGCAGCCTTGGCTCCACACATATCACATGATCTCAGTCCTTGCACGGGTCTGTGAGCAGAGGGAGGAGCAGCATCAGTGGTGCTGGTTCACTGTCACAATCGCATTCTCTGAAAAATCCCTTCGCCAGTATTTCTCCTCCTGGGAAGCTGTGAAGCCTCAGAGAAAAAGGAAAACAATAATTATCTGATTTGCTCCTCCTGTGTTTTTGCTACTTTGGAATGTGGTTTGGACATTGTTTACCAACTGGTCATTGTTTCATTGGTTCCATGAGAATTGTTTTGACTTAATGACCAATCACAGCCAGCTGTGTCAAGGCTCTGGAAGCAGTCACAACTTTTTCATTATCTTTTAGCCTTCTGTCTGTATCCTTTCTCTATTCTATAGTGTAGTTTAATATAAAATATAAAATATAATATAAAAATACAATATAATAAATATTAAAGATAATAAATATTAAAATATAATATAATATAAATCTTAAAATACATAATATAACAAAATTATTTATATTATAAAAATTATAATATAATGTATAATTATATAAAATATAAAAATAATATAACATATTTGAATATTTTAAAATAAGAATATAATATAAAAATATAGTAAATATAATAAATCTAAAATAAAATACTAGAATAACTATAAAAATATAATATAAAAATATAGATATAAAATAGAAATAATGTATCATATAATATCATAATAAATTAGCCTTCTAAGAGTACGGAGTCAGATTCTCAATTCCTCCCTCGTCCTGGGGACCCAGCAAATACCACAGTTCAAGAGCAGAGCTCTGGTGCTCCTGGATGTGAATGTGCCTGGCTCCCCTAAAGAGTGGGCAGACGTATGAAGTGTCCAAGAAACCATCCAGCATATTCCCAGGCATGAAGGAAGTGCCAGTGTTGAAGCAAAAATCTTCTTGTGCAGCCATCCCCTCCCCACACACCCCAGGGAAAGGCAGGTCAGTGCCCCAGAACTGTATTTGCACAGGAAACCAGCCTGCTTTAAGGTATGGGTATTGCCAGGGAAATTTGACATTGCTGGAATGTCAAATCCTCCAAATGAATTCACTGTCACTCAGAGGACAGCTTAAAATTTTCTCATATTTTGTACACTGGGCTGGTGTCCACAGAAGCCACGAGGTAGAGTCTTTGTGTTTGTGCTGTGGGTTATTTAATTTACCAGTGATAATGTTCTTGGAAAACACAGAAAAACAAGCCCACCTGCCTTGTCCCCACCCTTGCTCACACTTGGAGAGTGACATTCACTGGCACCTGCCACCCTCTCTCTGCCACACACTTTAAACCCCACAAATCTGAGCCAGAGGTTCTCAGCACCTTCCTTGCTGCACAAACCTGGTAAATCCACAGTGTCTAGCTGCTGGTGAGGAAAATACAACTGTGGAAAGCAAATACAGACTGGCAGTCCCAGGCTTTCAGTCAGTATATGAACATATGGCAGCTGTCTGCTGATTAAACCTCATCACTTTCTCACTCTGCAGAGTGGCATAAACAGACACATTCCTGTGCACACCTCTGACAGCTTCAACTTCAACAGAGGGAAAGAGCCTGATCCCTGGCTGCTGGATTGTACTTGTTTCAGAGCATCCCATGGATATCTGGAGATGTGTCCCTGTGCTGGGACAAGCCTTGTTCAGCATTAATTCATTAATTAATAAGCTTGTTCAGCATTCCACAGTGCATCTGTATTTTGTGCTGCTAACACCCTGCTTTCCAAATCTCCTAACAATGCTTTGTTCAGGATAGGAACATTTGGAATTTGTGGTGGTGTTCACAGGGGCCTTAGGATGAGGGAAGAGATGAGAATGTTGACTCCATGTTTCAGAAGGCTTGATTTATTATTTTATGATGTATATTATATTAAAACTATACTAAAAGAATAGAAGAAAGGATTTCATTAGAAGGCTAGCTAAGAATAGAAAAAGGAAGAATGATAACAACAGCTTGTATCTGGGACAGAGAGTCTGAGCCAGCTGACTGTGATTGGCCATTAATTAGAAACACCCCCATGAGACCAATCACAGATGCACCTGTTGCATTCCACAGCAGCAGATAATCATTGTTTACATTTTGTTCCTGAGGCCTCCCAGCTTCTCAGGAGAAAAAAATCCTAAAGGAAGGATTCTTCAGAAAATGTGTCTGTGACAGGAGTTAGCAAAAAGTCCCCAAAATATTACAGATTCAGGCACTGTTACTGCTTTTGCAAAAGCACCATGCTGATATCTCACCGTGCTGTGGTGCAGAACACGTGACTCAAACACTGGCAAAAGTTGAGTTGCGTGAGTACGGTCTCTCAAACAGCTAATGGAGCCCTCAGGAGCTGCTGAAGAGGAACACTGGGTATTTAGATGGACACTGAGTTTATTCAAAGGACAGAAGAAGGACAGATACCAGCTCTGCCTGCTTTCATGTCGTTTCGCCACTGGAATTTCTCCCTCCAGGACCTTAAGCCCTGAGAAGCCACAAACAGCAAAAGCCCAAAACATTGTACAGGGAGATCTGGCTCTGCCAGGGGCAAAAAGGAATGCTGAAGTTGTCTCCTACATTTTGCACTTTCCCTGCTTCTCACTTCCACCAGCCTGCAGAGGTGGCACACAGAGATGTGGTCTGTGGGACATCTGCATGGGGACAGAAACCAAATCCAGCTGGATTTGCCGTGGGGAATGGTGTTCTGGCTTCTGGGCATTCTTTCTTCCAAGCAAAACAACTTCACCTTGCTTTCCATGAGAGTGTTCATCCAGAAGATAAAGAGCATTTTACAGCTGTGAATCACAATTGTGTGAGACAGGCAATTAGGACAATTAGGTGTGAAAAAGATTCTATGTCTAGAAATGAGGGTGAAGAACAGGGAAATTCTTGCTGGAAGTTTTTTCAAATGTCTATGATGAAGAGAAGACAAGACAAGACAAGACAAAGAGCAAGGTAAGTTGTCTTGGGCAAGGCATATAAAAAGTAATATTTGCCCCTGTGAATTTGTGGGATTTCTGAGGTGGCTGTATTTGCTTATCAGAATCAACAATCAAAAACCTACAGAGGACACCAATTATCCATTATTTGGGCTGTGGAGCCATTAAAACTCTTGACAACCTTTACATTTTGGTGCTGGGGTAAGCCAGATCCACCACTTGGAGACCAGTCCTGCCCTCAGGCATCTCCCTGGAGAGCCACATTTCCTATCAGGCTGAAGCAGCCTGTTCTTCTTCTGGGGATTAAAATTTGCTTTGTCTGCCTGGGACTTTTGAGTCTCTTGTGTCTCATCCAGGGCTGACCAGAATGTGTCAGAATTGGGTAAAACTGATTGCAGACTCATTTCAGGGCTTTGCTTTTTCCAGTCTGTGAGTTTGGTCATTTGTTCAGGACATTCAAGGTGAAACTTTGGCCTGGAGCAAAGCTCAGAGCCCAGGCTGTGCCCACCTCTGGCACTGTTTGTGTGGCTGTGGCTGAGGCCCCTTTGAAAACAGGAAAAAATCCCTTCTTCCTTGGGGAGAAGTCAATATCTTGTGTGCACCAGGCAAGAGAAAAGGCATTTGCAGGGCTAAAGAATTCATGAAGATTAACACAGCAAACCCCACACCTGTTCCCCCAGGAGCTGCTCTGGTTCTCACTGCCAGGAGCAGGTCTGGAACCAGGGTGGAGAAGGGACCGTGGCTCTCCAGACTGGGACTGGGACTTTGACAGGAGCTCAAAGATTGCCCCAGTCTCTGCTTGGGAACAGGGTTTGTTTGCTGTCTGAAAAGCTCCAAAAACACGAAGCCAAATGTTGGGTTTGGTTTCTTTTGGACTGTAATTCAGGCAACCAGGTGAAGCTTATACCTTTGCTCCTGAATTTTTGGGGTTCCATTGTGGCCACACTTCTCTTCACAGAGAGCAAAGCAAAACTTCCCAAAGATTTTCTAAAATTCACATTCCCTGAACATCAGAGAAAGAAAAAACAATTCTTATCTCATTTACTGCTCCTGTGTTTTAGAACAAGTGGAATGCATTGTGGAAGATTGTTTACCTGAAGGGAATTAGTGATTGGATTCTGGTGTGAGTGTTTTGATTTATTGACCAATTGAATCCACATGTGTGTGTTGGGACTGTTGGCTGAAAGTCACAAGATTCTGAGCGGTTGAGTTGAATGCTTGTGCAAAATAATATAATATAATATAATATAATATAATATAATATAATATAATATAATATAATATAATATAATATAATATAATATAATATAATATAATATAATATAATATAATATAATATAATATAATATAATATAATATAATATAATATCATTCCTTCTGATATCAATAGTCAGATGCATCATTCCACCCTTTGTCAGGGTTGCCATGCTTTTCCCATATTCCATGGCCACTTTCTGCTGCCCACAAATATGGAGAGCTGATTCTCTATGTCAAAGCCACCTCCTGAAACCACTTTGGCACAGGTAGATTTTCCTCTCCTCTCATAGCAGCAGCACAGGAAAGCTCAAATTGCTGATTGTGACCCCCCAGGGAATTTTCCAGCATTTATTCCTGCCTCACTCGTGGCTCTCCAGCCTCCCATCACCCAGCAGAGAATCTGGGCACCCCCTGCACCCCCACATCCCCCCTGTGCCTGCTGAGGCTGCCATCCCTCCCCCTGCCTCCCCAGCCTCAGCTCAGCTCTGCCCTGTCCTCTTCACTTGTAGAACCACACAGCTTTGTGCTGCTCTCCATGGAAGGCAAAAAAAAGCACCACAATTTAAAGTGCAAAAGGCATTTTCTGCATTTCACAGGCTGTGTTTTGCCCTGATGTTTGGGAAGGGGCTGGGTACAGCAGATCCCTGCTGAGGAGCAAGGTGCCATGGCATTTTTCTGTCCTGCCATCACACCAGCCTATGTGCTCAGCTGAAACAATCCCTTCTTAACCCAACAAGCAGCTGGAAAACCATTATAAAGATTTTCTTCTCACTTTCTACACTTGCCAGCAGGGCAAAGGGTGCACACAGGATGACTCCTGCTCCTCTGTCCCCCTGTGCCTGCCTCACAGCCCCTCCTGTGACTGGCACTGTTTTATACTTTACTCACCTTCTCTTGCATTTGTTTTATATTTCACCTTCACTCTCTTGCATTTATCCCAGCCAAAAATCACTTTTTTGCTCTGATTTCCAAAAAATTCCTCAATGCCTTTTTGGGAGTGCTTGCTTGCCAGCATTTCTGGGCTACAGCATCTTCCCAGGCACATCTGTTCATCCCTTTCTCTGCCTCATGGGATCCTGTCCAAATCTCACCACACAGGATTAGGCACACACCCCTATTCAACACATGCCCTTCTGTTCCTGTTGCTGTGCACGAGTGCCAGCTATGTCCCATTTTTGGGGGGGTTTGTTGCCACAATCAGGTTTCACAATAAAGTTTCACATTTCTCACAAGCCCACTGATGCTCTTCTGTAAGTGCCTGAGGTGCCTGTGCTTTGAAACACTTTAAAATTCAACTTTATCTATTTAAAGGAAGCATGTCATGGCATGAAAAGAAAAAAAATGAAAAGTGGATTAGATATCAAACTTATTGAAGCAAATGGGAGTTTTGTCCCTGATGTCAGCCAAGCTGGGGTTTCACTCAGAATCTGGGAGAGCACAGATGAGCAGATAATAGAAATGAGCCAGCTGTGAAAGCTGGATCTGCAATCTCAGCCTGAACTCCCCTGCCCCATGTGAGAGTTACAACAGGGCTCTGCCTCTAATTGCTGCAGGAATTGCCATAGAAATTGCCATGCTACTGCATTTTTTACTGTTCCATCACTGAAACAAGGACACCTCTGATACAAATAGCAGAGGGATAAAAAGGGGAAAGGAAACGGGAAAGGAAAAAGGGGAAAGGAAAAAGGGGAAAGGAAAAAGGGGAAAGGAAAAAGGGGAAAGGAAAAAGGGGAAAGGAAAGGAAAGGAAAGGAAAGGAAAGGAAAGGAAAGGAAAGGAAAGGAAAGGAAAGGAAAGGAAAGGAAAGGAAAGGAAAGGAAAGGAAAGGAAAGGAAAGGAAAGGAAAGGAAAGGAAAGGAAAGGAAAGGAAAGGAACCCATCGGTTTCATCCTGCATTATGCACTTATAAAATGAGAAGGTTATCACCACAGAGAGGAATTAAGCTACGATGCTGGTGCTGTGTCTCACTGAGGGTTTACAGAGTGGTAATTAAGAGAAGCACTTTCTGCATAAGAGAGCTCTTCTGCTGCAAAGAAAGAAGAAACATTTCTGCTCGTTTCAATCAGGCACTGATGGATGGTGTTAATCAGGATAAGGTGTCAGGGTCTCCCTGGTCATCTGCAGAGCTCCTGGAGCTGCTGGATTAAGCCCAGCATGGCCCTTCCTGGCTGGAGCACTGCCCACAGGGCTGGGGAAGCACACAGAGGCTGGATCTATTAGGACAAGGAAAATACCAACCCTGCTGTTTATTGTTTTAACACTTCCAGCATTGTTTTGGAGTGCCTGCAGCTTCGCAGATGCTGAACCCTGAAAACCCTAGGAAGGAAAAACCCTTTTCTCCAGGTCAGGCTGCTCCTGCCCAGGGGCAAAAATCACTGGAGCAAGTTCCAGAGTGACACAGGATGGACACATCTCTGGGGCAGAGCTGGATCCTCTGTGAGTGCCTCTTTCCTAGATGGCCCCCATGGACCTCCCTGAGCAGCCTGGTTTGGAGGCTGCAGGAGGACACCGTGGGTCCTGTGGTGCTGTGAAGGTCTCTGCACACACATCCCACAGCACTGGGAGCTCCCATCCCTGGGAGCTGGGGAATCTCCCTGTTAGGGGCAGGGAGGCAGCATGGCAAGGTTAAAGCATTTCTGTACTATGTTCAAAGGCAGGAATACCTTGGGAAGTTTGGGGTGAGCAGGTTACAGCAGGACCATGTTCAAAACAGTCTCCAGTGCTACAGCCCGTGATGGGCACAACCCAAAACCTCTTCAAGGTCATTGAATCCTTCAGAGCTTTCCATCTCCATTTGAGACTGGCTGAAAAAATAAATGTAGAAGGCCGATAAATGTGGCTGATAGGAATGATCTCTGTGCTGGAGAGCAAGAGGTGAGAGAGGGGAGAGAAAAATGCAGGAGCCTGAAACCCAGACACCCAATGCTGCTCCTCTGTTCATCCACTGCCCTTGCCAGGTTTGAGGGGTTTTGGTCCAAGGGAAGCTGTGAAGATGAGAGGGAGCTGAGCCTCCCTCCTCAGAAAATGCTTCTTTTGGATCTTTTGCTTCTGGAAAAGTTGGAAACAATTTTTCATGTCCTCCTGCTTGCCCTAAATCAGCAGGGGACTTTCACCAGCATCTGTCTCTCTGGAACATCACAGGCAGTGTTTGTTTTATTTTCAAGCACATCTTTAAAGGGCAGGGAGAGAGAGAGCAGCCCTTGGATGTGCCTCAGCAGAGGGTCCAGCTGTGTGTCAGGGGCAGAGCACTGGGTGCAAACACTCCTGCCCTGTGGTCCTGCTCTGTCACCATGATATTTTATGAAAAATCCCTTCACCAAGATTTTTTCTCCTGAGAAGACTCAGAAAATAAATGTAAACAATAATTATCTGATTGCTTGTAATGTGGTTTGGAGGTTGCTTACCAACAGGTGCATCTTTGATTGGCTCCATGTGAATTGTTTTTACTTAATGACCAATCCCAGCCCAGCTGTGTCAGGATTCTGGTCAGTCACAGGTTTTTATTATTCATTCTTGTCCAGCCTTCTGATGTCTCTTTTCTCTTTCTTTAGTATAGTTTTAGTATATCAATATAATATAACGTAACATAACATAACATAACATAACATAACATAACATAACATAAATCAGCCTTCTGAGAACTTGGGAGTCAATTCTCATCTCTCACCTCATCCTGGGGACCCTCACAACACCACAACACTGCTCAGACCTGCAGCTGCCAGAGCTCAGAGCCACAGCTTTGGGGGAGCAAAGGAGGGTAAAATGGTGTCTATTTGAATGAAAAAGAGCATTCCAAGGACACAGCTGTTATTTTGCAGAGTGGAGCAGGAAAAGCCATGGGGGTCCTGCTTTAGGGTGCTACTCATTGCCAAAGGCACTGCCTGAAGGAAGAGAAAAGACCATTGGGAAGCACAGGCAGGGCAGCCCTGGCTCCAGGTGAGCACCAGGAGCATCTCTGTGGTGTCTCCCTGTGCAAGAGAAGGTCTTGACCATGAGTTAAGGGAGTGCACAAATGCCTGGGCAGTTTGTAGAGCAGTCCATGAGCCTGTTCCTGCAGAGGCAGTGTCCAACTGGAAGTCCATGGAGGAGCTGTGGCAGTTTCAGGAGCAAGGCTTGGAATCAAGAGCCTGGTGCTGAGCCCACCACAGGATTCCTGTCCCACTGGAGCAAGGGGAAGGTGATGGACAGAAACATCCCCCAAATCTCTGAACAGAAAGAGAAATTTCCAGCACATGGTTACAGCCATGGCCTTTTCAGCATCGTGACTGTTGCTGGAACTGGAAAAATGCAGATACACAGCAGAGTTGGTGTATCAAAAGGGGTGGATTTTTGACTTCTTGGCTAAACTTTCTAAGCAGAAGTCAAGCAGAGAGGCACAAGTGTAAGGAAAAATGCCAGTGCTCATGCAGGTTGGGTTTTGGTTGGTCCAGACCTGCCTTGGATTGGATGGATTCTATTTACCATTAAGGAAAGGTGTTGGGGAAGATGAAACAGGAAAGCCTTATGATTGTCTGGCAAAAGGTTTTGAGAATATAGAAACTACAAGTGAGATTGACATGAAAGCAAGCTTTGAGGTACCTTAGCTACTGAACAACTGGAAAACAATGTTGTGGCCAGCTGAAGGTAATCCCCTTTTGATTAAACAACACCCTCTGCTTGCAGACAGGTCCAAAGGTCAGAGCAGACCCTGCCAGCTTGGCAGAAGGGGCCCAAAGAGCAGTTTTTAGGGTTTAAAATGTAACACAGTATGGTAATGTAGTGATTCTTATAGGCTGTATGTACATGCTATAGGATTTGTATGTTGTACTAGATTGGTTAGTGAGAAATAAAATATTCAACACAGAAGGAGATTTATTGTATTGTAACGGGAACCTCACGCTTTTACCCCTTTTACTCTCTTACCCCTTTTGCTCTCTTGCCTCTCTTACTCTCTCACCCTCTCATCCTCTCTCCCCCTCTCTTCTCTGGGGCTGCTCTGAGCTGTGGCTGGCAGCTCCCAGCAGGGCCCTGCACCCAGGCCCTTTGCAATAAACCCCAAATCCCAGCAGGGCCCTGCCCCCAGGCCCTTTGCAATAAACCCCAAATCCCAGCAGGGCCCTGCACCCAGGCCCTTTGCAATAAACCCCAAATCCCAGCAGGGCCCTGCACCCAGGCCCTTTGCAATAAACCCCAAATCCCAGCAGGGCCCTGCACCCAGGCCCTTTGCAATAAACCCCAAGTTCCTGACCTGGCTGCAGAGATCTCTCATGTCCGTCTGTCCCAACCTTCCTACCCCACAATGCTCCTAGAGAAAGGGGGAAAAAAATTCACAAACCCCATTGTGGTTTGGGCTTTTTCCAGGCCTTAGTGCAGCCATGGGCCACACCTTCATCGTGTTGGCTTTTACAAGCCCACAAGGACTTGCAGATGGCTTCTCCCACTGGGCCTCAGGCAGCAGAGGCTGCAGCTCCTGTCTTTTTCCCCAGCCTGGGACAGGAGATCATCCAAAGCCCTGGGACAGAGAAGGCTGATGCTAAAAACATCCACAAGGACTTTCTATCCGGCCCCTGTTGTGTGCTGGGGGATGACAAAGGAGCCAGCACTGTCCCCAGCCTGCAGCTGCACAGAAAAATGCAGCTTGGTGGAGGGGAGCTGAGCTGTCAGTACTGCACTTCTCCTTCCCAGGGATGGGCGTGAGAGGAAGAGGGACTCACCTTTCCCAGATTTTTAATCATCTGCTGTAAATTGCCCCAATGCAAGAGCAACAGAGACTACAGCCTTGGAGAATGGGAATTACTGAGAAAAGCCTTTGCTGTAAAGTGTAAACAAACAAACAAACAAAAACTTCAAAAAAGCAACAGCAAACAAGTCCAAGGTCACTGGCCTATACGTGTGATTTCAAAGGCTGAATTACTTTTCTTAAAAGCGAAGTTGACTCTCTTAGAGTTATTGTTTGGATTACAGTCTTGCTCTGAAGGAGGATGAATCTGCCTCTCTGTGACAGCAAGGAAAAATGTTGCTATTCACATCTCACTGGAGGTGCTAGACAAAAGTCAGCACTGCCTGTAAATAAGCTGCCTTAATAATTGATTGCCAGCACAGACAGCACAAAAGAAAAGCTCCAGAAATAAGTTATTGCAAGTACAATTTCAAACTAACAGTGCACGAAAAGCTTCTGAAAAAGCCCCAAAAAGCAAACCCTGAGTTTCAGAGAGAGGTAAAACACCACCTATCAACCTGTCTCTGCCCTCTGAGTAAGAGGCCTCTTATTCCACTGAGGTGAGGCAGCACAGAGCCCACAGGTGAGCCCCCATCAGCAGCCCCTGGCTGCCAAACAGGAAAATAAAAAAGATTTCAAAGCAGCAGGGATGAGCAAGCAGTGGCATGGTGGCAGGGAGCAGGGGAGAGGAGGGAGGAGGAAATGGAGATGGATGGATGGATGGATGGATGGATGGATGGATGGATGGATGGATGGATGGATGGATGGATGGATGGATGGATGGATGGATGTGTTCTGTGAACGTGGTCAATAAGAAATATCATCGTATGGAGAGAGCAGCCACATGACAGCCACATGCATCCTCAGGGATGTTTCATCCAGCAACAGAGGGAAGAAGAGGAGGGTGAGGAAGGCAGGACCACTTTAGGCCCTGTCAGAGAGCACAGACTTTACCTGTACCCTTCCCTGAAAAATGCAAGGTATGAGACACATGGAGAGGACAAGTTTTATCAAAACAAGGTACAAAAGGGAAGAATATGAAGTGCTCCATGCCCCAAGATGGTCAGTGCTTTAGAGAGATAATGCTCTTAATATCATGCTTTAAGCTCTTAATAAGTTCTCTTTTCTCTTCTCTTCTCTTCTCTTCTCTTCTCTTCTCTTCTCTTCTCTTCTCTTCTCTTCTCTTCTCTTCTCTTCTCTTCTCTTCTCTTCTCTTCTCTTCTCTTCTCTTCTCTTCTCTTCTCTTCTCTTCCCTTCCCTTCCCTTCCCTTCCCTTCTCTTTTCTCTTCTTCCCTACTCTACCTTATCCTATTATATGACTTAGTACAATTCAAAGCTCACTTTAATCTATCATCAACAAGTAGGGGAGAGATGGCAGTGACAGGAAGAAGGAAGAAATTGTAAATAGAAAAAAAAAAACCAACAAAAAAACCCCACATGCTAGCAGAATTTTTAATTCCCATACAAAGCAAAGAAGTGTTAATGATGCACATCAAACCAAGCAAATTATCCTGCAGACCGACTGCTGGCTAATTAAATTTCTTACTTAGCATACATTAACTGAGCTGCAAGTGGCACCTCCCTGCACTGGCATTGGCCAAAGCTCTGTCCCTCAGCAGAGAGAGAAATGCCACAGGAGCAGAGAAAGGAGCTTTATTTCACACAAGGCAACTTTATTTTACCCACCCAGAAGTGCAGCCAGAGCAAGAGCATGGCTGAGGCACGGGGGCAGCTCTGAGTGACCCCTGGGCAGGAGCACAGCCCTGGCACGGAGCTGCAGCACTGCAGCCCTCAGCAAAGGCCACAGCCTGCCCTTGACAGGGCAGGGGCTCACTCTGGTGGCTTTTCAGTGGCTTTGGTCCAGGTGTGCTCTGACTGTGAGCCAGGAGAGTGCTCTGATCCAACAACCCTGCTCCTGAGAGCTGCACCACAGGGGCCAAATCAGATTTCTGATTGTACAGGGTCTGGTTTGTGGCTGGAGATTCATTATTTAGTGTGACAGTGTTCACAGGGGTCCAAGGATGAGGGAAGAGATAAGGAGCTGACTCCATGTTTCAGAAGACTTGATTTATTATTTTAGTATATATATTATATTAAAACTATACTAAAATAATAGAAGAAAGGATTTCATCAAAGGCTAGCTAAGAATAGAAAAAGAAAGAATGATAACAAAGGCTTATGGCTTGGACAGAGTCCGAGCCAGCTGACTGTGATTAGCCATTAATTAGAAACAACCACATGAGACCAATCCCAGATGCACCTGTTGCATTCCACAGCAGCAGATATTCAATGTTTCCATTTTGTTCCTGAGGCCTCCCAGCTTCTCAGGAGGAAAAATCCTAAGCAAAGGATTTTTCATAAAAGATGTCTGTGACAATTTAGCAGTTTTGCTGAGGACAGGAGGGTTGTGCCAGGACGCAGTGACTGTGTGCTGAGGACACAGCTCTGGGACAACAGATCAATACACCCACACACTCCCACACCCTGAAAGTCTGATGGGCTTTGGGTGAAAAGTTCAGCTATTTCAGGTTGGGTTGGTTTTTTTTTCTGGAAACACAGTGGCATCACCAGCAGAGAACACCAAAGACCCCCAAACAGTCTGAGCCAGGAACAGGAGAGCAGCCAACCATGCTGGACAGCCCAAAGATGAGATGGGAAAACTATCCTTACACCTTTCCACGTTTCCAACCTGCCAGTGCAGCCCTGATCCCCCATGCCACTGAGGTGGGTCTAAAAACAAAAGTGCTGAGTGGAGACACATCTGTGTTTTCACCTTTCTAGGGCATTTCACAGCCCCTGACACTCATCATCTCCATGGGCACACCTGAACAGCACCAGGCACAGCCTGACAGCAGCAGATGGGCAGGAGGGCATTCCCAGAGAGCCACCCCAGCTGCCAGCTACTGCTCTGGAAGGGATTGGTGGGATATGGTGGAAAAATGCCCACATGGGATCTGGCAGCTGCTCTGATGGAAAACTCTCCCCCTAGGTTTGCTTCAGTTTGGTTTCAGGGAGCCTTCGGGAGCAGGATAATGTCATAATGCTGGAGCTCAGGCTCAGATAAGTGCTGAATCACAGCAAACATTTCACTTAAAAGTGAGCTTCATTCTAAATGTAACAGAGAGATAGGATTTTTTTTCTGCATTTTAATCAGATAATATGCACATTTCCATATTAAACCATATAATTCTTGAAGAATATCTAAATCTTTAAAGCATGTAAATTTATTAAATTTTTTTTTGCATTTTTTCCATCCTTTGCAGCCAAATGACCAGAAAACTTGGCTGCAAAACTCTCTATCTTGCATTTTCACCCCCCTGCATTAGGATTAAAGGTGAAACACTCAGCAAATTCAGCTGGGTCTGCAGCCCAGTGACAGAGAGGGATCAATCCACGAGGGTTCAGAGGATGTTCTTCTCCAGAAAAGATGGCAGGAAAGATCTCACCATGAACCACAGGAAGGGTCAGCCCAGAATGCCAGGTATGTTCTTCTATCTGTCTGTCTGCATTGCCAGAATGATCTTTTGTGTGTTACACAATCTTTGCTGAATAATTACCCCAAATCTACTGTGGTTTCCTGGTGGGTAAAACAATTCCCATCCCTAACACCCATGAAAGTCTCTGGGACAAGAAGAGGCATCAAACTGAAACTCAGGCCCCCGAGTGGAAGCTCTGTCATGATCAGCTGAAGCCTTTCAGTGGGAGAATCAGTTGCCATTTCCCACAGATCAGTGCTCCTCCAACCCCAAACTTCAAGGTCAGGTAAAGTTTTCAGAATGTTCTTGACAGAATTTGTGCAGGGCTCACGTGGAGAGCAGCCACATCCCCAGAGCCATCTCCAACAGAGAGCATGTGGTGACCTTCAGCCTGCCTGGGTGTCTGATTCCCTGCTTGGATCCTCATCATCACTCACTGGGGACACCAGTTATGCTTGGAGGAAGCCAAGCCTTCCAGCTTGTCACTCTGAAATGTGTTGCCTGAGGCTGCCCAGGCTCTGTTATTCCTTATGTTGTGTGTGGGCAGAGGGTTCCTGCAGCTCTCACCCTCCTGCTGTGCAGATGGATTTATCCCTGGGCTGCTGCAAAGAGGGGAGATTGTCTGCAGCATCAGCCAGGAACAGCCTCTGCCCTTGTGAAACACAACATTACCTGGAGCTGCAAAAGGACAGAGGTTCCACTGCCCAGTGAAACCCATCAGTGAGGCCAGCCCAGGCTGGCTGCTGGTCTGCAGCTGGAAATGCCCCTCTAACTCCCCTGTGTGCTTCTCACCTTTTATAACTCGTGTACTTCTCCCCTTTTATCACCCATGTGCCACTCTCTGCCTGCTTCCTCCCACAGAGCATCATCTCCAAGGAAGGAGGGGCTGCTGTCAGATGGAAGCACCCTCACTCACATCCTCCCCCCGGGACAGCACCCTGGGATTCAGCAGCTCTACCACAGCCCAGCTCCTGCAGGAACAGCCAGAACTGCAGCTCCTGGAGCATATGCCTGCACCACAGGAGGCCTGAGAATGTGACAGGACTTGAATTCACCACTCCAAACACAGCCAGGTCAGGAGTTGCAGCTGGGTGTTCCCAGAGTGCAGCCAGCACAGAGCACCCTCCTCCAGAGCCACTGGATTTGGGCATCCTCTGGGAATCCATAAAATCAGAGGGTTTTGGGAGAGCTGCAAAAGGCAGGCCTCAGAGACAGTTGAACTGTGATTAGAGCTAAGCAGCAGCCACGAGATTGGTCAGCAGAAAAAATATATAAAATGTAGAAAAGCAAGGACAAACAGAACAATGGTCTGTGTATTAATGCTTGTACAGAATAACTCCCTAAGCTGCACAAAAGTTTATCCAGTGTGTCACAGACATCTTTTATTAAAAATGCTTTCCTTAGGATTTTTTCTCCTGAGAAGCTGGGAGGCCTCAGGAACAAAATTATGAATAAACAATGGTTATCTGCTGCTGTGGAATGCAACTTGTGCATCTGGGATTGGTCTCATGTGGTTGTTCCTAATTAATGGTCAATCACAGTCAGCTGGCTCGGACTCTCTGTCCAAGCCACAAGCCTTTGTTATCATTCTTTCTTTTTCTATTCTTAGCTAGCCTTCTGATGAAATCCTTTCTTATATTCTTTTAGTATAGTTTTAATATAATATATATAATAAAATAATAAATCAGCCTTCTGAAACATGGAGTCAGATCCTCGTCTCTTCCCTCATCCTTGGACCCCTGTGAACACTGTCACACTAGTGAGATATTAGGAAGTTCTAAGCTTAATAATGGAGCTCTGTGCATTGTGTTTTAAGGCTGACAAGCAGGTATTGTATTTGAAATAAGCAAGCATTGTTTTAACCAGAGGTACATGTGCTTATAGTGGTTGGATAGAACTACTGTCAATGTGCTTTTGCTTTGTGTGATTGGTCAAAAACCTTTTAAAGTGAGTTGTAACATTGAGTTCTTGGTCTGCTGCCTGGGATGTGGACTGATACCATCTTCCCATTGCCATAACCATGTAATGAGGCTGATGCTGGAAAATAAAACAGCTCAAGGCACGTTCCTGGCAGTCCCACCCTGTTTGTATTTGTACACAGCCCCTGGCCAGTGCTACATCCCAAAAGGGATAACAGGGGAGAGGACAGTCCCCAGCAGGGCCATCCTGGCACCCTGCCCTGCACGTGGGGCCATGCAGGACAGAGCCAGAGTGGTCACTGCTCCCCCAGGGCTGGGAAAGGAGGACGTGCCTGACCCAGGGGAGCACCAGCCCTGGCAGCATCTCTGCTCTCCCACATCCAGGTACCACCCCGGCTGCGGCCAGGGGCTTTGGGTGCTGCCACGCTCTGCACACCAGTGGTTTTTGTACAGTGGTACAATAGATTCTATTGATTGGCTAGTTAACAAAAACACCTTCCTCATACACTGTCTTTGAGAAGAACAGAAGGGCGAAGCAGAAAAACACTACCTGCAAAGTGTTTATACTAACAAGTTATCACATCCTTACAACTCCCTAAAAATTCTCACAAGCTGCTGCGAGGAAAGCTTGCCACTTCTCTCTCTCTGTCCCATGGCATCCTCACACCTCAGCTGGGAAACTTTACCACCGAAGCCTTAGGAAAATAAAATCTTTTATGTTCAGTGGCTGTTTCCCCTGTGAAACCACTTCCAAGCCTTTCCACGGGTTTGCTGAGGCTCAGCCATTGCTCCATCTAGTGGGAATCTGCTGCACAGAGCTGTGAGACACCAGGTGGGACACAGGGAGGGCTGCAGGACAGACACCACTGCTGCTGGCACCGCAGCTGTGAAAAATGTGTATTTTATGATTGGCTTTTTGCAAATATTGAAGTGAATATTATATGTGTTGTGTTAGAAAGTTATGCTGTATTGGTTTTCTTAAGTAGTGTGTTAAATACAGTTTTAGGTTATAACAAAATGTTAAAATAGAAACTATGCTATGTAAGATACTTTTTTAAAGGAAGCACTCACACCAAGTTAGCAGCCACAGGACACTTAAATCTTTCAGAGAAAGAGAATTTATTGCTCTCTTTTCAAGTTCTTCCCACCTTGCTCAGCCCTGAAGACACCGTCAGGATTAAGAGGAAGAAGCTGACACTGACCAGACAGATTCCTGTGTTTGAATGGAATTTATGCATCATGTATAAGATATATGAATATGCAACAGATTATTGTTTTTAAGGGTTAATCCTCTGTTACTGTGGGTCCTTTTTAAGGCTCGTGCTGCCCAGAAAAAGGTACTTGGACTGTCTATAACTCCTTGTTTCTATTGTCTCATATTTGTCCTAATCCAAATTGTCCAAATTATTATTACTCTAATTATATTGCTATTTTTATATGCATTTTATTACTATTAAGCTTTTAAAATTTTAAAAACCAGCGACTGGCGTTTTTCACAGCAGCCAAGCTCCAAGCCCTGCCCTGCCTCGGTACCCACAGGGATCTGGGCAGGAGGGAGGATCCACCAGGGCTGGCAAAAGCAAAGCAAGGATTCAGATCTCAGAGTGTGATTAATGAGTAACGCACTGATTGACTCTCACAATTAACACACAAATACGATGGATATAGGTGAAGAAATGTTTTATAGATTTATAGTTATGTTTTACCCCCTCATGTGGTTATCAAGGGACAACGGGAGTCGGGATATCTGGGAGGGTTGGCTTGTCACTATGGAACATCTGACCTCCAATCAGGATCTGAGGAAGAGATCTCCACTGGAGAGTGAAGAAGGGGTCGACAGACAGAACTTTGGGAGAGGTTAAAGGGTTAAAAAGGGAAAAATCCTCCATTGTGAGGGGGCTGAGCACATGGTGGGGAGAATCTCTTTTGCTCCTGGCACCATAACCTTTTTTCTTTATTCGGTCTTCTGTTGGATTTCTGATAAGGTTTAATAAACTTTCCTAAACTATGAAAAGTGAGTAACTATTTCTCACAGAAGACTGAATAGAGAAAAAGGTTACAGCATCAGGAGCAAAGGATTTTCCCACCATGTGCTACCCCACACAATGGAGATTTCACCTTTTAACCCTTTAACCCCTCCCAAAGTTCTGCCCTTCACTGTCCAGTGGTGGAGATCTCTTCCTCAGATCCTGGTTGGAGGTCAGATGTCCATAGTGACAAGCCAGCCCTCCCAGATGTCCCCACTCCAGCTGTCTCTTGATAACCACACAAGGAGGTACAACGTAACTATAAACCTATAAAACTTTTCTTCGCCTATATCCATGGTATTTGTCTGTTAATTGTGAGAGTCAATCATCGTGTTACTCATCTATCAAACTTCTGTTGTATTTTTGGTAAGGTTTAATAAACCTTTCTAAATTGTGAAAAGTGAGTAACCATTTCTCACAAGGGGCACTGAATGTCTGCACAAACCCTGAACTCGAGGAGGGAGTGCTCCTGCTCCATCCCAATGCAGGCAAACTGCCAACATCCATGGAGTTCAAGAGAGGATTTGAGGGGAGAGTTCTCCACCTGCCACTGCTCGATTCCACTCCTTCCCTCTCTTCCATTCTGGGGATGCACCTCCTTACTTAACTCCATCCCTTAATTTTCAAACTTCCTTGGATTCTTGTTTAAAAGCATACTGGATTAGGTCAGAAAGTCAATCTTTAAGCCCAGAATTACTGGCTGCTCTGTAAATCCCACCACCACATTAGTGGACAGTCAGATAAACAGGTTAAAGGTCAGTGCAGCCACAGAACCAGAAAAAATCCCTAAAGATAAAAGAGAAAATATGCCCCTAAAAAAAAAAAAAAAACCCAAACAAAAAAGTACCCCTAAAGATAAAAGAGAAAACTGGAAGGTGTCACATGAGAAGGAGAAGGACACCGGGATGGGATGTTACAATTTTAGCTAATTTTAGCAAGGCTAAGCCTTGTGCAATGTTCTCTGCAGGTGCAGGTTCTGATTTTCCTGCCTGTCCTCCCTCTTCAAGCCTTGAAAGCCCCTATCCACTGCTCAGTGTTAGCAGAGATAACAGGCCCCAAAATACTGAGCTCTGAGTGAGAACAGGTGCCTGCATTGAATGATAACCTTAAATATCCTCATGGAAAGTTGGTGACATTCCTGCAGATCTGTGAAGTTGCACAGGAGAAAGTCCCCTGAAAGCAAATGATGTTTGTTCTGCTGTTCTAAAATCCATTTCTTTCTCCTGGAGTGTGGAGAGAGATGAGATAAGACAAGATAAGATGAGATGAGATCAGCTTTTACCTGGCTCAGTAGCACCACTGCAGTTTTAAACAGGAAGGGAAAAGTCAGAGGAGTAAATCAAATTCATGGACAGGAATTCTCATTCATTTAGAGTGACATTGCTGCTTGGTTCATAAACTCCTCACATTCTGGGGTCTGACACAGAATCTGCACAGTCAGGATAAGCCCAGAATGAGCATCAAAGGCCCAGACTCAGTGAGGACCATCAGGACACCTCCCAGAGAGGCAGGGACTGAGCTCTGAGCAGGGATGTGCAGAGGGATGGGATGGGAGGGATCCCCGGCTCCACACTCACATCCTCAGCAGCAGCTCAAGGCTCAGGAGTTCAGTGGGGACCCTCTCCCCAAACCCATCTGCTTCTCCAAGTGCTCCCCAGCCAAATTTTAACTGGGAACAACATCTGGGGCTGGAGGCACCAGCAGGATATTTCTATTTTTTTTTTTAGCCTTAAAAGTGGCCTGGGCTGTTGTGGTTGGTGATGGAGAAACACCTCACACTGCCTGTGAAAAACACCAATCACTTGTTTTTCCAATTTTTAAAAGTTTAATAGTATAAAATGGTTATAAAAATAGTAATACAATTAGAGTAATAAAAATTTGAACAATTGGGATTAGGACAATATGAGACAATAAAAACAAAGAGTCACTGACAGTCTGAGTACCTCTTTCTGGGCAGCATAAGCTCGAAAAAGAACCCACGCTAACAAAGGATTAACCCTTAAAAACAATAAACAATAACCTGTTGCATATTCATGCACCTAATACATGATGCATAAATTCCATTCAAATACAGGATTCTGTCTGGTCAGCGTCAGCTTCTTCTTCTGAATCCTAACAGCATCTTCAGGGCTGAGCGAGATGGGAAGAAGTTCGTTTCTTCTGATAAGAGAGCAATAAATTCTCTTTCTCTGAAAGATTTAGGTGCCCTGTGGCTGCTATCTGGGGTGAGTCCTCTCTTAAAAACAGTATCTTACGTAGCACAGTTTCTATTTTAACATTATGTTATAATCCAAAACTATATTTAGCACACTGCTTTAGAAAATTAATGCAGCGTCACTTTCTAACATAACACATATAATATTCATTTTAATATTTGCGAAAACCCAGTTATGAAATATTCCTCTCCAGCGGAGCGCTCCGGACACGGAGCGGGGCCTGCGGGGGCGCAGGGCGGGCGGCAGAGGGCGCCAGAGGCCGCGCTGAGAGCGGACAGAAACACGGACTGAAACACGGACACGGACAGAAACACGGACTGAAACACGGACAGAAACACGGACTGAAACACGGACTGAAACACGGACAGAGAGACGGACACGGACAGAGAGACGGACACGGACAGAAACACGGACTGAAACACGGACACGGACAGAAACACGGACTGAAACACGGACAGAGAGACGGACACGGACAGAGAGACGGACAGAAACACGGGCAGAGAGACGGACACGGACAGAAACACGGACTGAAACACGGACTGAGAGACGGACACGGACAGAGAGACGGACACGGACAGAGAGACGGACTGAAACACGGACACGGACAGAAACACGGACAGAGAGACGGACACGGACAGAAACACGGACAGAAACACGGGCAGAGAGACGGACACGGACAGAAACATGGACTGAAACACGGACTGAGAGACGGACACGGACAGAAACACGGACTGAAACACGGACACGGACAGAAACACGGACAGAGAGACGGACACGGACAGAGAGACGGACTGAAACATGGACAGAGAGACGGACACGGACAGAAACACGGACTGAAACACGGGCAGAGAGACGGACACGGACAGAAACACGGACTGAAACACGGACTGAGAGACGGACACGGACAGAAACACGGACTGAAACACGGACTGAGAGACGGACACGGACAGAGAGACGGACACGGACAGAGAGACGGACTGAAACACGGACACGGACAGAAACACGGACTGAAACACGGACAGAGAGACGGACACGGACAGAGAGACGGACACGGACAGAGAGACGGACTGAAACACGGACACGGACAGAAACACGGACTGAAACACGGACAGAGAGATGGACACGGACAGAGAGACGGACACGGACAGAAACACGGACTGAAACACGGACAGAGAGATGGACACGGACAGAAACACGGACTGAAACATGGACAGAGAGACGGACACGGACAGAAACACGGACAGAAACACGGGCAGAGAGACGGACACGGACAGAAACACGGACTGAAACACGGACTGAGAGACGGACACGGACAGAGAGACGGACTGAAACACGGACACGGACTGAAACATGGACAGAGAGACGGACACGGACAGAGAGACGGACACGGACAGAAACACGGACAGAGAGACGGACACGGACTGAAACACGGACAGAGAGACGGACACGGACAGAGAGACGGACACGGACAGAAACACGGACTGAGAGACGGACACGGACAGAGAGACGGACACGGACAGAAACACGGACTGAAACACGGACAGAGAGACGGACACGGACAGAGAGACGGACATGGACAGAAACACGGACTGAAACACGGACAGAGAGACGGACACAGACAGAAACACGGACTGAAACACGGACTGAAACACGGACAGAGAGACGGACTGAAACACGGACACGGACAGAAACACGGACTGAGAACAGAGAGACAGAAGGACATGGACAGGAACAGAAGCACGGACAAAGAGATGGACAGGGACAGAGAGACGGGCACAGACAGAGAGACGGACATGCACAGGGACAGAAACACAGACAGAGACATGGACACAGTCAGAAACACGGACAGGGACACAGACACGGGCACTGCGAATGCCACTGCCACGGACAGGACATGGACAGAGTCACAGACATGGACAGAGACACGGACACGGACGTGGACACCGTGGAGCTCCGGGACCCGCCGTGTCCCTCTGGGCACAAGGTGTCCCAGGACACAGCAGCCAGCATGCCAGGCCCTTGTCACCCCCGCCCTTTCCCGGTCCCCCGGCGCTGTTTCGGGAGCAGCTGTCGGGGATGCTCGCCCGGGAGGGTCCCGGGGCTGCGGCCCCGGAGGGCAAGGGCTGGAGCACGGGGGACAGCGGGTGCTGCAGGCTTTGCTGGGACACATCCCGGCTCAGAGCTCCCTGCAGTGACAGAAATCCGGCACTTTCACCCTTCCCTTTCCTGTCACACGCTGCGAGGTGTTACAGGATGCCCTACGTGATGTTATGATGCTTGTATCCCCAGTCGTGGTTCTGTTTATGCTGGATATTATGTACTGTGCCTTCCAGACCGGCTACGAAGAGCAAAGCTTTGTTTTGTTTTGTTATCAGTTATCAGTTATCAGCCTGCTCACTCCCCCAAATGTGACAGTGTTCACAGGGGTCCGAGGATGAGAGAAGAGATGAGGATCTGACTCCATGTTTCAGAAGGCTTGATTTATTATTTTATGGTATATATAATACTAAAACTATACTAAAAGAATAGAAGAAAGGATTTCATCAGAAGGCTAGCTAAGAATAGAAAAGAAGGAATGTTAACAAAGGCTTCTGTCTCAGACAGGGAGTCCAAGCCAGCTGACTGTGATTGGCCATTAATTAGAAACAACCACATGAGACCAATCCCAGATGCACCTGTTGCATTCCACAGCAGCAGATAATCATTGTTTCCATTTTGTTCCTGAGGCCTCCCAGCTTCTCAGGAGGAAAAATCCTAAGGAAAGGATTTTCTATAAAAGATGTCTGTGACACCCAACAGCTGGCAGGACACAGGGCAGTTCATAGTGCAGCTTTTGGTTTTGGCTCTTGCTTTTACTTTGCTCTTGCTCCTGCTTGCAAGTTAGTTTAGCTAGGCAGTCCAAATTTTCCCTGGACTGTTTTTCCTTTCCCTTTTTTGGAACCACTCGAGCCTGCTCCAGGCTGGGACCTGGGAACACCGAGAGTTTGCACCCTGTGGCTGCAGGAGCTGCCCCAGTGCCAGAGGGACCTGATAACAGAGGAACCATCCCCAAGAGAGACTTTCTGAATTTGTCATCTTTTTCAGAGCAGTGACAGAGTGGTGTCATCTGGTATTGTTCATTTTGTGTCCTGGGGGTGCTGTGACTGTTAAATAAACAGGTTCTTCCGACTTCTCTGCGAGAAATCCTTCCCAAACTGTTGACAGGAGGGTTTGCTTTCTAGAGGGGCCTCCTTTGGCGGTTTTCTCCCAGATTTGCCCCAAACCAGAACACAGGAACGCTGCAGGGAATTGCAGGGTTCAGGCTCTGGCTGCTGTGTCCCCTGTGGCTCTGCAGAGAAGTTTGCCTTCAGTTCTTCCAGCCCAGATCTGTGTTTGCTGAGGATCACCCTGGGGAGGGGGCTCAGATCTGGATCCTGGGATCAGCTCAGAGCTGCGATTTGCTGCCCCTACTGCACAACATTGTCTTTTTGAGACGTGATATCCAAACTGATTTACTATTTCTGTCACTCTTCCAATCTCCTCTTGTAAATAAAAGGTAGAAAACCCATCTCAGTCAAGGGAGGGGCACAAAAGGAGAGACTTTCACAGGTGTCTGTGATTGAAACTCCAAAGCAGGGAGTGCCAAGCACAAATCCAGGTGTCTCCCCCAATGACATTTTCATGGAGGTGATCACATACCTCAGTGACCATTGCAATGAAAAACAATTGGCTTAATAATTCCTTTTACTGTTACCTTTCTTCTCAAGGAGTAGGTTTGAGTTGGAGCCAGTGTTAAACCCAGCTCCCTTTGCCTGGTCAGTGCTGATTTTGGAGTGCAGCTCCAGCAGCCTCTGTGCTCATCAGATTGATCCTCCTGTACCACACCCAGTGTTACAGCCTATACTTTGAGTACTAAACTACTTTAGTTAATAAAAAACAATTCTGGATTACTCTGAAAACTGAAGACTCCCTCTTCTCTACCAACAGGAGGACTAATAAGGGACAAGATACTTGCAGACAACATTTTTCATTTTCTTTTTTAGGTTGAGTGTGTACAATCAGCTTTTCAATTTATGAATTTAAAATATGAAGTCAAATCCTTGTCTCTTCCCTTATTCTCATATAAGGAAATCAGGTGAGCCTGGATTGAGATAGACAGAACTTTCATGGAGCCCAAACTGTCTCTGAATCCTGAATAAAAGCAAACCACTGCAGTGACCCAGAGGCTGCTGTCCCTCAGAAGTGCAGGGATCACTTAGAGACCCCAGATGTGAAGTGATGCTCTGCAAAGATGCTTTTCATCCCAAGCAGGATGAATCCACAACTTTCTGAAGCCACAAGTGCCAGCTAGTCCTGGAATGATTATGATGCTCATTCTTGTTGTTTGATCCTGTTGTTTGAGTAGCCCTAATTCATGGCATTAGCTATAAATTGCAACTCCCTTTTCATTTTCTTCCCTCCCATTTTCCATTAATAGATATATTTTGTTAGGAGACACTGTTCTCGTGGCTCTCAGCATCCTCACAGCTACAAAACTGCTTCTTGAATCAGAGCTCCTTAAAGTTATGAAAACACAGTTTAAGGAAACCATGATATGACCTGCAGCATCTTCATAAAAGACAGAGCACTGTGAGAAGCCCATGAGCAGTACATTTGTATGGGTAAAATTACATATGAATATTTTTTTAATGTTTTATTCATAGCTGCATCACACTGATGAATTATAGGGTACAAACTGTGTGACAAGACCTAATTAGGAGCACTATTTATTTTAATTAAGGTGTATTATTAGATATAGCAGTCCAGCTCCCCAGAGGTGCAGCAATAGCTCTCTGAAGGGATGTATGCAAAACATCCTCTCATCATACAAGAAATCTGCTTCATGTGCTGAAATTCCTGTGCAAAACACAGAGGAAAACAACTCCTGTAAGGGCTTAGGAAATCCTGCTTTGCTGGTGAACAAGAGAAATGGAGTTTCAAGGGGAAAGTTCTGCTGCAAGTCAGGGACTGAGCAAGTGGCAGAAGGGATTCTCAGGTTCTGATGTGGTCCCTATGGATGGTGAAAAGGTTTTGCTGCTTGGAGTTGTGGGGACATCCCTCACTGGCTGCAGAAGTTTTGTTTTGTCTGGGCTGGCATCAGGCATCCCTTGGAATGCACATTCCCTGCAGATGAACAGGGAGTTTTCCAGTTTCTTTTCCAGGTTTAGGAGACACAGTTATGTCGCAGTCACCTTTTTATGAAAACCCTTTCTTAGGGTTTTTTCTTCCTGAGAAGCTCCAAGAACAAAATGTAAACAATGGTTATCTGCTGCTGTAGAATGCATCTAGTAGATTTTTGATTGGCCCATCTTAGATGTTTATAATTAATGACCAATCAAGGCCAAGCAGTCTCGGGCAGAGTCTGAGACAGCTGCCTTTTGTTATCATTCTTTTCCATTCTATTCTTAGCTTAGCTAGCCTTCTGAGATGAAACTTTTCCTTTCTATTGTTTTTAGTATATTTATAATGTAATATATATATATATATCATAAAATAATAAATCAAGCCTTCTGAAATATGAAGTCAGATCCTCGTCTCTTCCCTCATGCAAAGACCCCTGTGACCACTGTCACACAGTTGTACCTGCTCATCTCTTACAGGTGTCAGACACAGGCTGAGCTCAGAGCTGGCCCCTGGGGAGGGCAGACACTCTAAGTGGTGCTTTTGTTTCCTGCTGTTGAAGAAATAGATAAAGGAAAAATTTCATACTCCAAAGGGTACCCAGACTCACACGTGGTGCTGCTCCCTGCATCCCTGTCTGGATTGCGCAGCATCCCTGGGGCTGGCAGCTGCAGCCCTGCCCTCACACCGTGCCCAGGCTGCTCCTGGGACAAGGAACCACCCAGCACAAGGAATTCCCTCAGGCAACACCACTTTCATGTGAAATGATACCAGGCCAGCTTAGGTAAAATGTCATTTACAGGAAGAGAGAATAGCTAAAAACGGAGCAGTGACACCAAACGCTGAACTGGGATGATCTTTCTCCCCTCAACGCAGATTGCCAAATCCACATTTAAAAATCCTAAAACCAAAAAGATCTTGGAAACAGGGATAGAGAGGAGCCTGGCGCTGGGCAAAGAGGCTGAATTCTGCACAAGAGCTGATCTCATCCTGGGTCCTGCCCATGATCAGTTGACTTTGAGATGTCACCCTGGGATGATGAGACTTCTCCTGGAGTGGCCAAGGACTTCAGGGATTTTAACAACATTTCAAACAGCCTGTCACTTTATGCCACTTTGGGAAAGTTGAAGGAGTTAATCACCATTTCCATGAGTGGAAAAGAGATGACAAGGACTATCTCCAGAGAAAGCTTCCATCCCTGAAGGCCAGAAGCATTGATTCCTCTCTCTTTGCAAGAAACATCAGAAGGAAGGAGATCTCTGAATTTTAATGCCTGTTTCTGTATGTGATTAAGCCCATGTGAGAAGATGGCAGCAGTGCCTGTATGGACCACTGAAAATTCGTGTTGGCAGGGGAAGGAGAGGGCAGACAAAGGTCACAGCAACATCCAGGATGTCCTTTACCTTTTCTGCTTTGCTCTTAGCACACACAGCAGCAGAATTGCCTGAGCTGCACTCTGGGTTATTGCAGCAACACAGCCAGCACAATCCCAGCCAGCAGTGCTGCTCCAGCCCCTTTGCCATGATTTTGGGGGTTGATCAGTCATCAAGTTGTCACCTTTGTTCCACTTTGGTGTCTGTAGTTAGTGTTTTCTGACAAATGTGGGTACTGAGGGGCCAGGCTGACCAGCCTGGCATGGAGGCTCCCCACACCAGACACTTGATCTCATATTAACTTTGCTTCCTCACCCTCAAAACTGCTCTGACTAATGAGACTCAAAAACCTCAGGTGTCTGCCAGGTAGGTGCTGGTACCTGGGAGGGAGCCTAGGCTGGATGGAGGTGGAGGCAAGGTGATCTGTGGAGTCATTCTGGATGAAATAAACAGCAAAAAAGGGGAAAAGGGGTGGCTGAGCTGCACTCCAGGTGTGCCCAGCCTGGGCAGTGTCTGATTGTGTGACAGGCTGCAAAGGGCAGTGTTGGGGAAGATGAAACAGGAAAGTCTTATAAATATGATTGCCTGGCAATAGATTTTGAGGATATAGAAACTATAAGCAAGACTGAAATGAAATCAAGCTTTGAGATACCTGAGTTACTGAACAGTGGGAAAACAATGGTGTGGCTGGCTGAAGGTAATCCCCTTTTGATGGAACAATACCCTCTGCTTGCAGACAGGTCCAAGGGTCAGAGCAGACCCTGCCAGCTTGGCAGAAGGGGCCCAAAGAGGAGTTTATAGGGTTTAAAATGTAACACAGTATAGTGATGTAATGATTCTTATGGGCTGTATGGAAATGATGTAGGATTTGTGTATTTGTCCTGGTTCAGGGCAAATTTTGGAGAGAACCTTTAAAGGGGTTCTGTCCCCACTTCACTCTCTGGAACAAGTTTTAAAGGTGCAAAACTTATTATTCAGCATAAACAAAACAAGACAACTGGGGACAAAAGCATCATATAGTCAACCTAGGACATTCTTTTACTAGATTGGGTTAGTGAAAATTAGTATATTCAGCACAGAAGAAGATTTATTGTATTGTAATGGGAACTTAGCGCTCTTTTGTCCTCTCTTTCATCCTCTCTTTTCCTCTTGCTCTCTTTCTCTTGGGTTCCTCTTTTGGGCTCCTCTTTGGGGCCTGCTCTGGGCTGTGTCTGGCAGCTCCCAGCAGGGCCCTGCACCCACACGCTTTGCAATAAACCCCAAGTTCCTGACCTGGCTGCAGAGATCTCTCATGTCCATCTGTCCCAACCTTCCTACCCCACAATGCTCCTACAGGGTGGGCAACACACAGCACCAGGGCACAGGCAGGTGGGAGCAGGGATTCATCCCTTGGACCATCTGAAGGTAGGAATTAGCCCTAAAGAAAAGTGTTCTGGTAGACAGGAATAATTTTCTGTGTCATGCTGACACCACATCTACTCCAGCTTTCAGCTCACTCCACTTTTAATAACACTAAACCAGGGGTAAATATGTGCAAGTGGCTTCCACAAAGTGCCACCAAGAAGATTAATATCAGAGCTGTAAAGGGTGAGCATCTGTCCCTACTTTTCCCCTGAGGGTTCCTCCAGGGCAAGGGGAATCCCACAGACCCTGAGAGGAGGCTGCTCCTCACTCCCCATCTCCCACACCTCTGGTGGGAGCAGCGGCCTTCCCTGGCTCCATCCCCTCTAACAAAGGGACTAAAATCAATCCTACTGGAAAAGGGAACGCAAAAGAAGGCAGTCCATATTAATGTGCTGCTCATTAAACAGGGGGGAAAGGCTCTTCACAGCCCCCTACGCAGATGCACACATCCACAATTATCTTTATAAATTCTAAATGAAAGCAAATTAGCAGCCTAGCACCGAGCAATAAACATGATTTGATTAGGTGTTCCATACCCAGGGCACAACAGGATTTTTTGGTGTTTGAAGTACTCAATTACCACCACGATCCTGTGCTCTGTGTGTTATAAAGAGCTCAGTGCCCTGTGTGACAGCTCAGCCCACAGGGGCAGCACTCACAGCTCTCCTTTGGCCCTGGAACTCTGAGCAGATCACAAGAGCTGGCAGCTCTGCAGCTTGCTGTGCTTTGGGTGCCACTGTCAGCTCCAGCTCCTGGAGTCACCAGGGGCAGATCCTGCTCCCGAGCCAGGGAAAAGCCCAGAACCAACACAGAGCCAATGAAGGGACTGAGAGCAGCTCTGCCAAGAAGGACCTGTGGGATGAAAAATTGGACATGACAATGGCAATGAGCACTGGCAGCCCAGGAATCAACACAGCCTGGGCTGCACCACAAGCAGCATGGGGAGCACGGAGTAGGGGGATGGAATATAAGGAAATAAAGATAGTGTAGAAAGTAATCTCACCCCTAAGGAGTTGCAGCTGGGCCAATTATCAAAGATTAGGAACAGGCCTGACTTTGACAGGCCACAGCTTCAACCAATGAGAAGAAGATGCTATAAAAGAGTGGGGTGGCTGGGTGAGAAGGAGCTGGAGTCAGCTGGCTGCTTTGTGAGGAAGAAAGAGTCAGTGCTCTGAGGAGCTGCCCACGAGAAACACCAGTAAGGTATGGAACTTTTGTGATAAGGAGACCACAGTATGGAACCCCTACAATTTGATGAGAGCAATTGTCCCTCTCTGCTCTGTCTTCCTGAGGTCCCACCTGCAGTGCTGTGTCCAGCTCTGGGGCCCCCAGCATGAAACCTGGACCTCAAGATCAGGTTGGATGAGGTTTGGAGCAGCCTGGTCCCTTCCAACTCAAACCATTCTATGATTCACAAAATCTTTCATTCTCCAGGGAGCAGGTGGCTGTGGCTCTGCCGGGGTTGCTCGTTTTCAGGCTGGGTCTGCTCTGGTGCTTTAGGGGTTGGTGTAAGTTTGGTGAATTTGGTATAAATCATGAGAGGTCAGTACAGCTACTCCCAGGCTTCATGTTAAACACGTTTTCATTCAGGGAAAATCCATTACCCGCATTGTCTTCACTGGGTTCAGCAGCTAAAGGGTAAACCCAGAGAGAGCAACTCAGTTTTTGCTGATCCGTTAACTTCTCTCCGTGGGGCCTAAAGATGTAGTATTGCTTTCCTCAAAATCCAGGGAGCCATACTCCCCACAGCAAAGCAAACCAGACTTTCTGCAGAAAAAGGTAAAGCAAAGAGGCACTGGCTGCAACAGCTCCTTCAACCTCCTTTGTCACTGCCAAATTTGAAAAGTAGAGAAGCCCAGGAATCGTCTTTTTCCACTGTGAAATATAACCCAGTGCCAGCTGGTGTTTGGTTTGGCAGTTTCTCAAAGGAGAAGAAATTGATTTAAATCTTTATAGGTAAAAAAGACCTGTTTCTGCCTTTATATTTCCCATGATGAGCTTAAAAGTTTTATGGGCTGATGCTATCAAACCTGTAATTTTCCTGACAGTCCTTTGAAGGATGAACTTCTCCTTCCACTTCTGACCCCTTAGAGGATGCTCAGGACAGAAACTTCCCCTGGGCTCAGAGAGGGCTCCATGGCTGTTTGCAGCTCATGTGTGGAGGGAAGGTGGTGAATTCTGGAGGTCTGTGCAACTGAAGGTTAAACAATTAATAACATCAGCTAAATAAATGGCTGAACCACCCTGAAGTGCTGCATAATGTGCTCCTGCTGTTAAGAAGTGCCAAGGAGGAGGAGGTGGTAAGTTAGCACTTATGCCTAGGGTGCTGCTTGAGGAAAAGTTCAAAAGTTTCTCTCCTTGTTTGTTCAGTTTGGATAAACTGCACAATTTTTTCAGCAGTTATAAAGTGTTGCTGCTGCAAAGCTGGAAATGAGAATTCCCATTTCAGTTTGCCCACACTCAGCAGGTTTGATTATAGTGGTTTTGTTTCCATTTCATTTTATCAATTAGTTTAATATCAGTTACATTATCATTTGATACTTCAATAATTCATTTTGCCTTTCTAGTCAAAAACCCCCAAACTAGTTTCATTAAAATCAAGTTTATTGCAATATACATCAATTTAAATGGAACAATTTACTAATTTGTCAGCTCCCAGAGGATCCTATCCGTGCAAAATTCCACACACCCCCCATTTTTTGGGCAGGGTACATTTTCTTTCATTGATCAGAGGCACTAACATGAAATTTCCACTCTTGCTTGCTGTTTTCCCTGCATCTTTCAAAGCAAGCAAGACCACACCTGCATGGGATGCTCAGCTCCCCTCACATCTTCTGCATTCCCTTGCCATTGAGTTCAGCATTTCATTTAGCTCTTACAACTTTCCGGGTTCTCAGAAAGCCCCTGTGTCTCACACCCATGTGAGAATGGGGTTTCAAATGGCTCTGTAAATAGTTCATCATCCAAAATGATCTGCAGAGAGAGGCACAGCAGCTCCAGCCCCCAGGCAGGGTTTGTTATTTTGCTGTGATTGCTCCCAGGGCTTCCCACAGCCCCAGCTTGCCCTGTGCTGAGAGGGATGATGTCACTTAATCAGATGATGTCACCAGATGAAATTAACAAGTTTCCAATCACAAAACCTCTTCTCCAGGTGCACACATTACTCAGAGCTTGGCCATCTCTTCTAGGAATATGTTTTCTCTCCTTGTAAAGCATTTTACAAACACTCTTTTCTTCCACCAAGATGAAGAGATATGTCTTTAATAACTGGACTTCATTATATTGTCTGTTCCATGGGAGTAGAAAAGAATTTCATTTTGTGAATTGCAATCTTTTCCAAGAGGAAAATGCACTATAAACCCAGCATGTTGAGATACTCATTGCAAAGAAACTGTGGAGAATCTGCTCGTGAGCAAACTGCTCCATTTCCACTCCAGAGCCCTGCTGTGAGCCCATGCTCATGTGAGGAACAGCCAAGCTGAAGAGCACAGATGGAAATGAGAGCTGCTGCTCATGCTGCAGACAGCAGCCTGGAGAGGTTACAGACTGTTCAGAGGCCAAGGACACTAAATATATTGCTTTTAATGCCCTAAATAGCACTTTTAATATGCTGGCTAGTTTTCATACTGTGCTGGATGCTCTGTCAGAAAGATGGTAGAATTGGGGAGGCCAGGTAAAGAACTCTAGAGTCTGGAAAGTTTAATTCATGGCTACTACAGACTTCTCTAGGCAAAGAGGGGAATAGAGCAAGGGGCAAAAGCAGTGTGAAATGTGAGACTAGAAGCACTGGACTGACCAACACACTCATTGAATGAGAAGCAGAAGAAGCAAGGTGCTGGTTTTGGCAGGGAGATGGGAGTCTCACTCTATCCAGGTGGAATTGCACAGGTTTGTTGTGATTGAAACATTGCTGGAGAGGTGACTTCAATATTCCTTGGAGAACAGCTGAGTGATAATCAGGAGAGGCCAGCACAGTCTGTACAGTCTGAGCTCTCCCCTGAGGTGGTGTGAGCTGTAACTGGGCAGCCCCTCAGCTAAAGGCTGCTGGAAGTGTGACGATGTTTGCAGGGGTTTAGGATGAGGGAAGAGATGAGGATTTGACTCCATGTTTCAGAAGGCTTGAGTTATTATTTTATGATATATATTATATTAAAATTATACTAAAAGAATAGAAGAAAGGATTTCATCAGAAGGCTAGCTAAGAATAGAAAAAGAAAGAATGATAGCAAAAGCTTGTGTCTCAGAGTCTGAGCCAGCTGACTGTGATTGGCCATTAATCAGAAACAACCACATGAGACCAATCACAGATGCACCTGTTGCATTCCACAGCAGCAGATAACCATTGTTTACATTTTGTTCCTGAGGCCTCAGCTTCTCAGGAGGAAAAATCCTAAGGAAAGGATTTTTCAGAAAATATCATGGCTACACTGGAAGAGCATGTGCCTGTTTTTGATCCCTCCCTTTTCCTTCCAGCACATTCCAGTCTCATCTGCAGAGTCTCTGCACAAACCTGCAGGATCTGTGTGGCCACAGCCACAGCCAGGTTTGAAGAATGCTGAGTCACCACCCAAGGGCTCTGCGGCTGCACTGGCCCAGCTGAGCAGCATAAACAGAGTTGGTTTGTGTCCCATCTGTCACAGCCTTGCAGCTCCCAGCCCAGACACAGCTCAGTAACTTTTTAATCCCTCCTGATTTACCTGCAATTCAGATTTCTCCAGGCTGGCCTGGTGGCTCCAGCCTGCCTCTCTCCATGCTGGGCTGGAAGCCACAATTGTCACACGAAAAATCACACTCTTCTCTCCCTTTCTCCTTTGAAAATATTCCATTGCTTTAACAGAACATGGAAAATTCTGAGCTGCTTTGAAGTTGTTTTTTTTTTTTTTTTTCAGAGGGTTCCTCTGGGTAAGGCTGATAGACTTTGCCTGCTCTTATCACTGAGCTCCTCTTCCTTCCCTCTGCTCCTGGCCTCTGGAAGGCTGGTGGGCTCCATTCTTGGGGGCCCCAGGGGTTAATTCAGCCTTCACAAATACAGTTAAAATAGGGGTTTTTTTCTGACAAAGACATTTCTCTATCTTCTCTCACAAAGTCAGGAAGGGACTGCATGACATAGCTATTGTCAATAAAAAGCTGTGAGTTTATCAAATTTAAGTATCAAATCCCAAAAGCCATGAAAATTGTGAGGTTTTCTATTTGCTTATTGAAATGTTTGCAGTATCTATATGGAGAAAATTCCTGTAACCAGAAAGGGCTGTGTAATTGCCCACAACACTCCAAGTTAAATAGAATTAAGTGAGGATCTGTCCTATGAAGACACAAAAAGCAGGGAGGGAAACTTCTGTTCCACCTCTTTCATAGAGCTAGATTAATATGTCTTTTGACTGACATATTAATGAAATTTGGCCTCTTAAGCTTAAAATACTCCTTTTCTTTTTGGTGTAGCTTGCTACAAGGACAAACCCTCTCAAAGCTGTCTGCTACTGGTGCTTCTTCTCTGGCAGACCCAACCTGGTATGTTTCTGACAAAACACTGCTCAAGGATCAGAAAAATGTATCCTTTTGGTGAAGGTGAGAGCATTTTTCCAAGCATCCCTCACTCTTCACACTTGTCAGCATACACAGTATGCAGGTTAAAATTCTCTTTGAAGTGCTCATCCCCCGAGGGCTCAGTCCTCCAGGGAAAGCTCCTCTGTCCCACTGAGGAATCTTCTCAACCATGTCTGTCCCTTGGGAAGAGCCTCTTGTGCTTCACAAAAAAAAGGTGAGAGCCAGACTCTGATGGAGGGGGTGTGGGGATGGAATGAGCATCACCAGCCTCTTGTGGAACAATGGATTTTCTGACTAAATACAGAGATTATTTATTTATTTATTTTCTGGAGGGTAGCAAAATACAAAAACAAAATATCCACCGAGGTTGTGGCACTTCCATCCTTTGATATACTGGGCACTTACCGTGCAGGGCTCTACTCCAGATGTATTTCTGGAAATCAATTCCACAATTCTACTTGATGACTCACAGCAAGGAAAGCTGCACAGTAACCAGTGGAGACCATGTGTGCTTGACTTCCAACCTATCCCTAACTGATGGAATGTCTTTGCTGTTAGACCTGTTCTAATTTACCTTTAAATAACTATATCAGAACAGGTTTTCTAAACAACCCAAGTTGTGTAGTTTTTATTACGGATCTTTTGCAACAACATGAAAAGGTACTTTTTCTTTTTTCCCTGATACAGAGGACAGAATCACATAGATATTTGAGTATTACACTTGAGTATGTTCCTAACAGCAATGCTGTACCAGAATACTCCATCAAAACCCTTTCTCTATCACTAATCACACACACAGTAACATCTGTGCAAGCCAGTTGGCTCTGGACAGCTCCCGTGGTTCTTGAAAGACTATTTCTTGGCAGGTTGTGTTTTTCACTCTAATTGAAAGGTTAATCAAATCAGTCATACTTTTATGTTGGCTAAATAAACACACTGTCCTCACTGATCATGAAACAGATGCACTACCACTCATGTTTCCCAAGGGGTTCATTTGTTCCATGATCACATTTGGTTTTCTTCAAGCTTCTCTGTGCAGGATCTGACAGCATTTTGGATAGTTTTCATAAGGAAATTTACCTTGCAGATGCTACTGCATTCCCATGTCTTATCTCTTAACAGCTTTTGGCAAAGGTATTACATATCCTCAACATTGCTTCATTGTAGAAAACGTGGAGGAAGCCAATCCTGCAAGAGGCTGAGAACTCATGAGCATAAATGGAGTGGAGCAGTCTATGGTGCTGAGGCTGAAGCTGCCCACAAACCAAACCTGTTTTCCCTCAGTGAGGCTCTCATCCTCACCCAGCTGTTGCAGCAGTTCTCTTTAGCTGCCAGGACCCAGTGGGGCAATGTCTTGTGCCTTGGGCCTGACTTTGTGCACAACTGAGCTCACTCCTGACACACTGACAACACTCCTGTCTCTAAAAGCAGCATTTACTGTTTGCTGGATATATATAATAGGACAACACATCTCTAGGAAGGCAGACTTGCTGAATGCATGACAGGTACAAATATGCATCCAAGTTAAGATCTGTGTACCACCAAACTGCCAAGCATTCAAAGCTGAAACAGGTGATAATTGTTTTAAAGGAAAAGGCACTCACAAATCTTCTTGGCCCTTGGTAATGAGTACAATGAAGAAAATCTCTTCATTCAAAGACATGAACACAGATTTAGATCATTTCAGTATTACATTCTTATGTGGGAAAAAAGGTGCATTTATTTCCTCCAGTAAAAATAGTATTCATGCAATGTATTGTGATGTTCTTTAGGGTGAGATTAACTTTATTTATTTTCTGTCTTCTAAAAGAGTGAGATAACTAAACGACTTTGCTGAACTGCTGAGAGATGTGTCTCTGCAGGGCTCTTCAAGTCAGGTTTCAGAGATGTTCTCTCCTCCACTGACAGGGAGACCAGACTTGCCAGGTCCACACGTCTGAACAATTCAAGTAATTTGTGCCACAACTCATCAACCAACAGTAACCTCCCACTGCAGACCCTCCTTTTTTTTTACTATTTTTAAAGTTAAAGCACAAAATCATATAACCAATTTCCAACCTGAGGTCTCCACATTACAGACTTTTACTGCATCTGTCTCATAGTGAAAAGGAAGCTGCACTTCAGAGAGCTGAACATCACACCAAGAATAAACACAGAACCCTGACATAAATAAATGGCATTTGTGAAAAACTACCATTTCCTCCCATCCTTACCACACCTTTTTAACCTTTCATTCACTTTAAACCAATGTGACCAAAGTGCAAAATTCTCATTTATCCCACTTTGCCACCTTACAAAAGTCACACTGGTAGAAATGTTACCATTCCTGTGATCCTCACTCAGCCCCTACTGCTCCCAAAAGAAAAGCCAAGCCCAGGAGCAGGTCAGGACAAGGATACAGGAGAGAAACCAGAGGCAGCAATAAAAGGCAACAGGCACACAGTGACCTCTGAGGAACCTCACTCATCGTGACATTTACTACCACTGTGTTCTTACAGCAGCAATTTGTCATTCACTTAAGCACTTTGTTCAAGTAAGGCACTGGGAGAAAGGCAACAAAATCAGTAAATGCAAGCACCAGCTGGATTTAAGCCACAGCACAAAAGAGATTTGAAATCAGTAATTTTCTTATGGGGGAGTGCAGATACTCACTTGTTTACACAGCATCAGAGCTGAATTGCCTTGATGATCAGAAAGAAAAAAAAATACTTTTAGGATCACTTTTCCATCTACTGGAATCTAAACTGATAAAAATGGTCAAATCAGATTATTAGCACTGTGTGTTTTAGGAAATACCATTGAATATAGATTCAGGAGACTGATTTTTTAATATTTATTTAGTAAAACTCACTATACAAACAAAAGGTTATCACAACAGTGGAATATGCAGAGTTATAGTTTCTCCTTCAAGCTGCTTCTCTTCTTCAGTAAAAACACATATATACATTTACAATTATTTCCCTTTAAACACTGGGATTCATATATTAAAACATACCTGGTAAAATAAGCTTAAAATAATTTCACATTGCTTGGAAAAAGATTTGAGTAATTTACTCTTACCAGAGTGCTATTGTTGCACAGTATTCAAAAAAATGAACGACCACTAAAATATAGAGTAAAACATTTAAAAGTACATTTATTTCAAATGTGGGCAAAATATCAATATAAAAGAAAATAGAGTATAAGAAATAAAAATAAAGTACAAAACATTTTCATCTTTGACATCCATAATTTAATAGATAGCAAGCCCTTTCATTTTTACATCCAAATTACACTTTTGGCTGAAGTACCATAATTTATTTTAAAATGCTTAAAAATGGGCTCATCATGATACCTAAAGTGGGCTCTTTTAAAATGGCAGTATAATACAAAACATAGTAAATTATGTTTCAGCATAATAAAATTACACATCCTAAAAAAGATGCAGTTTATTTTTGCTTTCCTGCTTTAAACTGCTCATCATCCCTAGGAAAACAGCTGGAAAACAGCATCCACAGGAAGTTCTAGTTGCTTTGTACAATGGCTGAAGAGCTAGATATAATGCTCCAAGGATCCTGGAGCAGTAAGGCATTTTACTATCCATCAAGTAAATTTATATGTAATCTTGTTAAGGAAGAACAACTGTAAGAAATGACAGCAAAATACAAATTCTATAAAAAACATGTATAAAGACACAGAGGCCTTAGTGGTTCCTCCACTGCATTTACCAAACAGGGTTTGTAATCTTCAGAAAAAGCTGCTTACCTCATCTGAAAGTAACTTGTGCCAAATATTTTCCTTAGTGGCAAGTTCTCTTCCCATTGCCTAATATTCTACTATTTACTAATTTATTCTACTATTTACTAATATTTACTACTCCTTTGTGACCACCCTGCCTTACTTCTCCTTTGAAGTATTTCCCATCAAAAAGTAATTCCATACTGAATTTAAGTTAATTTCCTGGGTCTTAAACTACCCTCCTACCAAGTAAACATTACATATCCTAAAAAATTACAATTAATTAGTTCTTAATTAAGAAAAAACTTTCAGTAAACCATACTCCTCTAAGCAGCAGAATGTCTTTACACAAAAAGGATATGATTCATAATCCAGTGTTTGAGTAAGCACACCAGTCAGGACAAACTCAGCATTGTGGACATCTGGAAATATCAAAATTCATACAGTTCACACTCTACACAGAAATTCTGCCTCATTCTGCAGGTGTCTCACACCTGGCACTGTTACTAAATACAGCATTTCTTGGGGCTCTACACTAAAGTGAAAATAACTGAAGTGAAAACCCCTAACTCAGTTGATGAATACTGAGATGGTGCCCTGGTTTCAGTTAATTTTTTTCTTAGTAGCTTAGGTACAGGGCTGTGCTTTGAACTTAGGATGAGAATAATGTTGGTAATACACTGATGTTTCAATTGATGCTAAATTCAAAAATTTATGGTGATCTGCCAATAAAATAACTATTAGATATATCCAGCAAACAGCTGGCTTAGATTTCTCCATGGTTTGCAGGATAGTCCATGTATTCCTCTATTAGTATCTAAAAGCTTCAAAAGATCTCTGTATCTGTATAATAATAATAGGGAAATAGAAAAAAAATCCAAGTATCAGTTATACTGTTCAATCACAACAAAAGCTTGTACCTACCTATGCCTCGTGCAAAATATTCTCGACATAAATGAAGGTCATTTTCACAGGAAATCAAGATTATCTCTGGCAAACTCTAAAGGAAAAAAAGGAATGGTTAGCTCAGAAAAACATGGTAAGGTATTATAAATAAATTTTAGAAAGGAACACCCAACACACTTTGTTCTGCTTATGCTCCATGAGTTTTCTAAAGGAAGGTTGCTTGGACAATACTTTTCCTCCTGCACACTCCACAATGGCTTTCATGGTGGAAAGACTGGGACAAATTCCAGGTGTAATGTAAAAATATTTTCCCTAAAAAGAGAAAAGGAAGAATGAGAAAAAGCATTATTATGCTATTTGATTTCTGTAAAACATGAAGCTTTAATGTCATGTGACACTTTTATACAACAGGGCAGGCTTTGTAAGCTGGGGTTGGGCTTATGGACACAGATTCATCAGTTGATGAGTTGTCCTTAATTACTGCTGATGTTTCCCCTGGAGGGGCAAATGCACAATTTTGATGAATTTGAACAGTTCAGGTGTGCCAGTTCAGGTGTGCCTATTTCTGAACCTGTAAAGTAACAACTGCAGCTTGGTGAGACACATCAGAACAATGCTCCTCACTTCTTTGAGCACAGGGACATCTCAAGTGTTAAAAAAGAACTTTACCTTTTAGTTAACACCCAATTTATTACTTCCTGACAAAAATTATTCTACTACTTGACTGAGATAGGTGACCAGATCACAAAGTAGATTATCTCTGTTTATCAGCTAGGAATAAAAAACCAGAAAACACCTTGCTATATGAGAGCAAAATGTAGCATTTAGACATAATAGAAGACATAGATCCTTCTTCATTACAGGTAGAAAAAAAATACCTGCTTTAGGTGGTTCACCTCCATAAACAGTCTGTAATTCAGTTAGGCTGAAGAATCTTCAGCAACTCAGATCTCCAGAAACCTCTCTGCATTGTAATGTAATTTTAACCAGAGGCACAAAAACATCTCCCACCATCCTAGCAAACAGCCTGGTGGAAATGCAGTCTCCAAGGAGATTCACAACAGAACTCCCTGAGGCTGAGGGGCAAACTCATTCTCACACTCCTATTTCTATGGGCAAGTGCTCTGGCTGTGAGGGTGGTGTAAAAAACAAAAGAGAAAACAAAGAAAAGAAAGTCCTTTCCATAAATGGCTTTCTGCAAGTAACAGAGCAATGTTCTGAATTTTGGAAGGGAACAAATATTCTGAGCCTGCATGGTTAACACCTACAGGATCCAGTCATTCAGAGGGTTTACATTCACCCCAATGCTTAGGCAGAAAACAGGCATAAAGTCAAAACCAAAATTTACAACAAATGTTTCATGTTATATGCCAGCCTGCTCTACTGTTTCAGATATAAAACCTGCAGTTCCAATGCTGAAAAATCAGGTTGGAAAACTCCCAAATGTTTAAATGCTGTGGTAAACTGCATACCTTGAACAGTGGAGCTACTTGTGCTCTCTTTAGAGACTCCTCTAAACTGAAGCAGAAAAGCACCTCAGCTTCAGCATCTCTGAGCACAAAGTTCTGCTCATCTGAAAAAGAAAGACTGATGATGTGGCACACAAAACACAGACATCCCCATGGCCCAGGATGGAATCTGAGCAGAACATCCTGGTGGCAGAGTGGCTCTGACTGGCAGACACCAACTAGAATTTAACAAGATTATAATATCCCTCCTCAGTAGGCTTTTTACAAAGGTGACTCCCAAATACTTGGGGAATTAAAACTTTGTTTTACACTTGCATACCTAACAATAATCACTGTCCTATCAAGTCCCTTTTTCTAGTTTATTGGAGGTACTTGCAAATTTTTATTTTTTGATTTTCTGCAAAGGAGAATAATCAAGCAGAAGGATTAAGCTTAAATTCAAATTACTGTGACCACTTATGGGAGCCCAGAAACTATCTTCAAGTCCTCACACAGTCTTAAACAGAAAGAAATTTTCATCTGTTTTATTTGTCCTGCAATTCACCCAATTTTTCTTCTTTTATTAGGGATGGAATTTGTCTTTATCTTTCCACAAAAACTACGTCAAACACATTTCTAAATCAAATTTAATCCAAAACCTCTAAGTAAAAAAACCAAAACAAAAAAATTATACAGAGAACAAATTAGTCTGCCCAAGGACAATTCTGACAACTTGTTAGAGACAGTGTTAATACTCTTCCAAAGGACAAAAGAAACAGGAAAATTTTTGCAAACAACTGCTGTATTTTCCATCATTACAGCAGGGACAAAGCTGGAACCAGCCCATTAGCTACAAATCAACCTAATTTTAGAAAACAAGTAAAGTACTTCAAGTACTAGATCACAACAGCCATCCTAAATCCCCTGATTTTCTTCATCTTCTAAGAGTTTTCAAATTAATCAGTTTCTCAGTTCACTGATGCTGAAATAAGCAAATTGCCCTCTTGAGATTTCTAAAAATGTTTGCTGGTTTATTAGTTAATGATCCATAGATTCAAGTTTTTACAGTGATTAGCCAGTGATGTTATACATTTTTTCTTACAATTATATATGCACAAAACAATCATCACCATAAACCAAATAATCACCCTCTCAGAAAGGGTGAATTAAAAAATTATGCAGCCACAAGTAAAAATCTACAAAATGGCTACAAAGGAAAGAAATACAGTATTTAACAATATCCAATCATTTAATCACCCTAACACTAACTTTTTAAGTGTGTTTTTCTTCCATTTAAGGGGAAAAAAACTGTATTAAAACAAATGAAAATTAAATGAAACAAAATATTCTGCTGAAAGAGAACTTGATTTAAAGAAAGAAAATCAAACACAGTATGGTTAAGCAAAGCTGCCACAAGAATAAGACAACATTCTAACTCAAGTGGAGTACAAACTAGCTTTGTATTTAAAATCTTTGCAAATTATTCTTCAAGAGGTGTGAATGATGACAATCAGACTTGTTGTAGAATTAGAATTTCTCCTTTCAAAAGCTGAACTCCTTAGAAAACTGTAAGAAATACTGAAGTCAGAAGACAAAACAACAAAGTGTATTTAAATATGTCAATGGACATATATTTTACTGCAGGAATTGACACTAATTTAACTTACCAACAAATTTCTGGCATTTGAAACACTCTTCTAACCACTCAGGAGTTACTATGTGCTTGACTACAGAAATTGCTGTCAGGAATTTGACAGTTCGGGTCACTTTACTGGCAATGAGATGGGTGCACTTCTGGGCAGAGTCTGCTACTTCACCCCCAAGGATATACAGCTTCTGAAAGTTGTACAAAACACAAACAAGAGTGGAATAGTTGTTAAAGAAATAGAGGGGAAAAAGAAACTTTATATCATATCATCTCATCAAATCAAACTAAGCTCCTAATGAAAGAGTAAATATGGATTTATGTGTTGCAGTGCTTCCTTTACTCAAGCTGATTAATTTTGATAGAATTTACAGCCACTGAAAATCCAGGTATTTCCAGACATAAACATCACCTAGCAAGATTAAAAACAATTTCCCACTTCTGCAGTTTTTTGATTTTGGGTTGTGCTTTTTTTAAAGCAAGGAACTAACTATAAGAAAAAATTAATTTTTTTCAGTGAAACAGGATATTAAATGTAAAGTATGCAATAATAAGAATATATAATAATTTTGCTCTCTTCTGTAGGTGTGTACAGTACACACTGTAGCTACAGCAGTATACACAGTAGCTACAGCAAACTTAATTTTGCTAGATTTTCTTTAAAGAGAAAAGCATCTCATGAAAAACACATATTCCACATGCATTTTTGATGATACTGAGCAACTATTCCCTTTTCCTTGGTGAAGCCACCTAACTCAAACTAGCTCCTCACAGTTGCTACCTTATCAATTAAGCCAGTCATTATGTGAAGGAATGAGTGACACAATGAATGGGTTGGTGAGGCACATCAGATTACCACAGGTGTCAGAGATAAAGAATGCTCCCCTCATAAAAGCTTCAAGGATAAAAAAATACTTGGACAGCTTTAGTAACCATGCACCTTGGACTTCTGATTGAGACAAACAACTGGCCCAAATAAATAAAACCCACACCAATATCTATAAGTATAAATATTTAACAGACTAGGGTTTTTATTGCATGAATGCCTGGGAGTCCCAAAGCAAGAAGGCCTAAGGGTTGGTTAGATTAGAAGGCCTAAGAGGTCTCTGTGCACTCCACTGCTCTGATAATGATGAGCACAAAGGACAGGGACAGTGCTTGTGGCTCTTCTCTACCATGCTCTGATGGTTAGCATAAAGATGACCCATAAAAATATTATTTAATGACACTGAACCTCTCCACTGTTTCCTCCTTCCTGGTAACACTCTGTGAACAGGACATTGTACCCCTGTGCCGGATTCCTCCCGGCTGATTTATGGCCGGAGATAGCCTTGGGCAGCCCGCGCTCCAAAGGACGAGAAGAGGCCTCAGGTTTTTTCTCAATCTTCAGTGTTTATTAATTGTTTATCTAAAAGATTTTCTCTCGGCCCGACAGAGGTCTGCACAGCAGCCAGCCACGAGCACACTGAGAGCCCCCGGGGCGGTCACCTATCTTTATACTCAAAGTTACGTATACAATATTTACCTTTTCCCTCCAATACTTGTCACCCTTATTGATCAGTGCACTTCTAGTAATAACCAATCCCAAAGTGCCAACATCACCACAGAAGATGGAGGCGAAAAAGAAGAAGAAGAAGGACAGGACACGCCCCAATTCCTCCATCTTACTTCTCTAGACCCCCCTGTACAGAAATCCTAAACCCTGTGTTTCACACTCTAATTAACTCATCCCTTCACCATTCACCCAGTGAAATCCTCCCATCCTCATACAGGTGTTGTCTCCTGTGCAGGATCAAAGTCCAGCCACCAGACACTTCTGGCAACATTCCAGGACTCCCGAGCCCCCCCAAGGGTGGTCTCGGTGACTCTGCACATCAGTGCTGAGGTGCTGAGATCCCACACCCCTGAAAGGCAAAGGCTGCTTTTCTATGTTCACCTCAAGCACTCACACTCATGAGTGCAGACCTTGCAAGGCTTCCACCCTGATGTAGAAGGGACCCTTTGGCCATACAGGCACAAAGATTACTCCTCCATCTCAGTAAGATGAGGAGTACCCAGCCCCAGTTAGGTACCCAAACTCTGCATGGTTTTCCTAGCATCAGTGCTGACAGGTTTACATTGAACTTCACAAGCTTTGAGGCTGAAGTTGATTTTTTTTAAATTTCTGAGCCATAGCTGTTACCAAAACAGATTCTCTAGATAATTAACCTGGAACCAACAAGACAGAAACAAGAAATTGATACGGGAACTTTATGGGATACACTGAAAAACATTTTATGTCCCAAAATATTCAATATCAAGCTTCAAATGCACACACTGCAAGGGAAAAAAGACCTCTGAAGCTGAACCACTTTAAAACCAAGTATAGGTATAATAAAGAAAATATTTTATATTTTTGAGGACATCAAAATATACATTTCTAAGAAATGTAGTAACCCAAACTAAGCCTCAGTTACTTCTCACTATCTGAATGTTATAAATAATTTACTTTAAAGTTTTAGCAGAGCTTTATTAGGGAACAGAACAAAACCTCCCCAGGAACTTATCTCACACCTGCCATAAGCTTTGTCATCAGCTGTCTTTGAAGCATTTGGTACTACAGACAGCAACCCCACTAGAAGAATCCTGGGTCTTATCCAGTACAACTATCACTATTTTTCTCACCTAAATTTGGTCATGAAATTTGCTGATTTAAAAACAAATGTGTAAAGGGCTTTCTTGTTTTTTAAAGCAGTCCTACAGAAAGAAAAAGTGAGTCACACAGTAGTGTAAAGTAGTTAATTAAAGGAGAACAGCTACCAAATAAAAATCATTTCACATAAACCTACCCTAACCTCAGGGCTGGTAAGTACTGGTTTTTATCCACTAGGTATATGCTTATCAAGTCTTAGCAAAAATTCAACATCCATAAAAAACTGTCAGATGTTTCAATGTAGCTCACAAGACATAAGCCTGAAAGTCACCTTAATGTACTGTTGCACTTGCATAGGTTCAAATCCTGTGAAGAGCACCATTGGTGTCAGCTCAGGGGTGAGTTTCTTAGTAGGTGGAGGCAGGTCTTCAATCCTACAGAAAATGGGAAATACAGCACAATGTGATGTTTGGGCACAAGGCTGTAGAATTGTAATTTTGAAATTTAGACAAGCACACTTTTGCAAGTTTTACCAATGGAATGACCCAGATGAATGAGAAATAGGCATAACTTTTTCTGAAAGAAAAAATCACCATGCAGAGAACATGAAATATTCTCACACTCCTTCTGCACTCTCCCAACTCTCCCAGTTATTGTTTTGCCCTGCCAGCTGAGGAACTGGCAACATCCAAAGCCCACTGAGAGTTGTTTCAGTGAGCAGGGCACAGGATGGTGCAGGCTGATGTGCAGCTGACACTTCTGAGGAACAGACAATAAAGGGGCATTGACTGCTCACTGTTCTTACCTCGCTCTTTTGGAAGACGGCTGAAGACTGGCTTCATTCTGCTTTGGTTTCAAAGGCAACCTCACTCCCTGAAATCAGACCAGTCACATGTTTAGATCTGAATTAAACAGGGAAAATGACTTCTGTCCTGAATTAATCACAAATGAAAATTACACCCTGCTGCTGTATATGGGGTACCCAATACTGACACAACATGGCCAACAGCAATGCTGAGATTCAGCCAAAGCTTCTCCACAAACTTGGGTAACTCTGAAAGTGCACACCAAATAAAATATTGTGGGATTTACTTCCTTTAAGTAACACTGCTAATTATCAATGGAAAAGCCAATTAATTAAATAAGAGACTAAAGCCTGCCCATTTGTTAAGTACATGAAAAATACAATATTCTTTCTGGTGCTAAATTTCATGGAATGGTAATATCCCAGGAAATACTGTTATAAACTCAAGTTTCCTAACTACATAAACAGAAGCTGGAGAGAAAGTGCCATCTCCTCAGTACTAGATCAGCCCCCAGAGCATGTGCCCAGGGGTGATCAAATGTAGCTTTTAGGTTCTCCTTGGTCTGAGTAGCTTGAAACCACAGCTCTCAGGTGGAGGAGTGTGTGACATCTATTTCTTTTTAACCTTCAATACCTGAAATTTAATGAAGAATGCTAAGAGGCACATGACCAGAAAGACAGGCAGCATTGTACCAGCCTTGCTGTGAGAATGTTCCTCTGGGAGGAACAAGCCACAGGGGTTTGTTCCCTGCTCTCAGGCCAGGCATTTTTATGCTAGTCAGCCCATAGCACGAGCAGCTGGAAAGAAAAGTGCACATATTCACATTCTGATAGACATTTCAACTATGAAAATGCAAGAGGTAGATGGCATCAACAGCATCTGACAAGACAGCTGTCCTCAGAAGAGGACCCCAAACCCCAAGACAAACAGAAATGTCTCCTGTGAAGGAGTGAAGTACCTTGTCCTCCCTGACACTTCCACATGCCCAGCATTTTCTATTACCAAACCACATTCCTGTGTGGGCACCCAGAGGGCAGCTGGACTAGATTGTCTCCAGAAGCTCCTTTCAATCTGAATCACAAAACTCCCACCTCACATGGGCCAGAAGGGTCCCCATAAAAATACAGAAGGGAAGGTACTAAATTACCCATCAGATCTCTGAGGTCTCCATTTGCTACACAAGACAAAACATGGACAAAAATTTGCTGTGACTGACCCACACCAAGAATGTATCCAGTTTTAAGATGAGCTCAACTGCTATGTGAATGCAAAGGGGGGTGGTAAGAAAACCAAAACTGAGTTAGTTAAAAGCTATTTTAAATCCTAATACTGGTTACTGAACCTTCTCAAGGACTTTTTCTTTTGTAACAGCAGAATGTTTTCCATCTTCAGGAAAATATGAAGACCACGAACTTTTACAAGCTTTTAGTTTTCTAAATGACAGTTTTCTACAGGCCCATGAAACAAATCCACAAGGGTCTGTAAGAAGAATGTTTCAAACTTAGGGTCAGGAAAACAGTAGTGCTTATTGCTAGAGCTGAAAGGTATTCAAGCTATAGTGCCCAGAATCCCCGTTTTTTTTGCTACAAATTACATTTTGAGAGTTACTGAGCAGCTCTTTTCTGAAGAGTTTACAAACTGACTGAGATACAAATGATCCAAACACAAGAGGTGAGGCAAAACGTTTTTGTGAATTATAAAATGTCATCTGAGAGTCCCCTGTAGTACAAATTTGCCTACATCAAGACATACTGTGAAAAATTGAGTATAAATTGGAAATGGGAAGAAAATTTACAACACAAAAACATGAGATAGGTGTAAGAGCTCACAGGAAAGCTGCAGCTTAATCTGAATATGCAGAACACTCACATTTTGCACAGTTCACAGAATACCCTTCACAACAAAAATTTACTTCTCTTGTATGTTTTTCAATTTTCCACTGTTCATTCCAGCTGACATTTCAGGGTTATCAACTACACTTATTAGTATGCATGATATATTTCTAAATTTTAAAATACTTGGTATATATGCCCATGGTTTTAATTCTTACTATATATCAGAGAGATGATATGACGTAGTAGCACCCTTAACTTACATTATGTAGCACACTTAAAATTCAGCCAATATTCTAACAAAATTCTTACTGATTTGGGGTGTTCTGTCTTAAAAACCCTTATGTGGTCTCACATGCAGAGTGTTAGGTACTGATTTAAAAAGTATTAAGGTCTGATGTAGAAATTGAAGAGTGAAACATCTAGCCCAAGGTGTGTCAACAGTAACTTAATTTTGTGTATCTCACTAAAATTCCTTAATTTTGCAAAAGATTATTCTCAGATTCCTAAAAAAAAAAAAAAAAAAAGTACAACCAGGAGCTTCAGCACAGGCAAGGAGTGATCTTATCAAAAAATTATACAATAATTCAACATACCATTAGAAGTTCTGGTGACACCTTTAATGGGACTCTCCAAGCATCTAGGGAATGGAGAACAGAACAAAAATGACAACACTGCCGAATTATTTACACCAGAGCAAACACTCCTGCTGATGGAACAGGCACATAAAACGCTGCAGAACAGAGGGTTCTGTGACTCTTACCCAGCAGGTTGAGCACCAGGTGCTGGCTGGGGGAGAGGGGGTCCTGGAGGTTGAAGACGGTGTAGCGGCTGTGCTGGATCTGCCGCAGCGCCTCGAAGTTGCCCAGCAGGATGTCACAGAGCCACTGCGCGTTCACGCACGGGATCCGCCACTCCTTGGCCTTCTCGTACTTCAGCCCGCTGGCCCTTGGTGGGCAGAGAAGGAGAAAAGGAATTTGCATTGCAAAGAAATTGGTAAAAATAGGAATTTTTAAGAATAAAACGAAAATATCAGTGGTTTTTATCGGTCTATTGTTTGTTTTAACTGTGACAGAGGAGATACTCCAAAAAATGGTTTTGTTGTACGTGTCAGAACAAGTCAGTCAGGGGAGAACTTCTGCTGAAAATGGAAACTTTAGACCTGGATTTAAACTTTCCCTCCTCCAATGTTTTAGAACAATTATTAAAAAAGGTATTTTATTTATGGATGATGTAAGAGTCAGCATCACTTAGGAACATTATCAAATAGGAAAGTCAGAAATTACTTCCGTTTCGTCTGTGTTCAGAAGGCCAAATTATCACTTAATATATGCTGTAAATTAGTTCAAGAAATAACACCACTAAGTTTATTGTTAACAAACTGCAGAACTGATTTCAATTAACACTCTTATAATGAGCACACGTAACACCTCACTACTACGTGTGGTGGTGTTTGAAGGATCCTCTTCCCCAGGATGAGGGAAGAGATGAGAAACTTGATTCCATGTTTCAGAAGGTTCATTTATTATTTTATGATATATATTATATTAAAAGAAAATTACATATTAAAACTGTGCTAAAGAAAGGAGACATCAGAAAGCTAGACAGGAATGAATAACAAAATCTTGTGACAGACTCAGGGAGTTCAACACAGCTGGCTGTCATTGGCCATGAATTAAAAACAAATCACATACAACCAATCAAAGATGCACCTGTTGGTAAACCATATCCAGACCACATTCCACAGCCATCAGATAATTATTGTTTACATTACTTTTCTGAAGCTTCTCAGTAGAAAAATCCTAGCAAAAGGATTTCTATAAAATATGTCAGTGACACCTCACATTCAGAGAGGCACCACCTGGCAAGAGGCTGCTGAGAAAGCAAGGACTGTAAAGCAGGGACTGTGGAGTGCAGCACTTACTCTTTGCAGATGAGAACTGTATTGCTGCGACACAGGTAGCCCGTGTATTTGGCACCTGCCAGGTAGGCCATGAGCTTGAGGTCATCTCTGTCACTGTCAACAAATCCTGTCACTGAGATTATCTGCAGGCAGAAAGACAGTTTTAACTAACTGAACATTGATGGCACTTATAAAACACTCCCATGAAAAATATGTTTCCATGACTAACTTTTTACATTACAATGAAATGCACAGCATGGTGTGTAAAGCACTCAATTAAAGCGTGGCTTGTAGGATACAAACAGTACAATTTAAAAGTCATTTGTTTATACAGAAAAATTTCAGGCTTCTGATTCAGAAAGAATAATTTTCATTCTTCTGGTCAGCTTTTTCTTATTTACAGAGACCACAGCATTATTATGGAAGAGCTCAGAGCTAATTTGCTTCTCACATGTCTGCCATCTTCCTTCTGCTGCAATTTACATAGAGGCACACGCAAAAAAATTCTTACACTTGCTCTACTCTAAAAATCTCAAAACTGTGCTCTACTCTGCAATTTAGCCAAATAAACTCTGCTAGCTGATCACAGGTGGTGAACTGTAATTCCACATCTTCCATTATTATCTTTAATCCTGACAGGTTTTTGGTTTTGCCATTCTCACATTTTCTTTAGGGAAAGGCAACAGTACTTCTGTTTAAAACTGTGTTTATTACATTGCATATTACATTTACTACTAACCACTGAGTAGACACACATGTTGTTATACTCTAATTTTCCCAAATCTGTATTTCTTTTTATGCCAGTCAGGACAGGCTATTAGCAAGGCCATCATCCCATATGTCTGCATCCAGCACAAAGAAATCCAATGCCAAGACATACTCTGGCACCTTGGTTAATACAGCATAGCACATTCCAAGATGCCTCTCAATGAACTGAAGTTTTCCAATTCCACAAAATTCCACTTTCACAGCTCCTCATTGCACAGGCAATGGAACTGTGACCTCCTATCCTCTGATTAGCAGCACAGGCTTCCTTTTTAGGTATTTGCTAAGCACTGACTAAGAAAAACCCTTAAAAATCCTCTCAAAATCCTGGGTTATGGTGAGGAAGCACATGCTGTTCAATGTGCTGCTGCTATAAATGTGCAGCCTGGATTGCTGCTACCTTGCTGTGTGTAAGTCAGGCAATCTCTGCCCCTCAGTGTCTGAGAGTAACTCACAAAGGCAGGTGTTACTCCTCACCACTCTGAACTCAGGGAGACTTGCAAAGCACTGACAAACACCTGGCAGCACCACCACATCAACACAGCACCTTAGGATTAACAGAAGCTTTTCTTCCAAGGCAAAAGAAATGTGTAAAGCACTTTCTGGCTCTGTTTTAATGCTGCTCTTGGAATGAAGCAAGCATTCTTTCAAAGTAAGCTTTTCCTTCTTACATGTTGAGAACATGGCTTTCCTCCTGGTGGAAATGCCACTGGAAAATGAAGGGCTCGATGAGGTGGGACCATCTTCTTCTTCTTAAAGATTGCATTCAGCCAGTGTGCTGTAATACATCTCTTCCTTTCTCTTAAAGCCTAGGAACACAGGCACAAATAGCTTTTAAAACCCAAAATACATGCTTTCTCTTTTTATACTTTTTCTACAAATTAAAAGTTAGATTTTAATTGTTTTTCTCTACATTTTAGATGCATCTTTCTCATAGCATCTTCCTTAGTGCTCTCTGGAACAAGTCTACTACACACACTATGAAAGTTTGTACCCAAAAAAACACAAATCATAAAAACACAATGAGAAACTTTATATTTGCTTTCTAAGCCTGAAGCACACAGTGCAAAGGCCTGCCTTTCCATGATAAAATGAAAGCATGGACCCAGCAGGTTCCCAGCTGGCTCACCTGAGCATACATGTTACTGACTTGGCTTTCACACAGAAGGTGAGTACATCTGCTCGTGAGGGTTGGGTCCACTGTCCCACCGTGTGCTTGGATGATCTGGTGAGAGAGCAAGTGCAGAACTTCTAGGATATAACTATTTTTACATGACATTAAGAAACAAAAAGTCTGAAATGAAAGTCCACCCTTTAGGACACTGCCTTCATTAGCATCACTTCACTGAAGAGTTACCCCCCAAAACTAGGTTTGTTATCTAGCTTTAGAACAATTTTGAAAACAAAACAGAAAATTAAATATGCGGCTTTTCACTGAACAAAAAGTCTATTTTTTAGAAGAAATGGAAAAAAATAAACAAAATAAAGATATATAAACAAAAACAACCCTTCTCATGTTTTTTATGTTTTGCAGTATAACTATTAAACAATTTTCATGAACTATTCAATTCTATCTCAGCAATAAACACAAGTGCTGTTAAAAATGTCAACAGCTTACTTGATTATGCAAAATTGTAGGGAAAATTCAACTATAAAATCCATCAGAGGTTTCTGAAGAACATCAAAGTCCTCTTATTTAGGAAAGGATACAATCAGATTTTTCTGAAAAATAGAAGTTGGCAAAAAAATAGAAACACTCTATTCTTCCATCTTATTCACTCAGGTGGATACCTCACAGGCTACTAAATGCCAAAATTATATGCAAAAAAGAATGGTTTTATACAATCAAGTTAAAGCTAGACAGCGATGCTATATTACATTTGCTGTACTACAGCTCCCTGATTAAAGCATAAATAACTGGGAAATAATTAAGGCTGCAACTTATTTAGATCATGTTCTGATTGAAGACTTAATTCAACCAGGCTGCACACCTCAAGTATTTCTATTACTTTTTCTGGGCAGCAGCAGTTGAATATTATTTTTAGTTTGTAACAGAAGAATTACACAAAAGGATGCCTAAAGAAGAGTGAACAGAAGTACTTCCAATGTTCTCTTTTAGAATTTAGGGACTATGACATTATGTTATATTATATTATGCACAATCTTACCCGTTTCCAGGTCGCTAGCAGCTGCTTGTCAGGCATCTGCTCTGGGTAATCAGCAATTGCAAAGACACAGCCCAGTAGGAAATACTCTTCTGGAACTGCAATAGTATGGCACATAAAGAACAAACAATTAAAAACTTCAAAGTCTGAAGAATTCATCTCAAAATACGTTTGCTACACTGACCTCCTCCTATTACAAGGTTATAAACCTCTTTTAAGTTCCTTGGAAAAAGTAGGATCCAAAATTCCAAAGCTGAAAGCCTTTAAGGCACAGCTCAACCCACAGTCTGATTTTGTTAAGAGTAGTTTTTTTTCCTGGATGAAGAGGAGCTAAAGGGTCACCAGAAAGAAAAGATAAAACTACTTCATCTTTTATAGAGATCAGCTATGAACAGCCAAAACAATCATAAAGCTTTCAGTTCTACTATTAATTCAAAGCAAGGTGTAACAATTTTCCAAAACTGAATCTTCAATAATTTACTGGTATTTCTGTAGCTGTTTGAAAGCTTCCCCCTCCCCCTCTTCCAAGGGAAAGTTTTAAAACAATTGTGCTATGCATTTACTAACACTGTTCTGAAAGTATAGGTTGTGTGCTTGTGGTATCAACTGTATATCTGGAAAGAGAACGTTCTCAGCACTCTCATGCTTTTCAGACTGCTGGATCATCATTAGCTATTATTTGAATAAAAAAATAAGTATTATTATAATATTTTAATTATAATAATATTATCATTTTTTAATATTATATGTGATGTTATATAAGTATTTGCCTAAAAATCAGAAAAAACAGTTCTGAGCCAGGAGTGGCATTTCTTACAATCCCATCCTGTAAACACAGCATGACTTCTTGATATTCTACCCCATTCATATCATTAGCTACTTTTTTGCAGGATCAGAAGGCAATGATTACTAACTCTCCACTGCTGGATCGTGCCCAAAGAGCGGCTGCTGCTGCAGTTGCTGCTGTTGCTGCTGGTGGTGTTGTGGCTGCTGGGCTGCAACTGGAAGCTGTAGTGCTTGAGGTGTCTGAGTTAAGTGCTGCGCTGCCTGATTCTGCATTTGCTGCTGCTGGTGCTGCTGGTGCAGTCGCTGTAAGTGCTGCTGCTGCAGCTGCTGCTGCTGATGTTGCAGCTGTTGCTGTTGCAGCTGCTGCTGTTGCAGGTTCTGCTGCTGCAGGTGTTGCAGCTGTTGCTGTTGCTGCTGCAGCTGTTGCAGCTGCTGTTGCAGCACATGCTGCTGCTGGAACTGGAGCTGCTGCGGAGGGCGGTGCAGCTGCTGCTGCGCGTGGAGCGCCTGCTGCGGGAACTGGAGCGGCTGCTGGGAGAACTGGTGCTGCTGATGGACTTGCTGCTGCTGCTGCTGCTGGGGAAACTGGTGAGGCTGCTGCTGTTGGAAAGGCTGCTGGGAGATCTGGGGTTGCTGCTGCTGCTGCTGCTGCTGGAGCTGCATAAGTTGCTGAGGTTGAAGGTGTAAAAGAGGATGGTGCTGTTGCTGCTGTGCTTGATGTGACTGCTGCAATAAATGTGTCTCTGGTGTTAGTTTCACTTGACTAAACAGCACCACATTTGGATGTCCCTGTTGGCTATGATTTACTTGTTGTTCTAAACTTTTTGTAGGTGCTGAAAGTGATTGTAATATCTAGAAAACAAAGATTATTTTTGTGACCTTTTGGTTGTCATTCGGTTTTAAAAATATTTAAAGAACTACTGGGAAAATACAATTCCTAAAAGAAAAGAACCCTACACCTAAATACCTTGTGAGCTAAACAAAATCTTTAAGTGCCTAATAGCAAAATGAAAAGACAGGACTTACACAAAGAGAAGAGTGGAGCTGCATGTGACTCCTAATAAACAGCAATGCACATTTTAGTTAAATTTAAGATTAAAGCCCATCCTTGTATTATTAATATTTTTTCCAACAGCATTATGACTATTAACACTATATTAATAATTACATTGATCAACTGCAATATTAATTTTAAAATCCCACTGGCCCATTAAATTCAGAGCTTAGTTCCATAGTCCTATTTTCACTTAAAAAATTCTAATGATACCTTCATTAATTAGTGCTGTTCGAAACCTTCATTAATTAGTGCTGTTTTGAACAAATTCAGAAAAATACAGCTTGTGTTTTAATCTCAATACCAAAAAGCAAAGAAACATTGTTCTGCTGAGCACTAAGGGTTTCTTAGGGAAAAAACCCAAAACAACCTAACCTCCCTACTTAAGAATTCCAGATTTTAGGTTTATAGAGTACTGAAGTAATCCAGAATTTAATTTTATTTTTAAATGTATAACCCACTGTTAAGAGAAAAATCATTTCATACTAAGCAGAAATAAGTTAAGCAGCGAATTTTTATGCATCAGAAAAGGGAAAATTAGGCAAAGTTCTAATAGATTAAGATGAGTTCTACATATTTATTAAAATATTTTAATATAAACTACCTATTACAAATGAGAAGGAGCAAGAGGAAATTCTAGACTTGCCATTCATAAAGTCTTTTAAACATGAAATCAGCTTTGATGAACCCTGCAAAGCTTGTTTCCTTCAGCCTCACTACTTCAGCACACACAGCGTCACCTTCAGCAACGTGTGTGTGAGAGAGGAATCAAAGCCCATCACCAGAGCACACAGCCAATTACTGTATCCTCTCAGCCATTCACCAACTCTCCATCAGAGGTGGCTCAAGTGTTTGCACAATGCACATCAAAACACCTCAGGTGTCAATAAATAATTCTGATGTGGTTGGTATTGCACCCACGTGCAGCCATGATTATCAATGCACCACCCATGGCTCATGTCTTGGCAGCACCACAGTAGAAACATTCAATAACTAAAAATAACACACACAAAAAATGTTTCCATGGCTCGGTGTGAGGAGCTTCTCCCCACAACAAGAAGCAAAAGCCAAAATTACAGAAGCTTCTGGACATGTATTTCAAAATAAAGGGCTAAAACCTTCAAAAGCATTCTATGGCTACATTCAGAAAGTAACTATGTATCTGTAAACACCTGAAGATGACAGATTTTGCTACTTGGCAGAAATCTGAGATTCAAACTAAACACTAACTTTCCAGTAATGTTCACTGAGACTTGCTCTCATTCAGGGCAGAAAGAGAGAAGTTATAGAGGAAAAGGTAGAACAGGTATTCCTCCCTCCAGGAAGCAGATTCACAATTCTAAGATGCAGAACCTTGGAGCTGGCCCAGCAGCCTGAGAGGGTGCTTGGTGCAGCCCTCACACATCATCATCCAGCCCCTGCTCCAGCAGACTTTGGGTGAACAGAGACAAGCCAAAGCACACAAGCACCAGTGCCCTGTAGCTCTGCAAATATTGCTGACAGAGAAATACTTCCACAGGGACACCACTGCTGTATTTGATGGCAGTGACTGGGCTGGAGAGGATGTGCTGGCCAACTGAGCAAATGGTTGGCAGCTCTGCTCAGGCCTTGCCCAGAAGTCTCAGCCCTTAAACAATTCAAGGCACTGAGAAGAGGAATCTAATCAGATTTCAAATAAAGCCTCTATTTCCATTTTGTATTAATATGTCATACAATCAGCACAGAATCAACATCTCTGAGTGACTCCACACTGTGTAAGTACTGACTGGAAGCCTCTATACTGCTCTGGCACCTTTCAAAGTTTTACCATCAGATGAACATGAAGAAAGGCACCAATGCAATTATTTAAGTGAAAGAAATGTCTAACATTTACCAGGGCCTCCCTTCCCACAAACATCTAAGCATTCCAATGCTGCAGGTGCAGCATGCTCACTTGCTTTTTATTATCTTGTAGAAAAACATTCAACACAAGAGCAGCAATTATTTCAACTACACAAGTGGCATAAGGAAGTGTAAGTTAGGACCTCTCCATCATAATATGCACACTATATAACAACCTAACAATGCCCAGCAGAACAATGCAGTATGGAACTGAACCTGCTGTGGGAACAATCAATTCCACAATTTCATGTGTTTATGGCATAAATAATTCCTTGCAGTGACTGAGAATCTAGAAGGACAGGAAACCGGGTTTCCTGAACTAGCAAAATAATTCTAAATTCATGTTTTTCCCTCTCTTACCAAGAAGTCCTTACTGCAAACCTAAACCATGCTGCAGTTATGAAAGAGTAAAGCTGTGTATGTTTTTTCCAAATGCATTCTGTGAACTTGGTAGAAATTAAGTTACTTATTACAAGGAAATTACGAATTTGGCTACAATTTTAAGTAATAAGGGGAAGCATTAACTTTGGGTATTTCAAGAACAGCAAAAGAAAACTGAAGTTCTTGGACACTATAGCTCCTAAGAAAAAGTCCAATAGCTTATAAATTAAAAATCCAACACTTACATGTGCTACATTTGATGGTCTATTAATCTGCTGAATATCAGCACTATTAGTAATATTCCTTAACGTCCGCACGGCTGGACTCCACGTGGCCATCATTTCCTGGCGGTCAGAACTTTGGGCACCTTGCACTGAAGCCATGAGGTTGCCTCTCATATCAGGAGGCAAAATGTTACCTGGCACTGGTGGGACATTGGCACACAAATTAATCAACCCGGAGTCCTTCCCTTGAGGCAACCTACGCTTTGCTGCAGATGCCTGTGGGACTTCAGCTGGGGTCCAGTTCAAATTCCTTTCTTGCTTTTCTGGAGAGGAATCGGAAGAATCATCGAACATCAGTTCCCCTTTTGCCTTCTCAGCAGTAGTAGATTTTGGTGAAAAAGCTTGATCACCCAAAGGTGATCCTTCTCGAGAAGATGCTGGGCTTGATAATTTTTCATCAGTACTAGCCTCATTTTGTGAATCTTGTTCTTCATTTTCTGCTTCTTCCTCCTCTTCCTCCTCCTCCTCCTCTTCCTCCTCGTATATAATTAAACGAGGATGATAAGGAGTCTCTTCTTTTTTACTCTTATCAGCTATAGAATCCAGTACCCAGTCTGGGGTCACAATTTTAATGCTGTCCCGTTTATAAGCACATTCATATTTTTCCTGAGGGGGAAAAAAAAAGTTATTTAAAGACAAAACCAATCACAAATAAGTTCTCTGAGATCAGGGCTAGAGAATGGAGAAGGAGATTACAAGGACACTGTCCAATACCAGAGAGTAATCTTGCCCAGATCCAACAGGACTTACACTGTGCAGAACCACAAGTTCCAAGAGATTAAAATGAAAAAAAAAATTCTCCACATTTACACTATAAAGGACTCAGAAGGCACAACTGCAGATGATGAATGTCTTCACTTGCAAAATTCTTCTCTAACCCAATCATCAAAATATTCCAACCCAGCAGTGAGGAACATCATGGTCAATACTAAAATGCATGTGATTTTAGGAGGACATTAATGGCAAGTCAAAATACAGTTTATGTTTTATCCACTATTAAAAAAAAAAAAAAGTAAAAAAAATCTCAGTCCCACTACGAAAGAGCATTTGGGGAAAAAGTCAGAATCTCAGAATAGAGACAAATATTTAAAAGGTGATCAGTAAAAAAAAAGCACTTCAGCATGAATATATCTTAAATCTTAAAGCTTCACTGTTTCCTTTCCTAATAAACAGAATAGACACAGAATCAGTGTCCTATTTATTTGAATATCCTCTTTAATGGAAACCCCTCACATACATCAAAACAGTAGAGAAAAACTTTCTTTCAAAAATTTGAAACTTATTTCAGGATCTAATATTTAGAAATGACTGAGCTTTTATGTCTAACAACATAAATTAACAACAAGCACATTCAGAGTAAATTGATATAGTGATTCTCTGAAATTATTTCCTATAATGAAAGTGTCATTCATGCACAATAAAGAGATTGGAGTTATAATCAAGTTTATTTGCCAACACAAGATTTTATTCTTTCATTCTGCTAAGAATTATTAACAATCTTGTTTTCTCATCCTGTAATCCTCTCAGAGCAATCATGTAAGTTTTCATAGTGAAAGAAATGTTCTTGTTACAAACTGCTGCAGTTTCCCTTGTAGTGTATCAGAGCAGCAGGACTGGAAGCAGTAAGTAATAATCCCATAAAATTGTTCCCATTCCATGATTGTGTGCATTAAAATATTTGTATCCTACAGGCAGAGAATGCTAAAACCTCTTTAAGTTTCTTGACTGGCAAGCTAAAGACAACATCCTTTGTTCTAAAAAGCTTCTTATTTAAGCTTTTAAGTAAGCTATTATTAAGGCATTTCATTGATTCTTACAAACAAAATTTTAGGTAATAAAGTTTTGCCCAAGCTTTATATTTTATTGTGATGAAAGGGACAACTAGAATGGTGTTCAATACACCCTTCTTAACAGTCCACAGAAGAAATATCAAGCACCTAATTAAAAAAAAAAAAAAACAACACACACACATATTCAGCAAAAAGAACCAAGCCCTACAAAGCTTCCTATATTTTAAAGAAGGAAAAGCACTCATTTCCCATGGCCACACTTTCTCTTCTCCCAGTGCCAGCCCATGTTTTATTCCTCAATATTTCAATTTTGTCCCTTGTTTTTCTTCACTGATTCTGTATCTGTGGATTTATAATATAATCACAATTACTAATGACTGTGACATATCAAAATTAGGCTAAGACAAACAAGATACAGAATAAAATTCTTTATTCAAACTGGAATTCAAATACCAGTGTGAAATTGGACATCCTTTAAATTAATCAGGCTTAAAGCCATGCAGAAAACAAGTGCAAACTGAATAGCTGCAATGCCTAATTTTGCTGAATTTAGTTGTTAATCAACAGTGCTAAGAATTCTAACTTCAGGCAGATGGAAAATTTTTGACTACTTGAAAGCAAATGCGAGCTACAACAAGAACTGCACACGTAATAAACTCTTACCCCCTTTGGCTCAGGCACAATCAAGTGAGTACATTTCTTATTGAGGCTCAGCTGGCAATTCCCTCCATAAAAAGTAATCAAAGCCCACAGCGTACTTCGGTCTTCAGATGAAACCTAAAAGGAAGGTGGAAAAGCCTTTTAGCTCTGTGCACCCAGCTGGCTTCAGCTGCAAGAATTTTAGTAATCCACAGCACACCATTTACAAGGCTGGCTAATGTATTACCTATCACTTTTAAATACCAAATTAGCAAGAAAGTAATAAAGGGAAAAAAAGGGTGACAAAGACACACAAGAAAAACCACTAAAGAGTAATTTTTAACCTGCAGAGACAGAGGAAACAAAGAGGGAAAAAAAGTCATAGTACAACAGAAAGACTGGTATCTCTCCTCAAAAAAAGCAAACATCCCACATACAATGCACACTGGAGTAGACTGAAATATGGTTCACTTCTTACCTGAGAGAGACAAGCAGTGACTCCAAAAAAGATCTGACAAGATTCTGGAGAAAATCCATTTACACTGGAAAGCAGGTGTCAAGGATGCAAAATAATCAGGTAAGTTTCCTGAGGGACATTAGAAGGAAATGAAACAGTCTATGCAGTACTTCTCAGATCATACCAAGTACCTGACCATTCCAAAACTTTCATCTTTGAAAGCACATTGTCTGTTTGCAATAAAAGTTTATGCATCAAGAAAAAAACCTGATGTACAAACTGGATCAGAACACCATCAATCCTATGATCAATTCTGGCAACATTCTAAACCAGAACTAACCTGGGAAAGACAGATGGACTATCAGACTTCTGCAACTTGCCCTTATTTCCCACACTTTCATATCATCTTGTGCTTGAGATCCATGCACATTTGTCACAAAAAAATGACTACAGAAACGGGTGTACATTGTGTCACATGCAGACAGAGATTTTTTAAATGAAACAAAATTATTTTCCCTCTGATGCTGACAGATGCACCAGCAACACTCACATTTTGAGGGCCAGAAGAGACAGCACACAGCAAGCTGATGACAAAGCTGAGAGCACTTTAAAACTTCAGAATAAATTACTGCCAAAACCCAGAATACCTCAAGAAGTTCAAGCCTGATGAACACCCTGAATTGTTCTCCATTTCATCCAAGGCAGAAATTCAGTACTGGATCTTTCAAAAGTGCACATGTGTCTACTCCCTGCCTGAGTACCTACTGCTAGCACATAAAGCAGAGACAGTCAGTATTTAACTTTTAAGAGGTCCATCAGTTTGCCTGGAGCTTGCACTCTCTAAAGAACAGGAGTGAAAGAGACTCGTTTTTAAAAGTTACAAGCAGCATAACAATAAAATAAAACAGAGGGAATACAGCAAAACTCACTTTTCTTCCTGCCATCAACAAAAGCTCAGAAGTGCTCTGATTCTTTTTAATCTATACAAGACCATTGAAAAACACACCCTCCTCACTCTTGCTTTTGCTGCAAAAGAAATTGCCAGCCCTCTTTAAGGCATTATAGCCACAGTTTTCACACATGAAAGTCTTTCCTTCTTCAGAGTCTGCTTCCAGCTTCATTTTTCTGCCACTTCCCTTCCACTGCAGGTTAGTCAGACTTTGCACACATCAGTGAGCAGAGCACAGGAGAACATTCTGCCATCTTAAGTTCCCTCTGGTGAAAACAACTTCCACTAAAATAGAAAAAAATTACTGTGCTTTTACAATGTATTAAATCTTTCTATATTAAACTTTACCTTTAGCAACTGACAGGAAAATGCCCATCAAATAAGCACCAGAATTGGTAAGGCAACATAAAATCCTTAAAGCTCTTATTAGATCCATATGTCTAACTGACACAAGATGTTCCTAGGACTTGCTTCTTCAGAAATTCAATGACCACTTTGACCATTATCAAACTAAAACATAAACTAAAGACAAAAATGCAGAATCTCAAACAAAAGCATTCAGCTAGAAAAGCTAAGCTATTCCTATTAATGATTGTATTTTTTCATTATGGCAGTACCTAAATCCCTAATGAAAGGCCAGATGTCACTGCACTAGAAGTCATAAAGAGACTGAAACAGGCTAAAACGAAGTAAAGACTTAACAACCCATTGTAGTGAGCACAGTAAGGCTCAGAGTAAAACCTAAACCCACCATGTTCTAAGGACATGAAGTGCTAGGAAGTCAGAGGTCCAAGGACACATTTATTGCTCACAGGTGTGCAAAACTTCCTTCTTCCATGCAGCTGAAGCACAAGTCACTACTGAGACCTGGCCTTTTCATTTGGCCATTCCAATGTTCCCACAATAAAGACTTCCTGAGCAATAGCCATTGAGAGCTACATTCCCACATTTATAGCTACAATTTAATTATGGACTGCACCATTCCATTGTCTCATCTGTTTATTTCTCTTCTGGGTATCCAATAACATCAGCTCTTAGAGTATCATTTAAAAAAAAAACTGGTTGCAGGTGGAAAACAAATTTTTAATAGTGCAACTTCTTCATGTGAAAGAACATCAATAAAGCTAACATCAACGTTAGGTTACTTAAATCTGAAAATGTAGCTAATTCCAAGCTTTTTTTTTTTTGAACACTCCTCATGGACAGGGAGAAGGTTTAGAGACATGCACCATAAGCAACTAAACACTCACCCTGATGATGAAAGCACAACAAACACATTTATTATGTCCATACACAAATGACCAAAATCACTAGCCTAGACATCAGAGAAACACAGTAAGTTGCAAAGGCACACACCTTAAACTATTGGGTATAAAACAGAAATTCTGAATCTCTGAAGCACATTAAGGCCTGAATTCCTAGTATGAACACCTGGATTCTTGCACCTACTAGCTCTTGTTTTCCATTTGATAACAGCTGTCCTGTAAGTGCCTATGAAGCACAAAATAGGCAAAAGGACAGGAAAACTGAGCACAAAGAAGCTCCAAGCACACTGAAAGCTTGGCAGGCAAAGCACCATTTTAGAAGTTTAAGCAGAACCTATTTGAAACAGACTTGAATCCCTCACTGGTATCCATTCTAACATGTTTTCTACAGAAAAAGGATACGGCAGGAGAGCTCCACAGCGAACAGACAAGATCACCCAGGAAGGCTGAAAAAAACAAAAACCTGGTTTTAGACATTAAAATCCTTGCTCTACATGCACAAAATATGAATTACCTTCCAAGTTCATGCTTTGGCTAGTTTTAATATACATGTCCTAGCTTTGGGAGTCTAAGTGTTTCACAGACATTGCACTTAGTCTGCAAATACTTTTCATTTATTTGCAAGAATTCACATAAAGACAGGTTGTGCAGCAACCCCTTCTCTCATGCCATTTACATTATTTATTCATCCTCCCCCTTTTTGCAGTTCTTACTTGCAAGAAAAAATAATTCAGACAATCCCACTCTACACTCATCAGCAAGGAGTGCAGAACCACAGCCTAACACAGAATGAGTTTTCTAAAGACAGAACAATGCTGGCTGCTGAGCAGTGACACCTCTCTGACAGCATTCTGGGACAGGAGGGCCCAAAGGGACACAGGGAGGTGGCACTGAGTGGAGGAGATGTAGGACACTGGTCCCAGTGCAGCAGGTAAGGAGGAATGGGCAAAGAGTGACATCACATTCAGAATGGAATTACTTTTCCTCAAAAGACAAACAAAAGAATATATTGTGGAAACTGTGTTTATGGTGGTCCAGTTCTGGTTATTCTCCTTCCCCTATAAGGCATAATACAAAAAAGAGCTAAAAACACTTCTAACTCCTCTGGAAAAAAAAAATAAAGATCTTTTCTTCCCTTAAGTTTTTAATCTTCCTTTTTCCCTATAACCAGCTACTTCTGCCTCTGACTTCCAGTCCCTTTAATACTTAGTCTGATCTTCTTGATTACAGATCATGTTGTGATGTTTTCAGGTCAAGCCAAGTGACATTAGTGAAAGATTTGCTCTCCTCCAGCAAATGAGTTGGCAGTTATGAAGCAAATTAAATTATTTAAGTGGCATTAGAGAGCAGGAAGTGCTCTCTACAATGTTGATGTCCTTCCTTCTCATGAAAATGGCAGCAGTTTCCTGGCTTATGAAATTAAAATTACACCAAAAACTACTTCAGAAAAAAGAACTACAAATTAACCAGTACACCCAGTATAACCATAAAGGTTCCTATCCAATCACCTTTCATTTTTTGGAGTTAATTCACAGTTCTGCACTGTCAGGTGAGCTCTCATGACAAAACCTATCAAAATTCTCTACTGCCACCTGCACCTGTATGGAAAAAATAACCCAAAATCATGGACTCAAAGGTATCAGCAGTGAAATTCCAGTGTTATTTCTTCCAATCTCTCTCATGACTTTCAGAGTGACAAGTTCACATATTCAAAGATGAAGCCCATAATTTTTCACTGACAAATACCTGCTATTGGAAAGTAGTAACAAAATACTGGTAATTCCAGTGTAAGAAAGGAAAAAATACTAAAAAAACCATAAAAAAACTGAGGAGGAATAAATCCCCTAATTTTCTACAAGTTTCTATAGTCCATAATTAGCACAGTACATATATGCAGAATGAACAAAATTATTTTGCACTTTGCCAATTTTATGTGTTTTTAAAAAAAACCTTTCTCAACTACTACTTATTCTAAATTGTTTTCCACTGCCAAAAGCTTTTAAGAACCTTTCCTTCAGAAATACTTCTAAAGTAGAACAGGACATCATCTCACAGATGACTGAAAGAAAAATCTGAAAAAAATCCAAAGCAGAGCACTAAAAATTACCCAACATCACTGATAGATACAGAGCAACAAGCACGAGGAGAGAACAGAACTGTAACAGAATCTGCAAGTCAGGATAAAAGTTTGTGTCACAAGAATGTAAGATTTTTCAAGAAATGCTTTATTCAGTCATCATCCAAAGATGAATATTTTGTTATAAGAATGAAGGATTTATGTCAGTACTTTGACAATATCATGGATGAGTCACTCACCTTTACCACAGGGAGATCAAAAACTTCTCGAGATTCTCCAACTTCTGGATTGTCCCCATCTTCTGAAATAATATGTGAGGCCAGTGCATTGTAAGAAACTTCCTTTGCTTTCCCAGCTTTCAGAAGTTGGATAACCTAAATCCAAAAGTGGACAGGGAGAAGTCAGCAATTTTTAGCAGCTTTTATTTGAGAAAAACATTCCTGCCAGAAGACACTGACACTGGATGGATGGATATGACCTTCTCTCTTGGCTGTCCTCCTGTAGGTGCCAGAACTTCTCCTGAAATTGCCAAACACATTTAAAACCTGACTGCCAAAGGTTTACATCCTTACTATATTTTCATCACTGCATCTCAAGAGCTACTTTTCAAAATATTGATGATGGGGAAGGAATTGGGGAATTGAAAGTTTTTTTCCAAAACACGTATTCCTCAAAAAATATATTTTAAAAAATTTCCTTCATGCAGGGAAGGAAAGGTCTTTTAAGTGTTTGTTTTTGCTTAGGGTAGCTCTGGAAGTGCTTGAATATACTTTACAGTAAGAAGCTGAATTCTAAGGACTAAGTGATTTTGTGAAATACAGAAGAAAAATAACAAGTAGGACTCATGCTCTCCTAAATTATTACCTCGAGGAGCTGGAACTGAAGTGCTTCACTCCACTGCTGTGCCCTGAGAATGGAAAACACCTCCCAGCTACCAAAGCTCAGCTCACTCACAATTTGCAAGAACCAAATAGCAGGTGGTGCTTCAAGAGTTCAGCAAGCTCTCAGCTCTGCTGTAATATCTGTGTGATGAGCCCTGCACCCCCAAAACCAGGACTTTCATTTAAACTAAGAAGGTAACAGAGGTAGTGGGGTGTAGAGGGGAGGAAGAGAAAAATTATTTAAAACATTATAGTCTAAAAGAGTTCAAAAGTTAAAAATGCCATTTAAGATCATTGTTTCATTGCCCTTTGATTTAAAACAAAACTGGTGTGATGTTCATCTCCCAAAACCTGCCAGGGACAGATGCCTGTCCCTGCAAACCTTCTGGGGACATTCCCTTCAAAACAGAGCTCTGCCCACAGCAGTGAACAGCACAGAGCAAGGCAATGCATTCACCAAACAAAGCATAAATAAATTAATTGGTCCTTAAGCAATTACTCCCTACCCTGTTCACTCACCAGGACAAAGAAGCACTGAAAAAGAGACTCTCAAAACACAGCATCAAGCTATTTTATAAAGCATTTCTGCCAAACAGGGATAGAAAAATCACCACTTACTGAGGAGGCAATTTTGGCACTTCCTGACAGAAGTACCTGACTTTAAAACTCCATTAAAGAAAACCAAATTCAACTTTTTTTCTGCAATGGGTGAATATTACCAAAAGAAATGCTCTAAAATAACCAAGAAAATTGATCATGAGCTTGCTGTCCTTCTCAACAGTGCCAGAAACAGGAGTGAATGTTTCCATTTTGCACATCAATCCCCTAAACCATGATACACCTTCCTTCATGAAATCCATAAAGAAATACAGGATGCTATCACTCCAAAGGGAGAAGCTAAATCCAAATAACACTTTTGAAAACAGAAGGCATTAAAGAACAGTCTCAGCACATGAGCTCCCTGTCTCACACAGCTCCCCCTGAGTTACAATCCCATTCAACTGCTCCTTTAGGGGAAGGCTAAAAAAGGAGTGAACGTCATGAAAACTGAGAACCCAAATCTGACAGCATCACAAAGCAGCTATGAATAATGTGCTAAAAGTATGATTTTTTTTTATATCAAAACAATGTTGCATTACAGAACTTGTGCAAAGCATCTCCTTGCACTAAAAGTTACACTGGTTTCATGTAGTTTAAACACTGTAAATATGATAGATAATAATGCATTTGATTATTTTATGTGTCATGAAAAAAAGACTCAGGCTAATTTAGCTGACATCAACTTCAGAACTCCTCTCAGAATACATAACTTCTTCAGATTAAGTAGTGCCTGCATTGAAAAGTTGTATTGGCACAATTAAAGAACTCACTTACATTGACATCAACCATATAACCAGAAAATATGAATCTGTAACTAGAAAACATAATGCTGAAAAGCCTTAATAGGAACACTGTAAAAATCCTGCATTTAAGTATTGGTTTATACCCATTAAATTAATTTTTTGGGGGAGGGGAAGGGAAGAATTAAAATTTTATCTTGGTCTCTCCCACTAAAATCTGTGTTGGAAGAAGCAAGAGGAATAGTTCAAAATTAAGAAGACAATGGGCATATAAAAATAAATTAAACAAGATAACCAAATCCCAAATATCCAGTTCAAAGACCTTGTGCTGCATTGCATTACTTTTTATCTCTTTCTGAAGGAAATATTGATTTTAACTGGTGTTTCCAAAACATTGGTTTGGGATTTTATGTTTGAGGAAAGCAGGAAGAGCATTTATTAAAACAAAAAGAGGAGCTGACATCTACTGATCACCCTCAGTAAGGTGTGGGGAGCAAAATGCACCCAATGGAATGGAATGGGTGTGAGGCTGAGAGCCAGCCCAGCTCTCCCTCATGTGCCAGAGAACACCTCAGCACAATTCCAGACTTTTGCTTCCCTTCCAATGAATGCTGCACATGCTCTAAGAGGCAGAGTTTAACAACTGCAGCAGGTATGCAGTTATTCACCTGAAAAAAAAAATTACTTTTTTCCCCTCTTACTCTTGGATTTGTTTTGATTAGCATACTCACTTGTGCTAGATCTGTTTTAATATTTATTACAGTAACTGGTTTTCTGTGAAGCCATTTAGAAATTTAAGCTGATCAAAGTGTGCTCCTCCCCAGAAGATGAAGGAGGAAAAAATCAAGTTGGCATCCACTGGTATATGAAGCAGTAAAAAAGTGCCAAAGATTTTTGTATTCTTCTATCAGTCATGGGACAAATTTCACTCAACTGTTTGAGTTTGATTTACAATTCCTGCATTCTGCCTTGGCTCAAAACACATAAATGATAAATGCTCCTCACACTCAGGTGCCCCAGGGTAACAGAGGATGCTCACAGGAGGGTGTCCTGCTCTCAGCAAGGAAAAGAATTATTCTCAGTAGCTGCTACAGGTCTGTGTTTTGGATTCAGAGGGGGAATAATATTGATAACACACTGATGTTTTGGCTTTTGCTAAGCAGTGTTTATCCTAAATCAAGGACTATTTTTCTGTGTCATGCTCTGCCAGTGAGGAGGAACAAAAAAGGCTGGGAGGGAGCACAGCCCTGACAGGTGACCCAAACTGGCCAAAGGGATATTGCACACCAAAGCAGGTCATGCCCAGGATATAAACTGGGGGAGTTACCCCCAAAAAGGATTGATCTGGAGTCAGGAATGAAGTCTGGCATCTGTCAGTGCACAGTGAGCAACTGTACTGCACATCACTTGCTTGGGGTTTCCTTCCTTTCCCTTTTTCTCACCATTATTATTTACCATTAACATTGTACCTTACCTGGTTTTCAATTATTACTGTTTTTATATCTCAGCCTGTAAGTTTAATTTTTGAATCTCCTTGCCATTACACTGCACAGGGTGGGGGTGAGAGAGCAGCTGTGTTGTGCTTAGCTGCCAGCTGGCCTTGAGCTGGTACAGAGGGTTATCTCAGGAACTGGCCCTGAGCTCAGCCCAGCCCAGCTCACCTCCTCACACTGACACCTCTGCCCCACAAGCCAGGCAGAGAAAAATTCAGTGCACTGAATCAAAGCCCTATGACAATGACTGCAAAGAAGAATAAAATTTAACATGAGACAGAAAACCAGTTTAAGAGAATGCTTGTCTTCTTGCTCTATGGGAAATCTGCTCATTGTCCTCCCATGTCAACACACAACTAAGAGCAGGCTTTGCAGGACACTGCTCTTATGACAAATGATGTGCCAGAGTGCTACAGGATTTTTGCACTCGTCCTCATACACAGACTAACGTTGCTGCTGTAGAGTTTTTTGGTAAGTACAGGAATCTGTTATCTGAGTGCTAAGCCACTATTAAAATTTTTATGTGTAAAGACTTAACGGCTTAAGAACTAAATTTTATATCTAGAGACTGTCTAAAGAAGTTTTCATCCTGATCTGTAGCTGTATTCTTCCCAGACTGTATTTCCTTTAGCACAATAGGAATGAAAACCATCTGAACAGGCCAGTGCCTGTGTCTCCAGGTCACTTACAGGCATCCGAAGCTCAGTGAGTGCCAGGACAGGATGCTAAAGGAACCCAACGCTGAACTGAGACTTTACTGCAGCAAATACCAGAGAGGCAAAGACTTTAACTTCAGCGTGAAGCGTGCAGTAACCGGCTCGCAGGAAGCCGCTGTCCTAAAGCTCCGTAGGGTGCACTTCAAACACCTGCCTAATTGGACACGCCACAAAAACTTTGTTTCAACCACCTTCGCCCACCACGAGCGTTACGGCCAGGCCACCTGCATTACGCAGGGCGAAGGCAGAGGGGCGGGCGGCCCCCGGCCTAAGCTCCAGCAGCACCGCGCCGGGCGGCCCGGGGCGGTACCAGGGCCGTGCCCGGGGCCGCGCCAAGGCGGGAAGGTCTGGGCGGGAGGGAAGAGCCAGTCCGGCCCTCCGTGACGAGCCTTCCCCATGGCCTGTCCCCGCGTACCCGCACGGAACCGGGCACAGGGAGGGGCCGGGCCTGCGGAGCGCTCCAGTCGGGAGGAGCGGCGGCCGCTGCCCCCGCTGCCCGCCCGGCCCGGCCCGGCACAGGAAGTCCCTCCGCCCGCTCCTCCTCCGCTCAGGCGGCTCCGGCGGGGCCTGCGCGGCGGGGCCGCGGCTCCCATGGCGGCGGCGGCGGCGCTTCCCGCGGGCTCAGCCGGGATCGGTGCCGGGATCGGGACCGGGATCGGGACCGGCCGCCTCCCCTCCCCCCCGGCCATCCCTCACGGTCCCTCCGGCGCGCGCTGCCCCCACTCCCGCCCTTTCCCCGTGAGGCGGCGCGAGCCTCGAGCCCGCGCGCGGCAGCCGGACGATTCCACAGTGCCCCCCCCGTCGGGATGGGGGGGAGACGGAGGGGAAGGCGGGAATGGTCTGAAGGGATGACCCGGTACCTTGGGGTCGATGTCTCCCACCACGAAGAACTTGACGTCTTTGAACATCTCCTCCGGGACTTTCAGCTCCTCCTCGTCGTCCGCCAACATGGTCCCGGACGGCAGCAGCGGGCGCTCCCCCCCCTGCCCGCTATTCCCCCGCGCTCGCTGCAAAACCCGCCGGGGCCCGGGTCTCTCCCGTCCCCCTCCCCCCGCAGAGCCGCCGAACCGCGCGAGCAAGGCGCGCGCTGCGGGACACACCATCCCCCGCCGGGACGTAGGGGGGGTGGAAGGGGGAGGGGAGAGCCGCCCCCACAAAGCGGCTCCCCCCGCCCGATCAGCCACCACAGCTGCTGCAAGGCCGCGGCCGCTTCTGATCCACAGGCGCTATCCCCGCTCCTCCCTCTTTCCCCGAACCGGACCGGCAGACAGCATCCGGATCCGGAGCTCCCCCCGCGCGGGACGCAATGGACTCGCCCCGAACGACAGAGGCGGGCAGCGGGGATACCCGGCCCCGCCCATTGCCGGGGGAGGGAAGGCAACCGCCCCTGGCCACGCCCCTCGGGTCGCCCAGGCCCCGCCCCCTCAAGCCCCGCCCCTCGGCCCCGCCGTGAGGGGACGCGGGCGATGGCGGCGGGGCCGCGCAGCCGGCAGCGGCAGCCGGTGGCTGTGGTGTGTATTCCAACAACCAGCTCTTCAGTGAGCGCACCGACTGCTCCCGAAATCATTGCATACAACCGCTAAAGTGGGAAAAGACCTAAAAGGTCATCGAGCCCCACCGAAATAAAGTATTTTCCCTCAGAAACTGGAAAGCATGCGTCTACATTGACAGTGAGGCATTCCCACCTAGAGGGGGATGTATCTTGCCTACCCATTTCAGATAACAGAAAACAATAATTATCACTTTCTATAGGTTAGAGTCACGAGAAAGAAACGAGCACTTTCAAAGCCTGCTTCATGTTGTATATTTTAAGCATTGCTGCATTGACAAGGATGCTTAAAATACAAATATTAGATAATATAATAGTATCTATATAATAAGCATTCTGTTTTCCAAAGTTTTGAACATCCTCATAACACTTTGATGTGGACAACGATTCCCTCTCATACTTAGAGCAATGTTAAGAGATGGCATTGCAAGACTTAGGGAAATAAAAATACAGGGCACCAACTATTTCCCTCCTGCCTGCAAGGCCTGTCTCGCTTTCTTTTCTTACCTATGTTATTCTTGAAACTATGGTAGAAACTATAAATTGTTTTACAAGTCATTTATTTACTTTATTTACTGGATAAAATTTTACTGGGTAAAGGCTTCACCCAGGTCCCCTGGATCTCCCCATGACATTGTCTCCTTTCTACTCCAGCTATGCAAGAAATACCCAACATATCACCTGTTCTTTTTCCACTCCAGAAAGGACATTTGGTTGAAAGTTTTACTGTTTTGCCCACCCTCCCAATGAAATTTACATTTTAAAGTGAAAATCAAACAAAAAAGTCCTTAACTTTTACATGGTGCACTGTTTTGTTGTGGGGCAGGATAAAAAAAGTAGAAATAACCATCTGCTTTTAAATCCATTTAGCCCTTTCTTTCAACAATTCATATTCTCATATCACTTTCTATCTTTTCTCATAATCCTTGTTCAGGGAAATTTTCTTCTGTGCCATGTGTTTCCTGGACTATCTTTGAAAAGATTTCCTTGAGCTCTGTTTCCTTTATAGCTACTCTCCAGGCTGCCATGTCCAGCCTTTGCTTTCTTAGTTCCATACTTTTCACTCTTTCCAATTCCATCTTTGATCCATTTTGACTTCTTCACACCAAACTGAACTACTTTGACCAAAATGTTCCTTCACCTGCAGCAAAATACATTTTCTATTCTTCTTGATCTATCAGATTTCATTACCACCACTGCTTCCTGAGCTTCCTTTCCTGTTGGATTTCATTGCCTCTGTAATCATCTGCATCTTCCAGCACTGGTAATTTTCACTTCTTTTCTTTGATAAATATAGCTATCTCTCAGGTTTCTATTCCACATTCTTCTCTGAGTTCTTTCCTCTTCCTGATGCCATTCATTACTTCGATTCATCTTTCTCTGTGTGATCACTGAGAAATTGCCCTTTCCAACAGGAATGCTTTCCTTATATTTAAGCCCCTACACTATCACTTATTCCAGCTTCACACAAAGAAAACCAAAGTTTTGTCCTCCAAAGGTTTGTCCTCTTAATTTCCCTTCTCTGCCTATATTTTTTTTTTTTTAATTCTTGGGATTTTTTTTCCAGAGTCACATAATTTTTGGTTCTTTGTACAACTCCAAGATCACAAGCATTTCAAAACAAGAGTTATGCTAATACTGGCAAAAAAAAAAAAAACATAATGCAAACAACTTGCACATATTTTTCATTTCATTGCTCCTTCCCAAACTTTCAGCTGGAGTTGCAGCTATTGCATCTTGGATCTCCCATTTGTTCAGCTAGTCAAATCAGAAGAATATGAGATGAATTTTCTGTTTTAAATCACAACAATTTGAAAATTCTATAGAAATATAATGTCAGAATACTGTATCAAATCATTGAAATTCACTGCAAAATCAATTTTTTACAAATAAAAAGTAACCATGCATAAGAGTAATTGTAATTATCCTTAAGGGTAAATTGTTTTAACTAATTATGATAAAAATCCAAGAATAAAGTGTGGTTCCATCCACAGCATGGAAGTATAATGAAATGTGAAAAAAGAGAAAGGCTAAGAATTAACTGTAATAGGTTTACCAGAAGAAAACTGTTTTATAAATTTGGTCCTGTATAGCAAAGAGAAGGTTGTTGTTGCCCTGACCTGGGGTGTGGGACATGGACTTTTGGGTCTGTCCTCCTCTTCCTGAATGGAGTAAAAGTAAATTTGCAGAGGCACAAGGTAGGCATGGCTATGGGATGCCTAAATCCTCTGGGTGTTCTTTAACCACAGAGCTTTCTATAGAAAATGGAAGAATGAAACCATCTCAACCTCCCTGACCCAAATGAAGCAGCTTCTGGACAAAGCCCCAGGAAAAGCAGGTGAGAGCAGGAGGGCTTGGAAAATCCAGCCCAACTGGAGCAGATGCCAGGCAGGTGCCCAGCTGTGCAGCACAGTCAAAACACACATAATAGAGTTCCCATTATGTGCCATGAAACAATGCACTGCAACAACTCTACACAAAACCTGCCTTAAAGCACTTTGAACAGTTCTAATGGCCCCAGAAAAAAATTTTGTAGATCTCACTACTGGATTGCATAGACAGGTTGTTGTATTATCAGCAGTGCTGCTAATCTTCTCACACAGAAATAGCTTTCTTTCTTTATTCACTTTTTTTTTTGTCTTCAAAATGACCACTCCCAGGAGAAAAGACTGCTCCCATGAGTCACAAGTTTTTCCCTTTAAGTACCTTCTAAATAAGCAGAGGAATTAGATTAATGAACATATTTTTTACTTCTTTATGGATTTCATGAGTCGCCTGTCAAGAATTTTTTTTTAATTCTAGTGATTAGATTATTTCTAACAAAAATGAATAGTTCCAGTTTTGCATCATGTGTGTGATCTTGTTTCCAGACCATACGAGGAAAAACCGAGATGGAAAAAGTGTGGTTTTGAACATGATAAATTTGTTATTGAAGAAGAAAAATATCCCCTGAATTTGCCAGAAATAAATTCTGGCTTCTGCTCACATGTCAGCAGACAGAAATAAGTCAGATCAGTGGGCTGATCTCAGGTGTAGAGCAAAGTGCTCACCTGTATTTAGCCTCAGATGGATTTGAGGTTATGAGGTAAAGCTCATCTGCCTGAGACAAGTGACACAGTGACAATGGAAGCAGGGGGAGCCCAGCTCCTCTGAAGCTGCTTCCAGCCCATCCCAGGGACCATCAGCCCACCAAAGATCCACCTCCACAAGCCAGAGGAGCACAGGGCAGACAGGGAGATTGTCGCCCTGGTTTTCTAGGATTTTCTAAGCCTTCTGATGTTGACATTCTTGTAGTGAACTTTCCCACACACTTTCTGTAAACAACTCATTGTTTTTCATTCCTTTATGGAGGAGGAGAGAGTTGATGGACTGTTGGTTTGACCTGTGGCATTGCAGAGGTGTCACTGTCACCTTCCAATCCACTGTCACTCTTGTAAAACTATAAATAGTGGAGTCAGAGAATAAAACTTCCCTTTTTTCCCTTCACCTGAAAGCGGTGGTGTCCTTGTGTTCTTTCGTGTCGGTCGGCGACAGGAGATGGGAACCCAAACCAGGGTACCACACACGGCCTCAACGTGTCCCCAGAGGGAGAGCAGGGTGAGGCCACTGGAGCTGTCCCTGCTGATGTGACCCTGGCCATGCACAGTGTTTGTCATCACCAGAGTCCACAACGATGTGAACAGCACATCATCTGTGCCAGAAACACTCCTCTGATCTCTTCACTATGAGAGCTCTGTACAGAGAACTTCATGAGCCTGTTTCCAGAAGAACTGTGATCTAAATTTTGTACTGGGTGTTGCTTGCACAAGGTGAAAGCCCACCAAGCTGACAAGATTTGTGCATGCTTGCATAAATGCCTTACTTGTGTGCACAAATGATTATATGAAAAATTCATATGCACCTACAGTATCATATTTAGGTGTAATTGCTTGTGAAAAAACAACAGCTTGTTTTTTTATTTGTAGTTAATTAAATTTGAAGCTTAGATTAAATTGTATATATGTTTTACTCTTGTGAGCAGAAGGCTTTCTGAGTCCTTTGTTAATAATACATACTTGTTTGGTAGCAGCTGGCTCTCTAGATGTTACTTTTCCAACAAAATATATCTTCACAAAGTACCCAGTGTTTTACAGAAGCTGATGTTAGTTTCAGTGTGCCTGGAAAGTTGTTGAAAACCCAAAAGACATGCTGCCTGCATCATCTCCATTCCCATTTCCTAACGTGAATAAGATCTGCTTTTTAATCAGAATCAAAATGTGCAAAACAGGTACACAGAGGGCTCTGTTTTGGCTTGAGCTGTCTATGCATTTTTTCTCCTTCCTTCAGTGGGACTACTTGCAATGGCAAATATGATTTATAATTAAAAACTTTCTTATTATCTGTACAGCAACACTGAATCCTAAAAGGCTCCCTTGGAACTGGTAGTTTCATTTTTGATTCTCCTCTAATTCCAGAACTGCACTGAGAATCCCTTGTCATTTGCTTGACAGTTTTCTTTTTTAATATAATAGCTACTTTTTTTTTTTTTTTTTTGCAAGTGCCAAGTAGCAAGTTCTACCTTTACTATAACTGAGCATAAAGGAGCAGGGGGGGAAATATTTTGATTAGCACATCTTAATGTAAGGATATTTTTTGTCAGAAGTGAGACATAGTGGTAAAAGAGGGGATATACTCCTTTGTGTTACCTGCTAAGGAATGTGAAAGGTTCATTCAACTTTAGAAATAAATTCTTTGTGTCTTTCCCTCAGACTGCCAATAATCACCTCTATATAAATTACATATAATTAATACATAAAATTACATACATACTTTTATATATATTAAAAATATATATCATATATAATATATCATATATAATATATATTGTATAATAATATATAATAATATATATAAATATTATATATATTTATTTATATATAAGATAAAAATACATATATAAAGCATTATAACACTTTCTTAATGAATTTTGGACCTGATTGTATTGCACCAGCAAAGAAGAATGCAAGTCTTCCCAGTGCTCTGGGAAAGAACAAATAAATTTGCCACAAATAAAATGTGATAGTATAATTTATAGACTCCATTCTTTGCACCTCAAGAGAAGTCCTTGTTTCTGCTCCAACTAAGGTACCTACCAATTTCTGTGCATTTTCTGAATTTGAGAAATATGGTGGGTAATTATCCCTGTAGCCCTTCTTTGTAGCTTGTCAAGATTAACATCATTTACAGGCCTTCCATTGGGGTAAATTAGTATCAGCAAAACAATAGAAATGCAAATTTTCCTTTGAGCCTGGGCTTTCAGTCATGCAGGCTTGAAAAAAACTAATGAAACACAAAGTAACCAAAATGAATTTTTCTAGAAATGAGCAAATTTGGCATTATTTGTGCCAAATCCTTTTTTGTTGTTGTTGTTGTTATTCAAATAACACTAACACTTGTGTTTATTTTTACATTATTAATGCATAAATGCAGAAAAAGCCAACTAAAGTTGGTGGCATTGCAGAGCATATTACAGAACAGTGTGAAGAGTGAGCCTGGGAACTGCTCTGAGATGATCTCCAGGATTCATTTATGGCTTTGTGCTTCTGAGTAGAGTGAAAACCATAAATTAGCACTGATAAAACACTGACATCCCATCTCTCTCTTTCTGTGTGTTGTCCAGATAGTTAAATATTCCCTTTACATCCAGAAGGAGGAATGGCCAGAAGACCCTTGCCTGAGGATGCATCACTGTGCTCACACAGAAGCTCCAGTGTCTCGGGGGTGACCTGTGCTGGTTTTTCTGGGAACAGCCCATTAAAAGTGGCTGGTTTTACTCAGGTTCTCCTGCCTCAGTTAACCCAGTGCTGGCTGGGAGCAGGCAGTGACTCAGGGTTCCCCTTCTGGAGCAGAGACACAGGGCAGCAGCTCCACCAGCCCACCTGTGCCACTAGGGAAATTCATATGTAGCCATGGGGTCTTAGTGCTAAAACCTATTGAAAAATATTTCATTGCTGATCTATTTTCACAGCAACTGCATCATCTTCTGAGCAGTTCCTCCAATTACTGAGTGTAAGGCCAGAAGGCCATTCAGATTAACCTTCCACACGGAGCACTGGGAGCAGAATTGATCATCCCATTGTTTGTCCCTAAAAGCAGCCCCTGCTTGGGAGCACATTTCTGCTTTATGGCCTTCCCAAATGCTGAAGCTTAGAGAAGCATTTTCAGCATGGCTGAAAGACAGGTGCCTGCACATCTTTAAATGCAGACACAGGTAGGCAAATTATCTGCCTGTGATACAGAACAAACAGAGAAACTGAATGTATTTGTCACATGTTTGTGGCTGCAGCTTTGGGAAGCTCTCAGTGCTTAGACGTGGATGTGACTGCACTATGCAGACAAGTATTATTGCTGCTGGATTGAAATCCCACATTCCTTTTCTGTAGAAGGAACCTGATTTCTGTTTCTCACGTATTTTCAAATGAAATTAAGAACTTAAACTGACATTCTTGAAAAATGTGTTCTGACAGCATTCTTATAATGGCCTCAAGGCCAGAAGAAAGCAGTAGTTCTTCCAGTCAGTTTTCCTTATAATTTGCCCTTAAATTTCACCCCAAATACTCCTTCTCTGAGCTAAGGTAATATTGAGTCCTAATCTGAAGACATCAAGAGATTAATCCACTGCTGCTTTTAACTGATCAATCTTAACAGGACCTTGGTTCCACCTTAATTAATAACAGAGCAGGAAACATTATGAAATGAGGCATTTGTTACTTAACTGTCTCCCACTCTTAAATGCAAAAAAAAAAAGTTATTGATTTTATATCTAGAATATGTCTATTATATTGATTTCAACTATTGAGTACTAAGCAGGAGTTGGGATTCAGACAAACAGGTGTCGCTGTCAGGACTTTCTCATTAGAGCCTAAGCTGAGGAAAAATGCAGGTAAACTGCTTGTACTCTTAGGCCAGTTCTGGCTCTAATCCTATTTTTTTGGCTCACAGGAAGCTTTCAGGGAAATAAAGACTCTGTAAGCCTCCAAATGTTTTGGTTAGTTGAAAGATATCTCTGTGATATGCTAGAGCTCCCTCAACAGGAGCAGATAGATCTCTGAACCAGGAAATCCTACAATCCATTTATGTCCCCAGGTCTAGCTCCTCTGGGAACTGGCTGAGGCCAAGGAAGGTTTAAGTTCACTGTGTGGCTCCTTCAGTGTCTGGTGAGGTCTTTCACCTCTGCCATGTCCCAGATACCCCTACAGCTCAGTCAGATCTGGTTATGGTTAAAATGAAATGGTTAAATGCCCAGGAATTGGGAAAGCAGGACAAGTGCCACACCACACACAAGAGATTGTGATCACACTGAGCCCCTTCAAGACGCCAGGCTACAAAGTGGTTTCTTTTTATTTTGGCCTATTTAAGCCAAACTTGTTACTTCTCTTGTTTGCTTAAAGGACCATCCTCCTCCTCAAAGGACCTCTTTCATCACTGAGGCTTCTGCCACATTCATGTCAATGTTGGTCATTTTTAATCTTTGACATTGTGGCAGATACAGATATCTGCTTAACCACTGAAAAAGCCACCAAAAGGTCTCTGGGTTTGTTTAGAGCTGGCTCTATTCCCTACATAACCCCTCAGGATCCCAGGACTTCCCATATCTGAATTCTCAGTGCTGCAAATGGAAGTAAAAATCGTGGCATGAGGCAGCAAGCACCAAAGCTGTAATGATCTTCCTTCAGGGAGTCAATTACATTTGCTGCTTGCCTTATGGCACACGTAGGTGATTACTGTGGAGGGCCAGGGTGCATTTGTTTAATGTATCCTTGAACTCTCATTACATTTTCCACTCATCTTGCTAGAGCCTTATCTTCAATTACACTCCCTTCCATATGCCCCAAGCTGTTATTTCTTATAAGACCAACCTGACCCTCTTGTATCCAAAATGTCACTGAATTAAATCAAATTTTTATACTTTTCAACTTGAACAGTTATCTCTCGATGCACATAACAAACAGATAATGAGATCTGCATTTTATTAGACACAGTGGAGTTCACTGATGTTTAACTATTAGGCAGAACCATTTTGGCTGCTCAGTTACAATTACATTATTTTTTCTCTGTGGCTGGATAGCTGTCAATTGATTTAATTCATTCTAAATGTGTGGTACAGTATTTTCCTTAATGTCTGCTTTCAGAGAACTGGATACATTTCTACACTTTTTTCCTAAAAGGAAATGTATCCCCCTCCTAAAAGGGAGGGGGCTTCCCTGTAGTTACATTTCTCTACAGTCCAATCTTTTTGCCTTCAAACTTTGTGAAAATTTTCCCAAGCTTTGCCTTTGAGTCAGGGATACTTCAAGATCCCATTCTTAGCTTTAAGCATATCCTCAAACTCTGCTCGTTTGGATAGGACTAAAGCACATACTTGAAATGAAACACTCATGAATCAGGATGGGTTCCTGAAATAAGTTCAGCTTAAAAAGGATCCACTGGCCACGTTCCAAAGGCTGACATGCCCACCTCAAGCTGTGGTGCCCTGCACATCCTGTGCTCTATAGTGCAAGCTCATAATTTATGAGTCACACCGTGCTCATAATGATGAAATAACAGCATCAAAGTGGGATCTAATCAATGCAAATATTTAGGTCCACCACAGGCCACGAGAAGATCTGCTCTCCCAGAAGGGCCCAGCTTCACATGACTCTCCTGTGTGCTGGAGCCAACTCACAGAGTCATAAATAATCCAGTTGGCAAATATCAGAAGGTTACATTGCCTTTCTGGTTCTGTGGGCTGACCCCTGCTGTGGCTCAGTGCAAAAAAAGGAAGAGAGACCTGCAGAGAGGTGGGTCTAACCCTCTTTGCATTTTAAGCTGACAAGAACAGAAGGATATATGTCATCTTTTACTGTATCTACATTTGTGGAGGGTAATTTCTCATAATAGGCTACCTTGATTGCTTACTGAACATACCTTGGAGAGTGGTCTTGCTTTTGTACAGCAAAAGCATGTCTCTCTTCACTTGAAATGATAAAGGATACAAGAGATAGTAGAGGAGTATTATTATTCAGCTAAAGAAAAGAAAGCTTGTTTCAGATAGGGATGTCTTTCTGAGATTTACTAAGCAGTCCACAGGATTTAGATATCTACATTTTAGACATCTCAGTTTAATATAGAAAAAAAATCTTATTACATTTCAGAATAATAATTCTCCTTGAAATGAATGGGAGAGATTCATCTAGAGCCATAGATTGCTTCCAAAAATCTATTTCCTCACCTATTTCACTGACATTCACAGAAAGCAGCTGCCATAAATTTTTATTATAAATGCCAGGCATATGGATGGCTAACTCTGTTTGCACAGCCTCAGCTGTACAGTAAACCTCACTCTGCAGAACAGTCCAGCTGGTTGTTTGTTGGTAATTGTTTGCAAGATGCACCCTTAGGAAGCTGCCGTGGCTCTCCATGGCCTGTGGTGCTCTTTTGTAACACCTGTCATTAATCTGAGGCTGTAATGTGGTGTTTAGTGGGAAAGGTGTCTCTCTGGGCAGGAGGGATTACCTGGGACAAGGACACCAGGATTTATGGTTCCTTACAGTCACAGCTGTCATGAAAACAGAAAACCTCCTTGAAATGAAGAACAGGCACTGTGGAGAGACCATTTGTCTTTGTGCAACTCAAGCCCAGGACTCCACTTGCAGCCTCCCATCAAGCTGCAGAAGGGAAAGTGGCAGGAGAAGGACCGAGTACCCACAGCCAGACTGGCTGGAGTGACACCAAAACTGGAGGGATGGGAAGCACATGTCTGTGTGGGCAGCTCTGCAAGACTGGGACTACAGCTAGGAGTCAAAGCAAGGGACAGGGGATGTCATATGTGTGAAAGTTGGATGGAAGGCTTTAAAACATGCAAATGTTGGTGGGGTTTGGGGTTTTATTCCACTGAATTCTTGGTTATGGTTATGCAGTTGCATTTATAACCCTAGCCAAATCAGTTGCTAGTGATGATGTAGTAAAAGTTGCTTACATTAACTACTATAGTGGTCAGGAAAACAGAGAAGAATGGAGACAGAGGAGCAGACAGTGAAGATGCTGAAATGTGGAGAGGAGGAAGGACACTGAGAGCCTACCCAGAAAGTTCTGAAGTTGTATCAGGTCAGATGAGGAGTTCTTTCAAAAACCAGTGATTTATTTCCAAAATGAGATTCAGATTTGTCCTGGATTGCCAAGTAAGTTGTATTCCATTTGCCATCTGTATGGCAGTTGTCTTCTGTTCAGTGGGCAGTTTTCCTTATCTCTTCCACGCCCAATCCTCCCTCTGGGGGGACATCTGCTGATAACAGACTATAGAATGTCACTGCATGGCTGATAAGAACTACAGCGTCCCATTGGGAGATGCTCCACCCAGAGGGAGGAGCCAAGCATTCCTACCTGGATATAATCTGGAGATTCTGGAACACCAGCACAGCTTCTCCACTGGATTTCCCAGAGGAACAGCAGCTGCCTCTTCTTCCACTGGATCTTCAGAGGAAGAATACACCTTTCTACAGGATCCCTGCTCCAGCAGAACCACCCCTGACACTGCAGGAGGGCTGAGCCACAATTCCAATGGGACTGCTACCAACATCCTGACCCACAGGGTGTCAGGTTGTGTTCTGAGTCTGGCAGTGTTGTTCTAGTGTTCTGCATTGTTTATTTTATCTTTTTATTTTCTTCCCTAATAATGAACTGTTATTCCTACTCCCATATTTTTGCCTGAGAGCCCCCCTAATTTCAAATTTATAACAATTCTGAGGGAGAGCTTTTACATTTTTCCATTTTAGGGGAGGCTCCTGCCTTCCTTAGCAGACACCTGTCTTTCCAAATTAAGACAAGATTTTAACTACACAAAGCCACCTTCTGTGCAGATGACTTTAATGAAGACACACCATTAAGTATGCTCATATCAGACCCTGAATAATTCAGTAGTGCCAACATGGAAGATTTTTTACTTAATTTACACCAAAATCCTGACAAAATCAGGGAAAAAAAAAAAGGCTTCAGTCAAAATCTAAAAGCAGAAAATAACCAGAGAAGAGGTGGAAAAATTAACTACAAAAGATGAGCTTATAGGAGTCAGCAGCTGACCAAGTCCAAGCCGGTCCTTTGACTCAGGTCAGTCTCTGCAGGGACAAGAATTACATCATCCATTGCATCTGCCTGGAGGAACCCAAAGAAAGGGAGAGAATGGCTCTGAAAGGAAAGGAGAAACTCACTGGTGGCAGATGCCAGCAGCCTGGTGGCTTCAGCATGTGACAAGGCACAGGAGGGCACACAGCTGTACCCCAGGGTGGCTCAGAAATGCTGGCCTCAGCCCCTCCAGCTGCATAGGTTTTCCCACCAGCAGCTCTTGTGTGAGCATGTTCCCAGTGTCACACAAAATGTCCCCAAAGTGGGAGCTGAGCATGAAGCACAGCGAGATGCTGCAGCTCACACACCACTGGGCCACCACCTCTGAGCCACAATCTACCAACCTTGAATCACAGATCAGCAGCCAGAAGAAAAATCTGGTGTTTTTAATAAAATGCAGTGCTAGACAATTAAAAAGGTCTGGCAACATTTTGCTGTTATAGCAGCGAATACTGGTTGTTAAAAATAATGATGCTACTAATAAAAAACCTTGTGAAAAACAGAGACATTTAGACACATTTATACAACCCCTTCCATCCCAAGGGCTCAGAAAATTTTATGGCAGTAGCAAGTAGATTGCTTGATCAGGTGCTTGCTGTGGTAGTAGGGACCAAAACAAGATATTTCTAACATGATACTGTCAAATTCTACAAGGGAAATGATGTTTGGGGACCCCTAAAAATGGTTGTCTTTGTTCAAATAGCTGGGAAAGTTTGCTGTCATGCCTATGATCCAGGGGCAAGCTCTTTATCAGCCTGCAGAAGACATCTGCAAGTAGTTTTCTTGCAGAAACATGGGAGCAGACTCATTTTAGCTGCAGACAGAAAGTGTGTGGTCACAACCTGCCATTTGACTTTTTCAAACTTGTAAATAGTTCCTCTCATTTGTATGAACCTCTCACTTGCCCGGCAACACAGATATGAAATACAAATAAGCAAAATTCCACAGCTTTGGTATTTTCTCTAATGACCTGCCATGTTGTATGGCTTGAAAATACTGGGAATACACCTTCCTTAAATTAAGACCCATTCTGCTGACCTGCATGACCTGGGTAGGCTGGGGCACAGAAACATCCAGCTACACTGAATAACCAGGGGGAAGAAAGTATTCCAGAGCTGGAAGGAAGCATAATGTGACTATGAATCTGAGAGACTGAGATGGTACCCTAGCTGAGAAAACTGTACAACTGTGCCAGTGCTTCCTTTCACAGGTAGGGATGTGGCTGTGGCTGCTCAGAGGGAAGCAGGGAAGAAGGTAGCAAGCAAAGGCCTGTAAGGAAATCAGGCTGTTGGAGTGGGAGAAAAGACATCCCTTGAAGATGGCATCAGTGGTTTAATTTTTGCACCTATCACCAACTAATTACAATAACAAAACTAGTCCTGGATGTTAAATGAGAGGAGGTTTGGGAATAAGGCACTGCAGCCAATGGAAGTGGGCTGCCTAGTGGGCATGGAAACACACTGACAAGGAGTCAAAGGGAATGTAATGGGGATGAAAGCAGGTATATGAAAAAGAGGTGAAGAACTTCTGGCTCAGAAAACTGTTGAGAGTGATTTATATTCTTGTTGTGGTAAACAGATCCTAAAACGTTTTGCCTCTTAACTCAAAAGAACATTTCTAGACTATGGATGGATTTATGTAAATAAAGGTTCAGAAACCTGCCACCTGCAAGGCAGCAGAAAGGTAACCTGGAAAGCACCAAACAGAAAAACTCATGTTCAGCCTCACACTGTAACAGCCTTCCCTATAGCTTCACACCTATGCAAATTATCTGTCACAATGCATAAAGCTCAAGATAAACAAAGCTCTTCCACAACTTGGCATATGGAAAAAGGGTCTGAACTGAAATGGTAATTGAGTTTTAGAGACCCATCCATTTGCTGTCATCGTGCCATCTGTCTCCCTGGCAGAGTCCTGACAGCTTGCATTGGCAGCTTTGATTGCCAAACCTCATGTATTAAGTTAGATTTACCTAGTCTTCCCACACACATTTTCTTATTTTTCTATGGCCCTGCTATTCTAGATGATTCACAGAACTGCAGGATACCCTGTACTCCCAGAAGCATAATATATTTTAGTATTTTTAAACTGCTTTTTTCTTTTTAATCAGAAATATGGATAATTTTCTGTTGTCGTTTGTAAGGCACCTGTAGACACCAAGTCCACCAGAGTCAATGGGGAGACTTACTTCTCAGGGACTGACCATGGCAACAGAGATCACAGGTGCTGGTGTATGTATGTGTGAAGTATTTCTACCACCAGAGTAATAAATGAAAACTGCAGATGCCATATGAGGGCAGGAGCCCCCGGGGCAGGCTCCAAGTTATTGCATTACTGTCATAACTGCTCACTGCAAAGCACCTTTGACTAAAAGCCCATGTGATGCCTAGCATAACTCTGCTGACTCCCCTGAAATTGCACAGATGATTAATGTTGCCCCTTAAGGTATGAAAGAAGAGATAAAATTATTTACATTTAGTTTCTTTACCCAGAATGGAACTTTTAACTGTGGCAGGGAATGATGGGGGAGCTGCCCTCAGACTTTATTGAGTCACATTCCAGCTGGCCCTGTGACCATGAACATGTTTCCTCACTATGCAAGAACAGAGGGTTTAATTCCAGCAGGAGTTAATTCATGCTGGGCAGAGGACAGATGAGCACTCCTGGCAGTCCATTTACTGAGACATACACACAGTGCAGGGTACCAGAGCCCATCCTGCCTCTAGGCCAAAGGAATTGTGGCCACATGCAAGATACACAAGCACTGAGACACCACTGACTTTACACAGAGAGGACCATGCTCCAGGCAAGGCAAGAGGCTGCTCTGTTGAACAGCTTTGGTTCTTGTTCTGCTTTGTTCCTGTTGCAGAATTAAACAATACCTTAGTTATGTCACTGAAATCATTGTCCTGGTTGTGACTCGACACAGTAATTTTCTTTTTAGTAGCTGGTACAGGGCTGTGTTTTGAATTTAGGATGAGAATGTTGGTAACACACTGATGTTTTAGTTGTTGCTAAGCAGTGCTTACCCTAAATCAAGGAGTTTTCAGCTTCCTGTGCTCTGCCATCAAACAGGTGCACAAGGAGCTGGGAGGGAGCACGGCCAGGACAGGCAGGACAAGGACAGCCAGGACAGCTGACCCCAGCTGGCCAGAGGGACATTCCCCACCACAGGACATTGTGCCCAGTGTATAGACTGGGGGGAGTTGGCTGAGGGCACTGACTGCTGCTCAGGGCTGGGCATCCATCAGCAGGTGTTGAGCAATTGTGTTGTGCATCCCGTGTATCTCTTGGATTTCATTCCCCTCTTCCTCTCTTTTTTCATTAGTACTAGCAGAAGTATCAGTATTATTGCTGTTTCAATTATTAAACTGTTCTTATTTCAATCCGTGAGGTCCACTTTTCCCCCCCCCCCAGTTCTCTTCCTCACTTGGGAGGGGAGCAAGTGGCTTCAAGGGATGACAGTCATTCAGTTGGTGGCTCCCTAAAGGAAATTTTGCATGCCCTAAACTGGATTAGACCTGACTGAGGAATAGTTTTCCAGTCATACAAACAAAAAACCAACAGGATTCCAACTCACTGTTGTAATTTCTTTCCCCAGACAGAAAGACTTCTCAAAGTTCTTCATAAGCATTCAAACCAAGAGAACCCAAACAGGTGACAGGTAAACAGGTTGGTAAACAGGTCACTCAGTGGGACACTGTGGGGCACTCAGGTGCCTCTTGTTCTTGCTCCGAGGTACTCCCACAATCCCACTGAGTCTCCTAGTAACACACACCAGGATTCATCTCTGCTTCTCAGTCAGAGAATTGCTCCACTTTGAAGTAAGTAGAGAGAAAGGGTGATTCCAACTGTGGCCCTTGGCTGGCATGTGAGAAAACCTCAAGTAAGTCCAAGCTCCAGTAAATACGTGATTGTTAACCAGCTGCAGCACCAGAAACCTAAGAGAGAATCCTACCCAGAGCAGCCAGCTGCTTGGCTGTGGAAATGCTTCCATGAACTATGAAGCATCATGATGATCAATAGCCTGAGCTCTGATGCTTTGAACCTTGGTTGGAAATAGATGATCTTTAATGTCCCTTCTGACCCAAACCATTCTATGATTCTGGGCTCTTGCTTTGAGAAGACTAGAGTGACATCAGAGCTGAGGATGGGCTCTGAGGGTATGAGAACAGCCTCACAATCTGTGCATTCTCACTGTGATCATGTTTGACCATTTTGCAATAGGAGAGTAGTGGGTGGTCTGCCAGGGTGTTCAAAAGCATGGCTGGATGTGGTGTGAAGCAGGACTGAGGCTGGTTGAAAGTGAAATGAAATTCAAGCGGAGAATACCTGAGGTTTAGGAATTGCTGTGACAGGATGCACACTTACTGAGCAGTCTGGCTGGCAACTGAGCACAGCTTTCAGTAGTGCTGTGTACACACAGTGAGAATATGTGTTCCTTTAATCCTTGTGTAACCTAGCAGCTCCACCTACCCTGGAGACTGAAATTCTCTTTGATTCATTGAGCATGCCCAGCAAAAACTCCTGAGCCTTCTCCTCTCCCTTTGCTGCCAGTTATAAGGGCAGAGGTTCAAAACATCTCCATAGAGATTAACAACAGAAATCCATTCACCCTTTGCTCAGGAGCAGCTAATACTTGGATGTGCATTTAGGCAGTGGCACAGATTACATTGTGAATTCCCTCCTAACCTCCAACTATCTGATACATATTTTGAATTGGAAGGTACCTCCAGTAAGTGGCATTTAGTAGCAAGTGTCATTTAATGTCTTTATTGGAGTGGATGCTGCTAAACCCAGGGAAGTCCTGTCACTTAGTTCCTCTGGCTCCATCAGTGAAGATGTGAGATAACCCTGACTTTGTAACATAGATCTTTTTCTCAGAGACTTTCACAGATGTGATCGTTCCACAAGCATTATCCACTCACTAAAGATCTTGGCCTTCTGCTCGCGTAATATCAACAGTTTGAGAAAATGAATGGTCTTACTAATCTGTGTAAAGTAAACAGCATTTTGTCCTTAAAAGCAACAATATTTAGTCACCTCCTGAATATGGTGCTTTCAGCCAAAACACCTAAAAAATGCAGGATCAGAATTGTGGAATGATACAGGTTAGAAGGGACCTCTGGAGATCCAACCTGGTCCAACCCCCACTGAAGAGGGGATAACTCCAAAGTCAGATCAGGTCATTCAGTGATGTCCACTGGAAAATTGCACATTGCTAAGGTTGGAGATTTCACAGCTGCTTTAACTGATTTCAGACCACTCCCCAGGTGAATATTTATTTCTTAATTTCTAATTGGAATGTAGAATCACAGAATGGTTTAGGCAGAAAGGAACCTGAGACATCATCTAGTTCCAACCACTCTGCCATGGGCAGGGACACTTTCCACCAGACCAGAGCCCCATCCAACCTGTCCCTGAACACTTTCAGGCATGGACCGTCCACAACTTCTCTGAGCAACCTGTTCCAGTGACTCACCACCCTCACAGGAATGATTTCCTTCCAATTTAATGCTAGCCTAATCCAATTTAAACCTACCCTCCATCATCCTAATGCTCTTACCTCTTGTTCTATCATTCCATGCCCTTTAAAAAAGTCTCTCTCCAGCTCTCTTGTAGCCCCTTTAGGTCCTGCAAGGTGCCATATGGCCTCTCCAGAGGCTGAACAACCCTAACTCCCCCAGCCTGCCTCTATAGCAGAGATGCTCCAGTGCCTGGATCACCTTCCTGGCCCTCCCCCGAACTCCTCCCACAGCTCCATGTCCTTCCCACACTGGGAGCCCCAGAGCTGGATGCAGCGCTGCAGGTGGAGCAGAGGGGCAGAATTCCCTCCCTCCAGCTGCTGCTCAGCTGCCTGTGGTGCAGCCCAGGGCACAGGTGGCTTTCTGGGTGGCCTGTGCACATTCCCAGCTCATGCTGAGCTCCTCACCATCCAACAGCCCCAAGTCAGCAGCTGCTGTTGTGACTCTCACTCCTTGCATCCCCTCCGATCGCTGTGCACCTCTAAGGAGAGTTTGCTTTACCCCTTCTATGCCCACCCCTGAGGTAACTGGAGACAGCAGTAAGATTTTCCCCTTAAACTTCTGTTTTTAGGAGTGGTAAACTCAGTTCTTTTTGTCTTTACACATCATACATGAGTCTGCTCCTCACCTTGATTACCTTTGACTGGACTTCTCCTGGTGAGGAACCCCAAATAGGACAAAAAATTCCAGGGTTTGTTGGATAGAGGGAAATGGTTATAACCCCAAACCTGATGGACACAACCTTGCTCATATAGGCCAGGATGCTCCTGCTCCAGGATGTGTCCAGGAGACTCATCAGGTCCTCAAAGTTGTCTGCCCAGTCAGTCCCCAGCCTGTACTCTTATTTAGCTTTGTTCCATTCCAGGTGCAGACCTTTGCTTTTCCATATACATACTTACACATGTATATGGAAAATATGTATATTTTCCATATACATACTTACACATAAATATATATATATATATATTTGTCTATATTCTGTATTTCCTTCAACTGAGCCATTCAGCTCCAACTAAATTTTGGAATATATAAAAAAAATATTTTTTTTTAAAGTTGAGTAAGTAAAATAATGAAAGTATTAATGAATTTTCATGAGAACATAATCTAGTTTTACTTCTTTAGATTTAATACATTTTATTTTCATTTCCCTTTAAATGTAATTTTTGTCTATTTGTTCCTGAAACAAAAAATAATAATCTATTTTCAGGAGCACACATTTTATCATTTGTGGTTGATTCTATTAATTCTGGGTCATAGGTTTTTTTTCTAGGAAGAGCCCACACAACAAAAAGCTCTCAGCCTTGGAGCTGCTAAGTGTTCTGATCAATATAATGACAATCAATGATGTTTTGCACCTTACAAACCAGGAATTTTAAATCAAGAGGCTTTATGAAAGGCTGCAAACCCTATTTGTCCTTTGAGTTGCAAATAAAAAACCTACTCATTCCAAAATTGTCAGCGTTCTTGTGTATAAAAGATAAAATAATAATTTCTCCCCCCAAAAGATGGCAGTTTATTTCCAAAAGATGATATAGTCTCTAAGGCTGCATTTGTTCCAGTACTACAATAGGATCCCTGGTTCTGAGAATGAGTAGCACAGCACTGAATAAATTCTTATGGGGAAGATCCCATCCCACCAAAACAAGGTCCTGGACCTGTTTTGGATATGCTGCTTTGCATTTCCCTTGGTAGCACCGAGGAACCAGCAGCAGCAGTGGAAAACATCTTGTTCATTACCCTTTGTTATTGTTACTTGCTGTTTTCATTAAAAATTCCAGAGAGATTCAGGAGAGGCAGAAGGAAGCACCAGTTCAGCTTACCCTCTGTATACCACAAGCATGGGATGCGTGGGGTACCCCTGAACATCTCTGTTTGTGTCTTACCCCCAACTCTCTCTCTCAAACTGCAGTTGACCAGCAAATGTCATTGTCACCTCATCTGAACACAGATGCCCTTCCTTCCTTCCTTCCTTCCTTCCTTCCTTCCTTCCTTCCTTCCTTCCTTCCTTCCTTCCTTCCTTCCTTCCTTCCTTCCTTCCTTCCTTCCTTCCTTCCTTCCTTCCTTCCTTCCTTCCTTCCTTCCTTCCCTCCCTCCCTCCCTCCCTCCCTCCCTCCCTCTCCCCCAAGAGATGCAAGCTGTGAGCCCCACGTTAGTGCCTGCCAGCTTCTCACCTCACCTGTCTGACCCATAAGTTCTTTGGACCTGTTATCCCAGGATTGTCTGGAGGAGCAGAGTGCCAGCACCAGCACTGCCCTGCCTGGATGCCATCCAAGGCTTGTGGGCTGGAGCTGGCATCCCTGCATGGAGCTGGGGCACAGGGAATCCTGCTCGCTGGGGTTAAATTCTGACTTCTGCTAGGAAGCCCAGAATCCCACTACTCATCACAATCAGTGTGCTAAAAACCATAGGAAATGCTCAAGCTGATGTTATTAAATAGACAATTAATAAGAGCAGTCAAGTGTATTATTATCTCTAATAAAAGCCCCGACAATTGCTAACAAGTTAGGAAATGCCAGCACAGAAGTTCTCAAAGAAATAATCCCCTGCCACACTGCCCCTACGCAGAATAACCAGGGTTACCAACAGCTTTCCTGGGCGCAGACTGGAGCCTATCTGGGAGCAAGGAAATTCCCGCGGCGCCTCACTAACACATTTTCAGAGGAGCCCAGGGACAATCTCACAGGGATGCTAACTTTGTGCGGCTGTCACTGAATACGCCCGGAGGGGAGACAAAGCCGTGGCTGATTCCCGCACGGTGCAGGGCAAGGACAGCGGGCTGCGCTAGGGGCAGGGGCGGCACGCACCGGGCAGGGACAGCCGGCCGGGGCAGGGACCGGCGGCTCGGCTCTGCCCTCCCGCTCGGCCCGGTGCCGGTTCCGAGCCGCGCACGGACATGACTAAGCAGCAGCACCGCTCCCGCTCCCTCTCCCTCCGCGGCCGCTGCCGCACTCACCTGCCCGCCCGCCCGGCCCGGCCCGGCCCCGCCAGCCCGCGGCGCGGCTCCTCCGCAGGGGCCGCCCGAGGCTCCTCCGCCCCGCTCCGGCCGCTCCGCCGCCAGCGCCGCCCCGCTCCGCTCCAGCCGCTCCGCTCCAGCACAGCTCCGCTCCAGCCGCTCCGCTCCAGCCGCTCCGCTCCAGCACAGCTCCGCTCCAGCCGCTCCGCTCCAGCCGCTCCGCTCCAGCCGCTCCGCTCCAGCACAGCTCCGCTCCAGCACAGCTCCGCTCCAGCACAGCTCCGCTCCAGCACAGCTCCGCTCCAGCCGCTCCGCTCCAGCACAGCTCCGCTCCAGCACAGCTCCGCTCCAGCCGCGCAGCCCCGCGCCCGCGGAGCCGCCGCCTCTCGCCGCCGGGCCGGGCCGGGCCGGGGGTGCCTCAGCCGCGGCTGGCGCACGGCTCTCCGTGCCGGGGATGAAGCTCCCGGCGGCCGCCAGCCCGGAGCCCCCGCGGCCGGCGGCGCTCGGGGCGGCCGGGGACCCCCCGCGCCCGCGCTAGGGCGGCGCTTCCCCCGCTGCCGGTGCAGGCAGCGCCTCCCGCCGCCGCCGCCGCAGCCCGGAGCAGCGCGGAGCAGCCCGGAGCAGCCCGGAGCAGCCCGGAGCAGCCCGCAGCCCCGGCATGGAGCGCCCGCTCAACCTCAGCTGCCTCGCCGATACGACGCCGGACAGCGGCAACAGGAGCGCGTCCTCCGGCGGCCCCGAGGGCGGCCAGGCCCCCCATCTCTCCGTTTTCAGCGTGTTGGTCCTCAGCCTGTTGGCCATGCTGGTGGTGGCCACGTTCCTCTGGAACGGGCTGGTCCTGGCCACCATCCTCCGCGTGCGCAGCTTCCACCGGGTGCCCCACAACCTGGTGGCCTCCATGGCCGTCTCCGACGTGATGGTGGCAGCCCTCGTCATGCCCCTCAGCTTGGTGCACGAGTTGTCCGGGCGGCGGTGGCGGCTGGGCCGGTCGCTGTGCCAGGTGTGGATCTCCTTCGATGTGCTGTGCTGCACTGCCAGCATCTGGAATGTCACGGCCATCGCCCTGGACCGCTACTGGTCCATCACCCGCCACCTGGAGTACACGCTGCGCACCCGGCGCCGCATCTCCAACATCATGATCGCTCTCACCTGGGCGCTCTCCGCCTTCATCTCTCTGGCCCCGCTGCTCTTTGGCTGGGGAGAGACTTACTCAGAGGACAGCGAAGAGTGCCAAGTCAGCCGGGAGCCTTCCTACACCATCTTCTCCACCTTTGGGGCTTTCTACCTGCCCCTCTGCGTGGTGCTCTTTGTGTACTGGAAGATCTACAGGGCTGCCAAGTTTCGAGTCGGATCTCGCAAGAGCAACTCCATCACCCCCGTGACACCAGAAGCACTGGAGGTAGGTCAGCTTGGTTGTGTTTTGCTCAGGTCAAGCACTAACAGCAGGCAAGCCTTTGTAGAAGTGGGGCAAACTTAAACCAGAAGTGTGCAAGTGAACAGTGATCCACCAAAGCCCTGTGGAGCCTGGAGGCTTCCAAGGGAAGGCAGACTGCAAAGCCTTGCAAACCCAGTCTGTTGGCTCCATCTGAGCCCCCAGCTGTGTGTGAGCACTCAAGGTGTAGCTGGAACAACTTTGGGACATACTGCAAGCCTGAGCTCCACGTGGGTGAGCGGTGACTCACAGATGTCCCCCCATGGAATGCTGAATCAGTGCTCACCAGCATGAGTAAGGGGTCACTGTCCCTCCCCTGGGGAAGCAAGGGGACAGTGGATGGATGGGCAGCTGTGTCTGCTGGGGACGATACCCTGGCAACCAGCTGGGGCTTTGGGGACTCTGTGAATTTACCCAGACAGCAAGCACTTGAGCAGAATGTCCTTGGAAATCTTTCCTAATCATGACTGCATCGTGTCAGTTCATCCCAGGCACGGTGACTCTGCACTGTAAAGATTTCTTGCAGAGAGGAAGCAAATGTGTGCTAATTTTCTTTCCTCTCCTACCAAGAACTCTTAAACTCAATGGATTTAGAGGAAGTAAGCAGACTTCTGTGCACGGCATGTGGGTGTGTGCCTGTTCTGCTGATCAGATTGTAAGCAGGGAAGTAATGTTATTGTGCTGCACTGTGAGTAACCTCACGTGCCCTCAGTACTCTAGTTTCTAATCTCACTTAAATAGTCTCCATCACCCAGAAGAGGTTACGCAGCCACCTTGCCCTCAGTTAGAGTGTGACCGGCATTGTCTGTGTTTCCCTGGAGCTCTGGCCTTCCTTGCCCTGCTGGGCTCTGTGCCTGCTGTGTGGGCTCCCCTGACTGGGGTACACGTGGTGCAACTCGTGTTTGTGTTTGGCAGGTGAAGGAAGCTGCCCAGCAGCCACAGATGGTCTTCACTGTCCGTCACGCCACGGTGACGTTCCAGACGGAGGGAGACACGTGGAGAGAGCAGAAGGAAAAGAAAGCTGCCCTCATGGTGGGCATCCTTATTGGGGTCTTCGTGCTCTGCTGGATCCCCTTCTTCATCACAGAGCTCATCAACCCGCTCTGCTCATGTGACATCCCACCCGTTTGGAAGAGCATTTTTCTATGGCTGGGCTACTCAAATTCCTTTTTTAATCCACTCATCTACACTGCTTTCAACAAAAACTACAACAACGCCTTCAGGAACCTATTCTTTAGGCAGTAGTGAGCAGAAAAATCTTTCCTGCTGCCCCAGGAAGCTGATTTTAAGTGTCAATGATTCTGACCAAATTCCTGAGGAAGTTCAAAGCCACAGATACTGAGGTGATGCCAAAAATGCATCGCCACGGGTCGTGTGTCCCAGACCCAGTCCCAGTCCCTAGGCAGGCTCTCCATCCCAGCCTCTCAGCTGCTGTTCTTCCTGCAAGTAGCATGTAAGGGCTTCTCCTGCCAGCAGCCTGGCATCCTCGCTCCAGTGCCCTGCTGTGTTCCTCCTGCCTCCCCAGTGATGCTCTGTTTGGTGGCTCCAAAGGTGCAGAAGAGTCCAATGGCAAAGAAACTTTGGTTTGGCCACTGTTGGAATCTCCCAGCATTTAGTCACCTTTGTCCCGTGTGCAAAGCTGGGACCCTATAACATCAGGAGGTTTTGTGATTGCATGTGAGAGTACACATTTTATGGCTTGGCTGAAGACATGGTTTGTCTTGTCTTTCACTGGTAAAGACTACAAAGTGTTTGGTTTTTTTGGGAAATAAAACCCTTGGTAAGGGTTAAGTGCAGACTACAAGTACCAAGCTTTTTCTCACATACTTTGGGAAGAACAAATTGTGTCTCTTTGCTTTTGGATTCTATGTAGCAGGGTTGTTTTTTTTTTTTAATAAAAACATACTAATTGTGAAAGCTTAATGCATGGTGTACCCTGGAATGAGAGAGAATGCATGGGAAACTCACCTCTCGTTCCCCAGCTGCTACATGTGAGCATCTGCCTCAGACCTTTATGTTCAGAAATACCAGCTGTAAATGCTAATCTTCCTGCCTGTTGTTTCCCATTTTAAAACATTAATGTATTTTGAGCAGCTGTGGGCAGATTTCCTGTAGTTTCAGGGGATGCAAGGGGTGTATTTCGAGTTGCCTTTCAATGAGGAGTTGTGTTTTACTATTTCTGAATGCAATCCAGAACTTGAAACCAAAGCAAAAACCCCACTTTATTTCCATGAGCACTGGGTTGCAAGCAAAGGGCAGTTAATGGCAGGTGACATTTCTTTCTGGAAGCATAATCAAACCATGGAGCTTTTCTCCTGCAAGGACCAGGCTTGAATATTTATTTTTTTGCCCACCTGTCCTTCTCTGCCTGCCCCTCTTAGGCTCCATCCCACGTGGCTGTTACTGCTCTGTGGCCTCCCTGCCTTTCCACATTGCCAACTTAATTATAATAATTGGCATTTCACTCCTAGAATTAGGGTTACACACTTTATACTGCCCTACTGAAGGACTGATGGGTCTGCAGATAAAGGAAAGCTTTAGTATTAAATTGGTTCTGGGAAAGCCACTGAAATCAGACCACAATTAAAACAGTGGAAAAAATACAAGATGGAAATCTGAAAGACCCGATTTCATGTTGGGTATCTCAAGAAGAGATAAAAGGGAAAGATGTCAATAAATGGTGGTAAAGCTCCCTAGGGTTGGGTAGTATTAATTTCTATCTGTAGTAGATCATGAGACATCAGATGTTAAAATTGTCGCTGGTCCTTTAAACCAGACAAAAATCCTGGCAGAGTTGGCAATAAAAGCCCTTTTCCTTCTGTTGTGTCTGGACAGGTGAAAATGGAAGCAGAGGTCAAGGTGCTGTTAAAGTGTTGCAGCCCTTTCAGGACCAGTTAGACAAACACCCATCAACACTGACATGAACAGTGTTGATCCTGCCTTTTGGCAAGAAGAGAAATAGGGTAGCCCTTGACATCTTCCTTGACACCATCTTATAAAAGTCTGTTAGAAATATTGGGTAAAACCCTGCCCTCATTGAAAGCAAAGGAGAATTTTTTTGGTGAATCAGATTTTTATGTGGCATGTCTTGTCTTGTAAAAACATATTTTTAATGTTAATTAATTCAAGGAGAAGATGGATGGGATGGGAGTAATCTTCTAACTCCCATGAAAGAGGCTCTGACCTGCCCCCTAACCGTGGGCCAATCTTTCCAACTAGTAAAGAGCATTTTCTTTCTTTGTTTATATATTAAAATATTATTAGTGACATCTCTGATGTATCAAAAATTGTAATAAACTCTTGAACTGCTTTTTTTTTTACTGACTGTATAAAGGCTGTGCTGCTTTCTCTGGACAGTCCATCACTGATGCTGAGTTGTTCTGTTTGGGAATTGCTGCTTTTGTTGTGACAGGGCTGTCTAGCCAAAAATGACTTTGAAAAAATGCTTCCTTGTTTAAGCCTTCAAGAACTTCAGCTAAGCTTGGTGGTGCCTGAAAGTAGACTACTTCTTAGGCTCCCAGAGTGATACTTTAAAGCATGGATTACCTGGGAAGTTGGCCCTTAGACCCCATTTTCACACCTAACATCATATCTGCACAACCCCATGTCAGTCCCAGCTGTGTCCATGCCATTTTTATTTGGTTTTTGATGAGTGTTGCAGATTCTCTTGTCTCTGTTATGTGGGGTCCTTGTGCAGGGTGTGGAATCAGCTGTAAACTCAATGTCCACTGTGAGCAGACAGGAGTTAAACCGAAATCAGTGGGAAATTCCCTACTTTAGTTGCAGTTTGGTGCTGGGGTGAGGCTCCCTTTCATTACACCCTCTGTTTATTCATGCTGTGCCTTAAACAGTGACAGGGAGACAGGAGATCATTTTGAAGTGACACTAGATAATTCTAATTTGCCTGTAGTGATGAGTACTCCACCATCCTGGTGTAAATTACTCTTACATTTATTTGACAGGCCACATCTGATGCAATCATTTCCTGGAAAGAAACAGCTTCCAGTTGGTGGTAAGGTTTGTTCTTTTAAATCTTGACAAGATCAGCAGCTTTTGGCTCATACTTGAGACCTAACACCATGGGCTTTCCTTCTGAAGATCATCAATAGGACCAGGCAGGGAAAATATCATTATTCTAGAGGTTGCACTGCAGAATCACACTGAAACATGCCACAATGATCCCAGCACAGGGAAGTGGCACAAAGAGACCTGGGCACCTGATCCAGGCTCCGAGGCTTTTTACAAACCTCTCATTATTCAAACACAGATGCTGAGTGGGCTCCCAGAGATGCAAATCATGTTTGAAGACATAGGCAACCACAGCTTCAAAGGAGGCATCTTGTACCTCCTTGTTCCCATTTATACACAGCATCAGTGGTGTGAAGAGATCTGCTTCACCGAGGCTTTGTGAGGATTAATTACAAAATGTTGATCATGTACCAGGAAGGTGGAACACTCTGGTTTGAATGCCGAGCAGCAATATAAATTGAGCTTCTATTTAACTCCTTGGAAGAACGTTATTACCCATTATTATTGAGTTTTGTACGCAGTTTGATGGCTATATAATACTTCCAGAGCAGATTTAACTAACCTGCTCCCACTTATAATTAATTTAGCTCCCTCTCAGTGCCCTGACAACCCAATGAACATCTGTTCAGTAGTGAGGGCAGCGTGTGCTGAATTCCAGCTGCTGCTGAGCATCTCCTCATGGTGCTGTCAGGGCTCAAGGAACAGCAGCTCTCTGTCTGGGCAGTCTGCTCTGGGTTCCTTTTGCTTTTTAGGGAAGAAAAAAAAGGTCAGTGAAGAATGCCCATGGATTACAGGACAGGTTGGCTAACCACCTTCCTCCTGAACCCCCAGCCTCTTGGGCTCTCTTCTCATCACAGGCTGGTGATTCCAGGATGTGCACCGGCCCTACACAGCCAGAGGTGAGCCACACATGACTTCATCCCCTGGAAATTTTTCAGGGCTTTTCAAAAAAATTACTGCTAGGAGATGTGTCCTTTGGACTGTCAGCAGCAGCTGAAAGTGGGAGTTTCCTGGAAGTAGGTAATTAAAGAAATTTCACCTGACAAAGATAATTAATGGCTATTCCTTCCAGTGATTGCAGTGGTGAGGTGCGACTGACAAAGTGTCAAAGTGATTTGTGCAAGGCAGTGGTTTGAGCTGCTTTGTTCATTGTGTTTTACTCTTGGACCCCTTGTTTTACCATCACTGGTAGAGCTTCCCCTGGGGCTCCAGCAAAGTCATGGTGAACATGATACAGGCACCATGAATGCTCCATGCAAGAACAGTGGGGTGAAACAGCCATGACAAAATTAGCATCCCCACTGGGATACACCCTGGCATGAAAATAATGACATTGCCAGCATTTCATTAAATTTAGGACATGGCCAAAGAACTCCTTAAGTCCTCATTATTTTCAGTTACACCGAGGTGCTGAGGAAGTTACAGAAGACTGGAAAAGAGCTGGAGCTGTGCCAGTATTTTTAAAAGGCAAATTTGGAGAGCCAAGTATTTCTAAGACAAATGCTGTTACTGATTTACAGCTTGAAATTGATCCTTGGCAAAAGAAGTGGAGGAGCTGATAAATAACTTGGTGAATAAAAAATTACAGGAAATAAATATAATTGAAATAAATCACATTGATGTTTTTGATTGCAGCACATGGCTCATTGCTGATGGTGTTATAAAGTATTCACTCAATAATGAATCCGACTTGACAACATTCAATGCCTCCATTAAAAATTGAAGAAGAAACCAGTATGAGGTTCAAACTGTCCAATAATTGCTAGAGACTTATGGACTGGGGAAGGTGTAAATACAGAAAATAAGGTCACTTCTACAGAGAAGTGAGGATAAAAACTGGTTGGGAGCATTTTGACCTGGCATGAGGGAAAGGCACGTGTCCAGGAGCAGTGGGATGGGGGCCTGATTGCAGGAGGAGAGACAAGGCTGAGATGGGGTGCATCAGGAGCTGAACATATGGGACTTTTCAGCATTTCAGGAACAAGCAGGCCTATTTCATGCCTGTAGGTTTCATTCAGCTGTAGGTTTCATTTCAGCTGTAGGTTTCATTCTGGCCACTGGAGGAGAGGCTGTGATTTCAGTTCATCTTTTTGCTCCTCCCTCCTCCCTCTTCTCACCACTGCCAGGCAGTCAGCCTCAGCATTGCCATTCCGTGTCATTTTCCATGCTGGCCAAGTCAAATACTGTCCCTAATCATCCTCAAAAGCAAGGCAGACAGATGGGTCCTTTCCCTGGATCCCCCAGTGCGTTGTTGTTGTTCTCTGTCTATCCATTTCAGCAGGGGGAACAGCAGCTCCTGTGATGCTGAAGCCCCACTGCTGCCCATGGATGGGACCAGAGAGGGCTGGGTGCAGCTCCAGGGGTTATCCTAGGAAGGGGAAGGATAAAACTGGAGCTATAGCCTCCCCTTGGTTTTCTGCTGGAGCCATTCCCAGCAAAACTGTTCCCAATCCAGCTTCTAGTCCCCTCCCTGCTTCTGGTGAGACCAGGCAGCCACTACCATGGATCTAGTCATCTCTGCAGGAAGGAGAAAGAGAGGGGTAAAAAAACCTTCCACTGCAGCTCTAATTACAGGAAAAAGGTTTCCCAGCCCTGACTGCCCTCCTGGGAGAGGACACAACGTCCACGTGGCTGAGATGTCCACTCTGCCCAGTTCAGTCCCTTCCCACTGGTGGCTGCAGAGGGTGGGCACCTCTGTACCATTCCAAACTCCCCACTGCTCACCAGGTCCTGAGTCTGTGCAAGTGTTGGAAACACTGCATTTTCCATCAGTTCAGGGCTGCAGCCTGATGTCAGTGCTTCTTCCTTGTGCCTTTCCATCCCCAAATCCTGGTTAAGCACAGGTCCCACCAGCCTCAGTTGCTGGTACAGAGGAGGGCAGCCTGTTAAAATTAGCATCTCTGCTGGTGAAGAAGACCTCTTTATCTCTGGGCTCAAGATGCCAAACAAATAGGTGATGTGCAACAGAGCCTCAAGATCTGCTTCTCCTTGCCCAATTCAATGTTTGGATCACCTGGTTCTTCACAACACACTGGGCTGGGCAGTCCCATGCCCAGTCAGGTTCACCTTGCTAAAGTCCATCGCACATCCCACCTTTTCACTGCTTCCCTGTGGTGCTGTTCTGGAGCTCTGGCTGTCAGAAAACTGTTCATATGTTGCTCAGGGTGCTGCCTCTGCAGTATCTCACAGCTGGACCAAACAGGGCTGTTTCCAACCCAAAAGAGCCTGTGTCACACAGACCATGGTGAAAATAAATGTGATCACCTTCTAGATCTGCTAACAGCCTGATATCCTGCCCCACAAGCTACCTGTGCTGCTGCCAGGCAGACTTTAGAGGGGAAAGCAGAGCCATGGTCACGTATTTTCACAGTTTGAGTGCAGACCTGCCTTTGAGGAGGGGGAGGATTCATTTTGATGCCTTGCCAAATGGCTCTTTCTGTGGGCACTGGAGCATATGGAGCCTCTCTCACAATTGCCTGGGAGCTGCAGTTCTGTGATGTTTTTTGTCTCCTCAGCTGCTCACCTGATGCCAAAGTTTCCAGGTGCACTAAGGCAGGATGCTCCTGCTGCGTGCCTTGGACCTTCCACCTTCCCATCCCAGCACTGGGGTGAATATTAAACAGACAGCAGATGCAAAGAGCAAGCACACTTGCTGGCCCAAGGGGTTACTCAGTATCTGGAATTTAAATGCAAAAAGAAACTGAGAACCCATGGTATTAAGTAATTAAGCTTTTCTGAGACTTTTAAAAAGGAGGCAGGTAGATGCTGAGGAGAAGTGATGCAGCTCCTGTGCTTCCTGCAGCTTTGCAGCACAAACCTTGGGCTTACAGGGGATTTCAGAGCACGTTACTCTGACTAAAGCCCCCAGGCTACTTCATAAGCTGTTAATAGTTGCCAACCAAAATGAGTGTCAGGGCTGTTTCTTATCAAAGTGAGCATTTAAGGCACCTTGAGAACACTGAAAGTAGCATAAACCCTATAAATTCTTTCTGAAAGCATCAAATTGGCCAGTGCTTGCATGCAGAGCATAGCAAATAACTTTCAAAAAACCTGAAATTTATTTGACAGAAAATCTGCTGCTGCTCATCAGATCAGCTTGCCCACCACTTTTACTCACACATCTCCAAGATGCCACATACCCACTACATCACCTTCCCACAGGTGACTGTCCTGCAGGGATTGTGTCCTGGATTCCCCAGCATGAGGTGCAAGGCAGCACCTCCTGCCCCTCCCTGGTCATCTGGCCTTCAGGGTACACTGATGTGTACATGGTGTGTCTGGGTGAGGAGCACCTGGGCTGCTTTTCAGACCCCTGCTCCTCATCCTTCTGTCTGGCAGCCCCAGCTGAGCAGCAGCTCCCACTCCACACCGCTTCTCCTGGCTCCCTTCTTGCTCTTGGAGATGCCCTGAGGAGTTCTTCCATAGCTTGGTGGAGCTTTGTAGAGCTGTGGTGGTGCTCCCAGAGTCAGGGCTGCTCCTCAAGGGCCCATGGAGAAGGTAAACTGAATAAACATGATAAACGGAATGGGTCATGAAGCCCCAGATTAAATGGGGTTATAAAACGCTAGTGGGCTGACCTGGTATCTCTCTGAAATTGCAGTGGGCTTGGGCACTTCAAAACCATAAAGTAGGTGTGATCCTCCTTTATGAAGAGGGAATTATCTCAGGAATTGTCTCAGTCCTGGTCTCTCCATCGCTGTTGAGGGAGAGGCATTGGTTTTTTTCTGGACCCCCATTCTAGGGATGGGCTCATGTCACAGACATTTTTTATGAAAAATCCTTTCATTAGGATTTTTCCTCCTGAGAAGCTGAGAGGCCTCAGGAACAAAATGTAAACAATGGTTATCTGCTGCTGTGGAATGCAACAGGTTCATCTGTGATTGGTCTCATGTGATTGTTTCTAATTAATGGCCAATCACAGTCAGCTGGCTCAGACTCTCTGTCCGAGACAGAAGCCTTTGTTATCATTCTTTCTTTTTCTATTCTTAGCCAGCCTTCTGATGAAATCCTTTCTTCTATTCTTTTAGTATAGTTTTAATATAATACGTATCATAAAATAATAAATCAAGCCTTCTGAAACGTGGAGTCAGATCCTCATCTCTTCCCTCATCCTCGGGCCCCTGTGAACACGGTCACAGGCTCGCTCACCCCGAGCAGCACAGCGGGACCCGCGGCGGCCGGGACATGGAGAGCGCTGTGCTCCCATCCCTGCTCGTACCGACCGTGTGCTCCTGCACAAGCCCAGAGCCTGCTGAGAGCAGAGAGGTGGCTCTGGAGGCACAGAGAAGGGCGAGCAGAGAGAGCTGCGGGCTCTGTCCCACAGGACCGGAGCTGGAGCTGCAGGCGGCACCCGGAGTGCTCTGCCCGCCCCACGCCGCCTGGACAGCGGGGGTGCTCTGGCACAGCGAGGTGATGCTCGTGGTGATCAGAGTGAGGTGATGCTCGTGGTGATCACAGCAAGGTGATGCTCGTGGTGATCAGAGTGAGGTGATGCTCGTGGTTCTCACAGCAAGGTGATGCTTGTGGTGATCACAGCAAGGTGATGCTCGTGGTGATCAGAGTGAGGTGATGCTCGTGGTGATCACAGCAAGGTGATGCTCGTGGTTCTCACAGCAAGGTGATGCTTGTGGTGATCACAGCAAGGTGATGCTCTGGCACAGCGAGGTGATGCTCGTGGTGATCAGAGTGAGGTGGTGCTCACAGCAAGGTGATGCTCGTGGTGATCACAGCAAGGTGATGCTCGTGGTGATTAGAGTGAGGTGATGCTTGTGGTGATCAGAGTGAGGTGATGCTTGTGGTGATCAGAGTGAGGTGGTGCTCACAGCAAGGTGATGCTCTGGCACAGCAAGGTGATGTTCGTGGTGATCAGAGTGAGGTGATGCTCATGGTGCTCACAGCAAGGTGATGCTTGTGGTGATCACAGTGAGCTCACAGTGAGGTGATGCTTACGGTGATCACAGCAAGGTGATGCTCTGGCACAGCAAGGTGATGCTTGTGGTGATCACAGCAAGGTGATGCTCGTGGTGCTCACAGCAAGGTGATGCTCGTGGTGATCACAGCAAGGTGATGCTCTGGCACAGCGAGGTGATGTCCGTGGTGATCACAGCAAGGTGATGCTCTGGCACAGCGAGGTGATGCCCGTGGTGATCACAGCGAGCTGATGCTCCTCACAGCACGGAGGGCACTCAAAAACACCGTCTGGCCCGCGCGCCTTCCCGCTCCTCCGCGGCAAGATCGCTCTGTTCGGCGAGACGTGAGCTGAGTGTGCTCGGATCTGCTCCAGGGTGGCAGCACAGGGCAGAGAGAGATGGATTGTGGCTTGATTCCTTCTGCCAGGTGCCATGCAGGGGGGAAATGGAGCAACAGCCCTTTTATTGTCCCCACATGTAGTCCTGAGAGATGACAGCATGCTTAGAGACTTCTTTTTTTAATTGTTATTTGAATGGGAATGAGGCACCTAAATAACCTGGATAATGCAAACCTTAGTGCTGACAGTGGAAGGGACAAATGCACTCTGTCACTGAGCAGGTCCCCTCCAGCTTTGTGAGGTGTCTCAACACTGTATAAAATGAGCAGTGTGTTCATGTTGTTCAGCATTTGGATGCTCAGCTTCACACAGCCCCTTGTAAGTGGAAAACTTCTTTCTTGCTTACCATGTAGAGCTCCTGTAACAGCCCTCTGAACCACACCAAGCCTGACAGAGTTCAAAAAGTGTTTGGACAATACTCCCAGGCATATGTGTGACTCTTGAGGCTGGTTCTTTGTGAGGCCAGGAGCTGGACTTGATGATCCTTGTGGGTCCCTTCCAACTCAGCACATTCTGTGACTCTGTAAAATCCACTGGCCTCCTTCCTCTGCCTCTTCTGATTGCCCTGAATTCTGAGATGCCTCAGAGCAGAATTAGCACTGCACATTTCCAGACTCCTTTCTTTGTCCAGCTTTGCATCCTCTAACACTCCAGCTCCTGGCAAAGGCACAGCTGCCCAGCCTGGCTCTGGCTGCTGCAGCCCCAAGTGGGGTGTGTCTTCAGCAAAAAGACATGAAAACCACAATTACCCACATTGTAGGGTGATGTTCTTTCTGAAGAATGACTGGTTTATTTTATGGGGCCAGGATGCAACTTTTTTATGCACAAATGTCCTTATGAGCCTTTCTAGACACAGGTGAGTGTGGGATCCTTTGCTCTCCAAGCAGAGCAGAGCAGAAAACACATGGGAACATACACACAGCAATTTCCTAGATTAACTGCTCTGAGTTTTTCCCACCAGCATACAGCACTGCATATCTAAACATACCAGGAAAATATGTTCTCTTTGGGCACAATGATCAGCCCCCACACACTGGAAAATACCAACACAAACAAACATTTTTCCTGCAAAACATACACACAAAAAAATCACTCATGCATTTCTTTTTAGACTCATAGAATTGTAGGATGGTTTGTATTGGCAGAGATCCTAAGAATCGTCTAGTTCCAAGCCCTCTGCCACTGGCAGGGACAATTTCCACTATGCCCCATCCAGCCTGGCTTTGAAAACCTCCAGGGATGGGGAAATGGTCACACTGCATCCACCATTTTTGTTCATTTTTGGTTATTTTGCTCCTGACTAGAAATACTGAATAAACATGTGAAGGACAAAAAACCTCTCTCAGAAAAATGTTAATCACTAAAGCCTCTCTCTCATCAAGGATAAAAGAAAAGGTGAATGAGAGGTAAACTGATTTTCACTAAGGAAAATTCTGAGAGCTTGTTGAATTTTTTTTATTGCATTAATTATATGTGATTTGAGGAGATAAAACAATTCCTGAGCTCTTCCTGGAGGAGATTAGCAGAATGTTTTGGTAATCCCTCTGATCCCTCAGGAATGAGTGCTATTTTATTAATCATTATGCATGAAGGGTTGATGTTATAGACAGAGACTGCTACAGACAGAGTTAGAAATGGGCCCAAGAGTTCACAGAGTGGCTGGGGTTGGGTGGAAGTCACCTGGTTCACTCCCTGCTCAAGCAGGATCACCTGTTGTGGTTGCCCAGGACCATTTCCAGGTGGCTTTTGGGTGTCCCCAAGGATGGAGACTCCACACCTGCCCTGGGCAACCTGTGCAAGTGCTCAGGTACCCCCAGCAAAAGCATTTCCTGATGTTCAGAGGGAGCTACCTGTGTTTTCATTTGCCCTCATTGCCTCTGGCCCTGTCACTGGACACAACTGGACCTTTTTGAGGGGTCTTTAGCTTTGGGCTAACAGGAAAAGCTTGCAGGGACTTCATTCATTTGGACTGCAATATGACAGATAGCTTTATCTCTTCACATTCACATCCTTACCTGCAATTAAATGAAGTGTATTGTTCCTGTGTCTGATTGCATGTGGGAGGCAGGGATGTAGTCTCTACTCTGACTTACAGTGTTCTAGGAATTAATGAAAATTTTTTCTATATTTCTTTTTAAATAGAGAAAAAATGCTATTGTTTTTTTTTTTTCTTACTGCCTTGAGGGATCATCAGGAGAATTCTTGTACCAACATGTCTCACAAGTATTTAAAGCAGTAAAACATGTAATAGCCTCTTTTTTCCTTCTTCTTTTTCTTCTTTTAGGGAAAAAAAAAAACCGCTGTGTGAGTTGTGTGGAAGCTGTTTGGCGATGTGTGGGTGTGTTATGTCTGTGTCTATCTCGCCAGGGGGAAGCTGAGGAAGAACGAGGAGTTGTGCCTACAACTTAAACATCTCTCCTCCAATCACTCATTTGACTGGCATTTCGGGGGAAAAGACAGTGGTTTGAGGAGTGAAGAGCAGTCAGGAGTGTGGAGGTGACAGACAGTGACGTGCAGCAGGGGCTGATGTGGAGCACATCTCTGCTGTAAGGCTCATCTGAATGGGGAGGTGACAAGCTGCCGGTTCGCTGCTCTGTACTCAGACTCCACACGCCCTGTGGGGATCAGAAATGCCCAAGCACCCCCGTGCAGTGCCAGGGAGGCAGCCCCATGTGCCTGGCAGCTTCAGGTGGGGCACCCTCACTCACAGCTGTGTGCATCTCATACTGGCTCCTGGAAGGGAAGGAAGAGCTGGTCAGGCAGGAAGAGTTTTTGGGGAGATCTGATCTGGTCACACAGGAAGAGTTTTTGACAGCCCTGTGCTGTTCTTGTTGCTTGGTGCTTCTGCTTGAGACGGTCAAAATGGGCTTTGCAAAGAGGCAGAGCCCAGGTGTGGGAACAGGAGTTATCACTTGAGGATAATCCAGCACATCACAGGTGTGAAAATCTCTCACAAATCTGTTAGTGAGAGGGTCTGGGAAATAGAAGCATCTCTTAAAATGAGACTTGGATGCTAGAAACCATGGTTCTGAGAAAAGCTCAGGAATTAATTATGTGGGTTTCTTTTTATTTGGTGAAATGAGAGAGAGCACAGTGGGGCTTTCTTCTTTAGCTCAATAACTTGTTACCCAAATTCCTCCTTGGAGCTGGTTCATGAAATCCGTCACAATAGCAGATCTACTACAGATGCCTTGCAAGAAAATGGGGAAATGCATGGTTTTTAAACAGGTTTACAAAGAAGTACTGTTTTTACAGGTTTTTAACAGGTTTACAAAGAAACACTGTTTCTTTGACTACTGGCCATTCTTTGTAAATAAGAACATGAATGTCCAAAGGCAAAAATATTGATGCTGTTTCAAGTGCTGGCTCATGTGATCTCCAAAGGAAATCACTCTCTTGCAGTTGGGTGTTACAGACCAAAAGCTTTACCACTGGCAACTGCAAGTGTTACACTTATTTTCAGTCCTGGAGACAAAGCATCAGGCTGAACTTCTAACCCACAGTTTCATGCCCAAAGCACCCACACTAAAAACCCCAGAGCCACTGCTTTTTAGCCCTTCAATATTCAGTGGAAATGGATGTTGGATTCACCAGCTGGATTTTTGAGAAGATGCCCAAGAAGTGAAACATGGATGCACCTGGCTCATGAACAGCACTTCAAAACATAGCTGTTATTGATGAGTTTTAAACAGGTCCCATCTGGTTCTTATTTGGTTTTTCAAAATCCTTCAGGCAAACAGCAGGAAGTCACCACCCAGGTAAGTGTTGCTCTATTGGTAGCCCTTTGCATTTCCTAATTATTCTCAGGTTATTCCCAAGCAATTCTGCACTGCAAGAAGGTAGAAAATGTCTGGCTTGACCAAGGTGTTGCAGACATCCTTTTATGAAAAATCCTTTCCTTAGGATTTTTTCTTCCTGAGAAGCTGAGAAGCCTGAAAGACAAAATGTAAACAAGGATTATTTGCTGCTGCGGAATGCAACAAGTGATTAGTCTCATGTAGATGTTTGGAATTAATGACCAATCACAGCCCAACTGGCTCAGACTCTCTGTCCAAGCCACAAACCTTTGTTAGTCATTCCTTTCTATTCTTAGCTTAGCTAGCCTTCTGAAAAAAAAAAACATTTTCTTCTATTCTTTTAGTATAGTTTTAATGTAATATATATCATAAAATAATAAATCAAGCCTTCTGAAATATGGAGTCAAATCTCCATCTCTTCCTTCAACATAAGACCCCTGTGAACACCATCACGCCAAGGACCATCATTGCCCATGCTGTGCTCTGAAAGCATGACAGTGTCCTTTGGGTTGGTGCTGTTCTTGTGGTGCCACCCTGTCTCTGCCTCTCCACAGGCTCTGTATGGACCCCCTGCCCTGCCCTGCCTGGCCTTGGCTCATCCCTGTCCCCATCCCCACAGAGGTGCCCAGCATCACTGAGCTGCTGCTGATGGCGCTTGCTTGGGAGTGCTGTTGAAAGAGGGAGAGGTTGTTTCTCACTTTCCATGAGGTTAATACCTAAAATATTTATATGTAATTCCAAATGCCAGTTTTCTGGCCAGGACTTGCTCTGCAGAAGGTTCCTGGAGGCTCTGCTGTTCCCCTCTGGCCATTGACATGGGCTGCTCCCCTGAGCTCCCTTCCACTGCTGCTGAACCAGACGTGGATACCCCAGAAAATCCCAGGCACCAGCCCATGTTTAAGCATTGCAGATAGATGCCCAAGGCACGCAGACAGGCAGTGTGGATGTTGCCTCTGATCTGTGCACACACACTCCATCCCCTTTATCTTTTACTACCTGTTGTAAAATCCTTCCCTCCCAAGGGCTGCGATCTCAGCTCGGGATTTGTGCTGCTCCCCAGCTGCAGATTCCAAAAGGATTTATGGGAGGTGCAAGATGAAAGAAGGGCTGGGAGGAAGAGCTCTCAGTGCAGACAGTTTCTGGTGAATGGGGTGGGACTGGCAGCGCTGGAGAACAAAACACTCCTGGCATTTGCAGCTCAGGTTTCCACAAAATGAGAGTGGGGAGCACTCACCGAGCTGTAACCTCCCCTGGGTGCTGCCTCTAACCTGTCCCTGAGTCAGACCAGCAGGAAAGGGGCACAGCAACACCTCAGAGCAATGCAAGAGGTGAGTTCCTGCTGCCCAAAGGTCACAGTGGCACTCTGTGCCTCTCTGGAGCACACACTGACATTAAGCAGTGACATCTCGGTGGGAGCAGGGTCACTCTTGCAGGATGTTTCCTGTCCTGTGCTTTGGAAGTTGGAAGTGATGCTCCAGCAAGCTCTGCAGTCTTACAGAATACGAATTGTCCTCTTTTGACTCACTTATCAGATGACTTTTTGTATTTTTGAAGACAATTTTTGCACGTTAGCTGTCACAGACATATTTTATGAAAAATCTTTTCATTAGGATTTTTTCTCCTGAGAATCTGAAAGGCCTCAGGAACAGAATGTAAACAATGGTTATCTGCTGCTGTGGAATGCAACAGGTGGATCTGTGATTGGTCTCATGTGGTTGTTTCTAATTAATGGCCAATCACAGTCAGCTGGCTCGGACTCTCTGGTCAGTCACAAGATTTTATTATCCTTCTATTCTTTCCTTTCCTTTCAAGCCTTCTGATGAAATCCTTTCTTCTATTATTTTAGTATATAATATATATATCATAAAATAATAAATCAGCCTTCTGAAACATGGAGTCAGATCCTCATCTCTTCCCTCATCCTGGGACCCCTGTGAACACCACCACAGTTTGCTGTGTTGCTCCTCTGCATGGGAAGCATTGTTTGGCTGAACAAAGCACCAAAACAAGAAGAGCTCTGAGCGTGGCTGGTCCCACACTCCTACTCCATGGGCTGCTCTGGGGTCATCATTCCACATTTTATTATACATATTCTTTTGGAACCCACTCATCCCCAATGCCTTTTAAAGTGAGGAAAAATGGCAAAAGTTGGCAGCGGGCAGAAAAAAGCGAGAAGCTGTAAGGGTTGACAAGATTTGCTGGGTTTCAGTGGGACACAAGCTGAAGGCTTGCTGTGGAGACAAATCACAGCGTGTGTGCTGTTGTGGTAGTGTTGAACAGTTTTACATCTCCTTGAATTATACAAAGCAGAATCTTGTATACATGAAATTGTGAAACTCACAACTTCATCCCAGCAGTAATGCTCAGGTGTTGCTCCATGGAGCAGCACATTCCCTGCCTCCTGAGCACCTGTACTGCCCTCCCTGGGGTGTCTCCCATGACTGTTTGCATGCCACAGGATCTGGGTTTGAATGGGTGATTCACTGCTGTGCTGTGGTTTGGAAGCTGTGGTCACATCTCAGGAGATGAAGTGGGGAGAGGAAAGAAATCTCCTCCCTGAGGAACTCACTGGAGCTTCATGAGGCTCTTGTCATCACTTTCCTGTAGGAAACCATGGATCAGAGCTTCTCCCATGCCCACTTTCCATCCTCCTGTTTCCTGTCTCACATGGACACTTGGACAATAGGGACCCTCCTCAGCAGGGGCCAAAGTGAAATTCAGCCACATACAAAGAAGTTAAATTTTTCCAAAGCTGTTAACTGTGGGAAGAGCTAACCAAGCAGCTTACCATTACTTGCAAGCAAAAATCTGGGGTTTTTTTTCTGAAAGATTCTGTCCAGAAGTAGCAGAAGGCCTGAGGCTGCTGAACAAAACAAGGGTGGAAGCCTACAGAAATGATAATTAGAGGGCACCTTGTGGTATGGTGCCAACAGCCACTCAGAGATCTGGGATTATTTCTGCAGCTTTGGCCTGAGTTCTGAATTCAGCTGCCTCAAATACTTCAATCCTCCATCTTCCTCATGTTTAAAAATTACTGCCCTGAAGCCAAAATCTGAGATGCTGACATTAATATTAATGCAGCTTCAGACTCCCAGCCTGCTAATCCAAAAAAACCCCACAGTAAGCCACTCTCTTGATCCAAATGGTCAATGATAGGCACTGAGAGAACTGCAGTGAGTACAAGAAGTGCCTAGAGGCATGTTAATAGCAGGAGGAAAAAAATCACATTACACCAGTATTTGGATTTGAGCAGTGCTTGAGCCTGGTATTAAAGACCTGGAGACTTCCAGGATCTCACCCACCCTTGGAACATCACTTGGAACACTTGGAACGTCTAGAACGAACCCTCCTTGGTCCTCAAACTGTTCCTCATTCTGGTAGGAAAGTTACAGAAGTGATACTTATCTAAATCCAGATGTCAGAATGCAGATTGCTGCCAAAATTTAGCTGTGCTTAAGAAAATTACCAGAAAAAAAAAAAATCCAACTCAAAGATTTGGGGATGCTCATTGCAAATCAGGAGCCAAAAATCTTGTTTACAGCTTGCTCTCCATTTAGAACAATTAATCACTGAGCCTTGGCTGCACTTCCCAAAAATTACCCAAAATTATGGATTAAGCCAAAGAGCCCTGAGAGAGTCAGTAACTACCTGGGATATGGATGAAAACTGGCAGGTCAACTCGCTGATTTACCAAAAAAAATTTAATTAAAAAAAAAAAAACATTTAAACTATCTATTGAGATAACAGGGACCAATTCTTTCCCCCCTTAACTGCTTCCTGGTACCAGGCTAAACAAATGACCAAGGAGGAGGATCTGAGATGCTCCTGAACCTCCCCAGCTGAGGGGTCTTTCTGGCCATGAAATCATAAAATTCACTAAGAAATGTGCTAAAGATTAAAAAAAAAAGAGAGAAAAAATGAAGGTTTGGAAAATAATTACAATTCCTTATGAAGAGCTACTGTCCTGAGGAAGCAGCAGCAGGTGTGGCCTCAACAATATCTGGACACCAAGATATATGAGTTTTTGTGGGAGATTTTTGTAAACCCTCATCTTTTCCCTGGCCAGGGGCTCAGTGAGGGACACAGGATCTGCAGCTCCCTCTCCACCCATGGCTATTATCCCAGGCTGACCCTCACCTTGCCATGGCTTGGTCATGGCCCTGCCTGGACATTGGGAATGTGCCTGGAGATCTGGCTGGTGGCCACAACTGTATCTGCATGCAGGATCTACGTGGCTGGTTCAGACTGCCAGAAGCTGTCGCCAGTCAGAAAAGAGACAAAAATTATAAATATCTCATTCACCAGATATTAGGTAAGTTATGCACACAGTAAAGGAACCAGAAGCTGAATTTTATGTGAAAGCAAGAAAGTGTCTTGATCTGAGATGGGTTTTTTTGTTTAAATTAGGGAAAAAGTCAAGATGGATGTGTGCTATGTTCCCAGGCTGTCCCTGAAGAAGCATGAACTTCACAGATTCATAAGCCTATCTGGAAATATTCAGCAGCATTCACTTAGGTCATTATCAGACCTAAATCAGACCAAGTATAGAATTCTAATTACTTTTACAAATAATAAAGTATCTAGAACATAATTTCTTGGCATTTTTAATTGCATTTTTCCTCTATATTGCAGATATAAAGTGATCACTGATGCCTAAGAAGCACCAATGAAAATAGAGACATCAGATATTGGGAAGTCTCTTATTTATACACTCTATCTACAAAAAGAATGCTTTTCTTTAGTTAAGCTGTGAGTTGCTGCTTTAGTCTGAGTCTCCAAGTCTCCTTTCCTGTTCCAATATAAAATCTTCATCAAGAAGAGTTTTCCATTTAGGAGATCCTGTCTATACCATCTTTCCCAATACATTGGCAATTATTTTGTCTCCAAATGAACTAATTTGCATTTTTCATGCATTCTAATTCCACAACATATTTCAGAAAACTTAAACACCAAAGAGATATTCCAGAGTACATTTCGGCTGACTTTTCCTTAAAGTAGTTGTTATTAATGAAAAAAGTTTCTTCTTTCTTGAATTATCGTGATCTAAAACAGCAATAAGCAACCATTTGAGGTGTTTAGAATGCTGCTAATCAGACTGAAATTAAAGCACCAAATTATTTAGTTGAATAGTAGGGAAGTTGCCTTAGAAAGTCAGTCTGGGCCACACAAATACAGCTGGGTTGGTTCTGGTTACACTCTGAGCCAGTAGTGGAGCAGTAGCGGAACTAAGGAACATTTCAAAATCTCAATTTCTTCTTCTTTTCTTTCTTAATCTGACCTTTCAGACCATCTCTGCAATGTTTTAGACAAATGGCAAGGCTATCTCCAGGTCCCTGTGAGGAGACCAGCAAGTTGGAGTTATGCAAGTGTATTAACTGGAGTCTGCAGGGGATGAAGAGGATGAAGAGGATGAAGAGGAACGAGGGGTGGAGTACCTCTGGTGCAGGACAGAGGACACTGGTTCATAACTTACTCTCCTGTGAAAGGTGTGGCCTTTGGATCCTGAGAAGTGCAGTAGATGTTGGGAAGCATTTCTGTGCACAGAGGGTGGTTGGACAGTGGAGCTGGTAAGGAGATGGCCACTTCCCACCTGTCAGTGTTTAAGAGGCATTGGGACAATGCCTTTAACAATTTCCTTCAAACTGGTGAGCCCTGAAAGGGTCAGGCAGCTGGACTGGATGATCTGTAGGTCCCATGCCCTTGGTGCTGCCCTTAGGATCAACTTTTTGGCCAAACATAGCCCGAAACACAACATAGTGTTTTGTTCTCATCCAGCCTGTTCCTTACAGGACTGCCCAGGAATGGGACTCTGCTTTTCCTTTTCACAGCAGCAATCCCCAACACACACCAGCAATTCTGGGGCCATGAAATTTACTGGGATTTTATCCCATTCATGTGAAAAATGTTGTTTTAAGAAACAAAAATGGGCTAGCAAATCAGTTTTAACACAAACATGACCAAGCAGTGTCACAGACACATTTTATGAAAAATCCTTTCCTTAGGATTTTTTCTCCTGGGAAGCTGAGACGCCTCAGGAACAAAATGTAAACAATTATTATCTGCTGCTGTGGAATGCAACAGGTGCATCTGAGATTGGCTCATGTTGATTGTTTCTAATTAATGGCCAATCACAGTCAGCTGGCTTGGTCTGTGTGGTCAGTCACAAGATTTTATTATCATTCCATTCTTTTCCTTTGCTTGCAAGTCTTGTGATGAAATCTTTTCTTCTATTCTTTTAGTATAGTTTTAATATAATATATATCATAAAAATAATAAATCAAGCCTTCTGAAACATGGAGTGAGATCCTCGTCTCTACCCTCATCCTGGGAGAGATGGGAGATCCTGGGAGCCCTGTGAACACCACCACAAAGCAGTGCAAACTGGAGCAGAGCAGCTTGTCACTGCTGGGGTTTTCAGTCCCAATCCCAGTGCTGGCAGAGGTAGGAAAGGCCCTTCAGAGACACCTCTTGCCTTTCAACTTGTTTGGTGTTTCTCAGCTGCATTCTGCTTTTGCAAAGCAGCTTCCTAACAATAACAATCAAATTTGTTGCCTGAGGAGGGACAGAAGCAATTCCCATTACTCATTCTCCTAAAGAGCAATCAATTTTTTTAAACACATTTATGATGTCTCCTTCCACGGTGAGAAATGTGCGGAGTAAGAGCAGCACAAAACTGTTAAGGGTGCGTTCCAGATTGCAAGGAAACTTTTTAAAAGAAAGGACTCACAGCGAGATAGCAGCCACAGGACACCTAAATCTTTCAGAAAAAAATAATTTATTGCCCTCTTATCAGAAGAAATTAACTTCTTCCCACCTCACTCAGGCTTGAAGGTGCCGCCAGAATTCAGAGGAAGATGCTGACACTGACCAGACAGAATCCTGTATTTGAATGGGATTTATGCATCATGTGTGAGGTGTATGAATATGCAACAGATTATTGTTTTTAAGGGTTAATTCTTTGTTAATGTGGGTCCTTTTTCAGGCTCGTGCTGCCCAGAAAAAGGTACCTGGACTATCGGTAACTCTTTGTTTTTATTGTCTCATATTGTCCTAATCCAAATTGTCCAAATTATTATTACTCTAATTGTATTACTATTTTTATGACCATTTTTATTACTATTAAACTTTCACAGTCTCCTCCCCGGGTGTCAGCTCAGCTCACTCAGTCTCTGATCAGTCCCTCTGCTGCTGGAAATGCCATGGGGCTCAGGCCTGGCCAGGTGGCCACAGGTGGAGCTGTCAGTGTTCTGCTGGTGTTCAGTCCAGAGCAGGTTCACACAGGTCTGTGAAAAACGCCAATCACTTGTTTTTAAAATTTTAAAAGTTTAATAGTAATAAAAATGGTTATAAAAATAGTAATACAATTAGAGCAATAATAATTTGGACCATTTGAATTAGGACAATATGAGACAATAAAAACAAAGAGTTACGGACGTCTGGGTGCCTCTTTCTGGGCAGCACAAGCCCAAAAAAGGACTCACATTACCAAAGGATTAACCTTTAAAAACAACAGCCTGTTGCATATTCATACACCTCATACATGATGCATAAATTCCATTCAAACACAGGATTCTCTCTGGCCAGTGTCAACTTTTTCCTCTTAATCCTGACAGTCTCCAATCCTGAGCAAGGCAGGAAGAAGTTCATTTCTCCTGATAATGGGGCAATAAATTCTCTTTCTCTGAAAGATTGAGATGTCCTGTGGCTGCTATCTCAGTGCAAGCCCTTTCTTTAAAAAAAGTGTCCTACATAGCAAAGTTTCTATTTTAACATTAAAAAGCCATAACCTAAAGCTATATTTAACACACTACTTAACAGAATTAATACAGCACAACTTCCTAACACAGCATACATTATAATAGTTTTAATATTTGTGAAAAGCCAATCATAAAATACATATTTTTCATGAGGTCCAAAGAAAAGGGAAAAAAAAACCAAAACCACAGTCCAGGGAACTTCTTTGCCTCAGCTAGCTAAACTAACTAAAAGCAAAGGAGAGCTCTGTCCCGCTGTCTGTCCATCCACAGACAACACAGCCCAGGAGCAGGAATGTGGAGGAGTGAGTGCAGTGTCTGAAAACAAACTGCGCATTCTTCTGTCCCCCCTTCACTCTCTGTAACAAGTCATAAAGGTGCAAAACTTATTATTCAGCATAAACAGAACGGACAATTTGGGACACAAACATCATATAGTCAACCCAGGACACTTGCTTGTGTATTTTCAGTCCACACACACCAGCTCGAGGCAAATGGAGCATTTTTTTTTCCTTTTTCTGCTTTGAATCTCAGTGTTATTCCTGTTTGCAGATGGCACATCACACAGCAATATTGCTCCCACTCCTCTTGCCCACCTGCAGAATGAAGTTTCACTGCAGGAGGGGATGCTGAGACCACCTTGGAAGGGTGGAGGGCACATGAAACAGCCCCTCCACACCACAGCAGCCCTTTCACAGGTCCACTCAGTCCCCACAGAGCATTTTGGAGAGGCTGGATCCGTGTCACAAAGTGAGATCACTCCACACATTACACTCAGCTTGTCCTGGTATCCCACTGCTCGCTCCAGGGCTGTGATTTCTTGTCCTGAACTGCTCATAGTAGTAGTTATCTTTTGACAGGAAAGGCATGAAATCCTCTGTAGTAAGGAATGTGTGGGTTTTCACATGCTGTCTCCACTTTGTTCACAGTTTGCAGGCAATTTAAAAGCAGCTACTGAAGATAGCAAGGCAGGCTCTGCCTCTTATGTGAAAAGCTTTTATGAAAAAACCTTGGATAAGATTGGCTGGGGGGTATTTCATAGTGCTGAACATCCATAATTTTAACCAACTATACTTTAAATAATACCTTTTTTAACCTGTCATATGACGCAGAGAATATTCCCAGCACTCCAGAAACCCAGTGCAGCATTCAACTCCTCTCTTCTGAATGGCTCTTTCAGAACATTTTTGTTCAAAGAACAACTTTGATTGCCCAAATCTGTTTTTTTACAGGAGGGCTGCCTTGAAAGCAGTGCAAAGCACATAAACCTCAGAACAAGATATATGGTAATGCCCATTACTGCTCCCATGCAGCACTGCCCAGCTGCCCTGGGAGCTCTTCACTTTGTGCTTTAGAAATATTGACATTTGCAAATAATAGAAACCAGCTGCGTGTTTGCAGCCTGGTGATGTGCAGATGGGTTTTTGTCTAGACCTTGGGGTTCCAAATTGAACTGGTTTTGAAGTGAAGGAGCCATTGAAAAGCAGGGAAGTTTAATTTGGGCAAACAAGCCAAATTTCAAGCTCGCAGCCAGTGAAGGGCTGGAGGATGCTTCTGACTGTGAATGTTTGCATCTGTCCTGGTGCAAGAATCAAACTCACCCAGGAGAGCATGGACACGTGGCCTTTCAAGAACTGGGAACACAATATATGGCTTGAGAAGGATTTAAAAAAATGCTAATTACAGATGAAAATGTGGAACCACAGAATGGCTTGGGTTGGAAGGAACTTCATTTCCAGCACCTCTGCTGTGGGCAGGGACACCTTCCACTATCCCAGGGTGCTCAGAGCCCCATCCAGCCTGGCCTGGAACACTGCCAGGGATGGGGCATCCACAGCTTCTCTGGGCAGCCTGTGCCAGGGCCTCCCCATCCTCTGATTGAACATCTCACCTACATCTCTTCTCTTTTGTTTTAAACCCATCCCCCCTTGTACTATCACTCTCTGCCCTTGTAAAATCAATGAAGGGAATAAAAGTCTCATTTGTTAAACCAAGCAGGCAGTGATCATTTAGAAAATACCCACCACTGGAGCTGAAATCTCCACTTTGGGGAATACTTTTGGATTGTACCCGTTGGATCTGTGACTGCTTTAGTGTCACTGTTATCTCTCTATCGAAATTTCTATTTGCATTGCCTGTCAGGTCAATCTGTGCTGGTTTTGCATGCTGAGACATTTACTCAATCCCCTCCAAAGCACTCAAATCCTGCACATCAAAGCATCCAAAAGGCAAATCCAGTTACTCCCAACTAGTCCTTCTATAACTAGGTTTTTTAGAGGGCTCAATATGTAGAAAAGGTAGAAGATATTTTCAATGAATAAATTGAGAAGGATTAAGGTGCTTTATATTTATTTGAAATTCAATAGACATGCTTTGTAATGCTTTCTCCATGAGCTTCCCAAATGTGCCAGGAACAATGCACAGGCTCAGAGCCATCATTTCAAGGTGCTGCAGGCTTTGTTCTGCTCCAAAGGCAGTTTCCCCTCATCCTCTGGATTTACTTCCACTTGCAATGTTAAAAATTTAATACAGAAAAACCAAAACCCAGCCTGGTACTGTCTCCAGGGAGTTATATGTCTGTGCTAATGGATAAGAATCTTAAAAGTGACTTAATTTTGTTTGCTGCCATCTGCTTCCCCCCAGTATAATTTTTTTTTTGGCTGAACCAGCACAGTACAACTTGTATTAAACAAAGCTGTATCCATAACAAAGAGCATCTCCCAAATTCTGATCAAAATGTGTCTTGGACTTGAGGATCCTTAGCAAGTGCTGGACAACATTTCAAGTGTTTGATGGTACCAGTGGGAGTTCAGGTTTGTCCTTACCTCATTTCTTCTCCAACCAACCTGATTTCACCCACAATCAACACTGAGCTCAGGATCCCTTCCCTGCCTCAGAAACACACAGATCCAAGCACATCATCTCTTCCCAAAATGCAGCTTCAGGCTCTTGCATCTTCTTCTGCAAAAATCCTCCCTGCAGAGCTGCCAGGCCCCATCTCAAAATGCAGATGCCACAGACAAACCCTCAGGGCACCTCTCCAACCTCCCAGATCGGCCTGAAGGAAATCCCCAGAGAGGATTTGCCCATCCACTTTGCAGTGCCAGGGTCCTTGTTGAATCCCCACATCTTTGGGAGTGGCAGACCTGTCCCTCATGTCACCTGTGGGCACCGCGGAGTGGCTGTCCATGGGATCTGATCACTGACCTCACAGCTCAGCTCATCTCAGAGATGGCTCAGCTGGGATCCACCACACATCTGATTATGACAGGAGACAAATTCCTGTTGTTGTTAAGATGGAAATGAGATGTGGAGAGATTATATTTCTCCCACCGCCATCAGCTCCTTCAGTTCAGCGTCCATCTTTCAGAGAATGGAGGAGTAATTTCAGTTTTTAATTAAATTTTAAATTTTTCCTGGATGGTATTTCATTTGGGGTAACCCTTTTTCTTGGCAGTTTTTCCACTGTGCCTGCAGTTAACAGAATTGCCTCCCTCTTTTTTATTTTTTTTTCCATAATCACTTATTTCCCTGGTCTTGCAGGTTGGATTTATGACTTTTACTCAGAATCCCATAATGTCACAAGGCAGCCGAGGATCAATATTTTCCTCATGCATATTAAACCCATCTGCACAGGGAGCTCATGCTCCACCAACCTCTTGCTTTCTAGCAAAGGTCAGAACAAGAAAAAGGAAAGAAACACCTCCTACTGTGCTTCCTTCCAAACTCTGGGAGATCCTGCATTATCCAAAGGGGAGTGGGGAGAAGCTGAAGGAAACCTCACCTGACTTCCAATTGCTGGAGGTCCTTTCTGTCATTGTCACAATTTCTGAAAAATCCCTTTGCCAGGATTTCTTCTCCTGGGAAGATGAGAAGCCTCAGCTTCTCCATGTTCTGCTGCTCTGGAATGTGGCCTGGAGGTTGTTTATCCAAACATGTGAATTGTTTTTAATTAATGACCAATCACCATCAGCTGTGTCAGACTCTGAGGAGTCAGTCATGAGCTTTCATGATCATTCTTGTTAAGCCCTCTGTCTCTATTCTCCTTTTTCTTTAGTGCATGTATAATATAGTAAAATATAACATAACACAATATAATATATAAAATAAAATATATATAATAAAATACACGTAACATAACATAGTAAAATATAGTGAAATAAATATAGTAGAATACAGTAAAATAAATAAAATATAGTATAATATAGTGTAATATAATATAGTGTAATATAATATAATATAATATAGTATAGTGTAGTATAATATAGTATAATATAGTATAGTATAATATAGTATAGTATAATATAATATAGTATAGTATAATATAGTATAGTATAGTATAATATAGTATAGTATAATATAGTATAGTATAATATAATATAATATAGTATAGTATAATATAATATAGTATAGTATAATATAATATAGTATAGTATAATATAATATAATATAGTATAATATAGTATAATATAATATAATATAGTATAATATAATATAATATAATATAATATAATATAATATAATATAATATAATATAATATAATATAATATAATATAATATAATATAATATAATATAATATAATATAATATAATATAATATAATATAATATAATATAATATAATATAATATAATATAATATAATATAATATAATATAATATAATATAATATATCAGCCTTCTGAGAACTTGGAGTCAGATTCTCATCTTTCACCTCATCCTGGGGACTTTCATAAACACCTCACCTTTCTAACCCAAAGCTTTCTCCAGCCCCTCAGAGCTGCTGTGAATGTCACACCTCTGCCAACGTCACCAACTGAGCCAACTGCACTGCCCAGCCCCTGGGTCACGCTGAGTCTTTTTCTGATCATGGGTTTTTGCCTCCTGTGCTGCCCTGCATATCTGTAAGTCCCAATATTTCCATGTGTAGACACATTTCTCCTCACAGAGAAAAGCAAGGCACAATTCTTCCCAAGAATATTTCTGAGATTCACATTCTCTGAGCCTCAGAGAAATGAAAAAAAAATTTTTATCATTTGCTGTGCCTGTGTTTGTGCTAAAGTAGAATGCAATATGGAGATTGTTTACCCAAAGTGATGGTGTTTTGTTTCCTTGGCCTATCAGGGCCAAATGCGTGTGTTTGTGTTGGGACTGTCACTGACAGTCACACTGTGCAGTGTGTGCAGAGCTGAGTGCTTGGCAGATTCAGTTTAGATGTAATGCAACATAGTAAAATATAGTATAGAATAATATAGTATAATAAAGTAATTCATTAGCCTTCTGATAAAATGGAGTCAGATGCATAATTTCTCTCCCCTCATCAGGGCTGCCCTGCAAATTCAATATCCATGCTTTCCTCTGTTCCATGGGAAAAGCTCTAGAGCAGTGTGTCATTTTTTGAGCTGGTTTGCTGTTTCAAAATGTGAGATTTGCTGGTGGGCTCCCAACATGTGCAGATGTTCAGCATTTGCTGGTCATGGAAAGATGCTGCCCAGATGTTTTGCGTTTTAAGGAAAACTGGCTTCTCTTGACAGAGACCTGATTTTATCTCGTTCAGCAAAGTCTCTGGGCTTTAAGTTCTTTTTAGCCACACCCAAGTTTGTGACCTTTTCTATTTCATGCTCTGCCTTGCCTGGCTCACAATTCTCCTTTAAAAGCTGGGCACTTCTGCTGTCTTACTGTTGAAGATTGTAATGCAAGATGTTTTCAATTACCATCTGTATGGCAGATTACCTTTGTCAAGTGGGCAGTTTGCCTTTGAGTGCCACATTCATTCCTCCCTCGGGAGGGGACATCTGCTGATAACAGGCCATTGAATGTCACTGCATGGCTGATAAGAACTACAGCATCCCATTGGGAGATGTGAGCCCAGAGGGAGGAGCCAAGCATTCCTACCTGGATATAATCTGGAGATTCTGGAACACCAGCGCAGCTTCTCCACTGGATTCCCCAGAGGAACAGCAGCTGCCTCTTCTTCCACTGGATCTTCAGAGGAAGAATACATCCTTCTCTACAGGATCCCTGCTCCAACAGAACTTCAGGAGGGCTGCAGCCACAATTCCAATGGGACTGCCACCAACACCCTGACCCACAGGGTGTCAGGTTGGGTTCTGACTCTGTCAGTGTTGTTCTAGGGTATTGCATTGTTTATTTTATCCTCCTATTTTTTTCTTTTCCCTATTAAAGAACTGTTATTTCCTGCTCCCATATTTTTGCCTGAGAGCCCCCTTAATTTAAAATTTATAGCAATTCGGAGGGGTGGGGATGGTTTACATTCTCCATTTCAGGGAAGGCTCCTGCCTTCCTTAGCAGACTCCTGTCTCTCCAAAACAAGACACTCACCCATGACCTCTCTTTATTTCAGAGCTCTATACCTGAGTGTCCTGCATGGGGTGCAAGGCAGAAGCAGAGGCTCAGTCCCTGATTCACCATCACCACCTTGATGCACAGAGACATCCAGAGCCCGGCTTTGCTGAGTGCAGGATGAACCAGCAAGCACAAAGAACTTCACTGCTTCCTGTTGAGCCAGCACTGGGTCCCAAAGCCCAGTCTCAGAGGCACACAGGATGGCAGGAGGCATTAAAGCTTTCTTTACTACCTGAATTGCTGCTTCTCATCACCCACTCGTGCTCCCTCCTGTACCATGCTCTACAAATCTCCTCCCAGGCTGCTGGCACTCCTGAGTAATTTCACGTTTGCTTTTATGAATACAAGCTCCTGCTTAAGCATCTGTGACATTGCCTCACATTAAAGGTGCTGATTAAACATCTCACCTCCAAAGAGGTTTCACCCACCTCAGAGAAAATCACCCCCAAGCCTGTGCTGTAACCACTGGCACTGTCAGTGTTGGCAGCCTTGGCTTTCCTCCCCAGAGAAGTCCATCATATCTGTAACATCCTGCCTGGATTTGCTCCTTTATTGAGCAGCTTTCTTCCCCTGAATCCCTTCAGCCACTCTGACAGCAGGAGAAAAATGCCAGTGACGTGAGCAGAAATCAGCAAGGGACAGAACTGGGGTGAAGCTGCAGTGTTTTATGGTGTAATTAGGTAACAGCTGCAGCAGCTCAAACTTCTCATGGTGATTCTTTTGATATTAGGAGTCCTACAAGGGAATATCTAGAAACAAAAAACCAAACAAACCCCCCCCCCCAAAAAAAAAACCCAAACAACAACAACAAAAAAAACTAAAAAAACAAACAAACAAAAAAAAAAACCAAAAAACCAAACAACGACAAAAAAAACAAAAAAAAAAAAAACAAACGAACAAAAAAAAAAAAAAACCAACCAAACAAACAGAAAAAAAAAAAAAAAAAAAACAGAAAAAAAAAACCAAACCAAACAAAACAAAAAAAAAAAAAAAAAAAAAAGCCCACACACACAAAAACCCCAAAACCTTAAGCAAAACCTGATTGGGTTTTTTTTCTCACAAAAATCACAGACACAGCAGTGAAGTTCCCACCCTCCCCTGCACTCATTTTCCCAACACACCTCCACAGCGAAGGAGATCTGTTTGCCACCTTACACTGCCCAAAGTAACAAGCGACAGGGTGAGAGAAAATGGTCACAAGTTGCACCAGGGGAGGTTTAGGCTGGATGTTAGGAAAAATTTCTTCACCAAGGAGGTTGTCAAGCATTGGAACAGGCTGCTCAGGGCAGTGGTGGAGTCACAGCCCTGGAAGTGTTCCAAAAACATGAACATGTGTCCCTTAGGAACATGGTTTGGTGGTGGACTTGGCAATGTTGAGTCAGAGCTTGGACTCTATGATCTTAAAGGTCTTTTCCAACCTAAACAATTCTGTGATTCCAAGTTTGACTTCACTTTCACCTGCAATCCAATTCACAATACAGAGATCACTTCTGCAAGGAGTTTTCTGTCCTGCCCTGGCTGAGGCTGAAAGCACTAAACACTAAATACAGAGTTTGGGAGTCTCAAAGCCATAACATCATTCCACTTTTCTGTCATGGCTACTCTCTTGCATCTCACTTCACTGCCAGAAATCTACAAGACAGAGGGTCAAAGGATAAAAAATTTAATTTCCTGCCCTTCACAAAAGAGCCTTCCTGCTTATAGTTGTGAAAAAATGACCAGATAGAACTGGTAAGTCTTATTTTTCCCTCTCTCTGGTCTTCCTGGTACCATTAACTCTTGTTGAAGTGTTTGACCAGCTGACCTCCCACAGTGCCATGATGACAAAGAGCCTTTCCCTTCCCTTCCCTGCAGGGCTGTGGCAGCCTCTCATCACACCAGCACAAGATGTGTTTTTTATGCCTGGGCTGCTTTTAAATGGTTTCCTTCTCTCTCTTTGATGCTGGAAGAGCAGATCCACCACTTCTTGCGCCGATAAGGGAAACAGGGTCTGAACAGCCAACAGGGAATATAAATTTCTAGAGGGAAGAGTTGGAGGATTTGAGTGGCATTGTACCAGGCAGCCCCAGATGAGTCCTGAACCCATAAATATTCCTTGTAGGTCCCGTGTGCTGCAGGGATGGCTGAGGGTGGCTCACCAGAACGGGCAGTGCCTCTGCTGCTGTCACCTCCTGCCCCTCTCAGGGGAGGCCTTTGCCCATCATGGGGAGAAGGGGGAGGCCAGACAGGTGTGAGGTTTTGTGGCATTCACATTCTCTGAAAAAGTCCCTTCACCCAGGGCTTTTCTCCTGGGAAGCTGAGAAGCCTCAGAGAAAAGGAAAACAATTCTTATCTCATTTGCTTCTCCTGTCTTGTGCTTGCCTGGAATGGGTTTGGAGATTGTTTACCCACATTGGATTCTGGTGTGAGTTGTTTTCACTCTTTGGCCAACTGGGGCCAAGCTGGGACTCTGGAAAGAGTCACAAGTTTTCATTATTATCTTTTTAACATTCGGTAAGTAAGCTTTCTGTATTCTTTAGTATAGTATTCTTTAATATAATATAGTAACATAAATAATAAATTAGCCTTCTGAGAACATGGAGTCAGATGCATCATTCCCTCCTTTGTCAGGGGTATCCAGCAAATACAATAAGGCTTCTGTTCCATGTGGCCCCACTGAGGATCCTCACCTCTGTGTGCAGGACTGTAAATCACCAGCACACCTCACAGCACCAGGGCTGATCCAGGTCAGGGTTGGAGGGGGTGGCAATGCTTGGTGATGAGGCTGGAGAGTGAATGAGAAGGAAAAACCTCCACTTCATTTTCTAAAATAGAGAGAAAATTTTCATTGCTCTGCAGTGTTCAAAATGTCACCTTAATACTTTGCAGTTCTAAATGACATTTTTAAATTTTACTTCCACTTCATTACAAAAACCCCAAGAAATTAATGGAGCTGGTATTTCTCTTCTCTCTGTAGGCATTTTTAAGTGTTTCCATTCAACTTTAAATGACTTCTCCTTCAAATCCTTGGTTCATCTAATGAGCTAGCACACTAAATAGGGGTTTGAAGCTGTTCACCACCTGGTCTCTGGGCTTTTGTCATGGCAGATCTCAGCATGACACCACAGGATATCAAACTCAGGACTTTCAGGGGTCAGCAGCAGCCCAGTTCCACTCTGAGTACAAATACTGCCCTTCATAACTATTTCAAGAAGCCAGAAATCATAGCACCAAGTTAATATGAATTTTAAAATAAAAGCCAGTATATAAATACTTTGAGTCAAGGTCCATCTTTATATTCTGCACATGTTTTGTGATGGGAGATTTAAGCCCAGTGTAATGCTACACTCAGGCATTGCACTTTGCTGAGCTGCCACAGGTGTTTGTTTTCACTCTCTGGCCAATCAGGGCCAAGCTGTGTCAGGACTCTGGAAAGAGTCACAAGTTTTCATTATTATCTTTTTAGCCTTCTGTAAGTATTCTTTAGTATAGTATAATATTCTTTAATATAATATAGTATTATAAAGTAATAAATTAGCCTTCTGAGAACATGGAGTCAGATACATCATTCCCTCCTTCATCGGGGCATTCCCTGCAAATACAATATGTATCCAGCCACCAGTACAAATTTCCTCAAGATGGTTTTCCTTAACCTCTTAAATCCCTTCTGATATGTTCTAGGGAACTAAAAAGATATTGTGATAATGAGCTGCCTACATGGGGATAATGTTTTTATGCCTATATGGAGAACATATAAGCATATAGAAAAAAAGAACACATCTCCACTATCCAGACAATCTGTGCAAGAAAAAAATACAAATATCCACTGAAACTCATCAGGAACTGTCATTCTTGCACTTACAGGTAAAGATCCAGGTCTCTACAATCTCAATAGGGAAATTTAGAATAATGACCCAGGCCAGCCTCCCCCTCTATAAACCATGGAAACCAAACCATGTTTGTGACCACAATGTCCCAGGGATGCTCTATAACTACACACATCCCATAGGCTTGGTAACGTGAGCTGCAGCCCTGCAAAGCCCTGATGAAGCACAGACAATGTTGTAGATTCAGCCTCTCCAAAAGCTCTCAGAGCTGAAGGAGTTGCCTGGGTTACAGCTCAAAATCACACAAGTGCAAAAAAGAATGTAGAAGAGAAGTCATCAGGTCCAAAAGTTTACAGAATTGGGAAGAAATGGGGATGAAAGGCTAAAAAGGATGAGGTAAAAAAGCAGTGTTTCATTTTCCTGCCTCAGAAACCAAGGAATGAGTGATGACTGAGGCAAAGCAGGCAGAGCACAGCTTTGCTCTGCCCAGGCAGCCCATGGCAAAGGGATGGAGACACCCAGGTCTGGTGCTCACAGATTCATGCCATGGCTGGGGAGGACAATCCACACACTCCTTCATTTTTCCAGCAACATGGGCAGTAAGTGCAAGGCTCAGCATCCTGCATCCCCTGCCGTGGGTGCTGCATTCACCACTGACCCCTTCAGCTGCTGCTCCCTCCACCCAGCAAGGAAATCCCTCTCTGGAGAGCTCCAGGGAGCTCAGGATGCTCCATCCCAGCTCTGAGATTTTGTGCAGCCACCAAGAGGAATGTGGGTCACAGTGGTCTGGGGGTTTGCTGCAGAGAGAGCTGCAGGATGGAAGGGGGAAAGACTGCACAAGCCTGAGAGACATCAAAATTGAATTATCCTGTTCTACCAACATATAAATGCAACTGAAAATAACATAAGAGGTACTCCTCACAAAAACACCCCAAGCTGTCCAGTGAGCCACGGCTCTGTGCCATCTTCTAAATGCCTGGGAGTGGGGAAAAAAGACAATAAGTAAAACATAAAAAAGCAGCAGTCTCTAAAGTGAATCTCCAAGGCAAAGCTTTGTCAAAGACTATCATTGGTACGTGCATCTGTTTCCCACATCTCTGAGTTTCCAAACTGTGAATTTCCTTTTTCTTAACTCAGGCAAAAACAAACAAGAGACCTGGAAGGTTTTTATGAGTGGACTTCAGGCCACAACATGTGATAACATGAACAAGATTCCATTGTTTTTTTTGGAGTTTAACTCTACACAATCCCAAGTACACAGTAGCACTCCTTCCAGCTCCCACCCCAGTCCTGAGTTCAGGAATTTAGCTATGGACAGTGACAATCTTGTTGGGAAGAGCTCCTCTTCTGAGAGCTGCTTCTCAGTCTGGAGAAAACCTTTCTTGTTCCTCCTATCAGCCCTGTCTGGATGGGGCTGCAGGTCTGGAGGATGAAGCTACAGCAGCAACCTCCAAAATGTCAGATAAAATTGCATGCATTGGAGGCCACACAGACCCAAGCATGTCATTATTAACTCTGCACAAGGAAAAGGCTTTGAAAAGCCTTGAGGAAAAGCACTAAAATGGGCAAAATGAGGAATCTCACCACTGAAGAAATGCTTTGGTGTTGTCCTATATATCAAGAGTTCTATTATTATTATAGCGCAAGGATTCCATATCCTCAGAGTTTTGTACCTCCTCGATGTTTCTTGTAGGCAGCTCTTCTAAGCACTGACTCTTCCTGGTCCTTGCAGTCACTATCTGACTCCAGTTCCCACCAATCCACTCTTTTATAACACTCTTCCTATTGGCTACAGGTGTGGCCTGTTAGCATCAGGCCTGCTCCTCATCTTTAGCAATTTGTTCAGCTGCAACTCTTTAGGGGATAAGATTACATTCTATGCCACCTTCATTTATCCATACTGTATCCCCCTACACTTTGGTCCTCTTCTGCATTCAGCAGGTGGTACTAGAACACTTCAAATAACAGCAGTGCTAAAGAAAAGGGGAAAGTCTCAGTCATCTGTCATCACATTATTCTGCTAATCCTCATCCTCATTCTGCTGCAAACATGAAGGGGTACATGCTTGCTCAGACACCCAGCTCCTGTTGCTGAATCTCTGCTGGTGCCCAGGGGGTGCCATAAATAATCGTGTCTGATAGCACCCAGCTGAGCTCAGACTCAGGGCTGGGATTTGCCTTACAGTCCTTACCAGCTGTTCCAAAGGCTGGTTCACTCATTAGCTGATGTTTTTTGCCTGATGATCACTGCACAGCTACCTGTTTAACAGGGATGCTGTTTGGGGGATGACAATGCAGAAACCTCCCTGCTCAAAGAGCACAGGAGAGGTGTCATGTTTATTAATGCCTGCTGGCTGCCACAGTAAATGCCTCTGCAGACAATGCCCACATTTGCTCTGCAAGAATGTATAACTAATGCATTTCTGGAAGGGATCTCATGAAGCAGAAACCATGAAGCCAAGAACAGATGGGAACCAAACTTTCCATCACAGCTGCATTTTGAAATTAAGAATAATTTCTAAAAAAGAACTCAAATGAACAAAGAGATTGCAGAAGTGGAAATGCACAGTTTGTGGTTCGCCTGATCATTAGTTTGGAGCATTTAAGACTTCCAAGAATTGCTTTTATTTTCAGTGATTACCTGCCTTTTTTTTTTCCTTAATGAAAAGTGTGTAATTGTGAGAAAATAATTACAGCAGAGTTAATGAGAAGTGCTTGGTCAATCTTCTGTGTATCATTAAATATGCTGAAGCAAAGTCTGGATTTTTATCAATCACAAATGGGAGGAATTTAGCCACAGTGCACCAGTACAGACAGCTCAAGGAGCAAGAGGAAGAAGAGCTTTCTCCTGGAAAGCAGGGAACACCTTTTCCACATCCTTTCAGGTTCAACCAAAGAAAATGCTGAAAGGAAATCCATCACACACAGGAGGGAAGGTAAAGGTGGTGGAAGTGTTGACAAGAAAACAAGGAAATTGTTGTGGAGAAAATAATGAACAAAAAATAAGCATGGTGGGAGGACCAAGGGAACCAGTTGTGACTCTGATGGATCTGTAGAAAGCAGGCAGGCATTGTTCCATTTGCATTTTTTAACATCTGAGAAATAACTTTTGTCGTTAGATTAGTTCCTCTCCCTCCTTGTGAACTTTTCATGCTTGTAGAACAAGAAGCAAAATTTTAAAAATAAGGTTCAAGCCTTGAGTTTCACCCTAGAGATGTGCCATGAGCACAATCAATGAGCAGTGGCTCACACAGCCGACATCCAAGCACAGATTTCAGGGAGGAGATTGCCTTTGCACCAGTTTCTCCCCTGTGTGCTGCTTGAGGATCATGGAAACACCCTGGAAGAGACATAAATAGCATGCCCAGGGCTGGAACAAGCTGGAAGGATCATCCTGCTGCTAAGAATTACATCTTAAATTGTCATTTTGGATGGCCTAAGGAAAGAAAAGCTTCATGCTGGTTCTGCCCTCCATGAAAAGAACCCTTGGGGCAGCTCTGTGTCCCCTGCTCTGGGGTAACCCTGACCTCAGGGGGGACCCTGTGGTCACTCTGCCTTCTGCAGGGCTGAGCTGCTGCCAAAACCTCGAGCAGGGAGAGATAATGGGGACTGGGAATGCTGGAGAATGTCACAGTGATGGAAAATCAGTGCCTGAGAGAGCAGGAGTGTGCTCCTCATGCAGACCTGGAGAGGAAAAGGCCATTTCAGTGCATCTCATATGCACTACAGAGCACTAGAGCTGCCTGGGCTCTAAGGGGAGATAAGAGCTCATCTTCTGGCTTGTTATTGAAAGATTGTGGGCTAATAGAGGGAAAATAATAGTAAAGGAACCAAAGAGAATGTGTGTTAAGTAACCAGGTAACACTTCTAATGGAGATAAAAATGATAGGGACTAAAAGGGTTCATTAGCCAGTTTTTTTTTTTAGTTTCTTTTTTTTTTAATATGCTCTTCATTAAAAATACAATGATAAAAGACATTCATTACCTTTAAAAATGTGTGGCTTAAGTGCAAGAAACACAAGTTACACAAAGCTTTCTCTAGAGAGAAGGGGCTTCTGTGCAGAGGAGCAGCCATGCTTCATCTTCCTGGCTCCTCTGAGGTCCTGCCTGCCCCTCTCAGACATCTCTCAGAGGGAACAGAAGCAGCTCCTGCCTGCTATTAACCCTTCTGAACAGATTAAGGCCAGGTGCTTGGCCTTGGGTCTGTCTGTACTTGTGGCTCTTCAGAAAGAGCAGGCAGAAACCTGAATTATCCTTTCCTTTATCTTTGGTCTTTAATTCTTCTTCTGTCTTTATCTCTAGGATCTTCTGAAGTTTCTGGCAGGAGGTCTCAGGAGCAGCTCTGCCCTTTCACGGACTGTGACAGAAACACCTCTGACATGCTTTAGTGGTGAGTTGGCAGTGCTGGGATAATGGTTGGACCCAAAGATCTTGAAGGACTTTTCCAACCTAAACAATTCTATGATTCTATGGAAAGCAAGAAGATCCTGATGGTCAAAAGCTTCAGCTCCAGCCTACACACTTGTGCAAATGTTTATCTGATGAGCTCACACTGCTACAAACCTCCCTCAAAATCCCAATTTTCATCCTGCACCATCAGGGATAGGTTAAAGAGAGCACAGGGCCACCAGATGTTACAGGATGGACTGGTTTGTGTCACTTCTCTTTCTTGTCAGAAGGGGAAATTGTAAATTCTGGTTAAAAGAAATACATTGGACAAAGTGCACTGGAAAGGGATGTCATGGCCCACCCAAGCTGCTCCACCAGCCCCTCCTCAAATAGGCAGGGAGGGAGAAAAATATAACAAAAATATTGAGATAAGTACAGGGAGCCATGGCTGTCATGGACAAAACAGACTCTGCTTGGGGAAATCAAATTAATTTGTGACAATTAATCAGAGTATGATAGCAGGAAATAAGGGAAAATCTAAAAGCACCTTCCCCCACCAGTCCTTTCTCCCTGGACTCAACTTCAGCCTCCAGTGTTCAAAATCCTCCCTCAAGCAGCACAGGGGAGCAGGGGCTGGGGGTTGTGTTCTGCTCACATCACTTGGTCAGGAAAATTAATCCACAAACACCAGAGGTTTATGTCCAAAAAGGAGACAGAGGAGTCCTGTAGCTTTATTCAGGTAAAGGGAGAGGCCACGGGACATTCCCCTGGGGTCTCTAATTTTTGGTGGACTCAGCCTCCCTTTTTATCCCAATCTCCCTGCCAAATTTCCCTTCTCTCTTTCCCCATTTCTGAGGTACTTGAGAGGTACAGAATACCTGATACTGAGGATTTCCCTTTAATGTATAGCCCTCCTTTTAATTTTTAATTCTCATGGAATTTAGGGGTTTTTCCCCATCGTTTCTTTCATCTTTCAATATCCAATTTCATTTAGCAGCAAACCTAAAGTTCACTTGTAAAAGCAAATATCTTTTTCCATTCCTCCATCAGTGGGATCCTTCCCATTGTTTCTTTTCTCACCCAGTGCTGATTTTACCTACCAGCAGACCCACAGCTTTTTTGTAAAGGCAAATCCATCATTCCTCTTCATCTCTGTAAGAGCCATAATGAGGGATGTGGGACTCCAGGCGCTCTCCAAAATTCAGTTTATTCCATCCAAGATGTTACAGCAGTCCAGGGCCATGGGTGACGGAGCTGTGCCTACAGCTGTTCAGCTCCAGCTGCAGGCAGGCCTGGAGACCCTTAGTTTAGATTACAAATGCATTATATACTTTCCTTTGCTGATAATCTTAATGTAGTAGAACCAATCTATACCTTAACTTTTATCTATAGCCTATCATAACTACTATAATTATCATATTCATGTTGCTATTCTCCAATCACTAAAAGTTAGTACATTACAGTTTAGGCTAGAAGTCATTTTTCAGTTTTCTTGCAGTGGAAAATTCTGAGACCTGTTTTCTACTTGCAGCTTTGCTGACTTGTTTGCCTGTGCTATCTTTCTGCTTGGTAAAAACATCTTCTTGTTTGAGGTGGGTTTATCCTTTGTTCTAAGCCATAAAAACCCCTTCTAACTAACACACCCTTGGTTAGCCAGTAAGACTGGCTCAGCAATTCTCTTCTTCTATATCAAAACTTGCTTTCATCTCTATTCCTTCATCAGACTCTACATTTAAAAAATCTTTCTGCCAAGCATACATATCTGTGAGACTTTCTTGTCAAACTTTCATCCTTCCCAACACATCTTCCCTGCTCCTTCCTCCTCACTCCATCCCCCTGCTGCAGCACAGCGTCTCCCAATGGCAGTCACTCCTTCATGGGCTCCAGTGTGAGTCCTTCCCATGGGCTGCAGCTCTCCATGTGCTCCCTTGGGGTCTGTCCCAGCCAACCTGGGTCACCCTCAGGGTCACAAACTCCTGCCAGCAAGCCCGGGTCATGTCACAGATACATTTTATGGAAAATCCTTTCCTTAGGATTTTTCCTCCTGAGAAGCTGAAAGGCCTCAGGAACAAAATGTAAAAAACGATTATCTGCTGCTGTGGAATGCAACAGGTGCATCTGTGATTGGTCTCATGTGTTTGTTTCTAATTAATGGCCAATCACAGTCAGGTGGCTCAGACTCTCTGTCCTAGCCACAAGCCTTTGTTATTCATTCTTTCTTTTTCTATTCTTAGCCAGCCTTCTGATGAAATACTTTCTTCTATTCTTTTAGTATAGTTTTAATATAATATATATAATAAAATAATAAATCAAGCCTTCTGCAACATGGAGTCAGATCCTCGTCTCTTCCCTCATCCTAAGACCCCTGTGAACACTGTCACAGGGTCACCCACAGGGTCACAAAGTCCTGCCAGCCAGCCTGGGTCACCCTCAGCTCCTCTCTGCACAGGTCCTGCCAGCTTCCCACAGAGTCCCAGCCTCCTTCCAGCCTCCCCTGCTCTGCTTTGGGGTTCTCCAGGGGATTTTGGAGGATCTCTGCTCCCCCCAGACCTCCCTGGGCTGCGGGGGCACAGCTGCCTCCCCACAGGCTGCAGAGGAATCTCCTGTCTGTCCTTCTGCACCGACCCTGGGGTTTGCAGGGCTGCTCCTCTCACTCATTCTCTCTCCTCTCTCCCGGCTGTTGTTGCACAGCAGTTTTTTGCCCTTTTTAAATATGTTATCACACAAGCACAAGCACCTTGGATTGCCTCAGCCTGGCCATCAGCCTGGCCAGTGGGGGTGGGAAGGGGCAGATGTGAGAGAGGAGGGATGGAAAAGCAAAGGAAGATGTGAGACAATGGCTCAATGCAAATGAGGAGAGGAAAATACCCTTGGTATAAAATAGCAATCACAATATGAGGAGAGACAAAACATTACCTATTCCTGTAATACAATGTATTGTGATAACAATTGTAATTGTTACTGCAATACTTGTTACTGTAATAAAAATGTGGAATTGTTTGCTTTCTGCTTTGCATTGATTTCGGATTGTGTGAATCCAGTGACTTGAATATAATAACTATTGATTTGTTTTGGTGAAAGAGAGCAGAGAATCTGAGCACATCTGTCAGAAACAAACAAGGATCCTTTGGGGTTTACAGGAAAGATTTTGCTTCAGCCTAATTACAAACAAAACTACAACTTCCAATCCAGGTTTGGGAATGCAGAATCTCCTTTCAGGGGGTGACAAAGGCTGTTCAGCTACTGTACAGTAGCATCAAGGAGACTGGAAAGTCACTCCCTGTCGCAGACATCTTTCATGGAAAATCCTTTCTTTAGGATTTTTCCTCCTCAGAAGCCAAAAGGCCTCAGGAATAAAATATAAACAATGATTATCTGCTGCTGTGGAATGCAACAGGTGCATCTGTGATTGGCCCATGTTGGATATTTGTAATTAATGGCCAATCACAGTGAGCTGGCTCAGACAGAGAGCCGAGCGACAAGCCTTTGTTATTCATTCTTTCTTATTCTATTCTTAGCTAGCCTTCTGATGAAACCTTGTCTTCTATTCTTTTAGCATAGTTTTAATGTAATATATATCATAAAATAATAAATCAGCCTTCTGAAACATGGAGTCAGATCCTCATCTCTTCCCTCATCCTCGAGCCCCTGTGAACATGGTCACAACTTCCAAGATGCAGAGGAGTTGTTTCATTGAATCACAGAATAGTTTGGGTTGGAAAGGACCTTTGGAACAACCCTGGTCAACACCCCAGCAATAAGCAGGGCCATCTCCAATGGGATCAGGTTGTTTAGGATGTTTGTTTGCAGCATGGCTGCACTTCTGTCCCCTGTGGTGGTGGCAGTGATCAGAAGATGACCTCCAAACAAAGCCATTGAGCTCTGTTTTGCCCCTCAAACCCACAAACTCAGCCTGCAGCTCTCACACCCAGGTATCTGCAATGGCTCAGCCTCCACTGCCCTGTCCCTGTCCCTACTGATCTCTCGGGGCCTTTCTGGATCACTGTGACCCCAAGATTGTTAAAAGTCTCTTTTCCCAGCTCGGTGCTCAAAGAAGGAGTCAGAGCTCTTCAGTTCTTGATCTCAAGGTTGTTTATTGTTCCTTATCTATAAAAATTTTTCTCCTGTCCAGCTGAGGTCTGTTCAGCAGGACAGTTCCAGGCACTCTGCCTGCCCCAGGGCAGTGTTATGTCTTTATACTAAAAACTACATGTACAATGTTTACAGTCACTTCCCAATACCTATCACCTGTGTTAGACAGTGAGCTGCTACTCTAAACCAATCTGTGAGTGCCAACATCACAGCAGAAGATGGAGGCCAAGAAGAAGAAGAAAGGCTGGACATGCCCAGATTCCTCCATCTCACCTCCTGAACCCCCCTACCAAAAACCCCAAAATCTACTTTTCCACCCCGTGATAACTTTCTAATATTATACCTAAACTGTTGTGGCTTGCTGATCTTCATCTAAGGTTGGTAATTTGGTCATAATCAAACCCACAGGTGTTTTGGGCTCCGTGCCAGGGCTTCTGAGCCCCCTGGCAGGGGTCTTGGCCATCCTGGACAGCCAGAGGGATGTCCTGGATTCCCACACTGATCCTGGACCCTTTTCTGCTTCCTCAGTTCCCTCCATTGCCCACCTGGCAGCACCATGGCCATTCCTGAGGGGAGGGAAGGCAGGTGTGCACCCAGCCAGGAGCCAGCTGCACTCTGCTCTGCCCAGACACCCCAGCATCCAACATTTACCTGCAGACACCTCATTAACCTTCTCCAAAGGCTAAGAGGATTTACCCTGACTCCTGCCAATCAATCAGTAACTGGGTTTGTGGACAGCCATAAAGGCAGAAATGCCCAACTCTGGGCTTCAGACACCAAGTCTGATCATTCCCTCCTCCTGGGTGTTTCTGGTTTTGGCTTTTCCTGGTGCAATTTGGAGCTGGTGAAATATTTCCTAGGTAATAAGACCCAGGACTGTCACCATCAAACCCCAGCTGATAAGTGCCCTCAGTCTGCAGGAGAATGTGAGTAATTTGGAGGTTTGGGGTTGTGAATCTGTCCTCAGCTGACATCACTCACTAAGCTTCTCACTGAAGCCCACAGCAGCTCTTAGGAAGCCCATTTGCTTTCCATGATCCTCAATTCACTCAAAAACATGCAAGATGATTCTGGTGGAGCCTGGGAGCATTTCGAGCATCTGTGAGCATCTCCAGCTGGAGCTGAGTTATCCCAAATAGCTGAAATACCCAAACTAATCCCCAGGAAAAGAGTAGGATGACAGTGTGACTCTCAATTTTGGAGAGAAATCCAAGCAACCAGCAGCTGCCAGCTGGGGACTGCAGGCATCCCTCATTTAGGGATTGCTCCCAAGGCATTTCTCATTTAGGGATTGCTTCCATGGCAAGATGATTGTCCTGGAACTGAGCAGCGTGTGCCAGCCAACCTGAGCTGTGGAACTGCACTGAGCTTTTCAGGTGTGACACCAAAAATAAAACCTGGCTGTGTCCCCAGGCCAATCCCTGCTGGCAGCTCTGGCAGCCCCTGATTGAAGCTCTGTGGCAGTGCTGGGCCAGGGAAGGATGGTGGTGGTGGATGCATCATCCTGGCAAAACTGTTCTCCATGGGATGAGACTTTGTGACCATGCTCACAGGGTTCTTGGAAGAGGGAAGAGATGAGGATTTGACTCCATGTTTCAGAAGGCTTGATTTATTATTTTATGATATGTATTACATTAAAACTGTACTAAAAGAATAGAAGAAAGGATTTCATCAGAAGGCTAGCTGAGAATAGAATAAGAAGAAATGATAACAAAGGCTTGTGTCTTGGGCTCTGTCCGAGTGAGCTGGGCTGTGATTGGCCATTAATTAGAAACAACCAAATGAGACCAATCCCAGATGCACCTGTTGCATTCCACAGCAGCAGATAACCATTGTTTACATTTTGTTCCTGAGGCCTCCCAGCTTTTCAGGAGGAAAAATCCTAAGGAAAGGATTTTTCATAAAAGATGTCTGTGACAAGACTTCTCTGCCTGGTGAATGGAGCTTTTCCTGTGCCTGCATAAAACACAGCCCTGTGAATTGTTGTGTGGCCTTTGCAGGCACAAAGCTGCCCAAACCAGGTGAAGGAGGATGCTTGAGCAGTGTAGCCCCAGTGCCAAGCAGCGGAGGGAGAGTTTTCTGTGGTGTGTGTAGCTGAGGTTATTTATCACATTGAAAGTGCCACACAAACAGAAGCAAATGAGGTGGCTTGCTCAGTCTCTCGTGAAAAGGAGAAGCCGCTTCCAAACAAAGCAGTTGTGAAGCTTTTTGGTCTCCAGAAATCTCATGGTGGGATTTAAATATCACTGTCAGTGTTTCTATGGTACATGGGAGCTGCAGTGGGGAGAACACAGAGTTCCTATAAAACAAGATCTCAGGGAAAGCCTGAACACAGAAGCTGAACATGAGGAATGATTTGGCCACTCACAGCAAAGAGGAAATGATGGAATTTGTCTCTCACCTGCCTTCTCAGGTGGATGGTGCACAACAATACCATTGCCTGCACATCCTCAGAGCTCAGGCTGGTGTTGCAGACCAGACCTTTGCATGGCTGCCCACGTGGGCTGCTGTGTACAGGGATGTTCCAGGGGAGAGAAACTATTAAGGAAGAATAAAATGGGTTTAATCTCAGTGTAGGACAGCTGAAATTTGCTTTAGGAAGACATTGACTCAGCTACATCCAGGAACACATCTATCAGCCCAAAACACTGAGCACTTGTGCTGCTGACCAGGAATTGCCTTCTGTACTGATGCCTGGAAAAACATTAGTCCACTTATGTCCCACGGTGCTGGAGGACTTCTGATTGATTGAGTAAATTAAAGCTGTCTGAATAATTCATTAAACAAATCATTTATTTGAAGAATTTCTCTCCTATTTCATTTGCAGATTGGAGTGTGGCACAAACAGCATCACACTGATTTGACATTATTCCTCAGCTCCTTCCTACCCATAATTGTAGCTCAGTCAGCAGTGCTGACAGCTCATTTCCCAAGCTCAATAGCTGCAGTGCTGTCAGCAGGGAGCATTTCTGGCTGGTTCCTGACAGTCTCAGCCCCAATGGAAGAGGAATTGAGGTTTCACCCAAGCCAAGGTCAATATGATGACATAAGGGGAGGGAGGAGTGTAGGAGCATCGGGGAGTAGGATGGTTGGGATGGATAGAGATGAGAGATCTCTGCAGCCAGGTTGTGGAATTTGGGGTTTATTGCAGAGGGCCTGGGTGCAGGGCCCTGCTGGGATTTGGGGTTTATTGCAAAGGGCCTGGGTGCAGGGCCCTGCTGGGATTTGGGGTTCATTGCAAAGGGCCTGGGTGCAGGGCCCTGCTGGGATTTGGGGTTTATTGCAGAGGGCCTGGGTGCAGGGCCCTGCTGGGATTTGGGGTTCATTGCAAAGGGCCTGGGGGCAGGGCCCTGCTGGGATTTGGGGTTTATTGCAAAGGGCCTGGGTGCAGGGCCCTGCTGGGATTTGGGGTTCATTGCAAAGGGCCTGGGTGCAGGGCCCTGATGGGAGCTGCCAGCCACAGCTCAGAGCAGGCCCGAGAGAAGAGAGGGGGAGAGAGGATGAGAGGGTGAGAGAGTAAGAGAGGCAAGAGAGCAAAAGGGGTAAGAGAGTAAAAGGTGTAAGAGAGCGAGGTTCTCGTTACAATACAATAAATCTTTTTCTGTGTTGAATATTCTAATTCTCACTAACCAATCTAGTACAATATACAAATCCTATAGCATTTACATACAGTTTATAAGAATCATTACATTACGATACTGTGTTACATTTTAAACCCCAAAAACTACTCTTTAGACTCCTTCTGCTAAGCTAGTAGGGTCTGCTCTGACCCTTGGGCCTGTCTGCAAGCAGAGGGTGTTGTTTCATCAAAAGGGGATTACCTTCAGCCAGCCACACCATTGTTTTCCAGTTGTTCAGTAACTCAGGTATCTCAAAGCTTGCTTTCATGTCAATCTCGCTTATAGTTTCTACATTCTCAAAATCTTTTGCCAGGCAATCATATTTATAAGGCTTTCCTGTTCCGTCTTCCCCAACAGAGGAGGACAACAGCATCAGTTCCCCACTGTCTGTAGGGTAAAGAAACCCTGTGACAGCTCTGTCCTTTGAAGCAAGGTTTTCCAGGCTCCTGATTGCAATGGAAATCCAACATGGGCTTCTGAACCCAAATAAGGTGTTGACAGGGAGAACAGCCTGCAAAGCACTCATGAGCCCTCCTCCTGTGTCTGCACAGAACAGGTTTATGGGTCACTGCCTGGAGAGCTGGGGGTTAAACCAGTCCTTGTCCCCTTCCCCTCCATCCTCCTTGCCATAGCCCTTGAGGAGCAGTGATCCACTTTGGTCTTGGCCAAGGAGAAGTTGGGTTTCCCATGGAAATCATTGCACGTATTCACTTAAATCAACTATTTCCAAATATTGTCCTGTTTGTTCTTAAATACTCCTGTCTCCTGAGCATTCCTGTGAGCCGTCACTGCCTGAAATAGCCATGCAAAAGGTAACAACACAACCTGGTTTATAACAATGCACATTTGTGCAAGTCTTTGACTCTGCAGCGTTTTTCCTAGGGTTTTTTTCCATCTAGAATTAAGATGGGAAGGAAGAAAAGCAGGTGGAAATGGAAAAAGAAAACCCATCCCCAAATGCAGGATGTCTCCTGACTGTTGGTCCCTCCTGTTGCTTTGCTCCTTTGCAAAAAGATTCAAAAAGGAAATTAGGTGTCCACTTAATTAACATTTCTTTGCCCTTTCTATCTGAAAAGGACCATGAGTTTTACAGTATGGGATACATATTGAGTATATTTGCCATCACTTGTGTACCATCTCTTAGAGGTTTTATATCTTGGAGTATCCAAATTGCACTGAAATAAATGTCAGGTTCCTTACAGTTCAGTTCCCAATGGCACATAGCAAAGTCTTCAGCTCATCAGTGGTATTATCTTCCTTTGTGTACTTATTGTTCTATCTTGTTATTTTAAAAGAAGAAAAATCCACTTTTAAAAGAATGTTTCAATATTGATGGAACCTCAGGCACAGCTTTGTTGAGCTGGTTTCTGCCTAAGAATATTTAGTGCATTTTTTCAAGAATTAGCTTGATGGATTTTTCCCCCCTCTTGTCTTAGCACTCCTGAAATCAATGGGATCAAGAAGTGGAAGGCAGAACTTCGAGGTGATGCAGAATATTTGGCACCTTTGTTAGGAACACAGACTTGCCAGCCACAAAAGGCTCATTCTGAAATTCAAAGCATGTGGGTTTGCTGGCTAGGGGTGGAAGGAATATTGGAATATTGACTCTGTTTACTAATGCATGAAGATCATCTGCACTGCAGGATGAAAGCACAGAAGGTAGGATGGGAGCTAGTCTCCAGAATTACCCAGATTATGTTTAAAATCCACTTAGACCCTTCCAGTATGCAGTTTCTGTGGCTGGGACTGAATTTTAACTTGTGAAAGCACAAGAAAGGTAGAATAGAGTCTTATGTTTTGGGAGGAAAAAAATCTTAGGTTGAGTGTGGATCTGAAGGAGTTGAAAGCCCATCCTAACAAAAGCTTCTTGGAATCCAGATATTTTCTATCATCTCACCATGAAGTCATTTACACTTTTTTAGGAGCTGGGACATTCTACTGATAGATAGCTTTCCTCTAAACACACAAAGAGAACATTCCCAGAAATCTACCTAAGCATTAATTAACCATTCAGTGGGACAGATGTGTTTTCTAGTAATAACAGTAATTACCTCTAAAAGTCCTTTAAAGTTGGACTGGTGCTTACCAGGAATAAACAGAAATAGGATTTTTTGTAAAGTTATAAAGCCAGGCTGCTGCTGTGCTCATAGAACCAGCAAAGTTCTGCAAAGGTTCTTTTACTGGTCAGAACTCCCAAAAAGATTACTTAACTGAGGATATTTCTACAAGACACAGGGAAGAAGCAGGAGGCAGGTGTAGAAATATAAGCCTTTGAAAAGTGGATAAACTGATAATGAATCGCTGCTAAATAGCTCATGGCTATTTAGGTTTTGTTACTTGGGTAGAGAAATAACTTGGTCTCTGTCATCCCTGATGTCCTTGGGAAATAAACTACCAATGTATCCATGGATTAACCCCAGAATGAGTTATGCAGCAACAGCATAACCAAATTTTCCTCCTTTTCAGGCACAAACACACAAATGGGGTCTGTCACCTCCATTCTCTCACCAACTAACCTAGTACATATAAATACAGAAAATGGGTGTTCCAAAGCCAATGTAAACCTCAATCATTACCAAAATATGTTCAAAGCATTCTTTAATTCAAATGAAGTAAAGGACTGTTTTCAGGGGAGCTGCAGATGCCCATGACAGGGTTTTCTAATGCAAAATCCCCAATGTGGCTGAAATCTCAGCACAACTCAGATTTATAGCCAAAAAGGGCTGATTACACTCCAGGCTCAGGAAAAGTCTGTTGAAGAAAGCCAATCTCTGTTACACCTTAGACATTTGGTTCCTCAGTCTTTAGGAATCCAAGGGCAAAATAGAAATAAACATCCTCACTCATCCTCAAACCCAGACCTGCTCCTGTACAGGGTACACAGCAAAGATCCCTAAATATTAAATCCCAAACTCACCCTAAACCTTAAATCCCAAACCCACCCTTCCTTTTCTTCCTTATATTAGCTGGTTTTAGTCACTCTGGTCATTCCCAGAAGCACCATCACCCATCCCAGACTCCATCCTACCAAGTGCTTTATACACACAAACAGGAATGGGGGAAAGAAATGTCATTTTGGGTAAAAAAACCAAACTCAGTAACAAAAGCAATTATTAAGAACTACACAAATAAATTAACATGTGAATAGACAGTGTTAAGACCCACTATATAAAAATGTACAGTCCAATCCAGGTCATTTGAAACCAGTAGAATTTTTTTCATTGGTGTGCTTTGGATACAAAGGTTGTGTTTCTGATGTGGTTCTGCTGCCCTGAAGACAGTGGGAAAATTTCCATTAACCTTTTGGTGGGCTCAGTTAGGCTGTAATCATTGTGTGAATAATTCGTCATATAGATGTTAAAAAAAAAGAAAAAAAAAAGTCTTTTTTGTGGAAATCTTTTGGACATCTGAAAGCTATAATCAATGTTTCTAATCTCTGGCAATGGGTGGCAGAGGTAAAATAAACACAAGTCTGAGTTTCAGCATAGCATCTGCCTTGGCTGCTGCACCACTGGCCTAAGCCCATTCCCAGAGAGAAGGGCAGGAGAGAGAAGTGAAAATGAGGGCTCCACACTGGGGCTGTGCAGTCCCTGGAGCTCAGCTCTGCTGGAAAACTTGCCCCAGTTTGTTGTGCAAAACCTCCTCCTGCTCCCCAGTTATTTCCCATTCCACTCCCAGCAACACTCAATTGTGACAATCCGTTCCATGGGGAGAAAAAGGAAAATACATTAATTTTAGAAATACATCCCTTGTGCCTTGTCTTTGCCTGAAAACTCCTCTATTTGAGTGGCCCTTTGGCTTGGCAGTGCCACAGCTTTGTGCATTTCCTGCCCAGACAGCTCTGTTTGGGAAGCATGGTGGATATTAAGCAGAGATTTGCACGTCACTCTGAATTTGCACTTTTTTGGGCCTTGCAGACACATTCAGGGGGCTGTGGGAGGAATTTTTTTCCAGTGAGAAGTAAACACAGAGGTGTTGGCCCCTTGGGAGGTGGAAAGCAGTTACCTTCAGAGCTAATTACGGGGAGGCAGAGGGATGCTGACAGATGCATGGTCCTGGAGAAGGGCCTGCTACTGGCTCTGCATGAGGCAGGGAGCAAAGCCTCTCTCCTCCTCTCAGCAGGCCCATGGCACCACGGAGGAAGGAGACAAGGATGTCAGGACTTCTAATTATACACCAGGAACCTGTGAAATTGGAGCATTAGAAGTGTTGGTTAAAAATGATGCCCTGAGGTGCTGAAGTGGAGCAGCAGGAGGAGGAAGAGCAGGGTGGTGGGGATGAGGGGCTGGAGAGGAGATCTCCTGCTCATCCTCCTGTGATGGGGTCTGGAGGGGCTGGAGAGGAGATCTCCTGCTCTTCCTCCTGTGATGGGGTCTGGAGGGGCTGGAGAGGAGATCTGCTCATGCTCATGTGATGAGGCCTGCAGGGGCTGGAGAGGAGATCTCCTGCTCATCCTCCTGTGATGGGGCCTGGAGGGGCTGGAGAGGAGATCTGCTCATCCTCCTGTGATGGGGTCTGCAGGGGCTGGAGAGGAGATCTGCTCATGCTCATGTGATGAGGCCTGGAGGGGCTGGAGAGATCTCCTGCTCATCCTCCTGTGATGGGGTCTGCAGGGGCTGGAGAGGAGATCTCCTGCTCTTCCTCATGTGATGGGATCTGCAGGGGCTGGAGAGGAGATCTGCTGCTCTTCCTCCTGTGATGGGGTCTGGAGGGGCTTTTCTCAGGGATGCACAAAACACATGTGCAGTTATATATCCACCAAAGCCCTGCCTGCATTGCAATTTGAGGTGTGTTTCCAAAAGGAGCTTTAAACCCAGTTTAAAGCCACTTCTGTTGAAAGCTTTGCCTGTGTGGTCTGTCAGTGTCATCCTCCAGCCTGGAGAAAGCTGCTTTCCTATAAAAAATGGAATGGGCATTTTCTCAGTTCCCAGCTGTGCCACAGACAGAACAAGGGAAGAAGACACCTCTTGAGTTAAATGTTATTGCAGATTCACCTAAAATTTTCTTCATGAAAAAGGAACTTCTGCATATTGAGCTTTAGCCTGAAAATCAGCTGAAACTCTAATAAAAGTCATTCACACCAGCTTGGAGGAGTGTTTACTGAAAATCTCATGTGGTGTTTGTGAGGTCTCCAGGATGAGGTGAGAGATGAGAATTTAACTCCATGTTCTCAGAAGGCTCATTTATATTATATTGTATGTTATGTTATGTTATGTTATGTTATGTTATGTTATGTTATGTTATGTTATGTTATGTTATGTTATGTTATGTTATGTTATATTATATTATATTATATTATATTATATTATATTATATTATATTATATTATATTATATTATATTATATTATATTATATTATATTATATTATATTATATTATATTATATTATACAGCTCCTAACAAAAATAAAGTATTAGGAGATAAAACACCTTCATTTTTTCTCATGGGCACTTACGAAAAGAAAACAAATGTAGGGAGGACCACAGGGTATTCCTCTCATGCTCTAGCATTGCTTGCCAATATTAAACTGAATAAATAAGAGAGATGTGGATAAAAAGCCATTCAGAAGCAGTCATTGGCCTCAGACAGCACAGCTCTGCCTTGACCCTGCAGCTCTTGGCACCTTTCACCTTGGAAGCAGGGTGCCTGGTGGAGACACCAGCACAACTCCCCTTGTCTGATGGATGCTGGGCATTTTGAAGAGAAAATAATAGAGAATTTCAGAGTATTTTTTATTTCTGAGGGATTTCACACATTTACTCATCTTCCAAGGATGCAACCCAAGGTGTGCAGACAAACCAATCTGACACCCCCTGAAGAAATGATGTATCATCAATTACTGAAGTCTCATCATCTTCGGTTCCACTGCATCAGCCTATTCACAGCCATCACTTGAAGGATCACAGAATTTGCCCCATGCATTTCCAGAGGCAGCTTTGAAAAGGCCAGCTGGCAGGGGAGGAAAAGAGAGAATGATTTTGTTTGAATATGAGCCCTTGGAGAGTGGGATGTCCTGGAAAAAGAAAATAGCAGCCTGGAACAGTAAATGCTGCCTTCTGTGCTGAGAAGTGACTCCAGATCCCTTGATCATGGTGTGCCCATCATTTCACAGGGAGGCATTGAAAAGCATTAGCTGGACAATGGTACAGAACTGAAAACCTGTGAAAAACCAGAAAAAATTTCCAAGTACAACCTGAAACGCCAAGTGAGGACAATAATGGGCTCTGTGTGTCCCTGGAAGAACCAGCAAATGGCAAGGGCAGCACTGAAGGGCAGTGTGTGCCTGGAGGCAGTGGAGCCTTCCCCTTTGGACAGATTTGGGGACAGCTGCCAGGATCTTCTATATCTGCTTTTATGATCCATTTCTATATATATTGAACCATATTCTATATCTGTGATCCATTTTCTATATATATATATATATATATTTTATGATCTATTTTCAGGGCAGTGGGATTAATTCTGTGCTCTCTTGAAGAGCTCCCAAGCCCTGTGACCCACACCTCAGTATCACACACAGCGCTTGCATGGGTTATTACACCTCCAGTGGCTGTTTCTGTGCTGTCCAGGAAGGGACCACCTTCCCCACAGCAGAAGGGCTTTGAGGATGCAAAATTAAGACCATTCTCAATAGACTCAGTTGTCACTGTCAAATTTTCTGGAAAAATCCCTTTGCCGGGATTTCCTCCCCTGGGAAGCTGAGAAGCCTCAGAAAAAATAAAAACAATAATTATCTCATTTGCTTCTCCTGTTTTGCTGCTTTGGAATGTGGTTGGAGATTGTTTATCCAACCTGTGAATTGTTTTGACTTAATGACCAATCACTGTCAGGCTGTGTCAGACTCTGGAGGCAATCACAAGCTTTTAATTAATATCTTGTTAAGCCTTCTATTCTGTACTTCTAATTATGTACTTATATTAAAGAATGCTATGCTAAAACTATAGTATATCCTTTCTCTATTCTTTAGTATAGTTTTAGCATAGCATTCTTTAATATAACATAAGTATATAAAATAATAAATTAGCCTTCTAAGAACATGGAGTCAGATTCATTTCCTTCTTGCCATGGGAGACCCCAAAATATACCACACTCAGTCACTAATTTTTTGAGAGTTATTGATACCGTGGCTGAAGTCGTGTACATCTCCCACTAAGGAGACTTTTGGCACTTACAGTCATTTGTTTCCCAAATGTGCACACACACAGCATCCACACACAGGCAGGGGCAATCTCCAGGGTGTTCCCAGCTTCAGGAAAATGAGGTTCAGCACATCCTCATGCTCTTACCATGGAGCAGAAGGACTTGTTCCTGCAATCTCAGAGCTGCAGGGTGAAACAGGGCCTGGTAATGAAATTGTCATTATGCATGAAAGGACAGAGGATGAGAAATCACAATAGAAATTGTCTGTTCTAATGAGAAAAGGGTTGTATGGTGATGGGCAAGGAAAGGCATTTCAAAGGAAGGAAAACAATACCTTGTGCAAATTGCATGAGGCTGCTGTTTGCTTAGAGGGAGCAGAGGCCAAGGCCTGACAGTTTCACCAGAGAAATTGGTTAGGAAATGACCAGGGGAACATAATTCATTGCTCAAATGTCAAGCTGCTCATATCTAGAGAGAGAAAAGTGTGCATTTATCAGCAGCAGTAGTACACACCTCAAAATACTATAAAAGAAACCAAAAAATTCATCCCAGACCTGCCATGACTCAGACACCCCCAGTGCTCAGGCTAAGGATGCACAGGAGAGGAAGATTCCTCTTCAATTTCCCAGGAAAGTGGTGAGAGGGGCAAACACTGAGTGTGATATAAGCCTGGCAGAGGAGAAAACCAAGCTTTTCCCAGCCATGGGCTGTGCATGATCTCAGCAGAGCAGAGATGAATCTGTAGTAACTGGAGATATTGAATTGGGGCACCATGAGCAGACAGGAGGATTCAATCTAAGGGGTCAGGGAAACACTGCTAAAGTAGTTTATTTTGCAGGCAACAATAGATAAAGGCAGGTTTGCAGGGAAAAAATCTATTGAAAGCATCTTTTCTTTAAAAGAGCAAGCTTTTAGGTAGAAAACAAACACAGCTAAGGGAATAGTGGGGAAATTCGTGCTGTGTCAAAAATAAATGTGTTTGCTGTGATGTGTCTGGAGGAAAGCAGAAAAGGAGGGGAATGGCTGAAGCAGAACTGCACACAGGGTTTGTTGGAACAATTCTGGGTAAGAAAAGACTTCTTGCATAGCACGCATTTTTGTTCAAGCCTCTTGTTGTTTTGTATTATTGTCTAAAAGCCACCAGTGAGCATTCCATGTTGAGCACAGGAATCTTGTTCACATCAGGGAATACTGAGGTTGAAGCACAAAACTTGAGTGTCAGAGGTGAGGTACCAATCTTAGATTTGGAGGCTTTTAATTTTTCCTTTGGTTCAGTGTAAGTGGAGAACAGACACATGTTTGTTCTGCTTTATCAGACCTGCCACACCCAGACTAAACTGCTGTGGGTATTTATCAATGGAACCTTAGAAAGTCAATCCAGGTCAATAACTAGGATGACAAATTCAGGCTAGTAGACAAGAGTTAACAGAAAAATTGCAAAAGCACTGTGTGCCACTAGGTGTACAAGCAGTGAAATGGCACACGAAAGTCTGTGGAGATTAAAATGAAGTGATGTACATGGAAAATAATCATAGTTTTTCTTGTGTAATGATGGGCTATTATCAACCAGGAGGAAAATCTCAGGGTTATAATATGAGGTTACATGAGAGTATCAGTTTGGTACAAAGAGTACATTGATAAGAAAGGGTTAGAAAAGGAGCAAAGAACACAAACAAGCTGTGCTAGTACATCAAAAACAGATCTGATCTTCTGGCACTACTGAAAATTAGTATCACATAAATTTTATATTATAGAAATTGAAGAATTAAGGAAAAGAGCGATGGGATGATCAAATAGGTAGTGAAGTTCCTGTTGAAAAATTTTCTTAATAGAAAAATAAGGGAGAGAAATGACTGAGAGGATCTATGACCATCATCTCAAAAACAATTAGCAGTATTCATTAAGGTCATTATCTCTGGTCCAGCAGTTCCATGAGGCACAAGTAACTGGAGCCCAGGAGAGCATCCTGGGTAGCCTTAGTGCAGTTCCTGAGGGGCTCTCAATTGGCCTCTGGTGGAGGTAAATTCCTGGGCTGGGTAATCTAACCTAATTTAGCTTCCCTCACATTTTTGGGATCCTTAGGCCATGAATAGATTATTTTATCTCACACATCATCAAGCAGCATTAGCACTTCCCTCCCCTAATGCCTTCTGCAGAAGCCACTCGGCTCCTCTCCCTCCTCTTTGTTAGGATCAACAGCTTGAAGGGCTCCCAAATACCCTGATTTTTTTGTTATTTCCAGATGGAAGTGCCCTGGGTGTCACAATGTGAACAAACTCCAGCAAATGCCTGTGGCACAGCAGATCCCAAGCCACTGTCACCTGTCTCCTTGCTCCTTCTCTTACCCAGCTTTCTCTGCAAGGTTTGTCCACACTGGGAAAGACTGACTGTGGTATTTTCTGGGACCCCCATCAATGGGAGGAATGATGTATCTGACACCATGTTCTCAGAAGGTTAATTAATTATTTTATGACCTATATTATATTAAAGAATGCTATACTAAACTATACTAGTGAATAGACAAAGGATACAGACAGAAGGCTAAAAGATACTAATTAAAATCATGACTCCTTCCAGAGTCCCAACACAGCCTAACTGTGATTGGTCATTGAGTCAAAAACAATTTACATGTTGGATAAACATGTCCAACCACATTCCAAAGCAGCAAAACCCAGGAGAAGCACATGCAATTATATTGTTTTCCTTTATTCTCTGAGGCTTCTCAGCTTCCCTGGAGAAGAATCCTGGGCAAAGAGATTTTTCAGAAAATATGACAGTGACAACTGACATTCCAAACTGACATTCCAAACCCACCTGGATGTGTCACCTGCTCCAGGTGACCCTGCCTTGGCCTCTTCCAGCCTCAAAAATTCTGTGATTCTGTGGCATAGCCCACCCAATTCTGTAATTCAGATATATACAGGGTACAGAAGAACTGGCTGGACCCAAACACCTCAGCACTGTTGTTTGTTTTGACCCAGAGGCTACAAAAATGAGAATTTCTCTGCTTGATGATGGTAATTTTGTTTGGATCCTGTAAACCAAAGCACGTGGAGCCCACAGCTCATCCTGCAATGAAAAGGCAGCAATTCTCCTGCTACTTTCAGAATGTTCTTGCCTATTCTACATACTGCTCTGATCAGCCTTTAATTCATCATGCAAATACCCAATCATCTTTTGGCCTTTCAAGCTTTCAGGTCAATGGGGGAAAAAGTTAATCAGTCAACATGAATTAATTTAATTTATGCACCCTGCAGATGAAGAATAGAGGAGTGCAACAGGTTCTGAGCAGGAATGAAGATTCAGAGAGGAAAATGACAGCAAAGCATTTCAGATGTGCACAGTTTTGTATTTATAGCCACCCAAGGTAGGAAAGTTCTGAGTAAGAACTGGGGAAAGCTGTTCCATGCAGCTGCTGGGAGTGATGATATGGTGACATGAGAAATATGTTTTCACATCAGAAAACATTTTATACATAAAACCCATGGAACTTTCACCTCCTTAGCCTCACAGGCAATGTTTCAATGCCCTCGGTGCCCTGCCTGAACTCCTCTGGAAGGGCACAGGACTGCTGTGCTCCACCTGCCATTCCTGCCCTTGGACACTTCCAGGGATGGGGATGCTCAGTCAGGCTGCAAGGACTCTGCAAACCTCTGCCTTTGGGTTCAAAGCAAACTGAATTTGTGTCCTGTTTGCTTGAAAGAGGATGATGAGCCCAAGAGTTCCTGTCTCCAACTGTAAACAAAGAATTATTGAAATAATTCTCAAGGACTTGAGATAGTCATTAAAAGATGAGTGATTGTCACAAGCTGCAGCCTGGCAGCTTCCCAAATGTGTGTGGCGAAGCTCCTTGGCTGGGATGTGGCTGTGATGGCAAATTATCATCCCTAAGGCTACAGATCCAAGAGGATTCCCAGGCATCCCTGTCTGAGGCAGCTGCACATTTCCATGCACAGGGTTTGGAGCTGCTCTGTGACAGATGCAGCACCTGGAGCTGTGAACAGGGGACAGCAGCAAATGCCAAACAGTGTCTGGGTCCAGAGTGAAAACAGGACATAGACGGACCTGACAAACTAAACATGGCAGGAATGGGGTGCCCTTCCCACACCCTTTCTGCAGATCCCACTGGGTAAATGCAAAATTCCCCACTGAGAGATGAATATAAAGTTTTCTTAGGGAGGAAGGAGTTGTGGGGAGCAGCCAGGTATGTGCAGCTTCAAAAGTTCATCATTGGCAACAGCCAAGTTAACAAGAAAGTCCATTTTTAAAACCCTGGAAAAGTCCTCTGCTCTTTATTAGATGGAATTTGTTGTGTCTTTCTTAAACTGAGTCTGCTTAGTGCAAGTTAATCCCTCAGTTCATTTGTAAGGAAAATCATGGTATAAATGGATAAAGCTCTCAAGATAGCTGCTAACAATCATGTTCTAAGCCAGTTTTCTGCTTCACTAATACTCCGAAGCTAATCAGCATTTTTCTAAATGATCCCTGCATACTACTTGATTTTTCTGCCCCCAAAATATTTACTCAGAAACATTTATGCCGGTCACACTTACTTGTACTTACCAGTTAAAATAACATTTTGTAGAAGTAATTTCACCAGCTGCAGCCACCATCCATCAAAAGGTGCTTCCCACTTTCTCCAAGAGCAGGGGTTTCCCTGAGATCCAAAGCTGAAGCGGTCTGTGTGTGAGGTGAAGGATGGGAGCAGGGTGGGAGAGGGCAGCAGATGGCCAAGAGCTGAGCAGGGGGAGCATCACCAAACCCTGATATTGCAGACAAACTGAGGGGCTTGAGCTTGTTTTTCCTGGAATCCAGAAGAGGATCTGCATGTGGCTCTGAAAAGATACACAGGTGATGTTCCTGCCCTTCAGGGCACATCAGGCATCGTGAGCTTCTGTTAAATTTCACCAAGATTTAAACTTCCCATTGCATTGCCCTTCCAAGCCATTTTAATAGAAATTGGTAGTAAATTCAGCACCTCTCTGTTTTCTGATAATGAGCCATATTTAAGGAGCAAAATACACCACTGATAATGGCTCAGCTGATTCTTCCTTGGCTTCACAATGATAAATAGCTCCCAGTCCTGAGTGTAACTCTTCATTTTCTAGACATTTTTCCATAAGCTGTTCTACCAGCACCTCATTTTGGCATTAAGCTTCTTTTGAGTCCTAAGTAAAGATGCTCCCCAGGATACATTAAGGTGAACACTGACAAAAAAAATTCAATTTTTTCTCCTATGACCTCATCCCAGCTCCTCTACATCTCAGTCTTCCATGGGCTTTATCACTTTTGGGCAAGCCTTCTGCCCTGAAGTATTTTTTCAAATGTTATACTATATTGTTATTTTGGTGCATTTTGCAAGCTGTTCACCAAACTCTTTTTTAAACAGCAGAGTTTTCAACTGAGCACCACGTGGAGAGAGCTGAGGCTTCCAGGTCCTTGTAGGATACCCAGCAAAAGTCATCTCTAAACATGCATCTACTTTTCTGAAAAATCCCTTTACCAGGATTTCTTCTCCTGGGAAGCTGAGAAGCCTCAGAGAAAAATGAAAATAATATTATCTCATTGCGTCTCCCTGTCTTGCTGCTTTGGAATGTGGTCTGGAGATTGTTTATCCAACTGGTGGTTGTTTGGCTGGTTTCATGTGAATTGTTTTCACTAAATGATCAATCACAGTCCAGCTGTGTCAGGAGTCTGGAGTCAGTCACGAGTTTTTCATTATCATTCTTTGTAACCTTCTGCCTGTATCCTTTCTCTATTCTTTAGTATAGTTTTAGTACAGCATTCTTTAATATAATATCATTAAATAATAAATTAGCCTTCTAAGAATGTGGAGTCGGATTCTCAATTCCTCCTTTGTCCTGGGGACCCAGAAAATACCACATTCTAATGTTGCTTCCAAAAAGGTTTGTGATCTCAGGAGAGCAAGATTGAGCCATGAAGACTACAGAAATAATAGGTGGCTTCTGAAAAAAACCCAAAAAACAGAGTTAAAGCTATGGGCCATCTGTTTTTTTCTGAGATATTGATCAGTTTTAGTTTAATTTTAGTTTGAACAATATAATTTTTTTTCATACCTCCATGTGAAAAAAAAATTTAATCAATTTCTGCATTCAGCACAGGTCTATTGCTTATCTGGAATCTGTCTGAAGGCAATGACTCCATTGAACAGCACCTTTTGCTACTAAATATTATTGAAATACTGAAAAGTATCAAGGAAATTACTGCTGACTACTTCCTAAGAAACTTGCAAGGAGGAAAACCATGTGGGCTGTGATGATTCCACAGGAATCAAACAGGAATGGGTTCAAAAAGCTCTATAATAGGCAAAATATGGAAATAATATTGAATTTTGCAGTTAGCTCAATTTAAGAGGAGTATTTGTGAATATAACTGAAGCATTTGCTATTCAAATCTTCCCATTGACAGCAGAATTCATAATTTCCACAATCTGTTCAACCCCATTATTTCCTTTTTCTGTTCAGCTTCAATTCTATTCTCATCTGAATGAGATGCACTCCCACAAACTGAAATCAATGAAAGCCTGTACAATCCCCTGCAAATGATATCCATCAAAAGGTGCTTCCCACTGTGTTCACTCCAAGCAAATCCTTCCCAAGTATTTCTGTGACACCCCAGAACACTCACAAGTTCTATGAGCCACAAAAATAATTTATTTAATTTATGCATTCAACTTGTTTTCATTAAACTTATGTTTTACTCACTGGAGCAGAGAAGTAGATGTATAAGAACGAGGGAAACAATTGGTCACTTATTTATGTTTGCAGCCCGAGAGAGTTAAATATTGAATTTTCTCCTGTGTTAAAAAAAGTTGAAACTTTTGATGTTTTTTTTTTTCATAAAGCAGATGAATTTTCAAAATGTTTCTCTAGATAGGAAATACTGAAATATTAAGTTAAAACAAACAATAAGAATAAAAAAAAAAACAAGGAATGTCAGATCATTTTTACCATTATGAAGCAAGGAAACAACTTTGACTTGTGGACTCTCCAGGCTGCCCTGTGGAACACAGATCATTACAAGTGAATTCAAAGTGTCCCACTTTGCAGAGACAATTAAAAGCCTTCCTACACCATGAAGCTTTTTCACCCAGAGCCATGGCAACCTCGTCTCCAGATCAGTTTAGCAAACTCATCCACCTCAGAAGCATTTGGTACTGCTCCACTGGGAATGCTGGGGGAGCATTGCAGTCCTGATAATTAGAACTTCCAATTAATTTGCAGGTTCAAATGTACTTGTGGTCATTTGATAGCCATTTTTTCTCCTGCCAGCATTGCCTGCAGCAGAGAGCTGCAGCCCCTGTGAGCCCCAGCATGCCAGGCAGCAGCTCTGGGATGGTTTTTCCTCAGCTGCATTTCAAAGTGCACCAAAATCAACATGTGCCATGAAACTGCCTCACTAGCTCCAGCTGCAAACATCTGCTGATCCACCACTGATGCAACCAAAGGGCTTCACCTCTGGGAGATTTTGGGGGAGATCCAGCTGGACAAATACACAGAGGGAATTCAGTTGTGAATTTGTGAGCATCTCTGCTGCCATTTCAGGCTCCTGGGAGCTCTGGGTGGTGCAGGCAGAGTGGAACAGGATCCAAAAGGCTCTTGCTGCTTTCTGGAGGCCAGGCAGGGCAGGTTAAGGCACCCCAAAACTGTGGTATTTTTGGGGTCTCCTGTGGCAGGAAGGAAGTGATGAACCTGACTCCATGTTCTTAGAAGGTTATATATTATATTATATTATATTATATTATATTATATTATATTATATTATATTATATTATATTATATTATATTATATTATATTATATTATATTATATTATATTATATTATATTATATTATATTATATTATATTATATTATATTATATTATATTATATTATATTATATTATATTATATTATATTATATTATATTATATTATATTATATTATGTAATACTAAAACTATACTAAAGCAGGTACAGCCATGAGTGGGGATGGGAGAGGTTCATTAAGAGCAACTGTGAGGCAATCACACGAAATCACACAAAAAGAGATGATGCCCTGCTGGTGTTGGGGGTCCCAGAGAGGGGACTGTCCCCCAATGTCCAAATAGACATGGTGGTCCCAGTGTCCCCAGCCTTGGCCCTTCTGTCAGCCTGGCCAGCCCTGAACTGCCTCACCTCCTCCTGGTTCTTGGCAAGCAGCTCCATCTGCTGCTGGGGAGCCAAGAGATGCTCAGCAGAGTCCAAGTCGGAACAACATCATCCCCAGTTTTCTCTCCGGACTGGGAAGGACAAGTACAGGAATGTGCCCCTTGTTGACAGAGTGACAAAACTCTCCTTTGTCTCCTTAAAAAGGAAATAAGCCCAGAAGTCTCTCTCCTCAATTAGGTAAAAAAGGCTCCTCATAGGACCTGAGGGACTTCGCCTCAAACTTAAGGATAGCAAATTGGACAGGAGCCAAAAAGTCCTGCCTGAGCAATTAACTAGAAAAAGAAGAGAACAAAGGAACCAATGGCTTTTGTGGGGTGTTTTACCAGGAGCAAGAACCTCTTGCACCTGGCTCAGGTTTTCTCAGTAAAGAGTTTTGTTATTTTGCCTTTTATTAAAACCTTTTTGTTTTCAACACTACCATGGCAGCCATCCTGCTGATTTTATGCCTTCTAAGGTAGCTGAGCTATCTGGGGTGTGAAATAGATCTCCAAGAGCTTGGGAGACCTGGCTTGAGGAGACCCATATTCCAAACAAGTTTCTCTCCTCTGGACAATGAGATCTGATTATGACAGTGTCTTCCATGGGCACAGTTTCTCTTTGGGGGCATTTACCCTCCAGAACCAGCTGTGGGTCTCTCTTTCTCACCTCAGAGGGAAGAAGGAACCAAAGTTACAAGTCTGTGGAGGAGCCAGGAGCCAACCCAAGCTCTCAAGAGAAGGAGATAAATGCCTCCTGTGCAAGACTCTCCTTAACTGGGGGGGAAAAAACCCCAAACAAAAACCCTGACCATTGTTCTACTGGTTTCAATATGTTCTTATAACAGTTCACTTACTCTACTTTCTTCTACAAACAAGCTCATAATAGCAAACAATATAACAATCAGCTCTAGATTAAGCATCTAATAATCATTAACCTATCATCCATCTATCTAACTTACATCCTGATCACTATGAATTGCTTCTAACCCTCAGTTGAAATCTTAAATTTTTGAAATCATGCTTCATCACATGCATTTGTAACAGTCATTATCCAGACTTCCTGAAAGCCACTGAAACTTATCAAAATTCTGGATCTCATGCCAAAAACTGGGCAGGGATGTACTAAGAAAGGGGAAAAAACATCCACCCTCTGCTTGGATGTACAGCCACATTACCGCTGTCAGGTGGAATTTAGGCCCACATTCTTCTTCTCTCCTACCAGTATTTCTATATATTAAGTTCCATCCTAATTTAATTATCCTTATTGCAGCATTTCTTAATTCAAAACAAACAGCTCCTAGGAATGGTGCTTTCAGGGGAACACAATGGGCTGGGGATTTTTTTGGCACTGGCAATTGGCATTTGCAGTAAGCATGGAGAAATCCCAATTCCCAATGTCTTGGGGAAGATAATGAGGTTTGTACAGTTCTGAGACATTAGAAGGGAACTGGAGATGTGAAGCAGCTTTTACAAAAGAAAAATAGGAAACATGTTAGTTTATGTTTCAGGCAGCAAATGGGAGGCTGACAGACAAGCTAAACCCTTATAAAGTAATTAATTGCCCAGGTTAATGTTGTTTATGAGCCACACAGAAGCAGCAGAAGCCTCCATCCAAGCCTGGGACCCCTTGCTCTAGTACTGTCCAGTAGGTTACATGAAATCATCCACATCACCTATAACCCACAAAAAAGCTCCATGAAAATTGCCCCTAGGACTATATTTTTCTGACAGAAATTCAAATGTCCATAAATTATTTGGTTTAACCCAGCTCTGATTATTTCAGATGAGGGATGAGCCCAGACAGTTTGTGCCCTGCGCACACCTGCCCTCCAGCTGCTGGGCAATGCCTTCTGGTTTGGATTTAAGGGCTCTTGGATTTCCCTGGAGATTCTGAGTGTGTTTTCTGGGCAAGGACGGAGTTTGATGCCTCTGAAACCTGCTGGACCTGCTGCAGCCTTCAAAGAATCTGTCCACATGCATCCAAAAACTCCTGCGTGCAGAACTCCTGCATAGCACATGGACAATGACAATTTCTTCTAGGAAAAGCCAGTGTGGCACATCTTGGGATACAACCCCTTCTCAAGCATTTTGCCAATAGAGAAATACAAAGCAAGCGATGCAGGAGTTTCCAAAAGGGGCCTGAAGCACACCAGAAGTGATTAAGTCAAGATTACAGAGATGATAGCAAAACCAAGAAACATCTAACTGAAAGCTCAGCCTTGGGTTTTTTCTTCTATAAGAATAAAAGTTGTTGCAGATTCTGTATATACCATTAATTTTTGATCTAAAGAAGTACTGGATAATGTGAGCAAACTCAGAGAAAAAGGCTAAAGGAAAGTGTTCATGGGAAGCTCAAGCCAAGTACATTTTGTTCTCAATGCTAAAATTTAAAGCTTCTCATTACTTTGGTGTTTCCCTTTTAGACATCCATATAGATTATTAGTTGAAAATTTATGTTTGCCACCTCTTGTCAAACACTTCTTTTAACATATTTTAGTTCGGCAGCCAAAAATCAAGGTACATTTGGAAAAAAAAATCTCCAGTTGCTTTTGGAAACTGAGTATTTTGCATAAAAACCAAAAACTTCTCATCATTCTCTCCTGTCTTAGTTTGGAAAGACAGGTGTCTGCTAAGGAAGGCAGGAGCCTCCCCTGAAATGGAAAATGTAAACCCCCTCCTGCTGAATTGCTATACATTTTAAATTAAGGGGCTCTCAGGCAAAAATATGGGAGCAGGAATAACAGTTCTTTACTAGGGAAGAAAATAAAAAGATAAAATAAAAATGCAGTACACTAGAACAACACTGCCAGACTCAGAACACAACCTGACAGCCTGTGGGTCAGGGTGTTGGCAGCAGTCCCATTGGAATTGTCGCTGCAGCCCTCCTGCAGTGTCAGGGGTGGTTCTGCTGGAGCAGGGATCCTGTAGAAAGGTGTATTCTTCCTCTGAAGATCCAGTGGAAGAAGAGGCAGCTGCTGTTCCTCTGGGAAATCCAGCAGAGAAGCTGTGCTGGTGTTCCAGAATCTCCAGATTATATCCAGGTAGGAATGCTTGGCTCCTCCCTCTGGGCTCACATCTCCCAATGGGACGCTGTAGTTCTTATCAGCCATGCAGTGACATTCAATGGCCTGTTAGCAGATGTCTCCCCAGAGGGAGGATTGGGTGTGGGAGAGATAAGGAAAACTGCTCACTGAACAGAAGACAACTGCCATACAGATGGCAAATGGAATACAATTTGCTTGTCAATCCAGGACATCTCCACATCTTTTTTTTTCCAAAGCAGGTGTGATGAATTTCTCTTAAAACAACTTTTTTCAGTGTCTTTAAATGCTTTATATGACCCCAGGAACTTGGCAAAGGAGCTCATGCCACAGTGCTTGGTGCATGCACCTTCTGGGCTACTTAGATTTGAGGCTGTGTCACACCAACACCTTCCAGAGAGAGGGTTGGGGTTCAGACCCCCAGTTCAGATGTTTTTACTGCTGAAATAACTGCAAAGAGTAGCAGCAATATTTTGTTATCCACACAAGGAACATCAAAAAGTGATTCCTCAGGCTCTGTCCCTGAATGTTGCCAGCATCACCCAGCTATGATCTCCATCAGCACCCTGCTAAGAAACATTCCTGGCATGTGGAATACAGTGGAATACATCCAGTTACTGCTATTTCCCCCATTATCCAGCCTCTTGACAAGGTAATCCATCAGGAAAGTGGAAGCAGATCACTTTTTGAGAGCACACTGCATTCCTGTCTTTGGTTTCCTTTCTGGTTAAGCCCACTTGCTGTACCCATTGTATTGCTGCCTGTAATTTGATTTTTTCCATCTTTAATCACATTGTGCACAATTAACTCTTGCACAAAAGGCTTCAACAATAGCAATATACAGTCAAATGCACATAATTGCTTCTACAAAAGGAAAAGAAATCACACCAAGGAACATAAACCTCAGCTGCTATGTTCTGCAGTTTGAAATAGATTGTGCCCTATGGCTGATAATGTATTTCAGTTATAGCCATTATGAGTCTACTAAATAAGAGAGAAATTATTATTCTAACAAGGCCTTCATTAGCAATCTGGACACGATATAGATGGATGTAATGACTGGAGGTGGCAAAGGAAAGCAGGAGAGGGAAGTGATGAAGGCACAGGTATAATAAATACAGCTGCAGCCCTTCCCAGGACCTGCCTTTAATTAGGAAGAGCAGCAGCCTGCCATCAGCAATGCATGCTCCATCCTGCTGGCTTTCTGATGAGTGCTGTGCTTTCCCAAGCCTTTAATGTGGGAAGAAAACAAATACCACAGCTCCAGAGCAGCCACTGCTGTGGCCAGCCTGACCTGGGCTCTGCCCTGCTCTGCCTCAGCCGATTGCTCTTGGCCAGGTGTGGGCTGGGCAAGGAAATGAGCTCTGTGTGAATGGGATAGAACAAAATGAGCTCTGTGTGGATGGAACAGGCCAAAATGAGCTCTGTGTGGATGGGACAGGCCACTTGTGAGTAATTTTAGTGTGGATGCACCAGGGAGCTTGATGGAGGAAATTCCCTCATTGGGGAATTTTATTTTATTGCTTTTATTGCTTCTACTCAGGCCAGGAGCACAAAGCTTGGCATAAGGTAGGAGAGAAACCCTCTCTCTGTGTCAGGGCAGTGACAAAGCTCTCCAGCAAGCAGAGGCTGCTCTTGGGATGCCTTCAAGTTGAGAGGAATAGTGGATTTGTCTTTACAAACAAGCTGTGGGTTGGCTGGTAGATAAAATCAGCACTGGGAGATAAAAGAAACAATGGGAAGGGTTCCATTGATTGATGAATGGAAAAAGATATTTGTTTTTACAAATATTTAGGTTTGTTGATAAATGAAATTAGGCATTGAAAGATGAAAGGAAAAATGGGGAAGAAAAACCCCTAAATTCCATAAGAATTAAAAATTAAAAGGGAGGATTATACCTTACAGGGAAATCTTTGGTATCAGGTGTTCTGGGAAGTCTGTACTTCTCAAGTACCTCAGAAATGGGGAAAGAGAGAAGGGAAATGTGGCTGGGAAATTGGGATGAAAAGGGAGGCTGAGTCCTACAAAAATTAGAGAGATTCCAGGGCAATGCCCCATGGCCTCTCCATTTATTCAAATAAAGTAAAAGGACTCCTCTGTCTCCTTTTAGGATATAAACTTCTGAAGTTTGTGGATGAATTTTCCTAACAAAGTCGAGAAATCTCTGCCACTGGCAGGTGGGTGACAGTGGCAATGACACCTGAGATTGCATGAAGGTCATCATCAGGCACGTGGGTAAGGCTGAAAATGGACAGAAGAGCAGGTCCAGTGGGGACTTTGGAGAGGGATGGATGGATGGATGGATGGATGGATGGATGGATGGATGGATGGATGGATGGATGGATGGATGGATGGATGGATGGATGGGAAGCCCTCAGCCAGGCAGGAGGGATGGTCTTTGCCTCCCCTGCAGGTCCCAGCAACCCCCTGAGGGCAGCACCTGACATGGCATGTGCTCACAGTGACCACTCCAGGGACAGAGGTGTGAGGAAGAAGGAAACTGAGGCAGGACAGTCCAAAGTCCCTCAGGAGGCAGCATCAGGGTCCCTGGAGTTGTGCGATGAGTTGGAGTCTCACAGCTGCCAGCAGTGGCTGCCTCAAGATACCAACAGCCACCAGGCAAGGGAGCCAGCTTTGGCAGGACACAGGCTTGGAGAAGGCCAGGCTTAAAAAAAATAATCTTGTGAGTCCTGAATTCTCCCATTTTCATCAGCTTTTTTTCAGGCGTGATTGTGGGGATTCCTACACCCAGACAAGCTTAGCCCCAAGGTCTGAGGTGGGGCAGACACCCAGAGACACCACTCACAGTCTCTGACGCTGGTAGCTCTGACCTTTTGCCTGAATATTTGTATTTCACCCACTTTGGGTGTACAAGATCTCATGGGCCAGCTGGCAAGTGAGTGTGACAACAGAGAAAACTGTTTTTTTTCCATCACAGACCTGGTAAATGGCAGCTGCAGGGCAGAATAAAATCTTCACTTCTGCATCCCTCCTGAAGGCACGTATCATAAACATTTTTATGGCTCCTGTAATTATTTTACTTGCCTGTAATTAAAGCCCTTTTGCTCCCTGCAAGCTGGGTTGGATGGCTCTCACCACCCACAACAATATGGCTGTGGCTCCTGCCTGAGGCTCTGCAGAGCCCCTGCCCTGGCTGGGATTTGGTCTTTGGGCAAACCCAGGAGGGCTGGTGGGATCTCAGCCATGAGCAAATGGTAACAAAATCCCTTCAGCCTGTTATTGCTTGATTGACTGCACCTTTTTAAGCACCTACCTCGGTCTGTCATCACTGGTGTGAGTGCTGGGACCTGGCCATGCTCAGAGACCTCTTTTTGGCTGGCTGGTGGGGGAGATGAGGCAGAATCTGGCAGAGAACTGCTGGAGCTGTAGCCAGCCCTGACATGTTTTCCCTTCCCTTATTGAGAGTTCAGCTGGGCACATCCAGCTGTTTGTATTTCATCAACACCAAAAAGTGACTTTGTCACCATGGAGACAGTGATGATTTGCATCTTAATTAAGCAATAACAGATGCCCTACTGATAAAGGTAATCTTTGGCTTTGGATACTCATCAACTTCCAGTTCCAGCATTCCCCTTTATTAATGGGTGATTCTGAAATCAAAATTTTATCAGGTGATAAATACTTCTGCTGTGTTGGTGTGCTGATGGGAGCAAATATTTTTTGCTGGTGAAATGGTCAAATGCTTTGGGATAAAGCAGAGTGAGATTGGCAGGACTGGGGCCTGTTCTGTACATCATAAACCCTGTTCTGAACATCATAAACCCTGTTCTGTACATCATAAACCTGTTCTGTACATCACAAAACCTGTTCTGAACATCATAAAACCCCCCTGCCCAGAGAAGAGGGAGGCCCAAAGTGATCAGCAAGAGAATAACCATGGAAATATGTATGACAGTATCAAGCTACTCCAAAGGGCTTCAAAGGCTGCAGAGTTGGGCACTCACTGGGCAGGCAATGCCCATAGTGGATTTCCAGTTTTTGCAGCTTTCTTTCCTACTGCTGGATGCTGAAATTTCATTTCCCCCTCCTCTGTCCTGAGGGGATGTTGCTGCTGGCCTGTGCACATGGAATAAAACAGTGCCAGGAGCTGATCAGGCCACTGGGCAGGGAGGAGCAGAGCAGCCCCAGTGAGGGGGAGCTAAGCCAGGAACAGAGGGGTCCCAGGGATTTGGCACAGCCCACAGCACTGCACAAACCCTGCTCTGACTGAAAACTGCTCCTGTGTGCCAGTGTTCACAGGGGCTCTTGAATGAGGGAAGAGACGAGGATCTGACTCCATGTTTCAGAAGGCTTGATTTATTATTTTATTTTATATATTACATTAAGACTATACTAAAAGAATAGAAGAAAAGGTTTCATCAGAAGGCTAGGCAAAGCTAAGAATGTAAAGGAAGGATAACAAAGGTTTGTGGCTCGGACACTGTGTCCAAGCCAGCTGGGCTGTGATTTGCCATTAATTAGAAACAACCACATGAGACCAATCACAGATGCACCTGTTGCATTCCACAGCAGCAGATAACCATTGTTTACATTTTGTTCCTGAGGCCTCTCAGCTTCTCAGGAGGAAAAAATCCCAAGGAAAGGATTTTTCATGAAAAGATGTCTGCGACACTCCTGGGCTCAGGACTGTGCCCATAACCCACTCAGAATTTCACTGCCATTTTTTGGAGTCAACAACCCAGCACTTACCACCTTCAGCAGCTTTTTCATCCTCCTCCTCTTGTGCAAGGGGCACTGGGGCAGAGGGAGATTCTATAACTGCCAGAAGTTCCCACTGATTTGGAGTGCCTGAGGAGTGAGGCTGGAAAATCCATTTGAGCTGGGAAAAACATGATCTCAGCCTGTTCTTGTTCAATGAGAAACCACAGACTGGTTTCAGAGAGGACATGGTTCAGGGCCAAGCCAGGCAGATCAGATCCTTAGAATGAGGCTGGTGGAACATCTCCTCCTGGTGTGGAGCATCAACCAAACACTTAGGGACACACAGACCCTCACAACCGGAGGTAATTGAGTCACAGGGAGGGCAGAAGTGGGTTCCTGTCCTTTAGGTGAGAATTAAATTTTCCTCCAGAGGTGTAAGGGTGAGCACCAGAGCCTCCAGAGCCTCAAGCCCTTTGGGTTTTATCCCATTGTTTCTTTGCTGGCTCTAGAGGAGAAGTGAGCTTAAATCCAAGCTCATCACACTTCAGTGGGCTTCATTCACATTTCATTCACAAATACAAGGGCTTTTTGCCATTTTTGTGCATTTGCTGGTACTTGGCATGGTCTCAGCACACATTGCCACTCTCTCTTTGGCAAAGGTCTGCAGTGCGTCTTTCTCCTCTCTCTGGCCACCCATTTTCATTTAGCCCAATTCAGACAAAATTACTTATCTTTACAATTTCTTCCCACCTGCAGAAGCCTGACCAAAGCCTCAGGAGGAAAGGTGAAAGTGAGGATAGGCAGGTAGAGACTGACAACTGTGCAGGTTATAGGAAACACACACAGGTCAAAAATTGCTTATGGAATTTCAATCCAAATGGTTATTCCTTTGCAGGCATATTTTGGGAATACTGAATGCAGTGTTCTGTCCTACAAAAGATGGTAGTCCTACATCAGAGGCATGGATTGGGCCAAGCAGGTAACCGAGCTGGGAAGGGATGGAAGTGCAGCTGATGACAGAAAATGGAGCTGCTTCACTGTGGTGATATCTCTGCAGAAAGCAGTGAGGGCATTTCTCCTTCTGCCACATAAAACCAGAGTTAGCAGTCAGGTCAGGTTCCTCCCAGGAGGATTGTTTAGCCTCCTGCTCTCCTTTGAGCTCTGTGGCATGCTGAGCATCTCCCACGCATGAAGGACAGGAGACCCCGGCCTGAGAACACCAAAAAGTTAATTGGAAAGAGCAGTCATGGAAAAGGCCTGACCTTTTCCTGAATCACAGCCCAGTGCTGGGCAGCAGAGGTCACCCAATTAATGGGGAAAAGGATGCTGGAAGAAAACTTTCAGCCTGGAAGGAGTGATGTTGTTAGCAGAGCCCCGTCACAGCGTGCTCGCTGTCCAGGCGAGATCCTTCACAACAGGAAATCAGAGGTTCCAGCCCTGGGATGTGGAGGGCTGTCACCAACAAGGACATGGTTCTGTTCTCCAAAAGCATTGCCAGAGGTTGGCCATGGTCCCAAAATCCTACTAAAATCATGCTCCTGGCTCCAGAGGTTTTTGCTGTTGTTAAAGCTGAACTCGGATCCAAGGGAAGCGGCCAGGTGAGAGGAAGATTGTCACAGACATCTTTTATGAAAAATCCTTTCCTTAGGATTTTTCCTCCTGAGAAGCCTCAGGAACAAAATGTAAACATTGATTATCTGCTGCTGTGGAATGCAACAGGTAGATCTTTGATTGGCCCATGTTGGATGTTTCTAATTAATGGCCAATCACAGTCAGCTGGCTCAGACAGAGCGCCCAAGACACAAACCTTTGTTATCATTCCTTCCTATTCTATTCTTAGAGGAAATCCATTCCTTCTGAGGAAATCCATTCTTCTATTCTTTTAGTATAGTTTTAATGTAATATATATCATAAAATAATAAATCAAGCCTTCTGAAACATGGAGTCAGATACTCTTCTCTCATCCTCAGACCCCTGTGAACACTGTCACATAAACCCTAGCAGGTTTCCTGCTCTCCAGGAACTCCATTAAATTTAAAATAAACTCCTCCCTTAATATTTTTATGATATTCCCAAGGTTATTCTCCAGATTCAAGCAGATTGAATGCACAGGACTCCTTCAGGCTGGTCCAGTGTGTCACCAACTCATATCCACTGGGATGTCTCTCATTTCACTGGCTAACAAAGGTGTTCCTCCTCTGTTTTCTGATGAAGGAAAGCAATCACTGCTCAGTGCCACAGGTTCTTAGCCAACAGTGTCACTGCCTTATGCAGATAAACACTCCTTTGTGCTTCAAAACACTGAGAAATCATGTCATTTGGAACAAGGTATTGTTCAGGTGCATATTAAAAGCAGGTCAATTGGAACTCTGATCTTTCCTCCACACTGATTTTCTGTATAGAACACAAACACTTAGAACCAGCCTGATTCCCAGGCCTGGGCTTGTCTTTCTGTGGGTGTGATGAGATTTCTGGTACCCAGGTCATTCTCCACACTGTACGCATCAGACAGACTTTAAAAAGTCATGAGAAGTGCAAGGGAGAGAAACAGTTCAACTTTTTCACCCTTCCACAACCCCCATTAAAGCGTCAAAGACAAGGCTAATACAAAGAAATCAGTCAGGATGGATCCAATTCCATCTTCTCTGGATCAGAACAGACTTTTGCTTAGTCAGAAGTTCAAAAGAAAGCAGCTAGAGAAAGCATAAACTCACAATAATGAAAAGACCTGTTAACGTGAAAGTGATTTCCCCAATAGCCATTACCAGCCACTCCAGGAAATATGAAACCTGGTGTAAAAACCCTCCAAAACTCATTGGTGCTGACTGACAGACTTAAGAGGAACACCAGGAAAAGTTTGTAAAAAAAGAAGTATTAGATGAACTAAGAGATGGAAGCAAATGAGGACAGGTAAGTTGACGGAGGACAGCTGCTCAGGGGACTGTGGAAAAACCAAACAGCTGGAATTTCAGATCACAGAAAAATCATTGAAATAATATTTCTTGAAGTGCTTTCTCCAAAGAGGTCTGGTATTCTCTTACCTATTTTATTTAATGTTGTCATAAAGAGTAAAACTAATACATGTAAAAATAAAAATCAAGCCGAGTAGTACAACAGAGATGTGTCAGATTTACTACAGATCCTGCTTAGCAAGCTTAAAATCAACTTTTAAAAAATCTAATTGTCACATATTTTAAATAAGTCATTGTCACATATTTTAAATAAGTTATTGATATTTGCTTTCTGAAGAAATACAAGCAGGTGTTACCACGTAAGATTAGAGATTTACTCCCTTTGGCAAGGGTTTTACTTGTTTCTCTAACAGCATCACATGAGCCCTGTGTGAGGAAGGCACAGGGGGTCCTCTCTTCCAGTTTAAAGCAGGAGAGATATTTGTAAATAAATGCTGTAATTAAATCTGACATCTTCTTGCTTGACTGCTAACATTGACCACAAGGATGAAAATGGCATCAGTTCCAGCAGGGGCAGGCTCAGCTCTCGTTGTAGGGAGAGCATTAAGGGGAGATGAAGGGGCTTGTGAGGTCTTTCCCAGGGATGCTGGGTGGTCCCAGTGACCCACAGTGCCATTCCCAGAATGATGGCTGGAAAGGAGAGGTGCCAGCCCTCAGGAGAGCTGTTGTTTGCAAATATTCTCCATGCCTGAAGTGCAGAGAGAAAAAATGCCAGTGAAGGCAGAGAGGAGTGATGTGACAGTGAGAGGGTGGTGAGGACAGCTGGGGGGTTTAAAGGGACAAACAAATCAGCAATTCAAATACTCATGGCATAGAAACTCCACTACCAAACCCTCTGCACCCTTTGTGTTCATTGCAGACCTAGGGACAGGGCAAGCACCAAGGGCTGCACAAACTTCACCCAGGCCACATTCCTGGGGCCAAGGGGGTGACAGGGCACAGGGGAGGAGTCCTGTGGGCTCCTGGGGGGCCCTGGAGATGGGGGAACCCCAAAGAAGGGGACACCAAGATGTGATGGCTGCTCAGGGTGCCTGGGACATTCAGTTTTCTATCCACTCCTGACCTTGTGTGTGGCCCTGGGGACCAGGGGCATCCCCAGCATCCTGCTCAGAGCTCCTCTCCTTCTCCAAACCGGGAGCCCCAGGCTCTGCCCTTGGCAGCCACATTGCTACTCATTTCTGGAGGAATTAAAAAAAAAAAAAAGTGGCAATTTCACAACTCTGTGACACAATCAGGACCCATAAGCAGCTTCCTGAAACATCACACTTGGTAGCTGTGCTGTGTCTTGCTGGTAATTAGATGCCAATGATTAATAAAGTGGGGCTGATTCAGGATCTCTGGCTTTGTCCTTTTTTTTTTTTTTTTTTCCGTCTGCTCTTGTTACCTCTTGAAGTGGAAATTTGGCTAATTTATTCTGGCCAGAACAGCAGAATAAGAGCTTGGGTGTATTTGTTGCATTTTTTTCTGAAAGGAGACTCAGATGGCTCAAATCCAACACCACCTATTAAACAACCAGGCACCTTTGCTTCAACTTCTGCTTGAACTTTGTGAGTGCCATCTATCACTTGGTCTACAATTGTGTGCTCTTCCTTTTGTCTGAAATGAAACACAGAGTTTCATTTACAGCTCACAGCCTGTAAAAATCACATTGTATTATCTCCAAAATATTAGCTAAAAGTGCCTTAAATACACGCTCAGCAGAGTGTTGATCAAAACAACTTAATTAGAGACATGAGGCTATTTACACTGGGTTTTGCTTTTTTTAATTTAGCCTTAATTTTCATGCTTGAGAGTAACCAAGCTAAACAAAGCTCACATGGCTTCATGGAAACTCATGTCATGAACAAAAGCAGCTCTCACCCTGTGCAGGAAAACAGCAGAGGAGATGAGGAGTCAATGGCAATCCAGGTGCTGATACAGAAGTGCCACAGGTGTGTGGGCACCACCAGGTGCCTGATTCTTGCTCCAGCACGGGGATCTCCTGCCCATGCCCCTCCTGGAGCTGCTCAGAGCAGGTCCCAGACCCCCAGGGACATCCCACGGTGTCCCTGCTCCGTGTCCCCTCCCTGTGCGTACAACAGCAATCGTGGCCTCTGCCACCAGGCACCCCCATGAGGGGTCCAGCACCCCCTGCCCAGCCCTCAGGTGAGATTCAGGGTTGGACTTGGCCTAATTCCTTATGGAAGCACATTCTGCAACCTCCCAAAATGCCTGTGCTTTACTTCTGATGGTGCTGGCTGAGAAATGGCTTTACACTGTTGTCACTATGATATTTTATGAAAAATCCCTTCACCAGGATTTTTCTCCTGGGAAGCTGGGAAGCTTCAGCTTCTCCATGTTTTGGTCCTTTGGAATGTGATTTGGAGAATTGTTTACCCAGCATGTTAATTAACTAATGTTTTTAGTTAATGGCCAATCCCAGTCCAGCTGTGTCAGACTTTCTGAGTCTGTCACGAGTTTTTATTATTCATTCATTTCCAGCCTTCTGATGTCACCTTTCTCTTTCTTTAGTATAGTTTTAAAATATAATATAATATAATATAATATAATATAATATAATATAATATAATATAATATAATATAATATAATATAATATAATATAATATAATATAATATAATATAATATAATATAATATAATATAATATAATATAATATAATATAATATAATATAATATAATAGTAATGTAACGTAACGTAACATGACGGTAATGTAACATAACATAAAATAATAAATCAGCCTTCTGAGAACTTGGAGTCAATTCTCATCTCTCACCTCATCCTGTGGACCCTCACAACAACACCACAACACACTGTAGGAAAATATGTTCATCCCTCTAAACCAAACTTCTCCTTCTTTACCAGCAGGTTCCTCTATTGTTTGGAAAGGATGCAAAATGCAGAAATACACATAGGAATATGTCATCTGGAAAAGGGGAAAACGTAGAATGAAGGGTCCAGAATGGTCTAAAAGTTCCAGGTGCAAAGGAACACAGGTGCAAAACTTCCAGAAAGATTTTAAAATTTCACTGGTCAGTTTGACACAGCCAGGGGCTCAGTCCGCAGTGGAAGCTCCCCTCAGCAGCAGCACACACCTGTGGGATATTCCTCTGCTTTCACTGCTGGTGCAGCACCAGGCTGGCACCTCTGGGGGTTACAGCCATAGAGATTTTCATTAAAAAAATAAAATTTAATGGCTTTTTTTCTGGCAGAGCTATTAGACATTAGAGCACTGGACTGAGTGTCTGGGTATCCATCCAATGCAGTAGGGTTGCACCTACACTGCCTCTGGTTCTGTTACCAAGTCTATGCGCTCTTTCATTTTTTATTCCTGCCTCCCCATTCCATAATTTTCTTCCTTCTAAGGATGAAAAATATATGTAACCAATTTCTGAATTTCTCTTGCCTTTTACTCTCAACAGACTTTGTCAGAAATATGAAAGAAAGTAGCAACAAAGGAGGGTTTGAAGCAATTATTTTAAGAATTCTTTATGTTCAGGGTCTGATTAACACTTGGCAATCAAACCAGCAGGGATTGCAAAGACCTGACTGCATGACCTGCCGCTAGAAGGAAATTCAAACACCATAAAAGTTCATTGGAAACACTTCGAGCTTCCCCAGGGTGGGCAGCTACCTCTCCCTGCCCCTTCCACCCCACATCCCATTCCCAGGAGGGTGAGAAGGAGAGAAGGAGCTGGCCAGGGTGTGGAGGTGATCAGAGCCTGCTCCTGTGGGCTCTCTGAAGTCACCCCATGTGGCCCATGAGGACACCTCCCCACCAGGGCTCCTTGGGCAGCCTGGCAAGAGGCACCTGAGTCAAAATGCTCTTCCTTGATCCTTTCCTATGGAATCCTGGAACAGCTGCTGCTCCTCCTGTGTGCACCTGGATTGGCCCTTCACACCTGAGTTAGGTTGGAAATAGGGAAATTCTATTCCCATCTGTCAGAGCTGGGGCAGTTCTCTGCTGTTCATGGGGCAGTTTTCTTTATCTCTCCCACAACCAATCCTCCCTCTAGGAGATCTCTGCTGTCCATGGGCCATTAATTATTAATTATCTTCTGTCCATGGCCAGTGAGCGTCCCTGCACGGCTAACCCAATCCCAGCATCCCATGGGGAGATGCTCCGCCCAGGGGAGGAGCCAAGCATTCCTACCTGGATCCAATCTGAGGTTTGGAACAGCACAGCAGCCTTTGCCCCCTGCATTGCCAGAGGAGCAGCTTTCTGCTGCCCTGCATGGCCAGAGGGAGCCCAGGCCCATCTCCAGCAGCCCTGGAGCTGCAGAGGAAAACTCCCCCCTTGTGCAGGATCCCTGCTGCAGCAGAGCCACAGCTGGCACTGCAGGAGGGCTGAGCCCCCACGGGATGGGGCTGGGACACTGCCCTTACACACAGGGGGGCAGCTCCTATTCTGACTCTGGCAGTGTTTTTTTGTATTACTGCATTGGTTGTTGTTTTGTTGTTGTTGTTGTTGTTGTTTTTGTCTTGGTTAGGTTTTGGATTTTTTTGTTTTATGGTTGGGTTATTTTTTGTTGGATATTTTGTTTTGTAAAAATTTTCTTCCCTAGTACAGAACTGTTATTCCTGCTCCTATATCTTTGCCTGAGAACCCCTTTATTTCAAAATTATAGCAATTTGGAGGGAGGGGGTTTACATTTTCCATTTCAGGGGAGGATCCTGCCTTCCTTAGCAGACACCTGTCTTTCCAAACCAGGACAGCACCAAGGGCAGGCTTTGAGCTTCAGGCACACCCTGAGCTGCTGTGCTCCCCTGTGCCCTTGGGGCTGTGCTGTAACACCTCATTGACCATCCAGGCCCAGAGATCTTCCAACTTCTTTTGCAAATGCCTCCTACACACTTCCTTATCACTTTAATGGTGTCACAGTTATTTAATTTAGCTCCTTGGAGTTTCATTTTCATTTTAATTTCCCCACGGTTCTCTTACTTATTTCTTCTTTTTTACTGTCTCTATTTCAATGTCTGCTCTCAGCTCTAACTGAGGTTCTTTCTGAGCCAAGCCAAGATGTGTAGCTGGTCTAAAACTGCCTTTTAAATTCTCAAATCAAAGATTTTGCATTATATGAAGCAATTTTGTGGAGATTTCTTGATGGCAGAGGTTAAGGCATGAACAGCAACACGAGTGGTGTGTAGCCACTGACTCCAGGTTCATGAGTGGTCACAGGCCTGTCTGTGCAGTCATTTGTGTTGTTTTACAAGATCCCAGCTGCTCACCCTTGGCTGATTTTGCTGTGACAAAGCCTGGAGAAAAATGAACAAGGGGTTATGACCCAAAATACGTAGTCAATGACTCAGACAAGAAGTTTCTCCTCAGTACCTCAGGGCAAACTCCAGAAAGTCTGGTGGATCTGAGACATTTTCTCTCTGGAAATTATTATTAAGCCCCAGAGAACCAAGATAATGCTAAAGCAAAATATGATCTGTTATCTTTGAAGCGTTGTTTCTAATTTAATTTTAATGATGCTTATGAGAAATATGACGCCTGTGTCTCTGCTTTATAATTGCTGCATATTCTATCTCCAAGGCTCCAATGTCATTTTACAGGGGTCTTGTTGATTTCCTGTTGTGTAAATCACAATGCAGCTTCAGACTGTTCGGTAAATTTTCTGGAAATTGCAAATTATAACTTCCCTCCTCCGACATGGGTTATGTGGCAAACATGAGTTTATTAGCTCTGTCATAAAAGGCAACAGCTTTCTCTGCTGTAGCTGAGGCTGAATTATGGATCTGAAAGTATTAGGTCTCTTATGAAAGTGTATAAAGAAATGTTATGCCAATAAGATATCCAAAATTAATGGGAAAAATTGAGCTCTTGAGAGGTTCTGACTTTTTCGCATTCATTGTCCCAGCAGTCACATTATCTGTACTTAATTTGAGATTGCTGGATTAATTCACCTTTTTTTATTTCCTGTGGGTTGCCAGGCAATCAGTTCTCTCTTTTGCCATTTCAGCCTGTCTTGCTCTCTGAATGAACCAGGATCTAGCAGCACATTTTAAGAGATTATTCATTATTCCCTTCTGTTCCAGCAGTGCCTCTTTCTGGACAAGAGGACATGCTGATTTCAGCCTTCATCTCTCCACCTCCTTGGGACACACAAGTATTTTATTACAACAGATTTTTCAAGCACCACAAGTGTTCATTGAAAACATTTGTCAATGTTTTTGGAGGCACTTCCAACAATTATTGCATTTCCTAATTTCAGGTGCTCTTCTCTCCTTACCTGTAAACCTACAGAAGAGCCAAAGCAACATCTTAGAACTTGGCATTCAAGTTCAGATCTGAGTTTTTTGCAGCCAGGCATTCATCTTGAAATTAAATGGGAGCAGGATCATAGAATCCCAGAATTGTTAGGGAAATTCCAGAATTGGAAGGGGCCTCTGGAGATCATCCAGTCCAACCCCCTGCCAGGGCTCCTGTCACCTGGAGCAGCTGACACAGAAACACATCCAGGGGGAATGTCTCCAGAGAGGAGCACTCCATGACCTCCCTGGGCATCCTGCTCCAGGTTTTCTACATCATCTGAAATGGAATGTGGGAAATCTTGAGCAGATGTGAGGGAAAAAAGGGTTTTCAGTGGAGGTGTCAAGGGGAATCTTGATGGCACAAAGCAAGCCACCTGATCCATGTGTGTCCTGGAGCTGGGGGACCTCCAGAGGTCCCTTCCAACTGTGATCCTACACCTTCCCTGTCTTCCCTGCCCAAACAAACCGGAAAAAACATGTGAGACTGACAAAACAGCAAACAGAAGGCAGCTGTCTTTCATTCCATAGGTACACCAGTATAACAGACACCTAACACCTCTTTGTCTGACAAGAAGTTTTATGTCCATCAAACACCAGGAAAAAAACCCTCATCAGCCCCATTTCTTACTGCTCTGTTCACACCAACATTTTCAGCTATTAGGGCTGTAATACATAGCTAAAGCTTTCTTATTTGGCAGCCTTATTAAACCCTGGAGACTGACTTAAGCTCCCAGTTTGTTACATTATTAAGCTTGTCATTCATTATTAGATCAGTCTGACTTTATTGCAGCTCTGAGCTACAGACTATTAAATGCCAAAATCAGCATTTATGCAACATTAAGAGAGCAGAGGCCCACAGAAAGTTGGGGAGGGCAAAAATTTTAAGCTGGCACCTCATCATTCACGTTGATCAGAGAGGAAGAAGCATTCCAGCAAGAATTACAATGACAGAGCCTGGTTCTTCACAGCCTTCCTCCTGTGAGGAGGGGCTGTACCACAGCCTTTGGGGTGATGGATGAGGTGGTGTTTGGTGCCTGGGGTACTCCAGGTCCTGAGGGAGGTGCTGGGCTGTCCAAGGGGAGCTGGAGCAGTTTCTGTCTTCTCAGCAGAAGCAACTTCATTCTGTTTTCCTTAGGCAGTTTCCTGTCTGCCTCCTGTCTGATGCTGTTTCAGGTCTTAACCTTGCAATAGGAAGAAAGTTACGGCAACCAATGCAAATTACATTATTTATGGTGAAGCTTAACCAGTCCTTCAGTCTCATCATGGTGTTGGTATCTCCTGAAGGACAGACACCGGGTGTCCATACCAACACCCAGCATTTGCTCTGTGCTTGGCAGGGTCTGCTGTGCATGAGGGCACAGAGCACTCATGTCTCTCTGCTGGTGGACTTTACCTCATTTTAAGAGGTTACTTGGTTTGTGGGCAAATAATTGGTCAGGTTTTGAATTTTTCTTATGTAACCTCAAGTTTATAACAGGAAAAGCAGTTTCTCTCTCTCTCTCTCAGAATACTGATCTTGCATTTTTCATTTTGGATCTTACAAGTCTATTTTCTCATCCCCTATAATTCTAAATTCTCTGATGCATTTCTCAAAAGGGCCTTGCAAAGACTGAAATCCCCATGTTTAAGGGAGCAGATATTTATGTAATACAGGTGGTTTTTTTCTGCAGAACACACCTTTGATCTGTCATCCATATTTCATTTCCTTGCCACGACAAGGATTTCCTATTTGATGTTAAGAAGGGGTATATTCCATTCTTTTCATAAACTGTTTTTCTTTAGAGTTTATCAGGATCAAAGAGCAAACATTATAGCTTCTGATTAAACATGCACTTGTTTTGTGGCTCTCATCTTCTCCTTCAATTATCTGGCCATTCATAGAACGTGTCTGACATGCTCCTGGTGGGGTTTTCTGTTGCTTCATCCCCCTGTTCAGTCCTTCTGGTTATCATCTTATTCTTTAATTCCTCTAATGATCTGAGAAAGAGAAAAGATGTGTGAATAAAACCATGAGAGGGAGACTTCCACTACCCTTCAGGAAGTCAAGGAGGTTCAGAAGTCTGGCAAGCCCATAGAGCAGTGATTCAGCCTCCGAGTGAGCACATGAACATCAAAACCACCTTTTGTTCAGCCTCTAAGGACTCATTCACAGTCATATCAGCTTTTCCTGGCAGAGATCCCAACAGGACCATGCTGGCTGCTGATGGAAAGGTCAAGTCCCTGTTTGTGAGCACTGCTTGACCTGTTTCCCAGGGGATGAGACCTGGGACCTCAGACACCCATTACCCAGTATTGGTTGACCACATGGGTTTTTTTCTGTTATTTAATCAACAGGTGACATTGAAGCCTCCAGCATTTGTATTCAGAAATTCTCCCCTCAGCCCTTGTGCTCAGGCTGGAACTGAATCAACCCCCAGGGTTTTGTTGGGTCTCTTCCCAATCTTTATTCCCAGATTGCTCTGAAGTTGACAAGGCTGTACCAGATGAAGGAATGAGCCAGGCTCACATTTGCCTTTCACTAAGTGCCAGGAGATTTGAACAGAGAACAAATCAATGACACAGAGCTGAGATACTTTTGAGACTCTAAATAAAAAATCAAAGCTGGGCCCGTGTGGAGCTTCTGAAAACCAAAGCTGTGTGAGGAAAAACACCCTGTGCTTCAACAAGACAGTTGCTAGAGGGGTTTCTCAGGTTTAACACCACATCCCAAGGACACGACATTTTGCTAGCACCCAGATGACCTATGTTCAAATCCATCATGCCTCTGAAGGTATATGACAGTGGTGTTGCCATAGCTGTCAGCTGTGGAGGCTGCTGCTTTATTTCTTATTTGATGTGCAGTCTGCACCTGAGAGCTTTTTGGTTTTCAACACCTTTTTCACTTGGTCTGAACTTAATGTGCCTTGTCATGAAGGGTTTTGAAAGGCCTTGGGCTCACCCTGACAGAGAACAGCTCGACCCTGTAGTGAAACATCACACTCTCCTTTCAGCTCTGTCAAAAACAAGAGTCCTTAAAAACACCCCAGAGCAGTTTATTGGCATAACTGCAGCTAAAGCAGCTTGTTTGTTGGAGACACCATCCTCTGTGCGATTCTCTGAAATACTTTCCTTGTTAATATTTCAGCCTATGGGGGAACCATCTCAATAAATGATTCTGGGTGCTGAACATCCCTTTTCACACCTTCTCTTCAGCAGAAAGGAACTTTTCTTGAAAACACCATTAGGCAAATGAAATGTTTCATAAACATGAGCTCCTTAAATAAATCTTAAGTGTTATCCTGACCTGCAGTAATGAATTTTTTAAATGAGGAGTTTAAATCTGGCTGTTTATGCATTGTTGCTGTCAGTGCCTTCAGCAATTCCTTGATTAAAAAATTTAGCACATGAAGTCTATTTAGAACTATGCTTAGAGTTAGAATAGTCAAAATTTCAATACATAAAAAATGAGGAGGATTACAGAATTGTTAACTTTCATGTACTCTCTCATTTGGCAGTCTGACTGCAAGAAAGACAGCAATAAAAAAATCAGTGTTATTTTATGGTAAGTCAGCTCTGTGGCAGGAGAACAGCAGGTCCAGCCCACAAAAATGTCATTGTTTATTTTCTGCATTTTCCAAATAATACATTCTCTTGTAATTTTATGTCATTTTTCATATTCCTGGCTTGAAAATGTTTACATGCAAGATCATATCCACTTCATTTGAAGATGGGAATCCAATTATTTTTAGCAACCTTGGTGATACTTTCCTACTAGGAAAATCTTTAGGCAAAAGCATTAAAAATTAAAAAGGGAAGGGAAGGGGAAAGGGAAGGGAAGGGAAGGGAAGGGAAGGGAAGGGAAGGGAAGGGAAGGGAAGGGAAGGGAAGGGAAGGGAAGGGAAGGGAAGGGAAGGGAAGGGAAGGGAAGGGAAGGGAAGGGAAGGGAAGGGAAGGGAAGGGAAGGGAAGGGAAGGGAAGGGAAGGCTGAAAATATGTCTCATAAACAATGTCATTCATTTATTTCCCCAACTGCCTCTCCTGATCATGTTGACACATTCCTCAGGGCATTTTTCCCTTGCTTGTTCCTCTCAAGTGCACGACTTTCAGAAACTTTCTCATTTTAATCACATCCTGCAATGAAGTTCTGAATGGAAAATGAGAAGCTCTGCAAGAGACAATGCCACTGAGAAGTGACAGAACTGAAAGACCTTGCTGTGAAATCCAGCAGACACAATTGTTGATGCCATCAGACCCACGGAGCCCTTGCTCATCCAGCTCATGGTTACCAACAAAATTGGCCCACAACACGTGACTCAAGATGTTCATGTGCATCCTGAAGGACTGCACAGAAGTAAATGTGCTCTGGGTTTCTTCATGACCCAACACCAGAGATTTTGGGTACTCTGAGCTTCCCAGGCTGCACCATCTCACTTCCACGGGACACAGGGACACTATGTAAGTGGCTCCTACCTCAAGTGACTTCAGAACAGCTGCTTTGAGACCTTCAGCTTCTCCAGCATTCCTCATTGGAGGTGGATGCTCCTGCAGAGTACAAACACTGGGGGCTGGGCATGTCCCCAAGGGCCACACGACTCAGGGGTGTCATGCTTGTCTCTGCCTTTCCTGAGGTGACAGGCACAGGGGGCTGCAGTGATGCGTGTCCTTCAGGAAATCCCTGCAGCAGAGAAAGGCAGAAGCTCCTGTCCCTTGCTCCTGCACGATGCAGTAATCTGGATTTGAAATAACAGCACAGTTGTTGAGTGCCACCATTATATTTTCTGAAAAAATACCTTCAGCAGGATTTCTTCTCCTGGGAGGCTAAGAAGCCTCAGAGAAAAATGAAAACAATAATTATCTGATTTGCTTCTCCTGTGTTTTGCTGGTTTGGAATGTGGTTTGGACATTGTTTACCAACTGGTCACTGTTTCATTGGTTTCCTGTGAGTTGTTTTAACTTAATGACCAATCACAGCCAGCTGTGTTGAGGCTCTGGAGAGAGTCACGGGCTTTTCATTAGTATCTTGTTAAGCCTTCTGTCTGTATCCTTTCTCTTTAGTATATTTATTATATTATATTTAATTATATATAATTATATATTTATTATTTAATTATATATAATTATATATTTATTATATTAAATTACAATTATTATGGCATAATCTTTTATTATATATATATTATATTATATTATATTATATTATATTATATTATATTATATTATATTATATTATATTATATTATATTATATTATATTATATTATATTATATTATATTATATTATATTATATTATATTATATTATATTATATTATATTATATTATATTATATTATATTATATTATATTCTTTAGCATCGTTTAGTATAGCATTCTATAATATCATATCATATATCATATCATATCATAATAAATTAGCCTTCTAAGAACATGGAGTCAGATTCATCATTTCCTCCCATCAATGGGGACCCCAGAAAATACCACAGTTGAGCAGAACACGTTCAGATGTTCAGTGATGAGGGTTATCCCATGAGCCAGGCACTGGGAATTCTGCACACCAGTGAGGAGTGGGAAGATATCAGGAAGTATGTGAGGAGACCTTGGCTGGGTGAAGGGTTTGAGCATGAGGCCAGGGGTGGAGGTGAAGGATGGCAGGAGGAAGCTGGAGCTTGGGTTTCCATTGCTGTTGGTAGGTCCATCACTAGAGGGAGGCCAAGATCTACCCTGTGGCTGGTGGGCCTCCACCTCACCTCAGATTGGAGTACAGCAAGGAAACTTTGACTTCCCATTCTCTTCTTTTCCCAGAAATGTTTGGGGTCCAGCTCAGGGAAATAGTTTGGTGTGATTGTTACCATCAAACAGCACAGTCTGCATGGATGGTGCATTGAATCCTCAGGATTTCCTCCCATTTTCATGCCATGAGCCTGGTTTAAACTTACCAAGCATTATCATTTGCCTGGTTTTGTTATATTTAGAGGGGAGGATTTGGTCCGGTATCAGGGGACAAATATCTACATCTGAAGTACATCTAAAGTTAGGCTTCAAACACTGTCTGGAGCTTTGCCACTGGGAAAACTCTGTTGTTGCTCTGCTTTAAACAAAGTACAATTCAAAATTTTACACAATAGGCTTGGAATTTCTCATGGTGGTCAGGAGGATGTTTACTTTTGAAAGTTTATCTTTTGCCTTTATGCCAGCACTGAGCTGGAGAAAAGAGACTCTGCTGAAGCTTGCTGGAGGCATGTGCCAGGCTGGGGGGCACAGCCAGGGCTCTGCCCCTCTGCACCCCCAGCCCTGGGGACACTGGAGAGGGTTAGGGTTGGGGTTAGGGTTAGGGTTGGGGTTAGGGTTAGGGTTAGGGTTGGGGTAAGGGTTAGGGTTAGGGTTAGAGTAAGGGTTAGGGTTAGGGTTAGGGTTAGGGTTAGGGTTGGGGTTAGGGTTGGGGTTAGGGTTAGAGTAAGGGTTAGGGTTAGGGTTGGGGTAAGGGTTAGGGTTAGGGTTAGAGTAAGGGTTAGGGTTAGGGTTAGGGTTGGGGTAAGGGTTAGGGTTAGGGTTAGGGTTGGGGTAAGGGTTAGGGTTAGGGTAAGTGTTAGGGTTGGGGTTAGGGTTAGGGTTGGGGTTGGGGTTAGGGTTAGGGTTGGGGTTAGGAGTGCCAGGGTGTTGCCCCCTCTCAGCCCTCACCCCCTGGTCTCACCCAAAGAAGGCATCCATGCCACTGCAGCCCAGTTCAACCAGAGCAGGATGCCCAACCCGTGCAGCAGGTAACACAAGCTCTTTGCTTCCTGAGTGACAAGCCAGTGGGGAAGGAACTCAGACAAAATCTCATGCCAGCTGGTTGGGTCCCTTTCCTAAGTGAGGAGAAACACTGCTTAGTTTGAAGCCCATGTTATTGTTTATTCTGGTTGTAGAAATTTCTTGCCAGAGCCTTCAAGCTTCTTCGTCTATTTCCTGACAAAATTCTGTTCTCTGGCTCCTTTCTGGAGCACGTGAGTGAGCTGAAATTTGTTTGCAGCTTGTGTTTGCTGGGTGCTTGTGGCCTCTCCTCCTTCGGGGAGCAGCTGATGCAGAAACATTTGCATTGCAACCTGATGAGGCTCATCAAGCCCTGTCGGTGTAAACACCATCAGATTCACAAAGCAGCTCGTGTCCAACAGCAGCTGGGGGCTGCTGCTGTTGGGGACAGGGACAGTGCCCATCCATCATCCTGGGAAGGGCACAGCTCCTGTCTCAGCCCAGCCCTCATTCTCATGCAGCTGGTGGGGTGTCTGTCCTGCTGGAATCAGGGCCTGCTGGAGGGATGCCAGCCAGCTCTGCTGCTCTGGTGAGGGCAGGGGATCAGCAGAGGATGGTGTGGGGGGCTGGAGGCAGGAGAGCTCTGCCTTGGCCCTGTCTTCACCCCAGTGTGCCAAACCCTGGGGGAGAAGAAGTATTAAAGGCATTGACTGAGTGGCTTTTGCATCAGGTTTCAGTGCTGTAGCTGGTCTCTGCCCCCCTGCTCCCTGGGGTCTGTCCTCCCATGCACTCAGGGCTGCTGAAGGTTTGTGTCCCTCACTTTTTCACACTTTGGCTGTTTTGTCATTTTTTTCCCAGGTGCTGCAATATGTTTCCTGTCAGATGGGATTCAGGGGCACACAGCTCTGCCTGGCAGGTGGGCCATGCCCAAAGACCTCTGAACACACTGATGCTGTTTGTTCCTGCATAAAGTAACTGGGAACCTGTCACAAACATCTTTTATGAAAAATCCTTCCCTTAGGATTTTTTCTCCTGAGAAGCTGAAAGGCCTCAGGAACAAAATGTAAACATTGATTATCTGCTGCTGTGGAATGCAACAGGTGCATCTATGATTGGTCTCATAGAGTTGTTTCTAATTAATGGCCAATCACAGTCAGCTGGCTCGGACTCTCTGTCCAAGACAGAAGCCTTTGTTATCATTCCTTCTTTTTCTATTCTTAGCTAGCCTTCTGATGAAATCCTTTCTTCTATTCTTTTAGTATAGTTTTAATATAATATACATCATAAAATAATAAATCAAGCCTTCTGAAACATGGAGTCAGATCCTCGTCTCTTCCCTCATCCTCAGACCCCTGTGAACACTGTCACAGGAACCCAACCCTGTGTCAGCTTTTTTTATCATCACCACATAAAGCTGAAGTATTGGCCTATTAATCAATCCACTGTGCAGCTCTCAGGACATGTTTTCAAGGGAAAGAGTAGAGAATTAAGGGTTGAAAAGAGTATCAGGATTCCTGCACATAGTTCCTTGCATAGTGGTTTTTTAAATGCACACTACAAATCACAGTCTGGCTCCCAGCAAAATCTCATCAGTTTGTTGTGTCACAAGGCAGCTTCATCAACCAAGGAAACTTGTGATGGATTCATTTAGTCATAGCATTAATTAATCAAAACACAGCCTCACTGCACACCAGCCTGCTCCTGAGCCCCAAAAGGAGTCACAGAGGCAACACCCATCTCCTTCCAGCCTCAGTGGGGCTGTGGCAATACCTGTTTTTCCATGAAGGACTCAGTGTGACAGCAGCCAGTCCAGCCATCCACCCACACCACCTGTGTGCCCTGGGCTGAACAGACCCCTGGAGAAGAGCAGCTAATGCTGGGAAGGTTTATTTCAAATTGCTCCTTCATTTCATTTGCTTCTTTAGTGCACAGCGCAAACTCTTTCATGGTTGGGTTCTGCCAAATGTGTTGGTCATCACTGCTGGCCTGGACTTCCTAAGCTGGAGGAGCTCCTGGGGCATCACTTTGCCATCAGGCACGTGTTCCAGCAGTGCTCCTGGCTCTTTGGATGGTCCTTGAGGGATTTTGTCTCCACGGTCTTCCTCACAAGCCATGTGGAAAGCCAAGGTCCCCCTGACATTCCCTGCCATGGCAAAAGCAGCCTGGCTTTTAGGGCTGTGGGGATCTCTCAGGTCTCTCACTTCAGGCCAGGAACATCAGAGCCACATTTATGGATCTGCAGGAAGCCCAGGGTCTTCCTTTGAGCCAGCCTGGGACTCCTCTGCTGAACCAGGGAGCGATTTCCTTTCTCTGAAGAGCAAAATCCCTCCTAAACCAAAGCACTGTACATTGAATCAGGGAGGTATGGAAGAGCAGATCTGAAAAACAGTTTTCCACAAATAGAAAGCCTTATGAAGGAACTGAGTGAAGAAAAAATACCCTGAGGAACCAGAGAGAGACAGGAGCCAGTCCAGGGCTAGCTCAGCTGCTGCAGCCCACAGTGTGATAGTTCACCATGCAAAGTTTGTTTCTTCTCTACATCTGCTGTCAGGCCAGGTAATCCCATCCCATCCCATCCCATCCCATCCCATCCCATCCCATCCCATCCCATCCCATCCCATCCCATCCCATCCCATCCCATCCCATCCCATCCCATCTGGCTTCTCTGGATGTTTAAAGATGCCCAAGGAGGTTCATGCCACTCCTTTCAGAGGGATACCTGCTACATCCTTCTAGTTCAAGTAGCTGGCATGTATGGACCAAACTCCCTTGAAAATGAATTTATCACTTAAAATAAACAACAGCTTGTTTTATTAATGCTTAAAATAAATGAGAGCCAGAGGGTTGTCCAAAGATTTAGCTTAGCAGTAATTTCCATGGAAGTCCAACTCCAAGGTTCAGTTCCTTTGCATTTTATCTGCATGTTGCTGCTGCAGCAAAATTGCAGGAGCTGGTGATGGAGCAGTGCTGCACTGCTGTCAACCAAAACAAGAGCTCTGAGCATGCTTTTTGCTGCCCTGTTTGTAGCAATCAAGTTTATTCATCAAAGCTACCTAAATACTGCTGTGGTCTGCCTCAAAGAAGCAACCAAAAGGTTAAATTTTCCTGCCTGCCTTGAAATAAAAATATAGCCCAGCAGCACTGTTTGCTGTCATTTTAAATCTGCACAGACACTGCTGCTTTATCTATTGGGCAGGTGAGGATGAAGAACAGCAGCCAAAACCAATATATCAGCTGTTTGCTTGTTCCCTGTGATGCTTGAGAAGAAGCTGTTGACATCATCAGTTGTGTTTGAAGGACTCCCAGAGAAATGAAATCCTTTAATGAAGCCTTGTTACCATAAAGCCATCCTGCAAGGCCTCCTTTGGAACATTTGCTCCTGCTCAGGACCCACCTAAAGCTCATCTTTGGTCTGGTTAACCACAGATGCCATCTCTGCCCTTCTCTCACAGCCTGGTGCTCACAGCAGGATCACCCAGCTGGGATGGGTATCCCAGGGCATGCCAAGAGCACACCCTCAAGGAATCCCTTCTCTGTGGGCATCATGGGGAGGTAAATGCAGTTTATGTGCAGAATTTCCTGCACTCTTCAACGTCTCTCCTCAGCTCCGCAAGTGTTCAAGGCAGGTTGTGTCACAGACACATTTTCATGAAAAATCCTTTCCTTAGGATTTTTCCTCCTGAGAGGCTGAGAGGCCTCAGGAACAAAATGCAAACATTGATTATCTGCTGCTGTGGAATGCAACAGGTGCATCTGTGATTGGTCTCATGTGGTTGTTTCTAATTAATGGCCAATCACAGTCAGCTGGCTCAGACTCTGCCCAAGCCACAGGCTTTTGTTATCATTCTTTCTTTTTCTATTCTTAGCTAGCCTTCTGATGAAATACTTTATTCTTTTAGTATAGTTTTAATATAATATATCTCATAAAATAATAAATCAGCCTTCTGAAACATGGAGTCAGATCCTCGTCTCTTCCCTCATCCTCAGACCCCTGTGAACACGGTCACAAGGTTGATAGATGGGGCTTTAAGCAGCCTGGGCTAGTGGAAGGTGTCCCTGCCCATGGGATGAGCATTAGATCATGTCTGAGGTCCCTTCTAACCCAAAGAATTCTATGAAGCGATGAATCCCAACACCAGGATTGCAGAAGGCACCAGGCAAGAGAGCAGGGACAGGTCTGGGAGCACACACAGAGTCAGGACTGTCGCTATAGGACACGAAAGAACATAAGTTCACACTGCTGTTCTCAAGGTGAAGAAAAAGGCAAGTTTATTTTCTGACTTTAACATTTATAGTTTTCTAAGAGTGACAGTGGATTGGAGGGTGACAGTGCCACCTCTCCAGTGACACTGGACAAACTAAGTCTATCAACTTTCTCTTTCTTTATAAAGGAATGCCAAACAATGAGTTATTTACAGAAAATGTGTGCGAGAAAGTTCTCTACAAGAATGTCAACATCAGAAGGCTTAGAAAATCTTAAAAAACTAAAGTAACATAGCATAACCCCTCCCACGCACGAACTGTGACTGGTGGAACTCACCCAGCAGACAGCAGGCTGTTGTTTAGGGTGGTTGTTGTTTATGCAGAAGTCATTAAGCTGTGCGTGGCCACAGGATGTGGCAGTCACCAAAAGTTTCCAAGGGCAAGCAGCACAAGCATGGCAGAAAACCCTGTGCAGATTTTTTGACACAAAGACACTCTTGGCTTTGGGAAGGTCCCAAATCACAGATCACTGCAAGGCTGAGAGGACTCTGGGGAAGTGTCACTACAAGTGTCTGCTCTGGAGAGGAGCTACAGGCCTGGGGGAGGCTTTGCCTGACACTTTTGATCTTCTATTGTCACATCTTGTCTTTAAGACAGAAAGTAGAGAACTCCAGGAGTTCTGCTCACTAAATGCTGAGGAGGGCAGTCAGAGCTGCAGTTTCATACTCAGAGACCCAAATTCTTGCTGTGTCAAACCTTACGCTGCCTGCTGATCCCCTGGAGACTTCACCTGCCCTTTTATGTTTATGGGATCCTATCTTCTTCAGGATTGCCCCTCATTTTGGTACCATGATATGCATTCCTTAATCCTAAATTTATGAGCTTAATTTTATTACCTTAAAATATCTTCTTAATTATGGTTGAGCTATTGAGTGATTAAGGTCATGCTGTGTAAATGATATGTCTGCCCCATCCTCATGCCAACAATCACTGCATCATTTGGATGTTTTTCACCACTCACTCATATTTTCCCCTCAATTTATGACAGACCTGTGATCCTACAGCAAATACACAGATATCTCTTGGGCAAATACATAATTCCTGAAAGGAAAAATTGTCTAATAAGTCCTAACTTAAAATATTCATTTAATATTAATATTAATTTAATTATTTTTGAGATTAGCTTAAAGATTAAAGAGGTTCGTTTTAATCCATTCAATGTGTTGTACCATTTTTTTATGCAAAGTTTTAACAAAGTTAGATCACACCATAGGTTGTAAACCCTTTAAAAAGCATAATTTCAGTGCATTCAATTGACCTGTAGCAGCTAAACTTGTTAGCTCACTGAGGAAGTCTATCAAAATAATTTAAAATAATTTAAGAAAGAACTATTAAGGACTATTCTCTGTGTAAGCATCTTAACCGTTGACAGCATCTTTCATCTCTTAAATTCAAATGATCATCTCATATTCAGGAGGGACATGAAGAGTGGCTGCTGCTGGGAAATCAGGGAGGAATGCAACAGCAGCTGCAATTCCAATAGCATGTGGAGGTGTCAGGATTTCTTGGCAAGGTGCATCTATTTATAAAAAACCCCACCTGCTTTATAGAAATACAAATAAATAAAATAAAAATAAGTGCGTAAAGATTGGAACACAGCTATCAGCAAATTTAAAGACTTGGTGATTGTATCCTGTAAAAATGCAACTTGCCATGAATAAATAGCCCAACATTATATTTTCTTAAGCAATGTGGAAAAATACTCACAAAAGGATGGGGAAACACTGTAATAAAACACCAGAGAGGTAATTTTTACCTGTATAAGTACACCACTGGAGAGATTAGGTAGGGAAACTAAAATACTGAAATACAAAAATACTGAAACTACAATACTGAATGTAGTTCTAACTGGCAACATTTTAGAACAGATTTTTAATGATGGACTAGTGATAATAATGTAATAATAGCACTAATAGTAATAAATGTTATAATAGTAATAATGATGCCTAACAAACACAAAAACTGAGAAGTTCCATCTGCTTGATTCATGAAAAAGACCAAAACCTGGTTTGATCACAGAGCATAAATACAGTTAAAGGAAGGAATTCCTTAGAAAGCAGGAAACCAGAACCAATGGCTGACAGGTGGACCCAAACAGTTAACAATGAACCATAGAACACTTTTTTTTTTCATGTGAAAGGTGATTAGCCACCAAGGCACACTAAATAAGGAAACCACCGTGCCTGCCTTGGTGGTTTTCTGAGCAGTGAGAACGATCACCACCACTTCCTGCAGTCAGTGTCATGTCACAGACATATTTTATGAAAAGTCCTTTCATTAGGACCTTTTCGTCTGAGAAGCTGAGAAGCTTCAGCTTCCCCACGTTTTGCTGCTTTGGAATGTGATTTGGAGAATTGTTTACCCAGCATGTGAAATTGTTTTTACTTGATGCCCAATGACAGCCACCAGTGAGCAGTCAGAAGATTTTATTATCTTTCCTTTCCTTTCCTTTCCTTTCCTTTCCTTTCCTTTCCTTTCCTTTCCTTTCCTTTCCTTTCCTTTCCTTTCCTTTCCTTTCCTTTCCTTTCCTTTCCTTTCCTTTCCTTTCCTTTCCTTTCCTTTCCTTCTGATGAAACCTTTTCTTCTATTCTTTTAGTATAGTTTTAATGTAATATATATCATAAAATAATAAATCAAACCTTCTGAAACATGGAGTCATATCCTCGTCTCTTCCCTCATCCAAGAACCCTGTGAACACCCTCACAGTGATGCACCTTCATGTGAGAGGCATGGCTGGTGGTTTTTTATTAGTTCCACTGAGACAGATTCCCCCAGCACACTCCTCCCCTTGTACCTAGGAATTCACATCTCATCCTGCCTTTTTTCCATAACAAATCCTATTATTTTTTGGTGTGCAAAGCGAAATGTGTGGAGCTTTTGGAGATGCCTGCACTTTATCTTCACAGCTGCCAAAAAGCAGGTGTTATTTTTACCACATGCTCTCAAGGAAACAGCTTCCCCAAGCAATGGTTTTCAAGAAAGCAGCCATAATATTTCAAATATGTGTACTATCATCATGACACATCTGTCAGTCAGTCTGTCTTGGGAGCAGCTTTATTTTTCCTGCATTAGCTGTGCTGTGATCAGACCTGAGAGCCTCAATGTGGCAGACACTGAGTAAAAAAAAATAAAAAATCAAAAAAAAGGAGTAAAAATTCAGTTCTTGCCAAGTTTCCTTGCATTCATCACAGCTCCTTTGGGAAGAGGGGGTCTCACAAAAAAAAAAAAAAATCTGTTCTTGTGATTAGAGAGGCTTCATTAACACGGTAGCCCTGCATAAGATCTTTTGCAGTGCATAGGTAAGGGAAGAAAAGGATTTTTGCATGGATAGGATGGGATGTGCATGCAGGGGCAGGAATCTTGTAAGGATAAAACACCAGCCTCCCACATGAAGTCATGTGTGGCCATGCAAAGAAAACACAAGCTGCTCCAGAATGAAAGAATTTGTATTTTTCACCCATTTGGTCAAAGCCTGACACAGGGGACAGCAAGTCCCGTTTCACATTGGGGTGGAACCTGAGATCCTGCAGCAGCCAGGACTCCCCTCAATAATGACAGGAGGGGAAACATCCAGCCTGCAAATTGATGGAAAACTGGCAGGAAAGTCTGCAGCCACCTTCCAGCCTGCCCCCTACTAGTGAGGAGCCCACATCACAGAGGAGGAGGGAAACCCCAGCAGGGATTAACAGATTCCTTTTCCATGCAGGCACTTTTAAAGAAAGACCCTTCCCGAAAATCCCTAAAAAACAGATTATGAATTGTTTCAGATTTTGGGAGATTGATACAGCCTCTGTTCAGGACTGGAAGACACAATAAGCCTGTTGCTGTTCCCACTCTCCCCTGACATGTGCAGGATGCAGTAATCATTAATTCTGCTCATCTCCATCATTTGTATCCCAAATCAGCACTGCTCACTGTTCTCTGCTGGTATCACCTTGGAATAACCCCAGGAGTGCCATTCATCATGGAACCAGCCAGGCAGGGATGCAGCCCTGGTTCATAATATCACTGACCAGGGGCTGCGTACAAATCACAAACGGGACAGGACCGCCAGGAACGTGCCTTGAGCTGTTTATTTTCCAGCATCAGCCTCATTACATGGTTATGATAATGGGAAGATGCCATCAGCACATCCCAGCACATCAGCACACCCAGAACTCAATGTTACAATTCACTTTAAAAGTTTTTTGACCAATCACACAAAGCAAAGGCACATTGACAGTAGTTCTATCCAACCACTATAAGCACACGTACCTTTGTTTAAACAATGCTTGCTTATTTCAAATACAATACCTGCTTGTCAGCCTTAAAACACAATGCACAGAGCTCTATTATCAAGCTTAGAACTTCCTAATATCTCACTAGATAAACTTTTCTGTAGCTTAAGGAGTTATTCTAGACCACCATTAATACACAGACCACTGTTCTATTTGTCTTTACTTTTCTACTTCTTACATAATTTTTGTGCTGACCAATCTCATGGCTACTGCTTAGCTCTAATCACAGCTTGCTATCTCTGAGGCTGCCTTTTGCAGCTTTCTGAAAACCCTCTGATTTTATGGGTTCCCACACACAAATACATTTGTGTGACAGGAGGAACAGCTCCACTCACACTGTCCACTCTGGGATTGGGGATGCTGAGAGTGCTCAGCTCTGGCTCAATGGGGAAGGACAGTGCCCATGGCTGATCTCACAGCTCTGACAGCACAGGATCAGGGCAAAGAAGAACTCAATTAGAGGCTGCAGTAGCCCTTGTCATCCTCAGGAGAGCAAACCATAACTCTGATCCAGTACACACAGGGACCTGGTGATATGGACAGCTCACTGGGCTTGGCAATCCCCTCAGGTTGTGATGGAGGCTGTCAGGGGTGTCCGACAACTCCTGGTTTTGGCTCGGATAGAGTTAATTTTCTTCCTAATACCTCGTACAAATTTATGTTCTGAATGTAATGTGGAAATAAATTTGGTAACACACCGATATTTTAGCTGATGCTAACAGTGCTTACCCCAAGTCAGGGAATTTTCAGTTTCCCATACTCTGACAGGAGCTGGGAGGGAGCAAAGCCAGGACAGCTGACCCCAGCTGCTCAGGGGGATGTTCCAGACCACAGATCCTCATGCCCAGTTATATAAGCTGGGAGTGTTGGCTGGGAGCCACCAATTCCTGTTCAGGGGCAGGATGGACATCAGTCAGCAGGTAAGGAACTGCGCTGTGCACCTCTTGTTTGTCTTAGGGCTCCTCTCTCTCTTTACCTTTCCATTACAATTATTACTATTATTTTTGTTATTATTATAATATTATAATTTATTTGGTTTCAATAATTAACCTGTTTTCATCTCAACTCAAGATTTTTACCTTGTTTTTTTCCCAAAAATGGTCCAAGTGGAGGGGAAGAGTATGAGCAAACCGAGTTGCCAGCTGGGGTGAAATCACAACAGATGTCTTAATGGAAAAAATAACATCTTTGGTCCTTGTATGTGGAGCACATGTTACTTCACAACATGAACAGCTGGAATGAAGATATTCATTGGTATCCACTGGGTGATAAAAAATATCCACATTGGCTGATGAAAATGGCCTCATCAAAGCCTGGTGCATCAAAAGGCAGAATGATGACCAGCTCACCTTTTTATTTTCAGGACACAAAACCAAGCCAAATACAGGGGGGCAAATGCCAAGCCATCAATTTGGCTTCCACTGAATTCATTTATCTTGGATCCAAGTAGCTGAGCACAAAATCCAGGTGTGAATCTTGCCACCACCACCTCAAATTAACAGTTTACCTGTGCAGAAAAACTCAGAAAATTCAATTTTGTGATTCAGCTTTGTGAAAGGGACTGAGTGAGCAGCAGAGGCAGGGAGCCCCTTCCAGTGCTTTTATGGGAGCTGTGCAGTGAGGGAAGGCTTCACCCACCTGCCCACAGTTGGAAGGGCTGTCACTTCCCCAACACTCTTGGTTAACATCTCCACTCAGCCTTGTCCCTTCTTAATCATATTACACCCCCTTCCAGGATAAAAAACCACAACCAGTCCCTGCAGCAGGACTGTGTTACCATCCCATTATTCCACCAAACCCACAGATTGCCTTCCCCCCTTGCCCAGCTCTCCCCAGACGGTGCCAGTGCTGCATCAATGGGTGTTTTGGCACCAAGCAGGGCCAGCCACAGGGACCAAAAGGACACTAAACACATATCATGACCCCAGGCTGTAAAGGCACATCCAAACCCAGGCAAAGACCACTGAGCAGAGCACGACATGGAGATGTCAGAACTTCTTGGGTTTGTTGTTGCTGAAATGGCTCCCAAGGTATTAAAAGTCGTCTTTTCCCAACCCTGCCACCAGAGAAGAAGTCAAGATTCCTCAGCTCTGCTTTTCAAGGTTGTTTATTTTCTTTTATCTATTCCATTCTTTCTCTGACCTGCTGAGGTCTGTCCAGCAGGTTGGGTTGAGGCACAGTGTCTGCCCTTGGGGTGGTGTTAACTTTTTATACTAAGAACTACGTGCGCTTTATTTACAATAATTTTCCAATACCTATCACCTTTGTTAGACAGTCTGTCTCTACTCTAAACCAATCCAGAGGTGTCACCATCATAGCAGAAGATGGAGGGCAAGAAGGAGAAGAAGCACAGGACATGCCCAGATTGCTCCATCTTGCCTCTTGAACCCCCATTCTAAATCCCCAAAATTCTACTTTTTCACCCTGTGATAAATTCACTATCATTCTATTCAAACCCTTGTGGCTTGTAAATCCTCACACAAAGTTGGTAATTGTTTCCAAGGGCTAAAATCAAAGGCACAGGTGTTTTTGACTCTGTGCCAAGGTCTCTGAGCCCCTTGCAAGGGTCTAGAGCCATCCAGGGCAGCCAGAGCAATGTCCTGGGTCCCGACAAGAACTGGAGACTGAGGTGCCCCTGCAAAGGGCAGGGCGGGGAGGTCTCTGTGAATAATCTCAAGTTTTTATTCTCTCCCAGCAGATCCAGAGTGTCACATAACCACCCAAGCAGTGGATGGCTTTATCTGCCTTGTGCAGCTGCAGGCAGAGTGTGTGTGGCAACATTTCCCCCTACAGTTCAACTCAGGGCTCCCACCTTCTCCAGGCTCTGCACAGAACCAGGCTTGGCTTATTTTAAATCTTCTTACTTCAGTTTGCATCTATTAAACCTGTGCAGGTTTAATAGGTGCTCTTCCTGGAGGAGGTAAACGGAGCAGGCAAGTCAGCAGTCTGCAAAGATTAATGACTGCAAATAAATGCTGAAAAAGCATTGATAGCTGAAGGGACTTCCCATTTGTGCTTTCTCCTTACTTGCAGATTTTTGTTCACACATTTTCTAGAAAAATTTTTTCTTTGAATTAATTTTTTTCCACCTTACCTAATGTTTTCATCTGTTATTTTAGAATTACATAAAATATCTTACAAGGTGGGAAAATTACTTGAAATTTCAGACTTGGGAACTTTATTGGGAAAAAGATACATTCTTATACAGAAAGTTGTTTCAATTTTTTTTTTTTTTTTTATTAAGCACAAACTTTAAAAGACAAACTACAGTGTTGCTGGCTGATGGGGATGATGTCCCACACTTTCTGCAGGTCTCAGAGGTTCCATTCCTAGGTCCCTTGCAGGGTTTAAGGTACTCCTGAGTGACTATTCCCATTCTGTTTTCCTTTTTTTACATTTTCTTAAACATGAGGAAACACACTAGAGAAAACACAATAGAGGCTTTTTTTTTTTTTAATACCTAAACCTTGTGAAAACCAGAGCACCTTTAAAATGGGATGTAAATGCCTCTAAATGTTAACGAGTATTAAATTTAAGGCAACACTTCAGACAGTGGTGCCTTTAAACGTGCATGATGCAGACACTTGACTCTGTAAAACCTGAATTCCTGAATTTGACTTTTTGGGGGGGTCATTTGCACCCCTGGGTAGAATTACAACAAAGCAATGGCAGCCAGGGCGCACACAGTTACCTTCCCACTCCTCATAGTTTATCATGTACTGCTGTAAAATGCTTGAACTTATTTATTTTCTATAAAATTGCAAGAGATTTTGAAAGGTTCAGTGCCCGATCCTGGAGTGACACAAAGGTGAGGAGGAGGAGGAGGAGGAGGAGGAGGAGGAGGGGGAGGCTGAGTCTCCAACCCCTGTTCCCAAAAGCCTGCCCCGCTGCCCCAGTGATGTGCAGGGGCTGCATCCCTGCCCATCCCACATGGAAACTGCACTGGTGAAGTTGCTTTCCTTCTCATCCTGAGCAGGTAAGTGACTCCATCCTCTCCCCTGTGGTGATGGAGAAGGGAAGCAGCTCTGTATGAGCACACCTTGAGGGTTGTGGCAGCATCAGAGAGCAGCCAGTGTTGCCTTTTGCAGTGCAGCACGCACAAATTGCAGCTCCCATGAACATCAGGCAAGAGTTTGCTTCAGCCAAAAGTGACTTCACACATACCTCCCACAAAAACAGAGGTCAGGAAGATTATTAAACAGAAACCACTAAATTTCAATCAGAATTCTGACTGCATGCTAGGTCAAGAGTAGTACATTCAGCACTGATCACTCTGTGTTTTCCCTTTGCTGCTATTAAAAGTGTATTTAAGAATCCCAAAGAATTTAGTTCTGGAATAATTTCTCGTGTCCTGCCCCCACAGCCATACTTAGATTCAATCAGCATGAACCAGATGACACCTGTGAGCATTTTCTTGCTGGGAGTGGAAAGCTACAGGCAAAGCCAGTGCAGACACAGCTTTTAATGGATCTTCTCAGATCACTGCAGCCCTCTGCTCGGGGCTATCTGATTTTTGGTTTAAAAGCACCTTATCTTGACTTAGCAGGGAGGAATCAATTTTGGCTGCAGGTTGCTTTCAGCCATGGCATCAGACTCTGCAGTATTTTGTCTGGGAGGAAGGACAAGTTCTTTGTCCAAAATAGGAAGAGAGTTTCTGCAAGGTGCTGCATTTGGAGGTTCAGGGGGCAGATAACAGCATTTGCTGTGCAAACAGCACTGCTTGAAGCAAGAACTCTGCTTCCAAAAAAAAAAAAAAAATTAAAAAAATTAAGGAAATATATCAGAATTCCAAAGTTTAAAGTCATTTGTTTTTCTCTTCCATTATGGAATCCCTGGTAGCAATGCCCAGTGCAATTAATCTGAACATGGGGCTGCAAGAAACCCCACATTTCTCCATCATGCTTTTGATTTACCTGCAGGGCAGAGCTTGAGGAGGAGCACAGAGTTAAGACCTGTATGGGCACATCTGTGCCTTCACAGATTAATCCTTTAAGAAAGACTCAGGGCCAAGAGAGCCAAACACAAACCAGGATTCCAGTCCCAGCTGCAGTTCTGCAGCTCAGGCTGCAATTGTCTCACTTCTGGACTGGGGTAAGCATCAACATATTCAGCAAAAAGAAATATTTGAACACTTTTAATTTGAGCTTGAGGGACTTTTTCTTGGGTTTATTGTTTTTACTGCTTTTTATATTTCCTTTTCCACCTAAACTGCCATAATTCTGATTATTACTGTGATGAGGTGAAGGTGGAAATGCCAGCATTCCCCAGGGCTGACACAGAAGTTTTCACAAGGCTCTTGCAAGGTTGGATATATGGACTGGGCTCTTCTGGCACAGCACTGAAAACCAGCACTCAAAAATTTTGGATTGAACTCTGGGTGGGCTCATAATGTCCCAACAAGGAGCAGGTTGTTCCTCAGTGTTCAGCTGATCCTCAAAATCCTCCCCCTGCTTCCCTGTGAGGGTGTGAGCACCAGCAATGGTTTCTGAGCAGTGCTAGAGCACCCCAGACACCTCAGATTTATTTTAAATATCAGCACTAACTATTAATGCTAAAAATGAGGTCTTGGGGCAGCAATGATGGTAAGAAATGAGTCTTGCTACAAACCCTTACCAAAGAAATCCGAAACTCTGTGTTTAAAGAAACCAAAGCTCCAAAGCTCTGAAATCCTGCTCAGCTTCACTAGACCTGCATAAAAAGAGCATAGAACCACAGATTTTGCCAAGGGACCCACAAGGAACATTGCAGTCCAGCTCCTGGTCCTGCACAGGACACCCCAGAGTCACACCCTGTGCCTGAGAGCATTGTCCAAACCTTCTTGGGCTCTGTCAGCCTTGGGGCTGTGACCACTGCCCTGGGGAGCCTCTTCAGTGCCCAGCCACCCTCTGAGTGAAGAACCTTCTCCTGATATCTGACCTAAATCTCCCCTGACACATTCTTATGTCATTCCCTTCCAAAACAATTCCACATGCTAAAGCCATGCCAGGTAATTATCACACGGTGGCTCAGCTGCCTCCAGTTCCTGTGGGATCAGCACATCTCCAGGAGAGTTCTGCAGTGCTGTTCCTGGATGGTGCAACCACAGGAGAGCCCTGGGGACACACAGCACACCTCCTGCCACAGCTGGGCTCCACCATCTCCTCCTCAGTGTGGGAGCTCCTCACTTCCAGCAGCCTCTGGGATGCTTCAGGATCTGTTCCCTGCCTGTTCTCCCTCCACCTTCCACCAAGAACCCCCCAGTGGCAGTTCTTCTGTAGAATATGGGCAAATAGGGTCATGTTCTGCTTGTGCTTGTGCTGGTGAGGGCAATTCCACCACAGAGTACCCAGACCCAGTGCTGCAGCCATGTGGATCAAGCCCCTGGCTATAACGTGTTCTGGAGGAGCCTGAAGGTGTCTGCTCAGATGTTCAGAACAGGAGGCAGCTGCCAAAGCACAGAGCTGTAGAGCCCTTTGAGAGACCTTGGGGTATCCAAGACACTTTCTTAGAGCTTTTTAATGAAAAGCTGTAGGAGACCTGTAATTTTCTGGGTCAACATCTGGAAGCTTGACAAGGTGCCTTAGGGCACCTCAAGTGCATGCCCAAGTTTAGGTGACCTAATCCTTCATGAAGAATGGGATTCATCTTGAAGATCAAGAGCTGAGTCAAGGAATCTTCATGGAGGTGCTGAGGTTGGTGGGGTCCCTCATTCCCACCAATGTCAGTGGACATCAGGGCGACTCCACTGCCCAAATTCAGGAGCCTGGTGTACTCTGAAATGCTGCAGGGTGTCCCATCTGGAGCTCATGGCTCTCACATGGGTTATCTGTGGATGTCCCAGATATCCTGGGATGCATTGGATGGTAATAGGTGCTCAATAAGGACACTGGATTGAGTGCCAGCAACTCAACATTTTCCTCATCAGCACCCCCACACAGACACCAAGGTGAGTGAGCCTTAGTGCATGATACAGATCCCACCCTGAGGCTTTTTGTTGTTCTGCAGGTCACAGGTAATGTTCCTTTCTGCTTGTGCCATGGTTTCCCTGCCCTGCACTTACAAGTGCACCATGGGCTGCACCTTAGTCTGGTGGAGGTTTCACACTGCTGACAACAGGAGCAGCAACGTGGCCCATGCAAATAGCAAATAGAAGCCTCTGACCTCTTCAGCCAGGGGCAAAACAGGATTAATCACTTTAGAAATGCACATTAATTCTATACTGATGCAATGATGTCAAGTAAGCCATACAGAAAAAAATATAGTTTTGTTGTTTTATAGAAGATATTGCACAGATCACCATAAAACACTGACAATTAATTATGTCTAAAATATGTGCTTGGAGTTTTTCAGAACCTACCTAAACACCGGAACAAAAGGCTTTTCTTCCTCAAAACAAACATAAAATGCTATCTAGTGTTGACTCTTTGCTACTGCAGTCTCACATAACTATTTCTGAATTAAACAAAACGAGTTGTGAAGCACTAAGGGGCTCAGCAGCACCTCATGCTCAGGATACAGGAGCTTTGTCCTGTTTCAATGTCCACTCTGAATTTCAAAGGCAATTTAAAGATGGCAAATTGCTGGATTTCCTCCTTGCAGAGGAAAACTGGAGCAGGGAAGTAAGACTAGGAAGAAAGATGCAGAAGGAAAGGTCCAACCAGCTGCTGAGTGAGGCACCAGTACTGGCTTAGCTGCACTCTCTCTTTTGACTCAGCACAGGATCACCTCTAGCTAGAAAACGTCCATCATTTTTAATATAATCTAGCTGTGTGCATTGTAACATTGAATTGCATGAACTGTTTGTATTAAAGCACTGAAATACATATTTAAGAATAAAGTTCTGCATTTAAATCAGAAGAGATTGTCTGTAGTGGACTGAACTATGGGGTTCAGATCAGTAGTTAATATTTATCCTAAGTGTTAGTTGTTTTGGGGTGTTTTTTTAAATCATCTTGCAAGTATTTGTGGTTTCCATTCTGATATCTGAGTTAATTAAAGATCGGTTCCTGCCTCCACTGCCTCTCTCTTGCAGGAGAACCCCTATATGAGGCTGCTTTTCCACCAGCAGCTTTCCTGCCCATCAGCCCAGCATTCTGACATCTCAGCACGTACAAAAACACTTCCTTTAAATTGCCATCAGCCTTGCCTGGGATGGATCAAAACACCTCAGCTTCCCCAGTGTGCTGTGTCTCAGAAATGTCCCTTTTATCTTCAGCAGGTGATTCCCCAACTAAGAATTTCCATGTCCTTCCAGGGGGAGGGAGCAGAGGGAGGGAAGGGGCAGAGGAGATTCCAGCAGCCATGAACATGACTGCTCACATGCTGAGTTTGCTTTCTGAAGCCAAATTTTCCTTTGCTGACTCTGAGACATACCCTGCTTGTGTCACAAGGGTGACAAGCCTGTGAGCTCAGAAGGGATTTGGGGTTTTGGACTAGAGAGCACCAGCTCAAGCTTTGGCCAAAACATTTTTTTAATGAGTTTTATTGTGCTTCATGGAATTGTATTTGTCTTCAGTCAGAAAAGGCTCAGAAACACTTTTCTTCCCAATTTTCTTCCAGTTTTCTTCCTGATGTAAAGGCAGAACGGACTGTGCACAACAGACCTTGGTCAGGTTTCATTGTTATCCTGAAGACAGGAATGTGTGGTGAGAAGTGTAAACCTGTGGGTCCAAAACCCCTCTCCTATCCCAGAAATGGATCAGTCAAAGAGCCAGTGGATCCTAGCAGAGAAATGTCCCATTCTACAGCTGCAGGGGGGGGGGGGGGGGAATATTCAGATTTCTTGGAGAAGACCAAAGGGTTTGGGAAGAGTTGCTGGCCAAGAGGAGGGAATGCAGACAGGCAGCAGGAGCCTGCCAGGGCACACTCTGGCCAGCCCTGGCACGCCAGCAGCACACAGTGTCCAGCACCTCTCACTTCAGAGGATTAATTCTCCTGCAGAACTTGGTGTTCTGTAAGCTTTGGGCAGGGATGGCACCCCACAGACAGAGGGCAAGGGTAACCCACAGCCTGGCCTGGGGCTGGGCCACCAGCACAGCAGCATTAGGGGAGATGCCGTTTCACTTCTGTCTGAAGGAAGGAAGATTAACTGGCACAACCAGGATGGATTTTGTGTCAGAGTGGTAAAGCGGCAGCAGCCAGTCCTCTCAATGTGATTCCACTGCTACTTGTTCCAGATCCTGGGATCATGCAGTTCTGGACAAATGTCTGCTGAAAAATGAGCTACAAGATCTAGCCCCTGCAGAAAACAGGCTTTTAAAGGGTAACTCTGAAAAGCTGGAAAACCAAAAGGGAATAAAAACTGTTGTGCAAGCCATAGCACTCATTCTTTCTTTTTTGTCTTGGAGACCAAAGGTGATATCAATGATATTTTAACTCTGTGGGTTGGGACTCTGAGACAAAAACCATTGGGGCTGTGAAGGATACCTGGGGAAGAATGTTACAAACCCTGGCTCTGGTTGGAGACATGCTCCAGCCTTAGGTAAAATACACATTACAGTGAATGGTTAATAAAAATACTTGTGATAGTCACTCCTGCATGAATAGCCAGAGAAATGCAGTAACATTTCAAGGGATCCTTCACTGCAGTGGCGTGTTCCAGGCTCTTGGAAGTTGATGCAAAGACAACAAACTCTCTTGTCACAGGGTGTGATCTCCCACTGAGAATCCCTGGGGTGAATATGGAGAAGGAAATATCCTGAGCAATAATAATACCAATAATAGTAATAGTAATAATAATAATAATAATAATAATAATAATAATAATAATAATAATAATAATAATAATAATAATAATAATAATAATAATAATAATAATAATAATGGGCTTCCCAGCCCAGACACAGGCACTGCCTCTATATGTGTGAACAGATCCCCTGACCTATGATTCTGAGCCTTTAGAGGACAGAAAGGCACCATGGAAAAAGTCTCTTTGAGCTGCAGAATTGCACATTTTCTAAGGGGAGGGAGGCAGTGAAAATGATGGTCTGTGCCAAGGTCTCAGTCCTGCCCTCATCAGTGTGGTCCCAGTTTCTGGCAGGTCTGTGCAGCACACAGAAACTCACTCTGGTTCCCAGGGACAGAATCAAAGGATCAGAGCACTGCTAAGGTTGGAAAAGAGCTTTAGGATCAGCAAGTCCAACCATTAACCCAGCACTGTCATGTCACCACTAACTCATGATCCTGAGTGCCACTATCACATAATTTTTGAATTATGCTTCAGGGCATGGCGCATCCACCACATCCCTGAGGAGCCTACTCTAATTCCTGACCACCTTTCTAGTGAATAAATATTTCCTAATATTTCTAATCTAAACCTCACCTGGTGCAACTTGAGGCCATTTGAGATGCTTTGCAAAGAAACAGCTCCTGCAGCATGCCCACCATGGGCAAGCACTGACTTTTTTTAATTCCTGAGCTTTTACTGAGTCTATACCACTCACAGGGACTGCTGCTGGTGCAGATACAGGTCTCACCTGGTTGATGCAGTCTGATATTCCACCTAAACCAGGAGCTTTCCAGCTTAGGTAGGTCAATTAAATATATGATGTCCTTACTCAGTGAAGGTATGGTGGCAAACAAAGTGACCTTGGAAGGGGTTCTGAATTGCCCACTGACATGATGAACCTCCCCAGCCAACAACCTCCAGCCCTTTCTCTATTTTTGTGCTTTTTCTCCATTCATTTTCTGTTCTCCTCCTCCTCTTTCATTTCTGAGAAATCCCAAAGGTCTGGCAGCAAACCTGCTGCTCTGCTCCTGAGAGCTTTGCTTTTCCTGCATTTCTGCCACTAGGGAAGCTCATCCCATTTGAGTAAAAACTGAATTATTGACACATGAAATGCTCTAAAGGAACTACCTTAAATGCCTGTGGGAAGTACCCTAAGCTCAAGAGCTTTATTCTGAGAGATGTTTTCCAGCACTTTTAAACCCTCCCTTGCTAACAAAAAGGCCAAAATACAACCTGAAAATACCTTTATGCAGGGGTAACACAACCTGAGGGTGATTTATATCACCTTGAGACCAGAGCAGAGCTCCCAACCCCCTTCACAGGAATTAAGGTCTTTACCTGGGCCTTGGGTACCTCACTGACAGCATGTCAAAGACAAAGAGAAGACACTGGCTCTGAAACAGCTCTTCCTCATCCCAGGCTGACACTTACTGTACTTGCAGGGTGCCCCATGGAAGGAAGGAATGATGAATCTGACTCCATGCTCTCAGAAGGCAAATTTATTATTTTATGAACTATATTATATTAAAGAATACTAAACGATACTATACTAAAGAATACAAAGAGGATATTTACAGAAGGCTAAAAAGATAATAATAGTAATGAAAACTTGTGACTCTCTCCAGAGTCCCAACATAGCTTGGCACTGGGTGGCCAAAGAGTGAAAACAACTCACAGCAGAATCCAATGAAACAATCACCTGTGGGTAAACAATCTCCAAACACATTCCACATGAGCACAACACAGGAGAAGCAAATGAGATGAAATTGTTTTCCTTTTTTCTCTGAGGCTTCTCAGCTTCCCAGGAGAAAAATCCTGGGTGAAGGGATTTTTCCAGAAAACGTGAATACCATAGACGCTGCACAACACTGCTGAACATCCTGACTCCTCAGTTCCCCAAGCCACTGGTTTTGTGCTAATTTTAGAGCATTTTAGCCCCTTTCCCCCTTATGAAGCCCTTTCTTCTGACTGCTTTTTTTGCTATATAACTGTTATTTTAACCTTGTCACTGATACACTGCATTGGAGGCGAACCAAAAAATGAAGCTCATTGTGGAAGGTTTAGGAGGAGGGAAGCATGACAAAGGTATGATCCTGCCCAGGAATTTTCATTCCTAATTGCCTACCTAATGTGCAGTGGCCTGGAGGCAGAAACTGGCTGCTCACAGCTCCCATCCCGCTGCTCTTTGGGTGCAGATTTTATAACGGAAAAAATCCTGCAAAAAAACAAAAAACAAACCTTGGGAAGGAAGGCAGCCACTTACTGAAAGAGAATGAGTCACTGTGTTTACCCTGCAGACTGTGATGTGAAAGACAAGAAGCCACAAAAGGTCACAGAGGAGTTGTCTCCTTGCCACTTATTTTGTCTGTTCCCCCAACAAAGGCAAAGCCATCTGCGGTACAAGCAATGGAGCAGCGGTGACCAAAGGATTTCAAAAGGACACATGAAGAGTGCCAAACACTCTGGATAAAAAAATCCAGTGAACAAGGGGAGCCTCACAGCTCTTTGTGTAACCTTTACTCTGCTGTTAAGTGCACCAGTTTATAGCAATTATGGAAAAGCCACTGATTGTATTAGAAATGTAATGACATTAGCAGGACTGTCGCCGCGTTCACAGCAACAGTTGCGAAATTAATTTTTTTTCTTCATTAAGGAGAACCTTATTTGCATGATTAAAATGTCAGCCCAGATAAATGCATGCGCTGGAGAATGAATCACTGAGCAAAAATGCCACCTGCCAAGCCCAGAGAATAGGACAAATAAACAAGCAGCGAGGAGCAGCTCAAAGCTTGATCCAGCTCCCAGTGGGAGCCGTTCCATCATCCTCGGGAGCAGCACCAGGCTCGGGGCGAGCGCCAGGGCCAGGGGCTCAGCCAAGAAACAGCTCAAATGCCTGGGATTTTTGCTCTGGCCACACTCAGCTATTACAGAAGGCAAAAACTACAGCCTAATAAAACCAGACAGTCTCTGCTGTGGTTTAGGTGGCGCAAAAAACTGCTCTTGTGAAGAGGGTAAAATATATGCTGTCCAAACTCACTCCTTTCCTGCTGTTTTATAAATCAAAAACCCAGCCATAACCCCTCTAAACCCCTCTAGTTGATGGCTGAAACCCATCAATTCCACCTGCTACTGGAAATCAGCAATATTTCCTATTTACCTTCAAGCTCCACTCAAATACTTCCTAAATGAGATGAATCCACACCAAAACATGTGCCCTTGTAAGAAGTTCCAGGCTCAGGAACTGACTTACAGCTGTCCCCATAAGTGCTGGATCCCAAAAGACAAAATTGAGAATAACTGTGTAAAGATCACTGTTGTTTGCCTTTTTGCCTGAAGCTGGAAAGGGAAGCTGAAAAGATAACAGAGTGTCAAGGAGATAGAAGATTTTATCTGGTTTAAATAGCTCCTGATCCTGCAAGAGTATTTTCACTGATAATTAATGCAATGAGGAAAAAAAAGGGATAAGAAAAAGGTACTGCTTTAAACTGAGTTACTCCTTTTAAAGTTCATAGACACTCTTAATATCTGGTTTTTTCTGTTTCTCATGGCAAATTGCATGATTTGGAATTTTGTCCATTTTAGAAAATACAACAAAGAAAGTAAATTTCCTTAAAATTCCAAGGAAATGTGTTCGTTATTCAAATTTCTGGACTTTGAAAAAAATCCATATTGGCTTTATATTTTGTTTTATATCACTTGAAAACATCAAAAGCTGAACTGTAAAGACATCTAGAAAAACAGAACACTTCACGCTAGAAAGGCACAACCTGAAGAAAATTTCCTAAACCAGTGCATTTCAGTGAAATTCTGTTTGAAAATTAACACCTCCTTCAAAATGACCTGCCAGACATCACCTGACCAGCTCATCACACCCATCCTGGGGAGCAGAGCTGCCCTGCACAGTGACTCAGAGGCAGGACAGGCAGAGCTGCCAGCTGATCACAGCTGAGATGAGGAGCCTCCAGTCCCCTGGAAATCTGCACTGTCCCCTCAGCCTCCTCATCTTCCTGAGCAGATCAATAGTGCTGCCAAAAAATCCTTCTTCTGATCTTCTTCAGAGCAGAATATTCGCATCAATGCCAGTCTATATTGTGTTTGACTTAAAAAGATGTTCCAAATGTACTCCAGCACAGAAGCTTTTTTGCTTTTAATTACTCCACAAATCAAGTCTTTGTATGCTAGAAAAATGCTGAGGATATTTTCAATATACCTCAGTCTAGGATGAAACCATGCAAATCATCTGAACCAGGTATCTCTTAAGATTCCATAAGAAAATTGAAGGGTTTTTTTTGTAAAAGCCAGGAAAGAAATGGCAATTTCAAGTCCTGAATACTGATTAGCATGTGCCAATTTATTTATAAAAAGACAAACTTCAGTCTACCACCATGGAACACCACTGATGGGATGGAGTCAAAATAAGGCAGAAGGGGACACAAACCACAGAATATAGATCAGGTTTTCACGAGGATGAAATGCAATATATGGACTGGGAGGGGACAAGGACACAAACCACAGAATATAGATCAGGTTTTCATGAGGATGAAATGCAATATATGGACTGGGAGGGGACAAGGGTTTTGCCAGTAGCTCAGTCTTGCAGAGAATAAGATGATTCAAGAGGCAAGATAATGGTTCCTCATTTCGCAGATAACGGAGAGATTCCTGTCAGCCTCATCAGGCTTTTGTGAACCTTGGTTGCAGAAAGAGGAGTGGACAGGAAACTGGAAAAAAGTGGGAAAAAAGTGGAAAAAACAGGAAACAAAGTGGCTGTAAAATCAAGACATGGCTTTATCCAAGACCTTTATCCTGTTTAACTTCTGCTGCCACCCGTGCTTTGCATGAGGAATGGGTGGGGAAGGGTCAGCTTTCACAAACACAGCTCCATTGACTTGCTGCCCAGGAGCTATACAGGTCAAACATGGCCCAACTCAGCACATTTGTGGATCATGGACTCTTTCCTGTAATTTCATTAGAAATTTCATTAGAAGCCTTTAGATGAGACCCTGTGCATAGGCACATGTAGCAAGTCTCCCACGGGACGCAGGGTATGGGGCTGGCACAGGAGGGAGAGGAGGAAGGATGAATGTGGAGGAATGTGCCCCCTGTTGATGGAGTGACCTAACTCTCCTTTGTCCCCTTAAAAAGGAAATAAGCCCAGAAGTCTCTCTCCTCAATTAGGTAAAAAAGGCTCCTCACAGGACCTGGGGGACTTCACTTCAAACTTAAGGATAGCAAATTGGACAGGAGCCAAAAAGTCCTGCCTGAGCAATTCACTAGAAAAAGAAGAGAACAAAGGAACTAATGGCCTTTGTGGGGTGTTTTACCAGGAGCAAGAACCTCTTGCTCCTGGCTCGGGTTTTCTCTGTAGAAAGTTTTGTTATTTTGCCTTTTATGAAAACGTTTCTGTTTCCAAAGTTTTGTTATTTTGCCTTTTATGAAAACTTTTCTGTTTCCAACACTACCACAGCAGCCATCCTGCTGATTTTATGCCTTCTAAGGTAGTTCAGTTATCTTGGGTGTGATATAGATCTCCAAGAGCTTATGAGACCTGGCTAGAGGAGACCCATATATCATGCATGGTCACATTTCATCCCCTGATGGAGTCATCCCATCACCAAGGAGCTGGGGAAAGCCTTTTTGGCCCAGATGTTTGATACAGAGAAAACCCTGCTTCACACAAGGTGCAGCAGAGAGACCTTTGCACCGAATCCTCTCCTTACATATAGGAAAGGTCTTGCTGTGGAGCCAAACAGCCTTTCCACAAAGACTCAGGGATTTTGGGGAGCTGCTGCCTTTCCAGGTGCATTAACTCTGTGTTTCCTCTATGGGCAGTGGCTCTCACTGAGTTCTTGTGGGGTTTTGACTGAAGCTCTGCAATGGTGCTGCCAGGGCTGAATGGAAAATACAAGAACCAGCACAGCTTGCCACCAGGCCTGAAGTGCCAAACAAGTGGGCTTTGCCAGCTTTTCTATCATTTTTGCAATCATGACATCATGGCTTTGCACTCTGAACTCCTGCTGGGTCCACTTTTCCACCTCTGCTTCTTCCACTGCTTCAAGCCCTGCTGCTGCTGCTGCTGAACCAACTGATGCTGCAGTCAGGATCTCCCTGTGTGATAAAGAGAAATTTTTGCCTCCGCAGGAAATATGAGGAGTTCCAGATGAGGACTTCACCAATGTTAGATCTGGTGCTACTCAACATCAGCACAGGGCCTCTGGAAGAGTCTACCCTTGACCTACCAAAGCGAACCTCCCTCAGCAAAATCTGATTGCAAAACTCACCACAGACTACATGAGGAAAAATTCCTGAGTCTGAGGAAATGCTACTGGGTGACATGAGCACCACAAATAGTTTGCTCTCTCATTCCTCTGCCCTTCCCAGCAGAATTTGATTCCTGGCTTTGGATCTGGACTTTTGTGCTTCCTGCCAAAGACAACGTCTGAATCCTGGCGTGCCCTGTGGCTCCTCTTGGCATCCTGGACCACGGGCTTGCCTGCTGGAGAGACATGAGCTCATCCTGCCCTCTGCCTTCACAATGGGATCCTGAGAGCTGCAGACCAGTTTGCATCATCTTACACTGAGATGACTCTGACAGACATCCAAGAACTGCTCTGCACTGTCAGGGGCTCCAAGTGCGTTTCCCAGCTCTGCAGGATCCTGGATGGACCTTTAACCACTACCAGCCACTTTTGCCCTGAATGTTATTTTTAACAGAGTGTTTCAGGATGTGAGATTTGACACTATCTTCTTCTGCTGTCATACAAAGTGGTAGGAAAGCCAACAAATCCTTATTACTTATTGGTTTTCAGCTAAGTTCAAATCAATTTGTATTACAGAATGCTGGACATATATTTAATTATTGCATCCTTCCTGACACCGGAGAGATGGAGGGATTTTTATTAGTATTGTGCCATTTATGCTGAAAAGTTTTGCAGCAAATTTGCAAAGGAAGGAAGAATGATGGAGTGATATGCAGGACATCAGATGATGCAGAAGAAAGCAACAGTGCAAAATAAAATACAATTGGTTGAACTGCATAATTGTCCTGGATTGCCAAGTAAATTGTATTCTATTTGCCATCTGTATGGCAGTTGTCTTCTGTTAAGTGGGCAGTTTTCCTTATCTCTTCCACACCCAATCCTCCCTCTGGCGGGACATCTGCTGATAACAGGCCATTGAATGTCCCTGCATGGCTGATAAGAACTACAGCATCCCATTGGGAGATGCTCCGCCCAGAGGGAGGAGCCAAGCATTCCTACCTGGATATAATCTGGAGATTCTGGAACACCAGCACATCTTCTCCACTAGATTTCCCAGAGGAACAGCAGCTCCCTCTCCCACTGGATCTTCAGAGGAAGAATACATCCTTCTACAGGATCCCTGCTCCAACAGAACCACCCCTGACACTGCAGGAGGGCTGCAGCCACAATTCCAATGGGACTGCTGCCAACATCCTGACCCATAGGGTGTCAGGTTGGGTTCTGACTCTGTCAGTGTTGTTTTAGTTTACTGCATTGTTTATTTTATCTTTTTTTCTTCCCTAATAAAGAGCTGTTATTCCTGTTCCCATATTTTTTGCCTGAGAGCCCCTTAATTTAAAATGTATAGCAATTTGGAAGGAGAGGGTTTACATTCTCCCTTTCAGGGGAGGCTCCTGCCTTCCTTAGCAGACGCCTGTCTTTCCAAACAAAGACAATAATATAAGAAGGAAAAAAGGCATAAACACTCAATATGCAAGTTTGTTACGACTGGGTCTCTGTGAAGATGGGCCCAAGCTCTGAAGTTATGTGCAAAACCCCAGTGAAGTTAGAAAGAATTCATGAGGCAAAAGCAGCATCTCTCCCACGTGTGGCTCTGCTGCCTGGGCTCCTTGGGAAGTCCCTGTTTCATCCACACCTCCTATTTCCCTGGTTCCCAGCAAGTGCCTTTTCTGCATTTTAAATTGTGCACTTTGCAGTCACAGAGTTTTTCCTCCACTGTTGCCACAATGTGAGGCCCATGAGCACATTCTCTAAAACTAGTTATGTTAGGGGGAAAAAACTGTAATAACATAAAAGCTTTCCTTGACCTTGCTGAATACTTGGATCAACATCTAATTGCTAAATGTTGCATGTTTCCCTAGAGACAAAACAAACAGGAAGAAAAGCCAGAAGGCTGGCAAAGCTATCTGCCATCTGCAGAAATTCAGCTGGGCCTCCAGCAGATAACAGCACAAGACAATACCTTGGTTTTCCTTGTTTTTCTCTCCTCTTACACAATGGAATATCTTCTCCACTTTGAACTTGGGTCCCTGTTAGTCTGACTGAGGACATATTTTCCTGGGACCCTGCTATTGTGAAATGCTGAAACTGATCTCTTCTGTGTATTTGTGGTAAAAGTCAACACCATCTTGAAATTCCAGACCAGAATAATTGCCTCTGGTGCTAAAAATGATTCTCTTGCTGCTTCAAGTGGAAAAAGTGTTTGCAAAGCTTGTGCTCCAAGCACACACAGTAGAGGTCAGGTTAAGTGTCTATTTTTTTTTGTAAAATCTCTTAATTTGAGACTCTTTAAATGCACAGCTCCCAGAGTGCAATGCCAGGCCATCTCTCACCTGGTCCATGTGTGAGGTTTGCAAGGCATGGGATGAAGGAGATCTCCACAGGAATGACTTTTCTTTTGCATTTTAAGAACAAACTCAGAGCACTTTTTGTGCCTCACATTGGGATAGATTCAGGCAGTTTCACTCTGGAAATAAATGTCATATCTATATGTATGTCCATGTGCCCCAGGGACCTCAGTGGGATTGTGTGACAGTGTTCACAGGGGTCTCAGGATGAGGGAAAAGACAAGGATCTGACTCCATGTTTCAGGAAGCTTGATTTATTATTTTATTATATATAATATATTAAAACTATACTAAAAGAGTAGAAGAAAGGATTTCATCAGAAGGCTAGCTAAGAATAGAATAGGAAAGAATGATAACAAAGGCTTGTGTCTCAGACTCTCTGTCTGAGCTAGCTGGGCTGTGATTGGCCATTAATTAGAAACAACAAACATGGGCCAATCAAAGATCCATTCCATAGCAGCAGATAATCATTGTTTGCATTTTGTTCCTGAGGCTTCTCAGCCTCTCAGGAGGAAAATCCTAAGAAAAGGGTTTTTCATAAAAGATGTCTGTGTCAGGATTCAGCATTGTGCGCCTCCCACAGACTCCTTCTCCCATCAGGGGATTTAGACCATTGTCTTAGGTTGGAAGATGTGGCTGGGGGTGTGTTCTATCGCCATCTGTCAGAACTGGGGCAGTTCTCTGCTGTTCATGGGGCAGTTTTTTCTTTATCTCTTCCACAACCATCCTCCCTCCAGGAGATCTCTGCTGTCCATGGCCAGTGAGTGTCCCTGCACGGCTGACCCAATCCCAGCATCCCATGGGGAGATGCTCCGCCCAGGGGAGGAGCCAAGCATTCCTGCCTGGATCCAATCTGAGCTTTGGAACAGCACAGCAGCCTTTGCCCCCTGCACTGCCAGAGGAGCAGCTTTCTGCTGCCCTGCATGGCCAGAGGGAGCCCAGGCCCATCTGCAGCAGCCCTGGAGCTGCAGAGGAAAACTCCCCCCGTGTGCAGGATCCCTGCTGCAGCAGAGCCACAGCTGGCACTGCAGGAGGGCTGAGCCCCCATGGGATGGGGCTGGGACACCCCCCTGGCACACAGGGTAACAAGTCCTATTCTGACTCTGTCAATGGTGGTTTTTACTACTACTGCATTTTTTACTTTATTTTTATTTTCTTCCCTAGTACAGATCCGTTATTCCTATTCCCATATCTTTGTCCGAGAGCCCCTTAATCTCAAAATTATAGCAATTTGGAGGGAGGGGGTTTACATTTTCAACTTCAGGGGAGGCTCCTGCCCTCCTTAGCAAACACCTGTCTTTTCAAATCAAGACAACCACTTAGATCCTTCTGCTTTGGTACAAAGAAAACCCACTGCCAAATGATCACCCTGGCCCTTGAGTTCCCAGGTTGCTGCCTTCTCCATAATGAATGAATGGCCTCAGCCCACCCACACAGGAGGTGCTGCTGTGACAGGATGCTCATTCAGCTGCTGGCTGCACCCAGCACCCCTGGCCATGGAGCAGAGCTCCCTGATGTTCCCCACATCACACCATGGGTAGCTACTTTCAAAGTGACTTGCTTTTCTTTTTTAATTTACACTTCTAATTTGTTATCTAAATTTAAGCTTATCCCCAGAGTATTTCTTCTCTACAGACAAACATCAATATTTAGAGGGGGCAATTGTTTCTAAAACAAGTGGCTGAAGTCAGGTTGACTGTTATAATTACATGAGTTTATATTATGCAGACCTAATTCCCTTTGTGTCATCCTCTAGACTGTGGCAGATGACGGCAGTGGAGAATATGCTGCTGTATTAAATCCTAAAATTTCAGTTTCCTGTTTTGGAATCTCACATGTCTTATGTATTCCCTCCTGGTAAATCCCTGTGCTCTGGGGAGCTGCCCCCTGGCCCACGTGCTAATGAGCACTTGCTATCATCAGACCCAGCAATCATCACTGACTAATCAAAATGGGTTACAGAGCAATTAAGAGGGGAGAAAAGCTCTTAAGAAGAATGCTGACGGTGTTCAGAAGCAGCTCCCACTTTCCAGCTGCTACATGACATGGGGCTTGGAGAGGAAAACATGCAAAGCCTGTCCTGTGATGCTTGTTTCCCACCCCACAGACACAGGATGGACAATGCTCAGCCCAGGGCAGCCACCAACCCCACAGCCCCTTACACCAGATGAGCTCAGCAGTGCAGGGAGGGATGCAATGGCTCAGCTTCCTCCAAATCAGAACCCAAATCTGGACAGATGTGCTCCAAAGGGAGCCTGAGGTGGGTGGCTCAGCTCTAGGTCTCTGTTGAAGTCAGCAAACTTTAGCTGAGATTTTTATCCTCACTTTAAAGTTTTAAAGCTGTTTGGAGGATAATGGCAGAACTGAGGATTTTATTATTTTTTTTTTTGCTTTCTTGCTTTCCTAACCTAGGCAGTGTTTTAGTGGTAAAGCTGCCACTGCTCCCAGGGAAAAAATTATCAATAAATAAATTAGCTAAACCCTCCACCCCAGAGCTAAAAGGAATAAAACACAATGTCTTACTGTACTACTGAGTACTTAAAATCAGCCATACATTTATTCTTATAGAAATACCCTCTGAGAAGGGTGTTTTTCTGATTTATAGAGCACAAAGACAACCATAATGGGTAAGATATTTGGGTAAGAGTCACAGTTCACTGCTATTCTACACCAGCATCCCTGGGAGCAGACTGTGGTTCTGTTCAGACAAGGAACAGTGCTTGGGTCTTCTCGGATCAGAAACAAACATATGTGGTTTAAGTACAGCCAGGAAAACAGGATTTCAAGTAACTTGCTCTAGGCCAGAAAAAAAAGAAATTATGACAAAATTGGGACTGAAACCTTGAGTATCTCAGCATTGTTTATGCACTACCACCACCACAAAGCAATTGTCTTTCCTCTCCCTCAGCCAGGGTGAATGCATAAACCACGACTGGATTTAAGCTGCCCTGTGGTTCAAGCAAGTTCTGTGCCCGTGGTGGAAACCAGCCCTGCCTGGGCCCCCACCCTGGCAGCCCTCCCCAGGAACCTGCATGTGCCCTGAGACAAAGAACATGGTTTAATAAGCACAGGACACATGGCATGATTCATCCTTCCACACTGACCCACATATTCATTTGTGCCAGAGCAGGATGGAAACAAAGCCCTTTTGGTCCTAATTTGGGAGTAAGGGCCAGATTCTTCCTCAGCTCTGATTGTGTGCACGGGCAGGCTGGAGGCACATGGCATCCACACACAGCATCCTTCCCCGTGTCTGCTGGCCTAAACTGCAGAGAATTTCCCTGGTTTGGAAGGCAAAACACCAGAGATTTAAAGAGAAAAGCAGAGGAGCAGTTTAAAGCCATGAGAGCCCAGCAGAAGGCTGAGGAACAGAGGGCCCTGTGCTGGAAGAGCAGCAGGGCTGGGGCAGCACTGAAAGCACTGGCAGAGCTTTGTGGGATGCTGGAAAAGCACTCACATCACACAGGACACTGTCAAGGCCTTCAGCCTCCTGTTTAATGAGGGTTATGTTTCTCCCATGGGCTACATGGACATGGAGGTGTCACAGACATGTTTTCTGAAAAATGCTTTCCTTAGGATTTTTCCTCCTGAGAAGCTGAGAAGCCTCAGGAACAAAATGTAAGCAATGGTTATGTGCTGCTGTGGAATGCAACAGGTGGATCTTTGATTGGCCTATGTTGGTTGTTTCTAATTAATGGCCAATCACAGCCCAGCTGGCTTGGACAGAGAGCCAAGCCACAAGACTTTGTTATCATTCCTTCTTGTTCTATTCTTAGCCAGCCTTCTGATAAAATCCTTTCTTCTATTCTTTTAGTATAGTTTTAATGTAATATATATCATAAAATAATGAATCAAGCCTTCTGAAACATGGAGTCAGATCCTCGTCTCTTCCCTCAACCTGAGACCCCTGTGAACACGGTCACATGGAGGATTTTCTGAAATCTCACTGAACTGAAGCTCCACGAGAGGAACCAAAGCATACTGTTTTATTAAACCAATGCTTTTTATTAGATATTCCCAGTGAGAAAAAGGATAAAAAGCTGTAGGGGACAAAAAGCTGTCAATGAAATCTATCAGACTGATGAATCCAAGTTTAACCTCTGTATAAACTGAAGAACGTCACTCTCTGTCTACTCTAGACAGCCAAGTAGAAGGAAAAACCTTGGGAAGTGGTAAAAGCACAACATGAGGACTTTGTTGAAGAAGTCTGTCCCTATACCAACAGAGGTAGTGTGGAGAGGCATTTTGAATGGAGAAGCTGCTCCCACAAGGTGCCAAACATCCAAGTCCTACCCTAAAGCTTTAAGCCTGGTGTGTCAGAGCCACAACCTGGGGAACCAGTGGAAAGCATCCTGATTTATTGGTGTGCTGGAAGACAGGACAGAGGCCATCTGATGGAAAGCAGACAGTCCTGCAGCAAGATTCTAAATCCCAGGCAGAATCCAAACAGGGTGCACACGTGGAGAAGAGATTCATCATTGCCAGTAGCTGGCAGGATGGATTATTGATCCTGTCCTCTGAGAGTGTCTGACACTGCCACATTGCTCAGGGACAGCACAGATGGAGCAACACTGTGACCGTGTTCACAGGGGGTCTGAGGATGAGGGAAGAGATGAGGATCTGACTCCGTGTTTCAGAAGTCTTGATTTATTATTTTATTATATATATTACATTAAAACTATACTAAAAGAATAGAAGAAAAGGTTTCATCAGAAGGCTAGCTAAGAATAGAAAAAGAAGGAATGACAGCAAAGGTTTGTGGCTCAGACTCTCTGTCCAAGCCAGCTGACTGTGATTGGCCATTAATTAGAAACAACTTATGTGGGCCAATCCCAGATGCACCTGTTGCATTCCACAGCAGCAGATAATCATTGTTTACATTTTGTTCCTGAGGCTTCTCAGTTTCTCAGGAGGAAAAAATCCTAAGGAAAGGATTTTCCATAAAAGATGTCTGTGATACACCATGTCACCCCAGTGGTGCTGCTGCTGGAGGGGTGAGGCAGCTCTGCCCTGCACTCTGTCACACCCTGCATGTGTCACAGGAGAGCCTCACAGCTGGCACGTCGCTCTGCTTGAAAGATGAAAGGGTGAGAGGCTTGATTCTATGATTAATAGCTGATCTGTAAGGTGATAGTCTGACTCCCTGCCTTTTTAGCTGATTGCTGCTGGTGTGTTTTAAACGTGTGTGTGTTAAGAAAACACTCCCTGTTCAGGCTGTACCCCTTTCCCAAGCTAAAAAAGCGCTCTCCAAAATCCTCTCGTGGAATCCTTGCTCTGAGTATGACTCAAAGTGAGCAAACTGTTGTAGTTTTACCAGAGAGGGAGCAAAATTCCTGCAAGTAACAGCTTCTTGGCAGTGTTCAATGTGCTTCAGCACTGGCAGCACTGCTCTGCTGACAGCAGCAGGCTCTGCAAATGACTGCACTGGAGCACAAGTTATCACCACCCTGAAACCAGAATTAAATGGGGTTGCTTTAACAAATGTGAAGTTAATGTGATGTTGGGAAATAGGCTCCAGCTGATATGCCAAGCCCTCCTCTCCCCGTGTGAAATCCTCTTCCTAAGTGTTTCAGCCAGGCTGAGCAGAGCTCACACCTCCCTGTGGGTGAGCAGCAGCTGCCTCTCCCTGTGAGCCCTGTGCCACACTGCCAGACATGGGACTGCTTTCACCCATGTGTGGTGCCAGGAGAAAGAGGTTTAGGGGAATTCTGCTGAGTATGTCGTATTTTCCTCTCAGAAATCCACTTCCTCAGTGATTTTCACTTCTCCTCGACTTTTGCATGACTTGCTTTTTTCTAAAGTTAGCAAGGGAGCTTGGCCTGTGGCTTAACCCTTTCCAGCCCCTTTCCACCCCCCAACCAAATGTGTGAGATAAAGGTTTATGGAGCTAAAGCATGGATCCCTACTTCCCTGGAAGTGTCCAAAGCCAGGCTGGATGGGGCTGGGCTAGGGGAACTGGATGATCTTTAAGGTCCCTTCCAGCCCCCAACCATCCTGTGGTTCTGTGATTCCGTGTTTTAACACCAGCACAAACACAAGGGCACTCATCTTGTTTTGACAGCTGAGTTGCAATGGATTTTAACAAACCCAGGACACTTCTTCTAAGGGTTTTTTATATGCTTAAAAGCAGATTGCAAAAATTAAAATAATCTTAGAGCTAGCAAATCAATAAGAAGTAATTGAAAACACATCAGCTCTCACCCTGCACACACCAGAAGCTTTTGCCTGCATCCATGCAACTGAAAGATGTTGTGTCACTTATTTCAGGGTTTTCACTTCTAAATGCCCATGATAAATGGTGCCAGTGAAAAACAGGGCAAAGAACTGTGGTGAACTTTGGGATGTATCAGGAATACAGCTTGAGTCCTCTGACTGATTTAAAAAATCTTAAGCAACACAGACAGCAATTACAGCTGTGCTAGAAGCTTCATTCCAGTACCAGAAGAAATCTGCAGTACCAATAACATTTTTGAAAGCTTGTCAAATAATTTTCTTAGTTTTTAATTAGCTTCTGCAAGAGGTTGTGGCTTAGAGCTTGGAACAGAGAGCAGGGAGTAACAACATCCAGAGTCTGTTCCCAGCTGTGGAAGTGACAGGAGAGGTGGCTCTGGGCCACTGGCTGCAGCCCCCTGGCCCAACTTCCACAACTGTACAATGGGTAAAATCATACTTACTGCTCAGGGACAGTGTGAGACCTAATTAGAAGTTTGCAAGGTCCTCCAATGAATTGTGTGGGGGAAATGAACAGTATTATCATATGGGTAATGAGCTCTCACAAGACAGGGACTCCTTTGTTCAGAGAAAGCAGCTTTTGCAGCAGCAGCCAAGATCCAGCAGAAGTTTATTAGAGAAAAATAAGTGTTGCTCATCTCTGTGTAACTGAGGATTTATTGCTTTATATTAGAAGGATTTATCTGCAACATATTGCATTCCTCAGGGTTTTCACCTTTAGGGAATGACTTAGGAATAACTCCTTGATGCCTAGTTTTGTAATGAAAATTAACTTCAGCTATCTTATGAATTGTTTATCTTAAGTCTGCACAATCAGTCTGATTATAAAAGTCTAGTGTTATTCAAAAGACTGCAGAATCTCAGGTGAGTAGATGAATATTGAAAAGATACCAGGGACATTCTGCTTTTCTGATTCTGTTCCACTCATGTGCCCATTTCTCATATGAAGAAGAACAAGAGTGTAATTGTATTGCAACTTATTATTGTCTCACAGAAGAAGCAATTACTATATGTATACTAAAAGATCATTAAACATTTCCTCTGGTAGCCATGAATTATGCCAGAAATATATTACTATCATACTGCATTTTCATCACATTCCCCACAAGAAACTTGGTCAACAATTAATTCCAGCAACAGCATAAGAATAGCACATAGCAAATTATATAGTAAATAGCAAATAGAATATAATTTTTTCAGTCATCCTTACTTGCAGACTGAAATGAAAAATGATGTGACAAGAGGCAGCTGAAAGATTGGAATTTCATAGCAGAATAATCTACGCAGAGCTGAGTGACTACAGGGGTGCAGCCACCTGGGTGAAAAGTGGGGCTGTGTTGGTGCAGCAATGAGTCCCTGCAGGCTGAGAAGGTGAAGCAATCAGTCCAACCCTCTGGTTTTCACAGCTGGGAAAAAAAATAAACACTGGCATCCCTCCTCCCACCCACTCAATGCCACCTGTACCAGCTGCTTAAGGCAAAAGCCCCAACAGCTCCAGCACCTTGGGGTAGAGCCCTGTGCACTCACAGTACTACTGTCCAGGACACAAATAATCCTGGAATATTTGGGGGTGGTGGTAAATGGTTCAGTCACTCACTGCTCTGTTTCTCTCTGCTTAGACAGTATTTTCCCTATTTTTGATGCCTTCACCAGTGATGACAGGAAATACCAGCAGGTTTTCTGTGTAACAAGAGGCTACACGCAGCGTTCCTACACCTTCCCAGCCTCAAGAGCAAATTGCACAAACAGTGCCAGTGTATGACATTTATGAATTATGTATGAACTTTATGTTGCCACAGGGCCAGGGCAGCCACCAGCCCAGCAACATCAGCCCTGTGCCCTTCCTGCAGCACCTTGCATCACCTGGCTGGGCTGGGCTGCCCTGTCTGCCCACACAGCCCCAGCACTGGGGCAACAGGGAGGAGGGAAAGAAACCACTGTGGCCATGGAGAGGCTGGAGAGCAGCCACACTCTGCCTCAGTTCCTTTCCCAGGCAGGCAGAGCATCCTGCCTTCCCAGAAAAGTGCTAGTTCAGAATGAAACGTCTGTGGGGTCGGTGGCTGCACCAGATGTGTGGGAGGCAAAGGGAGTCCCGAATTCTAGGGTGGGTGGTAGAGTAAAAGAGGAGAGAATGGCACCAGAGAAGAAACCCCTGAGTCTCAGAAGGAGAGGAGGATCATGAACAGACCCGTAACAGTGTTTTGTGCCCCAGCATCCAAGAGGCAGCAAAGTCTCCAAGGCCCCAGCCTGCCAGAGAGGGCTGCTGTGGCTTGGGGGAGAGGCAAAGAGCAGAGGCACTCAGGGCATTCAGGAGAGGAGCTGCTGTGGTTTGTGAAAAACGCCAATCACTTGGTTTTAGAGTTTTAAATGTTTAGTAGTAATAAAATGGTTATAAAAATAGTAATATAATTAGAGTAATAAAAATTTGGACAATTAGAATTTACAACAATATGAGACAATATAAACAAAGACGTCCGGGTACCTTTTTCTGGGCAAAATAAGCCCCTAAAAGGACCCAAGTTAACAGAGGATTAACCCTTAAAAGCAATAGCCTGTTGCATATTCATACATCTCATACATGATGCATAAATTCCATTCAAACACAGGATTCTGTGTGGTCAGTGTCAGCTTCTTCCTCTGAGTCCTGACAGCGTCTTCAGGGCCAAGCAAGGTGGGAAGAACTCGATAAGAGGGCAATAAATTCTCTTTCTCTGAAGGATTTAGGTGTCCTGTGGCTGCTATGTTGGTGCAAGTCCTCTCTTTAAAAAAGTATCTTACATAGCACAATTTCTATTTTAACATTATATTATAACCTAAAACTATATTTAACACACTACTTAAGACAATTAATACAGCATAACTTTCTAACATAACACATATAATATTCATTTCAATATTTGCCAAAAGACAATCATATAATAGGCATTTTTCACCTAGTTAATCAGTGAAGACTTTCAATTATCACATCCAGTGACAGTGCCCACTTGTTTGCAAGATGTAAATCTCCGCCACTTTTGTAGTACAGAATGGGAAAACACTACATTTTTTCCTCCTCTGGAATGTTAAGCAGGACAGCTTGGTAACTCTCACAGCCAGATTACTTAACAAGAAACTGCAGGCAGTTATGAAATAGGTGTAACACAGTGTGCCAGGGCTCCCAGGGTTCCACATGCATTAATCAAAGACAAGTCAGAACTATGATAGCACCAGAGCCACCGAGGGAGCTTTGCCTGCAGTTGAAGACACACATGGCAGCAAAGTCTTCCCTTCCCACTGTCGATTTCCAGCTCTTTTGCAGTTTGTCATAACTATAAAGCTTGTGGCCTTTCTCTGCTCTTCCAGGCGATGCAACCACTCCAACAAAACTATTAACATGAGGCCAGTTTTGCACTAGCATTTCAGCAGAGTTCAGCTGTGATCTGCCTTATTTCTGTGTGTGCATTTACAGCTGAATTCAGCACCTGCAGCGCCTGCAGCTCTCTAGCAGTGTGTTTACCTTGTGTGTGTCCATCTGTGCACACGACACGCACACCTGATAGAGGGAAAGCTTGCCTGGATTGCTCCTTTAGTTTTCTTTTGGAAGAAATCACAAGACAATCGGGAGGAAGTCAGCTTGATGCCACCGTGATGGCAAAATCTGCTACTTCAATGTGGATAACAAATGCAACACCTTTCTAAGTGAATTGTAGAAACTCGAGGTGAAAAGTTCTGAATCTACCTCCTATTTTTATCATTCATTCATGGAAAGTGTCCTGTTTATCCCAAAACTAAGACAGTAATATCCACTTAATATAGCAGAGAATGCAGCACATTTCTTCTGTATAACCAGTACTTGAATTTCATGTAATCCTGTTTCGATTCAGGTCAATGTAATGGGACCTATTCCAGATTAACACAGGCAAAAACACAGAACTGGAGTTTAAGATGAAGGCCTCAGGGTCCTTCTTTCTGGCTCTCTACAGCTGTTCTACACCTCAGTCTGGAGGATATGATGAAAGCCAGCTACAAAGCCAAAAAAAGTTTCCTCTTTGTGAGCAGTTAGTGCAAACACTTCAGCAGGCAAGTATTGGGCAATCCCTATGACTCTGCTGATGTTCTGGCACATCTCTGCTTGGAAAACAGACAAGTCAGCATCAGAATGATTTCTGCTTTAACAAAACCAAGAAAAAAAAAAAAAAAAGCCCCCAGATTATTTGCAGAACAGTTCTTGTAACAAATGCTTTAAAGCAAAAAATAAAAAATTAGCAGGTCAACAGATGAAAATGTGAGAACATTTCTTTTACAGCATTTGCAGCCTTTCAGTTAGTCTGCTTTTGAAACTAAATGATATTCATCCCTGGAGATCTTTCTTACTACATTCTAGATCTTGAGAAATACATCTTTTCTGTTATTATTATTAAATTTTGCCATTCCTTGGGCTTCCACCCTCTGTTCTTCTGACATTAATCACATCCTCATGCAATGTTTACCTGGTGCTTTTTTTATTACATATTTTTGGGACAGTCTGGAACACCCATTGCCTGTTCTAATCTGATGCAACTGCTTGTGGTGTTCAAAGAACATGGGGAGTGCTGACGACAGCCACCCTAGATCAAATCAAAGCTCCTGCTATTCCAGGGTCTGACAACAGCCAATGGGTCAAGAACAGCACAAGCTTGCATGGTGTTCCCTCTAGAATATTTTTCCAGCTTCTAACACCACCTGGTTTAGGAATTTCATGAACAGAAATGTTGCTTTCATATTTAGGGTATACATTTCTTCTATTTGTTTTATCCTTTTCTATTTGTTTTATCCTCATCTCAGTCCTTATAAAAAACACATTGAAATACATTCCAGATTCTGGGCTAGAAAACTAAAGCAAGTAATATTTTAACTGTTATGTAAATGGTGTCTCATCATCTATGGCTATTTTGTGGCTAATGAAAAGAACAAGACTCTGCTTAATTACATGCAGATTTACAGAAAGCAGTTGGGCTCTTCAGGTTTGGATGCTGGTGATTCAGTGGACAGCTTCTTCCCCTGAGTCATTAAAAACATTGCCTCAGCGTGTGGATATTGCTGGCAGTATCAGCCTTAACACTGAATAAAAACACAAAGTTCTCAGCACCTTGAGACTTGGAAAAACAACCAATCCAGCTGGAGTGCTGCTGGCTTTAATTTCCTTTGCCTGCACTGTTGATCTCACTGATGCTCACTTAAATGCTCAGGTTGTGTCCCCAGCTGCCACAAGGACCTGCCCTGTTTGGTGACTGCACTGCTCCATCCATGAGGAAGGTCTACAGAGCTGTACGTGCAGACAATTACTGTGTTCATTAAGATCTCACTACATACTCAGTTTTATGACTTCAGCACCAGCTCTAATTACTGAATGGATTGAACAAGCTAAGCACTCTAGCAACCTGTTATTAAGATTACCTGAAAACACAGCTGAGTCTGGCTATTAGAGGTGTGACCAACTTTGTTACAGAGAAAAAAAATCTAAATGAGAGCAGCTCCTCCCCTTCCATCCAGTCTCACCTGACCTCTGCTGATCTGTCACACCCTTACAATTTTAGCTGAGGAAGATGAAACTACAAAGGAAACCATGAGTTATATGTGATTCAGTACCAGGTCAGTAGGACAAGAGGAGGGTGTCCAGGTTCCTTTATTGGTGAGCTCTGCACAGAAACTCTTCATTTCTGTCACCACACTGGCCATGCTCTCTGGTTAGCCTTGGAGTTGGTTCTGTCAATGGAAAACACATCTTTATGAGCCCATCCTCTCCTGCTAGAAAGTGACTGCCATAAAAGCTGCTGCAAAGCTGGCAGGAGGTAAGTTTGCTCAGCCAGGGCTTGCAGTGTCACTGACCAGGAGCACTCTCACTGCCGTGGTGTCAGCCCAGCAAGGGCCAATAAAATGCTGCTGCCACGGGCATGTCACTCTTGCAAAAACAGGTCATCCAGGAATGCAGGCTGCCAGCAGCACACACAGGCAAGCAAACAACCTGTGGATGTGCCTGGCAGAGTGAGGAAATGTCCTGGGAACCAGGGCCAGTAATTCAGTGGGACAAAGAACCCTGCTACCCCAGGATTGCAATCGCTGGGCTGAGTTCAGTGTGGATGTGACCAATGACATCAGTGCAGGACTGGACTCCTGGGACTTAATTCTGCAAGGCATCAAGCCCTCAAGGACACTGCTGAGTGTGCTGGCCTTCCTGAGGAAGCTCAGCAGATTTGAAGAGTCTGAAATTTAAAAAAATAACCTGCTAGTGTAGATACTTGCTGAAAATGAAAGGCCCACAAAGACAAGGATGCAATGCATGAGTTAATTACTTCTCATCTCCTTTCAACAGAAACATAAATTACTGGTTTGACGAATTGCAAGATTGCAAGAGCACAGCTAAAGAGGAGATAACATCTCTATTCAGAATCTCTTTGCAATAATAAAAGATAGATATAACAAGGCAAATACAAATCTGCAATGTTTTTTCCAATTAAACAATACAAATTAGATCCTTTTTGTTGATATCACTTTAATGAGAAGTCTATTATTTAAACACCTAAACATTTAAAATTTAACTGATGACCTGCATTAAGACCTAAACTCAGCACATTCTAATTATTTCAAGTAAATACAAGTTCAAGTGCTGAGGGTGAAAAGGAAAACCATTTTGCTGGGAAACACTTGGAACAGGATCTTGCTGTAGCCATGACCAGGTTTCAGAAAGAGCAGCCTTGCCTACAAGCGCAGTGTATCAATCTCCCCCAGTTCTGTACTAAATAAATTAAATGAACTAGTAACCAACTGGTTTATTTAAAGTTGGAAATGTCTCCTCTGCTGGTGATCAAAGGAGCAAAGAAGATTGTTTCCTCAACTTCTGACAGCTGAGGGGCTGCCACCATGGGTCCCGGAGCATAAATAAGCTCAGTTTATGCCAAGTCAATGCGGAAGGAAGTGTCGTATCCCTCTGCTGCTGCAGGACTGGCCATGGCAGCAGCCTGCAGAGGCTGTGGAGGGGCCTCCACACAGCTGTGAGTGACAGAGATGATGTGCTGATGAGCTGGAGGGAGCCCTGGAACTGACAGATGTGCAGGCAGCACTGCTGGGATCAATAGAGTCTCCTGCTCCAAAGTCAACTTTGCCCGTGGTGAATGAACTGAGGTCAGTGCATCCCCAGCCTGGTTAATCCTCAAGCCAGACAAGCCAAGCGTAGATAACTGAGAATTGATTTCCCCATTGAAGGGACACATAAATGGCTGCAGGCTCTCCATTCAGTTTATGATCTACAAGGGAAAACACAGCTTTTAATTATTATCAGTGATAAAGAAATATTTATGTTTTTTGTTAGGGGAAAATAAACCACCGCACAAAAATAGCCAACACAAAAGATAATGAAGAGGTCTGTTTAGGACATGGCTTCTTGTTTGCTGATTTGAAAAGCAAAGCAGTGCTACTGTGACAGATAAAGAAGCCTGAGCTGTCTCTCAGAATAGCACACCCAGCATAACTTGACACAGATTAATGGGTAAAGTGAAATTTGAGAAAAGTGAATTTGCACTAGCTCTGAATCCTCTCCTCTTCAGTCTTCTCAGGAGATGAAATAATGTCTGCTGTCATTATCAGATGGACTCAATTAGGACAGGAAATAGGAAACAATTTTGGAAAAATTATGATTCAGGCAGTTTGGGGGGAAAAAATTGTGTTTACCAGCAGACTAGGTCACTAGTGACACTGGTATCAGGGTTTGTTGTATTTGCTCTTGGTCTTTAGTTATATGTTGAAAACCTACCCAATGGAACTGTGGACCTAGGAAGAAGAGAATTTTTATGTGTGCTAGTTTGGAATAAGATACCCAGTTTTGGGTGTTGTTCTCTTGAGCAGTTGAGTCCGTGGATCTGTCCCTAACAGCTGTCCAGAGGAGGAAAAAGCTTTGAGGTGCTACACAACAAACTGTAAAGCAACTGCAGGAGACAAATCCACCAGGATTTTGGCTATTGGGACCAAATCTTTGTAAAAGACCTAATCTACAAATTTTATACCTCAGTAAAAATTCAGGTTTTGCCTAAAGAGAGGGTTGATCAAATCCACAGCTGTGGGTTTGCACACAACAGAACCTAGGCACATCCCTGCAGGTCAGTATCAGTCTGGGCAGTAAAAAATGCTTTGCAGCTGCTTTGCCAAACATCATCACCTCAAGCCTAGGTCCAAATTATTTTATTAATGCTTGATTTAGGCAGAAGATCTCATCCAGCCATTTCTCTAGGGCAAAAGGCCAACCATGCTTCCACTGGTCATAAATACTCCCTGTTCTTGCACTGCTGCCAGTCTTTTTTCCATGCTGCAGAGCAGCCTTTCAAAAAGATTGAGTAAAGTTGTTTGATGGACAGTATTACAGAAAATTAAGTTTTTAATTATTTTTCAGCCAGTCTATATCTGTTCCTGAGGAATGGTTTATTGCAAAAGCAATGACACGCTCCACTGCTTGGGAAGAGTTAAAGACAAGCTGCTGTGCAAGTTTGCTCCTCACGAGGAGTGTGTGTGCCAAACCTTCTCCCGAGCCTTGTTCTCTCTGTTCCCCTGGGAAAGACATTGATGGACACACTTCACCTTCAACATGAAATAACAGCAGGCTTTATTCCTGCAGAGAATCCAGATATGGTATGCAGGCAAGAACATTAAAGACATGCCACTAATTCTTACATTATTTATTACAGTGTTGCATCAGTTGAATTAAAATTGAGTTGAATTATCTGTAAAATGTACACTTAGCCTAGATTAAAACATTCATTCCAGATAGAGAAAGTCTTCCAAAAAATTGTAGATTTCCTTTTTTCATTCAGCAGATTTTTTCATGAATGAATCTTTTGGAACAAACCCAACTTTTTGCTTTTCCCATTGAAATTTATTGGTAAAGGGTATTTCCTAATACAAAACTAAATGTCAATGACCTCCCTGAGCAAATCAAGATTCGGACTTTACACGTGATTGAAAATTTCAAGTGCAAATTTACCTTTTTCTTGTGGGGAAAGTCATTGGGCAGTTAGACATTTCTGACTGGCTGCCAGTCCTAACACCAGACATTCATGACAGAATTTCTCTTGTGAATGGACAACCCTTTGCTTTAGCACATCCAGGCAGATGAGCAGAAGCACAAAATGACAGCATTCCTTCCCCAGCCTCATGAAAGCTTCTCTGCTACTTTAATGAGTCTTCAGTAACATCCCCAGACCAAACAACAGAACAAGTTCTTCCTGTCCAGCTCAGATAAGCATTTACAGGACAGTCAAGGAAATACATATAAAATCCAGGTTAGAAAGCTGTGTCCAAACTCCAAGCAAAACCAGATGGAAGTATTGAGAAAACACGGTGTTGGTGTGAAAAAGGTCTGGTGGAGAGTGAGAAACGTCCTGGGACAGTCACACAGAGATCACCAGTCTCCCTAAATGCAGGACCCAGAGAAAAGGCAAGACTTTAAGGAGGAAGTAATTTCCAGGGGCGGCTGCCAGAAGATGAGGACTGGGTGTCAGGGTGTTGTGATTACAGTTTGTTTACACACAAGGAACAGGAAAAACACTGCAGAGGAATAGGACTGGTGAGCACAACATCACAAGGATCACTGTCGGTACGCCGGAGCCTCAGCTGACCTCACAATCTTCTCCCTACACCTAGCCGGTATCTCTTCAATCCTAGGAGCAATCAACCTCATTACAACAGCAATCAATATGAAACCTCCTGCCCTCTCACCAGTATCTAACTGGGGAAGGGAAGTGCTACTGGTTTTAACCTGTTTTCTTAATGAAAGGAGCTTTATTTCAGCCTTGCTACCTTCACTAATATTCACTTTCTTACTTGTCCCATACCTTTCAAACCACTGGACAGTTTTAAAAAACTTTTACAGCTGGATAAAGGTTACTATGAAATAAAGTTCAAGATGTTTTCAGAATGAAGACAGAAGGAGAAACACAGAATCATTTGTATTTTTATGAACTCCAGTTATGCGTGACTGAGGGGAATCCTCAACATGAGCTTACAAGAATCCACAAAAGCAAGTGAAAAGATGCCAACAACATGAAACTTTATAGTCAGTTTGCCATCATTTGACACGACAACAGGCTGAGTGAGCTCACAGGAAACTACTGAGCACATCCCTGGTGGAAGGGCTGGGTGGTGAGCTGCACTGGGACACACAGGGAGGGCAGAGCAGGCAGGGGCACACTGACCTCAGCAGGCTCCACGCCTCTACAGCTGCCCTGCCTCACTCTCCACACTGTTCAGGAGGGGATTAGACCAGGGAACAGCCACAGCCAAAACCTGCAGGCAACCTGCGCTGCCTGGGTCACAGGATGGCGACGTGGGGAGATCCACGAGCAATGGGATGAACTCTGCAGGAGCAGAGATATGGCTGAGCACCTGGTCAATCAGTGCTTGCTCAGAGGCAACCTGAGCCTTAATACTCACATCATAAAGGCAGACAAAAAGCTGTGACTTGCAGAAAAGGAGGGGGAGGAGTGGAGGAGGGGATGGCTGCACCGTGCTAATCACGGGCTTTGGCACCACAGCTGGTATCAGTGAACCCAGTGGAACTGATGACTAAGCAAGATACCAGGTGGTGTAAGAGAATCAGAGCTTGGCCTTATGGAGGTGAAACTCTCAATTGTCCTTGTTTGTTTTTTTGAAGACATGAATAAATAGTTGAACCTTGAAGAAATATAGTGAGAAGTTCAAATAATTGTTAATAAAATAAAACCCTCATGTACTAAAGTTTTTTTTCTTAGTCCTACAGACAGACACACTTCTGTTCAGGTGTGTGTGAAGCAATGCCCCTATGAGACTGTGCAAGTCTTTCAAGACTAGCCAGAGTAAATCCATTCCCAATAAGGTCCAGGCTGTGACAAATAAAAAGAAGCTGAACTAGGTCTACACAAAACCTCAGCTTGGAGTTCAAGTTCCCTTCTCCTCATGCCACAACCATTTTTAGTAACATTTGCTCAAAGAAAGGCTCAATTACCTATTAATAGCCTCTTCAATGATAAATCTTTAGAATCTGTTTCTATGTGTGTGGATATTTATAGTGTACTTTGGAGCTAATGATTACATATGCAATAGTCACCCGATAAGGTTTATGCAAGGTATGTATTTTATATATACAAACACACCTCCCCTGAGCACCACAAGCTTGCAATTTTCAAAACACCTTTAGGTATTTGGACCTACTAATGCTCACTTAGGCAATTTCTACATCTGTGGAAAACTCACCCTTGATATCCAAATGCACTCTGGTAAAAATACCATTTTATTAACAGGGCTAACTGCCACACAGTGAAGTCCAACAGTTTTGAACTTGCAATCAGTGAATAAGGCAGAGTGAATAACCCCTTTATGGCTGTAATCATGTTGGAAAATACAGTCCATCTGTAATTAGAAATAAATATGGCCATGACAGTTAAATTAAATCCCGTTTATATGGGCTAAACATAAGGAATGGTTTTGTACTTATCAATTTTATTTAAGCCTTTACATTGCTGGGCTGGTGTAAAAGGCCCTTTATGTCAACAGGAGTCCAGCCCTCTTTGTCTTCTGTGCATGCAAGTATGGCATTGCAAATATTTACCCAATTAGACAGTCAGCTCCACCCGAGTAGGAACAAACAAAAACAACTGCTCACAGCATTCCAGAGAAACAACACAGCACAAGAACAGATTTCTGCATGCAAACACAGGCAACCAGCTAACCATGGAACAACAAACCAGCAGATTCTTAAATGTTAAAAATCAGGGGCAAGCTCTCTTTGAAAACCACAAATCTTCGTGCTGCTGATTCAGACATAGGGGAAGTTGTCTGGCTGATTTTTACAGCTGAGATTCCTCCAGTGCATGTGAGAAAATTAAATACACATTCAGTTGAATAGATGCCCAGGCTGGCTGATGAGAAGACCAAGAGCTTCTCAGATGGGATGCACAGACTTTCTGGCTTCTCAGACAGGACACAAAACCATTCAGCTTGAGATGTTTTGTATTGGTGTGGGGATACCACTCGTTGGTTTTTCTGAGTCTGGATTGAAGGCACTTGAGACAGTAGTTCGTGTTCAGACTCAAGTGTTTATTATTTCTTATCAGTAAAACAGTCTCACTACTGTGAGTTTGGCAGCTTTTCATTAGAAGGCACAAAATGGCCAACAATGTCTTGTTCCAAGGTCTTTTAAGACTAAACTATCCAATTAAGAACTGACACCTGGATTATTTTCCCTTTTAACCCAATAACTGATCCCAAAGAGCTGCCATGTGGACTTTTCTGCCCAATTACAAAATGTCACCCAAACCCATGAAGAAGAAGGAAGAAGAAGCATGAAGAAGAAGCCCAGGATGACACCCTGTGCCCTCCATCTTGCTTCCATCCACGACATACTAAAAATCCCAAAACCTCATTTTCTCACCAAGTGACACACCTACACTGCTCTCTATAATCTATTTCACACTTTTGTGGATTCTGGTCTATCTTGAAGTCTGGGAAGCTTTCTCCATGAATGAGGGTCAAAGTCAGTGCTACCCTGGGGGTCAGGGCACCCCAGAGCAGACAGGGAAATATTCCCAGTGCCCTGGGTTTCCACATATTGGTTTCTTGTGTTTTCTCTGACAGGGTTATTGGATTTTATTCCTGGTGTTTTTTCTCTCTTGCCAGATGTGGGATGTTATTACCCAGTAACACCCAAGAGGTTAATGCCTGTCTGCCCTGGGATCTTTCTGCAATCACAGCTTGCAGCCTCTGCAACATCCGTGAAGGCACCAACCTCATCTTTACCAATGCCACGAGCACCTGACTTTGTGAGGCAATTCCCAAACAAACCTGGACAAACAGTGAAACCTGGTGAGTGCTACACCCACAGACCATTCTGTATGATGACAGGGTAGGGACATACAGCTGCCCTCTGACCTCACAGCTCGAGTCTGTCCTTCCTTCCCTCTAAGTAAAGAAAGCAGAAGCTTTTGTTACAGTCAGAGGACAGAAATGGGCACTCCCAAGGCCAGCCCAGACAAACTGGGATCTCAGCAGCCTCTGGAGATTCTATTTCCCCCTGCTCTGTCCAAGGGCAACAGCTAAAAGCAACAGCTACTAACTTCAGCACCATCACAGGCATTAATCAGAGCAGAGTGGGCACAGAGCATGATCCTGAACCAAAGATATTGCTGCCCAATGTGTTCTGAACTTCTTCTTCAGCACTCTGCACAAGCAACATCCAAAAATATGCCTGAATAAGCAAATAAACCTGGCAGCACCAGCTCAGATCATTAATGAGGTTAAGTCTGCCTAGAATTTGATTTGATCTGTTTTAGTACCTATAAAAACAGTAAAATTTACAGTGGCATATTTGAAGCTGCTGTGTAAGGTCCAGTCCTGCAGTGCAGTGATAGCAAGAGTTACATTAGTGTATAGCTAGAACAAACTTGGCACTTAATTAGTCCTTTGAGTTTGCATGCAAGTGGCCTGATCTCATTATTACAAGTGTGTCCTTTTATGAGTAAAAGCTGAAGGGTTTGGCCTTACATAAACACATTTTTCACCATAACCTAGCTTCAGCAGTTTCTAAAGTATCTCTCCAGGCAAAGTTGTAGGCTTCCCATATGCTGAACATTTTTAACTTAAAGTTCAGCTTGGTAATCTGAAGCCATGTCTGACAGCAATTTTCCCCACCAAGGTACAGTGAGCTGCATTGCAGAGCACTGATGTAATCACTGACATGGGAAACTTAGGATTTTGCCTGAAAAGCAGCAATATTTACAGTGTAATCATGAAGTTACATGTGGCAGTTCCACACCACATCATGCACTAGCACGTGTGCAGGTTCTCTCTCTGGTGCTTTTCCTCTGCACTGCTCTTGCTGCTTGTATGGGCAGCTTTACACTGGAAAGATTTTCCCATTATCCTGCTCAAACCCAAGCCAGCTCCCTGAATATAAATCTCAACAGCATGATGGGGGGAAAAATCATAGGTAGGTTAGCTCCACATTCTCACATTTTCAGGATGGCAGCCTGGAAGAGGCACTGGCAGTACTTGGCCACTGATCTCTTTCATGTAGTCATAATGTTGTCCTCTAAGATAAACTACAGATGTCTTAAAGGCTTCTTCTTTTTTTTCTTTTTTTTTTTTTTTTCTTTTTTTTAAAAGCAGTGTGAATTGGGCAGAATCATCCAATGAGAAAAGCTGTGGGAAAAAGTGTTTTCCAAATGAGAGGAGCAGCTCTAAAGCTCTTGGCCATTGTGCTCCTGAGTTGAAGGGACGTGAGGATGCGCAGACACAATCAGAGTGTGTGACACTGAGTCTACTCCTGCTCTATTTATAGTTATTGCCATGGGAAGGATGGGAAAGGAAAGGGCAGACCCAAGGAGTTCTGATCTGATTTAGAGCTTGCACACCCCATCAGACATTGAGGCTGCAGCCTCTGAGGTGGGAACAGTTTGGAAAATGAGGATGCTGCAGAGCTCCTTCCTGTCCTCTGTAACCACTCATTCCAAGATGAACCTACAGTGTCACTGCATGCCTCCCCCACTATGAAACACCACGAAATCTAAACCCTGAGGTAAGCTGGAGTACCACTTTTGGGGGGTTTCATGTTTAACCCTACAAACTAGAAAATATGAATTCCAGAAGCATCTTCCTCAGGCACATATGACAAGAGTAACTGGGAGGCTGCCTACCTCAGAGGAAAAGGGCTGGAATTAAGTGTCATAAGAAGAGGGATGTAAGAGGAAGACAGTTCACAATGCAATCCTTAAGGGAAGTTCCTTTTTATCCTATGTGGGAATGACTGAGTCCACAGTCACTAAACAAATGAAAATCATTTAATCTTAAATCAACCATGGACATGCTCTCCTGAACACACACCTTGGAGGTGCCTTTCTGCAAAGGACTAATGTTATGCAAGGACTGGTGATAGAAATGTACCTAGTCTTCTTCTTTATGCAAGAAATGTTTCCACCAAGAAATAAATGCATTTAAAATAAAATGTTCCTATTGTTTGGTGGTTTATCATGATACTTCTGTTTATTTCATCCATTTAGTGTCTAATCTTTAGTCTCTGTCATGACTTGGACTAGTATTATAAAACACAGGCCACTCCCTCAGATGACAGTTGACTAGCAACTCCTTTAAAGAGTTATTACAGTCAGTAAATTTACCCTCAAGGAAACCTGGTCCATTGTGCCCTGCTCTTTATGTCACAGCTAATGTTAAAAAAAAAATATGGAAGCATCACTTCTAATCAATATGTTTAAAGGTCTGGACATAGTATAAATACATGTATAAATGGAAATATAGAAAGATTAGAGTATCAACAATTTTAACCACACCTGGCTAGAAGAGCTTGCCTCAGTAATGATGCTCAGGCCAGCCTCACGAACCTACTGTCATCACCAAATAAGTAACTTTTCCAGCATTATAACCAACAAACAGCATTTTTTCATGATGAAGTTTAGATTAAATCACCACTTTGAATACCAAGTATGAACTCACTGAACTCTCTGCTACATAAATATGCAGAACTGTGCTGATGAATGAAGTGAAAAGCGAGGCAGAGGCACTGCCTTTGTGTCAGGACAGAGGTTCATTGACAGGGAGTCAGTGCCCACAGCTGCATGTGGGATGTTGGCTGGCTAATTATATGATAGTTGTTACATGGATTTATAGACATTTGAAGACAGCAGCCTGCATAGAATTGTTCTTTCTGTTTTGTTCTGGTAAAAGAAAAAGCAGCTAGAGAAACATCGGCAACTAAACAAAAAATGTTCCATTAACATTTGTCACATGCCCACTACAATATTATTAACCACACAAAGACAGGGCTTTGTTTGGATATCTTAGGGTTTAATTTCCATGTTCAAACTCCGACTATTGTTCCTCACCCTCAGATTATGTAAAAGCAGCCAAGTTTTTAAGCTCTGCTCACTGTGGATGACTCACGTTATTATACACTAACCACCAACACACTTTGTTTTCCCCCTTTGTTTTACAAGCCTGAAGTGTTCTGGCTGGAGTTTGCCTTGTTCAGAGCTGTACGTTCTGCATCCTGCCTGTTGTACCCTGTAATCACTCCCTGTCCTTCTCCTTTCAGCTTTTAATGAGCTCCTGCCCTGGGGCTTGAGCAATCTCACAGAAACACCCCGCAGAACTCAGCATACACCTTTTCCCTCTCAGGTGTTCTGACCTCTGAGAAGGAACCAGGACATCACTGACAAGTGGTGTCCTCCAGGGTCTGGTGTCCTCCAGGGTCCTCACTGGGACCAGCTTTATTTAATGTCTTCATTAATGTTATTTAATGTGTTCATTAATGATATAGACAAAGGGACTGGAGCAGCCTCATCAAGTTTACAGATGACACCAAGCTGGGTGGTGCAGTGGCCACACCTGAAGAAGCACCTGGATGAACTTGAGAAGTGGCCCACAGGAATCTCCTGTGGTCTAAGCCAAGTGCAAGGTGCTGATCTGGGTTGGGGCCATGCTGGTGCCAATCCAGGCTGGAGGAGGAACAGATCAAGAGGGATTTGGGGGTGCTGGTGGATGGGAAGCTGTTCATGACCTGTCCATGTTCACTCACACCCACGCCCTGGGCTGCATCCAAAGCACCGAGGGCAGCAGGGAGAGGGAGAGGATGCTGTCTCTGTTCTGGTGAGACCCCACCTGGAGTGCTGCATCCAGATCTGGGGTCCCCAGATCAGGAAGGACATGGAGCAACTCTGGGAGAGGCCACCAAGATGATCAGAGGGATGGAGCTCCTCTCTTACAAGGAAAGGCTGAGAGAATTGGGATTGCTCAGCCTGCAAAAGAGAAGCCTTCAAGGTGACCTAATTGTCACCTTCCAGTACCTGAAAGGAACCCACAAAAAAAATGGAGGGATTTTTCACAAGAGCCTGGAGTGACAGGACAAGGGGGAATGGCTTCCCCTTGAGAGCAGGTTTAGATTAGATAGCAGGAAGAAATTCTTTGTTGTGAGTGTGGTCAGACCCTGGCACAGGTTGCCAAGGGAATTTGTGAATGTCCCATGCCTGGAAGTGCTCAAGGACAGGGTGGATGGAGCTCTGAGCAGCCTGTGATAGAGGAAGGTGTCCCTGCCCATGGCAGGGGGTTGGAGCAGGATGATCTTCAAGGTCCCTTCCAACCCACACCATTCTATGATTGTATGATCTGCAGGCTTTGCTGCAGGTTCCTAAGAATTCACACAACTACACTGGAGACCTCCGATAAAGCAAAGAACTCAGGAAGACAGACTGCCACTGATGTCAAAAGATTTTTTGAACTCTTGTACGTAGGGTTGGCATGGGGAATCAAACAATGAATGTCACTAAATCCTTTTATGGAGACACAGGAGATTAAGGCTGAGCATATGACTGGGAAGGTTTCTATTCTCTGTATCAATAGGAGAAAAGTCTTGAAGGTGAAAAAAGTCAAAAAAATCTCCAGTGAAGCAGAGGGAGAGCAGTTTTACCCATAAATCAGGCCTTGCTCTGTGATTCTCCACCACTGCCTTCTGAGCTTATATCAGCAGACAGCTCATGTTTTGATCTACTTTAAGTAGGGAGAAAAATAAATTGTCCAAGTATCCTAAGCTTCCCACACAAGAGGTCCATGAGACAGTGCTCGTGAGGCAAGCACATTGTCAGATTCCAGAACATCGCAGAGTTTAACACAGAAAGTGTGAAAGAACAGGTGAAATTATTTATTTATGTAATGAGCAGCAATGCTGAGTACTTAGAGATTCTGCTGCCTTTGCTAAGGGATGGGATAAAAATAACGATGTCATTAATCTTACAAAGACATGTGAGAGCTTCTTTCCAGAAATAACTGTTAAGCATAAAATTTCAGGCATTAATCAAAGCATGCTGAGGCCTAACCTTCCTTAGGATTCCAAAAAAGAAATGTAAAGCAACAGGACAGTAAAGCAACATGAACAAAGGGGGCATTTAACCTTTATTCTAAGTGGGTAACTTTGGGGAAAATATGCTCAGGGACAGGTTATTGAATAGTTTAGATTTGCACTGATTCAGCTGGTTTTGGAAAAGCTGCAGCAAGTTTTACCCTCTCAGAAGTTGTTCCCTGTTGTCTGAAAAAAACCAGGAAGAAAGAAGAGCACCACCACATGATATCATGAATATGAAAAAAATCCATATAAAATATTCAAATAAAATATTCTGCAGGAAGTAGCAAAAGAGGCATACCCATGAGGAAAGGAAAAACACAGGATAAAAAAAATTGCTTAAGAGGTTCTTTCAGGAAGGAAAACTAGCAGATGCAGCACAAGGGAATGTAAACTCTGCCCAAACACTGAAAATATAAGCAAGATTCAGGGGGAGAATTTAAATACAGAAAGATTTTTTTTTTCCAATAAAGAAGAGATGCAGCACAAGCAAAGATGAATTATATTTGTTTCCCATAAGCCAAGTCCAGGAAGAGATTTTGTATAAAGATGAATCATTTTATCTTGGATCCACAGTCCTGTTGATAAATCTCAATGTGAGTGATTCACCAAGAAAGAGTATTTCCCAGGGAATGAGCTCTAGCCCTTATTTAGAGATGCCAAAGGTGTTCCTTAGTGGTCTGGGGATGCAGAAAAATTGTCTGTGTCAATTCAAAGCTCATACACAGTTGCCATGAGGGGAAGTGTTAGGTCTGCATGTGATTTCCTGAAACAAATCAAACATTTCTGCAGAGGAACCCATCAGAAGCTGACAGTATGTCAAGGCTGTTTTCTCTCAAAATAGTTGACTCAAACTTTTTGAGCAGATCCAACTGGGTCAGGGAAAATCCAAAAACAAATGAAGAAAGAGAAATATATTGTGTCTTAAAAATCTGACAGAAGAATCTAAACAATTTTAGCATATTAAAGTAAAACCACAAGCTGTTTCAGTACAATAAATAGCAATAGAAACCGAGTATTTACAATTCCAAGTACAGAGTACAGTACACAAACACCTTGGTTCAGCAGTAAAGTCTGCAAGACATTACTGGGGTGGTCCCAGTTGGCATTAAGAGAAAAATTCTGGGCTCATCTGTCACTTCCAGCAGTGGCACTAACAATCTATCCAGTACATTTTCCAAAGGCACTTTGCTCAGCAGGATCAGCTATGCTAACTCTTTCCATCCCAGCTGGAAATGAGCAGAGATCAGAAGGGACAGCCATACCCCAGGTTAACTTCACTCTTCATTATATGTGCAGAGAAGACCTGCCTCTTTCCATATCTTCAGCTGATTTCATGTATTTGATTTGCTACATTTAACACATCAATGAAAGACAACTGGAACCACCACTGACCACTGATCCTGGACCATCACTGTGCCCATCATAGGCACAGTTATCCTAAATATGTAACAGTTATCCTTAAATCCTCAGCGCCATCACTTGGGAAGCCCTTGTGTCCTATATTCCTCCCAAGTGTAATGACGGCACACCTCATGTGAAAAGATCTGCTGGTCCATTGAAGCCAGCTAATAAACACAAAGCCCAGCAATTCCTAATGCATACACCAGCCTCCCACATGTCCTGGAGAACTGGGGACTCAAAAAGGACCCTGGGAGCCGAGTCCTGCTCTGTGTCCTCATTTTTTGGTGCTGAACTCTACCATAATGTACAGCTCGCACTCAACCATCCCTGACAGGCCTCTTCCCAAACCCTCACAGAGTCCAGAGGGTGAACTTGTGTTTAACTGGCTTTTTGTTATTTTAGTGTGGGAGGATTGTGACCTGAGCTTTGCCAGGGCTGGCAGAGCAGCTGCTCAGGCTGTCAGGGACCAGTCAGGAGCCTCAGATCCTCCGCTCACCCCACGGCTGCTCGCTGACGCAGCGTCTGGCTTCGGCACCACTGTCTCACGGAGTCACGGGCTTGGCAGGATCCCCTTACACCATTTCAGAATTATGACAGAGATCACTGATCCCTTCGTCTTCAGGAGACGCCACAGCCTCCCCCGTTACTAACTGCCATCTCCCAAAGGGACACGCAGCAGGCTGGGCAAGCACACAAGGGCTTGGCTGCAAAGGCCACCGACACGTGCCCTTAAAATGACACTGTGGAGATTCAAATTAGATAGTTGGAAACCAAAAAAAAAAAATCACTTTTAGGGTGGTCAGGCTTTGGGATAGATTGCCCAGGGAGGTGGTGGAGTGTCAGGACCCAGGACATGAGAAATGAAGAGCCCTAACTCTTTCTTCAAGCGCCGGGCTGGGAAAACAGACTTTGGAACTTTTCTCGGGGTCACTCTGACCAGCTAGAGATGCCGACACTGGAGGTGTTCAAGAGGCGTTTGGAGCTGGCACTGGGTGACGTGGCTTAGAGATCTAAAGGCTACGGGGTCACTTGGGTTCACAGTTGGACATGATGACCTTAAAAGTCTCGTCGAACCTTGACCATTCTCTGATTCCATGACAGCGTCACCACGGCCAGCATCTCCATCCCTCCACCGCCCTCATCTCCGTCCCTCCATCACCCTCATCTCCATCCCTCCACAGCCCGCATCTCCATCCCTCCACGGCCAGCATCTCCGTCCCTCCATCACCTTCATCTCCATCTCTCCACGGCCCGCATCTCCATCCCTCCACCGCCCTCATCTCCGTCCCTCCATCACCCTCATCTCCATTCCTCCATCACCCTCATCTCCATTCCTCCATCACCCTCATCTCCATCCCTCCACGGCCCGCATCTCCATCCCTCCATCGTCCTCATCTCCATCCCTCCACTGCCCTCATCTCCATCCCTCCACCGCCCTCCCCTTCCCGCCCGGGGGCGGCGCGCATCCGCGGCGCGCTCCCGCCCGTCCGCACGGCCCGGCACGGTCTCGCACGGTTCCGCCCGGTCCTTCCGCCGCCGCCGCCGCGCTGCGGGCGGAGCGGCGGGCCCGGGAGGCGGGTGGTGTGTCCGGCACGTCATATCAGCCGCCCGCCCGCCATTGGCTGCGCCGCCTCACCCGAGCGGGGCCGCGGCCGCCCGGGGCTGGCGCGGCGGCTCCCGCGCCCGGCGCTCGCGCCGCCCGGCGGGGAGGGGACGGGCGGGGACGGGCGGGGACGGGCGGGGCGGCGGCGCGGAGCGGAGCGGCGGGCCCGGCGCTGCCTGCGGCCGCGGGTAGGTCGGCGGCGGGTAACGTGACATCCGCGGCTCGGGGTTTATAAACCTTCCCCGGGGCGCGGGCTGGCGGAGCGCAGCCGGTAGGCAGGCGGCGGAGCGGCGCAGCTCCCCCAGCCCATCCCGAGGTGAGCGGGCGGCGGGACGCGGGGACAGACGGACGGGCCCGGGTAGGGGGCGAGCCCTGCCCCCGCGGGGGTCGCGGGCCGGGGTCCGTGTCCTCCCGTGGGGACGAGGCGGAGCAGCCCCGGGATCACCCCGCATCCCCCGGCGCCTCTGGAGCCCGGGCGGCGCTGGAGGATGCGGCGGAGGGAGGCGCCGGCCTGACCCGTTGCTGGGGGCTTTACTAGCGTGTGTGTCCGTGCGTGTGTTTCAGGTGTCCGGAGGAGCCAATGCCCAGGTTGGAGAGCTGCGCCTGGAGCTGTTCCGGCACTGCCAGAGGAAGGCACAGGAGCCAGCTGGGGGGCACGGCGGCGGGGCTGGCCGCCAAGGTGGGCGAGATGCTGAGCTCCTCCGTGCCGAGCCCCTCGCTGCCGCTGGTGGGTCGCGCAGCTCGCAGCCCCAGCACCTCCAGCGCCAGCAGCACCGCCAGCAGCACCAGCAGCACCTTGAACTGGAGTCAGCACCTGGTGCAGAGGAGCGTGGTGCTCTTCGTCGTGGGTGCTTTCATGGCCCTGGTGCTGAACTTGCTGCAGATCCAGCGGAATGTGACTTTGTTCCCTGACGAAGTGATTTCTACTCTCTTCTCCTCCGCCTGGTGGGTGCCCCCGTGCTGCGGCACAGCAGCAGGTGAGTCGCTGACCTCCACGGGTGATTTTGGGCTTTTCCTTATCCTCTCGTGGAGGAGAGGCGGTGGGGCTGAATGCGCGACCCGTGCGCGCGGGAACCCCGCATTCCCATCCGGCAGCGAGTGATGCGAGCTCGGCCTTTTGGGAGGATGCACGCTCGGCTCCATCCCCGCGTCTCTCAGGGCCGGTTTTGAGCCGGTGCGCGGGTGAATCGGGGGGTGTCCCTGGCTGGAAGCGGGGCTCGGGCTCGGGGTGACCGCGGCGTTCCCGCCGCTCCCGGTGCCGCCCGCCCCGCGCGGGGCTCCCGCGCTGCCCCCGCCCCGCTCCGCCGCGTGTCGGCCCCGCCCCCCCGCCGCCCATTGGCTGCCGCCGAACTGGTGAGTGGCGGGCGGCGCTCGCCATTGGCTGCGCCCGCGACTGGCCACGGGCTGGGCCACAACAAGGAAGTCACGTGCGGCGGCGCGCGCGGCCCTGTCACCGGCCCGGGCCCCACAGAGCCCCCACAGAGCCCCAGCCGAGCCCTGTCACCGGCCCGGGCCCCACAGAGCCCTGTCACCGGCCTGGGCCCCACAGAGCCCCACAGAGCCCCAGCCGAGCCCTGTCACCGGCCCGGGCCCCACAGAGCCCTGTCACCGGCCTGGGCCCCACAGAGCCCCACAGAGCCCCAGCCGAGCCCTGTCACCAGCCCGGACCCCACAGAGCCCCAGCCGAGCCCTGTCACCGGCCTGGGCCCCACAGAGCCCCAGCCGAGCCCTGTCACCGACCTGGGCCCCACAGAGCCCCAGCCAAGCCCTGTCACCGGCCCGGGTCCCACAGAGCCCCAACCGAGCCCTGTCACCAGCCCTTCTACTGCAAATTCATTGCTAAGGCTTTGAATTTGTTCTCAAAGACAGTTGTACAAATGTGCTTGTGCTACTCCTACCGAAAAATCTAGAAGTGAGATGATTTATTATTTATCATCCAGTGACTTAAAATAACATGATGATGTTCTACCAGGCAATATATGGGGCATGATAATCAGTTTAAAAAGTGACTGGCCTGGCCCCCACCCCTGTCACCAGTCTAGCCCCTGCCCAGTGCCCCTTGCCCACTGCCCCTGCCAGCTGCCCTCTTGTTGTCCCTTGCCCCTGTCACCTGTCTGTCCCCTGTCACCTGCCTGCCCCTTGCCTGCTGCCCCCATCACCTGCTTGCTCTCAGCACCTTGCCTGCTGCTCCTGTCACCTAACTGTGCCCTGTCACCTGCCTGGCCCCTGCCTGCTGTCCCTGCCTGTCCCTTGCCCACTGCTGGGCACAGAAGGCTCAGGCCATGGTGTGATTGTCACAGCAGCTGGCACATACTTCGTGGTTTATCATTCATAACCCCCCAGTCCATGTCTAGACAAAGTTTTGGTGAAGGGTTGGAGGATTAAAAAGAAGTTAAATTTTAGGAAATAAACCCACTGTAATGGTTTTTAATTTGCATTGAAAATACTTCAAACAACTCCTGCATATTTTTGTTTCATGCAGTTATGTGATGTCTGTTTGTATCACACAGTGAAGGGGGTATGAATGATGAACTGTAAACTCAAATGAATAATGAACTGTGTTCATTAATGGATGAACATTAAAGGATGAACATTAAGGGTTCATTAAAGGCTGGCCTGGGATATTCTCCAGTGAGAGTTCTCATAGTCCTGTCACAGTTGGATTAAACTTTGGAATTTAGCTGTTACCATAAGGCAAGAGTCCTGGTAGCTGGCATCAGAGCAGTGAAGCTGTTTCAGAACACATCTGTCTTGGAATAGTATGTTCTGTAACCTTCTTAACATAGCATTTCTTACTCTGAGGAGTTTAAGGGATTAAAAAAAGAGCAGGAAAGGAAATTAATAAACATAGAAGTTGCACTCAGTAAAAGCAGCATGTCTAACCCTGGAGCTGGTGACAACTCAGGGAGTTGCAGTCCTTAGAAGAATGAAACTCTGGTGTTCTTGCCAGCAACTGAGCTAACACTACCCAATGTTTTTCTTCTATCAACTTTCAGACTGATAAAGGCTGAAAAATGCTTTATGGAGATAAACTTTGTCTGGTTAATTGTGTGAGTATCTATTTTTCCCTGATATAAATAGACCGATGGCAGCTGCTTGTTTCAGTTCATCTCTGCTTCTGTTTGGTATCAAAATCCATCTGACATGGACAGGAGCCCTGGGCTGACTTACAGCCCAGCAGAAGGAGAGAAAGCAGCTCTGCTAATAAACTTTTAAGTCCATGCAAATATTTAATTCAGGGCCTGATTCACAGCTGATGAATCATGTTCATAAAGCTGTCAGCCCTGCACGTGAGCAATGAACACAGATTCCACTCCTGGCAAAGCTTTTATTGTGCTTTGCTTTTATTGGTACAAGCCTTTGCTCAGGATGTCAAGTGACAAATCTCTTTAAACAAAAGGAGCTTCAAGTCAGATAACCTTAACAATGCAATATATATTTAAAGGTTCAAAGAGCTGGGCTTTTACTTCTTTAAAGTAGAAAAGGCAGGTGTTAATTGTCTTTTTCTCATCAGGCTTACAGCAGTGTGATCAGCACCTCACTGCTTTCTCAAGCACTTTCATGCCAAGCTGATATTTAGCAATATTGGAGTAATCCTTGCCTGGCAGCTGGTGCAAGTGTTGTTCCTTCTCTTGCAGCTGTGGTTGGCCTGCTGTACCCCTGCATCGACAGCCACCTCGGGGAGCCCCACAAGTTCAAGCGGGAGTGGGCCAGCGTCATGCGCTGCATCGCCGTCTTCGTGGGCATCAACCACGCCAGTGCTGTATCCTTCAGTAGCGTTTGCTCCCTGGGCTTGCTCTGGGCTCAGCAAACTGGCTCTGCCACTCTCTGGGGTCTGGGGCAGGATTGCCAAGATAGGGGTGGTGCTGCTGGAAGAGAACGTCTGCGATATAGGAATGTGCCCCCTGTTGACGGAGTGACAAAACTCTCCTTTGTCTCCTAAAACAGGAAAAAAAAAAGCCCAGAAGTTTCTCTCCTCGATGAGGTAAAAAAAGGCTCCTCATAGGACCTGAGGGGCTTCACCTCAAACTTAAGGATAGCAAATTGGATAGGAGCCAAAAAGTCCTGCCTAAGCAATTAACTAGAAAAAGAAGAGAACAAAGGAACCAATGGCTTTTGTGGGGTGTTTTACCAGGAGCAAGAACCTCTTGCACCCGGCTTTGGATTTTCTCTGTAAAGAGTTTTGTTATTTTGACTTTTATTAAAACTTTCTGTTTCCAATGCTGCCACAGAAGCCATCCACCTGAATTTATGCCTTCTAAGGTAGCTGAGCTATCTTGGGTGGGATGTAAATCTCCAAGAGCTTATAAGACCTGGCTTGAAGAGACCATATATCACTGTGAGACCTGCTGTAGGCTGCAGTGGCTACTGTAAGATGTGTAACACAGCTCACTGATATTGAGGTATGTCTTCTATAACTGCAAGCATAACAGTGTAAGCTGTGTTGTTTTAATCTACATCTTGTCCACATCTAAAAGTTAACACAACTAACTAGTGATGTGATAGTGAAAAGCACAAAATGTGTTCTTTTTATTAAAAATATGGTGGCTTGAGCAGAAAACCTGGGTAATCCGGCTCACTTAGGTTACTTGAGACAAAAATCCATCAAAGTTAAATGTTTCAAAATGTAACCTATTCTCTAGATGCTCAGTGTGACAAAAATTGATGTTGACTTTGCGGTCATGCTCCAGTCAGAGTTAACAAGGGCTGTGATTGCTTGGCAGGTCTGAAAACCAAATCTTAAAATGTATTGTGTTTAAAGACAGAGAGTTGTGCTCGCTTGTTCAGTTTTGGTCACAGGATGTCTACAGACTTAAAAAGCACTGTCCTTAACATCTTTTTCCAGAAATTAGACTTTGCAAACAACATCCAGCTGTCCCTGACTCTGGCAGCCTTATCACTGGGGCTTTGGTGGACATTTGATCGTTCAAGAAGTGGTCTCGGACTTGGAATAACAATAGCCTTTGTAGCAACACTGATAACCCAGTTTCTTGTATATAATGGTGTTTATCAGTAAGTTAGCTGCTAAAATACTATTTCAATTCTCTTGTCTTAACTAAAAGCATGGGTGCACATGAACTGGAATTTAGTTGTTAATATCTTTAGCACATATTTGTAAGAAGATGTTTTTGTTTGTGTAAGGTAGTGGTCCAGTTGTTCCAAATGCCCAGACTGAACTGTGGGTGGAAGGTGGGGAGCACTGGGATTGGGATGTGTGGTGAAATAGTAACACCTCAGAAAACTGAACTTCTGCTGGCTCTCAGCAGAGTGAATTTCTAAACTTTACTGGCTAGAACAAGGGCATTTAGAAGCTTGTGAAGTTTACAGACTTGATTTGGTCTCCCAAATTAAGAGTTTCTATCCCCACTGTTACAGCCTTTTTTTGTTTTTTGTTTTTTGGGGGTTTTTTTGTTTAAGCCCAGGGGAGAGAGTTCTGTAGCATCTGGTTAAGAGCATGTAAGATGATGAAAATTACTTGTCTCTAACTTTCTAACTTGTTCCCTTTTCTTCACTAGGTATACATCCCCAGATTTCCTTTACATTCGTTCTTGGCTTCCATGTATATTTTTCTCAGGAGGTGTGACTGTAGGAAACATAGGACGCCAGCTGGCTATGGTAATTACTGCATAATTAGTAGTTTCCTTAACAATCCAAATGCCTTCCATTGTTGTTAGTCCAAGAATAAACTATGCCTTGAAGGGTATGACTCACAAACTGTCAGAGTTAAATAGATGTATTCCTGAGAGCTGAGCTGTAAGCAGACAACCTGTGTTGCCAGTAGAGTGGGTATTGTCTTAGTAAGTGTTTGAATATCTTTTGTTTTTAACTTTTTCCAGTGGCAGCCAAAATAAGACTGGAATCAGTACATTGCTCCTGCTCCATCAGTATTTATAATTAACATTTAGGGTAGCTGGAGAACTGAGACACTGCTGGGCTTTCTCTAATTATTCATGCACAAAAGTATATATAGGGAAATGTCCCTATATAGCATCAAATTCCACTGCTCCAAAATCAAATATTCTCTTGCTGGTTACTTCAGACATGATTCAAGTATCACTCCATATATAAAAGGATAATATAAATTGCTGTCTTGTTTGCCAGGTTCTTAAGGAATTATTTCCTTGTGGCACACTGAAGAGTAAACGTGGCTGTGTGTGTGCACATCAGCCTGAGGCTTGGTTGTGAAATGTGTTCTGACACTGATGGATAATAATAATTAATATTATGTTGATTTAACTTCTGTCTTCCTTGCTATGCAAGTCCTATATCCTGGAAAACACCCTTCAAGTTAACTTTCCTAAGGCTGCTGTGGTTTAGGTGCCTTCAATTTTTACTGAAGGGCATTTGAGGATTTTTAAAACACAAGTTCACCACTCCCCTTTCAAATCTCACTGATGCATGCAATCAGCATTTGGGTTTATTTAGGACTACATGTATGGAGGGAAGAGGCAGCATAATTTCTCTTTTTAAATTTGCCACTCACATCAAGTGGAAACCATACATTAACTGAATTCTGTTGAAGCTTTGGTATTGCAGCAGAGTCTCAAAATAAAATTATAGTTGGTTTTATGCTACAGTTCTGTATTTCACACAGTGCTTTCCAGTTGCTCTGCTGCTCCTGTTAGAAAACAAAGGAGGAAGGCAGCCTTAAAGAAAGAGCTAAAATGAATTTAGACACATAGAACCTTTTCCTTTACTATTGTTTCACCTGGCATCTCACCTGAGTTAGTTAAAATCGGCCTGGATCCTGCCTGCTGCTTTCCTGTCGATCTTGTCATCTTTCTTATAAAGAAAGTGGAAAGTTGGCAATGCAGAGTTTTTCATTCTGGTTATTTAGAGGTGTGTTCTCATGTGTTTTACATTGCCATTACTTAGTCAGGAAAAATTTGGGGAAGTGCAGCATTTTCATAGGAAGACTTCTACGAGTCATTGTGTAGCACTGTGTGCTGGAATTCCCAAGAAGTAGAGTCTGTAATCCAGTCAACCACATCTTTCTTCTATAGAGGTAATTCAGAAGTCCCAGTCTGTTTTGTCAGCCATTGTGGTTGTGGCAGGAAGATGGAATGTAGCAATTTTTTAACCCATACTTGAATTAAACAGTTATTTCTCTGGCTATATTGTGCTGCAGCCCCTGAGCTGTTTGATGCATGTGACAGATATTTCCAGAGTAGAAGGGGGCACCTGTGGAAATTAATGAAGTAAAGTTGCTTTGCTTCTTCCTCAGCCCCTGTCTCGATTTTCCAGTTAGAAATGAAAAGTGTCCCTGAGACCTCTCCTCCCATGCTGATAAATGTTAGCTGGGAGATCCTTGCTGCTTTCCAGTCACTGGATTTCAAGGGAGCTCCCAAAGTGCAGTGTGACCTTTCAGCAGACTTGCTGTTAGCAGAGACTTTGGGGTTTTGTTTGGCTTGTTGGGATTTCTTTGCCACCAGCTTGAGGATGAAGTCCAGTGTTTTCTTTTAGTAGGTTTTATAGCAAAAGAAGATGTGAAGATGCTGCTGCTGCCATCAGTTCTTTCTGCTCATTCTGACACCTAGAGTTGCTCAGTCAGTGCTCATCAGCTGGGTTAAGTGGGTGGCAACACTTCATTTTTGAGCTGTAACCATCTTTCTCAGCATCTGACAAATTAATGTGGTATTCAGAACTTGGGCCTCACAAATATCTATTGTGTACTAGTGCTAGAGGCTGGAGAACTGAGAATGCATTCAGTACTTGAAAATATATTTGCATTTTGACCTCAGAAAGATAACAAGTTACAAGCTTTGTTTCAAAGAAAAATGGGTTAAATGTCTTGTAGTGACATATTGCTGCATTCCATACTAGAAAAGAGAGTTAGGAAGAAATGAGTAAGTCTCTGATACCAGGCTTTGACTGGAAAATGAAGTAGCTTGTGGTTAAAGGCAGTTTAAAAAAGGGCTGTTTAAACTGAATTAATGTCAGTTAAGTGAAGCATTGAGTGCCTTCTGCTAAGAAATAAACTGAGATAGAGAGGAGAGATAACAAAGTCTTATAGAAAGAAATGCAATTGGCAGATGGATTTTTCAGAGGCACTGATTGAGGCAACAAACACCCATAGTGATTTTTTTTTTTTTTGTCCACAGTTAGGGAGCACGTCCTTGTTAAGCTTTTAAAATAAGCCATGCTCTCTAGGTCATTGCCAGCCTAACTGGAGTTACTTTACTATTTAATAATTGAAAATACTGCATAATGTAGTCACTTATCAGATGGCATTAAAACCTAACATGTGTTTGATGTTTTTTATCCATAGGGTATTCCAGAGAAACCACACAATGACTAAGCCTTTGAAGAAGAATACCCGGTGCCAGTGTGAAAGCAACTTTATGAAGATGTGTTCCTTTCTAAAACTGAAGATTATTTAGAAGAAATAATCTCTTTATGGGCTCACTGCACAAATGACTTGTGGGGAAAAAAAATTTATCCACTCTTAGAGTAGCCAAGTGAAATTAACTGCTTATCTTGAAATCTTACCCCAATTTACCACATAAGCATTTGCATATGGCTGTTCTCTGGAAGAGTTTAACACCAAGTGCATACAACTGTTCAGGCTAAGTGGCAGTTTTCCAAGTATTAGATTCCACTGTAAGTTATTGAATCAGCTGCCATGTTTTAAAGCCTTGAAACTGAAATTTAATTACAAGCTCTTGTATCAGTGCCCAAAGGAAGTAGATCGATGGTGCTTAACAATGATGAAGTAAGGTTTAATAGGAATAGTATTTATCCAAGTCTTTAAAAAATAGGGTTATTTAAAAATAAGAGTGATCAAAACAGATTAAAGGCATTGCACTAATGCTTTTAGGAGTCTTATGAAGGAATCATGCCCTTTCTTGTAATGCTGCATTAAGTTTCTGTCTTTGACGGTGGAGAGGGTTTGGGGATGAGAGGCTGAAAGCCCTAGTTTGGAATTTCTAAATTACTTCAGTATGAGAAGTAAGCACAGGAGACAATCTTGTTCAAATGTGAACCTTTATCAAGAGATTCCAACTGGAAATTTCATTACTCCTGAGGCTTGCAGTTAGATTTGCAAGAATCAAGCTCTGGCCACAATTCAGTAAGAAATCTCTGTGTGTGTGACTGTGCCTGCTTAATAATAGACCTTGCTTCAGTGTCTCACCAAAGGACATCTTAAATATCTCAAATGTCTGATGTCACTGAAAAACCATGCATTCCATGTCAGTGCTTGGCCATTTAGCACGTGCCTCCAAGTTCTTTGATTTGTCATTTCCTCCTAGAGCTGTCCTTTGAATCTGTGTTTGGACTGAAATGATGAGAAACAGAATTGGGCCTCAAATGTGATTTAAACTGTATGTGAAGAACAGCAAACAGCTTGTGTTCTCAGTTCAGTTTCTGAAAGAGATCACTACTTGTTTTTACACAACCCTATAGAACTTGCAATCTGTGATTGCCTTCTTAAAAACAAAAAGTGCTTATGTCACTACATTAAACATTTGGTGTTTCTTAATACATAGTTCTGGTGAGCACAACGTATTCGTTTGATAGCTTAGGCCACAGGAGACCTAAATAGCAAGTATTAGGTCTTAAAAGTTGAAGTGCAATGTACAGTAAGTCTGAGCCTCGAGTTCTCTTCAATATCGATCATTTCTTATGAGAGATTCAAGAGAAAAGGGTTCTGAGTTCATTTCAATGCTGCATGGAGTCAAATGGAGCAATAATTTATTTAACTAGTAAAGCTAGTTTTGTTGTATCTTACATTGAACCCAAATTTTTAGAAATACTCCCAATTTTGTGGTTATGGTGTACTTGTAAACTTTTATGGATTTGCCTTTTTGTATTATGCAATTTTTTTTTTGTTGTGTTCTTTTCCAATCTTACATGGTTTCAGTTATAGTTAGAGGCTTCAGTTAAAGGTTGAACCATCAAAACAGAAGTTGAGGTGAGGTTTCTGTTCTGGCTGTTTTCACTCTTCTAAGGGAATGCTAGCAACAAAAGTTTAGCACAAAGTCTATACTGCAGAGCAGACCCCAATTCTAACCTTACTTTGGTGTAAATCAAAAGTAATTTCATTGATATAAGATCCATCCTCAAATGTTCAAAACCTAAATAGTGAAATTTTATAGAACTACTTGAAGAGATTGGGACAGATTCAGATCAACTGTTTAAGGAGCTGCTGCCTTGCTGGAGATAGAGCTTTGTAACCATCTTGAAACCCTTTTCAAAATGTTATGAAACCAGATGTGAGTAAAGCTGGCAGTGATCTCTATGGATATTTGAGAGAGAAGTATCTCTGATTTATTTATAAAGATTGAAACTAAATCTGTACCTGTTAGAAATAATACAGCCAAAAACATAAGTCAAAAGTTCGTTTGTTGCCAATACTTCTGAGTATCTTAACCAAAGTGATTTAAGTTTGGAAGAGGTGGGGAGGGGAGTGAAGGAAACTTGCACTACTCTGAATTTGAACACTTAAATTCTCGTTCTTACTGGTAAGTTTTCAGCGGTGTGTTTGGTTTTACACTTTTTTTACTATTAAAGTTTTAAGATCAAACCATGTTTGCCTTGGACTCTCTGTGCTGGCATTATGCAGGAATCTTTCTTGAAAAGGACAGTTGTTATGGTTGCATAACAAATATTCAGTCATGCATATGCAGTGGTTTAAAAAAAAAAAATCCTAAACTGAACTTGGCAAGATCAGCTTCAGCAGGGGTTGTACAGTTGAAAAACAGCCTTGCTACTGTATAGCAGGAAAGCAGAGTAAGTGTGTCGTGGTTTTGTGCCTTAAAGTACACAATCTTCCTGCCATTGTCTTCCAAAATGCTGAAATTCATAATCTGAAACAAAATATGGAGGGGGCAGGGTAAGCATGCAAATTCCTGCTGTGGTTTGGTTGTGTGCAGCAGTGGTTACTGAAGTCTGAAGCATCTTGAAGAGTGCAAGCTAAGAATGAGCTGCTAAGGCTAAGCAGCTCTAATAGCAGCTCACAAATTTAGACCAAAAGTCTTCAATTTTACTGCACTTAAATGCCTATTTTAGACTTCTAGAAGTTGCTGCATTTTCAGTGGAAATGTAGAATGACTTTTTGGTCAATTTTCAGTGGCTTAGCTGAAGAAACCTTCATTAGGCAGGTTAACTGCCTTTCTTAACTTAAAATTTCTTAACTACTTTAGCTGGAATAGCCTGTGTTTAACTTCAGTGTAGCAGCTGAGGAGGTGTTATCAGCTCCAATCTGATGGTCCACGTTCTCCAGGTACATTGATTTCCCTGAAATTGCACTCAAATTTTGTGAAAAGGAATTAAATACATGTTTTATGTATGTGAATATGCACACATATATATATACATATATATATATATACATATATACACATATACATACATACATACATATATATATATATATATAAATAAAAGGTTGTGAGACTCAGCCTGGTCTTGGAGAACTAAAGCATGATGGTCTCCTTTTGAGTCAGGAACAGGTGTACAAAGTTTATAAAGGAAAAAACAACTGCTCTTCCCAGCAAGTGGGATGATTTGACGTGTGCATATTCCTGCAGATCCATCCTGTGGCTTGTGCAGCCTTTGGCTTTAATCATGGGGATTTGCAGGTGCTAAATTAGCCACAGGAGGGCCCATGGTCTGTTCTCTGAATGCAGCAGGAACATATTGAGATGCATAATGAAATTAGGTCTCAATTGCCTTTACTGCACATCAGAGTAGCTCCAAAATTCATGAGAACAAAGCATTACATGCTTGATTAATTGAACAAAGCATATAGGTGAGAGCTGTGGGTGATAGCGGTTGCTTTCAGCTGAAAGGCCAAGAAGGGCTCCTATAGGGAGATAAAGATGATCTTTCTGGCCAGTGAAATACCACAGGAGCTGCCCCATGCATAGTTTGGAGTCATCATGTGTTTAAATTCTTACATTGTGCATTGATAATGTTGTGCCTTCATGGGCTGCAAATGGGGACAGATGAATTTCATATTCCATAAAGCCTCATGTGAGGCTGGCTGTGTGACAAGAGAGTCTGTAGATTTGTGATGGTGCTTCTGGCCTGCTCCAGTTAACTTTCAAACACAGAATTCAAAGTACATACAATAATTCCTATAAATAATGCATTACTACCCAAAAACACATAAAAGGTCAGAGCTTTGCTGAATTTTAGTCAGTGAATTCTTTTATTCAGCTGCAAATTATGCCTTCTCTATTTCATTGTCTTCTTTGTGTGTTCAGTAGCTTGACTGCTATTACACTTTTATTAAATATCAGAGAAGTGCTACAGAGGTTACATGAACTTGCTGTTTTCTAAGAATTAAAACATCAGCTGCAATTCAGCAGAAATTCAACACAGCTGCAGCATTTTCTCCCAGCTCAGTAGCTGGCATGGGGCTCCCTCTGGCAGCCAGGTGAGTGTCCCTTGGGTTGGGGCTGGGAAGGGGAGGCTCTGTGTCTCACACTCATATAAATGCACAAGGAGTTCATCCTTTTCAAGGTGTCTTAGAGTAGAGGCCAAAAAATGGAAATAAATTAACCTGGATTCAGAGGTGAGTCAAGATCACATCCAGTGACAGAAGGGCTCACTGAGATGCTCCTGGGGAAATATAAGTTGTTCACATGTGACTATGGAGTTCTTTAAGACAGAAGGGCTTCGGAAATTCTGGCTGCATTTTGAGTTTCATGACACTGGAGAGATCATGGAATCATAAAAATGTTTGGGGTGGGACCTTAAGGACCATCTGGTTCCAACTCCCCCTCTGCCATGGCAGAGATGTCCCGGGTTGCTCCAAGCCCCATCCAGCCTGGCCCTGAGCACTGCCAGGGATGGGGCATCCACAGCTTCTCTGAGCAAGCTGTGCTAGATAAAATCACCAAGCACACAGTTTGGGTCAGCTGGAGCACTTGTTACCACCCTGACATGCACTGACCTTTGAAAAGTGCTCCAAGTTTCTGACCTTTGAAAAGTGCTCCAAGTTGTCTGACAGTGCAATGCCTCACCTCTTCAAACACCTAAACCACTCTTTTTTATAAAAATGAAATGAGAAATTTCAATTTCCAAATGTTCTTCCGCGTTATTTTAATGTTGCAGAAATATATAAGAATGTGTTGGTGTAGGAATTATCTTTTGTTTTAATAAATCTGCATTTTTTGGCCCAATAAAAAGGTTTTTCAAAAAATTTCTGATCACTTTAGGTATCACCTTGCTTATGCACTACCCTCATCAATCTTTTATTTTCTGGCCCAGGATAATAACTTTCTTCCTGCCCTTTGTTGTTTAAACAGCTTCTCTAGGCTTTATACTCCATCATCTTTCAGACCTCATCTTCCTCTCTGCCACCCCAATAAGGGCTTGGAAGGCAGCAGGTCCATGTGCTGGATCTGCAGTTTGCATGCTGCCCTGTCTGCACCTTTTCATTCTCAGATGTTACTCAGAACTTATTCAAAGATTGGGGTTTTTTTCCTGTTTTCTTGCCTGTTTCTGTCAGAAACTCTTTCTACAATAAAAAGTCAGCCTGCTGGAAGGACTAGCATCCCCATCTCAGCACCTGGGGGAGCAAGCAAGGAGCTGTGCTGTTCTGCAGAGCTCTGCCTTGTTCTGACAATTCCATTTGGGGAGGTGTAAATTTTATGTTTAAAACAATCAAAACAATCCAAACAAACCCACGTTTTCCTCACCTGGCTCAGAAGAGCAGCTTTGCAGTGCCAGCTGTGTCACTGCCATGTGGCACTGGAGGCTGCAGGGGTTTTGAGCAGCAGCACCTGGAGATGGGATAGCTCTGCATCCTAGAAGCCATCACTCAGGTTTTAATACCTGTGTTACAAAAAAAAAAACCCAGCTGCTGATGAGTTTAATGCTGGCCATCACTTGAACAGATGTCATCCAAAAGCAAGAGAAGCTGTCTGTGATCCCTGCTCACCCCTGGTGTGCAGCTGATGGCCCAGGCTGGAGGGGTCTGAGCTGCTGAGCTCTTGCACCAGGACCTTGTAGCACAGAGCCTGGGCACTGTGTGGGGCTGTGCTGCAGGGATGAGCTGCTGCTGCATCTGATTTCTCCAGGAAATCTGCTGCTCCTGGGCTGCTGGAAGAGGTGACATGAACTGATGAAAGAAGAAGGTGCAACACATCCCTGCCAGCATCGATCAAACCACTCCAAATTTTGCCCTGCAAGGATCAGACAGCATAGTCCAGAAATCTCTGGAGATGCAGAGCTTGGGCTAAAGAAAAATCCCCAGGAATACATACCCTGCTGACATACCCAGCTCTAGCAACATAAACAGGGCAAAAATCAAAACTCCAGGGGCTCTTTGGGCAGCAGAGACCTTGTCCAGACAAGCAGAGCTGATTTATTTCTGTGCAGAGCTCTGCAGCAGGGAAATTCTTTGCAACATTTCTCCTTGCTTGGCTGCAGCACACAGACAGTGCAGTCAGTGACATCCTCACCCCAGAAAGGATTCAAACACAGCTGAGCTGAGCTGCAGCACAGGTGCAGCCAGTGGGGCTGGAGATGTGCTGAGCATCACGAGCAGCTCCAGGGCTGGAGCTCTGCTCCCAGCCATAGCAGGGCTGCAGAGACTGTCACTGCTGAGGGCTGGAGGTCAGACATGAATAATCCTCCTACCAAACCTCCCACAGGTCACCTTCCAAGCACCTTGCTGGAACAGTTGAGTAAGAGTGAATAAAAACATCAGCAAAAGAGCCACATTCAGTCGTAAGCACCTGAGTTATCAGCTGAATGGGAGAAGATAGTAATGGTGTCTAACAGCATAACCAATCATGATCAGTTTACTCAGAATTTTACTCAGAATTTTAGCAATTGTTTGGTCTTTTCATGCAAAGCAAACACCTGGTATCACCAGGGCAGATCCTGCTGCCACTGTTTAGCTTTTATTCCACCTGTACTCCCACAACTTGTGGTGCTGGTGGGATGGGAGTCGTACCACAGCACAAATGAGTCTGTACTTGACACAGATTGAAGGTACAACCTGGGGATTCGTGATTCTCTTGGTGAAACTCAGCTGCAAAGGATAAACATTCCCATAATTGGAGACACCCCAGGGTATTCAAAGGCACCCCTATAGACTGGTGGATTTGGCACAGGAGACACACAGCCTCCAAAAGTGGCAGCTGAAGACCACAGAGAGGATGTGAGACATCTCAGAATCACAGGATCACTTTCACTGGTATTACATTTAAGGTCATAGAGTCCTGCTGGTAACCCAGCACTGCCAAGTCCATCACTTGAATCCTGCCCCTAAGTGCCTCATCTACACATCTCATAGAGACCTCCAGGGATGGTGACTCCATCATTGCCCTGGGCAGCCTGTTCCACTCCTTGACAGCCCTTAAGGAAAAGAATTTTTTCCTAATATCCAATCTAAACTTCCTCTGGCTTCACTTGAGGCTGCTTCCTCTCATCCCAAACAAAACAGCCGGAGGCTCAAGGTTTGAACCCCACTTTCAATCTCCACTTATATGGGAATAAAAGACATCCATCAGTGCTTATGATGAGAAAAACTAGGGTTTGGGCATTTTTCCCAACAATCAAACATTGCAAGGAGACCATGAAGCCAGCAATGCTCAGGTACCTCAGCATCATCACACCCACAACTCATTGTCATGGGAAGGATCACTCTCCTGGAAGGTGCAGCCAGGTGATGGAAGTTTGAATGCAAAGTTCTGAGGTCAATGGAACAAGTACCCTCACACAGGAACTGGTGAATAATTCCCATCAGATCTGCAGTGGGATTTGGGGAAGGAGCAGCTGCATTTGTCTGCCTGCTCCTTGGGCATGTTCTACCTGCTTAATTGAAGGCAAGTCCAAGTGAGCCATCTGTTGACCTGGTTGAGGAATCAGAGCTTCCCACTAATTTAAAGATAATTCTTACAGGTTATTAAAGGCCTAGAAGGAAAGGAGAGATGGATAAAAAACAACAGTAAGAAGCTTTGCCTCAGAGGCACAGGTAATATCTGTAACAGCTGCTCCACCCTATGCCTTAGCTAATTGTTAAATGAATCACCCTGGCAAAAGAAGCATTAATAAAGGGAAGTGAAGACTGAACATCTGGAAAATAATATGAAAGGGAAGAATTTTCATATTTTGGAACTCCTTGCTGGGTGGGAACTGCTTGGGGAGACAGCTCTAATTGCTTGTCTGAGAGAATGAAAAGCGAATCTATTCCCAGTCTGAAATCAGCCCAGTCATTGTGAATTCCTCTCTGCTCTCCTGTCCCAGTGCCACAACTCTTAGAGGGGGCCCTGACCTGCAAATAACAGACAAACTCTTCATCTTCTGCTCCTTGGCCAGACAGCAATGTGCACCACAAAGGCAGGGGGAGCAGCAGCCTCCTCAGGAGCTGGGTGGAAGCTCAGAAGCTGTGCAAGATGCAGGATCAAAATAAGTTTATTCTGGAGTCACCAGCCAGTCTTGGTGCTGCTGGGTGGTTACTATTTGATTAACCAGCTTTCTGCCTGAGGCTGTCAGGCTTTCCTGGCAGTGACTGTGGGGCAGGAGAGGAGAACACCAGGCCTGCTGCTGCTTGTGCTTTGCAATTCTTTGCTGGATACAGAGAGCTGGAGACATGGCCAGTTTCTCTCTCTACAGAAAAACGGACATGGCCAACACACAGCAGAGCCCTCTGTGCAAGGCCCCTGGTCCAGCACAGCAAGGAGCTCTGCAAAATGAGCCCACACCACAGACCCTTCATGATTTGGCACTGGAAGCTGGGCTGGATGAAACTCTGGGACATTCTTGGGTCCCATTCAGCTTTGGTGAGGAGAACCAAACCAGAATACCACAAATCTCTCTGACAGTAGGATGCTGGGATTTTAGCACACACCTGGAAAACAGATTGTGCTGCAATAGCTGTGCACTAACAGAGTCTGACTGGGTTTGCCTTTTCTGCTCACCATTTCCTGCTCACCGTCTCCTCACAGAAGTAGCTCATAGTGATCATGATTCTTCCACATTCCTTCCATTTGATCTTCTTGCTCTTCTGCCATTGTTCAAATTCTCAGTCTCTTGTCTTGGAGAAGAACCTCCTTCCCTTAACACCTCAAAGAGCGCTGTGCAGCCAGGTCTCCATCCAGCAGAGGCAGAGCTGGTGTCTGCACAAACCAATCCTGGGCAGCCACTTCCCAGGGCACGTGTCCAGCAGGGCACAGAGGGTCTGCAGCAGGGCCATGGTGAGGGCAGGGGAGAGAAGCAGCCCTGAGCCAGGGCTCTGCAGCAGGACAGGCTCACAGCTCTCTCATTTCAGCAGGAGTGTAAAAGTCTGAGCCACTTTTCTAAACAGAGCCAGGAAATAACTCAACTACCCTTGAAATGTAATGCTGCTCCCCGGCCAAGCTTGCATGGCATTGCCAGTGGTGTGTCACTCCCCTCCAAGCTTTCCATTTCCGCCTGCAAAAGGAATGGGAAAGATTTTCAGTATTTTAACATTTCATTGGTGTAGGTGAAATGCCAACCTGAGCATAGGCAGAGCTCCTAGGTGGCACCCCACTGCTAAGGTCCCCAGCAGCACCTGGCATGTCCCAAATGTCACCCCTCTGAGGACCCTGGACACCTGTCTCTTCACCAGCTGAACACAAAACTTTCTGCAACTGGTTTCTCCTACCTACTTCTCCCTGATGCTCTTCTGGAATATTTCAGCATGGGAATCAATTTTGCAGGCAGGAGACCTGACACAGAGATGTGCCCTCTGGTACAGAGATGTGCCACCAGCTCCATGGCACAGGGATGTGCCACCAGCTCCTGACACAGGGATGTGCCACCAGCTCCCTGGCGCCGTGTGGCACTCGGGAGGGCTGTCCAGTGGCACAGAGCAGACGAGGGCTCTGCTCAGGCATGGAGAGGGACACAGCACCCCGGGCACCCTTGGGTGCAGGGACAGAGCAATGCCGCGGCAGCACAGACAGTGCTGAAGCAAAGAGGAGGGGTTGGGGCTGGGCAGGAGCGTTCCCAAACATCCACACAAGGATCCTAAAGCATAATTATGAAATTTTAAAAAACAACTTGACGTTATAATTATCAGGGTTCCTGGAGGAGCGGCGTAATTGAATTCGAGGGTGTCTCGCTCTCATTGCAGGCACTAACGAGAGAGCGGCTCCGCTTCCCCCGCAGCCTTCCCGGAGCCCTGCAAAGCTCGGGAGACACCCAACAATTCAATTATTGTTTCCCTCTGGAAAGCAGATCATTTTAGACACGCGGCCAGCTCTAATTACAAAAGGAGAGGGGGAGAAAATTTCTTGTGTCCAAAATTATTTGACTCATTAAAAGGATTTATTTTTCTGCCAGGCCTGAGGAGCCGGAGCTCTGGTGGAAGGATGGGAAGCAGCGAGGAGCAGCGGCTCTGGCAGGAGGGATGGAGAGGCGCCCCTGCCCTGCAGCGCTGTCCCCTGTGCTTGGGGAGCCCCTCCAGGTGCCCCGTGGCCAGGAAAAGCTGATTTCCATGCAGAAGGAAGCCGTGGCTCCAGCCAGGGCTGCTCGGAGCTCACACAGACCATGGGTGTGCGAGGAGAGCAGGGCTCGACCGGAGCTGCGGGAATTTCCCTCCTCGGCAATGATGGCATGAGGTCCTTCACTCAAAAGCTTCATTATGCTGTTGTGGTTTTTCGGGGTTTTTTTTCCCCCCTCGGATTATTTTTAAATGCTCTTTTGTGGTGATTTTGTGAAGGGGAGGTCCCTTTTCCAATTAGCAGTAATTAACTCATCTGTAATGGGGTTTTTTATAGCCCTCCATTTCCTGTGGCAGGGAGAAGGACACGGGCAGGAGGAGGCTGAGCTGCTGCTCTGCCCCAGGATGGATCAGGGCACCCCAACCCTCCCAAGACAACGCTTTAGACGGGATTTTTTTTCCATTTGATCTATTTTTATAATTTTTTTTATAATTAAAACAGTGCCTTCATAGGCTTTACAGGGGCAATGCTGCTGCCCAGCGTGTACAGCTTGGGCAAGAAAAAGCGATTCTGGGCAAAAGGCTCCGGAATCACTGCATGCCCTCATCCCCAAATCCACACCTTCCCTCCTCTCCAGCGCAATGAAATTAATTCCAGCGTAATGTTTATGGTTAATTTGAAATCCAGCACTTGTTAGCTAATCCTGTTAGTAGCTTGTAAAAACAAGGGATCCCTTGTATAATCAGTAATTATAACAGGCATTTTATGTTAAATTGTATCTAATAAGCAAGACAAAAAGAGAGATGTGTTCTCAGATGGAGCTTCCCTCATTAGAAAAAAAAAAATCAAAAAGAGGTAAAAATTCTTCTCCATTATGAAATTATACACCTAGAGGGGAAATTAAATATATATATATATATATATATATATATTAGCTGGTGGATGTCACAGCAGAGTGTCACATCAATAAGTTTGGGATGGCACAGCAGAGTGTCAGGGGTGGAAGTTCGGAGTGGTTTCTGTGCCCCCGGCAGGACCTGGCCCGGCCGCCTCCGAGGGCAGGAGGAGGAGGAGGAGGAGGAGGAGGAGGAGGAAGAGCGTGTGCAGCCCAGGGCAGAGCGGTGCTGTCGGGGCCCGGTGTCCGGCTCTGCATGGACGCTCCATGCCCCGCGTCCTCCGCACCTTTTTGGGGCAGGAGTGTGAGAATCAGTGAGAAATGGTGCCCCCCCAAAAAACCCAAAAAATTAAAAATAAAACTAAAAAAAAAATACCATTAAAAAAATAAAGCCCCTCCTGCTGCGCAGCAAACGATTTAAGCCCTGAGGAGCAGCACCCACCCCCAGCCCGGGGGGCTCCCCCCGGCTCTCTCACCCTTTTGTCTGGCTGTAGGGCCACCGGCCCCGGGTTCCGTGGTTTATTTGCTGTAATGACTAATGGAAATAAAAGAAGATAGAAAAAAAAAAAGTAAAATAAAATTTTTAAAGAATTAAAAATAAATATAAAAATAAAAAATAAAATAAAATAAATAATAAATAAAATAAAAATAAAGTAAAATAAAATAAAATAAAATATATAAAATAAAATAAAATATATAAAAAATAAAATAAAATAAAATATAAATATAAATAAATAAAACAAAGTAATAAAAATTATATAAATAAATAATAAAATCCGAGCCCCGGGGCAGGCTGGAGCGGGCCATTCTCTGCAACTTTTTCCCCGTCTGAAAAATCACACTTCCATTAAACCGTCCCTTAAAATGTGACAATGTTTAACCACCGGAGTTATTGTAAATACGTTTAATCAAATAGACTCCCGAGGAAATCTCCCTCCATAAACATGCAATCTTGTCCTTTAAACACGTGTATAATCAGGAAATCTAATTAAAAGCTGATGGGAGGCCGCGGCGGGTTAATTTGCGCGGGCGCGGGCGGGATGCGCGGGTGCCGCCGCTCGGCTCCTCCACCCCGGATGGCAGAGCCTGCCCGGATCCCCAACACCGCGAGTCGGGGCCAGGAGCGAATGTTGTTTTAGCAGGAAAGCAGTAATAACAAAGCCATTTATGCAAGCACATTAGAGCGGCCGGAATCCCGCCTCTTAGTTAAAATTTTTGAGCCAGAAAATTAAAAACAAATATTTAACTTCGCAATTTTCGCACACGCGCGCACACACACACACACACACACGCGAAACTTTCCGCATGCATATGGATGAAGCCGGGCCCGCGCTCCGGAGATGGTTTAATGCCCTTTGGGATAAACTCAGATAAATTCATGGGGTTTTGGGGCGATCCCGTGCGGGGACAGCGCGGGAATAAACGGGGATAGCGCAGGAATGGGCGGGGGAAGCGCGGAATTCCAGGGGGATGCGGGAATGGGAGAATGGGGGAAGGGAAGGGAAGGGAAGGGAAGGGAAGGGAAGGGAAGGGAAGGGAAGGGAAGGGAAGGGAAGGGAAGGGAAGGGAAGGGAAGGGAAGGGAAGGGAAGGGAAGGGAAGGGAAGGGAAGGGAAGGGAAGGGAAGGGAAGGGAAGGGAAGGGAAGGGAAGGGAAGGGAAGGGAAGGGAAGGAGGAGAAAAATAAAAATCAAAAAGAAAAAGCAACAAAGTCAGAAGAGAGACGGGAAGACAAACACCAGGCAAGTTTGCTGCCTGGGTTTGGCAGGGCACTGCGGGTTTGGGTCAGGGATTGGCACCGGGACCGGCTGGACACCCCCAGCTGGGCGCCCTCCCGAGCATCCCATTGCAGTGCCCGCATCTCGCTGCCACCGCAGATCTCCTGCCCTGACGCTTCTCCCCCAGCACACAAAAACTCTCACATTTATCCTTCTCTTTTTCCCTCTTTTATTTCCCTACCGTCAATTTGCCAACCGAGCATCATTTCTCGGTAAAATTCAATTTAACGAGTGCAGGCTGCATCGAGCGGGTCCTGCCGCAGCGGGACGGGGCATTTGCCGGGGCCGTCGGTAATTGCAGCTTTTTGGGGGATTTGGGAGATCCTCAGCATCGACAGCCACTGAGTGTCATTTCCTTGGCTCGCTGGGGAAGTATGTGGAAGTTATTTTTATTGATGTGCTCCTGGTAGATTGTTTTGGCAGTTGCAATTTCCGTGTGACAGATCCAGACTCTCCTCCGAAAATCGCAAAAAAAAAAAAAAAAAAATAAAAGAAAAAAGAAAAAAAAAAGAAAAAGCACCTTGACATTTATCCCCAGCTTCTGCTGCTGCTCAGTAACGTTTAATTACAAAACTCGGCTGCGATGCCAACCTGTATCGGTCATTAGGAACCTTTTTAAAACCTTGTCAGCCTGCAATGAGAAACAGATTTAATGGAGGCAACCACACAGATCCTGGTCTGCCAGCTGAAACTGAGACTGAGCAAAAGAGGATAGAAATGCCAAAAAAGCCACCACACTCCCTTCCTAGCAACCAACTCTTTAAATTTTTTACACATTTTTTTTTCCTGCTCTTCAAACTGCTTTTGAAGAACTGGGCAGGATCTTTATTTTTAGGAGGTGTTTTGGAGAGGGAGAAACAAGTTTTGCACGGGAGTGTCTCTCGCGTCGGTTTGGCTGGATTTGTTGGTCGGGTTTTGGGGAAAGAGGCGATGAGAGACAGAGACGGCCCGTGGCGACCTCCCCCTGTCCCCGGTGCCCTCCCGGTGTCCCCGGTGCCCTCCCCGGTGTCCCCGGCTGTCCTTGCAGCGAGGGGACGCCAGGGGGCAAGAGGCGTTCACAAAGGCTGCATCCCTTCATCCCTGCATCCTTCCCATCCCTCCTTCTCCCCATCCCTCCATCCTTCCGCGCCTCCATCCTTTCAACCCTTCGCCCTTCCATCCTTCTCTCCCCTCTCTCCCACCGGGAGGTTCCATCGCCTCAAAACCGCAAAACTCAGGTTTCTTATTGAAAACAAAAGGAAAAACAATCCCACAAAGCGATCTAAATTCCCAACATGCCCCCAGCCTTATCTCCACGTGCACCTCGTGGGCACGGCAGCGCTGCCTGGCACGCAGCACAGCCGGGCGGAAACAATATCCCGCAGCCTTGTAAGGGACGGCGGAGTTTATTTAAGCCAGCCATTAATCCTGCTTACCTTGCCGCTATTTGGACCTAATCCTATTTCCTCTGTGCATTATAGGGACAGTGAAACGGCACATTTTTGTTGTGCTGGCGGGTGGATGCGGGCTGGCGGGGAGGAGCGGGGCCGCCCGAGGAGCCGGAGGAGCGGGATGCGCTCCGCGGGCAGCAGCAGCGGCCTCCAAAGGAAATCACTCAAGGGAAACTTCGCCAGAGACACACAAAAACCACCCCACATTCAATTTCCTGACTACTGCTTTCCTGCCCGAGTTATTTATTTTGGCAACCGCACGTTCAATAAATGAAATATTCAATCAACTGACCTCCGTGCCAGCTCATATGATTCTTTCAGGAGTCCACTTTTTTTTTTTTCTTTTTTAATTTTATTTTATTTCAGTCCTTAGATAAACTGCAGGGAGGGTTCCCATATCCCAGCTTTGCTTGGCAACTGATGCATTACGTGGCTTATGAATTTAGCAGACAATGAAGCCCAGTGTGGCTGAAGCGGACCGTACACACATCTACGTGCCATTTCCCAGGCACGACAGACATCAGGGCAAAGTATCACTCACTCTTTCATCTTTTTTCACACCTTTTCCTTCCCCAGACTTTGCCCCAAACGCTGCGTTGGGATGTGAAGCTAATGCCAGAGATTTTGCTGCAGAAAAGGAAACCACTTAAAATAATCAGATGGCAAAATACCAGGCTCACCCCCGAGAGCAGCATTTGTAATGCTCCTGCCTGGCATTTTATTCCTAGCTTTATCTCCCCGTATCACACAAATCCATACACTGTGTATCATTTCTCTTTGAAATGCCATGAACTTGGTGTTTTAAATCGAACCAGCCTTTCTTTATTTTTTTTCCCTTCCTTTTTTTTTTTCTTTCTTTTTTTTTTTTTTTTTTTTTTTTTTAGGCACAAAACAATGGGGATTGTCAAAGGGCCCCGGGTTGAGCTTTTCTGCGTGTTCACAAAGCGTTAAAGCTTTATCGAACAAACCGGCTCTGTCTGACCCCTGCCAGACAAAAGGCAAGTTCCATTTTCCTCTGCAGAGAGCAGGGGCACAGAGGACACACGGGGGATGTACAGTAGGGCTGGGTGGGCCACGGGGTGCCCCGAGGTTTGGTCACCCAGCCAGGACCCTGGTGCTGCCAGCCCTGCTCCTTCTGGAGGTGCTGATGTGCTTGGCCTCATGCAGGTAGGTGCCAGTGCAGCCAGAGAGCTGGCATGGGTTTTGCCACCTCTGCCACTGGATTTGTATGGTGCTGTGCTGCTTTTAGTGCTGTTTCTAGTGCATTTTTACTGCTGTAGCCATCTCAGTGAGCCTGGACTGAACGGATGTCTGTCGGAACTCAGCGCATCCCTCTGGGTGTCCAGAGTTGCCGAGGACCCCATCAGGGGGTTCAGAGACCTTGCATGCTGCCCAGAACACCTGGGGATTTGATTTGGACCCTTGGAGCGAGTTGCCTACTTTGTGTGAGGACGTGAAAGTCACACAGGTTTGAATAGTGTAATAACAAAATGATCACAGGGTGAAAATGTAGATTTTAGGATTTTTGGTATGGGGGTTATGGGGACAAGATGGAAGAATCTGGGCGTGTCTAGTCCTTCTTTCTTCTTCTTGTTCTCCATTTTCTGCAGTGATGTTGGCACTTTGGGATTGGTTTAGAGTAGAAGTGCACTGTCTAACATAGGTGATAGGTATTGGGAATTAAGTGTAAATATGTTATATGTAGTTTGCAGTATAAAAGGACAACACCAACTCAGGGGCGGTCAGAGTGCCTGTGGCTGCCCTGCTGGGCAGATCTTGGCTGGGCAGAAAGAAAATTTTATAGATAAGAATTAATAAACAACCTCAAGACTGAAAAGTGAAGAGTTCAGACTCATTCTTCAGTTGTGCAGAGACAGAGACTGCACATCTTGGGGCAGCAATCATCAACAGCAACCCCAGAGATGTCCACCCACCATCAATGGTCCCGGAGGGTTTGAATTTATGAATTTTTCCTTGAGATTTTGCACAGAGCAGAACCACTCCACTGCTCCCAAGGTTCACATGGATGATTTAACATTTCCATAGGTTTTTTTCTCAAATTTTGAATAAGATAAGAATTTGTTGTTGTTCTGGAGATGGGCACCGCCAGAGAGGCTGGGAACAGTGGCCAGGCATTGAAGGGAGAAATAGTCAGAGAGGGCCATCACAATTTTCTAGTTTTTTTATAATCATCTTAAACTCCATCCTTCCTCAAGCATTTTCTCCTTTCTTAATCTGATGTCTTCCACCAGGAGACATTTCCTGATCTCTCCATTGTATGTCCTTGCTGATATCTGGAGCCCAAATGGCCAGAACAGTCTTCTGAGGAACAACACAGACAGGGGGACAACTGGAAAAGACTGGATCTGCAAATGCTGGTGTCTGGATGTGGGCATTTACATGAACCTGGCCTCTGTGCTGCCCATGTGAAGCCCTCCTCAACCTGGTGCAGAGGAGCATTGGTCTGTTGTCGGCTCCTGGTGACATCTGCCATCCCCACAGGAGTGTCCCAGACCCATCCCAGTGGCACCAGTCTCTGCTAACCTCAGCTCTGCTTCACTCACACGTACAGCCCAACGTGGAGACACTGGGCTAAATCCTGCCTAGCGTGTCTGCAGCTTTGACAAAAGTTTGAGCACTGTTTCCTCCAGCTCCAGCAGCAGCCAGGCAGCAGATGAGTCAGTTTATTGACAGTCCCCACCGTTCCCATCAGCAGAGATGTGTCTGGAGCACTGTGATGTTGAGCAGTGTCAGGAGTTTATTCCTGCATCTGCCTCTCCTGTGGGAGGATGAGCACAGAGACACCCTTTGCTGGCACTGGAGCTGAAATGGGCTGCTCAGGGCAGGGTGGGAGAAGCCCTCAGCTCCTGTGAGCTGTGCTTTGGGTGTTGCTGGTGAAAGCCCCACTATCTCTCCCTTGGGTTTGGTTATTTGCAGAGACCCTCCTGCCCTATGCCAGCTCTATCCCACAGGCTGCAGAGCAGTGCCACAATAACACAATAACTGCCTTTCTGCAGGTCCATCACGTTCTCACAGCACCAAAGCACCCACAGATTTCCAATCCTGCTCATAAAATGTCAATTTCCAAGGAGGAGGCCATGACTGTGCTCGTTTTGGGGTTTTTTTGAGCTTTGGGTAGCTGGCAGTGTTTTGCATTACTTGTTGAGGGAAGCTGGCACTCGGCTCTGCCGTCAGTGGAGATTTGTAAGCCTGATTATATTCCTAAGCATATGTTTGGAAATGAGCAGCAGCTCTCTGAAGTCAGAGGAATTGCTCTGATTGCAAATCTCAAGTCAAGAGGAGGGAAGCCTGGCTGAGGGTCTGAGCTCCCTCTTGGAAGAGCCACAGGCAGTGAGGAACAGCTCTGGGCTCTGCTCCACTTCCCCAAAGCTGAACAGAAACCAGAACAAACATCTCTGTCATGAAAATCCCATAATATCACAGAAGTGTTTGTGTTGGTGCTTTTTAAGTGCATAAATGACGAGCCATATTGCCTGGGTGTGCAAGTAAAGCCTGGCACCATTTCTGGGGTATTTTACGTGTTTTGGGGAACAATCCTAAGGAGAAAGGGAAGTTCATTGAGTGCAGGGTGCACCAGAATTTCCCCCCAGCAGATGGCTGACTTTGAGTGCTGGAACAAGTGGCCAGGGCTGAGCAGCAGCAGCAGATTCACATCACTTTGCAGGGTTCAGCTCTTCCTGTCTCTGGGCTCAGCTGCTGCAGAAGATGTCTCTGAACAGGAGCCACAGTTTCACTCCCAGAACAAAAGCATTCCTAGAAGAACACCATTTGTTTTGGGACAGCACCCTTGCCCTGGAATCAGCCAGATTTGCCTGTCACAAAACTGCCACTGCACAGCAATGATTCTGGTCTGTGAACCCCAAAGTCGTGAGAGATTTGAAAGACTGGAAAGGCAAGTGGGTGCTCTGATTGCTCCATGGGAGAAGTGGTGGGAGGTGAGCACCATAAAGCATTACCCATGCAGGGTCACGATTCTGCAGCACTGACTCTTACACTTTCTGCATTCCCTGCCCCCAAACATGCTGGTACAGAAAGCTAGGCCACAAAACATGCTTGAAAAAATTAAATTTGAATTGCATCCGTGTCGGTTTTCACATTAGAAGGAAAGTGCTGCTCATGCAGTGAGGACCTTTCTACACGGGCAGGTAGTGCTAGGACAAAGGGGAATGGCTTTAAACTGAAAGAGGACAGGTTTAGATTGGATAATATAAAGAAATTCTTCACTATCAGAGTGGAGGGACATTGAAACAAGTTGCCCAGAGAAGATGTGCATGCCCCATCCCATCCAGGACAGTTTGGATGGGGCTTTGAGCAGCCTGATCTAGTGGAAGGTGTCCCTGCCCATGGCAGGGGGCTGGAACAAGATGATTTTTAAGGTCCTGACCTGAACCATTCTCTGTGTCTGTGACCCAGCTCACCAGGGCTGAGAGCTGCTGCCTGGAGCAGTTTTCATGTGATGCCTCCTGTGGTATCTGTCCCTCCAATGAGCTGTAAATCCCAGCCTCAGGACTGGAATTACTCCCACTTTACACCAGCATAGGGAATGGGACAATCAGGCTGACTTTGTGTAACTGGGACAAGAGAAAATTCTATTTAAATTCTGCACCCCGCCAGTGAATCTTGCAGCAGCCTAATTTTTCTATGAATAACGCCTTGGGCAAGGCTTGTGTGGCCCAGAAAAGGAAAAGAAAAGGGTTGAATTTCCTCCATCCTGCTTGTTTGTAACCTCCTTCCTAATGGGGATGGTGAATTTGGGGAGGTTTGGCCCACTGGTTGCCAAGCCAGGGCTGTGCTGTTGGAGAGGGCACCCAGGTGGGGATCTCTGGCACCTGTTGAAGCAAGGAGGGGCAGATTCAGGGACTCAAACACTTGTGTGACTAAGAAAGAGCAAAAATAAAATGTAATAAAAAAAAAAAAAAAACTTAAAAAAAAGAAAGAAAAATTAATTGAGTAACCTCAAATTACAAATCAATTTGAGGAAATCCCAATCTAGCTGCCGACACTCTGCGAGCAGCTGAAGCTAAACTCATTGAGCAGACAGCTCTAATTAGCACACCCTTGCTCCATGTGGCATCTCCATGTCAGGTGTGCCTGGTCCTGAGCCATGCCACTCATCAGTGTGACCCAAAATCCATTGAAGGCAGGGTGTCACTGCTCTGAGATCGTTCGGGGGCTGCAGAAAGCCAAACTCCAAATTTCTCTGCTCCAACACCTCTGTGCCGCCTCCTCCCAGCCACCCCGGGCTGGTTCCTGACCTCATTCATGCCAGTGCAAATCTGCAATAACTTCATGTTAGCCACAGGGTTTATTGCAAATTGTCCTTGTGTAAAGAGACCAAAATCTGGTTTATGAAGTTGGTTTCTTTTTCCCTCATTCCCAGGCAAGGAACCCTTCTGCAGTTGGAGTCAGTGGGACAGGTTTCACCTTTTAACTCAGGGAGGGCTGCTCCCAGCTCACACTGATGGAAACAAGGGCCAAACCCATTTCCTCCATCACCAAGCAGCATTGCCTTGGTGATGCAGGATTTAGCCCTTTAGATCGAGTGAGAATTGGAATTTTTTTTAAGAAGCCCAAAATAAGATGAATACCAGGGTACCACTGCAGTGAGGCATGTCAAGTTACTAGAAGGGGATGAAACACTGCACAAAAAAAAAAAAAAATAAAAGAAATCCCTCTCTTTCAGTATTAGTGAAAGATGTGACCTCATTCTTTTCCTGGGGCTGTAGAGAGATATGTGGCATTTTCCTTGTAGAGAAGTGTATTTTTCCTTTGGGAAAGGCTGAAAGACTACTTGGGTAGTGTATTATTTTAGACATATTTTGCATTCCAGCTCTCCCTCAGAGGAGGAAGTTGTTCTCTCCCACTTCTTATTCCCCTGCACTGAGCCACTTTTGATCCAGTAGCTGGGAGCAGACCCCTGGCTGATGCAAACTCCAGCATCCACCAGGTTGTGCTGATTTACACCTGGAGATTTACACCTCCACCACAAATTTCTGGTTTTTCTACAATCTTAAACTCCATCCTTCCTCAAGCATTTTCTCCTTTTTTAACCTGCTGTCTTCCACCAGGAGACATTTCCTGATCTCTGCATTGTATGTTCTTGCTGATATCTGGAGTCCAAATCACATTTAACTCTGTTTGCAAAGTGTGTGGCGATATATTGGGAAAAGGCAGGTAATATTGTCACGATCTCATACTTTTTGGATTTCACTGCCCTGAGGAGAGCTTGAAATCTTCCCACTGTGTTGAAAACACTGCTGTAGGGGCAGTTGTTGCTCATCCTTAGTGAAGCATTTGAATGAGGCAAAGTTTGTGGGGAGAAATGGCATTTTTCATTGGATTGCTTGGGGTGCTTGCACACAGCAGTGAGCCTGTGGGCTCTGCACCTTTCAGATCTGAAGGAAAGCAAGGGTGCAATGCACCTCCTCTGCCTTTCCACACCACCTCATCTACCCCTCCAGCTGCGATAAAAGGCATTCCCTGACCCACAGCCACCATCCCTGGGAAGCCTTTTCCCTCCTTGTTGACCTGGGGCTGCAGAGAGCTGGGTACCTTCCCCAAGTGTGCACAGGGACACTGCAGATGTCACATCCAGGCGTGTCCCTCAGGCTGCCCTAACAGCCATGGGGAGAGGAGTGGATGCTCCCAGGGTGTGAAGCCCCTACCCAACAGCTCCTCAAGCAGGTGACTCCTCTGTTTGTGGGCAGCCACAGGTCAGAGTCAGTCCTGAAGGACTGAGCTCCATTCCCAGTCTTCCCTCAGCCTGGTGGGGATGTTGGGAAAGCCCCCAGGGTCCAGGGTGTCCATCCCACTCCTGCAGCTCCCAGGGAGGTCACTGCACCCAAAGCTGCTCTTTACAAGACAGGTACAATTCCAGCACCTTCAGGATGGGGTCCAAGCAAGCACTGATGGCTTGTGGAGCCATCATTCACTCTTTTCTTACCCAGGCTTTCACTTCTTTCACTTCTTTCCTGCCTTTCTTTCACTTCTTACCCAAGCTTCTCCAGAGAGCTGCATTTTTCTCTCGACCCTGTATCTGCCAGGGTATACTCTGTTTTTTCCATTCCCCAAACGCTGTTGCAATCATTTCTGCCCAGATTTATCTCATTTTCAGCGATGTCTCTTGGGTTTCATCTCTATTAAATCGTTTGGACACTGGGAAGTGGGATTACCCCACTTAGCTGTGGCTGTCTCCAGTGTAAGTGACTCCGTGTGTGCTCCTGGGCAGGGACAGGGGGATGGAACAGCTCCTTTTGGGGTCAGCTTGGGTTCCTGCAGGGAAATGGTTCCTACAGCTCTGTGCCCCCAAGCAGACAACCTGGGGTGGCTGGCTCCCATCTATGATTCCAAATTATTGTCTTCTGAGCCCCCTGGTGCAGTGCAAGGCATCCCTGACCATGGCAGGGGTTGGGAATGAACAATCTTTGAGGTCTCTTCCAGCCCAGGGGAGGGTGGAAGGGAAGGGTGAAGGGTGAAACAGCAGAGTGGAGGGTGGCAGAGGATGCTGAAGCAGGTTTGCTGCCCCAGCTGCTCCTGAGGGTATTATCCTAGCAGCAGGAAAACAGTCTTCACACCATGCTGAACAAGAAGATTTTCTAATGGATGTTAAGGCCAAACCCACCAGAAGTTTCTCTCAAAAGGGAAGATTCTTACAGGGCTCGGTAATGAAGCTTCACTGATGAAAGTGCCTGGTGCTTTTCTAAGAAATCGGTGCAATGTAAGAGCAACCAGGGGGGTATTGACTTTAAATACACTGACTTGGTTTGGTTTTAACTTGTATTTTGGATCAAGAATCTTGAAAGGAGGTTTGACACCAGCTTTTATGGTAATACTTCTCCCTGATGATACCACACCTTTCCCCCAGTCACCACTGCAAGTAAAACTAAGAATAAAAGCATTTTTTTAATCTTTACACTTTATATTAAAAAATAACTCTCAATAAACACCTTCCAGGATCACTTTTGACATTAAACATTGATTTCTATGTCTGTTATAAACCTTGAAGAATTGCCTCAGGCACTTGTAATAATCTAAGCATTAGATAGAAGCATTTTCACTATCTAATTATTACCCAGTTTAATACAAGCTGCACTTCAAGAATATTTGAAAAAAGAAATTATCTTTAAAAAAAGAACCCATCCCCCAGCAACTTCACTGTTGCTGTTGGAGCCAAATGCAACACACATCAATGCAGGGAATACAAATCAGACCACCCAATAACACAACTTTTTTGAAAAGCCATCAAAGCCTGTACAGAAATGTCATGGTCTTCTATCTAAACAGGCAAAAATCTCTCTCCATTGCTCTTATTTCCAGAGGGAATAACATCCAGTTTCATTCTTTCCCATTTCCAGAACATGGCTCCTTGCTGAGCACATTTCAGACACAAGGTTAATGCAGCAAAGGGATTTGTGCACTCCCACAAATCAGTCCAGGACTGATCCCTGCTTGTTTCTATTTGTGATGAATCATTTGTTTTTGTATTTTTCCCCAAAACAGGGCTTTTAGGAAATTGAAGTTGTGAGCACTTGCCTGTAATTCAACTCATATGAGGTCAGTGAGTTCCATCCAGGCACAGAACAGAAAATTTCTGTAACAGCCTGAATTTAGTGTCTCCTGTACTTCATACAGCTGTTTCCATAATTTATGTGCACTTATTTAACTTGGCTTTATAATTCTCACTCCAAAAAATTATAGAGGAATAAAATATCCAGCAGAGGAAATGAAATACTCAAGCTGGGATTAATCTCATAGAAATACAGAAGGGTTGGGTTAAAAGGGACCTTAAAGATCATCTCATTCCAGCCCCCTGCCATGGACAGGGACACCTCCCACTATCCCAGGCTGCTCAGAGCCCCATCCAGCCTGGCCTTGAGCACTGCCAGGGATGGGGCAGCCACAGCTTCTCTGGGCAGCCTGTGCCAGGGCTGTGCTGAAGGATTTCCTCCCAAAATCTAATCTAAAACTGCCCTTTTTCAATTCAAAGCCATTCCCCTTTGTTCTATCACTACATGCCCTGCACTATTAATGGGGAAAGTGTGAGCACCAAATCTAATGCAATAATGACTTATTACAGAAGGAAAGCTATATTTTTTTCCCCCTAAATTATGCCAGTGGAGTACTGAAACCCGTTTGTCTCTCGTGGTACTTTTGTCATAAATCCAAAAGGCAATTAGAGCATTTTAAATCTTGCCTGAAGTAACTCCTGATTTACAGATTTTCCTGCACAGCTGTGAACAGCCAAATTGGGCTTAAAATTCTCCAGTGAGACAGTGAGAAAGCTCATGTTTTGTTAGATATGTCGATCTCCTTCTATAACCCTGTGAGGAGTTTGGATGCTCCACATCTCAGACAATCAGGCTTCTCCCTAAGTGTGGAGTTGGGTGTCCAGTTGTGGACAGAGCTGCTGCTCTCATTTGCTTCTCAGCCAGACACATCTGCAATATTAACGGGGAAAGCTGTGAGACAAATTCTGAGAGACAGCTTCAGAATTGGGGCATCTCAAAGGCCCCCAGTGAGAATGATGAGCAAGGGTCACTACAAGGTGCCAACCCAAGTTCTGTCCTTTTAGGGACCAGGGATGACATTATCCCATGCTGGCAGAGTTTCCTTCCTTGTCTTTGTCCTCTGTGCTTCATTCCAGGAAAACTTTCTGGTGCTGCTGTGGTGCTCACAAACAGGAATGGCAACACTGGAAATCCCCTGAACAGATCTCCATCTACATCCCACTCCCAAGATTTGTCTGTGATGGACGTGGTTTAGTCCAGAGTGGGATCTATCCATGTTCTGTATCTGCCTGGTACAGCATGCAACCTCTCAGTATCAGCTGGGTGATGGATGTGCTTCTCTTTACCCCTGTGGATGCACAGTGCCCATGGTTTCATCTGTTGAGTTTGTGAGGGTCCCCAGGATGAGGTGAGAGATGAGAATCTGACTCCATGTTCTCAGAGGGCTGACATATTATATTATATTATATTATATTATATTACATTATATCATATCATATTACATTACATTATATTATATTATATTATATTATATTATATTATATTATATTATATTATATTATATTATATTATATTATATTATATTATATTATATTATATTATATTATATTATAATATATTATATTATATTATATTATATTATATTATATTATATTATATTATATTATATTATATTATATTATATTATATTATATTATATTATATTATATTATATTACATTATATTACATTATATCATATCATATTACATTACATTATATCATATTATGTTGTACTTAAACTATACTAAAGAAAGAGAAGAATACACAGAGAAGACTTAACAAGAATGAATAATTAAAAAACTCAGAGTCCAGACACAGCTGGACCATGATTGGTAATTAAGTAAAAACAATTCACATTAAACCAATGAGACAATGACCACTTGATAAACAATATCCAAGCCACATTCCAAAGCAACAAAACAGGGAGAAGCAATCAGATAATTATTGTTTTCATTTCTCTCTGAGGCTTCTCAGCTCCCCAGGAGAAGAATACTGGGCAAAGAGGATTTTTCAGAAAATGTGATGGTGACATTCATCTGTGCTGGTTCCTCCCATTTATTTAGGGAACAAAGTTTCACAGCATGATGATCTGTGTGCATCCTAGAGAAGCTGGGGTGGGAAATTTCAGCTACCCAGTGTAGACTGGGAGCCTTCTCACTTACAGCTTCCACACTCCATCTCCTTCCTTCTGTGCTTGGATCCCTCCCTGCAGTTTTATCCCTGTCACATATTTTTAAGGTTTTTTTTTCCCAGAAGTGTAAATGTTGAAACAACGTTGGCATCAGTGTGATCATTTCGAATTTCTGTGAGTGCCTGGAAAAGCCCCAGGATATGAGATGATGATAGGCACTGAAAAACACCTTCCACTGAAGAGGAGAGTCAGCCACAAGCATTGCCTGCAAGCTCTGGAAAAACTGGACAGAAATGGGTGACAGGTTCCTACTTTTCCCCTGCCTAAGGGGCAGCAGAAGGAGGTGATCTCCTGAAGCACAACACCAAGAGAGTCACTGAAGGAAGACAAAGTCCCTGCAGCTCTGGTTTGTGACAGTGTTCACAGGGGTCCGAGGATGAGGGAAGAGATGAGGATTTGACTCCATGTTTCAGAAGGCTGATTTATTATTTTATGATATATATTATATTTAAACTATATTAAAAGAATGGAAGAAAGGATTTCCTCAGAAGGCTAGCTAAGAATAGAAAAGGAAAGAATGATAACAAAGGCTTGTGGCTTGGACAGAGAGTCCGAGCCAGCTGGGCTGTGATTGGCCATTCATTAGAAACAACCACATGAGACCAATCACAGATGCACCTGTTGCATTCCACAGCAGCAGATAACCATTGTTTACATTTTGTTCCTGAGGTCTCAGCTTCTCAGGAGAAAAAAAATCCCAAGGAAAGGATTTTTCACAAAATGTGTCTGTGACACTGCTTTGCTTTGACAGCAGAACCCCTGTGTGCTTTTTCTGCTGCTGCATTCCCCCGTGCAAGGGACAGGAGACACCCACACCTGGACACTGGGGGTGCCAAGCAAGAGGATGGAGCCCCAGACCCTCCTCTGCTGGCTCTCTTTGCCTGTGGCAAGGGGTGCTGGTCCCATCCAGCCCAGGATGGCTGCTGCCTGCAGCCAGAGGTGCTTTTTGAAGGTGGCAGAAAACTGACGCATCAAAAGTTTAGCCCAGGGGCTGCTGTCAGTTTACTCAAGCAAAATAACTTCATACAGCTTTCAGAGCTTTTGGTGGGATTTCCCTGTGCAGGGGGGAAACATAAATAAATGGGAACATTTTCTGGAGAGAGACACTAACTCCTGCTCCTGGGTGTAGATGGGGAAAAGAAAGGGTTGTGGAAGTGGGGGAAGCAATAGGGAAAGGCTGGGATGGGGCAGACAAGCAGGAGGGAACCCCAAATGGCACAAGGAAGGGCAGGTCCTGTCACTGAGCATTGTGACAGTGTTCACAGGGGTCTGAGGATGAGGGAAGAGATGAGGATCTGACTCCATGTTTCAGAAGGCTTGATTTATTATTTTATGATATATATTATATTAGAACTATACTAAAAGAATAGAAGAAAGGATTTCATCAGAAGGCTAGCTAAGAATAGAAAAAGAATGAATGATAACAAAGGTCTGTGGCTCAAACTATCTGTCTGAGCCAGCTGACTGTGATTGGCCATTAATTAGAAACAACCACATGAGACCAATCACAGATGCACCTGTTGCATTCCACAGCAGCAGATAACCATTGTTTGCATTTTGTGCCTGAGGCCTCTCAGCTTCTCAGGAGGAAAAATCCTAAGGAAAGGATTTTTCATAAAATGTGTCTGTGACAGAGCATTGCAGAGCAAAGCCAGCCCCACGTAATTAAATCTAATATATATAAATTTAGCACATATCTATCCCTCCAGACAGATACACTCACAGAGGAACACAGGAGCATCTTACCTTGCTGTGCTACAGCCCAGAGCCCTAAGTGCCTGCTAAAGTGGCAAGGCACCTGGTACCAAGACACAAGAATCTGTGTTTGAACACTTTATCCTGGTGCTCAGTAATTCACTAAACCAGGACAAAGAGTTTTAAACCAACAGTTTGAAAATCGGCTGTATTGCAATTCAGACAGACACCTTTCCTCTGCCAGGCCAGGGGTTTAATAAACACACCAGGCTCACGCCTGAGCTCACAGAGGATAACCTGTAAGCACTGAGTGACAGATTTGACACTTTTTTTTGAGACATACTAGAAATCCCAGTTGCTGGAATCGATGTCAAAATTTCTCTCTTTTAGGGTTTTATTTGTAACCTCTCAGCTCCTTGCCTTGGGAGTCAGGGGCAGGGGAGAGGATGGGTGAGGGTAACTTCCCCAGGAATGTTGTTTTAATGATGCTCTGTTTGTGTGATGATTTGGAGCAACATGAAACCTTGACATGCTTGGGGTTTTTTCTTTCAATCTTGTATTACAGAGGTTTGGTTTATTTCCTTTTTATCTCCATGTGCTTAACAAAATACAAGTGTTGGCTGGGACTTAAGAACAGGGTCCTGACATTGAAAGGACATCACCTGAGAGCAGGTGATGCTGAGCTTTCCACTTTGAAAGCTCAGACATGGCTTTTTTAGTTCTGCTGTGCTTCAGATGGGCTGGGACTGCAGTGGTTTATCCTGGATTTCGGCAAGTGGGAGGATACAAATGGGATCAGACCCCAGCCCAGCCTCCCCCCACACCCTCCTGAGCAAACAGACTCAGGTCCCTGGGCAAGCAGCAAGGGGAACTCAGTAGAAAGCACTGGCAACATGAAACTCCTGTTTCCACCTCTCCTGGACTGGCTCTGAAGTTGATATCTTGCAATGTGATGCCTTCCACAAGTGTGGGTGAAAATGCTGCAGGGCCACCAGGTGTCACAGACATCTTCTGTGGAAAATCCTTTCCTTAGGATTTTCCCTCCTGAGAAGCTGAGAGGCCTAAGAAACAAAATGTAAACAATGATTATCTGCTGCTGTGGAATGCAACAGGTGCATCTGTGATTGGTCTCATGTGGTTGTTTCTAATTAATGGCCAATCACAGTCAGCTGGCTCAGACTCTCTGTCCAAGCCACAAGCCTTTGTTATCATTCCTTCTTTTTCTGTTCTTAGCTAGCCTTCTGATGAAATCCTTTCTTCTATTCTTTTAGTATAGTTTTAATATAACATATATCATAAAATAATAAATCAAGCCTTCTGAAACATGGAGTCAGATCCTCATCTCTTCCCTCATCCTCAGACCCCTGTGAACACTGTCACACCCAGGTGAAGAAAATGCTCCAGTTTTGCTTCCCTTGGTGATGGTGGGGAAGGGGACAGGGCACGAGGTGATGCCCTCAGAGCTTGTTCTGACCTCAGTGCTGGGCTTGGCACCGTCCCAGGGCTGAGCCCCCTGGGCAGGGCTGCCAGGCAGGAGGGAGCTGTGGCTGGTCTGGAGGTTGGCATCCTTAACTCAGCTCCAGGTCTGACCTGTGAGGACAAAGAGAGAACATGCCTGGCAGTGACTGTGCCCTGCCTGCGTGCCAGCCTGCCTGCAGGGGGCTTGTTCTTTTCTGCTTGGGGGTTTATTTTTAGGTAGAGCCCAGAGACGGGGAGGCACAGGCAGGGCTTCACCCTCTAGAGCACAGACAGCATCTGAATATGTGATTTCACAAGAATTCTGCTTGCCTGGAATTGCACACATTAAAGCTTTTGGGGGAAAAAATGCTTTCTAATTACTCAGTTGTGTTATAAACAAGGTTTTCCCTGGTCAGGATTGTTGTTGGGATTGTCATCATCATCATTATTCCTCTGCCTCATGCAGCCCTGGTGGATGCAGGGATCAACTCACCTGGTGTTTTCTGTGCCTAAACCATAACATTCCTCATCCCAACAAGCTCTCAATCCACAGATCCAGATCCATCGGAGAAGAGAGCTGTTAGCTGCCTTTTACAATTCAGCTACAAACAAACAGGGCCACTGCTCTTTTCCAAGGTCACCTGCAAGGTCACCACAGTATCAGTGATCAACAAATCATAAGTGCAATACCTGGAAACTTCACTCTGGTTTCTGGAATGAAGTACGTCATCCCAAGGAGAATAAATGCTTCATTTTGTGCTAGAGTTCAGGGGACATCCATAATTCAGAAATTGGATTTGTGTTGGTTTTGTCTCAGCCTGGGCAGGTGTCCCCTCATGGCATGACCACTCACCAGCTGCTGTCATCCAGCCCTTCCTGGACCATTCAAACCTGTTGATTTGCACTTGCCAAGCCCAGAGCAGCTCCATTTAGCAGGTGATTGACATCTTGAGGAAGATTTAATTGAACAGGCCCTCTCAGAGACAGCATTGCTGGGACTTAGATCCTTTTCACTCAGCTTCTGGAGGCACATGTCAGAAAGGTTATGAGCAAATTTCCCGCTTGGAAAAGCTGATGGGCGACCAACAGCAAGCAGTTCATCCTCATTAGTGACAGGAAAACACCACGGGTGTCACCTGAATATTTCTGGTCTCTGCCTGCTTAAGCAATGCCCAGTCTGATACTGAGCCCCTCTTTTCCAGAGCAAGCAATTTGATTTATTACCTGATAATTCATACAGTTCCTGCAGATCACCATTCACTAACCCAAGGATAAATGTTACAGCCATAAATGTGGGACAGAGGAGGCTCCTCATGCAGGAGGTCTGTGGCTGGTCTGGTTTTTAAAATGCTTTTGCTGAATAGTAACAGCTGCTCTTGTAAACCTGCTGGCCAGTGACTCCCCTGCTGACCATGGGGAAGAGATGTCAATGTCTTGATGTTTTGACAAAATGCCGCATTTGGATGTTGAAACATTTCAAAATCACAACATTTGTGCTGTTTTGGTGTAATTATGTCAGAAATTAACCCACAAAAACCTCATGAGGTCCATCAAGGCCAAGTCAAGGTGCTGCAGCTGGGTGAGGGCAATCCCCTCTGCCAATACTCACTGAGAACAGCCCTGCACAAAGGACCTGGGGACACTGATGGATGGGAAGCTGAACGACCCAGCCATGTGCAGCTGCAGCCCAGAAAGCCAACACATCCTGGGCTGCAGCACAAGCAGCATGGTCAGTGGGTAAAGGGAGGAGATTGTCCCCTCTATCTGCTCCTGTGAGCCCCCTCTTGGGTGCTGCATCCAGGCCTGGGATCACCAGCTCAAAGGGACATTGTCACTTGTTGGAGGGAGTCCAGAGCAGGCCACAAAGGTGCTCAGAGGGCTGGAGCACCTCTCTTCTGAAAACAAACTGGGAGAGTTGAGGCTGCTCAGGCTGGAGAAAAGAAAGCTCCAGTGAGACCTTACTGAGATCTTTAAATACTTGAAGAAAGAGGATTTGTAAGAAAGATGAGGAGAGTGACAAGGACAAGGAGTAATGGCTTCAAACTGAAAAAGGGCAGGTACAGATGAGATATTTGGAAGAAATCTTTACTGTGAGGGTGGTGAGGCTCTGGCACAGGTCACCCAGAGAAGCTGTGGATGTCCCATCCCTGGAAGTGTCAAAGGCAAGGCTGGACAGGGCTTGGAGCCACCTGGGATAGAGGAAGGAGTCCCTGCCCATGGCAGGGAGCTTGGCCTGGATGATCTTAAAAGATCCCTTCCAACCCAAACCATTTTCTGTTTCCATGAATTTAATAAGCTAACCAAATATATTTATTAGTCGGCTCCAAATCTACTTTCCCGGTGCCCTGGGGTGTGGCTGGGACTGAGCTGAGAGCTCAGCTGGAGGAGCAGAGGGACCCTCAGTGCTGACCCCCACTGCTTCATCTTTCCTTGAGAGTTAATCTCTTTTATGAAATTTGACATTGAAATGCCTCCCTTATACAGCAGATTATTACTGTAATTAGCTACAGGATAAATAACAGTGTATTGAGTATTACACTAGATTTATCCTTTATTCTGTCACTGAAACATGTTTTTCCCCTATTGCTTCTCCCAAATCATCATGAGACTTTTGTGAAGAGAATATTTGCACAAAAAGCTGTGGGCAATTGCTCTTGAAAAGATTCTTGCAGTTACTTAATACTGTGAAAGGGCAAAATGAAATGCTATTTAAATGTATTTTCATGCTAAATTAGAATAATGAAACTTCCTCTCGATGCTCTGGCAATGAAATTGGAGACAACTCACTTTACCCAGGTAAACTGGGAGCAGCTCCTCATACAGGAGGAATGGAGATCCTCAGTAGTTACTTTTAATATTTTAGATGACTGTTTGCCATCCTTTAATGGCAAATCTTTTAATTTCTTTTAATATTTTAGATGGTTGTTTGCTTTTTTAAAAAATAATTTATTGTAGCCTGCTCCACTTGAAAACAAACTTTCAGTGTGCCACAAGATGGAGGAAAGAGGATTCTTGATGGGAATCAGGGAAACTCCAGTGAAAACAAGGTTGGGGAGAGTTTTAGGGGTCCCAGCATAAGGAGCTGGAGAGGGACTGTGCTCAGCAAAAGGAAGTGACATTCTCTGAGCATCATCAAGGAGACAGAAGACACCACAATTTCGGGATACAGCATGCTCAGGCTCCTTTGGGGGCCCTTGCTGCATCTCCCATCCTCCCAGCTCCTAAAATCACCCCAAACCCAAATCCCTTTGCACGAGCAGCTGCTGCAGGCACCATGCTCCTCTAAAACTGACATCATCCCCTTCCCTCTGGAGAAGGGCTTGTAAACAAACCCTCTCCTCTGCGACAAGGCTGTGCTGTGGCTCTGAATAGCAACTCCCAGAGCCAGCCAAAGCCCAGAGCTGATATTTTCTCCGTGGCAGTGCCCTTGTGCTTCCGTATCTCGCGGCTCCGCAGCAGCGTGGCGCCAGGCTCGCCATATGTGCCGAGTTCCTGCCTGCCCCTCCTCACTGGAGCAGCATTCCAGCCTGGAATGGGGCTGGGCACTGAGAAACTGAGAAAATTAGACTTTCCTTCCTCCCCTTCACCTTAGCAGTGCCCACAGTCCTCAAGGTTAGGTTTGTAGGGATGAGGAACTCAGGATGGTGATGTTTCTCCTTCTATGAGTCGCTCTAAAACCTCCTGATCCTATTCCTGAAGCAAATAGGCAGGAGCTGCAGGAAGAGAAATAGGGTTAGGAAGCCCAGCTGTGCAAAGAAGAAGGCAGGAAAGAAGTGGCAGCATTTTCCAGCTCTGGTAAATACAAATAATCACAGTGAGGGACAGGGATGATCTCAGCAGCCCCAGGACAGAGGTGTCCCATAAGTGTGCACACCTTGGTAAAAATGCTGACACTCACCTTCTGTGTGTGTCTATGTGTCTATTATATATATATATATATTTATATATATATATACATTTATATATATACATTTATGTATATATATATATACACACATTTATATATAAATATTTATATATATTCAATTTTTATATATATATTTATATATATGTATATGTGTATGTGTATGTGTATGTGTATGTGTATGTGTATATGAATATGTATATGTATATGTATATGTATATGTATATGTATATGTATATGTATATGTATATGTATATGTATATGTATAAAATGGGAGTTTTATATAAAAATTTATATAAAAGCATTTCTATAAAATGCTGGTGTTTTTAATATATATGTATATGTATATGTATACATATACGTATATGTATAAAATGGGGGTTTTACATAAACATTTATATAAAAATTTATATAAAAGCATTTCTACAAAATGCTGGTGTTTTTAATATATATGTATGTGTATATGTACATATGTTTATACGTATGTACATTTATACAAATACATGCATATCTATATATATAGATAAATATTTGTGTGTAAATAGATACATGTGTAAATTTTCCTGTATCTCTCCTCTCTCATTGATGATGTCTAAATAACATCATTTCTCCATGCTGGACACAGTCCATCCCCAGTGTTTCTCCTGCTGGGGCCCCTGAACATGAAAGCAGCCTCATTTTTCTACAGGTAGCCAAGAGCTGCCCTAATTCCCATCAAGAAATCCTCTTTCCTCCATCTTGTGACACTTAAAAAGTTAGTTTTTAAGTGAAGCAGGCTATTTATAAAAAGAACCCTAAAGGAAAAAAAATATTATAAGCAATGCATTTGCTGATTTATTGTACCAGCACACCCACACACACACCCAGAAAAGCCCAGCCCAAACCACAGCCCTGCCCCTCAGGACAGAACCCGCCTGGCTCAGCAAGAAGCAGCTCTCCTGATTATCATTTCACAATCCAGAGCACCTCACCTCCCATCAGATGTGTGTTTTCCTGTCGTACAGCTCACCTGAGGCTACGCAAACCCCTGTGAGCTGCTGCTGCCTGTCTCAGCCCTGGGAATACAACTTAATGATTCGCTCCTCGCCTGGACCAGCATGTCAGCCCCTCCTGATCATACAACTTGTTTAACCTCTTAGGAATAGGAGCTACCCTGACACCTGATGTGTCACATCAGCTATCAGGATGCAAGAGAGAGATCTGGCTGCCCCATCTCCATAAATCCTTGATCTCTGTAGCAGGGCTGTCACTTCTCCCTGCAGAGGCTGTAACTTCGGGTTTGCTTTGAGCTGGCTGCGCTGCACCTTGGGTTTGATATCTTCATCACGACTCAGAGCCTCCGTGCCAGCCCAGGATGGTGTTGCTGTGACTGCTCTCAATGATGGTGCAAGGTGTCCAGCAAGGACTTCAAAGCCTTTGCAGATGCTTTTTAATGATGGCTCGTAGTGAGCTGTAAAGTGAAGAGGCATCATTAAATGTCTGCGCAGACAGAGAGAGGAATTATCGCTTCTGAGGCCGTCCCTGAAGGTCACACCCCTGAGTGGGCTCAGCCAGGATGGTGCAGCCCCCCTGTCCTGCCCCACTCATTAGAAAACACTTTATTTTAACCAAATTGACACCTCCATAGCAGCAAAGTGGCCATAAATCACAACATTAAAGCCTGGAGATCAGTGCTGCTGCTCTGAATGCAGTTTGAGCAACTCACTACTGCCCATCCATATCCACATCAGGGCATGCCCTTCCTTCTTCTCTCCTGGAAAAAAAAATCCTGGAAAAGAAGTAGTCCAGCCTAGGAAAACCCCTCTTTCCAAACTGGGAAATGCCACCTATTATAAGAACTTTTTTCCCCCTTTTTTCACCCATCCAGTTTTGTTTCCATGGAAACATGGCCAGTAAATCGGCCAGAGGCAGCCCGGGAGTGGGGAAACCCCTGGGGAGGGTTCCATACCTGAAAACTACAAGGGGTAATTTGCAAAACACGGGGTTTTTTTTTCCTTGGGGACTCCCAAGTCTCTCCAAATGTTTAAATGCAAATACAAGATTAGAAAGTTTCCTATAAAAAATATGAGCACAGAGTTTAACAGCAAGATATTCCCACCTAAACCTGGCTGGTGCTTTGGAGAGTCTCAGCTTCAGGTGGAGATTCTGGTGCATGGCCTTGTCCCTTGCACTGGGGACAGATTTTGGGGCTTGGGGGTTAAGATAGGATCAGGGTGGTCCCTGAGATCTGTATAAAGGAAGATGTAGGACATAAATAGATGTGTCTAAGTATTTACACAAAAACAAAAAGAATAAGAGATTAAAACCTACAAATTTTAAATATATTAAATGTTATTTTTAAAATATTTTAAATGTTATCAGTGAAAACAGAAAGCACTGATAAGTGCAGCTATGGGACAGCCCTGGAAACCAGAAATCACTTTCCATAAAGAAAGAGTGTCCAGCCTCAACCAGATGCACCATTCCATGCCATCCCACTGCAGGGAAACAGCCTGACATGATGCACATGGAAGCAATGCCACCTTTTTGACATATCAGCAAAGAAATTCCCAAAAACATTTGCTCAACACTCCCTTTCCCCAGGATACATCATCTGGAAAAGTCTCATGTTGGAGACCCAGGCTGAGGCTGAGCAAACCTGAACCCGCAGCTGCATCTTGCTGTTGACCTTCCCACTCGCTGTGTTTAATTCAGAAATCCAATTATATCACTTTTAAATCCCCAAATCTTGTGCTCTTTCTCCTGTGCACATCTCTTCTCCAGCCCTGATCAATATTTCCAAGCCTCTAACCAGGCAGCAAACCTCAACTGCGCCGCAGGATTTGCTCTCGCGCCGCCAAAGCAAAGCCCTTCCCTGCTGCTACCCACGAGCCTGCCGTGCTGGTCAGGGAAAATCCACCCGGGGGGGGTGATGGACGGCTCTAGCCCACCTCTCTGCTGCTAGAAAATTAAAATTAAAAGCCAGCTGTGGGTGTGAAGCCGGCAGGGGCCGGGTGCTCCCTCTGCCGTGCGGCCGCAGCAGTGATGGGCTCCGGGCAGGGATGCACAAAGCAGGAAGGGAAAGTCCAGCCAAAGATCTTGTTTTCACATTAAAGTAAAGGGTTTAGTAGCTAGTGAGGATGTTCTCTGCCTGGCCACATGTGTCAGGCTGCTGCTGGCAGGTAGAAAGGCAAGCTGGAGAAAAGAGCTGTGGGGACAAAGGTGTGATAGGGTGATTGCTCTGGAGCCCCTTGGTCAGGTTAAATCTGTGTTTCAGAGAACACAGAGGCCCCTGTGTTCAGGACCTCAAAGAACAGATATCTGGAAGACTGCAGGATCAGTGGGTGCCTGCAAAGGGACACGTTTTATTCCTGGAGGCTTTGCACATGCTGACTTGTATCAGCACTGCTGTTTGCCTTAGAGAGGCTGTAGCATCACTAAGAGGTCAGCTGAATGAAGGAGGTGATTTTTGTCCCCCTTAACTCCCTTGCAGCATCAGCCCAGCCAGCCCTGAGGAACCCTGCTCTCCCTTGCAGAAGGTTTAACCCATAACCAAATATTGTTAGACTGGGGCAAATGTGTCATGAGCTCCAGGACATAGCTGGGATGGAGGCAGAAGCTCAGCCCTGCCCCTGTCAGTGTCTGCCAGGGCTCAGCTCAGAGATGTGCCTGTCCTGAAGGCAGACAGAGATTGAGCACTGCTTGTGCTCCTTCATGATGCAAGTAGGTGGCCAAGCCCGCTGTCTGACACACAGGGCCCTGGAAGGTGCTCTGAGTTCTCTCCAGAACCTTCTTTTCTCAATGTGAGCAACCCCAGCTGTCTCAGACTGTCTCCAGGAGTAGGTGCTGCAGCCCTCAGAGCATCTTCATGGAGTCCTCTGAACCTGCTCAAGCAGCTTCACGTCGTTTATACTTAGGGCCCCCGAATAATTTGTATCACTGCTTATCTCACCCTAAAAATATGTTCCAAATCCTTCTTGGGGGTTCCCCTGGGTCAGGACCCCCAAAGTTACTGTGTGCAGCTCTAACTGTGACAGCAGAGGGGAAATACCTCCAGTAACTACTCAGTTAAATGCACATAATCAGCCATTTGCTGTATCTTTATTTCAAAATAAAGGGAAGTGCCTTGCACCCTATAGTGCTGGTGGCTGCCTCCACTTCCCCATCCAGGCTGTGGCAGGGACATTTCTCCTTGTGGATGGGCTAATGGGGAGGACACAAGTCCCTGCAAAGCCCCCCCATGCCTTCAGCACCAATCCCATCAGAAAGGACCCCGAGGACAGCGGCTGGGGACACTCATGCATGTTTTCTCTAAGTGGGGAGGATGGCAAAATTGGCAAGGGGCCAGCGGGAAGTATTTGTAAACACTTTGTAAATGATCCAATTTTCCTGAGCATCTGTTCACGACTCACTTGCCAGCTCATGGACCCAGTGCTGGTTGCTGAAGTGGCAAAGGCTGGAAAAACCCCAGACTCAAAGCCCAGACTCTGCTGTGACTTCCATCCCATCACCCAAGCAATTAATTGGCAACAGCCTCGCTCTGACAACGCAGGCTCCTCGAAATAATCAAACTCATTGTCAGGAAGGTGCCTCGCCATTATTGCTCCTGAGAACAATGTGCTGCAGCCCACAGACACCTGCAGCTGGCCTCCCATCAGCATCCTTTGCCATGGTGAGGACATGGCCAGCGTTCCTCCTGGAGAGCTGCTCACAGCCTTGGCCGTGCTGGAGCTAGGGCTGACTATGACTAAAACCTAGTTTGGTCCTAGTTAAGCCAGCAGCAGTGAGAGCAAGTGTTTTCCATGGAGGGTTAAATATTACAGCAAGCTTGACACAGTTTTCTAGGTTTTTGGATAAAGACTGAGCTCAGGAATTGGCAGCAGCCTGTCAAGATGAAATGACCTGGTGTAATCTCTGATTTCTGTGTCCTGCTATGCCCTTTCCCACTGAAAGCAATCAACTCTTTTAAAAAATTGCAATATTTTGCAAAAAGGATTTCTTCTTAATAGAACACCTGGAAAGAATGCTTTCTGATTTATTGCACAAGCACGCCCACACACACACATCCAGAAAAGCCCAGCCCAAGGACACCAGACTCCACAGACCTAAATGAATAGTGAGGATCCAATAGATATTTAGAGCTGTGGTCCCAGCTACATCTTCACTTGTTTATTTTTTTCCCCTTTAAATTGGGTTGGAATCACAAGACCAAATCTCCATTTCCAGCATAGATTGGGACCCTCTTTGCAGGCAGGATCTGCAGGCAGGACAGTTTATCAAGGATTTGGAGCAGACTGAAGAAGCAGAAGGGATGTACTGGTTCTTCATCCCATGTTAGTTCAGTCTTACAAAGACCACAAGGTATTTCCTGCTTCTTACTTGGGAATTTCACGTGGAAAATTCCTCAATACTGAAGGATGCAACGATTCTAGGGATGCTTTTCATCCCCACTCTCTTCTCTCTCCAGTAAATTAGTGCTTATGTGGGAAATGAGCTCAGACATTGCCCCGGGGTCAGAGCATCTGCCAGCATTTGGCTAGTCAAGCTCTGCCATCAGTGCCCATCAAATCCTGCTTTCACACCCTGGCCTGGGGTTTTCAGAGGTGATATATTAATATTTTTATTTTTTCCCAGGTGAAGATGACCCCATTCATGGCTCCTAATCCCTTTGTCCTCTTGCTAATAATTAGAGCACTGAGAGGCCGGGGAGCACGCCTGGCATGCCTGGGAAAGAACAACTCTGCTGCCTCAGGGAGGGTTTCTTCAGCCAAAGGAGAAATTGCTAAAATAAGAAAAGGAGAAGAGAAAAAAAGCCAGCAGCCCTTAGACGGGCTGTGTCTGTTCAAGGACAAAATATCCCTCCCTAAAATCCCTGGTACAGGAAGGGAAGGGAACATCTCCATCAGGAGGGAACCACAGAAAAGGGATGGAAGGGAGGAATCACAGCACGTTGGGTGAACAATGCGGGATCTTTGTGGAAACCCAGGGCACTGGGAATATTTCTCTATCTGCTCTGGGGTGCCCTGACCACCAGGGCAGCACTGACTCTGACCCTCATTCATGGAGAAAGTTTCCTAAACTCCAGAATAGACCAGAATCCACAAAAGTGTGAAATAGATTATAGAGAGCAGTGTAGGTGTATCATGTGGTGAGAAATGGAGGTTTTGGGATTTTTAGTATGTTGAGGATGGAAGCAAGATGGAGGGCACAGGGTGTCATCTTGGGTTTCTTCTTCATGCTTCTTCCTTCTTCTTCTTGTGTTTGGGTGGCATTTTGTAATTGGGCAGAAAAGTCCCCATTGCAGCTCTGTGGGATCAGTTATTGGGTTAAAAGGAAAATAATCCAGGTGTCAGTTCTTAATTGGATAGTTTAGCTTTAAAAGACCTTGGAACAAGAGATTGTTGGCCATTTTTGCCGTGCTTTTCCAGTGCACTGAGCCTGGTGTGGACAGCGTGCAAAACTCTAGATAAGATAACAATAAACAAGAACCTGAAGACATAAAAAACCCAGTGCATCTCCCTTTCCTGACACAAAACTGCTCCAGGAGGGTGTCCCCCAACAGGGGAGCCCTCCACCCTGAGGCCCAGAGGCTGAGAAACCAACAGATCTTGTGCTAAAAACTAAAGGTGCTGGAGGCTCAGACTCCACTCGTACATCACATCATCAGAAATCTTTACCTGGATTTAACAGGATGATCTATTTGAACCAAGAGGGGAAATTCTGTTCCTTACCGTATCGCTCAGAAATCCCTGTGAGTTTCTTGCCATGCAGGCTTGTCTGTAAATGAATCCTGGAGTTGAAAACCCAGCCAACCTTCAGAGTGGCCTCATTTCAGTGACTTTTTGGTTTTGGGGGTTACTTTTGGGAGGTGTGGGCTCCCCTAGGTGGGCTCCTTGCTGTGAGGATGTTCCATGGGAATTTGTCACAGCAATGCCATGGAGCTCATTGCCACAGAGGAGCAGTAGTGTCACCTCACCTGCCAAAATCCCCAGATCAAATTTTCTCATCCCCAAAAAAGCCCATTTCAGGCATCTAACATCTAACTGGGATGGGCTTGCAGGACAGACGATGATCATCTCCTCAGACCTCTGCAGCTGGTGCCACGGCTCACACATTCCCACTGCAAAGCTTTTCCTTGAGGCTTTTCTTCACAGAAAAAAAAAAAAAAAAAAAAAAAACAAAAAAAACAAAAAACCAAACAAAAAACAAACAAACAAACAAAAAACCCCCAACCAGTCTTGTGGTTAATGTATCTTGGAAACTTTCAGGCTCATCGGTGCAATTTTTTTCTTCTAGTTGTCATTAACCTGCCTATAGTTGGTTGTGTGTTCTTGATTTAAAACCAATGAAGCTGGAGTGGAAAGCCTGGGTTATTTTTCTTGGGATTCCATAGACCCTAGTCAAGTTCCCAGCAGAATATTCTAACACTGGGAATTAACTGGAGTGTCTTTTCTTGTGCCCAAGCAAGTCAAAGTCTGGTTTCAATGTGTAATAAAAGCAGAATGGTACCTGTGGGATAAAGGGCAAGACACACCTTGAACTGGCATGGTGAAATTATCTGTAAGCACAAAAGGAAGATTATCTGTAAGACTGAAAGGAAATGGCTCATACATATCCAATAAATAAAAATAATGATGTTCTGTTGTTGGGTTATGAAAACAGAGGCAGGAAAAGCCCTTGGCTGGGGAGGTTTTCATACCAAAGAAATTAAAATATCCATTATTTCCAACATAAAGCTACTCAGATTATTCTGCTGGTTCCACACAGTATCACCTGCCTTTGCAGTGAGGTCTAGTTTTGCTCTGGTGTCTGATGACTCCAACTCACCTGTAAAGGTGCAACCCCCTCACAGTGAGCAGGTGCAGCTTCAGCGGATCCCACTGCCCAGAGCCCTGCCCAAGCTGACCTGAATGTTTCCCTGGGTGGGCATGACCGAGAAAGGCTCAGTTTGGTCTGGTCTCCCCTGGGCAGGAGGATCCAGGAGGCAGGAGAGGTGGTCCAGGGCTTTTTAATGCCTTGATAAAATCTCCAAAAGGGATTCAGCAGCAGCACCAGGACACCAGAGAGGGTAATGCTTGTTTCAGCAAGAGGCACTTCCTCCTTCCCTCAATCTCTGTGTCCTTCCTTCCTTCCTTCCTTCCTTCCTTCCTTCCTTCCTTCCTTCCTTCCTTCCTTCCTTCCTTCCTTCCTTCCTTCCTTCCTTCCTTCCTTCCTTCCTTCCTTCCTTCCTTCCTTCCTTCCTTCCTTCCTTCCTTCCTTCCTTCCTTCCTTCCTTCCTTCCTTCCTTCCTTCCTTCCTTCCTTCCTTCCTTCCTTCCTTCCTTCCGCCACTTCCGCCACTTCCGCCACTTCCGCCACTTCCGCCACTTCCGCCACTTCCGCCACTTCCGCCACTTCCGCCACTTCCGCCACTTCCGCCACTTCCGCCACTTCCGCCACTTCCGCCACTTCCTTCCTTCCGCCACTTCCTTCCTTCCGCCACTTCCTTCCTTCCTTCCTTCCGCCACTTCCTTCCTTCCTTCCTTCCGCCACTTCCTTCCTTCCTTCCGCCACTTCCTTCCGCCACTTCCTTCCGCCACTTCCTTCCGCCACTTCCTTCCTTCCGCCACTTCCTTCCTTCCGCCACTTCCTTCCTTCCGCCACTTCCTTCCTTCCTTCCTTCCGCCACTTCCTTCCTTCCGCCACTTCCTTCCTTCCTTCCGCCACTTCCTTCCTTCCTTCCGCCACTTCCTTCCTTCCGCCACTTCCTTCCTTCCTTCCTTCCTTCCTTCCTTCCTTCCTTCCTTCCTTCCTTCCTTCCTTCCTTCCTTCCTTCCTTCCTTCCTTCCTTCCTTCCTTCCTTCCTTCCTTCCTTCCTTCCTTCCTTCCTTCCTTCCTTCCTTCCTTCCGCCACTTCCTTCCTTCCTTCCTTCCTTCCTTCCTTCCTTCCTTCCTTCCTTCCTTCCTTCCTTCCTTCCTTCCTTCCTTCCTTCCTTCCTTCCTTCCTTCCTTCCTTCCTTCCTTCCTTCCTTCCTTCCTTCCTTCCTTCCTTCCTTCCTTCCTTCCTTCCTTCCTTCCTTCCTTCCTTCCTTCCTTCCTTCCTTCCTTCCTTCCTTCCTTCCTTCCTTCCTTCCGCCACTTCCTTCCGCCACTTCCTTCCTTCCTTCCTTCCTTCCTTCCGCCACTTCCTTCCGCCACTTCCTTCCTTCCGCCACTTCCTTCCTTCCTTCCTTCCTTCCTTCCTTCCTTCCTTCCTTCCTTCCTTCCTTCCTTCCTTCCTTCCTTCCTTCCTTCCTTCCTTCCTTCCTTCCGCCACTTCCTTCCTTCCTTCCTTCCTTCCTTCCTTCCTTCCTTCCTTCCTTCCTTCCTTCCTTCCTTCCTTCCTTCCTTCCTTCCTTCCTTCCTTCCTTCCTTCCTTCCTTCCTTCCTTCCTTCCTTCCTTCCTTCCTTCCTTCCTTCCTTCCTTCCTTCCTTCCTTCCTTCCTTCCTTCCTTCCTTCCTTCCTTCCTTCCTTCCTTCCTTCCTTCCTTCCTTCCTTCCTTCCTTCCGCCACTTCCTTCCGCCACTTCCTTCCGCCACTTCCTTCCGCCACTTCCTTCCTTCCTTCCGCCACTTCCTTCCTTCCGCCACTTCCTTCCTTCCTTCCTTCCTTCCTTCCTTCCTTCCTTCCTTCCTTCCTTCCTTCCTTCCTTCCTTCCTTCCTTCCTTCCTTCCTTCCTTCCTTCCTTCCTTCCTTCCTTCCTTCCTTCCTTCCTTCCTTCCTTCCTTCCTTCCTTCCTTCCGCCACTTCCTTCCTTCCGCCACTTCCTTCCTTCCTTCCTTCCTTCCTTCCTTCCTTCCTTCCTTCCTTCCTTCCTTCCTTCCTTCCTTCCTTCCTTCCTTCCTTCCTTCCGCCACTTCCTTCCTTCCTTCCTTCCTTCCTTCCTTCCTTCCTTCCTTCCTTCCTTCCTTCCTTCCTTCCTTCCTTCCTTCCGCCACTTCCTTCCTTCCTTCCTTCCGCCACTTCCTTCCGCCACTTCCTTCCTTCCTTCCGCCACTTCCTTCCTTCCTTCCTTCCTTCCTTCCTTCCTTCCTTCCTTCCTTCCTTCCTTCCTTCCTTCCTTCCTTCCTTCCTTCCTTCCTTCCTTCCTTCCTTCCTTCCTTCCTTCCTTCCTTCCTTCCTTCCTTCCTTCCTTCCTTCCTTCCTTCCTTCCTTCCTTCCTTCCTTCCTTCCTTCCTTCCTTCCTTCCTTCCTTCCTTCCTTCCTTCCGCCACTTCCTTCCTTCCTTCCGCCACTTCCTTCCTTCCTTCCTTCCTTCCTTCCTTCCGCCACTTCCTTCCTTCCGCCACTTCCTTCCTTCCGCCACTTCCTTCCGCCACTTCCTTCCTTCCGCCACTTCCTTCCTTCCGCCACTTCCTTCCTTCCGCCACTTCCTTCCTTCCGCCACTTCCTTCCGCCACTTCCTTCCTTCCGCCACTTCCTTCCTTCCGCCACTTCCTTCCTTCCGCCACTTCCTTCCTTCCGCCACTTCCTTCCTTCCTTCCTTCCTTCCTTCCTTCCTTCCTTCCTTCCTTCCTTCCTTCCTTCCTTCCTTCCTTCCTTCCTTCCTTCCTTCCTTCCTTCCTTCCTTCCTTCCTTCCTTCCTTCCTTCCTTCCTTCCTTCCTTCCTTCCGCCACTTCCTTCCTTCCGCCACTTCCTTCCTTCCTTCCTTCCTTCCTTCCTTCCTTCCTTCCTTCCTTCCTTCCTTCCTTCCTTCCTTCCTTCCTTCCTTCCGCCACTTCCTTCCTTCCTTCCTTCCTTCCTTCCTTCCTTCCTTCCTTCCTTCCTTCCTTCCTTCCTTCCTTCCTTCCTTCCTTCCTTCCTTCCTTCCTTCCTTCCTTCCTTCCTTCCTTCCTTTCCGCCACTTCCTTCCGCCACTTCCTTCCGCCACTTCCTTCCGCCACTTCCTTCCGCCACTTCCTTCCGCCACTTCCTTCCGCCACTTCCTTCCGCCACTTCCTTCCTTCCGCCACTTCCTTCCTTCCTTCCGCCACTTCCTTCCTTCCTTCCTTCCTTCCTTCCTTCCTTCCTTCCTTCCTTCCTTCCTTCCTTCCTTCCTTCCTTCCTTCCTTCCTTCCTTCCTTCCTTCCTTCCTTCCTTCCTTCCTTCCTTCTTCCTTCCTTCCTTCCTTCCTTCTTCCTTCCTTCCTTCCTTCCTTCCTTCCGCCACTTCCTTCCTTCCTTCCGCCACTTCCTTCCGCCACTTCCTTCCGCCACTTCCTTCCCTTCCGCCACTTCCTTCCTTCCGCCACTTCCTTCCTTCCGCCACTTCCTTCCTTCCTTCCGCCACTTCCTCCTTCCCTTCCCTTCCCTTCCCTTCCCTTCCCTTCCCTTCCCTTCCCTTCCTTCCCTTCCCTTCCCTTCCCTTCCTTCCCTTCCCTTCCTTCCCTTCCCTTCCCTTCCCTTCCCTTCCCTTCCCTTCCCTTCCCTTCCCTCCCGCCTCCATTCCTCCCTTTTTCCCCTCCTTTCATCCTCCCATCCCTCCTCCCATCCCTCCCTCCAGCCCTCCCATCCTCCCCGGCTCTTTTCAAAACAGGATCCCCCATTCAGAGGGGATTTCTCCACGCCAGGCCGATCAGGGGGATTAAAGAGCAATTAAACCTGATAAATTATCTGCCTGAAACATTTTTTCAAAGTGGCCACTGTGCTGGAGCAAAGTCCCCGTCGCTTCATTTCCCCTGTGAAGGGGGATCAGCGCAGATCAAGCCGCGCCGAACCCGGTGACCTCCGCCTGTGGCGGGCGGGACGGAGCGAGTGACACCGGCGGGGCTGGGACCCCGGGGAGCGCCGGGGATGCTCCAGGCTCGGGAGGGCAGAGCAGAGAGGGAGCAGCCTGCTTCCTTCCTTTGGGGCTAAACAAACAGAGCTCGCAGAAATCCTTGTCCGAATTTCTTCCCTCCAATCTGATATTCTGCATCTGCTTTCGCGAAGGCTTCAGCTGCCTCTCGCACTTCGGAGATTTTCCAGCTTCTGCTCGGCTGCAGGAGCCAGGGTAGGGGGCTTTGATGGCAATTTGGAGCATCCTCGGTGTGAAAAATCCCAGACCTACCTTGGTCAGCTTAGTGCCCTCGTGTAGACAGCGGGTCTTCTACAGACCTACACCAGCCCTCAGGAGCTTTTCTTCACTGAAAAAGAAAAAAAATGTGTCTTTGGCAAAAAAAACCAAAACAAAAACAAAAACAAAAACAAACAAACAAAAAAAAAAAAAAAAAAACACAACCCAACAAACATACAAAAAAACCCCACAAAATAAAAAAAAAAAAAAAAAACGTCTTGTGGTCAATGTATCTTGAATATTTTCAGGCTCATCAGCGCAATTTTTTTCTTCTATTTGTCACTAACCTGCCTATAGCTGGTTGTGTGTTCTTGACTTAAAACCAATGAAGCCTGAGTGGAAATCCTGGCTGGTTTTTCTTGGATTCCATAGACTCTACTCAAGTTCTCAGTGGAACATTCTTCGACAGACCTACACCAGCCCTCAGGAGCATTCCAAAATGCACTGTGGTTTCTAACTGGGTGTTTTGAGCTACTGTACAACCTCAGGCTGTTTAATCTGTCCTTTCCCTCTGTCCCTCAGCCAAGGGTCCATAAAATTCCTGCTTTTATTTCAGCCCCGTGCTGCTGCACAGCTCAGCTGACACCTGGATCCGTCCCCTCCCAGCTGATTGCCTGTTCTCAGCCACAGCAGAACTGTGCCTGCTCCCATCCTGGGTTTATCAGAGAAAGGGGTTCAGCCCCGTGGAGCACCCAGATTTTGGGTGCTGTGATAAGGAGCAGGATTCAGCCCCTGAGACAAAATCTTTGATTGCTATAGGAAATAATTTCTGATTTCCTATAGCATATTCCCTAGCATTTCTGGCCCTTGCGTTTTTCTGGTTTTCTTTCACACACCTTCACTCCATTCATTAGAATAAGAAAAGATGCCACAAAAAAAAAATCTAATGATGCCAAGTGTCTTATATTAATGAATGTTAATGTTAATGCAATATAGTGACAACCCAAAAACGCATGAAAACAAAACACAGCTCTGTGTGGGAGCACAATACTGAGTACAGCCTTGCAAACTGGGGAAGGAGGGAAAGCAAGGACAAAAATAGTTTCTGATAGACTAAATAATTGAAAATAAGAGTGGGATCGAGGATTGGAGTGCTAGGAATATTCTTGAAGGTGCTAATGCCGTGCTATGCAGCTGTATCCAGATTTCATATCCTTCCTCCATGTGGAAGTCCACTCCTTGCCTCTCAAGTCGTTATTCAAGTTATTCTGAAAGCACTTTGATCAAAACTGGGATGCTCAACTCTTTAAACAACAAATCACTGCTTTTCTCTGGCCTGTCTGCTCTACCAACACCTTGAAAATCTTGGTCAAGTTACCTATGAGCTTGTAAACCCAGAATCAGCACATGGAGAATTCTGCAAAGGCCACATCTAGATAAAGAAAATATTCCTTGCTGTTTGAGCTGATGGACACCTCAAAATATAGGCTGAAATTTTAAAAATGCACTTTATTTGTGTATAGGCTAGCCCCTTCTGCTTTTACTTTCCTGCATGGCCTCACATTAATTACCTGGCTGAAACACCCTGGCAAAGGAAGTGCTGGGACACCATTCCTGCAGGGATTTCAGACACATGTGGATGTGGCACTCAGGGACAAGGTTTAGTGCTGGGTTTGGCAGTGCTGGGCTAACAATGGTTCTGATCTCAGAGGTCTTTTTCCACATGAAGGATTTTATGGTTCTATGATTCTGTGGGCTGAGAATGACTTCAGGTACATGTTCACATGTGAAAGAGAAAGGTGAAGTCACTCACCCAAAGACATGAGAAATTCTGATCTGAAATGGAGATTTCATCCTGGAACTGTTCATCTCTTCCCTTTTCTGGCAGAGATGAAAAATACAAGACATCCATGTCCTGGGAAGCTTTGGCAGTGTTGGCTGAGAGTGCAGATATTCAGGGGACAAAATCACTTGAAAATAAACCTTTCTGCTTAGGGGCATTTGATACCAGAGGGGCCCAGGGCACACAGCATCCACTCCCACCCAAGCCCGTCCATTTTAGGGCATCGTCCCCATGATCACCCCCTCCCTACACAGTCCTTCTGCCCAGAGTGCCTCTCCGGCCCCAACACCCACTACCCAGGTAACATCACAGCATCCTGATGTGTGGCAGCCAGGAAAATCCAGAACTTTCTTTTCATTTCTATCACCTGCACCCACATCTCATCTTCTTCTCCCTCTGCTGGGAAGCATCTCCCCTCCTCATGCCCATGCTCCAGGCAGGGGCTTGCTGGATAACACAGCCATCATCACAATGCTCCTACCATTAGGCATAATAATGCTGCTGGGATTATTTCCCTCCTACTATAAGTGATTCATTAAATTGATTTCACAAGGAATGGCTATTCTGCTCACAGCACCATCCGGAGCACACGAGGAGTGCACGGCGTTATTTACATTTGTTTGCCCGTACCAAGGCTGACTGTAACTCCATAAATATTTATGGCAGCAGTGTGTATCTACAATACCCAGTCAATTCTCAGTGAGTGCTGTGTGCTAGGCTTTCTGCTCTATCCCGTGGTTTTATATAAAACCGATGATGCAGAAAGGTAAGGGAAAAGGAAAAAGACAAATTCCTGGTCCACATGAGCGAGGGGAATCCACACCTCTGGGAGAGCTCCCCAGACAGCGCAGTTTGCAGACGCTTCATGGCACACAAGTCCGTAAGTCAGGGGAGCTGTGACCCGGCTCAGACGGGCTCGGGAGCCGGCTCTGCACAAGCCTGCGAGCCAAGCAGGGATGGATTTACTGTCCTCCAGCACTTGTGGCAGGCACGGTGCCAAGCGGCATCTCCAGCGAGCACGGCTGGGCATTCGCTACCCGGGCTACAGGGGGATATTTACTGAATGACACCAATAAAACCCAAAAAACAAAGCAGGCTAATGTCGCTAATTCCCTCGGACATTTAAATGCACATATTTTAGGAGAGGAGCAGCCTCCCGCACATCCACTCTCACACGTTCTCTCTAAGTACCGAGAACAATGCGGCCGCTGCACTTTGGAGAAGAAAGTGAGAATTGATTTGGGGACTGGAGGTGCCAGGCAGAAGCCGCCGAGCCAAATGTCACAGAGCCCTGGGGCTGCAGGGGAGAGCAGCAGAGGCGGTGTGTGAGCATCCTCTCGGCAGGGGCACGGGGGGACAAAGCTGTCTGCTCAGGGTCACGGCAGCAAGTGCCACCTCACCGACACCTCCCTCAAACGCTGCACGCAGCGAGCATCCGAGCAGCCCGAGCAGAATCGCCCCTGGATCCGCATCCTGGCTTCAAGACTAAGCGCACAGCTCTTGCAGTGCTGAACTGGCAGACCCGGTCCCCTCTCCACCCTCATGGCCACAGCTCTCCTTCCAAACGTCCTTCCCGCAGGACAACTCTCCAGGGCTGCAGGGAAATGTCTCGGCGGCTCCCCTGCGCCGGCAGCAGCCCCGGAGCAAGGGAGGTGTCGCCACTGGCACCTCCCTGTGCCATCGTGGGGGTCACAAATCACTGGGGACGTCCTGAGCACGGACAGTCAGCACCCAAATTCCAAATAGCGCCAAGATCGGCACTTGCATCACTCTTGGGGTTGTTTGCATCCCTCTTGGCCGTGTAAAAGACACTTTTCATCCCTAACGAAAGCAGGGCTGCGTGTCCTTTCCCTGCTGCCCTGCAGGAACGGCCCCAGCAGGGCAGGGCTGGTTTGAGAGGCGAGGGGAGCGTTCCGTGCCCACCCAGAGGGGCAGGGCAGGCAGAGGGCACGCAGGGAGGATGCGGCCACCTCTGTCGGCGCTGACCCCCGAGCCCCGGCCCCTGTCCGTGCCTGAGGCCAGGCAGGGTGCCGCCTTTGTGGGGAGGCGAGGGGAAGTGCCCTCGCATCCCTCACGCTGACTCGCCTTCACCAGGGACCTTAATTCAGCAAAAACCGCAGCCGTCACGGATGGATGGGGAAGAGGGGAAGGGAGGGTTGGGGGTGATCGCTCCGGCAGCCCTTTCCCTTTCCATGGCTGTGCCCCGCTTCCTGCAAACAGACGGCGGCAGCAGCCTCGGGGAGGGGGCACAATCTCCTTCCCCAAGCCCCAGCACCCTCCTGCATCCCACCGCCCTCCTGAGCCCTGGAGGGGCCGCTTCCCTCGCTGCGATGTTTCCTCCTGTATGACACAGGGAATGCGAGGGTTTAGGCGATGAAGGGAGGGGTTTTACCCCTTCGCATCCACTCCTTTTGACAGCTGAAAGGTGCCTGTGTGGCACCAGGGGCTGCTGGAGCCCCGTGGCCTCTTCCAGCCCCGGCCCCCAGCATCGACCCCTTCCTCGCCCCCTCCGCCTCCCTTGGGCAGCTCTTCTCTCCCCCAGGTTTGGGGAGGCTCCAGCGCCGCTTTCGCTGCGAGGTGGAAAGATAGCTCCTTTAATCTCACCCCTAACCCCATGACCTTCCTCCTTAAGGAGCTTTTCCCCTTCATGTCACTGCTTTTTAAAGCCTCCTTTACAAATAAAAGCAATTTCCTTTTGGAACTGTAGCTATGACATGGGGAGATGCGCTTTTTTTTTTTTTTTTTTTTGACAATAAAGGGGTAAGAATGGGGGGCCAGCTTCTTTTTGGTGTTTGTATTCGGCAGGGTCTGTTTGTTTTGATACTTTACATAAGACTGTAAACACCAGGCGAGTTAAAAGCTTTAATTAAAAAAAGGTGGTGAGCTGGGGAAGGGAAGAAAAAGGGGGGAAAAAGCCTTTCAATGGATACAGTGACTTAGGGAAGCAGCCCCAGACAGACAAGATAAATATAGCCCGGAATCCAAGAAAACTAGAGGACAAAAAAAAAATAAGAATATGACGGCATCAACCCACAAAACGCAGCAGCTCAGCGCTGTGGCACCGCGCACGATGGGCTGAAAGCGCCCTCGCCCTTTTAGCGCCCGTAAAAATCCCTGCGGGCAAGGCAAGGGAGGTGACAGCCTTGTCCCCAGCACCCCACACCCTGGCTTTGAAGTTCCTGGGGGGGTATTTGGCTGTTCTCACGGGCGGGTCCGTGGTGAGCCCCGCGATTCGCCTGAGCAGAGCCGGGCGCTGGGCTCCGGCTCGCCGGGATGGAGCCGCTGATCCCGTCGGGAAAACCTCCAAAACCTCTCGGGATACCCGAGGAGGGCACGGCCCCATCCCTGCAGCTGCCGGGCCCTTGGAGGGGCTCTCGGGGTGAGGGAGGGACAGCAGGACAGGTGAGGGACAGAACCTGCAGCGGGTCCGGGCACAGAACCGGACACTGTGACAGAACCGGGATCTGCAACAGCCACGGGGAAGGGAAACGGCAGGAGGGAAAGTAGGGAAAAGAGAGAGGGAAGGAAGGGAAAAATAGAAGGAAGGGAAAAATAGGAAGAGGAAGGAAGGAAGGAAGGAAGGAAGGAAGGAAGGAAGGAAGGAAGGAAGGAAGGAAGGAAGGAAGGAAGGAAGGAAGGAAGGAAGGAAGGAAGAAGGAAAGGAAGGAAGGAAGGAAGGAAGGAAGGAAGGAAGGAAGGAAGGAAGGAAGGAAGGAAGGAAGGAAGGAAGGAAGGAAGGTTGCCCATCGCAGACCATGCCAGCCCTCCCCACTCCTGTTCCCTGGCACAGAATGGGTGCTGTGGCTGTGCAGCAGAGCCCTCTCCCCCCCGGACCCCTGGCCCAGCCTCCCCCGTCGAACTCCCGCTTTTCCCCGCTTTTCCAGGCCCGGCGGCGCGGAGGGACACACGGAGGGGGTCGGGGTCCCACAGCGGGGCGGGAAGCTGCCAAGGACGAGGACGGACGGGGCA